>NC_092803.1:156626440-159407685 GCF_040954645.1 Diabrotica undecimpunctata
CACTCTTTCCTTTTCTCTTTTAGTTTCCTTCTTTTATTTTCCTTCCAGAATTGACTATTCCTCATTCGCTTCCTTGTCCTATCTTTTCCTGGTGTCTTTCTTTTTTATCTTATAACATTTCATTTATCAATTACCTTAAAATCTGCAGTAACCGGATATTCTCCACCACCTGAAATATCTGATGGCGCATAATCAGGGTCTCGAAATGAATCATCATCACTCTCAGGAACATTATTTTTCTTCTAGGCTACAATGTCTCTGAAAAAATCAACATGTTACCTAACGTATAGGTAGTTTGCCATGGCAAGTTTTTGCCGGTAAGTAAATAATAATATACCTACCTACCAACAAGAGCTTTTTTGTAACCAATAAATTTTATGAATTAAATTATTACCTCAAAGGGAATTTCTATTAGTGTTGTTATTTCTTTAGTACTTTGCTCCCCAAAAAATTTTTCCTTGTTAGAAAATACCTAAGACGTGAATCATGAATTTTCCACACAAAATAGAAAAGTAAATTAATATCAAACAACTAAGAAGGTACACAAATAGTCTATTTACTTACCCATTTACTAAAAGTTAAAGGACGTAATGGTACTATATTATTATTGACGGTACAATCTAAGTCAGGGGAAACACAACTTGCGGACGTTAATTTACTTGTACTAGCACCGTGGCTAACAAAAATAAATGAAATATAATATTTTGTATTTTTACAAATAACAGTAATAACTTACCATTTTTAGAAAACAATCTACAGTTATCTAGTATTGTTAGAGTTCTTTTACTCATATTGTACAATAATATACCCTTAGCAAGATATGCCAAACATTACACCACAGCTTGGTAAATTTCTTGAGGTTAGAAAAAGGACTTAGGTCAAATTATGATAAAAATAACTCGAAAACGAAACATATTTGCACATTTGCTTCTTTTCTGATAAATGTATAAAATTGATCTATTTTAGTAGTGATGTTAACTCATTATAGCACATTTTGGATATTGGCCCTTTTTCTACCAAAATACAGATATAAATTATACAATTGAGGTATAAAAACACAATCGAATTTATTTATAACAATCATTCGGTGGTTTAATACCAAAAAAATTATTATCATGTTAATAAGGACTGCAGTACAATCAAAAAATGAACATTTTGAGCTTAACTAAATTCGCGGCGCGTCGCTCGATCGCAACTGTACTCGCACTTTGTAATATTAATTTCTCTACAAAATAATAATAATAATAATAATAAATTCTGCGTGCCTCGTAAATTTTAAACTATTAATTGATTGTTTCTAGAATAAAAATTTATTATTTTATGTATCATTTAATAATAAAACTATACATCATCCTTTTTTTTACCATCATTATTATCATCATTTGCATTGTAAATGTTTTTGAAAGTTTTTTTTTTGTAAATTAGATTTGAAAAAGAAGCAACGGTATCTGTAAAATTTGGTACCAATTCATACACTAGCGCAAGAGGTATTTCAACTTTTTTGGGTATTAAATTTTCTTTGTCCAACGCCCACCCAAAATATTCGGAATTCAAAGTAACTTAAGTAAGAATTTAAGGAAAGAAGTTGCAGATTTAAGTTACAAGGAAGATGCTTGTATAATTTTTTTAGCAAATATAATTTAAATTTTTGAAGTTTTACTTCTATATGCGTTCGACGTTGTAAATGTGTACGGGAGTGAATTGGCAAAACCATTACATATGTAAGATATAGGTAAGAGAGAGACAGAAGATATATTTTCTCTCTCTTTCCCTCTCGAAAATAAAAATGTTCCTTTTGTAAATATATTTAATATTTTTTAATATTATTATTATTTTATATTAATTCGGTAGATATTCGCTCCGTGCGTGACTGACGCGACACCTACCGCCTTCATCTGATAGTTTTGGACCTACCAATTTTCAAGTTAAACATATGACATTAATGACATATGTTTGACATTGTTAAATACAGGCGAAATTGACAATTATTAATAATTAACTTTTTAATTATATTTTTTCAGTTTATGTACAAAATAAATGTAGCATTAAAAACTGGGTTTATCAAAAATTCATCATAATATATCTTTTTAAGCCCAAACGGAAAAGGAGAGTTAAAAATCTAATACTGGCAAATCAAGTTTTTCACGTGAAAGAGCAAATTAAAAACAGTAATAGTAAAAGTTATGATATAAAAGCTAAAGTCATCAGGCACTCTGCAGTTAGCTTGAAGCCTTATAAAATATCATTTAAGGTAAATTATTTAAATATTTCAATTGCATAAAAATGAGGTTACGTGATATTTTCTTTTTCATATTAATAGCACGGATCCATCTTTTTCTTTTCTCCAATTTATATGTAATCTTTGGGAACCTATAAAAACTACACTTACTATTTTTGCTATTATTAGCACAACTAAATACGCAACATGTATTTGCACACATTTTTGATAAAATTTATGCGTAAAAAGATAGTGTCCAATTTTGTCATATTTCGCCGCTACGCACGCTGGCATCGTTTCAAGGTACCCCTACCATGGTCATGCACGGAGCGAATATACATTTGGCCAAAGTCTTTTGCAAATAAATATTCTTCCTGGAACTTCTATGATTCGTAATAACCTTCCCATTTTTGGAATACAATAAATAAATAAACACAAACACAAAATACAACCAAAAAACTGACATGTTCTTGACAAATAATGTCATTGATTAGCCACCTTATAACTTAAGGTTTATGGTCGAATGAGTTGAGGCGCGGTATTTATTATGATTTTTTTGTCACTTTGGTTTTAAAAATCAGAGAATGGAGAAATCATAATATACTTTTTAATCTTGTTTCGCTAATTTTATACATTATTTAATTTTCCAAACTATTTTATTTATCATTGAATATTTAGTACATATAGTAGTCATGGGCGTAGAGATGAAAGGTACAAATATAATAATTGTTATTTTAAATTTCTTTTATGTATATGTTTATATGAATGACATAAATTTCAAAAAGGTCGATTTTATTTTTAAATTATGATTTTTGGCCTCGTATGATACTAGTGACGTTATCCATCTGGAAAGAAAGAGTTATTCTTTCATCATCATCATCATGCAACCTCTTCTGTTCACTGCTGGACATAGGTCTCTCTCATTTTTCGCCACTCTTCACGGTTCTGTGCTTCTTGTTGCGATTTCTTGGATATTCGTCTAATGTCGCCCATCCAGCGTGTTGGTGGTCGTCCTCTGCTGCGTTTGTCTTCTCGGGGGCGCCAGTCAATTAGTTTTCTGATCCATCTTGTGGACCAGTTATTCTTTCACCGAGAGTTAAGATTAAGATTTTCACAATTTAGTGGGGATTTTGAAACGGTGCCACAAAGAATCGAATCAAAAAATCCAGGGACATAATGATTTATACAAGTGCTTTCAAATATTATATTAATTTCTCCATGGTCTTATTTAAAAGTATCTTACAAAATGGCGCCAAGACGCTATTAATAAAACTGAGGCTTAGTTCAGTTACCTACAAATTTAGTAATTTAAGTTTTAAGGTTCAGAAAAGAGTTGTTTGGGTGGAACTTATTGCGTTTTTGAAGTTATACTTCTATACGCGCGTTCAATGTTAGAAATTTGTATGGGAGTGAATCGGCAAAATCATTACATATGTAAGATATAGGTAAGAGAGACACAGAAGATATATTTTCTCTCTCGAAAATAAAATTGTTCTTTTTTTAAATATATTTAATATTTATTAATATTATTATTATTTTTTATTAATATTATTATCATGGTAAATTAAACATATGCGTAAGTAAGTTATGCATATTGTCATTTTTAAATACTTATGAATGTTGCATTTTAATATTGTATTATTATATTGAATTATGTTGCAGTGTATTGTATTGTATTTTTATATTAATAACAAAATAAACAATGAATTCTACTGCAGAGTATGTGTAAAAAAAATTTTTTGCATTCAACTCCTTTCATACATATATGAAAATAAAAATATACATTTTCATCAAAATATTGATTCAATCCTTCATTTACTATACTCCTATTACAGGTCAAATGTTGTTTATATACAGAAAACGATGCACCAGATACCTATATCCCTAATTCTGTTTCTCTTTCTGCTCTCTCTTACCTATAGCATTACATATGTAATGATTGTGCAGATTGACTCCCATATAAATTTGTAACAGCGAACGCGTGTATAGTTCTACCAGCAGACCCACTGGACTGCTACACCCGTTTTTTTACTAACTTAATGGGGGGGATCGGTAAATACACATCAAATGTTGAATTTCTGGTGGAGTAGTCATGATTAGGTGTTGCTGGAAAAACATATAGGAATTTACGAAATAAGCGAACAGTTTCTAAAATATATAAAGATCGAAGAGTTAAAATTCCGTGATTTTTTAAGTAGCTTCTGCAATGTGTTTTTCAACTGAGATTAGAAAAATACGGTATTGCTTTTTTTTGGAATTTAAAAATAACATCAGATCAGGGCAGCTGTACTGGAACCCTAAAAAGAAGACCATATCGAAGATGAAATTCGAACAAAGAAAAATATGTTATTTTGAAAGTTGCTAAATTGATTGCAGGCTGAGGCTAGTTTCTTACTAAACAAATCGATATGGAGGGACCATTTAAGGTTGGTGTCTATAAAAATGCCTAGAAATTTTACAGAATCAACGATATTGATCTGCTGTTATTAAGAAGCAAAGGTTAAATAGCTCCTTTATAGGATAATGCTACTGTTTTATCCACGTTAAAAAAGAGTAAATTAGAGTCGGACCAGGTTTTTATTTTAAGTTGATCAGAAGTTATATTTGCATGAAGAGTTGTAATATTAGAGTTTATCTAGGAAATACTGGTAACATCAGCAAAAAGAAAAATTTTTCCAACGATTTTTAAGATAATGATGTCATTTATAAAGATAAGGAAGAGTAGAGTACCCAATACTGAACCTTGTGGTACTCCACATACAAAGCTTTTGTAACTAGAGTCAGTGTCTTTTAGATATTTAACTAGTTTCTCCTATTTCTTAAGTAAGATTGGAACTAATTCAAAGAAACACCTCTAATTTCGTAGTAATTTAAATTTTTTATTAGAATGTGATTTACACAATCGAAAGCTTTGGCATAGTCACAAAAAAACAGTGGCAGTGTAAAAATTGTTTAGTGCTTGACAGACCTCATGCAGTACAGAAAACATAGCATCACTAGTATATTTATTAGATAAAAAGCCGAACTGACTTTGTGATAAAATGTTGTTTTCAACGAGAAAAGACATAAGTCGGGCTTTTATAAGTTTCTCAAAAAGTTTGGATAGAACCGGTAGTAAGGCAATAGGTCTATAGTTGCAGAAATTTGATTTTTCACCACTCTTATGAAGAGAAATAAGAATGGGTGTCTTTAGACACTCCGGCAATATACCTATCTCAATGGAATCATTAATTAGTGAGACGAATACTTCCAACACATTTTTAGGAAGATTTAAGAAAGTTGTTATGGATAATCCATCAGTCCTACAGGAAGCTTTGCTTTTGATACTACTGATTGTTTGGATCAGTTTAGATTTATCAACTGGTCGTATAAAGAATGAATTCGAGACTTTTTTTGATTTGGAGAGATAGGAAATAGAATCTTGTTGGGGCAAAATAGTTGATGTTATATTTTTACTGGTATTAACGAAGTATTCATTTAGATTTTCAGCGTTTGGAAGAAAACCGAGAATTTACGAGACATGCAGAAGTTATGTTTTGTAGAGATATTAATATTACACAGTGCAAGTTCAGTTGTGATTAATTGACGCGCCGCGCTGCGCTGGTTTCGAGTTAAGCGCATGAGCTTGGTCAAATTAAAATTACTGAATTTTAGCGAAAACAGCATCAAAATGATTTTAGTTAAGCTCAAAATGATATTTTTTCATTGTATTATAGTCCTCATTAACATAATACTAAATTTTTTGATCTTATCATCATCACCATCCAGCCTTCATTTATCACGTCCACTGCTGGACATAGGCCTCCCTTAAACTCCTCCATTCTTTGCGATTTTGTGCTCGTTGTTGCCAATTTTTCGTGATACGCCTGATGTCGTCAGCCCAACGTTTGTCTGCTCTTGGCCTCCAATGTGTAATTTTACTCGTCCATCGTGAGTCATGCATTCTCGATACATGGCCTGCCCAATTCCATTTAAGTTTCGCTATGCGTTCCATCACACATCAGCAATACTCGTCCTTCTTCTCAGATCTTCGTTTCTTATTCGTTCCCGCAACGCCACTCCCAGTATATAGTCGGTTCGCTATATTTACGCGGGTTTCGGATTAAAAATTTTATTGTAAGTACCCAGTTTTAATTACCTGCTCTTTGGGGAAATATCATATGGTCAAATGAAATGAAAAATAATCCATAACTTTTTTTAATTAAATAATAATGGAAAATCTTTTATATAATTGACAGTATAAGGAGAATTACTTCATTAATTTAGTCTAATGTGGCTAATATAAACCTAATAATAATTTTATATTACACTTCATACAGAAAATATGGTCTATGTATATTTGTTCCATGGAGAGAATTTCTAATGAAAAATAAAAAAATTTAAATTGCCAACAAAAATGAAAATCAGTCATTATCATCAAAAATATTATAATCGTCATCATCATCACTGTCATCACCATTAATTGTTATTATGATTGGCCTTATTTCATTTATTTTATTTTCACGAGTCCACCAATCTTCTATTAGTTTCTCGCACTTGAATATACAGTTGCACCACACTTCTGGAGTTACAATTGAAAGTGCCTTTCGCCAAGTTTCCCGAACTGCGTCGTCGCTATAACCGTTAGGCCCAATATGGTTGTCATAATATTGTTTTGCTATTCCCCATATATATTCGATGGGATTAAACTGGCAATGATACGGTGGCAGACGTAAAACTTGATGACTGTAACTTTCAATAATCTGATCCACAACAAAGGTTTTTGGTTTTGCGTGGATATTTGCCAAGCGTAATAATTCTGATTTTAAAATATGTTGTGTAAATGGTATATGTTCCTTTGTCAACCATTCTTTAATTTTATTAACAGTCCAAGAATTCGTTGGACTTTTGTTTAATACTTCAGAATGGTAAGGTGCATTGTCTAAAATAATTACGCTGGGCTCACTTAAACCTGGGAGAAGTTTTTCATGTAACCATTTTACAAACATTTCTGTGTTCATATTATCGTAATAGTCACTTGATTTTGATTTAGATGAAAATATTAAATCAGCACCTTCTATAAAACCCGATTTCCCTCCTGCATGTAAATTTATGTGTCGCTTTCCTTCTCCATCAGTATGTTTGATAGACTCTACGTTATCATTTTGCCATATTCTCTTGGTTGCACCCCTAGAAAATATCCATGTTTCGTCTAAATATATAAAATTTGCCCTTTCTTCTTTTAATTTAGAATATTTTCTTAGAAAATTAATTCTTTTATGCACAACAGAACTTCTTTCACAAAGGGCTTTTCTGTTATCCTCATTTTGAAATTTGAAACACACATTATGTATCACTTGCCATTGACTTGTTCTGCCAATTTCGTCAAATTTTCTATCTTTTAATTCCGACACATGTTCCTTGTTGGCTCGCATTCGATAAATGGTATCACAAATTTCAAATTTTTTTCCATCTGGAATATCTTTCGTTTTCAATGATAGGCGAGTTTTTCGGTGATCTTCTTTCGGCCGTTCATTATTGCGATTTTGTAATACTCCTCTTAGTTTGGTTTCACTAATTCCTAGAACATCACATACGCGTTGTTGAACAGACATTACCGATTTTAAAGGACCGCCATTTTCTTTTTCATCCGTAAAATACTTATGTACACTACAAATTAGACTATCTACATCTAACACACGTCTAGGCATTTTTAAATATTTCTACCAAACATACAATGTCAACACTGGCAAAGAATCAATTCAACTGAAATATAACGTTAACCGACTATAGATCGTTTCATTCGTCTCTGTGCCACTCTTAATTTCGAAGCCGTAATCTTGGTTAGAGTCATAGTTTCCGCCCCATAGGTCATGACCGGTAATACGCATTGGTCAAATACTTTTCTTTTGAGGCTAATTGGTATGTTGGCCCTAAGTGTGTTTCGCAGTTTTCCAAAGGCTGTCCACGCTAAAGTAATTCGTCTTTGGATTTCGCATGTTTGGTTACCCCTGCTAATTCTTATTTCGTGACCCAAATACGTATATTTATCCACCAGTTCTACCACTTTGTTTTGAATAGTTAAATGGTTATTGGGGACCATATATGTCATAAACTTAGTTTTGAAAAGTTAGTTAAACAAATTCATTCTGAGGCCCACTTTCGAACATGTAAAGTCCAATTCATTTAACATATCTGTGGCTTCTCCTAAATCATTTGTGATAAGGACAATGTCATCTGCGAAACGGAGATGGTTAAATTTTTCGCATTCTATTTTTACTCCTCTGTGGTCCCAATTGACCATCTTACAGGCATACTCTAATGCCGTTATGAATAATTTCGGTGACAATGTATCTCTTTGCGTTATCCCACGTTTTATTTTTATTGGTCGGGTTTTATCGTGTATCTTAACAGTCATAGTGGCATTTTTGTAAATATTCTAAAGAAGTTCACTATACCTATGACCGATCCTGCTGTCATTCATTGCTTCTATAGGGCTGTCTATTTCGATCGTGTCGAACGCTTTATGAAAATCTATAAAAGTGAGAAAAAGAGGTTTGTTGTATTCTATAGATTTTTCAATGAGCGTCTTTACTGTATGGAGGTGATCATTGGTACCATAATTTGATCAGAATCCTGCCTGCTCTCTCGGTTGGTAGAAATCTAATTTTCTCTCCAATCTTGATGGCTAACCTTGTCAAGGGCTTGTATATGTGGTTCAACAGGCTAATAGGTCTATAATTCTCTAGGTCCGTTCTATCTCCTTTTTTATGTAGAAGAATGGTTATAGCATTGTTTGATTCTTTGGGCACCTCTCTTTGCTGCAAACATAGATTAAACAGTTTCCTTAATTGATTTAATAGCATATCTCCTCCATTTACGGTAGCTTCTATTACAATTCCATCCTCTTCTGGGGCTTTGTTATTTTTCATTTTTCTTAACGCTTGTCGAATCTCATCTACATTTATTTCTGGCATTAGTTCGGAACCATGATTCATGATCTTCTTTAAAATGGCTGTTTATATTCCTGTTTGTCTTCTCGTCTACATCCATATAATTCCTTGTAGAACTCTTCGACGACCTGTAACTCGTCTCTACGTGATATTTTGATCTTATACCACCGAAAAATTGTTATAAATAAATTCGATTGTTTTTTAAGCCTAAATTGTATATTTTTAAAACTTATTATAACTTTGTCAAAAATTAATAAAATTTAATTTTTCAAAATTTATTTTAAAGCTGATAATAATAGCTTGAAAATGAGGTGCTTTAAATAATTTTGCTTTAGGCAGAAGCAAAGTTATAAGCAAAAATATAGGATATACTCGTCGATAATTAATTACTTCTTAATAATATATTTGCACTTTCGGCTTCTAATGGACACATTTTAATTCTTAAAGTTTGTTTAGTTTGTTTTTTAAAATAAACAAAACATGCTCTAAAAACAGGGTATACCTTTATTAGTTTACTAGTTTATTAGTTATAAGTATCTAAATAATTACAGCGTTAATAACAAACTATTAACAAAAATGGGCAAAAATTAGGATTATCATGTTGACGATTCTGATTCAGCAAGTCAAAATACATAAAAATTTGTTGTAAAATCTCACGGAACTCAATCGGCAACAAAACCCATCTTTAGGTACCCCTAGACTGTATAATCATGATCGTTAAAATAAAGGTATGTAAACAAAACTAAAAAGAAATTAAAAAAATCAAAATAACACTCATTGATATAAAAAAAATAACGTAAAACAGCGCTGGTTCTTTGATTAACTTTTAGAAGTTCCTATATGTATACTTTCTAAAATTAGGGATTAGAACTATACAAAAAAATATATTACCTATATAACAATTTTTAACGAAAATTTACAACAATTAATAAATAAGCATATCTTATAAATTACCTGTTCCTGTTTCTCTTTATCAAGGTTTAAAATCCGTGGCACGACCCTATAAAAGAAACCCGTGGACCATATGGAAAAGACGTAGATGGCCTAGAGTGATATTTCAAAATATAAACGGAATCTTGGCATGATTCAACTGAAAAATACGTTGCCAAACAACTTGAAGTTGATTTAAGTTTTTTTCAAAAACATGCATACTACTTGCATCAGGATTTTAGTGTAGCGTGTACAAAACGGGTTAAGAAAATCAATGCAGTTGGTGTGAAGGGTAAAGCTTTCAACTCATGTCAAGATTAACCAGCTGAAATTTTACAATACTTTTTGAAAATCGTTACAGATTCTTTGAAAGACAATGAAATAATAGCCCAGGAAAATAAGCTTTTTTTTGTGATAGTCCTCCGGCCAGGTAAACAACAGTTGTTTTGAGTAGGATGGACCTCTATAACAATAACGTATATCGATGGCCTAGAATGAAACAGTCATAAGTCGATATTTTTCGATATTGAGATTTTTATACCGATGTGTTGTACGCAACAGGCCTCACACATTACAATTGAGAAAGAGAGAGAGAGAGAGAGAGAGAGAGAGAGAGAGAGAGAAATAATCTCCTGCTGCCACCTGGCGAAGAATGAAAATGTTGTTAGTCTTGAATTGTATATTCACCAGTGAAGTTGTCATGTCTCGAGTGAAACGTTCCGATAAATAAATTTTGATTTTGCAAAGAACTCAATTTATTTGGAAAATGGGTTTATTACATTTTTGTACTCCTTATTTCCTATTTGCTATTTTTTTTACTTAATTATGTGGCTTAATATTTAGTGTTTTTGCATTTAGAAAAGGAATAAAATTATTAAAATTTCAATGAAAACATTGTAAGTCGAGATAATGCTTATTATACTTCAGTGATATGTTTTGACTTACATTTTAATTGGAGTTTTACGATTGTGCCTTATTTGTTTACTCCCAAGTCCCAGTTGCTTGGGTCAGACTTACGCGGTTTTCATTCTAAAATATACACCTATGGCAACAGAATTTTTCTTTAGAATCAATGGTGATATTTTTAGACATTATCATACTCACATCTCACCCAGCACAAAGACGCTAGCTTTATTTATTTGTATTTCTTTTCTTACAGATCGTATACTATCACAAACCAATCAATTTAGAGGTGCTAGAATGGTAAAATCCGTGTCTCATTGCAGGAATATCGAGACAGAATCTCCTGTGAATCAAGAACTACATACAGAACCGGTCCAATGTAGTGTAAATAGCAAGCAAGATATTATCAATGCAGACGAAAACCCAGACGAAATTACCTCAAATCTACCAGTTTCACCGCTAGAGCTAAGTTTATCTAATGATACGAGTATAATATTTACAATTAATAGTTTTTCTTGGGTTGAAAGTTATCCAAATTTCTTAGACCAAGAATATGGTTCTCTGCAATTGGAAATGAATACCCCTGGACTTGTTGGTGACGAAAGTTATACTTCAGATTCAAATAAACAAATTTTGGAAAACATCGATACAGATTTAAATGAAATAATTAACACTGATGCAAATGTTGCAACTATACATCATGATCGGACCAATGCTAGTAGTTCGATTGTAATTTCTGCAGAAAATGATGACGTGAGTGATGCTTCCAATTCAAGTGAACAAATTTTGAAGACATTGGTACAGATGATCCTATCAATTCTGATGGTTCCATGGACATTTCTTCAGAAAATATACGAAAACGAGCACGAAAAGGTAAACCGAGAAAGGGAGAGTGGATCCAAAAGTAAAACAAAGATAAGAGAATGAGAGGACAAAATTACTTGGAAAGAGAAGGAAATTCGTTTACTATTGGGCAAAAGCAAGAAAATTAAAAGTACTGTACTGTGTTTATTAATCTAATTTATTAACTTTATTTATTATAAAAATGTTTTAACACTTAGTTTATTAAAGTCTTTATTTATACAATATTACACTAATTTATTTCACACTCTAATTATATAATTTATTAACAACATTTATTAAAATTTATATTCTCGACAATAGGCGTGTTACATTTCAAAATTCGACTCGATATTATTATTCAGACTAACAGTTTTCAACGAAAATTCTCTCTATATATTAAATATCCGTTGTTCTGTAATGCCTTTGAAGCGGACGGATGTTGACCTGTGCTGACCCCTGAACTCTCTTGAACGGCATGGAAAGAAGACCGGTTTTATCGTAGGGGAAACTACTAGAAAATTCTTATTAGAATAATAACATGTTTACAAGTTAAATATGAGTCATATTTATCGTAACATTGCCCCCCTCTTAAAGGATGGTTCCTCCTGGAACCTTGTCGGCAACTGGACCCTCTTTTACAGTTTCCAGTTGTATAAAAATGACAAGTAACGGTTTTCTTTCCGCAACAGTAACTATGCAGATTACAACAGACTAACACCTGGACTTCGGTGTCTCTAAAGATCTCCTCCACCACACTTCGGATAACCCTCCAATCTAATTGGCGGCACTTTAACTTTGGCATGGCTAACTTTTGCACGTCGGACTCTAGTACGTGCTCTCTCAATTGAAGTAAGGCTTCCCGTACATCTCGGTAGGTAGGTTGGTCAAGGGCAGTGTCTTTTGTTACCAGGTAGAAAAGGTAACGTGATGCATCTTGGAGTTTCCAGGCTTTCCCGGCAGCTGGCACTTGGCATTAAAAGTCTGCAACTCGACCGAACTTCCTTCGAAAGACGGATGCCAACCCTGGTGCGTCTTGGATACTGACCGGGATGGTAAGGGCCAGCGAGTAGTCATCGGGAAGTGCGAGTAGATCTTGCTTTTCTTCAGTGGTAACACCATGTCTTGCTTTACCTGTACATCCATAGGCCCCCATGGATTCCTCAAACGTGAGGTAAGACACATCTTGGAATTGGTTTACTTACACTTCTTTATCTACGTCGTAGTCATATTCGAAAGACGAAGGCCGGTTATGGTGTACTATCATCGGCTTTCCCCTCGCAATCTTGCTTATACGGTAGATGACGTCGTTGACCTTCTCCATAATGAGGTATGGACCTTCCCAAAACAGCTGCAACTTGGCAGAATAACCTTTTCTCTTCTTGGAATTATGAAGCCAGACTTTGTCGTTCTTCTTAAAGCACCCCTTTTCGGCTTGCGTATCGTACCGTTTCTTTATTCGGTCGCTAGCGATCTGAAGATGGGAACGGACCAACTCGTGTACATCGTCCATTCTTCTTCGTAATTCGATCACATAATCTTCACCTGCTACATCTTCTCCAGGTCTACAACCAAACTCTAGATCACAAGGTAGTCGCATCTCACGTCCTAATAGGACTCTGGCTGGTGTCTGGCCTGTTGATTCGTTAACAGCAGATCTGTAGGCCATTGTGAAGAACGGAAGATATTGATCCCTGTCTCGCTGATGATCGGACACCATATTTGTCAAATACTTGCCAACTGTCCTATTCATCCGTTCTACCATACCATCCGATTGCGGATGATATGCTGTATCATATATGTATATGTTCTTGTTTTCTTCATGCTCAGTCTATCACATATTCCTTGGAATAGATGGCTTTTGAATTTTTTTCCTTGGTCACTATGAATTTCCAAGGTACTCCAAATCGGCTGATATATTCTTGAATCAACTTATCTGCAATAGTGACGGCCTTCTGGTCTGTAAGTGCGCAAATCTCGACCCACTTAGTGAAGTAATCCATTACTACCAACATGTAATTACCTCCATTTTCACTTTCTGGAAATGGCCCAGCAACGTCCAAAGCTATTCTTTCAAACGGGCTTCCAACATTATATTGTCTCATAGGAGCTCTCCTTTTTCGGTAAGGCCCGTTACTCGTAGCACGAATAGTTTATTTCTTACACCAGTCTTTTACGTCGTCGGAACTGTTCATCCAATAAAAATGTTCCCGAATTCGCTGAAGGGTTTTCTTAATACCGAAATGCCCTCCTGAAGGACTGTCGTGTAACTGACGAAGTACTTCAACTATTTTGCTCTTGGGGATCACCAACTGTCTTCTCTTCTCTGAACCGTAACCTTTTTTCAGTATTCGTTTGAGCACTAGTCCCACTGGGCCCAATACGTCTTAACTACTGAGCATAGGTTTGATATTTCTTGCCAAGGTGATCGACAGTTTTCCTCTTTCCATTTTCGAATTTTCTGTATAACTGGATCTCTCTCTTGTTCTGCACTTATCTTAGTAGGCGTCCAGTCGTCGTTGACCATCGTTTTTCTTAGCACTTCTGCTTTCTTAGATTCCGTTTTGTTGCCGTAGGAACACTCTGCTTGACATTGCCTTCTGGAAAGAGAATCAGCGTTTCTGGGGCTAACTCCGGCCCGGTGCTCAATCTTGAAATCGTATTCATTTTATTTCACAACGTGTTATGTTTTCTATCTTTTGCGTTATTTTGCCGGTTCTTAAGGCACTCATCCCTGTATATTTAAAAACACCTTTAACCAAATTTTTAGCTCCGTAAGTGGCCGCTGGGGTCCCTATAGTAAAAATGTTAAAAAAAAATTTCCTAAGCGATCCTTTGCTTTAAGCAATCTAAAAAAAAATGACGAGAATACATTTTTAACGTCCAAAAATAATTTCTGTTTGATTTTTGGATCAAAATTGAGCTCAGCAAAGATATTTAAATGTGACAAATAACGATTTTTCTTTCTCTCCCCCCTTTGTTCGAGTGGTGATTATCATTTTAATATTTTTATACTCAAAAAATCTTAAGGCTTGAATTAGTGTTGGCTCTCCTTTATAAAAACGTTTTCTACTGCCATCGTTCGCGATCGTGTACGATAAAGGATTAAATAAGATAATTACTATTTTTGGTTCTCTCAGTAAAAAAACAAACGATTGCAAATCCACATACATATTTTTTTAGATTAAGTAAGGGTTAATAAAATATTTGGGTCATTCTACGTATAACAAGTCCTAGTTATCTCTAATTTTTTTTAAGGCTCTAATGTTCTATGGAGGTTATTGCCTACATTTCCTTGTAATTCATACTTAAATCACCATTAGAATTATGGCCCTTGGACTCCAAATCCAGTATTTTGATATCGGTTATATAATAACTGCGGATAAAAAATAACAGTTTATTTGTAATATTGCTATTTGTTTCAAAATATACTAAAATTAGTATATGAGTTAGTTATCATAGAATTAGTTATCATGCTGAGTTAGTTATCATAGAAGATGTATTACAATTATTTATATTGTTACATTGAAATCTAATTATTTAAAGTTTGTTAAAGTATGCCAATATTAACACATCAAATAACTTTGATATCTAAAGGTAAAAGAAATAATAAGTTAGACTTACTCACAATCAATTTAATTTAACTAATCGCTTTCTATAATATGCAAAGCATCTTCAGGTCACGATACAAAGTTAAAATGCTGAAAATAATAATCCCATATTAGGGTGTTATCTATATTTAGGGATTCTACAGTATTCACTGCCTTCCCTCGCTCAACCGTTTCCATCTTTCTCTGTTGTTCCATTCTCCATCGTTTAGTCCTCTCTTACTCATGGCGTCGTCTACTTCGTTCCTCCAGGATTTTCGGGGTCGTCCTCTTTTCCTCCTTCCTATGGGGCTCCATTCGGTTATTCTTTTTATCCATCTGCTGTCGCTAGCTCTTCTTACATGTCCATACCACTTTAGTCTTTTTTGTTCTATATATGTTAGTATGTCTGTTTCTATTGATGTTCTTTGCTTTATTTCGTCATTACTTCTCCTATCCATTCTTGTTACTCTGCAGCATCTTCGCAGGCAGGTGTTATCTAATAAAGATAAAACAAAGGTAGGTGATATAAATTATATAAATTACAGTAATTATGCCAATATTACATGTCTGTGGTTTTATAAATGAATAAAATGTTTAAGCAGACAAGGAAGACCCACAAATTGGTAAAATATGACCCACATATTGGGAACAATCAAACCACGTGTTAAATTTGAAATTAAATATTTTGTAAAATGAGTGTATTTCGAAACCAGTTCAATACTGATATTTAATATAGTTTTAGGAAAATGTAGTTTATAGTAATAAACTACAACTACAAAATATAGTTTTAGGAAAATGTAGTTTATAGTAATAAATAAAACTATATTAAATATTAGTATTGAACTGGTATGGTACCTCAACTTATTTAACCCAAAATTATTATTACACCCCATCTGGTTTCGAAATACAATCATTTTACAAAATATTTAATTTCAAATTTAACACGTGGTTTGATTGTTCCCAACACAACATGGTAAAATCGTTCAGACTAGCAGTATTAATTAAATATACATTTGTCAAGTTTACCTCTAAAATCTGATATATAACATAAAAAACTCATTGTCTCCAAGTAAGAAATGTAGTTCTTTCTAAAATCCTCCCCCTTTTAAATTAAATGTCTGTTTCGTCTTTTAAGTGTTTTCTGTGTGTATAAAAGTGTCTTAATTTAATTTTAACATTAATTTTTTTGGACTTTACAACAATTTGCCACATATTGCAACAACTTTATCAAAGAAATTTGATAACTACAAGCTGATATAATTGCACACCCACACAATTTGTACACCCATTCTTATTCATTGTCTTACAACTGTCACCTTCCAAAACAAAACATAAAAATCTCAATAAATAACACACATTTCATAAATATATCTCCAGAATAAATATAAATAACTTTAAAGAACTTAATGGTATAGAACATTACTTTCATCAAACAAACAATTACATTTCACCTATCTCTACTTCATTGGATAAAATCTGTCTCCTCAAGAACTTCCCCGTTTACTGTTAAACAATTACAATAGTTGACCTGATTTCTCCAATCAACAATACAAGATAGTTTGAACCATGTTATTTCAACCATCAATTAATAGAGTACCGGCATGTAAGTAATGTTTTATTTATTTGTTTATTTATTAATTCATTACAGTTTAATAGACTATTTTACCAATTTGTGGGTCTTACCTTGTCTGCTTAAACATTTTATTCATTTATAAAACCACAGACGTGTAATATTGGCATAATTACTGTAATTTATATAATTTATATCACCTACCTTTGTTTTATCTTTATTATTATTTTCAGCATTTTAACTTTGTATCGTGACCTGAAGATGCTTTGCATATTATAGAAAGCGAAACCGGTCGTCCGATTAGTTAAATTAAATTGATTGTAAGTCTAACTTATTATTTCTTTTACCTTTTGAAATGGACTCACACAAGCAACACATTCACGATTTGATATCTAAATTTAAAAGTAAAAATTTTTAGACATTTATTAATATAAGCTTATTTCATAAAACTAGATAACTTAACTTACAGCTTAACTTACAGCATTTAAAATAGAAGAAGAACTGTCACACTTTAACCTACATTTGTCAAGTTTACCTCTAAAATCTGATATATAACATAAAAACTCATTGTCTCCAAGTAAGAGATGTATTTCTTTTAAAATCCTCCCCTTTTTAAATTTAAAGTCTGTTTCGTCCCCCCGTTTTTTAAGTGTTTTCTGTGTGTTTTCTGTGTGTCTCAATTTTAATTTTTAACTTTATATATTGGACTTTACAACAATTTGCCACATATTGTAACATAACTTTATCAAAGAAATTTGACAATTACAAGCTGATATAATTGCACACCCACACAATTTGTATATCTATTCTTATTCATTGTCTCACAACTGTCACCTTCCAAAACAAAAATAAAAATCTCAATAAATAACACACATTTCATAAATATATCTCCAGAATAAATATAAATTACTTTAAAGAACTTAATGGTATAGAACATTACTTCCATCAAACAAACAATTACATTTACCTATCTCTACTTCATTGGACAAAATCTGTCTCCTCAAGAACTTCCCCGTTTACTGTTAAACAATTACAATAGTTGACTTGAGTTCTCCAATCAACAATACAAGATAGTTTGAACCATGTTCTTTCAACCATCAATTAATATCGTTATATATGAGTACCGGCATGTAAGTAATGTTTTATTTATTTGTTTATTTATTAATTCATTACAGTTTAATAGAATATTTTACCAATTTGTGGGTATTACCTTGTCTGCTTAAAGATTTTATTTATTTTTAAAAACCACAGACATGTAATATTGGCATAATTACTGTAATTTATATAATTTATATCACCTATCTTTATTTTACCTTTATTAGACAACACCCTAATATGGGTTTATTCTTTTCAGCATTTATTTATCTTTGTATCGTGACCTGAAGATGCTTTGCATATTGTAGAAAGCGAAACCGGTCGTCTGATAGTTAAATTAAATTGATTGTGAGTAAGTCTAATTTATTATTTCTTTTACCTTTTGAAATGGACTCACACAAGCAACACATTCATGATTTAAAATAGAATAAATGCACTCGGTGTACGAAAAACACATTTTTAGTTTGTAATCACATTCTCATTATTACTAAAAATAGTCACAGGATTAAAAAGAGAAATATCACAAGCCAACATCGTGCGTGTTGAATGAACACATTTTCTTTCATCTGTCACGAACAATGATGATCAAACCGTGACAATCCACAATGAAAAGCCACTATGCGAACAAACGAGCATCTGTATATATCAGTATGTGTGCTGCTTTTACATAACTTTTATTTTTAGGTTTTTACAGAAACTGTACAAGCAAAGATTTAAAATATGTGGAAATAAAGCAGACATCAAAAATATGCCAACTAAATTAAAATTTATTTAAGTTATTTTCAAAAAGGTTAAATATAATATTAATTATTAAATAGATGAAATATTGGATACACTAAATAATAATCCTACTATTTTATATGCAAAATAAAATTTGTCACTTCTGTTTTTATAGTATATATTTTCATTAGTCTGAATAGAATAGCACATTGTATATGCAAAATAAATAACTGTTACCTGTTACACGTGACGAACGAAATGTGTATATTTGTATGAGTATTAACTTAAATAGAACACAATTTATTGTAATTTGTGTCGATAATCCTTAGGTCATCTTAACTGACTTTTCGTTTTTTACAGAAAGAAACAGAAATACTTTGGAAGAATCAAAGGTCTCGTTTGTTTTAGAAGTAAAAAATATCAGTTTAATGTCAAAATTAACCCTATATCGTTTCTTTTTGCAAAAATAGACGTTCAACAAACTTCTTTTACGACGGATGTTACAAAAACAGGCGCGATTTCTTCAGGGTTAAGAAGAACCATCGGTGGTTAAAGGCTGTTAATGAACCTCGAAGATAACGTAAGGTGACAATCCTCACACTGTATTAAATCTCTGAGAAATGTCCACTGTTTCGCGACGAATAAGTCAGGGGTTCTAGGAAACGGACTCAGTTCTCGTGCCAGTATATCCTACTCTAGCGTCCTCGAAGACACAACTTAATGGTTTTCTCTAACGAAGGTACTTTTTGAATAGGACTTTTTTTTTAACTTCTACATTTATAATGCACTGCTTTATTGATTAAAAATAACTGAATTTAATTACTATATTATTTTTTTTTATATAAAATTAAATGCTAATTGGGATTGCTGACTTTTGGGGTTACTGCACCATAATTTCTTCATCACCTTGGGAAATTTTGTGAAAGATGAACATAACTGAAAGCATAGATTTTAAATAAGCTGTATCTTCTTCTTCTTCTCCTTCTTCTTCTTCTTTATTTTATTTTTTTCCATAACTCTCGTAATTTGTAAACCAAAATAATGATAAGATCTGTTGCCAGGATATATATGTCTTTTTTCTTCTGTTTAGAGTTTATGTAGTTCGTCTAATTGGATTTTGTCTAATTTAAGAAGTTTTACTGTTGGATCTTTCCCTTGAAGTATAATTTTGATCTTTGGCAAGGTTAACGTTAACGGTTAATTTTTTTTTATTGTTGCTTTGGAGTTAATGTAAACTTCGTTGTTAATTTTAAAATCATATCCTGGGAATAGTTTTATTGGGAACATTCCTCTGAGTACTTTAATTTTGGAAGTTGAACAATGGGTGGAGATTTCAGTAGGTTTTGTAAAAACAGCATATACTGGGCATCAGATACTTTTTGGATAATTGTTGTGCTAACTGTGACCGACACGTTTTGACATTGGGCGGCATCATTGGATAATTTTAGGATTTGATTAATGCAGGCGTCAGTTTCTGTATTTTCTTGTGGGAACTTTTATAGGCAGATGAATTTCTTTGGTTCGCTTTTTTTGCATAGTTGGTCCATGCATTGAAAAAGTTCTGAATTAGAAGCTAAATATGGTCCACATAAAATATTTATTGTGTTATTTATGGTTGGAAGCGAATATAAATAAAAATATCTAAATGATTTAGAATAAATTATGGGGATATGTAAGATAAATACCAGAGCGTCGTTGAAGTAATAACCATCTACTTCTACTATCTTGCAGTATCTCAATGAATCTATCTTATTGTTGGAGGTATGGTAGCTGACAAGCTGGATGACGTTCTAGCATTTTCTGGATAGTTCATTTTATTTCGTCTGGTTTTATAAGTCCATTAAAAAGAGTTTTGATTTTTGCGAATATGATTGTTGTCTGTAGGTAATCTAATATTTGTATAATGCTTTGTAATTCTAAATTCATTGTATTTAGAACGTTTCGAACTTGCATGTAATCGTTGAAATCAAAGATTGGTTTAATCTGTTTGGATTTTGTTGGTTTCTGCGGCTATTATCTCTCGGTTGTTAATTAGTAGCGTCACTGTCTTGTTATAGTTGTTCATTATTTTCCTATTTAGGCTTAATTGGTTATTGATGTTATTAATAATATTTTGTTGACTAAGTTCAAGTGACTCAATTGCAGCATCATATCTTTTTGCATCTTCTTGGTCTAAGTTTCCATAGATGGATTTTATAATATTTCATAATTTATTAATAAGATCTCTTCTATTTCTGGTTGCTGGATAAACTAAATCTTTCGAGTCTCTCTTGGACTGATTTAAGAAGATACTGCAATGTTTTATTAAAGTTCTGTATACTGTTGAAGTACGGCTGACTTAGTCTATTTTTTTGGAGCTGTGGATTTGGATTCCAATATTTCGATTTCTTGTGCTATTGGTTCCAATTGGAAATTGTGGAGAAAATCATGGGTACTAGTTTGGATTCTGGTTTTTCTAAGCTTAACAGAAAGGATCCCTGGATTGTTTCGAAGGTCCTGGAATTTTTACTTCTTGGGCTGGTACTGAGATATACAGATTAAAGATGATGCTTGAGTGCATTTATTTTTTTCGAAAAAGCTGGTTCCTTTGCTTCTTTAGCTTCCTTTTTATCGTCTTTTGTCATATTATTGGATTTCTACATTTTAACACTGGCCTTTAGTACAGGGGTTCCAAGTTTTATTTTTGGTCATGGAACCCTAATTGACAATATTTGTTTTTGGCGGAATTCTAATTGACAATATTATTTTTTGCGGAACCCTATTTTAATAAATAAAGAAATAAGATACCTTGTAGTTTGAATATTTTTCATTTATAAGACTGTAAAAGAAGAAAAACATTATAAATGAAAAATAATATTATAAGGAATACAAAGTATTTATTATACAAAGATAAATACAATTAAGTAAGTAACTAACTATTTTAATGTGAAGAATGAAATTTTTTCGCACATTTTCTTATAATGGTATTAAAATTAAGCTTAATGTCTGACAATCAGTAGAGTCCTAAGAAAACATAAAATAGAGACAATATTCAACACGGATAAGAAAATTTCTAATATGCTTAACTCCGCAAAAACCAAAATCCCACTAGAAAACCAAGGAGTGTACAAGATTCCCTGTGGGGACTGCGACAAATCCTACATCATACAGACTAATCGAAGAATTCAAGTAAGACGAGAAGAACATCGAAACGCTATTGCAAGGCAAGAAAAGACATCTTCCCTTGCACAACATGCCCTAACAACAGGACACACAATCGATCTAGAACAGACAACAATGCTAGCGAACATCGAACACAAAACCAAGCGAATAATCAGGGAAGCCATAGAAATAGAAAAATATCCAAATAACCTAAACAGTAATAACCTAAAAGATACAGGGTGTAAAATTAAAATTTTATTTTTCGCTATAACTTTCATATTTGTAAATATTTATGTATGAAAATTTACAAATAAGTATTTTTAAATATAAGAAATTATAATGTGATGCACATTTTGATGTAACTGATAGAGGGCGCCCCTTATGCCACATATGTGGTATAAATTTGCACTTAACTTTTTTGCTCTTTAAGTTACCTGTATTTGGGATGAAAAATATTAAAGATACATTATTTTAACAAAAAAAAGGTATACTTGTTAATAACTTCAAAACTCAACAGTTTTCGAAAACGTCATAATATTATAATGATATGTGATATTTTGGATTGACTTCGCATGCTTTGTTCTTTGTCGACAGATCAATCACTGTAGGGTAAATGGTGATCTTAACCCCCTTTTCCTTTCATTGTTTGGTTTTTTAACGACAAGTTGTCAACCAAATTTATCACATTCTTTGAATATACCGCCCTATTATATAGAGGTTGGTAGTTTGCCTTGCTGTTTGTGTCATTTTGACCTCAAGGCCACTTCTATTCACGTTGTGTGCGTGGGTGTTAAACCTGTAAATTCATTTACCGGCGAGATTCAGTAAGCTAAAGACTGGTAACTTCATTTTTATCTTTATTACTATTAATCTTAAATAACTTATAATGTTGCCTAAAGTTAAAATTAAAATCTAATTTATTAAATAAATTTGTTGGAAGTGCATTCTTATGATCTTTCTAGTTCTTTACACTTTAAAATAAACCTGAATGTTTTTTACTTAATTTTTTTATAATAACTTTTTTATATACATGTATGTTTATCACATGTTCTTTTGCTGTGCTAATTTTGTTAAATTACAAACTATACCTAGTTTCAATTAATTGTTTTATACAACGTTAACTCTGAATGTCCAGTTTCGTATGCTTTTTCATATTTTTAACATCATTGACTGCTACATGTCTTTGTAAGGTAACACACATTTTTTAACTTATCTATGGATGTTTGGTTTCATATTGTTCTTTTTAGATGAACTGATGATGCTTTCTGAGCAGAAAGCTAAACGTCTTTAATAAATAAATGAAGTAGCCACCTTCTTTGTCTTTTATTTCTCCACTTTGACCGAAAAACCCACCACTCTTCGAGTGTACCTTAGTTTATATATATATATATATATATATATATATATATATATATATATATATATATATATATATCTATATATATATATATAAATATATATATATATATATATATATATATATATATATATATAAATATTTGAATTTTTAACAAAATTTAATTTTTTAGTACAAATTATTTTTAAGAGTATGACCAATTAGAATTCTTCACTCGTTTTCGTTTACAGAAACATACGTGCAGAATTTTATTGCACCAAATAGAAGGAAGAATATTGTCTCAGACTGAGCGCAATCATGCCATATCAGCAGCTACTAAACTGTTATTAACCTTAAGATTTTATGTTTCTGGTTGCATGCTAATAGCAGCTGCAGATTTTGTAGGTATTAGTAAAACATCTGCTTGTGTAATTGTAAAGCAAGTAACGGAACAAATATGTACTTTACGAAACACATACATAGAGTTTCCTGCTACAGAAATGGAATTACAGGAATTGAAACAAAAATTTTATAATATCGCACGATTTTCATGTGTACTAGGCGCAACAGACTGCACCCATATTTGGATCCAATCACCAAGTAGAGATCAAGCTGAACGTTATAGAAACCGAAAAGGATATTTTTCATGGAATGTTCAGACTGTATGCGATGCAGAATTGAGAATAATGGACATAGTGGTGCGGCGGTCAGGATCAACACATGACCAATCAATTTTTAATAACTGTAGATTGAAAGACCGGTTAGTAGGAAGAGAATTTGGTGAAAATTTTGTTCTGCTGGACGACAGTGGATATGGTATTAAAAATTATTTGATAACACCTCTAGCAGCTCCAAATGGACCTGTAGAAATTTTATTTAACGAGTCATAAATTAGAACTAGAAACTGTATAGAAAGATCATATGGAGTGTGGAAACGTAGATTTCATATTTTATCTTTAGGTATCCGAGTATCCCCTAAAACTTCCCAGGCTATTATCGTAGCAAATTTATTTTTGCATAACTTAGCAATCAATGAAAAAGATGGTGAACACCAAATTAGGTGCATATTAATGATGAATTGCATGAAAATAATGATGTCTATGTAAATGAAAATAACAGAATTCGAGCATCAATTATAAATAATCATTTTATGAATTTTTAATAACGAAATATAAATCTTGTAAAATAAAATTGTTTTGGAAAAAAAATTTTAATTGCGATACATTATTAGTAGCCCCATCAATGAATACAAAATTTTGCCAAAACAAAAAAAAATAAATCAAAGACAAAAAATTTGGGAATAGATAACCGAAACTGTCTATTAATAAATAAAAAAAAGTTTACAATCCTAAAGTACCTTTATTTTGAAAAAAAAATTTCAACATGGTCGATTTTTCATATATTGGGCTATATTTCGTAAAATAATAAAAAAATAAGATAAGGATAAAAAAATATATTGTTGAAAGAATTTCGAAAAGTGCACTAAAAAATGAAAATAAGAAATATTGATATCTTTTAATACAACACAACACAAATTTTATACGCTTACAAGTAATATATATTTTTCTTTCCATAGCTAATGTTAAAGTGTTGCTATAATAACTGTTTTGAGTAGATAAAGTATCACTTTAACCGCAAGGGTAAATAAAGTGACACTTTAACAGCAAGAGTAAATAAAATGTTTTCACTTTTTTTATTCAATAAAATTTACAAATTCAAACACATTAAGGATTAAAAACAACTGAAATTTTACAATTAACATTATTAGAAATATCTATTTTTGGAGCATCACAACTTGTACTCGTTTGCTTATACACTTGATTCGAGGTACTGGATTAATTCTTCTCCGTCCTATTCGTATTTATTCACTTTGTACACAAAACGCAACAATATTCTCCGCAAAAACCAAAACGTAACATTTTTGTTTGACATTTGTTGACAGAGTAATTCATATCCCCAGCAACGGAGCAACACAATTGCGATTTTTGTGCTAAAAATTACAATTTTCTTTGAAATTCTATTTTTTACCTGAACTTGAAGTCTTGCTATAGAAAAAAATGTACTGCACACGACGATAAAATCGCATTATCTTCTCGAGCATAATTAGCGTCTCGACTAACGTCTCGACGATAAAAAACGCTCTCGAAGATAAAGTACAATTTTATCGTCTTGTACAATAAATTACTTTTGCCAAACATTTTAGATTGTAAATTCAAAGGAAATTTTAATTTAAATTCTTTTATAAATCTTTATGACGAAAAATATTTTTTGCTTTTAAAAACTGCATGTGTTAATTTTAAACATATTTTTCTAAATTAAATCAATTATAATTTATTATACACATTCATTCATATTAAAATCGAAGTTTTTTGTTATTCATTACATGTCTTTTTGCAAATTTTTATGTTTGGTAATTGTCCGAATGTCTTTGTTAATAACAATTTGAACTAATTTTAAGGACATCAGATCTACTATTTCGTTTTACCTTAGAGTTCTGTGGTTTTACCCAGACTAACTATTCCGCTGTCGATATCACAATGTAGAACGCTCGAAAGGTTATACTTGGAATAAACTAAAGTATAAGTTATACTTAGAATTATTATTCTCCAATTTATACTTGGATTGTAGAACCGGCCCTTAATGAAACAACTATCAAACATAACAACAACCCCAAATATCTGAGCGTCACTCTTAATATAATATCAAAACTTTCTGGAACAACTTGGAGTGATATTGAAAATACACTTCGGACCCCTGCGGTAGCTTTAGTTTTTTTAGTCGCAGAATATTGTGCACTAGTATGGCTAAATTGTGGACATACCAACAAAATTAATGTTCAACTTAATCAAACCATGGAAATAATCACTGAAACAATAAAATCAACCCCAGTGTGATGGCTCTTTATTTCGAATAATATTGTTTTACCAGATATACGAGAGATTACGAGAGCAGCATTAGCGAGAGAGTCCCAGACAATTGTAGCCAGTGTACAATTATTATCAATCCATCAAGATATACACCACATATCACAAAAGAGTACCAGCGACTTTTACGAAAAATTGGTAATACTTATGGTACACATTGGCAATGGATAACAAGATAGATGCCAACAATGGAATCAGACTCTATCCAGATATCCATCCAACTCAAGACTTCATGGGATCAAATCTGCCCCGGCCCACCTGGGTGAGGCTTCATCGCATACGAACGGGATATGGTAAATGTGCTGACTCGCTGTTCAAATGGAGCCGTGCCGAGGGTCCACAGTACTTAATACGTAGATAGACTATAAGCCACAATATTTCCCAATAAACCATAAACTAGAAGGTATGGAAAAGCTTAAATAGACTCAGTGTGTTGGGTTGAACAATACTGCTAGATGAAACTACCTTGGTGAACTGCCCACCTTATGCGAATGTGGAAAACCAGAAACCATTTGATCAGATAAAGTTTAATATGTTTAAGTTATTAGGATTTTGTTATATACTTAATGTTAAAATGTGTTATTTTTGAAGTTCGTATTTCTGTTATGTCTATATTTATGTATGTAAATTAATTTCTAATTAATGTAAACACGCTTTTGACACAAAACTTTAAATACTAATTTGAAAATAATGTTTTCAGGACAAAAAGTATGTTTTAATTAGCTTAAATCTCATTGAGGAAAATGTTTTCGAAAAGCTAGAGTTTTTATTTTATTTAGACACAAATAATGTTGAAAATATGCTCCTCTGACGTAAAGATATTTAATTACATTATGAACTTTATAATAGTTTTTATATAATTATTCGATATTATCTCTTACAGTCAGCTGAAAATGCGCTTCCACGTTAATAAAATTAATATACTTCGTTTAGCCTGAGGACTTTCGTAATATAATGTTATCAATATGCCACATTATAAAATTATAAGGCCATTATGGTAGCACAATACTCCTTTTAATAGCGATGATAAAATAGAGGAGAAAAAGTTGTGGATGCCTTCAAAAGAATGGTGGGAAGCCAAGGTTGGGATGTTGGATAAAATACCATGTCAAATAAACTACTACGTATACTATCCTATTACTTTGGTGTCAATTTTTTTGAACCAAAAAAGTATTTATATGCCAATACAAAAAGCATACTTTCTCCGCTCTTAATTTAATGGTAAAGTATTTTCCGTCAAGCTCATAGCGAAATATACATTAGACTGATATACGCTTATAGGCCTGAAGTACTGCGACAAACAAACAGGAATCTTATAATCATAACAGGCTCTCTTAGTGGATGTGCACTAGTCAAGGATCTCCTGTGTATAATATCCATTATTTTATGTTGACTTAACTGCTGTGAGTTTGTGGCTTAAAACCTAAAAAAGTCCATCATATTTTGCATAACTACTATAAACTCACAAGTGACTCACGAGTTCACAAACATGCGGTAGCCATTGATTGCTTGTGAATGATATGCTGTAGGGTTTAATTTAAGTAATGGACTTTCTCAAGGCTTAACCACAACCGAATCTATCAAAAGTTAGATATCGATATTAACGATACACAGATGGGATTCAGAAAAGGATTAGGTACAAGAGAAGCTCTCTTTACCTTAAACATCCTAACAAAGAGATGTCTAGATGTTTACCAAGAGGTACACGCCTGCTTTATAGACTTTGAAAAGGCCTTTGACAAAGTACGCCACAATAAACTCTAGAAATCCTGGAGGGTAAGAACATCGACACCAGAGACATACAAATAATATTAAATCTGTACTGGAATCAGCGAGCTAATATAAAAATAGAAGACCAAACATCGGACAAAATAGAAATACGTAAAAGAGTACGACAGGGTTGTATATTGTCACCGCACTTTTTTAGTATCTACAGCGAACAAATATGCCAAGAAGCTCTCTCACATGCAAACGAAGAGATAATAGTCAATGGAGAAGTTATCAATAACATTCAATATGCTGACGATACTGTGATAATGGTAAGAACAGCGGAAGATCTACAACATCTAGTTGAAAGTAGGAATGAGATACGTAATAACTACGGCATAAGGATGAACGTCAATAAAACCAAATAATGACCTTCAGTAAGAATTCAATACACGACACTAGTATCGCAATAAAACCCAACTCGAAAAAGTAAGCAAATACAAATACTTGAGAGCCCTCATCAATGAAACAGGTGACCAAAATCACGAGATAAAAAGAAGTATTGAAATTGTCAGGTCTACCTTTATAAAAATGAAAAAATTATTTTGTAATCGTGATATTAGTATTCATCCACGAACTAGAATGTTAAAATGCTATGTATCCAGTACTTTGTTTTAGGGTGTTAAGGCATGGACTAAAGAGAAGAATGTTAAAAATCTTGAAAACTTTGAGATGTGGTGCTACCGCCGTATACTAAAAATAAGTTGGGTGGATAAAATTACAAATGAAGAGGTAATACGCAGAATAAATAATTTGAATACTTAAGCCACCCGATTAGAGGACAAAAGTACACATTCCTACAAAATATAATGCAATGAAAAATCCAAGGACGCAGAAATCCAGGCCGTAGAAGAATGTCCTGGATGAGAAATTTAAGAGAGTGGTTTGGCTGTACCACTAACGAATTATTCAAAACAGCAGTACATAAAATTAGAATCGCCCTTATGATATCCAATCTCCGATAGGAGAAGCACTTAAAGAAGAAGAAGGCCCAATCTTAGCACCAATTTTTTTAGCTGACACATCGACCAACTTGATTTCATGATTGGTATGGGGATTTTCAAGCTCAAAGACCATCATATCAACGTTTTGTTAAATTTTGGCAGATGTATACGATGAATTTCACTTAATTGCAAATTTCACCATGCAATGAATCTGTTTTAAATAGAAGTGGCAAATACGATAGATCCATGTGTTGTCGACCAAACAATTTTTGAAACCTTGTTATGGTTAAACTTAAATAAACATCTTGTAATAATTAACTATTTGATTTTGAATATCTTTTGTTTAAGTGATCGAAGATATATATTTAAGAACGTATTATTAAAGTGTTTAGATTATAATATCAACAATTTCATTACATAAACAAACAACTAGATTTTAAATTATTAACTTCGTTTTATATCTTTAGATAACAATAACAATTTACTATTTTAAATGGTAATAAGTCACAATTTTCCTTTAAAGTAAATTTGTTTGACATTTCAATTTGCATTGCGAATCACCTAAAAATATGCCACAAGAAAATAGCTTCATAACGATGTTAATAATAACATTATTCATGCACATCTAATTTATCTTTAATTTTGTTTTTTATTTTTTTTAATATTGGCATTACAGGTAATGCATTGATGGTAGTAGTGTCTGGGGGCTCGGAAGATAGAGACCTCGTAAGACCTGAAAAAAACATCGAAGAAGATGTCGAAAGCTCGGCGCAATAATAATCGACGCGGTTTAATGCGGAAGACTGTTAAGTTTAATATTAATATAAGTTATAATATTAATGTCTTGTAATAGTATTATTCTCAGCTCTAGGTTTCAGGAAAATGAAAGTAAGCAGCAACACACAGAGAATACAATACACAGAACTTTGTAAGACAATAAGAAAAAGTATTAAGGAAGACATAAGAAAATACAATGAAAGACTGGACGAAAATGCAATGGAAAACAGGAAAACCTATAAGAAAACAAGAAAAGCATTAATCATTGGGAAGAAACAAATAGCTCTAACAAACGAAAACACCAGAATTACAGACAGAAATAAAAAAATATAACTCCTAACCAAATTCCACAGCGAACTATACAAAGCTCCTGATACACTTGAAGAAGTACTCAGTAACCAAGAAGATGTACCAGAAGTCCTTCTAGAAGAAGTAGAATAGACAATTTCAGGAATGAAAAGCGATAAAGTAGCTGCTAGATAAAGTGAAACTGCTTAAATACGCTGACAATAAAACCTGGAAAATGTTAGCAGCCATATTCACAAACTGTCTAAGATCGAGATGTATACTAGACCATTAGAATACAGCAAACATAATTCTTATTCATAAGAAAGATAGCAAAGAGGATATTAACAACTACAGACCTATAAGTCTACTACCAAGATATACACAAGGATATACCAAGGTATACCGTATATAAGATATTCACAAAGATCATCAACAACAGATTAACAAATGCATTAGATGCTGCATAGTCGAGAGAACAAGCTGGCTTTAGTAGTGGATTCAGTACCATAGATCATATTCATACACTTCGAGAAATAATGAGTACAGCTAAAGAATATGAAATACGGCTAGCATTAACCTTCATAGATTTTGAAAAGACTTTCGATTCTATATACCCCAAGGCAGTAATAAAAGCTTTGACCAACCAAGGCATTGACAAACCGTATATAGAAACTTTAGGAGATATGTACAGAAAAGCAAAAGCTAAGGTAAAAATTTATAAAAACACTTCAGAATTTCCCACTACCAGAGGCCTCCGACAAAGAGCGAGTTAGTGGATGTCCAAGATGTAATAATAAACAACACTGTACTTGAGATAGTAGACAAGTATGTATACTTGGGACAATTAATACATAAATCTGGCTCCTTACTTCCAGAAATCAACAGAAGAATGAAACTAGCTCGGACATCTTTTGGTAGAAATGCAGTTATATGCAAATCGAATATGCCAATCCACCTGAAGAACAAAGCATTTGATCAGTGTATACTACCAATCATGACATATGGCGGCGAAACTTGGACATCAAAGAAAGAGATAATATCGAAACTGAAAGTCACTCAAAGGTCAATGGAGCGATGAATGCTAGGTATAACAAAGAGAGATCTAAAAAGAATAGAATGGATCAGACAGAAAAAGCTTATTGATGTAATCCATAGAATTAAATCTATAAAATGGCAGTATGTGGGACATTTAGCGAGAAGAACTGACAATAAGTGGTCCTCAAGAATTACGGTATGGTATCCAAGAGGTACCAAGAGACAAAGACAACATGGCACAAAAAAGCGAATTTTAGAAAATCGTGGGCAGATATGAAGAATAAATATATAAGGGAGGCTACACCATAATCGGTAGAATATGCTGAGAATGACGATGATGATGATGATATATATACATGTAGATATTATCACTAAATGTTTTTGTTATAGCCTTTCAAAGAATGTTACATTTTTTAAAAGACTTTAAAGAAAATAAAATCTCTTCATTCTCCTTAAGTCCTGTTTTCTTGAATGAGGCGTGTATATATAATGAAGGGAAACTCGAAAAGAGCTAGAAGCATAGAATGAAAAGAGTTAGAAGTACGAGCGATGAAGTTGTAAGGGATAGTTAGTGTTCTTCGTACAGGTTTTGAAAATAACTTCATTTATAAGAACAGCTTGGTTTTTGATAATGGAAGCTAATAGAATGACTATAATTGTATACTGTATTTTAATGAACATAATAATTTAAAAATATGGTTTAAGTATCAACGTATGCTAAATGTAGAAGAACTATCATTATGAATAATGAACAATAGAACGTAACTTATAAACTTAGATAATTTAAAATTATGGTTTGAGAATTAACTTTTGCTACATCTATAAAACCATCATTAATAATGATCAATAATACATACAACTGACATTTGTAAGGGTTTTTGACTAGGTTCAATGCCACGCGAGCCACTGCGTGTTGGCAAGGTTTCAGTTTCATCCGCCCACTCTGGGAACAGACGCTGTTTGCAGCCGCCCACTCTGGGTCAGACGCTGCTGCTGTCGCAGTATCACAGCCGCTTAACTCATAATGTGAGTGACGCCTGTGAGTATCTGGAATTAAGCCTACAGGATTTTTACTTCCCATAGCCTTAATCCAGTAATGACATTACTGCTGCCTAATGTCATATCCTCAGTTGATCCGCGGGTACTTATTTGGCAATGCCTTATTCGTACCTGTCCTGCATATCTGCAGGAACTTTCCCTATCAGCCATATGGGACGACTTTAACTTTAACGAAAGCTACTGCCGGAAAACTGAGGGTAACACAAAGGCGAATGGAGAGATCAATGCTGGGCCTGACCTTGAAAGATCGCGTGAGAAATGAGGAGATACGCCGACGAACTGGCGTAGACGATATTATACTGCGAATCAATAAACAAAAGTGGAGGTGGGCTGGACATGTTGCTAGAATGGAAGACGGAAGATGGACGAAGAGATTATTGGAGTGGCGACCAAGAGCCGACAAGCGAAGTCGAGGCAGACCACCCACCCGATGGACCGACGACCTAAGGAGAATAGAAACAAACTGGATTGCAGCAGCTAGAGATAGAGAGAACTGGAGACGTTTGGAGGATGCCTATATCCAACAATGGATGTGAAAATGGGGCTGGATAATAAATACATACAAAGATGAAAAAATACAAACTTTAACTAAAAAACAAAACTCTTATCTTACATTATGGTAGAAAGAACGGCAAGTAAATTTTGTAACTATGGTCAAACATTAATAGTGAAGCTTACAAAGAAGATGGTTTAAGTCAGAGGGAAGATGATGAGGGATTTTAACGCTCGAATAGTCAACCAAGTAATACCAGGAAGCATTAAGGAAATTAAAAAATAAAATATCACTAGGAGAGGACAGAATCCAGAATGAACTCTTAAAGTACGGACGACCAGACCAAACACTTACTTAAATTAATCCCAAAAATAATAGAACAAAACAAAATACCACAAGAATTAAAATCAAGCATTATAATAACTTTCTTCAAAAAGGGAGACAAATCGGACCCGGAGAATTATATAGGAACTAACTTATTAAAAATAAAACTAAAATTGCCAATCAAAATAATAAACTGAATGAAATTGTAACACTAGCAGAAGAACAAAAAGGTTTTAGATTGGAAAGATCATGCACCAATGATATAGTTTTAATAAGACAAGTGCAAAAAATATATAAGAATACAAAAAACCGACATATTTATGTCTCGTGGACCTTAAGAAGGCATTTGGCAGGGTTAAATTAAAGGACGTTATTCACTTATTGTACGCCAGGGAGATATCTCTAGGAATAATAACACCGTTCGAAAATATTTACCAGAACAATACAATAAAAATAAAAATAGAACAAAAACTAACTGAACAATTAAAGCTGGCAGGGGGATAAGAGAGGTGGATTCCCTGAGTCCTCTATTTTTCAACCTGGTCATGAATGAAATAATAATAAAAGTAAGAACTAAAAAAAATATTGAATGAGAAAAAAAACCTAAATTAATTTTCTGTGCAGATGACGCAATACTTAGCCCTCAAAGTGAAGATGATTTACAGCGTATGATGCACCAATAATAATTATTTATTCAACAAAATATGTTGAATAAAGAATTATTAGAAAACCACCCTTTGTCATTTAAAAGCTTTTTAGGAATGAATAATAATTTGTTTAAAAAATTATTACCACCAGTTGAGAATCACCTCACTTTTAATTAATATTTCATCATTTCTAGTACAAAAAATTAGAACATGCTATAATTTTTAGTACTGAATCGACGGGCGCATTTAATTTGTAGATACAATAGTTTTAGTAATAAATTCAGTACTGAATTTAGCATAATTGCAAGCAGACCAAAGTTTTTTATAACTTATAATTATATAATATTATAATTGAGACCTCTATTTGCAAAACAATCAATCTCCACCCTGGCAAAATTGCCGGAAATCGTAATTTTTTACCGTGAATATATTTGTAAAACCTGTAGCCACAAAATTCGTTATCCATAAACTTTGGTCGCTCAAAATTAGTTTTTTGTTGCTAGTTTCTTGGTTGTTATTAAAATACTCTTGGAGATTGGCTACTTTACAACTAACAAGTGAATATTGGCTATTTTGAAATTAACAGACCAGAATATTGGTTATTTTGTAGTAAAAACACAAATGTTTGATAACAGTACTAAAAAAATTAAAATAACTATTAATTCCAAAATTCTATACTCTTAAGACTTCTTCGTCGTTGTCATTACCGAGTGCTTCGCAATAAACTTCGTCTTCTTTAGGGACGTTTGGAACATTTTCCATGTAGGACGTTTTTGAAATACGCCAGTTTCGGATCATTTTGCCATTCTTCGCCGTAGTGACTTTCCAGTAGCTTCCTTACGTCCTTAAATTTCTCTTTGCTAATGTTGGCCAAATTCTCGACTTCTATTTCATTTGGATTGATGTTAATGGTCGATCTTCCTTTTTTTTTAAATACTTCTAAACAAACCGATGCTTGAGTTGTAGCTTTCGTCCCCTTTAACCAATACGACGTTATTTTGTTTTCTTGATCTTGCCAAACAAATCCTTTTTATTTTTGATATCTGAAAGTGCCAACTCTGCAGTGCTTTGATTGTAGACAATGCTTCAGTTTTCCAATCGTAGAACTTGAAATCCATATTGGGGCGCTTCAAAGTTGTACTTTTATATATTATTTTAAATAGTCCACAGGTTTTAAAATAACTTAATTTTAAAGCAAGTTTTTTCTCGATCGTCCCAAACACAGTGTCCTACGGTAAGAATAAATGCCCTCGAAGGAGATACACTATTTCAATTTATTTTATGGTTTTTGAAGCTTGTATCAGCCAGCAACTTGCCATGGATTACATTATTTGGTTCTTATTGTGTCCTCTACATCCATCACACATTAATCTTACGACACTGATATCTTTTAAATCAGTATTAGACAACCTGTGATACATTGCCGGAGCCACTTGATTAGAGCTTTTGCCATACTCATCTTCTGACCATACATAGCTAAAACAATTTTCCTTCGTTAATGGGGCTTTTAAATGTCCCACTACGATTGTTAAGTTATGTATATATAGATGTCTGCTGTAATACGCTGCTTGATCCGGGACTTTAAGCAGCTTAAGGTTTTTTTGCAAGTCGAAGGATAAAGTCAATAATTTAGGCTAGATTCCTTCAATAATGCAAAAAAGGCTTTCGATCCAAGCTTGTGAATTCTTTAAGCGGCCATAAGGGATTCATTCACCGATGGTGTCGTTTCCTTTGAGATTTTTTCAGTGAGTGAAAGACATGTCGAACACATGTCCGTCTGTGGCGCCTTAAATTGAATGTTGAATTTTCTATTAAAAATCATTCGAAAATATCCTTTTTTACCTGTGTCTCTGGTTTGGTTTGAGCATTGTAAATTTTCCAAAGTTTATTAGTATTCAGATCACCTGATGCATACTTGCGCTCACTTTGACCCCTACAGTAATGAGACTCCACGTATTTTATACTTTTAATACATTCGACCACGCTTCTCAGTTTCTCTTTATATAAATGCGTTCGTTTGTCTCCTCCCCTTTTCTTACATGGAAGATTACTTTTCCCTCTAAAATTGTTCATTATAGTTCGGAGTCGGCCATTTGTGATCCTCAAGGCATTAGTGAAAGTGTTTTGGCAAATGGGTAACTTACCATCTGGACCTTTTACGAAACACTTGCATATAGTCGTCTTATTACGACTGACTCCAGTTTTTGGGCGATGTCTGCCAACAGGATGTACCTCTAGGAATTGCAGTATAAAGGTGTCTTGTTTAACTTTTTTTTCATTGTTATGAAAAGCTTTATAAAATACTATGACATCTGCAATATTGAGTTTTGTGCACTGGTAGGCTCTTACGTCGTGCTTGCATGTTGTTTCTCCATACCTACAAAATAAATTAAATTCACATTTCATTTTAGATATCTAGTAATTATATATGTAAATTATTTTTTTAATATAAACAATGAAAATTATACATATTCCCTACATTTTAACAAAACTGCCAAGCATTTTGCACTCACGACAAATGACATTCTTTCTTCTATATAGATCTAAAAATATACTAACCTCGGCCGTTTTCTCACATTTATCGCCCATTTCTTTGGCTGTGCGACTCTTTTTCTACACTTTGTAGGCGTTAATACTTCTGGTGTTGTCTCCATTTATTACTAAGTTGCAAAAACTAGAGAAAAATGTTCCTTTTCTCAGCTTTGACACTAGAATGACCGCCATCTAAAAAATCACCGCTCACGTGATACAATCCAGTGCTCTGATTGGTGCAGAGGAATATTGGTTGTTTTGAAACCTACACGACGTTGGAGAATGGTCGTTGTGCAACAACAACCAATATTTTTCTTCATTTAATTTTAATGGGAGTTTCGTAGTTAAGTTACGAAATTTATGCATAGCTGGGTGCGTCTTTTTACAAGGAATCCAGTGGTATATTCAGGTCAGATTGTCCAAAAAGTGGAGATTGGTTGTTTTGCAAGTAGAGGTCCTCAATTGATTAAAACAAATAGTAAGTAATATTTGTTGCATCGCAAACTGCTACAGTAACAGTAAAAGTGGTTGCACTTTTTATCGATTTCCGAGTCAAAATCATGAAAAGCATCAATGCGAATTGTGAATAGCGCCTATAAGGTCTAATTTATATAGAAATAAACTTTTATGTAATGATTCTTCTTCTTCAAGTGCCATCTCCGCGGCGGAGGTCGGCAATCATCATAGCTATTCGGACTTTTGAGACGGCTGCTCTGAAAAGTTCATTTGATGTACATCCCTACCACTCTCTCAGGTTGCGCAGCCATGACATTTTACGCCTCCCTATGCTTCTCTTTCCTTGGATCTTTCCCTGCATAATCAGTTGGAGCAAGGTGTATTTCTCTCCACGTGTAATATGTCCCAGATATTCTAATTTTCTTGTTTTTATTGAATTTAAAATTTCCATTTCTTTGTTCATCCTTCCCAGAACCTCTTTGTGACGTGTTCTGTCCATGATATTTTCAGAATTCTTCTGTATACCCACAGCTCAAATGATTATCATGTAATGATTACTGTAAATTAAATTTCATATATTTTTACAACGTATTAACTAGTTTTATAACTCGAGAAGGATAAAACGACAACTTGACAACCTGACAAACTGACAACAAAAATTGGATTCACTTTAAAAAGCAGACACATTTTAACATAAAAAGGAATATAAGAAGAAACAGAAGATTATAGTATAGTGAATCATTTTGTAGCATTTGTAAATTTATTGGAATCTCCACGTATATGTGTTAAATTGAAATCCCCTTATATATATACGTTCGTATAATTTCTTAGTTCGTTTCTCTCAATTTAAGACCCGAATAATATTTCGTTCTTTTCACGTCGATAATAAATCATTTTATTGTTTGTTTATGTCACAGGCGCAAATTCTTCATTATTTGTTTGTTTAAACCGCCCGATACCACGTTTTCAAATTAATAGTTTACGTCTTCATTTCCGTTGTGTTTTGTTTATACCCAAAGTGCTTTGTTTATTCTAACTTATGCGATCAATTTTTAAAAATAATTTCAGCACTTTCGTTGGAGCCGCGGTGAAGAGCGGTGATCTTCAGCGTCATGTCCAAATTCATCCGTCGAATTTGTGGTTTTCGGTTTTTGCCCCCTTTTTATGGAAATATGTAGCAGTAAAAAGCTAATAATTATTTCCCTAGTTGTTGTAATAGTTATAATTAGGCACCTTGAAGTGGCGCTCTTTATAAATTACTAGAGGTGTTTCCGGTTTCTTTTTATTTTGTCCCAAGAGATTTATGACTCTTTATTTTATTTTTCTGTAGTTGCCCCAATCCAAACCCCTTGATATTTTTTGCTTATCCACGACCCCAGCTCTTCTAACAAACCCTGAGTGCCGTTTGCACAAGTAACGTTTATTTTACCCCATAATATTACCCTATGGTAGGTAAAATATTTCGTTACAATTTACCAGAATATAGTATTTATGTATTTATTATATAAAGTTATACTTGTTTACTAGCTTTTATATTTATTTTGTTTACAGATTAGATCTAGCTTTTAGCAATATGGTCATCATATTGTAAGACTGCATTATATCATTGTACATAAACGTGTTCTGGCGCCAAAATATTCCCTGCTCAGTATCACAAGGTTCATAATTTGGAATAAAGAAGTTGAACAAATAAAATAAAGGTTTAGTACTTTTTAATTTAATTTTTCTTATTAATTTCGAGTTTAATTATTTCATAGTTTTGACAAATAAAATAAAACACAACATTAGGAAATATAGTACTTGTTTCGTTTATGTTTATATTGTTCTAGTCAGCACAACTAGTTCTAGTCAACATAGTTCTAGTTATTTATTTTAAATGTTCAATGTATTCTTATGTTCTATTTTTTAATTTTTTGAGAGAAGCATTATTCTTTGGACATTTTAAGCTAAAATTTTAGTGAATTGTATCTATTGGAAAAACAGCTTTCAACATTGCATTAAAAGAATCAGAATAAGAGCCTCACTGAAGCTTACCAGTATTTCTATATTAAGAGCTAAATTCTTCCGTAACGTAAAGTAACCACTAGTGCTTTTTATTTTTAATATATTGGAAAAATAACTATAGATTATCAGTATCATGGCCCAAAGCACTAAGTTGTCGTAATCCGTTGCCCTCACACTACAGCCACCAAAGATTCAATATTTAGATCAAAATAAAGCCATCGTACAATCTGCGATAAGTATCGGAATCCACTGAGGAAAGCCAAAGTGAATAGAAGTCAGGCACCATAGACACCGTCGCTGTGCGTCGTCATTTCTGATTTTGTTCGATAGAAGTCGTGCTTAGAATTTTTCTAGCATACTTCCCGCCATCTCATGTACAAATATATGTCTGTTAGATGCTTAACATTCATGAATTATGCAGATAGATAAAAGGGTTTAGAAGAGAAAAGAAAATGTCCAGGAATCCAATTGCCAGACGGTGCGCTATACTGCAGACGTTACACTGTTAAAAGTCTCTTATACAAACACCGGTTTAATCCTCAAGACAAGACAGGGCGACGGAGACATTCAGTTTATTTTAGCAACGAGAACGTATGAAACTGGCGTGTTACGTTCGTCGTTGTTTTTTCATGAAAATTGGAATTCTGGAATTACACTTGGAGATACCATTTATATGCGAAACTATATTGAAACAAGTTAAGTAGACTTCATATTAATGTTTAGACTAATTTACTCTTAAAATAATTTTAAAATTACTTTTATTACAGGATAGGTTTGCATTGGATTGCGTTTATATTATTTTTTAGTAACAATTTAACCGTTAAATAAACCGGAAAATGTGACGAAGCGACTTCTAATTCAAGCGACACATGCATAGGATGGAAGAGATCTGCGTATCTACTAGTAAATTGGAATATTTTTAAAGCACGTAATATTATATGGTGTATTATATGGCTAATCTAAAGGAATACATTATTTTTTAAAAGCAAACTATAAACTAGAAGCCAGGGGAGGTGGTTGAGTATGCACTTTTTGTCTCCTCGGTACCTTATGTTTTTTGGTGCGTATAACTACTGCTTAGACGTTTCGGCTATTTACCATTTTCAATACGCACTTAAATTATATAAACATTACATAATACACTTTATATTTTTGATGTCTATACTATTTGGTAGAGACTATGCACAAAGCGTGAGAATTTATCAACATCAATTATATTCAAAATAAAAAAGCCATTATTTTCAAATATTCTTCTTCTTCTTCTTCTAGTTCCATGACCGTTATCGATCGTTGGATATCATGTTGGCGACCATATTCGCTATCGTGACTTCATTGACAGCAGCTCTAAATACCGATGTAGTTGATTTTCCATACCATTGCCTTATATTTTTCAGCCATGATGTTTTTGTTTTACCAGGACCACGATTACCTTGGATCTTTCCCTGAATGATCAGATGTAAAAGATCTTATTTTTCAGGGTGTCTCATAATGTAACCGAAGTATTCGAGCTTGCGTTTGTTTATTATATTGACCAGTTGTGTTGTTTGGTTCAGCCGTCTAAGGACCTCCTCATTTTTAACTTTGTCGACCCAGCTTATTTTCAGTAGTCGTCTATATACCCACATCTCAAAGGCTGTCAAACGTCTAGGAATAGCCTCAGTTAGAGTCCACGCTTCCACTTCATACAGCAGGAGAGGAAAGATGTAGCAAGATGTCATTCGAACTCTAAAGTTAATACTAAGATCGTGACTGCAAAGTACATTTCTCATTTTTACAAAGGCAGCTCGGGCTTGTTCTATTCGGTTTTTAATTTCTGCGGTGTGATCCCAGCTGTCATTGATATTACTGCCGAGATACACGAGTTTCTCTACTCTGTCCAGTGTGGCATTTCCGACTTTTTTACCGTCATCGTGTATATAATTTTGTTTTCTAACTATCATATATTTGGTTTTCCTTACATTGAGTTTTCATCCGTACTGATCACAAGTCTGTTTTATTTTGTTCATTGGATTTTGAATGTCTTCTCCGCAATTAGCAAGCACTAAGATATCGTCGGCATATCTTGTTGTTACTGTTGTTACTTTATTCACAATAATACCTTCGGTTGTCTCCATTAAGGCTTCCTTAAATATTTCCTCCGAATATAAGTTAAAAAGTAAAGGAGACTATATACAGCCTTGTCTCAGTCCTCTTTTTATATTTATTTTATCCGACAGTTCTTCTTCTTCTTCTTCTCATTGCGCCGTCTCCTTACGAAGGTTGGCGATCCAAATGGCAATTGTAGTTTTGGAAACTGCTGCGCAAAAGATCTCTGCGGATGAGCAGTCGAACCATCTCCTCAGGTCTTTCAGACACGTCTTCTGGCGTCCTCCTACTGATCTTTTGCCCTGTACTTTTCCTTCCAGTATAACTTAAAGTAATTCATATCTTTCGCCTCTCAACACATGACCCAAGTATTGCATTTTCCTCTCTTTGATTATTCTTATTCTTATTCGACAGTTCTTGTTCAACCTTTATTCTTGCCACTTGATGCCAGTATAGATTTGTAATTATTCATAGATCTTTTTCGTCCAATCCAGCTGTTTCCAATATTTCTAGCATTTTGTTATGTCGGACTTTGTCAAAAGCCTTTTCAAAATTGATTGCACAAATGTACACATTTCGATGTATATCTCTGCATCTCTGTACTAGCACCTGTACTACACAAGGCTTCTCTTGTACCCAAGCCACACCTAAACCCAAATTGAGTATTGCTAATTCTGTCCTCTAACAGCGTGTAAATTCTGCTGTGTATTACTCGCAGGAAGCTCTTCAAAACGTGACTCATCAAACTTATTGTCCGATAATCACCGCATGTCTTTGGACGATGTTTTTTAGGTATTGTGACTAATGTCGACTTTAACCAATCAGTTGGTAATATCCCAGTGTCATAAATTCTGTTAAAGAGATTACACAGAGCTTTAATTCCATTTCCTCCCAAAAACTTTAGTATTTCAGCACTTAATTCATTGGGGCCCAGCGCTTTTCCACTTTTTGCCATTTGTATTGAACGTGTAACCTTACTTTCTATTATAGATGGATATGATATAGAAATCGGTGCATAGCGTTCTACTCTCTCATCTTCAAATAATTCAGAAATGTAGTTTTCGCATTCTTTTAACTGTTCATTGATGTCTAATATTCTGTTTTCGTTTCTGTCTTCTAAACTTTGGGATACTTGTTTCCGTTTGTTTCCAGCGACGTCTTTTAATTTCTTGTGCCTGATTATTGCGTGAAATAAAAACTGAAAAAACTTGGGAGAAATTATAACAAAATTAATTTTATGGTATTTTTTAATGTTATATAATAAAACTTCGTCTTTTGCAATATATTCTACAACATTTCAACTTGTACGTCTTTTAAATATCGTAGATAACCAAAAAATGCAAATGTTTGACATTTTCTTGTTCAACGATATATAAGTATTGCCGTACTAAACCATTTAACTGGATTAATCGAAGCCAACCACATTATTTATTCATTCTATCGTGATCAATTTCCAAGCGCACTACAAAACTTAGAAATTGTTACTTAAGAAAGATTTAATGACCAAAATTATTTGAAACTGAGCCTTAACGTATAATTAGCAAGGTAAATACTTTGAAGACGTAATTGCCTTGAAATTACTTGGTTAAAAATAGAAATAATATATCAATGGTTTAACAGGATTACGTATTGTATTATAATTACGTAGCAAAACTATAAATAATAAATAATAATTGGATTTAATTTTCTATTTGATTTAAATTCCACATATCGTCATTTGTATTTGAGGTTATATCATAATAATAATTGTATTAATTCTCAGCTTGTTGCATTGTCACTTTTATATAAAATTAATAGGAACACTCATAACGAACATCATATTAGGATACTACTTGTACGTAGACATATAATACATAATTTAAAATAATTCAATAATGCTTCATAGTCAATCAAAATTTCTTTTATAGCCCAGGACAAAACTGTTTTTAGTTTGCTGTTTTTTTTACCAAAACTTTCTTTCTTACAGTAGGTACTTACTGCAGAAATATTATAAGTCCAGGTTTAAAATTATTTAAGCATTTCAAATAACACTGAAGTAGTCTATGTCCATTGTCTTAAATTTGTTGGTGCAGAAGTAGTGTATGTCAACGTTTATGAGTTCTCTTCTTATCTGAGTTAATTTAAATCAAATATACTGAGTCCAGAACTAGCATATCTGGAGATAGACTAGTTCTGCACTCGCCAGATGGTGGCAGCACTAGTCTAGTTTTTGTAAACATAGGTTAGTTGCGTTAGTTGTATCTCAAAATCAACAGTAAAAGTTGTACTCTAAAAACAGTATTTTTCCTGTTTGAGAATTTATATAATTATGTTATAACGTTAAGCTTTGCAGACGATTAAGTAGTGATTGCACAAGACCAAGACGACCTCAGCTACATGATGAAGAAACTACAAGGAGAATATACCAAGGCTGGCCTAGATATTAACCTCGCGAAAACAGAGTACCTATCTACAAGTGAAGAAGACGTAGAAGATCTACAGATTGATGACAACGTAACAATCAAAGAAAAGTTCAAGATGCTAATCAAGTCCTAATTTAGTTCAGAATGAGCGTGTTGTCAGCTCTCCTAGTGTTTCAAATATTTCAAAGAATATGATTTCGACAAAAATTTTGGAGGTGGAAACCAAACGAAAATGTGATGAGATTATAAATCTAAATGAAGATGCTATAAACCAAACTAAGAATGAAGAAAAAAAATGGAAGGAAGTAAGAAGTAAACCGAAACGACAATTACTTATAGGGAAGAATGATGCAATTAAAGTCAATGGTAAAGATCTAAAGGGTATACCCAAAATAGCGCACCTGCACGTATACAGGGTGGACCCACGTATGACTGCTGATCATATAACAGAATCATTGAAAAGTTTTTTCCCGGAGGTTACATGTACATCTTTGTCTTCCAAACATCCTAATCTTTATGCCTCATTTAAGGTAAGTATATATGATTACCACTTTAAAGATGCTATGGATTCTAATAAATGGCCGCATGGTGCCTATGTCCAACGGTTTTTTCACCTGAGAACCAACTCAGACATGCATCAGCCGAAGACGCAAACCTAACGGCAATTAGTTCAGAGTTCAAACATTTTAAAATCATTTGTGTAAATTCACAGTCAATAACAAACAAAACATGTGCATTTGAGCTAATTTTAAATTGTAACTGTCCGGATATTGTTTGTGTTACTGAGACATGGTGTAATGAGTTAAGTGTAAATAGTATTAATTTTGAGAATTACTGTCAAGCTGCTTCATATAATAGACTTGAAAAAATCCACGGTGGTGTCCTAATGTTTGTCAGAGAGTCAATGTCATTTAAAGTACCAAAGTATATAAATAGTTTAGCAGAAGAAGTAATTTCGAGTGTTGTTGTATAACCTTCAATTTAAATGCAAGTACGTACTGTTTGATAAACATATATAGAGCACCCAGTGGTGATGTAGAGATTGTCATGAACAAATTATTTTTAGCGTTAAACTATTGTTATGATCATTTTAAATATGTTTTTGTAAGTGGTGATTTTAATATTAATTACCTGAGTGTGTCTCGGGAAAAGTCTTTACTGAATGACATTATTGAAAGTTTTAATTTAACATGCCAAAACTTAGAACCTACTAGAATTTTCACAAATAAAAACGGCAGAACAACAAAATCTAAAATTGACTATTTTCTTACAAATTATTCCCTACCATATGAGGAAACAGTTAGAGATTTTCATCTTGGAGATCATAGTGGATTGTAACTTATAATACCAAATACAAATTCAATAGCAAATCACCACACAAATGACATAACGAATGCTATAACATTTAGAAATTTGTCTGAACCAAGTATATCAACATTGCAAACAAGGTTGAATCATAAGGATTTTAAGGTTGTTTATGAAAATCTCGACAATATTGACTCTGCTTATACTGTTTTTGTAAATACTATATTGTATCATATTGATATATGTTGTCCTATGGTTGTAAAAAAATTAAGTCAAAATAATACTAACAACTTAATTTCTAACGAAATCTTAAAGATGGGAGTTGATTTAAAAAACCTTTTCTGGTTGACAAAAAATTCGACAGACCCTGATGTAAAATTAAAATATAAAGAAGACAAAAAGAAGTATACTGATAAAATTCAAGAAGCAAAGAAGCATTGTTTCCAGAATACTTTTCACAACAAAAATAACCATTAAAAGCAAAAATTTGTTTGGAAAACAGTTAATATCAAGACTGGAAAAAAGGACAGTATAAAAACATAGAAAAAATCGAACACTTAGGAAGTTTCATAAACGATAAAAAAGAGATGGCAAATGCTTTCGGCGTATTCTTTTCATCATTTTCAAAAAATGCATTAAATGCCAAATATGGAAATTCACAATTTAAAAACTATACGACCTTAAATGTTGACCAAACATTCTTCTTCTATCCTATTGACTATAGCGATGTTGCCGAAGCTGTTTCATCCTTAAAAAATGTAAATTCAGTGGGTATTGATTGCATTTTCACAAAGCTAGAAACATATGAGCGTGTACATTATTCAACCGTTAACTGATTTAATAAATAAATCTGTAGAGATGGGTATTTTTCCCACTGATTTGAAAATTGGTATCGTTTCCCCAATATTTAAAAAAGGAAACAAAACTATGTTAGAAAATTATAGACCAATTACCGTACCAACTGTCTTGTGTAAGGTTATTAAAAAATGCATTCATAAAAGGATGTTGTTATTTCTTAGTAAATATAACATATTAAGTTCATATCAAAATGGGTTTCTTCCAGGTAAATCAACCGAGAGTGCATCAACAACATTTTTTAAATTCATTTATAGTTCATTAAATCAAAAGAAATTTGTTGGAGCCCTCTTTTTTGATTTAACTAAAGCTTTTGACTCTATAAATTTAAATGTAGCAATTTGTAAACTAAATGGACTTGGATTTCGAGGTGATTTTTTAAAATGGTTACAATCCTATCTAGAATATCGACAGATGTATGTCAAAGTCGGTCATTATCAATCAGATTTGTATGACGTTGATCTTGGCGTTCCACAAGGATCAATATTGGGTCCTTTGTTATTTCTTTGTTATATCAATGATATGCCTAAATATATGAGTACGGAAAATATTTTTTTGTATGCTGATGACACGACTTTGGTGGCATCTGCAGAAAATGCTGAGGAGTTGAGGTTAAAACTCAATACCCTGACCCATGAGTTTACGTCTTGGTGCGAAAAAAACTCCTTAATAGTAAATTCGAGTAAAACAGTATGTATGCAATTTTATATAAAAACTCCAATAAAGGAAAATTTCTCTGTCAAAGTCGACAATGATTTTATCACTTTATCTGACACTACAAAGTTTTTAGGACTACATCTAAACAGTAATATGAGCTGGGAGGTACATATTAATCATGTATGTTCGAAAATTAATTCTGGATACTATGCTCTTTTGCAACTCAAATACTTATTTACAACGGAACAGATACTTAATGTTTATTACGCTATCATCTATTCACATTTGTCATATAATATCGTTCTATGGGGCAGTGCAACAAATGTCTCGAAAGTTTTTATAGCCCAAAAGCGCATAATTTGCTTGATTTTTAATTTACCATTTTAGAAAATATCAAATACTCACTGTTCCCTCAATTTTTATATACAAAAGTATTCTGTATACAAAAGCTAATATCAATAGATTGAAATCAAATTCAGATGTACACAATTATCGTACCAGAAAAAAAGATTTATTTAGGACTCCTAAACATTACACTTCTATGTTTGAAAAAAACCCTGATTATAGCGGCGTAAGGTTTTTTAATCAGCTTCCACCCAAATTAAAAAGTGAAGCAGATGATGATAGGGCATTTAAGAATAAATTGAAGACTTATCTCATCGAATCATGTTTTTATAGTGTCTCGGAATTTATGTATTAGATATGTTGTATGTTGTTTCTATATTTATGTGTATGTTTATATTGTATAGGTAGTTTTTAACGTTTCCTTTTACTTTGACATGTCCTATATTATGTAAATAATCTGCAAGGATGAATAAAGTTTTATTATTATTATTATTTATTATAAAGGATAAATTCAAATACTTGGGGTTTATAATCACGAAAAAGGCAACAATAGAGGAAGAAATTACACAAAGATTTGGACAAACAAGAACAGCAATCCGACAAGTTAACTCAGTATGGTGGGATAGACACCTAAATATGAAGACAAAAACACAGATTTATAAAACATTAGTGCGAAGTATTATGACATATGGGATGAAAATTGGATCATAAACAAGAAAAACGGCAGTAAGTTAGTAGCAACAGAGATGGAATGCCTGCGAAGATGCCGCAGTGTAACAAGAATGGATAGGAGAAGTAATGACGAAATGAAGCAAAGAACATCAATAGAAACAGACATACTAACATACATAGAACAAAAAAGACTAAAGTGGTATGGACATGTAAGAAGAACTAGTGACAGCAGATGGATAAAGAGAATAACCGAATGGAGCCCCATAGGAAGGAGGAAAAGAGGACGACCCCGAAAATCCTGGAGGAACGAAGTAGACGACGCCATGAGTAAGACAGGCCTAAACGATGGAGAATGGGACAACAGATTACATATTTATTAGCAAATAGTAATTTTTGTTATTGGCCTATACCTTAGAATTTTATGATAAATAATGTAGAGGAGAAGCCTATTAGGTGCTTGAGAGTGAGGAATTCTAAAACTGATAACTGCACTAATGTTGTTGACGATAAGGATGATGAAGAAACGTCGACAGGTAGTAGTAGAAAATAATCAAGCAGGTCTATTTCCTATTCCTATTATCTTTGTACTTCGGAAATTTGTTACTGTTTCTGTATCATCTGTTGCATCTGTACTTGAGTTTGTAAAATGTTTTTCCTGAATACATTGTGTCTTTCACATCAAATGGTAAAAACTGCATTTTTCAAAAGAGACAAAATACTGAATACAGTTGACAAAGGTGAAATAGGAAAAAATGTCTGTGCTACAAAATTATCTGGCAAAATAAAACAGTCATTGATGCACCATATCAATATGTTTCCGAGGGTAGAAACCCATTATTGCCAAAAAGATACACAGAGGCAATATTTAGTTCACATCTTTATATTACAAAAATGTATGATTTATATAAAGAAGACTGTATGAATAAAAATATTCAACAATTCGCGAAGTTGTCAATGTAACGATCTTTATTAAACACAAATATTAACCTTGGACTCCACAAACCAAAAAACGATTTGTGTGACCTATCTGAAAAACATAAAAACAGCAATAAAGAAGAGAGAAATGAAATGAAAGATTTAATTGAAGACCATTTAAAGAACGAGATGCTTTTAAGAAAAACAACAGAAAAATTAAAGAAGAGATGTGAAAATGATTATACCTAATTTACAGTAGTTTTTGATATGCAACAAGTTTTTCAAACGCCCCATTAAGGTGTATCTCAGTCGTATTATGAGAGAGAAAGATTTCTGTTTACAATCTAAAAGGTTTCATAAAAAAGGTTATTGCTACATGTGATATAAGACAAAAGGAGCAAGGAGATCCAATTAAGTTGCAACGGGTAGTTCTTTTGAAGCGACAGACTCAGTAAAACACAGGTTGAAATAAAAATAAATCTATTAATTTCAACGTATATACAAAAATAAAAATAAAATGTATTCTATGTCCCCGTCTGGATCCCGCGAGAGTGAATTCCCCGGCGGACGCCTGTAAAAGAAAAATTATTATTACTAACAAAAAAAATGGAATAAGCGAATTCAATCGCACGAAGACTTATACTCGCTTTCACGTCAGACAAGCGGAAGCGCCAAACGCACTCGCAATAGAAATATTCGGTTGTGCAGATCCACGCTATACTCTGAGTCAGAGATGACGGTAACGTTCAATTCACGATACTCACGGGTTCTGCTTGATTGAGGACAGAGTATAATCCTCACTACGGAAGTCTCTCTGTCTGGGTCGGCTCGCAGATTCAATACACTAGCGGGCCAGGGAGCCTAGAGCGTAAGCCACAAGACTCCTTTAATTCTGCCAGTCGCTCGTCTTAAAAAAAAACGGTCCGAACCCCAGCTCGTCGTCTCGTCGTGAAAATGGATGCGTGATTATCGACACTCCCACGGTTCGAACTGTTGAACGTTCAGCACATCGTTACAAAGTAACTTCCTGTGTTAAAAAATTCACAGAAGAAAAGGATCTGGAAGGAAAACAAGAAATGTGTTTTTTTTCGGACAACTGTGGGGGACAAAATCTTAACAGAAATGCTGTCGTAATGTATGAAGATCTGGCTGCTTAACATAAAATTAAAATTTCCCACTTTTTCTTGGAAAAGGGACATACCCAAAACGAAGGTGATAGTATACATAGTGATGTTAAGAGGGCTTCAAAAATATTGCTATGTACATGCCAACTCAGTGGTATCTTATTGCATGAACAGCATGTAGAAAGATTCCATATATTGTTACTAAAATGGATGAATTTTACGATTTTGTTGAATTCAGAAAACATATTTGTAACAAAATGGACAAAAATAAAAATGGAGAAAAGGTCAAGTGGCAGAAACTACGTTTCATAATGGTTAATCCCGATCACCCAATGCTGTTTCTATAAAATACAATTATGATGATGTGAATTTTATCAGAATTAATACTGGGCGTAGGACAAGAAGATAAACTTTGTCAGTACATAATGACCTGCAAATGTTGTATGCTGAAAGTTTACCTATTGGTACAAAGAAACTAGACGACTTGAAATAATATCTACGTAAATGATTGTTCATTACGACCGTGTACCATGACTTCTATTTGGATTTAAAGTCACAAGGGAACTTAATTTAAGAAATAACTGTTTTTATAATTTATTTTGTAATCAGTGACATATTAATAAAATATTTGTATTTTTATGAACAGTAGTAATAGTTTGATAATTCCTTCATTCATCATCATCATCATCACGTAGCGCTACAACCCTGGGTGGCTCTTGGCTGACTGTACAACTTTTTTCCAACTTGTTCGGTCTTCCATCAACCTAGGGTCAAATGGAATGTTCATTTTTCAGAGATCTGCTTGGATGTTATCTCTCCATTGCATTCTGGGACGTCCGAGTGGTCTTTTGCCTGTGGAAATCTCCTCCCATACCAGTTTTACAAGTCTCTCGTTATGCAGTCTGTGCACGTGGCCTGCCCATCTTAGTCGCTGTGATTTAATTTCTTGGACAATATCAGCGTCATTGTAGAGTGCTTTTAATTCGATATTGGTTTTGATGTTATACTGGTTTGTGGTGATGTCATGGTGAGGTCCGAAAATTTTTCTAAGTATTTTTCGTTCAAAGCGTCTGAGCTTTATTACAGGTCTGACGATGGATTTATAGATTTTTATCTTTAAACCACTTTTAAGATTTTTTGATTTTATGAGCTTATCCAGTGCGAATAGACAGCGGTTTGCAGATTGGATTCTGTCTTTTATGTCTTCAGTAACATCGTTGTCAGCTTTGATTATGGCCCCCAGATACTTAAAAAGTTGTACTCTTTTGAAATTGAAGGTGTTGACCGTTACATTTTGTCCTATTCTGTCTTTTCGTGTCGTTCTATTTATACACATATATTTCGTCTTCTCTTCATTAATCTTCAGCCCTACTTCACTTGTTGCTCCTTTCACCTTGTTGAAGATGTCTTTCGTGGATAGGATGGAGTCTCCAACGAGATCTATGTCATCTGCATATGCGAGTAACAGCTTGGGCCTTGAACCGAGAGCAATTCTGCTTTTATTTCGGCCGACCTCATGGCTTTCTCTAATACAAGGTTAAAAAGTAGTGGAGATAACGCATCACCCTGTTTAAGTCCACTGTTGATTTCAAAGCTGCCAAACAGTTTATTATTTACACGTACTTTAGATATTCCACCCTCTATACAGACTTTGGTCATCCGAATGAGTTTTTTTGGTATTGATCGCCATCCGCCATGGCATTTCATACTTGGCTTCTTTCTACGCTATCATATGCCTGCCGAAAATCTATGAAAAGATTGAGTATGGGTCTGTTATACTCCCATCCCTTTTCTAGAAGTTGTCTCAGCGTAAATAGTTGATCTATTGTTGATCTGTTTGCCCTAAAACCGGCTTGATATTCGCCTAGAACATTGTCAGCATAAGGGATTAGTCTACTAAGAATGATGTTTGAGAGGGTTTTATATGCCGTGTTTAGGAGTGAAATTCCTCTATAATTCGCGCATTTTGTTTTGTCCCCTTTTTTGTGGATGGGCACTATTATGTTTTCCTTCCATAATGCTGGTATCATGCTTTCTATTTCTTCATTCAGCTTTACTTAAATATCAGCTGCGTGTTTTCGGAAAAATGAAGAATATTGTTAGTGTAGAACTAAGTCTAGATAAGCTACTTTTGCAATAATAATTCTGATGCAGCACTAGTCTATGTCCACCTAATGTTTTATTATAATAATGAAACAAAAAAAACTAGTTATATAGTAATGTAAAAGTTTCTGAATGAATTGAAAAGTATGCACAAAGTAAACGTTAATGTTTAAAAAACAAAATAATGGAAAACCAAACTTCTGAAAAACTTCAAGTTGCTCTCCTGAAATGTTGTGATTTCGGGTATAGACTAGTTCTGATGTAAAGCAGCGATTTTATTTGCTTAAAATTTTAACAATAGGTGGAAAATAGCTCAAAGATCAAAATCTACCCTATAATCTCCAACTATAGACTCCAACTCGGGAAAAAAATCACGATAGTCGCTATAATAGTAAATTGTAGGACAAAATTGTTTTTTAAAGTTTTTTTGTAAAGTCAATATTTTTGGAGTTATTCGTAACTGAAAGTTAACAAATTACACGTCAAAAAACCATGTTTTTAAACGGTTTTTCGCGCAACACTTCAAAAATTCGAATTTGACTGGAAAAACTGTTTGGACATAAAATGAATCGTATAAAACAAAAAAATTTGTATTTTAAGATAACCGTAAACTTTATATTGACAAAGTTATAGCAGTTCGAATGTAGACTTTTATTCATCGAATACAAAAAACCAAACAATGTTAAATAACCGGAAAACGGTAATTTTTCCGGTTGTAGCGTTCGCATGTATCCGCGTCGCTTTAAGCGATATTTTTGGTGAGAACGATTTATTTTACACTAAAAGTGCTATTAAACATTTTATTCAATATTGTTCAAGCTACATTTTTTATTGGAGATATTTTATTATGACACAAATATTCTTGGTAAATCGATTTTTTCCGTTTTTTCCTAAGAAGTGTGATAGTTTTAGAGGGAAGCCGGGGGGTAGGAATAGTAAACTTTTTGCTTATTTTTTAAGTCCGAAAATTAATATTATTAGCAAAATTCAGCTTATTCGTATGATTTTCAGAAGTTTTTGGTTGGTATTTTTCATGCGCAATACTGATAGTTTCTATTTTTATATTATATGTTATAAATATCTTAAAGATATACAGATTTTTATTAAGAAAAAGCTCCGAAATAAGAAGGTAATGGTTTAAAGAATATTATCCTATTATTTTTAACTTCGTCGTAAATGCCGGTCAGTTTTGACCGGTTTTATCTCAGGAACTAATGCTCATAATTTATTCTTCCTGAGGCCATACAATCCCATTATAATTCCATAAAGTGCGTTAGATAGGTTGCGTGTATTTTTATAAGTAAAAAATTCGGCAAACTTTTATATCGTATTATCGAATCGAATAACGTTATTTAAATTTCGTTTAGACGGGGCGCCTCTTCAAGATGTGGCCTCCCTAGCTAGGGAGAGAAATGGTAAGAGCAGAGGCCAGTCTGCGATTGCAGTTGTGTTAGTTATTTGGAGTATGGTTGGACAAGTGGCTTGCTATGAAGCAGTAGTCAGTCAGTGTGTGTTGTTTTGTGGTGTTTTGGGGTGTCATGCAGTTCTAAGGGAGTACCTTTCGCGAGTTACCAGCTATACTGTGAGAACGGTTCTCTTCGATTGAGCATATTTGGCATGTAGATTATTACCATCGACAATATCTTATGGAAAGTCACTTCTAGGATGTTCAAATCCTCATCAAAAAGTTTGTTTTCAGCCAAGAAGTTTAGCCAGAAGCAAGGGAACTTGTCTAGCGGAGTGCCTGGTCCTAGGCGGTGGCAAGAAATTTTTATGACCTCTTTAACTCTGATGGAGTTTGAGATGGTGATTGGAGTTTGTGATGGTACGAAGGGTGTACCTCTTGTCGAGAGTTAAAATTCTACTTTTCATCCTTGGCATATTCGCCTGTATATTCGATAAGTGGCGACAGACACTCAGCACGCTTTCTCATGATCTTTGTCAAGATCTTACGTTCTTAGTTCTGTACGACTTTGTCAAGTTGGCCTTGAGACCTGCTGAATTCAGAGCGGCTCCTTATGGTTCAGTCTACTGTGCCTGGGGCAAGCAGTGTTGTATCGTCGGCATAGGGAAGGATCGTTTTATTTTGGCCGTGGGGGCGGAGAGGTCGCTGTGATATACAGTGTATAAGATTGGAGCTAAAATTAAGCTTTGAGGTACTACAGCTTGTGGAGTAAAAGGAGTTGAGTATTAGTCGCTGATTTTAACTCTTATTGTCTGATTGGAGAGATATGAGTGGATAGCTTTTAGAAAAGTGGTTGGCAGTCCAGCCAGGCAGAGTTTTTTAATCAGACCCGCATGCGAAACCTGATCGAAGGCCTTCTAGACGTCTAGGAATATGCCTATGGCAATCTTACCTTTTTCATTAATTAAGCGAGAGATAAAGGTTGCTGCTTCTGCCAATGCATTTAGTGCGGAGTGTTCAGCTCTGAATCCGAATTGAAATTTTGATATGATGTTGTTTGTGTCTAGAAATTCTATGAGTTTCTCTTCAGATCCTCTCGTAGACTTTACCTAGACTGTTCAGAAGAGAAATCGGTCTATAGGATTCGGTGCTGGTTAGGAGTTTCTCTGGTTTAGGGATCATGATTGTACTGGCCACTTTCCAAAGGGTAGGAATGTAACGTAGTAAAAGACATGCATTGATTATGTTGGTAAGCAGCGGGATTATGCTCTCAGGTAGTTTTTTGAGGCATCTCCTGTGTATGCCATCTGGTCCAAGCGATGTGTTTTTACCGAAGTTACACATCTGCCTGTCGGTGTCCTCCTGTACAGAAGCCATAATTGGATGTTGAATATTATAGTCTCTAAAGTGCTGAAAAGGATAGTAGAGTGTGTCCTCCACTATCCTTTCGGTGCTGAGTTTAAACCACTTTTTAAAATTAGGGTTATGTGGTGTGACAAATGTTACCTGAAGTATGTTTTTGAAAGCTTCAGCTTTATCTAATGGGTTTGATATAATTACATTATCGATAACAAGATGAGAGTGAGGTCTTGAATTTTGTTTAGTTAGGGTTTTTGAATTTGTTACAGAATTTTTTACCGTCTCTGTGAACTAGGTCTGAGGTAACTCGTCTCCACTGATTTTGTTTCAACTTGTTGACTTCTAATCTTATGGAAGCTGAGAGATGTTTGTATTCTGTTTTGATCTATGGTTCTCGGAATCTTTATACTCTCTGATTAGTCTGCACTTTTGGGGATTTTAGCGAGGACATGTTGAGTTTTGAAATCCCTATGTCAACTTGGTTACTTGTTGACATTACACTTAACCCGGGAATGTTTTGGTCGATGAACTCTTGAAAAAGTTTCCAAATAGCTTTACGATAATCTCGTCTGTATATAGCAGTTAGTGGTGAAGAGGGTATTAAAATTGGTTTTGACTAGTAGGGGAAGGTGGTCATTAATAATGTTATAAAAAATTTTATACGAGCTATGAAGGTCTCTGAAAGTGTAATTTATGTTATTGAAAAATATTAAATAAGGAAAGGCTCATTTTCTTTCTTTTTCTTTGGGGTAATAAATTAAAATCTTATAAAATCTTATAAAAAACTGAATTGTCGCTATTTTATTTCAGTACGACTTTGGTACAAAACGAACTGTTTAAAGTTGTAAGCAAGGAAAATAGAAATAATTGATGTTTTAGATAATTGAAAATATTTAAATTTTTTTAATAATATTTATGACCTATTTGAGAGGGAGAATAAGTGAATTATTAGTACTAAAGTTATCACCAACCTATTTCTGCAAAAATCCGAATGCCCCCTCTTACATCCACTTCAAAACAGATCCGCCCTGGTCTATTAGTCATCTCTGTAAAGTACATCACAAGATTATAAGGGCAAAAATATATTTAAAAACAAAAACGAACTATCAGATAACTATCTTCCAGTCGTCCTAAAAATTTTGCTACGTAAACAGGTTTTAACGCTAAATATGTACACATAATAAAAATGTATTTTATGGGAAAATCACTTTCTGTCTAAACGCTATACAAACCGTCATTTCGTGAGACGGAAGTGTTCGTAAAACAAAACTAATTAACCAAGTTTATGTCTTTTTTAAACACTCCGACTCAGTTTAAATGAGCAAGGAGCTTTTTATAAATCGACAAATTACGTCCAGGGTAATCGATTCCAGAAACACCCTGAAAAATCAATGTTGCGTCACTGATATTTAATCAAGTATATGAGGCTTCAAATGAGACTTTTAAGCTTTAGAGGTAATTTCTATAAATATTTATAAGGGAGGGGTTTAAGAACCGTTTGGACGTAAGTAAATCACGATAAAAATAGGTTGACAGAGGGCGTTAAGGATTTATGAACGACACAGAGATAGGGCACGTTAATCTTTGGTTACAATTTTAAACAAATATTTTACTGCTAAACTAATTTATTTTGGTAGTCCAGTTTTTATTAAATAAATTCGCTTCTATACTGGCGTTTTATTTCTTTTTTTATATAGTAAAATAATAAGGCAAGTGTCACAGAAGTATCGTCACGACACGACGTTACAGAAGAAACGCCACGAAATAGTGAAAGATGCTTTTTTTTCTTCAATTTTTAAGACATACACATGTTTCAGCGCTGTAAACAGTTGGAAGAATGCATTTACGCGACGAGTAGAGTCTTTGATATAACATGTAAACTTTTACAATTTTATTAAAATCTTTAACAAGGATATTGACTAACATTCAGTAATTCTTAAATATCATTTTACTAATATATTTAGTATTACTTTAACCCTAAATTGGTATAAGTGAAAAGTAATTATATAATTATTATAAATGGGTCTATAATACCCAAATTAATTTATATAAAAAACAGACATATTTTTTTGATTATTTTTAAAGCAAACTTCCATACTGGCGTTGTATTACTTTTTTCTCTTTAGTAAAATGCTGATGCGAGCGTCACGGAACTAGCGCCACAACATAGCGTTGTCACGAATAGCGTCACAAAATAGCGGTTCTTTACATTGCTTCACTACTTTCGGTCAATTCGTTTCTAGTCATCATATAATTACTCGAAGTAGGTTTAAATTAAAAACTGCATGAAAAATAACTAATAAAATATAGACATTATAGACACTAACATGATGGCCAATATTATATGCTACACTGATAGATGTATTGCGTTAATAAGATTACGTCAAGTATATTCTAGAGAACGAGACTGCAAGGATATAAACAGAAACGAGTTTATGGCGTATTTAAGGGTAAGACTGAGAAGTCTTACTGAAAACCAATGGCACAATAACATCAGAAAAGCTGAAGAAAACCAAGGAAACGTATGGAAAATGCTGAAAGCCAAAATAATAGGAAAACAAAAGATGCCACAAATCATCCACAACGAGGGAACACACTACTAAACACAACAAAAAGTGGATGCAATACCAAGAAAAATGGAAGCTACACATAAGCAAAACCAGGACATGTCGGACGCTACAACCAGAAAGGAAGTCAACAACGAATACAACAGGATTAAAAGAAGAAATGAATTTCAAATAGAAGAAGAGGACTACACCAGCCCAAACGAAGTAGCAAAAATCATCAGGAAATTAAAAGGAAGTAGAGCTCCAGGACCAGAATGAATCCATAACATCACCCTTAAGGAACTACCAAAAAAGATAGTAGTACAACTATACTACATATTCAAATACTGCCTCGAAAAAGGACATTTCCCAAGCAACTCGAAACACGCAAACATCATACCACTTTTAAAACCTAGGAAGGATGGAAGAAGACCGGAGAGTTATAGGCCGATTTATCTCCTCGAAACCATAGGAAAAATCCTGGAAAAAATTATCTACAAAAGACTGATGAAGCATGCCGAAAGGAAAAGAATAATCCAAAAAGAACAATTCGGATTTAGAAAAGGAAGGAATTGCGAGCTACAATTAGCAAGAATAATCAGCGACACAAAGATAAGATTCAACAGGAAATAAAGGACAGGACTAGCCATACTGGACATCGAAAAAGCGTATGACACAGTTTGGAAAAAGGCACTAATCTACAAAATGGACAAAGCTGAGCTTCCTCACTAGCTAATTAATATATGTGATATTTATTTATCTAATAGAACTTTTCAAGTTTCAGCGGACCAAAAGAAGTCAACTATACAAGAAATCCAGGAGGGGATGCCCCAAGGCAGCATCCTATCACCAATATTATACAATATTTTTGTTTCAGATCTATCAACAGACCCAAGAACTTCAACAGCCCTATACGCGGATAATACAGCAGTGTATGCAACCGGAAAAGACGACAGAAGAATCATCAGGAATATGGAAAGTCACTTAGGAAAAATCACAGACTACACGGACAAATGGAAGATAAAAATCAACGCGAAGAAGACGCAGTTTATCATATTTACACAGGAAAAGAACCTACCAGCAAACGAAATCACAGTAGGAGGAAACAGGATCCAGGCAACAAACTCGGTCAAATACCTAGGAGTCCACCTCGATAGGAAACTCAACTTTCGGTTGCATACACAAAAAACTAAGGTTAAAGCCAATGCAGCTAAAAAATTAATACTTCCCTATATTTTCAGGTCCAGTCCACTATCGAAGGACAAGAAGATTCAGTTATACCAGGCCTACGTTAGATCGGTGATGTTGTATGCAGTTTCAGTATGGAGTTCAATAGCAGAGACTAAATGGAGGAGACTAGAAGCCACAGAAACGTCATGTTACAGAATAATAGATGGATAAACATGGGAAGATAGAATCACAAATGCAACCATCAAAGAAAGGCTCCAGTACACACCACTTAGGGAGGTGGCCGCAAAAAGAACAAGTTACTTCTTCAACCAGGTCACCAGAAGACTCCGTAAGACCAGGGATATCCTCGAGAAGAACAGGATCCAGAGGATATACAGAAGTACCCATAAACTCATCAACCATCTGATCAATGTCTAGCCGGGTGGTTGCCGATGAACAACCAAACAGGGCAGTAGGTACGATGCCAAAATAAGTACCTACAGAAAAAGATGTCAGGAACACACCAAGAGAAATCAGGACCCGGAAGGAAACATAATCAGCAGCAGGCGGTGCAAGAGCGGTACGTCGGAAAGAAGAAATGAAATATAAATTTGAAATGTCATATATTATTAGGGCAATATACGTTTTTATTTTTATTTTATTTTTATTATAATAATGGCGTATTTAGAGTTGCTGATTTTGATTAAAATAAAAAAATCGCATTTTGCAAATTGTAACGTTATAAACGTCACATCTTTAATAATTTATATTTAAATACCTATTTTATTTTAATTTCTTTATTAATTTATTAATTCCTTAACCTTCAGTTTCTTTTTTTTTACTATTTTTTCTTCAAGAAATAGTTGGCGCCCTCTCTCTATCTGTCCGGTAGACTAAATATTCTGTTCTAGTTTGACAGAAGAGCTAATTCCATCATAGACATCTACATAGACATTTTCTATGGCTTCTGTGCTATACTTTATTGAAGTCACTCCTCACTATTTTAGTCAATCAGTTTTTCTAACGGGGTAAAATATTTTTTTGTGTGTGTAGTTGAAATTTTTAAAAGAAAGAAATATGAAATAAGGTTTATTTTATAGTTTACGGAAATCTCTTGGGTTTATGAAATAATTTATTAAATAACACTATGAATTAACCATATCCAATTAGATAAGACTGCAGCTGTCTTTTTTAAACACGTAAGATCTACCCACATAATCTGGAAGCAACGATATCCTATACAGAAGCAAGCAACCCATCAATACCAAGGTATCATTTCATTTTATTGTAAAGCGATAGGCAGGGTTTGCTTGTGCAAACTAAGTATCAATATTTTGTTTTATGCTAAATCAATATGATTAGTTAATTTAGTTAATTCATTGTTTTATTTGTTACTAACTGAATTTTGTTTAATTCCTAGGTTAAGACAAGACAGATTCACATTTGAGAGACTGAGCTAGGTGAAGCATAGACGACAAGCTCCCATGGTTGATTAAGGTATTAATTCTCTTTGGTAGTCTTATCGTTACAAAATATCAGAGAAATTTGGCAAGCAACGGAACAGGAATTGAGATAACAAGGGCTGTTATGAGTTACAAACAATTTTTGTTTATAACAACTTACTTGAGATTTGATGATCGCACAAACATATTTGAGCACCGCAAAATTGACAAATTGGCTGCAATCCGTGACTTTTTTTATGCATTAAACATCCTTCAAACTTAGTGCATACGTTACAGTAGACGAAATGCTTCACCCTTATTGAGGTCGTCGCAGTTGGGTGTAGTACATACCTAGCAAACCAGCAAAATACGGAATCAAAATGTATGCTTTATGTGATGCAAAGACATGTTATATTTCAAATTAGAAATATATTGCGGCAAAATACAGCCCGATGGTCTGTACGTTACATCCAACTCACCAACTAACATTGTAAAGAGACTTGCTTCTTAGATAGAAAATAGCAATCGAAATCTTAGAATTGTTAAAAAAATATATAAAAGAAATTCCTGCAGAATTTTTACCTAACAAGCAAAAAGTTACTAAAAGTTGTCTTTTTGGATTCCAAAAAAGACATGTAGCTCGTGTCTTTTGTGCCTCGCAAAAGCAAACCTGTAATCCTGCTTTCAACTTTACACAATGATGACGAAATTCATTTAATGACAGTCAAAAACCACAAATAACTATGGATTATAATGCAACTAAGGGGGTGTTGATAGGGTGGACAAATTTGTGCAATATATTCAGCTTCTCGCATCTCCAGAGGATGGTCTTGTGTTATATTTTACAGATTATTGATTTATTTGTTTACGTAGACTAAAAAGTAAGAGTGTAATGCATCCTTTATTTTTTAAAATTTTCGAAATACATTTTTTCATTGTTTTGTATTATATTTATATGTTTTATTATTTACTTTCAAAAAATGACTTGAGATAACTTACATTTATCCAAAATAAATCAAAAATATGTCACGCGTGCTTTGATCTAAAAAATATGGGCGCTAGCGCTGACCGCTTGTAGATCTATGTGGGTGTAATTCGGTTCCTTCACTAGAACTGCCCTGGCAACATTAAATAAATAGAGAATTTGATCGATGTTGCAAAATAAATTTGGCTTAGTATAAACTTATTCTTCGTTCACAAATTGTCGAGAGCACGAAATATGCCTCAAACTCATAAAACGGTCGTAAATCATAGGCGTTCCTAAGGTGTTTATTCATTAAATAATAATATAATGTTTTAATACTGTTATATATAATATTGATAATATTTTAATACTAATATATTTAGCAAAAAAACAATTAAAACTTTCACGACTAATGTTGGTTATTATATTATATTAATAAAAATAAGAATTTAAGCATTTACAATTTTGTAAATAAGAATACCTTATCTCTTTGGATATTTCAATACTAATCTTCGCGTTTAATCACTTTACTAGAAAACCTGGAAATTATATCCTAAGGTACTATTCGTTGCAAGATAATTAAGATGGAATTCCCCAGATTTTTAATAATATAATTATATTCGAAACTTAACTTGAAAGGGAGAAGTTATTACGAACGAAAACAATTTTTTTGTTTAGTACGTTTTTGATCGCATGTTATTTACGGCTAGTCGGTGTTTCCGCGTCTACGGCAGTAATTAGCGTCTCGAATATTTCTTTTGCGAATTATACGCAGTGCGTGAGTGATTTTTTATTCCATATACCTACGAACATATACGTACCTTTCGCTCGTGCTCGTTTTGTTGGATTGTTTGTGATGGCTTCATCATCAAGTTTTACACCGGTACTGTTGCGTACGGTCAGTAAGTCTGTCTATTCACCAAGAGAGAAGACTATTGTCCTGAATGTTCACGATGCTCTGGTTTCTCAGAATCCCACAAACACTGTTCGCAACATAGTCGAAAGTTGTGCCAACATGACTGGCGTAGAAGAGTCAACTTTATATAGGTTCCTATCAGAAAGAAAAAACACGGTATAGCTAACCCAAACACAAACGAAAACTTAAAGAGAGGGAAAAAGCCTATTGAAATTGATAAATTTGCCAAAAATGGTATTCGAAGGAAAATTCATGGATTTTTTTTCAAAAAGGAAATACCAAAACTAAACAAAATTTTACAAGAAGTTAGAGACGACCCGGATTTGCCTCATATCGGACGAACTAAATTGTGGCAAGTTTTAAAAGAATTAAATTTCCGGTGGGAGAAACCAGACCGAAAATCACTTTTGATTGACCGGGAGGAGAAGATGATGTTGGAGAAGAAATTATCTAAGATTCATACGAAAATTTCGGGCTGAAGAAAGGCCCATCTTCTACCAGGATGAAACGTTGGTAAACTCAGGTCATACTCTAAAAAAAAATTGGTCAGATAAAAATATATTAAGCTCCAGACAAGCCTTTATTGAAGAGTATTTTGAGCAAATGATTGAACACATACCACCAAATTCAATTATAGTATTAGATAATGCACCTTATCATTCCCGACTAGTAGAAAGCCTTCTAATGAATGCGTGGAAGAAACAGGATATTCTTGACTGACTGCGGAATAAGTATCTGCCTTACGAAGATGGAATGGTAAAAGCAGAACTTTTAAAAATTGCCCGGCAACACAAATCTAAGTTTAAGAAATACGTAGTTGACAAAATGGCGGAAAGGCGAAACATCACAGTCTTTAGACTTCCACCCTACCACTGCGAAATAAATCCAATTGAACTCATTTGGGCACAAATAAAAAGTTATGTGGCTAGAAAAAATACGTCATATAAAATACAAGCTGTACGTGAATTGTTATACGAGTCTTTATAACATATTACAAAACAAAACTGGAAAGAGGCAGAAAGACATGTAATAGAAGAAGAATAAAAAATGTGGGATCTTGATAACATAATTGATGCGACCGTAGAGATTATTAACCTAATTATTAACCCTCAAGATGACTCGGATTCCGAAGTTGATCCTATTTATTTTGAATTTGAATAGTTTTCTAATCGTAATTATATAAGGTAAGTAATAGTAGTTGTAATCGTAAGGTATTAAAGGGGGAAGGCGCAAAATGTCGCCTGTCAAAATGTTCAATGTGTTTTAAATGTATCCATTTTTTTCAAATCCTGAGAAAACTAAAAAGCATTTTTGAAAAATTTAAAGGCAGAATGAAATATTTTTTAGAATAAATAAAAAGTTTCTTTTGCATGCAATATTTTCAATTAAAAATTATACTATATTTTCTCTTTTATTTTCACCCCTGTTACATAACATATTAAAATAAACATTGTAGAAGTTATTAGGGACTTTCTGCCCTGAGTAATAATGTAATCTTTCATTCTGCGTTTAAATTTTTCAAAAATATTTATTAGTTTTCTCCGGATTCGAAAATAATGGATACATTTAAAACACATTGAAAATTTTGCCAGGCGACATTTGGCGCCTTTTTCCTTAATTAAATAAATGTATCTTTTACAAATGGCAAGAAACTTTTGATTTTTGAATAAAATAAATAAGTTTTATTAAAAAATACAATTTACATAAGTACAATTTAAAAAATATATTTATTTAGTTCAAATAAATGTTTCAATCATATATACTCTACGACACTGGTCGTTCATCTCTAACCATTCAAAATACCCCTCTAATAGGATTATAAGATATTGTATTCCTTCAGATATAAGGTGGGTTAGTCGAAAACGTCTTAAACCGTCAGTTTTGGGTTGGTTTTTACTATTATATCGTATTACCTATCCTCTCTGTATTTTAGTTTTCTAATTAGGGTTACACTTGTAGTGAGCTATCAACAAATTGTGAACCGACTGTAATATTGACATAATTTATACTTAACATGTTATTTTTTATTTTTATTTTTTGTAGTTCTATAAATTTTAGCTTATGAACTAATTTCAGATTTGTGTCAAGTTGAGTCTTGAACCAGCAAACGAATTTTGAAACTTACATCGTAAAATGTTCCAGAGTACATAAAAAATAGACGATATTTTCGGTTTTATTTTGATTTTAATCAATGTTTTAACAATGTTCCATTTCATCAAAAGTCGATGAAATTAACTCTACTTTACTTCATCTATAAATCAATTTAATTTCCAGTACGGCAAATTGTTACAAATCAGAATAAATTTTTAATAGTTTTGAATAATGCTACTGGATTAGCAATAAAGCTCAATATTTTGAGGACGTTAACAAACTATTTTGCTTGAATTTTTTGTGGTATTTCAAGTGTTCAAAATCTCAAATTTGATTGTGTGATAATTGGTTATTAATTGAAAATAAATACTACTATTACCGTTTTTTCTGGTTACTTAAAAAACACAAAAAAAAACAGAACTCGTACATTATCTGTATAGCAACTGATAAAAATCATTCACAGACTTTTAGTGTACAGGACCGACTTTCAAAATTTTAAATTAGAAAATGAAGTACATGGAATGCAAGAAAGATGGTACTGAAGAAGAAATACTTTATTGTGATAGCTGTAAGTGATCTGTTCACAAATATACTTATTGCTCTGGTCTTTGAAAATAGGCTTATGGAGTTAAATAAGAATAATATTTTGCAATTTTTGGGCCAAGATTGTAAATCTGGTGTGAAACTTGTTCCCAAATTGTTCCAAAACTGCCAAAAAACCGTCAGAATGAGGTTATTGATATGATATTAATAAAACCAAAAGGAAGATATTCTAAATGAAATATTTGAAAGTCAAAAGAGAATGAACAACTACTTAATTATTCGTAATCTAGGGTAACCTGTAAATAAAAGAAATGCATCTTCCGATGATATAGCTATATAATCCATATATATATATATATATATATATATATATATATATATATATATATATATATATATATGTATGGATTATTATTCACATTGAATGACAAAACACGCGTATTTATTGTAATCGCCCATTTCATGCTTCATTCTTATAGGTGGTTAAGGTCACTCTCTGAATAGTAATATAACATTTAGGTCGATATTGACTAAGATCCACACGTTAAATCAGTTAATGTATAGTAAAACAGTAGACTCTAATATTGATATGATTGATCTAATCGTAATTAAACCACTTAACTTGAAATTTGCTATGCATATGCTGTAATATAAAAACGTTAGTTATAACAAAATATTAATACATTGAAGACCATGTAATTATAGATGACAAAGAGAAAAAACAAAACTTCATTTAAGGCACAAAAATCAGTCTTTTACATGCAGTTTTTATTTTAAAAAATTAGGTGACATTAGGTGATCAAAAATTACATCTAATTGATATAAATTTCTGTTTTATAAAGTTAAATTAAAAATAAATTAAAGAAGAAATACGTTTAAGGATTAAGTTTAAACATTTTAATTTTAGTTGGCTTTCAAATACGGTTGACTTAATCACTAAATCTTTGTGTACTTATTTAAAACTTATACAAGATTGTAAATGTTAAAATTATGTTTCAAAATACTTGAATAAATAGATAGGATTTATCTCAGCTAAACGTTTCATATTACAGCTTTGCCTTGAAGCTCTTTTTCTCTTTAGCATAAATAAGTTCTACGTCTTAGTTAACACACTGGCAAAAGTTAATAGGAGTTGCCTCTTTATGATATTTTAATATCAAACAAGTATCAAAGTATAGCAAGAAAGCTAAATTTAAAAAATTCTAAATAACAAGAATATTTTAAAAATTTTTCACCTGGTTTTTAGTAACTTACATTTTTCGGCATATATTTTTAAACCATTGTCAATAAAATGTAAATTAATCGTTAACCAAATCCATAAACAAATTTTTTTAAATCAAATTCGGATTTATGCTTTAATCTGTGCCTTCTAAGAATTGCAAGGCAAAACAGACGTTGATAAAGATGTTAGTAGAGACATGGGGAATCTAAAATTGCATTATACAACATATCTCCTCAACTAAGCAAAAATCCTTAGCGAATTGGTTTCTAGTACTCATAAAAAGTATGACGGAATAAAAGAAAAAAGATGGTTAAGATTTGATTTCACGTATAGTGCGTCTGTATATCCGCTTATACGTATTTCACCCTAATAGGGATCATCAGAGACGGCTATTTACAGACGCTCTGAACGTGAAAATAAATCTTTCCTGTCTTGGGAAGCAACTCTAACATGGCTTCGTCAATCTAAATGCCATGTTAGAGTTGCTTGTCCGATGATCCCTATTAGGGTGAAATACGTATAAGCGGATATACAGACGTACTATAAGTAAAATCAAATCTTAACTCTCTTTTTCTTTTATTCCGGTATACTCTTTATGAGTACTAGAAACCAATTCGCTAAGGATTTTTGCTTAGTTGAGAAGATATGTTGTATAATGCAATTTTAGATTCCCCATGTCTCTAATAACATCTTTATTAACGTCTGTTTTGCCTTGCAATTCTTAAAAGGCACAGATTAAAGCAGAAATCTGAATTTGGTTTCCAAAAATTAGTTTACGGATTTATTATCAGATGTCGCTATTTCCATCCATACGAAGCCATGTTAGAGTTGCTTCTCAAAACAGGAAATATTTATTTTCACGTTCAGAGCGTCTGTGAAGATCCATCTCTGATAAGCCCTATTAGGGTAAAATACGTATAAGTGGATATATAGATGCACTATACGTGAAATCAAATCTTAACTGTCTTTTTCCTTTTAATCGTTAACCATATTTTTAAGTTGTTAACATGATGATAATGATTTAAAAACTTGTTAAAAAAGTATGAAGTATGACACACAACTACTACTTTTACTTTTATTATTAATGGTATATGATTTTGAATATCAACTTTCTTATCAACAGTACTAAAGAGGATAATAGGTATCGTCTGGGTAGCTTCCATTCTCCCCAATTCTTATTTAAACCTTAAAGTGTCTTTACTTGGTGAATTTCTCGTTGTACTTAAAACCCAGATTTTTGTTATTAGATATCGGCAGTCTTCAGAAATAGATTCTCTTAGATATCATTTTCTGGATTTTGTTATCAGTTGGCTTCTAGCTCTGGTCTGACCCGGTTGGCCAGGTTGTGTATAATATGTTCTCTTTTACTTAAAATGTTTAATCGTTCACACTGTGTCAATAATTTTAAAATTGAAACATTATTGCAGTCGTTAGAGATTTGACCTCTGAAAATAAAAATAACAAGCTGAATTTTGCTGAGAATGTCAATTTTGGGCCTCCATAAAAGAGCCACCACTTTTATCGCCCGGCTTACCACTAAAACACCTCATCGTAGAAATGATTTTTTTTAAATAAAAATGTAGCTAACATAATTCTGAACAAAAATATTTATTAGTACTTTTTGTGTGAAATGCATCATTTTCTTAGAAACAACGCTTGAAAGGACTGGCGATTTTGAATGACGTGTTACGCGTGCGAACTCAATTTTAAATAGAATTTGTATCAACTCAATGGTAAAAATTCGATTTTGACTATTTGATCACAGTGTCCTGACAAAAATTAAAATGCGTTTTAAAAGTCAATTCGAAGGATTTCCTAGAACACGGGAATTCTATGTTTGTTTGAAATACTAAAATATCATTGTTGAAAATGAAGAGGCGAGGAAAAGTTGTATGTTTGATCAGATTTTAAAAGCAAAGGAAAAAAGTCTGTAATGAAAAGAGTCTGGTCGCAAAAAGAGTAACATCTGAAAAAAAAAGGAGATGGAATGTCAGTGAATCTGAACTGTATAAGAATCTGAACAGTGGCTAGTAATTTGGCAAGAGAGTGTGCGGGTCAATTTTAGAATTGAAAAAAAGTTAAAGTTAAGTTTATAAACATTTGAGAACAATAATAGTATAGAGATATAAACTTTTGAAACTGAACAGTAACTAATTAAAATTTATTAACAAATTTCGTGTTTTTTTTGTGTTATTGTCGGTGGGTTGTTTAAACAATTATAATAAAAAAAGTAAAACTTTTTCGAAGTGTCGTTTCTTTATGTTTTCTAGAGACAAACAAATGCGTAAAGTATGGGTTTTCAAGTGTTTTCAAAGAGACAAATTTAATGAAGAAACAGAGACAGAATATGATTATTGTTTAAAAGAAAAACTATGCCTGACATTGCCTCCCTATATTGCCTGACAAACAATGGAATATTACTACTAATAGTATAAATAATTATGAAATTGTCACTGAAGAGATCTTTTCCTCGCTAAACCTTTCTAGTGGTGAAGATTTAATTGACACTCATCAAGATTTTAATAATTCGAATATAAAAGACCTGGAATGGGATGGATTGGAAAATTTATCAGGTTTCATTGCATTTAAGTTACAAAAAAGAAATACTTGGATAGCTATATTATGGACGCTAACGATAAATCGTTTACTTGGATAAACCACGTTTCTGAGGGTGATTTACTTAAACCAACACTGGAATTTATAACTAAATGTAGTGAACTGGAACATATTTTTCTTAGTTATAATGGCAACACATTAAAAATAACTAAAAATTATTTAAAAAACCTGATAGAAACTGCAAAATATGTAAATGTTAGCGAAAATGTAAAATTACTTTTTTTTATATGTAAAATGTATTTTAAAATACTAATTCTAAATAAAAAATATTAAAAACAATTACAATATCCGCAAGAGAAAAATCACGAAGATTGTAAAATAAATGTCTAAATGATATTCATAAAGTCTGAAGTATGACCTGTTTTTCCTTATGTTTCAAATTATTTACATTTTACCGGCCTTTTATATTTAATTTATGTTTTGTACCAATATCTATTTTGTTTGTAATACACACAATCAAATCGAAGATTCATATATTTCTTTTATTAATTTTACAAACTACTTATTAATTAAAGTAACTAATTATGACTTCTTACTGCAAGATATGGCATCGAGGTGTACGTATCGTTAACAGTTTTGAAGTTGTTCATTACAGTAATGGAACAACGTTGCCATTATGATGCATCGTTAAAATAAGATCCACACAAGGCCCCTGACTTTGTCTCGCTATGACGTCATGCGCAAAGTTGATTAAAATTCAGAACGGCAAGTGAACATACCTTGTTTGTTATAGTATCATGGTAAACACTAAAGAAGGCAATTAGGATTCATTATCTTTAAAAAAATTCATATGAAAAGTGATATTTTTACAAAAGGAAAAAAAATATCTTCAACATAATGGCGTATCGATATCGATTTTCAGGTTGATTGATTTATTATATTGGAGGTCACTAAAATAATTTCTTTAGTTAATTTGGTGAAATTTTATGTTTTTCTTGTTATTACTGATATCCAATTAATAAATTAATTAAATCCAAAATTACCTTCAAAGTTATTATGTAAATAAAAAAAATTAAGTGTCGTGTAGAGAAAAAAATTAACTTTCAAATGATGTGCCTCGACTACACTTGCTATTTAAAAAAACTAAGGGTTGATGCGAGGCTGTAGGGGGTTACATTTGAGGGTATGGTTTTTGCATAAAAATTCGTCGCCCTCTCAATAAAATTTGATGTGTTTTCTTAAATTTTGAAGAAACTCTTGGTTTATGAGTTTCTGGGGAGTCAAATTGTTGTTGGAACACACTATATATATTACTTAAGAACACAGTGTTACCACCGAAACACAAGTATGAGTATGTCAATTTTTTTATTTAGAAAACAATAATGTTATACTTTTATCCACAAAATCTTCCATTATTCGAGTTATTGTTTTTTTAATTGTAGTTACTAAACTAATTATAAACAACAAAAACACAAAATTACCATCTTTAACCAATTATTTATCACTTCGTTGAAACATCTTTTGGCGCAAATTTACTGTTCTCTTGATTAATCCCGTAATCCTTGATAGAAAAAAAAGTGAAACAAAAAATAGAGCTCGCGTTGTCTGCAATAAAATATAGAGCGCTTTAAGGAAGTAAAAGCTTTTTAAGAGGAGAATAGGGCGAAGGTCAGTAAATAGAAAAAAAACTGGATTCGTAGCAAACACAACGGTTTGGGAATTACAACTAACACAATTTTAATGAAAAGAGTGCTTTGGTTCTAATTAAAGCGTTTTAATGAGAATAGATGAGCTTGGGATTTAAAAACTAAGTTAATTATTATATTTTTGCTACAAACAGTTATTAAAAACCTTTTTGTACGATATTGATAGTCTACGTTTTCATTTTTGGCAGACATTTATTTATTGTTCATAGCAACCAGTAAACACATATTTAAATTACTAGGTTGCAAATCTTACAAAAGATTTACATTCAAGATCTGACAAGGATAGATTCTCTACGCAGGTGTGGTGGCGAAATATTACTCAATATAGTAGCCAATATGTAAGAGTTGATTTTATAGTTTTTGAAATGATTCTCAGTTGTTGTTTAACTGTTGGTTTAACTCTACATCCACTTTTGTACCACATTTGCATAATTTTTATAGGATGTTATTCCGGATGTTGTTGTTTTGGTTTTTGCGGAGGTGTTAATAAGATGTTGTTTTTAGAACAGAGTTTTATCAAGAATAATAATATCCAGATGGTTTTTCTGATAGCTTAGCACCTTCCTCTTAAGATGTATCATGAGCTTTGTTATTTATTTAATTTAATATATTATTTAATAAATACATGGTCTCTGTTTTTGTCTGAGTAGGATGCAATGTTCATTGTTGGATATATCTTATTATTATGATTAGATCGTTTGTTAGTAGGGTCTCTGTTTTTTGGGTGTTTCATGGCTTGATGACTATAGTCCAATCGTGTGCATATCCAAATTTTGGGTGTCGGTATATCGGCTATGTATAGATTCAAGATTCAAGATTTATTTAACTACGTTTACAAATTTTACATGTGTTTGTAGCAAGTCAATTATATGTATAAGTAAAAAAGATAATATAGAACATATATAAAATACAATAGGAGATAAAAATACATTAATGCGCATAACATAAAATAAAACATAAAATATACAAAATAAGACATATACCAAGGTATCAACACTTGTAACAAGTTTTAATTGTCTGAGTAAAAAAAAGAACTAGAAAGTTTACCTTTGAGATGGTCAATATGGTTATACCAAGTCAATGTGTTGTCAACTGGTATGCCCAACAATTTGACACTGTTTTTTCAACGCTCACATCGAAGGTAGATCAAAAAATTAAATTTTAAGTTTTGTTATCATTTAATTTAAGTTGATTTGCTAAGAACCATGATTGAGCATTGGAATTTACATACTCAGACGTGGTTTTTAAAACTGAACGATTTTTATCAGAAAACAGAAAAGTAGTGTCATCTGCAAATAAAACTGTTTTAAACGGAGCCATGAAATTGGGCAAGTCATTAACATATATTATAAATAATAGAGGGTCCAGTACTGAACCTTGTGGAACTCCATGCTTTATCTGCTTAAATTCAAAGAGACAATTTGTACTTGACTGCTGCTTGGTATCTAACCTTTAGATACGATGAAATTAGTTTCAAAGGAGTACCTTTTATACCGTAAAAATGCAGTTTTTTTAGCAAAATATCATGATAAACACAGTCGAAGGCCTTTGAAAGATCACACAGCGTTATGACAGAATGATTATGCTTCTCAAGGCCATCAACTATGGCACTCATCACATCTAAAAGTGCACGTGATGTGGAACGATCCTTTCTAAACCCATATTGTGAACTAATAAAAAAGTTATTTGTTTCGAAGTACGATATAAGACGCTTCTTCAGAATTTTTTCGGTTATTTTACTGAATATCGAAACGATGAAAATTGGTCTATACTTGTATACAAGGTCACGTTCGACCTTTTTAAAAATAGGAACAATCTTGGAGTATTTAAATGAAGTTGGGAATATCCTGATTGAAAAAATACTATTAATGAGATGTGTTAAAGATTTAGTACTTATTTCACTAGTGCTTTTGATAAAAGATGCGTTAAGCTCATTAGTATTCAAACAATTTGAATTTTTTAATGTTTTTATAACTGTAAATACCTCTTGTTGATTGGTTGGAGACAGAAAAAATGAATTCAATGGAGCTGGGAATTTTTGATAGTTCAAAATTATATCGCCTAATGTATTTGGAAGGGATTTTATAATATTCTCAGCAATTTCAACAAAAAAGTTATTGAAAGATTCACAAGATATGTTGGTTGTTGAATGATGTAAACGATTTGTTTTATTTCGCTTATAGTTAATTACCTTCCAACACGTCTTGGATCTAACTCTTGAAGTTGATCATATGCCAGCTTTTTCGTTCTTTTCAACTCAGCATTGTAATGATTTTTATATATTTTATATTTGCTGTAATGTACTGGGTTTTTGGTAGAATCACCCCGTATTTTATATGTTTGCAATTGATTTCTCATATTTTTTAAGTTGTCATTGAACCAGTTTACGGACATCTTCTGTCTTTGATAACCAGTTTTTTTAGTGTAAAATATTGCGACACTGCAAGATTATATTTATCTATTAGAAACGTTGCTAGATAATTTACATCAAAATTATCGTTAAAAATGTTCCAGTCTAATACGGATAAAAAGTTCCGCATTTTTAAGATACCCTTCTGCTTCTGCGTAAAGGCTCTAGTGCAAACACTTGACTTTTGCTGAATTGATGTTAAGCTTATACTGATATACTGGCCGCGATGATCAGAGAAACAAGGTTCAAGAACATTTGCCCGAAACTGATCTTCTTCAACATTTGTCATAATATTGTCTATACAAGTGGCAGATGTATCAGTAATCCTAGTATAGTCATGAATTGTTTGTTTTATTCCAAATGATGCTATTATAGAAGTCAGCTCACTAGTATTTGCCGTTTTCGCAATAAAATTAATATTAAAATCTCCCAAAATGATTACTTTTAAATTTAGCCTCATAATGGAACCTAATAAATTTTCGAAATTTGTAAAACAGACTTAAAATCGTTACATTTACTCGATCTATACACTGCCAATACAAGCGTGTTAATATCTGGTAGAACAATTCCACAAAATTCAGATGTTTGTTCGATATTAAATTTATCACAGTTAATAGCTTCGAATTTTAAGGTATTTGTAACATATATTACAGTACCGCCGTTCTTTCTATTTTTCCTACAGAAACTGCTAGCAAGTAAATACCCATCGATGTTTATGTATCGGAGATTTGCTTCACTCTGCCAGTGCTCTGAGAAGCAAACAACATCGAAGGTAAATTCCAACAAAAATAAATCTATCATTTATACTTTATTTGCTAAATATTGAACATTAACATGAAACATACTCACAAGGCTTTCGCTATTCAAAATATAAATTAGTTTTTCAGGAACTTCCAAACTTCCATCTCGATCTAGATTGTTTCCATTTGTGAGGACTGCTGCATTTCCACTACAGTTTTGTAGTCTCGATATTTTTGATTACAAAGGAGTTTTCTTCCCGTGTCTCTTCTGCAGGCACATCCATAGCTGTAGTCAAAGTTATGAATTGTCTGCTGAATGCGTTCTTTCCCGAAAATTTTTAATGAATTTGAATCTTTTTACGACAAATCCACTGGGCCATATAGATGGGATATAGATGGGTTGTATACATTGTCTACACTTTCTAAAGGGAAGGACACTTTATAAGTTGATTGCTTATCAGTTCTATTCCATTCCTCACAATCAAAACATATTTCAGGCGCCGTTTCTTTTAAAAAATCCTTCAAATCTTTTGAATTGATATCAGCACCGACACGTGAAACGTACAGATTCCCCCTTCGAGGGAGTGTATTAAAATTAAAAGAAATCGGTTTGTTGTATTTATTTATTTTATTTTGTGTCGGGGAATTCCATTCGGAATCTCCTACCGGTTTTGTATTTGAACCAATATTTTGTTCAGTAGGTTTTTGTTTAGGTTCATTATCCGACAATTTTTTGCTCGTTTATTTTATATTTACTTTTTCTAGAATTCATATTTGTCGTTGATGTTTTAATAGAATCTGGTATTTCACTGGTAGATAGCGGTACATTTTGCAAAATTGAATTAGTATTCTGTAGTTTTAACAATAATATTGAATCTTATTGTTCTTGAGTTCTTTTTTCAAGTTGATAAGAAAGTCTACTTACGAGTTGAAGTTCTTTTTTAATAACGTCATAATCTTTCGCAAGTTTTTCACAATCACAAGATAAATTTTCAGTCGTGTCATGAAATTTGTCTTCTTTATCACTGTCTATTAAGTTCGTAGCTTTATCACTAAGTTTATTTACATAATTTATTAACTGAATCTTTGTCACTGTCACTGGTAACTTAAAATTAACTAAAATGTCCACAAGTTCGTTCTTTTTCAATTTATTTAATTCCGTGGTTATGATGACTTTTAAACTACTAGCAGCCATTTTTCATAGTATAGTCTAAAGAGTATTAAAGCCAGAAAATATCCTTGGAGCAGGCCGCTAGTGAGTCTCTTTGACTTTCTTGTATTACTGCCAAAAAGGAACTGAAAAGATCTACTACACAGTAGCTTTCTGTTACGGAGTTTTAGGATTAGTCTCTGTCTTGAGACGGTGTCATACGCCGCGTTCAGATCAATAAATACCATTGATATTTTTTGCTGTTTCTGCAAGCCTGAGTCTATATAGCTGGTTAAGAACAGAACTTGATCCGCATAACTTTTGTTTGGTCGAAAACCTGCTTGTTCTACCGGGATACTTTGCTCTCTATAACTTTTCTTACTCTGTTATATATTATAAGTCTTTCAAACAATTTGTAAATCATCCTTAGTAGGGTAATTAAGCGGTATATGTGTTGTTGGTCGCTGGTTTTAATTGCATCCAATACAATTACTATTTTAATGAGAATAATCCACAATTGAAGGTTTAAATAAGTGTATTGCCGATTTAATTTTCACTTCGGAAATCGTTCTTAAAATAAAAACATTTCTTTTCTTTTTTTTTCATTTTAAATGGGTTCTAGGAGTACAATATGATAAGAGGCATTATCTATTAGGTACCAATATTCTTTTTTTTTTTCAGAGCATTGGGAGTAGATTTTTCTTTTAATCTTCTTCTTGTTCTTTTTCCTACTTTATAAATAGGCAAAATGCCTGTTTTACTTCGGTTTTTAGCCTCAGTTGACATTGTCTGACCATCTTTTCCTCGGTCGTCCCAATGATTTTCTTCCATTTGGCGATTTGTCTCTTGCTATTCGTACTATTCTATTTTCTGTCATTCTTTCGATGTGTTGATTCCATTCCACTTTTATTCTTTCAGTCCACGCGTTTATTTCCTGTATACCACATCTCGCTCGTATTTCCTCACTTCTTACTATGTCTCTTAGAGTTTGGTTTGTTATTTTTTGTAAGACTTTCATTTCCGTTGTTTCCAGTAGTCTTTGTGTTTTCGCCGTATCTGCTCTTGTTTCCGCTGTGTACGTCATTATCGGTCTTATTGTTGATTTATATATCCTGGTTTTCGTTTCCGTTGTGAGGTATTTGTTTCTCCAGATTGTGTTGTTGAGACATCCTGCTGCTCTGTTTGCCATGTTCACTTGTTTTTGTACTTCTTCTTCCACTGTTCCGTAGCTTGACAGTTTTATTCCCAAGTATTCAGTTTCCATCACTTGTTCTATTATTTTGTTATTTACGACTAGTTTACATCGTCTCGGTTCCGAGTTCGTATCTTCGAATTCTTTAATTAATCTTTGTAGGTGATCTTCATTTTCGGCTGTTATTATGGCGTCGTCGGCGTAGCATATTATCCAACCTATTTGATAGGTTGCGATAGTTTTCCTTTACATCTTACCATAGCTATGTTATCTTTATATATTCTCAATGGTGTTTTCTAAATCCAGTGATATTCCCTTTTCATATAATAAATATATTGCGTCCCGAATTCTCACTCTATCAAACGCTTGCTTCAAATCTATCAGACACATATATGCTGGTTTGTTGTATTCCAGCGACTTTTCTTTTATTTGTCTTATTACAAAAACTGCATCCGTGCATGATCTTCCTGTCCGAAATCCTTGCTGTTCCTCTTGCAGAGATATCCGTTCTTTTATTTTTGTCGCTATTATTCTTGTTGTCAATTTGAGTGTTGTATTTAATAGATTTATTGCTCGATAATTATTGGAGTCTTTCTTATCTCCTTTTTTGAAGAACATTACCATGATCGCTCTCCTCCATTTATCTGGTATTCTGTTTGTGCTGATTATTTTATTCATAAGAAGTTGCAGTTGTTGTACAAGGTGATCACCTCCATATTTTAAGAGTTCATTTGGTATTTGATCTTCTCCTGGTGACTTTCTGTTTTTTAATTTGTTTATTCCTTCTTTCACATCGTTTTGGGAGATTTCCGTCTTTTCCTCAGTTATGATATTTGGCGTTTCTGGTAAAGGTTCTTCGTTTTGTTTTTTAAACATTTTTGTCAGGAAGGCCACCCATGTATCCTCTTGTATGTGTTCTATTTCTACTAGTTCTTTCATTTCGCTTCTTTTTTGTCTTATGAAGCGCCATACTTGTTTCTGTTGTCCATAGAAATCCATCTCTAGTCCTTTTGTGAATCTTTCCCAGTAATCTGTTTTTGTTTTTCTTACCATTTGATGAATTTCAGTTCTTTTATATTCTTCATATGATTCATTCGTTTTTTCTGACTTATATTTTAGGAAAGCTTTCTTTTTTTTTTGGTGATATTTTTGTTTAACCTTTAGTAAACCATGGTGTTTTCGTTAACCACTTTTTGTTTATTATTTTCGTTCCAAGTGCTTCTCGGGCAACATCCAGAATATTTTTCTTAAGTTTTCTCCAGCTAGTCTCTACATAGCTTTAATTTTCTATTTTCTCCATTTGTATTTTCTGTTCTAGCCTTTTTTGATATAATGATTTTATGGAGTCATCTATTAAATTTTCTGTTCTTATTATTTCCTCTGAATTGGTTTGTTTAAGCTTCTCTTTCCATCTTTCATTGAATCTAATTTTACCAAGTACCAAATAGTGATCGCTTCTCACATTGGGTGACGTCAAACTTCTAACATCCACTATCTGTTTATGGTGAATATTTCTGTTTGTGACCACATAATCTATCATTGATCTATGTCCTCTTGTATTTTAAAACGTGTATTTGTGTTGAATTTTATGATCAAAAAATGTGTTGGTTATCCTTAGTTCGTTTGATGTGCAGAATTCCACTATTCTCTTTTCGTTTTCATTGATAACTCTTTCATTAAACCTTTGTTTTATTCCTGGTATTACTTCGTCTCCTATTCTGCCATTGAAATCTGCCAATAATATGAGTAATTTATTTTGCTTCACTTCTCTTTTACTAATGTTTGTAGCTCATCATAGAATTCTTCCTTATCGCTGTCAGGTTTGCAATCTTCTGGTGCATATATCCCTATTATGTTATTAATTTTGCTGTTCGCCCTAATTTTTACTAAAAGTATTCTCTAAGTTATGTACTGGCACTCTTTAATTTAATCTTTATATTTTGTTTTGATCATTATTGCTACACCTTCCTTTGCTCTTTCTTGTTTCGGAACCCCACTATATATTAGTAAATATTTCTCCAAGCCGCGTCTGTCCTTTACTTTTCCTCTTTGTTTCCTGTAGGGCGCAGATATCTATTTGATATTCTCTCAACTCTTTTTCTATTTCCTGATCTCGGTTAGTTAGGCTTTTTATGTTACACGTCGCCACTCTCATTATATTTTTCGTTTTCCAGTTTGTCGTCCTTTTTCTCGTCTTTGTCGTTACCATATTTTCTATCCTAGTCCGAGGATCCTCACCGGTTCTTTGAACTTTTTTTTATTTTTATATATGGCAGGCTGCTAACCTAACCCTGTAACCCTCCTCCTTTATCTGGGCTTGGGACCGGCAACATGACCCACCAAGCAACTCGATCCGTGAGCAATGCAGGCGGAGTTTTTCTTTTAATCATTCTGTAAAATTGGTGCTATTTATTTCGTCGTGGTAGTCTCCGATTTTTATCCCCGAATTCAAAATGGTAAGTGTCCCAGGCACGAATCCCGCTTCACCACCAGCATGAATAAAAATAAGCCTTTGACGTTTAGCTACAGGTGATTCTAAAAATTACAAAGTAGGTAGATCAAACGTTTTATTGAATGTAATATTAATTACTATCTTTCTTGGGAATTAACCTCGTTATCAGTTTAAAATTGGTCTATTTTGACGTCCGACTTCCACTTCATATGTTGGGAACGATTTCCAATTTGCATTTTGAGAACAATTTTCAAAGTGGAAATCGAAACATAAAATAAGCGTAGTTTTAACTGAAATTGTGTTTATATTAAGGATAAAAATAGTAAATAATGTTAAACTGTGACAAGAAAATAAATTCCGAAAAACATTGAACTCTAATAGACCAATAGACCAATAGTCCAATAGACTTACCATATTCTTAAGTTAATTATGTCTCACTGTCTAGAAGTGTAATTATTTAAAAAAATCCACAAGGAAAATAATTCCTGCAGCTGGCTGTATACCACGTATAACAAAAAGAGGTTAGTCTTTGTATGTGGGTATATTTTATTTTATAAAAACCCTTAAAAGGGCAACATTAAAAGCACGAACGTTTTCGGAACAACTGTTCCATCATCAGGTTAAAATACAGGTTCCCATGCCTGAACCACCAAAATATTTGGGTAAAAACCCTTTAAAATGTAATGTGTTACCAAAGATTGTACATGATGTTAATAATATTATATGATGTTTAATATTTTAATTAAATTTTACTTCAGGTAACATACACCCATGCTTAAGTGAGTTCCAGTGTCCGGAGAGTAAACCTCTTCAAACGGACTTCAGCTGGTAACTTCTACCAGATTCAGTTACCAGCTGAAGTCCGTTTGAAGAGGTTTACTCTCCGGACACTGGAACTCACTTAAGCATGGGTGTATGTTACCTGAAGTAAAATTTAATTAAAATATTAAACATCATATAATATTATTAACATCATGTACAATCTTTGGTAACACATTACATTTTAAAGGGTTTTTACCCAAATATTTTGGTGGCTCAGGCATGGGAACCTGTATTTTAACCTGATGATGGAACAGTTGTTCCGAAAACGTTCGTGCTTTTAATGTTGCCCTTTTAAGGGTTTTTATAAAATAAAATATACCCACATACAAAGACTAACCTCTTTTTGTAATTATTTAAATTATAACGCGAATAAAAATATGTGAACCGTAAACATCCCAATACTACCTATCAACGATTAATTGATCCATTCCACGCCAAAGTGTCAATAACAACGCACTGTTCGAAAGCGACCTGATACGCTAATGTGATCTATCATAAAAAATGTCGGTCAACACATCAGCATATAAATCATCGAACCTTTTTGATCCATTTATTCCAATTTTACATCGCTGTATACTCATATTAGCCCATAAAGGCGGTACCGTTATTTTAAATATTCAGCGAATGCATTTTACCGCAATATTTTCCCCAGTTGACTTTTATAATATTGAATTGGAACGAAAAGTCCCAATAAGAGAGTCGTAAACTTGGCGATTTGTGGGGGAGAAAGGGGCGGCTCTATTTCTGCTCGTAATACTCGAGTCTTGTAGTTGCGAGTTGAAAATTGTTTTGATGCAGGAAAAACCACAAGGGGATTTTTAAATTGAGTTAGAACACTGCAGTTTGTAGCTTCTAAATGGGTTTTGGAAGAGGATTCATATTGGTGTGTTGGGACAATTATCAAGTATTTGATGAGGAAATGGTGTAAGTTGTTCCAGATTTATAAGGAAGCTGGTAAGATTTTAAAATAAAATGTAAAACTATTAGTCATCATCAAAATACGATTTACTTTTATTTTAAATTTTCTTTTCATAAATAATAACAACTAGATTTCCTTACAAGCATTTTCTGCAGTACGATAGGCATAAGTAGGATTAAATCATCAACTGGGGAAGTTCGTTCTTAATTAGGACACCAATTACACAAAACATATTTAGATTTTTTTTTATTAATGCCATCCAAACCACTGGAATCCGAAAGGATTCAATATTAACTACATACTAACATAAAAGAAGATGATTGTTATACTTTGTGGTACAAACTAGATTTTAATTTAAATACAGTGCATCTAATTTACAAACCGTTGCACGTCATTATGTACGTCAGAGATCGAAGTTGACATAGTTGCCAAAGTATAAAAAAATCCTGAATCCATTTTAAATCAAATAGGTCACATAATTATTATTATACTCTTTACAACAACTATTTAAATTCTTTCGTGACATTTTTGAAATAAAACACACTAATTTTGTTCTAAAAAGAACAGATTTTATTAAATAGGTAAAAATACAAAACAAGACGTATTCACTTTAAAATTTAAAATAATAAAGTACAAAAAGTGTCAACACCGCAACTGTCCAAATAAGTGTTACCAATTTATGCCAAAATTTCACCTTTGTTCGATTACAGTTACAGTGTGTTCCGAACAAATGTTCTTCACAAAAACGCTTTATAATGCATTTATACAAATTAAATGAAACATATTGTTGTCTATTTCTTTAAGTTAACATTAATAGAAATCTTTAAATATTAGTTCTACGCGTATATAATAAAATATGTCTAGTGGCTGTAATGCCAGTGTACTCGGCAAAGTGATTCTAAAAAAGAACACACCTACCGCCTAAATATTTCGTGCTGGTATCATGTGACGTCACGGGCTATGACGCCGATGATGTGCAACGGTTTGTAAATTAGATGGACTGTATATTTTATGCCTATAGCCGTTAAAAACTTTATTTAGATGATTATTGTCTCTAAGAAGCTCGACTATGTCTTTGGGAAGATCGAGTTTACTTGACGATTCCTGAAAATTTAGACATTTGGTTAAAATATGTTTTACTGTACTGTTGGTTTGACACTGGCAGCAGTAGTGAGGTTGTCTCCTTTGATTCGGTAAAGATGTGTATGGTGGCTGTAACCAAGTCGGAGTTGAGTAAAGATTACTTGCTTTTTCCTAGGTTGCAAAAGGGTTGTTCAAAAACATATTTCTTAGCTAAGTTATATACCACTGAGCCATAGTAAATTTTTAATCGAACTAAGGATGAAAAAATTGGAAGAAGAGTTGCTGTATCGCTACCTTAGGTGATGTTCGACAGTGTCTTCAAAATATTAATTCTTTGCTAGCAAGTACCTTTTAGATTTTTAATGTGACTTTTTCAAACCAATGTGTTGTCAAATGTAAGACTAAGAAATTTTATTTTTTTTATAAAGATAGATTCCTACAGTTCAAAGTTAAAATTGGATTATCCTTTTTTCGATTTTTAAAAAAAAAGCAAGCATTTTGTTAGAGAAACTGAGTTCTATTTTATCAGACCAGTTGTGGAGATTATTTACTGTACTTTGAAGGATTCTTTGGGTGGATTCTAGATTTGTTCGTTTTAGTAGTAGAATCAGATCGTCTCCGTATAGTCTTCTTTTAACTGGTTGTTGACATTGTCCCAATATATTGTTAATTGGAACAAAAAATAAAGTTACACTTAACACCGGTCTTTGGGGGCGTTCCATTTGCTCATACCTTAAATGGTCTGAGTTGAAGAAAATTTTAAATACATTTTAGGAATTGTCCATTAATACTTCAGTATAGAAGCTTATTGATTCTACCATATCTCCATGTGAAATCGTAGGCTTTTGTTATATAGCAGGAAATAGCTAGATAGTGAACTTCGAATTCAAGATCAACTAGGTTATCCGTGGTTGATCTGTTTTGAGGAAAGCCGTTCTTGTTTTCCAGAAACTAGGTAAGGTGACGGTCTATAGTCTTTTCGAATAGCTAACAGGTTGACGAGGTTAGGGATATTGGTATTTAAGACTGGGTATTTGTTTTCAGTTTTTAAGGTGTAGGGATTGGGATTATATATGATTTTGACCAAGACTTTGAAAAGTAGTGCTTTATCCACTATCCAAGGTAGAGAAATAAGGACACGCATTGAAATTGCAAGACAAGCATTTATAAAAATGAAAACAATGTTTGTCAATCGAGACCTTCCTCTGTATCTGAGAATAAGAGCCTTAAGATTCTACGTATTCTCGACTTTGTTGTATGGAATGGAAAGCTGATCACTAAAAGTTGATAATATAAAGAAGTTGGAATCATTTGAGATGTGGTGCTATAGAAGGATTTTAAAAATAGCATGGACCCAACGAGTTACAAATGCAGAAGTGTTAAGAAGGCTACAAAAGGATTGCGAGGTCATAAAGCACATCAAAACAAGAAAGATGGAATATTTAGGCCACATTACCAGAGGTGCGAAATATGAGATATTAAGGCTCATAATGCAAGGTAAAATCAAGGTTAAAAGATGCATAGGAAGACGAAGAATTTCCTGGCTGAGAAACCTAAGAGAATGGTATAGTTGCAGCTCAGTAGATCTTTTTAGAGCAGCCGCCAATAAGATACGAATAGCTGTGATGATAGCCAACCTCCGATAGGAGAAGGAACTACAAGAAGAAGAAGGACAAATTACCGTTTACACTTATAAGGACAAAAATAGTTTTCATATTTAACCAATTAAAAACAAAAATACCGTTCAATTGTCCTACTAAGCATGATTTATAAATTAGTTGAAAGACTAATATATAACAGAGTAAGCAAAGTTATATACTGGAAAGTATCGGAGTAGAACAAGCAGGTTTTCGACCTAACAGAAGTTAAGCGGATTAAGTTCTATTCTTAACCAGCTATATAAAATCAGGCTTCCAGAAACAGCTAAAAACATCAGTGGTATTTATTAATCTGAAGAAGGCGTCCAACACCGTGTAAAAACAGGGATTAATCTACAAATACCTGAGTAAAGTGGTATGTTTGAGAATTTCAAACCTTCCTTAAGAGATACTGTGTAATAGTTTTTTTTATGTAATCTTTGGTAATAACAGAAAGAAGCCAAAGAAACGGCCTGCGTTAGGATATTACACAAAGTTTGATTACGCTGACGATTGGGCTATAGCCACAAAACACAAAGCCATCAAACATCCGAAAAATGAGACCCTCCTAAATGACCTGATCATACCTCCAAGAAATAAGATTGCATCTTAGTGTAACAAAAACAGAGACCATATGTTTAATGAATAACAAATTAACAAATAAGCAGCGAACGGTACATCTTAATGGTAAAGTGCTGCCCTAGCGGAAAAACCTAAAGTACCTGGACATTGCACTTGATAAAACTTGTGTTCTTGGTGCTACAAACAACGTCTTACTAACACTGCCGCAAAGGTCTAAAACAACAACATCCGGAATAACATCATCCAAAAGTTATGCGGTACCAGCTACGGTACTACACAGCTCAGTTTTAGAACTGTTTCCTCGGCAGCGAAAAACTATTCTTCAGTATGGCTAAATAGCACTTACACAAATGTGGATGTAGAGGTGAACCAACTAATGAGAATCATTTTAAAAGCTATAAAATCAACTCGTACATATTGGCTACTATATTTAGTAATATCTTGCTACCACACCTGCGTAGAGAATCTATCCTTGTCAGAGAGTATAAAAAATTACAGAACAACTTGCAACTCCCTATCCATGTTCTGTGTAGAGGAATTGACCAAAATATATTGTAAAGTCTAAAACTTTCACTTCTTGGCCTCACCTTCACCTCTCCAAGGCCGTTTTACAAAACTCTTTTTTTCTTGCTCTTTTTCCTCGAATAACACAACAACTTACTGGTATCAATGAGCAGATCTTCAGATTTCGATATGCCTCGAAAAGTCTGGACTACTCCAAATATAATTAGGACTCATAGATGCTGTGCGTACTCTGTTTAAATAGGGCCGCTTTTTCCCTAGCATGTGAATGCAGTGCCGAGCAACAAATAATCGGCCATATCGTGATATAATGCCGTATGAGATCCTACGCTGTCCAAGTGACCGATTTTCTAGACATGACCTGAAGCTAGTGACTAAATAGTGAAAGTGAATATTCGGCTGTGATTAAATATTGTACTATCTAGGTATGTATTTGTTATTCTAGTCTTCTTCAAGTATAAATAATTTGTATTCACCAGACGCTACTAAACTGTGTTAAAGGGAATATAAGACAAAACAAACTTTACAAATAATTAATTTGGATTATGATGAGTACCTGTCTCCATTTTAATAACATAGTTAATATGAGTTCACAGCAGCAGCGCTTTTATCGTGTGTATAGTTATGCTTTAACATAACTGAAAAGTGTTTTCAATTCCGTTTTTGTTCTGACCAACATTTATTTTTATTACATTCAGCAATTTAATTAAAAATATTGATTAACACATTAGTGTTTCCGCCATCGGCAATTTAAGTTACATATTAATAATCGATATGATCGCCCATTCCAATTAAAACAATAACCAATTTTTAATAGGTTTTTATATATTATAGGTATATGAATAAATGTTATAAAATTGAAAGTGTATGAAAATTTTTGTCATTTGAAATATAAAATATGAATTATAGAATTTTAAACGTGTGCACATCACATATTGATTCGGCAACATCACAAACAAATAGTACCACGATATCGCTTAAGTAATTCAACATTATTATAGTCTAAATTTTTTAATTATTTTTTCGGTAATTTTTTATAGAATTCTGGTTACTTCTTGGAGGTTTTAAGACTACGCTGATCTTCCAAAATATATGAACATTTGTCGCATACATCTTTTTAAATACATTAAAGGTTACATTTAAACTCGGCTATTTCTTTGATATAAATAATTAAAGTTTGAGTCGATATGAACATGATGTCATGATATCAATCAATGAATTTCGATAAGTATATTTTGTTGTATGAAGAATTTGATCACTGTACGATATTCAATTCCTAATGTCAACATTATACACAATGTTTACTTTAAACGACTGTCTATTGTAAACGTCCACCGCAACAAAGAATAGAGCCAAGATTCAACGACTCTACCCACACTTAACATTTTCATCACAAAAGAAGTAAGAGCTCACTTCGAATGCAGTACCCATAAACGTAAAAAGAGAATTTGAATCCGCAGAATTAGTGGAAAGGAAAATGAAGAAATCAAAAGAAAAATACAACAAGCAGTGAAAAACAACATTCCGAGAGTATACGCCAACGGTAGAGGTCTTTTCATACCGAATAAGCTAAAAGAGGTCACAAAGAAAAGAAAAAGGACCAGAAGAGTCTACAAAAAAAAACAAGAAGAATAGAATTCAAACTCTACGCAGACGAACTGGCAGAAGAAAATAAGAACAAGACTGAGATGTCTCACTGAGAACAAATGGCACAACATTAAAAAAGCGGAAGGAAACCACGGAAATGTATGAAAAATGCTGAAATCCAAGAAAAGAGTGAAACAAAAAATGCCGCAAATAATATACGAGGATGAAATTCACTTCGAAACCCGAAAAAAAGTGGATGTCATAGCAATAAAAATGGCACATATACGTGGACAAAATCAAAATATGTCAAATAAAGTCACCATAGAAATGGCCAGCCACGAATATAAAAGAACAACAGCAAAAAACGAATTTTTAGTAGACAAAGAAGATCAGCTGGACCCAACAGAAGTTGCTAAAATAATACTTAAACTAAAAGCAAACAGAGCTCCAGGAGTACAGAAAATCCATAACCTTGCACTCAACGAACTTCCGAAAAAAAAATCGTGAAACTTTTCTACATCTACAGATTTTGCCTAGAGAAAGCGTATTTTCCGAATAACTGTAAACATGAAAAAATCATACCTCTAATAAAATCAAGAAAAAGGATGGAAGAAGACTTGAAAACTACAGACCAATATCTCTACTGAAAAAAGAAGAGTCATGCAAGAAGACTATTTCGGATTTAGATCAGGAAGGAACTGAAAACTACAACTAGCAAAAGTCGTCAGTGATGCCAAAATATGCTTCGACAGAAAACAGAAAAGAGAAATGGCCATACTCGACATAGAAAATACCTACGACATGGTCTGGAGAAATCCCTTATTTACAAAATCGATAGAGCTAGATTACATGAATGTTAAGGGAATATTTGTGACTCATATTTAACTAATAAAACTTTTTAATTAAGTTTCAGCTAACCAAAAGATGTCCAGAATATAAAAAGTCCACAAGGGGATACCACAAGGCACTATACTATCGCCCATTTTATATATTATTTTTGTTTCAGACTTACCTACCAACGCTGGAACTAACAGCCTTATACGGAGACGACACCGTAATTTATACTACAGGAAAAGAAGACCAAAGAATAATACAGACGTTAAAAAACCACTTAGAAAAAATATCGGAATTTACGGACAAGTAGAAAATAAAAATCAACACCGACGAAAACACAATTAACCATCTTTACACAACAGAAGAGCCCTGCAAAAAATAATAAATCTCACAATGCGAGGAAACATCAATCAGTCTGAACATTCAGTTAAATACCTAGGAGTACATTTGGATAAAAAAATTAACTTTACTAAGAATATACATTTAATCAAGGTCAAACTTCGAAAAAAGACTTATACAACCTTTGATTATGAGAACCAGCCCCCTAACGACGTCCAAGAAGATCCAGTTATACCAGGTCTACGTTAAGGCTGTGATGTTATACGAAGTACCAGTATAAGGTCAGACATCCGAAACCAACTGGAGGAAACAAGAGGCTATATAAACGTCATGCTACCGACTCATAGATGGATCAGCATGGCAGGACAGATTACAAATGCAACCATCCAAGAAAGGCTCCACTACACACCACTAAGGGACTCAAAACCGGACGAGGCATTTATTCCACCAAATCACAAAAAGACTCCTTAAGTCCAGAGACATCCTCGATAGAAACAGAATACAGAGGATGTATAGAGAAAAACACAAACTGACAATCTGATCAAAGTCTAACCAGGTAATTGCTTAAGACAACCAAACAGGGAGGTAGGCACAATGCCTTATAAGAAAGTACTTACAGAAGAAGATGTCCAGAAGTTAATAACAGAAAAAATCAGGACCCTAGGAGGATGCAGTTCTACACAAAAAGCGGTGCATTAGCAGAACGCCAAAGATGACGAAATTATCCTAATTATTGTTATATTTCAGTATAGTGATAGACTTTCTAGCTACCACACGTATTTCTATCAACAAAACCTTTGATAATTATCGGTATCGGTTATTAATTATTTAATTTCTACTTTGTAAACTAGTTTAATTTTTTTTTGGAATATAGTGTACGGAGTGTAAATAGCTCCCCCTAAATGGGGGAAGCTGTAAAAAGAAAGACGCCGTTAGGTGTAACTATTAACCAGACAATGAGTGCAGATAATTCTAAAAGTGATGCGGAGTCAGAAAATTATTTATCTGTCCCCGTACAAGATATGGATACCATTTCCAGTTCTGAAGCAACAGCTGAAACTAGTCGTCAGCTCATTAGTGATAACGAAAAGGATATTTATAAACAAAACAAAATACCTACAGCTTTTAAGCTAAAGAATGGAGATAAGTATAATTTCAATATAATTTGTGTTTTTATCGAAAGAAAAAGTATTGAAAATGCCGGCCGTCTTAATCTCTTATTTGTGGGAGATGTCTTACACAAAAAACTAATTGTTAAGAATAATAATCAAATTAGATCTGTTGGAAAAAATAGAATAAAAGTTAGTCTAAAACATGTTCTGATGCCAATGCTTTAGTAAACAATCCTCTTTTATCAGAAAATGATCTTGTAGCGTTTATACCAAATCATTTATTAGAAATTAAGGGTTTTATAAAAGATATCGATAATCAATACGATACGAAATATATTTTAGATAACATAACATCTCCTTTAACAGTAGTTAATGTTAAACGTACACATCGTAGAATAGAAAAAGATGGTGATATACAGTATGTCCCCAAAAAACCATTATCGTAACTTTTGAAGGGAACACCTTACCTAATTATATTTCAGTATTATAGTGTATATTTTTCGGTAGAGCGGTTTTTTAGCAGAGTTACACAGTGCTTCGGATGTCTACGCTATGGACACATTTCTAAGCAATGTAAAAATATTGCAGAGTTATCTATTAAGTGTAGTAATGTAAAAGCTGAAAATCATATTTGTCACGATTTATAAATGCGCTGTTTATATTGTAAAACAAATGATCATGTTTCTATTTCAAGAAAATGTCCTTATTATGAAAAACAACGTAAAATTAAGAATATTATGGTTGAACAAAATATTTCCTTTATTGAGGCAAAAGAATATTGTGAAATGTCTTATTCTGGTATATCTGTAAACAATAGTTTTTCTATTTTATCCAACTCCAATTTTCTGCCTTTACCAGCGGTTGAATCTAAGTCTGGAAATTCTAACTCCTTTTTACAGTCACATTTTAAGAATAATAGCAATTATGTTTTGCCTACCCATCCTACACGCAATCCTACCGGCAATAGCAATAAAAAACGTCTAATTTATAATGACACTCCTCCTCCACAACCGATGTTTCCTTTTCAGTTTGGCCCTAATCAACCACTGCCTCAAAATAATAATCCACAAAATTATCAAAATTTAAATAATAAAAACATTGTAAAGTCAATTGCAGATTTATTAGTTGAATTTTTAAAAAGTATTTATACTATTGAAGATATCAAAAATTTGAATAATGATTTAATTCAAACAGGAATAAATAAAGTCTTGCAGGACACATGTAAAAAGTAACTTTCACTGCATTATCAAAGACATTAAATATTTGTCAGTGGAATGCACGTTCTGCTGTTTCGAATAAAAATAATATTTTAATGCATTATGTTGTAAATAATATTATTGATGTAGCAATAAAAAGTGAAACAGGGTTTAAACCCAAAAAGGTATATAGTTTCGTAGGTTATAATGTAATTCGTAAAGATGGACATGATGGTTTTTCAGGAATTTGCATTTTGGTCAAAAAGTCGATTTCACACCTAGAATTAAGCATAGTTTCCAATTTTAATGTCGATCTTTTTGTTTGTGGTATTAATATTAAATTCAACAATAAAACTTTAAGTATAGTTTCCGTTTATAGGTCACCAGATATTAAAACCAACACAACTGATCGCATAAAAACGATTTTATTGGCAAACAACTCATTGAAGCAAGCAATAATTGTGATTTTGTAGTTATGAATACTGGCGAACCTACGTGTATTACCCGGCCAGGCTGCAATGATTCTATGATAGATGTTACCTTTTGCTCCTCGGACGTAGCTATTGATATAGGTTGGGCAGTTTACTCTGACACACTTGGATTGAATCATTTTATGATAAAAATAACTCTTGCAATGCAACAAATTTCGCAGGACATTACAATTCCGCGATATAGATGGAACCTAAAAGGAGCTAATTGGGGGAAATATAAAGAGTTTGTGGAAGACTACTTTTATAACTTTACTGATGCAGAATATCCAACCACCAAAGAAAAATATGCATTCTTAGTAAATTGTATACATAATGGGACACAAAGAACTTTAAAAGAATACAGACCATTTAACTGCAAAAATCGAACACCTTCACCTTGGTGGGATGCAGAATGTGACAACATAATTTCTGAAAGGAAACATGTAGTGCAAGTATACAAAGAAAACCCCACAAAAGATAATTTTCTTGCATACCAAAAATGCATGGCGCTTACTAAACGAACATTAAAAGAAAAAGCTAAAAAAAGTTGGATTGAATGGTGTTCCAATCTCAACAAAAATACTCCAGCTAGCATGATATGGAAACAAGCAAAAAAAAATGAATTTAAAGAAAATAAAAAAAAATGTGATATTTATATGGGCCAAAGCACACAGTGGAATTAAACACAATGAACATGTAGACCAACTAGCCAAATTAAGTATTTATTCAGTGGATACCACAGAATATCTACCTAGTATTTCTGATTTGGTTGGTACATGCAAGGCAATCTTGAAATATAAATAAACTGATCTATGGTTTTGTTTTACCAACCCAAATAGATACACTTCTTTACACACAACTGTTCCTGTTGCACATTGGCATAGAACTTATAATGTCCCTAGGCGTTATATAACAACCATATCTAGGCATAAATTTGGACATGCTTGTTTTCCTGCTCATCTTGAATTCATGTGATCGGGAGTAAAAACTATGTGGAATGTGAAGTAGAAGGTGACTTAGATCATGTAATTTTTGGTTGTGCCAAAATATTGGACTTTTCCAAAAGAATGTAAAATTATTAAAGTATCTCGTAAAGGAATTAAATATTGAATTAGAAGCTTGTACCAATTGCTTCGATATTACATTTTTTTTATTTCTAGATATATTCCATGTTTTTGTATTTACTGTATTGTAATATATTAATTAAACCGTTGAAGTTAAGTACTATTTGTCTTGTTGGTATATTATATTGATTGTATTTCCTTTATGCTGACCGATTGCCTATAATTAGTAATATTGACAATTAGAATAATGGAGATTGTTTCATGATAATCAGTAAGAAGCGATCTCATGCAATGCTTTACTAATTAATCGTATATAGCCAATAATTGTCTTTTGTGAGCCGTTCTATACAGAGGCCAACGGATTAGGATTATTAATTAAAGCTTGAGATTTTACCAATAAATAGTATAAACTGCACACAATTATATGCGATATTACTATCAAACTCAGAAACCAAGAAAAATTGATGTTACATTTTCTAATAATATTTTTTTACAAAGTAAAAGAGGAAAATCCCAGTAGTTGGCTGCATACCATAGTTTAAAAAAACTTAAAAATAAGAAAAACTTCTGGTGTATGATGGTATATTATTTCAAATATTTTTCTTAGTTCAGTTTGATTTTCTTAACTGTAGAAGTTATTCCAAAGATATTCTTTGCATCTTCAAGGAGAAATTGGCTTCTTTTTTACATAAAGACTTCTCTCAGAAGATTGTCAACGATCGTAGCGATTGGAATCTTCGATGCAGCTGCTCTAAACAGTGTTGTATAACTGCAGTTGAACCTCGTTCTTAGATTGTTTAGCCAGGATACGATTCTTTTACCTCGGCCTCTTCATCCCTGTATTTTCCACTACATGATCACCTACAGCACTTTGTAGCACTCACCTCTAATAACATGAAAAAACCAGGATAAAACCTCATGACCCTTTCCGGACATAATAAGTATTTGGTCTTACATTTATTGTACTTTTAATATTAACACCAAACTCTGATTTTATAGGTATTGTTACGATAAATAATGACGTGTCATATGACTCAAAACTGTAAACATATTTATTGCTAATATCTTTTCTGTTCTAGTCATTTCGGCGACTTGTCTACGTGCTGTCAGAAACCTCTAGTTCCTTCGCCGAAAGACCAGTCTATGAGTCACCTTGTCGTCTAATGGGTGGAAGGTAATCGACTCATCGCCAGATCCTTCTAGGTAACGGCATTTTATATATAAATGGGACATTTTATTTAAAGGAAAACAGTTAGTTAATTTTTGAAGATCGCGCTGCGCTTAAAATGTAACGTCCGTATTATAATTGTATAATTGTTCGTGTAAGATAAATTAGTAATAAAGACTTAAATAAATTTGTAAGTGTTCTAAATAGAACCTTTAATATAAATAAATAAAAACAATAAATTAGAATTAATAAAAACATAACAGTATGTTAATTTAAAATATAAATGATGTATCCTTGATATGTTATTGACATACTGTTAGTGGTATTTTCTTTCCATTGACTTCCTCTTTTAATATGGTTAACCAGATCCTACTGCATTCTGCCGAGGCATTAGCAACACAATTGGTTTTAACTTACATAATTAGAGCCGCTTCTTTGACTTTCGTCTTTTTACTATCAGTTTTTTTCAAAACTATAAATCTTTTCATTGAACTCTATGCTAAATACGTGTTTACATATTTGAGATTCATTACATTTTTTATTTTTGATATAAGATTGATGTTCACTTACTTTAACATTTAATGGTTTTGATGTTTCACGCAAAAAAATTGCATTCACAAGGTATTACATAAATACAATTCTTTGTCCTTTATTGTTCATCGTTAGGTTTAGTCTTAGAATATAAATTAACGGATTGGTTGTCTTGAATATTGTTAAAATGTTGAATTGATTTCCTATTGTTTTATGTTTTTTCGATAATCCTTTAATGTATGGTATTTTTATTTTTCTCGTACTTTTTCTTGTGATTGTTATAGGACCCCAATCTAAGTTGTTGTGTTCCATTTGGTCTATTCTTGAAAATTCCTTATTTATAAACGACAAAGAATAATCATTTTTTAAATAAAATATAATATGTTAACAAATGTTTTTTCTAACAAACAAATTTTCATTTGGCCAATAATTTTGGCTCTATCGTATAAGAATTTAATTATTTTTTTTCATTTTGATATTGTGATTTGATTTGTAATTTAGAAATTTTGTTGATCTGTGTTGGATTTCCATTCACCCGGATCTTATAATTAGTATCCTTCTTTGAGATTTAAACATCGAAGAAAGATAATATGTTATTGTATTTATTTTTCATGGTAAATGATATTTTTCTTCTTTATTAGTTATATTATTTAGGAATGTGTTTCCGCAATTTCCCGCACATATGAAAGCAACAAAGATTGGTACTTCTCCCAAAAAGAAGAAATCACCAAAGGAACCATCGTCTTATCGTCCACTCGTTGTGATCGTCGCAAAGCAGTGGCAGTGCTTATTACTAACATAAAAATAACATCACAACCATTCTTTCTGCATATGGGAGTATTGATTGATGCCAGACTCAGCTTCAAGCAGCAAGTAGAGTGCTTGCACTCACATACAGTGCTAAAGCATCAGTAATAAGACCAGCCTTATCACGGCTAATGATAAATGTTGGTGGTTCAAAACAAAGCAGGAAGAAATAATTATCGTCAGTATTAACATACGGAATTTGATTTGGGCTGACACCCATGGAACCCAGGAATCACGGAAAAAGGTCGCATAAGTATATCCTTTAAGCGTTTTCAGAGTTGCCAGCGCATTTCGCACAGTATCTGAGAATTCAATATACGTAATAACCGGGATGCTACCCATTGGACTGCTAGCTCAAGAAAAAAAGAAGCTTTATTGGCAAAGAGAGTTAACTACATCTACACTGTTCCAAGATAAATTAGAAGATGAGAACGGCAAAACAGCATTAATGGATGGCAATTACACGGGAAAATGGATGCATTGTCTTATACCACAGGTGAAGGTTTGCATAAACCGCAAACAAGACAAGGTAACTACTATTTGATGCAGATGCTCTAAGGGTATGGCTGTTTTCAAGCATATCTTTATCGCTTTAAACATGACGATTTTGCAGATTGCTCATCCTGCCTCGGGGTCCACCATCCTACCAGAGACCATAATAGATGAAATTGTTTCATCAAAGGCAACTTGGGATGCAGTCAGTATATTCGCGATAGAATTCCTCCAGGATCTTACCCGCATTAAAAAGAGATCAGCTGAAAATAGAGACGCTTAGAAGAGAAGAAGCAATGATTTTCATAACATGAAGAAAGAGTAATAGCTAGATCCCGTGAAGTAATACCTTATTTCACTTTTACATGCAGCCATTGCTGCTGCTACTCGCGTTGCCCACTGTCCTGCCCAAAGTAATTTCACGGCAGGATTTAAGACAAATGACTGTTTACAATTAGCTACCACAGTGCTGCATCAATGTAAGATTAGCAATGGGGGGCACAGATATTACTGCGGCGACAGCTATGTGTGTTTTAAGTTTACAAAATTATCTTAACGTTTTAAAAACAAACGAGGTAGAAAAAAACGTCGATCTCTAAAAAGCCTTATATTTATTTTGAATTTTTTGCATCAGAAGATTAAGCCTATGATAAAAAACAGACTAAAGTAAGAATTCCAATACCACCAAAAATACGCTTGGCAATAAACCAAAGTTTACACTGTTTATTTAAAGTATCATCACCACCAATTTCGCTGATTCTGCCGGAAGTTTGTAAAGCAATTAATATCGTTTTAAAGGACCAAATTTAAATTTAAAAAGCAAACAGCATCGGGAACTTTGTGTTTTTTGTGGTCTTTATATAAAGAATCCTACACTAATCTCTTACTAGCATATAGCTCTAAAAACTTCTATGCTTATCAAGCAAACACTTGGTTATTGCTTCACTCAGCGAAAAATTTAACAAACAATAAACAAATAAGTTCGTGCACCGACAAGACAGAGAGCAGCATGTAAACGATCACTGTCACTCACACTGCAAGTCGTTTAATTTCCGTTCAAAAAACGCAAACAAAGAGAGCGTACGACAGCGGCAGTGGCATGAGTAATGGCAGCGCGAGCGACGTATTTAAATATTCAAGCTGCCAAACTTTCCTGCTCAATTCCCTGCTGACTACTGCGGAACTGAGCTGCATCCAAAGGGGGTATTACGGTAGTACCGTGAGGAAACAGATGCGGAAGAAGGGGACGGGTTTTAGTCGGTATTGTATTGTAATACACGAGTCTGACATACCAGGCAGTACATCTAGTCCTGATGATATGTCAAAGTAATTTCAACCCCGCAAAAAAAACTGTATTACTGCTGATACATTTAGTCTTGTTCTAGTTGTAAAAGTATCATAATTCTCTAATTTTATTTTGATTATTTTTTAAGTCTTTTCTAATAGTACATTTGTAAATAATCAATTTATGTCAAAACTTACTGAAGTATATATCATTTGAATTAAATTCAATGTACAATAATTTATATAAAAAATATTGTATATTCTTAATATATGTGTCATTATAATTTGCGAATGGTTTTATAATATTTAATAAAATTTTTGACATACTATCAGCAGAATTCATGGCACTGCAAATAGGTTTAAGTGGCATATTCGCTTTATGAACTTTCAGTAGTCCATAATGGTGAGGTGTTTTACTGTCTTCTTCTTCAAGTGCACTCTCCGCTACGGAGTTTGGCAATCATCATTGCTATTCGTATCTTTGAAGCTGTTGCTCTAAATAATTGGTTAGATGTGCACTGGAACCAGTCTCTTAAATTGCGCAGCCAAGATATACGTCGTCTCCCCACGCTTCGTTTGCCCAGAATCTTTCCTTGGATAATTAACTGGAGCAATCGGTACTTTTTTTATGTAATAGGGTGTAATTAATTTTCTTTCCGATAGGAAGAAGAAAGGGAGGCAGACCCTAAAGATCTTTCAGAGATGAGGTGGACGAAGCAATGAGTAGAAGAAACCTACAGGAAGGGGACTGGCTAAACAGGAAAAATTGGAGAAAACGGTTGAGTGAAGGAATACAGTGAAAACTGTGGAAATCCTTGTATATATATAATTTTCTTTGATAATCTGTTATTATTTTCTAAATTTGAATAAAATTTTATATATCCTGTTTTTTAAAGACTTCGTTGAATCCTTTGTTAAATTGGGACACGATTTGATTTTTATTAGGTCTTTAATTTTGTTTTCATATTAAATTTTATCCGTTCTCACAGTTGCATTTGCCTTATCTGCTGATAAAATAATTATGAAATCATTTTTCACTATGGAAAATTATCAAGGAAGTTCTTACAGCTTTTAGTTCCTTATTGCTTAGAAAAATAATAAAAATATCCCATCTTTCATACAGAAAATTTTGTTTAAAGACACTTAATATAATTGTAGCAGATGTGTGTAACCTGTGTTAGATACGTTCCCCAGATATCATTGTTATCCAATTCTTGCTTGACTTTAATTTATTTCACTTATTACGAGAGAGCGGATGTACATATTCCCTAGGTACGAAAGATATGCTATAACGAGTTTTCCGTTTCATCAGCATTGTCATAGTTTCAGACATAAATTGAAACTCTGACGATGTCCAATCAACCTAATCCCAACTTCATAGTTTTGCGTGCTTCATAGCGACGACATTGAGGGTCTAACAACGTAACCAAATTTTTGCTCTCTGTGGAAAGTTAAAACTGTCACAAACTTTTAATTAGGATTGTGTGTATTCTAACTTGCTTGTATATTACACTTAGGAAATTTGACGTAAGTTATATTTTAGGTTCTTTGAAAAATAAACTACAGTAAAAGTGTACAGAGAGTTTTGTTGTGTTTGTAAACTAAAATCTGGACGAAATTAACACACAGTCTAACTTTACTTAGTAATTAAGTCAAGAAAATAGAATTATACAAAATAATAAACAGTATTTAAAAAATTGTAAATGATTTTTTTAAGATGGACAAAAAAGTCCTGATGTAATAGAAATTTAATTAAAAATTATTAAAGACAGACAAAATCCTATAAGTACGTAGATATATATATATATATATATATATATATATATATAATATCCATAAGGAGCAATGACTGTCAGACTTAATAAGTAGTGATAAGACAATGGAAATGGTTGGAAACCTTTCACACTTAATTTCTTGAAGGTCTCAGACAGATAAGACGAGAAAAGAAACAAAGCTAGATTCTAATTTTCCATATATTAGCGGCAACGTTTTGTTTTGGAATTACAAAACGGCATCAGTCCAAATATAAGCAGTAATACAATGTCGATGGTAATTACAGGTATACTGTATCCAGAAATTTAGTGTCTCATTATAAAAGTTATTTTAATAACAGCTGTAAAATTGAATAATCCCTTGTAAGTACTCTATTGTTGTATAATTATCACAGCTATTCAAGCTGACAGGACCGGCATATAGCCAAGTCAACTGTAGGTTAGTACATATAATCAGATCAAATATTATCATTCAAGCGTAATGTCAAAAAACTCTTTTTATAAACATACAAATTTCCCATAATTTGTATTCTTTTATTAATCATTATTTTAAGTCTCAACGAAATAAAAGCGCCCAAAATTATGAAGATCTTAATTTAGTTAAATTGACTGGACCGGTGCCGGTGGTGGAAATTAATAAGTTTTGGGAAAACGGGTAATATCCCAAACACATTAGAACTGACAAACCCGTATATACAGTTATAATGAGTAAACGTTTAACTTAATTGACCTATTAACAAATTACTTGGAATTTATATAACTTTCTACCTGTTACTTATCGTTAATTGTTTTTTAATTTGAAGAGATGACAAACTAACGTACGATGACAAACTAACACTTAAAAGTCTGCTTCGACGGAATTGGTTGTAAAGTCGTTTGAGTGTTCAGTTTGTGCAAAAAATTAGTTGAGTATTGTAATAAAAGTGTTTATTTTTTTAGAGTGTGTACACTTGCCGGTGAATCCACGCAGTCAAATTTACCTTTATTGTATAAAACAATGTGGCGTCCCTAGAGTCCAGAGGATAATAGGGCAATTCTGCCAGTTAATGAACCGGAAGCAAATCGACAAGAAGGTGATCTCATTCAAGTATTAGAACCTGAACAGCGCCAACGAATACATTTATCTACTGATGCAGAACAAATTATTGCTAATGGTTTTCAAACTCTTGTCGAAAAAAATATGGACAGTAACGAAGCCTTACATGAAACCGCAACTTTGACTAAAAAACCATTATCCACAGTCAGAAAAATTGTAACTAATCCTATTATACCAAGATTAATAAGACGGGATAAGAGTATTTCTCGGAAGCTCGATCGTGCAGATGAAGATCTTATACGTCGCAAAGTGTATGCCTTGTATGAAGAACAAATTGTACCCACACTAGATATATTAGTTGACAGGCTTCACGTCGACAACACTGAAATTAAGTTCGGTAGAACAACTGTTTGGAAGTGTTTGCAACGTATAGGCTTTAAATACAAAAAAGTAGATAAAAGACAGGTACTTATGGAATCCAATCGTTTACGGATATGGAGGATGGAATATTTAAACAAAATTAAACACTGTCGTCAAGAGAATCGACCTATTATTTATTTAGATGAAACGTGGTTTGATACACACGATACGCCATCTAAAGGTTGGGTAGATAATAGTCAATCTTGTTCAACAAAAGCGCCTTCTAATAGAGGAAAAGGAATAACAATATTCCATGCTGGATCAGTCGATGGATGGGTTCCAAATGCCTTATCTCTATCAGCTAAAAACATCAGTGATTCATGTCTCGATTACCATGACAACACAACTTCAGATATATTTGAAGACTGGTTCAAAAATAAGTTAATACCCAACATACCCCCTAATAGTGTTGTAGTTATGGACAATGCAACATATCATAGCAGGCAATTAAATAAAATTCCCAGTTCAAGCGATACGAAAATAACAATACAGAATTACTTTTATGACAAAGATATTTATTTACACATAGATAATACTAAGAAGGATTTATTGGACATTTTAAAAAGTTTCGCATTAAAAAAAGAATACTTTTGTGATAATTATGCCGAAAACATGGGTCATACGATTTTAAGACTTCCACCATATTACTGTGTATTTAACCCAATCGACCATATGTGGCATCAATTTAAGTCAAGAGTTCGAAGAAATAATACTTCGCCACATTTAAATGCATCTGTCCTGCATTTAATTAAAAAGGAAGTACTCAAAATTGATGCGAATAGTTGGAAAAATGCAGTCTCATATGTTATGAAAGCTGAGAATTCATATTTTCCTACATATAATATACAAAATATTATCATTAATTTAAAAGACGACAGTGATAGTGACACAGATTTAACATAATATCTATGTGATGTAATATTTATACTCGTTTTGTGTGTGTGTGTGTGTGTGTGTGTGTGTGTGTGTGTGTGTGTGCGTGTGTGTGTGTGTGTGTGTGTGTGTGTGTGTCTGTGTGTGTGTGTGTGTGTGTGTGTGTGTGTGTGTGTGTGTGTGTGTGTGTGTGTGTGTGTGTGTGTGTGTGTGTTTTGTGTTTTATTGGCACTGGTTTTCACAACCAACTGGCCAGTCAATTTCATAATGATTTTTTTAGACTATAACTTATCACTAACTCAGGGAAGTAATGTGTAGTCTCTGTGTTAAGTAAATGTCTTGTTACTTTAGTAAAGTCGACGTCATTGTCTTTACAAAGGGACGCTAATTGTATCCGAACGTTTGCGGTCCCTCAGGTGAGTATCGATTTACTCGTTTTAAAAGGTTCATATTTATTCATGTTGACATGTTGTTTAACTTTTCCGTTTCATGTCTGAAAAAGTTGGCAAAAAATGATAAATTTCTTTATTAATAATTTCACGAAAAAAAAATTTCTTCACTAAAGGTTGTGCATCACATAAAATTATTAATCAATAATCTTATAAAATATTAAGTGGTAGATAGGGAAAATCATAATTATTAATTAATACTAAAGAGTTTAAGTTTAGATATACAAGAAAATGTTATTTTAAAATGTTTGTAGGTATTAAAAATTATGTCCAAGTTTAGATTCATGGCCTTCTAATAATTAAATAATACATTTGAAGTAAAAAGTAAATAAAAAAATACTTTTGCATTTGTTGATTTTGTATATTGAATAAGTTATCAGTTTATGTATTTTTCCCTTAATTATCTAGATATTTATTTAAATTAAATATGTAATGTAAATGCCAAATAAAATATAAAATTCGTTAAGCCGGCCCTTTTTACTATTTACCTGAAGAGGCAAATCTCGTTATGGCGTCGACTTTATCAGTGACTTTATCAGTATCAGTTTATTTGTAACACTAGTATACTATGAAGTATACTAGTGTTACAAATAATGATCTACTATTAAAAATTACATCTTATGGTCGTATAGTAAGGATGTAATCACTTACTTAATCCATGAAAAATATTACAAAAAGTATATTTGAGGTATTATGTAAAATATTATAAATTATGTAAAAAATTAGTTGAATCGATTGGTGCAAGAAAGAAGTAGATCTATTTATAAATGATAAATCTATCACCTATCAATCTATACTGTTTATCTATAATACCTGCCTCCGAAATTGTTTGCTGCAAGACGGATGCAGCTCCGGAGCTACCCCCTTCTTTCGCCAAACATCCAGACGCTTCGGCTGTAACCGTTAGCTTGTCCTTGAATGGAATTAAAAGAAGTTTAAGTTTGGTATTAATTCTATGATTCATTCGATTCAAGTCCAGAAGTCCATAAGTCCATTGCCCTAACGGTCTAACGTATTCTAGCAGTGCATTTTACGAAAGTTGAACACATATGTTTCTCTACAACTGTTTTATTTTTTTAAGTGGTTTTTATTATTTATTTGCATCATAAGTGGTTTGTCTTATCTGCATAATCCATCAGAATCGGAAAAAAGCTCTGATCCTGATAAGGCAGGGCCTTCAGTAAAAAGAATGCGTGTAAAAAAACACAAGCTTCCAATTAATACAGTTCAAAACGAGGTTCAGAGTGTTTCGTTTGCGAAGAATAGAAAAATTGTTGATCCAGCTAAGCGGAAACGGAACATTTAAAAAAAGTGTATTGTAGATGGAAAAAGTTATGTTAATTGGAAAGGTAGTAGTGTAGGACCTAGGCAAAGTGGACCTAATTGTGAATGTAAGTATAAATGTTTTGAAAAGGTAAACGAAGAACAGAGGCAAGCAGTTTTAGTAAACTTTAATGAAATAGAAGACAAACAGATTTAAACTATTTACTTCGTTGGTTTTATAACAACAAGCAATGTTGCCAGAACTCGAGCTAAAACTGGTGTAGGAGGCGCAGTTGTGCTTACAAGTACTATATTAAGCTGGGTATGGAAAAAATACGAGTTTTTAGGAATGCATTCGGAGATATCGGGATATCCTAAAAACGAGTGGATAATAGTGCTAAAACTTTGGGCAGTAACAACTTTACATCCCCGAACAGAAAACAAGATAAATATAAAAATAGAAAAATTCGCATTTCAAAAGATTTACTGCAGAAGGTAGATAATCACATTAAAAGTTTTCCACGACGTGAATCACACTATAGCCGAGTGAAAACGTCCCGTTTTTATTTGTCTCCTGATCTCAACGTTAAAAAGATGCATGAACTTTATTTGCAAGTAAATAAACCTGAAAGTTTTGTTGAATTTAATAAATTGAGTAGTTTTTTAAATGCACCATTGACAGATATTTAAGACACAATCCTGAAGCACTCGTATTTTAAAGTAACTGCTATATGTATTTTAGGGTCAAATACGATTATTGCGTTCCACCTAAAGCCACCAAATAGTTTAGACATAAACTATAATTGTGTATTATGTAATATTAAACAACTAAACTGCTTATTAAAATAAGTATTTTATTTATAACAGAGCAAAAAACCAAGAAATTAAAAAGTTTTTATTTAAAAATTCACGGCCAGGAAATAACAAAAACATAACAACAAAAATTAGGTATTCAAATTAAATCATTATTATTATTATTATATAAGAAATGTCATGTAGAATTTGGGAACTATCAAAATAACTTTCTGTTGGGAAGAGTATTTGTTTATGGAAAGGTAGAAAAGGTTTTTGGAGCTATAACATAATCATTGGTACCGTAATCTGAGCGAAATCCTGCTTGTTCTATTGGTTGATAGAGGTTTAGTTTCTTTGTAGCCCAGTTTAAACCCAAAGTAGCCTTTTTAGCCTAAGAGTTTATACAAATGGCAGAGGAGGCTTGTAAGTCTATAGTGTTTGATTTCTGTAGGGTTTTTTTTAAGATTTTTATCATTAAAATGTTGTTCCAATAGCTTATGATTACGCTGTCATATAAGTATAATATACTTAAGTAGGTTTCATATACTTTAAAGTTTTTCGAGAAAATCTTTTCTTGCAAATTAAATAGCTTTTCAATTATCTTAAGTTTAACACTTTTGACAATTTTGTACTTATTCACGTTATTCCACTATCTAGAAATTTTTTTTTATTGCTCTGAATACTTATAAGTATTTAGTTTTTTCCATGACCCCGTGCACTTCTTAAACACTCGACTTAATCCCATAATCTCTATTAAAATTAAAATTAAAATTTAATTGTTTTAACGTAATTAAGATAAAAATTTAGATTTTCTCGTGGGTACAAAATCACCACTTCGATCATAACTATACAGCTGTGGTTACTCGTATTCTCTTTTGCCCCCTTCGTGTTGTTGTTAAATTGTCCCCAACAATTTACACACAGGTGGATGATTGATGGTTATGTATCAAATATCGCAGTAACTTTACTGTATGTTCGACCATTGTTACGGCCCTAGCAATATCAGTCGGTATTAGATTACCCATTTTTACTTGCTTTTTGCAATGAGAACATCATTGATTAGAAAAATTCAAAAGAAAAATCACTTTCAACAAAGTCAAACAAATTAACTTATTAATTTAATACAAGTGTGAACCTGTTATCAATAGATAATATGACTTTAATATGTTAAACACAACACAATTAAACAAATTAATTTGACGTTTTGATATTTAAAACTTATTGTGGCGAAGAGCATCCAGGAGCATATTCTATGAAATAGAAATATAAAGAAATACATTGCATTAATAATCTGTTACCGTACAAATATTACAAACAAAGTAAATTTTGCTAAGAATGTCATTTTTGGGGCTTCAAATAATATGCAAAAAGTTTACCACTTGTATCCTTCGGCTTTCCCCAAAAGTATCGTTCGTAGGGGGAAAAAATCGATTTATCAAGAATCTGCACGTCGCAGGCCGTAGAAAAAAATGTAGACGACATGATTTTCAATAAAAATGTTCATTAGCACTTTTTGTGTAGAATAAATTATTCTCTCAGATACAATGCTTGATGTGACCGGCGATTTTCAAGTGACCGGCACGGGAAATAATTTTTAAATAAAATTTGTATTAACTTATGCATGCAAGCGATTTTTTTTATTGATTTATTTAATGTCGTCCGAACCACTGAGGTTATAGACGACAACAAAGAGGTTATAGAGCAAAGAAAGGTAAATATTATTTACATACTAAAATGGAAGAAGATTGATATATGTAATTTGTGATACAGACTAGATTTTAATTTAAATATCTTTTATGCCTATAGCCGTTAAAAACTTTATAATATTGTTTAGATAATTGTTGTCTCTAAGAAGCTCGCCTATGTCGCTGGGAAGGTTGAGTTTACTTCTCGTTTCCTGGAAAATTTGACATTCGGTTAAAATATGTTTTACTGTACTGTTGGTTTGACACTGGTTACAGTATGGAGGATTGTCTCTTGTAATTCGGTAAAGATGTGTATGGCGGGTGTGACCAAGTCGAAGTCGAGAAAAGATGACTTGTTTTTTTTCTAGGTAACACAAAGGCTTGTTTTTGTAAAGCATTGTCTTTAATTTGCCTTAGTTTTTCGGAACACTACGACCATTTGTTTTGCCACGCACAAGTAACTACGTTTTTTAAGCACAATTTAAGATCACTTGGTACTATTTTATTTAATTGCACTTGACCATCACTTGTCGCTGCTTCGTGAGCTAGACGGTCCACAACCTCGTTACCGTGTATTCCGATATGAGATGGAACCCATATTAATACCACGTGTTTGTTTTCCTTTGCATCATTTTGAAGGTCTTTGTAAATGTCTTTATGAATAGGGTTGCTGGAGTATATGTTTTGGATGTCACAAAGAGCATTCTTTGAGTCTGTTTTGATTGTGTAATTTCTCTGGTTCGTTTTGTTAATGAATTTTACAGCTTCAAGGATTGCGTATAGTTCTGCTTTGGAGATAGTCCAGTTGTTATGCAACTTAAATTTAGCATTATGAGTATTACAGGAAATGGCTGCGCCGACTCCGTCCGTTGTTTTTGATACATCTGTGAAGATCTGTCGGTAGTCGCTAAATCTATCCATAATATCTTTGAAGTGGTTTATTAATAAGGCTGGTGGGGATTCATGTTTATTAAATTTTGATAGATCAGTGATTACTGGTGGTTTATTTACAGTTTATGGAGGAGGAGGGTTTTTGGAAGGGTGGTATATTGTCGGAAATATTATACTATATTTATGAAGTAATCGGTTAATTCGTTCATAGAAAGGCGGAATACATTGAGTATGAGATGAGAAGTAGTGGCTAAAACGATTGCTATGAACGTTGTGGTAGACTGGGTTATCTAGAGAAAATAGAACTTTACAAGCAAATGGCAAACTTAAAAAATCTCTTCTAAATTCTAAAGGGGTTTGCCCTGACTCACTGCATATACTTAGTATGGGGCTTGTTCGAAAGGCACCCAAAGCGACTCGCAGTCCCGTATTTTGAATTACATCTAGTTCTTTAAAAACAAATTTCTTGGCTAAGTTATATACCACTGAGCCGTAGTCAATTTTTGATCGAACTAAGGATGAAAAGATTCCTAGAAGGGTTGCCGTATCACTGCCTCAGGTGATGTTTGACAGTGTCTTCAAAATATTAATGCTTTGCTGGCAAGTACCTTTTAGATTTTTAATGTGACTTTTCTAATTCAATGTTTTGTCAAATGTAAGACTGAGGAACTTTATTTCTTTTACATTACAAATCATTATGATTTTTGTCGATAAGATACTATAATCCAAAGATATCGAATTTTTACTGTCGAATTCATACAAATTTTTATTTAAAATTGATTTCGCGCTCGTAACTGACATTTAAAATAGGTAGTCGTTTCAAGCGTTGTATCTGAGAGAACGGTTCATTTTACATAAAAACTGCTAATAAACATTTTTCTTTAAAATGACCTTAGCAATATTTTTTATTTGGGCTTTTAGGGGGCAGCCAAGGGTAGGAATGGTAAATATTTTTGCATATTTTTTGAGGTCTCAAAATTGACATTCTCATTGATTTTTATAGATTCAGTGGTATTTTTGTCTCTGACGTCGGGAATAACAAATAAGGACATTTATTTAACACATTCAAAAGTTGATCATTTTTTTAAATTACTAACTGAATATAAACCCACATCCTCCTTCTTTTACAAAGTAAGGTATGCAGTCCAAAGTTCAAGTTTATCTTTAGCATAATTTAATAAAATTTCTTTATAAACTTTAATATTTCATATCTATTCACTAAAACAATTTAAATCAACGTATTGATTTTAAGCCCATTTCGAGGATAACTAATCATAATTTACCAGCAAAATCTCTTTTAGTAAAAATCCTAAGAGATTTTTACTAAAAGAGATAGATTTCAGTTGAAAATTCAATTACGTAATAACTACGTATTTAATCTTAATATTTCTCTATCGGATATTACTCTTATTTCACTGAATTTAGGCCTGTCTGTTCTGAAACTTTACTTTATAATAAGAGGTCATATTTTTACAGTTAATTAAATAATTAAGTTAAAAAATTAAATTAAAATATATCAGATTTTATGGACAAAACAAAAAAAAAACTTGTATATCATATTTTATTAAGTAACAGTCATAGTTTGTTTTTTCGAACTAATGCTGATTACACTGTAATAATCTACCAACCAATTGAAGTCACTACCTATATTATTGGGTGCTAATTGTTTAACAACACAAATGGCACTTCAGTCCTGTAACTATACGTACGTATGTACGTTTTATCGTAAATGCAAACCTCAACAAAGAGAAATGTATAAAATATAAAAGATTATATTAACCAATCATATTTATTATATATAAATAAAATTAAATTTAATAATAATAAGAAGAAAATATTGCCTAAAGCTGTACATGAAGTAATAGAAATGCAAAAATAATAAATAGGTAAAAAGATATTAGAATAAGACTAACTCCTTTAAGACCTATTTCTCCTCAAGTCTACTAAAAACAGAAAGACGGTATAAGATTTATTTTCGATTGCAGGCCATCTGTAAGCCGCTTATACGTATTTCAACCTCTTTAGGTCTCATCTCATCAAATCGGCATACTAAAAACACTTGAACTGAAAGGATCCTGAAAACTAGATTGGAATGGTGGTGTGAAAAAGAAGGCATATTCCGGGTAGCTCAGTTAGGCTTTCGGAGAAATAAAGGATCCATCGACTGCTTGTCACAAGTAACTACTGATATCCAATTGTACTCAAATAATAATTATTTAGTAGCACTTTTTCTAGATATTTCGGGAGCATATGATAATGTTATTTTAAACTTACTTTTCAGAAACTAACATATATAGGACTCCCAAAAAGATGGCACAGGTATTGGTTAATCTATTTGTTAATAGACAATTATTCATTCAATGCAATAATAAATTGATTGGTCCAAGGTTAGTTTCAATAAGACTCTCTTCGCCAAGGTAGTAGAAACATATTATATGGATTCAAACGTTCCAGGAAGTATCATCAACAAAATAATTAAAGATAAGTGGCGTGCATTTCAATATATTTTTACTGACGGCTCTAAAATTCAAAATAAAACGGGGCAATATATCACTGGAATTCTGATTACAAAGAATTATGTCGATTGTCCAATGAAGCTTCAACATATACTGCAAAACTATTAGTTTTATTACTTGCCTTAAAATATATAGTCTATTGGTATGGATAATTAACCATTCTCACCGATTGTAGAAGCATTGTATACAAACTCACTTCTATCAAAACTACAAAAAAACCCAATCCATATTGAGATAGAAATAAAAAGTTTACATTAGGATATTACTTCCCCAGGTAGCTAGATTATTATTTGTTGGGTAAAATGAGACTCTGAAATATTAGAAAATAAAGAAGTCGACAAATTAGCAAAATCTGCAGCTTTAACCAAAAATAATATGAACAACATACTTTTACCAGTAATAGACAGATAATATCAGTAAAAACAATTGCAAACAAAGATGGCAACGTTTATGCAACCAAAGTATAAATGGAATAAACTTTAGAACTTGTCAACCACTAATTCCCAATAAGAGATGGTTTAAATATGAGCCAAATAGATAGAATAAGATCAAACGACGCACTCACTACTGCATACAAACACTGCATAAGTAAACCCATATTGCTCCTGTGGTAAAGTAAGAGATTTACAGCACCTTATATTGCAGTGTGGACAGTACAGACAAAGTATCAAAATGATGTATGAAAAACTAATTGAGCTAAATTATCCATTACCTGTCAATTTAAATACACTTATTTTTTCAAATAATAAGCAGATATAATAATATGTATCTACAAATACCATCCTGTAAATTTAAATTATAAGTAGTTTTAGGTAATAAAATTAAAAATTGTAAATTCTCGGTTTTGTTTGTGCATCAAACGATACGCACAAGTTCTGGATATTCCTTTTTGTGGTATATGTCTTCCTACACGACGTAATCGAAGAGTGTTTTCTACATATAATTTTTGTTCCTTCTCCCAGCTTCTTCATTTTGTTAATTTTAATAGTTAGCTTCGAAAAAATTTCAACTCTTCCCATAAATTCATCTATTATTTCATTTACAAGGATACCCCTTTAATTTAGGTGTCTTATAGGTTTTTCCTTCTTAAACTAAAGCTTTATTGTTGATCTATAAATAATGTAAGATGTTAATGACGAATGCATTAAATAAATAACACATTATTTTTATGAGATATAACGAATGCATTAAATAAATAACATACTATTTTTTATATAGCACTTCCCTCTTCAAAAAGATCGACTCCTCCCATATACCATAATTGTTTCTTGTTCTCCTGTTTTATTTATTTTAGATATTGTAGTTTTTTTTCTATGGATTAGGTAAATTACTAGCCATTACAACACATTTCTTACCCCTATCTTTTCATGCAGAGACATATCAATAGATGTAACATACTCATAATCGCCAATGTTAATTTTCTATATGGTACTTTGTGTGCAAGAAAAATCTTCGCGAATCGTTTGCATTATAACACAATAAAATGCATCGAAAATAACATTTTTCTAAATAAATAAAAACTCGAAAAATGTTACCAAAATAATTGCAATAATATTTTTCCTACTTTCACTACATAGTTGTTTTCTGTATAATTGGTTTTTTCTTCATATATTAAAAAAGTTTTTTATATTATTATGAGGAACTTTGCACATTGTCATCATTAGTATTATAGGAAATAAACCAAAACATGCTAGGCAAACTTACGTTTGTAATAAGAATTAGAAAATGGCTAATGTTGGAAACTGGGTTTACATTTATAAACATAATTTTCCAATTTTTGAAAACCTACAGGTTGTCCAATAACAATAATTAATATTTAAACCTGTGGTGATCAGAAAAAAGTGTTATTTTTTGCATTGCATATAAGCAAATTAATGGGTTATGATCTAAAAACTGAATAGAAATCTACCTCGCTTCTCCATTATCTTGATTATTTTGTTTACTCAGTGGTAAATATGGTTTTCAGAATTAATTAATGACTCTGTTTTTACTACTGTTGCGGAGATTGATGGGTTCAAGATCGAAGAGCTTTTTTTATACACGGTTTGTCAAAAAAAATGAATTTTATGTAAGAGTTAATAATTTGACTAAAAATATTTAAGGTTTTAAATCCTAAAAATTAGGTTCTATAACATGCAGAACTTGTTATAAAATATAACTTTTTTCATAAAACTAAAAATAAAAAATTTCCCATGTGGTGCATACCTAATTGGACACATTGTATGTATATAGATTGGCCGGTTGGCCACCTGTTGCCTAGAACCTATAGACCTGAATGACATGGGCTTGGGGATACCAAATAGAAGGCAATATTAATAATAAGAAATGGGTACCAACAAAATAACCAGCCTCACTTTAAAACCTAAAATTAAACGCATAAATAATCTAAGGTAACAAACCAAAAATATACCTTTATTCTTAACTTTTTTTACTCGTAACTGTCCAAAACTGAGTGTCATACATCTCGGCTTGATCTGATGTCAGTCTTTTTTGTACCAAAACATAATAATGTCTTTTCATTTCATCATTCTTGGTCTAGATCTACTGCGTTCTTCTCAAAATGTAATGAAAATTAGCAGTCTAGGGGCTTTATTTGTGGAGCTTATTGTCTCGCTGTTTCTCTATAAAACTTTGAGCTTTGAGCTTAAACTGTCTCTCATCTAGTGATATAGTGGTTGTTATAATTATAAGACTAACCGATACATATAAATATTCACGCCTCATTCACCTCTTCTTCTTCTTACGGTGCCCTATCCAGTTACTGGATGTTGGCGACAATTCTGGCTTACTCCTCTTGGTCGTATGTGGCTCTAAAGAGTGCATGGGCACCGAAGTTTGTTCAATCCCTTATGTTTTTAAGCCATGAGTATTTCTTTCTTCTGAGGCCCCGTTTTTCTTCTATCTTTCCTACCATAATAAGCTTTAAGAACTGGTACTTGGAATTTCGAAATATATGACTCAGATAAGCAGTTTTTCTTCTTTTTATTATTGGCAGCAATTCTCGTTCTCTGCCCATTCGATTTAATACTTCGACATTTGTTGTGTGATCTGTCCAGGGAATTTTAAGTAGCCATCTAAATGCCCACATTTTAAAGGCCTCCAATCGGTTCATCACATTGGCCTTTATGGTCCAGGTTTCTACACCATATAGTAGTATGGAGTAAATGTAACATTTTACAAAGCGATATCGAAGCGTTAAGTTAAGGCTGCTGTTGCTTAGCAAGGTTCTCATATTAGTAAATGCTCTTCTGGTTTGCTCAATCCTGCTACGTATCTCTATGTCTGGATCTAGATCTTCAGTTATTCAACTACCGAGATATCTGAACTTGGGGCCCTTTTGGATGTTGTTATTGTTTACTCTTATAATTAATTGCATATTTCGTGTTCTGCTAACCACCACCATTACCTTCGTCTTGTCTATATTAATCTTCAAGCCAAGTCGTTCTCCTTCAGTGTTTATTCTATCTATTAGTCGTTGTAGCGCTCCTTGGCTATCAGCTATTATTACTGTATTATCAGCATAGTGAAGATTACTAATAGTCTGTCGGTTGATTTTGATTCCATCTTCAGTGTTACTTAAGGATCTATCGAAAATCGTTTCAAAGTACAGATTAAAAAGAAAGGGTGACAGAACACAACCCTGTCGTACACCTTTTTCGATTGAGAAGTATAATGTAGATTCCAGTCCTACTCTCACAGATGCCACTTGATTCATATAAAGGTTCTTTATGATTTTAAGGTTATTCTCATCTATCGAACGTTCCTGGAACAATCTTACTAATTCTAAATGATTAACACAGTCGAACGCTTTCTGGTAATCTATAAAGCATAGAAAGACATTTTTTGCTGATTCTGCATTTCAGAAGTAAAACAGTTAAGCTCAAAAGTGCTTCTTTTGTGCCAAATCCTTGTCTGAAACCGAACTGTGTGGGGTTAATGTCTCTTTCACATCTGTTGTATATTCTTGTGTAGATTATATTTACGAAGAGTTTTAGGACCTAGCTCAGTAAGCTGATTATTCGGAATTGGTCGCAACTATTAGCGTTTGCCTTTTTTGGGATTGGTATAAAGGTTGATTGAAGCCAATCCTGTGATATTTGACCGGACCCATAAATGTCATTAAGAAGATCTACCAAGGCGTCTATATTGTCTTCACTCAACATTGTTAGAACCTCTATGTATATTTCGTCTGGGCCTGGTGCTTTTCCCCATTTGCTCTGTTTGATTCCCCTTACAACTTCTGACTTCAATATTGTGGGGGAAGGTTCACTTTTATATTCACTTTCAGAGTTTCTTCTAGTGTTGCCTGAGTAAAATTGATGTGTGTAGTTTCTCCAATGTTAAAGTAGATCCTTGGGATTAGTAATTAATTTATTGTCCTTTACAATACTGTTAAAACTGCAAGGTTTTGTATGACCTGTCACTTGTTCTTTAATGAGTTTATGTATGTTAAAGTGGTCATGTTTTTCTTTCAATTCCTCAATTTCTGCATACCTGTCTAGCAGCCACTGTTCTCTAGCTTTGCGACACTCTTTTCGTATTTGTCGGTTAATCTGCTGATATTTGGTTTGGTTTTTGTTTTTAAATGATCTGCGGTTGTCCATCATTTTATACTTTTGGGCAGCGATCAGAGACTTGGTGGTGGTTACGATAGCTTTTTTAATACAGTTCCATTTGTCTTCTATACTGTCCGATTGTTTAGATTTTGCCCTGATATCCGCTATTGCCTCATATAATTTTTCTGTGACTTTTAGTTTAACGTTTGGTTGTTTTAAGCTGTTTATATCAATTTTCTTTATGGATTTTCTTTTAATTTTCTTAAGCTAAATTTTCAATTTTCCTACTACGGGATTATGATCAGATCCGATATCTGTTCCAGGGTACGTTTTTACTTCTTACAATCCATTGCTGTATCTCTGATTAGCTGGATTAGCATATCACCTCTCTCGTTTCGATCTCCTAAGCCAAAGTCACCTACGACATCTTCAACACGTCCTCGCCCTACCTTCGCATTGAAATCTCCCATGATTATAAGTGTCTGGTTCTTCTTGATCGGTTTTATTACCTGCTTAATCTCTCTGTACAATTATTTTACTTCATTTTTAAGGCTTGTCCAAGGTTGGTGAATATATTTGTATAATGTTTAGGTAAACAGGATCGGCTTGGATAGTAGTGCTGCCCTATCTGAGTATTCCATGAAAATCCTTACTGATTTGTTTGAGGCTGTGTTAACTAGAAATCCAACTACGTTATAATGATGGGGTAGGTTATTTCCTGAGTAATATAGTGTCGCTTTTTCTTTAGTACATTTACCACTGTTGGGCCATCTGATTTCGCTAAGTCCTATGATATCTAGGTTGCATCATTCCATTTCTTGTATTATGTTGTCTAGTTTACCGGCGGTGTAAAGTCTTTAACGTTCCAAGTACCCAGTTTTAGCTTTTGGGGTTTTCCCACTTTCGGATGGTTCCTAGCATTTTTTTTTTCGCGGAGATTCTTAGCACCCCTTGGCCACTTAAGGCCTGCCACGGACTGGGGGCCGTTGCTTGCAATGATTTTTCCATCCTTGTCTTTCTTGAGATATCCTTGGGGACCTTTAATACGTTGGTTTCACATTGCCTGCCGTATTATTATGCCGTTGACATCCTTTGTTCATCCGCCTTTTAGAGACAGTTTTCTACCCTAAGGACAAAAGAGTGCCTTGTCTCACTAGTGTAAAACACAGGCAGAAGAGCGGCATTTCTGTGTAAAGAAGAAAATAACTTTTTGTTCGTAACTCAAACAGTATGTTTTTTTTTTAATTCGCAAGAATTTTTTTTTTCTTTAATGTGTTAAAAATTTAATGAAAACAATTTTAAATAGTTATTGTTAATGCGAAGGCTTATGACTAGTTTTATCTTATTTGCTGATCGTCTAAGATTAACCATATTTTCTACTAATTCAATTCCAAATTTTATATTGAAACAGTCTCAGACCGTACTAATTTATAGAATAATCTAACTCCTATTACACTTCAAATCAAAAGAATTTAGGTAACCTCCGTTCTACCACTAATTTAATATAATCCTTAGTACAAAATCCTATCGACAGCTTCGAGGAGTTCGTGTTTGAAAGTTTTACTTTTATGTAAGTTTGAACAACTTCTTTTACAACTCTGACTCGGAGTTGTGTGGATTTCTCCCTTTAGTTATTAATACCATTTACTCATTTTGAAGCCATGACTATTATTTGCTTGTAAGAAGTTTTGAGTGTTTCAGACAGAGGCGTCAATATCGTCTTTTAGTTGGATTAAAATTGAAAATTTATTTAATTCAAACTTAAAACTGTTATTATAAAGTAATTATTCGTAGACTTATCATTTAAATAACCTAGTTGAAAAAAGGACAGCTTTATATTGTGTAACAACAAAAATGGATAACAAAAATAATGAACTATAAGCATTTTAATTATTATTTACTAATTTTATTGAGAATTACCATCGATTTTAGTTTAAAATAAGTTTACTTTAATGTTTCCATTTTCACTTTCACAAAATATCGTTATTGATTCTTCGCTTCCAATCAACAAGCTATCATTTAAAAGCATGAATATTAAAAAAATATTTTTGGCATACGTTTTACTATTGTTTCGAGAAGTGATATTGTATAGACGGTTTATATTGTTATGTTGCATACACCTAATTGCGGGTCTGTGCTTTAGCGAAGTTAAAAATCTCTCTTTACCGCCAAAAATATTCTATAAACCGTTCTATTAATGCGCCCGCCTGGTAAGGTTCCAAAATGTCTCGTGATCCTTACATAAGCCCGCTGAGGCGACCTTTAATGATAAGTAGTATTGGCGAACTGTTTTGAAAGAACATTGTGAATTATAAGTGATAATTAAAAATGTAATTAGTAATTAGAATCTGTGAATAAGTGAATTTTTTTTTGGAGTTAAAATAAAGTTAGTTAAATCACGTTTGCTTCATCTGATGCCTGAATCAACAGAAAAATGTAACAATATTATTATTTAAAGGTTTTTTTGTGCTTAATATATGCTGATGATGTAGTGTTAGTAGAAAATACTGAAAGCGATTTAAAACAAAAAGTTTAACAACGGAAAAAAGCTCGTGGGGAAAATTGTTTAAAACTTAGTAGGACCAAAACACAGTATTTGAGATGCCTATTTAAAGATGGAACTACTACAAATAAAATGATATGCTTAGATGGTAAAATAATTGTCAAAAATAATAGTTTTAAGTACCTTGGATCGGCATTACAGAGTAATAGGAAAATATATAAAGATGTATACAGTAGAATTATTAGGGTTTGATCTCCACTGTCAATTTTTTCTTAAAAACTGTAGTGTAATAATTTTAGGTGGCTAGCTGTAGTAATTTAGGATTGAAGATGTAAATAGATCTAATAAACCCCTCTAATAAATTGTCACCGCTCTAATAAAGGCTGCCACCATTGTAGAAGACGTCTGTCTCAATATCCTTATCAATCCATCTACAATTCTTAGGGGATACTTATCCCTGCAAGCGGGGCAAGGCTTACTGGTTCCACTAGTATGGACTGACTGGTTCCGCCCTCGCGGATTTACAAGAGGGTAGGGAGATTTTTTTGGAAGGAAGGGGATTAAGGACTTCTCGGTCTCAGGTCCTGCAAAGAGTGAGAGGCTATGGGCTTACGTTAGAAGGCGGAGCACTGCATAAGCGGAAATGTGTATCTCTTCTAGTCTCTGCCTGTAACGGCCAGGAATAACAAAAACAAATTTCGAGTTTACAATGTATTAAACAGACTGTACACTACAAAATATCAGTTATGGCCAATAATATTTCGATCAGGCGCGAAGGGAGATGAGAAGAGACAAAGCAAGGAATTAAAGTTCGGACAATTCCGTATCATTAGATATACATTGGGTTAGTATATAGATCTTAGTTACCTTAGCGTTAGCGTATTTAGGCTCTAGCTAATGAATACGCCTCCAGTCCTACAGGGATTCGAGATCGCGAACTTTCAAATCTCCAGTTGCCAGCACTTATACGTCACACTATCCCGTCGAGTTAAATAGCCTGCTCGCTGGTTGCGTATCGTCCGATCTCCGCACTTCTTGCGTGGAGCGCTCTAGAGTGCCCACTTCCCACTAGTCCTCGCTGGCCCCGATCGCCGCGGCTCTCGCGTGGGCAACTCTCGGGCGCCGCGCTCTTACTGCACGCTGGCCCGCTTCGTTCCGTTTTTATCTATTGCCAACTCGTACCTTAGATTCTTTTTGTCACGTCCGAAGTGAAGATTTGTTTCTACGTTTTCGCTGATTATGCCATCTATTCCATGTGTTAAACTGGATCACGCTATGTAAAACTTCTTAGTCAGCTCAATTCGTATCACTTGTTTAACAATTCGTACCTTGTATTAATTTCCAACAAGGTCTAAGTGTCGTAATTTTTTAAACATTCAGGCTTGTGTTAAACTGGGTCAATTGTTTTGTTTTTAATTTGAAATGTATACGTTAAACTGTGTCGAATTTATTCTTTATTAATTTGGAATATATAATAATTACTTAAATAATTATTACTCTTTACTAGGCTAATTGTCCCTTAATTTTTTCTTGTTTATTTTCTTGCTATGTTTACAGTACAGTAGTTATCTGCCAATATGCTGGATTTTTTTCTCTAAAATGTTATTTCTGTGCTAGTGGCAGACATTTTAAAATCGATAAAAGATATATATCTTTTATCATAATTTGAAAAATCAATATTCTACAGAGCTATATACGATTGCGGATATTAAATTTATTACTTTTTAAATCAAAATACCCACAAAAGGAACACATCTAAGTGACAGATACTTACGAATCGTTCATGTTGTTCTGTCGATGAGCCGCTAGTCTCTAACTCCTGTACTCGCGGTCTGATAAATTGGTGCATATAGTCATTATTATCAACCCGTCATAAGTCTACTACAGGACATAGGCCTCCCCAGTTTTATATCCAGAGTTCACGGTCGCGTACAGTATGGATCCAATTTTTTGGCATGTTTTGCAGATCATGTTGCCATCGTGTAGGTGTTCTTCTTATGTTTCGTTTATCTGTTCTTGATCTCTATTCCTGCTACTTCAGCCTATCTCCATTGCAGTCTGCAAGTTCTCACTACAACTACTGTAGTTCTGGTTTTTTTCGTAAATTTTCGGTTGTAATCTTGTATTTTATTGTTACTCCTATCATTGAATGCTCTATCCTTCTTTGTGTTACGAAATCCTATGTGATATATTTAACTACTGCTTAGATAAAAGAAAAATTCCATAGGAATGAAAATAAGCGTATATAAATTTTAAAGGATTTTAGTATGACGTCATCTATTGGTAAAATATATGAAAGAATTTTAAGAAATCTGGAAAAACAAATAACATAATATGGAGAAGAGCAGAGTGGATTAAGAGCTGTTAGATCTTGTACAGATAACTGATTTTACATCAAAGAGCTAATCGAGAAAAATAAAAAGTTCATAATGAACTGCACTTTATATTATTGACCTTAAAAAAGCTAACTATAGTGTACCCCCTACTAGGTTGTAGCTTGCCATAAAACGTTTAATATCTTTCACTTATGTAAACACAGTTAAATAATTTAATGAAGGCAATTTTAGCTATGTACGAACATAAACCGGCTACTCAAAAATGTTTTAGTTAAAAAAGAACTAAGATAAGGTTGTTGCATATCACCAACACTTTCCAAAATATGCCTTTATGCTGTACAGAAACAATGGACAATGGATCCCAATCCTGTGGGAGTTTAAACTAGGATTCGTGTAGAAATCTATACGAATTCTATTCCACTCTTTTATTTTCTGATGACCATGTTGTTATTGTTAAAGATAAGGACAGTTCAAAGGACACGATATGAAAATTACCTAAAAAATGTTCAAAATCTGGTCCAGAAATTAATACTACTCTTCTTCTTAAAGTGCCTATCCGTTCCGGATGTTGGCGATCATCACGGCTATCTTTACTTTATTTATTTCAGCGCGGAACAGTTCAGTGGTAGTCGTGTTATACCACTTTCGTAAATTTTGAAGCCAGGAAATGCGTCTTCTTCCTGGTCCTCTCTTAACATTTACTTTCCCTTGGAGAATCAGCTGGAGAATGCCGTAACGTTCTTGATTTCTCATTACATGTCCTAGATATTTCAACTTTTTAGTTTTGACGGTCATGAGAATTTCACATTCTTTCCCCATTCTACGCAGGACCTCCACATTAGTAACTCTGTCAACCCAGGATATACGTACGATGCGCCTATAACACCACATTTCGAAAGCTTCGAGCCGATTCATAGATGCAACAGTCAGTGTTCATGCTTCCATTCCGTAGAGCAGAACTGTGAATATGTAGCAGTTCAATAGACGGCATTTTGTTTTTAATGATATGTCTCGACTGTTGAAAATGGTTCTCATTCTAACGAATGCTGCTTTTGCTTTTATTATTCGCTGTTTAATTTCTGTTGAGTGGTCCCATTGGCTATTTAAATTGGTGCCTAGATATGTATATTGCTCGACTCTTTCGATATTCTGTTGGTTGATTGTAAGTTGAGCGTTTAGTATTGGTTTTTTACTAATTGTCATAAATTTGGTTTTCTTTATGTTAAGAGCTAGTCCGTATCAGTTGCTGACTTCTGTTATGCGATTTGTTAATATCTGTAAGTCATTCAGATTATCGGCAAAAACTATAGTGTCATCTGCATATCTAATGTTATTCAACCATTCACCGTTTATTAGTATTCCTTTCGCACAACCGTCTAAAGCTTCCTTAAATACCCATTCAGAATAAATGTTGAACAACAATGGAGACAAAATACAGCCCTGTCGTACTCCACGTTCTATTCCAATTTTATCAGTTAACTCTATTTTGATTTTGGCCGTTTGATTGTAGTAAATGTTTTTAATAATTCTAAGATCTTTGTTGTCAATTCCAATTTCTTGCATTAGAGTCATTTGTCAGGTTTTACTCTGTCAAATGCCTTCTGGTAATCTATAAAGCATACGTATATGTCACAATTTACATCCCTGCATCTCTGAAATAGCACCTGTACAGCAAAAAGGGCCTCCCGTGTTCCCAGAGCATCACGAAATCCGAATTGTGTTCTTGTTAGTTGTTCCTCACATTTTGTATATATTCTTTTGTGAATGACCTTTAGAAATGTTTTAAGTAAATGGCTCATAAGGCTTATAATTCTATAGTCTTCGCACTTTCTCGCATTGGGTTTTTTTGGAATATTTATAAAAGTTGACACTAACCACTCCTGGGGAACCACGCCCGTATCATATATACTGTTAAATATATTTGTCAACCATTTTATGCCATCATAGTTCATAAGTTTTAAGAATTCTGAGTGAAAATTATCAGGGCCTACTGCTTTACCATCTTTGGTGCTTTTGATGGCATATTTTACTTATTCGACTGTAAATGGTGGTCCAGATTCGCAATTGGTGTTGGTTGTAATACCAGTGTTACTTCGTATATCTCCAAAAGTTTTTTTCTACGGTTTTAATTATTACTACGAAAATTCTATATCTAATAATAGGAAAACGTGGTGCATATGATACAAAAACCGATGAAGTTTTCATTAGAAGAACATAAGGAAAAGGTAAACCTATAACCAGTTAAAGTTAAACTCCCTACTATGTAATAAAACTTTGTCAAAGCAAATAAAAAAAAAAACATTGTTTAGATTGTTGATAAAGCTCTGTAACGTACGGAGCAGAAGTGTGAACATTATTAAAAGTGAATAATTAGGAAATTTTTGAAATAGATCGTCTATAAAAATATATATGTCTATAAAAAAAAAGTTAGTATACAGGATAGAACCAAAATAAACTGTTCTGGTACGGCCAAATTACTTATTCCAATTTATAACTTAGTTCCATAAAGAAGAAAAGAAAGAGGCAGTTTAGAAACAAGATGTAGAAGGTATCCAAGAGGTGATGAGAAGAATATATTTAAATGCAGACTCTTGGAATGAGAAAATGGCGTAACGGATGCTAAAAATGGCCAAGTTAGCTGGAAAGAATCGCTTTTTCTGCTTCAGATGATATATTAGAATTATCCGACGTTCGCGATCCGCATTGCGAAGGGTTCTAGATATTTTGCCACATAGAATAATTGTCATGCATTTGATATCTGAGTCTATTCGATAATGATTATTAACCAACAAACCTGTTTTCTTCCTATGCCCCTACAACCTTTTATTTTGCCTTTAAGGATCAGTTGTAGTATTTTATTCGATTTGCCCTCAGTATATATCTCAGATAAGATATTTTCCGTGTTCAACAGTCTTTAGCATTTCTCTTTTTTGGTTGACCTTTCTTAGTACTTGCTCATTAGTTTTTCTTGCTTACTTTTCTTGCTTGCTATCTTTAGAATTCTTTCATGAATTCACATTTTTAATGCTTTTATTGTGTTCATACTTAATACTTTTAATGCCTACACTTACTCTAAACAAAAGTACAGAACAAATATAACGCTTAATCATTCTTTATGTTAGTTGTAAACTGAGATGATTATTGCAAAGAAATGTCCTCATTTTTATAAAAGCAATTTCAGTTTCATTGCTATTTCATTGCTATTTTGCGTTTTATTTCTATATCTGGATCTGGTTGGTCCGTTGTGACCGTTCCCAAATATGTAATTTTGTGAACTTTTTTAACTGCATTTAATTGAAGCTCTGCATCTGGATGTGGGTTACGACTAAAGAATAAACATTTTCTTTTGTTTGAGTTTATTTTGATGCTTATTTCATCTCCTACTTTGTGAATATAATTAAGCAGAGATTAAAGGCCTTCAATATTTTATAACAGAATTACTATCTTGCGCGGATCTAATTACATTAACTAGTTTTCCGTTGATTTTTATTCTGTGTACTGATATGTACTGATGCAGTTTGATTTTAGTACAGATTTTTAATGACAAACATATCTCTGTCATATATTATATTCTTATACTTTTTAGCATATCTATTAGTTTTACATGATCTACTTTTATCGAATACCTTTTTGAAGTACGCGAAGCATGCAAATATATGTTTTCTTTGATCGCGGCATTTTTGTAATACAACATTTAGCCCAACAACTTGCTTGCTAGTTCAAATAAAGAGTCTCCAGTTTAAGAATTTGAATGTGCAAGCATATATGTGTATCATCAAATAAACAAAGTTTAAACAGTGTATAAAAACTTGTGCAAACAAAACAAAACAAAAATTTTATCTTAATTAGTTACTTAAACTCCGGTTTCCAGGTAATGTAAATTATGTAAAAATGAAAGCTGTCTATTCAATTTGAAAACAATAAAAGGTCGTTAGGGGTTGTTTGACCAAGGAATTTGATGGTTTTGTTTAGTAAAAGAAGGGCAGTGAGTCCTTCTTTTACTATAAAATAAGGAAATTTTGACTAGAGAAAGAGAGGAGATGGTAAGATGTTTGTTTTGAGTGATTTGATTGGTTCGAGAGAGAGATTTTGAGAAGGAAAAGTAAAGGGAAGTTAGTTTCGTTTTTTTCGGAAATAAAAAAAGAGGGACAGTCTAAGATAGAACTACAAGAGAAAAGGTTGTTCCTGTAATAAGCAAAAAGGTGTTTTTACGTTAAGAGATAAAGAAGTGAGTCGTAAAAGAAAGTTTGTGAATTTGTTTGTAACAGCATAAAACCTAAGGGTAAGCAGAGATCTAATCCACAATTTGTAAGTTTTTCTTTTAATGTAAGAATTATTTGAGGCGAGGATGCATTATGTTTGGTATCGAGAGTGAACGAGATAAGAAAGGTTGGAGAAGCAGCATAAGGAGAAACAACTTAAAGTTTAGTTGTGTTTTATTAAAAACAAAAGATATGCCTAGAGATTTGGAGTGAATTTTTGTTTTAGGATATTTTATTAAGTAAGACCGAAGAGAAGGATCATATGATCCACTTTTATTTATATTCATAATTATATGGTACATTCTTGTTTTTTTAAGTGTATTTAATTTTATACAGCTGATATATTTGATCTTCTATGGTATAATATAATATATTGATATAATATATTGATAAAAGTTATATAATATGATATCGGTTTATGTATTTTTTATTTCTTTTTGTCTTCAGACTTGCAAACAAAACATAATTGATACTGAGCCACGGAAGTAAGTTTAATTTTATTGACCATAACAACATATATATATATATATATATATATATATATATATATATATATATATATATATATATTGTTATGATTCATTTTATCAACCACAGATAGAATAAAAATTTGATTTTGTTATAGAACGCGGGAACATAAATTTCCAACGCCCGATTACATCGATTTGTAAATATTTGTTATAAGTAGTTTTAAGCAGTGAGTTTATCCATAATGAGTTTTACCCTGAAGGACTGAAAAACATTAGTAAATACTTTAAAGTGAATAGACAATTCTTTCTCGCTATTTGTAGATATAATATTTTAAAAGCCTTTGTTTTTGTTTCGCTGGAAAGCCCAAAAGCCGCCAGGTACCTAGTTATTATATTTAGAAAGTAAGTCATAAAAAACCGTTATCATTTTCTAAGAAATCTGTTTACAAGCGATGCTTGGGTTTGTCTGATATCAATTAAGAGGCGGAATATAGAAATTTTCTGATTAGTTAGCGAGTTTGGAATGGGAAAAGAGAGTGAATGTTTTGAAAGTTTAGACTAAAAAATATTAACATGTGATGGTCAATGGAGAGAAGCAGTGGAAGTTTTGTGTAGTCAATTTAGAAGCAAGTGCCAGTAGTTAAATAATTAGAAGTGATTGGCTGAAAGGTGGAACGAGAGAAAGATCCAAGCTGAGAAGTCAAATACCTCCTGGATTCTATAAAGTCCAAGTGAAAGATTGTTAGTCTATGAAAGAGAGGAGAGAATTTTGAAGTTTGTTAAACGAGGACTGGTAAAAGAGGCCTGCTCGTGTTTTTGGAGAAAGAGTTTGCTGGTATGCTGAAAGGTGGACACTTAGAACGAAGAAGGACTTGATTGGTAGATTAACATAATCAACAAGGGGGAGCTGTTCTGGTCGAAAGAAAACATCATCGTGTGTGAGTTAAAAGGTCAGTAAAAAAATTTTTATGACATAATTTTTTTTGTATGTTTCAAATAAAAGACTCTATACTATCAGAAGAACAAAAATTATCGCTATATAATAAGATACCATCAAGTTTATAAAAGTTATTTTTTACTTCAAAGGATAATTATAAATATTGCGTAATAAATTTAAAAGGTTTTTTTTATAATATTCAGAATTGATTGCACAAAAACATATGAACAAAAATTGCAATATTTAAAAAATTTCATATTATTTCTTTTGATAATAAAAGATATCTTTTTTTATTTACAAATTCGCATCAACCCGAAGGTTATTAGCGAGAATCAGATTTACAATATTAAATATATTATATATTAACAAAATTAATAGCTTTTAAGTAGTTTACCATATTTGTGAATGAACAATTTGCACCAAGTGCTTTCTCTCAAGTTTATTGAGATACCATAATTGATTCTTGCGGTGGAGAAAACTGGACAGTCTACAACAACATGTTTCACCGAGAGTTTAACGTTACACTGCTCACATTTTGGTTCGGATTCTTTAGTAATTAAGAACTTGTGCATGGCACTGGTATGACCTAATCTAAGACGAGTTATTGTCACTTGATCCCTTCTTTTAGTGGGGAAACATCTCCATGGTTTAATGTCCGGTTTAATTTTTCGAAGATTGGACACTGAAAATTCCCACCGGTTTTGCCACTCACTTAGGATCCGCGATTTGATAACACTTGAAACATCACTAGCTATCACGTATTTCACAATAATAGAGTCAGCTAAATTGACGGCTTCACGCGCACACTTATCTGCTTCTTCATTACTTCTAATACCATTATGTGATGGGATCCAAATAAAGATTACCTCCTTATTAGAATTTTCTATCTCTATCAGATTTTGTTTTATTTTTTCAAGAATATGATTCTCTGGGTATATTCTTCCTATAGATTGTAGTGAGTTTAGTGAATCAGTCAAAATTATATATTTCTGATTTGGTGAGGATATAATAAAAGATATTGTATTTGTATATTTATGTTATTTCTATTTATTTCCTTTCCTTATTTTATCCCGAGAAGCAACAATTAAGAGATACTTGAAGCCACGAGAAAATATATTATATATTATTATATTTTTATAAAATGGCACCCTGAGATTGTTTTTTTTATGATTTGCGACACTTAGATAATTAATTAAATAATTAATTAAAGAAATTAAATAAATAAAGAGTTAAATAAAAAGTAAGAAAAGGCAAATCGTAATAATATATATACATATTGATTACAGGTTATTGAGCATATTAATATGCCATTATATCATATTAGTGTGCTTCAAAAGTCTCTAAACTCTAAGCACTTGTGTGTTCCAATTAATATTAATTACAAATATTCCAGAGTATAGTGTACTGCACACCTCCACATTTTCTCCTTAAATAGAAATATACATAATCTGCTCTTCAACTATATCAAATTGATCTCTACGATTACAGTCTAGAATATAGCTTAAACTCTCCATACTATGGCACTTAAATCAGAATTCCTTTAAGATAGTATGGATGGCTGCCAGTCTTGATTTTAAGTACCAATTATCTGTTTCATAGATGCATAGGTAAGTTCACCAATAATCTGCCTGAACCAGGAGCGTTCGAATAGGGCACTATGAAGTTTTAATCGCTTCCATACACACTCAAAGTATTTATCATTGGATTTTGTTAATTTAGAGTTAATTTTTCTAAACATTTTCAATATAAATTATTTTTAAAATATATGTACACTGGGATTGTCAAATTATACATTGGAAATTATTTATATTAAGATATAAGATACAAAAAAAGTTAAATATTAATATAGTTAACATAAAAACTTACGCCACAGGTCTCGGTATAAAGCTTGATAATGAGACGTAATATTCTATAGATAGAAAATGAGGAATATCAGAAAACCACTTAACATGCTAACCCTATATAGGTAGAATTTGATATCCCAGTATACATTGTTATTGAAAAGTCCGTTCCCCCCCTCGTATCTTTTGAACGATTATTGTTATATATTAAATAGGGAAATTTGAAAGGAGATAATAAACAGACGTAGGCTTCTCAACTAGTCATAATAGGCTCTAATGTGACAGATAATTTTAAATGAGACCTTATGGCAAGTGATACCTCGTTTGAAAGGTATTAAAAATACATATTTAGTCATAATAATTTTGTTTGAGTTTAAGCTCATTTTAACGAATAAATTTAATGAACACTAAAATTGTAGCTTCTCATTTAATTAATAAATATTTAACAAACAGTTTCTATCATAAGTGTTCAAAATGTGCTTCATCTACTTCCTGACAGTAATGCATTATATTTCTAAACTCTTGCCGTACTCATTTAAATGTGTCGGGGGAAATTGCCGTACATTCTTCAACAATTCGTTGTTTCAAAATGTCAATATTGTCAGGTGCTGTAGCGTAAACTTAAGATTTCAAGTATCCCCACAGACAAAAATGTAATGGTGTGAGATCCAGTGATCGAGATGGCCATTCTATCGTACCTCGTTGATTCTCATCTATCTACCACCATATTTGTTGTCTAGGTAACGTCTTACTGCACCATATGCGCAGGAGCACAATCTTGTTGAAACGTTATTTCCAAGTTGCCAAATTCATCTGGATTATTCTTCAGAATTTCAAGTATTAACGGTTCAATTGCATTTTGTAACATCTTGAGATATACTTTACCGGTTAACTTAGTATTGAAAAAAACAGGCCCAACTATGTAGTTTCCCAAAATACCTGCCCAAACATTTATGTATTATTTTTTTGGAAATTGAGTATGTATTTCACGAAAGACGTGAGGATGTGTGTCACTACAATAGCTCACATTGTGTGTGTGTTAACATTACCATTAAGAGAAAATGTACTTTTGTCACTAAAACAAATTGTTTTTATGTAATCGGGCTGTTGGTTAATTTTATTGAACATACATTCACAAAATTCTAGTCTTTGATCGGGGTCATCATCTAAAAGTTGGTGCACAATTTTTAATTTGTATGGCTGAAATTTGTTTTCAGTCAACACTTGGTGTAGGTACTGTCCTTTTGACTGATTCCATAGATAGATGCAACTTGGCTGTAGAAGAAGTAGGATTTACTACCATTTCTGAAATTATGTCAATTTTTTTGTCATCACTAATTGTTGGTCGACTATATCGTTTGACATCTTGAACACGGGCGGACGTAATTTCGGCCGGAAAAGAAGCAGGTACTAAAAGCCGGTAGGTAAATTCGGCCGGAGGTTTTAAGTTGCTTCCTTATCTCATAGGTATTTTCGGCCGCAAATCAAATAAAATAACAGAATGCTTTATATTAAAATATTTCTTTATTTCAATAAAATTATTACATCAACTTATTTCTATAAATTAAGTAAACTATAAATTTTTAAAAAAACGTTTTGATGTGATACAGATTTAACGAAATTAATTCTAGAAATATTGTCAGATCGAAGCATATTTACCATGTTTTCGATAAATTTTAGTTTGTTTTTTACTTGTTTGTCTTTAATTTTTGCTGGAATATTTAAATTTTTTATTTTTAAATATGCATCGATCTGACAATCTTTTAATTTTTCTATAAAAATAAATATAGAAGGGTGACTTGAATAAAAACTAGAATTAAAGTGCGAATGGAATGATTCGCAGGCATTTGTGGTTCTTTTAATTGATGGGTTTTCATATGCCCATATATTTGGTGGAAAATGAGATTCTGGCGCTATGTAGTTTTCTAATAAATAGTCTGCGTATTTATCTATAAGTTTATGGTCCGGTTTGTATGACATGGGATCAAATATGAAACAATCTTCAACTTCAGAGGGGTCTAAATAAGTTAGCCAAAAGTATGAGTAAGCCATTTGCTTTCCTCGCAGTTTTTATCTTTATACATTTAGGTTAACCCTAATGATTGTATTTTCCTATACCACGCCTGGTGCAAGTGGAATCTACAACCATTTAGTTTGGTTTTGGGAAAGACAACTTTTAATGCGTTATGAATTGCGATTTCAAAATCCACAAATACCTCCTTCGGTTCAAAAACAATATTATAAAGTTCAAAAATTTTAGATTTTACCAACAGAAAAAGTCTCATATATGTGTCACTGGTCTTATTGGGCAACAGACAATACAAAAGAGGAACATAATGCCCATTTTCCAGTCCATGGATGGTAAATAACTGATAAAAATATTTTGTACAATAAGAAAATGTGCCATCCATGTAAAAATCTTTCATTTTACATAAACTTATTATATTTGTATGGCAAGAAAAAACAATGATATTATCAGCTGTGCTGTTAATAAACAAAAAATTTTCACCTGTTGTGGTTTTCGGTCCATAACTATCGAGTACAGAATGTACATCGTGAATATCCTTAGGCAGGGCTGGTAAGAGCTTACGGCGGCTGTTGTACAAATTTCTTCTTATTAGACTGACATCTATCGATGACAAATTCTCTGGCAAATGATTTGAAAGAACGCTTTTAATAATTTTTGAAGGTTTCTCCGATATGTCTTCCTCAGCTTTGCGCTTGCATGAAGTCGTCACTATTTTTCTCTCCAACGTAGTTTCATCGGACTCGTGGTTGTGGATTAATTCACTTCTAGTAACTGTGTATTCCGCACCAACAGTGTACAGTTTGGCTAAACATCTTAAATTTTTCTTTATACACCTCCAACGTACTTCACCACTTTTTAATACGTCCTGTTTACAAAACTGAAACTTTTCTACAACTAGTAAGTCACAACCGCGTGAACTCTTAATTACTGAAACAGATGCCATCGTATACAAATAATATATTTTATGCTTTCTATCGACTAGTAGCTTCAAGATAAGTTATAATACTGACTAGCTATAATAATTTTATACCTGTTATTTGTGAATTTTATACATTTAAAGGAATAATCTTAAGTAGGTACAACATAGTTATTAGAATAAAGAGATAAGTAAATTAAAGGTATTTCCGACAGGTACACAGGATTAGGTATTTCCAAATAAATACACAATTAATATTTTACAGAAACTTTGAAGCGTAATTACCAATATTTTAATCTCATCGTAAACATCAACCCCTCGGCCGAAATTACCCCTGTCATAAATGGTACCCCTTGATTTATGCAGGTAGGCCAAGGGATTACCGGCCGAAATTACGCCCGCCGCTTGAAACACTACCTGTTTGTTTAAAATTCTATAGAAGCTTTCTCAAATAAGCTCTCGATGTAGGGCGATCGGGATACCTCTCATTAAAAAGACGTTCGGCTGCATGTAAATAATTTTCACATTCACCAATTATTAACACAGCTGCTACTTTGTTGTCTACAGTACGTACCATTTTGCCTTTGTAAAAATTTAAACGTCTTGTTAAACAATAATTTAACTAAATATTAACTAAGAGCCACTAACTAAAAACAACTTGACTAAATTTTAATTAACTTTGAAAATTCTATTCTTACCCAGTTTTTGATGTTCTCCACCTTGCATCTATGTCGTATATCTGTACTTCTAGCTCTGTCCCATAGTGTCTTAGCATCATTTTTTTTAAGTGCTTTCATATCTGCTGTTTCTAACATCCTTTTTGTTCTCTCTGTGTCAGGTCTTGTTTCTGCCGCGTATGTCAATATTGGTCTGATGACTGTTTTGTTAATTCTGCCTTTCGTTTCTTTCCCGATATTTTAATTTCTCCATACTGTTTCGTTTGGGCAGCCTGCGGCTCTGTTTGCTTTATTCGCTTGATCTTCTACTTCGGTTTCGAGCTTTCCGTAGCTAGATAATGTGATGCCTAGATATTTAAACTTCATCACTTGTTCTAAGATCTGACCTTCCAGCTCCAATTTACATCTTAGTAAATTTGCTGTTATAACCATGCATTTTGTCTTTGTTGGGAAAATTAACATGTTAAATTTTCTGGCGGTTATATTAAATTGGTGCAGCATACGTTGTTAATCATCTTCACTTTGAGAGATTAGTACTGCGTCGTCTGAATAGCAGAATATTTTAAGTTATTTTTCTCCCATTTGGTATCCGTTTTTAGTTCTTATTTTTTTATTATTTCATCCCTAATCAGGTTGAACAATAAAGAACTCAGGAATCTCCCTGTCTGATCCCATTGTCAGCTTCAATAGGGTCGGTTAGTTCTTCTTCTACTTTTAATTTTATTGTATTGTTTTGATAGATATTTTCAATCGTGTTGATTATTCCTAGAGGTATGTCTCTTGCATTCAGTACTTTGAAAATTAAAGGTAGACATCGAGCACAGTATGCTCGATTTTGCTGTCTTTAATTTTCAAAGTTCATTTATTCGAGCATTTAACCTTATATCAATAAACTTAAATTAACTAAACTAAGTAGAAACAGAACCTAAATATTCAGGTACAAATGCGTTTGCAAACTAAAAATAACTAGAGAATTGCCTAAACTAAGCAGAAACAGAAACTAAATATTGAGCTATAAACGCTTTTGCAAACTAAAAACAACTAGAGAATTGATAAACGTCAACTTTGCAGATAAGTTGATCCAAGAATATATCAGCCGATTTGGAGTACCTTTGGAGATCCATAGTGACCCAGAAAGGAACTTCGAAAGCAATCTATTTCAAGGAATATGTGATAGACGACTAGGCATAAAGAAAACAAGAACTACATCATATCATCCGCAATCGGATGGTATGGTAGAATGTATTAATAGGACAGTTGGCAAGTATTTAACAAAGATGGTGTCCGATCATTAGCAAGACTGTGACCAATATCTTCCCTTCTTCACAATGGTCTACAGATCTGCTGTTAACGAATCAACGGGCCAGACACCAGCTAGAGTCCCATTCGGACGCGAGATGCGACTACCTTGTGATCTAGAGTTTGGGTGTCAGTCTGGAAAAGATGTAGCAGGTGAAGATTATGTGATCGAATTACGAAGAAGAATGGACGATGTACACGTGTTGGTCTATTCCGATCTCCAGTTCGCTGGCGACCGAATGAAAAAACGGTACGATACGCAAGCCAAAAAGGGATGTTTAAAGAAGAATGACAAAGTCTGGCACCATAATCCCAAGCAGCGAAAACGTTGTTCTCTCAAGTTACAGCAGTTTTGGGAAGGTCCATACCTCATTATAAAAAAGATCAACGATGTCATCTACCAAATAAGCAAGATTCCGAGAGGAAAGCCGATGATAGTACACCATAACCGGCTGGCGTCTTTCGAAGGTGATCACGAGGTAGATGAAGAAGTGGAAGTAAACCAAGTCAAAGATGTATCTGACCTCACGTTTGAGGAATTCGATTGGATACACCGAAATCCAGGGTTAGTCTGTTGCAAACCGCATAATTTCCAGTGCGGAGAGAAAACCGTACCTTGTCATTTTTATACAACTGGAAGTTGTAAAAGAGGGTCCAGCTGCCGATACCAGCATACCGTTTCAGTTCCAGTCCTGGCAAGGTTCCAGAACGAACCATCTTTTAAGAGGGGGGCAATGTTACGATAAATATGATATATGACTCATTTAACCTGTAGACATGTTATTATTCTAAACAAGAATTCTCTCGTAGGTTCTGTGAGCCACAATAACAACCGGTTTTCTTTCCATGCCATTCTAGAAGGGTTAACACAGGTCGCTGGGATTCCAGAACAATGATTAATAAATATATATAGAGGGATTTTATTGTAAGCCGTAAGTCTGAAAATATAATCGTTTTCGAATTAAAACTGTAACGCCGAAAAAAATCAGTATTGTAAATAAATAATATAAATTAAAGTAGTTTTTAGTAATAAGTGTAAGAATATATATTGTAACGAAGTATTTTGCCTACCATAGGGTATTACTAATAGGGGTAGAAAATCGGGAATAGAAATTACTGGGGGCAAAGATAGGACAAGCAAAATAAACGCTACTTGTGCGATCGGCACTCAGGGTTTGTTAGGAGAGCTGGGGTCGTGGATAAGTAAAAAATACCAAGGGGTTTGGATTGGGGCAACTACAAAAAAATGAAACAAAAGTCATAAATCTCTTGGGACAAATAAAACAAAAAGAAACAGGAAACACCTCTAGTAATTTATAAAGAGCGCCACTTCAAGGTGCCTAATTATAACTATTACAACTAGTTGTAACTAGGGAAAATAATTATCAGAAATGCAAAACACATCTTTTTTAAATAAAACTCAAAAAAGAGTCAGTTAAAAAAAATAAACTAATGTTAAGAAACAAAATTTAACATTTATTTTTGTGTCACCACAAACAGTTACAAAATAGATAATATAAAACACTATATTATTAGTCACAATTAAAAAAAAAATACAGAAAAAACTTACATGTCATCCGTTTACAAACTCCAGGAGTTGGAGATACTACATAAACTTACAAGTGTTACCACATAGAGATTAACCTTTTTTTTTTAAACAAACAAAACAAATAAATATGTAAAATAATAAAGCTAGATGTCATAAACATTAAATTTTAAAAACTGAATACAAATAAAATAACAGCTAAAGTCAAAACCCAAAATTTACAATATTAAATATTACTATTTTTTAAATTGTAATGAAAGCAATTATTGTTAAAAAAGTCTGTCTTTACTTTAAAATTTGAAACAAAATTTACCTTAATTCACCAAATCACACTTTGAATGTTCCCAAGAGCCCAAAACTACCTTATCCGTAGAAAATAAGGAAAACTCAAAACTCGCCAAAATAGCGGCCGAAAATTTTTCAAGATTTATTACTTTTAACAATAATTTATCGGTTCTCGAAGATACTGAAGATCATCACCAATACAATGAATTCATTTAACTTAATATCGAAGTCACAAATAAGACGAAGATTTTTTCGATTTTTTGGAAATTGGATCCCATTGGCAAGTCTTCTAATCGCTTGTAACATTAAAAGAAGTTTTCTGGAGGACCAATCCAATAATTTTTTTTAATTATTATAATTTAGAGCAATAAGTGACCCATATTTTATGAAAAAAAAATCAAGCGAAAATTACTGATTATTCTTCAATATAAAATAAGTAATTCTGGTATGTGACAAAACAAGTACTTTGTATTGTAGTGATTGTTGATTAACAAATGTAAACACAAAACAATGTAAAAAATGTTTTTTGAAGAAGAACATGCTAATCTCCTGGTAGTTGCTGTAAACTTTGAGGTATAAACCACGAAATGTGAAATATGTTATAATCATATAGCTTACTTCTCGTAGTACCTTGTAAATTGGGTAATTTTATGAAAAATAACATTTTGCATCACCCTCGTATCTTTTTATATAATCGTATTACAGACGAAGAACATTATTTTCTAATTCAAGAAAGAAATAATCACTATATTTTACTGTAATAATCTGCTCACACCAACCGTAGAAACTACAATTTCAAGTTTTATAACTTCTGCAACTTCCCTATTCCCGTTTAATTAAATTTTAAATTTTAACTTTCATAAGTCTCTTGCATAAATTACAATTATAGAAAGCATCGGTGAAAATTAAAAACGGAAAAGTAAAATCCAGTAAGTTGATTGTAAGGAAGAAAAAGTAAAAGAGAAGGTAAAATGTGAAATTTTTTGTTAGGGAAGGATTGTTATTTATGTTTGAATGTTATATCTGTGTTTTTTATGACAGCTAACGGAGTGTTTTCGTGTCTTTTACATAAGTTGTACATGGCAACTTGTTACTATTTCATATATTGCTTTTATTGGATAAGTTACTGTGAAAGTCCGAAATTACAGCTTCGGAGTATCACCGATGTAAGTCGACAAACAGAAATAAGCGATTGTAACTGGTTTTTGACGGTTTATGGGTGGTGTGTTTTATTTCTTGTTGCCTCCGCTCACTCTAAGGCTAGCCTTCCACTTGCAATTTCTGGTCGCGTGATTATTATTTAGTCGCAAAGATTGAACCCATTGTTTCAAATATAAGTCAATCCATTTGCGACTAAAATAAATATTCACAGCGATAAAGAAAACGTAACCTGACTTATTTTTACCGCGACGCTATATTCGTCTATACCACAATAAATCATACGGACAAGATTAGCAATGCATTCACTGACGATTGTTTAGTCGTGATTCTGAAGCCAGCTAAGCTTGGTGTGTATGTATACAATATTTAATTTAAAATTTTTTTTTTTTTAGAGGAATATACTGGGAATATTAGGAGTATTTTGAGTACTATCAATTCAGAGCAGTTGATTCATCCAAACTACTTTTTGACATAATCATCAATCAGCTAATCGCGTCCACTGCTGGACATAGGCCTCTCTCCGTTCTTTCCAGTGTTCTCTACACTGGGCTGCTTGTAGCCAGTTTCCCGCTATACGTTTTATATCATCGGTCCATCTAGTCGGTGATCGTCCTCGGCTTCTTTTATAGTTTCTGGGCCTCCATTCCATAATTCGTCTTGTCCACTGTCCATCTTGTGTTCTGGCTAAGTGCCCTGCCCAGTTTCACTTAAATGTCGTGGTTCTTTCGATGACGTCTTGATTTCCTGATCTTTGCCTGATTTGTTGGTTTGTTATGTGGTCTTGAAGGCTCACGTTCAGCATTGCACGTTGTGTAACTCTGAGTTTATTCGCAGATTTTTGCGTGAGTGTTAAAGTCTCTGCTCCATAAGTTTGTACAGGCAAAACACATTGGTTATAAACCTTTCGCTTGAGACACATGGGAATTGAACTTTTTAGAATATGGCTTAATTTGCCAAATGCTGCGGATGTCAGGCCTATTCGCCTCTGTATTTCATGTGTTTGATTGTCTATACTTATTTTGATCTCGTGTCTCAGATATTTGTAAGTGTCTGTTTGTTGTATAATATTATTGTCTATAGTTATATTTCCACTTATTACGAGATTTGTCATAAGTTTAGTTTTCTCAAAGTTCTCAAAGTCCACTAAAAGATCCTTGATTTGTTAATTCATGAATCAAATAACAATGCTTTCGTCGTTTGCTTCTCACTCGAAGCAAAAAAGTTTAAAATGGTTGTAATAAACCTACGTCCAACGGCTGTAATCTGTTCGTACAGTGTGGCGGTATAGTTAGGATTGTAACGCCATTATTTTTACATAATTTGGTTGCCTCAATCGATAAATGACTTTAATGATTATCCATTAGCAATAAAGAAGGATTTTCTCTGGTACTATCAGTTTGCTTAATAAAATGCTTAACAACTTGCACAAAGCACTTTGTATTCATCCAACCTGTTTTTGAAGCTAGTCCTAAAGTTCCAGGGGGCGACCCGTTTATCATAACATCTTTAAACTGTACTTTTGGGAATACCAGAGTAGGATGAATAGCTGATCCAGAAGCTCCAACAATACAGCATGTTTTTACGAGCGTTCCACTTGCGCCACTTAGCACATACCTCTTTCTGCAAACACTTTTTGGGACTTTTGAACAATAACGGTTCCTGTCTGATCTAAATTATAGATGCGACTACTATCTCCAAACACCGGGAAATGCTTTAAGACAGTTTCAAGTTTACTGAAAAACATTTAAATGTTAAATTTATTGAAACTGGTTGCCCTCGCAAGACTACAACGTTCTGGGATCCGGAGGGATAAATTATTGGAATGACGTTTCTGAAATCCTTTCATCCAGGCAAGTAAAGCAATTTTTGATATATGCCAGTTTTCTGGAACCACTAGCAGACTTTAAAGACAAAATATCCAATTTTAAAAAGGAGATAGGGAAAAGGAGAAAAAAAAATCGACATTAATAAACTGAAAGATCCCGACAATGCAAATGTATACAGACAGCAAATAGAAGATCAAATAAGGACCGAAAACTTAAAAGAAGAAGAAGACATTAACGATCTATGGGCAAATATACGAGATATGGTGTTACAGAAATCGGTTCAAATATTGGACAGAACCAAGTCAAAAAACAAAAACAAATCATTGGTTTGATCATGAGTGCGAAATGGCCACAAATAGAGAGAACGCAGCATATCAAAAAACCATCGACCCAGGTTGTACACGGAGAAAAAAGAAGGGTATAAATAGACATTTACTTTTATAGAGGGAAAACGTATCCATCGACGTAAGAAGAGGAAATACGAACAAAACACTCTCAATGAGATACAAAGTTTATTCGATAAAAATGAAACGAGGAAATACTACAAATCCTTAAATAATAGCCGTTGAGAATTTAAACCACGATTAAAAATTTGTAAAGACACTAACGGTGAAATTCTATATGATAAAAACTCAGTTCTTAACAGATGGGCACAACATTTCAGCGAACATCTAAATATAAACAATATTGAATATTTAAGGAGAGAACATAGACAATCAACAAAATCTATAACATTAATTACACTTTTTATTTTACAAAGGACATTGTTGGTCAAAATCAATGCAGATTTACTGCTGTAAAGTTAATTACACATTAAATTCAAGCACATAGGCAGATTCTAGAAAAGTTACTAGAATATAACCTACACATCATCTCTTCATCGACTTCAAATCAGCCTATGACAGTGTGAAAAAAAACTGCATCATATACTGCAATAATAGACTCTGAGATCCTACCTAATTTAGTTAAGTTGACCCAACTAACAAAACGTAAGCTCAGGCGTGAGAATTGAAGAAGAAAACTCTACGTTATTGATATTAATAATGGTCTAAGATAGGGGGACGCGGTGTCGTGTCTCCTTTTTATTATTGCCTTGGAAAGGGCAATCAGACAATTAAATATTAGAATTAATGGAACTCTTTTTAATAGATCGACGCAAATTCTCGCATTCCCTAACGATATAGTTATAGTAGGTAGAAGTATGAGAGACATGGTGCAGTGTTTTACAAGGCTTGCGGACACGGCAAGTGACTTAGGACTTATGGTAAACGAGGAAAAAACCAAATATATGTTAATTTCCAAAAACCCCCGAATTATCCAATAAAGAATTCAAATTAACAACCATACCTTTTAGCAAATCAAAGAATTAACATATCTTGTATCGTTAATTAACGCAACAAACACGACAAGCGACGAAATAAACGCATAGACGAAATAGACGCATAATGATAACAAACAGAACTGTTCACGGTCTCCAGAAACGGTTCAAAAATAAAAATATAAAACGTGCAGTAAAGCTCAATATATAAAAGCCCTTAATAAGGCCGGTTTTAATATACGAGGCTGAAACATGGACCTTATCTCAAAATGATAACACTTCTTGGTATTTTTAAGAGAAAAAATCTTAGAAAGATTTTTGGGTCTGTAAATCAAAATAGGCTATGGCGTCGAAGATACAACTTTGAACTATATTAGTTATACACCGATCCAGATATTGTGAAATTCGTTAAAGTGCAGAGACTTAGATAAGCTGGACACATTGCTAGGATGTCATATCACCATTACAATCAGAGATTAACATTTCCAAAACCAGATGGCACAAGAAGTACAGGAAGACCACAAAGAAATTGGATTGAGGTTGCCAAGAATCGGCGGGAGTGGCGACTTCTTTGTGAGCAGACCAAGCCGGATTGTTGAGCCACTTATGATGATGATGACTTGCCCTTATTCAAAGTAAACGAGAAGACAATTGTTTCTATTTTTCTTAAGAAAGATACTCTAAAATAGTGTTTGAAGTAAATTCTGCTAAAAATAAGTGCAATATACCTTTGGACTACAAGCGTTTAAATCGTCTTGACATTTTAAAGGTTAAAGATGATGACAAGTTAATTTTGCCATTAAAATCAGGAGAAATCAGTATCCAGTATTACGTTACAAATGAAGTGTTGTTTGATATACTTTTAGAAACTCACATAAGAACAGGCCATGGAGGAAGAACGCAAATGCTTAAAGACAAGTTAAATAGAAAAATATTACATATGAAGTTATAATTCTTATGCAACTCTTGTAACGAGTACAGCACCCGTTAAATTGGTTCATATGTCGTGTTCATTACCTTCATCCTGGTCCAGATGGTGTAACCAGAGGGGTTATTCTTCGCACTACAAAGAATCTTACCAAGAGAGCAGTACAAATTGCCCGCTTCGCATAGCTATAGTGCAGTGCTAACTGATAAACAATAAATCGTTTACTATTTTTTTATCTTTTTTACCACTTTAAATATTTGGTTTTTAACAATTTCATTTGATTAAATTTGTTTATTTATTTTATCAGTGCAATTTAATAATTATTGTTTGAAAGTTGTGCTTTTCAGTGGATAATATGTTAAGAATTAGGTTTAAATGTACGTTCAAAATAACCTATATAGAGAAAACTTATATAGAAAGTTTTCTAAAGTTTTCATAATATATAACTAAAAGGGGTTGATATTATGAGGTAGGTATACTTAATCTGTTCTTTTTCCAAAATAAAAAATGTCTTTCAAAACATGAAGAAATAAACGGTTATTTACAGAATATTCAGATCTAGATTTAGATTATTTTCAGGCATACAGAAAGCGGAAAAAATCGAAAAGAAAAAATTAAAACTAATAAAATTAGACGTGCATCTTGTTGCATTTCAAGCAAAAGGAAATTACCAATCAAAAATTCAAAGTATCGCGAAACACGTAGCGTGATAAGAAGGGCAATAAAAAAAATTCGCGTGCATTTCTTGTTTCCTGCAGCCACATGAAATCCAACTGAAACTACCAAGGAACTTAGTGTGTGTCGATATTTTGTACGTTTCTATTTTGAAATTATAGGATGTTACGTCATCAATCCGCTGCCTTGGAATACAGAGGCGGATTTAAGCCATGTATGCAAACTGGGCAATATTGAATTTGTAATGTATTTAGGTCAAGATGTATTTTGCTGACTAGGTAAATATTGGTAAAAGTAAAAATAGATTTTAACTTAAGACAGATGTCGGTAAAATTCAAGATGTGATTGTTTGTGCCTGTTTAGTATATATTAAACATCTTATTTTGTACATCACAACATATTTGTGCTTCATAGATTATAGTAAAGCTTTCGATTTGGTCAACTGTAGTAAAATGTGGCAGGTTTTGTCTGAAATGGGAGTCCCCAATCATCTGATACTGCTAATTAAAAGCCTGTACAATAACAATTATGCCAGAGTTAGAATAAATGGGGAACTAACCGATAGTTTCAGGGTCACAAAGGGCGTAAGACAAGGCTGCATACTAAGCTCAATTCTATTTAACATCTATGGTGAATGGATAATGCGGAAAGCTACTGAGGACTGGAACGGTGGCATCACCATTGGCGGGAAGAAGATCTGCAAACTTGAGATATGCAGATGATACTACTATCCTCGCTAGTTCTGAAGCTGAATTGATTCACCTGCTACAACGGATAGAAGACGTAAGATTAACGATGGGCCTTAAAATAAACAGAGATAAAACGAGAATCATGATAATTGACAGAGCTAACAATAATCAAAATCATCTGGTCATGATAAACAATATTGCTGTTGTAGATAAATTTGTGTATCTGGGCTCATTAATAACCAACAAAGGGGGCTGTACTGAAGAAATAAAGCGGCGGTCAGCAATCGCAAAAAGCGCTATTGCAAAATTAACAAAAATTTGGAAAAGCCATTAAATAACTACCGATACAAAAATGAGACTAGTAAGAAGTCTAGTTTTTCCAGTTTTTACTTATGCATCGGAATGCTGGACCCTTACTGAGAAAGACAAAAAGAACATAGATGTATTTTAGATGTACTGCTGGAGGCGAATGCTGACAATACCATGGGTGACCCGAAGAACAAATAAATCCATACTGGACCAGCTAAACATAAAGAAAAGACTAAGAACACAAATATCAGAACAAATAAATAAGCTATTTTGGACATGTGCTTCGAAGAAATGGTCTTGAAAAACTTACCATCCAGGGAAAAGTAGAAGGCAAAAGAAATAGAGGTAGATCTCCCTCACGATACACGGACCATATTGTTGCTACCATTGGCGCTCCATTGTCAGAATGTGCTCGAATGGCAGAAGATAGAAAAACGTGGAGGAACATTGGGAAATTTAGCTAATAGCTTCATGATATCACGATACCTGCATCAGGTCAACGACTAAGAAGAAACATCTTATTTTAAAGGAATATGTCACTGGCTGTGCAAGGTACTCGTTCTTTATAATCAGTGTGGATGATATTTGGTTATAAATTATATGATTTAACTGCCATTAAAATGACAATAGTGTAATAAATTTTTAAAACTTATAAAATTAAAGGTTTCCTCTTCTTTTCTTCTTCTTTCAGCCGACACGCACAAACCGTGGGCCTGGACACAAATATATTTTCATATATATTTGGTAAATTCCAGAACTACACCTTCTGACAGTATTTACCATCTTAAGTACTATTATACAGGTATGAGTGCCTTAAGAACCGACAAAATAACGCAAAAGATAGAAAACATAATACGTTGTGAAATAAAAAGAGATGAAAGTAGTAGAGGTGAGAAATTATCGATATTAACCTATAATTTACTTTACATTACATTAGAATTATCGAAAATTTCGCACCTTTAGACGTTAGCTTATGAGCTTGTTGACTTCAGTCATAGTAATACGTATCACGTAATGTAAGTAAAAACAGTTTAAGTAGGAGTAATTTTTTATCCAAAATTAAAGTACACATACACTCTTCTCAATACAGAATTGTCATAGCTTGTTATTCTGTATTCGTCAAAACAGAATTAATTATCAAATTACTACTAATTAAACTGTTTACTTACATTTGCCTTATTGCCTTCAATCAGTTTTTACTTTATGCGAAATTTAAAAAATGTAAATATTCGACGTCATACTTGTAATATTATGACTGAAGTAAACTAGCTCATAAGCTAATGTCTAAAAGTGGGAAACTATCGATAGTCCTAATGTAATTTAATGTAAATTAGAGGTTTCTATCGATAATTTCCTACCTCTACTACTTTCATCTCTTTTTATTTCACAACGTGTTATGTTTTCTATCTTTTGCGTTATTTTGCCGGTTCTTAAGGCACTCATCACTGTATAGAATTATTACAAAGAGAAAACCTAAAAAGGAACACATGTCCCAAATAGCTTATTGTTGAATTAAATTCTGCATACGCCCTCGCACGTTATATTTCATATGTTTCACTGTTTTTTATAAAGATGTGTTTAGGATTTTCATATTTATTATTATTGCTAAAATTTTCGGCAATATTAAAATTCCGAAAATTTTAATGACACAATATTAGATAATTGTATATGCTATTGCTCCATTTAATTTGATTAACCTTTAGATTTTTAACGCCGAAAAAAACCCAATTCTTACCTGTTGAGCCATTTTTAATAAAAATCCACAAGGAAAATAATTCCTGTAGCTGGCTGTATACCACGTATAACAAAAGAGGTTAGTCTTTGTATGTGGGTATATTTTATTTTATAAAAACCCTTAAAAGGGGCAACATTACAAGCACGAACGTTTTCGGAACAACTGTTCCATCATCAGGTTTAAAATGCCTAAAATAAGTATAAACCATTTAATTACAGCAAACGTGGTTTAAAATTTTGACTAAGGTTAAAAACAATAAAATGGTTATACTTACAGGTTAACATGCCTGAGCCACCAAAATATTTGGGTAAAAACCCTTTAAATTGAAAAATGTTACCAAAGATTGTACATGATGTTTATAATATTATGTGATGTTTAATATTTTAATTAGATTTTACTTCAGGTAACATACACCCATGCTTAAGTGAGTTCCAGTGTCCGGAGAGTAAACCTCTTCAAACGGACTACGGTTGGCAACTGATTGATGAAATACTCATGAGCGGTGTCAAAAACAAAATGTCAGTGAACCATGAAACAGTGTTAGTTAAACATTATATTACTACAGCCAAAAGATTAAAAAACTTTGATGATGTTAAAATGATAACAGTTGGGATTTAAAAATTTTTCTATAATTATTTAATATTGGATGTAAAAGATGTAAATTACTGGTGTTGTTGAAGGTCATGTTTAAGAGGATGACGTATGCATTAGGCAGCTTATGTTACTCTTTATCGTATGGAGTGTGGTCTAAAAGGTGTAATTTGTGAAGAATTAGCTGAAATATATGGAAATGTCCTTTTATGTTGCTAACATCTAGGACAAGGAAAAATAAATAATATATATTTGTAGCTAATGTAAGACTTTTTTAGTAGATGAAATTGTTTAATACTGCTAGTATCGTAAAAAATTTTTTTTAATATAAGTGAGTCCAATAGATTGAGAAAAAATGATTGAAAATCTTCCGGCTGAAGGAATTAAAGTTATAATATATGTGATTAAATTTAAAAAATTTTTGGAAAGACTGAGATCCTCAGAGACCTGGCAGGAATAAAAGTAAATGGAATGACTAAAGAATAAAGGAGAGTGGGTTAAAGGGAAATGAATGAGTTAATCAACAAAATTAGAGATGATAGAGGTCCTTCATGCTTAAAGCATCTAGCACCCTGAACAAAATATATTTTGGTTATATTAAAATCCGATACATAAAAGCCTGAAATTTTATTTGTGAGTATGGTGTACTAAGTTGTTGACTAAGAGAGGGGGGAGCAATGGTTGATTAAAGGTTTAGGTAAAGTGGGAGAAAGTGAATTCTGATGAATTGCTGGATTGTGTTTAAATGTTTACTGAGTTTAGAACTAATGGGTGGATGGAAGATATATGAAAAGACTGAGAACTAGCAAAAGAAAAAAGAATGGACAGGAATATGGTGAAAACGTGAAGATTGTAAAATAATGAAATAGTGAGGTATAAAAGATATGATGTTAACAATAGGGGGCTGAAAAATTCTTTTGGAGGGAGTGTTGTGACAGTAGTGTAGAGAGAATGATTGTTTTAAAAAAACAACAATTGTTGAGAAGGATTAAGGTGTTGACATTTATAGAGGAAGGACAGATGAAGAAGATGGGGTAAATTTGAGAAGTGTGGGTTATGAGAAGAGTTGTCGGTGTAAGGGTTGAAAGTCACGGTTGAAAGATACATGGCGATTAACGCAGTTGGGGCTTCTTTGCTTTTCCTTGACTATTTCCAAGTCTTCATATAGATCTAATTTTAGAAAATTTTTTTTGGGGTATATTATGTAACAAAGAGATGTATGTATGTCACTATTTCATTATTTTACAATCTTCACGTTTTCACCATATTCCTGTCCATTCTTTTTTCTTTTGCTAGTTCTCAGTCTTTTCATATATCTTCCATCCACCCATTAGTTCTAAACTCAGTAAACATTTAAACACAATCCAGCAATTCATCAGAATTCACTTTCTCCCACTTTACCTAAACCTTTAATCAACCATTGCTCCCCCCTCTCTTAGTCAACAACTTAGTACACCATACTCACAAATAAAATTTCAGGCTTTTATGTATCGGATTTTAATATAACCAAAATATATTTTGTTCAGGGTGCTAGATGCTTTAAGCATGAAGGACCTCTATCATCTCTAATTTTGTTGATTAACTCATTCATTTCCCTTTAACCCACTCTCCTTTATTCTTTAGTCATTCCATTTACTTTTATTCCTGCCAGGTCTCTGAGGATCTCAGTCTTTCCAAAAATTTTTTAAATTTAATCACATATATTATAACTTTAATTCCTTCAGCCGGAAGATTTTCAATCATTTTTTCTCAATCTATTGGACTCACTTATATTAAAAAAAATTTTTTACGATACTAGCAGTATTAAACAATTTCATCTACTAAAAAAGTCTTACATTAGCTACAAATATATATTATTTATTTTTCCTTGTCCTAGATGTTAGCAACATAAAAGGACATTTCCAGATATTTCAGCTAATTCTTCACAAATTACACCTTTTAGACCACACTCCATACGATAAAGAGTAACATAAGCTGCCTAATGCATACGTCATCCTCTTAAACATGACCTTCAACAACACCAGTAATTTACATCTTTTACATCCAATATTAAATAATTATAGAAAAATTTTTAAATCCCAACACCTGGATTACTGTTATCATTTTAACATCATCAAAGTTTTTTAATCTTTTGGCTGTAGTAATATAATGTTTAACTAACACTGTTTCATGGTTCACTGACATTTTGTTTTTGACACCGCTCATGAGTATTTCATCAATCAGTTGCCAACCGTAGTCCGTTTGAAGAGGTTTACTCTCCGGACACTGGAACTCACTTAAGCATGGGTGTATGTTACCTGAAGTAAAATCTAATTAAAATATTAAACATCACATAATATTATAAACATCATGTACAATCTTTGGTAACATTTTTCAATTTAAAGGGTTTTTACCCAAATATTTTGGTGGCTCAGGCATGTTAACCTGTAAGTATAACCATTTTATTGTTTTTAACCTTAGTCAAAATTTTAAACCACGTTTGCTGTAATTAAATGGTTTATACTTATTTTAGGCATTTTAAACCTGATGATGGAACAGTTGTTCCGAAAACGTTCGTGCTTGTAATGTTGCCCTTTTAAGGGTTTTTATAAAATAAAATATACCCACATACAAAGACTAACCTCTTTTATTTTTAATAAACTAGTTGGAATAATGATAGTGTATAGTTTCTATTAGACTCCAAAGAGAGGATGACTATACTATATTTCCATAGGTTGCTAGTAAAAGATCAGTCTAATATATATACATATACATGTATATATATATATCTATATATATATATATATATATATATATATATATATATATATATATACATGTAAATAAGTAATAAGTACTACATAACTTACCTTTATTACGGAAACCTGCTGGTACCAGATCCTGTAACTATAAAAATAGCTATTGTAATTATCTCTTCAAATAGAAAAATAGAAATGTTTATTACTAAAAAGTAAAACTGATTAAAGTGAAATCTGATTTACTAAGGTGCAATCTAACACTAAAAAATGTCTTGTTAAATTTTTTTTCTGGGCATAATGCCTGTTTCCCTTCAAGCATTGCCCCTTATTTTATTGGGTTATAGTGATTTCATCTCTTTCTAGAACGATATGCTTCTTCTGCAAATTTAAATTCCATAACTTATCAGTTTCTACCTTCATAGGCACTTCATTGTCAACTGTTTTCTGCCAGGTCTTCTCTGGAGTTTGTCTTGTACTCCTTCCAGTAATTAGATACTCAGAAATATTATTAATGAGATCGCACAATAACTCATTAAGACATTATCAGTTATTATGAGCTGGACATCCATTAATTATCTTAGTGTATGCTTTCCGATAATTAGCAAGAAAAGAATAACAGAAGGTCAACTCTACGTCAACCAATCCCCTGTACTGTAGTACAACTACCTCGGCACCATAATAAATGAACAATGGACCAACAACCAGGAGATTAGAGCACGCATCGGAAAAGCTAGATCCACCTTCAATCGGATGGGGCCTTCTTTAAGAGTCACAACCTCTCTCTTGATATAAAAGTAAGAATGCTGCGTAGGCTACGTCTTCTCTGTTTTTTTTATTCCGTTGAATCGTGGACCATGAACGAAGATATGTGCAGAAAACTGGAAGCATTTGAGATGTGGCTATATCGAAAAATGCTTAAAATCCCGTGGACTAACCGAGTCACAAATGAGGAGGTCTTCAGAAGAATGAATAAGAACCGAGAGGTACTGACCACCATTAAATCTCGAAAGTTACAGTTCTTCGGACATATTATGCGAAATGAATCCAGATATGCCCTCCTTTAAGCCATCCTGCAAGGAAAAATATTTGGAAAACGAGGTCCAGGAAGAAGAAGAACATCTTGGTTAAAGAACCTCAGAATCTGGTTCAATACAACATCTGTGCAGCTTTTCCCTGCTGCTGCAGATAAAATAAAGATTGTCATGATGATCGCCAACATTCGTAACGGATAGGCACATCGAGAAGAAGAAAAATGCTTTCCGAAGTTGGTATCATTCAATGTTACGCCTGTACTTCCTGTACTAAAGGATTATTAATCTTATGTTTTTCTTCAATATACGCATCCAGTTTAGTATTTTGATTACTCCATTATACCTTTGATACACATTTCTATTACAAAATCCTCATGTCGAATGAAAAGTAAAGATCGCTTTAATGCAAACGAGTTACAAAAGTGTTTTGATGAATATTGGGGTTTAGGTTCGTACTCAAAGAGAGCAACATAGATGGCATCTCTTATTCAATTTGAAGAACCTGCTTCACATCGACCAAGAACAATGGATCTGAACAAGATAAATGCAGGTCAAGAACTTTGGTTAATTCTCTTTTTATAAACGAAAATAGGGAGCTTATCTGTCGTGGTTGTCTTCCTAACGTTAGCAGACTATTAAAAAGCAGCAAAAGCAATCATTCAAATTTACGCTACGACATCAGACAAACCAGACGATGACATCGAGGAGTTCTACGCACATATTTAGAAGCAGCTTAAATATACCAGATAGAACAGGTCTACCATTATCATGCGTGATTTCAATCTTAAAGTTGGTAGAAGCGGAAAGGAAGATATCGTCGGATAATACGACCTATGCTAAAAAACAGAGGAGACTGACTTATAAAATTTTGAATATCTCTAATACACTTCAAATAGATGATATGAAGTCTATTTGAAATATATCCAGAAACACTTCGTTCTCATTAACAAAAGGTTTAGGAACAGGTTGACTTTGAAAAAGACCTACCTACGAGGAGACTTCTGATTGGAACACAAGAGATTATTGGGCTAGGTAACTCCAATTAAAGAAGCTTATTAAGGGTAAACCGAAAGAGAACTTGGATTATGATACCTTAAAAGACCCCGTAATTCGTCAGAATGTAATAAATACAATTAGAGAAAACCTAGGAACCGCTACACAATAACAACAGAGTGTTGTACAAAAATGGAGTTATACTAGACGTAATTCTGAATGCAAACAAAGAACATCTGAGAAAGAGAATAAGAGTAAAGAATAAAGAATCAATGACTTATAACATTCTGTAGACGATAAACTAAAGAAGATTAATTAGGAACAAAGACACGAACAAACACCGAGGAATCAGAAAAAAAATCAAGAAAGAATAAAGAAGAGCCAAGAAGAAGTGGCTGCAATAAAAATGTAAATTATACGTGGAGCTTTAGTCTAAAAACGGTAAGGCCACAGGTCTGAATGAAATACCAGCCAAATATATAATACGTAAGCTACTATGAAAAATTGTTAGGCATATTGAAAGAAATCACAATCTTCAGTAATGGGGAAACTACAAGAGACAAAGAAGCTGCTATGTCTATATTTCCTATATTTCTATAAAACTGAGAATAAAGAAAATGAGATTTAAATAATCACGAATTTTTACTGGAATGAGCGTGCTTAAGTCAAGGTCAAAGGTTGACCAGGAAAAGATCATGTGAGGAGTAAGAAAGGGGCTCTGTACTCTTGTAGTTTTATTTCAATAATTACTCGAAAGAAATTTTCTTGCAAGCACTCATAAACCTACAGATGAGAATCCAAATAAACAGAGAACTCCGATACGTCGACGACATTAAACTACTAGCATGCAGCCTAAATGATCTAAAGACGGTACTGGAACGCATGAGGACTGCAAACATAAAGAATGGCCAAGACCTCAACATTAGGCAAAAGAGATTTTTAGTTGTAAGTAGTTCAAATATATATCAGAGGGCACTAATGGTAGAAAATAAAGATATCGAGAGAATTGGCAGGTTCACTTACATCTGAACTATCGTTACCTTGGGCCCAAGCTGAAGAAATTAGATCCAGAAAATCAGATTCTTACGGTGCTGCAGTGACCTGTGTTTACAAACCAAGATTCCGATAGTGAGGTGCTACATTATTTTGGTGCTACTATGCAAAGTCCAAACCTAAACAGTGATGCAAGCCAATGAAGAGAAGATCGAAGCCTTAGAGATGTGGACATACAGAAGAATATTGAAGATATTTTATGTGGATCAATTACCAATATAGAAGTTCTACATCGTATGAGAAAAGAACAAAATGTGCTTAACTTAGTGAAACAATTATGATAGCGCCGTATCTCGGAGCTGAACATCCTCTGATAATGATTTGGAACGCTGAACTGTTTCCAACATCAGCCAACAAATGGTAGCCTTAATGACGGCCAACATCTGGACCGGATAAGGCACTCGAGAAGAAGATACGCGTATTAAGATAATGCTTCTAAATTAATTCGGAATTTATTGCAAAATTATTAAAGAAAAATGTAAGTTAACTTATTCTGACCTATTGTTCTGAAGCTATTTTCTTGTGGCATTTTAAATTAATTAATATTTAAATGGAAATAAGCCACAATTAAAGGTTAAAATACATTTATTGACGTTTCAATTTCCACTTCGGAAATCGTTCTCAAAATACAAACATTAGTAAATTGTTTATTTTACTAATTCAATTTACTAATGTTTGTATTTTGAGTACGATTTCCGAAGTGGAAATTGAAACGTCAATAAATGTATTTTAACCTTTAATTGTGGCTTATTCCCATTTAAATATTAATTAATTTAAAATGCCACAAGAAAATAGCTTCAGAACAATATTAAGAAACCGTTATGGGCCCAGCGTTATTCAAAAGTTTCGGAGATTGGAAATTCTATACAAATTTACTAATGTTTGTATTTTGAGAACGATTTCCGAAGTGGAAATTGAAACGTCAATAAATGTATTTTAACCTTTAATTGTGGCTTATTCCCATTTAAATATTAATTTATTCTGACCTCTTTAGAAATATCATATGTACAAATCCTTTACCTTTCTTTTTTTTGTAGTGCTTGACTTTTGTTCACTAGCGTTTATTATTTACTTTTTTCACCTTTGCAAATAATTTTATTTTTATAATTTGCCTTTGCTTACGACCCTGTCTACGTGAGCTCATTTTGTATAATTTGTGTCGTTTCAGATTGATAAAACTTCTCAACGAACAACCCTGTCAATTACTCAATATTTAGTGTAAAATCAATACTGCGATTAAAGAAAGCTTATAATTTTACCCATGCCACATTCTAAATATAAATACTAATGGATTTATAAATGCACGTTGACGCTGCCTATACCCAACGAAATTATGTCTAAAAACTTTTCAAAGTTAAAGTACCAAAAAGAAATAAAAGTAAATTTAATGTGAGTTCTTGGAACGAACAAAGAAATAAGAAACTCTTAGCTTTATATAAACCAGTAGCAGTATCATTTGATATTATATCTAAAGGTTTTTTTTATATAAAAACAAAATAAGTACGTATTTAGTATTATTAAAAAAATGCTTCAGTAAACAATATTATTATGTGGACCACAATGGATAATTCTGCAATTCATTATTTATATTGAAATATTTTCAAAACAGGAACGTGGACAATATGCAAAATTGTCATTTCTAAAAAATAATCTGAAATGTACAGGGATATGCAAAAGTTCTCATCAAAGTTATCTTAATTTTAGATGTAACACCCTGTAACTTTTTGCAATTTTGAACTCTTTACGATAAACTTATTTGTCTATATTTGCAGGGAATAGCGCCTTTGTTGTTGAAGATATCTTTTAGATGGTCACGGATTTGATTGGCAATCGTTGGCATTTTTAGCACAATGTCCATGTAAAGTTTATAAGTCCGCTATCTTAGAATTCCGTTTCCAGTTTTAATGTCTTCAACATTAGTACAACCAGGTGGTATGTATATACTCTAGACCTAATGGCACTCTAGACCTAGTGGTACTAAACACAGGTCTGGAGCCTACGTTTGTTAGGAGAGGTACGGGTACGTACATCGACGTGACCATGGCGACACAACGAATAGCGGCGAAAGCAAGAGGCTGGACGGTTTTACTAGACTACACCGGAACGGAACATCGGTACATCGGATTCTCGATAACCGAAACTCTACCCGTGCGTCCGAAACGTCAGGAGGTGGATGCGGCGATAGGAATGACTGGAAAGCATAAGAGGAGCTGATTAAATGGAGAGTGAGCATAATTTACGGTCAATCACTGACGGTGTATATCCTGGAGAGAGTCATTAAAGAAGCGATGGACGGAAGCAAGATACGCTGCCAAGATGTCAACAGGATGCCATACTGGTGGAATGCGGACATCCATGCACGGAGAAATGAATGTATAGCAATGAGAAGAAGGTTAACGAGAGCAAGAGACAGAGCAGGGATCAACCCTAAGCTCATCGAGGAGATTGAGGAAAAGTACCGCGCAAGGAAAAGGACACTTTACAGGAAAATCCGTACAGAAAAAAAGAAGGCAATGGAAAGAGCTAGGTGAAAACTGAATGAGAACATCTGGGGTCAATGATACAGGATCGCCATAAAGAAGTTCCATGAGTATCCTTCTTACGAAATGCCTATGGACAAAAAGGTTGAGGTAACACGAGTGCTCTTTCCGGTCGGCACATGGTATGAAGTATGGAGGGACGAGGGAGCTGAGAGAGCCATACCTTTTACCATGAATGAATTTGTTGAGGCATTGGGTTCACTCAAGACGCGCGAGTCCCTCGAATTGGATCAGATACCACCTGAGGCGGTCAAGGGTCTAGGACGGGCGGAGCCTGCGTAGATAGAGCTTTTCGGGTGCCTAAGGTATCGCGGAATCCAAATTATGTCCATGACACTTGTTCTTCACATTTTTTATATATTCTGTTGTGTATCACTTTTAAAAACGTTATAAGTAAGTGGCTCATTAGGCTAATTAGTTTGTAGTCTTCGCATGTTTTTGCATTTAATTTTGTTTTTGATATAGTTACGAAGGTCGACTTTAACCAACTTTGGGGAATATTTCCAGTTATATATATATATATATATATATATATATATATATATATATATATATATATATATATATATTTATATATATATATATATATATATATATATATATATTTTGTTAAATATAGTCGTTATCCATTTTATTCCTTGTTCGTTCATAAGTTTTAGAAATGAAGTATAAATTTGTCAGGCCCTATAGCTTCACCATCTTTAGTTTTTCTAATAGCTGCCGTAAATTCTTCAATGGTAATCGGGGTCCTGTTTGGAATTCTATATATTTAATGGCAATTTGCATTGCATTTGCAAATGTTACTTCCACATATTTCTTCCAAGTGTCTAGTCTTTCTTTCACACTTAGTAAAGGATTACCTTGGTTGTCTGTCAAACATCTAATTGTTCTAGACTTGTATAAGCCTGCAGCTTTTTTAACTTTTTTGTGCATATTAAATGAATCGTGTTTCTGTTGTAATAGCTGCAGTTCCGCACATTGTTCTCTTAGCTGTATGCCCTTAGCCATTCTGATTGCTTTTTTGATTTCTTTGTCTATTCTTGCATCATATCTAGAATCTCTGTTGTCATCGACGATTTTTTCTTTTAAGCTCCTGGTCTATTAAATCCGTTTAAATAACGGTATTCAAATTGGTATGTATATACGGTTGAACACTCTGTTCTGTGCGTTGGTCTTTGAGTAACCTGATGTTGTATTTTGGGTTGACACTACGTCGAATCTTCTTTAGCCGGACCCTCATTTTACAAATAAGTGGGGTATGGTCAGACTTGATATTGACTCCTGGGTATGTCTTTACGAAATCTTTTATTATTCATAATGTAATTTATTTGATTTCTGACTATGTGGCCTGAAGTATTTTGAGATGATTTCCACGAGTATAATCTTATGTATGGGAGTTTAAAGTAAGTGTTAGTTACAAACTCTCCTTCTGATACAAATTCACCCAATTTAATTTAAGCCCAAACTGTTTAATGATTTTTCTCGATTGTCCCCTACCAATTTTGGCATTTAAATCACCTATAATCAAGGTTAGACCTCTTTTAGGTAGGTGTTTAAGGGTGTTGAATAATTCATTATCGAATGCTTGGCTTATGTCGTCTGCTTTGTCAGCTGTAGGGACATATACTTGGATAATGTCTTTTTCTTGCAAAAAAGAAAGTTTCTTGATTTAAGAATATACCTACTCCAATTTTGTGTCTTCCGTTGGGGTTATCTGAATATTATATGTGATGATTGTTAATTTCACATTGCCCAGAGTTCGTCTAGCTCATTCCGCTTATTCCCATGATAACTATTGATAGTCTATCGATCTCCTTGAATACATTATGAGTCTTACCGGCCTCGTATAATGTTTTAACAGTCCATGTGCAGATCGTGAGCATTTTCTTTGCACTAGACTGGCAAGGATTTCGTCTGTTTTCGACCTTGCCGTCTGCCTTGCCGTCTTGTGATTGTCCTTCTCTGCCGAATCTTGGTATCCTAATCACATGATCAGTATTATCTTTTCTTTGACTGGTTATCCTATAGCTGATTATACTAGGGGTGCTCTCTGAGTCTTTATTGCAGTGGTTCCCCATTGCCATCTGCTTATTTATGCCGTTGACCATTTTTAATAAGTTATTTCTCCTTAAAGACCGATTTACCAATCTTAGAACTAAAAAGATGCCCTTCCACTTATAAGCTTATCCGCTCGAAGCCGTTGGCCAGTAAGTGGGGGGATTGCTTATACCGGCAATCACTTGGTCAATTTTTCACCATAACTGGCTACCCCCACTTAGTCTAGCCTGCAGACCAATGTGTGGCACGTGGAGCCATAAGTGTGAATTAGGTGTCTTATCGGGAACAGTTATTAAAAACCATCTTCTGTCTATGACGCTCGATGTGGTCGTTCAGATAAAAGGTGCTCTATAGCACAACCATTTATAACACAACCCATACACCCCTGTTGCCAGTAGCTAGGAAATTTAATGTGATTTCTAATTTTATTCGCGATGTTAATGCTTCTCGTAAGATTGTGTCACATTTCTTAATTTTTGGAGCTACCGTATCTAACAATGTCTCAAACATTTCAGGAGTCACTATACCTTTTATATAACCAATCTGTGAACCATTTTTTCTTGATTCTATCTATAGCTACTTCTGCAACAAATTATCAGCAGCCTGTAGCACAGTATTTTGAAAAAAATTTTAAGGTGAACCTATAGCGACCACGGCTTATTTTTGATATTCTCGTTACTAACTGCTCTTTATTATTTATGTGATTACGGTTACACTACTTAACTAAGTATAGTCGAAATAGCTCGGCTAGAAAGTATGCTAGTGACTCTACCACGTACTTTACTAATAAAATCACTCCTTAACACATTTGATAACTTTCCGTGAGAATGTGAATCCTACAAGATTATGATTTATTAACATCATTGCGTGTAGTGTTTTAATAAATATCTTGTTAATAAGTAAAAATGATCACAAAGAATCATTTATGATACGGCCACGGCACTCACTCGGGTGAGTACTGATCTCACGAATATGAGAATTTACCTTTTTTTAATACAAAAATTTCCATCTCCGGCAGGGTTCGAACTCGCGACTCATTGAGCTTTCTTTTCGGTATTTTATCGTTCTCCCAACTTAACCATCAAGGTGGATAATGTATAGCTTTCCGTTTTTGGTTTTTATTTATTTTGACCTACTTCATTTATTTCCGAGAGGTGAGAAATCGAAATCGGACATTTATTTCTAGAGAAGTGAACAGTTTTTATTAAAGAAAAATTTTTATATTCTATTTTTCCACGTTTTATTTATCATTAATTAAAAACTCATCAAAGCAAACCTACAAAATTGAATTCAAAATATGGTAACAAATAAATTATTTCTAACAATGAAATAAAACTAGTCTGCTTAGTTACTCCGACTGTGAATAAAGCTTAAATAAAAAGGGCACTGCGTGGCATAAATGAACATTTTTAAACTATTATATTTTAGAATTCCAAATGAATAATAAGACTATTTTAATTTATTCTCTACACAAGACTGAATAACTGATATTGCAGTGAATATTTGAATTTTAAATTGAAACTAATGACGATAATGACTGAGAGAGTTTTATCGTTAAAATGAAGCGTTTCATTAACCTTTAATTGGTGCGAAAACGTCTCTCTAGGCTACAAAAATAATTGACTAGCATAGTTACAAAGACGACTTAAGACCACCTCGACCGATTTGTATTTTATAGTGGATTCGTATTCTTCATAGAAAGCTTTCAACATTCCGACTCAATTTCAGCTCTAGGTCAACATCATCTTCATACAGAATTTTAAAATTGATTTTGAAAACTCCAGAACCATAGCCCCCATCCGCTTCTCTAAACCAAGAATTATCCGAAAAGCCATAGAAATTGAAAAAAGGCCAAATTGTCTCAATAAAAGAGATGACGGCATACGGTTACCTTCGACTTGGAGACTTCTCATAAAGAAAATACCATCCGCTCCACCATTCAACCAAAATCCTACTGCCAGAAATGTTCGCGCCAACCCTCGCGCCAATCCTCGCGCCAATCCTCTCGCCACTCCCCAAGTTGGCCTCCACGTCAACCTTAACCCAAGCCACTTCATCATCGACGGTATAAGTAAATGACCCGTCCCCTATTCCCAGCACCAGTAATGCTTTGATAAGTGATCAGTCTAGTATTATCTGGGAACTCTGGAGACTGAGACCTCGAAAGCACTAAAGAAGAGATCGAAGAGGATGTCGAAAGCTTGGCGTTAATTCCTGTAATATATGTATACAGGAATATAATATATATATATATATATATATATATATATATACATGTATATATATATATATATACATATATATATACATGTATATATATATATATATATATATATATATATATGTAGCATAGTTACGAAGACGACTTAAGACCTCGACCCCCTCGACCGATTTGTATTTTATAGTGGATTCGTATTCTTTATAGAAAGCCCTATTCATTTATGAAAAAATTGTGTTATAAACTCGGCTCTTGCCGCTTTAAATCCCAGTTAAAAATTAACCTTATTTTTAAAAACGACTCTTTCCATACAAGCTCAGAGTCAAAGGCGACTCATCGCCACAGCCGCGCCTCTGGCCAATCAGCACTCGCCTCTCGGTCACGCTATCCATGTTTCCGCTTTCTGCTCCCTACGGTATGTTGTCAGTTCCAACCTAACTGCAATTGCCTATCAACCTATCAACAATTTTGCAGTGTGTATTTTTTATTTTGTTATTGTTTAATAATTGTACATTGTACGTGGATCATGGATGGAGTAATCGATGAAAATCGATCCAAAAAATTAAAAAAAAATGTAAAAAAACGTTTGATATGAGTGTACTTCTGTATGAATAAGCTTTGTGGCGCAGAAAACTATAAGGCATGAATAGCTTATATTATATTAGTACGTAAAATATATTTTTGCGCGGAATATTTTAATGCGATTTTGAAGTTATGCAGTTTGTATTTCATTCAAAAATATCCATTATTAACAACTTGTAATTGATATTAACTATTCACATTAGATATCAGTAAAGTGAGCGTTTGCAATTCGGGGATTTCCCTTATTACATGATGTCTCTATTACATCATCCTGAGTTTTCCACTGAAAGGTATAAGTTGTAATTGTTTTAAAATTAAATTTTCTCTTAGCGGTGGTTCGTTAATTTTTATAAGTGGTGAATTTAAATTTAGATGACTTCAATTTGCAGTATAATGAGCAGCACAAGTAGGAAACTTTGGTTTGGGCCAAAGAAATGATAGAGGAGAATTACTGGTCCAATTTTGCCAAGAAGAAAATCTAATGACCGCAAACACCTGGTTTAAACAACCAAAAAGAAGATTATATACATGGAAAGCACCTGGCGATAATGAAAACCGCATAATAAGAAACCAGATTGATTATATATTAATTGATAAACGTTATAGAAATGGAATCAGGGGAGTTAAAACATATCCCGGGGTGGACATCGGTTCCGACCACAATCCTGTTGTTGGTAAAATTTCAATTAAACTAAAGAAAATCAAATAGAGAAAGAAGATAAAACCTAGCCTCGAAAAACTTTAAGATCCAATAGTATAGGCAAAAATAGAGAAAACACTCAATGATACACTCAAAGAAAAGTTCAATCAAGCACGGGATAATAGAACGAGATTAGAAGACAAAGAAGGCTATCCTAACAGTGAAAGAATCACGACGTATTCACAAAGTGTGATAAAGTGAAAAATCTTGGGGAAGATTGGGTATCTCAATACTGGAGGGAAATGGCAAAAACCTACGGAAAAAATGTAGGACAGCTTCATTTTAAACTTAAATCTTCAAAGCTCTTGCTTTGCAAAACCACTAAGAATAATGTAGTTGTGGGAGATGAAGTAGCCTACAACGCAGATTTGGGTGAAAAAGACTATAGAAAAATAAGGAAAAAATGATTTAAAAAGTACCAGTCCCAAGCATATTCCTATTGGTGTCGCAGTGAAACCAGAACAGCTGAACGATGTTAAAAATCTACTGGAAAAGCATTTTTGGCCAGAATGGCGCGAAGTATCCAGTTTATCTTGGTATTCGAAGATATTTGACAACCAAGGACGTCATAAACACCTGAATTTTGACGCTGAGGATTGCTAAGAAGAAGACTTTTTGATGGAGAAAATTAATTTTTGATAATTAAAAATTTTCCTGTATATTAAATGAAATAAAAATTTGTATCAAAAACGGCTGTTTTTATTTGAGTTAGTTACAAAAACGACTCATAACCATTCTTTGAATCAAAACCGGCTCAATGTCAAATTTAAAGTTTACTATAGGCTTAACCCTTCAGGGGAATTTAATGAAATTTTCAGAACTTACTAGATATAGTAGTAAAAAAATTATAAAAAGGAACCGATGTAACAGCTGGTAAAATTTAGGCGCTACAGAAAACTGGCCTTTCTGAAAACTTTTTAAATGGTATTTAATCCTCTCTGTAATTAGGCTACTCAATTGTTTGTAAGACATGATATAGCAGAATGTGAAGATAATATATTTTTTTGGTATGTTTAATAAGGACCTAATGATACGTTTTTACTACACTAAAAAAAATTTTAATTTGTTTCGATCATTAATTTTTTTACTTTAAATCCAGACCGCTATAGAGTTCTAATAAAATATTTTAGAGTTCTTAGGCATGAAGTCAACATATTCTCTGATGTTTTAACTTATTTTAATGACTCTACATAAAGCGATCAGCAGCAATCAGAAAAGATAATCGCATCATATGTATCTATACAAAAGGCTCTGACGACAAGTCACGCAATTTGTCCAGTAAACTAACGACGCCATCTAGGACTACCACCATTTGACATTTATATTTTGTTCTTGAAACGATACGTTTAATTAATTACATATTAATATAATTAATAATTAATTTTATTAATATTTTTAACGTAGAATTTAATACAAAATATTTTAAAGCTTTATGTAAGTTTAGATTAAAAATCCTAACGCCATCTGAACAAAGAAATCTGAACTACTGACATTTCAACCTATGAGTCAATCATATTTGGTTTTAGAAACGATATGTTTAATTAATAATACAAGAAATATTAATTACATATAAATATAATTAATAAATAATATTATTAATAATTTTAAAGTACTATTTAATACAAAATAATTTAAAGTTTTGATGTTAGTTTGGATTTAACATTCTAGCGTCACCTAGCAAAGAAATCTGAACAGATAAAGTGACAGATAACATAAATTATACATATAAAATATAAAATATACATTGACATATATAATATAAAATATTTATTTGCCAAATAAAGTATGAATAAAAAGTTATCTGGAAAATAATTTGTGTTTATTATAGTTCGTTACTATGTTGTAGGTTATCGCGAAATTAAAAATATAAGCTAAATATTTTTGTTTAGTGTAGTTCAGAGACATGGATATTAGAAGGTTCAATGAAATCGAAGAATATGATCAGAATGATGTTTAATGTACCTAAATAAACTGCGAAAATATAATATTTGATACAGAACTGAACATTTTAATTTTCGTAATGATAAAGAATTTAAAAGGTTTAGATTAAGTAAACCGACAGTGATCTACATTATAAAAAAATATTGTAAATAGTGGTTAATAAATGATTATAAAAGAAAGTGTATACATATTTTTATTTACTTAGTTTAGGGATCCAAAATAGGAACGCTGTTATGGCCAACGTTCTGTTGAATCTAGCAATCACTCATCACTCATAATGTAATAGTAGAGCAAAAATATCTTAAACTTGGCCACACCCAGATGGAAATTAATCCTGTTCATGCAACCACCGAAGAGAAACTCAAAGATAAAGTCATTAACCTACCAGCATATTGCGTACCTATCTGTCTAAAAGCAAGGGAAAAGTCTACTTTCCACCAAGTAAACTATTTAACACATAATTTTTTCAGAAATCTTGATCAAATTCAGCGCTATAAAACAAACAGACCAGGAAGGAGGTAAATGTGATTTAAAAGTTACAAATATTTGTGCTTTCATATATATACCTAAAGGTCAAATTTGATATAAAGCAAACTTTGCTGCTCAATAAAACACGAACGCTCAACGAAAGAAAAACAAAATTAATTTACATTCTTGGGACCAATAGAAACGACTATAGCTAGAAAGGCGTAAAATAACCGCAAAAAATATGAAAACATTCAGGCAATCATAAGACATTGTTTCGTAGACTACCACAAATTTTATGATGATTTTTCCTGATGAGTAGCGTTATTATGGTTTTTATCTTTTTTGTACTTAGAGTAACAAAGTTTCGTTGTGTATAGAATAACGCATGTTTGATTGCAATAAGCTGCCAAGTTCAATATTAGCCTAATTTGAAAATCTGATAAGCAGCTATCTTGAAAAAAAAAATACTTAAAACTAAAATTATAACTATATTTTATTTATAATTTTAATGATACAACAATTATTATACAAGTTTTAAGCACCATTTTATTGTTTTCCATTGATTTTTGTAAAAAAAGTGCTGCGGAATCGTTTTTTGTCTCTCCTGTAAAATTAAGTAAAATAGATTTAGCAGGATAACACTTTAAGGCGACGATAATATCATTTAAAGGGTGTTTACCCATAAATTTTGTGGCTTTATACATGTATGCCTAGTAGTAACACTGATGATGGCATTTTCATTCCGAAAATGTTTTGTGATGTAGCCAGAAAGAGTGCTTTTAAATAAATATACCTTTTTATGAAGGATTTAATAACTTCAAATTTTCGACCATTAAATAAAAAATTTATTTAAAAAATATCAATTTTAAAGTAAGCCTAAAATCTTTAATCTGATTACAAGTCATTATTTTAACTACTAAATATTTCAATTATATTCCACTGTCACGAAACTTAACAAGAGATAATAAGTTAATTTTCTTAGCAGCCTCCAAGACTTTGTTAAATTATGCGTCTTCATTATTAAAATAATAGTTTTACGTCACACGAGAGCAATATAGGGAGCCCCATATTGCCTAGAACAATACATTTTATGTCAAAACCATTACCCACAGCAATTTCTCAAAACTTAGATTGTCTCTAGACGAATAATATCACAGACTAGGCAACAGTGGCAAAATTAATAATAAATAAACAGCATTTTGTTACAAATAGTAAACAACTTTAATTGTTTGTCAATAAGAAAAGCTACTAATAAGTTAGAAGAAGTTATAAAAAGGACAAAAAAAATATGCCGATTAAAATCTACGACTTCATCTTTTATTCTTTTGTAGTTTTAAAACTCTGTTAGAGAATGATGGTAGTAAAATTGTTCCTTAGTAATAATTAAATTATACATATTATTGGTCGGGTTTAAAATACTCTACAGGTTAAATTTTAGCTTATTATACTCTATAGTATATGCTTATAGATTCTGTAGTACTTTTATTATTTTCTTTCTTAGATTTGTTATATACTTATTAGTATTTTTGCATAGTTAGAGTTATTTGCATATAATGCATTAAAAATGCGAAAATGTCAAATTTTGCATATTTTTATAAAAGGGAACATAAAGTGCACATAATTTGAAAATTTGGTGTTAACTATATATTTTTATATTCAAACTTACAGATAGCATGAAAATGTCAATATTTAATTTTGTTTTATAATCAATTGGTATTCAAATTCTTGGTATAGTAACTAATAAAAGACAGCGGTTTATAGTTCTGTCAGGTTTTGTCCTGGAATTAAGGGTTTGTGCTTGCCAGTTTATGTCTCTAGGTAAACATTTTTATTTTGACGGTCAGTTTCACTTGGTTTCACTTTTGTTGTAAAATTTTTTTTTTTTTTTTTTTATTTCAACTTTAACGTGCTCGGCTACTATGGCCACTTACACAGGTACTATAACATGAATTTTCATTACACAAACATTAAGTGTTACATTAAGAATATGTTACAATAATACGGAATGATAATAATATGCTATACAATGTCTAAATTAAAATCTAATTATATTTTTTGATATAAGTGTTCATCTCTAAGGAATTGTAGCACAGCTTTTATTTGGTCAGGGTTGTTTAGGATATCTCGTACTTCACTTTTGAGTTTGTATTGTAATCTTCTGGCCAAATGTTGATGGCATTCAGTGAGAATATGTTTGATTGTCAAATATGATTGGCAGATTTGACAGGAGGGACGGATGCTAGAGGACATTAGGTAGCCGTGTGTGAGTTTTGAATGTCCTATCCGAAGTCGTCTTATCACAATGAGATCTCGTCTTGAGAGGGCTGAATAGTCAAATGTAGGCTGACTGGTTATTGACGGTTGTATTTCATGTAAGATCGAACGGTAAGAGTTCCAATGCTGCTGCCAAAGGAGTCTGGTTCTTCTTTTAATATATGATTTTAGGTCCTTACAAATTTGAATTTTATCGGTGATTTCAGGTGATGCTGTAGCAAGTTTAGCATAGTGATCTGCAGTTTCATTGCCTTCTATACCGATATGTGATGGCAGCCAGATTATGGTAACTGTTATGTTTTGGGACAAGATAATTTGGTAAGAGTCTAGGATCTTTTGGACGATTGGATGATCAGTAAATATATTTTTGATAGAATAGATTGATGCTAAAGAATCTGTGCATATGGCAACCTGCTTATTAGGTGGAGATATATGGTTAAAAGCTTGCAATATACTAAATAATTCGCCAGTATGAACGCTGCTGATGGCTGGTATAAGTGATGACTTAATTAGTGAATAAGAGGTTGTAACAGAGCAGCCTACTCCTGTGTCATTTTTTGAGGCATCCGTGTATAATATTAGGTCGTATTTATTTGTATCTATAATGTCTTTAAATGCATTTATAATGATCTCTTTCGGATGTTTATTTTTATCGAAGTTGGTGAGCGAGGTGTTAAATTTGGGCGTGGACATGATCCAAGGAGGAGATGGAGGGAGATAAAGAGGAAGGGTATGTGTAAGAGAGATATCATTAAGTGTCTGTGCTAAAATTAGTGGAATAGGTTTTATTGGTGGTAAGAAATTGGTATTGTGTAAATTATACGTGGACATTACAAATAAGGGATGCACTGGATTAGAGGGGTTAGCTGATACCGATGCTGCATAAGAGAGTAGCAGTTGTTTTCGTCTTATACAAAGAGGAGGTTCGTTAGCTTCGCAATAAAGATTATCTACAGGACTAGATCGAAAAGCGCCAATACAAAGACGAAGGGCTGTGTTGTGAATTGAGTTTAGAAGGTTAATATATGTTTTGGAGGCGGATATATATATGTGACAACCATAATCTAGCTTGGAGCGTATTAGTGATCTGTATATTTTAAGAAGTGAGTTTTCGTCAGATCCCCAATAATGATGTGATAGAGTTTTTATTATGTTTAGTCTTATGCTCGTTTCTCTTTTTATTGCAAATATATGTTGCTTCCAAGTTAGTCGTGAGTCAAACGTTAATCCGAGAATTTTGCATTGTTTAACAACAGGAAGAGGGACATTGTTGATCAAAATAAGTGGAGATGGAGAAGGGGGACGTCTACTAAAGTTTATAATTTTAGATTTTACATTGGATAAAGATAACCCCATGTCACTAGTTTTTTTTAAAAGTGTGTCAACAGCAGTTTGAATAAGCTTCGAGGTGGTAGAAGAGTTTTGTCCATGACAGTAAATTACTAGGTCATCAGCATACATGATATGTTTAATAGGGGAAATGAGGTGAGAGCATAAATCACTTATTGCTAGATTAAAAAGTGTAGGACTTAGTACCGATCCCTGAGGTACGCCATCAGTTTGAGTATAAGTAGAAGATAAAATACCGTTGACAGAGACTCTGAACGATCTAGAAGATAGAAAATTTCGTATGAAGTTAAATATATTTCCATTAATATTAAGAAGGATAAGTTTGTTTAATATACATTGCCTACTTATAGTGTCAAAAGCACCTTCAATATCAAATATGGCAGCTACGACTTCTTGTCTTTTGTTTAAGGCCTCTGATATATGAGTTTGGAGGATTACAAGGTTGTCTTGGGTTGAACGGTTCTGACGAAATCCTGACTGTTCACTAGCAAATATCTTATGTTTTTCAATGAACCATAGGAGTCTTTTATTAATCATTTTTTCGAATATTTTGCACATCGTACAAGTTAGTGATATAGGTCCATAAGAGTTGGCCAAGGAACGTTCTAGGTTAGGCTTTTTAATAGGTATTACGATAGAGGTTTGCCATTGATTGGGAAATTGGTTAGATGACCAGATTAAATTATACATCTCAAGTATTTTGAGTAGGCTACAGTTTGAGAGCTTTTTGATTAATATGTAAGGAATGTCGTCAGGACCAGCGGCATTGTTTTTACAAGTTTGAATAACTGATACTAGTTCTTCAAAAAGAAAGGGAGAATTAAGATGTGTGATGTCCATTATTGTTTCGGGTGAGGAACAGGGTGGGGCGTTAGGTAATGGTTTTCGTAAGGAGGCATCTATTTTACTTTTGAATTTAGTGTCGAAGTGCGTTGCTAGGGTTTCACCGATTTCTTGATTGTCAGTGATTGTAGTGTTATTTACAGCAATACTAGAGATTTTGAGGTTGGTGTTGTTTCCTTGGATTTGCCTAATCTTTTTCCAGAGGTCCGCCGGATTGGTGTTTGAATTAATAGAGGATACATATTCTCTCCAAGATGATTTTTTACTTTGTTTTATAATAAATCGGGCTTTGGCTCTGGTTTTCTTTAGTTCAATAAGATTCTCCAGATTTTTGTTTTTACGGTAATTTTTAAGAGCTAATTTTTGTTGTTCTGTTGCAGTTTGGCAAGATGTATTCCACCAAGGTACTGCCTTTCTTTTATGGGAAATACTATTTTTGCCTATGTGCAAATTTGCAGCTTTAAGTATGGAATCTGTGATTAATAATAGATTATTGTTAATATTGTCGGATAGGGATAGAGAAGGTAAGGTGTTATCTGTTTGTGAAGTATAGTCTATCCAGTCGGCATTTTTTAGCCGCCAGAAGTTTCTGGTTATAGTTTGTTCATGGTTGGAGATATCAGATGATACAAATATTGGAAAGTGGTTGCTGTCATATAGATCATCGGAAGTTTTCCAAGTTAGTGAAGTATATGTTTTTGGGTCGCTAAAACTAAGATCTATCGCCGAAAATGTGCCAGAGGAAAAGTTCAGATGCGTATTAGAGCCTGTATTTAGTAGACAGGAGCCTGTGCAATTGATAACGTTTTCTATAGTTTTACCTTTGCCATTAGTATGGTTTGACCCCCACATAAAGTTATGAGCATTGAAGTCACCTACTAGAATATATGGAACGGGGAGCTGATATATAAGATCTAGAATTTCAATTTCTTTAAGGGGGTAGTTAGGAGGAATGTAAACACTGCATATCGTAAGTTTATTAGGACACCAAGTAGTTACGGCGATAGCCTCGAGTTCGGTGGTGATGAGAAGATGGGATGAATATATTTCACTTGAAATAAAAATAGATGTCCCACCACTGGCTCTGTCACAATTAGTTCTGATATAATGATATCCTTCGAACTTTTTTAGTGTGGGAAGCTTAGATATTTTTGAGTTCGTTTCTTGTAGACATATGATATCGGGTTGTTTTTCTGTCACTAGTTGTTGGATTCTTTCAATACGGGGAAAGAACCCATCGCAGTTCCATTGGATTAAATTGAAGGTGAATCTTGAGTTGAAGGGGTAAGGGGCAACTGAGATGGTTGTTCTGGCTGTTGGGAGATAAGGATTTTGGTTTCATCATCGGTTAGGAGTTCAGATGAGACGCTGATATTATCAGAGTCATCTGGGTTTAGCTGTCTTTTGATTTTCTTTTGAAGTCTCGTAAGTCGATTTTTAAGGGATCTTTCCTTAGTTTCTGAATGGAGAACTGTTATGTCTTGTAATAGTCCTTCAATATTTGACGTAAAAACAAAAGCTTCATTAAGTGGACTAGGATTACCATGTGTATTTTCTAGGAAAGCAATAAACTGAGTCTCGGTCAAAGTTAGACCGGATGGATTATTTTTATAAATGGCCGCTACGGATTTTAGTGAACTAGCTGTTAGATTATGTTCCTCTGATTTTGTAGTTTTTGCTTTTTTCTTGTGAGGTTTGGAGATCGTGTTTGTTTTTGTGGATAACGGAGGAAGCATTTGGTTAGACGCTGGTTCGGGTGTACTTGCTGAAGATAATAGAGAAGGAATATCAGAATTGCTGTCTGTTGATATAGCTCTTTTTTGTCCTTGTGTGGGTGGAATTGATGGGTGTATAGTTTCAGTATCTATTTCAGTGTGGGTTTCTGTGCAATTTAAAGTAGTTAGGTCTGATTGAACAGGAGTGTTTACGTCAGAAATTATATCAGTAATTTCAGATGTAGAGGGCTCTAGATGGGGTAGTTCAGTTTGAGAAAAAGTAGTTGGATTATTGGTACATGAGTCAGCGGTATGTCCGACCTCTTTACATAAAAAACAATGCAATTTATCCGTAGAAATAAATATTCTATAAGGTGTGTTTTCGTATGTAATAACGAAGTTTCTATCTATTGAAAAGTTCTCTTTATCGGGGATAATATACGTTACCCTTCGGAAGCTCATTATGTGTGCATAACCTTCTCCGAGTGCACCACATTTCACAAATGACACAGGAGAGACCAGCTGTAATCCAATATCTTTAAGGGCTTTCTCAATTATGGAATGTGGAATTGAAGGAGATACGTTAGATATAAGAAGGCGTTTAGCTGGGGTGATAAGTGTTCTGATGGGAACTACTGTAGAGTTGATAGAGATATTTTGATGTATTTTTAGAAGGTTATCGACAACTGTAGGCGAAGAAAGATAAATACAGATGCGGTTATTTGGAATACGTGATGCAAAGGTAATGTTTTTTGGGATAACAATGTCCCCTATAGCTTTAACATAGTCAAATAAAACAGTATTTGGAATAGCGTGCATTAAAATGGCTTGCTCCTTACGTGGGAAAGTAGGAGGTGGAGGTTTGGATAAAGTAGCAGCGACATATGATTTTGTGGGGAGGACTTGTGGAGTTGTGAGGTTTTGATTTGACTTCATTTTTGTGAGTGTTCCTGGATACCAAAAACACTTCACTTAATTTTTAGTATTGCAACAGTCGTCCTATTAGGACACTGTGGATAAAATAATAGGAATATAACAGTTACCTGTATCTGCAGTTTTCCTTCAGTTGAATATAATAATATTATAGTCCAATAATAATTGCTTTTTCCATAACACACAAAATAATTCGAATTATCACATCACAAGGTAATGTTTACTCGTTGGCTACATCAATGGGAATCTTGAATACTAATTAATTGTAATATAACTATTAAATACTGTTTAATATACACACAATAATTAAAAATTAATAGGAGAACTTTTAATTATCAAGTTTAACTTTGACAGTTATTTGACAGAAGTGTGTTGTAAAATTGGAGGAGTAAACAACGTGTATTTCTAATTGTGAATAACTATTCACAATTGCTATGAAAATGCCGATAATAAGCAATGTTTCAACTTGGATAAACCTTACAAAGGATAAAGTTTATTGCTCATGTTGTGGCATACGTATTATTTTTTATTTTATTTTAAAATTTACACTTTGGTACAAACAAAGATTTTAAAATTGGAGATTATGTTTAAGAAAAGTATCGACACAAGGCTAGTTCGCAATAAATCGATGTATTTTTTGCTTTCTTACCATTTTTTAAACTCCTTGCGATAAATAATAGGATACCTATTTAAAATTCAAATCATTCAATAGTCTACTGAAAGGTCGCTAACATTTTTTTTTCTAGCAATTGCATAGTTTGCTTTAATTTTGCTAAAAACAAAAACATATCATATATTGGACTTAATTAATTAAGTGCTTTTAATTTATGCTTAGTATTTTTTCTTTAAATATAAACAGAAAAAACCAAGAGCCTCTTGTAAATATTTGGGGGGTCTTCCTTCTTGCACAGTCATTTCTTGACATTTTCAAGATTACTACACCGATTTTTATTTGATTTAATTTAAATATTTTAATTCTTATGCAAAAACGGTTCACGTTTAGTTTATTTCTACAATCTTAGATTAAAAAAATGGGTACAACTATAGAATATTTATATTCTTTTTTAGATTTCATCTGAAAAAAAAATTCATGTCAGAACCGAGAAACATTTAGCTAAAAAAGTATAAACCATATCCGGTGAAAAATATCAACCTCCAGTGTCCAAGTGCTTTCAGTCAAGTTCCAAAAAACCAACCGAACAAGAAACTTTTAACAAAGACTTGTGTCGTTCATTAGTATCTTCTAATATACCGCTTTCAAAATTATCTAATAAAAACTTTAGTTCTTTTTAAAAAAAAATATTGCAAACAAAACATTCCCAGTGAACGAACTCTAAAGAGAAATAATGTCAATTTATTATACTCCTTAGTTATCCACAACATAAAAGCCAAAATAGGTAATAATTACTTTTACATATGTGTGGACGAGACCACTCACTCGTCAGGAAGATACATTGTGCACTTATTGATTGTGATGACAAATAGCAATGGAACAAATCATGCTTGAAATATCACTGAGAGACAAGATTAGAAACACCGAGATAAGACGTAGAACGAAGATTAGGGATATTGTGGAAGAAGTTACAAAAATGAAATGGTGCTGGGCAGGTCACGTAGCCCGATATAATGACAACAGGTGGACACGGAGAATTCTAGAGTGGAGGCCAAGGACGACAACAAGAAGTATGGGAAAATCTAAAAAAAATGGGTAGATGACATAAAAGCAGTGGCAGGCAAACAGTGGATTAGATTGGCGCAAGATAGAGAAAGATGGAAGCAATTGGAAGAGACCTACATTCAGGAGTGGATGGAAAATGGTTGACAAAGAGAAGCAACTGGAAAAAAACCAACGTTCTGACATATTCACGGTTTCTCCAAGAAGCATTAGCAAACTTTTTTCTTTCTGCTGCTCTGCCTAATGATAAATTATTGCTGATTTTATCTGATGCCTCACCATATATGGTGAAAGCAGGACAAAATTAAAAAATATTTTATCCAAACTTAATACATGTCACTTGTTTAGCGCATGAAATAAACAGACTTGCGGAGGAAGTAAGAACAAAAATTCCACTAGTTAACAGTTTAATAGCGAGCGTCAAAAAGGTATTCTGAAATCACCTGTAAGAATACAATGTTACAGAGATATGCTTCCTGCTGTTCCACCTCAATCCATTTTAACATGTTGGGTAACATGGTTGGAAGCAGCTAATTTCTATGCTGATCATTTTGTTGATTTAAAAATAATTAACCTTTTAAAGGATGATAGTTACTACTACTACTTGTCGGTTTATAACGTTCTTCGCCGTTTTCCGACTTCCAATCGCCACTTAGTCCGGTTATTCCATAGGTCTTTTTCTATGGCCCTCTCTCTCAGTTATTTATTTATTCCTTCTTCTTCTATGGCCCTCTCTCTCTGTTATTTATTTCTTCCTTCGCTCCAACTTTTTCTCGGTCTACCTCGTTTTCTCTTTCCTTCTGGCTACCATTTTAATATTTCTTTTGGTATTCGTTGTTCATCCATTCTTTGTATGTGTCAGAACCAGATAAGTTGTTTTGTTGTTAGGTCATCTGTGATTGTTCGTTTGATTCCCATTATTTAATTAACAATGGATGATAGTTGCTAATCTTTATTGGAAGCAAAGCGAGCCTTTTAAAATAACATCCTCCAACAGCAACTGTCATTTATAAAATCAAATTACAGTTTTGTCCAGAAAACTATAACTCAATTAGAATCCTCAAAATCATCATTGTGAGAAAACAGTTTTAATAAAATAATTTGAGTTAATGTGTCAAAACGTTAAAAGTACTATTGGAAAGGAAATTTTTCAAAAATTTAAAGGAACCATGGGAAAAAAATTGTGGTTACCAGGTTCTTTCTGAAGTGGTTCAAGTACTAGCTGAAACATTTTCCGAACCACTTAATTTAGAACCATCTATTATAGTAAATTTGAAAAATGCCCCAGTTATATCAGTTGATGTCGAAAGAAATTTTTTTATTTACAAATATATGTATTCAGATAGAAGCCATGTTTTTATTAGAAAATTTTGAACATCATTTGATAATCTATTGTTACCACAATTCAAAATAATATTTAAAGTTAAAATAATTGTATATGTTATGTATTTATAATATTGTAAGCATTTTTGTAAATAAAAAAATATTGTAAATATTTTTATTACATGCATATTTTCTAGATAAATATGCATATTTTGCATAAAAGTCTGCATATTTTTGCATAAAATACTGCATATTTATGCTCATATTTCATACTTTTTTATTTGCATATTTGCGTAAGTCTACTGATTAGGATACATTAGACCTATTTTGGATACATATTTATCCGTGCGTTATATTGTCATTAATATTATTTCTTAAAAGTCCTTAATCTCATCTAAGGTACGTTATGTAGGTATTTGTATCAGTAATAAGAACTACATCAATATATTACTGGCCATTAAGAAAACGTTTTTTTATTCTTAAACGTCCTTTACCCCATATAGTTTTTGAAATCAGATTTCGACGATTGATTAAAAAATTTTGAAAACAGTCCTTTATTTCTTATTTTATAATAAAGAAAAATTTCATTTTATTAAATTTTTCTCATTAACGTTCGGAGTACGAATTCAGGGTCAAGCCTGACCCTAAATTCACTTTTTCTTAATATTTTATAAAATATTTTTTTACAAATCCGAATGATCGTAAGTTCTCCTAATTTGTTTCAATCAATTTTTTCTTGTATCATTCGTGAACATACAAATTTTTTCCTCTACGTAAGATCTATGATGTCAGGTCGGTCCTGACCAGGTTTTCGGATTTCGAAGAATATTTTGAAAATATTTGTAGGTACACATAAAACGCGAACTTTCTGTTTACCGGTATACATATTTAAAAGGATTATATTTGTAGAAATATTAGTAGCTAGCAGTTAACGTTCGGAGTAAATTAATGTAGTGTCTATGTCATATTCTACGAGAACGTCCGAGACATCTATTTCGGTGTAAAGCGGTATTTCACGTTTGTTTTTTAATTTAATGTACGATTCAATCTTCTATCAAAATGTGGAATAAGTAAGAAACTTTGAGTGAAGCTGAGTTGTATGCCATACTCCTATCATACAGTGAAGAAGATGACGTTGAAGAGCTGGACGAAAGCAAGAGTGAAGCAAGTGATAATGAGGGTTGTGAGCCGGAAGCACATAAAGGTAATTTATCAATTACTGAACTTGAGAACGAAGTTTTAGCGACAAATTCTGAAAATACAGAAAATACGATCTAATGTATCTGATGTTATATGCGAAGGACGAACATGGCGTTATTTAGTTTCAAAAAAGGGTAAGACATTGGCATATCATGTCACATGTCAATGTATTATGTCAATGATTCTTGAGTATACCAACAAGGGAGCTATTGAGTTCATAGCTAGGTATAACAGTAAGAACGAGAAAAAAATGAAGGATTAAGTATTTTAGAGAATATTCGCTTCGATAATTTGGATACGAGAGCAGAAAGTAAAAAACGAGATAAATTAGCTCCTACTACAGAAATAGCTTATCTATTTACTCAAAATTGTAGGGCATATGATTCCCTATAAATGGATGCCCTATATGAAGCAGAATCATCTGCTTTTGGTACTATCGAGGAGCAGCTTATAGATTTTAGGGGAGTTGTCCATTTCTGATACATATACCTAGTAAACCAAAGAAATGCGGTATAAAGACTTGGACTGTATGTGACGCTAAAAATTTTTATTGCTGCAACTTTAAGATATATACTGGAAAGATTGGTGATCAATCTGAACGTAACCAAGGTCCAAGAATTGTCAAAACACTTGCAGAACATTATAAGTCTGGTAAAAATATTACAACTGATTGTAAAATATTTAACTTACATTTTTTTATCTAAAGAACTCTTATTCAAAAATTTAACTCTTTAAGTACAATTAGAAAAATAGGGGGAGTTTGCCCAAATTATTGCTTAAAATGACATATTTTAAAAAACCTTTTTTACTTTAAACCCTTTTTTCTTTAAAATTTTTGTTTATAAGAAACATTACTTTAGTTTTATATGTAGCCAAGCCTAACAAATTTGTCGTATTATTATCGACCTTACACAATGAACATAAAATTTATGGTGAAGACCAAAACTTTAAACCAAAGATTATTTTGGATTATAATAAAATCGAAAGTAAAGTTAATATTTTAGATAAATAATTGATCCAAGAATACACGTTTAAAAAAGTAACCCTTAAAACCCGTAAAAGATAGCCCTTAAGTATTTTTTTTAACTGTTTGGATATTGCATGCTACAATGCTTTAGTTTTATGGAATATGAAAAATCCTGAATGAAACACCCAAGTAAACATAAAACATGACAGAAAACTATTTCTGGAGAAGCTTCGAATAACAAAAAATAACCTCACCCAATAAAAAACGAAGAGCTAAAGCCATACAAGAAAACCAACCCGGTACCAGAAATCCGTAATCGTTGCAATAGAGACCACCGGTATAATTAGTGTAAAGAAGCAAACAGAAGTGCCGGAATCTGGAACAAAACGAGATCGTTGTTATTATTCTTGTAGGAATATTGACAACAAATATTCAAATAGGTGTCACTTTTGTAAGATTTCTTTGTAATACTCATTCAAAACGTGAAGAAGTCCATATAGTCCATATTGTTAAAATTAAATGCAACTACTGCCAAAAAGACGTGGATGGAGAACCATTTTAAAAAATTTCCCAACATAAGGTTCCTTATGCTTCATTCTGACCAAGGGCACAACTTTGAATCAGAAGTTTGAAACACCATGACGGCTTTGCTGGGAATTGGGAAGACCATAATGATACCGTTTCATTCTTAGTCCGACGACATGGTAAAAAGACATAACCGGACCATCAACAACTATATCAACGTCTATTCCTGTGTGTACATGAAAATCAAAGAGAGTGGGACAAACTGGTGCCTCTGTTTCTTCTAGCCTACCGAAGCTTTAAACATAAAACAACTGGTTATACACCAGCAATATTATTGCCTGGTCCAGAGAATAAGCTTTCCATCGATCTCCTATATGACAATCTACCAGACGGAGAGGCAGAGCCAGAGACACTCTCATGTTAGCGGCCTTAAAGATCGACTTATTAAGGTTCATGATTTCGCCAGAAATAAGCTATAATTATGATCCTATACTTTATGAGCCGAACCCATTTTCTTTCGAGGAAATTCCAATCAGCAGTTCTCGGCTTCTACTATAATAGACACGCAAAATCTACAAATTAGTAATAATAATAATTACCAATCACATTCTATTACGACTTTTATACTTTATAGACCCTTGATTTTAATTTGATTTTATATAATCAATTAAATCATCTTTAAGTTAACTCGTTTTTAAAATATATAGCAAAATACTGTAAAAGTAACTTCAATAAATTCCTTATATTAGGTAAAAGAGTTAAGACTTTTTTTACTACAATACTAGTATTGCAACAACATTTCCACCGCATACTCCTCGGTCTATCATTGCGGTAATTTCTCAAAAGTTGGAATGTCTCAGGCCTGAGAAAGCCGAAATTATTGTTCAAGCTGCGCTTGTCCTATACATGGACAGAATTTTAATATAAGACGTTAAATTAAGAAAATTTCACGAGTTCTGTAGAAATGTGGCAGATTAAGCTTTATTAAGAAATATAGAGCATACGAGCAGAAATATTGTTTTAAAGTTGGTACATGTGCACCAGAATGTGTTATTTTTGTCTTTTGGAGAGCTGGTAACTAGAATTTTTAATATTAAGCACAATTTATTGTGTCTATTAACAAATATTAAAGTACAATAGAATTTTTTATACAATCTCCTCGGGATACGTGACACAGGCAAGGTGTTTAGCACACGGCTAATATATAATGTACGTAATTTATAAACTGTTCTGTATATATCCTTAATATTCATTGGAACCGTTTCAAAAGTTTTAAAAAATTTATTATTATTATTCCGTGCATTTAAGTGCATTTAAGTGCATTTGAGTGCATTTAAATTACCTGAAGAACCCTGTAGTTTCTAATATCTCCGATAGATGACAGCGTTCGTAAACTCATCTCGAGTCCTGAGCGAAGTTTATCTTCCTCCATCTCTATTTCCTTGAACGTCAAGACAACAGTCAAGACGTTATTTTGTTTGAGTGGTCTCTTGATGAGGTAAGCCGAAAAAATCGTTTTTGTCTTATATATTTTCAAATAAATATTTATTTTAGACCCGCACCGGGAGTCCTGATAGTTACTAAGCTATGTTTATTGGCCGGAGGTTGTATACATAGATATGAATTTATGATATGTGTTCTGAAACACAATCCTATATATTCTTGTGGTGTATAGTATGTTCCTGCTAGATAGATCCAAGGTTTCTGTCAGCCAAGTACTTAGAGAGTGAAAAAATTTTAATAATACCAGCTTTTGGATAAATCAGGTTGTACCCATTTTATATATTTTTATTAAACAGTGAAGAATATCTGTGAACTAAATAACAGTGAAGTGATTTACTATTAATGTTTTAATTATAATAGGTATGCTACCTAATAAACAAATGTATTTTTATATGAACGAATTTCGAAATTTCATATAAAGTATAATTTTATTTTACGATACGATTTTAATTTTAGTTTCGTATAAACACTTATTATGTTAATTAAATACTGTAAACACAAATTGTTAATTTCTTTTCTGGAATGACGTAACTTTTGAACGAAGAATCTTTTAATAACTTTTTGTTCATTACAAAGATAATAAAAGGATAGTTTTGTTTTCAATTTTTCTTTTAAATTCTTTGAAACCGTTTCCTTACTAGGATAAATATAAGGATGGCGCCCACTTCATTTTAATTTTAAAGACAGTACAAGCAGCTTCTATATTATTTTTGAAAGAACCACACCCAACTCGACAGATACGAGCAGAAGGGCATAGATTGATTTTAGACCTAAGTAAATGGTTTGCTTAGGTTACAACATGCACTCAGAGACACGTGCCGCACACAAACAAAAATTTATTGTTACCAATCGTTATTAACCCCGGAAGAAATGTGCCTTTCAATTTAACTGATTGGTGCCTGTCGATGTATTATCCATTTTGTATATTATAATGTATTAAAGTATAGGCATTATTTGTAATAATATCAAAAAAGATTGAAATTCTGAAACAAAACATTCTATTTTCAAATGAAGATAAATTTAGTGCTCGGTACACTACTCAGTACCAAATTATATATATATATATATATATATATATATATATATATATATATATATATATTACAATTTTTTTTGACTGCTCTGTATTATATAACAATTCAAGCTGCAAAAGATTCTATTAACTAGGGAAACCCAAAAACTGACAATTTGGGGATAGGTATAAAAAATAGTCCATTGGCATATGTTTCATCCAATTCAGATCATTAATCGTAAAAGTCACGGAAATTGTGTAAAACAGGCAACATGTCAGAAACTTTATGACTAATTATCTTATTGAGTTTTATGTTTGATGCGTTCAAATCCGGATTTGTATATAACTCTCATTTTGTTGTAATAGTAAGCCTAAGAGGGAAAAATGGGGTGAAATAAATCTTCTCGATGGACGTATCGATTCTTTTATTAGTAGCAATATTTTAGTATTAGTGATTACAAATAGGCCAGTCGATGATTATTTCAAATGAAGGTGATGTTAGTACGATATCTGTTACTCAGATATAATTCTGATGCCAAATTCATGTATGCATTGAGCTGTATATTTTTAGCTGTTAATGGTTATATAGCTTGAAAAAACATGATAGTTATAAGTAATTTCTACTTAACTATTTTTTTTTAATAAAATGCAAGGAAGGGAAAAAATATTTCACTAAAATATAAATTATAAAAGGATAGGAAATGAATTCAACATTTCAACAACATTCAAAACAACAAATACGTTGAGATCTATTTTGTCCAAAACCAAACCTATCAAATAAACGAGAAATGACATAGAATTGCATTTATAAAATACCTTGTGATGCGATCAGTTTTATTTAGGTGAAAAATCAAGGCCATTAAATGTTAGAATAAGTGAACATCAATCTTAGATTAAAAATAGAGAATTTGATAGATCTCAAATATGTAAACACTCATGAGATAATGAACATAGGATTCAATGGAATGATTCAAATATAGTCCTAAAAGAAATGGATGCTAAAAAGAGAAAAATCAAAGAAGCGGCTCTAATTATGCTAAATGAGACCAAGTGTGTCGCAAATTCCTCGGCAGAATGTAGTAGAATCTGGTTACCCATATTGAAAGGGGAAGTTATTAAAAGGAAAATACCAATTTTAGTATGTCAGTAACATATAGAGCATACATCATTTATGTTTTTTAAATAACAAACATATAAAATCAGAATTTGGTGTATATTGAAGGTAAACTAAATGCACGACCAAATACTTACCATGTCGGGATAGTATTATGAGGTTTTTTTTCTGGTTTTTCCCTCATAATTTACTATGGAATCACTAACAGGAGAATTTTGCTGTCATCATGGCATGTATTTGTTTTTTTAAAGACGAGTTACATGCTATGATCTTTTCTGATGGATATTCTCAAGTTAAAGTTGATTTCATGTAATCGAATGAACTATCTTATAAGTAAAGTTGTCCCAGGAGCGCAACTCAACAATATTGGCAATATCATTTTAAAGTCGTCTACTTTAAAATGTATAATGTATGTCTGAATTGTCAATATAAATGAGTCAGACAAAATTAAATTATTAGAAGAATTTTTCACTAAGTAACAAAAAAACAAAAATTTGTTTAATTTACTAATGTTTGTAGTTTGAGAACGATTTCCGAAGTGGAAATTGAAATGTCAATAAACGTACTTTAACCTTTAATTGTAGCTTATTCCCATTTAAATAGTAATTACTTTAAAATGCCATAAGAAAATAGCTTCAGAACAATACCAGAAAATAAGATTCAATAGATAAAAAGTTTTTTTTTGACAAATTGTAACAATGATTTTTTTGGCCTGGATAATTTTTTTTAAGTTCTTAGGTCATTCTGAACAAAATATGTTTCTTGTAATTTTTCTGTAAACTTGATCTTTTTCGCGTTATAAACAATTTAAAACTGAAAAAATGCAAAATTACGATTTTCAAGGCTCACAAACTCAACTAAAAAATATTATTTTTAAATTCACGGAGGACCCAAATTAAAGGCTAAACCTTGTTTTATCAAGCGCTTCTGAGGGAGGTATAAGATCTATGGCACAAATTTTTGCTGGTTTAAGTTCTCATTGTACAAATAAGCGCCTGTGCTGCCATGTGCGATTCATTAATAATTAAAAACAATTTTTTTAAATAAAATAAGCCCAGAATTTTCATCAGAAGCTCATAGAACAACTCTTGAACTTGAATTTAGGCACTTAATGATTTTAAAAATAAATAATATTTTTACTAGTGTTTTTGAGCCTTAAAAATCGTAACTTTACATTTTTTTCAGTTTTAAATTATTTATAATAAAACGATCAACTTAAAAAAAATTACAATAATCTTTTTTGTTCATAATGATAAAAAAAAAAACTGAAAAAATAAACCTAATGAACCGCCCATGGCAAGATAGATGCTCATTTGTGCAATTAGAATTGAAATCAAAAATTTGTGCCATAGATCTTGTTCCTCTGTCTTATTCAATAACGATTAAAAAACAATATTTTAAAATTTAATAAGTCCAAAATACTTATCGGGAAATGATAGAACAATATTTATTCTTGAATTTATATCCTTGGTGAATTTAAGAATAATATTTTTTAGTTGTGTTTTAGATTTTTGAAAATCGTAATTTTGTGTTTTTTTGAAAATTGTTTATAACAAGTTTACAACAAAATTACAGGAGACCTATTTTGTTCACAATAATCCAAAAAGTTAAAAAAAATTGATCGGACCAAAAAAATTGATTGTTACAATTTGTTGGTATGGTAAGGTTATGGAATGGCCTAAATATACGGCTCGGTAGCAGCTAGTCATCATGCTGAATGAAATTATAATTATGACTTGACACTGCAAAGTTAAGTTCTAATAAAAAAGAGCTTTCAGTCATCATATATCAAGAACTATTTTTAAGCGAATGAAAATTATTTGGATAGTAGTAATCATGTTTTATTATAATTTGTAGATAATGTACAAAAAGCGAACAGAACATAATATAAAAAGAAATGAAGCTCAGGAAAACAAGAACTCAATAAGTATTATATTTAAGCAACGAGAGAAGGAAACCATAAGAGAAATAAAAAAATGGATTTACAACCGAAAAGAGTGAAATAAATGGTTAAAGGGTGGAGAAAACACAACCTCTTAGGGGATACAATGTGTCATTAGGTAAAATAAGTTTGCTAAAAGTTTAATTTTTTGAAAACTTTATAAAAGTAGAGAATAATGGTTTTGTGCACCATTCATAGGTAGGTCGAATTCATATCGGTTATTCTTTAAGATTGTGCAAATTAGTTTCCATAAATCTCTTTAAAGAATAAAATACATTTATTCTTACATATTTCTGAAGAAAATTTGTCAATTGTAATCCTCATATTTAAAAATTAGGTATTTTACCATTTACAGTTCGTCAAACTCAGCGGTTATTGTTCGCCACGTAGTTATATGTTTCTGAGGACAATATGAACGATTTTGTGTAATTCACGTTATTTCGTAAGGTAAAATTTTTTACTTTTTAGGAACGACCTCCCCTTCACCAAGGATTTCTGTTATGCATTTGTTATAGCTTTAATGTATTTTTGTAGTTAGTAGCCAGCGAAAATAAATTCTGTAAATACGTATAGTGAGCAATAAATAGTTCAATAAAAATTGTCGTCGTATATTATTTTAATTGTCATCAAGTGCCACCAATCACGCACTTCGATGTTCATCGCCCTTCCTTCTGGAACATATAATTAAATTTAATTGGTTGAGAAATGAAAAGGTTTCATATAAAAGTTAATTTATCTTTAAATATGGGACATTTTCGGATCTCAAGTCAGTAGTGTACAGTACATGGTTTTACCCGTGTAGGGTAGCTCCCTAGAGCACTTTGCTCGAAGGGCTCTGAATCTTTCTAAGACTCTGAAGCTGAGTTTTTTTTTCTTTTTTTTCTTTTCACCGGAGACGACATGGCGCTCAACCTTCAACGAACTCTACCACGACTCCGAGATGTTAGAGTTCTCATGCTCCGCGATCGAAAATCGCAAAAAGTTCCAACACGATGCCTCAAAACCACTCAAGAAAACAGCGGGGAGAAGCATCGGAAGTTAGTACACCAAACTAACATGCCGATATCCACCTTCTGCAGCCCTGAAACCGTCGATGTGCCACATCTCCGACGAGCCAGCCTACTTGATGCTAAGTACCTGATGCAATGGATGTCTCCGCAGTAGCCAGTCACTGCCTGCCCTACCTTTATGTGGTCCAGAGCACCACGGAGGCTAAGGCAAACTCACCGGTGACATGCAGATGGGAAATGTATAGCTAGAGAGGACGAAGCCGCCGTAGAACGAGTACGTCGTCGAGGATGGACCTGCAGATGCTGTCAACAACACCGACCACCGCCTGTGAGTGTTTTTGTGCAGTGCAAGTGCGCGCTACGCGAGTGTACGCGAGTGTAGTGTGTGTTAGAGGACTGTAAGTAGATCTGACAATATAGACATATACACTTTTGATATATTTTATGCATTTTTTCTTTTTTGTATTTGAATTGTAAAAAAATTGTTTTTCTTAAGTTTTTTTAATAAAATCAGCTTTTTTTTATCAGCCTCAGAGTCTCCAAAGCAGGGGGGATGTCATCAAGTGCCACCAATCACGCACTTCGATGTTCATCGCCCTTCCTTCTGGAACATATAATTAAATTTAATTGGTTGAGAAATGAAAAGGTTTCATATAAAAGTGAATTTATCTTTAAATATGGGACATTTTGGGATCTCAAGTCAGTAGTGTACAGTACATGGTTTTACCCATGTCGGGTAGCTCCCTAGAGCACTTTGCTCGAAATGCTCTGAATCTTTCTAAGACTCTGAAGCTGAGTTCCTTTCTTCTTAGAAAGAATGTGTTTTATTTCCACGTCTAATAAAACCATAATGGCATTGTCTCCTCAAGATAATGCCACAATAAGACCGTACCGGCCAACTACGCAATATTACACCATATTGGGCAATAGTTGGACAAATTAATAAACATGGAAACTTGCACCAAGTTGCTAACACATTTTCATGCGTTTATTAATTACACCGGAGACGACATAATTTGATAAAATAATATTTTATAGCGACGGTAAACTAATCGTGGGTCAATTCATAGTCCTTCTAGTCTGGATGTAAGTTAATGGTTTTCGTGTCGTATTTGAAAAACTGAACTTAGGTATCGGCGAAAATACATGGTCTTCGTGTTGTATTTGAAGAACTGAACTTAGTTATTGTCAAACAAATAAAAATGTTTATTGTTTTGTGATTTATCGCTTTAAATCAAAATAAATTGAGCATTCGAAAAATAGTAGTGGTGTTATACAACCGTTAGTGATATTTTTGTCGGAATTCTCAAGGATTCATCACACATCGTCGTCGTATTCCTGTGCAATCAACAACGTTCATCACAGCATCAAATCAAATCGTAGCTGTCAAACCAGAAGTATCGAAAGTGACCAATTCAAAATTAGTCATTTGAACCACTTAATTAATCCATTCTTTTTGCTCTATTTCTTTCATTTCTCATAAATATTAATATCCTCTCTATTTTGAGTTTGCTCAAAATTCATTAGTAGGAATTTAATAAATCGTCGTATATTGAAAATTTTTTATTACCGTTTTGTCGTTTAGTACCGTTTTTTTGCGTCCGTATTTTTGCCTTAGTCAGGCCATGGAGTAGGGTGTGAACTTTGGAAAAATGGCGTGCACCCTATTCTTCATGCTATGGCATGCTGGACGAGCCATACAGTCTGTAGTCAACACCCCGAGGTATGAGCGGGACACAAAGTGAATAAATACTCATATCCTTATGAAACGCATCTGGCCGATCATAAGGGCCTTCACATTTTACTCTTTTTCAACTTGTCTTGAGTGAAATGTCTTTAATCTTTTCTATCAGCCTCTCTTGGCTAACTCTTGTTTCTTCCGACCCCGAATGGCGATTAGGTTTCCGAAGGCAGACGGGTCACTATATTTCCTTCTACTACAACTCTAAAACTAGCCAACACGCTTGGCCAGCGCGGCGTTTCAAGACCAAATTTCTCCTCATGATGGATACATCAAGTGTACGGCTCTCGATTCCCTGCAGTTCCAATTTCCCTGACCAAGGTGGCGGTCAGAACAGTGTTGGAGCAGAGGGTGCTAAGAATCACCGGAAGAGATCAGGCCACCAAAACAAACGACAAATGCATATATGTGCCTACAATGTACAAACTTTATCAACAAAAGCATCAATGATAGAACTGGAGAATGAACTATAACACATACAATGGGATATAATCGGTATAAGTGAAGTTAGGCGTCGAAAAGAAGATCAAATAATACTTAAGTCTGAAAATATGTTCCATTTCAGAGGAAACGAAGATTCATCTGTTGGAGGAGTGGGTTTTTTAATCCATAAAAAATGGGTATCAAACATAATCACAATAAAAAGTATATGTACCAGGGTTATTTATCTTATTTTTTAATTAAACCCAAGATACAAACTTAAAATTATACAGGCATTATACAGGCTTACGCACCAACTACGAGCCACCCGAATGAGGAAGTTGATCAATTTTATGAAGATATCAGAGCAGCTATACAAACTTCAAAAACACATTATACATTGATAATTGGAGATTTTAACGCCAAATTGGGATTCAAACAAGATGATGCAGAATCTGCTATGGGAAACTATGGATTTGGTGAGAGAAATGAGGAAGATAACAGGCTTCTTGACTTCTTACATCAGGAAAATCTCTTTGTGATGAACTTTCTTCGGAAAGAAACTCCAACGTAAGTGGACATGGAAGAGTCTGAACCAAAGAACAAAAAATGAGATTGATTTCATAATATCAGATCGGAAAGATATTGTTCAGGATGTAACAGTATTGAATAAATTTTCAACAGGGAGCGACCATAGACTAATTAGAGCAAAAACCACTTTTAACACTAACGTTGAAAGAACAAAAATGATCCTTAAAAAGAAAAGTGGAAGGTGGCTGTTCCCAGAAGATATTACACTTTACGAAGACAATATTAAGACTAGTTTGGATACACACGACTTAGAGAATATCAGCATCAATGAAATGAACAATATTATTACTCAAATATTGAAAGAAGTTGAAAAGAAATACTGACCTCGTCCCGAAAATAATAACAAAAAATTAAGCCACAACACAAAACATCTTCTAGAGGAAAGAAGAAAACTTAGGGAAAATCAGGATCATAACCAAAATGAACTAAAATTTTGAATAAGAAAATAAAAAAGGAAGTTAGAAAAGATCTGAGACGATACAATACGATGGAAATAACTAGAGTAATAGAAGAAAACAAAAGCTTGAAAGTACTCAGAGAGAGCATGTCCATTGGAAGAAAAAACGTCCACAAATTAAGAAATGAACAGGGGTAAATCATTGAGGATAGAGTTCAAATTATGAACACGATAGAGAGTTTTTATAAACAACTATACAAAGAACAGCAATGTAACCGGAGTGGATCATCACCAAAGATAATCAATCAGGGATCTGAAATTTTACCGGACGTAACACCCAATGAAGTTTAAAGGGCAGTGCAAGAAATGAAAAACAATAAGTCCCCCGGAGGCGATGAAATAGTGGCAGATGCCTTGAAAGTGGCTGGAAAAAAATTATGGCAGGTCCTTGCCAAACTATTCACTAGATGTTTGCAGGAAGCAATAACACCAACCCAGTGGTATAACGCAGAAATTATCATACTTCATAAAAAAGGGGATGCTACCGACCTCAGGAATTACAGGCCCATAAGTCTACTTTCAAATATTTATAAACTATTTAAAAAAATATTTACGAATCGACTAGAAAATAAATTGGAATTTTATCAACCCATAGAACAGGCTGGTTTTAGAAAAGGCTATGGAACAAACGATCACCTACTGGTAATAAAAAATCTTATGGAAAAATGCACTGAATATAATAAACCACTAGCTTTAATATTTGTCGACTATGAAAAGGCATTCGACACCGTAAATCAACAAAAAATGTTGAAAGCCTTGAGAGAATGCCGAATTGACTATCGGTATATAAATATAATTAAATATATATACATATACCAAAACGCAACGCAACAGTGGGTGATCATCAAACCCAGAAATTCCCGATACAACGTGGAGTACGCCAGGGGGACACCATATCGCCGAAACTGTTCACTACGCTTTTGGAATATATAATATGTAAAAGGGCAAAACTGATCGACAAGAGCATAAACATAAACGGAGAAAAGCTTAGCCATCTAAGGTTTGCAGATGATATTGTACTAAAAGCTGATAGGATAGATGAGGCCAAAGAACTTTTAAATCAGCTCTACCTTTCCACGCTAGAAGGGGGATTAAAAATAAATATATCTTAAACCCAGATGATGACAAATCTTGTAGTCATGCGTGGGAACAAGATCCATAGACCAGGTAATGGCCTATAAATACCTAGGTCATGAGATTCGCATAGGAAAAGATAACCAAACCGTTGAGCTTCTCCGTCGTATAAGACTGACTTGGGCAGCCTTCGGCAAGCTGAACCATATTTTCAAATCGTCTGATATACCAATATGCCTTAAAAGAAAAACGTTTAATCAGTGTGTTTTGCCAGTGTTAACTTACGGTGCGAAAACGTTGACCATGACAAGGAGAACAGTTCAAAAGATCCGTGTGTGTCAAAGGGCGATGGAGCGTGCTATTTTGGGAGTTTCACTACGAGACAAGATCCCAAATCGCCAGCTACGACAAAGAACAGGAGTGGCTGATGCAGTAAAGAGAGTAGCAACACTGAAATGGAACTGGGCAAGTCATGTGGCTTGAATGACAGATAATAGATGGACAAAGCGGACACTGGAATGGAGACCAAGAGATAATGACTACCGAAGCAGAGGTTGGACTGACGATCTAAAACGTTGTCATAGGAATTGGATGCAAGAGGCACAAGATCGAAATAGATGGAAAATTATGAGGGAGATCTATGTCCAGCAGTGGATAAGCGAAGATTGAATGATGATGATGATTTTTGTCTATAACTAGAGAGATCTTGCTCATACAAAAAAAATTTTGCAAGTGAAAGTTTCGTTTTATAATTTTACATAATATTCGACTATTTAAAAATTAAAATTTATTTTGTATTATTGTTTAAAAATAGCAATAATTAGAGAAAAAGTACAAAAATGAAATTATTAAACATAACTTAAAGCCTTCATATTTTATCTAGAAAAACTAATACGATCAAAACGTATGCTAAATTGTGTTAGGATCGGTTTAATAATTTTTGCAGAATGATTTTGCAATCCAGGGCCCTTGCAGGCTTTTGCAAAAATTGCAAATTTGCAAAACAATGCTGGACCCAAAATAAGCACTTTAAATAATCATAATTTTTTTATGTGTAAACAAAGGTTTTTAAAACAATTTTAAAAAATTGGAATCGGTCAACTACTACAGCGTAATAAATCTGAAAATTTGAAAATGTACTTTTATTGTAAAATGCCGTTTATTATTTTGGCTTAATCAGCTATTATTTTTTTTATTCTTTTGCTTTTTTTAGCAGGACAGGTAACTTCTGAAGTATTTTTTGCGCTTTTTTTCTCAAAATCTTTATTTTTTATCTTAATGTCTCCATTGTCGATTTGGATATAGTCCTTTTCTCTTTTCCCTTCTTCATCTAAAGGTTCATCAAAAATTCCTAAAGATTTCAAAGATTCCATATCTTGTTAAACCTCTTCTACCTTTTTGTTTATTTAGCTCAACATATTTATATGTCTGACCATTGCAGTTCAGATAATCATCCGAACATTTGGGCTCTTTTGATCATTTGAGTCTTTTTTATGCATGTCGTCACGAGGCGCATCGCGCAAAAACTTTCGTATAAAAAGTACTGGACAAAATAAGAATATTTCTTTAAAAATGAGCCCTTTGTCAGAGTTAGGCGTCAAATACATGTCAAAGTAAAGCTTCGATATCTCGATAACCAATAAACCGAATTTATTGTAGTTTTGAAAGGAGTTCTTTAAGAGTTCTGTAAGGGTACAAAGTTTAAAATTGATATGTGTAAAACTCGCCAAGTTATTTTATTTATTTATAAGCTAAAAAATTGTTAATAACTGAAAAATCCTTTAGGTTCTCAGTACACAGTTCAGCATACTGTGTCTACCTCCAGTGATGGACGGTATTGAAAGTTTTTCTATGTCTCTTTAATTGAGACCATTAGCGTGCTGTTCAATTTCAGTGGCTTCCTAGATAATTCTTGGTTTATAGAAACAGATCAAGATTATAGTTCATCATCATCATTACTGGCTCGACAACCCTTTTTGGGTCTTGGCCTGTTCCAGGATTCTTTTCCATTCTGATCTGTTTCGTGCATTTTTTCTCCAGTTTTTTATTTTTAAGGGTGTTATATCGTTTTCTATTTGTTCTAAGTATCTTAGTTTCGGTCTTCCTCTTGTTCTTTTTCCTACTGGCATCTGTTTGAATATTTTGTTTGGTATTTTGCCTTGTTCCATTCTTTCTACATGTCCTGTCCAACGCAGCCGTCCTATTTTAATGGATGTTATAATATCCGGATCCTGGTATATTTTGTATAGTTCAGAGTTGTATCGTCTTCGCCATATTCCGTTTTCTTTTGTGCCCTTATATATGTGTCGCAAGATTTTTCTTTCGAAGGTGGCTAACAACGTTTCCTCTCTTTTAGTGAGTGTCCAGGTTTCTGAGCCATATGTGAGTACCGGTCTTATTAGGGTTTTATATATTTGGCATTTTGTCTTTCTTGCGACGTTATCTGATCTTAGGTGTCTAATTAAGCCATGGTAACATTGATTTGCAATAAATATTCGCCTCTTCACTTCCTCCGTAACGTTATTATCAGACGTGACTAGGGATCCCAAGTATATAAAGTTTTTTACCCCCTCTATGTTGTATTCTCCTATTGTTATATTTTGTGGCTGCCTTATTTCTGCGTTTTTACTTACCTGCATATATTTTGTTTTGGTCTGATTGATTTTAAGACCACTATTTTGTGCAGCTCGTTTTATTTGGTTGTATGCCTCTATCATTTCTCTTCTTGATCTTGCGATTATGTCAACATCATCTGCAAATGCTAGTATTTGCACGCTTTTATTAATGATTGTTCCTCGTGTATTGACTGTTGTGTCCCTCAGTATTTTCTTGAGTACGATGTTGAACAAGATGCATGATAGAGCGTCTCCCTGGCGTAGTCCCTTTTTCACATCTATTGTTTCCGTTAATTCATTTTGTATCCGGATTCTACTTTCTACTTTTAGAGATTCTTTTATCATTTCTATTAGTTGTGTTGGTATATTACATTCTTTCATTGCTTTTATTAAGAATTCTCGGTTTATATTGTCATATGCACTTTCAAAGTCTATGAAGAGATGATGTGTGTCGATGTTATATTCACTTGTTTTTTCGAGGATCTGTCGCAGAACAAATATCTGGTCTATTGTTGACTTCTGTCTACAGAAGCCACTTTGGTATTTGCCAACTATTTTTTCAGCGTGGGGTCTAAGTCTTTCATAAATGACATTGGACATTATTTTGTATGATGCATTCAGCAGCGGGATTCCACGGTAGTTTCCACATTCTAACTGATTTCCTTTTTTATGTAATGGTACAATAATACCGCTATTCGACTCCGTTGGTAGCTGTTTATTCGACCATATCTTTGTTATCAATTCATGTATTGTTTTTTGTAGTGCGTCTCCTCCTTCCTTTAGTAACTCCGATGCTATTTGGTCCGATCCCGGTGCTTTATTGTTCTTTAATTGTTCTACTGCTGCTCTAATCTCGGCTATTGTTGGTGGAGTCTTTTCTCTGTTGTCTGCTTGGTCTAATGGTATGTCAGGGGTCGTCTCTCTCCGATCTCCTTCAAACTTTTCCGTAAAATGTTCTGTCCATCTACTTGTTGCTGTTGTGTCAATATATTACCTTCCTTATCTCTACACATCGTTGTTCTCGGTTTGAAGTCTTTTCTGCTTTTGTTTAGTCTCTGATAAAATTTTCTTGTCTCTGTTGATTTACTTAGTTCTTGTAGTTCTTGAAGTTCTTTGTTCATATATTCTCTCTTTTTTCTTCGGTGAGTTTTCTTTTCTTCCTTGCGTAGTCGTTTATATTCTTCCTCTGCTTGTCCGGTTCTGTGCCCCTGTTGCATTAGTAAATATGCTCTGTTTTTTTTGTCTGTGATCTGACATTCTGCGTCAAACCAGTCATTCGTTTTTGTTTTTCTTTCTCTATCTTTTATGCCTAGTACTTCTTTAGCTGCCTCTTTTATGATGTCTCTACATTCTTCCCACTCTTTATTTAGGTTTTCATGTGTTATTCTGTTTTCTAGTTTGTTGTTTATCTTTTCTTTATACTCTTTATTTTTGTTTGTTTCTTTGAGTCTTTCTACCTTGTATCGTTCATGTTTAGAGCCTCTTTCCTTTTTGATCTTTGAAATTCTAGCCCTTACCCTACTTTCGACCAGGTAGTGATCAGAATCCGCATTTGCCCCTCTTCTGGTGCGGACGTTTATTATATTCGATTGGTGTCACGAGTCTACAATAACATGATCTATAATATTTACTGTAAGTCCATCCGGGGATTTCCAGGTACCTTTGTGTTTGCGAGCGAAGTACGTGCTGGCAGTCACCATGTTAAGTGATCTTGCTAGGTTTATTAACCTATTGCCATTGTCATTTGATTGCTCATGGAGACTGTGCCTAACTATTGTGGGTTGGAATTGCTGTTCTTTTCCAACTTTGGCGTTTAGGTCTCCATAGACTATTTTTATATCATTTTTTGAGCATACCTGATATGCGGACTCTAATTCGTCATAAAACTCTTCTTTAATTTCCTCTTCTTTTTCTTCTGTCGGGGCATACACATTAATTAGACTGCAGTTAAAGAAACGACCTTTAACTCTTAAAATGCACATTCTTGGACTAATGGCTCTGAAATCTCTTATAGTATGCTTTACTCTCTTATTTACTATGAATCCAAGATTATAGTTATTAAATTTTAAAATCAATTTTGTGACCTATACGGATTTGATTATATCGACTGAGGCGAAATTGTAAACTGACTTGAAACTATGATGAACAAAATAAAATGGTTATAATGTTAACGTTTATGTTTATAAAACAATAATACGCCCAGAACTGACTTACGGATTAGAAACTTGGGCAGTAACAACAAGAGATAAGAAGCAACTGCGAATCTTTGCAAGACAGTAATATGGATGACCATATATGGTAAAGCTAAGGAACAGGCTCTATGGAGAAGGCAATATAACTTTAAAATCTATAGACTTACGATGATGCATACATGCTTGAAAAAGTCAAAAAACCGACTGAGATAGCTGTGTCATAAGCGACTCTGCTGAAATAACTATGCATCGGATGAAGAAAAATCTCAAATATCAGAAAATGTAGATAATGATTTAAAACTGGCTGCAGTGAGATATTTTTTTAATAAATTCAATGGCATACATCTTATGTGTACCTTGGCACCAACATAAATGCAAAATGGGAACAGGCTACAAAAATTAAGGCGAGAATAGAACGAGCTAGAGCAGCATTTAACAATATGAAAAAGCTCCTCATAAGCAATGGTTTCTCTCTTCCCCTAAAACTACGTCTAGTTAAATGCTATATTTTTCCGATCTTACTATATGGTATAGAGGCCTGGACGCTGACAGAGACGCTCACGAGAAAACTAGAAGCATTCGAAATATGGGTGTACCGACGCATTCTTCGTATATCCTGGACCGAACATGTCACTAACATAGAGGTACTCCAAAGAATCGGAAGGGAGAAAAAATCGTGAGCACAATCAAATAAAGAAAGCTTAAATATCTAGGTCACATATTGAGACACTATAAGTACCGTCTACTGCAATTGATTGTCCAGGGGAAAGTAGACAGTAAGCGAGGGCCAGGCAGGAGAAGACACTCCAAAATCTGCGAAAGTGGTTCGGGCTCACATCGGTCGAACTATTCAGAAGCGCCGCAAACAAGATCAGAATTGTCATGTTGATAGCCAACGTTCGCAACGGAGAGGGCACTTGAAGAAGAAGAATGGCATACATCCCAAATATTTCTCATTTTCTTAGTTTACAACCATCGACAAAATACTATAGTCTTTCTGAGTAAGCCGCTGATTTCCATTTTGCATTGCATTCAAAAATGTTTCTTGTAGCTCAAATAGAAATATACATAGGTCAACAGACAATAGGTCCTCATAAAAAAAATACTTCCAATATTTCTCTGGTTCCACAACTACGCGAACCTATATATATATATATATATATATATATATATATATATATATATATATATATATATATATATAATATATATATATATATATATATATATATATATATATATATGACAATAATTACTCTTTTTATTGGGAATAAGCCACAATTTAATTTTAAAATAACTTAAATTGTGGTTTATTCCCAATAAAAATATACATTGCATTAAGATGCCACACGAAAATAGCTTGAGAACAATAATAATCCTTAAATGCGTACTTCTAACAAACTAATTGTTTTTGTTATAATATTAATTTTAAATTATATAAAAATTTTGTTCTCTTTATAAAAACAGGTAATATAATTATTGAATATTTTTTTAAATGTTGTTACTTTATCTTTCCTTACTTTTCTTTTCAAATTTCCACTGTCGAAAGAAACTAACTAATTTTCTAAATATTAGTTTCATTAAAAAGTGGCATAAAATGATCGACATTACCATCGCACTCAAGAAAATCCCTGGGAAAACAGATAATTGGGAAAAAGTGACATCTTTAATATTTAAGTAATTAATGGCTTGGCTTCTTAAACGCCTTTGAGAAAGTCGTAAGTAACAAAATTCCATTTCCATTGTCTTATCTCAAAAGGAAAACTAAGTAGTTAATTAGCAGGATGGGGAAACAGAAATCTTGGAAGATCTAGAGAGCCTTTTAATATTTCCCTTCTTCCCTAATCTGGATTATTGTTTATATTCAGGGCATTCACAAAGCATTAGTTTAATAGCGCCATTTTCCATTATTGTATAATTATCCTTTGAGAATAGTCGTATTAATGTGGCCTTAAGTAATTTCGTTAACACTGTCGTGGTATAATTATTAACATCTGGAATGATTTCTGATTTCTACCGGTTTACATTCGTCGGTTGAAAACGTGCCGTGTTTATTTGATTTCAATTAAAATCTCATTTTCATTCACAATTACACCACAGAAATAAAGAGAGTGAGAAAATGACAAAAAGAAAACGATACATGATTCATTATTTTTAATTCTGTGGGACACAATATTTTATTAATTAACCATTAAAACTATATTATAACCAATAATATAATTTTATGCTGTAATGTTACAATGTTTAGTTTACTAAAAATATTATTCTGCTGCTGTTAGATATTGTATTATAAGCCTTTCATTTCTCTTTTTAATTATGACCGTTCACAATAAGGCCTTTGGCATTCTCAGTTGCTTTATTATTCGATATGATCGAATCATCTTATTCTTGTGGTTTATTTTGTTTATTATTATTTCGAGGGAGAATAGACCATTACATCTTTATTTATCTTTTTTGACCATTGTCGAATTGGGAAAATCCTAATTTAACTACAGAGATAATATTGTAATAAGATGTATATATAGAAAATAAGATTGTAGTAAAAATCACATTTTACTTTTGTATTAGACGTTTCGATTCTTACTTTTCCGTTTTCTCAAAAAATATGAGATGCTCTTAATTTTAATTATAAACAAAATTACAATTTTCTAATTGAAAATTTTTATATTACAATCTTTTTAATTTGCCCTTTTATCCAATTTCACATTAAAACTAATTTTAAAAAAAGTTTTCTGAAAAGTTTCAGATTTCCAAATTAAATTATTAAAAAGTTGTAGCAGTTGTTCTTTTCCAACCGAGAAGTAATCTCCTTAAATAGTTGAATCGGGTTGAAGTCATTTTTAAAATAATTTACTTAATAAAAGATAATAGTCTTTATTATTATTATTACAATATACAATATATATTAGTATATAATAAAATACTTAAAAGAAATTATTTTACGAAAACTTAAAAGGCAATATTTTTTTTATTTTTTTTTTATTGAAAATTAACGTGCTCGGCAACAAAGGCCACTTACACGAAAACGGTTACAAATGTAAAACTGTTACAATAAATTACAAGAATATGTTGTAGAGTACATATTGTTAGAATACAATCAAAATTATATTTTATAATATAACTGAACGTCTCTGAGGAATTTTAGACTTGAGGTTATTTGATCCAAGTTATTGAGTATGTCTTTTAAATCACTTTTAAGGCAATAAAATAGTCTTTTTGCTGAATATTGATGACATTCGGTGAGAATATGGTTAACTGTTAGATGTGATTGACAGGTCTCACAAGTGGGTCGGTTGCTGGATGACATCAGTGGTCGTATTTTCGAATTCAATCGAATTTTATCGTATACGGGTAAACTCGACTGAAAAATTTCGTGTACGAATCTGAATGTGTATTTTTGAACGTCCTTCGAAATGTTATACGTATACGAGAAGAATTTGCACCGGCAACACTGCACATTCGAACAAGTAAAACTCAAATAAAAAAAAAGAAGAATAATTGGCAGTTTTACTTAACATATTTTACGGTTTTGTCATCTAAAACAATTCGTTTCTTGTAAATTAGCTCAAAGGAGTAAAAAAAGGGCATGAAATATGGTAGTTCAGTGTCGGCCGAACAAAAAAAGAGCCATTTAATCCTATCAACTTCATTGTGAGGGGATTTGTTAATCTGTACAATTTTTGAAATTGTACATTAGAATAGTTCTCTAGAAGGTTAAGAAAGGGATGGTAAACTCTACCTCTCTGTTCCGCTAATATTTCCGCCTGTACAAGGGCATTAACTATATCTCTTTCTTTGAAAAATTATTTAAACCAGTTATTGAAAACAAAGTTCAATGTAAAAATATTGTATACAACAACGATTAAAAACGATCAGCAGAAATCTTATCTGACTTTCACGGGCCCAATGACAACTGAAATAACAATTACTTTTATCGTATACGAGCATCGATATTCGAATGGTTCAGACCCATTCGAGTCACCGTATACGAAAAAATTCGTACACGCAGTGTTCAAAAATACACAAAATTGGATTTCGAGCGAATTTCTTCTAATTTCGTATGCGAAATATGCTCGAATGAATTCGAAAATACGACCCCAGGTATCCGTGTGTTAATCTTGTATGTCCTATTCGAAGTCTTCGTGTTACAATAGCATCTCGTCTGGACATACTGGCAGAGATCAAATCAAGAGGGCTCGACTAACTGTTGGATATGATGTAATGCTGAGTTATTGGTGTCCCAGTGTTGTTGCCATTGGGTTCTTGCTCGTTTCTTAATGTGAGATTATAAATCTTTACTAATTTGTATATTAACCGTATTATCAGATGATGTTGAGGCAAGTTTTGCATGGCTGTCTGCAAGTTCATTGCCTGTGATACCAATATGGGATGGTAGCCAAATTAGTGTAACTGTTATTTTTTGGGAAGCGATTAGTTGGTAACAATCAAGGATCTTTTGGACAATAGGATGATCAGTGAATATATTTTGGATAGATTGTATTGAGGCTAGTGAGTCTGTGCATATTGCAACTTGTTTATCAGATGAAGAAATGGATTTGAAAGCCTGAAATATGCCAAATAGTTCGCCAGTGAAAACGCTACAAAACGAGGGGATACAAGATAATGTGATAAGGTTATCTGACGTGGTAACAGAACAGCCTACTCCTGTATCATTCTTTGAGGCATCAGTGTAAAGTACTATGTCGTATTTATTTGTAAATATAATTTCTTTAAAAGACTTTTTAATGAGTTCCCTGGGTGTTGTAAGTTTATCGAATCTTGTAAGAGATGTATTAAACTGAGGGGTGATTATAGACCAAGGAGGATATGGAGGTAGCGGTCGTGGGATTGTTTGTAATAGAGAGATGTTATTAAGTAATTGTGTTAAAATTAGTGGAATGGGTTTTATTGATGGTGATTTAGAATAGTAATGCTGGTTGTTAGTTGATGAAGTAAGAAGAAGATAAACTGGATTGGAAGTATTGGTTGAAACGGAGGCAGCACATAGGAAAGTAATAATTATTCACGTCTAATCCAAAGTGGGGGCTCATTGGCTTCGCAATATAGACTTTTTACGGGGCTAGATCGAAAGGCTCCTAAACAATTCGTAAGGCTGTGTGATGTATCGAATTTAAAAGGTTAAGGTGTGTTTTAGAGGCAGAGATATATATGTAACAACCATAATCCAGTTTGGAACGAATTATAGACCTATATATCTTAAGCAGGGAGTTCTCATCTGCGCCCCAATGATCGTTTGAAAGAGTTTTAACACTGTTAAGCCTCTTGTTTGCTTCACCTTTTATTTCTAGAATATGTTGTTTCCAGGTGAGTCGTGAATCAAACGTTACACCGAGAATTTTGCTCTCTCAATCATAATATTAGGGGATTGGAAGGGTGATAGTCTACTAAATTTTATTATTTTTGATTTTGTATATGATAAAAACAGGCCTATGGAGCTTGTTTTTTTTAACTAGTGTATGTACTGCGGATTGAATAAGCTTGGAAGTTGTAGAGATAGATCGTCCGTGGCAGTAAATTATCAGGTCATCTGCGTATAGGACATGCCTAATAGGGGATATTATATCAGAGCACAAGTCGCTTATTGCTAGGTTAAACAGAGTGGGGCTTAATATTGAACCTTGTGGTACGCCGTCAGTTTGATGGTGTAGTGATGAAAAAATGCCATTGACAAAGACTCTAAATGTTCGTGAAGTTAAGAAATTTTGTATAAAATTAAATATGTTACCCTTAATGTTATAATGAGAAAGTTTCTTCAGTATAGATTGCCTGCTAATTGTATCAAATGCACCTTCAATATCAAACACTGCTGCAATGACTGTCTCCTGTTGAAGGCATCGGAAATATGACTTTGGAGAAGTATTAGATTGTCTTGAGTAGAGCGATTACGTCAAAACCCTGACTGTTCTTTTGGAATTATATTATATTTGTTAAAAAACTACGTAAGACGTTTATTGATCATTTTTTTAAAGATTTTGCACATGATACATGTTAGAGATATTGGTCGATAAGCGCTGGGTGATGATCGTGATATGTTAGGCTTAAAAGGCAATATTTAAATATAACATTATCTAAAAATTCATGCTGTGGAGCATCGTTATTTAATTAAGAATCGTTTAAATTTTCTTCTTGAGTACGACTTCTATTTCAACATGATTCAGAGCATGTATATTTATTGCAGCAGACCAATTTGGAATAGATGCGTGAACAAATATTACTTGTACATGAATTTTTCTTTTCCATATACAATATATTTTTTTAAATACGACATCGCAATATTTCCTTTGAAAATATTCGAAAGTTCCTTATCATCTCATTCAATCGATCCATACTTTGGTACTTCCTATAAAGTAATTTCTAGCAAAATAGGACACTCACTATATTGCCACATAGACGTTAAAAAATTCTTTCTCCTCCGTGTTTTAAAAGCTCGTTGGTTATTCCGTCTGGTCTTGGTAACTTTCTATTTTTAAGTGAATTTATGGCTCTATCTCTACTTCAGCTACGTTATTGTGTTGATTATTATTTTCCTTTCCTTTGAACAGTTTCATCAGGTATCTTTCTCATTCTTTTTCTGGTATGTTATTGTATTCCTTCCATTCTGCCATGTCTTTCCGATTCTTCATATTTGTTTTGTATAACATAGAAGTCGCTTTCCATTCTTTTTGTAAACTGTTCCTAGTATTCATTTTTTGTTCTTCTTACCAACTGCTTTGTTTCATTTCTTATTCTTCTCTAGGTTTCTCAGGATTCTGGAGTATTTGAAGTTTTGTACTTCGTGTAGGCCTCTCGTTTATCTTTACATTTCTCTTTTATTTCTTTTCTGAACCATGGTGAATTGTTGTTGTTTTTTTTTCGTTGAGTATAAGTTTGCGTTTTCCTAGAGCTTCTGTTGCTGCTTCTTCAATGTTGTTTTTAATTGTCTCCCAGCTCGCGTTTATATCTTTGATGTCGTCTATTTGTTTCATATGTATCTTTTGTGTTAGCCTTCTTTGGTATATTTTTCTTGTAGAGTTGCAAATATTAACACACATATTCAATACAACAGCCAAGAAATACAATATGATAATATTAGCAGAAAAAACCAAATGTATGACAACATCTAAATACCTACTACGATGTAAAATCGAAATTGATGGGAAAATATTAAAGCAGGAAGCAAGGTTTAGATATCTGGGAATATATATAGCTAGTTACGGAGATGTTAAAGAAGAAGTACGACAACAAAGCTTAAAAGCAACTTAATGACACAATCTGGAAGAACAAACATTTAAGACAAGACACAAAAACAAAAATCTATTAAGCAGCAATTAGACCTATATTAACACACACGGCGGAGACAAGACCTGACACATCTAAAAGGAGACGACTACGAGAAACAACAGAGATGGAAACACTCCGACAAATATTAGGGAAAAGTCTGTTGGATAGGGAGAGAAGCGAAAACACAGGAAGAGCATGCAATATAGAAGACATAAATGGATGGATGACAAAACGGAAATGGGAGTAGAACGAACACATTAGAAGAATGGCAGATGATAGGATAGTACGAATAGCACAAGATAAGTCACCAAATGGACGAAGAAGTATTGGCAGACTAAGAATAATATGATGCAAAATTTTCAACAATTTAAGAGGCTAATATTGAAGAAGAAACAGGCCTTAAAGCCTAAGAAGAAAGAAGAAGAAGAAGACGTTAAAAAATATTTATTTATGTATAGATGTATTTTTTCTAATAACTCAATTGTATCTCTCCTATTGTATCTCTCCTATATGCTTTTGAATTTTTACATGGTTATACGCTATAGCCAGGAAGCAACTAACAATTCTTCCTGTTATTTTATGAAAAATTGTGCTGAATTATAACTGTCGATAAAAATTTCATGTCATCACAAAGGAACAACATTTTTTCAGCAGGATTAACTATGATAATTGTGCTCTGGGTTTGTAATGCAATTATTCTATTCAAATAATTAAAATAAAAGTAAAATAACAAATACTTCAAGGAAATTAAAATTTGGGAAGACCAAGAATATCGTTGCTTAAGAACTTAAGGAAATGGTTTGATTGCAGTAGTGCAGAACTATTTAAAGCGGCAGTCAACAGGGCATGCATAGCCATGATAATTTACAACTGTCAATAGGAAGTAAAACTTAAAGAAAAAAAAAACAAATACTAAAGACTATGCCACTTTTGTGATACAATCTAGAACTGAAATAATAGCAAAAGCACTTATTACTTTAGATGCGGGACTAAATTTTGTACAAGTGTGGAAATTATATTTAATTGCAAATGAATAAGAATATGTTGTGTGTCAACTGTCTTGACTATAATCCAACTGTAATTCATAATTCTGTAAAAGATTTTTCTAAGACGCACATGAGCGCTATTCGCGTATATCGAACATTTATACATTTATTGATTATGTGGAAAGAGCACATATGCGTTGGTAAATTTAAATAGAAGTGTCACTATAAGATCTTCTATAAGTATATCTTTTATAGTAGGACCTCTTCTAATAAAGAAACAATTATTAAACAGGAAAGTTTTTATTTTTTTTTATTTATTAACATACGGGATTGCCCCCCTTACAAAAAAAATATGTGTTAACAAACAGTATGAAAATCAGTCTTTGCAATTGCTTACAAACTAAATGAAATTAAAATCTTAGTTATAATTAAAACAAAATATTAATTATCTATGAAACAATGAATGAATGATAAATTAATATTAATTAAAATAAACAAAAAGTACCTATAACTTCTCAAGCTTTTTTATCCAATTTTTAAATGAAGCCAAACAGACACCAAATATTTTTAATTTTTTCAAATTTAAAATTTTCAGTGTTCACTTAATGGGTGAGGTCATACTATAATTTGTACGGTGAAAATGTGTATAAAACAGATCAACATATCTGAGACTTCTGGAGGAAACATATAAACTAATAGATTGGAATAGTTCATGAAAACAAATTAAACAATCAGATATTATTTTTTTTTTATTTCAACTTTAACGTGCTCGGCTACTATGGCCACTTACACAGGTACTATAACATGAATTTTCATTACACAAACATTAAGTGTTACATTAAGAATATGTTACAATAATATGGAATAATAATAATATGTTATACAATGTCTAAATTAAAATCTAATTATATTTTTTGATATAAGTGTTCATCTCTAAGGAATTGTAGCACAGCTTTTAATTGGTCAGGGTTGTTTAGGATATCTCGTACTTCACTTTTGAGTTTGTATTGTAATCTTCTGGCCGAATGTTGATGGCATTCAGTGAGAATATGTTTGATTGTCAAATGTGATTGGCAGCTTTGACAGGGGGGACGGATGCTAGAGGACATTAGGTAGCCGTGTGTGAGTATTGAATGTCCTATCCGAAGTCGTCTTATCACAATGAGATCTCGTTTTGAGAAGGCTGAATAGTCAAACGTAGGCTGATTGGTTATTGACGCTTGTATTTCGTGTAAGATCAAACGGTTAGAGTTCCAATGCTGCTGCCAAAGGAGTCTGGTTCTTCTTTTAGTATATGATTTTAGGTCCTTACAAATTTGAATTTTATCGGTGATTTCAGGTGATGCTGTAGCAAGTTTAGCATAGCGATCTGCAGTTTCATTGCCTTCTATACCAATATGAGATGGCAGCCAGATTATGGTAACTGTTATGTTTTGGGACAAGATAATTTGGTAAGAGTCTAGGATCTTTTGGACGATTGGATGATCGGTAAATATATTTTTGATAGAATGGATTGATGCTAAAGAATCTGTGCATATGGCAACCTGCTTATTAGGTGGAGATATATGGTTAAAAACTTGCAATATACTAAATAATTCGCCAGTATGAACGCTGCTGACGGCTGGTATAAGTGATGACTTAATTAGTGAATGAGAGGTTGTAACAGAGCAGCCTACTCCAGTGTCATTTTTTGAGGCATCCGTGTATAATATTAGATCGTATTTATTTGTATTTATAATGTCTTTAAAAGCATTTATAATGATCTCTTTCGGATGTTTATTTTTATCGAAGTTGGTGAGCGAGGTGTTAAATTTGGGCGTGGACATGATCCAAGGAGATGGAGGGGGATAAAGAGGAAGGGTATGTGTAAGAGAGATATTATTAAGTGTCTGTGCTAAAATTAGTGGAATAGGTTTTATTGGTGGTAAGGAATTGGTATTGTGTAAATTATACGTGGATGTTACAAATAAGGGACGCACTGGATTAAAGGGGTTAGCTGATACCGATACTGCATAAGAGTAGCAAGTAGCAGTTGTTTTCGTCTTATAGAAAGAGAAGGTTCGTTAGCTTCGCAATAAAGATTATCTACAGGACTAGATCGAAAAGCGCCAATACAAAGACGAAGGGCTGTGTTGTGAATTGAGTTTAGAAGGGTAATATCTGTTTTGGAGGCGGATATATATATATATATATATATATATATATATATATATGTGACAACCATAATCTAGCTTGGAGCGTATTAGTGATCTGTATATTTTAAGAAGTGAGTTTTCGTCAGATCCCCAATAATGATGTGATAGAGTTTTTATTATGTTTAGTCTTATGCACGTTTCTCCTTTTATTGCAAATATATGTTGCTTCCAAGTTAGTCGCGAGTCAAATGTTAATCCGAGAATTTTGCATTGTTTAACAACAGGAGGAGGGACATTGTTAATTAAAATTAGTGGAGATGGAGAAGGGGGACGTCTACTAAAGTTTATACCTTTAGATTTTACATAAAATATCCGTAATATTATTTTACATAATAAAAAGAATAAAGATAACTCCATGTCACTAGTTTTTTATAAAAAGTGTGTCAACAGCAGTTTGAATAAGCTTCGAGGTGGTAGAAGAGTTTTGTCCATGACAGTAAATTACTAGATCATCAGCATACATGATATGGTTAATAGGGGAAATGAGGTGAGAGCATAAATCACTTATTGCTAGATTAAAAAGTGTAGGACCTAGTACCGATCCCTGAGGTACGCCATCAGTTTGAGTATGAGTAGAAGATAAAACACCGTTGACAGAGACTCTGAACGATCTAGAAGATAGAAAATTTCGTATGAAGTTAAATATATTACCAATAATATTAAGAAGGATAAGTTTGTTTAATATACAATGCCTACTTATAGTGTCAAAAGCACCTTCAATATCAAATATGGCAGCTACGACTTCTTGTCTTTTGTTTAAGGCCTCTGATACATGAGTTTGGAAGATTACAAGGATACAAGGTTGTCTTGGATTGAACGGTTCTGACGAAATCCTGACTGTTCACTAGCAAATATCTTATGTTTTTCAATGAACCATAGTAGTCTTTTATTAATCATTTTTTCGAATATTTTGCACATCGTACAAGTTAGTGATATAGGCCTATAACAGTTGGCCAAAGAAAGTTCTAAGTTAGGCTTTTTAATGGGTATTACGATAGAGGTTTGCCATTGATTGGGAAATTGGTTAGATGACCAGATTAAATTATACATCTCAAGTATTTTGAGTAGGCTACAGTTGGAGAGCTTTTTGATAAATATGTAAGGAATGTCGTCAGGACCAGCGGTATTGTTTTTACAAGTTTGAATAACTGATACTAGTTCTTCAAAAATAAAATGAGAATTAAGATGTGTGATGTCCATTATTGTTTTGGGTGAGGAACAGGGTGAGGCGTTAGGTAATGGTTTTCGTAAGGAGGTATCTATTTTACTTTTGAATTTAGTGTCGAAGTGCGTTGCTAGGGTTTTGCCGATTTCTTGATTGTCAGTGATTGTAGTGTTATTTATAGCAATACTAGAGATTTTGAGGTTGGTGTTGTTTCCTTGGATTTGCCTATTTTTTTCCAGATATTCCAGATATTAATTTAAACACAAATACTAATCAGAGCTCTCCCGTCGGGTTCATAATAATTTCGTGTTTAGTGTTTTTAAAATGTTTGTATAATCATGATTAATAATGCGTATTGTAATTTATATGCACAACATCTTAAATAATTTGTTCTGCAATCTCTCCAATGTAGTAGAGTAAACTTGGTATGAACTTAAACAAGTGACAACAGATTGATTGAGGTGCAAAAACGAACTAACAAAATAAAATAAGACATAACTTGAAAAAGCGAAAGACATACAACTATTTGAAATACTACTCGTTAAAACATAGCTCAAGGCATAGTCCTGGTTTCTGTGGAGACATCAAACAATGATAAATTGTGTCCTTATAAATTTTTTTAGCATAACATACACGATCTTTTTTTCTGATGGTTTTACCTTTCTTATTTGTGATATCTATTCTGGATGGCAAATGTTCTGAATTTGTTCGGATTTTCCAAAAGAAATGCATATTTAATGCTTATTTTTAGTTAAATTATTACATATTATGGTACGACTGTAACATCCTCTGAGGTATTCGGAGTTTCTGGATGGTCTAAGATCGCCGCTCTGGAGGAGAATCGAAGGCTTTTCGACTCCATTCTCGTGTTCGTGGAGTTTATGTGATGTAGGCTTCCGCTTAGCGAGAAGTTTACCGTGGGCTCTGCGGTCGACAAGGTGTCACCAGCAACCAGAACACTTTAGCAGTTCGAGGTTTATTTCTTACGTGAATTTGACTTACATGAATATTTGTTAAGTATTGTGGGCACAGCGGATACCTTAAGTCTTACAGAGATTCCAGCACTCCACACCTCGCCGTGTGACCGCGTTCATACTCCTTGAGTAATACAGGAACGTCGGCAGAGTGTTGACTCTTCGACGGCTCTTCACTCCGTCCCGTGACCTCTCGAGAAATTATTTGATGTCCTGTAAGGACGGTTACTATTTCTATAAAAGGTTTATGGCAGCAAAGTGTCACCCCAGCTCGGGTACCGAGTAAGAAGTAATTCCAAGCTCAATTGAGGCTTTTATTTACTTCTGAACATCAGTGTAGGTCAGGGAACGTTCTCTCCAAACTGCTAGCCAGCTTCTGCGATATAATTATAAGTCCGTTAATAGACTTTTCTTTACCTCAACAAAAGGGCAGGCCGTCAGTCAACAGGGATGTAAGGGATTGTGATGCTCAATATATAGTCTCTCCTATCAAAATGTCAACCTCACCTGCTCGTGTGATGATCTTGATTCTGATCATCCGCTGCATCCTGCTTTACAATAAACGAGGCTTTGACGTCCGAGTGATTGTCGGTAGAAGCAATCCCCCACTTGCTGACCAACGGTTTCGGGCGGACGACTTGGTAAGTGGTAGGGCATTCTTTTGTCTTGAAATTAAGAAATTAATTCCGAAGGCAAGAGAACTATAAAACTATAAATTAGTCAACGGTATAAAGATGCAAAAAGCAAAGGAGAACTACTGCATTAAAGGCCTTTTGGCACTCCTAGTTGTAACTATCATGGCTGTAAATAATTTAAGTCAAAACATTAATGATCTCGGAACCCAAGATCTGGCAAGAGAGGACAATCTTAAGACTGCAGGGCTTCTCAGGTCGTTAATATGTGAAATCGTTGCAAAATAGCCACATGGAACGTCAGAAGCACGTTTCAGTCAGATAAACATAAAAAAAATGAAAAAAATGCAAATCGGCATCCTCTAAATAACGATGCCAATCACTATAATGGAGTTGCCGTCGTAGTAGCAAAACACTTAGTTCAATCAGTATTAACTTATATCCCCATATCTGACAGAGTAATGCTAGTGAAATTTAGTTTAAAGCCGTTCATTACCAATGTAATTCAGGTCTATGCCCTAACATCATCCAGTGATGAAGATAAATTAGAAGCATTTTACAAAGATCTTACTGATGCTCTAGATCTTTTCAAAGCAGCAGAAAATACGATAGTCCACGGAGATTTTAACGGGAAAGTCGACAAAGGACGCTGTTTGAATATTGTGGGGGATTATGGCTTGAGAAACAGAAACGAACGTGGAGATCGACTTATCCAGTTCTATCAAGAACACAATTTCATTATATCGAATACTCACTTTAAACTACCACCGAGAAGACTCTACACCTGGAAGTCAAATGCAGAATCAGAGGACAAAATTAATAGAAACCAAATCAACTTCATTCTAATAAAAAATCGATTTACAAACTTAGAAACAGGTCTGGATTTGAACATACGGAAAACCAAAATACTCGTAATAAGTAAACAACAGAATATAAAACCATCTATATATGTAAATAATACCAAATTTGAGCAAGTTGATAAAATCGTTTACCTTAAACAGCAATTAAATTGTAACGCAGAAAGTCATGGCAAAATTAGATCTAGGATAGAGCAGGCTAGAGCGGCTTTTAAAAGGATTTTCAAGGTGTTATATAACAGAGACGTAAAATTGGCATTGAGGATCAGCCTACTTCGCTGCTACGTGTTCTCGGTCTTACTTTATGGTGCCGAGTCCTGGACTGTGAATAAAATCGATCCAAATCGCCTTGAAGCTTTTGAAATGTGGTGCTGTAGAAGCATTTTAAAAGTTTCCTGGGTGGAGAAGATTCGAAACTCCACAATAATAGAACGTACGACTACTGAGATCATAAAAAGCATCAAGCAGGGAAAGTTGGTGTATTTCGGACATGTAATGAGAGGTCCCAAATATAGGTTGCTACAAAATATCATGCAAGGAAAAATAGCGGGCAAACGCAGTCCAGGACGAAGCTGAACCTCATGGTTGAAGAACTTGCGAGATTGCTATGGTGTTGACACAAGCATGCTATTCAGGGTGGCAGTAAATAAAATTAAGATAGCTATGATGGTAACCAAAGTTCTGAAAGGACATGGTACATGAAGAAGAAGTCAGTCAACAATCGCAGATTCTTGTACTCCTTGTGGTTTGAATGATGTCGTAGCCACACGGCTTCGTATTCATCAAGGAATGTTCACTCAGGTCATAATAAAATACAGAATCGTAATAAAGGCCACCAAGGTCTAGCAGTAACCAGTGATGTAGACAACTAGATCCCGATCGAAAGATGTGTTGCCTTTTTATACAGTTTGTGTTTGCAATTTTAAAGTGATCTTTCGCCGGGAGGCCAATGACAAGGCAGTTAATAAAACATTTTGTGTTTGTCCAGCCAGAGTGACAATCTGCGTCGTGATTAGTCATTTCTAGCGACAATATGTATGCGCATATGTTTCAGTTTTTTCTTGAATATTTGCCTAAGTCTAACGATGATATTTCCAAAGCTATTTGAGAAGAATAAAAAAATACTAAAAAAATCAGAAATTGAAACACCAAGACGCATATATCAATAGCAAATATAAATAAATAATTACCACAATTATATTATTATTAATATAAGAACGTAAAATGTGAGTAAGTAAAATTAGTAGATAAAGCCAAAAATTTAATTGGCACATAAAAGTAATGATCACATAAAAAAAACAGAAATTAAATATGTTTTTGAGAAAAATGAGTTTTTCGTATATACCTAATGTTGCTAATTTTTGAATGAGGCATTTTCCCAGGAATTACAAATTGAGCCAGATTTATTATTCAAGAATTCAAGATTATTTGGAATGTACAAATTAATTTTAAGTGATCGAAGGCATAGTTTATTAAGATCGAAAATATTTAAAGAGATTTAGTTGTAGCTATTAATGATAAAACTTTAATAGTGCAGTCATGGAAGCATTATTGCTCCGAATTTTTTTACTGTAAACCGAATTGCATTAAATTTTGGAATTAGGTTCATCTTACCCTTAACTTCAAAAGTGAAAATAATTTGAACTTTGCCCTGGGGGTGGTTGCCACCACTTCTTGAGGGTGAATTTTTTTTAAATAACCTTGGATATCGATAGAATGCTTAATTTTAAGCAAAAAATTATCTATAATGTTCTTCGAAAAATCCAATACTTTTTAAGTTATTGGCAATTGAAAATTCGCAATTTTTTCACGTTTTTCATCGGTTTTTTGCAAATACCTCCAAAATTATACGTTTTATAAAAAACAAAATTGTAGCAGGTAAAAAATTAACAATTTGGTTTTTATAAAGTATTCTAAGTGCCATATTAAGCTAGATATTAAAGATCAAAGCCGTTTTTTATTTTGTCTGAAATTTAATCGATGTGGCCAATGCCATCTAGCGGCGAGCAGATGCATTTTAGGCATTCTAATAAAAAAGGGTTTTGTAGTGCTTAAAATAAGCTTCAAACTGAGCACTATTAAAAGTCTTTTGAATGTAAAATAAGTAAGCTGTATTGCAAATAAGAGGAGCATCTAATGTTATTTCTTTTAAACCAATGGCTTTCATAAGTGCCATTTCCACCAAATTTAAAATTAATCGTATTTCGCCTAGAATTAACTTTATTATAAAGGGCTTGATATATTGTATCAGTTTGGCTGCTTTAGAACACACATTTTTCAGAAAAGTCACGATTAAAAAAAAATAAATTTTTAAAAAAACCACCTTTTTTCATAATATCTCAAAAATGACGACCGATACGTATACAAGTGTACAAATAAAAAATTTAGGTATTTTCCTGACAAACAATCTGGTTTTTTTGTTTTTTCTGTTAAACAAAAATTGACGGAGATATGATTGTTTAAAGAGCGCGTAGCAGCGCAATCACAGCCTCTCTTAACCCTTTAACCATTCACCGTTTTAGAAAAAGGTTTTATAATATATATTGCAATAAAAGAAGGGTATAGCTCTCTTAATTACCTTTAAAATGGTTTTTTATAAATTGTGATAGCATGAAAATTGAAGGAGTTATGGTCCAAAAACTTATCATATTTTTTTCTACTTAGTAACTGAAAATTTCGGAGTGTGAATATTTGGAGAAATGTAAAAGTACGCAGTTTAATAGAGACCCAAAACTATTGTAATGTATATATATATATATATATATATATACATAATATGGCTCATATATTTTGGAAACGTACAATTTTATATTATTTGTAAATATTTTATTCAATAAATGGCAATTTTTTACTCTAAATTAATTTTTTTTTAATACATATTTATGTAATCATATATATTTACTGTTTTAATTTAGGGGCAGTTTTAAGGTTAGAAAAGCTTAAGAATATGATAATCATTTTTGAGAGTGTGGACTAATATTTAAATCTTTTTCATTTTATCAAAAAAAAAATTTTTAACAATTTTTTATTAAGGGGTAGTTTTCAAGGGTTGAAAGGAGGTTAAAATTTAATAATTATTATAGAGAATAATATTACTTACTCTATACTTACATGTTTTTGTCATACCAAAGTGTTTTTTTGTGATTTTTTGAATTTAGGGGTTGTTTGCAAGGGTTGTAAGATTTGCAAGGAGTTGAAAATAATTTTAATATGAGGTAATTGTGTTACAAAACACTTTACAATTTCACCACTTACTATTAGACATGTTTTTTAGCGATAAAATGGCTCAATGTCAATTTTTCCATTAAGGGGTTGTTGACACCCATGGACGTATAAACATAGACATCTGTGTTTATACGTCCATGTTGACACCCCTTAAAAAATAATAAGCGGAGTTCAGGACATTTTTACTTTTGAAGTTAAGGGTAAGATGAGCCTAATTCCAAAATTTCATGCAAATCGGTTCACAGTAAAAAAATTCGCAGGTAAGACCGTATTTTTCGCTTCAATGACTGTTTCGCTACAATAATTGGTTACAAGGTTTAATTATTAATTAATAATTATTTAGTTAATAAATTCTTACGTTGCTAATGTTATGTTGTGTAAATTTATTTGTGTTAAGTTTATATTAGTTAATTTACTTTGTACAACTTATAATAAATTAATTACTATTTAAATGGAAATAAGCCACAATTAAAGGTTAAAATACGTTTATTGACGTTTCAGTTTCCACTTCGGAAATCTAAAATGCCACAAGAACATAGCTTCAGAACAATATAATAAATTTGCCTATATGTTGCCTGAATATTCAGATTTCTGCAACTTTTAATAAAAATTTTTGTTGCCTATAAATCCAAGAGCTGCTCATTACGAAAGCTAAAATATTTATAATTTATTTTGTTTAATGGCTTTGCAGTAATACATTAAGTCTGCTAGTTTTTCTTTTTTTAGAAAAAAACAAAAATAATATTCTGTATGAAACTCTTAGTTAAAAGTACATAAATAATGTGCATCAAATATCTGTATCCTACACAAACTTATATTCCTCGAATACCTTTATTATTTTATCATGCTGCTAATAAATATATAGACGTACATTTAAAACAACTAACCCGTTTATATATCCCGTAAAACATATTAAGTGCTAATAAACCTTGGAAGTTATTAAAACTCCCGCAGTTTCTGAGGCTATTTTAGTAAATACCAAGCAGTATTTCTAGCAGAAGCTTCGAAACGAAATTGTGGTGTTTAAATCGTTTTGACCGATGCCTATAAAAATTGTTTTAAACTAAACTGTTACTTGTTTTATTACGGTTTCTTCAGTGTAATAGATTGAAATTATTAATGCACCTTTACAATATATTAAAAAACTTAATAATATTTTATTGTGGTTTCTATTGTAGTAAAGTATATTAATTATTGAAAGAAAAACATAATTTCTATTATTAGTAAATAAAATATCTGAAAGAATATTAAGCATTTCGTAATATAAAAAGTTTATTCTGGGTGAATGGTAACTCTTAAGTAAAGTTTATAGACTTCTGGAAAAAACAAATTTTTAATTAGAGAAGCATATTCTTGCAGTCCTAATATCCTGAACGAGAACATGGCGCTTCATACGAAGTCAAAGAACGGAGGTAAAGGAGCTAATAGAACCAAAACACATACAAAAGGATATGTGGATTGACTACCTAAAAAAGCTATATGCAAAGGAAGAACAAACGACGCTAGAACCGGAAACACCAGAAATTACCACAAATGAAGAACTTAATATAAATGTACAGGAAGTTCAGAAAATCTAAAGAACTAAAAAGCAGCAGGTAAAGACGGGATACCAAACGAGTTACTGAAATATTGTGGAGCAGCAATGACAGAATAACTAACAACATTAATTATTAATATTATAAAACACAATAAAATAGCGGAAGAATGAAGAACGAGCGAACTAATTCTACTATAATACTATACTAGCACTTATATTCAAAAAAGGAGATAAAAAACAGCCAGAAAACTACAGGGTTATAAACTTGTTGTTTAGTAGATGAACAGGAGGAAGAATACAGGAAGATCGTATACAGATGCAATATTCGTTATAAAGCAAATTACTGAAAAATCATCATCATCAGGGGCATTACAGCTCGTTATGAGCCAAAGCCTTCTTCAGAACAATCTTCCATTCGCCCCTGTCTCTGGCAACTCTTCTCCATGCTTTAACTCATGGATTTTAGATCATCCTCTATGTTATCTTGATATCTGAGTTTTGGTCTTCCTCTGGCTCGTCTTCCCACTGGTCCTCTTCGGTCGAAAATTTTCTGATGGTTGCATCTTCATCTCGTCTAATTACATGTCCTATTTATCGAAGGCGTGCTAATTTAATAGATTTTACAACGTCAGCTTCCCCAAAACTTCTATATAACTCAAAGTTGTAGCGCCTACGCCACAAACCCTGTTTCAACTGAAAAATCACTAGAGTATAATAGACCAGCATTTCTGTGTCTGATTGACCTAAAAAAAGCGTTTGACAGGATAAGACTTTAAGATGTAATCTATCTTCTGTATAATAGAGAAGTTCCCCTAACTATTATAAAAACTACCGATAAGATCTACCAAAACAACAAAATGGAAGTCAGAATAGATGGAAAACTTACAGAACCTATAGAAATAGGCAGCGGAATAAGACAAGATTCATTGAGCCTCATGCTCTTCAATTTGATCATGGATGAAATCATCAAAACCGTTAACAAAGGAATAGGATACAAAATGGGAAACAAAGAAATCAAAATACTCTGTTACGTAGACGACGCAATATTGATAGCCCAAGTTGAAGAACGTCTGCAAAGACTGGTCCACAGCTTTAACATAGATGCAAAAGAAATTAATATAACAATCTCATTTCAGAAAAAACCAAAACTATGATAGTCAGCAAGGAACCAACCAGATAAAAATTGATGGCATCAGTATTGAACAAGTAATGGAAATAAAATACCTGGGAATTACACTGTCTAGCTATGGAGATATAGACAAAAAAGTGAGAGATCAAGTACAAAAAGCAAATAAACTGGCATGTTGCCTTAATAACACTATATGGCGAAATAGACACATTAACACTGATATGAGGTCAAGAATTTTATAAAGTCAGTGTAAGATCAATAATGACATACGCCTCAGAAACAAGACCCGACAGAGCCACAACGCAAAAGTTACTGGAAACGGCAAAGATAAGAGTACTGAGAAGAATTACAGAAAATACGCTGAGAGATCGAAAAAAAGAAGTGAAGACATTACAAGAAAATGTAACGTACAGTGTATAAATAATTGGACACAAAATAGAAAAAAAGAATGGAATAACCTCATAAGCAGAATGGAGGAGACCAGAATAGTACTTTATTAATTACAAAACAGTAAATTTTATTGACAACTTTCATTGGAAACGTCTACTAAGAGTAAATGTTACAATACCGGAATACAATAGATGGTAAACACAAAGCTACAAACGTTCCCTTCAGAACCAGTGTTGAGACTAGTGAGCATGGGCATTGAAGTTATCTTCTTCTTTGAGTAACATTCCTACGTTTAGGTATAGGTAACCTTCATTAAAATTTTCTGATCTTTTCCTTAATCTTGTGAGGCCTTAAATAGCTGATCTGCTGAAAAACTAGTCCATTGTCAAAGGTTTAGGAACCACTTTTATTTGAACCTGCAACTCTTCAAGACCAGTCTTTTGGGTTTAATTGTGTGTATTATATGTGGATCAATTTCCGTTTATCTCCAAATATCTTAGCTTCTAACCCTTTTATGTCTAGTAAGCCGGAGACATCGCCTCTAATAGTTCATTCCCATGACTTTAATTTTTGATTTTTTTCTTTGATTTATTTCACAGAGTTCGGCGCCGTACAATCTAATACTTTCTGTTATTGTTTTTTATATATTTGCTGCGCCTATTTGTCCACCATCCTCATCTACACCATCCCTCCATCTGAGTTTTGGTCTACCCCTACTTCTACTTTCCACAGGTTGTGACATAAGGATTCTTCTAAGAGGGTTGTTCTGCTGTGATCTTGCCAGATGTCCTGCCCATCTTAGTCTTCCTATTTTTATAAAGGATACTACGTCTTTACCACTAAATATATGTTTATATCTGTGATATATCTCGTAGTTGTACCTCCTTCTCCAAACACCATTTTCACAGATGCCACCAAGTATTCTTCTCAGGATCCTTCGTTCAAATATAAGCAGGAGATTTTCATCTGCCTTGGAGATGGTCCATGTCTCCGACCCATATGTCAACACTGGTTGTATGAACGTTTTGAATATGGTTATTTTTGTTTTTTGGCTTAAGTTTCTGCTTCTCATATGTCCACTCAGTCCAAAATAGCATTTGTTTGCTAGAATTATTCTTCGCTTGATTTCTTCCGTCATGACGTTCTCCTTGGTGATCAGGGAGCCTAAGTATGTGAATTTGTCCACCACTATAAAGGTAGAATTATCAACCGTGAATTGGTGGTCGATGTTTCTGGCTATATTGTTGGGTGATGATGCCATTATCTTAGTTTTATCTTCATTTACTTGCAGGCCCTAATTTTTTGAGGCGTTTGACAAGGTGGTATACATTTCTTCTACCTTGAGTGTTGTGCGGGCAACTAGATCAACATCATCTGCATATGCCAAAATTTGGGATGATTTATTAAAAATGTTTCCTCTGCTGTCTATTTGGGCATCCCTGACCTGACATTTTTTATTTTGTTATATTATTTTAATACTCTACAATAGTACTTGTACCTGTATAGTGGCTGATATTGCGTGGTCAATCCTGGAATATATTACTTCGTTACTAACTGCTTTTGATGTTATTTAGATTCCCAAGTATTTGAAATTTTCTGTTGATTTTTAGTTCACGTTTAAATTTTTAGGATTTCTGGTTTTTCTTCTGCAACCAAGCACTCGGTTTTTTGTAAATTAATTCTAAGGCCCGACTTACTCGTATATAGTATACTGGTCTTCCAGTTTTCTAAGCATATATTTTACATCAATCTCGTCTTTAGTTAGAATGACTTGATCGTCTGCGAATTATATCATATACAATCTTCTCTTCGAATGGGATATTCATATTAAAGCACTTTTTTCTCCGCACTGAGCGCGTTTTATTCAGATATATTTTGAAAAGTGTAGATGCTATGCTGTAGCATTGCCTTAGACTATTACTTATAGGAATTTCTATGGATAATTTGTTTTCAGTTTTAATGTTTACCATCATATTTTTGTAAAGTTGTAATGTTTTAATAATTTTTTTATTCCTTGTTTTTAAATTTGTACTCAGATTATTGGAAGACTATATTTATTGGTTGAAAGGTTGTTATCTAATCTTTTCTCAATAACATGCTTTAGAGAAAATATAATGTCTTACAATCTGCCTGTACGAAAGCGATTTTATTCGGCTATATTTCTCACCTTAATTTTATTTTTTAGTAAACAGTAAAGTTATGACACTCTGTAGTTTGAACAATTTTTTTTTGAACGAGTTTGAATGAGTTCGAACGAGTTTTTATTACTAAATGTTGTTAATATGTGTGTGATCTTATACATTCCGGAGGTGGAGAAGTCTCTAAATTTCTACGGAATTCGAGGTATTTCTTTGAATTGGTTCCAGTCTTACTTGAGGAATAGAAAACAACTAGTTAGAGCAACTAATACTGACTTTAGTCACAAAAGCATTGTATGTGGAGTAAGACAAGGTTCAGTATTGCGTTCTCTATTGTTCGTTATCTCTATAAATTACATCAATAACTTAATAATTTATTAAAATTTTTTTCTTGTTGCTGATGATACCAGCATTACCTGGAGGAACTCCAATATTTCAACTCTTAATGCAACTATAACTTCTGATCTACTTAAAATAAAAACTTGGTTCGACTCTAATTTATTCTCTTTATTGTAAATAAGACAGTAGTATTATCCTATAAAGGAGTTTTTCAAACCTTACTTCTTAATTTTAGCTAAATCAGTATCGTTGATTCTGTAAAATGTCTTGGTATTTTAGAGACAGCAACCTTAAATGGTCCCTTCATGTCGATTTTGTTAAGAAAGAAACTAGCCTCAGCCTGCTAAACAATAAGATCTTTTTCGAAGAAAATCAATTAAGCATCATCCAAAATAACATATTTTTCTTTGTTTTAGTCTCTTTGATATGGTCTTCCCTTTTGAGGTTCTAGTATAGCTGTCCAATCGGATGTTATTTGTAAATAAAAAAGAGCAATACGGTATCTTTTTGGCCACAGTAAAATAAGACATTGCAGAAGCTACTTCAAAAATCACCAAATTTATCTCTTTGAAGTTGTTTTCTTTATTCGTAAACACCTACATGTTTTTCCAGCACGAAATAATGATGACTACTCCAGAAATTCAACCTTTGATGTGTATTTACCGATCCCGTCCACTGAGTTAGTAAAGAAGTCTATATCATATTCGGCAAAAAAATTATACAACCATCTCTCTTTGCAACTTTTTTTCTTAAGTTGACAAAATCTGTCTGAAAGACCATCAGTAGAAGAATTTCTTACCGATTAACTAAGAAATTGCAGAAATTGTTTATGTAAAAGTAACTAACGTATTTATATAGATATATATATATATATATATATATATATATATATATATATATATATATATATATCTATATATATATATAAATATATATATATATATATTTATATATATATATGTATATATATATAGTGAACGGCTAAATTATGGAATATTATCATTATTTCGAGAATCGTCGAGTTTTGAGGGAAATCCCGAAACAGGTCGATTTTTGTTATAAAATACCCATCTTATAATTTACATGGAATAGGGATGACGTTACCGGTGTGGGTGTAGTGACATAACCGTTATTTTTTTTAAATAGAAATTGGTATAATGCGACACCACATTCATTTTTAACCAAAATATTTTTGTAAGAGTACAAAAACAATTTTTTTTTTATTTAAATTCAACTAAATTACAACTAATGATTTAATTCATAATGTACTTTAAAATAACCAAAGAAAACAATTATTTTAAATTAAATGTTCGAAATGCCATCCATCGGTTCCTGCCATGACTTTTTGAAGTTAATACTTAAAAAATCAAAAATAAGTAAAAATAATAATGGACACAAAAAGTTATCTCATAAACACTGAAACTTTTTGTCAAATGTTAATTCAAGCAAGTGATAGTGGCATAGTTACTGTAATATTTGTTGACGTAAATGTTTTGATTTTGTGAATTGTCATTAGTTGTCAATTGTAATTTTTACTTTTGAATACTAAATTATGGCTCACCTATATGAAACACAACGCATAGATATATTAATTTTTAGCGGATGCGGAAATAAAAAAAAACACAGAACAAGGTATGCAATTTATTCAAAATAATATTCCAAATTTATATTCCAAATTTATATTCCAAACGCTGGGCGTCCTAAAATTGAAGACAATGTGAAACTTGATATTTTATTAAATGTACATGAGAATCCTCACAGTAGTTCAACACAAATGGGTAAATATGCTGGAGTTTCCCAACGATCGGTATACGTATTTAAAAAAAAGAAAAATACCATCCCTGCAAAATTCAACTACATCAGGAATAAAACGACGACGATCCCGATCGCCGGCTTCAATTTTCTGAAATTATGCAGGATTTATGTATCCGCAATCCACATTTCATTGATCAAATCCTTTTTTCGATGAAGCCACATTTTTTATACATGGTACCGTAAATCGTCAAAATTACAGATATTGGAATCAAGAAAACCTTCATTGGATGACTGAGTAACACGCAATATCCTCAGAAAGTAAATGTATCGACAGGGATCATTAATGACAGAATCATTGGCCCTTTTTTTCTTAAAGAAAATTTTAACAGGAGAACGTTGTTTAACTTTTTTGAGAAATCAACTTATACCTGTCCTTGCTAACATGTATCCAAATGCCAATAATCCAAATTTACCTAGTGAAAACATCTGGTTTCAGCAAGTGGAGCCCCTTTGCATTACGCACGTGAAGTACGTCAATTTTTAAATCATTGCTTTCCCAGTAGCTGGATCGGAAGACGAGGTTTTATAGAGTGGCCAGCAAGGTCGCCAGATCTAATACCTTCAGACTTTTCCTGTGGGGTTACATATAATCAAAAGTTTATGTCAATAGACCCCAAAACTTACAGGACTTGAAAGATAGAATTAGGCATGAAATAAGTCCAATTACCCCAGAAGTCATACGCAATGTATTTGATGAAGTACATTGTGTACATGTGTAAAGTACATTATTAATTAAATCATTAGTTGTAATTTAGTTAAATTTAAAATAAAAAAACTTGTTTTTGTACCCTTAAAAAGATATTTTAGTTAAAAAATTAATGTCGTTAGAGAATTAAATTCTCGTTTAAATGAGGTGTCGCATGATACCGATTTATATTTAAAAAAATTAACGATTACGTCACTACACCTACCCCGGTGACATCATCCCTACTCCATGTACGTTGTAACATGGATATGTTATAACAAAAATCGACCTGTTTCGGGATTTCCCTCAAAACTCGACGGTTCTCGAAATAATGATAATATTCCATAATTCTTATACAAATTTATTAATTTAAATTTTGCAATGGATTGTGTATTTTATTATCTTTTATTTTTTTATATTGACGATTCATGTAATTCCAGTAAATTTTAAATTGTTGTTCTTTTTCTGTCTTTTTGTAAGCTTTGTCCGTAAAATTGTACAATTTTCAGTGACAATAAAGCATATTTATATTCTATTCTATTCTAAAGTCATGTCCTTTATACAATAAAGTGAAAATATTCGCTAGTAATTCCCGTAATATTTGTGGGCTGGCATTGTAAGTTTTAATAATTCGTTCGGTATACCTTGTGGTCCGCAGAGTTTTCGAATTTTTAGATTTTTTATCGCATCTTGGACTTCCTGTACTAATATTTCATTGTCTTTATCATATTTCATTTTATATGTTGTGATAATATTCGCAAATTGCGTTCTTGTTTGAGTCAACAGTTGTAAATATACTTCCATAGATCAAGCATAAAACACTAGTAGAACTAAATATATTAGAGACAATGAGACCCCTTGTTAAAAAAAAAACAATTTTGAAACATAACATAAAGTTTCAGTCATACCCGAAGAATTAAACTTAAAGTAGAAATTATGATAAAACTAAAACTATGTAAATGAAAATCGTTTACTCTAAATAATAATTGATTCTTTTAAAATTTTTTATTTAGAATAGATAAAAATACTAAAACAACATCTACCATAATTGATTATATTGTCTCAGATTTCTCACTCCTTGATGTACGTTCTCCAATTATTAATGCAGGACTCTCTGACCATGAAGCAGTATATACCAAGTTTAACCCTCTTAATGAACAATCCTCGAAAATCCAACGTCTAGGTAAGATTTTTTCAGCTCAGAACTTTCGTAAATTACAAAGTTGTGCTTGCATTCTGGGTGGCACTTTCCCTCTGTGGACGTGGACTATAATTTTAGTGATTTTTAGATAAGCTTGTCTGCTTTTCAATAAGGCATTTTCTTTAATTACAATTAAATCAAAACATTACAAACTTTGAAATACCAAGGGTATCCGCATATCAGCCAAGAATATGCGTTTACTACTGTGCATCAAGAAATGTACTACCAATGTCTTTGTCACTGAATATATCTCCAAGCACAGAGGAACTTATCTAAAAGTTATCAAAACAGCAAATGTACTATGAGAATCGTCTGCGAAGCTCTAAAAATGTTTTAAGGGAAACTTGGTCCATAATAAACGATCTTCGAAATCAAACTAACTCAGCTCAAACATTTTCTCTTCCAAACCCTGAAAATCTAAATGAATACTTTGTTAATGTGAGTAAAAATATAACATCAGCTATGTTGCCACAACAAAATCCTATCCTTCATTCTTTATAACACCAGTTGAAAAATCTGAACTGATCGAAACAATCCGTAGTATCAAAAGCAAATCTTCCTGTAGTACTGATGGACTATCCATAAAAATGTTCCTAAATCTTCCAAATATTGTGTTGAAAGTCCTGATCTCACTAATTAACGATTTCTTCAAAAAAGGTATATTTCCAGAGTGCCTAAAACAGCCATTATTACTCCTCTTCATAAGGGTGGTGATAAATCTAATGTCTGCAACTATAGACCCATTGCCTTACTACCAGTCCTATCCAAAATTATTGAGAGACTTATAAAAGCCCGACTTATGTTATTTCTCGTTGAAAACAACATTTTATCACAAAGTCAGTTCGGCTTTTTATCTAATAAATGTACCAGCGATGCTATGTTTTCTGTACTGCATGAGATCTATTAACCACCAAACAATAATCTTTATACTGCCACTGTTTTTTGTGACTATGCTAAAGCTTTTGATTGTGTGAATCATAACATTTTGATAAAAAAACTGAATTTCTACGGAATTCGAGGTATTTCTTTGAATTGGTTTCAATCTTACACGAAAAATAAGAAGCAACTAGTTAGAGCAAATGATACTGACTCTAGTCACAAAAGCATCGTATGTGGAGTACCACAAGATGCAGTACTGGGTCCTCTACTTGTCCTTATCTTTATAAATGACATTACCAACTTAAAAATCGATGGAAAAATTTTTCTTTTTGCTGATGATACTAATATTACCTGGAAGAATTTTAATATTGCAACTCTTCATGCAATTCTATCTTCTGATCTACTTAAAATAAAAACCTGGTCCGACTCTAATTTACTCCCTTTTAACGTGAATAAAACAGTAGCATTATTCTATAAAGGAGCTCCTCAACCCTTGCTTCTTAATAACAGTCAAAACAGTATAATTGATTTTGTAAAATTTCTTGGTATTTTTGTAGACAGCAACCTGTCGTTGATATCGATTTGTTAAGTAAGAAACTAGCCTCAGCCTGCTATGCAATAAGATCTGTTTCGAAGGAAATGAATTTAGCATCTTCCAAAATAACATAGGTACTTTTCTTTGTTCGAGTCTCATCTTCGATATGGCCTTTCTTTTTGGAATTCTAGTACAGCTGCCCAATTTGATGTTATTTTTAAATTACAAAAAAGAGCAATACGGTATCTTTTTAGGCTCAGTAAAATAACACATTGCAAAAGCTTCTTCAAAAATCACGGGATTTTAACAAACTCTTCCCTCTCTATATATACTAGAAAAGGTTTGCTTAATTCATAATCACCTACATGTTTTTCCAGCAAGACCTAGTCATGACTACTTCACCAGAAATTCAAGCTTTGATGTTTATTTACCGATCCCATCCACTGAGTTAGTAAAGAGATCTGTATTATATTCAGCAAAAAAATTATTCAATCATCTCCCTTTTCGATACTATCAATACAAGATAACAGGAAATATTTACTCCTTTATAAAAAACTTTTTACAACAAATATCGTTCAAAGTAAAAACAAATGGGGAAATTTCGGCGACATTTGGGCAAAATAATGGAGTCCCACAAGGCTCAGTACTCAGTTCAACACTATTTATTCTTGCAATAAATGATATTTGTTCCAGTATTTGTCCACCAGTCAAGCACTTAATATATGCAGATGGCCTTATTTTATATTGTCAAGGAAACCGTACAATTGCCACATGCAACGTGCTCCAAACCGCTGTAAAACTACTTAGCGAATGGTCCAAAAAAACCGGATTAGCTCTTTACACGACTAAATCAAAATTAATACGGTTTATCAGAAGACCCTGCAGCCAAAGTCCAATTATCGCCCTTAATGAAACTCCATTGCAGCTAGTTACTCACCACAAAATACTTGGTTTAACGTTTGACAGTAGGCTAACGTGGAAACAGCATATTAGTGTATTAAAGGGAAATGCAATGAAGAGAATCAATATCATCAAGGCGCTATCAAAGTATACATGGGGTGCAGACGAAACCATCTTACTTAATATATATAGAGCATTAATCAGCTCAAAACTGGACTACGGCAGCTTCATATACATGTCTGCATCAAAATCTGACTTAAAGCTACTGAATTCTGTGCATAACACTTCTATTCGTCTTTGCTTAGGCGCTTTCATATCTAGTCCCGTAGATAGCCTTTACTGCGAGGCTAATGAACCACCTCTCTGGATTCGACGAGAGTATCTTCTTCAATCTTACTTTGCTTCCATATCCGCAAACCCACCCAATCCAGTCTACCATTTAATTACTTCAACATCACCTCCGGAGACCCCGCAAAGGATCCAATCAATAATAGACAACCTAAAATTAACTCTAAGAAAAACCATCGACCTTACTAAAACACATCCCTTCCCAATCCCGGATACTGCGCTTTGCAATAGACCAATTCACATTCAATCACTTCTCCATTAGGATACAGTAAACATGAAACCTCAAGCCTTTTCATAAGATAACACTTCAACGAAATCATAAACATGGATGTGTAGTTAAAAGAAAAAAAATTAGATCAGGAGAATAATTGTCGATGTAGTAGTATAAAGTCTCTGTTGATGCTGGTGTGACGATTAACACAATTGGGACTGTTTTTCTTTTCCTTGACTATTTCCAAATCCTCAAAAACAGTGTCAATTGTGTTAATCATCACACCAGCATCAACAGAGACTTTGTCTCACTTCATCGACAATTATTCTCCTGATCTAACTTTCTTTCTTTTAACTACACATCCAGTTTTACTTACTTCTACATTTCTTTCTATATTCCCATAGCTTAATATCACCTTATATAATCCGCCATACTTAACTCTATTCTTGTCACCATTAATACACTAACATCCCCCTTTTCCAATATCCAATTTCTCATCCTCTCCAATAACTACCATCTAACTAATCACACAGGTTTTCTTATAAATACTAACTTTACATCTATCAATCTCTTATCACAATCAGTTTCAGTATCCCCAGCTTACATCTTTACATTCATCTCCTATTTCCTTTTCTTTCTTTTTCTTTTATTTCTTTTTCCTCGATTCATCTTCCATAAATTTCAAACCTACTTTTATCTCTACTTACTTCATACAAGGAAACAATTAGGTAATAACATTCTTTTTATCGCCTTTAAAATGATTTATTAATTTCAACTACCTAACTTAAATTTTGCCTTACCCTGGTATACCAAATTTATTTTACATCACAGTCACTCATTGTTTTACATTCTCCCACCTTTTTAAATACCAAAAATTGCTATTGATCCTACTACACACAAAACACAATTCTTCACTAAAAACTGCCTATTCACAAACTTAAGCATAATGACTTTTGCTCCTACCACATCATTCCACTTGACATTGACGGGTACTAACTGATTTTTCATACCATCTTTCTATCAGTTAGCCCAAGACTCCAGCACAGATCAGAGGTAATGTAAGTCGATAAAACCTCACCAGCTACAGGGGGTCATGTAAGATGCCCCTATTTTCAGTTTTTAATAATCAACAAGTTAACAGTCTATTGCATTTACCTTGATAAATACCATGAGGATTGTTTTTTAATACGGATGTCCTTCCAATGTTTTTATGTGGCCATACAATGTTTTTAACAACTTTTTATGTAAGTAGTAAAAAACCAACGTGTTCTTTCTATATATTTAAATTTTAACTTACTTGTTTTTTAATATTGGTATTTTTACTCTCTCTTTTAGTAAACTGATGATGGAATGATTTAATTCCGAAAAGATCTTCTTTAAAATAAAAATTTTAAGCTTTTAGTAAGCATTTTTTATACCTTAATACACACGAACACCACGTGCTTTGTATTCAACAGGTATACTAGCCACTCCTGAATATCTCCACTTCATGGTTTGTTCCAGTTTCACTTTTCCAGTTTCACAGAAGATTTTAAAATACTAAAAACAGATGATAAAAACCAAGCAATATGCACAGACTCCCTGTCGTCACTACAATTGATAAAAAGTCTATACTCTCAGCATCCCTTATTTCAAGAAATCCATAGGACTTACAGTGCACTCGCTTTTCAAGGTGTAAATGTAACGATTATCTGGCTACCATCCCATATCGGCATCTCCGGTAATGAAAAAGCAGACCAAACAGCCAAGAAAGTTTCTTGTCTAAACAGTAAATCCTCAAAAGCCCAACATATTCAAATCCATAATGACCTAAAGCAAATTTTCAAGCAACAACAGTATCATACCTGACAAACCCACAAGAACACAACCAAGAGTGCATTACATGAGATCCGGCAGACTGTTGAAAAATTTGAACTTCCAACTATCTCTAGAAACGAAAAAGCTGTCATCCGAAGATTAAGAATAGGACATACCCGATTCACACATGAATACTTAATGAAGTCCGAGCCGAAGCCCAATTGCCAAATCTGCTCAAGTACATTAACTGTGAAACACATCCTGATCGAGTGTCCCCGGTACGCAAAACACAGAGGGCAACATAAACTTAAGTCTAATATCAAAGACGTTTTAAACTCACGCGATTAAGTCTTTAACCTAATTGGTTTCTTGAAAACATTCAGTTGTTCAACAAAATATGACCCCTTGTTTTCCATGTACTTTACTTATATTATATTGTTTAGTCATAGGTTCTAAGCTTATAGATTAACTATAGCAATTAGTTACATGTGCTTGTTGTAATTATTGTACACAATATTGTTTGTGTCAATGGTCATTGCAGCCGAGACACATTATTTAAATAAAAAAAAAATTGGTATTGCTATTCCCAGATTTAGCCATACGGCTCTCACTCCCTTTAAGGGGAAAATTCACTCATCCCAGATACCTACGGTATCAAAAGGATTGAGCTCTGGTGGGACTCTTTCCGTGTTATCGAGCCCTAGGTGACTTGGTATGCTGGAGTATCTCCCAAAAATTTTCGTACACATCTGGATGTTGAGAGAAGTACAGCTTTCTGCATGGTCTTGTAGAGATGTTCATTCAGACCTAGCTTTCTTATGTTTTCTAGGAGGTTCTTCGGAATAACTCCAGTAGTAGAGAGAATAATAGGTATTGTCTGGGTACTTTCCATTCTCCACTGTCTTCGTATTTGAATTTCCAGATCCCTGTATTTGGCGATCTTTTCGTTTTGTTTAATTCGAAGATTATTATTGTTGGGTATCGCCACATCAATTAGTATTGCTATTATTATTATATATTTTTTTTAACTTTTCTAAGCTTTGTCCATAAAATTGTACAATTTTCAATACAATAAAGCATATTTCTATTCTATTTTATTCTATTTTTATAATTTATAAAATTATTTAAATTCTCCTGCAGCATTTCTTATTTAATACTGCAGTAAATTTTAAAATTCTAGATTTAAATGAATAATTTTATCACCAGCTAAACAATAATGAAAACAGCTTCTGAAAGAAAAATATAAACATTTACACGCCCCTTAATATTTACTAAAGCCATAAACGACACAGAATTCCGTATTTTCCCGTTTCATTACTGAATTAAACTCATTTCAATATTAAAAATTTTATGCACATGAAATGGAATATGCAGCGTGCAGATGCACCAGAGATAGTTTTCTGCAATAGAACAATTATTTTTGTTTGCGAGTTCTTCTGGACGTTTCTCCAGGGAAACAATGATAATTATGCTGCAATGCACATCCGCCGTATTTATCTTACTCGTTTGGTTTTTGTCCTTTCACATATTTTTTGCTATGAAAAGTTTTGCGCTGCAAACAGTCAGTCGTGCTAAAAGTGTTGTTAGGGTCACTTTCTTGTAGGATGAGTTAGTAGTTGTAAACTGGTCCATTTTGTTGAAATGACAAAATAAAAGGATGTAGTGATCGATAAAGAACTTTTCTCTATAAAAAATTTAAGATAGTAAGAGCTTTAATGCTGATAGCTAACCAATTTAAAAAGGTTTTTTAAAGAACTTTTTGTACAGTTTACCAATATATTGAAGAGGGTGAATCACTTTCAAAAACTTAATTTAACAACGTGAACTATTGAAGATTTTCACAATTCCAGCGGTGTCCTAATTTCACTATCTTTTGGGATTAAATTATTTTATTTGAAACTAATTTTATCGTGATGTGTATGTAGGTACTTCGTGAATTTCTTACTTTTCATTTTTAAATATTGTATTTATACGGGATCAAACCACAGTTTTAAACCACAACATAAAAATCAAATTATTTGTAAGGTATATCATAGACTAAAAAACAATAACTTTAACGCCTTGGCGACGACGTGTACCACCGGTGGTACATGCTGTATATTATTTGTAGCCGTCGTGTACCACCGGTGGTACATGGCAATATATTGAGTTCACGTGCTATAAAATCAACCAGATTTAAGTGAAGCTAGCAATATTCATTCCTCGGCTATATAAAAGGTATAAGTACATTAGTGTACCACCGGTGGCGCACTCGTTTATTATTATGGTCAGAACGTGACGATAAAAAGAGGACATCAAAAATAATAATTATTTTTATTTTCCCATTTAAAGATATTAAAATAAAATAATTCTGAATAAAAATAAAACCTTTAGCTTACTAACTAATATGACAACAAATATTAAACATCAAAAACTTATTATTCTTATATTTCTTAAAACTAATTATATGAAAATTAAAACAAAAGCGAAAAAAAAAAAATTAACATGAATTACGTTTTATGTTTTTCATTGAAGCATTCTAAACATAATACAGGGTTGTTTGGACAATCCTGACAGAACATATTTATACGTTTAGTTTTTTTTTCTGACATGAGTACTACCAGCAGCTTCCTGCAATTTTTCGTAACAAGAGACACACCTGCGGTTGTTACGCACTTTTCCCTCATATTTTGCCAGCTTATGAATAGTCATACTGCTACGAGACTTTTTTGTGTGGGTTTTACTGCTTTCATAGTTTCAAAAATGTTCGACAATAACTCACGTGCAACTAGTACTCTAAATTCCAACATGTGAAGTTTTTTGTTTGGGTTTGAGTCATTAAAAATAATCCATGCGTTCACCATAGCTGTGCCCAAAACAACCTCCACAAATACTTTTTTATACCATTTTAGGCATTTTCTCAAACAGGTATAATACGCAGACATTTGATCTGATCCCCTTTTTAGCTTTGTTTTAAGCAATTACTGCAGGAGGTTTGAGAATGTCCTGTCCTCTGCTCTTCGATTTTGCTTTCCAGTAGCCTGTAGATTACAAATGTGGCTTGGAACAGTGCTTATCATTAAAACGGCACGTTTGTCTACCCACTTTACCACACGTACTCCGTTCTGATTTTGTTTGCCGTAAATCTCTCCTATTTGAAATTTTTTTGAGTAACTGATTTTGGAACTCCTCGTTTATTTGCCGCACAAGTACGTTTTAGCTTTTAAAAGAGACCTGCAAAGCTGAACGCTAGTATCTTCTTCTTCAAGTGCCATCTCCGCGGCGGAAGTCGGCAATCATCATAGCTATTCGGACTTTTGAGACGGCTGCTCTGAAAAGTTCATTTGATGTACCACTCTCTCTGGTTGCGCATCCCTGACATTCTACGCCTCTCTACGCTTCTCTTTCCTTGGATCGTTCCCTGCATAATCAGAACGCTAGTATAGAAGTTATCTATCTATAACGTTCGACCCTCATTCAGTAATCCTTGCAGTAAGTCCATACAGATGTCGTAAGTGTCTCCATAAGATGGAATAGGTGGATTTGGCTTATTTTTCCCTGCATATATTCTAAGGGTCATAAGTGTAGCCCTCTGTTGTGCAAATTTTGTAAATTTTTACTCCGTATTTGTGAGATTTAGCAGGCAAATACTGTCGAAAGGCTAGTCGGCTTCTCCAAGGCACCATCGTCTCATCTATTATAATTTGTTTGCCAGGAGAAACTGTCTTTTTTAAATTGATTACAGAAGAGATCGACAATATATTTGACTTTGCCCAATCGATTACTACTGACAGCAGGATTTTCATTATTCGCAAAGTGTAAAAATTTCAACAGTATATCGAATCGGTCACGTGTCATAGTTTGTTGAATAAGTTTGTTACCAAACATTTCACTGCTACTCCAGTATAAGCGCATTTTGGGTAAATGATTTATGCCCATAGTTATAATTATGTTGATAAGTTTTTTTATTTCAATACGATTTGTTACTTTCTACTTCCGGTACATTAAACGAGGGCGCAGTACATGGGATCTCAAATATTGCTCCGCAAAACGATTTGTCTCTGAAACAGTCACAAGTAACAAACTGTCCAAAAATGTCACATGGTTTCGGCAGGTTTATAGTGTCTACAATTACACCACTCTGTACAGAGAACTTATGTACTGAACTCACTGGAATGTGTTCACATACACTCCATGTATCACTTTCTTTACCACGATTCTGCATAAATATTTTATTATCTGACTGGGCAGTCATTGCCTCTATTTCTTCATCAGAGTTTTGGTTATATGGCTCGATGTCTGATTCCTCTTGCCCACTATCACTGGGAACATAAGATTGTTCTAAATCTGCGAAGGGATCAGATTCATCCGAAGAAGTAACAGAAACAGCAGCTGAAGTTAAAGAGTACGCTAGTGGCTCTATGTTCTGGGATAATGTTGCTTGAGGTTTAACATTCTGTAGTGACGTAGAAGTAGCGGCTTGAGTATTTTCATGTTTTTCTTCGTTATTTTCTGTGTCGGCGAAGACCAACGCAACTATTTTTTTTCTCTAGAGGACATTTTTACTGGCTAATCTGAAACAGAAAGCTATTTTATAGACGCATTCTTCAGTGACCACCGGTGGTACACGTTTCAAATGTCATTCAAGTGTAAAAAAAACACATTTTAAAAGTTAATACAATTTTTTTGTAATTTAAATCCAGTGACACTTAAAATAAATGAAACGTTGGTCTCGGCTCTGACTAATGACAACGTTTTGAGGTGCCGTCGTCGTCATTGGACAATGTTGGCTATCTGTGAGATTTCCCGAAACATTTCTTGTTATCTGGACTGGTTGATTTTGACAATTATGGGTTAAGAAACAAAGGTCTGGGTTGTAATTTCTTTTCCATGCTGTATTTTAAATATGTCCCTGTCTTTTGCTTTAAATATTAGGCTAAGGTTATTTCACCTACTCTACAAGTATTTCGGCTGATGATGATGAGTTAGTAGTTCAAATCCTGGTATTCTGTCTCAACATTCTAAATCAGTTTTATCGCCTACATAAGATTTCTGAATAAATTACAGGATCTCAGATAATACCTCACACTTTGATCTGATACGTCCCTTTATTTACAATTGCCAAATTTAGAGGCTTGGTCTAATGCTTCTTACCATATAGTCTCAGAAAAACTATTTTTTATAATTGTTTTTATAAAAATCGATGGTTCGATCTTTAAGATATAAACCAGCTGCTAACTGGCTCTCTAGCTCATTTAGCGTTACCTAGGATAAATATGTAGAATAGATGACAAAAGAGTAGACACCGACGTACAAAAAAAGAGTAAGTCCATGACCATAATGGAAATTTCGATGGGCTTACATAGAAACATATTGAAAAGGACAAAGGAGAAACAACTATAACAACTTGTCCAGTTAGCAGTAAGATAAATATTTAGTAAAGATCAAGAAAAGTTCCCATAATTAAGTTTTAGTTCAGTTTGAGTTCACTGGTTTCCAGTGAAGTCAAATTATACAATTTTTTAGTCACAACTGCAATCACTATATATTATGTGTAATTGTTTAAAATATAGATACGTATTTAATTATCAAAATTGTGTTTAGAAAGTGACGGTTAACAACGATATTTTCTACATTATGAGAATGCAAAAAGTTCGTCCTCAATTATTCGTAAATTTTTTACTGTGTACAATCCTTTATATAATTAGGGATTTTGTTTGGGGTTGTCGATTTATATCTTTTAACCTCAAGAGATCCCCAAACTGATAAAGCAAAATGTCGGCAGCAGCTTTTGTGGCTTTCGCTTAGGTGTTACTCCTGTTATTTAATAGTTATTCCGTTAATATCTTTAACACGTTAAGCGAGGGTGTGACGGTCTGAAAGTGGTTCGTAGATGGGTTGGGTTCTATCCCATTTATCATTTATAACGAGTTTTATTTTGGAGAATTTACACTAAATGACCACTATCTGGAATAACGGTAACAATTGGGGTCTATTTTAAGACATTTATTTTTATATTCACTGTAATATTAAATTTGCTTAAAAAATGTTTTTTAAAAGGCAAATTAAATATTAGAAAACACACTTCCAAAATCCACAAGGAAAATAAGTTCCTGTAGCTGGCTGAATACCATGTATCACAAAAAATTTGTTAAAATCCTTTATAAAAGGTATATAATTAAAAAAACCCAATCGGGCTATGTTATGAAGACAAAACGTTTTCGGAATCCATATTCCATCATCAGTGTCTAGGTGTACATGTTTTGAGCCACTAACTATCTGGGTAAAAACCCGTTAAAAGCTATAGGTTAGATTAGATTAGATTATGTGAGGTCGTTAAGGCCATGCGGCCTCACCGCACTTCGACCTATAGAGATCTTTTGTGCATACCTTAATCTAGTTAAACTCCAGAATGCCAATACTTCTGATGAAGTTGATTAGCTTCCTAGGTGACTTGTTTCCTATGTCAGAGGACGCCAGACTGACCTCTCCTAGGAATTTTAGTCTTTTGCAGAACAGTGCTACGCAGTTGCATAGTATATGTTCTGCCGTTTCTTTTTCATTGTGACAGAAACGACAGTTCTCACTATCTGATTTGCCCATCTTCTTGAGATGATATCTCAGAGGGCAGTGACCAGTGAGAAGGCCAGTGACCATTTTGATATCTTTATTACTCATTTCGAGAAGACGGTTTATTGCAGTAGGCGACACTTTTATGAGCCTTTTTGCTTGCCTTTGTACTGTTGTGTTAGACCAATATGATCTTAGTTGATTGAGTTCCCAGGTACGGAGTTCCTCTCTGATGTGGCTTTTCGATAGTCCACAGAAGGGTTCCGGACCCTGAAATGGGGTATTAGCTCCTTCTTTTGCGAGGCTGTTAGCTTCCTCATTTCCTGCAATTCCCTTGTGACCTGGCACCCACATCACAGTTACATTGTTGCGTTCCGCCAGCTTCTTGAGAGATTGTTTACAGTCCCAAACCAACTTCGACTCACATGTAAATGACTTTAGAGCCTTTAAGGCGGCTTGGCTGTCTGATAAAATAAGGACTCTTGCCCTACGGGTGTCTCGGTTGAGACATTCTTGGGCACTTATGTCTATAGCATGTATTTCTGCCTGGAAGATAGTTGGGGCGTTTCCAGGAGATTTAGATTTAGCCTGAAATTGGGCCCAGTAACTCCCACTCCTGCCCTTTCATCTATCTTAGATCCATCCGTATACCATACGAGTGAACCTTCTTCCACTTTTGGTTCAATTTCTTCACCCATTTGGTGGTTTTTTATGACCACTTCAAAGGGTGTTTCAAAGTCTAATTTGACTGGCATAACATCTGTCGGCATGTCCTTAGAATCCAATGGAATTTCTTCTAAGATTTTCAGGTGGCCAACTAGATCTCCAGGTTTCATTATTTGTGTCTGTCGCAGTTTTAAGGCGGTAGTTACTGCCTCTCTCCTTATGCAGAACTGCAAAGGAGGAAGGTTCAGCATCGCCTCTAGGTTAGAACTATAGGTTACAATTTAGTTTACATTATTCAAACTTATATATTAGGATGTTAAAGTTACCAGTGGATTTTATAACATGGCAACGTACGACTCTACATGAAGTTGCTGGTCCTGAGACAAAGTGTCTACGAGGACTTGATGATAGCAACTGATTGAAAATATTGAATACTTTTAAGTTATTTATAAGATCCTTGTAGATATGACCTAAAGGATAATTTGTGTACACATCTGTTTTCGAAAGAAATTTATTGCCTTATTTCCAGGTCGCTATTTCCAACCGCAACCGCTAAATTAATTAAAATTATGTCAGTAATGTTCTGTGCAGTTTATGCTAGACATCGACGAGAATACGTATCATAAACTTAGATACTAGTGACGAATTTTGACTTACGTCAGTAGTGTACTAACTTGGGGCATTATTTTTTAAACTATGAAATACAAATTCTGGCTTTACGTCAGTAGTGCGTGATAAACTAATCAATTATTACTATTACCGTTGACTAAAAGTATTTATTTATTTGTGTCAATTGTTTAGAAACATTAACTTTGTGCTAATTGCTGCCGAAAATAAGTACAAGAGGAGATAAGATGCTTTTGACTACGAGGATAAAGTGAGTATCTGTTTATTATTTGTGATTTTAAAACCTTCATTATTGCAAGTAACAGTTTGGATCACTAAAACTTTTCTACTTACCTACGTCCTACATTATACTCTCACGGTATTTTACTAAATATTTCTTCAGGTTACGATGCGTGCAAGGTAATGAACAAGGACCAACTAATTGGATAATTGACGACAGCAATAACGATGAAATTCCGATAAGACAGTCTGCTAGTATAGAATCAACAAATGTTATGGAAGTAAGTCCTAAAACTAAGTAAAGAAAGAGAGCTAGAAATCCTGCACGTTGAAAAAGGAATACCTACAAGAGACTGAGAAACACCGGTAAGGAATATACAACACTGTCAAAGGGTAAATTAATTACTGCAAGAAAGGTTCTTCCTCCCTGTAATATAATATGTAGAAGTGTACTACAAAATTTAGTAAAGAAGAGAAAAACTCGTTATTTGACAAGTTTTGGGGATTGGCAGATTTACACAGTCAAAGATCTTATGTAATGAACTGCATGCGTCCTATTCAAAAGAAATACATCAAAGCAGCATCTAGTAACACGAGGTCGCGAGGACTAAATAAAGCTTACTACTTTACAACACAAGACGAATATCGTCAAGTTTGTCAAAAATATTTTATCTCGTTAGGAATCAGTGAAAGATTCATTAGAACCACAGTTTCAAAACAACAAGACGGATTTTTTGAAAGTGAGAAGAGGGGCAAAACAGGTAAAAATAAGGTACCCGAAGAAATAAAAAATGGTATGCACGAACACCTATTGTCAATACCTGCAGTAGAAAGTCTTACACAAGAGCGAATACTCAGAAAAAATATATCGATGGAGGCAAGACACTGACCGATCTGTACCGTGATTATGTTCAGTGGTGTAATGTAAACGGAAAGTTGTCTATACGTATATCTTCAATTACGAGTATAACATGCCATTTCATACTCCAAAGAAGGACCAGTGCCTTACATGTACAACTTTTGAGAATTATGATATAGAGGGTAAAAATACCCTTAAAATGATTATGTATCTCATATACAAGAAAAAAACTTAAGCAGAGAAGAAAAAAATGCACACAAAAGCAATATTGGTGACTTATTTCAGGTAGCTTGTTTCGATTTACAAGCAGCTCTACCTCTTCTTAAAGGTGACGTTTCAGCTTTTTATTATAAGTCTCGTTTAAATTGCTACAATTTCACAATTTGTAGCCTTCAACATAAAGGACTGGGTCCTGTAGCGTGCTATATTTGGCATGAAGGAGAGGTGAATCGTCCCAAAATTCTCTTTCACATCGAATTTATCGGATATTTTTGGTTTTAAGTTTTGATTTTGTATAGCTCACAGTTTTTTAAATAAAAATTAGATGAAATGTTTTGGATTTATTTATAACGTTCGACATAACTTGAATAATTTTTGTGTAACCAAAGTTATTTTAATAGCCATGCTTAAAACAAGCATGGTTTTAATAAAATACATCCAAATTACTAAATTAATACGTCACTAGTACCTCACAAAATTGTAAAACTTACTCATCCTTTAATGCATTAATGACGTAACTAACTGCAAGCGATATTAATTATTAAAATTTTCCATGATAAAAAGAAATATTTACTACAGTTCTAACTTACCTACATCCTTAATTTCTAGAAGGGATTTATATAATACGGTTATTACTCTGAATATATTATACATTAATCTGACACAAAAAGGACGTATACTAATACGAAGGTTTAAGCAAACATTTTAATATAAATTAAAATTAACTTCAAGTCATCACCTATTAAAGAACAAAGGTAAACATCAATTAAATGCAGAAATACTAACTTACTAAAATGAATAATTTCCTGGTCAATTTTAGACAATTCTTTTTTTCTTAGAGATCATATAACTTTTTTTTAAGTAGCTCTTTTCAAACTCGGTGGAAGCTTTTCAAAATAAAATTATTTGTTTGTATTTTTTACTTAGTTTAGCCGAATTTATTCCACCACGCAACACATTAACCAAATAGTCCAGGTTGTGGGGCCGCTTCTGTAGGAAAAATGTTTCTGATTTTGTTTATTTGCGGATTTCTATTTAAAAATGTTCTCTTTTTTAAATGAATTTAAAGGGTGCCGGGAAAATTTTTTTTAACATTGTTTAAACAATTTTTTTAAAAAATTCCAGATGTCAATGTGAATTTTGCCCCGAAAAATGTTTTCTAGGTTTTTTAGGTTATTTTAAACAAAAAACTCTATTGTTTTTATTTTCTTTTCAAAGTTGCCTCGAAAATGCGAAATACTCGAAAATTTTCGAGGCTTGATAGCTCATAGGTATATGTAAATATTTTTTTTTTGGGGGTTATTTAGTTTTATTTAGTTTTAAGATTCTGAGAAACAATCGGGGCTTATTTTAATTTAGACCGTTGCTTTTTAGTTGTTAATTATGCGCGTCCACTCGATTTTTAAGCCGCCGCCTCGCCGTGACGCGCCCATTATCTGGTGCGTCTCTGTGGCACTTATAGAAATTTTTTAAATTCATTATTAGCATAGTTTTTTAACATTATATTTTTATTTATCAAATTAATTATTGCCAACGTGCTAATTTAATATGCCACTTATCATAATGTCATAAAGCGTATTGTTATTTTTTTTAATCTCATCGATACAAAATACTTATCTATTGAATAATATTAATATTTACCAAATTGTAAACTATACTTTTATTTACAATTGATACCAATAAATATTTCCACCTACCTCTATTCAAACTATATATTTCCTGACCTTATTGTAGAGAGCATAGTAGTACTTTTTCTCCCTAGAGAGACTAACTCCCTATGGAGTTAAAGTGACGTCATGGTATGTTTTCATGTCAGCAATGAAATGACTTATTGGCGCCCTATACTATATTCTATTACGTAATATTGTTCTGAAGCTATTTTCTTGTGGCATGATAAAATAATTACTATTTAAATGGGAATAAGCCACAATTAAAGGTTAAAGTACGTTTATTCACGTTTCAATTTCCACTTCGGAAATCGTTCTCAAAATACTGTAGTATTTTTATTAATCTAATTTATTGTCTTTATTTATTATCAAAGGTTCTACACTTATAACACTTACAAGTTTATTTAAAGTCTTTAATTGTACAATATAACTAATTTATTTCACACTAATAATTATATAATTTATTTACATTTAATACGCGCGATACATTTTAAAAACTCGACGTGATGTTATTTTCAGACTAACTGTCCTCAACAAAGTTCGCTCTTTAAATATAAAATGCCGTTAATCGAGAATTCCGGCGATTCCCTTCGAATAGACGAGAAGGTTACTCGGACTGGTCTTTCAGCTGAGCGGCAAACTTATTAGAATTCGGTCGGCGACCTTTGCTAAATGATCTCGAAGGCCATGGAACTGGTTTTAGCGTAGGGGTCCCTTGGATATTGCCTACTAGAAAAATAATTATTAGAAAAACATGTTTACAGTTTTGAGTCATATTATGCATCATTATTTATCGTAAAAATACAAACGTAAGTAAATTAAACAAATTTTGTTTTTTTGTTACTTGGTAAAAAAGTCTTCTAATAATTTATTTTATCTGACTCATTTATATTGACAATTCAGATATACATTATACATTTTAAAGTAGACGACTTTAAAATAATATTGTTGAGTTGCGTTCCTGGAACGACTTTACTTGTAAGATAGTTCATTCGATTACAAGAAATTACAAGATTACAAAAACTTTAACTTGAGAATATCCGTCAGAAAAAATCATAGCATGTAATTTGTCTTTAAAAAACAAACACATGACATGATGACAGTAAAAATCTCCTGTTAGTGATACCATAGTAAATTATGAGGGAAAAACCAGAAAAAAAACTTCATAATACTATCCCGACATGGTAAGTATTTCTCATGAATTTAGTTTACTTTCAACAAACACCAAATTCCGATTTTATATGTTTATTATTTACAAAACATAAATGATGTATCCTCTATATGTTACTGACTTACTAATATTGGTATTTTCCTTTTAATAACTTCCTCTTTTAATATGGGTAACCAGATCCTACTACATTCTGCCGAGAAATTGGGCGACACAATTGTTCTCATTTAGCATAATTAGAGCCGCTTCTTTGATTTTTCTCTTTTTACCATCCGTTTCTTTTAGGACTATATTTGAATCATTCCATCGAACCTTATGTTCATTATACCATGCGTGTTTACATATTTGAGATCTATCAAATTCTCGATTTTGAATACAAGATTGATGTTCAATTATTATAACATTTAATGTCCTTGATGTTTCACCTAAATACAACTGATCGCATTCACAAGGTATTTTATAAATGCAATTCTTGGTCCTTTCTTGTTCATTGTTATGTTTGGTTTTAGACAAAATAGATCTAAATGTGTTTGTTGTTTTGAATGTTGTTGAAATGTTGAATTTATTTCATATCCTTTTAAGTTTTTTTGATAATCCTTTTATGTCCTTCTTCTTTAAGTTCCATCTTCTATCGAAGGTTGGAAATCATCATGGCTATGCGGACTCTGTTGACTGCCGCTTCTTTTATGTATGGTATTGTTATTTTCCTCGTATTATTACTTGTGTATGCTGTAGGATCTTAATCTAAGTTGTTCTGTTCTATTTGGTCAATTGTTGAAAATTCTTTTTTTATAAACGATCAAGGATAATCATTTTTTAATAAAACACATGTTAACAAATGTTTTTCCTCCAAAAACGAATTTTCGTTAGAACAAGTAGTTTTGGCTCTATCGTATAATAATTGAATGATTCTTTTTTTAATAGTAATATTATTAATATCTATAATATAAGGATTTATTGATTCCCTTTTTAATATTAATATTGTGATTTGATTTGAAATTAAAATATCTGTTGGCTTGTGTCGGTTTTCTATACACCTGAGACTCATATCCAGTATAGTTCTTAGAGATTAAAACATCCAGTAAAGTTAGTGTGTTATTATATTCCTTTTCCATGGTAAATGTTATTGTCTATTCTCTATCGTTTATATCATTCAGGAATGTGTCTAACAAGTCTGATCCATGAGGCCATATTGAGAATACATCATCTATATATCTCCACTATACTGTGGGTTTTAAATTTTTGTTTCGAAATAATATTTGTTTCAAAATCTTCCATAAATATATGAGCTAATAATGGATATAAACTAGAGCCCATTGCTAGACCAAAATTTTGTTTATAGAATTCATTATTTAGTTGAAAATATGTATTATCAGTACATAATGTTAATAACTCCATTATAGCTAGTATGTTTAGTCTTGTTCTAGTTGCCAATGTATCATCATTCTCTAATTTTGTCTTGACTATATTTAAAGTCTTATCTAATGGCACATACGTAAATAAACTATTTATGTTAAAACTTACCAAAGTATTATTTAAATTAAATGCAATATTGGATAATTTGTTTGAACAATGTTGTGTATTTTTTATAAATGTGTCATTTTTATTTGCAAAATGAAAATGGGTCTAAGTGGTATATTCGTTTTATGAACTTTCAGTACTCCATAAAAATGAGGGGTCTTACTGTAACGAGGTGTAATTAATCTTCTCTGATAACTTGTTAAACAATTTTTAAACTTGAATAAAGTTCTATATATTTTGTTTTTTAAAGCTTTGTTGGATCCTTTGTTAATTTTGTATAAGGTCCATTTATTATTAGATCTTTAATTTTGTTTTCATATTGAATTTTATCCATTATCACAGTTGCATTCCCCTTGTCTGCTGGTACGATGATTATGGAGTCGTCATTTTTTAAATTTCTTACAGCCTTTAGTTCCTCTTTGCTTAAGTTTTGTCCAATTTTAATAGACTTTTCCAATTCAAGTTTACATAATATCATTGTTTAAATAGGACTAGTTAGCCAACGCAATGTATAAATTTGTTTGATTCTAATTAAGACAGTCACTAGATGTCACCACTCTTTCTGTCTCAATAGATTTTAATATACCATTGTTTGTTTGATATACATTATACTAGATGGTGCTATGTGAAAAAGTTAAGGACTAAACTAAACGTCCATTTTTGATCCACTGAATTAAATTCACCAGCGTTGCAATATTTCGCTGACATAGTAGCAACAGGTTTACTTACAAATGTTACAAAAAACAGACCTTGAATCACTTAAGATATTCATTTAAAATAGAGTTATTACTATCAACTAGTAAATATCGTGTCAACTAAAATTGTACATAAACGTACTGTGGCTTCTAAATCTTCCTATATCTAAATAAGTTTAAAGAATTTAAATATTTTATTTTATTTGGAAGTGTATTACAAAAATTTGGTCCGAGGTAAGTAAAACATTTTAATTATATGTGTTTAAAACATAAAAGAACATTGTATGAGAAAACAAATTAGGTATTTAGAAATAAATTTTACCGGATACATTCGATAATATTTGAAAAAAGTGATTTTAAATTAAAATAATGTTACTTCCATAATAAATAAATGGTTTTTTACAGATGGCCGGAAATATTTGTTGTTATTACAAATGTGGTTTATCACCATACAATATTCATGGATTAAGAATGTTCAGATTTCCGACAAAAATCCTTCGGCTTGTCAAAGATGGATATTACACTCTGGTAAGTAAATAGAAACTTTTTTTATATTCTTTTATTTTACACCGTTTCCGTTACGTAATTAACTTGAAAAAATGTTTAATTTTTTTTTCATTCATCATTTTTTATTATCGCCAGGGTGCACGCGTCATATTCGAGATGCATTAATTTGAATTTTACGTTTTCGTTGGTATTATAATTATGATATAATAAACTTCGGAAAAACAAATTAGTGAATAAATATCAAGTTAATAAACATAAACAAAGTATTAGATATTTAAATATGTATTTCTTTAGCTATTTTTAGTTATTGTATTGAAAAGTAGAAATAAGTTCATCTTTATCGGAGAACTAATTTATACAAAGGTCCATCTGGAAAAAAATTATTGGTTTCACGTAAAAATTTTATACAGATATTTGAAGGTTCTAAAAGATATATGAGGGTTAGTTAATAATAAATCTGTGAAGACATACAGGTGATTTTGGCTATAAATGTTTTTTATCCAGTTAGAGAAAAATAGTTAAAATAAAAATTGTAGATTCAAAAAGTTCTTCCATTTGTTAGTTTCTAAATTAAAATATATAAAGAATTCACCAAAATAGTTGCAAAAAACCCTTGATTTTGCAGAAATTTATAAATTTTAATAACTTTGTTTTTGCATAATGGTATGTAATGTAACTAATAAAAATAGTAAGGATTTGTTTATCGTAGAAAGCGATTATGTAAACAACTTTTTGTTGACCTATCCCAGTTTAAAAAAAAAATTATGTTTTACGTGCCACAGAAGCCAAGATATTTCAAATTCTGCAATCGCGCTTCATTTTGAAAAAGTTCAAATCTAAAAAAAAACCGAGCTCAAATGGTTCTCCATTCTACTTTTCCGAAGCGGAATTTTACGAATACCATCATTTTAACGGGTTATAAATTTTTACTTCTTTACCGCATATACCATTATGTAAGTTGGAACGCACAATTCAGATCTTCATTTAGGGTCCCTTCAATTTTCAGCTCTTACTGTTAATAGACAATGGAAGTATGATTTTAAGAATAAAATTCTTTGGTTTTAAATATAAAATGCTCTCTTGCCTAGTAATGGTCATAGAAGATTCTGTTTTTTTTAGAAAGTGTGTTTTTCACCAGTTTTTCATAAGCCTCTAAATAAGTTTGTGGCATAAACGATATCAACGTTATTATAAATGTTTATAAACAGATTAAATAACCTATAAACTATTTGCTCTGATTGATATTTAGCGCACTTTAATAACTTATTAATTTCCATAATTTCAAGGAGCTATGTTACATGTCCTTGCCCAAAAAAGAGTTATTATAATTTATAAATAACTGCAAAAATAAGGTTTTTTTTTGCAACTATTTCGGTTAATAGTTTCATGTATTTTAATTTGGATACTCTCAAAAATTACATAACTTTTTATGATCTACAACTCTAAAAAAGCTGAAAAAATCTTAAACAGGTATTTAAAGTCTCTAAAAGGTATATAAGGGGTAGCTGATGACAATTATGTGAAGACTTCAGCTAATTTTGCTTTGCTTTTTTATTAAACAATCATAAAAAGTGAAAAAAGTTTATGCGCATAAAACGTTTCTTATTCATGTTAGAGGTATATGGTTAAAATAAAAGTTATAGATCATAAAATGTTCTCTAATATTGATATTTTTATAATTAAAATACATAAAGAATTGACCGAGATAATTTAAAAACCCTTATTTTTAAAGTAAAATTTATAAATGTTAATATAAATATAAATAATATAAATATAAATAACTTTCTTTTCTGCATAACGATATGTAATAACTATTTAAAATTATGGCAGTTAATGAGTTTTTAAAGTGTGCTAAATATCATACAGAACGACCATACAGTTTATGAGTTATTCAATTTGTTTATCCAGGAGACCGATTATTTAAACAACTGTACTTGTCCAAACAGTCACTCTAGGGTTATTTTGTAAATAGATATCGATTTTTATGGCTTCGTTTTAAATTATTAAAAAAAAAACATCAAGATTATATTAAATTTGTTTTTAAAAATCAGTTTGAAGAATAACAAATTTTTAGCATATAAAAATTTCTAATAACTTTGACTTTTTTATGTCATACACTTGTATGTAGGCTCAATATAAAGCTAATAAAAAAAAACATTTAAAAAAAAACCAAAACCTTCTATGGCCCAGAGGAAATCAAATAGCATTTTTTTTCTTATTTAAGAAATTGCCAATATTTTCATTGTTTATTAACATTAAGAGCTGAAAATTGAACACATTGTAAAATAATATCTAAATTTTATAATTCGATTTATAAATGGCATACACAGTGAAGAAGTAAATTAGTTTTGAAACATTAAAATAATGGTACTCGTAAAATATCGCCACAGAAAAATGCAAGGGAGATCTGTCCGCTGCAATTTCTCAGCTTGTTTCTTGTTATTGGTTATGGAAATTTCTGTTTTTTTTTAATTGTGCTTTTACACCAGCTTTTTATTGAGCCTACGTACAGCCGTATGACATGAAAAATATCAAAAGTAGTATAAATGTTTAGAAGCTAAAAAGCACTTTTTCAAACTGTTTTTTTTAATAAAATGTTGAAGTTTATAAATAAAGCTTCAAATAATCGATTCAAAAAACGTCAAATAACTGTCAAAGGTTAAACACCCTTTTTAAAGTTCCTCACGGATTTTAAAGATTTAAACAGTGTTAAACAGATAAAGTAATTCATCGACAAGTTAACAATACGAAGCGAAGTTCTTTAATCACAATGTGATAAGAAAACGAGTATCAAATTTGGTTTTATATTTCAATAGTCGAATTTAATTGCGGCTATATTGGTGTAATTAAAGAAAACCAGTGAAAATCCCAAGAAATAGGTGAGATCCTTTTTTTCTTTCTTTCCAGTTTGGAAGAGGGTCCATTAGGTACTCACATTTAGGTATTGTGTTACGGTCTGGGTAACCAGGACTACACATCATGAACAGCAATTAAATATTTACATTTACACAAAACAACTTCAATTCCAACCCAAAATCATATGTCGTTGACGCAGCCTCTGGACCTCCTTCCCGTTCGTTTTCTAAAAGGGAACAAGTTATTGTCATGCACTCCATTTTGAATACTGTTTTATTTAAATATATTAAAGAAATTGGTGAAATAGTTTATCCAAAAAATATTACTTTTACATCTCGCATTTCGAATAATCGAATCTGCATTTTCCTCACTTCTACCGACATCGTTGATGAACTAATACACCGAACGTCATAATTAATTCCACCGTCATCTTTATCTGCAGGCTTCTTTCTGCGACCAAAAGAATCCTTATTTCAAATGTATCTCCTTTCATCTCGCATTCCTAATCGAGCAGTCCCTAAAAAATACGGAACATCAGATGATCAATAGGCATATATCATGAGTTTTCCTAGGGTAACATTTGAAATAGCTAACAAGGTGAACTTCGAAGTGCAATCTTCTCTGTTAATTAACCATGAAAATACATCCTTTAAAATATTTTTATTCTCTGACAGACTGTAGTGTTTTCTTTGTAAGCTTACGGGTCGTACCGTGGAGTCTGATTGCAAAATCTCCAGTTGACCAGATCAGACACTCATTGCAGCTAATGCTCCTCCCTCTTCTTCATTTTCAGCTGACTCTAAGGAGTCCTTAATCCTGAATCCTTAACTTCATCAAAAGAATTTCTATCTTCGGAAATTGAGTCCATCTCCGTTAACTGCATACCCATCCTGGCTGCCATTATGGATTTATCCATCTCTCGTCGTACTAATTCAAAGCCCATGTTGGCAGTAGGACAAAAAAGGGGACACTTCAATGACAGTTCTCATGATACTCCTACCATCTATCTTCATCCGGTATTCTTGCTCTATTAAGTTCTTTTCCTCCTTCGACATTTTCAATGCCACCGAAACCAGCCAAAAAATGTCCAAATCTAATCTTTGATTGGATTACTCGATGAAACCTTATTATATTTCCGCTATAGAAATGATTTACAAAGATAATCCGACTAATTTTACACTCAATTCCACGCAACTTATTACATTTCCTGAGAACTCTTTTGTATGTATCACCCCACTACAAGAAGCTTAAAAATCCTCCAACATAGATGGTATTCAAAAGGACTTATTGCAGCTCTACATAGGTACAAGGAAAAGATCACTAAAAACCGTATCACTAGAATCTTAAAAAAGTTAAAAGAACAGCCTATCTCCGACTTACAAGAGTATATATAAGTGCATCCTCTGATAAATCTTCTGATGTCAAATCTAATCACAGCATACATGATGAATAGAATTTCTCTCTTTCTCTCGCATTTATTCATTTTTTCTGCTCTCTGTATATTTTTACTTTATCTTTTGCCAAATTTAGACACGATATTTAATTAAGTAAGAAAACTTTATGTACATCAAATATTAGCCCAAGTCCAGTTTGGAAAAAAAAATGTTAACAAAAAATAACCTTAAAATATCCAATCTCTTTTTTAATCGAAAGGTTATCCTTGAAAATTAAGAGACAGCCAAGATTCTGGCAGAAAATTTAAAATAAAAGTTTTGCAACAAATCTGGACCTAACTATATATACTCTTTTCTTCCTTCGCCCTTTCATTATTCATTCTCAGTTTCACAACAAGATACCAATCATCCGAACTCTCTTATAAACTATTTCGAACTAAAAGCTGCACTCAAATCCTATAAAAACACAAAAATTAGGGTTTTCTAGAATTATCTTGAAAAATTTCTCGAAAATTCCTTAGGCACCAACGAACCTCTAAATGAAGCCAGTAAATTTACCACTGACATACCGCTGACAATCGTTAATGAAAGATCTTGCCCTAATCTATACTAAGATAAAAGAAAAATCATTACAAAAAAAAATTTTGTTAAAATCCTTTATAAAAGGTACATAAATTAAAAAACCCAAACGGGCTATGTCATGAAGACAAATTGTTTTCGGAATCCATATTCCATCATCAGTGTCTAGGTGTACATTTTTTGAGCCACTAAATATCTGGGTAAATACCCGATAAAAGTTATATGTTACAATTTAGTTTACATTATTTAGTTTTATATATTAGGATGTTAAAGTTACCAGTGGATATGATAACTCCACTCTCATTTATAAAAAAAAAACTGTTTCACAAATCCAAGGCAATAAAACTAACCTTTATCCTATGCATTTAGTCATCCTTCAGTCCTATATCCTAACTGTTTCTCCTATCATCTTCTTCAACAACACAGTTATCTCTGACAGTCAATTCATTTCTGACACACTCGCTAATGGGGTTGAAGAAAGATTCAATAAAAGTAATATAGCTTTTACTCCCAGTTCTTTACGCGCTCAATCTTTCTTCACCATCTCGTCAACTCCACACGATGTCAAGTTTATGAACGGCTTGTTTACCCACAAAATCTGCTGATGATCCCGATGATATCCCTTATATATTTTTAAAAAATCTCTCTAATACATCTCTCTCCAAACTTCTCGAAATTTATAACCTTATCTAGAACACACAAAAATTCCCAGATGTTTGGCGCAATTCTATAATCATTCCAGTTAAAAAACCTGACCAGCCCTCTATAACTCCAATATCTTTCGTCTGATTTCTCTTACTTGCATTACCTGCAAACTTCTTGAAACAATGATCAATGAAATACTCACGTGGTTCGTTAAACAGTATAATATTATTCCCGACGCTCAATCCGGCTTCCGACGTAATCGGTCTACTATTGATAACTTTTTTATTTTTCAAACACACATTTCTTAAGCAATCTATAATCAACAAGATGTCGTAGCAACTATATTTAACGTTGAAGGGGCATTTTATTCAATCTCCAGAAAAGCAATCATTGACAAAAACTCCCACTATAATTTAAATGGTAATATTTTCTCATTTGTAAAAAAATATCTAATTGAAAGAATCTTTAAAGTCCTTGCCAAGGGTAAACTTTTTCGATCTCTTCCTCAAAATTAAGGTGTCCCTTTAGAATCTGCATTAAGTTTAACTTTATTCATTCTTGCCATCAACGAAATTTGCCTCCCATCAAATATGTTCAATACGCTGATGACCTAATCATTTACTGCCATCTTAAATATGTCCCATCCTCATATAAACTTATACAAAGTGTAGTAAATCTACTTCAAGATAGATTTAACAAACTAGGATTATCACTCTCTGAGAGCAAAACCAAATTAATAAAATTTTCCATAGGGATTTTCACTCCCTTACCCCAAATTTTATTTAACAATTCTCTACTTTCTGGTGTTAATTATTGTAAAATTCTCGGTTTTATGTTTGACTCCAGATTAAATTGAAAAAATCGAATCTCTGAACTTAAAATCAATTGTTTTAAAAGGTTGAACATTTTTAAACCCTCAGTCATCTTCAATGGGGTGCTAGTAAAACTACTTCTAGGTCTGAGCGCTTTTCGCTTTATTCCTATTGAGAGTGTATACCGTGAATCTAATGAACTTTCTCCTACCCTAAGACGATAATCACTTCTACTTTCGTATGCTGCATCAACATCTGCAAATCCATGTAATCTTGTTCATTCCCTAATTGCCACAATGCCGTCTTCTTCCACTAACAATAACCAACACCTTATCATAAAACCTATACCTCAATTAATTTGTCCACTACTTAAAAATATTGACCTTTTTCTGACTAGTTTATTTCCTCTACCTTTACTTCCCCTCTGGGCTAAAGATATCCCTTCAATATATACCTCACTCACTATTTTTAACAAACTTGAATCTTCTAACCTTCTTATAAAGAAAGCATTTTTAGAATTTAATTCTCTATACAGATGCTTCTAAAACTACCACTGGTATTGATTGTGCAGTAACCACTAAACATGAACTTGTAAGATCATCTCGGTTACCCTTAATATGCAACGTTTGCACAGGTGAACTATATAGTATTGTGTTGGCTTTTAAATGCATCTCACATCAAAACAGACATATTGCCATTTGTTCAGATTATCTTTCATATATCCATTTAGTCAATACAATTTTCACTGAGCACCTATTAGTTCAAAACATTCATGACATATACCAAAATCTCTCTGCTTACGATGTAACAGTCTCTCTCATATGGCTGCCTTCTCACACCGGAATTACTGGTAATAAAACAGCAGATCATTTTGCCAAAGAAGCTACCAACCATGGGGTGACTGAAGTCACTCCAATTCAACTAGCTAACGAATCTCGAAATTCGTTTTTAAAAAGTCGGTAGAGGATACTTGACAAAACTTAGAGCAAAAGAGCAAAACAACTTTTTATAAACTTCAATCTTTTATTGGTCATCTCTCCCTAGACTTCATAACTAGAAGAGAAGCATCGACTATTACAACTACGAATCAACCATACCAAACTTACCAACTGCAAACAATTCACCAACCTGTATAAAGCACTGGATTTGAAACCTACTCTAAGGAACTAGAGAATTGTCTACCTCTTCCTCAACTGTAAATTGTATATGTTGATTATGATACTTGAAAATGTTGACTATTTCAATAATTTTGTGTTTAGGAAGTGCCAAAACTAAATCATCTACATATCTTTAAAAAAAGGAATGAAAAAAGTGCAATTGTTGATACAATCACTGATAACATCATCCTTGATATAGCTACTTAGAATGGGTGAAAGACTAGATCCCATACCCATACCCATACTACCAAAAAAATTAAAAATATGTTGGCATAACTGCCAAGTTATTTATATTTTAAATACAGAACTTAAATTGTTTTTTTACTTTATTGTGCAGAAAATTGCCTTTTTTTTTAGTTGTGTTAATAATAATATTGTTGTAGGTAATGCTGCATTGGAAAGTCTGGAGCTACCCGATTTAAAAAAAAAATTCTATGCAGTAAGCATTTTGACCAAAACTATCTAAATGCAAACCAAAAAAATATAGTGAGGTAGAAGAGGAAGGTTTGTTAACGACACCACGCGTTTTTCATACGTTTTCGATAGCAAAACAACCATCCACGGTGCCAATAGTGTTTCGCACTACATACATTGCTTATTTTAGTTCATGAAAACAATGTTACAATCAATTTTTATCACTAATTGTATCTCTATCACTTTGTAATTTAAAATTATTTCATTAATAAACAGCTCATTCATTTAAACTTCTCATTCATGTAAACAGAAATACAAAACTGGTGTTTATATTATAAAATACATAAATAAATAAAATAAAGGATACTATTTATTAAAGTGTTGTTAATTATTATTCCTTTTATCCCAACACATAGATTAATTTGTCCCTAAATATGTGTTGCCTCTTGTTGTGGCATATCGATGTGTTTATTTGTTTCAAAACCATTATCAAAAAACCATACCCATAAATTTACTATATTTTCAAACGTCATTTTAAAGATTAAAAGATTGAAAATTTAATTTTCTCAAAACATACATAAAACCATTGTTTAAAAAGATTTTCTTTTTTAAACAATGATAAAACTTAAATCTTGACTAAAAAATCAACCTCCGCATGAGTGTTCTAAGACGATAGCAATCGAGTGTATTTCAATTAAATATTTAATCCTTTTCTAGCAAATCATATAACCAAAATAAATATCTGATAAACTAATAAAAATTAAAAAAAAGTCAGCATTTACCTACTTTATTTAAATAGATTACTAACCGATTTAGATTTAGCAAGTCTCAAAGTATAAAAACAATTTGAAATATTCTCTCGAAATAGTCAAGTTATCTTTCACTAGACGCATACAACGATAATAACAATAAGCATTTTATTAAAGTCTTATATTTTCTTCACAATCTGGCATCCGTGTACAGGTTTGCCTTAGTCATGAGACAGGTAAAAATATACTCGAATAGAATCCTGCCGAGAATTAAGTTTCTGTTAATAGTTTTTTAAATTTATGACTAGAGGCCGCCATATGACGGCAGAGTAAAAGTCAAACGTTTGTTCCATAAGGATTGTCTAACTAGTCCTATTTAAACAATGATAATATTCTGCATTCTTCCTTTTCGTGGGTTGGTAAACATTGAGATATTTTTTCTACTGAGCTTATTATGTCTAATTTAAAACCCACAGTATGGTGGAGATAATGGATGATGTATTCTCAATATGGCCTCAGGGATCAGAGTTGTGGGACACATTCCTGAATGATATAAACGATAAAGAAGAGACAATAACATTTACCATGGAAAAGGAATATAATAACACACTACCTTTCCTGGATGTTTTAATATCTAAGAACGATACTGGATATGAGACTCATGTATATAGAAAACCAACACACACCAGCAGATATTTAAATTTCAAATTAAATCACAATATTAATATTAAAAATGGAATTATTAGATCATTATACGATAGAGCCAAAGTTACTTGTTCTAAAGAAAATTCGATGTTGGAAGAAAAACATTTGTTAACATCTGTTTTATTAAAAAATGATTATACTTTATCATTTATAAATAAGAAATTTCCCACAATCTACCAAATAGAACAGAACAACTTAGAACGAGGTCCTACAGCATACACAAGGAATAATACTAGGAAAATAACAATACCATACATAAAAGGATTATCAGAAAAACTTAAAAGAATAGGAAATAAATTAAAAATTTCAACAACATTCAAAACAACAAACACATTGAGATCTATTTTGTCTAAAACCAAACCTAACAGTAAACAAGAAAGGACAAAGAATTGCATTTATGATATACCTTGTGAATGCGATCAGTTTTATTTTGGGGAAACATCAAGGCCATTAAATGTTAGAATAAATGAACATCAATCTTATATTAAAAATAGAGAATTTGATAGATCTCAAATATGTAAACACGTATGGCATAATGAACATAGGGTTCAATGAAATGATTCAAATATAGTCCTAAAATAAACGGATGGTAAAAAGAGAAAAATCAAAGAAGCGGCTCTAATTATGCTAAATGAGACCAATTGTGTTGCAAGTTACTCGGCAGAATGTAGTAGGATCTGGTTACTTATATTAAAAGAGGAAGTTATTAAAAGGAAAATATCCGTATTAGCAAGTCGGTAACATATAGAGGATACATCATTTATGTTTTTTAAATAACCAACATATAAAATTAGAATTTGGTGTTTATTGAAAGTAAACTAAATGCACGACCAACTACTTACCATGTCGGGATAGTATTATGAGTTTTTTTCCTGGTTTTTCTCTCATAATTAACTATGGAATCACTAACAGGAGATTTTTACCGTCATCAAGTTAAATTTGATTTCATGTAATCGAATGAACTATCTTACAAGTAAAGTCGTCCCAGGAATGCAACTCACCAATATTGGCAATATAATTTTAAAGTCGTCTACTTTAAAATGTATAATGTATGTCCGAACTGTCAATATAAATAAGTCAGATAAAATTAAATTATTAGAAGAATTTTTCACCAAGTAACAAAAAAACAAAATTTGTTTAATTTACTAATGTTTGTATTTTGAGAACGATTTCCGAAGTGGAAATTGAAACGTCAATAAACTTACTTTAACCTTTAATTGTGGCTTACTCCCATTTAAATAGTAATTTCTATTACGTAAATCTATACAACTTAACGTTTATTTATAAAACACCCTGCATTTTGCAGAATGGTAAAAAACAGTAAATTGTTATTTTGATTTAACAATCTTTACATTATTGACAGATTAGTAGTTTCAAAGTGTGTATACATCTACAGAATATAAAATAATATTTAAAAATGAGTAATTCAACTGAATTTAAAGATATTAATAATACAACACCAGATATTTTGGAACAAGTGAATGTAACAGTACAATCTTTATTACCCCAAAAATCCAAAGAAAAATACGAAAAACAGTATATACATTCCAACCAATGGGTCGAACAAAAGCATAGTCGTACTTACTCAGAAAATGTTATTTTGTTATAACTTACATTACATTACATTAAAAGCCTCTACAATTTGGTCCAAATATTTGATGCTATGTACCATGCTTGTGGTGAAGTGGTGAATATTAAATACCCAAAATTAATTGCTTTCTTGGAAAGACAAAATCAGGGACATAAAGCTTATAAGGCAAAAACCTTCTTAAGAGAGGAAGTAAATAAATTTTTAGTAGAAGCCACCGAAGATATTTTTTTATAAAGGAAGGATAGATATTTCTAAGAATTAAATAATTACATTAAAAAAATGGCGGAAAATATTATATTAGAAATAGGCTATATTCATAATTTCACAAAGTTGACATACATATGAGTCCTGGTAGCTCAAGGAGTTGATGCGCCGCTCACTGTTAAATATTGCGTTATATACCTACAAGTTCGAATTCCAGTGTCAGCAAATATTTTTTAATTATTTTGTCTTTGTTTTGTATGTTTCCCTTTATTTTTAAATTTCAACAGGATGCAAGTCTAATGAGCTCGTTAAAATGGTCACGACAGATTTTGTAGATAAGGGTTCAATTTTATTAGTAAATATACTAAATACTAAAACAAATATGCAGAGAGCGTTTGTAATCAATGCTTCACCGGGAAATGGCCCTAATTATATTGACATTTATAGGAAATATATATCGTTATGTCCTTTAATGGATTAGTCACATTTATTTGTCTACTATAGAGCAGGGGAATGTATCAAACAACTAATTGGAAAAAATTCTATCACTAAAATTCTTACACAAATTACAGAATTTTTAAAACTGCCTAATGCCACAAATTATACCGGACATAGTTTCAGAAGAATCTCGGCAAGTTTACTCGCAAATTCTGGAGCACATATTAATGCTTTAAAGCAACACGGAGGTTGAAAGTCTACGAATATTTATTATTTATTAATCCAAGTATCTATTATGTACATATGAATGCATCTTATTGTGTTCGTAAAATGTATTGGTTATTATAAAATTGTGTAATTGATAATAATTTAATATTTTTTTAACATTATTTTGTTCTGTTTCTTTACTAACACTGTTTTATATGTTTCGCATCTTTTGTTTTTCCTGGTATTAAAATCACCCTGTACATAAATTTGAGTTTTAGTTTAATTTAAAGATAGCAGTACAAATATATATATATATATATATATATATATATATATATATATATATATATATATATATATATATATATATATATATCATATACAGCATCCAACTTGTAAATACAATACATTTTGGAGACGGCTGTCGCCGTATTCCCGTTCTCCTCCGCCAATACTCCCGGTCCAAGGCATGCTCCTCCTCCAAACCTCTCGATTCCATCGCTCTTTTCCATCGTCGAGGTCTACCTCTTTTTCTTCTTCCAGGAAGCGTCCACCTGTGAAGTTTTTGATGCCAACGCTCGTCAGGCATTCTCAATAGGTGTATAAACTATTTTAAACCTCTTCTTTCTATTGTGTTGTTTGAGCGTTTGTGTAGCATTCATGTTATTTCTTATAGATTCTTTGGTCTTCCTTTTTAGCCTTGATGTTCTAGCACTTCTTCTCAAATAATCGATTTCCACTGCCAACAATCTTCTCTTCGGGTCTGCATTAATTGTCCATACTTCAGAGCCATAACAAAGAACTGATTCAACCATGGTTTGCCCTATTCTTTTTTTGTTCCTTTTGGAAATGTTGCGATCCCACCATAATAAAGAGTTTAGACATCCTACAATTTTACGTCCCTGATTAATTCGGTGTTTAGTTTCGGTTTCTCACAAAAAGCCGTTCTTATCAATGAGTGCACCTAAATCTTCAAAAATTTTTCCATTTGTTTGATGTCCACGTCCTCGTCTATCAACACTGCATCTGAATTGATAACTAAATATTCTGTTTTCTTTATGCTGTCTTGTAACCCCTATTTTGCATATTCTCTGTAGAGACGCTTTACCATAAATTCTAGATCATAAAATTCTTGAACTAGGACGACTTGGTCATCCACAACGTTCAGTGAGAACAGTACGTCATTTCCTATGGGGATTCCCATTCACTGGCAGTGGTTTTTCCAATTTTGAAGGGCTGCCTCAATATATAAATTAAACAGTAAGGGTGATATACTACATCCTTGTCTTAGTCCTTTAGTTACTTTTATTGGCTCTGATAGTCTATTTCCGATTTTTAGGTAAGTAGTGTTATCCCTGTATACTTCTGTGATTATTCCTAAAAGGTATAGACTAATGCCGAGTTGTTGTAAAGCTTGCCACACTTTAAGTGTTGGAACTGTATCATATACCTTTTCTAGGTCGATGAAGGCTAGATGTACTTAGGTGCCAACCGCTATTCTTTTTTCTAATAATTGTTGGAGTTATTTATATTTAGCGTATGGCTACATCACAGTTTCCTATATATACATATATATAAATTGGATAGATACATATTGTTGGAGTATAAACAGGTTATAACTATTTAAATGGGAATAAGCCACAATTAAAGTTTAAAGTACGTTTATTGACGTTTCAATTTCCACTTCGGAAATCGTTCTCAAAATGTAAGCATTAGTAAATTTATTATTTTATTTATTTACAATTTACTTACGTTTGTATTTTGAGAACGATTTCCGAAGTGGAAATTGAAATGTCAATAAACGTACTTTAACCTTTAATTGTAGCTTATTCCCATTTAAATAGTAATTAATTTAACATGCCACAAGAAAATAGCTGCAGAACAATATTATAAACAAGCTATCAGTGCAAGATCTAACAAGCGTAAATCCAATTTGCCTTTCGCTAATTAGATGCCCTAAATCATCTTATATTTTTCCATTTATTATCTTTCTAAACAATCTCCCAAAAGTAGGTGGGATACTTAATCCTTTGTAGGAGTTAGTAATTGTAGTAGTTAATAAATTTGATTACCCTTTTTAAAGATGGACACTTAGTGAGAACGGTTTTCCATTCAGTTGGTACTTTAATTTTTTGGCAGCACTGATTCATTAAAAAAGTTATTCGTTCTATTTGAAGTGGACTTCCTGCTTTAAGTTACTCTACAACTATATTGTCAGGTCCTGGAGATCACCTGTTTTTTATTTTAATCAACGCAGTACGGACCTCGTTGTTAGTAGTATTAATGTTACTATTTGTTTGTCTCTCCATGTATTCCAATCTGGACTCTTGGAGTATTGTTTTAGTCATTTTCCCACTTTTCTATGAAAATTAAGTTGCCTAAGGAGTTATGGGTGTTTTTCTTTAGATAAGTGATAGTTCTCCATACTTCCGTAGTCTGAAAACCACCAAATAAATTTTTAACTTGGACACATTTTTGCTCCAAGAAATTGTTTTTTTTTTTCTTCTTTTATTTGATTGCGTACTTCTCCGTTTTTCCTTTGATGTGTTACTCTATTGCTAGATATTTTATTTGTTAGCCATTTCTTATGTATTTTGTTTTTTTTGTGTCATTTCTTTTACGTTTTTTGTCATTCATGGTAGTTCGTGGTGTTTTTTGTTGTTGTTCTCTGTTCCTAATACTTCATAAGCATTTTTTATTATTGTTTTGAGCTTGTTATATTCCCATTCTATATCCATATTGCATTTCATCTCATTTATTTTCTTTTCTAATGTAGATTGAAAAAGATATTTAATACTTGGTTGAAATAAAAGGTGCAATTTATATCTCTCCGTTTTGTACTGTGTAGTATTGTTTCTCTGACTCGCGCTGTTCTGTTTGTAGTATTATTTAAAGGGGCACAACAGATAAGCTAAAAGAAAGTAGTAATCTGTCCCACAGTTAGATCCTATTTTTACTCTGCAGTCTTGGCACTTAAATTTTGATTTCTGTGTTATTATTATATAGTCTATAATCGACTTCCGTTGGAGTGAAGGTCTTTACAAGTGTATTTATGAATAACTTTATGTTGAAATTGGGTATTCATTATTTTTAAACCAAAAGGTTGACAAAACTTAATTAAGCTGTCCTCTGAACCATTTTTAACTATTTCTCTGTGCCGACCTACCACGTCATCGTCTATTTGAGAACCTACTCTGGCATTTAGGTCTCCTAACAGTATTATTTCTTAATGACTTTTTATTTTATCACAAATATTTAATAACTCTTCTTAAAAGGAATATTTAACTTGTTAACACAATTGAAGATTAAAATAAGTTTATTGACGTTTGACAATAATGTTTGTATTTTGAGAACGAATTCCGAAGTGGAGATTCAAACGTCAATAAACTTATTTTAACCTATAATTGTGGCTTGTTCTCATTAAAATAGTAATTAGATCTTATCTCTGTCGTTGATATGATTGGTGTTTCTTATTTTTCTTTTTTTTTTAATGACCGCTCAGATGTAATTGGGAACACTAATCCATCTCTCCGTATTTTCCGTCTCTAAACGATCATCTCTTTTATAGTCACAGGGTTCATACCTATTTCTTTATATATTCTGTTTCTCTCTACTGTACCTTTATTACACTTTAGCATTGTGTAAGTAACAATGTTAGAATATTCCCAGTATAGGCATTTATCTGTATCTTTCTGAACCTATGAAGATACGCCCTAAAACAGACAATCTACTCAGTCAGCATCTTGGTCCACTAGGCAACATCTTCCTTGTTATTCCACACTTCTTGCCATCTTTTCATCGATCTTTTCCTTTCTTCTTCTTTTATTCTTCATCTTTTTGTGCTACTCCTATCGGAGATTGGAAATCATCAAAGCTATCCTGACCTTGTTTACAGCTGACCTCAAGAGTTCATTAGCGGTACAGCCAAACCACTCTCTTAAATTACGCAGCCATGACATTCTTCTATGGCTTGGATTCCGTTTTCCTTCTATTTTTCCTAGCAATATATTTTGAAGTAATGCGTATTTGTGTCCTCTGGGTGACCCAAATATTCTAGTTTTCTTCGTTTGATCGTTAACAAAATTTCTGGGTCTTTTCCTATCCTTCGCATTACTTCAAAATTTGTATCTTTTTTTATAGCTGTTGTCAAATACTCTATCCCCTCACAAGAGATGTCTCTATTCTACTGACTCGTTCTATCTACTCTCGTCATGAGCCTAATATTAGGTATCTATATCTAAATATAATGAAAAATATTATTAATCATTGTGTATTATTAATTTATTGCGTATTTATACAATAGTTATTGTGTTCTACATATTTAAAGTGGTAATTTAATTATTAAATTAGCGTTTTGGATTGTCTGTATTGTGTGTGAAAGACAAGTGACATTTTCCTACTATCCTTAATAAATTGTTGACTTAATATGATCCGGTGGCTGAGGAAAGTTTAACCCCCAAAACCCCCCCGTGGGTGCGCCACAGTGTTTCAAAACTCTCTTTATTATTACAGTTATAAAAAAATATGAATTTTCATTTCACTTCGTTATAACCCATATTAACAACCATCAATATTATCCTAGAAAATAATTTCCATTTATAAACATTATAGTCTAGTCTATTATTGTCAAAAAAGGTTTAAACTTTCTATTAACCCGGCATCCGACACGTGGGGAGTAAAAAATCCCCAAGTTCAGAGGGTAACCGTTATAGGTTCAAATTTCACTTCAAACGCCAAAAGTGCTTCAGTAGCTTTTGAATACATATTTGTCTACAATCTGACGCAGTCAGGTCAGTTGACAACTTGATTTACCATTAATGGTGTCGCTTTCAAGTTATCTGGGGTTATCTAGTCACATCCCACGATTCGGAACTTGCAAGTTTATTTTTATACTTCGACGTAAGACATACTTTCATTCTCGTAGATTTGGAGATAATGGGCGACTATGAAAAAGAGAAGGCTCATCTCATGCGTATGTGGGAAGAGTGTGAAAATAAAGACGAGTTTATTGATCAAGATGATTTAGTGATAGGAGACAATGTTGACAATGTAGGTATAGCGAGTCAATAGCGATTATCCCGATATAGAACGAAAAAAAAATGGAAATCAGCAAGCTGTTGTAAAAAGTATTGGACAAGGTTGAAAGAATGAAATAAAATGGAGTAAAGAACCAAAAACCAAGATGTTAGAACAAGAGCAGAAAACTTAATTACACATTTACCAGGAGTCAAAAATCACGGAACGCATGCCAAGACACCAATTGAGTGCTTCCTGCTATTTATTGATGGACAAATGATTGCTTAGTTGGTTAAGTATACTAACCAACGAATTGCAGAAAAATCTGAAAGTTGGAAGAACTCTCCAACTCTCCAGAAATCAAGGCTGTGTTGGGGCTCCTTTACCAGTCTGGTTCATTTAGAAATAACCATTGTCATTTATATGAATTGATCATGATGGCCTCATAGATTCGTTTTATTATTTGGAGTGCTGGGATGGTGATATTTTTGCCATCACGTTGTTTTCGTTTCAATGTGGTTGTTTCACCCCCGTGAAAGTTGTAAGCAGTGGTGACTATGCGATTATCCTTCCACTTAAACAATGAAATCCCTGTATTAGAACTACGGTAGTTAGAGTCACCTCCAGCAAGTTTTTTATCTTCTACCAGGTTTCTAGGAAGATGCTTTCTATTAGCTCGGATCGCACCACAGGCTAAAGTAGTTCCAACTTTCAGTTTTTCCAGTAGTTTTATAGTGGTGTAAAAGATATTAAAAAATATAATTTTATTTTTTCTCCAATTTGTTTTTGTCAAAGATAAAACAACTCGTTCACCTAAATTACATTTGGAGTATTTCTCTTGATTTTTTTCGTTTTTGCCTCGATATACTTATGTACGATATACAAAGCCATTTACGTCAGAGTAAAATCAGAGCGTATACTCTCTTTTTATCGGTTTCATCGAATTATATTGTTTAATAGATTATCGGCCTTTAAATTTTACAGCTGACTCGTCGACACACATTTTCTGTCCACCACAATAATTATCAAATGGAGAATTAAGACATGTTGTCATAACTATTAGCGAGTTGTCGTTTACATGCAAAAATCTTAAAATGGTCTGAAAACTATTCCTTGGCATAGTTTTTGCAACAAATAAAACAGATAGATCTTCTTGACTTGACCAATAATTTTTCACTCCGAGAACTATATGGTAGCCCATTAAAAAGTTTATTTCAGTAAATGCTAAGAGTTCTTCCTTGGACATATTTAGTTGTTTTCCCTTTTGTGTGGCATAAAAGTTATATATTCTATACTTTTATCTAAAAGCTTAATAAAAATATGTAAAGCGGTCTTACATTCTCTAAAATGAACTTGTTCCCAAATACAGGCAGCTTCTGTATATGGAGGAATTTTTGTGGTTTTTTCCAATGTACTCCATTTTCTTTCTGGACATTCAGGTTTCATGTAGTTATCAGGCTCTTGATGTAGATGTTCATTAGGTTCCTGAATTTGTCGTTCGTTAGATTGGTCATAAGGAACTAACTTAGGGTCTTCATTATATGCCTCTTTTTCTAGATTTATTTGTTCTATTCAGGCAGTAGAAATATCCAGTTCATTATTGACATCTGATTTAACATCAGTATTTTCTGCATTATCTAATAAAGGCAAAAATTATCAAAATCATCATGTTCTATAAGTTCTAACAATTTGGCATCAGTCAAACCCTTTTTTTTCTGCCACTGTGGACAATGTCTGAGATGAAAAAAGTATATTACAATTATGCCGAACGATACACTCAGGTACCAATGAAACAAATGTCATTCATAGTAACTAAACATTTAACACTATTTCAAGACATTAATTAGTTAAAAAAAACTTACTTACTCTGCCATTTTTTATAAACAAAACACTGTAGACGTTTTAACAATAAAAAATACACTTTTGAAGCACTTATAGATAGCCCCGACTATCACAACAATGATACAAACAAATAAAGAATTTGCACTGCACATCGCATGATAGTAACTACAACCAATGAAATCGCGTTGTTCAAGGCTAGACTTAGATGAACTGCTGGGAAATAATCGCTTAAAACTAGTCAGAGTAGTTTTATTGTAAAATAAATAAAATGGTACTTACGTGTACCGATGGGACTTAAAGGTCGACAAATTATAATTTCGTCTGGGATCGAAAGGCTTAATTTAGTAATTTTAAAAGTTTCAAGCTTTAAAGTAATAAAGCCAAGATCAGGCTCGACATACATGCTATTGGTAAAACTTCCGAAAGAGGTAACCCAGTATAATTCTACAATCACACAAAGTCCTTTCTTACGTGTCCCAAACTTAAGGAAACTGGGAAATCCCGTACGCTGTCCTGCAAAAAATAAATGATCTAGTCTACCGCATCCAGTTTTCAGGTAAAAGTAAACCAAAGGTAGATCATATCGAGAGATTAACTTTATTATATGGAACTGAGCCACCCTGTAGCTTTAATCGGTCCCTGATAGACCTGTTATTTAGAGTAAATAACTATAAAGGAGGGAGCACTGTTACGACAATTCCGTGAGATTTATTCCATATAGAAAAAGTTCCTTGACGAGAAGGAAGAAGTATTAAAGAAATTTAGAATGATCGAGATATCATCGAAAAATCCCGAAATGTTTGGTAATGTTTGGAATATTAGAAAATATAAGTAAACACAAGAAGTTGACAGTTTATAGTTGTCATTGTGGTAAAGTATTGTAAACAAGTTGATATTTGAATAAATTCATTTGAACGAAGTGTCCAGTTACTGTGGGATTTTCCCTTTAAATTTTTTATAACTGCATTGATTTATCTAAAATTTTTACAGTGGGTAGTAAATTACTCAAAAAACATAAGTTATATGGTGCCGATGTGTGCTTTTACCGCTGGGGTGGTTGGCACCCCTTCTAGGGAGTTGAACTTTTTACACTCAAAATAACCCCGGGAATTGATATAGAATCAAATTTTAAACAAAAAATGTCATATAAATTTTTTTCGCTAAATCAACACTTTTTGAGTTATACGCACTTGAAAAAGTAAACAATGATTTTGTACGAATAACTCAAAAACAAAGCGTTTTATTGAAAAATCTATAATGAACAAAAATAAAGCTTATAAAAAAACAAAGAGATTGTTTTTTTATTAAGTTTTATAAGTACAATACTAAGCGATTTATAATTGTTTGAAGATGACTTTTTATTTTTGGTATACTATACTCGATGAATTTAACATCAAATATCGGAAAATGGACATCTTTTTTGATAAAAACTCATGCAACACTTTTTAAAGAACTAGAAAAAACCTTTAAAATGTGCTATGTTAAAAGCCATTTCGATTAAAACAAAGCGAAATACGAAGGAAAGAATTTGAATTACTCTAGCGTTTAAAAAAAAAACGATAAGTATAAGTAACACTATTTCGAACAGAATTGAAATTAAACGTATATCTTCTACAATTAATTTTTTTTAGTGTTATTTATAAGTTTTAAAAGTTTAGCCTGTTTAAAATGCGTATTTTTTGAAAAAATCATGTTTAAATTAAAAAATCTTTTTTTTAATTATCTAAAAATTTACATTTTTTCAAAATAAATCTAAAACTATAAGAGATACGTGAAAAATGGTTCTATACCAAAATGTAGTTTTTTTCTTATCAAAAATTTTGATTTTTTTATTTTTGTTGTAGCTCGAAAAATAATAGAGATAATATAGCCTAATGGAAGTTTGAGATACAGCGGCTGACACACCTGTAATCAGCACTTTGGCCCTTTACTATTTAAAAAGAAAGAATTTTAACATATTTTAATCTACTTAGTCTTGTAGCTTTTGAAATTACCTTCAAAAAATTTTTTTAATGGACACTGTATCTTAAAAATTAACGGAGTTATTCTAAAAACATTTTAGAGCATGTTATTTATATTTTGGAGCATCAACTTATTTTCTGTATATATAAATGCTTTATTCAAGTATATTCGAAAAACTGATAACAGACACACTAACACTCACACAAATATGTATATAATACATAAATACATACATATATATATATATATATATATATATATATATATATATATATATATATATATATATATATATATATATCTACGGCATAAAGTGGACTCTGCCCATGTTAAAATTCAGGTTCAAGTGAGCTCCGTGGTCAAGTCGACACCGATATACGGAGCTCACTTGACCATTCCATAATATTGGCTCTGTCGATTCGTCAACATGTATAGTTTCATAATTTTTAAAAATTTTGTGGAGCCCTTAAGTACCCCTGTATCATGAATGTATATTGCTTAGTTCACGTGTATATCTTATAGGGGTCGTTCAGATCTTTTTCATTGTATATTGGAACCATATGTATATCGGTTTAAGTAAGCTCTGATAGTTTGGCAACTCTGCCATTAAGCTGTATACTTCTCGCGTATAGTCTGAACGGTTTATATGGACTCCTTATTTTTGTTATCATTCAAACGCATTACATTGTGTAACAGATATGAATACTATTAACTACATGTTTTTGGTAGGTACGTGCTTTTCTAAAAATAGCTTTATAGATACAAAAGGATTTTGTTACCAAATTGGATTTTTTTCACATGCGGAAATTTCCTAATGTATTTTGTTAACGTGAGTATGTCTTCATACGTTTTATTTAACGATTCGATAGATAAGAACTTCTTTTATTTTATCCATTGTTTTATGATATCTTTTATACAGATTTTTTATTATTTTATTTCTTGATTTATCTGTGTACTACAGATAATTCTGGATAGAAAGTTATCTCAAAATAAATATTGAAGTGCTAAAATAAATATTTTTGTGTAAAAATGGATAGTAGTGCACAAAAAAAAAGAAGAATGCTTAATTTATCTAACAACAATTATACCACTTCACCCATATTACATACTTACACCCATATTACATACTGAATGTTTTATCTCCTATTTAGGGGTAATATGTAGTCAATATAAGTGTAGTTAGTTTCAAATTTGCAATGATCAATATAAGTAATAGCTTACTGACTGTACTTTACATGTTTAGTTCAAATAAATAAACCTTGTCCCTTTAAAAAAGAGCGATTGGAATGGCAAAGTCAACTAAGAAAGTGTAATAAATCTTGTATCACCCCAGATTCACACAGGTTAACCGGTGTTTGAAGGCAAGAGTCCTCATTGCAAATTTAAGGAAGATAACTACCATAAGGAAGTTCCTTTCGAGGGTTCAGATGGCGAGAAGCAGCTTATTTTTTTTGTATGTCTTGCAGATGTGTTGGTCTAGCTAGTCTTTCCTCGATTCTAGCCATAAAATGGGTTGTTATTCGTGGAGTGGATGTTACGAATCTAGACTTTGTTTCTTTTGTTCTCTAGCTACTTATCTTCGGATATTATGTGGATTGATAACTACGATATTGTAGAGCTTATGTATGGATGTGAGTCTTAATATCCGCTGAACATGGCTGACTAATTTATAGCTAAATCTACGTGTTAAGTATGTATTGATATCACCCATACAAGCAAGGTATATTCGGCAGCAGAAGCATAGAGTTCAAGCGTCTACGTTTTAAGAGTGGAAGGATGTGCTTCCCATTTTTAGCTGACAAGTTCGCGAAGAATATTATTTTTCTGGTTCTAGTTTTCCATTTAGTTTTAAACAAAGTTCTGTGAAGTACAAAGTGTGTTTAAGGATTTCATGACACTATTGGTTCAGGTATATGTTCAAATTTGTGAAAGCGTCTCTGTTAGGGACATTGAAGGAGCGCGCCTGACTTTTTCCAGGGTTTGGCTTAAAATTAATTTATAATCTATTTTTATTGTGTTTAAGATATGATATTTAGATTTTTCTCCACTTCAGCAACAAAATTTTTTGGTTGTGCAACAATAGATGTATCGTCTACAAAATAAAAGTCCTAGTATTTACTGGTATGGGTTGTGTAAATATTATACAGTGTAGGTGTCATTACGGTACCCCAAAGGAGACCGTTCTACTACGTTCTCCATCTTCATCTTCTATTCTTATCATTGAGTGATACGGAAAATTTTCTGTTGTGTAGGCATACGCGGATAATACAAGTGAGTTTATTACCTAAGGGGATATCACATAGATTTTGGAGAAATGTGCTTTAATTTAAGGTGTCGTAAGCAGAATTTAGATTGACAAATACCACTCCTCATGTCTGATATTTTTCATATGCGTCTTCGCTGTGTTGGGCAAGATTTAGTATGTGTAACGAACATGATCATCATCATCATTTTGGCTTTACAACCCTGTGTGGGTCCTAGCCTCCCCAAGAATTTTTCTCCAGTCGTCCCCATCCATCGCCTTCCTCCGCCAAGCACGTATTTCCATATTTCTCATGTCTTCATCGATGTTATCTAGGAATCTTGTTCTGGGTCTTCCTCTTCTTCTTTGACCAATTCTTTGAGCAATGGTTTGCTCCATCCGCATTACATGGCCTACCCACCTCAGACGTCCTATCTTTATGTGTTTTACGATATCTGGTTCCTGGTATATCCTATAGAGTTCGAAGTTGTATCGTCTTCTCCAGACACCGTTTTCATTTACTGCTCCATAGATGCGCCTTAGTATTTTTCTTTCAAAACATCCTAACATGATATAGCCTGTCATATATAGCCACTTTTATCTTTAAATTGAAGTTTTTCTTCTAATATCGGTTTATATTAAGGATCATATGCAGAAGTATTGTGTATAGCTGAAAAAATAAATAGATATATTGGCCGATAGCTTTTGTGGTCGTTGGGGTTTTTGTCAGGTTTAAGCAAGGCCACAACTTTGTCTTTGCTTTGTTTGTCTGAAGACTTTGGATATCAGTAACTGTTGTATTTTTGGTCCAAATTTTATAATAAGCTTTGTGCTCAGATCTTCAGTCAGTGCCGTACTATTCTTCATTATATACGTAGATAGTGGATCCAAGCTCAACATCGTTAAAAGGTTCCTTCAGCTGACTGGTTTTGTCCTCTCTCATTTTAAGTTTTTCTTTGCTTCTTTGCCGGCAGAGATAGCACTTTTACATTTATTATGTGATTTTCAGCGATCAGCTTAATACCAAATACACTATTTTTTGCCCTCTATGTATTTTCTGCACTAGAAATACGTCACATTTGTGCTAAGCGCATATGTCTGATAAGGTTAAGTAAAGTAAAGTGACTTTATCTCTAGATATGCCCTTAATATTTATAGACATTATTAGAATAATTGATCCTAAAAAGGACCGATTTGACAAAAATCATATTGACCGGGTGATTCTGATTAGCCGATTAATTAATTATTCATTACCCAGGGTACAACTGATTGCGGTGGTCTTATTTGTACTCAAATTTTCGTAAAGGCTTTTCTTTTGAACCCCATAAGAAATGGCTAATTAACTTTTCATTAAAAATAATTTTACACACTGTTACTTTTCGACGATATTTCGAATCAGATTTGTAAAGTAATAAGTATAGTTAATATGGAGTCTCTTTGTGAAAAGTAAATGAGTTTGTAATATCGGTCACAACTCATATATGAATGATAAGGACATAAACGGTTAAAATAGGTGCACAGAATTTTAACTAAATATATCAGCGCCATTGTTTAGGAGATGGATTTATCCCAGAGATTAAAGGTTAAATGTATATTCCAGGTTCTATCTACGTATTTTCATTACTAAAAAAGTATATTTAAAATAAAGGCCTTAAGATATATTTAGAATTTATGGAAATTAGAATCTATGGAAATTAGCAAATTAAAAAATACATACATAAATATTCTGAATGACAAAATTGAGACAAACAGTTGCCTCAAGTATTGTTTATATTGTAAAGGTTATCGTCATAGTATAGTCAGAACGCAACAAGGTTCTATTGGCTTTTCTGCTTTTTGTCTCCTCATTCCTATTGAAAACTTAGCCACGTCAATAACGTTTTAAAAATATGTATCAATATTTCTGTAGTGCCTTTCCTAAGATAACTTTTTTTAAGCCTACTTCGTTTGACTACATGTAATGGATTTGATAGTTCCCAAGAGATAAGTATTGATTGTAGGTTGGATAGCAGTTGGTTGTACAGGCATGTGTTGATAAATATGATGGGTCGGTAGGTAGTCCCATTATTCCTAAATCTGACCATATGTTACCTCCCCTGTTAATTCGTGGACGTCCTAAGGGCATTTTTTCTCTCGGGGCATTTTCCCAGTTTAACTTGGCAATGCAGTTATTAGAAAGCCTTTGGATGTAGCCAGCGTAACTTTGGCGTTGAGATTTAGTCTCTTGTATGACGTTGCTATCTTTATATATCTGTTAGACCTTGGCATTAGTTCCGGTTCGGTATTGGTTAGAATTCGGACCTTTGTAAGTTGGAAAATAATTCTGATGGCTTTTCTAGTAATCCTGATCTAATTAATACCTAAGTTTTACTTACATTGTTTTGTCGGCGTTCTCGTCACATTTTCAGTCAATAGCACTGGTTTAATCACTGTTTTATATATCCTGATTTTAGGGATTTGTATTAGACTTCTGGATTTAAAAGTGTTATGTGGGTTATATTTACATCAGTTAGCTACCTGAATATTCTATTTTATTTCTTATGTGACAGCGTTATCTACGATACCTAAAACGCTGCAATCTTTCAAAATTATATGGGTTTATTGTTACGTTATGCCCTACTCTACGTCCTCTCTCTTGTATGGTAAAGAAATTTATTTAGTTTTCTCATTACTTACTATCAGACCGTTTTTTGCTGCTAATAGTATTATTTTATAGCATTCTAATATTTAATCTATGAATTAAATCCGGATAGCAAATAGATATTTTTCACTTTCTCGGAGAAATAATATTCTAACATACAAAATCCTATTAAATTGCCAAAACCTTTCTTGCATATTATATTTACTTATGAGGGACAGCAGCAATATCAGTACCATAATAAGGCGTATAGTCCTGGACTGGCTAATCGTTGGATAATTGGAAGCATGAGTGTAGCAGTTATAATGTTTTCGGGACTGCTACCTGGTATCGGGGAGCAGAGATATCAGTACCAAGTTAGTGCATATAGGAATTGTTGCTTGAACTTTATTATTATTAAACAGCACTATATTTCCTAGTAAAATCCTCATGACTTTACAGTAAGACAAATTTTCGAACGTTGGTTATGGAAACATCATGTACATACCACCGGATTCCCTAGATCGACATTCAGCAAAATTCTTTTAATAATGATGCGGGAGTAAAAATATAAATATCTGGGAGCTTACATCGACAAAGAATTAGATTCAGACTAAGAAATCAGGGTACGAATAGAAATGGCAAGGGCAGCGTTCTTAAAATTCAAGCAATTGTTCTGTGACAAAAATCTTAATACTGAGCTGAGACTGAGGTTTGTTGAATGTTACGTCTGGTCTCAACTATTGTACGGAGAAGAAATATGGACGGTAAAAGCGCAAATAGTTAGGAAGCTTCAAGCCTTTGAATTTTAGATATACCGGAGAATTTTGAGAATGGACTGGCAGGGTCACCAATGAGGAAGTGCTGAGAAGGATGGGTCGAGACAAATAATTGTTGAGAACAATAAAAGTACGCAGGACTGCATACCTGGAACACATACTAAGGAATATAAAGTCTTCTGCAGGCCATCATGCAGGGTAGAGTCGATGGTAAAAAGGGAATAGGTAGAAAGAGGAAGTCATGGCTGCGAAATATTCGTGACTGGATAAAGATGACTGTAGACGAATTATTCCACATTGCAAAAGACAGAGATACTTTTAGAAATGTGGTCGCCAACCTCCGTTAATGGGGACGGCATAGGAAGAAAAATAGTGATACGCTAAACAAAAAAAAAACAGAGATGAAGATAGGCGCCAAGAAACTCTGTGTTATAAAACAGTTGAATAAAATACAGATTCTCGATTCAAATATTCAAAAATTTAATGAACAGCTTACTAAAATAGAAATAACGTCTATTTAAAATGCAATTCATTAATGGCTTAAGGTACAAAGCAGTCCTAGCATCTGCTAATGATATTGATCTTATAAGAAACTCTCTCCGCAAACGACATCTTCAACAAAGTGAAGAGAGCACGACAAATGTTTTACTTAAAATAAACAAAATGAAAACCAAATACAAGCGAATCAACAGAAGAAACCAATTCAATACAGAGCATAATTCACTTAATACCTATTTTAATACATGAATGCGAATCATGGACAATGACTAAAACAAATAAGGAAGAACTCCGAATATTTGAAAGAAAAATAATAAGAAAACTTTTTTAACCTCATTATCATATTGCTACAAATCCGTGTAGAATAAGAACACATACTAAATAAAGAAAAGCTCTTATAAATATATTGTTTAGGAAAATAAATCGCTTAAGGTAGATCGGACACATGCATAGACGCCAAGATGTCAAACTTGGTTAAAAAACGTAAACTAATTTTTGAAACCAAATTCAGTATTTTGCTTTAATCTGTGCCTTCTAAGAATTGCAAGGAAAAACAGACGTTGATAAAACTGTTATTAGAGACATGGGGAATCTAAAAATTGCATTCCACAACATATCTCCTCAACTAAGCAAAAATCCTTAACGAATTGGTTTCTAGTACTCGTACAGAGTATATCGGAATAAAAGGAAAAAGACAGTTAAGCAAGAAGAAAAGTGCAAGCATTTACGTTTTAAGGGTGAAAGGATGTGCGCCCCATTTTTAGCTGACAAGCTTGCGGAGCATACTATTTCTGGTCATTAGTTTGCCTTTTAGTTTTAAACAAGATTCTGTGATTGACAACGTGCGATATAAACTATCTACAAGGTATTTATAGGAAATTCAGAGTTCAAGGATTTCATCACACTATTGGATGTTCAGTTTTGTGAAAGCGCCTGTGTTGGGAAAATTGAAGGAGCGTTCCTAAGATTTTCGGGGTTTGGCTTAAAATTAAATCGTAGTTCATTTTTATTATATTTAAGGCATCTATTAGATTTTTTTCCACTCCAACAACAAAAGTTTTTGGTTGTGCAATGTATGGTCTACATGAAAATCCTAGTATCTACTGGTATCTGTTGATCATTTGTGTAAATGTAATACAGTTTAGGTGCCATTACGCTACCCCAAGCGAGACCGTTTGTCTGCGTTCTCCATATTACCATTGAATGATACGAAAAATCTTCTGTTCTGTAGATATACGCGGATAAAACGATGTTTACAGTTTGTCATACAGTTTTTGGAGAAATGTCCTCTAATTTAATGTGTCGTAGGCGGCATTTAGATTGACAAATACCACCCCTGATACCTGATATCTTTCGTACCCGTTGTTGCTTTTTGCAACAACGGGTACGTTATTAGGTACGTTATAAGTATTACGAATAAAAATAAATAAGCAAGAAGAATATAAGTGAACCATATTTAAAATAAGTAACAGAAAAAAGAATATTATATATACATTTACTTCTAAATTAAAAATAAAATACTCGTATGTCTGATAACGAAAGATACAAAATTTACAAGCGACAAAGTATTTTTTTAAAACAACCGAACATATTATATGTAATAATTGTAATAGATATGTTGGCTATAATCAAATTACCATAAAGTCACCGAAATATTTTATCTGAGTAATGACTCACTACTGATTGCTACGTTACGTTATACGATACATTTATACTGAAAGCGAAATTAGGTGTTATGCCTACTTATTATTTTAGTATCTGTTACAAGTTACATACTAAAGTATTATAGTAAGATATTGAATTCCCTACATTTAAAAATTGAAATATTGAAATTAGACAGTAAAAAATTATAATTTTAAGATTGATTTACAAATTATTATAATTTAAATTTTTCTACTTTATGAAACAAATATTGTACATCATAAAACGTAGCAATCGAAACATCGGAACGTAGATTTATATAATAAATTTTTCAGTGTCAATGCATTAAAAAAATACTAATACATAAAAATTGCCTTTTCCAAGCTTATAACAGACACTAACTTAAGTTTAAAAATAATTAAAGCAAGTAATATAAATTACCACCATAAAATATTTAACTACATTAACCAAGTATTTGTGAAATTTCGGGATGAATAAATTGATTGATATTTAAATAAATTTCAAGTTCCAAAACGTACCTGCTGTAAAATTTAAAAATCTACGACTAATCAAATTATTGGCAACATCGGAGGAGTTTAGTTGTGTACGGGGAAGAATACATACGGATCCCAAAAGTGTTTTACCCTATTACGGAGTTCATTTAATCCTACGTGTTGGTCGGACTCTACATAAAGCGCTACCCAGATAATAATATACACGGTGTATATTCTCCTGGAGTTAGTATAATACCGTTTTAGTACGGGGCCCACATTAACCGCTAGATCTATATATATACATATATATATATTATATATATATATATATATATATATATATATATATATATATATATATATATATATGTTATATACATAATATGTATATATATATATATATATATATATATATATATGTTATGTACATAATACATACATACATACATATACATATGTATATAATATAGGCACCTCTAAACTGAACATCTGCTTCAGAGAACTAACGAACACGAGAAGCGACACTCCTTTGAAGTTGCGTGGGCCAGCCGCCAATGGGTGCCAATGACAAAATGAATAAGGTCGAAGATTATTCATCATTACTTGAACAAATGCAATACGAATCCTTTATTAAAGCCACAACTAAAAATAGTGCAGTTAAATTATCATCTCTTGTACCAACTGTAAGTGCCCTGGATGAGCATATCAATGCAGTTAATTTACAAACTCAGATATGGCTTGGAAACAAAGAGATTGATATAACGGATTGGGGATGGTTTAAGAGTGATGATATTTTACAACCAATAAAAATGAAAAGTTCACCTGCACCAGAAGAACTATTGAAAATGATTTTTTGCAATTGCAAAAAGGGTTGCGGCTCAGCGTGTGGCTATCGTAGACTAGGTCTATTTTGCAATGCTACGTGTGGAACATGCTCTGGCGACAATTGTCAAAACTGTCCTGCAATAGACGAAGAGGTGGAGTTAGAACACGACGAGAATGACGTTTCAGACAATGAATAATTTGATATATTGTAAATAATTTTTATTTTTGTAAATATATTTTGTATACTTTCTAATGTAAAGTATTTTCATGCATAATTTTTTACAATGAAAACATCATGAGTATACTTAATTTTTTTATTTAGACATTTACCAAAAGAGAATTTGTTTCGTAAGCATAGAGGTGGTTTTTAAGGGTTGAAAATAAGCAACCAATCAAAAAATATTTTATTGATAAGAAGGGAATTTTTGAATATAAATGTACATTAAAAACTTTTGAAGTTGTTTAAAAAGATTTTTTTATATATTTTGACATAGAGGGTAGTTTTTAAGGGTTCAAGTGTTGCAATCAACCAAAATTATTTTATATAAGCAGAAAATTACATTGTAGATGATATAACTGCACTACAAAAGCGTTTGAACCTGTTAAACGATTTTTTACAATTATTTTTATTAAAAGGGGTGGTTTTTAAGATTATTTAAGGGTTGAGAATGTACACAATATTCATTATTATAATTGACAATATTTCAATTACCTAATTTAACACGATTTAAATCCATAGAATGCTTTAATATAAATTTTTTTCATTATTTTTAATAATGGGTGATTTCACCCCTTAAAAATAAAAAGCTCACCTAGCGCATATATAACTTTTGAAGAGGGAGGTAAGATAAGCCTAATTCCAAATTTTTAGCCAAATCGATTCAGTTATGAAAAATTTAGAGGTATTGACCTCTTTTCCTCCACAGTGACTGGAGTAATAATAGTGTTACAAATATATGTAATATGACTGTTTTTGTAGGATTTTAGCATTTGCTTTTTTTTCAGTCTACAATATACGGCAAAGTTTGCCGTATTGGTTTTTTTGTTTTATCGTTATTTTATACCTGGCGATATATTTATAGAAGCGTCTAAAACTTACGGATATATAAATTCTAATGGATATTTGGGCTTATCATATCTTTTGCATACATTACTGAAAAATAGGAGAAGTGGTGTCGAGGGAACACTACAAAAGGTTATAAATTCAGAAAGTATTAAATCTTCTAACGATTCCGCCTTCGTTTCGCTTGTTTGAAGAAAATTGAACTCGAGAGGAAAATTCGCCCGAGTTGAATATGTTTCGCGTTTATATCCGCTCAACAAGTTGAGTGTTGTGTATTGGGCCAATTAGATGAAATAGCAAAGAAGCAGTTACATTGGCGATGAAGTATAGCGAGTATATTTGATGGAAATTCGCGGTAACTGAGTATGGGAACATAAAACAAACATTGTGTTTAATTGTCACAGTATTTTCTACTTCGCTATTAGTTTCTCTAAAATTGGCTTCTACATTATGCATATAAGAAATGTTCTAGTTTCTTAAATTTAAATAACATGTAACTTCTTCTTCTTCTTCAAGTGCCATGTCCGTTGCGAACGTTGGCTATCAACATGGCAATTCTGATGTTGTTTGCGGCGCTTCTGAATAATTCGACCGATGTGAGCCCGAACCACTTCCGCAGATTTTGGAGCCACGAGTGTCTTCTCCTGCCTGGCCCTCGATTACTGTCTACTTTCCCCTGGACAATCAATTGCAGTAGACGGTACTTATCGTGTCTCAATATGTGGCCTAGATATTCAAGCTTTCTTTGTTTGATTGTGCTCACGATTTCTTTCTCCTTTCCGATTCTTTGGAGTGCCTCTATGTTGGTGACATGTTCGGTCCAGGATATACGAAGAACGCGTCGGTACACCCACATTTCGAATGCTTTTAGTTTTCTCGTGAGCGTCTTTGTCAGCGTCCAGGTCTCCATACCATATAGTAAGATCGGAAAAATGTAGCATTTAACTAGACGTAGTTTTAGGGGAAGAGACAAATCCTTGCTTATGAGGAGCTTTTTCATATTGTTAAATGCTGCTCTAGCTCGTTCTATTCTCGCCTTAATTTCTGTGGCCTGTTCCCATTTTGCATTTACGTTGGTGCCAAGGTACACATAAGATTCTACATGGTCGATTGGTATATTACTTATCCGTAATTGTCGAGCCGGTTGTTGCTTTTTGCTTATCAGCATCCACTTTGTCTTCTTGAAGTTGAGGCTCAGGCAGTATTCCTCAGTAACTGAATAAAACTTGTAACTAGATATAATTAATTGATAAACTAATTTTTCATTATTTTACTATCACTAACGCTCAAATTATTTTTTTGTCAAATTTAAAAATTTATCTTGTATATAATTATCAGTAATATTATTTTTAATATCAAAACTTTATGAAATTTTTTTACGTGTTTGAATTTTTGAATTTTGACCCACCTTATAAATAGAATAATGCAGGTCTCTATAGGATAGAAAGAGTACAAGTGTACATATCCTCTTTCTATTCTTAATTAATTTCCCATTTACTTGTTGTGTATAGGTTGTGTTTTTTCTTGTAAACAACCTTTTTGCCTGTTTTGCCTTGTTTATATATATTTATATATTTATGTTTATATATAATATTGGTAATAATGCAAAGTAAAGCAAATTAACCTTTAATCAACCAAATATTCGTCTTAATGATTAGTAACACAACTGAGTTTCTGAAATTAAAGATTTATTTTTTTTTATTTAAATTATTGTGTCTTAGCTGCAATGACCCTTGACACAAACAATATTGTGTACAATAATTACAATGAGCACATGTTACTAATTGCTAGAGTTAATCTACATATAAGCTTAGAATCTATGATTAAATAATACAACAGTTTTATCTCTAAGGTATAAGTTAAAGGTAAAGTATATGGAAAACAAGAGGTCATATTCTGTTGAACAACTGAATGTCTTTCAAGAAACCAATTAGGTTAAAGACTTGATCGGGTGAGTATAAAACGTCTTTGATAGTTGACTTAAGTTTATGTTGCACTCTGTGATTTGCGTACCGGGGACACTCGATCAGGATGTGTTTCACAGTTAATACACTTGAGCAGATTTGGCAATTGGGCTTCGGATCGGACTTCATGTGTGAATCAGGTATGTCCTATTTTTAATCTTCGGATGACAGCTTTTTCATTTCTAGAGATTGTTGAAAATTCAAATTTTTCAACAGTCTGCCGGATCTCATGTAATTCACTCTTGATTATGTTCCAGTGGGTTTGCCAGGTATGATACTGTTGTTGCTTGAATATTTGCTTTAGGTCATTATGGATTTAAATATGTTGGGCTTTTGAGGATTGACTGTTTACACAAGAAGCTTGCTTGGCTGCTTGGTCTGCTTTTTTATTACCTGGGATGCCAATATGGGATGGTAGCCAGATGATCGTGACATTTGCACCTTGAAAAGGGAGTGCACTGTAAGTCCTATGGATTTCTTGATCTAAGAGATGCTGAGAGTATAAACTTTTTATCAAGTGTAGTGACGACAGGGAGTCTGTGAAAAAAAAATATTGAAACATGTTCTATTTACGCAAATTTTACCTGAAATTAAAAAAACGGCATTGTATGTTACTATATCATAACCATAGATAAAATCTTACAGGTCTTTAAATACAAAGATGACAAAAGTGTCTGTGAAGATCAGAAGCTAATGTTTCAGCTAATGTGCTCGGTAAAACGGGGTAATATTTGAATAATGAAATTATAATTTCATTACACCCCTCTTTTCAGAGGAGAAAATTTTTAAAAGTTTAGTAGACGTCTCTATCTTCTTCATATTTTTCTTCCTCTTCAGGTGTGGAGATTGGAGTCAGCTTAGATATATGGAATAGACTGAACTCTGATTTTCTTCGGTTCAAGTTTATTTTGTAAATTGAACTTGACCATTTTTTTGTAATTTCATAAGCTTGTATTTTTGGTTGTCAAGTTTTTTTTCTATTTAACCCTGCACTGGTGGTACCCCACCCATATCGGAACATTAGTAGTGGTGCCAAGTTTGACAGACCCAAAATTCAATAATTTATTAATTAGAAAATCAAAACAATACTGGTGTATTATCTAGCTTTACTTCTTTATGAATATCATTTAAACAATAAAATGTAATTTGGGTCCAATAAATAATATAACCTCCGTGTGGATGTTGTCTATCGCCCATCGGACGCGTCCCCAGGTGGTGGATAGGGGAACGCCCTAACCAGTCCTAGGACTGGCGGGTAGGTGGGAAATAAAATACCACCCGTGAACCAAAACAGACTGGTATGGCAACCCAACAGACTCCCTGGCCCTCCAGGTTGGGGGTTAGGCTAGAGGCTAACAACCTCTTCCTGTAAAAATCATATGTTACTGAACCTCAAGGACTATTAGCTGGACGGAACTTACGACGACGACACTGCAAACGAAAAATGGAATTAAGATTAGGAACATGGAACACCCGAACCCTGTACCGAGCTGGAGCACTCGCATCTCTACTAGACATAGTGAACATGTACAGAGTAGATCTTTTGGCACTGCAGGAAATGCGATGGATGGGAACAGGCATTCTTGATAAGAGAACCAACTCCATATATTACAGCTGCAATGAAAACCAACACATAGATGGAGTGGGATTTATAGTAAACCAAAGAACAAAAGGCCTAGTTATTGATTTTAAAGCTTACAGTCAAAGAATGTGCTATTTACGCTTAAAAGGTAAATTCTTTAATTAACTTTACAGTTTAATTAATGCACATGCCCCGACCGATGACAAACTAGAAGACATTAAAAAACAGTTTTTCGAAGACCTAGAACAAGCCTACAGAAGATGCCCCAGAAATGACATTAAAATAGTGCTAGGTGACATGAATGCAAGAATAGAACGAGAGCAAGTTTTTATGCCGACTATAGGAAGGCATAGCCTACAGAACATCAGTAGCGCTAATGAATTACGACTGATAAACTTAGCAGCAGCACTGAACATGACCGTCGCTAGCACCTATTTTGAACACAAGAATATACACAAGATAACCTGGACCTCCCCTGATGGAAGAACAACTAGTCAGATTGATCACATTTTAATAGATTCAAGATACGAAACGGACATAATAAACTGCAGAAGTAATAAAGGCCAAACATAGAGTCAGACCATTGTTTAGTGATCTTAACACTAAGGGCTAGAATTTTGAAACTCCAACAAAGAAAAAGAAATAAATAGAAAGAAATGGAATGGACAGAAGCTGAGAGATGCAACTATTGCAAAACAGTACTGGGAAAATATTACCAATAGGTTAAGGAATCAAAGTCTAGGCGAAGAAGACCAGAGAGATATAGACTCATTCTGGAACAGGATAAGGGAAGATATTGAGTCAGCAGCACAAGATAAAATAGGAACAGAAACTTGTACCCGAAAAAATCACTGGTTTGACGATGAATGCAAAGACGCAACACATAAAAAAAATGAAGCCTATGCAAAAATGCTTACCCGCCGAACTAGAACAAGTATAGAGAATTACCAGACAAAGAGAAGAGAAGTAAAGAAAATACACAGAATGAAGAAACGAAACCACTTAAAAAAGAAACTTCAATATATAGAAAACCTCAACAGAGAGAAAGAATTCAGAACATTCTATAAGAAAGTTAACATCAACAGAAAAGAATTTAAGGCAAACACAAATCAATGTAGAAGTTTAAATGGCGATCTCTTAACAACAAGAACAGACGTACTAAACCGATGGACGGAATATTTTAACCAGATACGTAATATAAAGGAAGAAGAAGAAAACCCGGAAGACGAAAGCTGCGAGGTAAGCGGAGCAGACGAGAGGGGGGAGGATCCACCAACGATCCTGGAAGTTAAAGATGCTGTAAACAAACTAGCCAGAAACAAATCACCCGGAATAGATAATCTCCCAGCGGAATTATATAAAGAAGGTGACAACGATATCATAATAGCGCTACAGCAGCTTATAAAAAAAAATGGATACAGAAGCCCCTTCCCAATGATTGGAATATTGGAATACTTTGCACCATACACAAAAAGGGATATATCTTTGAATGCTCTAACCATCGAGAAATTACGCTCCTAAATGCAGCGTATAAAATATTCTCCAATATACTATGCCATCGTATGGCACCATATGCAGAGCGAATAATAGGACAATACCAGGCTGGTTTCAGAGGTGGTAAATCAACAATTCATCAGATTTCAACCCTAAGACAAATTCTAGAGAAAACACTGGAATACGGTGTAGACACGCACCACATATTTATAGACTACAAGGCAGCCTACGACTCTGCAAATAGAAGAGAATTGTTTAGAGCAATGATAGATCTAGGAGTACCAAATTAGTTGGTAAGTTTAACCAAACTAACCCTTGAAAAATTTGAATGCAAAGTACGAATCCAGGGAGAACTCTCTGAACCTTTTAAAACAAATAACGGGCTACGTCAGGGAGACCCACTCTCCTGTATACTATTCAATTTAGCTCTGGAAAAAGTAATACGCACGTCACACATCACAACTACCGGTTCAATATATAACAAATCTGTGCAAATCTTAGCATTTGCTGATGATATTAATATTGTTGGGAGAACGGAAAACGCAGCACGAGAGGCGTACGTAGCATTAAAGGAAGCGGCTACAAAAATGGGTTTAATAATAAACACCAATGAAACAAAATACATGAAAATAGGTAGGTACGCAACCACAAACACTACGGCCACTTGTTATAGAAAATGACGTCATCGAAGCAGTTAACGAATTTGTATACCTGGGAACGCTCGTCAATACTGAAAATGACACTACTGCAGAGATAAACCGCAGAATTTGCACGGCTAATAGATGCTATTTTGGGCTTAATCTCCTTTTTAAATCTACAGTTATATCAAGAAATACAAAAGTAAAACCCTACAAAACAATAATACGCCCAGTCCTAACATATGGTTCAGAAACCTGGACTTTAACAAAAAGCAATGAAAATATGTTGGGATGTTTCGAAAGAAAAATACTAAGGCGCATCTATGGAGCGGTAAATGAAAATGGTGTCTGGAGAAGACGATACAACTTCGAACTCTATAGGATATACCAGGAACCAAATATCGTAAAACACATAAAGATAGGACGTCTGAGGTGGGTAGGCCATATAATGCGGATGGAGCAAACCGACCCAGCTAGAAAAACGCTCCTTGATAGATCTATTGGTCAAGGAAGAAGAGGAAGACCCAGAACAAGATTCCTAGATAACATCGATGAAGACATGAGAAATATGGAAATACGTGCTTGGCGGAGGAAGGCGATGGATAGAGACGACTGGAGAAAAATTCTTGAGGAGGCTAGGACCCACACAGGGTTGTAAAGCCAAAATGATGATGATGAAATAATATAACCTTCCAAAATAATTAATAAATGATGGATATTCATGAATTGTGAACAAAAAAACAAGGGATCATGCAAATTAACTTTTAGTTTATTAAGGGTACAAAACATTAAAATATAAGACTTATTTGTCAAACTTGATCCTATGAGTGGCACTTTTAAACATTTTGTGGGTTCAATATACAATCAGAGCACTGAAACTGGGCATGTGTTAAACAAATAAATTGTTTGCACATTTGACAAAAATAATGAGTCTTACTGTCTTTAACGCAAAAACTACATCGTTTTTTAGTATTTAAATTTTCGGGATTACCTCTTGGAAGTTCGCTTGAAGTTTCAGCCACTTCTTGGCGTCGGTTACAAATAGCTGGAGAGATATTTTCCACCATGGACCGACACTTTAAATGCTGGTCGATTAGCTGTGCGGCCAAACGTTTTATGTATATTCTACGAAGCAAATTATCATTTTGATTATTAATAATTGATGAATTCGACCGATACTTGATGGAAATTCATTTTATGTAACAATAAAACACTTAAAACTTTGTTTTCAAAAATTCCACAAAATTTATTTTAAATTCTACTAACTACAGCTGTTTTGGCTAATTGGCTTTCTCAAGTTGAGAAAGTTGCTACATACACTGCATATTATAAACTTTAAGAAATTATTTGGAAAAATAAGACCATTATCTGTGAAAAGTATCAACGCGTGATATGCCCGTTACATCAAAAAGGTGACTAGATCCAGTGTGACAACTACTGATGAATAACCCTATAAATAACAGCTTACGAAATATAGTGAGGGACAAGATCTATGCAAAATTTTAAAGTCTAACCTGCTGATAATGCGCTATTGATACTATCATTAATACCAATACTATCAATGTTGCTATCAATATTACCTATTGTAATACAGACCATTACAGAGTTGTACTAAACTTTATCCAACATTCAAATAAAATTACCGGAGCAGTGTTGAATTTTGAATTATTAGTTTGTTTAAATGTTTTTACCAATTGATCGGTACAATCGGTTTTAGCAGTAAACAATCTCGCAATATACTATTAAAAAAATACTTTTTTTTCCAAACTTAGGACTGGCAAAATAAAATATTTTTCAGTTACGAAAATAAGTAGACATTTTGTTTTATGTGTTCGTCAATGAACACTTATTATTTGATATACACAAAAAGGAGTAAAACTTATTTTAAATCATCGTCATTAAATATTTTTGTGAAATGTGATCAAAAATATGATGTCTTTGTTTATAACATTTAAAAATAATTAAGAGAAATTCCTGCGGTTGACCAAAATACAAATTTACAATCAATTTTATATTTCCGGTAATGGCTAAGTACTTAATAAGTACATTTTCGTAGATTAATTAAATGGGGCGGGATCACTGTCACAATATTTAAATAACGAAATTAGTCATTCTTAAGCAGTATATTTTGTGGTTCTTTTAGCCAGAGTTACTCGAAAAAAAGTGTTGTGATATATTTAGTATATATCAAAGAAAAATATGTGGCGGCCATGTGAAAGTGATGTGCGTTTACCTGACGAAAATGAACCTACGTATAATTTAGAAGATGAAGATGAAAGTGCGGGGCCAAGTACTCAGCAAAGGAAGAATTTGTGTGTAGCTGGGCAAAATATGGTGTTAGATGTATTTGATGAACTTTCTAAAAAAATTACCAAAACAGCGGTTTTAGTAAAAATTTAGTAAAAAACAGTGTACCGTTTAATAAAGACAGGTTCGAAAAGTAGAACAAAAAGAAAGGATTTGGGAAGCTCTAAAAAAAATTTAACCTCACCTCTTGGAACCTATTAGTGAGACAATATATAATATGTATGCAGCTAATGTTATGCCTAACCTAAACAATATCATGGAAAAATTTAAAGATGATTGTTCCACAAAGACTTTGGGAAGATTTTTGACCAAAAATGGTTTTAAATATAAAACTGTCAATAAGAGACACACCATAATGGAAAGTAGCCGCCTAATAAAATGGAGGAATGAATATATCGAAAAAATTTCACAATACCGCAGTTAGTGTCGAGAAATTTATTATCTGGACGAGACTTGGTTTGATTTTCACGAAACGATAGATAAAGCCTGAACAAACGGTACAAGAAAATGCAAAATAAATGTACCCCATTCTGAAGGCAAGCGAATTTGCTTATTACATTGCGAAGGTCAATATGGATGGGTGAACGATGCGTTATTGTTGAGTTCCAAAAGTATTAAAGACAGTTCTCTAGACTACCACCAACACATCGAAGGGACGCTTTTTAAATCGTGGTTTAAGAATACATTTCTCCCAAATTTAAAAGAAAATAGCGTGGATGTTATGGACAATGCATCATATCACTCCAGATGCATTAAAAACATTCTAACCAAACAGAGTAGGAAGGATGAAATTCGAGAATTTTTAATAGCCGAAGACCTATATTTTGATGATCATTACACCAAAGATCAACTAATCCAGGTTCTTCATACAAAACTCGTAACTAAAGAACATATTGTAGATAAATTAGCCACTAACAATGGACATATGGTTTTCAGATTACCTCCATATTACTGTGTGTTGAATCCCATAGAATTGCTATGGGCTCAGTTAAAAAACCATGTGCGGAGGAACAACACATCTCCAAAAGATGCCCAAAGTGTGTCGAACTAATAAAAGCAGAGTTCAAAAATATCAGTGCTGAAAACTGACAAAATGCAATAGAACGTGTAAAAAAGATTGAAAAAGATTACATGAAAAATGTCCCAGCCCTGCAGAAAATTATTCTTAATTTAGCTGAGAGTGATGAAGAGAACGATAATGACGATGAGTTGGAATAACTGTTAACTCTAACTGAAAGATCCCAAATGAATATGAATTTATGAATTGGCTAGTATACCATTTAATTTATAATAGTAAAAAAACCAATAGGTAACTTTTTGTAGCATCGCATGTGACATGTAAGTAAATAAAAACTATTTTTGAAGTTATACTTCTTTAGGAGCGATTGGGAAAAATTGATGAGAGTGAATTTTTATAAAATTCACAGTATGAAGTTCGCACATATTCACAGCATGAAGTTAGTTGCTACATCTAAATCTTTTAAGTTAGGTATTAATCCAAATAAAGTGTGAAAAAAATATATTGGTGTTTTTGTTAACTCGATTATATTAGGACGGTGATAGATATTTACTGATTATTTGTATATTGTATATGTATATTTTTGTGTGTAAAAATCGACTTGGTTCAGTAGTTTTCACCTACTTTATAATTACGTAGAAATTACATTTATTTGTTACTTTAGGACCTTACTGTATAATATATTAATATTGAGTGTTTATTGACGAACTTAGCACGGTTAATAAAAAAATTGTAAATCCACCAAAAGAAAGTTTTTATTTTCGTAACTGAAAAAATATTTTTGTTAAATATTAATGAATTGTGTATGAATGTATAACAATTTGAAAGAAAAAATTCAAATCATTTTGTTTAAAAAAGTTTCCGTTAAAAGTAAAAAATCGAAATAACACTTACATTCAGATAAAAAATTACAAAGGCATCAACATTTTTTTTGACAGCTTCTTATATTCATGTGCATAATATTAAAAGGTTGTATTAAATTATTAATTAAGGCATTAAAGTTTGTGATTGACTCTATTATGGATGATTTTTTATCAACTACTTATACATATTCTTGAATAAATTCATCCATACTTAATACATTCACATAGTGAATTGATTTCAATAGAATAGTAATATTTTTTAAACAAATATTAAAATATAATTTTTTGGTGAAAACAAAATCCAAGACAAATAATAAATGTTCATACTTTAATCATTATTCAACAATGGTGAATGACTATGCAATAAGGCTTGAATATTTTTACCTGTTTAGTTATTGCTTTGCAATTGAGCTATTGCTTGTGAGTCGTAAGACTTAATATTTTTAGTCCAAAAACAGTAACACTACTTTTTGACTTTGCAACTTATAGATATTATACTTTTTTTGCTCACTGGAAATCTAAAAATATATTTATATGCTTTGTGTATCCCCACAAATGAAAATGACATTTTTTAGTCTACCAGCTGTTACAGAGGAAATTGGGATTATTATAATTGCAAAGCAGTAACTAAGCAATTAATAATATTTAAGTCTTATTACATAGTCATTCACAATTGTTGGATAATGATTAACGTATGGACATTTATTATTTGTCTTGGATTTTGTGTTTTCACAAAAAATTATAATATTTTAATATTTCTTTGAAAAATATTACTATTCTTTATAATAACAAATTTTAACATTTTTATTGAACTATTGAAATCAATTCAGTATTTTTTATAAGTATAGATGAATTTATTCAAGAATATGTATAAGTAGTTGATAAAAAATCATCCATAATAGAGTCAAACTTTAACGCCTTAATTAATAATTTAATACAACCTTTTAATATTATGCACATGAATATAAGAAGCTGTCAAAAAAATGTTGATGCCTTTGTAATTTTTTTATCTGAATGTAAGTGAGATTTCTATTTTTCACTTTTAACGGAAACTTTTAAACAAAATGATTTGTTTTTTTTTTCAAATTGTTATATACAATTATTATACAATTCTCCCAGTCTTGACGTACGGAGCAGAAACACTTACCTTAACAAAAGCAGCAGCTACTGAGAGTCACGCAGAGAAGAATGGAGCGGTCCATGTTAGGAATAACTCTGCGAGACAGAATAACCAACGAAGACATCAGGAGAAGAACCGGAGTGACTGACATCATCGAGAAGATAGCCAGACTAAAATGGAGATGGGCAGGACACATAGCCAGAATGACAGATGGGCGATGGACAAAGAGGTTATTGGAATGGAGGCCAAGGGAAAACAAGAGAAGCGTTCGGTCGACCACCTACAAGATGGACTGACGATTTAAGAAGACTCAATAAAAACTGGATGAGAGCGGCGCAAGATAGACGGGGTTGGAAACATGAGGAAGAGGCCTATGTTCAGCAGTGGACTCTTGAGGCTGGATGATGAATGATGATTAATGATTATACAATTCAGGAATATTTAACAAAAACGATGGTGTAATGATTTATGTAAAAAGTATGTTAACCATAAATATAAAATAATAGATATAACAGTAAAAAATATTTTATTTTGCCAGCCTTAATTTTGAAAAAAAAAGGTAAATTTTTCTAAATACTATATTATAAGGTAGTTTACTTAAAAATAATCAATATTTCGATCAATTGGTAAAAACATTTAAGTACACAAATTAATAATTCGAAATTTTCAACACTTTCTCCGATAATTTTTTTTTATGCTGGATACAGATTAGTACAACTCTGTAAATGTCTCTTTGGGGGTCTGTGTTAAAATAGGTATCAATATCGGATTACCAGTAGGTCGGTTTTAAAAATTTCGCATAGATCTTGTCCCTCACTATACTAGTAAATATTTTCTTTGTGAATGGCTACACGTTTAAAGAGTGAGCATTATTTAAAATACCCAGACCAGATTTACTCCAGGCAATTTAATAATTGACCAGATTAGATTAATGAGGTGAATCCTTGATCCATTGAAATTTAACATTAAAACCCACCACTTATTCGTTGACTTTAAGGCCACATAGGACAGTGTCAAGAGAACAGTACAATACCAATGAGTGCATGAGTTTGGTATACCACAAAAACTTTTTTTGAAATCTTTCAAAAATTATCTAATTCTCAGCTTAATATTTTTGACTGCAAAATATAAAATTCCTTAATACTAGTCTGTTGCTAAGCAACTTTCTCAGAAATCAGTACTGGAATATTTTAAAACTGGGTCGAGAAAATTATTCTAGGACTGTTTAATGGGGAAATAGGAAAACTTTAATACTGGAACATGACTGACACGTTTGACATTTCTTTAATTATAATATTATAATAGTAGATTTCTCTTATTATAATAAATTGACAGTATACTTTATATAAAGTTTGGAATATTATGTCTACTACAAACTGAATATATTAATATTTTAATTAAAATATTGTTAGACGTTCGAATGTATAAAATATAATAATATAATAATAATAACTTAAATATAAAACAACTTACCAACTCAAAAGAAATTCTAAGATAATTCTGGATTGGCGTTTGAAATGCCTGTAAAACAAAAATCTAGATTATTCTTAGTAGCAAGGCTAGCTATGATGCGATATCAGAAACAACACCCCAGTCAATACAATAAAAAAATTTTTGGTAATAATTATCTAACGTAAAAGTTTTGAATTCAGCGTTTTTAGGCATATTTCAAATACCTCACATTTGTTGCCAAAAATTATAACAAAAATTTAATGCCATAGCTTTTAGAGATTGGTTTCAAAAATAAAAATTTAGTAACCGGTTAATGAAAAAGTAATAAAATCCTATGGTCTTACGAGAATCGTAAAAAATGCCAAAAAATGGCGTAACGTTTATTTATTTAATACTTTTATGGAAACTAACTTTAATTGCGACAAAATACAAAAATTGCATACAAAAGCTACACTCTTTAGCTTTAAAACGCTTTTTGATTTTGGTTCATAGGACACTTCGGTCAAAAGATTCGTCGAATTTTTACCGTCGAATTTATACAAATTTTCTTTAAAATTGATTTCAATATTTTTGGGAAAACGGTTTATTTTACACAAAAAGTACTAATTTTGTTCTAAATTGTTTTATCTACATTTTTTATGTAAAAAATTTTTTTACGACGCACAGATCCTTGGTAGATCGATTTTTTCCATTTTTGCCCCGACATGATGGAGTCGTTTTACGAGGAAGCCAGGGGTAAAAATAGTAATCTTATTTGCATTTTTTTTGTGTCCCAAAATTAATACTTTTGTAAAAATTTAGCTTATTGGTAGGATTTTTTGAGGTTCAGTATCACTTTCATCTCTGACGACTGGAGTGTAAATAAATTTATTTATTTATGGCAAAACTAAAGCATTTCCGGCATCTAGTAATGCATTTTTAGATGGCTCCATTCGAGTTACGTCGGATTAAAATAATTTTTGTACCTTCTTTCAGACGCTGCACCTTATAGGGTTAAAGTAGGAAACAATTAAAAAAAATTATCCACCTTTGTTAGGGAAGGGGAGGCACATGTGGACAGAGGTACAAGTAGACATTTGATTTTTTTCCGTCAAGATTTCTTTTCGAGTGGTTCTAACTCACTCTCCTAGGTGGCACTGGTGATATACAGTCCAAAAGTTTGGAATATTGAAATATTTCATCTTTTTATTGATTTTTATATATAAAATCTTCTGAATAGTTAAACATCATTTTGTTTCAATTATCAACAATACTAAATAAATCTCAAAACCAGATAAACGATATGCGAAAAAAATATTTATTTTTTTGGAGTGAAAAACTTACAATGTACAACTTACATTTAAAAATAAATTAGTATAGAAAAAAATTATTTTTAATAAAACTAATAATAAGTATTTCCTCCATTGGGCTGTATTCAAGCCTGTAGGCGATTTGGCATGCTGCCGATTAACTGGTCGAGCTGGGCTTGCGGAATTCTCTCCAATTCTTCACGAGCAGCATCTTTAAGTTCTGAAAGTGTAATAGGGGGATTGTTTCGCTTCTTGATGCGTGTTTTGAGAATGTCCCAAGCATGTTCAATAATGTTTATGTCGGGGGAATTCGAGGGCCACTGTAATGTAGATATTCCTTCTTCTTCAAGAAAATTTTGTACTGCTGATGTTCGATGAGGAGGTGCGTTGTCATGCATAAACACAAATTCATCACCTACTGCCCCTCGGAATAGACGTACGACAGGATTTAAAACTTCCTTGATGTATACAGCACCAGTGACTCTTCTCTCCAGAACCAGCAGTGACGTCCGTGTACCACTCATAATACCATCCCAAACCATAATACTGCCACCTTCAAATGGGACACGCGGTTTAGCTGTTTCTAGTGGGGCTTGTGGTCCTGGGGCTCTCCAAACCAGTGTTCTTCGCGAATCAGATACCAAGTCAATTTTTGACTCATCAGAGAACATCACGTTATTCCAGTTAGGATCATGATGCGCCATTTCTCTAGCCCATTGCAACCTTACTATTTTGTGTTGGTAGGTTAGTTTAGGAACACGTAGCGGTCTTCTACGATACAAATTTACCGCTTTTAGTCTGCGTGTTATTGTTTGCCGTGAAATATTCAGTCCTTGAAGCCTAGAAATTTCTGTGGATATACCACTTGTAGATTCCAGACGATTTCTACGAGCTATAAATGTTATTTGCCGGTCTTGTGCTGCTGTTGTACATCGATTTTTACCACTTCTGAGACGATCCTTGACTTTATTTGTATCTTTTTTTTTTAATTTTCGATACAGCACTCTGAGTAACATCAGCCATATTCACGATATAACTTTGACTAAAGTCCTGTTGTAACAAAGCAATTACTCTGGATCTGTCAAAATGAGATATCACGTTTTTAGGCATTTTTAAACGGCTCAATTCAAATTTAAACGAAATCTGAAATAATCTGTAAATACGCTAATCAGTTGATTGTAACCAAAATCATACAAAAACGATTTAAAATTTTTTATCATTTTCATTTAAAAACCCTCTAGAATGAATATCAACAACAGTTTTAAAACCACCATGGGCGTAGATATATTATTTGTACGTATTCCAAACTTTTGGACATGTGTGTAGTTCTATGCCAAGAAATAAATTCAATGTCAGTTGCCATTTGTTCGTGTCACGAGATTGTGTTACTTTTGCCGCGTAAAAGTAATAAACCGTCTTGTAGAGATTATAATATTATATATTTAGTAACATTCTGTGTTTTCTTATAAAGTGCATCGCATTTTGAATATTGTCATATTTGATATCACGTTTCTACAGTTTTGTTCTAGTCATAACCAACAGATATCCGGTACTTGATATCTGTTGGTTATGACTAAAAAACTATGCATACAAGACAGATGTGGACACCATACAGGGGAACATGTTTACAGTGTCCACTTGTACCCCATAAATTCTTTCACAACAAAACAAACTAAAATATCTTTTTTTACCTCACAGTTCGAAATAATGGTGAGAACCTACATCAGAAAAACTTACAGAAGTAATATTCCTTGTGATATAAAAAATGGTAACGGATCAATCGTAGCAGAGAGATATGGATTGAAAAAGTCCATATTACATAAAAGATTTAAAAAACTGAATCAAAAATATATACTTAGATGATACAGAAATATCCGAAATAAAGTTTTCGTCAAAAATATAAAACACAGCAGATTTTTTAAATGAAGAAGAAGACAGTCTAGTAAATTACATTCTTCAATCTTTGAAGTTACAGTATGAATTAACCTACTTTCTAATTCGAACATTCGCATATGAGTATGCTCTGAAGTTAAAAAAAAAGCGTCACAATAATTTATCTTTGCAAACCCAGAGTCTACGCGTCTAGCCAGAAATATCAGCTTTAATAAAGTTAACGTAGACATATTCTTTGATGACCTAGAGACTGTTTACAAAACGAATAAATTCAATAGTGATAGAATCGTAAAAGTAGATGAAAGCAGAGTGAACACTATTCTGAAAATGCCAAAAGTGGTCGCAAATAAGAGCTGTAAGCAAGTGGGACAAGCAGTTGGAGCAGAAAGGGGTGAGCAAGTGAAGTTTGTGGGAATAAAACTTGCCAATGGAAATGCTATTCCACCTGTTTATATCCTCCCACGAAAGCGATTTAAAGAGTCATTCCTGACTGGAGCTCCAGAAGTCACCATTGGTATTGCTTCTCCAAGTAGTTGGATGACTAAAGAGGGATTCCTCGAAGTTGTAAAGCATATTAAAAAAACATGCATGCTTCTAAGGAAAACCCTGCGTTAAAACTTTTGGATAACCAAAATTTGGAACACAGGCAACGTTAAATGCTGTATGGCAGGAAAAATGATTTAGTACTCTTAACATTTGCTCCACATAGAGCACATCGTTTACAGACTCTTGATGTGTGTGTATTTAGACATTTTAAGGGTCGTTGTCGTGCAGCATTCAACTTATGGATGTCTACATATCCGGGAAAAGCTATAACAATTTATGATACTGCACATCTATCAGCTCCAGGCTTTGATGAAGCGTTTAATAGGAAAAACATTATATCTAGGTTTTTAAACACTGGTTGCGCTCCCTTTAATAAAACTATTTTTTCCTCAGAAGATTTTGTAGGTACTTAAGTAACGGAAGTCAGTGATTTATCGCACCCACACACCACAACTGATTATTGTCTAAATTGCAGTACACTCTCTAATTCCAAAATGCCTTCTACATCATCATCGGCAAATGTTTAACCACAAGTCAACAATAATTGTCAACCTGTTTTAACTACCCAAAAACAAAGTTCCAAAACTGTAATTATTTCCAATGTAAAACTTACTCCGGAACAAAGTCATCCATACCCAAAGGTCGTGAGAATAAGTTCTTAGAAAGAAAGAAAAAAGGAAAATTTCAACCATTCTGACCGCTAAACCAGAAAAAAAATAGATTAGAAAATGAAATAAGAGAAAAGGAGGTAAAAGAGGAACGGGCTCAAGAAAGAAAGGCAAGCAATATAGAAAAGAAAAAATCCAAATCACTTATTCGCAAAGTTTTTGATGAAGGGACATCTGAAAGCGAAATTGAGAATAATTGCGAAAAATTAGATAATAGTCTTATGAAAGTTGAGACTGAAGATGGTAAAGATTTTGGATTGGATCTTACGAATATCCAGAAAGGGGATTTTCTTTTTAATAAATTTGCTACAAAAAAAAACTAAAATTCTTTGTTGGTCAGATCAAAAAGAAACTAGAAATGTCAGAATTTTTAGTATTTTTTTTTAAATGACGCCGCAACAAGATTTTGTATTTCCAGATCAAAAGTATGAGAGTCATATTTCTGCAAACGATATTATGAGAAAATTGCTAGCTCCTGACAAACAAAAATTTGACAGCAAGGTCCAGCTCCTTTTTTAGGTTTTCCGTTAATTTTCATGGATATAATATGGGATAATTCAATATATTAAGTTAAATAAATACTTATTAAAAATTGCACTTATAAAAAAATGTTATTATTTTATATCCATCAAAATCTGTATCCATATGTGTCCCGTATAAAATATTGTCTTGTCCACATGTGCCTCCCTAGGGGCACATGTGGACTAATTACATCTATTTGGAATTTAATGCTACTACTACTTGTCAGCCGAAGATCTGGGTGAAGCACAACAAATGGTACAAGAATTAGAAAATATATCTTCAATAATAGGTCTAAAAATGAACATCAGTAAGACCAAATCAGTATGACAAATTTAGTTCCCAGCGAATACCTAATCATCCAAAATCAAGTGGTAGAATTGACAGAAAAGTACATATATCTTGGTCATGAAATCAGAATAGGCAAGGACAACCAGACCTGCGAATTTCAACGACGAATAACACTTGCTTGTGTGGCGTATGGTTTACTAAGAGACATCTTTAAGAGCAACATCCCGATAGCTATGAAACGGAAGACATTTGCCCAATGCGTTCTTCTTATTATGACATACGGAGCAGAAACTCTCACGCTCACAAAAACAACAGCACTAAAAATGCGAGTGGCACAAAGGCGCATGGAAAGATCAATTCTCGGCGTGACAAAAAAAGACAAAATAAGGAATCAAGTCTTAAGGAAAAGAACAGGTATCAGTGATGTCGTCGAACGTATATCCAAGCTGAAATGGAATTGGGCAGATCACATAGCGAGACTGAAAGACACAAGATGGGCCAGAAAACTAATTGACTGGCGCCCACGAGAAGACAAACGCAGCAGAGAACGACCACCAACACGCTGGATGGACGACATTAGACGAATATCCAAGAAATGGCAACAAGAAGCACAGAACCGTGAAGAGTGGCGAAAAATGGGAGAGACCTATGTCAAACAGTAAATGATGATGATTCGTTGTTCATCCATTCTTTGTATGTGTCCGAACCAGATAAGTTGTTTTGTTGTTAGGTCATCTGTGATTGTTCGTTTGATTCCCTTTATTTCTCTAATGCGTTCATTGGTAATTCTTTCTCTTCTAGATCTTCTTGCGGTTTTTCTTTAAAAATCCATTTCTGTCGCTTTCAGCGTTGCCAGTGTTCTTTCTTTCAGTGGCCATACGTCACAGCTGTATAAAGTGTTACTTTCTACTATAGTCTCAGGAATTTAATGCACGTTCCCTAAATAATTTAACTGCCAAATAAAAATGTACACAAAGACGTACAAATATGTAAATCTTACATTGAAGAAGACGATACTTTACAATAAATCCCATTTTGCGTTTTTTTTTATATTTGTCCATATGTGCTCCTATCTCCCCTATGTACTTGCTTAGCATATAGTTTAAATAGGGTCGCACAAGAAACAAACTCGAAATACACACATTTCCTGTACGAGACGTTGAAGAAGAAGGTCACTGGCAACATACCCTCTTCTAAACAACGTCGGCGGAAAGTAAGAGAGAGCATAGCTCTGAAGACTGCTGAACCTAGATCGTCTGAGGAAATAGTCGTCCAACAAACCAAGGAACCGGTGGTAGTTAGTAAAGTTTAAAAGTACGGGGTTTCAGAATAATATACTGGCCCCGGAAATTGTCCTTTTGCTCGACAAAATCACAGGGTGACAAGGCGAGTTCGACGAACTATAATATTCCGTAATAGACGTCCATCGAGGGACCCTTTTGCAGCGTGGTAAATGCGCGGTGAGTAAGGCCATATTCAAGTTTTTGTAGAGTGTACGTTAGTAGAAAAAGCCTTTTTTTCTGGGGGTTTTTACCGCCCCCTGGCTCCGTGAGGCTGCGGAGCTCCCTTGCTGGTTTAACCAGCAACCTGGTTCAACCAGGTCTGCCTTTTCTTCCCGGTCTGTGACTAGATCACAGACCGCGGCACTTGCTACAAACCCATATGCCCCCCTTATTCAAAACGAACCTAAATCAGAATCTATTGACTCCAATTCATACAATCCACATTCATCAGCCCAGGAACTTATCAATCTCCAAACGGAAATTTTAACGCTACAAACTCGCGTCAATATGAAGCGCAGGGAAATAGAATTAAATGATCCGAATCATCCAATGATAAATAAAAGATTCTGAATATCCTTCGCTACCCTCCTCCCACAGAAAGCTATTAATATCTAAATCTAACAAACAATCAACATCAGTCCCTCAAACTCAACAACAATCGGCCCCAAAAATCCTCACTTCCTCAAAACACAGCCCCCTCTACATCCCAAATCCTACCTAACACCTCCAAGTCTCCATCTCAACGTCAATCGTAATGTCAACCTAAACCTCAACCTGCACCAACAAAAACGTTCGCCAACGCCACTAAGGCACCCTTATCTTCAAGACCTAGAACCAATCCAAATATGACCAATTCAATTAATAACCCTAAAACCTTCGAGTACCTCATAAAGGACATTCCTCAAGACTTGTGCAATCAGCGCACCTTTTTTCGAATTTTCAATTGCATCCCGTTTATGTATCAAAAGATACATTCTTTAAAAGTTCTTAGCCACGGTATCGCACACTTACGCACTTTACACTCCTTAGATTCTGAGGAAATGCAACTGAGAATCCATAAAGCCACAGGACAGACTCAAATTAAAGTAACTTCGAGAAACCACAATTCCGCAAATCAAGCCCCAAAACCCACAAATAGACATACCCAATTCGGTGATCATTTTACTAATCCGGAAGGCATCAGATTAACTGATATACTTCTAGACCTTCCAATCATAAGAATCACTAACACTGATTACACGTTTTTGAACGCAAATGGGGCATCTATCGTGGACCACATCATTGTTACAGGTAGCGTGATGCATAGGTTAGACGATCGGTGCCACATAGGCGACACAATAACGTCCGACCATTTTCCGATATTAGTTAATTCTGATATTATGTCACCTCAAATCCCACCTCCCCCTAAACAAATAAGAGATTATCGTCACGCAAACTGGCCACAATTCCAAAATTTCATAACTAATAATATTCCTGAGTTAGGCGAACTTAATACAAACGAAAGTATTGATCATGGTGTATTTCAAATTAAAAAACCTTCTAATCGAGGCAATCAATCACTCAATTCCAATGAAAACCACTCTACCTTTTTCACCGGACTTCCACAACACATCATTGCCAAAATACATCAAAAAAGATTGCTTTTACGTCAATATAAAATCAACAGAGACCCCCTTGTCAAAACAGAATATAATCGCATCTCTGCTCGAATTAAGAGGGAAATATCCATCCTACAGGCTCGCCAATGGGAGGATACTACCTCGAAGTTGGATTACAGAGATGAGGCTAGATTCTGGAACAAATTTAAAGTCCTAACAAAACAAAAATTATCACAACCATCTCATCTGTTGATTGACAACCAAATTATTAGTTCCCCTGAACTAAAAGCAGAAGCATTCAAAAATTCGCTCAACGAAAATTTTCATACCCCTGACAACCCTAACTTTGATCGCTTATTTAAACTCGAAACTGAATTCGCAGTAAGAAATACTCTCTTGCATCAAACTCCAAACCACGTCCCAATGATGGACCCTATTACTGACAGAGAAACGGAGAGTTATTGCCAAATAGGCAAAAATAATTCTCCCGGACCTGACAATATCAGTAGAAGGTGTCTAAAGCAACTTCCTGAGAGTATAATCCCGCTTCTCACAAAAACTATTAATGCATGTCTTAAAAATTACTATTTTCCTACTCCTTGGAAAATAGCAAACACAATCATGATACCCAAAAAGGGTAAACCACGTACTAATGTGGAATCATACCGACCTATCTCCTTAATAAATTCACTAGGGAAAGTTCTTGAGCTAATCTTAAAAGAGAGGCTCAGCGACTATCTCGACACTCACAATATCATCCCAAAATTTCAGTACGGATTCCAACCTAATAGATCCACAAAAAATGCATTTATAGACTTCACTACTAAAGTCACTCAGCAGCTAAAGTGCAATAAACTGTAACGGCATCGCCATAGCCACGTTTCTTGATGTTCAAAAAGCCTTCGATCAAGTCTGGCATAAAGGACTAATTCGGAGGCTAATGGACATCTGGCTACCTCTACAATTCATTAAAATTATTCACTCTTACCTATCGAATAGAACCGTGAGAGTGAAAATAAGCGATCAAGTTTCCACCCCATTCACTCCCCGAGCGGGAGTACCCCAAGGCTCAGTACTCGCACCCCTGTCGTACATCACATACAACAGCTCTATCCCTATCCAAAACATACCACATACGCAATGTACCCCTATGCAGATGACACAGCCCTCCTAACAACAGCAGACGGTTATGCCCCTGAGAGAACCTTTAGAAGAGCACAAACTCTTTTAAACGGTGTCAAAAAATGATGTATTAAGTGGAGAGTCACGCTAAACGCTGCGAAAACTCAAACTATTGTGTTTCGCAGCCCAAAATCATCAACTGGCGTCATACGCAATCGCGTCGACCAAACGCCTCTATATTTGATGGGAGAAAGACTCATTATTAGCCCGACAGCTTCCTATTTGGGTGTTTTATTTACTAAAACACTTAACTGGGAACCTGATCTAAAGGCAACTTTAGATAGGGTCAGAAACCGAGCCCGACTCCTAGTTCCACTATCAGGGACGTTTGGCAAAACAAACAACAAAACTCTTACACACACTTACAAAACATTCATTCGACCCGTTATTGAGTATAAGTCAAGCTTATACTGCCTTCTTAAGGGTTATCCCGGCTGCAGGAACAATGGTCACTAGAGAACACGGTGCTTGTTTCTGTCGATTCAGACTCACACACATGCACACTAAGCACAAATTCACAAACACACACAAATCAAACAGTGAAAGGGGCACTCTTTCTGCTACCGAATCATCCTCATCACCGGGACCTCCGACCATCTACAGCCTCCGTTACTTTATACGGAGTCTGTGGATGGCCGGAGAAAATCTAGGTGATTCGACGGACTCTGTAACACCGAAATGGCAGCGGCCGTCACTGTTTGATTTACACACACATTCACACAGAGCGAAATACGATAAGTCAACTCTCGAAAGCCGAGGCGCCTCCACTCACGAGCACACTCGGTCACAAAAGACTGCACAGGACCAATGGTCACTAGAGAAAGGGGTTGTCGTACCTAGCTCGAAAACCAACACACTCACTGGAAAGAATATCAATCCAGTCAAACCCTTTCGCCCCTGGCTCACTGGCTAACATAAAGTGACTCCACAGTAGGCGAAGAAAAATGCTAAGTCTCCGGTGGATTTTTTGGGCTGTTCGCTGTGTACACCATTACAAACAAAATTCAAACTCAAGCCTGAAGAGGGTCAACCGACCCTAAACGGGTACAACAAACTATCCTATCCTTCGAGAATGAACATTGACATACTCAAACTCGAAATAAATGTCCTCTTCTTACTAATTTAGTTTTAAATATGAAAAAAATATTTCTTAAGGCACATATAATGATTGTGTGCCAAGTTTTATTCTTCAGCTACACGATACAAGTTTTTTTAATTAACGCAGTTAAATTAATCAAAAAGTTTGAACGTTCTTGGAAAATTCTTCAGAGTAAAATTAGCGAAGGAATTTTAAAAACATTGGATAGAATATTTTAAAAAACATACCAGCACATATTGTTTTTAAATAAATAACTCTATATATAATATATATATATATATATATATATATATATATATATATATATATATATATATATATATATATATATATATATATATATATATATATATATATATAAATATATATTGTTAATAGAAACAACATGCTTACTATGTCACAATCAGTGCCTTCAGCACAAAATAATTCTGCTCCAACAAGTGTGTATTTTTATGCCCTTCCATATATTCCGAAACTAACCGTTGAACTCACTAAGATTTTTAAAGACTTTAAGAATATCAAAATAGCTAACAAGAACATCAAAACCATATGTCAGCTGTATAGCAAAATAAAACAACCCCTAACCACTCTAGAGACTACAGATGTTGTTTATTGCATTCAATGTACTGAATGTCTATCCACGTACATTGGTGAAACTGGAAGGAATCTCTTCTCATAAGAGTGATTGTAGATTAAACAAACCTACTTGTGCTTTGGCAGAGCATACTATCGATCTAGACCATAAGATAGATTTTAACAATGTAAAAATATTAGCCAGAGGGAAAAACAAATTTAAGAGAACTTTCTTAGAGATGGTACATATCAGCAAGAGTGATAATAACAATCTGAATAAAAGATCTGAGATCCAGAATCTTAGCAAAATTTACAATTTTATATTGACTTTTGACTGAGCTATTTTGCATCTCAGAGTTTTCTTTTTTTCTTTTCTCTTTTTTAAAATTTCATTATTAATTGAATATTTTTGATCAAACTTCAGTTACTAATTCAGTTTTGTTTTGTTTGAGTTATTATTAACCTATTTACTAAATACTATTTTCTTTCGACTGCTTATGTTATAAATAATATTTTTAATTTCCCGCTTAATGTCAAGTTGGTAATATAGTTGGTAGTACTCAAAATTCATAAACAGTATTTTGTGAGACGTTAGTTTCAAAGTTGTTTTTTGTATTTTCTTCAAACTATTTAAACAATAATTTTCCACCCACTTTCTCTTTCTGCTCGTGAAATGTGACTGAAATCAAGTTTGCAACGACGACTGTTTCAACATGTCGTCCCTCATTTTGTTTTTAATTTTTAACGTATTTATTAATTTTAAAGTGTCTTTTTAACAGTAACATTTTTAAGTTTATTTGCAACTTCAGTATTATCATGTTATTTAACGTTGTTGTTTATGCCACGAATCTTACATTCGGGTAAGTTTTTTATAGTTTTTTATAGCCTTTTTTGCAACTTTCAAATTGTTACAACATAGTAATTTTCTTTGTAGACCTTGATAAAGGTGGCAAAAAACCACCGGAAGCTTGGATTCAGAATAAATAGTACGCATTAGCAAAGCTCTATTTTTTATTAACTACCACACCCAAAAAGAAAAAAATATTTACATATATTTTTTCCAAACTAGTCAAAAAACTTTGGACTACTTTTTCTATATATATATATATATATATATATATATATATATATATATATATATATATATATATATATATATATATATATATTTATCTAGGTAGAGTAATTGCTTAAAAGTTTTGTTTTATTTTATAATAACAATATTAACAATTCATATTTTTTAAAATTAATATATTTAAACGGTTTATGACGAGCATAAACCGTATGCAAGTATTTGTTTAAATGTTTAAATACTTGCATAAATATGCATAACTGTTAAGTTAATATTATTTAGATATATTTTTATATCTACTATTATTTCTCTAATCCGTTTAAACACAGTGCCAAAAATCGGATTTATAATTTAGTTTTATTGTGTAGAAGACAGTGTTTTTTGTTTCTGTTTAATTGCTGGAATAAATTCTTATAAAAATTTTCCAACATTTTTTTTGTGTTGATTTTGTCTTTTTTAAACTCTACCTCTTTTTAAACCTTAAATTTATTATTTTAAATCGGTAAAACTATTCATTATTCTCAAAATAGATTTTCTATTTGTATAACATATCCCTAAAATATCCAACAAAAACTTTTATATCAAGTGTATTTTCCTACTTATATTGTAGTAGCTAACAATGAAAATTTGCTAACAGAGAGGATAGCTCGTCGACGAGAAACTGAATAATGATAAAAACTCAGTCACTTATCTCTAAAGACTCACAATCGTTGGAGAAAAAACTCCAAGAAATCACTATACACGCATTGAAAACTTTTTAAGTACATTTCAATACGCTGAATTTTCCTTCGGCTTCCATTCCTACAACAAACAAGTTAGAAGGGCAAAATAGGGTCGAATTGTTAGGAGACTTAATACGTTTCGTTTCTGGCTTAATATCCATTCTCACGTCCCTCTTGGTACATAAGTTTTGGGACACAGTAAAATGGGCATTTTCTTTTAATACTTAATGGTGACTTTTGTCATATACAATAAAAAGCTTTAATGTTTAAAATTAATTTATAAGTAACACAATTTGTGTAAATATAAGACAAGTTATTTTAGTGTTGTGAGAATAGTATACATAATATTACGATTTTCCTATTTTAAAGTATTTCCTTTCGTAATTTAGCAACTAAAAATGTGCTGCCTATATGGTAATGTGGTTTAAAATTGTTCTGAAGTTATTTTCTTCTGAAGCAGTGCGACCAATTTGTGGCATTAGAGTTAGAAAACCTTGATGGTTTCCAGGTCAACAACTAACAATAACCACGGAGGAAGCTACAGCTACCGTGGTTATTGTTAGTTGTTTCCCAAGCTAACATGCTCCTTTTCTAACGTAGCTGTATCGTACTGAAGACGACCAATAGTCAAAAATACGTATATACGGTTGCCTTCCATCTTCCATACTTTTATTATTCACTCGCATTATTCTTTCTTTTCTATATATATATATATATATATATATATATATATATATATATATATATATATATGTATATATATATATATATATATATATATATATATATATACATATATATATATATATATATATATATATACAACGTAATCCTTTTGGATTTTTAAAATTTAATTTTTAGTTAAATATACCTACCTATAACAACAGAAGTGTTTTACTTTAATGTTAGAGTTTTTTTTTATTATTATTTAGCTTTACGTGTCTCGACAGCGTAGGTCACTGACACAGGTACAATTTTATTACGTTACATTACAAAAATATACAGTAACATTACAATCAATCAAGAAATACATTAAATATTGGTACAATTATTAATTATCAAATTCTAAACTACGTTTCTTCTTCTAAATTTCCTGGTGAAGCTTGGTTTCATAGAGGAAATTAGTAAGGTTTTGGAATTGATCTGGCGAACTGAGAATATTTTGTAGGTTTCGACTCAAAAGATTATTTTTTTCTTTCGTTGTTAAAGTGGGGACAGTCTACGAGAATATGTGTAACAGATAGAATATTACCACAGTGTGTGCATGTAGGTTGATCTTGGGAAATCATTAAATAGTTATGAGTTAGTCTCGTATGGCCGATTCTAAGTCGGCGAATTAAGATTTTGTTTTTTTGTGTCATGGAAGGAAACTCAAGCTTTTTGACGCTGGGATGGATGTCACAAAGCTTGGAAGGGATTTTATTCCAGTGATCTTGCCAAGACATTTGGATGATATTTTTAAAATGCGACTGTAAATCTGTATGAAGTTGTATGTTTTCCATATTAGAAGAAGGCTTGTTTTGCAAAGAGGTCGGCTAGTTCGTTACCTGGAAAGTACCGAAGTACCGAAAAGTTCGTCACCCATTGAGATTAAACTATCGAAAGGGTTTTGAATAGCTTGAACCAAAGGATGTACTGTGTACATACTTTTAAGGGAATAGATAGACGCTAAAGAGTCTGTACATATTGCTACTTTTTTATATTTTGGAGATAGTAAGTTTGTAGCTTGGAGAATAGAGAATAATTATTCTGCAGTGTGTATGCAGCAGAAGAGCGGAAGATTGCAAGATATGATTAAATCTGTGTTTAAAGTTACAGCACATCCAACAGCTATAGAGCTCTTAGAAGCATCTGTGTATATTTGGTCAAATCTGTTGTAAGCAATTAATTCTTTAAAGGTTTGCCTTGGAAATTGTGGATTTGTTTAATGATTTTCATAATTAGTTATGAACTATTCCTTGGAACTAGAGAAGTACTAATTTCTATGCAAACACTCCTTTAACGATGTTGGGAGGTAAGAAAACCCGTATATATGTGTTTCATTGATTTTGAAAAGGGATTTGATTGCGTTCAGCATACCAGACTAATTACCGCCTTGCAGAGCATCCAACTAGATGAGAAAGACATCAAACTTATTGCCAAACTTTACTGGAACCAAACAGCCATTATTAATACCAACAACAGAGAATCAAAGCCAACCAGTATTGAAGGAGGCGTAAGACAAGGCTGTATACTATCTCCCACCCTCTTTAACGTGTATTCTGAGAATCTATTTAGGGAAGCTTTAAAAGATCAAAAAGGAATTATCATAGGAGGAGAAATAATTAACAATATACGGTACGCCGACGATACTGTGATTCTAGCTGAAAACATCGACGATCTGCAGGAGCTAATCAATAGAGTTGACATGGAATGCACAAATTGGGGACTGTCGATAAATATCGATAAAACTAAATACATGGTGACCAGTAAAGTGGATATCGGCGCAACCCAACTGATATTAAACCAACAACCGCTGCAGAGAGTTCAGAGATTCAAATACCTTGGATGTTGGATTACCCAAAATCTAGATCCATCCTTCGAAATTCGATGTAGAATTGAACAGGCAAGAAACTCATTTCAAAAATTCACGTCTCTATTATCCAATAACTCATTAAATTTGGAAATCCGTGAAAAGTTTACAACATGTTACGTGTGGTCTGTACTTTTGTATGGATATGGAACTTGCACTTTAAACGCCGATATCCTGAATAAAATCGAGGCCTTTGAGATGTGGTTGTATCGAAGGATACTAAAAATTCCATGGACTAGCAGAACTAGAAACGAAGATGTTCTTCGAAGAATGGGACATCAACGAACTCTATTAAATATTATTAAGATGCGTAAACTAGAATATCTTGGACATATAATCAGAGGACCAAGATATGAGTTCCTTCGGCTAATTCTCAACGGTAAAATCGAAGGAAAGAAATGGATAGGACGGAAGAAACTCTCTTGGTTGAGGAATTTGCGGCAGTAGACAGGTTTGACAGCGGACCAATTGCTACACGTAGCGCAAGACCGAGATCAGTATAAAAATATTATAAGGATGGTAGTCGACGACGTTCCGTAGGGATATGGCACTCTAAGAAGAAGATAATTAGTTAACGAGAGATTAAAATCTGCTATCAATTTATTCCAAGGAGATTTAGGTGATATTAATATTGGAGTTGTGACTGAAAGATCGATATTATTCAGATGTGGTGAGAGATACTGTGGGATAGACTAAAGTTTAATAGGAGAAGGAGAGTTTAAAAGTTCATTACTTAATAATTTATAAGCTGGGTTTTCGATATTAGCTGAGATTCGAGATGAATATTTTAAAAGGAGTTGCCGGCGACGTAGCCAAAGGGGAAGTTCATTAGCTTCTCTGTATAAACTCTCTGCGGGGCTCGACCTGAAGGCTCCAAGGCATATTCGGAGTGCAGTGTTGTGTACAGAATTAAGAAGTTTTAAATCTGATGGGCTAGCTGACATATAAATGAAACTGCAGTAGTCTATTTTAGAACGAATAAGACATTTATAAATCTGAAGCAAGGAGTCTTCGTCTGCACCCCAATGATGATTAGACAGAGTTTTTAATAAGTTAAGATTTGTCATGCACTTAGTTTTGAGATCTTTTAAATGGCATTCCCAAGTAAGTTTACTGTCGAATGTGAGTCCTAAAATCCGCATACTCTTTACTGTAGGTAGACAAGTACCATTTATGGTAATTTTAGGAATTATAGTACTTGCTGAGAAAACTTAATGATTTTTGTCTTTTCAACAGAAAAGTTAAATCCACTTACTGAAGTCCATTTAAGCAATTGGTCAGTAGCATTCTGAAGTAGTTTGCAAGTGGCAACAGTGTCTTTGCCTAGGCAGAATATTTTTAAATCATATTTTTTTAGTTTTTTAAAATAATATTTATTAGCAGATCTATTACACCTGCGAAGAGGCTACTTCTATCTAACGTATGCCCTTCACTTCCAGATACACTCATAGAGCAATCACTTAAAAATGAACTTGGATTGCAACTTGCTTTTCAAATCTATTTTATCCGATGAAGTTCAACTGAAGACGAATATGCCCACATTTACAGTTTTCGACACTCTATTTATATAATACCAGATAAATAAAACTTTAAGTTAAATGCTTCAATTGTAATATCACACAAAAATACAAATTATAGGATTTTTGAAGTTATACTTCTATACGCGCGCTCCACGTTGGAAATTTGTATGGGAGTGAATCTATGAAATCATTACATATGTAAGATAATGAGTAAGAAAGAGACAGAAGATATATTTTCTCTCTCTTCCTCTCTCGAATATAAAAATGTTCCTTTTGTATATAATATATTTAATATTATATATATTATACATATATATATATATATATATATATATATATATATATATATATATATATATATATATATATATATATATATATATATATATATATATATACATATAATATTATATATATAATAAAATACTTATTAATATTATTATTTATGTGATATGTTTTGTATTATTTATTAAATGTTCATAATTATATTAGTCTTTTGTATTTCAAAATAATAATCTCAATAAATCACTGTATGACCCAGAACTGTCAATTTTAAAATATTTTTGTGTCATGTCCTCGGTAGTATAGTATAGTCAGTATACCGGCCTGTCACGCGGGAGACCGGGGTTCGATTCCCAGTCGGGGAGGACTTTTTTATTAATAATATTACATGGTAAATTAATATGCGTAAGTAGAAAAGTTATGTATATTATTGTCATTTTTAAATACTTATGAATATTGCATTTTAATTTGTATTGTATTATATTGAATTATGTTGCACTGTATTGTAGTGTATTTTTCTTTTGTATATTATTGTTATTTATAAATACTTAGGAATATTTCATTTTAATTTGTATTGTATTATTATATTGAATTATGTTGCAGTGTATTGTATTGTATTTTTATATTAATAACAAAATAAACAATGAATTTTACTGCAGAGTATGTGTAAAAAAATGTTTGCATTCAACTCCTTTCATAAATATATGAAAATAAAAATATACATTTTTATCAAAATATTGATTCAATCCTTCATTTACTATAATTCTATTACAGATCAAATGTTATTTATTAATTGTTAGTAAGTTGTTATTAATTCTGTTTCTCTTTCTGCTATGTCTTACCTATAGCATTACATATGTAATGATTGTGCAGATTGACTCCCAAATAATTTTGTAATGGCGAATGCGTGTATAGAAGTGTAACTTCTACACCCGTTTTTTATTACTTCAGACAAACTTAAGTACTTTTTACGTAAACAGCCTGAACACACTGCAAACTTCGGTCCTAACTCTCTAGAAATATCTACCAATCCCTTTTTAAATACAACTTCTAGCTTAATCCCACATGATTATCCTTCTGGTAGTCTTTTATGGTATTTTGAAAAACACAAGATTATTCCAAATGAACAATCTGGCAACCAGAAACAACACTCCACAAGAGATAATCTTGTACTACTCCAAACCTATATCTGATAGCAACTCTTTCCGACAAGGAAGGCGCATTTCTTACCTTATTTGATTGAAAATCAATTGATAAGAAAAATCGAAATTTTCAATAACAAATAAGTCTCAAAGTATTAATTTAACAAACTCTAAAGTTAACAAATGTTAACTTTAATAAAAAAATAACATGGTTTTCTATCTATTCTTGAGGTTATTTTTAATGAAAAGAATCCAACCCCCTCAGTTTTAATGAATTTTATCTTATATGGTAAAAGCAAACTTCCAAATGGGGTAGATTTAAAAGTTAGGAGAAATAAAGCTTAATTCCATAATTTCCCCATAATTTCCCCATTTCCATCTTGATGGAAATCGACTATCTTTTAAAAAATACCAGGAAATATGAGCTGTATAACATAAAAATCTAAATTTCTATTGGATATCCGTGCGTGACTGACACGACACCTACCGCCTTCATCTGACAGTTTTGGACCTAAAAAATTTTCAGGTTAAACATATGACATATGTTTGACAATTATTAATAATTAACTTTTTTATTATATTTTTTTAGTTTACGTACAAAATAAATGTAAATAAATGTATTTAAAACTGGTTTTCTCAAAATTCATCATAATATACCTTTTCAACCACAAACGGAAAAGAAAGGGAAAAATCTAGTACTGCCAAATCAAGTTTTTCACGCGAAAGAGCATATATTTAAAAAAAGTAATAGTAAAAGTTATGATATAAAAGCTAAAGTCATCAGGCACTCTGCAGTTAGCTTGAAGCCTTATAAAATATCATTTAAGGTAAATTATTTAAATTTTTCCTATTTCAATTGCATAAAAATGAAGTTATGTGATATTTACTTTTTTATATTAATAGCACGGATCCATCTTTTTCTTTTCTCTAATTTATATGTAATCTTTGGGAACCTATAAAAACTACACTTACTATGTTTGCTAATATAAGGACAATTAAATACGCAATATGTATTTGCACACATTTTTGATAAAATTTATGCGTAAAAAGGTAGGTCCAATTTTGTCATATTTCGCCGCTACGCATCGTTTCAAAGTACCCCTACCATGGTTACGCACGGAGCGAATACACGTCCAGGATTTTGTTGACTAATTAATTGGAACGAACATGGAAATTAATAAACAAAATCCTGTTACACAATATTATACACTATTTCTATAATTTTACCTACAAATTATCAAAGCGCTCAAATATCTACATTATGTAGCAAAACGGCTTTGTTCGTTGTAACATTTCCGCATGATTTTTTTCAAGTATATTTTATTGTAAATGTAAATGTGTAATACCCATGTAACTCTAGATATTATGTGTTTAATTTCACCAAAATTGGATTCTTCGATTTAATTTTTTCTGCTTAACATTTCTAGTTTAAAATGTGCTAGAATGATTTAATAATATTAGTAAACAGGAAAAAAATTAAATTATAAAAGATATATCCAGTATTACATTTATATTAAGGTTTTATTTATTTATAAATTATTATCATAAGTTTGGTAATTCTTATATCTTTTATCATAATTCATTTTTTTTAGAGGGCAGGTGTACCGGCTATATTTAATGTTTTATTAAATAAATTAAAAATAAATAATGAACGTTTTTGTGGAAAATAAAGGAAGAAAGGAAAGATACTCGTTACGAACGTTTACAAGTATATTGAGTGGTTCAAAGCAATTTCATATGGTAAGTTAATACAATGATTTCTACAGACTAAGTATATTTGTTTGATGAGATTCATTTTAAATAACGTTTGAATTTTTAGGTTATCTTTGAAAATATTATTCAAGATATTATAATGAACTCAATGAAATTATAATGGACTTAAAACAAGTAAAAATAATTATGGTGCTTCTGATTAAAGACAATTCAAAATAATTGCAAATTGAATATATTCAAAACCTATACTAACTTATATTTAAACTATTATTTTCACTATATGAGAATCCGTATTTAATACTATTATATTTTCTTTAAAAGTGAACTGTGAATTATTTGTGAACTTTTGAAAACAAATTTTGTACAAAATTTTCAAATAAAGTAATATCACCTGATAGCAGGAATGTTGTACATTACTGGAGAACGTCCTTGGAGTCAGGAAACAGCTAAATATTAAGTATCTGGAACAAGTTTGTTCATCTACACTAGTTTGCAGTTTTCCAAAACACTTTTTCATACTTTTTTCAATGAAATGTTTCATATGCCACAAATGTGTTTAAATGGATGATGAATGTTAAGAGTAAGTATTGCGATTTTATTGCGAATTTAAAATTTTTTTCATATTTTGAGAATTTTATGAAAGCAGCTTCAAAGAAAGCGTGTACATCCTTACACGTTTCACAAGGGACTCCCCTCAATTCCTTCAAATGCACTATTTTTATACCTTTTCCCCCTAGCGTCCCTTTTCCGCCGTTGGAAATTAAACAAAATAAAGACTTCTGGCTTTGAAATTTTATATGGACCAATCAGATAATAGTAACGCTTTTGACATTTAGAATAAATCTACTTTTGATATAAAATTTTCAAATATATGACTAAATTGTGTTTTAATGTTATTATTTGAGTAAAATTGAATATTGAAGTTATATACAACAAGCTAGTCTTCTACAGCTGGCGCCGCTTCTCGCATCCTAATTTCCAGCGTTTTCTGTCGAAGCAATCTGCAGTTGTCAGATCTCTGGCGGTCATTGCATCGTCGACATCGTCTCTCCAGGGTCGTCTTGGTCTACCTCGTTTTCTTCTAGTTGGCGGAGTCCATTCTTCTATTTTTTTTGGCCTTCTATTTTGAGGCATTCTCTGAAGGTGTCCATACCAGTTAAGTCTTTTGGCTTCGATTGTGTCTATTATGTCTAGATCGATTTCCATTTCTCTCCGAATATCTTCGTTTCTCACCCTATCAAGTTTAGTGAGCTGGCATCATCGTCTCCAGTAGTTCATTTCCATGGCCTTAATTTTTGATTTGTTTCTTTGGTTTATTTCCCAGAGTTCGGCGACGTACAGCCAAATACTTTCTATTATTGTTTTATAAGTTCTTCTTTTATTTTCTTTCGTTATTTTTTTATTCCATAATAGTCCGTGTAGCTGTCTGGTGGCTGATCTTGCTTGCTGTTCCCGTTTCGATTTGTAGGCTTTCTGGTTTTTCTCCTACAACTAAGTATTCAGTTTTTTGTATATTAATTGTGAGGCCCCATTTGGTATACTCATCTTCCAGTTTTCCAAGCATGTAGCCTACATCACTCTTGTCTTCAGTTAGAATGGCTTGGTCGTCAGCGAAGTGTATCATGTACAATCTATCATCTCCGATTGGGATGCCCATATTGCAGCACTTTCTTCTCCACACTGAGAGTGCCTCATTTAGATATATTTTGAAGAGTGAATATTGAAGTTATATTTAATAAATTTTCTACATTAATTTTCTATATGTCTCATTTTTAAGGATGCTTTTTTTTTTAATTTTACATTCAAAGATATAACTCTTATGCATTAAATAAAAAAGAAACTTCTTGGTATTGCTCAAATTTTAAATAAAGATTTGTCTAGTAAACAAAAATTTGTCTAGTAAATTATTTAATCAGAATTCTTTATACAGAGTGACTTGTTTTGAAAGTTATGTCATTTGAATTGCATAACTTCAAATAAAATCATCTTGAAACTATTTAATTACTATAATGTGCCTTCATAATACTTCATCTATTCAATATTGTTATCATATTCACCTTTTTAAATCATGATATGTCTTGAACACCACCAATTATTAAGATATTTTTCATTATCATTATTGAATACCTCCTTCTTAGAGTGCCATATCCCTACGGAACGTCGGCGACTACCATGCTTATAATATTTTTATACTGATCTCGGTCTTGCGCGACGTGTAGCAATTGGTCCGCTGTCAAACCCGTCCACTGCCGCAAATTCCTCAACCAAGAGAGTTTCTTCCGTCCTATCCATTTCTTTCCTTCAATTTTACCGTTGAGAATTAGCCAAAGGAAGTCATATCTTGGTCCTCTGATTATATGTCCAAGATATTCTAGTTTACGCCTCTTAATAATATTTAATAGAGTTCGTTGATGTCCCATTCTTCGAAGAACTTCTTCGTTTCTGGTTCTGCTAGTCCATGGAATTCTTAGTATCCTTCGATACAACCACATCTCAAACGCCTCGATTTTATTCATGATATCGGCGTTTAAAGTCCAAGTTTCACATCCATACAATAGTACAGACCACACGTAACATCTTGTAAACTTTTCACGGATTTCCAAGTTTAATGAGTTATTGGATAATAGAGGCTTGAATTTTTGAAATGAGTTTCTTGCCTGTTCAATTCTACATCGAACTTCTAAGGATGGATCTAGATATTGGGTAATCCAACATCCAAGGTATTTGAATATCTGAACTCTCTGCATCGGTTGTTGGTTTACTATCAGTTGGGTTGTGCTGATATCCACTTTACTGGTCGCCATGTATTTAGTTTTATCGATATTTATCGATAGTCCCCAATTTGTGCATTCCATGTCAACTCTATTGATTAGCTCCTGCAGATCGTCGATGTTTTCAGATAGAATCACAGTATCGTCGGCGTACCGTATATTGTTAATTATTTCTCCTCCTATGATAATTCCTTTTTGATCTTTTAAAGCTTCCCTAAATAGATTCTCAGAATACACGTTAAAGAGGGTGGGAGATAGTATATAGCCTTGTCTTACGCCTCGTTCAATGCTGATTGGCTTTGATTCTCTGTTGTTGGTATTAATAATGGCTGTTTGGTTCCAGTAAAGTTTGGCAATAAGTTTGATGTCTTTCTCATCTAGTTGGATGCTCTGCAAGGCGGTAATTAGTCTGGTATGCTGGACGCGATCAAATGCCTTTTCAAAATCAATGAAGCACATATATACGGGTTTTCTTACCTCCCAACATCGTTGAAGGAGTGTTTGCATAGAAAATAGTGCTTCTCTAGTTCCAAGGCATCTCCGGAACCCGAACTGCTCTTGACTAATTATTTCTTCGCACTTGTTGTTAATTCGATTTACAAGAATATGCAACAGTATTTTAACGGCATGGCTCATTAAACTAATGAGTCTACAGTCGCTACATTTCTTAACGTGTGGTTTCTTAGGTAGAGGAATAAAGATCGATTTTAACCAGTCCGATGGAATTTCACTGGTATCATATATTTGATTGAAAAGTACAGTGAGTTCTTTTATCTTGTCATTTGAGAGTAATTTTAGCCATTCGCTGTATATTTGATCTGGTCCACTGGCTTTGTTGTTTTTGGCTTGGTGTATGGCTTTTTTCACTTCAGCTTTTAAGATTGATGGTCCTGTATTTGCACTTAAGTTAGGTAGTGATCCTCGATCATCCTTAAATAATGCTTTAATCTAGTTTTCCCATTCCTCCATTACTTCTCTAGGGATAGTGCACGACCTTCATTATTCGTTAATGTTATGGGTGTATTTCTTTTGTGTACTGTAACTTCTTTTATTTTCTTATGTGTGTTAAATTCGTCATGTTTTCGTTGCAATTCTTCTAGTTCCTCACATTTTGCTTGCATCCATAACTCTTTGGCTTCCCTGATTTTGCTTCGAATCAGATTATGCTTTCGTTTATACTCTGAGTTATTTCTATTTTTAAGCTGTCTTCTTTTGTCCATCATTTCGATTATTTCATCTGCCATCCATGCTTGCTTTTTATAATGCGTGACAGTTCCACTTTGCGTTGCTGTGTCGATGATACCATTTTTTATGTTATCCCATCTTTCTTCGACTGTTGGTACATTGTATACTTGTGTGATGTTGTTTTGAATTTTTTCGTTCATTGTCTGTTGAAAGTGATGTTTAAATTCTTCTTCTTTTAGTTTTTGTCTATCGTATTTCTTTGTAATGGAAGGCTTTTTGATTGTCTTTAATTTTAGGTTGATTCTAGATGCCAGTAAATTGTGATCGGTTCCTGCGAATCATGATATAATCTATTTGGTTACGCATTACACTACCATGGCCATCTCTCGGTGATATCCATGTATAGAGACGTCTTTTTGGTTGTTTAAAACATGTGTTGGTGATAACAAAGTTTTCCTCTTGGCAGAACTCTACCAATCTATCACCTCTTTCGTTTCTTTCCCCAAGACCGAATCCTCCAGTAACTCCGGGAGTAATGTCTTCTCCTACTTTAGCGTTGAAGTCCCCCATTATTACACAAATTTTGTGTTTTTTTGTGTTATTTAGTGCTTGCTTTAATACATGGTAAAATTCATTAATTTCGTTGTCTGTACTGTTACTTGTAGGAGCGTATACTTGTATTAAGTTTATATTAATCTTACTTTTAATAGTTATCATCATTATTTGCTCTGAAAGAGGAACAAATTTGTGAACCAGATTTTCAAGTCGTTCCTCAAGAATTATAGCAACACCACTTTCATGAACGTCATCCGTTTTTCCGGAGTAATAAGTAATATAACCTCCACTTTTTACAGTTCCCGATCCGGTCCATCTAGCTTCGCTAATTCCAAGGACTTGCAGGCCCAGGCGTTTCATTTCGAGTTGTACATTTTTTAGCTTTCCTGATTGATATAAAGTTCTAACATTCCACGTAGCAATATGTTTTATTAATGATCTATTTTTATTTTTATTTTTCCCTCCGGAGATTCTTAGCACCCCTGTCCCATTAAAGGGACGCCGGAGACTCGGGGCCGTAGTATGATTTGTATTTGTCATGGAGCTTTTCTTGGGAGATTTAGTGCAGTAGTTTCCCATTGCTTTCTGCACCGCAGTATCACAGCCAGTTAAATCATTATGGGATTGCCGCCTGTGGGTGTCTGTCGTCAAACCTGCTAGATGTCGTTCTAACAGCCTTGATTCAGTAATGGCATCACTGCTGCCTAATGCCATGCCCTCAGTTGATCCGCGGGTACTGATTTAGCTAAGCCTTATTCGTACCTGCCCTGCATATCTGCAGGAACATTCCCTATCAGCCATTGGGACGCGCCGTGTCGGGGTTGAGGACATCCCCCGCCAAGTCTGTCTTACGCAAAGTATTGAGAAGCTCCTACTCAATTCAAAGTCCCTCCTCTACGCAAGCTGAGACCGGCACGGTTGAATACCTTGGGCATTGTGAAATTATCACATTATAATTATTCTTCTAATTGTGATTTGCCTTAAGTATCTTAAAATCATAACAATATATTATGATATATAATAACAATACGGTTCAAACTTTCTGATTTTTGTGTCAGTCCTTCTTAAAATCGCTTTTTGAGTTTTGCCATTGATATTTTTTAGATGCCGATTTTTTTAACACGATTTTTTCTTATTATAATTTCAGCAATGGCTGACTATTTTTCTTACTTTTTTCTCAAATGATTAAATGTTATACTATTGTATTCATGATTTGGCAGTTATTAATTGGCTTTTATTTTTGCTCTTTTTTCTGTTGTTGTTGTTGTTGCCCTTATAATTTTCCAATTTTACGTGTTTCTTCGTTCTCCTATCATCCTACGTATTGATTTGTGGTTCGTTTGGTTACAGTTTCATAAATAATTTAAACTATTATATGGTTACAGGTATTTGTATGTATTGCGTTAAAAGGCCTTTAAGGCACATTGCTGAATGGATAATTTCCATCGTTTTCTGTTTTTAGCTGTCAACTTCCAATCTCTGATCTCCATCTGTCTGACATCTTTCATCACTACATTTCTCCATTTCTTTCTTGGTCTTCCTCTCTTTTTATTGTTCTCGGGTACTCTAAAACCAATATTCTTGACTCTTTTATTACTTTGCATACTTTCTAGATAGCCAAGCCATTCTAGTCTACGTTTTTTCACTACTTTTGTTATTGTAGGGTTAGCATACAATTTGTACACTTCTACATTAGTTCGTCTTCTCCATTCTTCCTCTACTATTTTTCCACCAAACATTCTGTCTATCTTTCTTTCCAATGTGTCCAATCTGTTTTGTATGGTTTTGTTTACAGTCCAAGTCTCGGCAGCGTATAGCATTTTGGGTTTAATTACAGTTTTGTATACTTTTATTTTTGTATTACGAGATATACCTTTGGTCTTGTTTATTTTGTTGATGGCCCTAGCATAAAATCAACCTAAAACAGACTCTTGGTCTGTTTAAGGTTGATTTTGGTTTCTTCCTTACATGTTTGATTAATAAAGGCACCAAAGTACATTTATATTTATCCACCTTCTAAAATTTAACAACTAATTCATCCTCCACCTTCAAATTAAAGAAACTCTTGGTGTTAATCCCCTTTTTGCTCGAGATTTGATTGTATTTTGATTTGTTAATATTAACTTTTAGTCCCATTTTGGAGCTTTCCTGAAGCAGTTTTTTTTGCTATAATTGCCAGTTTTTTTCCATTTCTTGCAATGAAAACCACATCGTCAGCGTACGCTATGCATTAATTCTGTTTGAATAAATGAGTGCTGGATCTATTTATTCTACAAATCCTTAAATTTTTTTCGAGAACTATATTAAGCAGCACGGTAAACAACGAGTCTCCTTGGCAAACATCTTTTTTCACTTTGAATTCTTCTGAGAGTGTACTGTTGCATTTTACAGCACAAATAGTTTTTCTGATTATACTTTTATAGGTTAGCGTAGAGCGTAGGGGTTACGAGTAAAAAGCATTAAGTTTGATCGGTTCTGGAATATATGTCTAATCGTTTATGTTTTGTTTTATCGCACTAAGTCTAGATTATTATACAAACTAAATTACAGCAATAGGCAAAATGCACCAACATCATTTTTCTATCATTAATATAAGAGAAACATATGAAGTCACTTATTTCTTGTACTATATATCGACTGTAATAAAAGTCTTGTTCTAAGTAATTTACTTTGTTTTGATTGTAGTTATAAATATTGCCAAAGTATGACAACAGTGCGTCGTGTGGCTTAGTTCATAATAGTTGTTTATACAGTAGAGGTTCAACGTTTTGTTTGTTATAATTTTGAAAATATAAACGTTTATTAAATTAAAAATATATAGCCATGGTACCAAAATGTGCGATAGAGAAAACTGACGTAAAACAGTCCCTGTATCTCTTTCTAATAGACCGTTTTTATCGATTACGTAACCTAAATGGCCAATGAGAAGATCATTGCATTTACTGCGAAAAAAATTAGTTAAGTTTCCTGAGACAGGCCAAGCTCCACATAGCGGGGTCATCGAAAAGTATTCGGCCCAATTTCTCCTTCTAGACCGTAGAAGATGCTCTCTGGTAGTTAGTACGCTTATCGGCCACGGTAGACTCTGCACCTTCATCTGCTTGGATTAGCGGAGGGACGAAGATGCCGCCTTTTTAATAAGGAGGAGGGAATCTCTTCACACGCCCTCTGGAAGTATTCGGCACTGGCCTATCAGAGGTGTCAGGTCCTGGGTTCGACCTTTATACAACCAAGCCAAATAAGGCAGTTACCCTTAAAGAGATTTGTGGCTTTCTGTGAGGCCATAAAGTTACCAAAGAATTAGATCCCGGAACGGCAGGAAGAGCTCAGATTTTAAGACTTTGCTGATTATAGCAGATATGGGAGAGCGGATCAGCCTTAGTCCCAGAATTTCCGAAGGCAAGGTCCTTATGGTCCTAGTCCGTATGATAGGGGTGATACAATGGGGCTGTCTTAGAAGGTCTGGGTCTGAAGGGCTCACAAATGGACGCATTCCGATCCCGATTTTGTATAATCATAAGTATGCCGTTAAAAACATCCTATATGTGTTCGTGTTTATACAAAAAAACTACACATAAAATACCTAAACACCAAAAAACAGGAAGACTTAGACCTATATAGAGCGAAAAACAGAGAGGTAAAGAAAAGAGTAACAAATGAAAAGAACAAACGATGGGAACAAGCATGCACAGAGATAGAACGACATATCGGAGGAACGAGAAATTCAGAATCATGGCGAATATTAAAAGCACTTCAACGAAATAAGACAGAGAAAACCCAGATCGGCAAAATTAGTGAAAACGAGTGGCAAGAATACTACGTAGAACTACTTACAGAAAACCGTCCCCAATTTCAGGAAGAGAATATAGAACATGCAGGAAATGGGGCATACGACCAGATAGAAATAAGCCTGGCAGAAGTTAAGAGAGCAATCAAGACATTGAAGAACAAAAAAGCCAAAGGACCCGGAGGAATACCAAACGAACTAATTAAAAACGGAACGGAAAAGTTATTCCGCATGCTACATAGAATGTTCGAAAGAGGACTAAATGGAGAAGAAATACCTGCGGAATGGACACAAGCATACATCACATCCATACATAAGAAAGGAAACAGGAAAAAATGTGAAAACTATAGAGGAATTAGTATAATATCGTCGGTAGGTAGACTTTACGGGAAAATTATTAAAGAAAAACTAGAAACTGAAATAATAGGAAAAATTGGAGAAGACCAAGCAGGGTTCACAGTAGGAAAATCATGCCTAGATCATACGTACACATTAGAACAACTGATAGAGAAGAAAATGGCAAAAGGTAGACCGGTCCATCTGGCCTTTGTTGATCTAAAGAAAGCATATGACTCAATACCTAGAGTCAAATTATGGGAAGCAATGAATGATCTCGGAATCCGACAAACACTAATAAAAGCAGTTAAAGCACTATACAAAGAAAACAAAGTAGCTATTAAATGTGGAAATAAAGCCTACAATCCATTTAAGACGACAAAAGGACTTCTACAAGGCTGTGCTACATCCCCTACTCTGTTTAAAATATTCTTGGAAAAGACACTCAAACCATGGAGGAGAAAGTGCGAAGGAATGGGCATACCAGTAAGAGACGAATACCTATACACCTTAAGTTTTGCCGACGATCAAGTAGTCATCGCACAAGATGAAGAAGATCTCAGCTTTATGCTCAGAAAACTAGAAGAAGAATATAAAAACAACGGAATGGAAATAAACTTAGAGAAAACCGAATACCTAACAACAGAAAACAAGGATATGAGAAACCTAGAGATAGACGAGGGAAGACAAATAAATGGAACAGATAAATTCAAGTATTTAGGAACCATAATATCGAACCAGGGAACAACAGAAGAAGATATAAACAACAGACTGAGACAAACAAGAAACTGTATAAGACAACTAAACTCAGTGTTCTGGGATAAGAACATTACGATAAAGACAAAAAAGAGAATATATAACACCCTGACAAGAAGTATCCTGACATATGGGTCCGAAAACTGGACAATAAACAAGAGAAATAGAGGTAGAATAAGAGCAGTAGAAATGGAGTTCCTGAGGAGAAGCTGTAGACTTACAAAAAGAGACAGAATTGAAAACGCAGAGATTAAGCGGAGAATGGGAGTGCAATCAGACATAATCGACTATATAGAGGAAAAGAGACTATCCTGGTACGGCCACGTCAGAAGAGCGGACAGAGGACGCTGGATAAACAAAATCACAGAATGGAGCCCGATTGGAAGAAGAAAGAGAGGAAGACCCCGAAGGTCATTCAGAGATGAAATCGACGAGGCTATGGAGAAAAGAACCCTGCGAGATGGAGACTGGAATGACAGGGAAAATTGGAGAAAACGGTTGAGTGAAGGAAGACAGTGAAAACTGTGGAAATCCTTAGTAGTAGTAGTTTATACAAAAATACAGGGTGTTGTATGTTTATTTTCGTTTTTTGCAAGTAATATTTGGCATATTGTCGATATTTGGATAACAATTGGCATTTGAATGTTTTTTGACATGCAGAATTTTTATATGACCTGAGTATTAGGTTTAAAATGTTTTTGAAGATCATCCATAAACGCATTTACCCAATGCTTAATATGGATATTAAAGAAACCTAATTTGGATTCCGTAGTGGCGTAGGTATCCGTGAAGCTCTCTTTGCATTCAACGTACTAATCCAGAGATGCTTGGATGTGAACCAAGATATGTACGTGTGTTTCATAGATTACAACAAGGCTTTCGATAAAGTCCGCCAGAAAGAGCTAATGGACGTCCTCAAAGCAAAACAATTACAACACAATGACCTTCGAATTATAACAAATATACAATGCGCTCCAAAATTAACGCATAATTTTAAAAAGCCTGGTAAATCAAATAATTTTAATGTTTCGATTTTTGTACTAATATATTATTGTTACCCCCGGTATATTGTAAAATTTATCGAAAGAACGGTAAAAAAACGCTGATGTTTTTACAATTTTTTGCAAAAAAATTAAAAACATGCTAATCGTACTTCATTTTATTTCGAATTTAGTTGGGTTGGATTACGTTGTGCTGAACGTTTAAAGGGGTTTTTCTAAGTTTATTAAGTGTTTTTCTTTGAAATGAACCACCAGTAGCAAGAAAATCGAAATTTGTCAGAAAGTGACTGTTTTAGAATCGTTACTCTTCGCGAAGAAAGATACACTCAAGTAGAACTCGCTAAACGTTTTAACGTCACCCAGTCAACCATTTCAAGAGTGTTAACACGTTTTTCTGTTACTGGAAGTAACTTGAGAAGATCCGGTCAAGACCGTAGAAGGGTTACAACTCCTAATCAAGACCGGTTTTTGACACTTCGTACACTGAGACAAAGATTTGTTACCAGTAGTTCTCTATAAAATGAATTTTTGGATCGTTATAACTTTAGAATCAGCCAAAATACGATTAGAAGAAGACTTGCAGAAAACGACCTATACACTAAAAGCGCACCAATTGTCCCATTATTGACCAGAAACCATAGAAGGCAAAGATTGCATTTTGCTCGTGAACATGTTGATGGGAATAATGACGATTGGTAAGAATATTGTTCACCGATGAATCCTGGTACTGTCTTTTTTCTGATGACAGGAGAAACCGAGTGTATAAAAGGCCTGAGGAACGCTACGCACAGTGTAACACCGTACAGTACAGTGTACAGTATGGCGGCGGCACAGTAATGGTGTGGGGTGGGATTCATTTAGAGGCTCGTACGGAATTAGTTAGAATAGATGGCGGTCGGCTTACATCGCAGAGGTATATAACAGACATTTTAGAAGAGCATGTCATGTTATTTGCTCTATTTATTGGGGATAATTTCATGTTTATGCAAGATAATGCCAGGCCACATACGGCAAGAATTGTGCAGCAGTATCGTCAGGAGGTTGGAATTACTGCCATGGATTGGCCTGCGAGAAGTCCTGATCTCAACCCAATAGAATATGTTTGGGACATCATAGGCAGACGACTACGACAACTACCTAATGCACCAAACACATAAGATGAACTGTTTTTACGGTGGGTTGAAATTTGGGATCAAATTTATCAAAAAGCAATCAGAACGATTATTCTCAGTATGAGAGATCGTTGTCAAGCAGTAATAAATGCCAAAGGGGGCAATACTCGATACTAGTACACAGTACTAGTATTTTCTTCTACTTTAAAAATTTTAATTTCGTCATTAATTTATAATGTTAGTTTGTTTAGATCAGTTGTTCGTTTAGATGTTTAGATTTATGATGTTATATTGTTATTTTCAATACATTTTTTGTAAAAAAAGAAAAGTTTTTTATTTAAGATGCTCTAAAACAACCATAAAGCAGAAAAGAACAAACAAAAATATTTTCATTACAACTCAAAATAAGAATTTTAAAATTATGCGTTAATTTTGGAACGTAGTGTATATTATAAATAGCATGCACAAATACGCAATAATGAACACACATCAGAATAGTTCGAAATTAATAGAGGAGTGCTACAGGGGTGTCACCACTACTATTCAATGCATACCCTGAAAAAATTATGGAAAGAGCTCTTGAGGGAAAAACACGAGGAATAAAGGTCAATGGAACACCAATTAACAACATTAGATATGCGGACGACACTATCCTAATAGCAGACAACCTCCAAGACCTCCAAAAGCTAATGAACAAGATGGAAAGCTGAGTATGGAAAAGAATATGAATTATCAATAAACATCAAGAAAACTAAATTCATGAGTATATCAAAAACCTAAAATAATGATGAAAGCCTGACAATTTACGGTAAAACTTTAGAACAAGTTGAAAACTACAATTATCTTGGCACAATAATTAATCATACAAACGAATACTTCAAATAAATTAAAGTTCGAATAGAGGAAGCACGAGAGAACTGAAGTTAGACTTGAGAGTTAGGCTGGCAGGGTGTTATATTTTCTCGACTCGCCTCTACGGGATTGAAACATGGACACTTAACGCGTCGACTACTAAAAAGTTGGAAGCATTTGAACTATGAATATATAGAAGAATAGTTCCTGTCTCCCCCATGACCTTCCTCAAAATAAGTGCTTCTATGCCTGAGTAAAATCACATCCTTAGTTTCCGAAGACAAATTTATATCAGTCCTCACAATCTAACACTACCACAGTCATTTACTCTTATTTTTGACAACACGACATATAGAATATTCATTTCTCAAGACAGTTTAGTTTGCTTTAGATGCAAGAAGCCAGGACACATCGCTTCACAGTGCCCCGAACCACTAACTCAACTAAACCCCAACCAAAACAATGAAGCATTGGTATCCAGCGCAAGAAATATATTCTTGCAAGCATCCAATGACACAAACCCTTCTCAGTGTGAACAAATGTATATTTCCAATATCTCGGAGATACCGAATAAAATAGATGCATCAAATAAGGACAGTCACATAATTAATCAACCAAAAAGAAACTTTGATGAAATTATTTCACCTGAAGCAGATCCATCTTCAAAAGAATGTAACATTTTTCCACCACCTAAAGTCCAAGCAAAATCTATAAAAGCTAAAATTAGTTCAGCAAGTACTTCTGAATGCTCATTTTCTCTCTTACTTGACCCTGCTAAAAACTTCATAGAAAGTCACCCTCTACTTTTCCCTCTAAACGTTAATCTACTTAACATGCTCCTAATGAATATCACGGGGTCAGCAGATCCTATAACCACAATTCAAGAATATACCACAGACTTACCAGCTTTGTCCTATATGCTCAGTCAAGTTTATCCCCATTTAAAGGAAAGATCCATAAAACGTAAATTCACGTCCATAATGAAAAAAATCCGTAATTATATTAGCAGTGAGACATCGGAAGCGGAAAGTGACACATCTCAGTTAAGCCAACATTGATTAAAAACATTCCTTGTTGTCTAGTCCTTTCTGACTCTCTCAGCGCAGTCAAAGCTATGCAAAATGTATACCCTAAACACCCTATTGAGAAAATTATCAGGGCCGAATTATTGAAAGCTCAAGAAAATTTCAGAAGAGTCCACTGCCTATGGATACCATCTCATATAGGCATAGAAGGGACTGAAGAAGCAGATACTAGTGCGCGAAACACATCAGAAACAGAGTGTCGGAGTATCGCAGGCGATCTAAAAGTTTATTACAAAAATAAGGTATTAAGTGCGTGGAATTGGGAGTGGAATGACTCCAGTTCGAAACTCAGAACCATCAAAAGTGATATTTTTTCATGGAAGTCCACAGCCAGAAGTAGAAGATGTCAAACTATTATTACACGTCTACGACTTGGACACTCTAGGTATACTCATGCCTATCTCTTCTCTTCTCAAATAGTGAACATCCAAAATTCGAAACATGCAATACAGTAGACATTATAAAGCACTTCTTGATAGACTGTCCTAAATATGTAAATGAAAGACAGTTTTTTAATTTGCCAAATAACCTGAAAGCACTCCGCAACAAAAGTTTAGTTCTGAACAATTTATTAGGTTACTTAAAATGTATAAATATGTTACACAAAATTTAACTTAATTAATTGTTACAAATGTTTAATTGTTCACAAATTGTAATTAATTGTTACAATGATTGATTGTTACAAATGTTAAATTTAATATTATTACAAATGTTACAGGAATGTCGCTAATAACCTTTGGGTGGATGCGCGTTAGCTTTTTGAACCTTCGATGTTTCTGTTTATAGTTTCACTTTACTATTTTTCCCGTTTGATTTTTGTATCTTTGAAGTGATTTTCACCTTTACTCCTCGACAAAAATGTGCAGAAGATTTTATCAGTCAGATCAAGCTGTTTTAACTATAAGATCAATAATATTCTTTCTTCTTCCCTATCACTTGAATGATAGGCATAGGAATGATTTAGACTGGCATAATGGGGTACAAAAATAATATACAAACCGAATCACAAATATTTATGCTGCTCTCTTTAATAAAGACTAAGGTGTATCCTACAAATACTTTATGTTTTTTTATGCCCGAAATTCTGCACACATTGGAGGTTTTGTGCATTAAATATGTAACTATACTTAGCTATTGATATAAAATGGTAAAAATAATAATGTGAACATTATCTCCAATTGAAGCGCAGTGTATATATATTACAAAAATAAAACCCTCTTCTAAATTTTGTCATCTGTATCTACATTATTTTTAAAACATGTAAATTTTGATACTAAAAAAAACGATTTTTTGTCTGTTATATTTTTAATTTTTCTGTGATGGTTTTTTCTAGTCTACAAATCACAAAACAGTATAAAGCGATTAACTGACATTAAAAATTTAAGGGAATCAATAAATGATGTGAGCCGATGTAAAATGATTTATTACAAGTAGAAAATATGGCCCAGACACGCTTTGTTATTTGGAACTTTGTTTATTACAATCTGTCTATGGATATATTTGAAGCTTTACTCGCTCAATCTATAAATAATTGCTAATTTCGATTTCTCTCTAGAATATAAGGCACGATTCTCGCGATTGGAAATATAAAGTAAAGCTTTCTTTATCAACAAAAAGAAAATTATAATAAACTTGACTAAAAGGGACTTAAGTAACTATATTATGTTTGATCACTGGTAACGGTAATATCTATTAATCTATCTTCTTATAGAAAATTAATTTCAATTTTGGACAAGGTCTTTCAATCCAATTTGTCGTAGTTTTTTAGCTGCTGGTCCATTATTGTATATATGTTCCACTAGTGAGTTCTTGGATTCTCTCTGAATTTTTTCCATAATAAAGTATATGTTTAGGTCATTATGATAACGTTATATTGCTGATACACTAAAAAGTGTAAACTATAGATCTCAGTACCTTGGTATTGGTGATTCAATATATTCCCATTTTTTTTTTAATTAAGAAAACAGCACACACTAAAATCGACGGCAAAGTGGCGTTGGTGAATAAATAAATATCGTTTTAATTTTCGGCTGTAAAAAAACTCGGAAAACGGGACTTACAACGAAAAGTAACTCGGTAGAAGTGACTCACATATAAACACCGATAAGGGTCGAAGATTCGACGGGTTGACTGGTCGACGACTCTTTTCGCGGTGTAGGACAGGGAAGGAGATAAACAGCGAAATAACAAGAAAAGTCCAAGGAAAATATCGTAAGAATCGACAGCGACGAATACTCTACAGATGAAGGGAGAAAAAGAAAAGGAGAAAATATAGATTTCTTTGTAAACAGCAAAAAAAACACCAAGAACTCCTACAAAACGCAAAACAACTGAATCTGAGAAATTAGACCAGTTATTAATAATGATGAAAGAAATGAACACAACTCAAAAAAATATGAAGCAAGAACAGAAAGAAATAAAAACTGAAATAAGAGAAATTAAAGACCAACAAAACAAAACAAACGAAGCTCTACTAGAACTGACAGTAGAAAACGAACAATTAAAAAAAGAAAATCCGAATATAAGAAAAGAGAATTCAGAAATAAGGAGAGAGTTACAAGAAATGAAAAAAGCAGTCGAAATAATCGAAAAAAATAAAAGAAAAAACAACATTGTAATGAATCGTCTAAAAATGGATACAAATAAACCAAGCAGTCTAAAAGAAAGAATAAAAGGACTTTTTAATAAACATCTTTAATTATTACACCTAAAACAGTAAAAAAAATAGGCGAGAATACATGCGTAATAGAACTAAGAAATAAAGAGAAAAAACGCGAGATCATGGCAAAAAAATATAAACTAAAAAACGTCGTAGGAGAGAAAGTATTCATCAATGAAGACTTGACTAGAGAAGATAAAGAAAAGCAAAAACACCTTAGAAATTTTGCAAAAAACAAAAAAGAGAAAGGCAAAGACGTCAAAATTGGTTACAACAAGGTGTTAGCAAACAAAGAAGAATGGAGATGGAACAAAATAAAAAAGAAACTGGACAAATATCCAAAAAACTAGAAAACTACACTCACAAGAGGAATATTGATAACGACCAAAGCGACGGAAAGGATCTGACAATGACGACCAGGACGACGAATAGGAATAACGATAGGAAAAAGCACGATGCAAAGGTAAACAAGGATAAAAATAGGAAGAAGATGAAAGATATACCGCAGAAAAAAGGAGAGGTAAAAATGGGAACATGGAACGTAAGAAGCATCAATGGAAAAGAGGTAGAACTTGTAGAAGAAATGATCAGACAAAAAATAGAAATATTAGGAATAACGGAAACGAAAATGAAAGGATGAGGTTTTAAGAAGATACACAAACGATATTGGTTATTTTGGGTAGAAGCTGATGCAAAGGAGAGAGCAAAAGAAGGCGTAGGGATAATAATTGCACCGAATAGACTACAATACGTTATAGAAGAAACATATGTTAAGCAGAGAATATTATCGCTGAAAATGAAACTGATAGACGAGGAAATATGGATAACAATAATAGCCTACGGAGTAAATGAAGATGCAAAAAAGGAAGAGAAGGATAACTTTTCGAGGAGCTCCAAATGCAAATTGACAATGGGGAAGAAAATATAATTGTAATGGAAGATCTAAACGGTAGAGTCGGAAATAATAACAATGGAATTGAGGAATGCATGGAAAAAAAAGGAGACGAAATACTAAACAAAAATGGTAAAAGAATAATAGAAATATGTATGGAGAATAAACTTGTTATAACAAATACAAAATTTAAACATAAGAAAGTACACAAATACACGAGAGTACAAGAAAGCAGAAATGAAAAATCAATCATAGATTACTTTTTGGTAAGTAACAACAAATGGAAAAGAGTACAAGACACGAAAGTAAAAAGAGGCTCAGAGATTGGCAGTGATCATCATCTAGTAATAATAAGAATGAAAACAGCAAAAGAAAAGGAAGAAAAGAGGAGAAAAGTAGTAAATGAAAAAGTAAAATGCTACAAATTAAAAGAAGAAAGATATCAGAAGATATTCCAAGAAAAAATAGACAATATTTTGAAAGGTAGGGCAAAAACTGCAAGTATAGAAGAAAAGTGGGAAAATCTCAAGACCATCTTGATCATAGCTGCTGTGGTAACTTGCGGGAAGAAAAAAATGGCAAATAATAGCATGAGGAGAACTGAATGGTGGACGGACGAAATGCGAAGAAAAGTAAAGAACAAAAAAGAAAAATGGAAGAGATATCTAAGTACAAAGCGCCCTGAAGATTATGAGGCATATAAAGAAAAAAGAAAAGAGGTTAAAATAGCTGTGAAAGTAGAAAAAGAAAGGTCATGGAAAAAGTTTGGACTAAAAATGACAAATAAATATAGAGAAAATCAAAAACTCTTCTATGGCGCAATAAAACAGCTCAGACAAAAGAAAGAACACATAATGCCGAATATAAAAGACAAGCATGGAAAGATAATAACTGAAGAAAACCACATAATGAAAAGATGGAGAGAAAATACAGACTAACTCATACAGAGCTAACTCATACAGACGTAGACAACATTGTGAAGACACAAGAAATAAACGAAGAACAAAAAGTAGAACACATAACAAGAGAGGAACTAGAAAAGGCAATTGAAAGAGTTAAATTAGGCAAAGCACCAGGCAAGGATCGTATCACCCCGGAAATGATAAAATTCATGGGAATAGAGGAAGTTGACAGCATGAAAGAACTAATGAATGATATCATAAAGAGAGCAGAAATACCACAGGACTGGAAGAAAGACATTATACTACCAATACACAAAAAGGGCGACAAGAGAAACTGTAATAATTACCGAGTTATTATTATATCAAGTATTCCTGGGAAGGTATTCGCAAGAATAATAGAAACAAGAATAAAAACCCAAATAGAACCAACTATGGAAGATACACAATGTGGATTCAGGAAGGACAGAAGCACGCAAGACCACATATTCACAATAAGATAAGTTAGTGAGAAAGTAATCAATAAAAATAGAGAAATACATATATGCTTTATTGATCTGGAAAAGGCGTTTAACAGAATACAAAGAAAGGACGTATGGAGGACATTAAAGGAAAGAGGGGTTGACAGGATAACAATTGATATAAATTACTATTTAAATGGGAATAAGCCACAATTAAAGGTTAAAATACGTTTATTGACGTTTCAATTTCCACTTCGGAAATTTAAAATTTCACTTGGTTTAAAATTTATCTAATCATCACCATAATAATTTTTTTAAAGAGAATTTACGTCATCCTTCTTTTAGGATTTCGCTATAAAATTACCTTTAGCAATAGTCTTGGGCATTAAGCTACGCAAAATTTTTCCTTATTTAGTGATGCTTCGTGCAGTGTCTGCAACTTCACTTTTCCACTTCTAAGTTGTCTTACCTTAAACCAAAACACGGATGACGCTTTGTACCTTCTTTCGGATAAACAAAAGTCACTTACATGACTGTATACCAAAATGCAAAGGACCAATAGCTTTTGTGATTTCCTTTGTTACCGATTTCTAATTTGCAACTGTTACGTCATCTCAAAGCTTTTTAACAGTAGCAAATCTGTCTATTGTTTAAATATATTCCTCAGGGCTAACTATTTATTGTCTTACGCTTGCTGATTTCCTTCTTAATATTTCCAAAAACGCGATTAGGAGGGAGAAAGCTGTAACCTGTCCTTGGAAAAGCAAGCTGGAGCTCCGTTATATGATTTGGCGCATTTAGCAACCATTTGGTTAGCATGCCAAGTAAAATTGTGTTTTCGTTTTGACCCTCACACCCATCACTAATAAGATGAACAGTCGTGTCTGGGGTAATATCAATAGCACATTATACATCAAATAAACAGGATGCTATTACATCTGAACTTTTCCAAACTCACTCTTAGTCCATACGTAGAAAGTTATGTTTTTCTTAGTAAGTTTGGATTTCGGAGACCCTTTTACAACACAAAAATTATTACAGTATAACTGTCGACTATAATAAGTGGATTAATCTGGAAGTTTCGGTAGCGCCTGATTTTTTTGACAATCAAAGCTTAAAATCAACGTCAATATTAATATCAATCAATCAAAGTCATATAACTATTATTATATCATTAATACTACATTTTTGAAAACCTTAAATATATCCTGGTTTAGGGTGAATCGCTTAGCCCAAGGGTACGTTACTACTGGTGAAATGTCAAAAGCGAGAAGAGAACTTCTCACAAGTTTACAGCCAAAAAAGCTAGTGTTATGAGTTTTTTGAATAGCTTGACCTTTAACGAAACACATCATCATCATCATCATTAGCTCATAGTCGTCCACTGCTGAACATAGGCCTCCTAGAAAAACCTCCATTCGGATCTATCTTGAGTTGCTGCAATCCAGATGGTACAAATCCTCTTTATGTCGTCAGTCCATCTTTTCGGTAGTCTTCCCGGGTTTCGTCTATCTGCTCTCGGTCTCCACTCCAAGATTTTTTTGGTCCACCTATTATCCTTCATTCTAGCGACGTGTCCTGCCCACCTCCATTTAATTTTGGCTATGTGTTTTATAATGTCTTCTACACCACTTTTTCTACGGATTTTCTTACCCTATCTCGCAACGTTATACCTAACGAAACACATACAAACAACATATTGTACAAATAATATGAGTCGGAAGTATCCCTCGGCTGAACTTAGTGTACGGAAACTTTGGCAAATGTATATAATAGCTATTTAAGACAAAACTTTTAAGTAAAAGAGCAATACTTTATTTAGATATATTTTTGACAAAGAATATAACTTAGGATTTAATAGCTCATGGGTGGATATTTGTTTAACTTGTTTGTCACTTACCTACCGCGCAAATAAAAATATGCACAGGATGTAGAGCAAAAAGCTATTCTTATAACTAAACGAGTACAAAATTTAAAATATACAGCATTTTATGACTTTTTATATGACAACAACTTTTGTATGATAACATCCAAATCCCAGCTACGATGTTAAATTAAAATTGATGGAAAAATAATAAGATAGCAAGCAAGGTTTAGTTATCTGGGAATGGACATAACTAGTTACGGAGATGTTGAAGAAGAAGTACGACAATAAAAGGATAAAAGCAAGTAAAGAGACGATATCTCTTAATGACACAATCTGGAAGAAAAAACACCTAAGACAAGACACAAAAACAAAAATCTATACAGCAATAATTAGACCTATATTAACAACACGGAGAGGCAAGACCTGACATATCTAATACGAGACGACTACTAGAAACGACAGAGATGAAAATACTCCGACTAATATCAGGGAAAAGTTTGTTGGATGGGGAGAGAAGCGAAATCATAAGAAGAGCATGCAATAAAGAAGACATAAATGGATAGGTAACAAAACGGAAACTGAAATAAAACGAACGCATGGGTAGAATGGCAGAGGATAGGATAGTACGAATACCACGAGATCAGTTAACAAATAGACGAAGAAGTATTGGCAGACCAAGAAAAAATGGTGCGATAATTTAAACAATTTAGGAGGCTAATAGTTAAGCAGAAACAGGCTTTAAAGCCTACATACATGAAGGAAGAAGAAGAAAAAGATATATAAGATATATTTAACACCACTTCTATGGACCGGTGGTGAAGGTTAAAGCCGAAACACGGTTAATCTGGCACTACCCCTGAGGTCTTCTGGCCTAGTATCCTACTTAGCCGAAAGAAGCCAGGGTGCCTTGCACCGTGACGTTAGATATCTAAAAAAGATTTCCCCCGCCGTTGCCTGCCAGAATTTAATGGATACATTCTTAGGCTTATACTGGAATCTGGCAATACGGAAATAAAAAAAAAATGTAGTATAAAAACTGGGCCATTTTTCTTTTCATTGTTTCGTATAAAATATTTTGCTCTAGCTTGTTGTTTTGTATTCCTATTTAGGGATGGCGGTTTTTGACAAAACACCGGTTTTCGGTTATACCGTTTTTTTTTGCTTACGGTTTAACCTGGCGGTTATAACCGGCCAAAAAAAACCGGTTTTTTTAAAAACCGGTTTTCGGTTTTTTTAATCCAATAGTTACAAAGTTACATTTACAATGCACTCGACTCAATATCAATATGATCAAAATTACAACTATCAAAAGAACATCAATATCAATATAAATAAAACACAATTTTTAATAAAACCATTTTATTCTATTAATTATTATATTTATTTATTATTTTATTATTAATTATGATTATGATTATTATGATTATTATTAAATATAATATAGCGTAAGATTAATATATACATATGGCAATAATATACAATAAAAGAATATGAAGTAATATTTTAAGTAAAAAAGTATAGGTTAGAAGGTTACAAATAGGTTATATAATATAAAATAGATTTAGCATTATGTTGGCCAGTATTTTTCATGAAGCCTATTAAGAAAAACTCGTTCATATAATATGTTGGTCGGTTAAGCGGCTTCTCTCATCTGACACAATATCATTCAATGATGACACAAGTCTCTCTGATGCCACCGAACTTCCGACATGTATTTTTTTAGCTATAAAAGCCAAGCCTGGCATACAGGTTCTGTTCTGATCCCAGAATGAAAACGGATCACTTGGCAGCAAAGGCCGCTGCAGATATAGAGTCAGTTCATTTGAAAAAGAACTTTGAATCTGTGTGTCCTGAGAACTTGAACTGAAACCACTGTTCACCAACTCCAGATCGTGTGAAGACACAAGGGGGATAACAAGGCTAGCAGTAATGTACTGGGAACCCGAGATCTCCTTTGTGGCCTCATTGAAAGGCGATAAAATGCTTACAATTTCAGTGATTAGTTTTATATCTGAATCAGAAATCATCCTTGGTGCTTTTTTAATTAAGGGATCTGCCAATATTGCAGCTACATATGGGGACATTAGTGTAAATCTTTTAAGCATATGGTAGACAGAATTCCATCTGGTTGTAGTCAGATGTAGAGGGCAGTAAACCAAAATTATTATACTACTGCTCAACAGAAAGCGCTAAAATAATTCAGGTTCTATTGTCAATGAATATAATGAGAGTAGAATATAATATGCAATTATTATATTCAATTAATGATGCAAATTTAATTTACCATTTAAAAATATAATCCTCTACAATACCCACCAATTTTCCTCTCCTCCCAAACCCAAAAAATTCCCCACCCCAACCATTTCAACTTATAAAAAATTTCCCAGACTCTTTCAAATGGGATTTAAAAAAAAATAATATGAAAATAAATATTTTACTTAAAAATAAATTGAATAATGCAATTCATCTTTTATTTTTACTACCATCAAAAAAAAATTATCATGTATTACTTTTAACACGTTTGTATTTATATTTGTATAATAGGTACATTTTAACTCATTTAATACTTCCTGTATGTGTGTATCGTTTTGAAAACGTAGGGAAATCCTTGGAGATTCGTATTCGTAATCGGTAATTCGATATTTATAGTCAGAACATTATTTTTGGTAATCAGAAACAACTAGAAACAACCATTCACCCACTTTCAATGTCAAGAGTCAAGTGTGAAAAATAGATGATGTAAAAGATCACTTCTTATGTAAATATTATGATTACAAATACCTTTTCAACGAACTATTATAATAAAACTTAATTGTTTCTGGCTGATGAGAGTTTGCACTTTCAGTTTGCTTCTGTATTTATAAAATAAAATAAAATTTGAATTATGGTTTTGTTTGGAATAATTACTTGAAAATAATTATTATGATTGGGATCCAAAAAAATACCTAACCTAATCATAATCACCGTAAAAACCTAATAACCGGTTTTTACTTTAAAAATAAAAAACCGGTTATAACCGGGACAAAAAAACAACCGATAAAACCGGTTATTGCGAAGTAAAAAAACCGGTTTTCGGTTAAAACCGATAGGTTTTTCCCATCCCTATTCCTATTGTTTTTAGAACGCCTTCTTTTTATTTACTTCATAGTCAAATGTTTTAAGATAAAATTATCTTGCGATATTTTATCCTGTGTTGCATAAAACTTTGAATGAAAGCGTCTAATATCCTGAGTTGACATTGTTTTGCATAATAGTGCGCCACTAGGGTGGTTGCATGTCGGGAAGTTCGGGAAGCCTTTTGCCGTATATCTAAAAAAACGGAAGAAAAACATCGGTTAGATTGGTTGTCGTCTTTTTTTTACTTAAAGATTTAAGTTGAGCAAGACATCTTGAATTTAACAATGCACAGTTAAGATTAAATTTAGGTTAAATATTTGCATTTCTTTGACTTTCTTCTCTTCCATTTTTAAGGTGCTTTCACTCATTTCCTATCACTTTCACCAATACTTGTTTACTAGTCGTACACTTGCATCCATTATTTTTGTATTTTAATATTTTAAATATCGAAAAAAAAGGCAACTTAAAAAAAGTACTTCGCTTGTATGTAACTAATTCATAATAAACTAAGTCGAAAGGCGAACACTGCCGCTAACAAACAGGCTAGTTGGCACGTGACCGTAACCCCCCAGTCTCATAGGCTGAAAGGCAGAACGTGAGTTCTACAAGTTAATACGGCGGAGAATGTTAGTTCTGGAATAACAACGTGATTTTTATTTATTCATTTGTAAATTTACAACAGACTGTTAGTTTTGCACTCTCAAACTTTGAAAAATTGTGTATTTCAATCTGGAGAATACTAAACAACTAAAAATACATTTTTGACAAAAAGTTGAGAATGTTACTTTTGCATCTTTTCCTTCATATATTTCAGATGGTGTAATTAAGTGGTACATTAATTGCTACATCTATCGCTTTTAGGTTTGTATTTATTTTAAGTTGTGTTGCTTGTAGATTCTTTGGGACGTAATTTACTACTCCGCCCCTTGCAATTTGAACGTTTTGGTTTTTAAAGAAATCATTGTAGCCTTTAACGTTGTGGACATTTTTATTTCTGATGTGAGTTTCTTGTAAACTTATCTCCACAGAGTGAAGGGCTATGAGATGTTATAGCATATTGGGACGGGTATAGTATTCATTTAAGTTCCACTGGAATAATGACTCGAATGTCACAAAATGCCTAAGAAAAGGTGGAACTCGGGATTGTTTTGAACTATTTATTTTGTCTCTTGCGATAGGTTTGGGATGTCAGATTAAATATCACTTAATTCTTCAGATTGTTCTATAAATTTGTTTTTAGGTTTGTGCAACGAGTTTTTAGCTTCTTAGTGTTTACGTGGTAACGGAGCTCTTTTAACACTTCTATTAATTTTTAAATATCTTGAATAAGGTCTTCAGCAATGTCTTAACCCCTTAACGTACACGTTAATTTTGAAGTTATGGTTAAAAAATGATCGAATTATTTTCTAGTGAAAATGTTTTGTTTTGGTTATAATTGAATAAAAAAAATATTTTCAGTGGCGTAGAACCTTTACTTTTTCTGGGGGTTAGGCGAAATATTTATTTTTGTTTTCATACATACACTAATAATATACGCATATGCACAGTGGCGCACTATTTTTGTGTGCCAATCCGTCGAAATTTAAAAATTTTGTGCAGAAAAAACACTGTGAATAGGTAAATAGTAGTATGATTTATATGAAAAATACAAATAATTCATAACACAATAGATGAATTATAATGAAATTTAGTAAAACAAAAAATATACACATTACTCTAACCTACCGAATATTATATGGAAAATTTAATTACCAAACATATAATAATATGATGAAAATAAGGCACAAATTAGTTCAAATGCAAAAAAAAAACAATAAATATTGACTTCAGACGACTTTACACCTGCAAGACAGAAGGCTTGAATAAAAACAAAAGTTCGACAATAATATCGGTTATCAATGGTGACGATTGCAAATTGCAAGTTATACTGATATACAAGTAACTCAATACTGACTGAGTCATCTATTTTATAATAGAAAAATAATTTAGATAAAATATATGCTGACATACATATGTCTCTTTATACAAAAATCTGTTTCGCAAGGGCTTGAAAAATTTTATGGGCAAAATTTAACCGGCGTCCGTATCCCAGACGAGCGCGTACAAAATTAGGTATAAGTACCAGTAAGGCGCGCCCGTGTCTGAGACGGGCACGTACATTAAGGGGTTAAGAACATCCCTTGATCCCCGTGTATTTTCTAGAAGGTATTTAAACTGCTGGCATTTATTATGAAGGGAGGAGAGCGGAAGTCTATATACATAGTTTATAATGGGTTCAGTGTGTCCTATCTCTTGATATGATGTGTATGCTTTGGGTTTTTTGTTTTTCCGGTGGACTTTTTTAGCTTGAGAGAATGTAGAAGTATTCCGTGGCACTTCTTCTGGAGTAGTTGGTGACACATCCTTAGTTGTTCGTTTTATTGGGGAGAAGGCTGTTGAATTAGAAGTTTTCTCCGTGATTGGAATATTTGCAGATTGAGCAAAACAATCTGGATTTGATACCAAATGAGTATTTTTAAAGTAAAAGTAGCGTGTTTTGGACAGCTTTTTACTAATACCAAACATTTGTATCAACTATGATTTATTGTCTTAGAATATAAGTCATTATATGCTCCGACGGGTTGAGATATGGGCAAGATCTAAATATTATGTGAGGGTTGTGGTAATTGTTGAATATTTGGATTAACATTATCGAAATGGCACTGGGTTACAACTCAGTCTAGATAAATTAAATATGAAGCAGCGTTGACTGTCTAGGGCTAAACAAATTCGATATGATAGATTCTAATACATTATATTTATACAAAGGATACAAAATACAAGACCAGTCAAATAAATGTGGCAATTAGCACTAGAGCCACCCCGTAAACTCACTCCATATTCCAAAATTTTTCACCAGTAAATCTCACAGCGCAGTATAATAATTTTATAGCTAAACGATTAATGAGGTCTTATATTTGTTTTATGGATACTTTAGAATACTATTTTTCCTACAATTCCGTAATGCATTGTAAGTCCAAAAATACGAAAATATCGTTGGGAATGGACTTTATGTTTTAAAAGCACATTTATTTACTAAAAGAAAGTTCTGTTAGTTCTTGTAATAAAATTTGTTACAGATTTAACTCTAGAACTATAATTACATTATGTTTTATAATAAAAAAAGTTCACTTAATTTATTAGCCAATTGGTATTTCGAAGACCGATTTTATTTTTAAAAAGACACCATAAAAAAAATTAAAAAGTTCTTATCAAAATTTAGCTTATATATTTGTACACTACTATCGTAATGCAATACGTTCTACAATAAATATGGAAAGATGAAAAAACATCTTAAGAAAAGGCAATACAATTTATGATAAAATATTGACAATTACAATCACTGCAAATAGATTGTAAGATAACAAGATTATAAGAAAAATATGTGCCATCTCTGAATGTTTATATAGCTCTCTACCCAGTGCACTATGTATAAAATTTGTGTGTGCATCCTTAATCTTAATTTTTTTGTAGGGATCCCTATGTATAAAGGCACATTTCTGGATTTTAATTCCACAATTCTCTTAGTCCACCTATTATCAGCTATTCTTGCAAAATCACCGGTCCAGTTCATTTTGAAGAACTATTCTTTCTATAATCTCTTTTACCCCCAATAGTTTTTCATTTATTTGTTTCTCTCTTGTACTAGCCAAGCTATAATGACAAAAACTAAAACCATTTAATAAATCAGGTCTTTATTAAATCACAAAAGTCCAATTTTGAAAATTTAACCTTTAACTTCCCTGGCGTACAAAATATATAAATAAATAAAACCGATAAAAGTGATAAAACACAAATTCCGTATCCTACACTTTTTATACTCTATGTATCCGACTGTATCTCTATTCAGATGACACTGCCCTCCTTACAACAGAGAACGGTTATTTTTCTAATAAAACTTTCAGAAGAGAACAAATTCTTTTAAACGGCGTCGAGGAATAGTATAATAAGTGGGGAGTCATACTAAGCGCTGCAAAAACACAAACAATTGTATTGCGCAGCCCTACAACAACTGTGAAAATCAATCGTTACGGCGATGACCGTTTCCCCCTGAACCTGATGGGACAAAGGCTCGTTATCAGCCCCATAACTTCTTATTTGGGCGTCCTATTCAGTAGGACACTCAACTGGGGACCTGCTCTAAAGGCAACTTTAGATAGGGTCATTAACCGAACCCGACTTCTCATACCGCTTAAAGGGACAATTGGAAAAACGCATACAAAGACTCTCGTACACACTTAAAAAACATTCATTCGGTCCGTTTTGGAGTATAAGTACAACTTATATTGCCTTCTTAGAAATTATCAAAAGAAAAAACTACCCGCTGCAGAGCACAGAATACTGCGTAGTGTATGCGGGAAACGCTGGTTCTTCCCATCTCGTGAAATCAACAATACCGAAAATGATGCCACAATCATCGAAAGAATCAAAGCTCTTAACAGTAACTTTACTCTTAGAATAATCAACGGCTGCCCATCTATTACTCAAAATATTATCCCCTAAAAAGTTCCTGTTCTCATCTAGGTCACGAAAGCCCAAAATCCAAAAACCTTTTATTTCGTCCGTTCTTATGTGGGCTTGCGTTAACGACCTCCCAGGTGATAACGCTGACATCTTTGAAGCTACACCGCTAGCTTACCAAACCTATCTATAAGCCAATCCCTTTTCCTTACCCGGAGCGGGAGATTGGTTTTTTGTGGTTTTCCAATGTCATTACTTAATGGTACCTGTCCGTTCCTAAAAAAATACAAATTATAGTGCAAATTATACAAATTATACAAAAAAACAACACAAATTATAGTACAATACACTAGTTCTGAAGTTGATTGCCGACGAACAAACGGCTTGCAGGAACAAGGGTCAATAAAGAACACCGTTTTTGTCTTTGCCGATTCAGACTCGCACAAACTCACACTCAAACACATTCACATACAAAACACTCATGACGGTGAAAGGGGTCCTCTTTCTGCTACCGAAGCATCCTCGTCGCCGAGACCCGGCCGACAACAGAGCTCCGTGCATGACACGGGGTCTGAGGTCGGATGGGGCTGTCTAAGCGACTGACTGAGCCAAAGTAACATCGAAATGGTAGTGTCCATCATTGTCAGGCTAACACAAACACATTCATACTGGGCAACTTGCGGCGAGCCGCCTCTCGAAAGTTGACGACGTCTGGCCGTTCACGAAAACACCCAGCGACAAAATTTTAGTGCGATACACTAGTTTTGAGGTTTGGAAGTCAAAACGGCTATAGGAACAATATTAACTAAAGACAGGGTTCTGTCGCACTTAGCTCAAAATACACATACGTTTTTCTGGAAAGAACACCACATCCAGACAAGCCTCTCGCCTCTGATTCAAATAGTGACTACATCTCAACAGCCTCCAAGATGCTTCACCATAAAACACCGCTGCCCCAGTTGTGTTTTTTGGTCTGTTTTGCTTTTGTCCATTACAAAAACACATTCAACTCTAGCCTGAAGAGGATCCAACAATCCTAAACGGGTACTCACATGTTTATTCCCTTTCGTGATAAAAAATTATCTAACCTATCCCGCAAAATGAACATTGAGTCAATCAGTTGAACTTTAATAGCTGAAGAGTAAGTTGATTTATTTATCATTTCCTTACTGCAGTACAGCTTGGTGAATAAAATATACCGTGCGGATAGAAATGTAAGTAATATTAAGTGTCATTTGCGGGTTTTTATTTGTCCAGTAAATTGGTGTTTATGTTGATTTTTGGACATTTTTATTATTTTAAGGACAAAGTAAAAATAAAAAACAAATTGGCACAGGTGGAAGTAGAAGAGTATTCGGAAGAACATATACTTCTTCTAAAGAGTACATAGAGGAGACTAAACATGACTTAGAATTAGAACTCGAAGGTAACACTCCAAAGATTTAGAACATGTTGAACCCAGCAGTTACTTTATTTCCAACTATAAACTAACTACACAGAATAAAGATTCACTAAAGAGCAAATTTGTTAAAGTAAGCGCTAAAAATATTTGAAAAATCTTTCCTGGCGTCAAACAAAACGCAAGTGACATTCAAAAAGAAGTACATAAAAACTTGTTCATAATAGACACCAACGAAGAAAAATAAATATCCGTTGTGTAGAGTTATCGCTGAATCAATTTTGTTTCGTATCTATTTGCATAAACATATACACAAACAAAAAAAATAAAATAATAACGTAAAAAAGGTAGGTATTACTTCTTAAAAAAATCATCAGTTCTGTTATGTTTTTTGTTTTGAACATTATTTTTCACAGTTGCTGAATCAACATTCAGAATTACATAAGATATTTTTTGACTTACAATTGCATCACCTTTATATCTCTTAATTTTAGGTCAGCATAATTTAAATTACTTCAGTTAGAGTTAGCTTACAGTAGTTAGTTCTAGTTCATCGTCATCCTCATTGTCAGAAATATTGGACACCTGTTCACTTTTATTAAAATCACTAACACAACCAGCTAAGTTTACTTCAGGATTTTTCGGGAGCTACATCATTCTCTACGTAGTTTAAATAATTTTCAACTCGATGACTTTCGCAAAAGATTGACAATGACAAATCATGTTTTAGGTTTTGTAGCTCCAGATTTTCCACAATTTCTTCTCCATTACTATCGGTTTTTAAAAAATCTCACCTAATACAACAATTTTCAATTGTTTTGGTTGAAACGTCTCTCCATGCTACCACAATCGTTATGGACTTCTCCAGTTCAGTTGTTGATAAACTTCGTATAGCTGATAACATTTTTAATTATTTCTTGGTCTGACATGTACTGTAGTATTAGGTAGCAAAAATGTTATTGATATATTAGATAACTGAATGTCCGGATGGAATGTTGCGTTATCTAGGATTAAGAGAATTTATATTTTTTGACGTTGCATTTTTCTGTCAAATTTGTGCAGCCAATTTATTATCAGATCTCTGATCATCCAGGCCTTATTGTTGTAGTTCCAGTCGATTCAAAGTTTATCAACACGAAATCTTTTAGAATATTAAGGATTTTTTCTTAATTTGCACTCAGTAATACGATCAGCCTTCCCTTAGCAGATTTACGCCCAGTACACTTTTCATTACCAAATGTAAAAGTTTTACTTGGTAAGTCTTGATAATAAGAATATAAAGCTTCAGGCTTCAGGTAAATAGCCACTTGATAAATTTGGCAGTTTTCTTTGCCACTCTGAAATGTCTTCAAGGTTAACATTTGCAGCTTCTCCAGAAATTGCTCTAAATTTAATGTTATGTATTGCACTATATGCAACTAAATTAGAAATGTGTACAAAAGATGAATAAATTCTATAAATAATGAATAAACCCATAAAAATGGGTTTCTCCAAATCAAACTCATGTATTTAGTTTTATGACAATAAGTAACTACTTATATAATTAGTTTTATGGCTACAATAAGTTATGTACATATTCTTCGAAACTTCGAAAACTTCGAAACTTCGAAGCCCCAATTTTAATCTTTTAATCGCCTTTTCCTGACTGTCCGTTGTTGGCATTTAAAATTACAATAATTTCTTAGAAAAACTGAAGGCAAATTTTGACCGGAATTTTGTCTTATTTACCCACATATGACCTAAAAACTGTCCGTTCAGCAGAGGTCTCCGTTCTGGAGACGTGTCCGTTAACAGAAGTGTTACTGTAGATGCTTTTATGAAAATATTCGCAGAGTACATTACTGAATACACTAATCGACACATTACGAATATTAGATCAAAATTTATAATATGTAGATCGTGATAAAAAGACGTATCAAAAGTAGATATGCAGGTATTTATAGGTTTGCTCTTGTTATCTGGATACAAGAAGCAAAATCATACCCACTTTTTGGGACTCTGGACAACAGATGACACCGGCTCTGAAATTTTTCAGGCACGTATGAGCAAATTCAGATTCTTATTTCTACCCGCCATTATTCGATTCGATGATAAAAGTGCCATAAATCAAAGAAAAAAGATAGCTGCAATAAGATGGATCATAGATACATTTGTAACGAATTATAAACACTGTAGGCAATTTTTTTAACCATTGATAAAATGTTGATACCTTTCCGAGGACACTGTAGTTTTCTTCAATATCTATATTTCCAACGAACCCAGCGAAGTATGGACTGAAACTTTTTATATTGTGTAATGCAAATACATTCTATGTGTCAAATTTTGGAGTTTGTTGTGGTTATCAGCCCGAAGAAGAAGAAAAAAATAAATTAAGTGTATTTTAAGTGATTCTTTGTTAATTGTTGTGTTGTGCAATAATTAATATTCTGACAAATTACAAGTGTAATAATGAAAATATTCTCGTTTTAAAATGTTATTGTATTTTAGGTTTTGTAATTTTGAAATGTATAAAAAAAGAGCATGGACCTTCTTACATTTTGTGCTGAATTATAAAAATTTTGAATTGTATTCGCTCCGTGCGTGACTGACGCGACATCTACCGCCTTCATCTGACAATTTTGGACCTCCCAATTTGAGGTTAAACATTATGTTAAAAATAGGATATGAAATTGACAAGTATTAATAATTAGTTTTTTAATTATATTTTTTCAGTTTATGTACAAAATAAATTTAGTATTAAAAACTGAGTTTATGAAAATTCATCAACTTTATCTTTTCAACCCCAAACGGAAAAGGAACGGAAAAATCTAGTACTGGCAAATCAAGTTTTTGCATGTGGAAGAGCATGTAATTAAAAACAATAATATTAAAAATTATGATATAAAAGCTAAAGTCATCTGGCAGGCTGCAGTTAGCTTGAGGCCTTATGAAATATTATTTAAGGTAAATTATTTAAATTTTTCCTATTTCAATTGCATAAAAATAAAATTATGTAATATTCTCATCTTTTTCTTTTCCCTAATTTATATGTAATCTTTGGAAACCTATAAAAGCTACACTCACTATTTTTTCTATTATTAGCAAAATTAAATACGCAACATGTATTTGCACCCATTTTTGATCAAATTTATGCGTAAACAGATCCAAAACGTCCAATTTTGTCATATTTTGCCGCTACGCACGCTGGCATCGTTTCAAGGTACCCCTACCATGGTCACGCACGGAGCGAATACTTATGTTAGCTTTAAATTTAACTCTGTTTATATAAAGCCATTTGAGTATGAATAATGCAAACAATAACAAGAGCAATTACAACAAATATTCTATATCAGATATCATGCGGTAAGAGGGAGAGTCTCTGTCTCTAACAATTAATTTTAGTAGATATGTCCTGCTTTACCGGTATACTCGTATACGTAAATCAGAAATAAATATTTTTAATTACATATTTAATTATCACAACAACCAGCCGCCGCACTATTTCTTAAAGCAGAACTGTCAAAACTTGCGTCCTGCTATATTTCTTACTTATATATACCATTATGTGAAACAAGATCGCGAGCAGTGGAAGGTTAAGTAGCTCAAGGATGACTGCGAATAAAGTCCTGACAACTGATAAAAAGAACTGCGACTAACATGGTAAATTTCACATTGGAGAAGTACTGGATGGGTGCAATATAAACAGAATACGAGCTGACTATGGAGTTGGTAATAAATCACTAAACCAATAGGGTACAACCTTCAGCCCCAGCCACAATCAACCACATCGTTTTAGCATGTACAGCTACTAAATTCGACGGCAACCTCATATCCACCAACTTACAACCGAGGTAATAGATTGATTCCGAGACTTTAACTTTTGACTTACTGATCATTACGATAATATACAATCACTCATCACCTTTAAAAAATAAAAACGGCACGGCGCATGGCACTTAGGGTGTGCCGACACAAGTAAATACTTCTTATAGCGCGTTATAAGTATATGTGTTTAAATAAAATTTTACGTCTGATTATCACTAAATTGGTAATATTTTTTTATGTTTTTTAAAGTTAATGTCAAGTTCTTTAAAATTTAGAAGGTCTTGACTGATTTTTTTTTAATATTATTTAATGATTTTAGTAAATTTTAAAATGTATTAAATATTATATAGAATTTATTCATCATTTATATTTTCAGGATTATCTTGTATTTATACTTAATAAGTTAATTTTAATTATCATTACATTCAGTTTTATTTTATTTTATTTTATTTAACTTTATATGATTTTTTTTTAATTTTAATTAATTTTATTAAATTTAATTTATATTAATTTAACTTTTATTTAATTTTATTTAATTTTGTTTATTATTATTTAGTTTTATTTAATTTTATTTAATTTTAATTAGTTTTATTTAATTTTATTAATTTTATTTAATTCTAGTTACCTTTATTTAATATTTTATTTAATTTTGTTTAATTTTAATTTAATTTAATTTTATTATGTTAGACGTCATTGTTGTTTTTAAACGTCATTTTATTTTTATAATAACAATTACAGTAACCTATATTTTTAGCAATTTTGCGAAACAATTATTTACTGATGAAGTAGTAAAATGTCCGAGTAAGTTTATTTGAATCATCAATTTGTAGAATGAATTATCAATAAATCAACTTCATTAATGTTCTAAGAACAAAATATGATTGAAATGTCAGATGTTGGTAGTTCAGATTTCTTTCCTAGGTGGCGTAGTTACCCTACCGGACAAAAAGTGTGACTTACTAACACTGTTAGTATTAACTCAAAGATGTAATTCTTTTTAATTTATGTATCTATACAATAATTAAAAGATACATATTATTATTACATGTTCTGTTACAATGCATTTACAACACATAAGTTAGTACACAAACGTCCTTTTGCATTTGATGGAACATTAAACATAAACATTCTAAACATTAAACAGAAACTTGCGAACTCGGTGAGTAGAACGCTGTGTGTAGGTATCATTGACCAGTGAAGCATCCATGGCATTTACCGTAAGTAATATTTGTGATAGTTTGATTTTGAAACATTACACTAATTAATCTAAATAGATAGGCAAATATATCAAGCATGCATCAAAATGAAACTCGTACCGATAGTTTTAGTTTACATTAGTACATTTGGATTGTATCAACTACTCGACAAAGTTAGTACTGGAAAGACCAAACATACGAAAACATATCGCAAATCGTAGAATATATTTTTTCTGTTTTATTTGTCATCTTATATGTGTTTCTTGACAACTTATGAAAATTATATCGAATCTAACTTTTACACGACACGATAGAAAGTATTATATAGAAAATATAATTGTGTCAAACTCAAGAATAAATTTCTTACTGGAATAATTTGGCTTCTTAAATTTGAATTATATAGTTCTTTCCTGCCTTTTGTTTTATGATGGCATTGGCTTTCTTTTATCTGTTTGGGAAGAGCCTGTATCTAAGTATTGCGTTTGATATGTTTGTCAAATTAATATACAATTGGTTTTAAAGGAAGATACCTTAAAGGTATGTTAGTGATTTCGTCCGAACTAGGTGCTTTCTTTGGTAAACTTTTTTTGATCTGTTCACTTATTTCTCTTGATGATGCGGAATTTATTATTTCTTCTTGTTCTTCGGGCGTATCTAGTTCTGTTTATCTGACTTCCTCAATAAAATCTATGTCTTCGTCTTGGTGCTAATTTAGTGTACACTTTCTCTCAAGAGTCCTTCATATCATCTTGATTTCTTTTCTACATAGTAAACGATTCCGTTTTCTCCGTGTAGGGGGGGAATGGGTTTTCTATGGCTTCTTAAAGTTCTTTAAAGCCTCCATACTTCTTGCATATTATGGTCTTCTTCCTCACTTTTTTTACATATTAATTGTCCCACTTTTGGCCTTTATGTTCTATTAGTGCCTATATGACTTGTCGATTCAGTTGGTTTGCCCTATTTTAATCTTCCTAATTTCTTGTTCTTTTGGTTCTCTTTTTTCATCATCATTCGAAAAAGTCGAAAAATAAACCGCAAGAAATTAATTTCTAATTTAGTCATCGTAAGGGTCTTGGATTGGATTGTGGTTATGTGTCAAAATATATTCCTTGACAAGTGTGTGATTTGAAGAAATTCCAAAAATGCACAGCAAGAATAAAAACATTGGTATTTACACTGTGTATTGTTTCTACAGGATTGCTTTCAAGCAGAGGTATTTTGGACATATTAGTACCTATACCAACTGATAACATTATTCTATGTTCGGAAAACCACCAGAAATAAAAATTTGGTAAGAGTTTGTAATTGTCATGAAAATAATTGCATAACAAAAGCATGTAATTGCAAAAAAAAAATCTGTCGCATCGCCCCGCCTTTAAACATCCTTTTATATTTCCATTGGCCGAGAGATCCGAAAATGCCATATCGCACATCGGCAACAACACTGTCACAAGTCGAAATTCAGTGTTTTTTATTTTTGTTGCATTAAGTGGGTATTTTGTTAAACTTTCGTCAGCATCACTGCCGAAAAGATATTTTGTCATATAAGCGCTAGATGGCCACTTATGTCTATTATATCCATAACTATTTTTGTAGAACTATTCAGCAACAGTGTAACAACTCACTTATGACAGTGTTGCAGTAACATTTAGATATATATATTTTTTTCAAATTAAGTGTGCTATACTACTATTATTTACTAATAACGGTAGGTCTTGACAACAACACTGTCACATTATTCTGAAAGCCACGTTGTGTGTGTTTCCTGTTCGTAAAAAATGTGGTTTTTGTGAATTTATCGTAGAAAAATGACTGATCAGTCAAAATACATCTATCAAGATATCTGTCAGCTAATAGCAGACATCTATAGAGATTATACAACAATTTGTATGGAAGAAAATAATTGTTATGAGAATGTCACCATGTTCTTACCTCACGAATTGGTACGAATGAATTTAATATCTCATTTTTCCCTCCTAAGGAAGATCAGTGCGGAACATCCTAAGAAAGAGTAAGGTCAATTCACCTGAAAATTATGATCGTCATTTAAAGGAAAAAGATCTGTCACGTATTAAAAAAGATAAACATAAGAAAAGAAGCAAAGCACGTGAGTATATTACTGTCAGTTTTGATTTACAGGTAGTTCTCCAGACACCTTGTGGGGACATCAACTCCTTTTACTATAAATCAAAGTTAAGCACGTATGACTTTACTATATTTGACTTAGCCTTATTGAATGATTTCTGCTACATTTGGCACAAAGGAAAGGATAACCGTGGATTTAACACTATAGGATCATGTTTATACTCATTTCTTAAAAATGAATGCTCTAAAGGCCTTCCGCTTGTGTTATACTGCGACAATTGCTATGGTCAAAACAAAAACAAATTTATAACCTCGTTACTTATTTATACAGAAAGCAAACTGAATGTTCCTGCAATCACTTTAAAGTTTTTGGTTGTTAATCATACGCAAAATGAAGGGGACAACATTCACTCACTGACTGACAAACAGAAGAAAAATGTGCTAAGATCTGGTCCCATTTACACTCCTTCGCAGTGGATTTCTGTAATTTCTAATGCAAAAAAACTGGTACTTCATGCAAAATTATAGAAATGAATTTTACAGATTTTTTTGATATAAAACATTTGCAGGAGAAAATTGAAACGAATTTTGTTTTAAATTCCGATAGAGAAAAAGTTTTGTGGTCCGATATTGTAACATTAAAAGTATTTAAAGATGAACTGTTCACCGTTTATTACAAAACTTCTTACAGTAATAGCAACTTCAAAAAAATTTGAATTTGCAAAAAAACAACACCATTTGATTAACTCATGATAATATTGAATTAAAACAGCTCTATACAGCACCACTGAAACTTGCCCAAAATAAATTGGATGCCTTGAGCTTTTTATGCAACAAAAATCATGTCATTTTAAAATATCATTACTTTTGTCGATCTTTAGGATGTAAAATAGACCTTCTCTCAAATTGTACGAGAGCAGCATGCAACAGTCATCAAAGAAAGGCAGTAAACCAGTAGTTACTTTAAAATTAATGTTAAAAATCTAAATAGGTAGATGTTTTTAACGATTATTTTGTAATAGGTGAAAAGCAAATTTACTTTATGTTCTTATGCTTATATTAAATGTATTATAATGTCTTAATAATTATTGTAATCTATCACAATTTTCATGTTGAATCGCAATTTCTAACTACTATGATCAGCATCAGTGGCATATTGTTGTAATACACATTTGGGTTTTCAGCAACACAGACACAATTGTTAATAATTAATATGTTAGTTTTAAATTTCTATAATACAAAACACTAATTGATAAAACAATCTAAATTAATCTTATTGAAGTAAAAATAACAACAATATCATTCAATTTATAGAAATAACCGAATGTTAAATAGTAAGGATAATCTTCATACCCGATTTGCCCAAAATAGCAATTTTGAACTTATAACAGTGTTGTTGCTGAGGTGCGATATAAATATTAAAATACTTTTAAATATGCGCATTCTTCGGATCTTGGCATCAGTCGATAGACCACGGCCTTACCGAGAGCACGTACGCTCTGCACTGCTCTGTAGATAGTCTTCTTCACACATCAGAAGTTGTTTTATTTCCAACGATGGTTTACCTAATTACTCATCTAAGGAGTCTTTATCAAGACTGTTTATCAAAAAATCGACAATATCCAAAAATTAATATGGATAAATGCTTAGGGGTACTTCATACATTATACATGAAGCCCCTAAGTAGAGCGTACAGCAAAGTGGATAATTTCATAGCTCCACTCTTGCTGCAACGACAGTAGTCAGTACTTCTCGGTTTTTCTTCATTCTTCCGAGCACCTCTAGGTCCAAGATTCAACACCCTAAAATAGGACACAGAAGTCATATCATCACAAAATTTTTACTTTTATAATAAGAAAAAGGCTCTTGAAAAAGGGTGGTTAAGTGTGTATTTAGCTTTGTCGATGCGCGCTTTTATCTCATGATTGTTGTACCATTCTTCATTTATTATGGTACCTAGATAGTTGTAGAGCCTCACTCTTTCTACTGGGGTTTGCTTAATGTAGAGGTTTGACCCAGAGGTTTACTCCGTTACCATTACTTCGTAATGATAAGTACAGTCTGCTACTGCTTATCGTGGAAGGCAAGATTGAAGGTAGAAGAGGTTTGGGCAGAAAGAATAAATCCTGCCTAAGAAACTTGAGACAATGGTTTCAAATACCAGAAGCTGCGAACATAATACATGCGACACAAAACATAGAAACCTATCGTTTGATGGTCGCCAACCTTCGGTAGAAGACGGCACATAAAAAAAGTATATTGATTCAAAAAACTTTATCCCTGACAAAAAATTAATTTTTGAAATTTGTTTCAAAAAATTATTTAAAGAAAATCTTAATTAAGGTGGCCCGTAGATTCTTGAGGATTTAATATTTGTAATTTTCGATCAGCTTGTACACTTATCTACTTTCAACATTTTCGGCAAATATCTTTATTTTCCGGTTGGTAACTTTTGCGCTAGGTAATGATGAGGTAGTTTTTGGGGATTGGTAAACGTACCACTTAACAGCAATTAATTAGCAATAAAATATCGCCAACATGAACCTTGGAGCACTTTTGACTATGCTAGCTTTACAGTAAAGTTAGCATAACCATTGTTTCTTAGAAAAGGCTATAGCAATACATTTTTTTTTCGTAATGAAATAGCAATAAATTAAAAACAAATTATAGTCTTGTGTAAATTCGGCCTTATAAAATAAATATGCTAGCTTTACTGACAATAATTCCTGAAATTCACAATATCTAGTCAATAAACGTATAACCTTCCATGTATCCCAGAAGGCATCGATAAAATGAACGTCAAACGCTAAGACGTCAAGACTTTTACGGTAAACTTAGTAGCTGCATACATTGTGTCAAAGTCTAGGCAACAAATGGGATGCAAACACTGGGAAAATATTGAAATTCTTCCAGAATTTATGATATACGAGAGAAAATATATACAAACATAGATACCTCTATATTTCTTAATGTTATGTGTTTTTTCAGTATTATTTTTAATTATTGCTTAATATGTCAAAAATAAAAAAAACTTATGTCAAAGATAGTCGGGGCTGTCCTAGTTACTTTATTGAGAGCACTTATTGGCAGGTTCATAGAATAATGTTACAAAAGCTGTACCCTCGTCAACAAGAATCGTCCAAAGAAAAAGTTACTGATGTCTTTCTGCAGTAGAATTTAATAATAATCCAAGCGGATTTGTATACTATTAAAAATATACACAAATTATGTATAAGTTGTGTGGTATTTTTTATATTCTAATATGTTACTAAGATTTTTATTATTTATTTAATGAAAAACTTAAACCAGAGTGGCATCCAACAATCTGGTTTGATACAAGATTTTAGCAATTCAGACTAAATTAGGAGGACCTGATCTCTTAACCCTGCGTTGGTGTGGTGCCTAACTTACGTGTCTGGTGTGGTGGGGTGTGACATGCCCCATAGCAAAATACGTCTTGGAAAACTTAATACTTGAGTATCTGCATCAAAAGTATATACTTTTCGTTTGAAATAGTGCGTACTATTAAAAAAATTGAAAAATTATTATTAGCTCAAACAATTTATTGCACAGTTCAAAAATAGCAGAAATAGCAACTTAAAATCATGAAATTCTGAAATGGAAAAAAAAACTAAAGACTTCTGAACACAAAAAACAACACAATTTTATTTATTGACTTATAAACCAATAAACATAAAGAATAATACATACATCAACAAAAGTTACAACATCATTTACTGACTTTCCTATCATTTACTGACTTTCCTCGGTGACGCAAGTATCACATTTGAAACATTGTCCTAAACAAACAAAAATGTCTGCAATCATAACACACGTAGCGACTTTTTCTGTCCCTTGTTCTGGGACACACTACACATCTACCTTCTACTTTCTAACATTTAGGCAACGGTTCATCACAGTCTGCAGTCTTATAGCCCGGTGCCTCACGCAGTTTTCTCGGCAACCGAGGATTCTGTTGTTTTTCTTTCATATAATCTGCTATCAGTGACAAACTATGATATTTCAAATATTTTCAAATATTTTTTATATTTTCAACCCCTCCTTTAGTATCATTGCAGAATGTTATTAACATTTCTGATACTATTTCAGGCTTCCTAGTGTTCCTTGTGTTGACCATTGCGGAAGTAATTTGCTTCTTGTTCTTTCGGACAGTACCCACAGATGTTAATCGGTGTTCTTCAAAAAGTTGTTGCATTATTGGATAATTAGTGAACCAATTATCGAATGTGATATTTCGTTTGCTGCCAGACACTGGTGAAATCAATAGTAAAACTACATCTGTAAGCTTCGTACTTAGTTTGAAAGGACCATCCGGTTGAGAACCACAATAAATTTCCAAGTTTGTAGTATAATAACATCTTGAATCAACTAAAGCAAAGATTTTGATTCCATAACGAGCCGGTTTATTTGGAACGTATTGCCGAAAAGGGCACCTGCCACGAAATGCCTCCAATTTTTCATCAACAGTGAGATACATGCCAGGTGTATAGGCAGACTAAAAATTGTCAAATACTCTTTCGAAAACACCTCTAGTTGGGACCAATTTATCGATTTTAATTCTATCTACGCGTGTAGCTCCATTGTCAAACCGCAAGCACCTTAGCAGAAATTGAAAGCTTTTTAGCCCATTTCGTCACTTTATCTCTGCCCCAATAATATCTAGCAAACGTACTCACATCATCTCCATTCTCCTGTTCACTTTCATCTTTGTCGCCATTTTGTTGTGTATTTGTGTCATGAGAACTTTCAGTAACATTGTCGAGCTGCACTTCGTCTTCGGAATCAGGAACAGCCTCATCTTCATCACTTTGTACCTCTTACCAGAATCTTAGCAACCTTGCTTGCTCTTGTTCATAAGTACACATATTCCTAACACATTTTGAGCACAACAACCAGAGTAAAAAACAAAGAAATCACGTGAAGTTCGGAAAAAATATCCATGCATCAACAATGATTAACTGACTGACGTCAGAGGTGTGGTGGAGTGTGACATACCCCTGCGGCATATTCTAACATCTACGTAAGTGGGTACTGAAAAAATTATGAAAATAACAATGCTACTCCATAGAGTGATGTTATAGTAACAGCTACTGAACAATAGAGGGCGGTAAGATGCTGTTTTTGAGAGAAATTCCATTTTTTTCATGCGTGGGGTGTATCACACCCCACCACACCAACGCAGGGTTAAGGAGAAGGTGATAAGATGACATAAGGACATTTACATAATTCAGACCATAATATCTGTCGTTGCGTAGTCTGGCTATCAGTCCATCAATAATCATGACCATATCTCACCAGAAAGGAAATAAGACTCCCCTCTTTAGACAGCCTCTGGCTACCTTTGCTGACAGTATATTTTTCCATAACATTGCTTATATCACATGTATATCTTTCTTGTAATTGCTTCCAATGGGATGTTGAATGCTCACTCTATATTTTGGAATAAACCCAGCATTACATCTAGGTTTTTTATAATGTACACCAACTTCTTCCTGACAAACTAGTATTGTAAGTAAAATTAAAAAAAGATGAAAAACAAATAAAAAACTAATTAAGAGTTGACAAAACAAGATGTAAAGTAGTACACCAAAAACAGGACATTTTAATAAACTCAACACATAGAAATAATGTCATGAAAGCAGATACTACCTACAACAAACAGTATGTGGAGACCAGAAACCAGCACCGAGGACGTAGTTATTATTTATTATTAATCTTAATATGCTTTCTTATCTATATAAACTTCAAAATATTGTTATTTATTACAAACCTTGTTAGTATTCTCGTGGCCTAACCAAAGGTAATATTTACAATGTATCGATGCTTGTATATATAGGATTATTCTGTCGAATTTGGAAAATACTTCATTATTATTCGTGCTCATTGCTACTATACGATTGCAGTAATACTCTAAATCAGTCCTAAATAGTCCCTCTTGTCCTATGTTGATAAGTCTAGGGATCAATAGCGCACCCGATATACATGGAGTCTCTGCAATGATATAATTCGCGTTGCTTGGCTTGACTTAATTTAGAATTAACATATTTATGAAGTTTGTAGAAATAGATACGAGTAAAAAATAACCAATGAAACAAATTACAGTTAATGAAATAAAAATAATTCAGTTGCATGAGCTGGATGATTTGCAATCAATAATTTTTAAACATTTATTTTACTTCATAAGCTACATCTAAGTAATTTTGGGTTGTAAAAACAAATATGATAAGCAAATTATTTTTTTAGAATGTAAAAGGAGAAAATCCCAGTAGTTGGCTATATACCATAGTTTAAAAAAACTTACAAGAAGTAACAAATTCTGGTGTATCATGATAGATTATTTATTAAAAATAATTAAAATGTATCCAAATGACTACAATTATTCCAAAACGTTTTCGGTCCAATCATACCATCATTAGTGAAACCTAAAAGTATATTTCCACTTTAAAATGACATAAAAAGGATAAAACTGACAGTTAAATTTCTAAAAATTGGAAAATACTTACATTTTAAAAAGTACTTTAAACTAGGTACTGAGCTAGGTTTTAAAACCGTTAAAATAGATGAAATTCATATTTTTTAATATTATTAAAATAATAACACAAGGTCGATAAGATTACACCTAAAGGGAACGTTCCCTTCAGGGGTAATCTCATAACATCGATTTTTTGTTATCACCGTAATGATAAATATGAAATTCATCTTATTTAAAATTCGAGGCCAAGTAAGTCAACCATTAATTAAAAAAAAAAAAAAAACATAACCTATAATAGTAACAACTTGTTGGTTATATTTCTCCAGAATTTTTAAAATAATTTTATTGTATGGAAATCGATACATCGAACGTAAGTTAAAAATGTAATTTTTATGACAATCAATTGTAGCCTTATCCCATATAAACATAATAGTTCAGTATGTTATCTTTAAATTTTAAGATATAAAATAAAAGTATATGGTATATGGTAAACTAACAAGAGTCTTAACAAAATCTGCCTCCATGCTCATCACTCACAGTGATCAGACCAGAAAAAAGTGGAGATAAGGATATTGTCCGATAATACTTTATTTAAATATATGTATATATATATATATATATATATATATAATATATATATATATATATATATACATATATATATATATATATATATATATATATATATATATATATATATATAACAGGATCCAACTTGTAAATACAATACATTTTGGAGACGTCAATGTTCCGGTCTAAGGCATGCTTCTCTTCCAAACCTCTCGATTCTCTCTACCTCTTTTTCTTCTTCCAAGGGGCTTCCATCTGTGAAGTTTTTGGGGCCAACGTTCGTCAGGCATTATCAATATGTGTCCAAACCATTTTAAACCTCTTTATTCTATTCTGTCAATGACTGTTTCTGTGGCAATCATGTTATTTCTCATATATTCGTTGGTCTTTCTTTCCAGCTTTTCTAATCTAACACTTCTTCTCAAATAATTCATTTCAACTGCCAATAATCTTCTCTTTAGGTCTGCATTAATTGTCTATACTTCAGAGTCATAAAAAAGAACTGATTCAACCATGGTTTGCCCTATTCTTTTTTTTTGTTCCTTTTTGAAATGTTGCGATCCCACAACAAGGTTAGGTTAGGATCTTTTCGATTACCCTCTTTAAAGATAGATACTTAGTGAGCGGTTTTCCATTCAGATGGTACTTTAATTTGTTGGCAGCATTGATTCATTAGAAAAGTTATTCGTTGTATTAGAAGTGGACCTCCTGCTTTAAGTAACTCTACAGCTATATTGCCAGGTCCTAGAGATCGCCCGTTTTTCAAGTTTTCAATTTAATTAACGCAGTACGGACCTCGTTTTTCCACTTATCTATAGGAATTAAGTTGCTCAAGGAGTTATGGGTGTTTTTCTTTGAATTAGTGAGAGTTCTCCATACTTCCGTAGTCTAAGACCAATTAAATTTTCAACTTGGGCACATGTTTGTTCCAAGTAATTGTTTTTTCCTTCTTTGCTAGATGTTTTATTTGTTAGCCATTTCTTTTTAGGGGCACAAAATATTAGCTAAAAGAATGTAGTGATCTATCTCACAATTAGATACTCTTTTTACTCTGCAGTCTTGGGACTTAAATTTTGATTTCTGTCTCATTATTATATAGTCTATGATCGACATCTGTTGGAATGAAGGTCGTTCCCAAGTATATTTATAAATATCTTTATGTTAGAATTGGGTATTCATTATTTTTAAACCAACTACTAAACCAACCTATATTTTACATGAACTTTAAAAGTTGACAGTGTTGTCTATTTGAGAACCTACTCTGGCATTTAGGTCTCCTAACAGTATTATTTCTTGATGACTTTTTATTTTAATGCAAATGTTTGATAACTCTTCATAAAAGGAATTTTTAACTTGATGATTTAACTCGTCTATTGGCGCATAGTCTCCAACAACTATTGTTTCGATACCGTACAATGTGACAGATATTGTCAAAATTCTTTCAGATATGTACGCATAGTCTATTATACATATATTTTTTTAATAATTTTTTTATAAGAATTGAGACCCCTGATTTAGCGTGTAGGTGTTTCTCTACTCCTGACCATATATGAATGTAGTCTTTAATCTGTTAATTTCCTTGGCCTTTCTTTTTGGTTTTAAAGAGCATTATAATGTTCATTTTTTGCTTCGTCACATCAGTTGAAATGTCTATTGTCTTTTGAGTCATGCCTTGAGTGTTTTAAGTACCAATTTTCAAAGTCCTTTTTTTTGTCAGGTGTCGTCGTCGTAAGTTTCCATCCATATTCCGAGGCTCGACGTTAGAATTTTTAGTCTTATTTACTTTTTAGGTTGGTTGTCATCTCGGTTATTGCCTAAAATCCGTAAATAACTTTCTTAAGATTTTTTGATTTTTTTTTATGGCTCTGCAGAAATAACTTTTGCAATTTGGTTTCCCTTAATAAAAAATTGTCAGTATCACAGGTATTTAAAGGCCTTCCCTTTCTGGTTTATTACTTTAACAAACATTTTGTAAAACATGGAAATGCAAGTGTATACCTAGTATGCCAAAGAGAGGGGCATATTAAGATTAGTATCCTGGGATACAGAGAACAAACAACCCCGATTTGTACTCTATATAACACAAAAACTTGACACCAACCAGTCAATATGACCAGAAAAAATGTTTGACTACTTTCTATGCAATCAACATCGGCCTATTTTGTACAAAATAAAAATCAAATAGGTTCATTCCTAGATAAATATGGAATTAGGGAAAGCAGACTAGAGTGCCTTCTTATAAGACTTTAAAAAGAATATAAGATAGATAAAGCAAGCTACAGTGAATATTTATGAAATATTTGCTGTTCCTGTCCTTGCAATAGCTAAAAAGTAAATCTCAAGGGTCATCCAAAAGAAATACATTCCGGGATGAAGCAATGAATGTGACGAAATATATAACGCCTATGTAGAGAAAAGTAATACTGAAGTCACTAAGGAACTTCAGAAAAAATCGAAATTCGCAAAAAGTAAGTTAAGTGGAAGAAACCCAGAGTCTGAATTTCAAAAGTCTATTAGACAATCATGGAGCATATTGAAAAAAACTTGTCAAAAGCAGTCCAATAAGAAAAGATTCACAGGAGATGCTGGAGTATTAAGCACACTACGTTCTGGCGCTCTTATTAGCAAAGGATTATTAACTTTATGAGTGTCAAATCAAAACATCTGATCAAACAATCATCAGAGCTATCAAACATTAAATGAATTACATTCTAAGTTTGTTGTAGAACTTTAGACCTTTAGAACTTTACAAGCCAGAGAGTAACATATTAATAGCTTACTTAAGCTGCTGCTAAAAACTTATTGAGAGACTGCTACTTAATCAAATATGACCAAAAATAATAAATCTTATCCCCCAAGAGCAAGTTGGATTCGTGCCAAATAGAAACTGCACAGTCCAACTATTAAGTATTATCACATACAGAGGCTGGTTGTTAAAACCAAGAAAAAAAATTCGTTGTCTTCGTTGACGTTAACTGCTGACTACGGCACAGTCTGCAAGAAAGGTTGAAAGGGTGTGATTCAATATCACACTATAATGATACTGATTAACAACAAGCTATTATGTATTCGCGTTATATAACGCACCAATATAAGCAAACTGATAAAGTTAAACAACACCTTTATAGCCCACACTCTACGAAACGTTTGCATATCAGACCTCCCAGTACTGTGGTAAGCAAATTTATATACATTGATGATGTAACTTTAACTATCTCACACAAGAACTTTGAAACCACCGAGACAACCTTAATAGATGATTTGTCCACTTATAAATGGACTTAAATAAATAATTATGAAAATTAAGGCTGATACTGCAAACTAAAGCAAACTTTTGGTGCTCAAACACCAAAAGAAACCTCAACATCTTAAAGTGCCTTTAAACAGAACCCTATGTTTCAAAAACATATTGAAAATACCTCTCATATGATAAAGATGAGTAACAGATGCGTAATATTATCCAGAAGCTACTAAATATTTAGGACGTTACAAATTATTTCTAAATAACGGTGCTTGCTTAGATATTTTCGTTATACAGGTTGTCCAGAAACTCTCCTGACAAACGAAGTCCGGAGATTCCTCAGATAATTTTAAGACAATTTAATCCAATTCACCTAGTCCTAAAATTCTTCCTAAGGGAGCTAGAGCTCTTTGAAGATGGCTGCTTGTAATTAGTTTTTTTTTAATACCTCCAGAACGTTGCTATTTAGAAAAACGAAAATTAGTACTTAGATTATTTATCCACAAGAGTTGAATCAATTTCTTTAATTGCTAATTTCTAGTACCGGTCATAGGCATCCGTTTTAGATAGGTCAATGGTTATTTCACCGCATAAATTTTTTTTTTTTTTACCTTTTAGGCGTTTGTAATACTAGATTATTAGATTTTTAGATATTCTAGTACTAAAAGGTACTCTTATTTTAAGTCGATAGAATTCACCGTTCTCGAGAAAAACTAATTTGAATTTTTTTTTTTCATTTTTTTATCATGACGGTTAAATTAATATTTTTTGCATTAGTTGGCTTTGAAATGTCAACAGAAGTATAACCTACGTTTTTCGTTGTCAAATTGTTGTCATTTCGTGAAGTTTCTCTTTTAGATTTTACTTTTGGCATTTAAACAATTTTAATTCAACAAAAAAGGTTTTTACTAATGGGAAATACGCTGATATGCATATAGTTTATTGCAAAAAAACCTGAAAAATTTCCCGATTAACATAAACAAGTTCGGTGTTTTAACAAATTATGAAACAGGGCTACATAATGATGTAACACCAGCATATGAAGATGTTATTTTAATGAAAGTTGAGGAAAGTTTAGAAATTGGCATTCAAAGACTATCTGCCATGTATCCCACAATTTCAAAATACTACACAACGAAAATTTATATTCTTTTCATTTAACAAAGAAACGTGCACTGCTACAAGGAGATTTTCCTTATTTCCTTTAAAAAAAAAAATGGAATTTTTAATGCACATAACGCACATTATTATTTGTACGTTGGTAACAATCCCGATGTTGTTTAAGAATTTAAGCATCAGCAAAGGTTTAGCATAAACGTCTGGATAGGAGTAGTTGACGAGTATCTACTTGGACCCGTGGAATTGCTGCTCGTTTAAATGGTGCTGATTATTATTTACATTTCCTACAAAATATTTTATCTGATTTCTTTAATGTTGTGCCTTTAAATATTCTGCAAAACTTATGGTTTCTACATAACGGCTGTCCGGTCAACTTTAGCACGAATGTACTAGAATTTCTTGATAATAACTACGAAAGCCTCTGGATTGGAAAGGGCGGTCCAGTTGCTTGACCTTCTAGGTCACCTGATTTGAATCCTTGCGATTATTGTATTTGAGAATATATAAAAGAGACGAACGGTCATCACATCGAGCATCTTTTGTTGCTATCTACCTTTGATACTTGTTCTTTTGGGTTACTCGTAGTTTCGTTCTATCGTAATAAATATTTTGTTTTTAAAAACCTTTAAATAAAATTTTGTTTCAAATTGATTTTTTGCATTTTTTTTCAAACTTTTCTTAAAAATTGTCTGCGGTATTTACTGACACAAAAGGTAATTTGTAAAATTAAATAAGGTACTTATTTAATTAATTAACCTATTAATTTAACATTTATGGCAAAAAAACGAAAAATTTAAGTTTATTTTTCTAGAAAACGGTGTATCCTACAGATTTAAACTAGGAGTAGATTTTAGTAATAGAATACCTAAAAATTTTATAATCTAGTATTACAAGTGCTTAAAAGTTAAAGAATCTATTATAGAAGGGTTCTGGAGGTATTCAAAAAAAAAATACTTACAAAGCGCCATCTTCAAAGAGCTCTAGCTCACTTAGGAAGCATTTTCAGACTAGCTGAGGAATCCGGTTTTTCTTTGAGAGTTTCTGGACACCCTGTATAAGACGTTAACCATATTTTTTTAACAATATAATTTAGTAAAAAACTGTAACGGTTTAAACAATTTCTGTTTTTAAAATAAATAAATTTATGCCAGCAATTTGTTGAACTTTTAAGTAACCAGTAAATCTATTGCTTCTATTTTACTTTAAATTTTATAAGATTCTTTGAATTCCCAGCTGGGCCCTTGACTTTGTAGCTGTGTATCCCTGTATTCTTGCACAATTAGACCATTTTCATACCACGGCACGATAGCGAAGCACTCATTTAGAATCAAATACCAATTAATACTCATATTAAGTTGTGCACACTGAAGGCTCGGATCAATTTCAAACAACTATTGCATGGTTGAGCGAAGTTGGATTGTTTCGCGAAAATTGAGCCGATAATAATTCCTTCCTGCTGCTGCTGCTGCCGGTTGGCCTGGATATAATTTTCATATGTGGATTTAGACGATACATGAGTTGCATTTTACGCTAAAAATATAACGCAGGAAACCCCGAATCACCTCCAGCATATTTTAGCATGTGCTAGATATATTTTGTATAATATTTTATACAATAATAGTAAAAACAGCAATGCATATATTAAAGCATTTTTATAACAGTTTATATTAAATAAAGTTAAATACTGTAGGCACAAGAAAGAAAATTAATTAAAAAAAACATAAGAATTAAAACAGCAATAATTTCCTTATCTAAAGCTCACGCTCGAACCAACTTTTTCACGCTTCCTCCAATCATGGAGGAAACAACAATTATTCAGTAAGAGAGAAAAAGAATACCCAAGAACTTAATGGGCAAGTCAGTAAAGGCAAAAATTAATACAGATCGGAGGAAGGGTGGTGGTTAAATACTAATAAATGCCTTTATTTATAGATATCAAAATACTTTTACAATATAAAAACAATACTCAATGCTTGGCAGATCAAGTGAAATCAACATCCAAACTACGGAAATCACAACAGTTGGTACTACCTTGGAAATCAATCCTAAAGAATCGATTTCTCCAAACCATTTTATCTCGTCTGAGAATAGAACATACCGCCATCACCTATGAATATTTTCTGGAGGGTGAATCGAAACCGAGGCTGGAGGGTGAACCGCAGTGCCACGTATGTGGTATGGTGCTTACTATCCATCATATTTTAATGGAATGTCCTCTCTGTAGTGTAGAAAGATTTTAATATAAATAGCAAGATACCAGAAGCAATATTAAGTGACGATGCTAATGTACAAAAAATTGTTATCATACTTATATCACATAAACGTATTTCTACTTCTTCAAATGTCATCTCCGCATCAGAGATAGGCAATGCTCATAGCTATTTGGACTTTGGTGACATCTGCTCTAAAAATATCATTTAATGTACATCCGTACCGCTCTATCAGGTTGCATACTACCTTCTACGCTCCCCTATGCTTCTTTTCTTTGTCTCCACATGTATGTCCGATATATTCCAACTTTCCTGTTCTGACTGTTTAAAATTTTCATGTCTTTATTTATGCTTAAATAGTTGTCTGCAAAAGTGTTTGGATACGTGACTGGTAGTTAAATATTTTCCCGTAAACGATAAGTCTACCGGTTAGTTTTACACCGAAACCTCGAATATAATAAGTTAGCTAGTTATCAGTACGTGTTTAGACACCACCGAGTGTGAACGCCATTTTTTATTAGTTTAGCGTATTAACTCTTACTTATTTGTGTTATATAAAGAGTTACGACTACATCGAGTGTGGATGCCGCATTTAATAAAGAAGAGTTAAAAACTACGAACTGTGGATGTAATAATAATTAGTAATGACTTTAGAGTAATATCTTATTTGCTTATTTGTGATATAAAATTGAAATTGATATGAAAAGACAACGTCCTTGGTTCATACCCGATTTAGTTACCTTTAACTGTATTAACTGTAAGAGAACTATTGTGTTTTTCGAACTAGTATGAGTTGGAGAATCTGCGGTTTAAGTAGGTGAGATGAAAGCTTTCCGAAACGACTTTAACCAGACTTAATTTTAGTAATAGTAACCGTCTTCTACATGCATATTTGTCGACTTGTCCGACAATGATTTTTTTTTAAAAGATTGTCACTATTTCTTTGAATTCTCGATATTCTTATAAACTTAGTATTTTTGATGTTTATTATTAGACGATATTCTATTTTATGGTCAGCTATTCTGCATACGTCTCTATAGATCTTCAATATTTTTGTTTAAGATAACGGTGTCATCCGCATATATAATGCTGTTAATGGGAACTCCATTTATCTCTATTTTAGCTGTTTTACTTTTAAGAGCTTTCTTCATAATTTCGTTCGAGTAAGCATTAAAAAGAATTGGCGACAATACTCCTCCCTGTCTCACCACACGTTTAATTTCAATTTTGTCTGACAGCTGTTTGTAAACACGTACTTTTGCTTACTGTTTATAGTATATGTAAATTTAATATGATCCTCAGGTCATTGTAGTCTATCTTACTTTACTTACTTTATTATATACAATAAAACACGCATATGATCGACGTCTAATGAAAACCCAAATTGTGTATCAGTAATTTCTATGTCCAGTTTATGAGATATTTGGTTATGTATATCTTTTAGTATTAACTTTAGCACATGGGGCATTAAGCTGATGGTGCGGTAATAGCTGAATTCTTTTGCTTTTTTCTTTTTAAGAAAACAAATAGAGATCGCCGTTAACCAGTTTTTAAGTAGTTTGGCTAAACTTTAAATTTGGTTTAAAAGTGTTCCTTAAATATCAATGTGCTTCTCATCTATAATTTTAAGTATTTGTATAGGACGGCGGGGCAGACAGGATATAAGCATGTCACGTCTAGAGCTTTTCCTACTCTTCATTGTTTTTAATGCGTCTAATAGTTCTTAAGAATAGAAGATAGACAGTTTTTTACGATCCCGGTAGAGAATAGGCCTACTTCAGGGAAGCGACCCTGTCCATCCCTTCCTATCCCTCCCTGATTACCAGAATAAGCTAAAGGCGCAGAGGAAATGATCCTGGACCGGCTTGAAATTGGAATACTACAAGCATGACTGGCGCAGTCTGAATGGGTGTGGTACTGCGATGGGGAAAGCAACGGGAAAACCACTTCATTATATTTTCCACAAATCTAGCAGATCAGAAACAAGAAAATGGCCCTCAGTCTGGGGCACCCCTTAAATGGGGAGGGGGTGCGAGGATTCCCCCCGTCAACTACTATTGAGGTCCAAGAAAGTAAATAATGAATCAAAATATATGACAGGATGGTACGCATTTTTACCTGGAACGTAAGTTGCTTATTCATGTCTGGGAAACTTGCAAACACTGATGCCGAGATGAGAAGAATAAAAATTCGAATGATCAAATGTTACGTTTTTTCTGTTTTGCTGTTTGGCTGTGAAAGTTGGATAATGGACTCTGAAACAGAAAAAAGAATAGATCCCTTTAAAACGTATATATACAGACGGATGCTTAGAATTCCATTGATACAAAAAGTTGCCAATGGTGAGGTACTTTGGCGCATGACTAAACAAAAGAATTTCTCAGCATAATCAAAGAGAGAGAAAAACAATACTTGGGTCATGTTTTGAGAGGTGAAAAATGTGAATTACTCTAACTCATATTGGTAGGTAAAGTCCAGGGCAAAAGATAAGTAAAAAACGCCAGAACTCGTGGTTGAAAAATCTGACGAGATGGTTTGATTGCTCATCCACAGAAATCTTTCGAGCAGCAGTTTCCAAAGCTACAATTGCCATTTGGATCGCCAACCTTCGAAAGGAGACGGTACAATAAGAAGAAGAATAGTTCTTCTTTTGTAATATTGGAACTTATTTCAGGTCCCCTTTTTCATCAACAAACAGTTCGTCGATGTATTTTGCCTAGCGTTGTACTTTCTTATCCGCCTGTGTCATAGTAATTCCGTGTCTATCCAGAAGTGCAGCAGTAAGATATTGTTTTTTTAGTTCTGCTATTTAAATGTATTCAATAAATTGTAAAATTTTAAATTTTATTTGTTGCGGAATAAATAAATAAAAAAAAACTTTAATGTATAATTGTGACGTTTTTTTACAACTGGACAATTGAGTATAAGACAGTTTTATACAATATTGAAAAAAAATTTTGGGTATCAGAATATTTTTATTACTACTACCTCTGATACAATAAAAATAATGTTAAATTTGTATACCAATCTTTTTTTAAGAAAATCACGTCTACTAATCTCTTTTCTAACAATCGTAATTAAAGCGAGAACTGAAAATGTGACAAATTTATTGAACTCCAATCAACTCTGACTTTCTAATTTATCACGATATCCATCTTGATTAAGGCTTTAACTAATAAAAACTTTATAAGGACGTCATTGAGATGCGATATTAGGAAAATTGGAATAATCCGAGAGTTTTTATCCAATTAAAAGTCCTCGGAAAGTTGTACAATAATGTTTGAAACTGCATTTTTACAAACCAAGCGTTACGTTACAAGTAAACGACATTATTTTGTATATTCATAAAGAAATTAAAAAAGGTTTGAAATTGTTTCTTCAACCGTTGTCAATTATTTTATTTTAACACACAATCAAATTTATATTAAAATAGTTCTTTGATGTGTTTGAATAATTGTTAATTTTTATACGTAGTAATCTATAAATTATGCTTAATATAGTGATGAGTGCCTTAAGAACCGGCAAAATAACGCAAAAGATAGAAAACATAATACGTTGTGAAATAAAAAGAGATGAAAGTAGTAGAGGTAGGAAATTATCGATAGAAACCTATAATTTACATTAAATTACATTAGTACTACCTATCGATAGTTTCCCACCTTTAGACGTTAGCTTATGAGCTAGTTGACTTCAGTCATAATAATACAAGTATGACGCCGAACATTTACATTTTTTAAATTTCGCATAAAGTAAAAACTGATTAAAGGCAATAAAGCAAATGTAAGTAAACAGTTTAATTTGTAGTAATTTGATAATTAATTCTGTGGTGACGAATACAGAATAACAAGCTATGATAATTCTGTATTGAGAAGAGTGTATGCGACGACGTCCCAAATCATAGTTTATTATTGATCAATATTTTAATTTTGGATAAAACAATACTCCTACTTAACCCTTAACTTGGCAACGTATGTTATAATATACATAATATTTCAAATTTTTTATTTGACAATCAATAGTATTTGAAACCCAGTTCTTGGCACTGTATAGTTGAGTATACACTACCGTAAGTAGCCGAGTGGAAATCAGCCCGCAAATTCTTAATTTCGCGCATTTAATTCTGATGGTATGGATACAGTCTCGACAAAATGGCTGAGCACGCGTGTTGTTCCAACCAACAAATGGTAAGTGTTTATATTAGTTTATTGTTTTTCATTGTACAGTGCTAATTTTTTGGGAACTTATTTTTGAAACATTATACTGTTTATATATAAACAAATTTTTGGTGTAATGTAAATATTTTTTCAGCAAATCGATTCAAAACTTTATGTATTGTATAGTATACACCGCCCGATATGGCTTATTTGACATTAATTTTTTTTCAGGCTAAATCAAGGAGAATTTATAAAATAATGACTCTTTTGCCTCCAGTTGGTGCTGAAAGCGACCCAGAGAGCAGTGGTGATGACGAACAAGAGGTATTATCTCGTAATTTATTGAAAAAATTCACAGAAGACACATATGATGTTGAAGAAAATATAACTTCTGAAGAAGATATATAAGAAGCTGTGAAAATAATATCTGTTTCAGTTAGTAAAGGAGGACTAGCAGCAGCTACTCCCTCAGTAGTGCCACAATTTTCTCCAGTAGTGATATTGTTCTCCATTTTCTAGTATACGGTACAATGGACAGGTGCAGAAATTGCAAGAAGGGACAAACTGCCATATTTTGTAACAAGTGTAATATTAGACTATGTTTAGTGCCGAACAGGAATTGTTTTATGGATGTTCACATTAATAAATAATTATTTTTGATTAAATTTTGATAGTTCTTATTCATATTCCTTGTCCTTCATAATTTGGCAATGTATGATATGCTATACAGACCTATTTTTCGGTCTATTTGGCGATGTATACTCTGGTATACAATCCAAATTTTTGACATATAGATGTCATATATTTTTTTTGTTGTTATAGAATATTTGTATGAACAGCAAACATACCAATTTTCAGATTTTTAGATTCAAAATTAACCTTTTGCCAAGTTAAGGGTTAAACTGTTTTACTTACATTATGTGATACGTATTACTATGACTGAAGTCAACCAGCTCATAAGCTAACGTCTAAAGGTGGGAAATTTTCGGTAATTCTAATGTAATGTAAAGTAAATTATAGGTTAATATCGATAATTTCTCACCTCTACTACTTTAATCCCTTTTTATTTCACAACGTATTATGTGTTCTATCTTTTGCGTTATTTTGCCGGTTCTTAAGGCACTCATCCCTGTATAGGAAGTTCAATACAAAAGTATCGACGAAAATGTAGAAGCTTATGGCGTTTAAAGGTAAACACTGTGGAAGAACAAAAATTGTTATTGACGATCATCCATTATGGTAAACAAGTAAGTCATTTAAATTACCTAGAGTGTTACATAATTTTCAAGAAAGAATCAGACATTTACAGTCACAATTGAAAAACAATACAGACAAGGCGAAAAGTTCGGGTTCGTTCGGATAAACATTAACATGAGCTTTTTTGCATATTCACTTTTATAAGATGCCCCAAAATAAGGTTCAAGAGGTTGACTAGGAGAAAAGTTGTTAAAATTTTTTGTAAACAATTTTTTTTAACACATTGTAAAAATAAATTTTTTTGGTCAGAACAAATTTGTTTTGAATTTTTTTTTTGAACCATTTGAACCTGAACAAAATACGAGGCATGTTTTTTAAGTAAGTACCGTTTTGCGATTCCGCCGCCGCAGCGCTACGGTCGGCGTTCCGTGCATGAGCGCTGGTTACCTACATCTCTTGTCTACGCACTGACGCCATTACAGCCATTACAGATTCTTCATTGTATACTTGTTTATTCCAGTGTTTAAGATGCCTCCAACAATCGTGAGTCACGCTGATTGTAAAGTACGGGCTGTTATACGATTTCTTAGTGCCAAAGGCGTAAAACCGATCGATATTCATCGTGAGATCGTTGAAGTTTACGGACAAAACATTATGAGAGATGGAATGGTAAGGAAATGGGTGAGAGCAATTAAAGATGCCCGCACAAAATGTGCATGATGAAGAACGGAGTGGGCGTCCTTCGGTCGTTAATGAAAATTTGGTGCAGAAAGTGGACGAAAAGGTGAGAGAAAACAGACGCTTTACAATTTCATCATTGTCCGACTGCTTTCCTCAGTATTCGCGTAGTGTTTTGTATCGCATTGTTACCGAGAACTTGAATTACCGGAAATTGTGTTCACGTTGGGTTCCAAAAATGTTGATGGATTTGCACAAAACCCAACGTTTAGGCAGTGCATTGACCTTCCTTGAGCGGTACCACAGTGAAGGTGAAGATTTTTTAGACCAAATTGTTACTGGTGACGAAACGTGGGTGGCCTACGTCACACCAGAATCGAAACAACAATCCATGGAATGGCGACATTCATCATCACCCAAAAGAGTGAAGTTTAAGCAAACAATTTCTGCCCGGAAAATCATGTGCACAGTTTTTTGGGACAGAAAAGGAGTATTGCTAGTGGAGTTTCTGACTCGTAATAAGACAATCAATGCAGCGTCTTATTGTGAGACATTGAAAAATCTGCATCGTGCAATCCAGTATTAAAGACGTGGCAAGTTGAGTAAGGGTATCGTTTTGCTGCATGACAATGCCCGTCCACATGTGGCTAATCAGACCAAAGATCTCATTAAATCATTTAAATGGGAAACTCTAGATCATCCTCCATACAGCCCTGATCTGGCGCCCAGCGACTACCATTTGTTGCAGCACTTGAAGAAACACCTGGGCGGTCAGCGTCTTCAAGACAATAACGAAGTCAAAACATTTGTGATGCAGTGGTTAACAAATCAGGCGGCAGAATTTTATCAGGAGGGTATTTAAAAACTGGTGCCACGTTATGACAAGTGCCTCAATATTCACGGAAATTGTGTAGAAAAGTAGATTAAGGTACAGGCTTTCATGTAAAAATAAAATTATTGCCATATCTTTGCACGTCTTTTTTTAATTCCAAAACGGTACTTACTTAAAAAACACGCCTCGTAGATCTCTTATAATTTTTTTGTTAATTGTATTGTTTTCGAGTTATAAATAATTTAAAAGTGAAAAAAAAAACGAAAATCGTGAACTACGATTTTTAAGAATCAAAAACACAACTAAAAAATATTATTTTTGAATTCACCAAGAACCTTAATTTAAGTTCAAGCCATGTTCTATCATTTGGCGATAAGTATTTTGGGCTTATTGAATTTAAAAATAATGTTTTTTGTTTCTTAATGAAGCACTTATGACAGGGTGGGTGCTCTGTTTTAAATGCTTTAGATCGTTTGTTGTCTGAAAATTTAAATTCAGCGTTTCTTAAGCATATTTCAAATGCCTCATATTTGTTACCAAAACCTTAAATTAAAAGTTCATGCTATAGTATAAGAGATAGATTATATTGATATCGTGAGAATAATAAAAAATAGCAAAAATCGCGCCTTGTTTATTTATTTAGCACCTGTATAAAATCTGAGTTTATTTGCGGCAAAATACAAAATTTGCATACGAAAGCTAAACTCTTTATCTCTAAAACGCATCTTAATTTTTGTTAATAGGTCACATGAATCAAAAGATATCGAATTTTTACCGTCGAGCTGATACAATTTTTATTGAACATTGATTTCGCGCGTGTAATTGACATGCAAAATCGACGGTCGCTTCAAATGTTGTTTCTAAGAGAACGGTTCATTCTACGCAAAAAATGCTTATAAACAATTTTATTTAAAATTATCTCAGCTACATTTTTTATTTGAAACCATTTTGTCTACGGTGTACAAATTCTTGGTAAATCGATTTTTTTTGCATTTTTACCCCCCTGCGAGTGGGGTTTTAGGGGGAAGCCCAGGAGTAAAAGTGGTAAACTTTTTTTAATCTTTTTTAAGGTCCAAAAATTAATATTTTTGCCAAAATTCAGCTTATTCGTATGATTTTTAGAGGTTTGGTGGCATTTTCGTCTCTGGCGACTGGAGTAAAAATAATATTTTAATTATTTATTTAAACACATAATTACGTAAAAATTAAATATAAGACCGACATAATTATAAGATTATCATGTATGTTTTAACAGGTATCTTATAGTTATCTAACAAATTAAAATAAAATTTTATTGTTATTATAGAGTGCTTAATACAGTACCTACTTCAAAAAACAAAAAACTTGCAAAATATTTATTTTTTTTTATTAAGCTAAACGATCTGAAATTTAACGTACGATCTCGTTATTACACTTTATTCTATATTTATAGAATTGCTGTATAGTGTGCTGTAAACGTTATATTTGTTTTTTTTTTAACTTGATTTGAAAGTTTCCTTGTGTTAATTTGTTTTATATTCCATATAAATTAAATTAAGGTAAGCTAAACTATTATTATGTGAATGTGTATATATAGCAGTGCATTTTTTTGTTTATTTTAGTAAATTCTCAAAATATGAAATGAAGAGGGCATTAACTACTAAAGAGTTAATGGCTTTGTTAGAAGAAGACGGATATTGCAGGTATATATGAAATACAAGTGAATTGAAAATTCTGACGATTCTGATTATGATACCAGGCATGAAAAAACCAGGCAAGCCAGATACCCCTTCGTACTCAGTAGTAATATAACATCACTCTGATTGATAGTTAGACAATATAAAAGCTAACCATGGAGGCAAGTCACATAATGTTTTGTCACTCTTTTTTAATAAATAAGTAATTGAGAGCATTCTATATTTTACAAATATTTATGCATCGCAGAATAACCGTCACGATTTTAAAATAAATGACAGATTAAAAAACAATTATTGGCATATGTATATTATCTGGTTATCACACTCTGCTTCAAGTTGATGTGTATTGGTCGAAGGATGAGAATAAAGAAGTGCACATTCTAAGAGAGAGCACGAGCCGATATAGATTTCGTTCAATTAAACATGAAGAAAAGAGAATAGTAAAGAAACCGCTACATTAGTGTCAAACTTTGTACATGGACACATCAAAATTTGCTTTATTAGATGATACTAGATTCGACAATATTGGCCACATTACAAAAAAAATACGATAGTAGTGCAAGAAAGTGGTAGTATGTAAAAGGTGTAGAGTGCATCTATACCATGAATTTTTCGAAAATTTTCACCTTAAAATTTAATTTACATTAATGTTCCTTTATTCTTTTCCTTTATTTTATCGGCCGTTAATATAATAGGTTATTAGTATTACTATAAAAAGAATAAAATCACCTTAAATTTACTTTATCAACCTCAAAACTATTTTAAAGTTAATAATAAAGTCTGGTAATGACCCTGGTAAGAATTTACTTCTTATATTTAACATTGTTGCCGTTAGCTCTTAGTTCAATATGTAGATGAGTCACTTTGTATTTAATTGTAAATAAACAGCACAGTGCAGTGCGGGCGCTGATTTATAAAATAAGAATTTAAAAAAGCAAAAATTTGTGCCATGGATCTTGTTTCTCTTTCTTATACATGCCGCAGCCCGATCGCCCGTCCTGTCACATGCGCTTCTTTATCGATTAAAAAATCATGTTTTAAAATTAAACAAGCTCAATACTTATCAGAAATTGATAGGTAATTTAAGGTTTGAACTTGAATTTAGGTCCATATTTAATTCAAAAATAATATTTTTTAGTTGTGTTTTTGAGTACTGAAAATCGTACTTTTACGTTTTTTTTTTTAACTTTTAAATTATGTATAATTCGAAAACTATGTTCCAAATAGTCTAAAAAATTCGATAAAAATTTTACCGAACCCAACAAATTTATTGTTACAATTTGTTTAAAAAAAATTGTTTAAAAAAATTTGAACAACTTTTCGCTTGGGCGACCTCTTGAACCTTATTTTGGGGAATCTCATGAAAGTAAATATGCAAGAAACTCTTATAGGAATATTTTTCCGAATGAACCTGAGCTTGTCACCTTGTCCAATAAAAGAAACGATTTTTTTCGTTTCCTTATGTTTTAATTAGTTTTATTAGTTAGTTTTTACATATGTAAGTTTTGACACTACTTTGGTAATTTATTTTTCCTAAAATATTTTTAAATGATTAAAGTATTAGTTTAATACATTTCTGCAGAAGTTCGACAATTGTAATTGTTACCTCTAAATCTTTATCTTTAAAAAGCTATAAAATTTACCGCAGGAGAACTTAATAAGCCAGCTATTGTTTGTTAATAGTTTTCGGTGGGTACTTCTAGTTGTTTTCAACGAAGATAGTTATAAATTGTCTGTGCGGGTCTTGGGAATTTCTGAAAATTAAACCTTAACTACAGACATCTGGTATTTTTTACCGGTGGGTGGTCCCAAAACGGGGATTTCGTGGTAACCCCACCACTTGCAATTTTGTCTGTCTCAGTACCTCTCGGGCAGTTTGTATAACAGTGCTAGTCAAAGTGGTCGGCGTGTATTGTGAATATTTTTTTTCGTATCGGACATCAAAAATCTTAACCGGTAAAATTTACCCGGGGTCTGTGATTGAGTAAGTATTTTTAAATTAGTCTTATATGGGTACTACAAAATTTATATTTGTAAAATGTGAACTGTTTATAATATTTTTGTGTTTTTAGGAAAAAGTAAAGAAATGGACTCTGAAAGTTATCCTGAACCTTCAAAAAGGGTTAAATTTGGTGATAAAAATTTTGAGGAAATTTTGCAAAAATGGAATGAGGAAATTGATTCTGGCACAAGTGATGCTGATTCAGATGAAGAGTGTTTACCATTAGACCACGATAGTGAATCAGAAATCGAAGCTGACGATGAATAATTGGGAAATATCTACCCTGAAGCTGACGTAAGTTCAAATTATATTGATGGTAAAAATCGCTTCAAATGGTCTGTAGATCCTGCAGTACCTAAACGTACTCGAACATTGCAACATAACCTAGTTTTTAAATGTCCAGGTCTAAAAAGTCGCACTTCCTACTCTGCTAATCCTGAAGAAGTATGGAGCCTTTTCCTTGACGAGACGATAATATTCTAAATTTAATTCTGAACTCAACTAATGCAAAAATTAGTAACATAAGGGAAAAATATAAAAATGGTGCTAATAAATCTGATCTTCGAGACATGGACATTATCGAATTAAAAGCTATGTTGGGATTATTGATACTGACCTCAGTTTTTAAATCAAACTATTAGATTTCTAATAGTTCTCACCTACTTAAGGTTTGATAATTCCCAAAACAGAAACGAACGGCTAAAACAGGATCCGTTAGCTGCTATATCAGAAGTGTTTAATGCATTTATTTTTAACTGTCAAACTGTATACACTGTAGGTCTAAATGTGTGTATAGATGAGATGCTAGTTGCATTTCGAGGCAGATGCAGATTTAAAATGTATATGCCTGCCAAACCTGCTAAGTACGGGATCAAGATTATGGCATTAACAGATGCGAGGACCGGTTACCTCCAAAATGCATATATACTGTGGAAAAAACTCTGATGGGTATGATCTTAGTGACGACTTAAAAAAATATGCTAAACCTACACAGGCAGTGCTAAAGCTTGCACAACCTCTTTTTAATACCAATCGCAACATCACAGCGGATAATTGGTTTTTATCAATACAACTAGTTAATGTCTTGAAAACTAAAAAGCTTACATTTGTTTGAACTTAAAAAAAAATAAAGCTGAAATTCCACCTTCGTTTTTATCAAATAGGCACAGGCAAATAGACTCGTCTCTTTATGGATTTACAAGTGATATAACATTATTATCCCATGTTCCAAAAAAGAACAAAGCTGTTTTGCTGGTATCATCAATGCACCATAACCAAATAAATGATGCAAAGACCAACAAGCCATACAACCGATAGACGATTATTTCTGACCATTGATCGTCGTTTACGAGAAACGGGTACATTCCAACCGCAAGTTGCTGGCAATAGTGGTTGTCCAATAATGGATGCAACTGATGAAGACATTTTAGAAATCATTGAAGAAGTCCCTGGAACAAGTACAAGGGTAACAGCTGCTCAACTAAATGTTCCTCACGTAAGGGTTTGGAGGCGTTTGAAGGATCAGCTGCTTAAACCCTATCACTTAACAACGGTTCAAGAGTTATTGGTTGAAGATTATACTAAAAGGATTAGATTTTGCTATTGGTTATTAATGGAAAATACTCGGAATGTTAATTTTATTAAAAATATTTTGTTTATTGACCAGGTTACCTTCAGTAGAAATGGAATAACAAACCATCATAACGAGCACATTTGGGCCGACGAAAATCCTCACGCCAAAAGAAACGACTCATCACCAAAGGACTTTCAAAGTTAATGTTTCGGCAGGAATTGTGGATAACAATCTAATAGGCCCAGTATTTCTTCCCAACAATTTAAATGGTGATAATTATTTGCAGGTCTTGGCAAACGATTTACAAGAGTATTTGGAAGAAGTAAATATTGCAATAAGGCAAAATATGTGGTTTCTACAAGATGGCGCTCCACCGCATTACAGTAATGAAGTCCGCGAATACCTTTGCAGGCAGTATTCTGGTCGGTGGATTAAAAGGAGTCGTGATGCACCTATTTCTTGGCCACCCAGAAGTCCAGGTCTTAACCCCATGGACGTGTGCTTTTGGGGGTTTATGAAAGAGAAAGTGTATGCTGTAACAATAGAGGACGAACAACAATTGAGGCTTAGAATAATTGAAGCTGCTAATCGATTTCGTCAGAAAAATATGATTTTTCAGCGCATTCGGTTTTCCTTATTAAAACGAAACCGAATGTGTATTGAAGAAAATGCGTCTCATTTTGAACATTTATTGTAATATCATATTTATAGAGGTTATAGACATTTTTTGTACTTATAAATTCATTTAAGCCATTTATTTAGTTGCACGTAATTTTTTAAAGGTTAATGAAAAGGGCCGTTAATAAAAACTGTTTTTTGAAAAAAGTTATAAGAGAAAAAAAAATTTTAAAAATAATGTGTTAAACTAATAATGCCATAAAATTCATTTGATTTGAACGTACTCAAAAGTTTGGGGGGATTAAGTGCTGCACACCCCCCTTAAAATTTTTCTGTGCGCTTAGATTTTGTTTGTTTCTTTTTTATGAAAAATGGAACAAAAAAGTAACGTGTCCATTTTCATTACAAAATGTCAAGTAGTTTAGGAGATAATGCAAAAAAACAGTTTTTATTTTGTAACTTCAAAGGGCTGTAACTTTTTTGTGTACACTTTTGTACTAAGGTAAGTTGGATTCAATCAATTAATTTTTGTCCCCGAAATGCGTGATTTAATTTATGACATCAATTTTTAAAACACCATGTATATGTGAGATATGGACAAATATTATTAACATAGAAATACAAACTACATAAGAAATGTAAGTAAACAAAAGGAAACCATTAAATGACTGAAATTCTACAGTTGGTGGAACACAGAAAACTATAAAATGATAGCAAAAATAATATGCTATAACCAAAGGTAAATTAAAGAAGCCAAAGAAATATTGGAAATATACAGTGCAAGCACATAAAAACAATTATAAGAAAACACGCTAGTTTTCAACTACATAAGAAGATAAAAGAAATAACACATACTAGTAAACACAAGGCACCCGCAAAACTTTTTTCCGAAAACAACAAATTTATAATATACAAACAGAAAAAAACAGAACCTACCTACTCGATTGTTTTGCTGATGATGGAGACTTAATAGAATAATGAGATGGCGAATTAGACGGACTTGACATACTTAAAGAAGAATTAGTTGAAGCTTTGAAAGAAAATAAGAATGCGAAAGCGGCTGGGGTACCATTTTATAACCCTTATGTGTCATTAAGGTTTAAAAAAAAGTGAAAGTCAATTTGGTCTTATAAATGGCACGGGCAACTTCTTCTAAAGATGCCTATCTTCTAGCGATGTTGGAAACCGCATCGACCCGTATTATTATATTCACAGCAGCTTGAAATAGACTTTTTGATGTTAGACCAGTCCATTTTCTAATATTGGCCAGCCAGGATATACGTCTGCGTTTAGAGCTTTTCTTGTTCTAAATCTTTCTTGTAGAAACAATTCTAGCAGTCGGTATTTTTAATTACGCTTAATGTGTCCAAGGTAAGTCAGTTCTTTGTTCTTTGCAGTGTTAATAATTTCTTTGTCCTAGACCTTAGACCCTTAACATACGTCAGCAGCACTACATTTAAAATGGCTTGACATACTTAAAGAAGAATTAGTTGAAGCTTTGAAAGAAAATAAGAATGCGAAACCGGCTGGGTTACCATTTTATAACCCTTATATGTCATTAAGGTTTAAAAAAAAAGTGAAAGTCAATTTGGTCTTATAAATGGCACGGGCAACTTCTTCTAAAGATGCCTATCTTCTAGTGATATTGGAAACCGCATCGACCTGTCTTATTATATTCACAGCAGCTTGAAATAGACTTTTTGATGTTAGACCAGTCCATTTTCTAATATTGGCCAGCCAGGATATACGTCTGCGTTTAGAGCTTTTCTTGTTCTAAATCTTTCTTGTAGAAACAATTCTAGCAGTCGGTATTTTTTATTACGCTTAATGTGTCCAAGGTAAGTCAGTTCTTTGTTCTTTGCAGTGTTAATAATTTCTTTGTCCTAGACCTTAGACCCTTAACATACGTCAGCAGCACTACATTTAAAATGGCTTGACATACTTAAAGAAGAATTAGTTGAAGCTTTGAAAGAAAATAAGAATGCGAAAGCGGCTGGGGTACCATTTTATAACCCTTATATGTCATTAAGGTTTAAAAAAAAGTGAAAGTCAATTTGGTCTTATAAATGGCACGGGCAACTTCTTCTAAAGATGCCTATCTTCTAGTGATATTGGAAACCGCATCGACCTGTCTTATTATATTCACAGCAGCTTGAAATAGACTTTTTGATGTTAGACCAGTCCATTTTCTAATATTGGCCAGCCAGGATATACGTCTGCGTTTAGAGCTTTTCTTGTTCTAAATCTTTCTTGTAGAAACAATTCTAGCAGTCGGTATTTTTAATTACGCTTAATGTGTCCAAGGTAAGTCAGTTCTTTGTTCTTTGCAGTGTTAATAATTTCTTTGTCCTAGACCTTAGACCCTTAACATACGTCAGCAGCACTACATTTAAAATGGCTTGACATACTTAAAGAAGAATTAGTTGAAGCTTTGAAAGAAAATAAGAATGCGAAAGCGGCTGGGTTACCATTTTATAACCCTTATATGTCATTAAGGTTTAAAAAAAAAGTGAAAGTCAATTTGGTCTTATAAATGGCACGGGCAACTTCTTCTAAAGATGCCTATCTTCTAGTGATATTGGAAACCGCATCGACCTGTCTTATTATATTCACAGCAGCTTGAAATAGACTTTTTGATGTTAGACCAGTCCATTTTCTAATATTGGCCAGCCAGGATATACGTCTGCGTTCAGAGCTTTTCTTGTTCTAAATCTTTCTTGTAGAAACAATTCTAGCAGTCGGTATTTTTTATTACTCTTAATGTGTCCAAGGTAAGTCAGTTCTTTGTTCTTTGCAGTGTTAATAATTTCTTTGTCCTAGACCTTAGACCCTTAACATACGTCAGAAGCACTACATTTAAAATGCCTCTAAATGTTGTATGGCATCTTCTATAGGACTCTAGCTTTCTACGAAAGACGTAACTGATTCCCATGCGTATATTGATACTTAAAGATAAATTCCAGAGAATATTTCCAAAACCGTTAAAAGAGTTTACAATAAGCCGTATTGCTTATTGTAATTTGGGCGTTTATGTTGGTGTTCTTACTAATGATTTTTAATTTGATGTATTTGATAATACATTGTTTTTGTTTTCTTACAATTTAGTTTTAGGTTGTAACACGTTTCTACAATATTATCCATCATCCTCCAGAGCTCCTGCGCACTCTCTGCCAGCAATACGGTATCGTTTACATTATCCAATATTGTTTATAAATCGGCATATAGTATATACTGTAATACCATATTCTGATTCATCTAGTCCTTCTTTAAAGATGGGCACCAGACTGGCTTTATTCTTATTGCAGATATTGATGCAAAAACGTATCTATTTTTACTTAAATTTTTTTTAAAAATGTTTTAAAAACTGTACATCTGTATATCTGCCTATATGTAAATATGTCGTGACGAAAATACTATATAGCACGTTTTATTTATGAGTAATTCCACAGTCAATGCTAATTACAATTACTTTTTTTTATATATTTCGGGTATAATAAACCCACCTTTTTCGTGGATTATGTCAATAGGTATATCCATAAGATATATATCCATAACATTTCTATTTTTTCGTAACTTATACCTTTAGCTAACTCCATACTCTTTTGTATCCCGTTTATAACATGATTAAAATGTCCAATATTAATTATTGTGCTACTATTGTAATTACTGTAAATGTCTGTTTTAATTAGGTTAGCGATAAGATATATGGTATATTTGTTTGTATATTGCTGATATTGTGCATTGTTTGCAATCTACTTAAAACGAAGATGAATTTCAACAATATTCAAACGTTGTACAAATCTTAGGATTAGACATCCAAATTGCCAATACACTGCCAATTGCATACCAGTTTGTGTACAAGGAAGATATATCTGATTAAATTAATACAACTCACTAGTGGTTAATTATTATTGTGTATACTATTATCCATCTTTATCAATAAACTAGGGTTAAAAATTATTTAAAATCATGCTTTTGTATGTCTTACTCTGAAACTCATAATTTTTTTTTTAATAATAAACTTTTGTATACATTGTAAAAGTATATATGTATATAATATATGTATATAATATAATATAATATAATATATATATATATATTATATATATATATATATATATATATATATATATATATATATAAGAAGTACTTGTGACTCGTTTGGAACAAATATATAACTGTTTTGGATGGGTTGGAGTAAATAAAAGGCAAATTGGTTAACTATTTTTTTAATCTCGAGCTTTCAATTGTGTTTACAATTATTATCAAGAACTAAAAAAGACAAAATATCTTACAAGGTTGAACTAAAAAGAAAAAAACAATTTTTTGTTAACTTACCAAATAAAAATTAGTTTAGTAAGTAAAAATTACTGCTAATACATTTTCAAAATAATTAATATAAAAATGTTTTAATCCAATAAATGTTTCTCTGAAAATTTTTATAATTTTGAAAACATTTTTTTAATACAAAAATAATTGAATTTATAAATAAGTTAAAATAGCAACCAAGAAAATGTATTAGCAGTAATTTTTACTTACTAAACTAATTTTTATTTGGTAAGTTAACAAAAAATTGTTTTTTTCTTTTTAGTTCAACCTTGTAAGATATTTTGTCTTTTTTAGCTCTTGATAATAATTGTAAACACAGTTGAAAGCTCGAGATTAAAAAAATAGTTAACCAATTTGCCTTTTATTTACTCCAACCCATCCAAAACAGTTATATATTTGTTCCAAACGAGTCACAAGTACTTCTTATATATATATATATATATATATATATATATATATATATATATATATCTGATATATCCAAGATGACGGAAAGTAAAAATGTGCCGTCACCTCTCTCTGTAGTAAAAGGGGTAGATTTTGAAGAGAATACATTTAAATGTTGTCAAACTAAGCCTAATAAAATACTCGTTTGTATAGTATGTGGAAATAGTTAGCACATCTCATGTGCTGTGAAAAACAAAGTGAAATTCTTCAAGATAGGAGATTGACGTGTAATTTGTTGCCAAAATTGTGATGGACAACCCATCGAATCATTTAGTGCCATAGCGATAGAAAATCAGTGGTTAAAAAGGCTGTTAGCTGAAAGAGATGATAAGTACAATTTATTATTAAATAACAATAATCTATTAAAATCAAATAATGAACACTTGCTAGAAAAATTAAATTTATTGAAATCAGAAATAACCAGAACCAGAATCTCACAAAAACCCAACTCAACTGTTAATGAGGGTTTAATAAAAACTCAAGGTAATGAAGATAAGACGGCCAGTGTCCAGTTGACTAATTGTAAATACAAAACAAACAATGAAACTGACTCAAACAAAAATTTTAATGATAAAAACACTAAACATGTTGAAAGGAATTCCAATATACAGGGCATTTCAAAAATTACTGCAAACAAATTAAATGCACAATTAATGGAAATTCAAACCAAACAAACATGTGACTACATTACAAATTTAGTTGTTGAGAATGAGGAAAGCACAAAAATAAATCTTAATCATATCACAACAGGGAGTTCAGAGAATAAAGCCGACGATGAAGGATATCAGATTGTGACAACAAGACGCAAGAAAATAATGGGAACTGGAATTGGTGATAAGGATTTCCATGGAAAATCCGAAAAACCAGACAAAAAATTGTGGCTATTCATCTCAAAAGTTCCGGATAGTGTAAATGAGGACCACATCAAGAGTTTCATAATAACTAAGACAAACTGTGAGAATATACAAGTAAAATTGTTACCAACTGACCATAAAAGAAGGGATAATCAATGTTTTATGATAGGTGTACTACCGGACTTGAGGGAAGAAATTTACAATCCTGCTTTTTGCAAAAATTGGCATTGAACGATTTAACTTTAGGTTAGGAAGAAGATTTTTAGATCGAGAGCATCATAATAGAGGTCTGTCAACTGGAGAAGATAGACCAGACTCTTTTTTAGTCAAGTAAATCCAAGAGAAACGTTACTTTTATCATCACCAGACAGTTGTTTAAAAATATTGCAACTAAATGCTCAATCTTTGACAAATAAGTTACTCAAACTTGAAGTCTTAACATTGCAGGAAACACCTGATATAATTTGTCTATCAGAACATTGGTGTACTGAAGAAAACATCGAATTTATGACCCTGAATGGATACAACATCGCCTCTTATTTTTGTCGAAAGTTCCATATCCATGGAGGATCCATCATCTACATCAAAACTGATATTAAATTCAAAACATTAGATGTCTCTAACTTTAGTGAAGAAATGGTGTGTGAGTGCTGTGCGATTTCTCTGTATATAGCCAATAGGAAAATTTGTGTTATTAGTGTTTATCGTTCGCCATCAGGAGAAGTTCAGAGTTTTCTGTGTAAATTACATAATATATTGGAGGTATGCAGTAAGTCATATCATGATATTTATATTTGTGGGGATCTAAACATTGATTATCTTGTCATGTCTAATAATAAGCAATCTTTTAACGAGTTTTTAGTAAGTTATAATCTGAGAGTCACATCTGAGGCTCCTACAAGAGTTTTCGTAGATAAAGTAGGTAAAACATCATCTACAAAATTGGATTACATATTGACAAATATCGAACCACATCTTTATAAATCAGATGTGTTCGAGGGTCACTTCAGTGACCATAAAGTATGTTCACTTAGTGTAAATTTGCAAGTCAATAAAGTATCGAAAAAAGATAAAAAACCCATCAGTTACAGGGATATGTCAGATGAAAATATGCTGATGTTTAAAGCAGGGATTTCTTCTACAGTTTTTGATGAAGTTTATTCACAATGGAATGCTGAATATGCCACAAATTCATTTGTTAGCATTTTAGATTACAATCTAAATTTATATTGTCCAATAAAAACACGGTATAAAGCACACAAAACAAATAAGGCTACATGGGTAACAAATGAGGTAAGACACGCTAGTGAAAAACTAAAAAATCTACACTGGATAGCAAAAAATATAGCGAGTCTCGAGTCTCAAGGTACCTATAAACAGGCAAAAAAAGAATATAATTCTCTATTAATAAATACTAAAAAAACTTTCATAGTGACTTCATTAATCAATCTTACAATATACCAAAGACAATTTGGAATTTAGTAAACAGTGAAACTGGTAGGCAAAAGAACAGGTCTGATATTATTCTACATTATGATAATAAAATTATTACCAAGTCTTGTGATATTGCTAATTCGTTTGCCTCATATTTTGCTACAATTACAGAATACAATCTTCAAACTCATTTTGGCACATCGTTACCTTCTTCTTGTACTACCTCAAAAATGTGTAACAAAACATTTTTCTTTTTACCCGTAACTCCAATTGAAATAAAAAATACAATCGATCAACTAAAAAATAAGCCTAGTACTGGTATTGATAACATATTTGTAAAAATAATAAAACTGATAAGTGATAATATATCGATTCCTTTAACCAATTTAGTTAATCTCTCAATAACAACCAGCCAATTTCCATCCATATTTAAAATGGCAAAAGTTATTCCAATCTTCAAAAAGAATGACCCTCATGATATTTCAAATTATAGACCAGTATCTGTCCTTAGCATAATTTCAAAAGTAATAGAGAAGGTTGTATACAACAGAATGTTAAATTTTATAGAAGAATACAATTTATTAACTCCAAGCCAACACGGCTTTAGATCAAAAAAGTCAACACTCACGGCTGCATGCAGCTTGTTTGAGCGTATTTATGATGAATTAGAATGATCTATCACGTGCTTTTGACTGCTTAGACATAACATTTATTCGCAATAAATTATATAACGTTGGTTTTAGAGGGATATTTCTAGAATGGATAATCAATTTCTTAAGTGACAGGAAGAGTGTTGTTAAGATGAAAGAATCAAGCTCAGAACCATACACGACAAATAAAGGAGTACCACAGGGATCCGTGCTGGGACCATTATTATTTCTAATTTTTATTAATGACCTACCAGATCACATAAGGGCACTTATAATATCAATGTTTGCTGATGATACCTCGTTAATAGTCTCTGCACGCACACTAGAGGAATTAAAAATGACAATGAAGACTGTTGTTGACTGCTTTATACGCTGGTGTAATACCAACAGACTAATATTAAGCATTGACAAGACGCATATTATTTAGTTTCATTCATACAACTCATCTAAATATGACTATATCTTAACCATCCACGATAGAAACAATATGTTATCTTCCACTCACTCTACAAAGTTTTTGGGTGTATTCATTGATTGTAATCTCAAATGGTCAGAGCAAGTGAATTTAGTGAACATGAAATTGAATAAAGCTTTTTATGCTATATCTAGAATTAAAAACACACTACCCATCTCGGCATTAATGAACGTTTATTATAGCCTTGCTTACAGCCACATATGCTACAATGTAATTTTGTGGGGGAACTCAGTAGATAGTAACAAGGTGTTCATTAACCAAAAAAAAATTATCCGTAAAATTTTTAATTTGGATTATCAACAGTCTTGTAAACCAGTTTTTATTAAACATCAAATTTTAACTTTTTACTGCCTATATATCTATAAATGAATACTTTATGTCAAAGAGGAAATCAATACATTTCCAGTAAATTCAGACAATCACTACTACAATACAAGAAGTGCTGAACCTTTACGAGTTCCTAAACACAGGACATCCAAATTTCAAAATTGCTTCAGATATTTGGGACTAACCTTATACAATCATTTGCCCAAAACTGTGAAAGAAATACCACTTATCTCTAAATTTAAAAAAAAATGTTAAAGATTTACTCTTAAGAAAAGCATATTATTCTATAAATGAATATCTTGAGGACAAACTGCAATAGCTTCATATTTACTTGTAAAAATGTTATTTTATATATTTTATGTTTTGTCAATTTTTTTTACACTGTGAATATTGTATTATACACATTAATGTTTTTTATACCAAATTCTGTAGTGACGTATCCTATACATTTATTTTGAATGTCTTAAAGGATCAATAAAGATGACTATGACTATGACTATGACTATATATATATTTATATATATTACTATGATCTGCTTTTTCTTACTTTTATATTACCTTTTCATTTATTTAATTACTTTAATTAATTATTTAATTAAATATCTAAGTGTCGCAAATCATACATAAAAAAAATTATCTCAGGGTGCTATTTTATTATAAAAAAAGTTAATCAGCTTTTCTTATCTATTCAATTTATCTTTTCTCGTGGCTTCCAGTATCTCTTAGTTGTTTCTACGCGGGATAAAATAAGAAAAGGAAATAAATAGAAAAAACATAAATAAACAAATACAAATATCTTTTATTATCAAAAGAAATAATATGAAAATTTTGAAATATTGGAATCATTGTTCATGTTTTTGTACCCAAAAAAATAAAATTCTGAATATTATAAAAAGAAACTGTTTAAATTATTAAGCAATATTAATAATTATCCTTTGACGTTAAAAAATTTTTTTATTAAATTTATGGTATTTTAAAATAGCGATAATTTTTGATCTTCTGATGGTATAGAGTCTTTTATTTGAAACATACAAAAAAATTCTGTCACAAAAAATTATTGACTGACCTTTTAATTCACACACGACGATGTCTCCTTTCGACCAAAACAGCTCCCTCTTGTTGATTATGTCAGGCTACCAATCAAAGACTTCTCCGTTATAAATATCAAACTATCAGCATACCAGCAACTCTTTCTCCAAAGCACCAGCAGGCCTCTTTTACCAGTACTCGTTCAACAAACTCCAAAATTCTCTCCTCTCTTTCATATACAAACAATCTCCTGAGACCCAAGTATTTTTTCTTTACTTGGTGTCGCAAATATTTTTAATAGTTATAGTTCTTGTGACTTACTCAATTGGACTTTACAGAATCAAGGAGTTATTCGACTTCTCAACTTTGACCTATCTGTCGCTTCAGCTTTCAGCCACCCACTATTAACACCACTTCTTGTACACTGGTACTTGCTTCTTGACTGACTACACAAAACTTCACTTGCTTCTTTTGGATGATCATCACATATTAATCGTTTTTCTACTCCAAACTTTCAAACATTCACTCTCTTTAATCTCCATTTCAAACTCGCTAACCAATCAGAAAATTCCTATATCCCTCCTCTTATTTTACATCAGACAACCCCAAGCATCGCTTCTAAACAACTTTCTTTGAAAATGATAACGGTTTTATCTTATACTTTCTAAATACAATAACTACCTGGTGGCCTTTCCAGCGAAACAAAACCAAAGGCTTTTAAAATATAATATCTACAAATACCGGGAAACAATTGTCTATTCACTTTAAAGTATTTACTAATGTTTTTTAGTCCTTCGGGGTAAAACTCATTATGGATAAACCCACTGCTTAAAATTACTTATAAAAAATATTTAAAAATCGATGTACAGGGCGCTGGAAGTTTATGTGCTCGCGTTCTATAACAAAATCAAATTTTAAAATCAAATTTTTAAAGGACTGAAAAACATTAGTAAATACTTTAAAGTGAATAGACAATTGTTTCCCGGTATTTGTAGATATAATATTTTAAAAACCTTTGTTTTTGTTTCGATGGAAAGGCCAAAGTCACGAGGTAGTTATTGTATTTAGAAAGTATAAGATAAAACCGTTATCATTTTCAAAGAAATTTGTTTACAAGCGATGCTTGGGTTTTTTCTGATATCAATTAGGAGGCGGGATATAGAAATTTTCTGATTGGTTAGCGAGTTTGGAATGGGAAAAGAGAGTTAATGTTTTAAAAGTTTGGAGAAAAAAAGATTATTATGTGATGGTCATCGGAGAGAAGCAGTGGAAGTTTTGTGTAGTCAATTTAGAAGTGCCAGTAGTTAAATAATTAGAAGTAATTGGCTGAAAAGGTGGAACGAGAGATAGATCCAGGCTGACAAGTCAAATACCTCGTGGATTCTGTAAAGTCCAAGTGAAAGATTGTTAGTATATGAAAGAGAGGAGAGAATTTTGGAGTTTGTTGAACGAGTACTGGTAAAAGAGGCCTGCTCGTGTTTTTGGAGAAAGATTTTGCTGGTATGCTGACAAATGGACACTTAGAACGGAGAAGGCTTTGATTGGTAGCCTAACATAATCAACAAGAGGAAGCTGTTCTTGTCGAATGAAGACATCGTAGTCTGTGAGTTAAAAGGTCAGTCAAAAATTTTTATGACATAATTTTTTTTTGTATGTTTCAAATAAAAGACTCTATACTATAAGAAGAACAAAAATTATCGCTATTTAAGATACCATCAAGTTTATAAAAGTTTTTTTTTACTTAAAAGGATAATTATAAATATTGCGTAATAAATTTAAAAGGTTTCTTTTTATAATATTCAGAATTATTTATAAAACATATAAACAAAAATTGCAATATTTAAAAATTTTTATATAATTTCTTTTGATAATAAAAGATATTTGTACTTGTATATTTATGTTATTTCTATTTATTTCCTTTCCTTAATTTATCCCGAAAAGGAATAATTAAGACATACTTGAAGCCACGAGAATATATAAGTATAGCCTAAGCTGATTTATTATTTTTATAAAATGGCACCCTGAGATTGTTTTTTTTTATATGATTTGCGACTTCTTCTTTTTCTTCTAATGGGGCTACAACCCTTTGTGAGTCTTGGCCTGCTTCACAATGTTCTTCCATTCTGCCCTCTCGGATACTTTCTTTCGCCACTGCCTGATGTTCATGGTTTTAAGATCCCTCTTTACGTCGTCTATCCATATTTTACGGGGCCTTCCTCTTGTTCTGTTTCTTTGGGGCTTCCATATCTGAACTACTTTTACAGTTCGATTATCTGGCATTTTTTTCTAAGTGACCAAGCCAGTTTAGTCTTTGTTACTTTACAAATCTGACAATATCTGCGCTCTGCATTAGTTCATCCAGCTCGTGGTTCATTTTAATTCTCCACGAACCATCGCTGCATTGGGTTGGTCCAAATATCTTCCTTAGTATTTTGTGCTCAAATATTCTCAGTTGATTTTCATCAGTGGTTGAGAGGGTCCACGTTTCACATCCATATGTAACCACTGGTCTAATTACTGTTTTGTAGATTCTTAGCTTAGACTCACGATTCAGTAACTTACTTTTCATTAAGTCTTTGTATGCATAAAAGCACTTATTACCGCTTAGAATCCGTGCTTGTATTTCTTGACTGATGTTGTCATTTGTTATTTAGCCTAAGCCGGGAAATATGGAGGCATATTTGTAAGTATAGTTGGCTACCTTAGATAATTAATTAAAATAAGTAAATAAATAAAGAGTTAAATAAAAAGTAAAAAAAGGCAGATCATAATATATATATATATATATATATATATATATATATATATATATATATATATATATATATATATAAACTAAGGAACACTCGAAGAGTGGTGGGTTTTTCGGTCAAAGTGGAGAAATAAAAGACAAAGAAGGTGGCTACTTCATCTATTTATTAAAGACGTTTCGCTTCTTAATCAAGAAGCATCATCAGTTCATCTATAATGAAGGAACATATATAGAGATCTATATATAATATATAGATATAGATAAAGACTCTATAAGGAACAATATGAAAAACCAAACATCCATGGAAAAGTTATTATAAGTTGGTTACCTCAAAAAGATATGTAGCAGTCAAAGATATAAAATGTGTAAAAAAGCTTATGATACTGGACATTAAAAATTATGTTGTATAGACAATTATTTTAACTGAATACAGTTTACAAATTAACTAAACTTAGCACAGCAAAAGACATTTGGTAATAGTACATGTATATAAAAAAATATGTGAAAAAACTTAAGTAAAAAACATTAATTTATTTGAATTATATATATATATATATATATATACGATATATATATATATATATATATATATATATATATATATATATATATATATATACTATATATATATATATATATATATATATATATATATATATATATATATATATATATCCTATTCATTTATCTGGGTTGGGACAGCCGACAGTACAGTTACCTTGTACTTACATCGTTTGAGACTTTCATCATTTTTCAAGGTTGGAGAATAGTTTTAACATCTCATGTAGCCGATCAATTTAACATTGCTTTCGAATCCAAAGCACATCTCCCAAAAAATAAATTTATTGTAAAGAATATCTATACCTTATTTTTTTTATTAGTTTTTCACGAGGAACAGATAAATCAAAGAGGAGATTTTATTGAAGTCCTTAAAAGTGAATCCATATGAAGAATTGGGAAGCTCTCTTTTAAGCTTTCAAAATGAAAAGTTGCAAATAATGAATAAGAGTAACCTATACTTTGGTTAATAAGAGACAAAATTCATATAATTGAGTACGATAATGATTTATCACAGATATAGAAATAGTTAGGTTACTGCACTACTTTCAAAAATTATAATATCCCTTTAATTTTCCAGAACTACTTTCCCTGTTTCAAAGACTAAACAACCTCTTTAAAATCTACAACACTAAAACAAATGATTGGATAACTTTGGAGATATTGTTTTATCCTAGAACTTGGCGCTTTTAGTAAATAAAGGATTATTATTTCTCTGCTCTTTATATTTGATTGGTAAAAAATGACCAATAGTGCCAAATCTATTTCTGAAAAAATTTTGTTCTCCCAATTTCTATTTTTTCTGGTCTAATCTATAAAATTTCTATGTATAGTAATTATAGTTACAATTTCACTTTAATTACCAAATCTAGTCATACAGTTACAGATTAACTTTTTTACTCGAAAATTACTTTATACACAGAGTGTAATCTACAGATTACACTCTGCAATATTTATGAAATTTTTCAAAACTTTGTTCCACCTTATACAATGAAATTTTCTTACTTAAACGCAAATAGCGTCAACAAAGTTCCCGGTAGTAAATTACTTGTAATGCAGCGATATCGTGTCACTGCAGTGCGAAAGGTCTTACTTTTTGTTTCTCCTTTTATTTTTCGAGACGACTCGTAAGTAATAATTATGTTTGTAATCCTTTTATTACGAAGTTCGCTAAACCGCTCTTTCTGTGAGTTTCACGCGCGTTGTTGCATAGACACTTGGACGCAGCATACCGTGGATTTTCCTGGAATTACACATATCTATTTATTTAATGCAAAACAAAATCCAACAAAAAAGGTTCGTTATACAGGATGATGTACTATATTAGTCCAGAAGTGTTCGAAATTAAACACCTAAATAAAACTAGCGAAACAATTCTTATATTCAAAGAAGGCGAATTACAAAATCTTACAAAAAAAAAGACACAAAATAAAAAATACTTCTTAGTTTTATAAATCTATAACAATATGATGATGATGATTATTACAAATAGTCAAAACAATAAGTTGCCAATATAATAAAGATTAAAGTTCATAGAAAAACAAACAAGAGAAATAGGAGGAAAATAAGGCTAACTTTAAAGTGATTTTAAGGTTAGTATATATGGCCACCTCAATGCTAAAACTATACAGGGTGGTCCGTAAGTAATTGTACAAAAAGAAACCGTAGATTCTACACTTTAAAATATTACGATTTAAGCCAAATTGCTTTAATAAAATGTTGATATTAAGAAAGATACAGGGTGTTGAAGTGAAAATTTAAAATTTTAATTTTCGCTATAACTTTTATGTTTGTAAACATTTATGTATCAAAATTCATAAGTGGGTACTATTGCACATCATAAATAATAATTTGGTACATGCTTTAATGTAGCTGATAGAGGGCGCCACATATGCCACATATGTGGCATACATTTGCACTTAACTTTTTTGCTCTTTAAGTTACCGGTGTTTGTGACATAAAATATTAAAGATACATTCTTTTAACAAAAAAAGGTATACTTATTAATAACTTTAAAACTCAGCAGTTTTCGAGATAATTGCATTTTACAAATAAACAACATAATTCAGATTTAACGCAATTACTCCAAGCAACGAAAGAAAATTGAACAAGAACATTAATACTTCTCAATTTTGGTATAAAATACCTTCAATAAAGTTAATAGTTAACGAAATATTAAATAAAATAAATATGTTAGCACGATACAATAGTAGGGTTTGACAAAATAACAGAATAATTGGTTTTTACATCAAACAGTTTACGTGAAATAAAAAACTTATTTTTATTTCATCTTTAAATCCATTGCTACTCCTCACAGTGACATGAAGTCTCCTGTTACGTAAGTCGTACAAGATTCGTGCCATCAATTCTTACATTAAAAGCACATGATCCAGTCTTCGCATGATTTTAATATAATTCATTACATCCTGGGCACGTTACATCAGGATCATTTTCTTTATTCCCTTTTTGAACTTTGCGCAATGATTTACTACAACTAGGTACTAATTTTCTTTTTATTCGTTCCGTCTTCTTTTTTTGTTCTACTTCTTTGGTTTCTTCCAAATTCTCAAGTTCTTTGGTATATGGGATAATGGAAAGTATTTCGGAATTTTGAGATTTTGTTTTGTTTCGAATAGGCTTTTCTTTAATTTTGGATAATGGTAAAATCTATGCCGCTGACACTGACAATTTAAGCTATTAGTGCTAGCTTGTGATGGTATTAATACACCATCTGCTCATTCGATATCAAGATTATCACATCGAGATGCGGTGTAACGTAAAAAGAGATTTGTTCATCTTCATTCTCAGGCTGCTTTAAAGGAGGTATTACTTCAGATGGTATTGGAAGCTGAAGTCCATTATTTCCTTTTTCTACACGGACTCTATTTGAAGTATTATCTACTACCACACTTACTGGATTGTCCAAAGGTACGTCGGTAACATAAGAGGGGGTAAAATCCATGTCATGAAACTAATCAAGGTTAAAGGGATATATTCCCGATGCTTTAAAATAATTCCCGGCCTTCTGAATATTTGCTACAGAACCATAAGCAGTACTAAATAATCTAGCAACTTAAAATTCTGTTATTACTGTACCTGAATTACTTACCATCCACTTGTCACATTCCCTACTGTAGGTTTTTTTTAAAGGGCCTAAAAAGGTCCAAACGTATAGCGACATACGAGATATAGTGCACTATACATAAAAATATAGGTACTATAAGACAAAGTTTGATTAATTGACTACAGAAGGCCTCTGGATATCTGGTGCACATAGTGTAGATAACAACTGATTGGATCCCTCGTCGCATGCGACTGGAAAAGTTACTAGTATCCATATAATATGGCAGCTATATAATTCATTTTGTTTTTGAATTTTTTCTAATTTAAAGTATGCCTTACACGGTGTGCTGTCGATCTCGCTCCCTTAAATTCGCAAAAAATGGATATAAATTATTAGTTTTAAGATAAGTAATGCGCTTTTCATTTTTAAGTTATTGCTGTAGTTCTCAACCTTTTACTAATTCAGCATCTTCTGAGAAACAATGAGTATTGTAGTTTAAGTATTAAGCTGCAATAATTTTTGTGTTTTGGAAAAGGTTGAAGCAATAAAAAGCATTTTTGCTGTTGCACTGTATCAATAAATTAAATAAAACCCATGTATTAACTGGTCTTAATTACTAAATGCATCATTTTTCCTGAAAAAATAAAGTTGATCATAAGTATACAATAACCAGTAGACTCTCATCCTCGGCTAAGGTAAGACGTATTTACAGTGATTAAGGTTGTATACACGTGTACCTAGTATTTTTTATAGTTTTTGTGGATAAATATATGTGATCACTTAGATAATAGGTAACATACTAGTTACATAATAGCTAGTAATAACAGTAGATTATAGTATATATAACAGATTATAGTATATTTCACGCTTTTTTAAAAACCTGTAACCCTTTTCATTGCGGATATATAGATATGGCTATGCTAGCTTTACCGTAAAGTTAGCATAGCAATTTTCTCTCGGAAACGGTTACAGCAATATATTGTTTCTTCGCGTAAAATTTTAACAATAAATTAGTAATTAATTCCTGGCGGTTTACTTTCCTAGTTTCATCGTTTTTGGCTGTTATCTTGATGCTACCAATCAGCAGCAATTAATTACTAATAAAATATGTCGCCAAGATGGAGCTTTTTCCTTGCCAAAGTATAGATATGGCTATGCTAGCTTTACCATTAAGTTTTATCATTGTTTCTAAACGGTTGAAGAAATAAATTGTTTTATGTCGTAAAACTTAGGCAATAAATTTTTTAAAATTTTTTTCTGTAACAAAATTAGCAATAAATTATAGTTTTCGTCTGATTTCGGTCTTATATAATGGATATGCAAACTTTACAGACATGAAATCCACACCTGCTTATTCTTTAAGAGTAAAAGTCTCGATCGATCCTTCCTTAGGACTCAATCTTTTTTATCTTACAAAACGATGATAACATTACTTAGGAAAGGATCACCTATTATAACCAATATAAAAACTGAACAAATAAGATCTAATTACCTTGTTTTGGGAAAAATACTCTACTCCCATTTGTGGAAGACTAAGAAATGTGGCTCCACAACGAACAACATAAGTAGAAACTACTTTGATCTATATGTAGATGTATATATCCTTGATTACTCTGACTTAGCATCCAGCTAAAGGTATAGTAATCCGAGAAGCACTAGAATACATACAACAGGAAGATTACCTGAATGCTATTATTTTTAAAGATTCCGTTTCAGTTAAAAAAAAAATAAAAGTTAATTCAAATACATCCAATTTTATCACTTATTACATTCAAAATATACTAAACAAACAATGAAACAAAGAAAGTATAAAAATGTGGAAAGAAGTAAATAGCAAATTAACAAGAAAAAATCAAATCAATTTATCAAAAAGAATAATGATGAAGAGGTGGACATACTTATAGTAGCATAACAGATAAAAGTATTGTTTTACAAATTCAACAATTTATACAAAAATAAAAGTAACTTAACATATAAAGAACAAAACCTTGGCACAGTAAACATGACTGTACATATAAAGTATAGCTGTAGAGGGATAAGCACTATCAGTAGACAAAAGTTTATTCTGCTATCCAGCATATTTCCATAAGATTAAAATGCTCCAAAACAATCTTTGTCAGTTTTGTAACATAATCAGAGATTTAGACCACATTTTCTTTGAGTGAATGAAATATAGGGCGCAATCTATTGAACTCTTCAGGAAACTATGCAATTAAAAATCGAAAGCTCTTTTAATATAATGTATCTGCTGGCTATAGATATAAAGAACATTTACCATTGTTTGTTATTATTCTTAAAAACAGCAAAAATTTCATTATAATACCATTTATTTTAATCCTTTTGCTTCTCCTAAATGTCCATACCTACACTATCCGAGGTCTACCTTGTGCTGTTAATAAAAATGCCCTAATCGACCTCTGGGCGGGAAGACTGTAATCCCCGTTAAACCGTTTTTCTAAAATATTATAATTAATGATTCTGGCTGTGCGGGAATCCTCCCAATGCCAAAAAATTGTATTACTTGAATAACGAATTGGCTTTCTGTAATATTGGGAGTTTTTTAATTCGTAAGGAAGATATATGGACCAATCAACTTTAGTTTAAGCATAAAATAAGCCTTTTTTTCGTCATAAATACCCACAAATCCATCATGTATAGAGATGTAAGGTTTTGACAGTTGAATTGTGTAGTATGAGATATTACAAAATAGTTTCATTAATTCATCAATTTTATTGTAACTATTTGTATTTGTATTAGTATAACCATTGTCAAACTTAAACTTGATAATTAAAAGTTCTCCTATTGGTTTTTAATAATTTTGTGTATATTAAATAGTATTTAATAGTTTAATTAAAATTAATTAATATTCGAGTACGGTCTTTTAAGAGATACAGTTGAACTCCTATATCGAACAAGCTTAATTAAGGTATTTAGAAAAACCTTTTGGTGATCGGCGTTTTTTAAAAAAATACATAAAAGTATTAAAAGTGATCCACCAGATAAGGGAAAAAATAACATGTATCACAACAGTACAGGAATTATGGTTACAGACGAAGGAACTGTTCAGAAAAGACGGAGATAACTTAAAAAATCAATGAATAATTAAACAGGGGTAGGTAAGTATACTCCAGTCGTCAGACTTGACCGGTCGTCAGACTAAAAATTATACAGACAAGCTGTATTTTAAATAGAATATTAATTTTAAGGCCCCAAAAAATTACCTATTATCTTATAGCCGACAGCAGTTGTTGTTAGTTCAAATCTAACACGTGAGCGATCGCGTTTGTCGGAGCGTTAGAAAAAATCTAACTACGCGAGTATTGGCGTGTGTTGATTTTTAGAGAGATCACTTAAGAAAAGTTATAATATTATCATAAAAGGTAAGATTTTTAGTAAAATAGCTAGAGATTGTTGAACATCAGTTATTATAAGGTCTATTTTGGTTTATTGCAGGTAAATATGGACAAGAAAATGAAAAACCAGTTACTAAAATGATATGAAGAGCTAGACAGCCATGTGGAACCAATACATTCTGATAAAGATGATAAGAAGTGATATTCGTTCTGAACACAGTATCCACAATACATATTCTGAGCAGTCCACACAAGATCTACCCAGTGATGAAGGTGCGAGTGATGAAGTATTAAATAAAAAATGTATCCGAGATAATTTTAAACAAAAATGTTTATTATCACTTTTTGTGTAGAATGAACCGTTCTCTTAGAAACAACGCTTGAAGCGACTATCGATTTTGAACGTCAGTTACATGCGCGAAATTAATGTTCAATAAAATTTGTAAAAGCTCAACGGTAAAAATTCGATATCTTTTGATCCAAGTGTCCTATCCACAAAAATCAAGATGCGTTTTATTGGTAAAAAGTTTAGCTTTTGTATGTAATTTTTGTATTTTGCCGCAAGTAAACTTAGATTTTATAAAGATGTTAACTAAATAAACGTGGCGCGATTTTTGCCATTTTTATGATTTTCATGAAATCAATACAATATATCACTTTTATTCACTGATCACTGTAAACTTGCGATTACTAGAGCCTATCCTTCAAAACTTTAGCATTAAATTTTAGTTTTGAATTTTGGCAACAAATGTGATGCATTTTAAATATGCTTAAAAAGCGCTAAATTTAAACTTTTACATAACAAACAATCTAAAACGTTTAATTTTTTTTATTAAAACCAGGACGTTTTTCAAAAAAACCAAACTTCTGCTATACATATATGTAAAACATTAAATTTTGCGTTTTTTATTCATATTTCAAGTGCCTCATATTTCTTACCACAACTTAAAATTGAAATGTTATGTCATAGCTCTAAAAATGAAAATTTTACTACAAATGGTCACTAAAAGTGATCAATTTTATTGATCTTACGAGAATATTAAAAATAGCAAAAATCGCGCCACGTTTATTTATTTAAGACCTTCATAAAAACTAAGTTTACTCGCAGCAAAATAAAAAACAGCGTATGAAATCTGCACTTTTTACTTTAAAAATGCATCTTGATTTTTGTTGATAGGACACTTGGATCAAAAGATATTAAATTTTTACCGTCGAGCTGATACAAATTATATTGAACGTTGATTTCGCGCACGTAACTGACATTAAAAATCGACGGTCGCTTCAAGCATTGTTTCTAAGAAAACAGTTTATTCTACGCAAAAAGTGCTTATAAATATTTTTGTTTAAAATTATCTTAGCTACATTTTTTATTTAAAACATTTTTTTCTACGACGTACAGATTCTTCAAATCGATTTTTTGTTTTTACCCCCCTACGAGGGGAGTTTGAGGGGGAAGCCCGGGGTAAAAGTGGTAAAAATGTTTGTATCTTTTTTGGTGTATAAATAAAATCAAAATTAATTAAAATTTTTACAGTAGCGCTAATTTACTAATAAAATTTAAAGAAAAAGAATACGACGTATACGTACCCACGTTCTTTACCCAAAAAAAGGAGGTATTAAACAAGTTGATAAAGATTTAAGAATTCCAATCAGAATTTGAATTAAGTCAGATAATAGAACCTAAATTAAGATATAATTTTGAAATTATTTATGTTAAAAGAATGAAAAGAAAATATGGGGATGAAGAAATCCCTACCTCGAAGTAATTATAGAAAAACTTAATTATAGTGTGAAAATATATATTCCACGGATCGTCAAATGTAATAAATGTCTGAGATATGGTCATATAAGCAACCAATGTAGAGAAAAAATCAGATGCCCATATTGTGGAGATAACACAGCCAATGCCGTCAACCAGCCAGTAATTGTCAACAAAAAAAGAAACCAACATGTGTCTTATGCGGCGAAAGTCATATAGTAAATTATAGACAAAACTGCATTGAAAATCAAAGCAAAAATCTGTTAAGAAAATGATGGTAACTGAAAACATTTCATACACACAAGCTAAAGAAAAACACAAAACAGCTACGCAGCCGTGAAGCCAAAAATAAACGAGATAGTTCATACTTTAGAGCAGTCGTAAATAAAAAAACGGCGTATTGAAAACAATGACAACAGATCAGGATACTCAGAAGAACATAAAAAATTGTTGAAATTCCAAGGTCATCAAATGCAGTGGAATTTGGACAATTTAAAAACATATCAATATACAGTATGATGCAAATGTATGGAATAAATTCATTATTTCAGAAACAGACGACTTAAAAAATCTTAAAACAAGTCAATTTAAATTTTTGAATGGCCATCAACCGCTATATATGTGTTAGACATTACGTCATCATTGTCGGCGTAATGACGTAATCGACTATTTTTTTAAATACAAACCAAGGTCACGGAACAGCTCATTTGAAAGGTCTCCTTATCGCCTTTGCAACGATATAATCATTTGAATATTTATTTCTACAGGGTTAACCAAAACTGTTGGTTTATTAATACAATTAACTTACAATAAATGTTCAAATTGACTACCTTCGCCAATTACAATGTGAACGACTGGTAATAAATTCTTTTCTAACGATTTCGATGACTTCAGGTGTTATTTGTGTAATTTCCATTCTGATGCGCTCCTTCAACTCTTCTACATTATTCGGTCGATTTTGATACACTCTGCTCTTTAAATATCTCCACAAAAAAAGTTTAACGAAGTCAAAACTGGAGACCTTGGTGGCCATTCGATGGGCCCCCTTCTACCTATCCACCTACCTGGGAAAACGTTATTAAGGTAATTTCGTACCTCAACGCCGTAGTGTGGGGGAGCCCCGTCATGTTGGTACCACAAATTATTTCTATTTGGAAATAGCTGATTCAGCTGTGGCAACAGATAATCCTGAAGAAATTCTAGATAACGAGAAGCAGTTAAGTTTTCCTCAAAAAAAATAGCCCTACAATTTAATTGTTTATAATGCCGGCCCAAACATTCACCTTCTCGGGATATTGTGTCCTATACTCTTCCATCCAATGTGGATTTTCACTTGCGCAGTATCGATATATCTGGCGATTTACGTGGCATTCAGTATAAAAGACGCTTGATGAGAAAAAAGTACCATTTGTATGAAACCCTGATCTCTGTTACATTTTTCCATAATGGTTTCGAAGAATTTGATTCTTTGATCAAAGTCATCTTCTAATAGCTCCTGGACCAGATGTACTTTGTATGGATGCCACATCTCTTTTTTTAGCACTCTTAGAATAAAATCCACAAGGAAAATAATTCCTGTAGCTGGCTGTATACCACGTATAACAAAAGAGGTTAGTCTTTGTATGTGGGTATATTTTATTTTATAAAAACCCTTAAAAGGGCAACATTACAAGCACGAACGTTTTCGGAACAACTGTTCCATCATCAGGTTAAAATGCCTAAAATAATTATAAACCATTTAGTTACAACAAACGTGGTTTAAAATTTTGACTAAGGTTAAAAACAATAAAATGGTTATACTTACAGGTTAACATGCCTGAGCCACCAAAATATTTAGGTAAAAACCCTTTAAATTGAAAAATGTTACCGAAGAATGTACATGATGTTTATAATATTATATGATGTTTAATATTTTAATTAGATTTTACTTCAGGTAACATACACCCATGCTTAAGTGAGTTCCAGTGTCCGGAGAGTAAACCTCTTCAAACGGACTACGGTTGGCAACTGATTGATGAAATACTCATGAGCGGTGTCAGAAACAAAATGTCAATGAACCATGACACAGTGTTAGTTAAACATTATATTACTACAGCCAAAAGATTAAAAAACTTTGATGATGTTAAAATGATAACAGTAATCCAGGTGTTGGAATTTAAAAATTTTTCTCTATAATTATTTAATATTGGATGTAAAAGATGTAAATTACTGGTGTTGTTGAAGGTCATGTTTAAGAAGATGACGTATGTATTAGGCAGCTTATTTTACTCTTTATCGTATGGAGTGTGGTCTAAAAGGTGTAATTTGTGAAGAATTAGCTGAAATATATGGAAATGTCCTTTTATGTTGCTAACATCTAGGACAAGGAAGAATAATTAGTATATATTTGTAGCTAATGTAAGACTTTTTTAAGTAGATGAAATTGTTTAATACTGCTAGTATCGTAAAATTTTTTTTTTTTTTTTTTTTTTTAATATAAGTGAGTCCAATAGTTTGAGAAAAAATGATTGAAAATCTTCCGGCTGAAGGAATTAAAGTTATAATTTATGTGATTAAATTTAAAAATTTTATGGAAAGACTGAGATCCTCAGAGACCTGGCAGGAATAACAGTAAATGGAATGACTAAAGAATAAAGGGGAGTGGGTTAAAGGGAAATGAATGAGTTAATCAACAAAATTAGAGATGATAGAGGTCCTTCATGCTTAAAGCATCTAGCACCCTGAACAAAATATATTTTGGTTGTGTTAAAATCTGATACATAAAAGTTTGAAATTTTATTTGTGAGTATGGTGTACTAAGTTGTTGACTAAGAGAGGGGGGAGCAATGGTTGATTAAAGGTTTAGGTAAAGTGGGAGAAAGTGAATTCTGATGAATTGCTGGATTGTGTTTAAATGTTTACTGAGTTTGGAACTAATGGGTGGATGGTAGATATATGAAAAGACAGAGAACTAGCAAAAGAAAAAAGAATGGACAGGAATATGGTGCAAACGTGAAGATTGTAAAATAATGAAATAGTGAGATATAAAAGATATGATGTTAACAATAGGGGGCTGAAAAAATTCTTTTGGAGGGAGTGTTGTGACAGTAGTGTAGAGAGAATGGTTGTTTTTAAAAAACAATAATTGTTGAGAAGGATTAAGGTGTTGACATTTATAGAGGAAAGACAGATGAAGAAGATGGGGTAAATTTGAGAAGTGTGGGTTATGAAAAGAGTTGTCGGTGTAAGGGTTGAAAGTCACGGTTGAAAGATACATGGCGATTAACGCAGTTGGGGCTTCTTTGCTTTTCCTTGACTATTTCCAAGTCTTCATATAGATCTAATTTTAGAAAATTTTTTTGGGGTATATTATGTAACAAAGAGACGTCTTCTGGTATGTTGAGGGTATGTTTATGTTGTGCAAGATGTTGTGAGAAGGTGGAAGTGTTCTCTTTTTTAGTGTGTTCTTGGGAACGGGAAGTTAGTGTTCTACAGGTTCTACCTATATATGTAGCATCACAATCAGAGCACTGTAATTTGTAAACACCACTACGATCCATGTAGTTGATGCAATCTTTTGAATTGGTTAAATCTAGGACAATGTTTAACCAATTCAAAAGATTGCATCAACTACATGGATCGTAGTGGTGTTTACAAATTACAGTGCTCTGATTGTGATGCTACATATATAGGTAGAACCTGTAGATCACTAACTTCCCGTTCCCAAGAACACACTAAAAAAGAGAACACTTCCACCTTCTCACAACATCTTGCACAACATAAACATACCCTCAACATACCAGAAGACGTCTCTTTGTTACATAATATACCCCAAAAAAATTTTCTAAAATTAGATCTATATGAAGACTTGGAAATAGTCAAGGAAAAGCAAAGAAGCCCCAACTGCGTTAATCGCCATGTATCTTTCAACCGTGACTTTCAACCCTTACACCGACAACTCTTTTCATAACCCACACTTCTCAAATTTACCCCATCTTCTTCATCTGTCTTTCCTCTATAAATGTCAACACCTTAATCCTTCTCAACAATTATTGTTTTTTAAAAACAACCATTCTCTCTACACTACTGTCACAACACTCCCTCCAAAAGAATTTTTTCAGCCCCCTATTGTTAACATCATATCTTTTATATCTCACTATTTCATTATTTTACAATCTTCACGTTTGCACCATATTCCTGTCCATTCTTTTTTCTTTTGCTAGTTCTCTGTCTTTTCATATATCTACCATCCACCCATTAGTTCCAAACTCAGTAAACATTTAAACACAATCCAGCAATTCATCAGAATTCACTTTCTCCCACTTTACCTAAACCTTTAATCAACCATTGCTCCCCCCTCTCTTAGTCAACAACTTAGTACACCATACTCACAAATAAAATTTCAAACTTTTATGTATCAGATTTTAACACAACCAAAATATATTTTGTTCAGGGTGCTAGATGCTTTAAGCATGAAGGACCTCTATCATCTCTAATTTTGTTGATTAACTCATTCATTTCCCTTTAACCCACTCCCCTTTATTCTTTAGTCATTCCATTTACTGTTATTCCTGCCAGGTCTCTGAGGATCTCAGTTTTCCCATAAAATTTTTAAATTTAATCACATAAATTATAACTTTAATTCCTTCAGCCGGAAGATTTTCAATCATTTTTTCTCAAACTATTGGACTCACTTATATTAAAAAAAAAAAAAAAAAAAAAAAAAAAAATTTTTACGATACTAGCAGTATTAAACAATTTCATCTACTTAAAAAAGTCTTACATTAGCTACAAATATATACTAATTATTCTTCCTTGTCCTAGATGTTAGCAACATAAAAGGACATTTCCATATATTTCAGCTAATTCTTCACAAATTACACCTTTTAGACCACACTCCATACGATAAAGAGTAAAATAAGCTGCCTAATACATACGTTATCTTCTTAAACATGACCTTCAACAACACCAGTAATTTACGTCTTTTACATCCAATATTAAATAATTATAGAGAAAAATTTTTAAATTCCAACACCTGGATTACTGTTATCATTTTAACATCATCAAAGTTTTTTAATCTTTTGGCTGTAGTAATATAATGTTTAACTAACACTGTGTCATGGTTCATTGACATTTTGTTTCTGACACCGCTCATGAGTATTTCATCAATCAGTTGCCAACCGTAGTCCGTTTGAAGAGGTTTACTCTCCGGACACTGGAACTCACTTAAGCATGGGTGTATGTTACCTGAAGTAAAATCTAATTAAAATATTAAACATCATATAATATTATAAACATCATGTACATTCTTCGGTAACATTTTTCAATTTAAAGGGTTTTTACCCAAATATTTTGGTGGCTCAGGCATGTTAACCTGTAAGTATAACCATTTTATTGTTTTTAACCTTAGTCAAAATTTTAAACCACGTTTGTTGTAACTAAATGGTTTATACTTATTTTAGGCATTTTAACCTGATGATGGAACAGTTGTTCCGAAAACGTTCGTGCTTGTAATGTTGCCCTTTTAAGGGTTTTTATAAAATAAAATATACCCACATACAAAGACTAACCTCTTTTTTTTTACTCTTAGAATAGTTGATTGGTGGACATTATTATCTAGTTCGACCTGCATAGAACTGGTATGGGGATTGTCTTGAAACGCCAGTAAAACGTCTTGTTTCTTGGCTTCGGATATTGATTTTCTACCACTTCTGAGAAGATCTTTAACATAGCCCGTTCCTCTATTTTTTTTTCAATTTTACACACTGGTGATTGGGTAATTGGTTCGCGATTGGGGTATTTAGCATTAAATAAATTACGAACTTCTGCTTGAGTCCTCACTCTATCTCCATAACCAATCATGATCAAAATCTCGATTCGTTCTGTTTCTGTTAATTTCATATTTGTAAATGCTGTTTCGTAATGTCGGCAAAAAATTGGAAAAGTAAAAATTTGACGTCTATTATTTGACAGATTCATAGATGATTGACAAATAAAGACGAGTCAATGACAATACTGATTTAAATATTTTTGAAAAATAACTTGAAATACTTACTACAATAATTAATTTCAGATTATAATGTAACATTGTTTGTTATCAATGATTTTTTTTTATTCCCAGTATTTTTGTAACATTGTCCTAGATTTAACCAATTCAAAAGATTGCATCAACTACATGGATCGTAGTGGTGTTTACAAATTACAGTGCTCTGATTGTGATGCTACATATATAGGTAGAACCTGTAGATCACTAACTTCCCGTTCCCAAGAACACACTAAAAAAGAGAACACTTCCACCTTCTCACAACATCTTGCACAACATAAACATACCCTCAACATACCAGAAGACGTCTCTTTGTTACATAATATACCCCAAAAAATTTTTCTAAAATTAGATCTATATGAAGACTTGGAAATAGTCAAGGAAAAGCAAAGAAGCCCCAACTGCGTTAATCGCCATGTATCTTTCAACCGTGACTTTCAACCCTTACACCGACAACTCTTTTCATAACCCACACTTCTCAAATTTACCCCATCTTCTTCATCTGTCTTTCCTCTATAAATGTCAACACCTTAATCCTTCTCAACAATTATTGTTTTTTAAAAACAACCATTCTCTCTACACTACTGTCACAACACTCCCTCCAAAAGAATTTTTTCAGCCCCCTATTGTTAACATCATATCTTTTATACCTCACTATTTCATTATTTTACAATCTTCACGTTTGCACCATATTCCTGTCCATTCTTTTTTCTTTTGCTAGTTCTCTGTATTTTCATATATCTACCATCCACCCATTAGTTCCAAACTCAGTAAACATTTAAACACAATCCAGCAATTCATCAGAATTCACTTTCTCCCACTTTACCTAAACCTTTAATCAACCATTGCTCCCCCCTCTCTTAGTCAACAACTTAGTACACCATACTCACAAATAAAATTTCAAACTTTTATGTATCAGATTTTAACACAACCAAAATATATTTTGTTCAGGGTGCTAGATGCTTTAAGCATGAAGGACCTCTATCATCTCTAATTTTGTTGATTAACTCATTCATTTCCCTTTAACCCACTCCCCTTTATTCTTTAGTCATTCCATTTACTGTTATTCCTGCCAGGTCTCTGAGGATCTCAGTTTTCCCATAAAATTTTTAAATTTAATCACATAAATTATAACTTTAATTCCTTCAGCCGGAAGATTTTCAATCATTTTTTCTCAAACTATTGGACTCACTTATATTAAAAAAAAAAAAAAAAAAAAAAAAAAAAATTTTTACGATACTAGCAGTATTAAACAATTTCATCTACTTAAAAAAGTCTTACATTAGCTACAAATATATACTAATTATTCTTCCTTGTCCTAGATGTTAGCAACATAAAAGGACATTTCCATATATTTCAGCTAATTCTTCACAAATTACACCTTTTAGACCACACTCCATACGATAAAGAGTAAAATAAGCTGCCTAATACATACGTTATCTTCTTAAACATGACCTTCAACAACACCAGTAATTTACGTCTTTTACATCCAATATTAAATAATTATAGAGAAAAATTTTTAAATTCCAACACCTGGATTACTGTTATCATTTTAACATCATCAAAGTTTTTTAATCTTTTGGCTGTAGTAATATAATGTTTAACTAACACTGTGTCATGGTTCATTGACATTTTGTTTCTGACACCGCTCATGAGTATTTCATCAATCAGTTGCCAACCGTAGTCCGTTTGAAGAGGTTTACTCTCCGGACACTGGAACTCACTTAAGCATGGGTGTATGTTACCTGAAGTAAAATCTAATTAAAATATTAAACATCATATAATATTATAAACATCATGTACATTCTTCGGTAACATTTTTCAATTTAAAGGGTTTTTACCCAAATATTTTGGTGGCTCAGGCATGTTAACCTGTAAGTATAACCATTTTATTGTTTTTAACCTTAGTCAAAATTTTAAACCACGTTTGTTGTAACTAAATGGTTTATACTTATTTTAGGCATTTTAACCTGATGATGGAACAGTTGTTCCGAAAACGTTCGTGCTTGTAATGTTGCCCTTTTAAGGGTTTTTATAAAATAAAATATACCCACATACAAAGACTAACCTCTTTTTTTTTACTCTTAGAATAGTTGATTGGTGGACATTATTATCTAGTTCGACCTGCATAGAACTGGTATGGGGATTGTCTTGAAACGCCAGTAAAACGTCTTGTTTCTTGGCTTCGGATATTGATTTTCTACCACTTCTGAGAAGATCTTTAACATAGCCCGTTCCTCTATTTTTTTTTCAATTTTACACACTGGTGATTGGGTAATTGGTTCGCGATTGGGGTATTTAGCATTAAATAAATTACGAACTTCTGCTTGAGTCCTCACTCTATCTCCATAACCAATCATGATCAAAATCTCGATTCGTTCTGTTTCTGTTAATTTCATATTTGTAAATGCTGTTTCGTAATGTCGGCAAAAAATTGGAAAAGTAAAAATTTGACGTCTATTATTTGACAGATTCATAGATGATTGACAAATAAAGACGAGTCAATGACAATACTGATTTAAATATTTTTGAAAAATAACTTGAAATACTTACTACAATAATTAATTTCAGATTATAATGTAACATTGTTTGTTATCAATGATTTTTTTTTATTCCCAGTATTTTTGTAACATTGTCCTAGATTTAACCAATTCAAAAGATTGCATCAACTACATGGATCGTAGTGGTGTTTACAAATTACAGTGCTCTGATTGTGATGCTACATATATAGGTAGAACCTGTAGATCACTAACTTCCCGTTCCCAAGAACACACTAAAAAAGAGAACACTTCCACCTTCTCACAACATCTTGCACAACATAAACATACCCTCAACATACCAGAAGACGTCTCTTTGTTACATAATATACCCCAAAAAATTTTTCTAAAATTAGATCTATATGAAGACTTGGAAATAGTCAAGGAAAAGCAAAGAAGCCCCAACTGCGTTAATCGCCATGTATCTTTCAACCGTGACTTTCAACCCTTACACCGACAACTCTTTTCATAACCCACACTTCTCAAATTTACCCCATCTTCTTCATCTGTCTTTCCTCTATAAATGTCAACACCTTAATCCTTCTCAACAATTATTGTTTTTTAAAAACAACCATTCTCTCTACACTACTGTCACAACACTCCCTCCAAAAGAATTTTTTCAGCCCCCTATTGTTAACATCATATCTTTTATACCTCACTATTTCATTATTTTACAATCTTCACGTTTGCACCATATTCCTGTCCATTCTTTTTTCTTTTGCTAGTTCTCTGTATTTTCATATATCTACCATCCACCCATTAGTTCCAAACTCAGTAAACATTTAAACACAATCCAGCAATTCATCAGAATTCACTTTCTCCCACTTTACCTAAACCTTTAATCAACCATTGCTCCCCCCTCTCTTAGTCAACAACTTAGTACACCATACTCACAAATAAAATTTCAAACTTTTATGTATCAGATTTTAACACAACCAAAATATATTTTGTTCAGGGTGCTAGATGCTTTAAGCATGAAGGACCTCTATCATCTCTAATTTTGTTGATTAACTCATTCATTTCCCTTTAACCCACTCCCCTTTATTCTTTAGTCATTCCATTTACTGTTATTCCTGCCAGGTCTCTGAGGATCTCAGTCTTCCCATAAAATTTTTAAATTTAATCACATAAATTATAACTTTAATTCCTTCAGCCGGAAGATTTTCAATCATTTTTTCTCAAACTATTGGACTCACTTATATTAAAAAAAAAAAAAAAAAAAAAAAAAAAATTTTTACGATACTAGCAGTATTAAACAATTTCATCTACTTAAAAAACTTACATTAGCTACAAATATATACTAATTATTCTTCCTTGTCCTAGATGTTAGCAACATAAAAGGACATTTCCATATATTTCAGCTAATTCTTCACAAATTACACCTTTTAGACCACACTCCATACGATAAAGAGTAAAATAAGCTGCCTAATACATACGTCATCTTCTTAAACATGACCTTCAACAACACCAGTAATTTACATCTTTTACATCCAATATTAAATAATTATAGAGAAAAATTTTTAAATTCCAACACCTGGATTACTGTTATCATTTTAACATCATCAAAGTTTTTTAATCTTTTGGCTGTAGTAATATAATGTTTAACTAACACTGTGTCATGGTTCATTGACATTTTGTTTCTGACACCGCTCATGAGTATTTCATCAATCAGTTGCCAACCGTAGTCCGTTTGAAGAGGTTTACTCTCCGGACACTGGAACTCACTTAAGCATGGGTGTATGTTACCTGAAGTAAAATCTAATTAAAATATTAAACATCATATAATATTATAAACATCATGTACATTCTTCGGTAACATTTTTCAATTTAAAGGGTTTTTACCCAAATATTTTGGTGGCTCAGGCATGTTAACCTGTAAGTATAACCATTTTATTGTTTTTAACCTTAGTCAAAATTTTAAACCACGTTTGTTGTAACTAAATGGTTTATACTTATTTTAGGCATTTTAACCTGATGATGGAACAGTTGTTCCGAAAACGTTCGTGCTTGTAATGTTGCCCTTTTAAGGGTTTTTATAAAATAAAATATACCCACATACAAAGACTAACCTCTTTTTTTTTACTCTTAGAATAGTTGATTGGTGGACATTATTATCTAGTTCGACCTGCATAGAACTGGTATGGGGATTGTCTTGAAACGCCAGTAAAACGTCTTGTTTCTTGGCTTCGGATATTGATTTTCTACCACTTCTGAGAAGATCTTTAACATAGCCCGTTCCTCTATTTTTTTTTCAATTTTACACACTGGTGATTGGGTAATTGGTTCGCGATTGGGGTATTTAGCATTAAATAAATTACGAACTTCTGCTTGAGTCCTCACTCTATCTCCATAACCAATCATGATCAAAATCTCGATTCGTTCTGTTTCTGTTAATTTCATATTTGTAAATGCTGTTTCGTAATGTCGGCAAAAAACTGGAAAAGTAAAAATTTGACGTCTATTATTTGACAGATTCATAGATGATTGACAAATAAAGACGAGTCAATGACAATACTGATTTAAATATTTTTGAAAAATAACTTGAAATACTTACTACAATAATTAATTTCAGATTATAATGTAACATTGTTTGTTATCAATGATTTTTTTTTATTCCCAGTATTTTTATTTTTGGAATTAGCAAAAAACAATATTTTGTTTTATTCCCAGTGGCGTTCCTTAGTGTATTTTAGTTCAGTGAATGAATATTTATTGTAATTCCATGTTACTTGACAAAGTTCATAATTTTATTGAACCCTGTAGAAAAAAATATTCAAGTGACTACATCGTTGCAAATTGCAGTTGCGTCATTACACCGAAACTGATGACGTAATGTCCAACACATATATGTCAGTTGATGGTCATTCAAAAATTAAAATTGACGTGTTTTAAGATTTTTTTTTAAAGTCGTCTGTTTCTGAAATATTGAATTTATTCCATACATTTGCATCATACTGTATAGATGTTAGTCTAAGGAGAAACAAAATATAAATCAAGAAATGATGTATTTTATGTTACACATAATTAAAAATATTTTAAAAAAATACTTTCAATTCTCACCAGATCAAAATTTGTTAGTATCAGTTAAAATAGATGTAAACCAAAGTCTTATAACCCAATTTTGGTAGTTTTACAGTATAATGCTATATTTGTAATTCATAATAAGGAATACATAGAAAAATTTCTGTTAGACAAAAGTATTTCTTTATTTAGGTATTTTATGAGAAAGTAGTGCGTATGTCTATTAAAGTAATATTAGACAAAAGTACTCGAAACAATGTATATTCTTTATGTGCTAAACCAAATTTAAAAATAGGTGCGAGGGAACTGACAAAATGTTTTGAAAGTCTAGAAAAACCTTTTATTGTGGTAGGTAATTTCAGTTGTTATCATAGTGTGTACGATTACGGAAGAAATTATGCTGCTGGTAATTATTTACACCAGGTAATAGAAAATACCAATTTAGTAATTCTTAATACTGGAGAGGAATCTCTAATTCCCACCCCACGCCAAATTTATAAATCAACAGTAGATTTGACATTTTGCTCTAATAGAATTGCTACACTTTGTAATTACAGAGTTGAGAAAGTCAACAAGTTTTCTTGATCTCACCATTACCAGATCAAATGACCGACCACTTCGACTTCAGTATCTATAGCAAAGCCACACAGACTGATCATGTAATACCATTCTCATCTAACCACCATGTCTCGTAAATATGCAGCTTTTCATAGTTACATCCATCGCCTGGAAACCATTCCACTTTCTCACTCAAACTACAAAAAAGAACTCAACATTATCAAACAAATAGCAGTCAACAACGGTTATGATCATAACATCGTCAATAAACTCATCCGTAGAAGTCGTCTTAAAAACCTGCAGGAGACTGCGTTCCCCAAAGACCCTTCCACCAAACCCAATTACGTTTCACTTCCATACCATCATGAGAGTCTTTCAGGAGATATTCGAAATCTAATCAAACGTTCAGTTGAAAATGTTCATGTTTCTTTTAAAGTACTCAATAACTTGGGTCAGTATATATCCAATTCCAAAGACCCCATCAATTATATGAACCGTAGTGGTGTTTATAGACTCAAATGTTTTGATTGTGATGTCACCTACATAGGAAGAACATGTAGATCATGTGCTCTAGAGCACACAAAAAGAGAAAACACTTTCTCTCAACATCTTAAAGAACATAACCACACCCTCAATATCCCAGAAGACGTTTCACTTATTCATAATATCCCTCAAAAAAACTTTCCCAAACAATGTTATATAAAGACCTAGAAATTATTAAAGAAAAACAGAGAAGTCCAAATTGTGTTAATCGCCATGTCTCATTCAATCGAGACTTCCTTCAGCTCCATCGTGAACTATTCTCATAACCCACATTCTTACTTTACTTCTTCATTAGCATTAGATTCTTCGTTCTTCTTCTATCACCTATTAATCGTTCTTAGTCCTATCAAATTTTTTCAATATATCCAACTCCCCCCTTTTCCTCACTTCTTTCTAGGAATCTAAGCGCCAAGTCTGACCCCACACTCAATATTCTCCATGCTCCTTTTCTACAAACTGAATTCAGAGCTGATTATTCCACTTTTCCTATAAAAAAATTTTTTCATTACCATACATCTTTATCTACTTAACCACATATCATCACATTTTCATATTGTTTTCACTACACTTTATTTTACTTATCCAATTTCCCTCAAGGTTTGATTCCGGATCTCTGGAGATTTCAGCCTCTTGAAGAGTCTTTTCTCCTTTCACAATAATATTAAAACATCACATAACTTTAGTTAATTTAACAGAGCCACCTTAAAACCCAACTACTCTTGCAGTTTTTACATATCGTTACAATACACACCAAAAGCCTATTAACTTCATCTACCTACCTTAAACTCAAACTTATAACTCATCCTTTTTATATTTCTCAGGTACCAAATGTTCCTTTTAACATATAGGGCCTTTTTCTTTTTTTTTAAGTTATAACTTGAGCAATGTTTGAACAATACAATACCAAACCACCTATCAGCCATCAATTTTCTGTTTATATTGCATACTGGTCAACACACAAAACAACTTACCATCTTTACCCTTCGAACCGAACCAGTAATTTATGTTCAAGAACTTATAACTTAAAAAATCTATTACATTTACCAGGTATTAAATTTTGTTTTCTGACATAGAGGGCCTTCCATGCTTAAGTTACAAGTTAAGCAATACATAAACATTACATTACAAAAACATTCTTTTCATATTCAAATTTCATCTTAATAGTAAATTCAAACATATCACTTACTATATCACTCCTCAACAATAAATTTTATAGAACTATCTTCCTACATATGTCTCTTTCACTATTTCTTAGGTCCCAAATGTTTTATAACATACAGGACCTGTTGTTAAAATCTTTACTTAAGAACAATCAAATTTAGACACATGTATAGTTGGTTGCCTATCGATACCTACAAAATTCCATGTACTCCAGTTTACCTTAATTAATTTATAAAACAAGGACAACTACCGTAAGTTGCACTGACTGATTTGTTCCGACATCTGTCCTAACATGTCAATATTGTCATTTTTATCAGTTCTTATCAACAGGTCCTCGAAGACACTTTGTCTCAGGACCAAGTAACCGATGTAGAGCCATACGTTGCCATGTTACCAATTCCAACGGTAACTTATACATCCTAATTTTTAATAGTATATAATGTAACATATTTGTAAATTTATAACATTTAAAGGGTTTTCACCCATATATTTTAGTGGCTCATAGCCTGTGCACTTTGTAAGTATAAACCACATTTTGCATAACCTTAGTCAACATTTTAAATCTTACGTTCTTTTTAATTAAAGTGGTTAATTACTTTCAGGTTACACTGATGATGGAAATTACATTCCGAAAACGTTTTGTATTTGTGATATAGCCCGTTTGGGTATTTTATTTGTACCTTTTACTAAAAATTTTGAAATAAACATTTTTTTGAGAAAGTATCTTTAGGGTCTAACCATTTACCTATTATAATTAATATCTTTAATATTTCATAAATCCAGATGACAATTTAATATATAAACAAAAATCCAACTTCAAAAAAGCAGATTAGTTGTTTTTCTTTAATACACTGAAATTAAATGCAATAAAAAATGATAACATTTCTTATGATCAATTTATTGAAGAAATATATAATGCAGCTGAATCCGCTATCCCTTTTAAAAAAACAAATACTAACTCAAAATTTAATAAACCGTGGTGGAACTAAGAGTGTACAAATATGATTAATTTAAGTAAGGAAGCTCTTTTACGCTTAAAAATAAATAACAACAACACATTTTCAAGAATTAAGTAAAATAGAAGCACACTATTACACCTTAAAAGAAATACAAACATAACGAATTTTATAGAGTTGAGTAAAATAGAAGCACACTATACCACACAAGACTGAGGTGATCTGATGAGTCCTGAAAGGACGAAATAGGTATAATCGAATTGTAGAGGCAATAACGTGAAATCAGATTTTAACTGTCTTTTCTATGTTACATACAATTTAATCGTAAAAGTCAAAAATGCACAAAAATGTCGTTAATACCCTTCAAATGGATGCTTCTTTATTTTTTTACTAAAAAAAAGAACATAATTTTGCAGTTCTGTCAATATGTTTCAATAATTAACTAATAATTTACTGTTGTGGCGTTAATTACATTTGATTTAATTTTTGACAACTAAAAGTTTGGTTAAATATAAGTTGTTAGTAGTAAATGAAACATTTGTTGCAAGTTAGTTTACAGGAACATTCGCAGCATAAAAAATACCCTTGATATTTCTGTAAGACTTTTATTTGTGTTAAAATGCAGCTCACACCATTCTTTCATATATCTTCACAAGTTACTCGCTTGTTGAAACGTTCCAGAAAACGTGAAAAAGTGTGTAAAAAACTACCCATGTACATCAAGCTTTCATTTTATTTTAAGAGAGATATTCCTAACGAAACGAAACAAGAGACAAAATATAAGTAAGGTTCTTGGAGAAAATATTTTCTATGATATGATTTCTTGGTGAAGAGTTTAATTAGTTTAAAAGTAAAAGTAAGAGCAGTTAAAATTCATTTTCATTCGTTTGTATTTCACTCAATTTATTAAATAGATGTGATAATGTTGTCTAGGAGTTTCCTTCTGCATATTTTATTGCTTCTAGTTGAGATACCTAACGCTGATTCCTATAAATTCCTGCTAAATCCTGAATCATCTGAATATAAAGCGCTCCGTATGTTCAAGACCAAATAGTTTTAGTTTATATCCGTCGTAAAAGTGAACACAATGAAGTTTTGGAAGTTCCGTAACACTTACATGGCCAGCAGTTACTTTGTGCTATGTGTTCATTTTAAAGTTGGTTTACATCCCTTCTTTATGAACATGTTTTAATTCAATACAACAGATAAATGAGTTTAGGGAGTATAATAGGAGCTTTTGTTGGGGTTTGCGGACGGGGTATGTTTGAAAACAATATTGAGTGTTTATTGTTCGACGATAGTTTCTTTTTATAATAATTTATCTTAAAAAAAGATACGTTTAACATAAAAAGGAAAAAATTTTTTATTGTCTTCCTAAAATTCTCATTTTATAATATTTTTTTCTCAAACAAGAAATTAAGGAAACACAGATTACATCCGATTTTGTCCATGGTATTATCTTTTTAAGTTAAAGGGTATCTTTTATTTTTTGTGGACGGTCATAGCTTCTGTCTATGTAAGCCACAGCACACGAGTTTGAATTTTTTATACAACAATGACATTTTCATTTCTAAAATTGAGACAAACCGTTCACCGTGCTTCGGAAACCGGGTTAAAGATGCAATTATGCAAAAGACTTAAAAAATGCCATACAATATTATTATTATTATGTTCCCGTTTACTAACGCATTAGGGGAAATTAGTACAAGCAAAAATAATAGTATAATCCATGAAATCTGGTATTTGCAATTAATAAAGTATTTTTATTTACATAAAGTATACTAAGAGTTCATTCCTTTTAAAACAATTTAACCCAAATAGGCCAATTAATAATAGATGTTTAAAAAAACTCAAAAACTGAATTTTTGCCGAAAATATTAATTTTGGAAGCTCAAAAAAAATGCAAAGAATTTACCACTTTTGTTCCCGGGCTTTTCCCTAAAACTGCCCCCTCTAGGGGGTAAAAAAGCAAAAAAATCGATTTACGAAGATCTGTAGGTACGCCTTGAAAAAATATATTAAATAAAAAATATAGCTGAGATAATTTTAAACAAAAATGTTTATTAGTACTTTTTGTGTAGAATAAACCGTTCTCTTAGAAACAGCGCTTGCAGCGACCGTCGATTTTAAATGTCAGTTCGCCAGCGAAATCAATGTTTAATAACATTTTTATCAGCTTGACAGTAAAAATTCGATATCTTTTGATTTAAGTGTCCCATCGAAAAAAATCGAGATAATTTTTAAAAGTAAAGAGTTCAGAGTTTGTATGCAATTTTTGTATTTTGCCGAAAGTAAACTGAGATTTTATACCAGCCACTATAAAGTTTTGATTACAAAAACCTAACCTTCAAAACCTATAGCATTAAATTTTCTTTTTTAGTTTTGGCAACAAATGTGAGACGTTTGAAAACGTTTAAAACTTTATTTTTTTCAATTACACCACCACGTTTTTCAAAAGAACCAACCTTCTGCTATAAATTACAACCAAAATCGTCTTCTTGGAGGCATTTCCTGTGACCTGCGATCGTTTGTAATGTAAAACATTAAATTCTTTTCTATTTATATTTCAACTGCCTCATATTTGTTGACACAAATCAAAATTGAAATTTCATGTCGTAGGTTTTAAAGATTGTTCTCCAAAAATTGAAATTTTACAACGACTGGTCAATGACAGTTATCAATTATATTGATCTCACGAGAATCGTAAAAAATGACAAAAAATGAGCCACATTTATTTAATAAACACCAAGCGGTAAAATACAAAAAATGTATACGAAAGCTGCACTCTTTAACTTTAAAACGCATCTTGATTTTGGTCGAAAGGATACTTGGATTAAAAATATCGAATTTTTACCGTCAAGCTGATACAAATTTTATTGAACATTGATTTGGCTCGCGTAACTGACATTTAAAATCGAGCGTTGTTTCCGAGAGAACGGTTTATTCTTCATAAAAAATGCTAATAAACATTTTTGTTTAAAATTATCTCAGCTACATTTTTTATTTAATATATTTTTTACTACGGCGTACAGATTCTTGGTAAATCGATTTTGTTTGTTTTTTTTTGGGTCCCAAAATTATTATTCTCGGCAAAATTCAGCATGCTCGTATAATTTTTAGGGGTCATTTCTCTGACGACTACATTAAAACCAATTTAGATAATATGCTTACCGATAATCTGAGAGGTGAAGTTTTAAACTCTTTGGGTGTCTCTAGAAATAAAGAAAAATAAAATTATTATTATTATTTGGTACAAAGAGTATATATAAAATGGTTCAAAAAAATTTAAATAATAAAAATAGTATGTATGTATGTACATACACACACACACATATATATATATATACATATATATATATATATATATATATATATATATATATATATATATATATATACATATACATATCTACATAGATATATATATATATATATATATATATATATATATATATATATATATACAGTATACTCCCTCTATAACGAACACGGTTATTGCGAGGTTTCGCTTATAACGAGATACATTAGATGTCCCGTGAAATTTCTATTGAACTATAACCGTCTATAGCGAGGCAAATTTGGTTATAACTAGAGAAAATAAGATCCAAAAACGTGTTTTTTATGTTTTTGGTCCGGTTGTGGCCATAAATAAATACCTTTTCAAACAGCCCCTCAATAAACTTAACTGCAGCCCGCAATAAACTTCTTTACAATGAATAAATACAACTGTTTCACATCTTTAGAAAAAATATAATAGAATAATACTGGACCATTTAAAGAAGTTAAAAATGACAGAGTTCTTAAAATTGCAGAAGCAATAGTTTATGTTATCCTTGAAAATACGCTTTATACATTATGTAGTTGGAAAAAAATATAAGTACAGATTTTTTGTTTTAACGTATATCATTGATAATAAAAGTAAACAACTCTTTTATGTTTTAATATATTTCATTGACAATAAAATAAATAACTTTTTTTCAAAAACGCCATTCAAACAATATTTATTAGCATCTTATATTGCTCCGAATGGCTTCACTATAGGAAGTTAATGGTTTAGAAAACTACAGATTCATATGTATGCACAGTATTATTATTGTCTGATATAACGAGATCGGCTTATAACGAGTTAATTAGTCTGTCATTTTAGTTCTCGTTATAGAGGGAGTCTACTGTATATATATATATATATATATATATATATATATATATATATATATATGTATGCGCGTCATGGTTTTGTGCGTCACCAGATTATAGCTATTCGAGCTTAGGTTAATATCCGGTTTAATTAATTTAACATTGTGCATAAATTTCCCAATTCTGAGTTTCTTTTAATTTTCTCAAATGCAGTGTAAAAACTTAGGCACGTCTTGTCATAGCCATTGCCCTCCGTTTATGTTGAATGCTTCAGAGTAACTTAAGAAAGACATCAACAATGTTTTGATAAGGCCCATTGTATTTGACTAAAAAGTAAAACCTCTAATTTTTTATGTAAACAAGCAAGTCATGTTAAATTACAATAATTCTACGAGCCTATTTTATCTGTAACTTTGTAATGCCTTTGGTACAATATGAAACAAATGGTATAAATAAAAATTGTAAGGAAACTAGTTTTATTAAACGCTTTTAACTTGTACGATTTATTTTTGAAGTTTTACTTCTATACGCGCGCTCGACGTTGGAAATTTGCACGGGAGTGAATCGGTGAAATCATTACATATGTAAGATATGAGTAAGAGAGAGACAGAAGATATATATATATATATATATATATATATATATATATATATATATATATATATATATATATATATATATATATATATATATATATATCTTCTTATCTATATAATATTATATATATAATATAATATATATTAATATTATTATTTAGGTGATATGTTTTGTAATATTTATTAAATTTTCATAATTATTTTATTATTAGATTTCAAAATAATAATTACAATAAATCACTGTATGACCGAGAACTGTCAATTTTGAAATACCTTAGTGTCATGTCTAATTGGCAAATTTTTTACGTGTTTGGTTCATACGCTGTTACATGTGAGTTCAAATCCCAACATGAATTTCCTTTTTTATTTTTGAAGTATTTAAGAACCTCACGTTAATCTTATTAAATATAATCTTATTAAATAAAAATATTTCTTTTGTAAATATATTTAATATTTATTAATATAATTATTTTTTTATTAATTTAATTATCATGGTAAATTAAACATATGCGTAAGTAAGTTATGTATATTGTCATTTGTAAATACTTATGAATATTGCATTTTAATTTGTATGGTATTATTATATTGAATTATGTGGCAGTGTATTGTATTGTATTTTTATATTAATAACAAAATAAACAATGAATTTTACTGCAAAGTATGTTTTTTTGCATTCAAGTCCTTTTATACATATATGAAAATAAAAATATATATTTTCATTAAAATATTGATTCAATCCTTCATTTTCAATACTCCTATTACAGGTCAAATGTTTATATACAGCAAACGATGCACCATATACCTATATACCTAATTCTTTTGCTCTTTCTGCTCTCTCTTACCTATAACATTACATATTATGTAATGATTGTGCAGATTGACTCCTATATAAATTTGTAACGGCGAACGCGTGTATAGAAGTATAACTTCTACCGGCAGTCCCACTGGACTGCCACACCCGTTTTTTTTTTAATATTTTTTTACTTAATATCTTTTCCCGTGACTGCTTATATAAATATTGTTATTAAAATTTTGTCTTCCTAACCATTTGATATAATCTAAATTAATTATAAGAAAGAAACGAGATCCTGTTACCTATATAATTATTAAACTGTTGTCTTGCATCCCTTTCATTTCCAACTGGAATAAACCCCATTAGGGTATTTGCGATCGTACGGATTTGCCAATATTATCGTGAAACAATTTTACTCCTACGGAATCAACATTTTGGTTGAGTTAGAGCGAGCGTAGGCGTGCACTTTTACCTTTGCAAAACATTTATCTTAAATTCTCGTTTTATAAAATAAATGTTAATATATTTCTACATTTTCTAATCATAAATTAAATGAAAAATAAATAAACCTTATAAATATAATAAACCTATAATTATAAGGTACATTATTATTATAATAATATGTAATTCATTATCTTTGCCTTTATCTCTATGGGGGCTCGCCTCCCCTAATTAAATTTGTTCATAAGTTTCTATTTTGGGTCATATAAATAATGCACTACATTAAAAAAGTATCTTAAAAATATTGACATAAATACCGTGATCCATAAATATTGAAATTAATAATAATATTTTGTTGCAAAAAAAAATTATTTCTTAATTAGAAATCTAGGGCACACGTATTGTTAGTATGTGTGTCTGGTTTCAAAATACTTTTATTAGTCAATGATGTCACCATGCGAATCTAAGTAAATCGCGTTACATCGTTATCTGAGTACTATGTGAATCATGAACTGTAAGTTGTAAATAGTGTATCATCAATAAAGATGTAAGATACGATTTATACTTATATTCTGACTTTCCGAGCCCCAAAGATGAGATCTTAAGATAGAGAAACCGGCTTGTAGGGTAGAATGCCTACTCTAGATTAAGACGACCCACCGTTTTAGAATATTAATCCCTGACTGACATATCCTGCACAAGCGTCTCTCCACAATTCTTCTTCTGTTTTTCTTTCCCACTCATTCCAGGAACCGGCAGGTCAACAATTTCTTATATTGGGTGATTAACGTCTTAACGTTGAACATGATAAAACTATCTTAACCCATGTTTTCTCATTTTGGCATTAATTGGTGCCACTTCTAGACACGTTACTTATTCTTAACTTTTTCCCAATCTGTCACTCCACTGATCCATCTTATCTAAGCATTCTTATTTCCACCAGGTGCATTCGTCTTTCTCTTTCTTTTTAACATACTTGGTTTTAAGACTGTTTTGACTATCCCTAAAGATTAATTGAAATGTTTCTCTTACACAACACACTACTTGTTTCCTTCCACTTCATCCGTCCAACCCAAATTCTATTGCATCAAACTCTATCTATTTCCCATAATTCTGTTTACCAATCATAAGTACTTAAATCTATTACTTTTCACAACCATTTTAACATTTAAAGATATCATTTTTATTTGTACCATCTTTTTGCACATACAATGGCCTCTATATAACATATGAGGCCATCTTCTTCCGTTCTACTTATGTCTACTCGTACAGTTGCCCTTTGCTGTAAGTATAAATTTTTAATTAGGCGTAAATATTTGTCATCAATACTAGATTCTTGCATTATCTGAAATAATGTTTGATGTTGCACCTTGTAAAATGCTTTTTCAGCAGCAAAAAGTCTATAAAGCATGCGTAGACTTCACCATTTACGTCTCGAGCTCTTTGTATCAATACTTGTACGAAAAATAGGGCCTCTCGCGTTCCCAGTCCGCTTCTAAACCCAAACTGAACACTGCTAATGTTTTCTTCAAGTTTTCTATATATGCGAGACTGAATAACAGTAGGAAGGATTTTGAGTGCATGGCTTATTAAGCTTATAATTCTGTAATTAGAGCATCTGGTGGCATTTGCCTTTTTGGGGAGAGGGATGAAGGTGGAAACTAGCCAATCTGTAGGACTAAACAAAATCTGTATACTAAACAAAATCTATAAAGTTTCATAGATTTTACTCAGTAGACTCGTTAGGAGTTTGAGTTGGTTGTTTTCAAATAGTTTTAATATTTCAGCTTGTATGTTATCAGGTCCAGGTGCTTTGTTGGTTTTTAGTCTTTTTATTGCATATGAAATGTTACTTCACTGAGCGTTATTTCTGGTCCTGAACATCCAGAAACACTGATTTTTCCTCGAATAAATCTTCCATGTATTACCTCCATCTCTCAAGTACTCTCTTATTTTCGTAGAGCAGCATGTTGTGGTCGTCTAGTATTAAGTTATGACTTCGTGATCCGTTTCCTCCCGTTAAGTTTTTGATCTTTGTATGTAAGTTAAAAGTATCATAATTCTATTCTAGGGATTCTATTTCTATGCATTGATCTTGTAGCCATGATTCTTTTGCTTCTTTAATCTTTTTCTTAATGATTTTGTTTATTTTTTTGTACCTTTACTTATTCTTATTTCTGTGTTTTCTTCGTTCTTCCATTAGCTCTAATATTTCTTGTCTCATCCATGGCTGTTTCTTTATATTGTTTTTTGGTTTAAGTTTATTATCTACCACTAAATTACAGATATTTTCAATTTTATTCCACATTTTTTATTATTGATCTCCTCTTTCACTTCTTCTCTTGTGGTTCTATCTTTCAACTTCTGGATGTCCGGACGTTATAAGGAACTATATCATACGCTTTCTTATGATCAATAAATAAATTGTTTCTTTATTTCTGTGTTTTGTCATTAACTACCTTATAATCAAAATTGCATCCATTGTTGATCTTCCTTGCATAAAGCAAAACTAATTATTGCATACTTCGGTTTTTCACGTATCTGTGTATCAATTAATCTCTCCCATTTTCACTCTCTTCTTTTTATAATGTCACGAAGTGGTTTTATGGTCCTGTAATTTCTACATTGATGTATATCTCCCTTCTTTTTGTAAACAAGTACCAATATATTGTTTCTCTATTCGTCTCTCATTTATTCTACTTCCATAATTCTAATAAATAAACCCGTTCGATAACTTGTTCCTGTCTCTAATAATGCTGTCCACACTTCCAGAGGAACATCATCTGATCCAACTACTTTTTATATGGCTATTAGTAAAGGTGAGAACAATCTTTAGAAACTATTATCTACCACTCATCTAATCATAAATCTCAAAAGTCTTTATCCTCAGATGTTTTTTTTTCTACCTTGTTGTTTGAGGCCTTTCTACCTTCAAGCTTTAAAAAAGCTTAAATACGTCAAAATGTAGTGTTACAGGCGCGTTTTAAGAAATCTGAACCATATTATGAGAAATGAGTAGAGATACGGTTTGTTACAACTTGTTCTTTAGGGCAAAGTATATAAAACAACAGAACCTAGAAAAAACGTCCAACAAGTCTATAACCAAGCTTCTGGGTATAGCTAGAAAATAAGAATAGGAATAGCCAGGAAAGACACCAGGAAAGTATACGCACCGTAAGAAGAAGAAGAATCAGTTTGTAATATTGATAACTATATTGATTGTTAATAAAAATATTTTTTTGAGAAGGAAACCAATATGTATCCAATATTGTAACAAAATCTATCACCTGTGTTGCATAATATAACTATTATTCGACGTGTATACTTTTTACGTTTTGGATTGCTAAACCAGTTCGCAAAACCATCCACTGGGAATCAAACACATTCGTCTAGATTAAAACCGCTAATTGAATGCAGTAAACTTTGTTTTGATGCTTCTGCTGCACTTTAGTAGAACTGTAAATATTTTCTGTGTTTAGGGTCACACAAATCAAATGGTTCATTTCGTGGTGCGGTTTTGGTATTGAGTGAGGACTAAATTTACTAATATTTTCTAAGTACATATGTGAAATTATAAAAATATAAGAGAGTATAAGAAATATCAGATTTGTAAATCGAAATCTGCTTGTCAAAATAAAAAAGCTTTTGAAAAATTAAAGCATTAAAACATAAAACATAATGTATATATACTTAAAAATATATTACGTGTCCACTTATCATCGCAGTCAGCGAAGAGAAAAATGTTTGGATAAATTTATTTTTTAAATATAAGATCCTTTACGTGACAGTTTTTCTTTTTAATACTTATTTATCTTTTTATATTTGCTGACTGGCGTTATATTATTTCAGTTTTTTTTTGGCTTGATTTCATCTCTTTATTGAGAGATACAGTTTAATATTTTTGTAGTCGGTGCTTTTGACCGTGAGCCGGTACATACGTATCAAAGATATTTGTGTTGCAGTTTTACAGTTTTAGATATTGGTGTGCTTTTTATAGTTAATAATACGGTATGTGAACCTTGTGTGTGGTTCTTTTTATAATATTTCTTAAGTCTAGTATTTTAGTGGAAAATATAGTCAAATGCATGGTGATCTGTAGTAGTATTTTTTATTTGCAGGTTATATGTTCTTACGAGAAAGAAATAGAGCGTATTTAGCCATATGGGCTAAAAGTGAGAGCCACGATTAGGTAAGTGGACCTCTTGAAGACCAAGATGACGTTTTGGAGAACAATGACCACGACTCTAATTCAGAGCAATTAGAAGGAGAAGAGCTACCAGATTTTACCGAAACTCAGCAAGATCTAAATACTCGTCTGTGTTTTGTGGAAAGGGACAGAAAGGCGTTGTGAAATAAATTTTCCAAAGCTGTTTCAAAAATAAGACCCGGAGCAGAAATATGGTGACTCAATTTCCTGGAGTAATTGAAAAAGGAAAGATGAGGGAAATATAAACCTGATTCAAAATAAAAAGTGGGAAAAATATTACGAAACGCTATTAACAGAAAGTAGGCACGAATTTATGGAAAGACCTGACCATATTTCAATGACAGAAAACTCAGAGGTGCATAAGATAAACAAAGAAGAACTGAGAAAAGAATTGAAACAAATGAAAAATGGAAAAGCACCCGGGCCTGGAGACATTCCCATCGAGTTGGTGAAACATGGACCGGATGCTCTTTTGGAAAGCATAGTGAATATTTTTAATAAATGCTTAATTGAAGGCCAAACGATTCCAGACGACTGGAATTTGGCCCACATTAGCCCCATTTACAAAAAGGGAGACAGAAAAGAATGCGGAAATTATAGAGGCATTAGCGTAACTAGCTCGCTGGGAAGGTTATATGGTCGTATATTGAAAAGAAGAATAGAAGAGGAGTATAAAGAAATTGAAGAACAAAGCGGCTTCAGAGCAGGAAGATCGTGCGTGGACAACACATTTACCCTTCAACAAGTAATTGAAAAACGAACAGCTCGAAACCTCCCTACGCATCTGGTATTTATAGATCTGGAGAAGGCTTATGATACAGTCCCTTTAAAACTCTTATTTAGTGTCTTGACGAAAACGGACCTTAGTAAAACATATCTAAAAGCAATACTGAACATCTATAAATGTCCTCAAAGCACTGTAAAAACAGGAAATACTTTCTCAAGGGTATTTACAGTAACGAAAGGCTTGAGACAAGGGTGTTGTCTTTCCCCCACCCTATTCAAAATATATATCCAAGAAGCACTGCACCAGTGGAGACAAAAATGTGCGGGAATGGGGTTGAAGCTTAACAACCATTATCTGACAACGCTGTTCTTTGCAGATGATCAAGTACTAATTGCAAGCTGTGAAGAAGATGCAGATTATATGCTTAGAAAGCTGAAAGATGAATACGAAAAATGGGGGATGAGTATGAATATGTCTAAAACAGAATATATGCGAATAGGCAGTGAAGACGAAGACCCGGATTTGGAAATTAGACAAATGAAAAGGTGTTACGAATACAAATATTTGGGAAGTATTATCTGCAGTAAAGGAACAACGAAACGAGATATAGACTATAGAGTGCAACAAGGCAGGAAGAGTGTTCAAATTCTGAATTCGATACTTTGGTCCAACAAAGCTACTATGAGAACTAAAATGACTATCTACAAAGTAATTGTAGAGCCCATTCTTACATATGGAGCAGAATGTTGGCAAATGACAGTAAAAGGAAAGAAAAAAGTTGACACGGTTGAAATGGACTACCTAAGAAGAGCTTGCCGTATATCAAGAGTAGAACGTATACCTAATTCTGAAATTAGAAGAAAAACAGATAGAGTACATACAACTTCTGAAAGAATAGAAACTAGACAGTTAATATGGTATGGACACGTACAGAGGATGGACGACAACAGATGGCCAAAAAGAGCTATGGAATACAATCCAAGTAATAGAAGGAAACGAGGAAGACCAGCCAAGTCTTGGATACAAGGTGTTATGGAAACCATGAAAGATAGAGCTATTGATGAAGACACCTGGAGAGATAGAAAAAGATGGCGATCGAAATGCGGGAAGCGGCAGAAGCTGTAGGATCCCCGCTTATATATATATATATTGAAAAAGTCAGAGAAGCTGTTTAAAAAAAAAGACCTGGAGCAGAAACATATTGACTCAATCTTCTAGAGTAATTGGAAAAGCCAGAGAAGCAAAAACCATTATTGATGCTTGGTAATTGTTTTTTCCAGACTCCGTCATAAGCGAAATAGTTTAGCGAACGTATAGTAATTAGCGAACACACAAAAAAATATATTCTAAAGCTTCGGACAAATGACAGTAGAGAAAGAGATAGACCGGTATAAATATAAAAGGAATTAAAGTACTTATTGGTCTTTTATATTTTGTTAAAGACTTGTGGTCATCTCACCTACATTAGAGAGATCTGTGGGTACAGGACGGAACTAGCGTAGAGATTTTTTGTCTTACAATGAGAATTAATTGATTTCAATTTGTGTTGCGATCGCTTGCCTTTGACGGTCTTGATAATAGAGAGGAACGGAAACAGTACAATAAGCTATCTCCTATATGACAATTTTTTGATGGATTTGTTGAGCGATGCAAAGCCAATCAAAAGCTTGAGTTATTTCGCGGCAAATGTGGATTTCGGCAATATATACCTAATAAACCTGCAAAGTATGGTACCAAAATATTAGTGCTTGTTGATTCCACGTCATATTAAACCTATAACCTAGAGGTGTATGTTGGGACTCAATCAGGTGGGCCCTATAACGTTGACATTAGCGCCTCCTTAGTCGTACAAAGATTAATTAAACCAATTTCTGAAACTGGAAGAAATGCAAGTTTTGATAATTGGTTTATATCGATACCTTTAGCCTTAGATTTGCTAAAAAAGTACAAACTAACTGTTATGGTCACAATTCGGAAAAATAAAAAGAAATTCCTAAAATTTTTACCTCAAATTTAAAGGAGCGTAAAGTTACTTGGAGCATTTTTGGTTTTACCAAAGATATGACTTTGGCATCCTACAAGCCCAAGCAAAACAAAATAAATTATTGTCAACAATGCATTACAAAGACGAGATTGATCCAGAAAATGGAGATGCATACAAGCCAACAATGATTGCATTCTACAATCCAAGAAAGGAAGGTACTTACTCTGTGTCACGAAAAAATTTTCGATGGCCACTAACATTTTTTTGTTACTTCCTTAAATATGTTTGAAATAAATAGTCATATCTGACAAAAATAACAATACTCATAATACTCGCCGAAATTTTTTAAAATCATTAGCAATAAGTCTCATTACACCGCAACTTGAACGTAGTCGAGAAATGATTTAAAGACATATTGGACATCCCGGAGGTATCTACGCAACATAGTCAGTATGACGTTGCAGGCAGATGTCATTTTTGATCGTCGAAAAAGAACAGAAAAACGAAGATCCTATACGTAGTGTCAAAAGTATATATGCCGAGAACATACTTCCCAGCTTTGTACTGACTGATATAAAAGCCAGCAATAAGTGAAAAATTGTAAAGTTAGTTTAAAATAAAAGAATTTTGGTTTATATTTAAGTAGTACTTGTTTTTTTTTATCATTTAAAACCAAAACTTTGTATACGGTCGATTTTACCGTGCGCGTGTTACAGCGTAAGTTTTTTGGCGCGTATAATGCTGAGTAAAAGTTGATTTTATAATAAGCGAATGAACTATCTTACAATAAAGTCATCCCAGGAATGTAATATGTAACTTATATTGCCAATATTGGCAATATAATGTTAAAATTCTTCTACTTTAAAATGTGTAATATATGCCTGAATTGTCAATATGGATAAGTCAGATAAAATTAAATTATTAAAAAAATTTTTCACAGTAACAAAAAACAAAATTTATTTAATTTATTAATGTTTTTTATTTTAAAAACGTTTTTGGAGGTAGAAATTGAAACATCAAAAATAAACTTAAATTGTGGCTTATTCCTAATAAACATAGTTTATTAGGAATAGCATCAATTATTACTTCATAATTTTCAAATCAAAATATTCCGAAAACGGTACACAGTATCGAGTTTTACCAAGAGTACCTTTTTCGTGTAAAATTGAATGATGTTTAAGTTTACTTGAAATTTTGATTAATAATTATACTCTTAAAAAAGTTATATTGACTAATACTTAGTACGATTCCTGTAACTAGCGCCCTCTATGAGAATCAGATATAAAAACAAATTAATGGGATGTATGAGCTTCCAAAACATATTCGTATAACATTTCATTACAATGTTACCAGTAGTTTCGGCAAAATCGTAAAAAATGCGTAAAATTTTTTTTTCTTCAACGCCCTGTATCTTGAAAACGGATGGCGTTACAAACATTTTTTACTAAGCAAATCCCAATTATTTTTCAGTTTTTTACCTACCCTAGAGACGGGGTTACCTTTTTTTGAAACACCCTGTATAAGAGATTTAAACAAAATTAAGCTATAAACTTTAAGAATCTGGCTAATGGAGGTTAAATTTGGTAAATATTTCTATGGTAATTTTTGATTAGGATATTGAGGCAAACTTTTTTATTTGTAATGATAAAGTAATATGCATATCTGAATTTACATGAATTTTACGAATATATTGGTTTTTATTCGCTGTGAGCTGACCGTTTATCTTAAATTAAAACTTACGTATTAAAAGTTTCACATCTTTGTCAACAATTAATATAGAACCATTTACCAAAACTTAAAATGCTTGGTTTAAGTTGTTCTATAACTTCCATTAGCCAAATTTTTAGAGGTTTTAGCTCAATTTTGTTTAAATTTCTTATGAACTAATTAGTTCACAACTTTTAGTGAAATTATTGATGTTTAACATTTATAACTTTTTTATTAACAAAGATAAAGTAGTAATTTTGCAAGGGTTATTTTAAAGTTGAAATAATTATCTTTAAAATGAGGAGGTTATGGAAGATAATCGCACGTACTAAAGATGAGTTCTACTATAAAGTAGTGAGTTATAATTGGAAAAACCCCGTCGAATGCCTATTTTTCAATTGTTTTTTACAAAATTTGTTTTAATCCAGTTCTAACAATCGGATCTAAATTTACCAAACGCCGTTTTGTTAATTTTTCAGAAGTTACAATTAAATATCTCTAATAATTTAGGAGATACAATAAATGAAACAATTAAATTGGTAATATAATCTTGGATTCTACGCACCATAAAATATAAACAGCGCCAGCTTTAAGGTAACGAGAGGACATAAAAGGACATATTAAACCCCTCCCTGGCTCCTAGAGTACTTGTAAAAACAATTAAAATTCTATTACTTGTAGTTTTGAAGTGTAGATTGGTTGCTGGTAATTACTGGTTACAGATGAGTAAGATAGAGGAGTTTGGTACTTACATTGATGTAAGTCAGTATCATTACCAGTAATTTCAGATTTAATTTTAATTTATTTGATCTGAATACGGTCCTGATCCGCTGTGAGTTTTTGCGAAAATGCCGTTGCAAGCAAATACTTTTATTGATAATTGACTGCTGTATTTATTTTGTTCTTGTATGCTTTGATAATTTTAATAATAATAAAATATATGCCACAAATTCTGCTTAATATGCACAATGAAACTATTATATGACATGTTTACTACTGTTGTATAAACATATATAATTATTATTGTTATTATTACCCTGTATTTTATTAATTTGTCGAGATCAATCAATCAAAAACGTGTATATCGGGACTGAACTAGCACTTATTTTCTTAAAGAAAATAATTTCTTTAAAAGTGCTAATAAGGAGTGATTTTCACAATGTTTTACCAAAATAAATGATCAACTTTATTTTGAGCGTAACTCGCTTAGTTTTGATGCTAGAAACTTAAAAAAAAAAAACAAAATACAGTTTTTTTTAATACTTTCAAAAAGTTTAGATGAGTTTTTCCCGAAAGTGCTTTTGCTAACAAAGTCGAATTTTTTAAAGTTGTTATTGTACTTCCAGTCTCCGGTAAGAATACATAGTTTGTCATAGTTGGTCATAGTTTTCCTAATAAAATCTGAATTTTTGGAAATATTTACGAAAAACCGTTTAAGCTTTGTCAAGCGGCATAATTTTAAAACGTTAGCAGACGGCGTAGGTACAATTTTACCTGTTATATATTATCTTTAAAATTTTTTAATCTAAAGGAGAATATTTGTTAATTTTATAATAATATTATTTATTAAAACCATAACTGGTTAAAATTTTTTAAATATTGCAATAAATAAATAATAATATTTAGTAATTTGATCTTGTACTGATTTATAAACAAAGATTAGAGCCAGTGGCAACAAAATAGGTTAGTAGTAGATTTATAATATATGCAAGCAAACCCAAATGTATCGCCCATTGTAATTTGAGCGTTTATGTTGATGTTCTTACTAATGATCATTATTTTTGTATGATCATTAGTAAGAAAAAATGTATACGGTACAAATTTACCTATGTCGTCGTTTATGGACGTAGAAACAATTTAAGCCTCTTTCTGGAAACTGAATAAAGATTTTTTTGATACATTTTGCATACATGATCTGCTGGATAAATGTAGAGATGTTACAAAAGTTTAAGTCCCGAGCTTTTAAAAAAAATTATCTCAATTTAAAAACTCAAAAGGCGAAGTTGTAGCTATGTAGCCCGACGAAACACATGCTCTTTTGACATATAATGTGTGAACTTTCAGTAACGAATAACTCCAAAAAGATTGACTTTTTGAAAAACTGCAAAGAAAATTTTTGTCTAATAATTCACTATTCTAGCGAGTACCATGGCTTTTTTGTGTAAACTTTTCTATCTCTAGTTGGGGTGTTTACCACCCCCAAGGGAAAAGCACATATTGTGAGTAATGTTAATTGTGTATAAGTTTAAAATCACAATACTTTTGTAAACCCATTTTACAATATTTAACATAAACTCTAGGGCCGGCAAACTAAAGCACATAAGTCAAAAAAATCGATTTTTCTTTTTTAACATGCATAGTCCATATATTTTTTTTCCACCGACTGACTTAAGCACATAAGTGATAGACGTTTATTTTACATTGATTTTAAGTAGCGTACTTTTTCAACCTTTTAATTCCTATAAATCTTTAGACCTTATAAAGAACATAAGTTGACTTATGTGAAAAAGTACAACTGATATAATATTCAGTTTTGCAGATTTATAGGCATGACTTAAGTTGTTAGGTACCTCAAGTGCTTGACGTTATCGTTATGTTATAACGATATACTGTAAGAATATTGTTACGATAAATTTTGACCCAAAAAACGGTAAATATGTTATTTACTGATATGCCTATTCATTCGAGTATTTTCTAGGTCATGTTTACCTGACACATGATAAAAACACCAGTTCGAAATTTCTGGAGGCCCGCCGATGTGAAAATACCTGTTTGCTGCCACTCAGTCTAGTCTAGAGGGTTTTCGACTTTTCGAGATAACGGCAATTTATGTATATAAATCAAAACATTTTTATATGGAGGAACAGTAGATTTTGAAGACGCGCTCGCGATTTTAATTGTTACGTTCGCCTATATAAATTATGTATTATTCGTTAAATAAACTGATATAAATTATTGTGCTTTTTAATGAATTAAGAAAAGAACAATATAATAAATTATTAAAGACATTATAAATTAAATAAAGACATAGCTGTTAAATAAATTCACTACAATATACAGATATTTAACTTTAGGTAGGTACCTACTTAAAACATGTTTAGTCTACGAAGGAAAAGTAATGTAAACAATATTAATTACTTCGAGTTTAAATTATATAAATTCAGTTAGTTTTGTTCTAAGATTCTTAAAGAATGGTGATACTTAAAGATATTTCATTGTAAAGAGCCACAGTAATGGATTTTTATAGAGGAAAAAAAAACTGGTAAATTTGGTGTTAAACCAAAAAGCTATTGTCGAAGGTGAGTGTTAAACATTTTTTAAATAAATTGTAGGCAATTTGAGAAGTTTTCGTATGAATATTTTTGTTCCTACATTGGTTTTTATTGATATCTTATTTTTCAGGTAACCGAAATCAGCAACCAACAAGCAGTGATTTGATCGAGAATGAACTTCAACATCGTCAGGCATTCAGGCTATTGGTGAAGGTAAGAGTAAAACATTTTTTAAATAAATAGTGGGCAATTTAAGGAGTTTTTGTAAAAATATATTTGTTCCTACATTGGTTTTTATTGATGTTTTATTTTCAGCTCACCGAAATCAGCAACCAGCAAGTAGCGATTTGATCGAGAATCAAACTTCAACATCAGCAGGACTTTATGGAAACAAGTTTATTGCATCAGATTTGGATTGTTCAAGTGATGATTCCATACAAGATATACATTATCAACCTCCAGAAATAAAAACATATGCTCGAGGAGCGAATCAAATTGCATCTTGTCTCTTTAAACATCTTCAAACAAACCTACCTAATAACACAAGAAGTGTAATTTTTTACTCTGATACCTGTGGAGGTATCTCAGTGAGTTGTATGTTTGCGTGGGCTGTACATAAGCAACAATTAGAGAGAATCGACCATAAATTTATGGTTCCCGGACATAGCCATTTAGAAGTTGATACAGATCATGGAATAATAAAAAAAAAGAAAAAGAAAACAGAAATCCAAATATATTATCCTCATGACTGGATACAACTTATTAGGTCCAGAAGTACCAAATTTTAAGTTGTGGAAATGCAGAATACTGACTTTTTGGTCTTTGCACTAAAAGGCTCTTTGGTATTAAGAAATAAAGATGTAGATGGAAAGCAGTTTAAATGGTTGGACAAAAGGTGGCTCCGCTATGACATGAATCTTTTCCATGAATGAACATCCTTTATACCTAATGACATCCCAGTTATATCACTATTGTCTTTACTTATATCTAAAGAAAAAAAAAAAAGATGACTTAATTTCTCTACTAACATTAATACCAAATGTTTTCCATAAATTTTATATAGATTTGCCTAGTAAGAAAAATGTAGTTAATGTGGATCCTGATATTTTAAATAATGAGGATGAATAATATTATCAAAATATTGTGTTGTAACAAATTAAAATACATAGCTGTACTGTTAGACATAAGTCATATATGCCAGTGTTCTTTTGAACAAAGTCAGGAAAAACAATTTTCCATACTTTTTATAGAGTCATACTTAACCACATACACTCTCATAAAATACAATAAACGTTTTTAAGAAATATTAAATTATTTTTTTTTATAGTTTTATTCAATTTCTGAAAATCTACACTTTTTGACTTAAGTGCTTTAGTCTGCCGACCCTACAGCTTTTAAATCGTTAAATGATATGATATTACTATTTTAATGAAAATAAGACACAATTAAAGATTAAAACAAGTTTATTGACGTTTCAATCTTTACTTCAGAAATCGTTCCCGAAAAAAGTGGAGATTAAAACGTCAATAAACTTGTTTTAAACTTTAATTGTGGCTTATTCCCATTACAATAGTAATTATTTTAAAATGCCACAAGAACATAGCTTCAGAACAATATTAGGAAACCGTAATGGACCCAGCGTTATTTAAAATTTTCGGAGATTGGAAATTCTTTACGAAAAACTGGCACATTGTCAAAATTCAATCAAATGATATAGTATGATAAAAAGAAGCCTTTCTCTTCAATTTGGTGCTTTTAGAATTCATGTAAACCCAAAAATTTACGCATAATAACGTTCAAAATAAAAGAGTTTTGGGAAAACAATTGCAATTTTGCAATAACTATTTAGTAAAACTTTTAAACCTGAAAATTTGTGATATTGTTTTTATTCTCACGCGAAATCAAAATTTTTGTGTATTTTTAGAAAAGTTTTCAAAAAATCAACTTTTGAAGCTACTTTCCAATAATTAAGCAAAAAAATTAACAAAAATTACTTTACAAGCTCTCATTTTAAAGGATTTTCCATATTTTTTCAGTAAAATTCACTGTGTCGCTTTTCATATACCGATTGACGGCATTGACGCTGTTAATATTATATTGTTACTAAGTAAAAAATGACGTTTAATCTTTTTCATATTTTATTTATTACATATTGTCATCACCAAATCTATCATAAGCAGTTGTTAGATACACCTGTATCAACGAGTGTCATGAAAATCGTTAGTTCCCTGGTGTATATAGAAAAGTAGACTTAGCTTAAGTTTGTGTATAAATATTTGTAAAAGAGATAGGCATTCTAAAATATTTGTATAGTTCCCTAGATACACAATAAAAACGCTAAACAATATTGTATCTTTTTTTTAATTGTTTTTAATTAAGAAAACCAAGAGTTTTAATTAAAAAAAACCTTTCGAGGTATTTTGTCGGATCTCACTTACTCCTATACAGTAATAAATCTTTAACAGAAAGAGGACGGACACAATTAGAGTAGCACAATGATAATCTTTCACATAAACGGAACGTTGGAATAACCAAATAGACTTCGTGTTTGCCTTTCCGTTATTTGAAACAGGCAAATTTTAGCGTTTAGACTCTTTTATGTACTTTATATAGAAGAGAGCCCCAGGCACGTAGCTGAGAATGAAACGGAATTGCGGCAAATATGTTTCGCAATTTTTTGAACTAATTTATTTTATTTAAGTAGAAATGTGATATTTACTGTAAGATCCGGCTTATGCAGATTCAGGTTCTATACTAAGCGGGAGATTTGTATGCATAATAAGGTAATGGCGACAATTATAATGTGTTCAATATACATACATACATATATATATATATATATATATATATATATATATATATATATATATATATATATATATATATATATATATATATATATATATATATTGAGATGATTGGTGTTTAAAGAAAATAATTTATAAGTTACACACTAGATAATGTTAGATATAAAAAATATTTGGATATTTTAATAAGTTATATACTAGAGAATTTTATAAAAATTATTTATATGATGGTATTCTTAAGAAATTAGCATATAATAAGTGTAAAAAGTTTTTTTTTTAATAATTATAATTATAATATATTTAAGTGAGCCATGTGCATAGGCAACCAGATATACCTACTTTGAATAAGTGTCATAGGTTACAGAAATTAATAATTACGAATATAAGTGGGTTTATAATAATATGTTGTTTAAAATGTATAGTTTATTAAATTAGAGTGTTTAAGTTACTGATTTAAGTTTATATTCTGATCTAAAAAGCCTAAATGTCGATAAAATTCTCGATAGAATAGTAAAGAATTCTCTAGAATACAGAATTTAACCTTTGTTTAAGGTAGAACGTTCTCGAATATGGTTATGTCTGTGAAATGGACATAACCAGAAGATATACTTTTTCGAGAATAATCATATAGAACAATTCGAATATGATTTCTTGCCAGATGATTCTGGAACATGGAAAAAGATATAAATACCCGGTGATTTGGATTCAAGAGTCAGTTACAGTCAGATGGCCAGTCAGTTAGTAAGAAAGTTAGTTAGAAGATAGACACATTTAGTTAGTGAAGTCAATTGTTCAGTAAGTTCAAGATAGTCAGTCAGAAGGTCCAGATGTTCAATATAATAAGTTCAATGAAGATTAAGAAACAGTATAAAGATAATATTATTGAAGATTAAAAATTATGTTATGTAACAATGGTAATTGGATAATGGAGGGAAGTATTAATTAAAAATTAAAATTATATAATATATTTGGTGATTGGATATTGGTATATTGAAAAGAAGAATATATATAAATGCTGTTAAGAAGAAAAATATTTTAAATTGGTGGAAGCTGATAATTGGAAAAAGTAATTTCACAAAAACAAGGATAACCGAGGCTGAGAACGAAGACATTGAGTGGTGATTAAAATCTTTATTTTGGAGAACATTTTATTTAGGCATTCAGTGAAAGAAAGGTACAAAATTTTGTTAATATAATTTATTTAGTATCATAAGAATTTCAATTTTAAAGATAGTTTGTTTAAAATTTACATTATCTATATAATTTAATTAGTTTCATAGGAATTTTAAATTTAAAGATAGTTTATTTTATATTTTACATTGGTTATGTTAGATATATATATATGTGTGTTTCATAATAGATATAATAAAGATAATTTCAAAAAGTGCTTACAAACTAATTCTTTGAGAACCGCGATAAAAACCCTATATATATGTAATATTAAAAACACTCATTGCTCATCATTCACAAATAATACATCATAACAATATATATATATATATATATATATATATATATATATATATATCGTTATGCTATTTAAATTGTATTATATTGCTTATTTAGAAAAAATCCTGTCTAGATTTATTAAATGATCTAATCTCCAATTAATCACAATAAATCAGCATTAATTAATTACAACCTCAGGCTATTTGACTTGTACTATTTACCTTTGATCGTGGATTCAAAATATTTTCCAATTGGCTTCCTAATTAGGATAGGTAATATGACCTGAATAAAATACATAGAATTTCAACTGAACTATATGTGAGATGTCCTTTATTTTAATGAAATTTTATATAACAATCAATCCTGTAATATTTGCAATATACTAACTTTAAATATATGAGAAGTTGTTTTCTATCATGGACCCAAATGTTATTTTACATTGATTTTTAATATGTGTTATAACTAAGCTCTTTTTATAATTTTTTTTTAAATGATCGCAAAATTAACTGTCTCTATTATTTATTCAATTTATTTAATAAATAAATGAAAACCACACTCCATGCTCTAATGAAAATTGACTGACCTTTCTTTCTCTGCCGTTGCAATTCTATGGCCACGCCACAAAAAAAATCCTTTCTCTGCTTCTGCTCCTATTGTGGTCCAGATGACGTACACCTTTCTCCTATCTGTCCTTGTATCTGCAACCCAACACTCGTGTTAGTCTATGCAGCCTCCTTTTGAGCCAATCTCCGCGCCTGTTTATAACTCCAAATGTTTCCGGCTTCGTCTGATATTAATATTCTTATACCCTTTGGTTTTTCTATCTCTCTGTAGCCCGTTCCTCACACTGGTCAGCTTTTACACAGCAAATAAACACACCCGGTAAATTACGTCTTCGGGACTTCAAACAAACACAAATCACAAAGCTCCTTCCTTCTTGGACGACGAAAACTGACTAACTCTTTTTTCCTCTCTCCTATCTCATAGCCAAAACCACTACCTCCTTGCATTCAAAAATTGACCAATAAAAATCATCCACCTCTGTGACGTATATCGTTACCAACCAACTCTCTTTATAAAACGTCATTCGGGTAATTCCAGAAAACAACATTCTTTAATTATTCTAACTAAATCTATCTGCTTTACAAATATTTCTTACTAATAGCTGCAAACGATACCTGTTTCTCAATTCAATGTCTTTTGTTAATAAACTTTTACCGATATAATCTTTCGGGGAGAAAAACCACCGCAAATCCCGGTCTATTGTTTAAACACTTTCTATATACACTTTTATTCCGGGTAAATCCATTCCACAATAACCGACTTATTTAAATTTCTTATCGATAATATTTGAAAGTCTTGTCTCTGAGGCCTAATGAACAATTCTTCGAACAACTTAAAATACATATTTTGTCTTATACAGGATGTTTGAAAATCTGTATGTCCGTGTCTTTATGAAATATCAATAATTTTAATTTTTATTTAAGTAATAAAATTTGTATATCGGTTTTTTATTGCTTATGGACATTCAAAAGTACAACAATATATATATATATATATATATATATATATATATATATATATATATATATATATATATATATATATATATATATATATATATGTGTGACAATTCTCTATCTTTGTTGACCTTCCTTAGTACTTTCTTATTAGTGTTTCTTGCTGTTTAAAGTATCTTCAGCATCCGTCTATTAATTTTGTTCATGTTTAATACTTTTAGTATTCATATCTTTGCTCCACACAAGAGTACAGACCAAATATATCAATTATCCATTCTTTGTCTTAGTTCTAAACTGAGCCGATTATTGCAAAGAAATGTCTTTATTTTTATAAAAGTAGTTTTAGTCTTAGCTGTTTTGCATTTTATTTCTGTCTGGATATAGTTGCTTCATGATAGTTCCAAAACATGTAATTTTTTGAACCTTTTTAACTTGAACTTTATTTATTTGAAGCTCTGCATCTAGATATGGGTTATGACTAAAGTCTAAAAAATTGGTTGTGTTTGAATTTATTTTAATACCCATTTCCTCTCCTACTTCGTGAATACAATCAAGTAGAATTTGGACACCTTCAATATTTACTATATCATTCGCATATCAAATTACATTAATTAATTCTCCTTTGGTTTTTATTCCATGTGGCTGTTTTTCAAGTGACTATTTAAATAGCTGGTCCAAGTAAAGATTAAACAATTTGGGGACAAAATGCAACCTTGTTTAACTGCGCTTTATATGGAGATTTCGTTGGTGTAGTTGTCTTCAATTTAATTTAATTTAATTTTGTTCTAAAGCTATTTTCTTGTGGCATTTTAAAGTAATTACTATTTAAATGGGAATAAGCCACAATTAAAGGTTAAAGTACGTTTATTGACGTTTCAATTTCCACTTTGGAAATCGAAAAAGATAACGAGTATCTGTTTCGGTTTAAAAAAGAGTATTTCTTTCACTGGTAGCTCCACTCTCAAAGTAATGTTGATTTGCAAGAAACAATACTATCAGAAAGCGTTGCTTTATGTATAATACCAGTATCGGTAGAAATGGCCAATAAGTCGACATATTCATTATATTCAAATCCTTATGTGCTTTAATTCAGAGAAAATGTACATTGATTCCTTTGGTTAAAAGAGTTTGAATAATATCTTTAATTCTATAAATGTATGGGCAGTCTTGAAGTTTAGTGGTCCATATTTACTAATGGATTTTAACACTGCTAAGGAGTCGGACAAAATAATAATATGGGCAAAATCAACTTTAGCTACATAAAATAAAGCTTCATATATTGCAATAGCCCCTGCTGTATAAATCAAAGTTTCTGGGTTCAGTTTGAATTCCTATTCTCTATGTTCCGATGGTATAAAAAAAGCACATCCGGTTACATCTGGAGATTTAGACGCATCTGTATATAGAGCTATTGCCTCTTTGTATTTGCTTGTTATAGATAGAACAATATTTTTATTTAAATACATATTTTCACTATAATTTTTTACCATAATATCTGTATGTAAAAAGAAAGAAGAGTAATTTTTGAATATGTAGTTCGTTCTATCTATATTTTTTAAAAGTGCTATATTTTAATTATACGCTTCGAAAAGTAAGGGATATTTCTTTTTTTAGCAATATATATTTGTCAGGTCATGGCAATTCAAGGTCACTATCTTTTCGTATAGAGATGAGTTCAGTAAGTATACTTTAATTAAATATTTTTTGGACATAAACCTTTGTCTTATATTTAAAGGAGGTTCCAAGGCTTTCAACTATAAAGCTTGTACTGGAGTGGATCTCGTGGCTCCTAAACATATATTCGTAAAGCTGAGTTCGGTAAAACGTTGATTTTGTTTAGTAGTACATTACTTGCTGATCTATACAAAACACTTCCGTAATCCAAAATAGATCCCTCCTTCTAGGTCAATTTCTGGTCGAGTATCATCGAGATATTTAATTGTGTTTTTAAGCGAAAACTGGCGCCCGCCTAAATTGATTGTACTGGCATTAGGAAAGTTATGTCTGGTAAATAAACAAACTTGTGATTTACTGCAAGATAATTCGAAACCATTTTCTATAAACCATTTTTGCTGGAAACCATACACTTCATTCAGGTTTAGGAGTGCTTAGATATGTTATTTTATAACTGCTGTATAAGTCATCCAGAATATTTTAGGCAACAATTCTTATTTTACAAAAGAGCTTACTATAATGTGTCGTAATTAGCTTAGCTAGCTTAGGCACGATTTTTGTTATTCTGTTATGTACTTTATTTAAATACTTACTACTGTGAATGCTTTTTGTGACTACCTGTGCTCATTTTTCCTAAAATATTGCTTGTAGGCTTTAATTTTTACACATTTACTTGTTCTTGGTAAATTGTAGTATAATTTTAATTAATATATCAAAAGTTTACAGAATAAAAATAGTAAATTAGTTTCTAACAACAAACTGGTACTAACTTGTTAATGTTCGCTTAATTTCGCAAAACTTTTACATTTCCACGAATTAAAACTCAGATGAGAGTAAACCGCAGTTGGATTTTTAGAAAAGAAAATTTACGAATGGAGCACCTGTATTTAATGAAGATATACAGCATGCATACACACATGACAAGCATGTGTCTCATAAATTTTAATAGCTACCACTATATTTTAACCGAAACAGGGATGTATCATTAGTACACGAAGCATTAGGGCGTTTGATTAAAGTTTTCTATATGAATATTTACTGCATCTTATATATTATAAGTTAAACACATTGTCTCTTTGCATTTTATATTTCTAATTATAATATGACTTATTTTTTTGGTTTTAGATAATATTTGTGGGACTTGACAAATACGTTCTAAAAAAAAAAAATCTAATTGGCGTTTTAGTTTTCAGATCTGAAAAAACTAACCGTGCTGTAAATACAAAAATACAAACGCAAATGAAACAGTTACTACAGTTTTTTCAAAAGTAGCCACACAGTTATATTGCTCACACAATACACATACAGTGTGTAAAAGCCAAATGGAATAAATTCATTATTTAGGTTACTGTACATATTTATAAAAAATTCCGAAACACATCAAATTTAAATTATAACTTGACATTCTTTAACGTGAAAATGCAACCCCTACCTTTAACCTCCTTAGAATGACAGGTACAACCCCCAATTTTTAAAATAGGAAGTATAGGCTTGTGATATATCGTTTGAAAGGTCTTTTCATTCTCTATTCAAAAATGTGTCGCTTTTAAGTTTATGAAGATTAATTAAGATAAAATAAATTAAAATCATGTGGTTACCGAAATTAGCTAAAATATACTCAAAACTTATTTCCCGTTTAGGTCTTGATAATGAGAAAGTGAACAAAAACCATAGAAATGTGGTTTTTAGATGGTAACCATTAAAAAACTTTAAAGAATTTCCGTGGCAACGTTATTTTAACACGCATTAGTAAATTGTTTTATTTAAGTTGTCAGTATTTTAATTTAAGTAAAAAGTTCGTTCAATTCAATTCTGAAAAATAATTAGATTACCGGAAATGCATAAAATAACAGTTTTACAAATGATTGGTTATGGAGATAACATCCGAACACAACAGGAAGTAACTCGCCTATTTCATGATAAATTTCCTAATTTACCGCCTATATCCCAAGGAACAATACGTAAAATAGAGAAGCAGTTTCGCGAGTTTAGTCATGTAAGGTAGATATAAAAAGCAGCTGCCAATGCCGTGAGTGATGAACTCAAATTAGATGTGTTGCTTGAGTTTCAGGAAAATCCACATACAGCGAGTAGACAGGCATCCACTACATTCAATGCTAGCCATACATCGATAGTAAACATATTAGAAGAAAATAAATTGCATTCCTTTAAGATGATACCTACTCAAGAGCTCATGGAAGACGATTTTGATAGGAGAACTTTTTTTTGTCCGCAAACGATGGACATGTTGGATAACAATATTATTCAATTAGAAGACGTTATGTTTTCTGATGAGTGTACTTTTTCACTTAACGGTCATGCTAATCGGCAAAATTGCCGCTACTGGGCACGGAAAATCCTCACTGGATGGGAGAAGAACACAATCAATACCCTCAAAAGGTTAATGTTTGGGCAGGGATTGTAGGAAACAATATCATTGGTCCCTTTTTCATTAAGGGCAACTTGAATGGCAACAATTATTTGGCACTACTTCAAAATGATGTCATTCCAACGTTGACAAATTTATATCCTGATCAAGCAAACCCTCAATTTCCAGCGAATACGATATGGTTTCAGCAGGCTGGAGCACCACCACATTGCCAACTTAATGTCTGGCAGTACCTCGATACAATATTTCCCAATCGGTGGATAGGGAGACGAGGATCGATTGAATGGCCAGCGCGATCACCTGATCTTACATTATTAGATTTCTTTTTATGGAGATATGTGAAGAGCCATGTGTACAAAACTAAACCTTCTGATTTAAATGACTTAAAAGAACGAATAACGCTTGCGATTAGGTCGATCACGCCTGTTATGTTAAATAATGTTAGAAGGCAGTTTTATTTGAGATTAGGATGTTGCCAAGACGTTCGCGGTGAACATTTTGAACCTCTACTTCCTTAACATTCATAGTTCTTTTTCGTGTTCTACATTTTATTACGTTTTGCATTACATTTTAGTTTTTGATTGTATTGTAGCGAATTTCGGTAACCACATGATTTTAATTAAAAGCGACAACATTTTTGAATGGAGAATGAAAAGACCTTTCAAAAGATATATCACAAGCCTATACTTCCTATTTTAAAAATTGGGGGTTGTACCTGTCATTCTAAGAGGGTTGAAGGTAGGGGTTGCATTTTCACGCTAAAGAATGTCAAGTTATAATTTAAATTTCACGTGTTTCGGGATTTTTTATAAATATGTACAGTAACCTAAATAATGAATTTATTCCATTTGGCTTTTACACACTGTATGTGTTATTTAGTTGTCAAGACGTGATACTCCTGTCGTCAGAGACGAAAATGCCACTTAACCTCTTCAAATCATACGAACATGCTATATTTTACTGATAATACTAATTTTTGGCCGTAATCTGTACGCCGTAAAAAAATATTTTGAGGAAAAATGTAGCTAAGGTAATTTTAAAAGAATGTTTATTAGCACTTTTTACTTAAACTTAAACGTTCTCTCAGAATCAACGCTTGAAGTGACCGTCGATTTTAAATGTGTCACGTGCCTTCAACAATAGGTCTAAAAATGAACATCAGTAAGACCAAATTTATGACAAACTTAGTTCCCAGCGAACACCTAATCATCAAAAATCAAGTGGTAGAATTGACAGAAAAGTACATATATCTTGAAATCAGAATAGGCAAGGACAACCAAACTTGCGAATTTCAACGACGAATAACACTTGCTTGGGCGGCGTATCGTTCACTAAGAGACATCTTTAAGAGCAACATCCCGATAGCTATGAAACGGAAGACATTTAACCAATGCGTTCTTCCTATTATGACATAAGGAGCAGAAACTCTCACGCTCACAAAAACAACAGCACTAAAAATGCGAGTGGCACAAAGGCGCATGGAAAGATCAATTCTCGGCGTGACAAAAAAAAGACAAAATAAGGAATAAAGACTTAAGGAAAAAAACAGGTATCAGTGATGTCGTCGAACGTATAGCCAAGCTGAAATGGAATTGGGCAGGTCACATAGCCAGACTGAAAGACACAAGATGGACCAAAAAACTAATTGACTGGCGCCCAAGAGAAGACAAACGCAGCAGAGGACGACCACCAACCCGCTGGATGGACGACATTGGACGAATATCCAAGAAATGGCAACAAGAAGCACAGAACTGTAAAGAGTGGCGAAAAATGGGAGAGACCTATGTCCAGCAGTGGACAGAAGAGGTTGCATGATGACGTGCGTGAAATCGATGTTCAATAACATTTGTATCTGCTCGACGGTAAAAATTGTACATCTTTTGATTCAAATGTTCTATCGACAAAAATCAAGATGCGTTTTAAAGGTAAAGAGTGCAGTTTTTGAATGCAGCTTTTTTATTTTGCCGCGAATAAACTTAGCTTTTATAAAAGTGTTTAATAAGTAAACATGGCGCGATTTTTGCCATTTCTTATGATTCTTTTGAGATCAATACAATATATCCCTTATATTGACAGGCCACTAGAAAGTTTTGATTGCTGCAGCCTAACCTTCAAAACCTATAGAATAAAATTTTAGTTTTAAATATTGGATCTATTTTTTAAAAGAACCAAACTTCTGCTATAAACTACACCTAAAACCGTCTTCTTGGATGCATTTCCATTGACGTGGGATCGTTTGAAATGTAAAGCAATAAATTCTGCGTTTTTTATTCATATTTCAAATGCCTAATCTTTATTGACACAACTTAAAATTGAAATTGCACGTCATATGTTTTAAAGATTTATTTCTAAAAATAAAAATTTTAGTACGTCTTTACAAAGAAAGTGATTAATTGTATTGATCTCACGAGCATCATAATTTTATTTGATTTTTTACGTTTATTTATTTAACACCTTTATAAAAACTGAGTTCATTCACAGCGAAATACAAAAACTGCATCCTTTACCTTTAAAACTCATCTTGATTTTTGTCGATGTGACACTTGGATCAATAGATATCGAATTTTTACCGTAGAGCCGATACAAATTTGATTGAACATTGATTTCGCGCACGGGACTGACATTCAAAATCGATGGTCGCTTTAAGCGTTGTTTCTGAGAGAATGGTTCATTCTACACAAAAAGTGCTAATTAATATTTATATTTAAAATTATCTCAGCTACATTTTTTATTTGAATTATTTTTTTCTACGGCGTAGATATTCTTGATACAATATCTACGCCGTACGGGGGGTAGCGGGTAGACACTCTTTACTATCCCGGTAAAGACAGTTCTGCTTCAGGGATGCGCCCCTGCCCACGCGAGTTCGGCTTTTTCTCCCAATCCTCTTCCGGGAGAGAAACGGATCCTAAGCCCTAAATCCTACCCACCAACCCAGACCTACCCAAATCCTTCCCTTCCCTCCTCAACCCGCACTGGACCAGCGTGAGGAGATAACGGTCCAAACCTTCAATTCAATGTACAGGACAAAAAAGAAAAGGCCCCCAGTGCCCAGCACTTCCCAGAGACTTGATCACGGCAGCGATCAAACAACTAACGGAAGGGTGCTAAGAATCCCTGGATAAGACCCGGCTGCCACAAGATGACAATTTGGCTATGCTCCTACAATATTCAAACACTGACGGACGACAATAGATTCCCAGAAATAGAAAGTGAACTAAAGGATATAAAATGGGATATCCTTGGTATATGCGAGACCAGAAGAAAAAGTGATGAGTATATAATACTAAAAAATGGCACACATTTTATGCATAAAGGTGGCGAATACACGGGAGTGGGATTCTTGGTAAAACAAATCCTCACACAGTGTATCGAAGAATTCAAGCCCATATCAGACAGAGTAGCATATCTCATCATCAGGATTAATAAAAGAACCACTCTGAAAGTAATCCAAGTGTACGCTCCGACCAAAAGCCACGACGATGAAGAAGTAGAAATATTTTATGATGAAATAAGAACAGCTATATATACAAATAAAGCAAATTACGAAATACTATTAGGAGATTTTAATGCTAAATTGGGCAAAAAAGAGGAAGATTACGAACATTTAATTGGTAACTATGGCTACGGAAAAAGAAACGATAGAGGAGAAATGCTTCTCAATTTCATGAATGAACATAACATGTACTCAATGAACTCCTTTTTCAATAAAAAACCAAGCAGAAAATGGACATGGATGAGCCCCGATAAAAAGACAAAGAATGAAATAGATTATATCCTAACGAAGAATAGAAACCTAGTAGAAGACGTATCGGTATTAAATCAGTTTGACCTAGAAAGCGATCATAGACTAATAAGAACAAAACTAATAATTAACAAAAAACTAGAAAGAAAAAGAATACATGAAAAAAGATACAAATGGACATCTGAAGAAATCAAAAATAGTGAATTTAATAAAAAGATAGCGCATGCATTAAATCAAGTTAGCATGCAGCAGATAAACTCCAATGATATTGATGGTTTGAATAACCTTCTTACCGAAACAGTGAATAAAAGCCTTCTGCAGCTGAAAAACCCAAAAACAACATACAATGAATTAGACAAAGAAATATTACAACAAATAAAAAAAAAGGAAGATCTTAAATAAATCTAACAAAAGGGGAACCGACGAATATAGAAAACTTAATAGGCAGATTAGAAAAGGAATCAGACAACAAAAAAGAAAAGAAAACGAAAAATTAATAACATCAACTATTGAAAAATATAAGAGTATGAAATGCCTCAGACCGACACTAGGACGACGTCAGATGATATCATTAATGGGAAAAGTAACAATTTCAGAGGTAACTACAGCATTGGAAAATATGAAGAGAAATAAATCTGCAGGAGAAGATAATATTACCACAGATATGATATTAGAAGGAGGTAAGGAACTAATTGCAATTGTAACTAAGCTTGTGGACAGTTGTTTACATCAGGGCAAAGTCCCTAAGAGCTGGAACAACTCTAAAGTAATCTTATTACATAAGAAAGGTGATAGTCGAAAATTGGAAAACTACAGACCCATCAGCCTACTGTCACACCTGTTTAAAATACTCACCAAAGTCATAACTACTCGACTAACAAGGAAATTAGACGAATACCAACCATATGAACAGGCAGGTTTTAGAAAAGGCTATTCAACTTCCGATCACCTGTTAACCACAAAAATATTAATAGAAAAATGTAACGAATACAAGTTTCCAGTTTTCCTAGCATTTGTAGACTACGAAAAAGCTTTCGATACCATAGAACACACGGCCATAATAAACGCAATGCAAAATTATAGAATAGACAGCAGATATATTAACTTAATAAAAGAAACTATGAACCAAGCTACAGCTACATACTACCTAAATGAAAATGAACACACGAACCCTATACCATTAAACAGGGGAGTCAAACAGGAAGATACTTTATCACCCAAACTGTTCACCTTAGTTTTGGAGGACGTTTTTAAAAACCTAAATTGGAAATATAAGGGAATAAACATCAATGGCCGCTACCTCAGTAATCTACGATTTTCAGATGACATAATCCTGATAGCTACTGACCTACAAGAAATGCAAACCATGCTTTTAGAACTACATACCGAATCTTCTAAAATAGGACTGAAAATGAATTTAAACAAAACAAAAGTCATGCACTCCGAAGACACCGTGACAATAATAAACGATAAAGTTATAGAAAAAGTTGAAGAATATATATACTTAGGACAAAAAATAATACTAAATAGGGAAATTCAAAGTGAAGAAATAAAAAGAAGAAGAAAGTTAGCTTGGGCAGCATTCGGTAAACTGAACTATATACTCAGAAATCAACAAATTCAATTACATCTTAGATCTAAAGTTTTTGATGCATGCATTATTCCGATATTAACTTATGCGGCACAAACATGGACAATCACAAAAAAGAATATGAATATACTTAGAGTCACTCAACACGCGATGGAAAGAGCAATGCTAGGTATATCACTTAAGGACAAGAAAACAAACACATGGATAAGACAGAAAACCAAAGTCACCGATGTGGTGCAAAAATCATTAAAGTTGAAATGGGAATACGCTGGACATGTAGCTAGGAGCGATCTAAACAAATGGCACAGATCAATTTTAACCTGGAGACCATACCAACACAAAAGACCCAGAGGCAGACCTCCTATGAGATGGACAGATGATCTGAACAGGACTGCCGAGAAAAATTGGGTACAAGTAGCGTACAATAAAAAACTATGGAAAGGAAGACTTGAAGAGGCTTATGTTCAGATGTGGACGTGAATGGCTAGACGAAGAAGAAGAAGAAGAAGATATTCTTGATAAATCGTTTTCTTTGTATTTTTACTCCCCTACGAGGGTGTTTTAGGGGAAATCCCGGTAAATTAAATATGGTAAACTTTTTTGCTTCTTTTTTGGGATCCCAAAATTAATATTCTTGGCAAAATTCAGCTTGTTCTTATGATTTCTAGGTGTTAGCTTTCTGACGACTGGACTGTCTGCACACCGATATGCACTTATGGGCCTTGTCAAATTACCTGCCGTACTCGCTTATGTAAACAATGCAAAATGATTATGTATCCAAGCGACTTGTTATAAATACATCAATTTACTTTTTTGCTTATGTGCTAACACAAGTAAAGTGTAGAAATCGACTCTTACTTACAATAATTTAAATCAAGCTAGGATAAATTATACTTGCTAATATTGTTTCTAAAGCTATTTTCTTGCTGCATTTTAAAGTAGATACTATTTTATTGGGAATAAGCCACAATTAAAGGTTAATAGGAAGGGGTTTATTGACGTTTCAATTTTCACTTCGGAAATCATTCTCAAAATACAAACATTAATAAATTAAATAAATTTGTTTTTTGTTACTTGTAAAAAATTCTAATAATTTAATTTTGTTTGATTTAATTATATTGACAATTTAGACATTCATTAAATATTTTAAAGTAGACGACTTTAAAATTAATGATATTGCCAATATTGTTGAGATGCTTTCTAGGACTTTATGGTAAGATAGTTGATTTGATTACTTTAACTTAAGAATATTTATCAGAAAAAAATTATAGCATGTAATTTGTATTTAAAAAGACAACAACATGCGATGATGACAATTCTCCTGTTAGTGATTTCATAGTAAATCATGAGGAAAACCAGGAAAAAAACCTTATAACACTATCCCCACATCGTAAGTATTTGGTCTTACATTTAGTTTACTCTCAATAAACACTTAATTCTGATTTTACTTGTTTGTTATTTAAAAAACATGAATGATGTATCCTAGATATTTTACTGTCTTACTAATACTGGTATTTTCCTTTTACTAACTTCCTCATTTAATATGGGTAACCAGATTTTTTCTTACCATCTGTTTCTTTTAGGACTTTACTAGGACTTTACTTAAATCTTTCCATTGAACCCTATGTTCATTATTCCATGCGTGTTTACATATTTAAGATATATCAAATTCTCTATTTTTAATATAAGATTGATATTAAGTTATTTATATAGAACATTTAATGGTCTTGTTGTTTCACTTAAATAAAACTGATCGAATTCACAAGTTATTTTATAAATACAATTCTTTGTCCTTTCTTGTTCATTGTTAGGTTTGGTTTTAGACAAAATAGATCTCAATGTGTTTGTTATTTTAAATTTTGATGAAATGTTGAATTTATTTTCTATCCTTTTAAGTTTTTATGATAATCCTTTTATGTATGGTATTACTATTTTCCTGGTATTATTCCTTGTGTATGCTGTAGGATCTCGTTATAAGTTGTTCTGTTCTATTCGATTGTGGAAAATTCCTTATTTATAAACGATAAAGGATGATCATTTAAAAAAAAATGTTAACAAATGGTTTTCCTCCAACAACGAATTTTCGTTAGAATAAACAATTTTATTAAATACGGTCGCATTAAGATCATCGAGATCTGGATTTTTTGCCTGCAATATTACTCGTTCACAGCCAATTATGGTCATTAAATGTTTGCGCTATATCCGAAAGAACACGCTTAATAAGCTCCTCTTTCGAGTCAGTGAAGTAACAGAAATCTGTAGGTAATGTGATCAATTCAGACGAAGTGTCAATAACCACAATACCTTGTCTAATGTCTAACAACTGCTTTAATACAAAACACTCGCATGTTAGTTGTATATTGGAGAGCCTTTTGGTGCCGCCACAAATCGGATAATTTCAGACATGCTTTAAATTCGTGTGCAGCCATTGATCAAAGAATAATTTAAAGATCACCTAACAAATATAATCATAGTTCCAGCAAAAACGTATTGGTTGTCATGAATATCTTTTAAAGTTCTATCCAGTCCTTCCAATGACCTCATTAGGCCACTATACGTTCGTTTCAAACAAATAATTTGCATACCGGTTAAATCTTCGCAATTGCTCCAGTTTTGGCGATATTAATAGATGGTGTTTTAGGGAATTGCATGTCTGTCTCATGTTGAAGACATGGAAAAACTATATTGAAGAACTCTTTGCAGATGATAGACAACAATCTGAGCTAAGTAACATACAAGGAGACGAAGGTCCAGAAATAACGGAAGAAGAAGTAATGTACGCACTAAAAAGAATGAAAAATGGTAAAGCCCCAGGTCCAGATGAAATACCAACAAAAATCCTTAAACTAATAGAAAAAGACTCGATTCACATTTTAGTTAAACTTTTCAATAGCATTTATACATCAGGAAAAATACCACAAGAATGGCTTTTATCCACCTTTGTTACTATACCAAAAAAGATAAATGCCAAACAATGCAGTGATTACCGTACAATCAGTCTGATGAGCCATGTACTGAAAATATTTCTGAAAATTATACACTCTAGAGTACACAGAAAACTGGAAATGGACATCAATAATACCCAGTTTGGATTCCGAAATGGACTTGGAACAAGAGAGGCGTTGTTTGCACTGAACGTTATGTCTCAAAGATGTCTTGACATAAATCAAGATGTATTCATGTGTTTCATAGATTACAACAAGGCCTTTGATAAAGTGCGGCATGATCACCTAATCAGACTCCTGACAGAAAAGAATTTAGATAAACGAGACATCCGACTAATAGCAAATATGTACTACAATCAGAAAGCAGTAGTGAGAGTAGAGAATAATACCACTGAAGAAATCGAAATAAAGCGAGGTGTGAGACAAGGGTGTATACTGTCACCAACCCTGTTTAATCTCTACTCCGAAGATGTAATGAATAGAACACTCTCTGAGCAATCCGTAGGTATTAAAATAAATGGTGTTAGATTAAACAATCTGAGATTTGCCGACGACACCGTTCTGATCGCAGAAACACTTGAAGAGCTACAGACATTGGTGAATAAGATAGCAGACTGCAGCGAAGAATATGGACTATCTTTGAACATAAAGAAAACTAAATTTATGGTAATATCAAAATCAACACAAAATGTCCAAAATTTATATTTACACAATGAAATTATCGATCGAGTTAGCAAATACAAATATTCAGGCACTTTTATAAATGAAGACAACGATAGCTCAGCAGAAATCAAAATAAGAATAGAAAAAGCCAGATCATATTCACTAAAATGAAGAGAGTGTTCTGGGGAAGAGATTTGAGCCTAGAAATGAAACTTCGCCTGATGAGATGTTACGTACTTTCGGTGCTGTTCTACGGAATGGAGTCATGGACGTTGAAAAAGATTGATACCAAAAAATTAGAGGCATTTGAACTGTGGATGTATCGCAGAATCCTGAGAATATCATGGACCGAGAGAGTCACAAATGTCGAGGTCTTGAGAAGAATGAATAAAGAAAAGGAAGTCATATTTACGATCAAAAAACGAAAACTGCAATACTTGGGACACATTACAAGAGGCGAAAGATATGACCTGCTTCGAATAATTATGCAAGGGAAAATAGCAGGAAAAAGGTCCATAGGAAGAAGACGAAACTCCTGGCTAAAGAATCTACGGGAATGGTATAGCTGTAGCAGCAACGAATTGTTTCGGTCAGCAGTTTCGAAAATACGTATAGCCCTGATGATCGCCAACCTTCGGAACGAAGATGGCACTTGAAGAAGAAGATGTCTAATGGTTATTTAAAGAAAGCAAGTGCAGTTCGTTCTCCTTCTAATAAATTTGCAACTATTTTAGACAAAGCCAATGCTAGGGTTTTAGTTAACCCAATCCAAAGGAATATGTTTGAAATCAAAATTAGAAAAATCGATTCAGTTATCTTCGAGTGGTTGTAAAAGAGTTTTAAAAAATAAAATGACGTTTACTGGGCCTCATTGAATAGAGTATTGAATATTCTTACTGATAATGTACTACTTACATGTTACTAAATAAAGTATTGAATATCCTTTTAAATGAGCTAGTACACGATTCCTATTTTCATTAAAAAAATCATCAGCGATTGCGTCATCACGCTAAGATAGATAATGTCACTTCTTCTTTAAGTGCCGTCTCCCGATCGGAGGTTGGATATCATCATCACTATCTTTACTTTATCTACTGCTGCTCTGAAGAGTTCTATATAACTGCATTTAAACTAGTCGCTTAAATTCGTCAACCATGACACTCTCCTTCTTCCTATACTCCTTCCTCCTCTTATCTTTCCCTGTATTATCAGCCTTAGCAGTTCATATCGCTGTCCCCTCATTACGTGTCCCAGATATTGTAAGTTTCTTATTTTTATTGTGTTTATTATTTCGCATTCTTTGTCCATTTCTCACAATACTTCCATGCTAGTTTTCTTCTGTGTCCATGCTATTCTAAGCATCCTCCTGTAACACCACATTTTAAAGGACTGTAACTTATTTATCTGTTGTTATTTATGCTTGCTTTAATGTCCAGCTCTCAAGTCCATATCGCAGTATCGAAAACACGTAGCATCTCAGTGCTCTTACTCTCAGTATATAACGTCACTAGTATAAAAATGCTTAAAAAAATTCAAACTTTCATTTCAGGATTTGTCTCCAAAATCGACTATTCTTAAAAAAATAAAATTATTCCAATAATTTTGCCCCTCACTGTATACAGGTTTTATCTATTGTCACCTCGGGGAAACAAATAAGGGTCTAACCACCTTCTGTTATCTCCGGGTGCTCTGTAGAGGGCTTCGAATATCGAAGTCGAGAGCTCCTCTACCCAAGTCCATTTACTGGGTATGGACTTGTAAATATTTATCTTCTGATGGCTTGTCTTGAAAAAGACAAGATATTTCTTACATGACAAAAATATAGGTCGAAATTAAACATTAGATTGTAGTTGAATAATATCTCAGCCACAGAGTATGGAAAATAAATGCAGGAAGCAGACCCCGAGAGCACTAAGCTCTCGGAGAGCCCGTGAGGAACTGACCTGCCGACCTGAAAATCGCCAATATTTATGTGCGCTGTTCGAGCGATAAATAGGGATATCCAGGTCAAGAGCCAATGGGAAAAGTCGAGGCGGGGCGATGCGCATCGAAATGCGTACTAGTCCACAGACGTTGATTACGCATTAGATGACATCTCCCCTCCTCTGGAGACTCTGCGGCTGGGAAAAATATTTATTGAATAAAAATACAATAAAAGATACATGTGAAAATACACAAGAAAATATGCATAAAATATAAGTAAAAATATTCAAAATAATTCACACAACACTGCACTACTTACGGGGGGAGGTCGGTGGTAATGACGGCATCTCAAGCTCCTACAGGTCCACCCTCGGTCGGCGTGTTAACTCCTCCAACGGGTTCGTCTTCTTCTCGGTCGTCCGGATCCCATCTGCCTTATCCAACGAGGTTTCGTAGGGTACCAGTGTGCCGAAGCCTACGTGGTCGTCCAACCACTTTCAGTAGGGGTGCGATGACTGGGTCTACTCCGGGACTTCCATCGGCATCTGGGCCTTCTAACTTCGAATAAGCCTGGCTCGTCAAAGGTGTCTGCACATCGAAGGCATCAGGTCTGCAGAAGGTCTCGATGTCGGAGTGTTAAGAGTATTGCTTTCTAACACTACGTGGTTCTCCCCATTCTTCTCTTGACTTCAACCCATGTTGAAGTCAATGGTGTGTTGCCTTCTATAAATTCGAGCTGGGTCGTGGTTTCGGATTTTAACCACGTTGTCGGGCGCCATGTCACCTCGGGGGAACAAATAAGGGTCTAACCACCTTCTGTTATCTCCGGGTGCTCTGTAGAGGGCTTCGAATATCGAAGTCGAGAGCTCCTCTACCCAAGTCCATTTACTGGGTATGGGACTTGTAAATATTTATCTTCTGATGGCTTGTCTTGAAAAAGACAAGATATTTCTTACATGACAAAAATATAGGTCGAAATAAAACATCAGATTGTAGTTGAATAATATCTCAGCCACAGAGTATGGAAAATAAATGAAGGAAGCAGAGCCCCGAGAGCATTAAGCTCTCGGAGAGCCCGTGAGGGACTGACCTGCCGACCTGAAAATCGCCAATATTTATATGCGCTGTTCGAGCGATAAATAGGGATATCCAGGTCAAGAGCCAATGGGAAAATTCGAGGCGGGGCGATGCGCATCGAAATGCGTACTAGTCCACAGACTATGGCATTAGATGACACTATCACCTATTCAGATAATACTGACAACAATAATGTATACGTGTGTACTAATGGTCAGAATTTCCTCAACTAATGATGCTAAACTTTAAATCTAAAGAAAGTTTATATTGGCGTTTGCTGTAGTTCATACAAAAATCAATAATATAAAAGTTATAATTAAATATTACTGACGAGTCAGCTTCAAAATGTTTTTTATTAACTATTTATTTACACTTTTGATTTTTCCTGTATTTTGTAAGTTTACTTTTCAATTCCCAGAAGCATCCTTGTTTACCGGAAATATCGTACACCCAAGTAAAAAATCTAAATATTTTAACAGTGGCATAATATTGTCTTTAGTGTCTTTAGGCGTTCTTATATAAAAGACCCAACAACGAATGATATAACATCGGTTAATTTCTCTGCTTTACTTTTGAATAATGAGAAATGCCGATTGTTTGATTCAAGAACTAAAATATTCAGTGTCCTTAGGGGCATGTCAATATAATGAGTACTTCTTTCAAAACGATAGCTAAGAAGTATTGTGAAAGATAAATTAGAGTTTTTTTTTTATTTTTACCACAAAAAAGATGTTTGTCGGTATTGACCAGGAAAAGAAAATAAATTTAGATTTACAAGCCATCTATCTAAGGCATAATAGTCTAGGCGGGATCTGTTTTGGATTGGACATTTTCCATAGGAAGCTATTTTTTTGCTGGGATCCCTTCAGGATGTACCCAATATCGATAATCACGATATGCGCCAGTCGCAAACCCTGTGCTAAATTTTTTATTTAACAAAATCTGAAAACAATTGAAAATTTCCCATTTTTTGCTCCTATTTTCGTTTATAATTCGGAAAATATTAATCCTAGAGAAAAAATTATAAGAAGTAAAAAGTTTCGTTATTCAATTTTACACAATATTTATTTTAATAATTTTGCAATCCAGCCTACTGGGAAAAAATCGCAAATTTTCAAATTTATAGTACGCCCTAAATAAGCCTCTCAGATATTTGCAAATTTTTTTACGTATAAAGGAAGGCACAAACTTTCAAACGCTATTTGTAAAATTTAAAATCGGCTCACTAGGAGAGCCTAGAATTTTTTTTTTAATTTTAAACATTTTTTATATATATATTAGGCTTATAAACAAATTGAATAACTTTACGAGCTTTAAACATATTAATTTCAAAATTTATACACTTAAAGAATATTAAAAGTCGCTTCTTTAAAAAAAAAAGATACATTCGGCTTACTGGTTACCGAGATATTGAAGGTCAAAGTTGGCATACATTTGCCGTGTAACCATAAGTGATAGAGGGCTCGTTTTTAAACAAGTACCCTCGCCTTGTCAAGTCCTGTTTATATGAAAAGTTTTACGTAATACGTTTCATGGCAACATCCATAAAAAAGACAAATAAAAAACCGTTTTCGCGTAAAATGTCGCTCGGAATGCATGAGAGAGTGGGGGATATTCACTCGAAATGTGAATCGGCGAGTTCAAAATCATGGCGCGCGCTAAAAATTGCATTACCTCGGCTTCTTGTTAACCAATTTTGCTCTTTTTTTTTTAATTGATGTCTCGGACGACAAGGATTTCAAATATCATATTTTCAAATACCATTTTTAATTGCAAATTGGGAAATTTACAATAAACAATTGTATGTTAAACAAGTAATTGCATTTTTTCTTCATGCATTTTTTTTGAGCTGGCAATTTATACATTGAAGTAAATTGTTACTTGTAAACAAATATGTATTTACAAATTGTTAATAAATAATTTAAATTGTTAAAACAAAGGCTAACGGAAAAAATTTTTTTTTCATAAATAAACTTTATTTTGACTCAATCTTCAATAATTTTTTTTAAGTCTTTCTTTTTTGGAAGGACAAGAATCTTCAGGTCTTATTTCTTCCTCAAATCTTCATTTTCCATTTCAATATCTTCATCCTCGATCTGTAAATTTAATGTTTCTTCTCCTTCATCTGTAGCTTTATCTTGTGCCTCTAGAAAATCTAAGGAATCCATTTTTGAACAAAGTTTTTTACATTTGCAACTAATATTTCTGAATAATCAGTGAGTCAGGTAGTAATACCTGCTCAGTTTGTATTGGCTCAAGACCATTTTGAGTTAGTTCCCACCCCCACTCAGTAGCATTCAGGTTATTTCCAAGCCACTGCTGTACTTGGAAATATACACGAAGCGAGTGTTGCTCAGCTGCAGATTGTGTTGGTGGCAGCATGAACAATTGAAAATTTTTATTTTTGCAACCTTTATTAAAGCACAAGTAGCGAATTTTATTCAATGTAAAATCGCAATTTGAGTGGCCCATATACAATGCCGATATAATTTTACATCCGCTGCGTTTAATTTCTTCCTTAGTGGCACTTTTTTATTAAAAATGGTTGCTTCTTGCGATATATTATTATTTGTTGAAAACAATTTAACAATTTTACTTTTTTCTTAATAAAAAAATGCAGAGGTTATATCACAACCTCATAAATTTTGAAACTGATATGTTTAAAGCTCGTAAAGTTATTCAATTTGTTTATAAGCCTAAAAAATGTTTAAAACTTCAAAAAAAATTTCTAGGCTCTCCTAGTAAACCGATTTAAATTTTACAAAAAGTGTTTGAAAGTTTAAGCCTTTCTTTATATGTAAAAAAATTGCAACTATCTCAGAGGCTTATTTGGGGCCTACTATAAATTTGACAATTTGCGACTTTTTTCCAGTAGGCTGGATTGCAAAATTATTATGCAAAACCTATCCGACCGATCTTAACAAAATTTAGCACACGTTTTAAACATATTAAAACGTTTTTTTAGGCGGAATATGGAGCTTGTAAGTGAAGTTTAAAAAGTCGAAAACATTTAAAGGATTAACTTCATTTTTTTGTACTTTTTTCCAATTATTGCTATTTTTTAACAATAAACATTAAATTTTCAATTTTTAGCTAAAGAAATATTGTGTAAAATTGAATAGCGAAACTTTTTACTTCTTATAAATGTTTTCTCTAGAATCAATATTTTCCGAATTATAGACGAAAATATGAGCAAAAAAATAAGAAATTTTCAATTGTTTTAAGATTTTGTTAAATAAAAAATTTAGCACAGGGTTTGCGACTGGCGCATATCGTGATTATCGATATTGGGTATATCCTGAAGGGATTCCAGCAAAAAAATAGCTTCCCTATGGAAAATGTCTGAATTTCTACATGGTCACATTTCTAAATGGTCTGAATTTCTACAGATCCCGCCTAGTCTATAAGCATTAAGTTAGTTGATAATAAGGTTAGTTTAGAACAGCGCAGCTGTTGTCTGGCTTCATTTTATGCTGTAACTAGCTGTACCCTGCGCGCGTTGCTACGCTATCAACTAAAATAAATTTAAAGGCAAGACTGTTCACAAACATTCAGTTTATTTTGATTCATTTTATTGATTTTGTTCACTTCGAAAAAATTGTGAGATTTTTGCGTTTCGTTTCAATTCGATATTTATTGAAGTGCTATCGCATACACAATATTTCTTGTTTTCCTTCTGATGCGTAAACGAATAAATCAAAGGTTTTTCGACGCGTGAGCAGGCCATATAGAGCTGCCCATGTGAAAAGTATGGATTCTCCAAGTTTAATCCACATAGTTGCAACGATTGTCCTTGCGCTTTGATGATAGTCATTGTAAGAGCGAGTTGCATCGGGAACTGTAAACATTTGAATCTGAATGGCATATCTATAATAATCATTGGGATACGTGGCAACAGTACGTCTTGTTTTTACTTCTGGTAAATTCAGTAATTTAATCCACATAGTTGCAAGGATTGTCCTTGCGCTTTATTGATAGTCATGATTAGACTTCGGCAAATATGCAAATAAAAATGTAGAAAATATGCGCATAAATATGCACGTGTTAACCCGAAAATATGCAAATATTTTACAAAATATGCATACAAATAAATAAAAAAATCGTAAAATAGTAACAATTTATTTAAAAAAAAAGTGTACATAACTAAATATTTCCTACTATTCATAAGATTTACATTTATTTAAGTAACTACATCATTTTAAGTATGAATAAACTTATTTAGAATTATGGTAACAATAAAGACCAAGTGGTGTTCAAAATTTTCTAACAAAAACTTGTGGCTTCTGTCTGAGTACATATATTTATATATGGAAAAACTTCGTTCAACATCAACTGATGTAACGGGAGCATTTTTCAAACTAACCAAAACATTTGGTTCTAAATTAATTGTTTCCGAAATATTTCCAGCTAGAACACTGACTACTTCAGAAAGAATATGGTAACCTTTATTTTTTTCCATAGTAGCTTCAAATTTTTTAAAATATCTTTTCCAATATTACCTCTAACGTTCCGACAACATGACGCAAATTCTTTTATTAATGCTGTACTTTCGAACAATGACAGTTTTGGTGATTCTAACTGAGTAATTGTTTTTTAAACAAAACTAAAATTTGATTTTATAAATGAAAGTTCTTGTTGAAGCAAGTTACTCTGAAAAGTTTGTTTAGAATCCAAAAGAGATTGGGAACTTTCATCTGTTAACGTATCAATTATGTTCTTTATTTTAACAAAATGATCTGCATAAAAATTAGCTGCTTCTAACCATGTTCCCCATCGCGTTAAAATAGGTTGTAGTGGAAGAGGAATGTTAGGTAGCATTTCTTTATAAAGTTGAATTCTTATAGGAGATTTAAGAAATACTTTTTGACACTGGATATCATGGTATTTACAAGAGGAAACTTTTTTCGTATTTCCTCTGCAACTCTGTTTAATCCATGCGCTACACAGTAACATGTATTAAATCTGGGAAAAATATTTTTAAATTTTGTCCTGCATTTACCATATAAGGAGCAGCATCCGATAAAATAAGCAGTAATTTATTAGAAGGAATAGTTTTTTGGAAGAAAAAAAGTTGCTAATGTTTCTTGTATAAAACGCGAAATTGTTAAAGCATTTGTTTTCTCAAGTTGCTGGCATGAAATAAGATGAGATTTTGGTAATGTATCTTCTTTAAGAAGACCAATCAATAAATGAGCAACATACTTTCCTGAGGAATCAGTGGTTTCGTCTTCAGATATGTAAAAATAATTATCTGCAATTTCTTCCTTAATAATAATTAATACCGACGAGTATAGCCCGTTCACATTATTTCTTCTTAGAGACCGATCACTTGGAACATTAAGTTTGCAATATTTTTTAGAAACGAACTAAAATTTACATTTGCTAATTTTGAAAGCGGTATGTTTGCAGACACTAATGCGCGACACAAGTCTTCATTAAAAGTTCTTGCTCATCTAATTTTTTTGAAGTAGATTGGAAACATTTAGCCATTGAAGTTTGATGTTTTCTCCTATTTTTCCTTTTTTGCAATGTGTGAAGCAGTTCTCACATGTTGGTCTATCTCAAATTTCTTCTCACATGCTCTCTATAAATAAAAATAAAAACCTTTATTTAACCCAACCTTTAAAATATAAAAATATACAAGGTGTTTTTGGTTAATCAAATAACTGGTTTGGAAAAAAAACACTCGCTAAGTGTTTTAAATGCAGTATTAATCCACAAATTAGTTTTTGTTACTAACCATTAGTACATCATATAACTTATTTTAAAATTTAACAAAAGTTTTTTTTTTTTGTTAATTCAATTACAATAAAAATAATTGTGTTTTAGAATAGCTGACTTCATAAAAAAAAGTAAAGGTGAAAAATTTTTCTAAATACACACCATTGTATTGTACCATGGACAATTTTTTCTCACTAAAGGAAGCTATTTTTCATTTAGAAACAACCTACGAGTACTAAATTTCAAGTAAATACGTTTATTGGTTTTAAAGTTATTGTTGTTATTAACTAAAAGAATTTAATTTTTTTTAATTTTAACACCCTGTATCTCGAAAAGTAAATAAGTTTGACCCCTCATTAACTATATCGTTTTGTTCAATTTTTCGAGAAGTATCTACAGTCAAACGTTGTAAGTGTCATTTGGAAACACCCTGTATGTATGAAATATTAGATATTTAATAGAAAATATTAGATACTTACAATTTTGCCACAGACTGAACAGTAGATTTTTCCCATATCCATAGACAGCTCTTTATAAGGTTTAATCTAAGTTGAAGCACTGGTTGTTTTAGGTATTATAAAATCACAATCTTCCTTTTTGTTACGCACAACGAGTGTTTACGCTTTAAATATCAAAACAAAAATGATTTACAAATCTGAGCATCAAATTAGATATGTTTAGGTACCTAATTCAATAAACTGGGAGATTTTGGAAAATCCCTAAATTAGGAACAAAACTATTAGCCGTTTACCTGCTGTTAAGATACAATAAATTGTAGATAGATTTGGGGATTAGATCATAAAATGCAAATGAGCGAACCCTTAGCGATTATCCAATAACTGAATGCCTCAGTGACCGAGACTTTCTAAGAATGTTGAGGGCTACTAAAATTGATCTTCTTTGAAATTGTAAATGTTTTGTACCTGTAGAGATTACGTACTTAGATCATTTCTTGATTAAAATGACTACAACATTTTATACAAGAATTGAAATAAATTGATATGTTTAAAAATTTTCAAATACAGTATAAAAATCTGAACATTTATGCACTTTATGCAAACTTTTATACAAATATGCCAAAATATGAAATATTTGCATAAAATATGCACAATATGCAAAATATGCAATATGCATATTTGCCGGAGTCTAGTCATGATAGTCATGCGAGAGCGGGTCGCACCGGGAACTGTAAACGTTTGAATTCGAATAGCATATCTGTCGGGATCATTGGGATAGGTTGCAAGAGTACGTCTTTAAATTTTCCAGTCACTTGATATCATTTTTCATCATTTTCTTGACTGGTTCCGTTGCAAAGTCGTAATGTATTTATGTTTCAAAGAAAAATAATGGGTACGTCATTTTTTTGCAACAAAGAAAAATAATGTAAAAACGTACGGTGGCATGGAAATCAAGCGGATTGAAGAACTGATGTTGTCATTATACCAGGTGTTCTATTATAATGGAAAGTTGATGGCATTGACATCGATGTTTTTGGCCACTAATATAGCACGCGTACTGAGCCACAGATGTTGTTTGTAGTTCCGTGCCCAAATTTTCGGGAAATTTTTATGCGCCAATCCGTCTATGCTTTCTGTGATCTTACACAAGTTTACTGGAAAGGTGACACATGGCATAGATTTATCAATTTGCATTCATCAATTTTCAATATCCATTCATACCAACATAACTTACCCTACGTCAAAACTTATTTTTATTTTATTAAATTTCTTAGGCAATATGCTGTCTCACCATCAGACATTCTAGTAAGTTTTGACATACTTTCACTTATTAATATACATTCCTGTAGACGAAATCCTAAATATTCTTGAAAATAAAAGTAATATCCAGCCTATATATCTTTTATTAAACATTCAATCAATTCAATCAATTATTGTACAGCAAAATAAATGGTGATCAAACGTACGCCCCTCTCTTTTCAGTAATTTTAAATATAGTTGTAGAATATTTTCAGATTAGTGCTTAAACCCATACCATGATTACGATATGCTAATGATACATTCGTCATTTGACCTCATGGCAGGGATGCTTTGGTATATGATTAAAGCCATCTGAGACTAAGTATCAAACTTACGATGTAAATAAGAATTAATTCCTCCCTACCATTCCTTGATATTCTCATAAATAAAAATCAACCCCAAGGTTTTCATCAATCTGTTTACGGAAAACCCACCTATACCAGCCGCTACTTGCCTGCTCATCCAATACTTTTTACTCCTGACACCCACCTTCGCAAATTTATTTAGTCATTAATACCCTTGTTTCGAGATCAACACGCCATTGTAATAATTCAAGAAGATTTGCTAACTTCTTACTTTAAAACAAACCCTCATCCAAAAGTTTTAGACAACTTAAGTTGGCTAATTCTAACCGTTGGACGAAGTTTTTCTTCTTTGGAGCAAGAAAAAGTATGGATATCCTATAACATCGAACTTTTGTCATTAAAATTTTATAATTTAATATAATTTTTATGTAATCTTAAGGTTTTTACACCTATATTGGTACCTACCTTCAACTACTCTCAAGATGTTTTACTGATGATGGTCCTACTGGACTGAAAATTTTTGAAGATAGTTGAATAAATGTTAAATATTTTAATAGTAAAATATACCATCATGCATTAAAAGTCTTTACTTCTTTGTAAGTTTTTTTCAACTAGGTATATAGCCAAACACTAGAAATTTCCCTTTTATCTTGTAAATAACATAATTTCAAACAAGAACAAGTCTTGTCTTCAATTTGAACAGAAATTGAAAACAAGACCTATCGGCTACAAGATGGGTAAATAAATCACTGATCACTATTTTATGTTTCTAACAAATCTTATTGCATTACATTAAAAGAACTTGAGCGGTATAGCAACTGTTACATACCTATTTAAAATTTACTCGTAAATTTCTTTATTCATCACGAACAAACAAAAATAAACATATTTTTTGTTATTGTGTTTAAAGGAATTAAAGATTTTTTTGCTATCCAGAATAGATTTATCAGGAAATGTAAAACTGTTTTTGTAAATGCTGTAATAACAATAGAATTTTATAAAACTATACTACCTAACTTACCCTTAACACCTGAACCCGTAGTTACCAGATAGGATCCCGGCCTAATGCCGCAATCTTTTATGCAAACAACTTTGATCGGATAAAGCCCTTAATTTAGAACTTACTGTCCCAACATTTTGGGCAATAAAATAATTACGAAAACTTGATATCTAAAAGAACTATTTAAACAATTGTACGAGATAACAAAAATAATATAAGAAATAGATTAAAATGAAGTAGAAAAGCAGAAAAAAAAATTTATGTATAAAAGTATAAAATAAAAACAAATCATCAATATTTTTTTTTATTTCTTTATTTAGACCTTAAAGTTCTTCGGCTTAGGCTTTTGTAAATTACAGTTTATAAAATCATATATTATAAAACGTAAAATCGTTACAGAATAGATCGATTATAGCAATAATTCTTCTACATAAGAAAAGAGATAAAACTGGCCTAGAAAATTATTGACCCATAATCCTGTTAAGCCATATTTACACACTCTTCACAAGAATCGTAACTACTATATGAATAACAATTTACATGAACCTAACCTTTACGCCAGACGTCCATTAAGGGGTTTTCATGTTACGTATTACATACCGAAGAATATTAAAAATAAGTTGGGTAGACCGAATAACAAATGTTGAGGTCCTCAGAAAGATGACAAAGGAAATGGAAATTATAAATACGATTAAGATAAGAAAGTTACAATATTTCGGACACGTTATGAGAGGGGATAAATATGTGTTGTTACAAACCATAATGCAGGGAAAAATACAGGGAAAACGAAGTATTGGGAGAAGACGCATCTCCTGGCTCAACAATCTCAATCTCAATATATTGATCGTATCTTAGAACCCGTTGTCCTTCCTTTTTGCACTGCTGCAGGTCCTGATTTATGCTACCTGCATGATAACGCAAAGCCACGTACTGTAGCAACAGTAAGAGGTTGGTTTTATAATGAGGATATTACACTTTTACCGTGGCTATGAAACTCGCCACATCTTAATCCCATCAATGATTCATATTGCCTTAACCCCTTAACGTACACATTAATTTTGAAGTTATGGTCAAAAAATGATCGAATTTTTTTTTTAGTAAAAATGTTTTGTTTTGGTTATAATTGAATAAAAAAAATATTTTCAGTGGCGTAAAACCTTTACTTTTCTCGTGGGGGGGGGGGGGGGTATGCAAATCCGTTGAAATTTAAAAATTTTGTTCAGACGAAATACTTTGAATAGGTAAATAGTAGTATGATTTATATGAACAATACAAATATATTTTATTGACACACACACACACACACACAATATTGTATTTTAGATGAATTATAATGAAATTTAGTAAAACAAAAAATATACACATTACTCTAACCTACCGAATATTATATGCAAAATTTACTTACCAAACAATATAATAATATGTTGAAAATAAGGCACAAATTAGTTCAAATGCAAAAAACAATAAATATCGACTTCAGACGACTTTACACCGGCAAGACAGAAGGCTTGTATCAAAACAAAAGTTCGACAATAATATCGGTTATAAATGATGATGATTGCAAATTGCAAGTTATGAGATAATAAATATATTTTAAAGTAACTCAATACTGACTGAGTCATCTATTTTATAATAGAAAAATAATTTAGATATATGCTTACATATGTCTCTTTATACAAATATCCGCTTTGCAAGGCTTGAAAAATTTTATGGATAAAATTTAACCGGCGCCCGTGTCCCAGACGAGCGCGTACAAAATTACCAGTAAGGCGCGCCCGTGTCTGAGACGGGCACGTACGTTAAGGGGTTAAAACAAAATTAATCATTTAATTTTAAGCACTCTAAGAAGGTGTTAAGCTGTAATTAATGCTTCTAAATAAAACATAGACTATTAAACACATTTTTTTGACTGTTATGTTAAAAATTTGAATTCCGGCATCTGCCACGTGGGGTCTACCAGCACCACATAACACATTTTCATCAAATATTTCGTATTTCAAGTTTGGCAATACTGTTGCGCATCATAGTGTCTTTCTACCATAATATACAACGTAGATGTATCTGCGTTTGAAGTGGTTATGGACTACCCAAGCTCTGACGTCCCAATGGGTGGGGCTTTTAAAAACCTTTCCAAACATTTCTAATTTGTGTGTACTTGTCATAAAAAGTTGGAAATATTGTGTGTGTTTTTTTTAATTTTGTGAAGAATAAATAAAGACTTGTGGTTATGAAAATTCATTTTGTGCGATTGGTATTATTTATTATTCGTGAATTTAAGAGTTAAGAGTATCAAAGTATTAAGACATTTACTGTGAATCTTCATATTGTAAGGTTATGTTGGTTATGTTAGTGTTTGAATAACACTTTAAATATTTTTTACTATGTTTCAAGGTATTTTGTTGTTGTTTTATCGGAGTTATTTCAAAATTAATTAATAAATTATTGAATTTATTAACGAAGTTAAAAAATATTTAAACTATTGTTTTATTCTTTTTTAAATGCTAGGGATTTTGTCCCTTAAAAAACTAAATATACTCGTTTTCTCGTAGTTTAAATAGTAAGTACTAGTTTTGTTGTCATTACTGAAATATTCAGTAATATTGGATATCTTAAACACATGTTTACTAACCATTATATGCCAGATCTGAAAAATAAACTAAAAAGCTATTACAATATTCAAAAAACATTTTTTAACACTCAGTATGGCAATTTAATAAAAAGGTTTTTACAGAATGTTTATTACAACCTATACTACGAGAAAACGAATAAATTTAGTCTTTTACAGGATAAAATCACTAGCAACGAAAAATAAATAAAACATTAATTTAAATATTTTTCAAATTCGTAAATAAATTCAGTGATTTTTTGATTTATTCTTAAATAACTTTGACAAAAACAACAACAAAATACGTTGAAATACAGTAAAAAAATAATTAAAGTTTAAATCAAACAATAACATAACCTTAAAATATGAACATTCATAGTAAAATATCTTAATACTTTGATATTCTTGTTTATAGCCAAAAGTCTTCAATTATTTTTCAAACAATTAAAAAAACCAATATTTCCAACTCTATATGGACAAATACACACAAATTAGAAATGTTTGGAAAGTTTTTTAAAACCCGCGCCCATTGTGACGTCAGACTTAAAGTTCCCAAAAACTTTTTTTGCGTTTTTGATAAACAAGTATGTTTACATTTTTTTATTGCACTGACTTTTTATTTACATTAACATTATTATATAGACGACTGTATACTCAATCTTAATTTTTTACTGGCTACTTTTTTTTAATGGCTTGGTACGAACACAAATAAAACCGATTGAGTACTCTTCAAGAAGAAAAAGAACAAGATGACATAGCAAAGATTAAAGATTTATCTGATTCTGAAGTAGATGCTACCCAGTTTAGCGATCACAATTCGAAGTCAAAATGTCTGCAGCTTTGAAAGACGAAGAATCTTTTAAGAAGCAAATACTGTTCGATGAAAGGACGGGACTATAAATAAAAAAATACAAATGGGAATAGAAATGTTCGTATACGATCATAGAACACTGTTGTTCATTTACCCGGTGTAAAACTGTATGCAAAAAATTGTAAGACAATTTTAAAATGTTGAAACTTGCTCATAGATAGAATTATTCTTGAAATAATAGTAAATCCTACAAATAAAAAACTTTAACAACAAACCGGTGAGAAAAAAAGCACAGTTATCAACATGCATATCTGAATTAAAGGCGTTGTTTGGTGTACTATATATTGCTAGGTCTATTTGTTCTAGATGTAAGAACATGGAGTATTTGTGTTCAGAAGGTAGAGGGGGCATAGGTATTTTCAGAACAACAATGAGTCTCCATAGCTGGTACTTTATACTACTAAAATGCCTTGGTTTTGATGACATAGACACACGCAGAGAAATACATAAAATTGATAAATTCTCTCCACTCCGCGATGTTTTTACAATTTTTTAAATGTAAACTCTGTAAATATATATTCCATATCTGAATACTGCACTATTGATAAATAGCTGGTTTCTTTTAGAGGACGATGTTCATTTCGGCAATATATACCTAGTAAGCCAGCTAAGTATGACATAAGAATATTTAGTATTGCGAGTTCTAAAACATGGTACTTATTGACATTTAAAATATATGTAGGCCAACAACCTGAAGGACCTTATGCGTATCGATCAGTCCAAATAGCATAATTATGCGGCTATCTAAACCAATTTGGGGTTCCCGTGGCAACATTACTGGAGATAATTGGTTCACGAGTTTTCCATTTGCTGTAGAATTGCTATAGATGTGCGTTGGAACTATGCGTAAAAATAAAAGCGAGATACCTAAACAGTTTGCGAAAACTAAAAGAAGATCACTTTAAACTTCAGAATTTGCATTTATCGAAAATACGACAACTTTACCATATGTAACTAAAAAAAATTTAATGAAATTTAATATCATCAATGCATTTAGAAGACAATTCCATTGATAAGAGGAAAAGGAATAAGAATCTTCTAAATATAATTACACTTTACAACCAAACGACGTCCGGCGTGGACAAGGTAAATGTCAGAAGATGTTTACATTGTCAGAACATCTCACAGATGGCCATTTGTTGTATTTTCTAGAATACTCGACATAGCTGGCATCAATAGGCATATTATCCAAACTGCTAATAATATTAATGGCACATGGACGCAAATACTAGTTATAATGTGGTTTGTGTGGCGGTTGGCTCCAGATGTTGGCTTAAATGTAGGCTGAATGTGTAGATTAATTGTAATTTTAGGCAGATGCTAAGTTTTTCAAAGCAATAGTCATGCTACCATAGTTTAGTCCCTATGTGATACCACATGATTCGGAAAATCCTCACCCAAAAAGATGAAAAAAATTGTTAATGAGACCCAAAAAACTAAAACGAGAAACTGTGTGTTACCGACATCATAAATTTTAAAAATTTTCTTGCCATGTTGCACCAACATTATAAGTTATTACAATTTTAAGAAAATACTAAATAAGAAATAATAAATGGCAAAGATCAAATGAATATAATATTATTAAATAAATTAGTTAAGTTAAGTAAAAATCTTACACGCACTTACAATCGGTTAATACAATAAGGTAAAAAATACACCTGGCTTAGAAGTTATGTTCAAGCAGTAAAAAAAAAGAATATTATAAGACTATATATTATTTTTATATAATATAAGAATATTATATTATATAAAAAAATTATTAACTACACATATAAAAACGTATACAAAGATCCACAAGAAAACTAAATTCCTGTAGCTGGCTGTATAACATGTATCACAAAACATCTATTTAAAAATTCCTTTATAAAGAACAGACTATCATACGTAGTGGCAGTCAGAAGAAACAAACGTCAACTACTACCCAAATTAGTGAGTATGGCAAACAGACCAATACAATCTAACTTTTTTGCTTTTAGTGAAGATTGTACTATGTAGTGTGTTATTGTATGTGCCGAAGAAGGGAAAAAACGTAATTTTAGTATCTAGTATGCACTTCAATCACGTAGTAAATTTAGATACGCAAAAGCCAGAGATAATCAATTATTACAATCAGACGAAATCAGAAATTGTCATTGTAGACCGAATGATTGGTTCATATAAGTAACCAGAAATAGCAGAAGGTGGCCTATGGTGATATTGTACGTCGTCTTGAACGTGGCTTTGATCAACACACAGGCCATTTCCATGCTAAATCAGAGTTCAAAAATACGACGTAGACTCTTCATTTAAAATCTTTCGTCAGTTATTCTTCTTCCTAAAGTGCCTATCCGTTCCGGATGTTGGCGATCATCACGGCGATCATCGTCAGTTATTGTCAGAGCAAATAATACGACGATCAGATATTACTACAGGTATTTACAGACCATTGCAGCTTCAGTAACATAAGGAGGAAAGTTCAGTCAGTGGGGCAGTCCAGATGTTGCTAAAACGGTCAATAAAAGAAAATGCATTCTTCTTACTATGCGATTAAGACGACGCGTTTGTCCAAATACTATTGTAAAGGTTGCACCACCTTTTTATGTCTTGCGCATAGCAATATTGTTTTTAACAATTGTTATAACCGTTTTACTAATCCTTTCGCTGATGAATCTGATTAAGTTTAGCTAAATCTAATTATGTGTTTGGGATATTTTTGTCTTAGATTACTAACAATAATAATAGTTATTACATGTTTTTATTTTGTTATGTTCTTAATACTGCATTTATTTTATTTTCTCTGGACAATAAATTAATTTAAATCAGCTTATTTTTTTATTAGTTATGTTCAAAATAAACGTTTCTTCCGATCTCGATCAGATTTTTTTTCAATCTTAATGAAACATCAAACTTAAACAAATGTATCTCTCAGATACACCGCGACCTATACAGTACACTTTATGACTGCGACCTCCGAAGGGTTAATATTATACCTTTTATAAAAGAATTTTTAAATAATTTTTTTATATACAAAGTCATAAATGAATTATGGGACCGAAACATCAGCTTCAATTGAAAAAAGATGCAGAAAATAGATAACCACATTCATTATTTAGACGTGAATAGAATGAAATATAGAATCGAAACGAGTTCAAAGTAAAATTAAAAAATAAAGAAAAAACAGGGTATTTATTTGAAGGGTCGGGCGCCAACTGTTTTTAGAAGAAAAATAGTAAAACGAAAAAGACAAAAGGCAATAAAGGTATAAAATCAACAGAATTTAGAACAAAATTATTATTTGAAGGAAAATAACAAATATGTGACTTTATAACGCTACAATATATTACAAATGCTCATAGTGTTGCATGAATTTTTCGGGAATGATTCCGTGTTCGCCTTGATGTGTTTGCCTTGAAATTCCTTTTGTTTCGTTCTGAGCTTCTCCGAATTTTATTTTTCAGTCTTATTTTGGAAGTACTTTTAACATACTAGTTTCTTGTTAAGTGATGCTTATCTAACTTATTGATTTCAGAGTAATGTTTTCCTGTTTCTCATTTTATTTTTTAAAGCCTAGGATCTAATACAGTTCTTTTTTAATACATGTTCTTAAATTCACCCATTTACCATTTATATTTAATTTGTTATATGTCTCGTATTGCTTCTTCTTATAGCTCTATACTTTAATATCACTTGTCTGAGTAATATGTAACTCCATACATTTTTCAATCGGCTCAGTATTCGCACTGTTTCATCTACTAGCTCATGAAACGATCGCAGATAATACTTATACAGTCTGTCAATTCTAAAACTTACAATGGGCTATACCTCACGAACAAAAGCTGATATCGAAAAATGCTTGAAATCGTTTCTAGGATAGTAAGGAAGAAAGAGAACTCACCAAATCAACCCCCTAGGCCCAACCCACCACAACCAAAAAAGTTTAAATTGGAAACCCCTTCTTGTGATACATCATTAAAAATACTATAAAAAATGCTATCCAATGGTATAAATAATAATTATACAGGGTGAAGCAATAATTGTGAATTTGAATTGTGAATTGTGAATGTGATTCTGTTGATGACCCTCTGGATTTATTGTTTAATAAATATACAGAGTGTTAATATCAGCCTGCTTACTATGACTTTCGTATTTGTAATGCTATATCATTTTTAATGATAAGTGCCCGTCGGAATTTTTTTTTTAAATAAAAACTTAATTAGCCGCTTATGCAAAAAAGTAAAAATCATCTGTCTTTTGGGTTCATTTGTACGATCGGTACTGTCATTCAGCTGTAGTTGTCACGATTCTTTACAGTATACTTGAACCAACTCGTGGAGATCATTTTCATATTTACCTCCCAGAACCAGTGTTATTTACGAACAGCTCAAATATTTCATGAAAGGCATCCAAACAAAAATGTAAGTCACGTGTACGTCCGCGATTTAGTTGAAAAGTATAGAGAAACGGGATCAGTGCAAAATAAAAAAAGAGATGCCCCAAGATTACTGAACGAAGCATCCCAAATTAAGGTCCTTGGAAATTTTGCAATATAGCCTACTGTATCAACACGTCAAGTATCTACAATGACAGGACTAATGAAATTACATAAGTTTTATCCGTACAAAACATAAATTCTTTAAGAACTAGGCGATGATGATCTAGACCGACGAATTGAGTTTTGTAAACTCATGTCTGAAAGAATTCGCGTTGAACCGAGAATGTTAAAAAATATTTGTTTCACTAATGAATGTACTATTATGTTGAATGGTAGTATAAATAAACAAAACTGTCGGTACTGGAGTGATGCGAACCCGCATCGATTCAGAAAAGGTCACACTCAATATCCTGAAAAACTGAATGTATTGGCAGGAATCTTGTAACGATTATTTTGCCTACCACATAGAGTATTATTATAGGGGGTTCAAAATTTAAGACAGAAATTATTGGGGTGGAGATAGGGCAAGCAAAATAAAACGAAACTGTTGGGAACTGCTACTCAGGGTTTATTTGAGAGCTAGGTCATGGATAAGTGAATGAAATAATGGAATTGGATTGGGGCAACTACAAAAAGTAAAGCAAAAGAGTACCTACATAAATCTCCTAAACAAACAAAACACAAGAAGATTCTCAAGCTATTTAAAATAGGAACGCCGCTTTGAAGAATCTTCTTGTTAGATGAAAGAAAAGGCTCTTCCTTCCTACAAAATATAAAAAGGGGTAAGAAATTTTTTAAAATAAATAAACAAATTGGTTTAGGGAAAAATTAAATATTTATTGCTGTCTCACCACAAACAGTTACAACTATAAATAGTACAAAAAAAATACAAAATAACAGAGAAAAATACTTACTATGTTTTATCCGTTTATAAACTCTAGAAGCTGGAGATACTACAAGAACTTACAATTGTTACTGGGCGATAATTTGTAGCAGAAATATATTATTACAAATGAAAAAATATCTTTTTAAGTGAAACTATGCATAGAGGTTAACCTTTTTCCAAAAAGAACAAAGCAAAACAAGATCTGTTATGATTAGGTATTTACCAAATGTCAAAAAAAAGCTAGCTGTTAGATGTCAATATTAAATTTTACAACTGAGAATAATTAATATGACAGCTAAGCCACACCCTAACATCTACAATTTTATTTATTGCAATTTCTTAAACATTACATGTTTAAGAAATTAATATGACAGCAATTATTATTAGAAAATGTTTATTTTTCCTTTAAAAGTTCAACAAAAAAAGTTACCTGGATTTCACTAAAATTTCTTTAAAATTTCTGGGGTTAGGAACTGGACTTACACTGCAAACACAAATGCACCTCCAAACTGCGGAAATATTCTAAAACGGCTTAGGAGAAACAAAATGAGGCTGAAAGTTGTTCATTGGGACGCAAAATTTAACACTCGGCTTCTTAAAACTGAAATACAACTAGACAGAATGGCAACATGTGGTTATCCTTCAAAGTTGTTGTAAAAATCACAAATCTCTTAGATACTTAGAAACATAGAAACAGTAATTACTCTTTCAAAACTGACACATTACATTGAGTAGAAATCACTTTTTCAGAACAAATTTGCCGGTTTTTAACGCCGACACTCGCCTGCATCTTTTCTATTCAAAGATTCTCCCAAACCTCTTTAACTGCACAAATAGAAATATGCAACTTCCTTTTCAACTGCTCACTAACTAATTCCCGATAAAAAACGACTAACACGGACATCAACTGCCTTTGACAGTGGCGCCAGCGAGAGTGATGCAATTCTCTTCCCCGCAAAACCTTCCCAGCGATCTAAGTGGATGTTTATTTCAGGCGCAATATTAATCGGAAACGATAAAACCAAATACTAAAGAAATACGGGTCTATGATATATAAACAAACTTTAAAATGTGTTTATTATCAACTCCAGCGATGCAAAATGATTGAAAATACTTTTTCGGTGTTTTAACATATATGGAGTGATTTCAATACATACGAAAGAATATAGAAAGAATATAAAAATGCTACAATATTAGGCTATGCTATAATTGGCCCCTTGTTCATACCAGGAAATTTAAGTGATGACATTTATCTCGATATGCTGGAAAACACTATCGAACCTTTAATTGTGCATGCATTAGAGAACCAAAGGGACTATCAAGGCAACCTGACTCTGGACGAAGATTTGCTGCACTTCCAACAAGATGGAGCACTTCCTCACTATGCAGCTCCAGTTAGGCACTGGTTGGATACTACCTAATTTTCCGAACAAATGGATTGGAGAGAAAGGTCCTATTGAGTGGCCACCGAGGTCACCAGATTTACCGCCGCCTTTTCTTTGGAGTTACCTCAAGTCAGTTATTTATAAAACTCAACCTGTGTCACTAAGGGAATTGCGAGAAAGAATTACGCAAGCATGTTGCGCTATTACTAGAACAACATTTGCCAAAGTTCGTGCAGAATTTGAAAATAGGCTGTATTATTATTTACAAAACAACGGAACCCACTTCATTTACTTAACTGACATTTTTAACAAATTAGTAGTTTAACAAAAACCTTATTAAATTTTTCATTTAAGCCAAAGTTTGACAATTATTTCTTCACCCTGTTTAATTATTATTTATACCATTGGATAGCATTTTTTATAGTCTTTTCAAGCATTTTCGATATCAGCTTTTGTTCGTGAGCTATAGCCCATTGTAAGTTTTAAAATTGACAGACTGTATAATACTCAATTTTGACCAAGGATAAGGTTGTCTGTTTTACTCGTAGAACAACTTCAATTGTAAAAGTTTTTTGTTCCACAATAATTTTAACATAAATTTGTACTTTCAAATTCGCGAAACAATTAAAAAGTCCCGCTTTATTATAAACCAGTCCTTTACTGTTGGGAATGATTAACGAAAACACATCGTCACAAAGAACTTCTATCAAACGCTCAAAGCTGCATTGTGAAGCTTTGAATTTCTTTCTTGGTATCTACCGCGCGAAACTATTCGATTCGGTTTGTAATGTATTAATTGAAAATGTCCCAGCGCAGCGTCAGTTATCCCGCCAGATTTGTGTTAAACTTTTAAATTATCTGCCGTAGAAAGTTTATTCGCGATAATCGAGTGCCGGTTACTAGCTTTGAATATAGATTTGGCTCTTACTGACGGAACTTTTTTACGTCGTAAATGCGAAAACGTGTAATACAAGGCTTTTAGGGAATGAATTTCATTTTGGTTACGCGCTCTTTGAATGTAGAGATGCAGAGAAACATAAACATTAATTTTTAGTGCTTTTTGAAAAAGAAAAAAATGATTTTAGCGATAGATCTTGTTTAGTAATGCCGAACGAAGCGGAACATTTTAGAACATATATACGTAGAATATTGCAGCACTATTTATTCAAAATTCTGATCAAAAATGTTAAAAAGAAAGAAACGTGTCATGAATAAATATTGTGCTGAAAATAAAAATCGGACACTTCAATTTTTTGTTATTTCCGTTTTGTTAAAGTTCCGTCAGCCAAACTATTGGTAGACAATATTCTAAAAATTAAAAGCTAGCAGAGTTTGATGCAGAATAAATTGCTGATTTTCATGACAAATGTCCTTAATTTTATTTGTGTTTGACTGAATGGGTTCTAAAATCTTTTGACAAATTCTGTGCGTGTATTCTGAGTATTAAAAAATCTTTTCTGGACAAAAACTGGAAATGCCTATAAAATGCAATATTATAATATAAGTTATTTTCAGTAGACTGGTTTTTTAATATTTTTTTTGAAATAATATAAAAACGAGCATACGTTTAAAACAGTTTAATTTAATTTGTAATACAGTCCCTGTAGAAAGTCTTCATTTTCGTTTTCAAAGTTATTGTATTATCAAAAAATTTGCATTTGTGAATGAGTGACTTTAGAAAGACTAGTATTTACGTAAATTTTTTTTCTGTAAAGTTTTTTCTGCTTGAGAATTTTATAATGACATGAAAAACTAACTTTACAGATTTTCAGCGAAAGCTGCAATATGTGGTAATACATACATAATTTAAATAACTAAACTGTAATTTTACTTTTTACAAATATATTTCATGTGATTTAGGCACATCTTTTGGTAACATCTGTTGCAGAAAAAATTTGTTTTCGTGTCATCTTTCGTTGGACAAATAGACAATCTTGCCTTTTTTCTAGACGGTTGTGTTGTTTTATTTGATTCAGTAGAGCCTTTAACCCTTAACCCTTAACTGGAGACGTGCCGTCTGACAGACTACAGCGTAAAGAATTTTTAACACCCTGTACAAATAACTCCGCCCATTGACACAAAACTTCATATATTCTTTATATTATTCGTTGACTATTAGTGACCCGACTTAGGTAAAGAAATACGCATATTTGGAAAAGTTATAACCAAAAATCAGTTTTACTTAGTCTGTTAGACGGCACGTCTCGGTTCAGGTTACATTTTGTTTCATTGAAAACGTCGTGTATTTGTTACAATCATGGCCGGTCCATCAAAAAAAAAATCCGTGTTACCGATACTGATTTTGAAGATATAGCTTTGAAGTGGTTTGACGAATTAGATAGTGACGCTAGTGATGTTGATCAAGTACAAGATGATGTTTATTTGGAATCTGATAGCATATAAATAACATCTAATAGCGTAAATGCGTACATACTGCACCAAAGTTACAAAAACAATTCTAAAATTCAAGAAAAATCTGCTTTTGCTAAAATATTAGCAAAACAATTACTAGAATTTCATATGAAGCGAAGAATGGGTAATTTTCAAGTACCGTGGCTAATTCGTGCTATAGTTTATTTTTATGAACGAGAGAGTAATTAGCATAATTTTAACTGGTACCTCCGACCACTCCATGGGCGTGCTCAAGATTAATTGAAAAATTACTTTGAATAATTGTAAAAAATAAATGAATTATTTCAGTGTTATAAAGTGTTATGTGTATGTAAACAAAAGTGACCTCTTTTATCACACACTATATTAGAACTGACTGGCCTACATTAAAAAGGGTTTAAAAAAATTCACATTTTTTTTAATTTTTAAAAATTACAAAAGAGAAAAAGAGTTTTTAAAACCGTCTAAGGTATGTTAAATAGATGAATAAAAATATTAATATGAAACTTACAGCTACTTGTTACAAATCCAAATCAGATTCAGAAGATGAACTTTCAGAACCAAGATTTATAATAACTGGCTCGATCATTTTATCAGTAATATTGTCCAGCTTCCACATTTTTTCCTCTTCTTTAATAGTGTGATTTACTGCCTTTTCCCAGTTTTCAGGTTTTACATTATTTACGGCCTCCAAAAACAACTGTTTAACATCATGAATTTTAAAAGTGGTATTTTTTCTTGAAACTTCACTCTTTATCTGTGCCCATACCAGTTCAATCGGGTTTAATTCAAAATGATATGGTGGGGATCTAAGTACTGTCATTCCACGATTTTTGGCAATTTCATCAATTTCGTATTTTTTAAATTTTTCTTTATGAAGGGCACACAACGAATAAAGTTCCTTTCTTATAGATCCGGGATGGTACGTAATATTTTTTGAACTTAGCCAATTGTGCAAGTCTTTTTTTAACCACTTGGTTGTGGGCAGTCCTTCTATAAGTCTGGAGTGATAACTTGCATTATCCATTACTATTACACAGTTCTTAGGAAGAAGATCTATCATTTGTTCGAACCATTCTTGAAAGACATCAGCGTTCATGTCTTCATGGTAGTCACCGGTACGAGTTGATTCAAAAGTTAATAAACCACCTTCAACAAAACCGTCTGAACTGCCAATGTGTACTATTATCAGCCTGCGTCCCTTTCCTGATGGTGGGTTTAAACCAGTAGATAAGTTATTTACAAAAGCGTGCCTTTGACTTGTAACAGTTTCATCCTGCCAAAATTTATTTGATGTATGACCCTCGTTGATCCATGTTTCATCAAGATAAAATATTTTTCTTTTTTGGTTTCTCATTTCCTTTATGGTTCTTAGAAAATGTCTTCTCCATATGACAATATCGCTTCTTTCTAATAAAATAGACTTTCTGGGATTCTTTTTCCAGCGGAAGCCTATTTCTTTTAAAAGTTTCCATAACGTACTTCGACTCATTTCTGGGTAATCCTTATCATCTCGAACTGAGACAAGAACTTTATCCAATGTTGGAAATTCTTGTCTAAAGAAGAATTTATGCACTTTCCGTCGAAGTCCTTTAAAATGATATTCTATTTGAAATTTTGGTTTCCCTGGAGCATTACGTGGCATTTGAAAACTACCACATTTCTCTTCTTTAATAACTCTGTAAATCGTAGATTTCCCAACACTAAGTGTACTGCTAACTAACTCAACGGTCTCATCAACACTTTCACATAAACGTTTGTCTGTAAATGATTTAAAACAATTAAATATTAATGTTTTTTCATTAACTGTTAGAGGACCAATTTTTCGGCGTTTACACGGCACTTCCAAATTTTCCATAACACTAGTATACACAATAAACTGCACCTTGCAACTGAAGTACCTACTTTTAGTGAACTGTTAAGAATTTTGAATACGCCACTTGGACCTTCCTATATACAAAATGAAAAAACCCACTATCACATTTTCTGTGGAATAAGTTTAGAAGGTAATTATCTAGTCAATTACTGTCGTAGATTCCTGGAATTAAAGAATTAAATGTTTGATTGTTGAAACCCTTACTTCGTGGAATGCACTCATTTCAGATAAAATAAAACGTTTTATTTTATCTAAAGAATTAAACTTTATTTTGCAAATAGGCAAAGAATTAAACTTTATTTTGCAAATAGATAAAATAAAACATTTTATTTTATCTAAAGAATTAAACTTTATTTTGCAAATAGGTAGGTACTTATTAAACGTTTATTGGTTATATATAACCAATAAAATAAACATCTTGCACTAAACATTTCTTGCAAATTCATTAGTACCTGTTAACCTCCATCACTCCGACACTGGCAACCGTATTTAGGGATTAGTAACCCTCACAACTATTGTATTCTATTCTGCTCCAACCTTTATACCTGGTGGTCATACTCAATTTAAAATTGTTTTCCTATATACTTCTGTAAACTTGTTGACAAATATCTGTTTTTCATTGAGTCACCCGTATCAACAGTTTAGGGATTTGCATACATAATTTATTGTTTTATTACTCTCTCATACATAAAAATACACTATAGTATAGCGAGTATTCTTGGAATTCCTGAGAATAACCAAGTAGATGATAACGAGCTATTAGTACTAGAGAAGCGAAAAATATGTTATTTGTGCCCTCGCAAGAAGAACCGTATGACAAAATACCTTTGTGGCCGATGTAGAAAACCTGTATATCTTCAGTGTACGAAACCAATTTGTACCGATTGTATGTAACTTTTACAGTTGCTGGACATTTTTTTCAACATCAAAATAATTTCGCGAGTTAATTTTTACGTAATCCAGTATGTGTTATTGCCTTTCATATAAAAAACTTACTTGATGTATATTTATTTTTTCACTGTAATGAAAAGTGAAAAATGTGACTGTCACGAACTGTAAATGATTAGCTGTTAGAAAGTCGTAGTTATTTTTTATACTCTGACAATATTTTGAGTTTCTTTACTGTGTTCAATTGCAAATACAAACAGCTTTTAGAGTACTATTACATATATTAAAAAAGTTTGTAACTTTAGTTCTTATCCCCTCTCCTACATTGTAGTCTGTCAGACGGCATGTCTCTCTGTGTGTATTAAAATATTGTCTCTCCAGTTAATATATTTTGTGTTTTCTCCAATATATTTTTTTTCTACTGGTTAGCGTTGTCATGTTTTATTCAATAATTTAATAAATCCAGTATTCCATGGCTATTTTACTGCATATGAATTATTGATACAGAAGTTGATACAGTATATATAATTACTACCTGGCAACAGTGTTGTCGTTAACACTAGAAGGACGGCTGAAGCGACCTACCTGCAAGGACGGCGGTGGTCAATTTGACCATTTCTTGCTTTCGGGGTGTTCCAATTAACTAAAAATTTATTGAGAAACACATTTAATAAAAAAATACATAATAGATTCATAATAAACATTTTGTTTATAAAAAAGTATTATTTACATCCACTGTAAGCATTAATTACATACAATTATTATTTCTGTTCTTGGATACTTGCCACAAATTATTTTTTTACTGTTGTCACAAAATCATGATGATGTTTTGCCCTTTTTTCTTTCTGTCTTTCTCTTTTCTCTAGAATTGGGTGCACTCAATACGTTTTCTTGATTTGCCGATGAAGCACTGCTCGTTAGGCCCATAGTTAGTTCTTTTACGAGATCCAAGAAAAATTGAACGAATACGACGTGAAATTTCTTTGTCCGTGACAGCTTTGTAAAGATACCAGGCATTAATTTAGCTAAATCCAATACATTATAAAAAACTTGCAACGGCTACCGTCTTCAACTTGCTTTTATTGTACTTCTTTGCTATTTGATCGACAACATCGACACCAAATGTAGTTTGATTATAAAATTTTTAAAATTTCTAGCTCTTTCTTTCCTGCTTTTTCGACTGCTACTGACGAGTGACGTGTTAAAAGTAAAATAACATTATTATTAATTGCAACGCAGTTTTTATGCTTGAAAGCTCTTGTTGAAAACAGCTTACTCTTCTTATTTTTTAAGGATTTTGGTATTTCTCTTCGCATTCTGTTGACTGTTCCTATAATTGTTGTATTATTTCATTCGAGCTCTTGAGCAAGATGGACAGAAGTAAAAAAATTATCAGTTGTTACATTTCGTCCTTTTTTCAGGTAGGGTTTCATCAGCTTTAACACTACATGGTCAGAAAGTCTTTCATTTGAGGGACGAGTGTCATCTTTTCCTAAAAACGGAAAACCATTGAGGAGATATCGAGAATCTACATCTACAGCCAGTCACAACTTGATTCCAAACTTATCGGGTTTGTTAGCCATGAATTGTGTAAATCTGCATCTCGCCTTTGTTGGAAAAAATTGTTTTTTCAATTTGAAATTCTACTTTAATGTCATCAAGCAATAATATTAATAACTGAATTTTTCTTTAAATTTTAAGACTAAAAATAAGGAATTATTGGTAAATCTTTTCTTAAACAATTTAAATATTTTTCAACTTTGATGCTGCAATAATTATAGTTCACATTATTGCTTTTTATGATTTTCACGCGAAAGTCGATACAAAATGGAACCACTTTTACTATAACTGTAGCAGTTTGCGATGCAACAAATATTGCATACCATTCTTTTAAATAATTTCTTCTTCTTCAGCCTTAAGTAATCCAACTTTGGACATAGGCCTCCCCCAAATCAATCCAGTGTCTTCTATTTTGCGCCACTCGCTTCCAGTTGTGTCCTCCGATCTTCTTAATGTCATCAGCCTATCTCATTTGTTGTCTTCTTCTGCTTCTCTTTCCTAACCATGGCCTCCACTGTTGTATTTTGTGGTTCCATCTCTTATCCTTCAGTCGGGCATTGTATCCAGCTCCATTTTAATTTGGCAGCATGTTCTCCTGTGTCTTTTACTTTGGTTTTGCTTCTAATACATTTGTTTGTTTTTTTGTCTATAAGTCTCACCCCGAGCATTGATCTTTCCATCGCTCTTTGTGCTTTTACTATTTTACCCATATTGGACTTGGTGAGTGTCCACGTCTGTAAACCATACGTGGGTATAGGGAGGATACACTGATCGTAAATTCTGGTTTTCAAATATTGTTCTATTTTAGTGCTTTTCAAGATTTAACTCAGTTTTCCAAATCCTGCCCACGCTAACCTTATTCTTCTGGTAATTTCGGCAGTTTGATTTTCTTCTTTAATTTTCATTATCTCTCCCAGGTATACGTATTCGCTTACTGTTTCTAAATTTATATCGCTCAATGTTATTTCTGGAATGTTCGGTGTATTTGTCATTATTTTTGTTTTTCCAAGTTCATCTTAAGACCTACTTTTTCTGAAGCTTGAAATAGTTGCGTCATCATGGTCTGTAGTATTTCGAAATTGAAATGAATTTTCATTATCTGTCCCAGGTATATGTATTCGCTTACTGTTTCTAAATTTATGTCGCTCAATGTTATTTCTGGAATGTTCGGTGTATTTGTCATTATTTTTGTTTTTTCCAAGTTCATCTTAAGACCTACTTTTTCTGAAGCTTGAAATAGTTGCGTCATCATGGTCTGTATTTCTTTGAAACTTGTAGAGAATATTACAATCTCATCAGTGTATCTTAATTGACTCAGTTTTCTTCCATTAACATTTACTCCCTTATCTGTCCAGTTAATGCCTTTGAACACGTCTTCAAGTCCAAGTGTGAATAGCTTTGGTGAGATAACATCTCCCAGGCGAACTCCTCTGTTAATTGGTATAGCTTTGGTTTTCGCATCAATTTGTATTTTTATTGTAGCTTTCTTGTAAATATTGTGTATGAGCATTTTGTATCGGGAGTCTATCCTGCAGTTGTTGATAGCTCTCTCTTTTGCCCAAAGTTCTATGGAGTCGAATGACTTTTCATAATCAACGAAGCCAATATATAAGTTCAAGTTTTAAATAATTATTGTATATATGTATAATTGTAAGTTACAAAAATCTTACGGTAATGACGAATTTAGCCGATATAAGCGCTTTAAACGTAACTTATATCCCCTCCCGTCAGCTGCAAATAACGAATACTATAGTTACTATATTAAAAAACTGATAGTGAAGTAAAAAACTTTTAGTGTAAAATTGTATATATTTAAAATTGCTTTTATAAAAGAAAAAAAATTAATTAAACGGAATTTCAGACCGTTTTCAGTCTTATCAGAACATCATCAATAAAAACAGTTACTAATTGAAACTAGCCACTTAACCCTTTCACTGCTCTTGATGAGTAAACTCGCTTATAGGCTGACTGCTCTTAACGAGTAAACTCGCGTAAATCATAAGAACTGTTTCAATATGCACTAGAGCTTTGTTATTCGATATATGACGTCACCTGTTCATGGACAAGTCGAATCTTGCGTTCCGTCTCTGTCCACGCACACCGACAGTACATATAGTTCGTCCCAAACCCTTCTTTCAGTGCGTCATAGTTGATCGAATTCTCTCTAACACATTAAGCTAGAAGTGACAGAAAAAAACGTGAGTCTGTGATTATTATACATAGAACTTGGAAAATTATTTATCGTAAAACTAATTCTAGTTACGGATGTATATTTGTTTGTAGTTTAGAATACACTAAATAGATATCCAATCAATGATGCGCATAAATATAATTTGACGCAGAAGGTCTCGATCTTGACAGTACTTTCACAACATCAACTGATAAAATAATTGTCATTCCAGGTTAGTATTATCAGACATTTTACAGTGAAAATTTAATTTTGTATTTATTGTCATAAAAATATTATAAATATGCCGAGATATATCGAGAAAGAACAAAGACTAATATTAAAATTATTAAATTATTTTCAATTAGAAAAAGAGGGATTACGATCCTGCAACTGTCAAATTTAACTAAAATGACATGCAATAATTCTCGACATTCTTAAAATTCTATATTATGTCAAAATTAGTGACGCACTGAAAGAAGGGTTTGGGACAGACTGTACGCTCAGCGCTCAGACTGCTCTAGACAAGTTAACTCGCATAAGGTACTATACAAAATATTTGCTTGGTTGTAATTTGAACTCGAATCAGTATTGTTTTACTTGTCGCGAAAATAAGGAAATATCTTACTGATGCAGATCTTGCGCGTATGCTAGAAGAAAGTGATTTTGAAGATAATTTTATGAACGATTATGAGAGTAATGATGGATGGCCAAAAAGAGATGAAGAAGATGCAGAAGGTAAACTAAATATATATTTATCAATCTTTTTGTACTGCACGTTGATCTCAATGTGTATGTGTATGTTTGTGTTTGTGTTGATTTTATATAAGCATTTCTTTCATTCTAGCATCAACGCTCGTGGAAAAATCACAAAATGTTGCTGAAAACAAGGCTGTAGATGATGCAGAAAATGATAGCAATCAACACAATACATAAAGAACAAATTCAAAAAGTTGAAAAATATAACTATCTGGGTACAATAATTAACGCAAATAATGAGTACATAGAAATGATTAAGGCAAGAATAGGACAGGCAAGAAATTCTTTCAACAAACTGAAAAAAGTACTCTGCAGCAGAGACATTTCAATTTCTTTAAAGATAAGACATCTGAGATGCTACGTGTTCCACGTTCTACGTATTATTTTATGGGTTGAAGGCTTGGACATTAAAGAAAGATGTTTCGGACAGATTAGAAGCCTTTGAGTTATGGGCCTACATAAGAATATTAAGAATAAGTTGGGTGGATAGAGTCACGAATGTCGAGGTGTTGAGAAGAATGAAAAAAGATAAAGAGGTTTTAAATACAATTAAAGTCAGAAAACTGCAATATCTGGAACATGTCATGAGGGGCGAGCGTTATTACTTGTTGCAATTAATAATGCAAGAAAGAATACAGGGTGGATGGAGTCATGGAAGAAGACGTATCTCCTTAGTAAATCAAACAAATTTTTGTTTAATTTACTAATGTTTGTATTTTGAGAACGATTTCCGAAGTGGAAATTGAAACGTCAATAGACGTATCTCCTGATTAAACAATTTGAGAGTTTGGTTTGACTGCACTTTTGCTGACCTCTTTAGAGCAGCGGTATCGAAAGTGCGAATTGCTATGATGGTTGTCAACCTTCTTAGAGGAGATGGCACATGAAGAAGAAAAAGAAGTAACCTATGTAGCAATTGTATCTACCCTTGGTTCTTTATATTTGGCGACTACTGTATTTCAGTAGGCGCTGATATCCTTAGGTCTTCTTTGGTTTAAATACTATGTTCCCCTATTGTATTTTTAGTTATATTTCCTTTTTCCCTCTTTTAGTTTATACAGGGTGAGTCATGACGAACTTTACACACTTCTACCATATATAGAGTCCCTCAGGGAGCATATCATGTGGCCACTAAAAAATGTCAACTCCTCTTGTTTATTAATTAACAGGGTGATTTGTGTAATTGACCATTTATTTCATTTTACTGTAGTGTTTATACGGCTCATTTGATTTTTTTAATTTTTGCAAGATACAGTACACTACTATCAAGCATTTGACTGGTATTAGCTAAACTAAAAAATTCCAGGACTGGCTTTGGAAAAATTAATTTAGGGATTCGTATTAAATATTACACCCTGTATAATTTTTTTTAAAATGCAATAAGTGATTTTCAAACTACATAAATAGCCAATGAAAACGACATATGCGACAATGTTGTCGCACTTTTATTAAATTTTTAGTGAACGATCAAATCTTACCAAAAATAGAACAACCATAATGAAGTATCAAATTATAAGGTATTAATTTAAACAAATGTTATAAATTTCGAACATTTTAATTAAAATGAGTTCCTACAACATAATCTAATACGTAGAAAATTGACATCTTTACTGTCACTTTGTATTATCTCTACGATAGAATCAATTGTTTTTCAATTTTAAATTTTTACTCATAGATCGTATTGGGGCATTATTTTCGATGAATAATAAATTAAATTGATTAAAAAGTCAAACATCTTGTAGTTTTTGTTGATTGTAAATGATTAAAATTTTATGTCAAATAATAATACATTGCATCAACTGTACTAAATAAAAATAGATCTAAAAAAGTTTAAAATGAAGGTTGGCGTTGACCGTTTGACGTTTCTTGACATTTTATACCCATTGTCATTATTGTCATTATCAATTGTTATTTATGTGTACAAGAATACATATTTCTTCTGTCATATCTACGTTAAGTACATTGTGTTAGTTTTGGTAGAGCTTTTGTTACTTTCGTTCAAAATGCCACATCAGTTTTCGACCACAGAATATGCAGACATAATATTTGTTTATGGATTCTGTAATGGGAATGGTAGGGCTGCTAGTAGAGAATATCACAGGAGATTTTCTAATCGTCGAACTCCCAGTCATCCAACATTTGGGTCAGTTTTTAATTATTTGCGAGAAAATGGCACTTTTCCTAGTGGAACAACAGAGCGGCATGTAGATGAAGCGCAGGAAGATGACATTATGGACGCCGTTACTATGAACCCTACAATAAGCACTAGACAAGTAAGTCGAGAACTCAATGTTACTCAATCAAAAGTAAGTAGAGTCTTACAAAAAAATAATCTATACCCATATCACATTCAAATGGTTCAGCGAATACATGCTGGAGATGAGATCGATAGGTTGGAATTTTGTAGATGGATTAACAATAATCGACCAACGCTATACAGGACACTATTTACAGATCAAGCGCAATTTACCAGAGACGGGATAAATAATTCACGAAATTCACATGTGTGGGCAGAAGAAAATCCCCATGCTATTCGAGAACGTCGTTCTCAGTTAAGGTTTTCGGTTAACGTGTGGATTGGTGTCATAAATAACCAATTAGTAGGTCCTCACTTTTATATATATATATATATATATATATATATATATATATATATATATATATATATATATATATATATAAATATATAACTGTTTTGGATTGGTTGGAGTCAATAATAGGGCTATTGGTTAACTATTTTTTTATTCTCGAGCTTTCAATTGTGTTTACAATTATTATCAAGAGCTAAAAAAGACAAAATACTTACAAGGTTGAACTAAAAAGAAAAAACAATTTTTGTTAACTTACCAAATAAAAATTAGTTTGGTAAGTAAAAATCACTGCTTACATGTTCAAAATATTTAATACAAAAATGTTTTTATCTATCTAAGCAGTGATTTTTACTTACCAAACTAATTTTTATTTGGTAAGTTAACAAAAATTGTTTTTTCTTTTTAGTTCAACCTTGTAAGTATTTTGTCTTTTTTAGCTCTTGATAATAATTGTAAACACAATTGAAAGCTCGAGAATAAAAAAATAGTTAACCAATAGCCCTATTATTGACTCCAACCCATCCAAAACAGTTATATATTTGTTCCAAACGAGTCACAAGTACTTCTTTTTTCTTATATATATATATATATATATATATATATATATATATATATATATATATATATATATATATATATATATATATATCCGGTATTTAGGCGGCACACACCCTTACGGTAGGGATCTATGGAGGAGTATCACCGAGCCGCAAGCCCTTATCTCTTGCCGTACTGCTCCACCATAGGCCGATCAGATACCAGCATATTCTAGACTAAGCCGCAGATTCATTTAGAATTTGAAACTGCTGCGTTAGCCTTTTTGTTTTCTGTACACCGAGCTGGGGATTGAACTGAGATCTCTCGCATTAAAGCGAAGGAGAAGCCAGCCTTCCAGCCCGCTTGGCTATCTGATCGACCCTCACTTTTTTAATGGTCCTTTAACAGGGCAGGTCTATTTGAACTTTCTACAAAATATTTTGCCGAATTTGCTTGCCAACGCGAACGTTGCTATCCGAGGGATGTATTTTCAGCATGATGGGGCACCCCCACACTTTTTACTGGCAGTGAGACAACATCTCAATAATGTTTATGGCAACAGGTGGATAGGACGTGCAGGTCCTATTTCGTGGCCTTCAAGATCCCCTGATTTCAATCCCGTTGATTACCATATTTGGGAACGATTGAAGCAACTAGTTTACGCAGTGAATATTAATAACCGACAATAACCGACAACAATTAATTGATAGAATTATACATTGTTGTAGTCCTATTAGAAACGATCCCCAGAGTATCCGTAATTCAATACGTCAATTAACAATTCGGCAACAAAAATGTGTACAGGCTGCAGGGTTCCATTTCGAAAATCTATTTTGAATTATTTTTATTTTGTTACCATTATTGTATCTTTTCCAGTTCTAATTTATGGGTTTATCATAACTATGTACATATTTTTAGTTTTTTTTTAATTGTTCTTCGTTATTGTTAGTAGTTACTGTTTTTTGTTGTGCAGTGACTCAGTTTATCATTTCAATTAAAATGTTTGAAATTTATAACATTTGTTTAAATTAATTACCTTATAATTTGATACTTTATTATGGTTGTTCTATTTTTGGTAAGATTTGATCGTTCACTAAAAATTTAATAAAACTGCGACAATATTGTCGCGTATGTCGTTTTCATTGGCTATTTATGTAGTTTGAAAATCACTTATTGCATTTTAAAATAAATATATACAGGGTGTAATATTTAATACGAATCCCTAAATTAATTTTTCCAAAGCCAGTCCTGGAATTTTTTAGTTTAGCTAATACCAGTCGAATGCTTGATAGTAGTGTACTGTATCATGCAAAAATTAAAAAAATCAAATGAGCCGTATAAACACTACAGTAAAATGAAATAAATGGTCAATTACACAAATCACCCTGTTAATTAATAAAGAAGAGGAGTTGACATTTTTTAGTGGCCACATGATATGCTCCCTGAGGGACTCTACATATGGTAGAAGTATGTAAAGTTCCTCATGACTCACCCTGTATGTCATGCAATATATTGCTTTGAATTAAATGCCGCATTAAATGTTGCTCTAAATGTTACCCGCAATTATTTAATTTTATAACAACATCCCTTATTATAGTTACTACGTAACGAAACAAAACAGGTTAATACATAATTATTTTAAGCAAACTAAACGGTCCTCCACGTAACATACACAGAGAATACGTCACCCCTAGGGATAAATGGCGTAACCATCTCCACTTGTTCCTTGATGAAAACCGGCTCTTGCTTGCGTATGCCGCACGCCAGCTCCGACTGTACACTAAAATGTTATAGGAACAAACAGTACAATTTAATTAAGATCTCGCAAATATCTTTGTTTAGATCTATTAATCTTATTCCTTCCAATTAAGTATTCTGCGATGTTCAACAATACGATTGCGGTAGCAGTTTTAATTCCCTTTGCCTTTCTGTCTTTGGGCGGTCGTCGAATGATATACATAAAACATTCCGGATGATCAATTTGCTTGATGGAAGCGAAAAACTATGAATTTATTATTTAGGTACTTATACAGGGTGGTAAAAGAATTATTAATAGCGTATAACATGGTTTCTAGATATAAACGTAAGTCAGTATTCTAGTTTGCTGTAATTGTACAAAGGAAAAAGTTAAAAATTACTAAATATTAAATTTACAAAATAAACCCACACAATTTTTTTTTTTGAATTTTGTTGATTTTTAAAGAACGTCACTATCATCTTCACCCAAGTAATGTGTAGTGAAAAATTGATGTTTTTATAAAACCTTCTACTCTAGTCTTCAAAGTTTGGTTTAGAGTTTTTTTAAAAATTCAATTAATCCTGATTTAATATTTTTTCATTCATACGGAAAAAACACTGCCTCTAGTCAAAATAAAAGCTACAATTTAAAATTGCTACTAGAAATGCAGTTTATCAACAACTGACATATAATGCGGCAGAACAACACACTCAAAAGTGTTTTAAAAAACATTTATATTCAAATCAAAAACAGTATTTTTAAATCTCTATTAAACCGTTGATAACATCGACCAAACGTCCACTAATGGCAAAAAATAATGACCACGTTAACACAAAACTAAAGCATGCAAGCATTTTCTCTTTTTTTTTTGTTTTTGCATTGTTTACTTACTTTTATTTCGAAGTACTATAAACAAGAAGGTTTTTATTTATACTTGAATATATATAAAGCAGAACAAAAAATTCATCAATAATTTAAAATAAATGTACATTAAAAAGATAAAAACTTACAAGAATTGGCACCAATTTTGCTAAAAAATTTTTTTTAATTTATTTTAAACAATAAGAATACACCTAACCTACAAGAGTAATTAGCATTTTTTCTTTAACCCAATTTTTTGTGTTTAATTTAGATATCACCTGGTCCATTCTAGCTTTTTGTTGACATGAAATGCCCACTTCTTTGTTGTGGCTACACAGCACAGCACTGACTCTGCTTTTCACTAACTGCTCATGTCCTTGTTGTGGCCACAATGCACAACACTACCCAAGCCGCCTTGCACAACTTCACACATTATACAAGCTCAAGCGGTTTAGTTCTCTTGAGCCTTTATATCTGGGGTTGGTTGATTAGAAGCCGAAGTGCTTCATGGTTGGGATGCTTATGGAGCCTCTGGTCATATCTCTTGGCGACTTTCTTAATTTTGTTTGGAATAGATTCAACTCTAAGGCCTCTATGTAAATCGTCATTCCGAACATACCAAGAATCACCTACAATATTACTTAGCATCCGAATCTGGAGCATTTCTAAATTCCTATAATTGCTTTTTCAAGTACAGCTCCATAATTATACACCATAGATCCACACCGGTTTCAATATCTGTTTGTTAATCAGTACTTTGTTCTGGATGGACAGTTGACAATACCTACCTATCAGCCAATACATATTTTTGTACTTTATCTTCAACTGTTCATTTTGTTCAACACGCTCCTTCCATTTGAGTTTGACGTCCAGATTTAAACCAACGTATTTAGCTGTTTTCTTATTAGGAACAATGCTATTGTTTAAGATAATTGAGATATAATTTATTTTCTTGTTAGTAACGTTAATATGAACTGACTATGAGTTCACTAAACTTTATACGGACATTTTTTGGACCAGCGTTCTATGCCATTAATTGCAGTTTGTATTAACCGTAGATCCTTCTATAGTTGCTCCTATTGTCAGGACTGCTATATCATCAGCAAATGTGGCTAGTTAAATGTGTTCTTTCTCAGGAATGTGAGATGTATACAAAAGGTATAGTACTGATCTAAGAATGCTACTTTGGGGAACCCATGCGTTTATTGGCTTTAACTCAGAGTACTCGTTTTCCATTTTAACTCTAAATGTTCGCTGGTGTAGGAATGACTGCAATATTTCAACGAGTTGCATAGGAAATAGTTTCTTTATCTTCATTAACAGGCCGTCGTGATATACTTTGTCAAATGCTTTTGCGAAATCCAGGAATACTGCTGAACAAATTTTGTCCCCTTTTAATGATGTCCCTATTCCAATTATTATTCGATGGATCTTGTCAACTATGGAGTGTTTATCACGAAATTTAAATTGATGTGACGAAATAATATTTTTTTGCTCAACAATACGATTCATTCTTCGTAGTAGCAATTTTTCAAACACCTTTGAAATTATGTATAGTAAGGAGGTTGCCTGTGTGATGTTAATTCATGGTTATCATGTCCTACTTTGGGTATCATTATGACCTCTGCAGTTTTCCAAAGGATGAAAACATATTTAAGTATAAAAGATGCATTCATTAGGGTACTAGGCTTTACTATGGCTTTTCTAGGTGATTTTTTTACTAGCTCACCATTGATCAGGTCAAACCTAGGGCCCTTTTTTTGTACTGATGTTTTTGATTAATTTTTGAACTTCTTTTCTAGTAATCAATTGTATGTTAATAGAATCAGTATCTACCCTTTTATCGTCTACATGAGTTCCCCAGGATTTGGTTGAAATATGTTTTCTAAATAATCAAGGAACATATCCAATTTCTCTTTGGAATTTCTTGCCCATCTTCTGTTTTATTTTGGCGTGATGCCATTGTGTAGTGATGTGCAATATAACGTGTTGCTTCTAGATAGCACCTTTAGTCTCTCCTACCCATTTTCTATCCTCACCTCCAAGAAGTATGATCACGGTTACACGAGTGAACCCTGATAACCTAAGCAACACTACTTAAGATTGGGTAAGCAACCCTATAGTTGGATCAAGGTTGACGAGGAAGGGAGCTTACTGGTCAACGGCTTCAAGCGGATGAGCTAGTAAGGGGAAGGGCACTCTTTTGTCCTGAAATAGACAAAGCGGTCTCAAAGTCGGATAAACTATGTATAGTCAACTGCATAGAGATGCAAAAGACAAGGAGAAACCACCGCATTAAAGATCGGAAACGATATCTCAACAAAATTTACCAATGGAGAATTAAAACGAAATGGCCTCGAGTGTCTGTGGTCCTTTAAATGGGAACCAAAGGATCTCCGGGTGGAAAACAAAATAAATATAAATAATATTGCAACGTGCAATCTTACTTAGCCTCAGCAAAGTAAGATGGCCCAGTACTGGACAATGCTATCCCAATGACATTGTTCTTTATTACTCGGGTAGCACTACTGATAATCACAAAAATGGTGTAGAAATCATGATTAAAAAACACTAGAACCGTATGTCTCAAACTTTATTCACTATAATGAAAGAATAATAATGTTACAGGTAAAAACTCACCCAATAAACATAAACATAATTTAAATTTATACCTTAATATCACACAGCCCCGATAATGCCATAGATTCATTCTATTCAGATTAACAACATCTAACGGAAAATATAATAATGGGTGACATTAACGCCAAAGTTGGTAAAGAAAAACTTTGAAGATATTGTAGGGAGTTATGGTCTAGGAACAAAAAACAAAAGATGAGACCGGTTAGTATATTATTATTAAAAGAAAAACTGGTCATCACAAACACCTGTTATCAATTACCACCAAGGACTCTTTATACAGGGAGTGTACCAGAAGACAACGAAAATAATCTGATAAGAATCCAAATCGATTACATTCTTATAAAGAAAAGATTTAGAAATGGCATTAAAAGCGTAAAAACATATCCTAGTGCTGATACAGACCCCGACCACAATTTACTTCTTGCTGATGTTAAGATTAAACTGAGAAAACAACCAAAAAAAAAGTAAAATTAAGACATTTGCCATAGCCTGAGGGTGTAAATTTCAACAACAAATAAATGAAGCAATTGCACCAGCATTCAGAGAAGCTTCAAAAAAAAATTAACAATGCCTGGAATGGCAGTTCTTAACGCTGGCAAAACGTTTGTGGGCAGAAAAGAACCAAGTGCCAAAAAAGACTGGATGACTCTAGATATAATAAAACTGATGGTAGAAAATCAAAAATACAGAAAGAAAAATATAAGCAAATAAAGAAACTAGTAGAAACGCAGATCAAGGAATCTTAAGAATGCTGGATGGATGAAAACTGCAAAGAAATAGAAGAATTTAATATGAAACACGACACTTATAACCTGTATTAAAAACTAAAAGAAATTATGGGTAATACATGGAAGAGAATACCACAAGTTACAGGAAACTCCAATGGAGATCTCCATTTATTAGAAGCAGAAAAACAACAAATTTAAGAGAAATACAGCAAGGACTTTTTTACAGATAATAGGGAAGAAATAAATGAAACATTACCAATTAATCAAAATATACAAGTTCTAATATCAGAGATGAAACAGGCAATTAGTGTAAAAATCTCAAAAAGTGTTAACGCGCCAGGTCCTGATGGAATTCCAGTAGAAATATTAAAAATTGTGAATGACGAATATATTGAGTGTCTATCTAAATTATTTATTAAAATATACCACGGCATTCAAATTCCTGATGAATGGTTAAAATCTATCTTTTTACCCCTACACAAGAAAAATAGTCCTAAATCTTGCCATGAATACCGATTAATAGCTTTAGGGGCCACGCTTTTAAAATACTAGTAAAAAAGTTATTCAACAGCGTATATATAAAAAATGTGAAGAAAAATTTGACAACACACAGTTTGGATTTAGAGATGGAATGGAAACAAGATAGGCATTGTGCACAATGATGGTACGATAACAAAAATGCAGTGAATATAATAGAAACGTATTCATATGTTATATAGATTTTCAAAAAGCGTTTGACAGAGTTTAATATGGTAAACTCATACATGCCTTAAAACACAGACACCTAGATCCCAAGGATATTAATTTACTCAAAAATCTATACTACAATCAAACAGGGTGGAAGATAGTGAAATAAACCAAGTAGAAATTCAATGAGGAGTCAGACAATAATGTGTGCTGTCACCACAATTATTTAATGTGTACTCCCAACTAATATTTCAGGAGGCACTATACGAAAGAATTGAAGGTATAAAGATTGGAGGGAGCATCATTATTAATATGAGATTTGCAGACGATACCGCAATCATGGCAGAAAATTTAGAAGATTTACAAATTTTAATAAAAATCATTAACACAAAAAGCAAAAAGATAGGACTAACAACGAATATAGACAAAACCAAACAGATGGTGATCTCAAAAACCCCTGTTGACATCATACATCTGACATTGGAGGGTAAAGGTAGAGAGGGTCGACAAGTATAAATACCTCGTAGCAAGTATAAACAGTTACATCAAGACGAGGTGTATATCCTGAATGTCAGTGATTGGTGACATGTCAGTGTTAAAAAGATATTTCACGTTGCAAAAGGTAGAAAAGAGTTTAAAGAATATCTAAAGACGGACAACATATCTCTTTATTCAAGGTAGAGATTTATGCAATTTTGCATTGTGCAAAAGAAATTAACATAGGGGTTTTCGAAATAAAGTAAACCACTAAATGCACAGAGAGTCAAACGGTCATAAAGGTTCTTAGAAGCCCATGGTATGCTCTAGGCTAGTTTGGTAATAGCGAAAACGTAACAGACTGGCGGAACATAACAGTGTCCAGTGACCAAGAATAAAAGGCAACAAAAGAGCTGATAAACTTGCCACTAGTTGATCAGCTACAAAATACTCTGGTTCAGAGCCGTCCGAAGCAGTGCCTTAAGGCACTTTTTGCAACAAAAAATATTCTTGGAATCGAACACAGCGTACATTCTTCTCTTTTTTTGTCACAGGACATTTATGTTTTTCCTAATTTGCGAATCTTCCTGAGACCATTCTGTCAACACAAATTCTTCATTTGCAGCGTCGTCCTCGTGCCCATCTTACAGCTTCCTGGACTCCAGTTTTTTTTTAATATATCCTCATTCCTTATTTTATTTTTGCGAAAAATTTCTCTGACGGTTCTTAACATTTATATTTGTGCAGTTCTCTGTGCAGTACATTGTCTCTATATTTTCATTTCCTGCCATGATGACTGCATCATCAGCATTGTAGAGGATCCTCATTGTTCGGTTGCCCATTTTGTAGCCAATATTGTATTTATTCATTCTTTATTTTACCTAATCGAATATTAGGTTAAAAAGACTTAAACTGAGGCTATATCCCTGCCTCATTCCTGTCGAGATATATATATATTTTTTCGGTCAATGCTTATTTCGTTTTTTTTATTTTATAAGTAAAACACTGTCAAATATTATTGTGAAATCCAAAAAGCACGGGAATGGGGGTTTTTTGAATTTTATCGATTTTTCTATTAGTTGCAGTAATAGGAAGATCCGTTGGTGGCAGATCTATTTCTTCTGAATCCTTGTTGTTGTTCTAATATGCCTACGATATTAATTAACTTATTTGTCAAAACTTTTATTACCAATTATGATATAGACTAGAGTAGCGTTATTACTCTGCAATTTTGTGTATCGATTTTTAATCCTTTTTGTATATTGGTATTGTTATTATTGTTCTCCATTCTTTTAGTAGTGTACCATCTTATTATTTTTTGAAATATTTGGTCAATTATATCACGATCGCTCGACTTTCGTACTTATAGTTAATAACAGAAACTGATACCATCAGATTGGCGATTCAGTCAGTCGAGTCAGATCAGTCTGGCGATTTTCTGATTTTCCTGTTCTTGATTTATACTTGTATTTCTTTACTTATTATATTTTAGTCATTGTCAATATATTCGTCATTATCTAATTACTTTTATCTTGTTCTTCCGTGTATAAAACTACTCTTCTTTGATTCTAATAAAGTGCATAATATATGTAATTTATGGTGTTACAGTACTTGAATAATTTCTTGGTCTTTGGTACTCCAAAGCCTTAACTCCTCCATAAGAGAACTTTAATATATTCAGAAGTATATATATATATATATATATATATATATATATATATATATATATATATAGGTATAATATCAATATATGGGTAAAAAGTACTATAAAACAAAGTATAGGATTGTTAAATGGGTATAATGGTTCAATAAAAGATAAGGCAACTGGCCAAAGTACTAATGCTTTATAACAAATAAGATAAGATTTTTAATTTACATTGTATAAAAGACTCTATACTCGCCATTTCATTAATGGATTGATATATGGTTGAATGCTCGAATAAATGCACTTTGATAAAATACAACTTTGATTAAAATTTTATCAAAGTTCATTTTATTAATGGTTTGTTTTCGAATATTTTTTATATTTACTATTTTCCAAATTTATCAAGAAATCGGTTTTAACTGGTCACTTGAACATATAATTAAATAATCCAATCTTAACTCTTGAGAAGTCTCCAGTTTTCAAGAGATACAAAATCGAATCTCCACTTAGAATTATAAGAAAGTTGATTAATTTATTCTGATTGACAGGCGATAGCAGAGCTGTTAAAGTTTGTTTTAAACTTTAACGCAGATAAAAGTTTCATGAAGTTCCAATCCAACAAAAGTTTGTTTTTTAGTCGATATAATTCAATTTTTAATAATGCAACTTCTTGACCCAATTTATTTTTAATTTTTAATACAAAATAGATACGGAAAACCCAATATTTTAGTCACACCACTGTACAGTAAGGACTATGTGGCTTCTTTTAATCTTATCTGATTAGTAAACATGACAATTATAAAGAATATTGGAAACGCAACTGGAGATGGAGATGAAAAATCATCCTTACCGTTTTTATAGATTCTGATTAAGTCTAGAAAGGTGGATTATAATTTACTGGCAGTTATGGTGGACTATTGTCATTTTTACATCTAACACAAAATTTGAAAAAAAATACAAATGTAATTATAAACACTTTTATTACAAAAAATTTAAAAAAAATGTAAATCTTAGTAACTGATACAAATATAAATAAAGTCGATGTAGACTACTCGCTTGCACACATTGTACATACAGTGTGTTCGTAGAGTATGGAATAAATGCGGTATTTCCTAAATGAAAAGCATTTTTTATTTAGGAAATGAAAAAAGGTGATACACAATATAGTATTGACGTCATCGGCTTTCTTTTTAAATGTAACACCCTGTATTTTAGGACTTTTTAAATTTTTATTGATTTATAATATTATTAAATTATAAATAAATTATAATAAATAACTTGAAAGTAATTCAGTAATTAATACATGACTTAATCTAAAATGTTCAAATTGTAGCCCTTGTTGTATTTGACAGTAACCCAAACGTTGTACAAATTTTTGGAAAACCTTCTTTATGCTTTCTTGAGAAATATTGTTTATTTATTTACGGATTCTTGTTTCTAAGTCTCCAATATTTGCAGGTTTCGTTTTATAAACAACATTCTTTAAATGACCCCACATAAAACAATCCGAAGGATTGAAGTCTGGCGACCTCTCTGGCCATTAAATATGTCCACGTCTTCCAATCCACCTGTTCGGAAAAAATTTCGTTTAGGTACCTTCGAACATCTAAAGCATAATGCGGAGGCGCACCATCCTGTTGAAACTATAAACTTTTATCAAAACCTCCAAGATTAATTGTACTGGGGAATAAATTAACTAAAGTAGGTACGAGAACCCAATTAAAATCTGAAGGTATGCTGGACCGTTTAAATTACCTTCGAAATATTAGGGTCCAATGATTTTATTTCTTACAATGCCAGCCTGTACGTTTACCTTTTGCGGGTATTGTGTATGATGTTCCCGCATCCAGTTAGAGTTTTCTTTTGTCCAGTATATACACTTTTGACTGTTGACCTCGCCATTTAATTTGAATGTAGTCCCATCAGAAAAAATATTATTTTAAACTAAGCGAGGGTTTCGGTGACTGTTATCCATCATTATTTTGCAAAATTGTATTCTTTTATCTGGATCATCCTCGTTTAATTCCTGTACAACTGTGCATTTTACTTACTTTACTTACTTTTACGTACTTTGTGTACGGTTGTTTTGCAAACATCGAGATCACTACTAACCTTACGAACAGAAGTGTGCGCTTCTTCTTCAAAAGCAAGTAGAACATCTAATGTTGTAACATAATTTACAGACGGACGACCTGATTTGAGTGAATTTTTAACCGTATCAGTTTCTCGAAATTTCTTTTCAATCTTACTTATGAGTGCATCTGAGTTCGTGATTTGTCTCCATACCCAATCATCATGAGTATTTCAATTCTTTGCTTTACACTCAAATTCATTTCTACTTAAAATTAATTCTAAGCAATAATACAAAACATTCACGAACGTCATCACTGTAATGTGTATCACCTTGTATAATGAAATTTTATTGTAAAATGTAGAATATCAAATTTAAAAATCGACGTGTTTTAGATTTTTTTAAAAAGGCTTTTCATTTAGGAAATATCGAATTTTATTCCATACTTTAAGGACACACTGTATATTACCTCGGTGTTCGCCACATATAGCGTGATGGCATTGGTTACAATATCTAGAAGTCATGCGCCTCTTTTTACTTGGACAATGGAAACATGCCCTGCGCTTCTTTTCTTCAGGTAACGGACGTTCAACTTTATCGAAAATTTTAGGACATCCTTAATATTTTCCTTAAGATTTCAACGAAAAGTAGTAATACCCAATATTTCTTTCAGCCAGAGTTTGGCGAAATGACAAGCCAATTTATTATTCGTATCGGGATGAAACTTTTCTATCTGTTTTAATGTGTTTGTGGTGTAAATAACAAAGGAGTTAATACTTGCAATATTTATCATATTATAGAAAATAAACAAAGGCGATCTCCTCGTTTTACGACCCGCATTTATATTCTAACACATTTGATCAAATGTATCCACTCCACCGTTTGTTCCATTATAATCAGTTACTATAGTGGGTTTACCAATTATTTTGGAAACATCAGTACCTTCGTAAAGTGTTTCTTCTTCTCCCTATGCCGTCCCCATTAATAGAGGTTGGCGACCACATTTTTAAAAGCTTCTCTGTCTTTTGCAACGTGGAATAATTCGTCTACAGTCATGTTTGTCAAGTCTCGAATATTTCGCAACCATGACTTCCTCTTTCTACCTATTCGCTTTTTGCCATCGACTCTACCCTGCATGATGACCTGCAGAAGACTATATTTATTATTTCTTAGTATGTGTCCAAGGTATGCAGTCTTGCGTACTTTTATCGTTCTCAACAATTTTTTGTCTCGACCCATCCTTCTCAGCACTTCCTCATTGGTGACCCTGGCTCAACATTCTCCGGTATATTCAAAGTTCAAAGGCTTCAGTCTTTTTAACTATTTGCGCTTTTAGTGTCCATGTTTCTACCCCCTACAATAGTTGCGACCAGACGTAACATTCAACAAACCTCAGTCTCAGCGCAGTATTCAGATTTTTGTCACAGAACAATTGTTTGAATTTTAAGAACGCTGCCCTTGCCATTTCTATTCGTACCCGGATCTCTTGGTCTGGATATAATTCTGTGTTGATGTAAGCTCCCAGATATTTATATTTTGTCACTCTCTCTATTTGCTGTCCACCAAGAGTTAGTTGTTCATTATTTATTGGACTCCTTGATACTATCATAAATTTGGTCTTATCTATGTTGATGTCAAGTCCCATTTGAATGCATTCACTATTTATTGCATCTAGTAAAGTTTGTAGTTCTTCTATACTCTCAGCCATAATTACCGTGCAAATCTCATGGTGTTCATGATTTCTCCACCAATTCTTATTCCCTCTTTTCTTTCCCATAAGGCTTTTCTGAATATGACCTGTGAGTACACGTTGAAAAGCGTGAAGACAAGACGCATCCTTGCCTAACCCCTCTCGCAATCGGTGTATTATTTGTTTCTATATCGTTCATCTTTACTACTGCTTTCTGGTTCTAGTATATAGCCTTAATAAACTCAATGTCTTTTTTGTCTAAATTGATGTTTTTTAATTCATCTATTAACTTCATATGCTGCACTCGGTCAAAGGCTAATCTAAAGTCTATGAAGCATACATATGCACTCTTGTTATATTCCCGACATTTCTGCAAGAGTACCGTCAACGCAAATAATGCCTCTCTTGTACCCATGCCTCCTCTGAAGCCAAACTGAGTTTTATCTATCTGTAAAGTGTTTAAAGAAGTAAATTACCTTATTTTTTTCGGCATCTCTCTTTGTCAACAATTTCCATCCACTTCTGAATGTAGATCTCTCCCAATTGCTTCCATCTTAATCTATCTTATGTCAATCTAATCCACTGTTTGCCTGTCACTGGTTTTTAAAACGCTGACCACTCATGCAGGCCTGATAAAATTTTCTTGATATATTACTGTGAAACATATATTTCATGGATAGATGACTGTCTTTATTTGCTGCAGACATATTCAATATTGCCAATAAAGTTTTTAGCTCGTTTTTGATCATGTTAGAAATAATAGTACGACTGGCATATTTTTCAGATTGTCTTGTAAGTTCAGTATTTAAGTATAACAGAGTACGATATAATATATCATCTGAAAAAAATATAAGAAATATTCTTCAACTTTTGTGTAGTTTTTGGCATTTCCTTTGGGAACAGGTATAAAATGAATAATATTTCAAGCTGCTGTTCTTTAACAATCAAGGTATTTTGTTTGACCACCCATGCCCGGTTTTACCTTTTAGAGCCTTTTTCGGATTTATAACAAACTGAAAAACAGTGACGTTCTCGCCTGATGCTCCAGGTACTTCTTCCAATAATTTACAGATAAACTGGTTACATTGGATGGCTAAAAAATTTCTGAATTACCACTATTTTTAGACTCATTCACTTTATCTGAATCGTCCAATCAAACTCCAAATCATCTTCTTCTAACCCCCAGTCACTTCCATTATCTTCAAAAGGTTCCTGCTCACTATCTTCACCATTCATTATAGGCTGTATTTCATCATTTGTTTTATTTGCCGTTACAGGTTTTCAACACACACCCTGATGCTCCAGGTACTTCTTCTGTATATTTTTCACTTTTCAACAATATTGCTTTCACCAAAATTTCTAAATTACTACTATTTTTAGACTCATCTTCTTTATCTGAATCGTCCAATTCAAACTCCAAAGCATTTTCTTCTAACTTCCAGTCACTTCCACTATCTTCAAAAGGTTCATTTCTCGCTTTCTTCGCCATTTATTATACGCTGAATTTCATCATTTACTTTATTTGCCGTTACAGGTTTTCTTGATGGTATAGTGCTACAATTAAATAAAATAATATTTACTACAAATATATAAAAAAAAAATTGGTGTGGCAGTCCAATGGGACTGCCGGTAGAAGTTATACTTCTATACACGCGTTCGCCGTTAAAAATTTATATATGAGGCAATCTGCACAATCATTACATATGTAATGCTATAGGTAAGAGAGAGCAGAAAGAGAAAAATATTTAGTTATATAGGTATATGGTGCATCGTTTGCTGTATATAAACATTTGACCTGTAATAGGAGTATAGTAAATGAAGGATTGTATCAATATTTTAATGAAAATATATATTTTTATTTTTATATATGTATAAAAGGAGTTGAATGCAAAAAAAATATTACACATACTCTGCAGTAAAATTCATTGTTTATTTTGTTATAAATATAAAAATTACAATACAATAATATGCAACACTGCAACATTCAATATAATAATACAATATAAATTAAAATGTAATATTCATAAGTATTTAAAACTGCCAATATACATAACTTACTTTACGAAGATAAAATAAAAAACCAACAACTCGTAAATTTTGATTTTATTTTAAAATTTATGTTATTTGCGTATATTACATATATTTAATAAGATTAACGTGAGGTTTTTAAATATTTCAAAAATAAAAAAGGAAATTTATAATTGGGATTCGAACTCACAACCACCAGCGTATGAACCAAACACGTAAAGGATTTGCCAATTAGACATGACACTAACGGATTTCAAAATTGAGAGTTCTCGGTAAAACAGTGATTATTTTGAAATACAAAAGCCTAAAATAATTATAAACGTTTAATTTTAAATAATATAAAACATATCACATAAATAATAATATTAATACATATTATATTATATATAATATTATATATATATATATATATATATATATATATATATATATATATATATATAAATATATATATATATATACAATATTACATATACATATAATATAATATATAATATTAAATATATATATACAAAAGGAACATTTTTATTCTCGAGAGAGGAAGAGAGAGAAAATATATCTTCTGTCTCTCTCTTACTCATTATCTTACATATGTAATGGTTTCACAGATTCACTCTCATGCAAATTTCCAACGCCGACCGTGCGTATAGAAGTATAGCTTCAAAAATTTGATAATAATTTAGCAAAAATGTCACCGGCGTCCAAATAAACTCAAGAGAAAAAACTACCACCACCTGTTAAATCAAGACTAAAGAAAGAGCTGCTAAGGAGAGTATGGGCATAAGTAACGCGATTGCACCCGAACTGGGGTGCACTTTTCTAGAGTTAACAACAATCTAATATGTTAAATCATCATTGTGTTACATTTAACGTTCCAATACAAAAGTTCTCCTTCACATATTACTATGTACATGGTAAATCAAGTAATTTACTTTCATTAATTATTTGATTTGAGGGTGGTTTACTCAAACCAACACTGGAATTTGTAATTAAATGTAGTGAACTGGAACATATTTTTCGTAGTTATAATGACACATTAAAAATAATAAAAATTTTTTTTAAAAAACTTACATATAAATAAGTAAGATTACATCTTACTATTATGACTATTATGATTTACTAACGAACTAATATTATGCTGAACCAAATTGCCTGTGTCTTTACTATATTCGTAACAATATCGGTTATTAGAACAACGATGATATTTTTGTAAAAATGCTGAGACTTTCAGGTTAGATGTGTAGCAAAAGTATTATGAAACAGGACACATATGTGTTATTCAATACCTGTGCCCTAGTTTTCTAAAAATGGGTAAACAATTTACGTAATGAACAATAAGTATTCTTTTCGGATTTTTTATAAGTTAAATAAATATATCAATATCTCACCACATTGCTAAGGAATATGACTACCACGACCAATCCAACGTTCAGAAAAGTTGTATTTAAGTATGTTCTAACTGCCTTCTCTCTAGAATGTGGTGGTGTACCATCTTGCATAAACCACATATTTTGGGTTTTTAGCATTTTAAAATAGAGACAAAGTAATACAACGCCATTATAGAAACTTAAAAAGCGATAGCAAAGGGAAATTGTAAACATGATGATGACCAACGTCTGAATACGGACACAGCACCTAAAGAAGAAGATAAAATATCTTTTCTCCAACAGGATATTTAGCACCCATCACAAAGCATTTTGTAATGTTACATTATCATCTTTGAGTTGTTTTAATAGGAATAAACTATGAATTATGTATATATTTATAAGAATATATTTATGTGTTTATAAGAATAAACTATGAATTCAGTGCTTTACCGCACAAATTAATATCAAAAAGAATTATTGTGCAGCTGATTTATAAAATGCATTTATCTCAAAAATGATTGAATTTTCAGGTTACTAAAAAGTATACCTTTTCTTTGTAAAAATAATGTATCTTTAATATTTTTTAACAAAAATAGAGCTAACTTAAAGGGCAAAAAAGTTAAGTGCAAATTTATGCCACACATGTGGCGTATGTGGCGCCCTCTATTAGTTACATTAAAGTAAGTATAAAATTATAATTTATCCTATTCAAAAGCATCCAACTGTAAATTTTTGTCCCAAAATATATACAAACATAAAAGTTATAGCGAAAAATAAAATTTTAAATTTCCACTTTAACACCCTGTATCTTTCTCAATATCAACATTTTATTAAAATAATTGAGCGTAAATCGTAATATTTTAAAGTGCAGAATCTACGGTTTCTGTTTGTACAATTACTTAAAGACCACCCTGTATATTATTTTATAAATTTTCTAAAGCCCTTATTTCTTTATAAACAATGTTATTTCTTTATTAAATAAATATATTTAATAAATATTTCTTTATAAATTTATAAACGATATATAAAAACGATTGAAATGTCAGATTTAGACAAATATTTTAAAATCAAAATTACAAAAGTCGATCCGTTATTTCTCGAGTTGTTATAAAAAAAATTTAAAAAAAATTAAATGACGTCTTATAAAATCGATCTACGTACAAAACCAGCATGTACCTTATTACATATAAACCAAATAAAAATAGACTAACATATAAATTATTTTGCAAAATAAACCTTACCTTTAAATTAGAGCAACCAAGATTTTTGTCAATTTTGCGAAAAAAATAATAACAAATATTTGTATTATTAATTATCCATGTAATTAATATGTATTAATATATGTATTACTATTGTTATTATTTTTAATTAAACGTATCATTTCAAGAACAAAATATGAATGAAATTTCAGATTTGAGTAGTTCAGATTTTCTTTCCTAGATGGCGCTAGTAAAGAAGGTTTTAAATCTAAAACAACGTAAACCTTTACATTGTTTTATAATAATTTTTACCTTAAAAAGATTATTAATTATATTAATATATAATTAAGACAGTATTATGAATTAGACGTATTATTTCAATACCAAAATATGATTGAAATATGGTAGTTCATATTTGTTTTCTAGATGGCGCCGTTAGGTGACCGGAATTATATTGTGACCTGTCACTGTCATCATAGCCAAGATAGATATGTTTCCGTGGATAGTATGCATATTTTCTAAAAAAAAAAATGCATATTTAATGCATATTTTTGTGTAAATTAGTGCATATTTATGCGCAGATTTTTTACTTGTTTTTACTTATTTGCATAAATGTAGTTATTATGGATGAACACAAAAAGAAAAAAAAAATTTGCAGACCAATGAATCATTCATTTATAGATTTTTCTCCAGTGTTGGTGCTGATCGTGACTGTGATGAAAAACTGTAATACATACACAAAATACGTAGAATAATGCAAATTTAACTGCTTATACATTACCTGTTATTCAGGTATGTTCAGTAAATGTTCTATAGCTGAATTACCGGCGCCCCTGAGCAAAAATTTTACCACCAAAATCGCATACGAACTGAGATTTGAAATGGCACGATGCATGAATAATAGAGGAAGCAATTTCAATTAATATGTATTTGATATTGATTTTCGTTACAAGTATCTCATTACTGGAAACATATAAATTTGTTTATATATTATGTATCTGACGTATCAGTATTTGTTATTCGGTTCTGTCGCTGCATGGGTCCAACCGTTATCTGAATTAATTTGAATATGTATCGGTGCATTTTATAGATTACCCTTCAATTATGTTATACATAAAACTGCTTCAATTTATAATGATTATGATTGACTGATCTGAAATTTTATTTTAGTCAATAAATATCGTTGTTTTATTTTATAGATATATATGTCCAGGAGAGTGAACTAAATTTATATTACATTTTGACAAAGTGCGGTTGATTGTCCCAAAACGTAAATGTTCTGCACAATTAGCTGCAATATACGAGGGATGATAGTGGGGTTTTGCTTTTATCAACCAAAATCTATAGGTTATTTACGCCAGGTCTTACATTTTTTTTGTTAAACTTCTATCTTCTATTGAAGGTTGGATATCAATATGGCAATTTTCACTTTATTTACGGCAGCTCTAAAAAGTTGAATTAGGCTTAAGCTAGGCCAATCTCTCAGATTTCGCCACCGAGACGTACGCGTTCTCCCTCTTTCTCTTCTCCTTTAATTTTATCTTCCATAATCATCTGTAGCAGTCTATATTTTAATCCTCTCATGGAATGGTTAAAATATTCAAATTTTCGGTTTTTAAGAGATTTTACAATTTTCTTGTTTTATTAACTCTGTTTTTAGAGTTTTTATTCATCATCATTTTGGCTTTACAACCCTGTGTGGGTCGTAGCCTCCCCAAGAATTTTTTCCAGGGGTTTTTAGGGTTTTTATTAGTAATTTAATAAAAATTATCAAAAAATGGATTAAGTAGTTAAAAATTGGAAGATTTAATCTACAATCCTTAGTTGCAATGAAATGTATATGGAAGACCACGAAGAAGAAACGAAGCAGCAAGTAAGTCAAATATCAGGAATTATGAAAAACTTCATTGATCAATTATTATAATAATACTACTACTACTACTAAGGATTTCCACAGTTTTCACTGTCTTCCATCACTCAACCGTTTTCTCCAATTTTCCTTGTCATTCCAGTCTCCATCTCGCAGGGTTCTTTTTTCCATAGCCTCGTCGATTTCATCTCTGAATGACCTTCGGGGTCTTTCTCTCTTTCTTCTTCCAATCGGGCTCCATTCTGTGATTTTATTTATCCAGCGTCCTCTGTCCGCTCTTCTGACGTGGACGTACCAGGATAGTCTCTTCTCCTCTATATAGTCGATGATGTCTGATTGCACTCCCATTCTCCGCTTAATCTCTGCGTTTTCAATTCTGTCTCTTTTTGTAAGTCTACAGCTTCTCCTCAGGAACTCCATTTCTACTGCTCTTATTCTACCTCTATTTCTCTTGTTTATTGTCCAGTTTTCGGACCCATATGTCAGGATACTTCTTGTCAGGGTATCATATATTCTCTTTTTTGTCTTTATCGTAATGTTCTTATCCCACAACACTGAGTTTAGTTGTCTTATACAGTTTCTTGTTTGTCTCAGTCTGTTGTTTATATCTTCTTCTGTTGTTCCCTGGTTCGATATTATGGTTCCTAAATACTTGAATTTATCTGTTCCATTTATTTGTCTTCCCTCGTCTATCTCTAGGTTTCTCATATCCTTGTTTTCTGTTGTTAGATATTCGGTTTTTTCTAAGTTTATTTCCATTCCGTTGTTTTTATATTCTCCTTCTAGTTTTCTGAGCATAAAGCCGAGATCTTCTTCATCTTGTGCGATGACTACTTGATCGTCGGCAAAACTTAAGGTGTATAGGTATTCGTCTCTTACTGGTATGCCCATTCCTTCGCACTTTCTCCTCCATGGTTTGAGTGTCTTTTCCAAGAATATTTAAACAGAGTAGGGGACGTAGCACAGCCTTGTAGAAGTCCTTTTGTCGTCTTAAATGGATTGTGGGCTTTATTTCCACATTTATAATAATAATATATTATAATAATTTTAAAATAAGATACTACCCTTTGAGAAGTCATTAACGAACAACAACATATTCAACTCTATGAGTATCTGTGGTATTGTGAGGTTAGTTCCTCTTACTGGAACTCGACGGGGTTTTATTTCACCAATATTCACCAACAAAAACACAGCCATTATTGAAACAGCCATTATTATAACACAGACATTGTGGTAGGTCGCGAGTAGCATAATCTCAGTCAGCAATTAGTTCGTACTAATTTCTCTTTTCTTTGAAAAGTGGTAGGTTTTTTTATTATTTAACCGGGTCGGTTTACAAATAGTTTATATAACATTATAACGCGTGAGTGTGTCATGTTTAAAACTTATTATTAAATTACGAATGTAATCCATCGTGTGGCATACTGACCCACTTACAACGAAAGCATCTAACTTCAAATTATATTATGAATTACTAATTAATTTAAGGGTTTAACGAAAGCAATGGGCAAAATGCAAACGCATTTTATGTTCCATCTGTTTATTTTTACCTTATCATTACATTGTTAATATTCAAAAACCAAAAACAATACAAAAAAAAATCGTTTATAGAAAATTTGTACAGTTTGTAATTCCTAATGCTAATTCTATGTTCTAACCCATGTCCTTTAAACTTTGAAGTTGTTAATAACAAAAGTTGCTTACCCATAAATTTAAATTGTATAATTTTCAATAACAATATTAATATATTGTACTGCTTATATAATCACGCCAAAAGGTACAAAATGAAATTGTAAATTACTAACCATCTCTTTGTTAGCAATTCTGCAACTAGTTAGATTTTGTAAGTGGGCGAAGAAAAAATTATAAAAAGAAATAAAATTAAAAAAAAGAAAAAAAAAATAATAACACAAAAAAACAAAAAAAAATAGAAAAAAGCTATAAAAAAACATACACTGCTCACACTTAACTTTTACACTACTAATTTAAGCATTGTTATTGTGAAGAAGGATGAGTTTTCCTTAAATTTGTGTAAAGTTTTTTTTCCTTTTTTCTTTATTTTTTTTTAATTAATATAGTTAGAGAAAAAATTGTCTGGCTAATTGGTCTTTACCAAAGCCATCAAATTAATTAAAAAAAGAATAAGCTTGTAGCTTAAGGTAAAAATTTATAAAAACATCCATTGATGGAAAACAGCCATCTAAGATTTGCAGACATCGTTCTGATTGCTAATAATCCTGCAGAACAGAGGTACAACAAAGAAAAATCGAAAAATTATAGAATGAATCAGACAGAAAACCAAGGTTATTGTGGTATACAAGAAGAGTCAAGAGACCAAGAAGACGTCCAAATTTAAGATGGGAATATGACAAAGGACACAAGCCAGTACAACATGGCACAGAAAAGCGAATTTTAAAAAATCGTGGGCAGATATGAAGAATAAATATGTGAGACAGAGGGAATTGGTAGAATATGCTGAGATTGATGATGATGATATAATATGCTATTGCGCTGTTCAATATGATTTTGAGATTCAATAAGAGAGGGCGTTGCTACTAACCTAAAATATGAACTTACGTAATGTTTCATTTGCAACTGTCAATGCATTCGTTATTTACAAACCATTTAGTATCGATTTTTTTTACAATGGAAAAAATCAGGGAATCTTGCAGTGATCGAGTTTTTAGGCCTAAAAGCACTAGGCATTACGTTGAACAGTGTATCAATATTTTGACTAAAGTATTAAATTCCGGAAAACTATTTTCACAGTAAGTGCCTCAGTCAGTATCAATACAACAAAAACTTTTTCGAATGCGACTTTCTCAGCAACATTTAGAGCGTTTTCGAAAGGATAAAGTGGATTTCGTGCGTCGATTCATCACCATAAATGAGATTTGGGTATATCTCCATGATTCTGACTTAAAAACAGATGTTAAAGAGTGGTGTGAACTTGGTTCTTTACCTCCGTAATTAGTTCATATCCCGAAATTGGCCAAGAAAGTGTTAGCATTAGTTTTTGGGCTAGAAAATAAAAATTTGTTTGTGGATTACTTACAAACTGATGAAACACTAATTTTTGAATATTACTGTAACCTTTCAGTAAAAGCAGAATTTGTGAAAAAGACCCGTTTTGTAGAAGAAAATAATCTTTTTTCATGGTTACATATGAACACTTTGACAATGACTAAAATCCACGAATTAAAGTTTGAATTATGAAAGCATCTACCCAATTTACCAGATATCCGTATAAAATTGTGTTTTTCATATTAAACTGCAAAACTGATTAAACGGCCTATTATATAAAACGCAAAAAGGAGTACTATTGGCAATTTTAATACAAAACGGAAATATTTCGGATTATTCTAGAGAATTAATAATTCAGTTTTTTTTATAAAATATACAGAGAATAGAAGTATATAACAAATTGTGTAAAAGAACAGAACACTTCCCAACATAAAGACCAACCAGAATTCCAAAAAAATTGACATTGTGATTTAATAAATGCCATATCGCTTTCTCGTCATATCGAAAAGTATGTTCATTTAATGTTTATTTTACAGTTTGTCGTTAATTCTCGTGAGATTTTTTGATGGCTCACCATCGCAATATTTTCTTTTAAATATTAAAGATTTATTATCAACACTAAAGTTTTCAACTACAATTTATATTTACGAGTTAGCGATTTTTACTGCTTTATCTACTCATACGTCCACCAGACTCTTTTTGTGGTTTTTATGCTCTTCTAAAACGTTAATAAATGAGTTGCGCCGTTCTGCTTTGAAGGCAACAATTTACCAAACAAGCAAAAGGGAATCACAAAACAAACATAATTCTACCGTGTACACATTTTTTATTGTAGTTTTAGTTATATTTCTAACAAGTTGATTCACTGTGTGGTAGGCGTTAGTCCAGGGAGAAATTCAATGTTTGTGTTGATTTATCTTAAACGCATGGATAGGTGTTTTTACTTGGAAATTTAAACTGCAGCTTTATTTTAGAATGTTTCTAACATTTTATTACAACATTTAAATAAACCCGATGGTAATATTAATTATAAAAACAAATTAAAAAGTACTTATAAACTCAGAGCAGAACATAACGATTAGGCGAATATTCTGTCCATTCTGTTCTATCAGAAACTCCATACCTGTGTTAAAGCAAATAAAAAAGAGTAGTATCTTATATACTAAAACGCTAAGCCCTTTTCTTGTCCACCACTTTACTCAAAAACCATATTAGATAATTAAAATATTTTTTCGGAATATTATTAGTATTGCGTATGAGATTGTCAAGATATACTTTTGGTACAAAAATTCACTTTCGGTTTAGAGATGACCGGAAGTTAAAATTTACTTTAAGTTTTAGACCCCACAATGTATATATGGATCGAAAGGTCTCGTCGAGACGAATCTAAATATGTACTTCCGGTTGCGATCCGACACCGGAAGTGACCCGAAACCCGCATAAAACCTCAAGATAGAGCAAATCTGACATCGGATTCGTGATCAGCATGCAAAATTAACTGCTAAATGATATCCATGTCGACATTTGATGAACTAAAAATTGCATTCCGGTTTTGACGTCGACTTCCATAATCACTTTTTTTTACTTGCATTATTATTGATGAATGTTATGTATATTCTTGCTTATATTATTTGTATTGATCTCTTAATTTTTCTCGCAAAATAAACATTTCATTTAAAAAATCGATGTTGAGTTGGTCCGCTAGTTTAATTTTAAAATGTTTGATTATTTTTATTTTTCCTTTCAAGTGCCTACTGCTATAAAAGATTAGCAACAATTTTTTAGAATTCATCTCTGTTTTGAGTTTTTTAGCAGGTCGTTAGAGCCCAGTCTTGAAAAATGTCATAAGTTCTTGGACGATAGTTGTTCGCTTTTTTATGAATTCGATGGACTAACTTTTCCTTTCCATTTTTCACAGAAGAATTGGTGGTGGGGGTAAAACAAGATATTGGTAACATTCGTCGATATATATCTACCTAGTTTAGGCGACAGACAGACAGATAGTCATTCCGTGAATCAATACTACCTAACCTACCAGTCCATCGTCCGAGAAATCTCTGATCTAAATATGAGCTTGGAGCTTGGAGCAATAAAATTATCTCCAAACTTGTTTTTAGGGCAGGTGTAAGTTAAATTCTATATGGCATTTCATAATTATCGCTTATTGAATTTCCTTCTATAAAAAACGGCCCAATTGTTGACTGAGTACCCACTATACCCGACCACACATTTTATTCATCATCACCTCACTAAAATATAATCTACGGTCGTAGTCATCTTTATTTAATTCTTGCCACAACTGAATTTTGTACAGTATAAATGATTTTTCATGTAATACAGAAAATACACCTACAGCATATATTTGTGAAACACCGCATTAAATCTAAAGTTTTATTGTTATTTATAACAGCTTTTGGTCTACGTCTACAAATGCGATCTTTTACTCGTCCCGTGTCCTCAAAACCCTGTGCAATACAGTGTACCCTGTATCCTGTTAGTACCCTGTTAGCGTACAGAGGTAGTGAACCACTGCGGTGGTGAAGCTTTAGGAGACATTCTTTGGACTTTCCGAGTTTGAATTTGTATCAGTCCAAGTGTCTGATGAAGCTGGGATAGGCCGAAATGATTCATAATACTTTATTGATACCGATTCCAGCACGGAAAGTTAAACGAATTTGTCTTCCTAGGCCATATATTAGAGAAATTAGAAAAAAGAATTAGAAATAAAATTTGAAAAAGCGATACAAGACGATAAGCGAGAAATAGAAGAAAAAATTAAGCAGAATAAAAAGCTAATGGATGAAATCCAAAAACAACGAAACACGGGAGACAGGAGAGATATACTCATCCAAAGTTCTGGTGATGTGAAAATACAATTTGGCAGGGATGTAAGAAAATTACACCGGTTCCTTTCATAAATAACCTAAAAAAGAGGGTACAATACATTGAAAATTTTAAAGCAGCTAAGGAAACGATCAGAAACCATCTTAAAGGTGAGGCGAGTCTATGGTTTGACAGCAAAGAGGAAGAGTTTGACGATTTGGCAGAAAAACATGTAGTGATAGATTTCAAAAATAATACGATGAAAGTTAAAATTTGGGATTTCTCAAAAGAAGAGATGAGCCCAGAAAAAGAAGAAGAAGAGATAAAGTTAACAAATGAAAACGAAAAGGATATAATTGAAACAGTCGTATTTGAAGAAGAGGTATATGAAAAACGAGGATATATAATGCACGATAAACATGTGTAGAGAATCCGAGGAAAAAGGCAGAAAATTGATATGTGGGTAAGGAAAACAAATATACAGGAAAATTGATTTGCACCAAGAAAATTAATCTGCATATAAATTTTATCAAATGCAAAGACTATATTTTGCTATGTTCTTATTTGAAATCAAAAATAAAATAAAAATTACATCTTCATAGGCTACGATCATGTAAATTTTGAATGCCCTGTATATGACAAAATTTGTAAAAATAATTATAGCGAGTTTTTAGAAAGTGTTTTCTCCGAAATATGAATGTTTGGTAAGGAGAGATTATTCGGATAGCCATTTATAGGGTGGAAAATCCAGCAACCCGTATATATTTCAAAGAGCGATTATTGTATAAAGTAGACAGCTTTTAAAATATTATTTTGTATGAGTTTCTTAAAAATAGATAACACAATTTTTGGAAAGTGTAGAATTAAGTTGTGGTTATCAAAGTATAAGGAATTTTATTTATTCCTGGAACTCCAGAAAGAACAAACAAATAAGAAAATTTAAAAATTACTTTAGAATTACAAGAGAGGTCGAATATTATAAATTATATGGTATGGTTAAAAGTTTATTTGATTGGATAAAAAAAATTATGGAAGAGGAGAACGAGTCGATGTCTAGAATGAATGAGTAGATTTTAGAGAGTTGTGTTTGTTCGATCGAAAGGAGAAGTCCAGTTTTGAAGACCGTGTGTTGGAAAACTACCGCAAGTTGTGTTTGTTCGATCGAAAGGAGAAGTCCAGTTTTAAAGACCGTGTGTTGGAAAAGTACCGCAAGTTGTGTTTGTTCGATCGAAAGGAGAAGTCCAGTTTTAAAGACCGTGTGTTGGAAAAGTACCGCGAGTTGTGTTTGTTCGATTAAAAGGAGCAGTCCAGTTTTGAAGACCTTATGTTGGAAAAGTACAGCAGGTTGTGTTAAAAGTTACAAGTGTTATTAGCAGAATAGTGGAACGGGTAATAGACCAAGTAGAGAGGTTCGTTTGAAAACTCCTTGGAGTATGATGTGTCCAGTTGTGTGAGTAACAAAGAAAAGTTGATCTGAATTTGTGCCTCCGAGTCGATAAAATAGATCATTGGGTCATAAAAAGTAGAAGTAGAAAAAAAGGGTGGAGAATTGCATCAGGAGAAGATAGGAACGAGCACTGTGGGAAGCAGTGACCAAGAAGGAGAGCAGAATTTGCAGAGTAGTAGAAACACATTGTTGGGGAACGTGGACGAGTTTTTTTGGTTACAACACAATCCAGGAAGTAAAAATGTGTGCAGACATTGTAGATTTTATCTTAAGTTTATCGATTTATTTTCATTTATCCTGACACGAATTGGAATATTTTCTAGTGAGAAAGATATTAGTGAAAGTGACAAACTTTTAAAAAATGTTCTTGCATGGGCTGCTTTCAGAATTACGGTTTTTAAAAAATTGAAATTCCGAATTAAAATCTTGTTACAATTATATAATAAATACTAGTTTTCCATTTGATAGTAGGTATTGATCTCCTAATCGTGCGATTAGCTTCCAAAATAAGGTTAACTGTCTGTTTATTGCGCTTTCTTTCTTTTTAAATATTTGTACAGTATTTGTAGGAAATTCTGTAAAAAATTTAATTCTTAAGAATTTTGTTTTATTTTTTTTAAGAAATATTTTTTTGATGCTTTTATTATGATAAAGTTCTTGGCCTTCTTCTCTAAAGTCTTTAGTTCTGCGGTTATAGTGGAAAGTATTCGTAATAAATAATAAATTGTACGCTTGTAAACCAATAAGCCTAAGGGATCACCACTTGACAGTGATGTATTACTTTCTTCTAAATACCAAATAAATCTTAAAGGTATATAATTGAAAATCAAACCTATAGTGCTATTTAGACACAACAAAAATATTCTGGTTTTTTTTGTACTTATTAATCGTACTATGTTAAATCGAGCGATTCGTTTCAAACGAAAAAAAGTTACAATTTGATTAATATATCCATATCACGTGCCAAAAAGGAACATATATATTAAGCGATAAACAAACTGTTTCAGCGAAAGCTGTTCCCGCTACTTGAGATCTGGTCTATTGATTCCCACATTTCAAAGATTACATTTCTGGTAACACATGAATAAGGGAAGAGAAAAATAAAAGGGATAAAAAATATTCGAATATATATTTCATTCACACACACTACTGTATATGACGGTGGGTGATGCTCAGCCGAGCCGGCAAAATGAAATGCAAACCGTTTTCGCGTTTTCTCTAGCAATAAATTTATTTTTCGAATACAAACAACTGAGGATGTGGCGTTAAAAATTTTTTATCGCCAGCCACATTTTTATGATAAATCAAAAGTGAGAACGCGAGTATTCTTCTCCAAGCGATTAGTCACTGGGCCGAAGAAGTTTCCGGGAAGAACTTGTGCATTTTGTATATAAATTTAAGTTGGGTTAAATTTCTATAGAAATTATGCAAAACAATTATTTTTATTTTATAATTTACAAATGCTTTTTTCATTATTAAGAAATCGTTATCATCTTCACCGATAGCGATACAACATTTAATAATAATCCTTGTATCGGCATGTAAGTAATATTTATTTATTTAATTTCATATTTAAACTCATATTTAACAATCACACATATAATATTTCTAAAATTGCTGTATATTCTGTAGCAGACAGCACTCTAATACGGGTTATTATATTTTCAGCATTTAGTTTACTGTGTAGCGTTGACCTGAAGATGCACTGCAAATTATCGTATGCGAAACTGGTCGTTGGTGGTAGAATAAATTGGCACACACGCAACAGATTCGACATTGTAATATGTTTTTATATACAAATTTTAAATTTATAGTGATTTTTGTCTTGGAAGGTGAAGGGAAAATTATTCCCCTAGTCCAATTCCATAAAAAAAAACAAAAAAGTCATGCGTCAGACGCATTAAAACTTCTATTTTATTTTAGCTTTATGAATTTAAGAAGAAGGTTATAAGAACGTGAACTCCCTGCTGCTTAAGAAGAAGATTTGTCTCATGTTGATCTCAACTGTCATTATGATAATGACATTTTTATACCATCCCCATCTACTTCTGTTTGCAGTAAGTCCGATGGAGATATTATTGATAGCAGAATTGGGCAATTGCTTTGTGAAGCTGATGAAGATGTTCCTTCTACATCCGTTGGTGAAAATTTCACAACTGAAAGAACATCTGAGAATGACCCACAAGAAAGTTCAGTGGTTACGCTTATTTATTTTACTGGACAATGGATCTCTGAAACAGATGTTCCAGAAATACCAAAATTTGAGTCTGTTTTACAGTCAAATGTTGAATTCACCAACAAATGCCAACCAATATTTTATTTTGAGAATTTTTTCCCTTGTGATCTAATAAAACAAAATCTTGCTCAAACGAATTTATATGCTGCACAAAAAGAGAGCAAAAATTATAAAAACACTAGCCAAGAAGAAATAAGGGCATTGCTAGGTTTTAATAGGACTGCACCCTTTACTTCTGTTATCTCCAAAGCTTTAACAATAACCAGGTTCAAAAAATTAATAGAAAATATCTATCTAAATGACAATTCAGCAGCTGCATAGAGAGGTTCACCTAACTTTGACATAGTACTGTATAAGATAAGACCCTTTATACATAGACTAAATAAAATTTTCAAAAAACAAGCCAATCCTGGAAGTCGATTTTCTATTGATGAATGTATGGTGAAATTTAAAGGACGTAGTTTTATCAAATAGTATGTGCCCAAGAAGCCAATTAAACTTGGCTATATAATTTGGACAAAGTGTGATGCTATTACGGGGTATCTGTACCAGTGTATTATCTGCACTGAAAAAGCTGCAGGCATTGAAAATTATGGCTTGAGAAACAAGGTTGTAACTGAAGTATGCCAAGATATACCACATAAATCTTTGGTTGTTTTTAATAACTTTTTTATAAGTTGCAAACTGTTAAAAGTTTGAAACAAGTAAAACTTTATATGCTAAACAGCTGTGCTATAAGTACAGTCAGACAATATCGCAAAAGTTTAGCCGATTTCATGAGGAAAAATCAAACCAAAGATGAAAAAATTAAATAGAATGAATTGTATTGTTTGAGCACTGACACTATAACAGCAATAAAATGGTTGGATACCAAAAAAGTCACGGTTATTTTAACTGCCAATCAACCACATTAAATAACCATGATAAAACGTACACAAAGAGACGACACAAAGAAAGATATATTGTGCCCAAAAGTTATTGCAGATGGTACACTAAACATGGGAGGTGTTGATAATATTAACCACTTTAGGACATCATATCCCATAAGTAGGAGGTCTATAAAATCGTGGATGAGATTGTTCTTCTTTCTTTTAGATGCAAGTGTGATTAATGCATATATTACCTACACAAGAATTCATGATCAAGAAAATACTTCTCAAAAGGATTTTAGGCTTTGCCTTGGAAGAGCTTTTATAGTTGATGTTACAGTTAAGGCATCTCGACCTGTGATAGTTAAAAATAAAAAAAAAACGGAAAACTTTGGTGTTCCGGACGAAATTCGGCTGAGAAATGTAGGACCACATTGACCAGATGTTCAAAAAAAATATATATACAAGATACAGATTTTGCTTAACAAAAAAGAAGAAGTAAGATTATATATTATATTGTCAAGTAGTTTGTGACTAAAAAAATGTTTTATTTATTTTTAATTTATCGTATGGCACTTGACACATAGATGTTTATAAACGACCATCTAACTTATTTATATAGTCTATCGACTCTAGAGTCGTCATTAGGAAATCCTTTGACGTGCCTTGATAGGATCTTGTGGGACACTGTTCTGGAATGTGACAGATGGTTTGTGGTTTTCTGCAGTCATAGAGTGAGGATGGTCGTTTACCCCATTTATGTATCATGTCCGCATCTGCCGTTTTTAACGTTTTAAATCATTTTAATGTTTCAAATTATTTCACACCGCTTTAGTTGAGACCTAAATTAGTTTTGTCACCCATATATGCATTTTTGTACTTTTTTATTAAATAGTTTCACAAACAGTACAAGGGTAATTAATTTCCCACCTACAAACATTTTTTAAGGAACAGAAAATAGTCCCACCACTTTTTTTATTACTTTTCAAATTATTTTTTATTTCAACAAAACGGTGTTCTCGAATTGAGGACCGCTACCTGAACAACCAAAATAAGTGCACCGAATTACGGACCGAACAAGATTTTAATGAGTAAGAAAATATTTAATAACAAAATATTATTTTAGATTTAGTTTATTTTGAGCTGTCTTGAAAGGTAGTCAAAATGAGTGAAATTAAAATGATCTTAAATGAAAAGGGAAACTCGTTACTTGGTTGGATGATTATAAGTATCGTAAAAAAAAGAGCTTAAAAGTGGTATGTACGGTAAATAAATGTAACGAAAAATTGTTTACGCTAGGTTAGGTTAGGTTAGGTTAGGTTAGGAACAAGGAAAAACAGTGATGCTATGAATTCTTTGAAAAGAAATTCTTAGAAAAGACTTCTTACCTACGTAAGAAATAATATGTATTACAAGACACGTCAAATCCAACCGCGTTTACTAACCTGTATTTCCGATGCGAAAGTATAAATATTAAATGTAAATATTATTATGTGCAACTCTTTTATGTTTAAAATATTGTTTCTTAAATAGGCAATAAATATCTACGATTATTGGGATTCCTACTTTTAATAATATTTTATATCTTCTTGAAGTCTTGGTCCTCAATTCGTGTGATTTTTTCAGGTATAAAAGTAAACCCTTACTTAAAATTTCATTTTGGTCCTCAATTCGTGTCTGCCCCAACAAAAATATGTTTTATTTACCTCCTTTAGATACCAAAAGTTTATAAACAAATTAATTCTCCATATATTCCATGTCTTATTAAGGGTTAATATGCTCCCCAACCCAATATGTAGTTGCATGGGAAAGTGTCGCCAGTAGATTTAGACATTGGTATATTGGCGATACGATAAGATGAATCTATCCAATTATCCATTTTATTTATTAATGGCGATCCTGCCAGGATATGTTCAGAAAGGTTAGGAAATTAACAAGCCATTTTAAAGAAATAATATTTATAGCATAGTAGAAGCAACGATAGGCTCAGCCTAATTGATACGTTCTTCTTCAGTGTCCTATGCGGTCTGGATGTTTGCGAGTATCAAGTCTATCGTGATTTTATTGACAGTTCTTGACAAACGTCATTTCAAACCGTTGTCGGAAGTTTTTTAGGAACAAAATACGACTGCGGGAGATACGAAGGCTTTGAACTCATTTTCAGTGATTTGAATCAATGCCTAGGCTTCGAATACGTATAGAAGCACCAAAAGAACGTAACACTTAACTATCTATATCTTGTTCTCCAAACTCAGGTTACTGCAGCACAGTAAGGATCTCACCTTGGTAAATGAAGACAGTGAAATTTATATTCTTTTTTTTATTAACTCCATTGAGTATAACAATCGGCCCATTGGGCATTAAGCATTTGGTATGGTAAAAAATGCAGTCATGTAGAAAGCTACTCCAATGAGTAACCTCTTTACAATTCTAAGAATAAAATTTTATTAGTTTGAATACACTTATTATGTTCAGTTGGACAAGTCAGACGGCCATTGCCGTTTTAGTCTACGCACTTCAAAGATGTTCCGCACATTTAGTTGCTGAGTAAACGCATTAGGATACACTAGCGCTCGTTCACAGTATTTAGCACTAAAACGTTGTATGACGTCTTTCACGGATTCTAGGGGGATGTCGTGTTGAATCACCTCGTTGGATACAATTTATATTCTGAACATATTTTCTTTTGCGTGGTCCATTCTGATTTACAGGTAGTTCTGAAATAAATGAGTCTCTCTCTCTCTCTCGCTCTCTCGATCTCTTTATAGGCTACCACAAGCGCTGTAGTCCAGTACTGTCTCTAAATCATTTAGGGTGGGTGCTCGTGATATCAAGACAAGGCAAATAATACACATTGGGGATTATATATAATTTAGCTCTCCAGGCCTAGAAGGCCCATGGCTTGGGTTACTATTCTTTTCCATTCTTTTCTGTTTGTTGCTTTATTTTTCCAGTTTGGTATTTTAAGTTTTTCTATGTCTTTTTCAACATCCTTCTTCCACCTGGTTTTCGGTCTGCCTTTCTTCCTTTTCCCTCCTATTCCTCCCATTAGCATTCTTTTTGGCAGTCTCGTGTTTTCCATCCTTTGGATGTGTCCCAACCATCTCAGTCTTTGTGACTTTATGATCCCTACGATATTCGGCTCTCCATACATCTCCTCTAATTCCATATTTGGTCTTTTTATCCATATACCATTGCATAATTTACCTCCAAATATTTTCCTGAGGACTTTTCTTTCCCAGACTTGCAGCAAGACTTGCTCGAATTTGTTCATTGTCCATGTTTCACTGGCATATAATACAATAGGTCTTATTACTGTCTTATATATTCTTATCTTAGCCCTTCTAGATATGTTTTTGCTTCTTAATAAATTGTTTAGTGCAAAAATACAACGGTTACCGGCCATAATTCTCGCTTGGATTTCTTCCTTCATATTTGGTCTTCTCGTGAATGTCGCTCCTAAATACTGGAATATTTCTACTTCTTCGAATTTATATGTTTTTTCATCTGTTATTACTGTCAGATATTGTTCTTGTAGGTAATCTCTTTCTGTCCATTCCATATATTTGGTCTTTTCTTCATTTATGTACATCCCTTTCTTTCTCGCTTTCATTTCTAATCTTTTTATTATTTCTTTTAATTCTTGCTTACTTCTGGCTATCAGTACAATGTCGTCAGCGAATGCTAAGCATTGGTGTTTTCTTTGATATATAAGTCCTGACCTGTTGATTCCAGCTTCTCTGATGATAACTTCGAGGACGATACTGAACAACAGCGATGACAGTGGGTCTCCTTGTCGCACCCCCTCACTAACCTCAAACTTATCTATTTCTTCGCCATTTATTTTAACCCTATTCTCTGTTTTTCGGAGTGTCACTTTTACCATTCTTATCAGTTTTTCATTAATTCCCATTTCACGTAGTGCTTTGTATATTTCTTTGCGCTTTATCCTATCGAACGCTTGTTTAAAGTCGATGAATAGGGCCATTGTAGGTTTCCCATATTCGTAGCTTTCTGCTTGTATTTCGCGCAGTAGGAAAATTTGATCCACTGTGCTGCGCCCTCTTCTGAATCCACATTGATATTCCCCTATGTCATTATCTATATTTTGAGATAGCTTATCTTTTATATATACTGCAAGTATTTTATATGCAACATTTAGTAGGGCTATTCCCCTGTAATTGTGGCATAAACTTTTGTCGCCTTTTTTGTGAAAAGGGCACAGTGTCGCTTCGGTCCATTCCTTTGGTAATTTTTCTTGTTCCCATATGTCTTTTAGCAACTTTTCCAAATGCTTAATTAGTACTGGTCCTCCATATTTAAACATTTCAGTTGTTACTTCATCTCTTCCTGGGCTCTTATTTTTCTTTAGTTTCTCTATTATTTCTTTTATTTCTTTTTCGTTAGGTGGTCTTTCCTCTATTCGTTCTTGATAGACACTTTCCTTCACTTCTTCTTCCTCTTCATATTCTGTTGTGGGAATTTCATTTAAAAGTTCTTCAAAGTATTCTTTCCATCTGCTCAATATTTCTTCGTCACTTACTAAATTTCTTCTATTTTTGTTTTTGTAGTGTACAGGTTTTCCTTGGTACCCCTTTTTCTCATTTTTCACCCCTTGATATAAGTTTCTAATTTCTCTATTTTTATAGCTCTGTTCTTTACATTTTAATTTATCTTCATTGTATTTTCTTTTCTTAGATTTTATTATTCTTTTGGCTCTTTTCCTTTGTTCATTGTATTTTCTCTCTATCTCTGTTGTTTTTTCTTGCATCATTTTCATTCTTAATTTATTTTGTTCATCTAGTTCCATTTTACATTCATCGTCTAACCATTCTTTGTATTCGTGTTTTATATTTCTATTACTGGCCTGAGCTGCTTTGGTCATACATACTTTTATTTGCATCCATGTTTGTTCAATATCCCCACTTTCTGCAATATTATCTAATCCTCTACTGACTATTCTTTCATATTTATTTTGTTCCTCTTCTGTCAGTAGTCTCACAGGTTTAGTTGCTTTATACTTTTTCTTCCGCTGGTTTCTAAGCACTGGAATAAGTTGTTTCATTTGTATTCCAACTATAAAGTGATCTGAATCTGCATCTGGACCTCTGTATGTTCTTATGTTCTTTATACATTTTTGCATATCTTTTTCGACAAGCACATGATCAATTTGGTTTATGGTTTTCCCATCCGGTGATCTCCACGTTCCTTGGTGTATTCTTTTGTGTTGGAAGTATGTGCTCATAATGATCATATTTCTTTCTTTCGCGAAATCAATTAGGAAGTGACCATTTTCGTTCGTTGTTTCATGCAAGCTGTATTTTTCTATGGTGGGTACATATATTTCTTCTATTCCTATTTTTGCATTACTATCACCTAGCACTATTTTTACATCGTATTTGGGGATATTTTCGAATACTGTATCTATTTGATTATAAAAGTCTTCTTTTATTGCTATACTTTTGTCTTCAGTCGGTGCATGTATATTTATAAATGTTATTTTTTGGTATTTTCCTCTTATTCTTAATACACATATTCTCTTTGAAATTGGTTTGAAGTTAACGATTAGATCTTTCAGCTTTTTATTTACCACAAAGCCTGTGCCTAACATTCTATTTTCTCCCCCGCTGTTGAAAAATAAATAGTCGTTTATTTCCATTGAGTTTTGCCCTAATTGTTTTGTTTCTTGTAGTGCTACTATTTCGAACTTGTATTTTTTGCATTCGTCGATTATGTGTTTTAGTTTTTCTTCCTCGTACGTTCCTCTTACATTCCATGTCCCTACTAATATGCATTCGTTTATTACTTTGTTTCCAGTAATGATCTCTACATTTTGTTCATCTCTTGTACCTTTATCTTGCCAAGTCGTCTTCGTTATTTTAGCCTGTTTAAATTTTGCTGTTAGTTTTTTGGTTTTACATTTTTATCTTTTACTAATTGTCGTTGGCTGTTATTCCATGTCCATATTTCTCCATCTATGATTAGCTTCTGGAATCCTATTTTTACATTTTTTCCATTATATCTCTCTGCCATAGCCTTACTTCTAATTTCTTTTTGGATAATTCTTTCCTCCTTTGACATATATCATCATTTATGTAGATTCGCTCGTCTGTTTTGTTTTTTAGTTTATTTTTATTTTTCATTACTTCAATTTTGTTCTTCACGCTGTTAAGTTCTACTCAGGTAGTATTTTCTCCTATTTTTCTCACTCCATTTACATCTACTGACACTTGTAGTTCTTTTTCTAGAAAGTTGTCTACGGCCTCTCGCAATAGTTTTTGATCATTTGTGTCAATGTTTAGTCCTTGTATTACTACATTTTTCCTCTTTTTTTCTCTCTCCAGTTTCTCTATTTTTTCGTTTGCTGCGGTAATTTCTTTCTCTAATTGGCCTATTTGTTTAATAGCTTTTTCGTTTGTTTCTCGCATCTTTCTTATTTCATCTTTGTAGTCGCTTTGTTGATCTTTTAGTTCTGTAATTTCCCTCTTTAGTTGCGTAATTTCGTCTCGTGATCTATATTGTTCTTTTTTTATGTATTTTACATCCATTGCTAATTCTTTCATCATTTTCATCATTTGGTCGATTCCACTTGTGTTTTCTTCTTCTCTTTTTTGTGGGGTTCTCGGTGTTTTTTTTTGATCTCCGGGAGTAATATCCATCATCTTCTCTCCTCCTTTTTCCTTCATCAGTTAACTCCTCATCTGAATTCATTGTTCTTTATTTATAGTAAATTTCTGTGCTAGGGTTATTAGTCACTGCGTCACGGGTGCAGTTGTGCGAAAACTCTACTCAATTCAAATTTCCGCCCACACCCGCGCTGGCTGCGTCCAATACTCCAACACTTTTATTCCTAAAACTTAGAAGCCGGCCCTGACTAATGTTTATATTGTTTGTATCCAAGCTACTATTATTACTATTAAAACTAAAATTCTGCTTACTTACGATATCCTGTTGTATTGTTTACTTAATTATCTGGCTAATGATCTTAAAAACCAACTGATAAATATTTCTTATCTTTTTGTCACTTTGCCGAAACCTAATTTATTTATAAATGCTACTTTCACTATTTTAATTAAATTACGTTTTTTTTTCAATATAGACGAATCGAAAGTTCTCTTTTATAAACACTTATTATCTATATTTTACTTTAATCACTTGTATTTATTATTTGACTTCCGACACCGTGAAAAGGTCCGATATGCGAATTTATTTTCGTCGATGTCGTTGTCTGCAGGTGTGTTCGCTTTGGCTGCTAAACCCAAACTCTCCACATTGGGGATTAAACAGGACATATTTAGATTAAGAGTAAAAGACAAAGACAGCAAAATAAAATTATAGACATAAGTAAGCTAATGGTAAAATAAAGATAAGGGTAGATAAAAGAAGACAGAGTGTGAAAACTGGTAATTGAAAAATTGTAGTCGATTATCACAAAAAGTACAATTTTAAAACAATCTTCTTAAACAAAACAGAATAAACTTTTACTTTTTTGGACCTAATAAAATTCAAACAAATGGCCGAGATTTATTTCAATATTCCTGTTACATTTCATTATACATCAACGTGAAAAATGATATATTCCCCGAAATCTCAACACTCGCGGAAAAAATGGAGACATTGTGATCTCGTGTCGGGAAAAAGCTCCGACTTTTATCTTTTACATTTTTTTGTCTTTCAGCCCCTTTACATCTATTACTCACATTTTAAATTTCAAATTTGTTGTTTTGACTTTTATATTTGAGTGTACGGCAGTTTAGATACATTAGAGGAATATCGACCAACTTTTATTAAAGTTAAAGTTATTTGTTGGTAAGGTGATTTACGTACTTACAAAAAAATAAATTAATTCGCTGAAAATAATTTTTGATATATTAATAAAATAATAATAAAAAAAAATTTGATCTTCCTTACATAAAATCTTTAGCAAAAAGAACATTTCTTAGAAAGGCACAGAAGTAGTACAGTAGAAAGAACAACATTACTGTCGTATATAGGAGGAAGGAGACTCACGGATATAGGTGAGCAATTGAAAAACTTGTTGTTACTTTAGAAACATATTTTCAGAAGCAGTCTGAGAAATCTAGTTTACACTGCTTAAATTGTGAAGTAGAGAACAAAAAACCGCTTAAATGAGGAACAAGGAATGGCATAAAAAATCTCTTTAAGTGAAAAAGTAACTTACTTTTTCTTTAGAGGGAGTCCTAGGGTGCTATATATGACACACTAAACAACGATGTTTTCTTCGTGACTTACAGCGCTTAAAGCGTGACTTTTAGAACCTTAGTAAACGTTTTTAGATCTGTTAGTATATAGTTTAGTTGCAAGCGAAAGCAAAATATATTTGAAAATTATTTGTTGTTGTAATTGTATCTTGAGAGTTCGTCTTTGTTTTGATTACGTATCGAAATTAGTACTAATAAACGGTAGGTTATTATTTTTTTACTAGTACATATTAAAAATTTTTTATCTGTGTAAAAATTTAGTTCATGTGATAAGTTGATAACATTTACGCATGTAAAAAAGGAGCATTAGAAATATTCAGTGTTTATAGATTTTGTGTTTTTGTCCATGTAACTTATATGACACGCTAGTCTTTTACAGTACGCGATTGTTAAATCTACAGAAATGTTTTAACTTTTGTTACAGATTGACAGTCTAAGAGATTACAAATCTCACCGACTCAGAACAATTTTGGGAGGTTTTTGACAATGAAACAGTTGATCGGGTTTATAGAACCCCCTGAAAACCGAGAAGAATCAGACGAAGATTCCAAAGATGAATCTGGTACTGCATAATTTATCAGGCAAGCAGCTGCAAGCTTCTGTAGAAATAGTATTCAATAGTGGAAAACGAATTGGTACTGACGGTTATAAAAATACTGAAGAGATTGAGCATAAAGACTCTAATGAAGGTAATATCCAAACTCCGTACTAAATCTGGTAAAAACAAAAAGTTATAAAAAAATAGTAAACTGGTTAAAAAAACGTGACTTACACGAGATTATAAACCCAAACATATTTCCAATTTTAAATTTCTCAAAGTATGCAAATACGTCACCAGTGGACCTGTTCGAGCTATTCATTACTGGTGATATAATACAGTTACTTCGTGTTGAAGCTACTCGATACGCTCAATTTAACTGAAATGAAAAATTGTTTAGAGCCAAAAATTACAACTCAAGAAATAATATGCTTTTTAGCAATTCTTATAGCTTCTGGTTATAGTAAGAAGCCGTCAAAAAAAAAAAGTTACTGGGATTCTGGAGATGACATGCGAAACTCAACCGTTTTTATTTTAGTAATGGATTCGACCGATACTTGATGGAAATTCATTTTTTATAACAATAAAACATTGAAAACTCTGTTTTTAAAACTTTCACAAAATTTATTAGAATATTTGATCACTACAGCTATTTCGACAGAGGGCCTTTCTCAAGGGATCTATTTTTGGATGTGTTTACAATTTAAAGTCTTTAACGAAATAGGTTGAGGAGGGAAGAACTGTTTGTCTTAAGTTGGTCACTCAGAATTATGTCTGTGTTTTTTAATTTGTTAATTTTTGTAGATTCTAATAAAGATAACTTAAGGCTTTTATTTTGGATGTGAAAAATTTAAAATTCGTTATTAAAAGAATGATTATGATCTAGAAGGTGAACTGCGTATGTAGAATCTGTTGTCTTATTATTCAAAGCCCTTTTATGTTCTGCTATATATTTGGTAAAGATTCTACCAGTTTGACCGATGTAAGTTTTTTGACAGTCGCCACATTTAAGTTTGTATACACCACTGTGTAAGTGCTTTTTATTTTGGCTCTTGTTGTTTATAATGTATTTGACAAAGTTGTTGTTTGTTCTAAAAGCTGGTATTATTCCTTACTTTTTAATGTAGTTGTAGTTGTAACAAAGTTGTAGTTTGACATCGAAATTTCTATTGATGATGAATTGTGTATAGTACTGTCAGTATGGGTAAGTTTATGAAATATGGAGAAGTTATGTTTATTTTTAAGTCTGATGATTTTTAAATCTAAAAAATTAATGGATTGATTTTGTTCTGTTGAAATCTTTGTCTCTAGATGATCCATAAACATATCTGATAGTAATAGACTTAAAGGATTTCGAGGAGATGTAAAATTTTAGATGTAATAATTGGATTTGTACTATTATGGTCTAAAAGGTTTTTTACTAGAACAAAAGTTTCTGTAGGAGGAATACTAGGAAACAATTTTTTACGTCAAATGAAATTAATCTGGAGTTGTTAGGTAATTGAAAATTTTGTACTTTATTAATTAGATCTATTGTATTTTTACGGTAAATTTAGGTGAAAATTTAGTGTGTTCTAAAATAATCTCTAACAGTTTTTTTTTAAAAGTTTATATGATGGAGCTGTATAAAAAGAAACTACAGGTCTTATTGGGTAATCAGGTTTGTGTAGTTTAATAAAAGAGTATAACTTAGGAGACTGTGGATTCAGGATGTTGAGGTATTTCTGTTCAATTGAATTTAATATTGATTTTGAATTTTCTAACGCTAGCTTAAGAATATTTAAGAATTCTGAAAATATCATGGACAGAACACGTCACAAACAAAGAGGTTCTGGAAGGATGAACAAAAAAATGGAAATATTAAATACAATAAAAACAAGAAAATTAGAATATCTCGTACATATTACACGTGGAGAGAAATACACCTTGCTCCAGCTGATTATGCAGAGAAAGAGCCAAGGAAAGAGAAGCATAGGGAGGCGTAATTGCCATGGCTGCGCAACCTGAGAGAGTGGTATGGATGTACATTAAATGAATTTTTCCGAGCAGCCGTCTCAAAAGTCCGAATAGCTATGATGATTGCCGACCTCCGCCGCGGAGGTGGCACCTGAAGAAGAAGAAGAAGAACGCTAGCTTAATTTGTTTTTAATAATTTTCTTTCGGATCTTTATTTACCGTTTTAATCTTTTCATAATTTAATAATTCTATTGTTTTGTTATTATATTCTATTTTATCTGATCATCCATATTAAAGCAGATAAACGATTTGTTGATGGAGGCTTGCTAGATATTATTTTAAATTCTACGAACGACTACCATGAAGAAATGACTGCTGATGTTTTTAAGGAATATTTCAGGCAAATGATAGATTTATTATCTACCAATTTTGTAATTGTCTTGGACAATGCCAGTTACATTTCAAAATTAAAGGAAACGTTATCCAACACTAAATGGAGAAAGCAAGAACTCTTGGTATTGCTCATCGTCATCACTGGCTCGACAATCCTTTTTGGGTCTTGGCCTGCTCCAGGATTCTTCTCCATTCTGATCTGTTTCGTGCTTTTTTTTCTCCAGTTTTTAATTTTTAAGGTTGTTATATCATTTTCTATTTGTTCTAAGTATCCCAGCTTCGGTCTTCCTCTTGTTCTTTTTCCTACTAGCATCTGTTTGAATATTTTGTTTGCTATTTTGTCTTCTTCCATTCTTTCTACATGTCCTATCCAACGCAGCCGTCCTATTTTATTGAATGTTATAATATCCGGATCCTGGTATATTTTGTATAGTTCAGAGTTGTATCTTCTTCGCCATATTCCGTTTTCTTTTGTGCCCTTATATATGTGTCGCAAGATTTTTCTTTCCAAGGCAGCTAACAACGTTTCCTCTCTTTTAGTGAGTGTCCAGGTTTCTGAGCCATATGTGAGTACCGGTCTTATTAGTTTTATATATTTAGCATTTTGTTTTTCTTGTGACGTTTCTTGGTATTATTAATATCCAAATAAATAGTAGTGCTAGCAGAAGGTTTACTTAAAATAGAGTTATTGCATCTATGAAAACAAAATTTATGAAGCATTGTGTAGACGAAATAGCAAAAGAAACGAAGAAACTGATGATGATGATAATGCCTCCTTATCGGAAGCTAACAACTCATGTATTTCGGTTTTCATTTACTAACGTTATTTAATATGACGCTAGTACCCGAAATATATTTATTAATAAATTGTAAGGAAATTTCATAAACCAATATTTAGTATTTTTATAAAAATTATTGTGAGTACGTAATATTGACATTTAAATTTTTTTTATATTAAAGTAATTTTATGTTTTCCGTGACTAAGGCGTACGGGCGTAGGAAATTTCGACACTAAGCAGGTAGCGACTAAAATTTAATGGCAATTTTCGACACCAGCCCCAATTCCCGTTTTTATCTTACAGGTATATTCGACACCAAATAAATATAGCTGCGACATAAATAAAATACCATAATTAATTAATTTATTTATTTTAATAAAAGTAATGTGCATTTTATTTCTTTATAACTGTAATAATATCTAAATATAATACAACTAGTACCTAATTTTTGTACATTTTACCGTTAATATACTTGTATACAATGATTTATTTGCTATTATAGGAATGATAAGATACAGCTTTTATAAAATCTAACCTACGTATTTGTTGGGATCGTAGTTTATCCATCATTTTCTCCAAAAATGCCAATTTAGCCTTAACAGTAGTATCTTTGATTTTTGCTGGTATATGTAAACTATTTATTTTGACATAAGTGTCTACTTGAAATTCTTTTAACTTTTCAATAAAAATAAAAATAGAAGGATGTGTTGAATAAAAAGAAGAATTAAATCTCGAATAAAAGGATTCACAGGCATTTGTGGTCCTCGCAATAGACGGATTCTGATTAGACCATATGTGTGGTGGAAATAGAGCGCTATCGAAAATGTAATTTTCCAGTAAATAATCTGCATATATATCAAGTGTTGCGTTTATAGGTTTATATGACATTAAATCATAAAGAAAGCATTCTTCAACTTCTGCTGGATTTAAATAAGTTAAACCAAACGTATGCCTTAACCATTTTCCAATTTCTGAATTTGTATCCTTATATTCTTGTACCAAACCCAAAGATTGAGTTTTTTTAAACCAGTTTTGGTGTAAGTGAAAACGGCATCCACTAATTTTTGCATTGGGCCACATGTATTTCAGTTGGCTCTAATGATAATTGAAATGTTTCAAAAATCTTAGACCTTAATAAAGAAAATAAATTTTTGTATGTCATTGACAATTTGTCCTTTAACAAACAGTATGCTAAAGGAACATAATGTCCATTTTCCAAGCCATGTATAGTAAATAATTGTAGATAATATTTGGTACTGTATGAAAATGTACCATACATATACAAAGTTTTTAATTTACACAATAAACGAATATTTGTCTCGCATGAAAATACAATTACATTTAATTCAGGATGATTTAAAAACAAAAAACTTTCATTGCGACAGGTTTTAGGAGAATAATTACTAACCGCGTTATAGACTTCTGATATGCTTCTTGGTAACGGACCTGGTAACAGTTTACGACGACAGTTGTAAATGTTCTTTCTTATGCTAGCTATGTCAGGAACCGTCAGCAAATTAACATCACACTCAGCAACAGCAGTTCTTGTAATTTTGGCAGGCTTTTCCGATATGTCCTCTTGGGCTTTTCTTTTACATGCATTGGTTACCATCTTTACTTCAAGCTTTTGTGGATCGGCTTCATAATTATGTACCAAATCACTTCTTGTGATGGTGAGGTCCTCACAGCCTATTGTAAACACTTTTGCGGAACACTTAGTGTTTCTTTGGATGCAGCGCCAAAATATCTCGCCGCTTTTTAACACTTTCTGTTTCGAGAACGAGTGATGCTCCACCACTAATAAATCTCGACCACGGGAACTTTTTATCAAACTCATTTTTAAATATCCGTATACGTGCACAAGTCAACGTCAAACAAGAAATAAATTACAACTGAAATAATTTAGTCACAAGTACACAAGTGCCACGCCCCCCGCCGTGACAATAAATATTGGGAAAACCCGCTTGTCCTTCTTGGGTGCAAATGTCCATCGCCGCTAATTACCTTCCTACCTGCTTTACGCCGTGGTGTCGAAATTTCCTATAATAAAATTTGACCCTTCGATTACCCCAGGTACAAAGACAATTTGGTGTCGAAAGTTCGCCCGCCGAGGCGTACAGTTATTGCTTAATCGCTTAGGGTTTGCCTATTTGCATTTTATGTTGTATTGTACTTGATGTTTATCGGGGTCGTCATATTAAAGTCCAGTAAAAATTCAGATAAGAAGTTTCAAATGTACTATAATAATAAAATTAATTAAAATATAAGGAGACGGAACACTCGGTGTTCTGCTTCAGAGTTACCATTAAAACTTAGAATCAGACACGACTCAAACAAATGAAAATGTGCAAAGTTGAAGTCAACTGATGTATTTTTTGACACAAAATTTTATAACGTGTCATAAATCGTTTAGATAGTCATTTCTCAATTTTTTTAATCCTTGACAAAATTCCATTACCTTTGTATTGTGCACTGAAAAAAGATAATTAATGCAATTATACGATTGCTCACTTTCAGTTTTCTACCGTTACTACTAGACTCTCTAAGTAAATAAACAAATACATTTTTTAGGATGTTTTTCACGACAATTAATTAAGCATTCTGAAACTTAATAATCACATTTATTATCTCGTAAATGACTGTTATATTTAATAATTTTAATTCAATCTTCATAACAAAAGTTTTAACATTTATTTGATTCACACATTCACTTTTAGTATCAAGGGTATTCTTTGAAAGTGATTAATGTTTCAACCTAAAACATTTAATTTTCACAATGCTCTAACATATTATTATCAGTTTTGTTGTATTTTATAACAACACTGAAAACAGTAACCATCCCTCTGAAGGAATCACCCCACAATCAAATTAATTATTGGGTTGAAACAATACTTGCTTTCGTCTAATACCTTTCTGTACTTTACCACCACCACTATAATTAGGGTAAACGTGCAGAGAGCTTGAAACAAACTCCAAAGTTAATAAGTAGAATTTGTAGTTTGCTGTGTCTCTATTTTACTTAGTCGACATCCATTGTTTTCCGACATTGCCATTTCCAAGTGGATGTATAATTGGGGAGTATGTTTGTTCGGTTATGTGAAATTTCACTAAAGCTTCTTATTATGTGGGGCTGTTTGATATAGGCTGCAACAAGCTGAGAATACTTGTGTATCTTTGGTAGACATTCTAAATTGCTTGATATGAGTAGGCATATACTATACACATTTAAATATATTAAATTAATTTATTTATCTATCCACAAGGAGACTAAATTTCTGTAGCTGGCTTTATACCATGTATCACAAAAAAATTATTTAAAAATTCCTTTATAAAAGGTATATATTGAAACACTCTATCGGGCTACATCACAGAACGTTTTCGGTATTAATATTCTATCATCAATGCTATCCCAAAAGTATAACCACTTTAATTAAAGCAAACATGAAATTTAAATGTTAATGTCCTCTGCTACAATGTTCACAAAATCATTGGATTGGAATCCAGCAAGTGCAGAACGGATGATGTATCTGCATCAGACTCAGCCTGGCTGCTACCTGTGATGAAGTAGTTTTGAGAAGATGTTTGTTTTTTTTTATTACGCAGAAATTTATCTTAAGATCATTTTGGTACGGTGTTCTCTTTAAACTTAATCTCTGTTAGCAAAATCAAATTTGTTCAAAAACGTTGTTATTTTTGTAAATAAATTTTTTATTTTACGATAAAAAGTAATAGAAATAAAGTCGTAGAAAATTTAATTTTTTATAAATAATATTTATTATAATTTTCTATAGGGTGATCAGCTTACGAGATACAGCGCGAAACAGCTTTGCACCCTTTATTCTAAGATGTTGAGTATTCAAAAAACCGGTCAACTTCGGAGCGCTGTAAAATCCATAGAGGTTAATACAATTAAACAAGTTGTAGTAAAATATATTCTTTGAAAAATATATTATTTGTTCTAAAGTAATTTTATTATAAATATACCTTAAAAAAGGTTATAAGGCTCAAAAGAAAATTTGTTCCAAAATTTTTAATTATTTTAGTTTATAACATTTTTATATCCCATTTTACGATAAAAAGTGATAGGAAAAAGTTTTAGTCAGTTTAATTTGCTAGAATATTAAACATAATTTTCGGTAGGGTTGCAAGTTTACGAGACACAGTGTAAAAACTCTTTGTATCCCTTTTTTCAAGATGGTGGCCCAGGTCGCCCAGAAGCTTGAACTTAGGCTTATACTTACCCTCCCAACACATAAAAAAAATAAAATTGCCTATAAGAATTGCACGCTTAAGCCTAAAAATGTAACATTTCAATAGACTATCAATATATACTTGTAAGTTTGACTTCGAAACGCCAGTGTAAAGAAGATAGGAGGAGATCTTAAGTGAGTATTTGACATAACGAATACCATATCTTAACAAAAATAAAAAAGACAGAGTGCAAGAGCTAAACCATATCTACGAACAATGTTTTCTCTTAGCGTTCTTTCTATAGTAGAAGCCACATTTAGAATGCAGTGCAAGTAAGATTTTTTCTGATGAGATCTTTTAGTCCAACTACTGAACACAATCTATTCCACAGGAATCATTCCACGTGAAATGCTGACATCAACATTTATTTGTCTACCAAAGAAAATAAATACCAAAGAATGTTGTGATTATCAAACGATCAGGCTAATATCACATACCTTAAAAACCCTGCTAAAAATCATCCATAATAGAATACATGCTAAGCTGGAGATCAATATTATTGATTCCCAGTTTGGATTTAGGAATGGGGTTGGCACAAGAGAGGCACTATTTTCTTTTGACGTGCTGACTCAAAGATGTTTTGATGTTAATCAAGATCTTTATGTATGTTTTATATACAACAACAAGGCATTCGATAACGTAAAACATAACCACTTAGAGAAGTACTCAAAAACAAGAATATGGATGATGGATATAACATTGATATCAAATTTATACTACAGCCAACGATCAAAAGTAAAAATTGGAAGAGAAATTTCAGAAAAAGTGGTGATAAGGAGAGGGGTCAGGCAAGGTTGCATACTGTCGCCCGTTATCGTTTCATGCTTATTCTGAAGAAATCATACAAGAAGCTTTGGTAAACGAGACTCTTCTCTTCTCTTCTTGTGCCACTTCTATCGGAGACTGGAAATCATCAAGGCTATCCTGACCTTGTTTACAGCTGACCTAAAGAGTTCATTAGTGGTACAGCCAAACCACTCTCTCAAATTACGCAGCCATGACATTCTTCTACGGCCTGGATTCCGTTTACCTTCTATTTTTTCTTGCATTATATTTTGAAGTAATGCGTATTTATGTCCTCTCATCACGTGACCCAAATACTCGAGTTTTCTTCGTTTGATCGTTGACAAAATTTCTGGGTCTTTTCCTATCCTTCGCATTACTTCAAAATTTGTCTTTCAACCCAACTTATCTTAAGAATTCGACGGTAGCACCATATCTCGAAACTTTCAATATTTTTTATATTGTTCTGCTTGAGAGTCCAGGCCTCTACACCGTATAATAGCGTGTTAAATACGTAGCGCCTTAGCATTCTTAATCGGAGAGGGATGCTTATATCTCTGTTGCAAAAGAATTTCCTTATCTTTATGAAAGTGACCCTGGCAATTTTGATACGTCTTTTTATTTCATTGTTTTGGTCTCCAGTTTCGTTTGTTGAAGTACCCAAGTATTTGTAACTTGATACTTTTTCAATTTGAATGCCGTTTATGCTAATATGTGTTGGTTGTGTCATGATAGACATTGAAGACGATATACTCAGTTTTTTTGACATTGATACTTATGCCATATTTGTTGCAGGCAATATTTATATTTGTAAGTAATCGTTGTAATTCTTCTACTGTTCTTGCAACAACTGTCGTCTGCGTATCGAATATTATTTACAACCTCTCCATTGATTACGATTCCTTCGTTTGCTTGCAAAAGGGTTTCCTGGCAGATGCTTTCACTATAAACATTAAATAGCAGCGTCGTACTCCTCTACGTATTTCTATTGCTTGTGATATCTCATTTTCTATTTTGATGTTAGCTTTCTGATTCCAATATAGATTGAGAATTATTCGCAGATCTTTATTATCTATGTCCTTTCTTTCAAGAATGTCTTCTAGCTTATCATGGCGTTGTCTGTCAAACGCTTTTTCAAAATCGATAAAACATTCATGTACTTCCTGATTAACGTCTAGGTATATTTGTGAAAAAACATTCAAACCCGTAAACGAGACAGTCGGCATAAAAGTGAACGGAAGTTTAATTAAAAACATAAGGGATGCCGACGATACAGTCATAATAGCCGACAACTTGGAAGACTTAGACAGAATAATGAACAAAATATTAAGATATAGTGGAGAATATGGACACTCTTAACATCAAAAGAACCAAATTCATGAAAATTAGCAATAACAACAATACAAACGAAATATTAACGGTAGGCGGCCAGCCGATTGAGAAAGTAAAAAAATATACTTGGGAATGATAATCACAGAAAATAACGATTATACTGCAAAAATACGAGTCATAATTATTAAAATAGCACGTGCCAACTTCGTGAAAATGAAAAAGATTTTATGCAGCAAAGATCTGACATTGGCCCTCAGAATAAGGCTAATTAAATACTATGTACACAGTGTACCCTACTATGGAGCTGAATTATGGACATTAAACCAGAATACAATACTCGACTTTATGTCTAAATCGATTTCGAGTTCGACAACGCGTTTAAAATGTTGGATTTTTAAGGATTTCATGGGTAGATAGAGTCACGAATACAGAAGTGTTAAGGAGAATAGGCAGAGAGAGGGAAATGGAAAGATACAACATCTTGAGACTCATAATTCAAGTAAAAGTAGAGGGTAGGGGAAACGTAGGAAGAAGACGCGTTTCCTGATTGAAGAACCTGAGAGAGTGGTTTGGTTGGAGCTCAAGGTCTTCCAGCTTCGAGCAGCTGCCTCGAAGGTCAGAATAGCCATGATAATTGCCAATCTTCGTCGCCAATCCGTTTTCAAGATACAGGGCGTTAAAGAAAAAAAAATTTACGCATTTTTTACGATTTTGCCGAAACTACGGCAACATTGTAATAAAATTTTATACGAATATGTTTTAGAAGCTAATACATCCCATGAATTTGTTTTTATATCTGATTCTCATAGAGGGCGGTAGTTACACGGATCTTACTAAGCATTAGTCAATATAACTTTTTTAAGAGTATAATTATTAAACAAAATTTCAAGTAAACTTAAACATCATTCAATTTTACACGAAAAAGTACTCTTATATAAAATAAAATTCAATTACAGTAAGTTTTCAAAATGCCCTCCGTTTGCGCGAATACACAAGTCTATTCTTTTTTCTAAAGATTCCATTAACCATCTAAACGGTAGGGGATCAGCTATGATGTCATTAAATTGACGTTGAATTCTTTCTTCCTATTCTTGGCGTGACTTTGCCTCTGTAGCATAGACTTTTTCCTTAATATACGACCAAACTGCGTAGCCCAAAGGGTTAAAATCGCATGACCGAGGAGGCCAATGAATCGGAGCTTCTGCACCTCTACCAATCCATCGATTCGGAAAATGATTACTCAAACAATTACGACACCTTCTATAAAAGTGTGGTGGAGCTTCATCGTGCATAAAAAATAAAGATCTTCGTTCGTTTGGTGTTAAATCTTCTAATATTTTGAATAAGGAATTGTTTAAAAAATCAAGATACATATCACCATTTAAATTTCCAGGTAGAATATGATAACCTATTAATTTGCTACATAAAGTTGCTGCTCAAACATTAACTTTAAATGAGTGTTGGTAGTGTGATACTTTTTTGACTCGTGGATTCTCATCACACCAGTAGTGTGTATTATGGGAGTTAAACATACCTCGTCGCGTAAAGGTGGCCTCGTCCGTAAAAAGAATGCATTTTAAAAAATTTGGATTGTGGGCTGATTTGTGGTTTCACAAAAATCCACTCTAACCGATAGATCATCTGGCAAGAGCTCTTGGACTTGTCTGTAATGATAAGGATGTAATTGCTGTTCTTTCAGTATCCGCCAAGTACTTGAAGAAGAAGTATTTGTTTGTCTTGCTATATTCCTTAGGCCAACTGTTGGATCTCTATCAAGTAAATTTAAAATATTATTTTCTTTAATAATTAAAAGAGGTTAGTCTTTGTATGTGGGTATATTTTATTTTATAAAAACCCTTAAAAGGGCAACATTAAAAGCACGAACGTTTTCGGAACAACTGTTCCATCATCAGGTTAAAATACCTAAAATAAGTATAAACCATTTAATTACAGCAAACGTGGTTTAAAATTTTGACAAAGGTTAAAAAAACAAAATGGTTATACTTACAGGTTACCATGCCTGAGCCACCAAAATATTTGGGTAAAAACCCCTTAAAATGTAATGTGTTACCAAAGATTGTACATGATGTTAATAATATTATATGATGTTTAATATTTTAATTAAATTTTACTTCAGGTAACATACACCCATGCTTAAGTGAGTTCCAGTGTCCGGAGAGTAAACCTCTTCAAACGGACTTTAGCTGGTAACTGATTGATAAGAAGATACCCATGAACGGTGTCAAAAACAAAATGTCAATGTACCATGAAACAATATTAGTTAAACATAGTATTACTACAGCCAAAAGATTAAAAAATTTTTGATGATGTTAAAATGATAACAGCAATCCAGGTGTTGGGATTTAAAAAATTTTTTCTATAATTATTTAATATTGGATATAAAAGATGTAAATTACTGGTGTTGTTGAAGGTCATGTTTAAGAGAATGACGTATGCATTAGGCAGCTTATGTTACTCTTTATCGTATGAATATTTAAGCTAATTCTTCACAAATTACACTTTTTAGACCACACTCCAAACTTTTCTGCATAACGTATCACAGCTGTACTAGAACATCCTTAACATTCGCCTAAGGTTAATCACATGTCAGTGTATTTAACATTTGAGTATATTTTGATTTGATTTTACAAATAACAAGGTTTCAAAACTCTAATTATTGTTGATTTATCGTCATAACAATCAATAAATGTCAGATTTCCATGACACACTTGAAGAAAATAGAGGTTAAATAACTTGGTTAAATTAATAAATAAAGATTTTTGAAGCGAAACGCATACGGTACTGATTTCTCAGACTATCGTAACACTACTACACACACCTACCACTGTGCCGACATGAGCGGCACCGCTGCACGCCGTAAGACCAACACTACATTCTGACTGTGACTTCTGCTATACCAGTGTTGATTTAAAGTTTCCCATATTTGTGGTATTCGTAATATCTCTCTTTTTTGGAAATTTTAAATTTTACTTCTTCTTCTTCAGTCTTTATTATTTGCAGTATTTAAGATAGCAGATAAGAGTGACTAATAGTTATTGACTTACAATAAAAATGAACCAAAAATAAATCGCTTTGCTTCTGTATTTACATTCAGTCAAGCCTATTTTATATTTCAAGCTAAAAACCCGTGGCCACATATTTGTAACCTTCAAGTTAAAAAGCGAAAGTGAGGATACGGATACATTTTTGGATGTTGTTGCCTCTAATGATTAGAGGTAAACACATTAATTATTCACAGAGATGGCTTCATGTTACTAATGCATTTAGATCGCTTCCCTCGGGGTCATAAAGTTATCCCTATCCGGGCATATATTTACCAGGATGGTACACGATAAAGGTATTAAGTTGGTAGGGATTATATGTGTAAAATCTAAAAGGTTGAAACTTTATGTAAATTTTTATTGAGATATATTTTGAAATGAGATATTAGAGTTGGTATCCACATATTATAAAATTAAAAATAAAGTATTAAAAATTTGAAAAGTGACATAACAAAAAAAACGAACTTATTTTTTTTTCTACAGATTTCCACTGGATACAACTAAACAAAGTTAAATAAAAAATATTAAGTCATCATATCAACTTTATTTTGATTCTGTTGCATTTTTTTAAAAACTCTTAAGACTTAATCCTCGTGCTCGCCATCAATTGGAGTGACATAATACGAAAATAAAAATTTTCGATCCTATAGAATATGTTTGTCTTTCCGTCCGTCTGTCTAGTATTAGATTGAAAAAACTAATAGATAGAGAAAAACTGATAATGGATTTTGACTTCACACTAAGCCAGACAAATTCATAAATAATTAGTTTACATTCAAAAACACTACTACTAAATTAAACAGGTTTTCCTGTTTTTCCTGTTATCGGCACGATATAAATAAATATAAAAAGTCACGAAAAAGAATAGAAATGTGGACCAGTTTTGTTCTGGTTTATTACCAAAATATAGTTTACAAGTAAAACAAGAAAAAACAGTCGATGTTAGAATATTAATAGAAAAACATTATGATTTAAACTGAAAGCGTGTTAAAGAATTAAGTCATTTTAAACACGTTTTAGAACGAGACAACTTTGGAAAACATCCACTTGCAGACAGGTAGTTTGTAAATAATTAATTCACTTTTAACAGTACTATTAAAATAAACAGTTTTGTCCTGGTTTAATACCAGAATATAACACTGGGGAACACATTTTTTGTTGAGTTAGATCTGACACTTGTTTTTCACTAATTTGTGTCCTCTGCTGAGAATAACCTCAGATCTTGTCTATCACGTCAACTTTTTAAACTACAGGGTATCCTCAAAAATCATGAATATAAAAGAACATAAAATCAAACGTACCAAATCTACAGTTTACAAAACATTTAATGCAAGTTAAATCGAGTTCGTATAAATAAAATTGTTTAATTAGTGAAGAGTACTTACAAATTAAGACAAAAATTTGCGTTTATAGGTTTTTCTGGAGTGGTCAGTTTGTGTACATTCGCGCTTGATGCTCCAACAATAGTCAGCCATCATATGTACATCTCATCTACCTTGATATCGTGCTTTCATGACCTCGATGGAAACGCTCACTCTGCTTATCACTCACCGCACCAAGATTGTCCGGGGAATTAGCAAGGTGGCTATATAAAAATTGCATTTTAATGTTCATGTTGCACCCTAGCTTTCGGAAGTTATCCAAGAGTTGCTGGACAATGTCGGCGTAATTCAATGCTCGTGTATTTCCAAGAAAGTTTTTAACAATGTTTTTGAATGCCAACCACGCATTCTTTTCAATTTCTGACATTGTTACCACGAAATGTTCATCTGTAAGAAGCTGCCGAATCTGTGGACCATCAAAAACACCGGCCTTTATCTTTTTAAATGACAGGCTAGAAAATTTCGATACGAGATACTTGAAACAGTCTCCTTCAGTTGGCAAAGCTTTAACAAATTGCTTCATGAGACATAATTTTATATGCAAAGGTGGAAATATAATATTCTTTCTGTCGACTAAGTGGCTGATGTACAATGTTTGTATCACCAGATCTCAGTTCTCGGGAACACATTTTTTGTTGAGTTAGATCTGACACTTGTTTTTCACTAATTTGTGTCCTCTGCTGAGAATAACCTCAGATCTTGTCTATCACGTCAACTTTTTAAACTACAGGGTATCCTCAAAAATCATGCATATAAAAGAACATAAAATCAAACGTACCAAATCTACAGTTTACAAAACATTTAATGCAAGTTAAATCGAGTTCGTATAAATAGAATTGTTTAATTAGTGAAGAGTACTTACAAATTAAGACAAAAATTTGCGTTTATAGCTTTTTCTGGAGTGGTCAGTTTGTGTACATTCGCGCTTGATGCTCCAACAATAGTCAGCCATCATATGTACATCCCATCTACCTTGATATCGTGCTTCCATAACCTTGATGGAAACGCTCACTCTGCTCATCACTCACCGCACCAAGATTGTCCGGGGAATTAGCAAGGTGGCTATATAAAAAATGCATTTTAATGTTCATGTTGCACCCTAGCTTTCGGAAGTTATCCAAGAGTTGCTGGACAATGTCGGCGTAATTCAATGCTTGTGTATTTCCAAGAAAGTTTTTAACAATGTTTTTGAATGCCAACTACGCATTCTTTTTAATTTCTGACATTGTTACCACAAAATGTTCATCTGTAAGAAGCTGCCGAATCTGTGGACCATCAAAAACACCGGCCTTTATCTTTTCAAATGACAGGCTAGAAAATTTCGATACGAGATACTTGAAACAGTCTCCTTTAGTTGGCAAAGCTTTAACAAATTGCTTCATGAGACCTAATTTTATATGCAAAGGGGGAAATATAATATTCTTTCTGTCGACTAAGTGACTGATGTACAATGTTTGTATCACCAGGTCTCAGGTCTGGTCTTGGCGGCCAATTCGACTGCACCCAATGTTGCGCACGAGTTCTGCTGTCCCACATGCACAGAAAGCAAGGATAATTTGTGTATCCACGTTGTTGACCAAGTAAAAAGCAGACCATTTTAAGGTCAACACAAATGATCCATAGGTGCATGTGATATTGCAATAGATTAATGATTTTCTTTATGTCGTCATATTCTTCACGCAAACAAACTAAATGGCCAATTGGAACTGAACCAAATAAATTTCCATTGTGGAAGAGAACACACTTCAAGCTTCGATTTGAGCTATCTATAAGCAGTCGCCAGTCAGTTGCGTTATAGTTTGAAATTTCCAATTCTTCCATTAAACGACTTACATTATGGCATAACACAAATCCACCATCACTTTGAAAGTATTGCAGAAATGCTTTTTCTCGTGTTCAAAAATAGGATACCTTGCCTCCCTTTTCAAGCAAGTTTTTCTCATTGAGTCCTAATGCTAAGAGCTCTGAAACTTTTTTGGATAGTTCCAAATCTCGTATTAAATCATTTAGCTCTTGCTGCTCAAATTCCTTACGTACGGAGTCATCTTCAATTTCGAAATCTTCATCGTTAGAGTCGCTTTCATCTACATCATATCCGTATTCGCCTTCTTCCAAAGAGAAAAATTCATTGAAAACTGGCACGGGGATTTTGGCTGAATGCGTTTGTTTTTCTTGTTATATCCTGATGTTTTCACTATACAAAAGTAACAATCACTTGAATGATCTTTGGACTTGCGCCAAATCATAGGTATTCCAAATTTAAGTTTAGCACGTGTTTCCTTGTTCCACATCCGTAAACCCTCAACACACTGTTTACACACTTTATGAGGTGCCCATGCTTTATCTCGACCACTAAGTCTCACTTTAAAATAGACAAAATATTCTTGTCTGACGAATGTACCGATGTTTGTCCTTTGATTGGGAATGGTAAAACTGCCACATATATAACAAAACGAATCGGGGCTGTTTTCGCACTTACGACGTGTAGGAGCAGAGGTAGCCATAAGGAAAGGTTTCAGTTCAAACACACTAAGTAGGTCACTTAAGTAAGTTCACTAAGTAGTTCTACACACTTAAGTAACGAAATACTAAATGCTACTAACCAACACACAACGTTTCACTACGGTATAACAAACGTAACTGAAGTGAACACGTGAAAAGTCAAGTGTAGACCAGTTGCAGTTATCAGCGCGTCATTGCCCCACCAATATGCGCCCCACCCACATAGAAAACGAACGTGACGTGATAAAAGAAAAGTAAAAACAGTTTTGAAATCAGCACGCCTAATTCTATAGAAAACAGCTAAAAAATCTAACTCAGCAGAAATTGAGTTTTAAATTGTTCCCCAGTGTAATTATCAAGTAAAACACGAAAAAGCAGTTGATGTTAGGATATGAATAGAAAAACATTATGATTTAAGCTGAAAGGATATTAAAGAATTTAAGTCGTTTTAAACACATTTTAGAACGTGACAACTTTGAAAAACATTTTTCTGTAGACAAATTCATTAATAATTAATTCACATTTTAACAAAACTAATAAAATAAACAGGTTTCCTTATTTTCCTGTTATTGATACGATATGAATAAATATAAATAGTCACGAAAAAGAATAGAAATGCTTTCAGTTTTGTCATGAAAATTTTTATTTAAAATCCTTTATAAAAGTTATACAGTATACCCACAAAATAAACAGTACTGAACTTGTAATTATTTTATTGTTTTAAAAAATACATATTATTGACAGTTTACAACATGTTCTAAATGAGCTCTCTCTCTCTCTCTCAAGACAGACTTCATACCGATATTCCAGATTTCTCGTAATGTTATGGAATAAAAGTTCTCTCAGGTCCGCGAAAAAGCCTCTAAATGTATCCTTTAACTCATTGACGGTTTGTGGTCCCCGTTTAAAAACAGCAGTTTTAGTTATGCCCCACATGTATGCGTCTGGAGATGTTAAGTCTGGAGAATGTGCAGGATAGGGGAAGTCAGTAAATCGTGGAATGAATTTGTTTGGAAAATGTCCTTGAAGAAATTGACGAATTGCGACAGCAGTATGGCAAGTTGCCCCATCCTGCTGGAAAAATTGTTCTCGAAATGCCAAATTACGTGCACGACAAAATTGTATATACCTCTGTTGATTAAGTGTGACTTGAACACCATTTTCTTCGATAAAGTATGGACCAATGATTCCGTGTCCGGAAACTGTACACCAGACGCTCACTTTTGCACTATGTAAAGGAAACTTCTTGAACTTTATGTTATCCGGCAAAGTCCAGAAATCGATTTTTCGACGATTTACATGGCCTGACAAATGAAAATGTGCTTCATCCGAAAACCATACAGGATTTTTATACTGTAACGCAAGAATTCTGGCATAATATTCCACTCTACTGTGATAATCCCTGGGATGTAATGATTGATGTACCTGAATCACATACGAAAATGCACGTAGCTCCTTCAGGATTATTTGCAAGGAAGTTCGTTTTAAGCCAAGATTCAACGCTTTTCTTGTCTGCCTGGGTTTTGGGTTTTCCAAGATTCGCTCAAAAACACGTTCACGGTTATCGTTGTTGTTAACTATCCTGGGACGCCCTGAGTTTGCTTTTCTTTGGCACAATACATTACCCGTATTTCTAAACTTTTAAATAACCTTCAAAATTACAGCATTACTTGGAGAACGTTTATTAAACCGTTGTGTGAATTGATCACACACGTATTGCAGACTTGCACTATTACGTCGGCCGATTCCGTATGAGCGAAAATAATGCTCCACAAGAAACACTTTTTCCTCTGTATTTAACACCATTTTTAACAATTAGGCCTTAATAATTAATTGTGTAAGGATTACTTGACAGGTCTATACTAGTTAATTTGAATATGGCAGTGCGCACAAAGAGACATATGTGTTTCAGTACTGTTTATTTTGGCCAATACTGTAGAATAAAATACCCAAACGGGCTATATCACAATTACAAAACGTTTTCGAAGTCTATATTCCATCATCAATGTAACTAAGTGTACATATTTTACTCAAACACTTAAATTAAAATCATATCGTAAGAAATCAAACATTTAATAGTATACTTGCATTAGTTTATGAATGAGAAAATAAAATTACACTCTATCCCAAGTTTCGAATTTCGTTCACATAAAAAAATAATATATTTGTATATTATGTAGAATATAGATATTTGTTGTAATTAAAAGATCAATAATTAATCACTTCACTGTTATTTAGTTCATAGATAATCTTCCCAGTTCAGTAAAAAAAGTTCCCAGTTCAGTGGTTTATAGAAAGGATATAATTTTTATTAACTAGGTACTTAGGCTGGGATTTCGAAAAGTTGAATCTATCGGCAGCAGAAACATAATATCCATCATAAAAATATATAGGATTGGGCGGCTAAGCAAACCGAAACTTCTTTGAATTGTTGGTTTCGGAACATATACCATAAATTCATAGCTTTTTAGATAACATCAGGCGAATAAACATAGTTCTGAAAACTATTAGGGCACCCGGTAAGGGTCTAAAATAATCATTTCTTTTCAAATATATGAGAGAAAAAAAATGTTTCGGCTTATCTCGTCAAGAGACCACTCCAACAAAATTTTCGTCCTGTCTGTTGGACGTTCAAAGAGAGAAAGAGTGATGAATGGCGAAGAGTTTACCAACGCTCCAATTTTCAGGCGGTTAAGGTCGGAATCATTAGGACTACAGTTTGATTCTTGGGGTATGTTAGATGCTTTCACGCTTGGCAGATAGATGGCGCGAGAAACATTAATTTAAGGATTGAGTAGGAATTATAATAATACATTTTTTAAAACTATTAAAACGGTTACATTCTTTATAAAATAATATCTAAAACTACATTTTAAACAGAAGACGATATTATTTTAAGTGATTTCAGTTTGACGGCTTTACCTGCTGTTTTCAGATTAGTGAAAATTTGCATTTTTGTAATATGAGCTGCCACTTGCTCTAAGAAAGAAATACTATTGTTAGAAGGTCCTCAAGTTCATAAGTGAACTGTAAGTGAGGATCAAAACCATTAAAGATCGATAAGGTATAATATATAAAGACGTGCGTGTCTTTAGAAATAGTGTCAATACACTAACTACAAGTTGGTACAGGCAACCTATGGCTAGTAATAGGTTTATTAACTATCATTCTTGCCATCTGTTTAAATACAAAATAAATCTTAAAAAAGCACTCAGCTGTAGGCTGCATAGGTTAACACATCCTGATAACAAAAGGGATTCTCTTTTCTACTCAGAAGTATACTATCTGACAATTCTTACCCTACTTCTCTCATAATTAAATACCTTTTTTCAACAAGTTTTTGGTCTTCTATTGATGATTTACCTGATGGTAAAACTAAGAATGATTTCTAATAATATTATGAACAACAGTACTCTACTTTCTCCTAACATTGCAACTTCCACCACCCATTACTCTTCACTACCCTATTTCCCACATGTTACTGAAAAGCTTATTAAATTGTACAAACAGAGCAATATCTCGGTTAAGATTGCTATTATTAATGCTAAGACTGTCAGGAACTTGTTTTCTAAAATTAAAACACCTTTTTCCTTTTCGGAACAAGTGAATGTAGTCTATCAAATACCCTGTTCTGAATGTGATCATTAATCATTATATTGGTCAGACTGGCCGTTCCCTTAAAAGACGTCTTACTTCACATCGTAGTGACATTAAACTTTCTAAACATACTTGTGCCCTTGCACAACATGCAATCAACACCAATTATACTGTGAATTTTGATGATATTAGAATTCTCTGTAGAGAACGTAATTATTGGTTTCTTCTTCAATTTCTTTTATCATATCATAATATTTATGTTGGCATCTACAAAACTTTTCCTTCAATCTCACCAGCTGATTGTCAGTTTTGACATTTGAGCTTTTAAATACTTCATTTTGCATGATATGGTAATAACAGTCAAGAACCCTAGCCGTGCCGTTGTTAATATAACATTTCAAAATTGACAATTACATTTTTTGATAGATTTTATAATCAATCAATGTCAAAAGTTAAATTAAAAGAATTAATATAAAATAACGTAAATTGGGAATCTTCCGGCGTTCTGTGTTTCTGTGAACATCCCATTCACTTACGAGCATATATATATATATATATATATATATACATATATATATATATAAGAATTACAGGATATTCGTGACTGTCGGTATAAACAAAACCACCAATTTATTAGGGCTGCAGTCAGAAGGTTGGCCGAGATGTTAGAGAAACACTCTTTTGACTTTTTGTCAAGCTGTCGGAATTGTTTTATTACTTTTTCAAGACATAGTCGTTGAGATTATTTAAAATAAACCTTGACACTCAACATTTACAACGCAAATATAAAATATAATAATGGACAATACATTCTAAAAATTATGGCCAGGATAGTAAAAGTTAGGTTATTTCATGACATCTTTTGAATATACTTTATACATATATATATATATATATATATATATATATATATATATATATATATATATATATATATATATATATATATATATATAATTTTCCTTTATTTTTTTCCAATTATAAGACATGTTATTACGTTGCAAATAAATGTTGCAAATAATAATCTTACTTTAAATTTAGCGTTTCAATTTGCTATATAATGGATGCTCTAAACATCAGACCAGCTTATTCATGTTTATTTCGTAGTTGACTATCATTTTACGCTTTGATGAATCCTTTGAATTGTTATTTTCTATTATGGTTAAAATCGCAAGCTGATTCACCGAGCCACCTGATAATTTATTTGTTAAACTGATAAAATACAATAGACAGCCGCCACTAATGCTCTAAATACCTTATCACTATTCAGTTTAAATGCATGAGAAGATTAAATACGATAATAAGAGTAATTAAGTAGATTTGAACACTGTTTTCAATTTACGAAAACAAAGTCCAGATATGTAAACAAGGAATTTGATTATCATGTCGTTTTTATAATATAGTCCATCAAATAAAATATGTATTTTATTTATTATTGGATATTATTATAACTACACTCATATATTCATCATTAAAGTCCGGACAAAACACCCAAACGTTGGCACTTGACCATCTATTATCACACTAACTTTTAAACTATATTAATAAAGACAATAAGTCAATTAACTGAAAAAATTAAACATATTTTAAATCTGGCACAATTTCCCTTGGTAGTCAACGACTGCTCGTAGTGCTCGTGCTTGTTGAAATCAGTGCGGCTTGTGTTTTATATGAATGTTGTGGTGACTGTACCAAACAAGATAAGATTTAAATTTTTTTGTAATAATAGTGCAATGTTAAACTGCTTTGTAAATCAGGTTAATTCTTGTTATATACAACACAAATATTTACACACATATACGGAACTTATTAATTTGATTTTAGCATAATTTTATCTTAATAAAAATGTCGATTCGTGCCATTTTAGAGGGTGCAAACATTTGGAAAGCACCACTTAACATAATCCAATTATTGGCATACGTGCTGATATATAGAATTGGAGTTATTTTTGTTATTTCAAATATTTATACTTCAACGGTAAACATTGATTACCGATTTTTTTGAATTCGAGATTGATAATAATTGTGCGTGAAAATCATAATAAATCATTGACTAGTCAAAAGATATTTATTTTCTTTTACTATTCTAGATGCCAAAAGTAAAAAAACATACAAAATATACAAAATCATACACCGAGAAATTGGTTTGAAAAGCATTAAATGATGTGAGGAATGGTGAAAAGAAGAAGACCGTCGCTATGAAGTATGACATTCCAAGCCAACCACTTTAACATCGTTTGAGTCCTAAATTTTCAAAACCAATACTTGGAAGAAATACATATCTAACAAGAGATGAAGAAACCAAACTGGTCGAATGGATTTTAGATAGCCATAAAAAAGGCTTCCAATGAAGAAAGGTTGATATTCAGGCCTCTGTAAAAAGCTTTTTGGATGTAGATAATAGAATCAATCCATTTAAAAACAACATTCTAGGTGAACACTGGTATAACCTATTTTTAAAGAGGCACCCAATACTCACGGAACGGACACCTGAAGAAGTAACTGCGGCTTTACCAAATGTGTCTGGGGAAAATATATAAGTTTGGTTTTCCGAAGTAAAAAGCTCTCTTAAAGAAAAAAACCTCTTTTCTGTTTCGAATGTTCCAAGCAAAATATACAACGGCGATGTCCCAAAATGGGTAAAGTTATTGCACCAAAAGGTTCCCGCAATGTATATGAGGTTGGCCAAGGAGCAACAAAAAAAAATCTGACAGTAATGTTTACGTTTTCGGCCAAAGTCAATACCACTCCACCTTTAATAATTTACCCAAACAAGCGTCTGTCAAAAGCAGTTGTTAATAGCCTACTAGGGGGCTAGCTACTCGTGTTTTGGTTGGAGAGCAAGGTCATGAATAAGGATTCCTTTTGGGGGGAGAGGGACTTGATAACTAGCTACGACAAAAATATTAAGAAATACTTAGACAAATGTCCTGGGCAAATACTAAACAGGAAGATTTCTAAACTACTAAAAATTAGGACGCTGTTTAAAAAAAATCCTTTTGCTGTATAAAAAGAAAGGTTTAGGGTTTTTCTTTGCTAAAAAATTTTAGTGGTGAATGTCTTTTTAAAAGAAATATTTTTTTTTAACTACTACATAGTTTAAAGCGAAAAAAATTACATGTTTATTTTTATTTCACATAAACAGTTATTACAAAAAAATATTTTAAATCCATCAAAAAACATGACATTGAACCTTCTTACAATAAAACAAAATTAACCAAATTATGTTGCAGAAGAAGATGTACCAACTACTTTCTTATGTCGAAATAAACTACTAAACTTTTCTGAATTATTAATTTATTATCAAATGTTAATTTTAATTTAAAAAAAGTAAAAATATAACATATATAAATAACATATATAACATAAACAAATATAAATATATAAAACTTATATTTACTTATAAACTTTTTAAATTGTTATGAGAGCAAATCTTATTATATTAACGATAAATTTTTATTCATAAAAATTTAACAAAACAACTTGCTTGTTACCTTAGATGTCACCATCTCGAGAGTTTACGGGAAACGCATCTAAAAAAAAGACATAAATTCTGTGATATGGAGTGGAACAGGCCGGCTTTAGAACGGGTAGACCAACTATTGACCATCTGTTTACTGTTACCCAACCAATCGAAAATAAAGTAGCACGAAATCAATCAATACATCTCCTCTATGTGGACCTTAAAAAAGCTTATTAGAGTGTGCCACAACAAAAACCCTGGAAAGCTCTCGAGAAAACAAATATTAGTGTAATCTTAATCAAGGCTGTTTAATACTTGTACAGGAACAACACAAGTAAAATAAAGAAATGTCAGGAGGTATCCAGGAGTTTCACTATTAGCAAAAGTATTAAACAAGGATGCTGCGTGTCTCCTACTTTGTTTAAGATTTACTCTTAACAGGGGAATTCCTCTAAACGACGCAGCAATATTGTACACTTTTTTGTCTAAGTTTTGCAGACGACATATTGTGATGGACCAAGAATATGAAGACCTCGAATATATGACCCGTAAATTTGTCAAAGAATACGAACTATGAGACAGCGAGAAAGAAATCACTATCAAAAATACAAATATTTAGGCATGCAAATAACCAACGATGGAAAATTAGACAAACAAATTAAATATAGAAATAACTCTCTAAAGAAAACAAACACAAAATCTATTTTGCAAAATCTAACAGCATTTTAAAAAGCGTTGGTTTACTTAGACCTCAGATGCTGTTATCGAATCCCTTGTCACAGGATACAGCTTACAACAAACGGTGATTAACTCACATCACCTTCTTCTCACCAAAACAAATGAAATTAAGAAAACTTTGCTGCTTTTTTAAAATCTCACGAAAACGCTGTTTACGTGCCCAGACCTTGAATTGCTCTCCTACGGCTACCAATGTCGAAGTTCCGATGACCAAATTTGGACTTCCACAATGAAAGCGACCGCTCTCGTGGCTGAAAAGTGACCTCATCCTCAAAAATTGATATAATCATAAGCGAAGAAATTTTTGTTTATTTTCTGCGTAAATATCTAAGCAAAACCAAATGAAAGAGCAATTTGTTTATTATAAACAGACTTCAACATCTATAGTTACCAACCTAAGAGGCAAAAAGATTAAGCATTTTTTCGGTGTTTTATGATATACAGGGTAAATCGAAACTGCTATATAATGAGGCGTCTTGCTTTGCCCGGAGATACTTTTAAGCTGGTGGTTATTTTTTGAACTTTGGTAATTTCTCTGTTTTTATCATTTATAAGTTTTGTAATTAGATTTCTATCTTGGCTTGTTTTCTTCTTCCAGTCTCGTATGCCTTTCTCTTCTTGTATTTCATTTAACTGTTATTTTCTACTCCCTTATGTCTTCCCTAGACTTTTTCTTAATTATTTTGTTGATTTCTGTTGATTTTGAAAAGCAATAACCGTATGTAAAATGTTACCCACCTTCATCATCTCCTCTGTATTTGTTATTTCGATAAAGATATACACTTTAGAATAAAAATGAACTTTTTGCAAATAAAACAATTTTTTGGATGGCATTATCCTTATATCGATAGCATGTTTTGTTGTTATTTTGGATCTATTTTCCAAATTTATATTATTTAATTCCTATTTCTTAGGACAATCTTCTCCTCCCGTTGTAATGTTATTCTATATTAAATTTACAGTTAATATTATTTACAAACAACACAATCTTTTGTCTACATTTGTCTACATGTCTTTCATTTCCTGGGTAGTAGTAAAATGTTTTGTTCATATTTTTTGTTGCTCTTGATTTAGGTCATTGTACCCTACTCCAACAGTCTGTTCATTTCTTGGCACATATTTGCTAGCTTTCTAGTTTTTTGTTCCTCCCGTGGATTCTTAGAACCCTCTGAACAGTTAAGTTCTTACAGAAGACTGGAGGACATCAGTTTTGTTCCATTTACCATCATAACTCTCTTGGGAAAAATTAAGGATGGGGTTTTTTATTGCCATTCTCATATTTTCTGTCGAGATTTTCTTGCTTAAAATCATTACTCACACATAAACCATTGTAAACATTTCTTTTAGAAGAGAAAATATCTGTAATTCCCGCATCAAGGTCTATCTTGAATAGTTACGGGCTTAAGCAGCATTTTATCCAGAATTTAAAAAATACGTTCAAGCAATGAAAAATATTAATTTAGCAAGTGCATTCAATACAAATTCGATGAATGGTAAAAGCATTTATAATTGAAATTTGACCCGTTATCATACAATAAAAAGTGTAACGACCAAACAACGAAGCTCTGTCAATATTTCTGTTATTTAAAATATATCATAAACCATTACTAAAAATATAGATACATAACAAGCAGTGTATAATTGCGATATGAAGCTCTGGTCCCAACATTTTGTAGTATAAAATTGAGTTTTAAAAGCAGACCTAATTGAATTCAACATATAATTTAAAACTTTCCTTTTTGTACGTGTTTTAGACTTAAAATTTTATTTTGCAGAAAAGGTAAAATTTTCTAGAGCTTTTGGTTAATATTAGTTTTTCGATATACTGATGGTTGTTTTTAATGTGTTATAAATAATAAAAAATTCTTATACTTTTGTAAGGAAAATAGAGAATTGCAGTTTATTTTTTAACAGGCTTTTGACAGGTTAACTTTTTTTCCCAAAATATGTAAACCACGAAACTGTGCATTACCGGTCCCCCGGGACTGGTAGCTTGGCGTAAACACGATGCGTAACCGACCTTCGGGGACAGTTAATGACATATTTTCTCCCTTTTTTATTTTTTTAGGTACCGTTTTGGGAATACTTCTTCTGTTGGACACCAGGGTTTCACAAAAAATTATTTGTTTTTAAATAATGATTTGGCTAAAGGTAAACTCGAGTAGTCATTATTAGCATACAAATAGCGATAGTAGCCATTTTCGAATGCAACATCTTTACAAAGATCATACACTATCAATAAACGATTATGTTGTTAATATGTTCATCCACTGTACATAACTTATTTAATTTAATTTTATATGTTCTCATACCCTTAGTTGTTTTAAACGGAAAGGTAATTTATTATTTTAATTCTTATAGAGTTCTCCTTATAACATTTAGGAGTAGTCTTATTAAGAACTGGATTCACTTTCAAATTGTATATTTCCTTCCACATCTGTTAATTCTGCATGCTATCATATGCTTGTTTTAAGTTTATTAAGGCTATATGCGTAAAGTTCAACAAATTTAAGTTTGGGAATGTGACGTAGTGTTTAACGCAGGTGGGAGGACTGTTTCTACCAGTGGCGGGCAGAAACAGGTAGATTTAAAAATTTTTTTCATAAGTATATCCAATTAAGTTAACATTGAATTTGTTAATTTTTATTTTCATATTTCTTAAACATTATGAAGTGTATGGTCAGTTGCACTCGAAAAATAATGAGTAAAATATTAGTAGTACTTTAATAAATAACAAATTCCTCAATACTTACAATTTATTAACATTACCCCGAAGGAAGGGTTTCAATATTACAAAAAAAAATAAGTAGTTTATTTTAACTAATTAAGTAATATATTTATTTGTCTAAACAAGAAGTTAGTTAGTTAGTTATGATTCCTCGCATGATTCTAAGATCTCTATTCCTGAATTTAAATTACAATCTTCATCCTCAGAAAAGCTTTCTCCAGATTTTCCTGAAGAAAAGTGGTACAGCGTAGTGTCTAACAAATGTTCTTTTTTGATTTAAATGTTTTTATAATTTTGCTCGTGTTTACATTAATCCACTCCTCTAATAACACTTCTTCTGAAAATTTAGTTTTTGCTATATTTTCAACATCATTTATATTAAATGTTGTATTATGAGTTGTCATTCTACCTTTTATCAAAGCTCATATTTTTTCGATAGAGTTTAACTCCAGATGATAGGGAGGCAAGTGAAGACCTTGATGTCCATGATGTTCAAGCTCAAAATATATATGCAGATGGAAAAAATGTCATAAAATTATCGTAAAAATGATTTTAGAGGATTTTTCGGAGAATTAAAATAAAAATAATCATTGTATAATTTTGCTAAACGATATTTAACTCGTTATTAGTTTAGTAGACAGTCGTTAATAAGCTTTTTATGAAATTTTTGTCAAAAATAGAATTTGATTTATTATGAAACTTTAAAAGTAATTATGGCTTACATTACTGTTATTGTTATAACAATTGACTTTTTAATTATAAACATGCACCTGATTTAAAAATTCACACGTATATTAACGCACACAACGTTAGGAATCAATCCAGTCTCTTCTCCAGCCTGAACAATAAGCAGCCTTTTGCCCTTAGAAATCGGATTCTTTAAAGTTTTTCCACTTTGATCTGCCCAGTGATATGGTGCAGTATGGCTGATGTGTAAGCTATATGTCTTTCATTGGTATACATTATGGTTCTACCCTCAGATCAAAATTGAATTAGCTGCTTTAAATATTGTAATAGTTTTGAACGAATATCATAAATTTTCATTAGGACACTCCCATTGTCTTCAGATGTTTGCATTGTCTTTGGATTTTCGCCACCTGCAGTTTGTTCGAGATGATTTGAAGAGTATCTGTTTAAAAGTATGATGGTTTTATTTGTTCTTATCTTTTTAGGAGCCATATTGTTAAGTAACTATTATTAAGTAAAATAAACACACCCTAGATACCCTAAATGACTTAAATACTCTAATTGACTGAAATCATACACTAATTACTACTACCAATATACTAAGCACTAATCTAAAAAAATTAATAAAATATCCAACACGATCAAATCAACATGTCAAACACTCTCTGCGATACGTACTTCTCAAACTACGACACTGGCAAGCAGTACACTGGTCGTTTACATGGTAACACTAGTAAACATGATTCACTGCGCATCGTCGAAGTATGAGTCATATTCCCAAACTTAAGTTTGTTGCAGTATACTCTTTTCTCTGCATAGATTTATGTAAATAAATTATAAATAAACTTTATTTTTTTTATTTAAATTAATGTGCCTCGGCTGCAAAGACCATTAACACAAACAATATTGTGTACAATAATTACAAAAAGCACATGTTACCAGTTGCTACAGTTAATCTATAAGCTTAGAACCTATGACTAAATAATACAACAGTTGTATCACTAAGTTATGAGTTAAAGGTAAAGTACATGAAAAACAAGGGGTCATACTTTGTTGAACAACTGAATGTCTTTCAAGAAAAAAAAACTCGGTTTCTGTTAAGTTGTAATTAGGTGGAATATATGTACTGCATATGGTTATTTGGTCGGGACACCAGAAAGTTATTGCTATGGCCTCTAAATTGATAGTTAGGATATATTGTATAGAAAATGAATCATTGGACACGAAGATAGATGTTCCTACACTTGTTTTTGTATGCGTAGTCCGAAGAAAGTGGTAACCTTCAAAATTTTTAAGATCACGTCTATGAGTTTCCTTGAAATTGGTTTCTTGAAGGCGGATGATATCTGCTTTTTATTATTGATGAATTGTTGTAAGCGTTCTAAGCGAGGGTAGAACCCATCGCAGTGCCACTTCACTAACGTGAAAGTAAAATATATTGAGAACGTTGAGAGGTTAGAGAAGAGTCTGTTAGATAATCTTCATCATTATTTGTAGATTGCGATGTTGTGCTTCCAATTTCTGAATTGTTTATTTTAAGTTGCTGTTTAATTTTCTTAGAAACTCTTGTAAATCTATTCTTGATTTTTCTATCTTCCAGTGAAGGGTATATTCTAAACATGTCGTCGAGTAGTGATCGAATATTTTGACTGAAGTGCCTTTTGAAGAGGGTTACTACTGCCGAATGAGTTTTCTAGAAAGGCAAAAAAATTTTCAACCGGTGAAGAAAATAAGTTTGGATTTTTTTGATAAAGATTATTGATTGTGAGAACAGGGAAGGCGGTTAATTTAGATTGATCGGGTGCGACTTTCTTGTATTTTTTAGATTTATGCTTTTTATACACTTTTTCATCGGGTTAAGTCATTTTTATGTCTTTGATGGGTAAGTTAGTAGATGTGTTTGTTTCTTGGGAGGTAGAATCGCTGAAGTCAGAACGAGTTCGTTTTTGACCAGTGGTAGGAGGAAGAAATTCATTGTTTGCAGCAGTAGAAGTGGTGGATATATCGACAGTTTTTATCTGTTGACTGGGAACCGTATTTTGTGTTTGGTGGTGCCATATTGTTTGATATTGGGGTAGTAGGAATGAGGTCAGCTGGGGATGTTTGTTTATTTGGGAGAGGATTGCTAGGGGGATTTTGACAGTTATTTGCTGTATGTTTATGTTTTTTGCATAGAAAACATGCCATTTTGTCGGTGGAGAAAAAAATTATCTACGAATTATTGTCGAATGGAATTATTAATGAAGTTTTAATTTCGAGGCTATCTGTGGCTAGAGTAACGTATACCTGTCTTCTGAAGCTATTAATATGCGTAAATTCATCACCGGCGATTCCAGCTTTAATATATGACTGTGGTGAAGCAAGTTGAAGAGCTAGATCTTGAAGGTGTTTTCTATAATTTCATGAGGAATTGACGGACAGACTTTGTATGTTATTAGTCTTTTGGCTGGGGTAACCAGTCTTCCTATGGGTAGTTCTACAGAGTTGATTGTAATCGTAGGGTATTCTGTTAAAATATGTTCGACAAGTTCAGGATTTGTTAAGTAGATGCATATCCGATTATTGAAAATTCTTGAGGCGAATCATATGTTTTTAGGACTAACAATGTTAGGACCTATAGCTTTAGCATAGTCGAGTAGTAATAAGTTTGGTTTAGCATGATTTGATCTTTTTTGGGATATTTTGGTTTGAATTTTGACATAGTAGCAGTTGCATATGAATTTGGATTATTACTGATGATGTTTGTCCAAACATGGTGTTGCTAACTGTAGGAGAACATTGATTTAAGTTGTTACTCATGTAGTCAAAAGTAACTATTTTTGGTTTTCTTGAAACAAAGTTTCGACTGATAGGCAGAAATTGTAGCGCATGTCTGTATTACAGGTTGCCTGGCTAATACTTCGCCGAACCAGTCCTTGATAGAGATAGGACTCGTTTATGTCAAATGTGACAAAAAATGTCAACACAGCTGAATGTTTTGGTTAGAAAAGTATTAATAAACAATTTCTTACCGAATAATATTACAGTTCTTGATGTTAAAAACTCTACACAACAATTACTAGTTACTTTTTTTTGGTTAAATACTTTTAAAATCTGGTATTTACTGCGATAAACAGCCAATTTTTACACTTATTCACAAAGCAGTATGTACACGTTCGAATGACCAAACTTTATTAATTAACTTTAAACCTTTAAATAATATAAATATGTTGTTAATAATCATTTGAAAATTTGGTTGAAACTGCATTTTACACCATTTTAGTTAGGTTTTCATAAAAAGTATGTTTCAATTCTAAATCATATTAAATATTTATATCAAATCTGTGTAATTGAAATAAAATTACAAAAGTGTAAAATGAAAAGAGGCTTAGTTACAATAAAATTGTTTGATCTTTATTGAAATCTAGCAAACAATTTAAATAATTTAAATAATAATTCATTGCCTTTGGTTATCCCGCAGCATATATTTATTTAATAAAGAGCAAACACAACTTTATTGTGAATATTAAGTAAATAAAGCAAAGTTTGTTTAAAATAAAAAGGGATTATTTAACGTTCTTCATATTTAATAAAGTAATGGACCACGGAATTTAAATCATTATAAAGATTTATATAAAAACTTGACTTGGTTTCCGCAAAAATGTATATTATAAATAATGGGACAGAACAGTTACAGTGAATACCTTAATTGCAATAACCGTGTATATCGCAGTGGTAGGTAACTAACCCAAACTGATCATAGGATACCAACATCATCGAATCATTGTTTTCAACATATGGTAGCTATTAAATATTATGCTCATAGACTTCTTAACATTCCTATGTCACAAGAAAACTATGATGAGGAAATTACCATTATTAAAAAAATAGCAAAGAACAATGATTTTCTTCCTTCTACTATAGATAAGGTCATTAGAAGTTCAATACTCAAAAAGAAACTCAACCAAGATTTTAATCTGGAAAGTAAACTCAATATTACATCCATTTATAGATCCTTATCTTATTTAGGATCAATTTCGAAAAAAAAAATATCAAGAGTACTTTGTAGTAAAATCAGTAACTTAAACATCTCTTTTAAAACCAAATACAACATTTAGTCCATTTTTAGCCAAACTAAGGACAAAATTAATAAACAAAGCAAAAGTAATATTTACACATTGTCTTGTGGTGATCGTAACATAACTTATGTGGGTAGAATAATAAGAACCCTGGCTAAAAGAGTTAAAGAACATTTCAATAATAGCGATAAATCAAACTTTAACTATCAAATTAAATTTAATAATTATTCCTTTTCTCCTACCAAAAACAGTAGAATTTTAACATCCCCAATAACAATTTTAGACTTATGAACCTTTTAAAAGAACTTGAGATACCTATCCAATGAAATGAAACTGAACCCTGATTGTTACTTAAACACACAAATCAATCTCAACTGCAATTCTGTACCATTTAGTCAGAAGGTGATAACTGCATTTTTAGTTATTTTCTGTTTATTGTACAAAAATAATCAAAACAACATTCGTTATCGTTTGAGCAGACGCTGCTAAATGCATGACGAATATAATTTGATTGACTACGTTGGTTATTTAATGATATATGCACATTTTTTTTTTGTTTTTGTGGGATCAGATTATGATAAGTATTCTTGTCACGCAATGATCAAAATACATTCAACATTTTTTATGGTCAAATAGTAATAAGTGTTTATATCATATAATTGCTAAATAACTCTTAATATTATTATTGAAGTCAGAAAATGATAAGTGTATGTCATATTGAAGATGAAACATAAACGATGTATTTTCGTGACTATCGAAACATCTCGGGATGAACAACGCCAATTTTTAAGTTCTTTGATTGAACTTGCTCCACCAAAGCATAAGCTACAAGTATCATGCCGAAGCAGAACTGTTACAGCAAAATATTTTATCACACAACATTCTTTAAAAGTTGAAGTATGTAGGGCTTGGTTCCAAGCTATGTGTGCTGAAGGTAAAGGTTTCATCAATGGAATTGTCAAAAAGAAGAAAAATGCTGACACTGCTTTTATATAGGGAGATAAACGAGGTGGGCACACTCCCTCCAACAAAAGTTCAGATGAAGATATTAGTATAGTTCGTCAATATGTTGCTAGCTTTTCGGCATACGAGAGTCATTACTCGATACGTAGAACATCAAAAAAGTATTTGGGTAGTGATCTGAATTTGGAAAAGATGTACAAATTGTACAAGGACAATGGAATACATTCAGAATTACAGCGATCGTCGACTCCCGTAAGTTTCAGTATATACCGAAAGTGTTTTTAGAATTTGGTCTAAAATTTAAAGAGCCTCATAATGATACTTATAAAACTTGTGATACCTATCTAAAATTAAAAGTGTGACCGATGAAAATGAAAAGTGTACGCAATTCTGAAGAAAAAGTACTGCTGGACGTATTTGATCTTTAGCAGTGTCTTGCTACACCGTGCTTAAATACAAGTAGAAGTTTTTACAAACGTAAATTATGGATATATAATTTAACAGTCTTCTTCTTAAAGTTCCATCTCCTATCGGAGGTTGGATATCATAACGGCTATGGTCACTTTGTTGGCTGCTGCTCTGAAATGTTGTAGTGAACTACAGTTAAACCATTCTTTAAGGTTCTTCAGCCAGGAGATGCGTCTTCTTCCTATGATTCTTCTTCCTTGGATCCTTCCTTGCATAATAATTCTCAGCAGCTCATATTTTTCTCCTCTGGTTATGTGACCCAAATATTCTAGTTTTCTTCTTTTTATGCTGTTCATAATTTCTAACTTCTTATTTAGACGTCGTAGTACCTCAGCATTGGTAATCCTTTGAACCCACTGAATTTTTAATATTTTCTGTAACACCACATTTCGAACGCTTCTATTTTCCTTATGTGTTGTTTCTTCAATGTCCAAGCTTCCATTCCGTATAGTAAGATAGAAAATATGTAACATCTCAGAGCCCTTAATCTGATATGCAACTGAAGGTCTCTGTTGGTAAGCATTGCCTTCATTTTCACAAATGCTTGCCTTGCAGTTTCAATTCGGACTTTGATTTCTCTGCTTTGGTCATTTTTGTCATCAACCCAGGTTCCCAGATATTTATATGTCTCTACTTTTTCTATTTGGGTTTGCTCTACCATTAATCTTTCATTTCCATATTGCGTTTTTGAGACAATCATAAATTTAGTTTTTCTCTTATTTATTTTTAGTCCGTATCTAATGCAATAATCGTTAATTCTATTTACCAATTCTTGTAGCGATTCCAGGGTGTCTGCCATTATAACGGTGTCATCAGCGAATCTTATGTTATTTACTATTCTTCCGTTTACAGAGATTCCATCACCCAGATCCGCTATCGCTTCCTGGAATATGGCATCACCATACACGTTAAACAGTAATGGTGACAGAACACAGCCCTGTCTTACTCCTCTCTTTATATCTATATTTTCGGACTTTTGTTCTTCTATCTTTATATTGGCCTTTTGATTCCAATACAGATTGATAATGATTCGTAAGTCTCGTCTATCTATATCTTTGTTTCTCAGTATTTCTATTAGTTTTTCATGTCGGACCCTGTCGAATGCCTTCTCAAAGTCGATGAAACAGGAATAAATATCTAGGTTCATATCTAAGCATCTTTGAGAGAGGACATTAAAAGCAAACAATGCCTCTCTCGTTCCCAGTCCCTTGCGGAACCCAAACTGAGTATCATCCATATCATCTTATAGTTTTCTATATAATCTTCCATGAATCACCTTTAGAAATATTTTGAGGGTATGGCTTATTAGTGATATTGTCCTATAGTCTGAACAATCTTTGGCATATACAGTTTTTGGTATTGCTACAAAGGTGGACACCAACCATTGCTGTGGGATTTTTCCAGTTTTATATACTTCATTAAATAGGTCCAGAAGTACAGGTAGAGTTTCATCGTCTAGACATTTCAGTAGTTCCGCAGTTATTACGTCTGGACCTACAGTTTTTCCGTTTTTTGCGTTTAGTATTGCTTGTTCGATTTCCTCTATTATGATCTCTGGCCCCGTTTCACTGTCGATTTCTTCCGGCTCTTGCCGAGTATCCTTAAACAGATCTGTTATGTATGTCTTCCATTTTTTTAATTTCTCTTTAATTTCTATAATGATTTTTCCATTTGCGTCTTTCAGAAGGGCATCTTTCTTTTTTCTCAGTGTATTTGTCATTTCCTTTATTTTCCTATGAATGTTAAAGCTATCATACTGTTTAGCATATGCCTCTATTTCACTGCATTGATTAGCAAGCCAGGTGGATTTGGCCTCTTTTATTTTCTTTCCTATCAATCTCTGTAGTTCCTTGTATTTTGCTTTACTCCTGCCTTTATGTTTCCTTCTTTCCTCCATTAGATCTAAGATTTCTGAAGTCATCCATCTCTGTTTTTTTCTTATTTTTGTCTGCAGTAGCTTTTCTCCTGCCTTTGTTAAAGTTTCCTGTACCATGTTCCATTTGTCATTAACATCTGTTGTTTTTATCACGTCTTGTTTGATTTTCTTTATCATTTATTTCTTGTTTTAAGCTCTGACGTATAGGTTCTTCTTTTATCTTTGAAACATCAAACCGTGGTATATTTGTTTGTTTTTGGATCTTCTTTAATTTTATCTGCATTACGCCTACTAATGGATTATGGTCTGAATTTATGTCAGCTTCGGGGTATGTTCTCAGAGACGTTATAGCGTTTTTATATCTAAATTTTATTAAAATGTAATCTATCTGGTTTCGAACAATGTTGTCTTCTGAATCCGCAGGTGATTTCCAAGTATAAAGTCTTCTTTTAGGTAATTTAAAATTTGTATTCATTATTACCATCTCCTCGCTTTGGCAGAATTCGACAAGTCTGTCCCCTCTTTCATTTCTTTCTCCCAAGCCAAATTCCCCCACACATCCGTCCACTTTTCCTTTTCCAACCTTGGCGTTGAAATCTCCCATCACCAACAATATATCATCTTTTTTCGTGGATCTTATGATTTCGTTCAATTGCATGTAGAACCTCTCTATCTCGGTCTCCTCTTTGTGGGCAGTTGGTGCATATATTTGTACAATGTTTATCTTTTTAGAGAATGTCTGCAATTGAATCATCAATCTCTTTGAGTAGGGAGTAAAACCAACTACTGATTTATTTGTCGCTTTGTCTACAAGAATGGCAACTCCATATCGATGTCTTGGATCATTGTTACCAACGTAATACATCATGCGGTTGTTTGTGGCTAGTTCTCCTGAATCGGGCCATTGAACATCGCTGATACCGAATATATTTATCTTAAGGCGATCCATTTCAGCTATTAGGTTGTCCAGCTTACCTGGTTGATATAAACTCTTCACGTTCCATATGGCCAGTCTTAAGGTTTATCCTTTTTCTATTTTCTCTAAACCAATGCTTTTCTTGGTAATTTAACAGTAAGGAATTGCAATTCGAACACCACAAGCTGCTTTATGTGGCATGAAGGTATTCGTCAACTTGGTGCCAATAAAAGTGGTGCAATTAAGCATATCATATTCTATTCCGATACATGCCCAGGCCAAAATCGTAATAATAATATTCCGTTGCTCTATACTTACGTATTTACCAATAAACCTTTTGTAACAACAATAGATCACAAATATTTGGTTCCAGGACATACGCATTTAGAATGCGACTCAGATCATGCCAATATAGAAAGGAAGAAGAAACAGTTTGATAAGGTAATTAGTGTGCCTCACGACTGGTATAATTTGGTGAGAATGAGTAGTCAGAAATATAAGGTATATGAAATGAAAACTGAAGATTTCTTCTCTTTTTCAGATTTGTTGAAATCAGTTTGTTCGTGAAAAAGACGAAAGATAAAGGTAATGAAAGCGTTTTCTGGACCAAATATTTTTAATACAAATACGCAAAGAATCCTTTGGAAAACTATTTTATAAGCGCAGTTTACCTGGAGATGAATCGTTGAAAATTATTGATCTAAAAAGAGGGAAAAGGAATAATTAAGAACGACACACACGAATAGCTAGATAAATTTTATTACGGGACTAATGATCCTTCAGACTATACTTTGATTCCGGGAATTTTGTAGTAGCGGTGTATTTTTGTAGTACGCAGTTCGGTGGACGGACCACGTACTGGACGACCATCCGATACAGTCACGCCGAAAAACGATAAGAAAGTCCATATAGTAATGATTTTAGTTAATCGTAAATTAAAGGTGCTTTAATTGGCAGAGTCCATAAGAATTAGTAACAAGTAGTGTACTAGTTATATTTTTAACGAAGTTTTGAATACGACCAAAAACATTATTGTGTGACCACTTTTAAGCAGTATTTGGACCTTATGAAGCGCAAGCCGTTAGACTTTTTGCGTCGATTCCTAACCGTTGATGAAATCTGAATTCACTACTGGAAACCAGAGAACAGATTAATCGACACCAGAGAACAGGTAAGTAAACTGAAATCGGCGAAAGTGCTCCGAAGTGTCCAAAAGTGGCTCATTGGATCGGAAGGCCCTGAATTTTGAGATTATCAATTAATTAATCAGTTTATAACGTTCTACGCTATCTTATGATTTCCAGTCTTGATTTGTCTCGGTTATTCCAAAGGTTTTCTTTAACTCCCCTCACCCTTAAATATTTATTGATTTTTTTTTCCCCCACTTAATCTCGGTCTACCTTGCTTTCTTCTTCCATGCGGTGTCCAGTTCAATACTTTCTTTGATATTCTGTGTTCATCCATTCTTTTGACGTGTCCATACCATCTTAGTTGATTTATTCCGATTTCGTTGTATTGTGCTTAACAACCATAATTTCTCGTATTCTTTCGTTTCTTACTTTCTCTAATCTTGATTTTCCAGCTGCTCTTCTCCAGAAGTCCATTTCTGTTGCTTCTAATGCTTTCCAGTTTTTTTCTTTCAGTAGCCATACCTCACTTCCATAGGTAACAATGCTTTTTATAATTCTTATAGATTTTGTGTTTGTTTTCTTTCTACACTGTTTAATGCCTAATGGCTTATCTTCCTTGGTTATTTCTATGTTTAATTTTTTCGTATAATTTGCCATCGTTGGTTATTTGCATGACTAAATATTTGTATTTTTGACAGGGATTTATTTCTCGCTGTATTTCTTCCAAGATTAGATTTTGCTAAATTCCCCCAATACACATGTATTCAATTTTCTTCTCCAATTCTCTCTTCTCTCTTTAATTCTCCATAGTTTGTATTCTTCGGTAAGTTTACGGGTTATATATTCCAGATCTTCATAGTCTTGGTCCATCAGTATCTGGTCGTCTGCAGAACTCAATTTGTACAAAATTGCGTCGTTTAGAGGAATTCCCATTTTCTTTTACTCGTCTTCATCGCTAGCTCCGAGTAGATCTTAAATAAAGTAGGAGACATGCAGCATACTTGTTTAAATCTTTTGCTGATAGCGAAACCCTTGGATACCTTCTGACCTTTCTTTATTTTACTTATGTTGTTCCAGTTGAGGTCTTGAATAGCCTTGATTAAGGTTAAACTAATATTTGTTTTCTCGAGAGCTCACTGAGTTTTTGTTGTGGCACACTATCATAAGCTTTTTTAAGGTCCGCATAGAGGAGATGTATTGGTTTTATTCTAGTTTATTCTATTCTCTTTTTGATAAGTTTCTCGTAAACTCTCGGGGTGATGCTAAGAACTGTAATGCCTCGATAATTGTCACATACATCTTTACTTCCCTTCTTATGTCTTGTCGTGAAAAACGATGTCCTCCACTCCTCAGGTATACTCTCTTCGTTAATAAATTTTTGTAAAGGCTGGCAAGCTGCTTATATAATTTGCTTGTACCGTACTTGAATGGCGCAGGTGGAATATTGCCAGGGCCTGGTGATTTTCTATTTTTTATTGCTTGACATACTCATACTACTTCTTTGTCATCAATCCTAATTCTAGAAGCTATTGTATGTATGTACTTCCACCTCTGATTGTGTTTCAGGTGTTTGCAAATATTCTGCCCTTTCTTACGACGGTAGATTTGCGAAGTATTCGTCCCATTTATCTAGGCTGATCGGTGAGATGATGTCTTTAGTCTTATCTTGTCAAAGAGTTTTCCAGCTATTTTCCAGCTTTTAGTGCTTCTGATAACCCCCAAGTAAGTGTTTATTCTGGAGCAGTTTCTTTTTCAGCTTTCATTTTTTTTTCTTAGTTATCGCACCTCGTACGTTTCTTTGGGCTGTTCGATATTCTTTATCCCACTAATATGGCTTCCTTCGTTCTGTCTTTTCATATTTACCCAAGGCTTCTTCTGCTGCGCTTTTGAGACATTGTTTTATGTAATTGTAATGGTGCTCAATACTATTAAAGTTTTCTTGTAAAAGCTTTTGATCAAGTCGCTTTTTGTGCAATGCCTTTGTGCTTTCATGGCTAAGACTATCCAAGTTGTATTTGGTTTCTATTGTTTTTTTGCTCTTGTTCCTAGTTATGTTCTTTTTCTTGGCTAGTCGTATGGGCATTATTTTAGCCTTTACTAGGTAGTGGTCGCTTCCACATGTGCTTCTTCTAAACGCTCTTGCTTCTTGAATATTATGTTGTGTATTTTGTCTGGCGATCACATATTCTATAATGGATTTCAAATTTATTGATTGTTGGACCCAAGTGGATTTATGTATTTCTCGGTGCTAAAAAAAGCTGTTAAGTATTTTCAGGTTGTTTTTTTACAGATGTTGATAAGCCTATTTCCATTGTCGGACAATTTTGTGATTGAATAGGCATTATTTTAAATGGACAATTTGAAGGGCCCTTGATAAGAAACGATCCTATATGCAGAAAAAAAACCGTTGTTTTTCCAATAGAATGCACCAGCTCACTTAAGCTTTATGATAATAGCAAATATTCATGAGTGGGACTTTGAATTGCCTTCTTATTCGGCTTATTCTCCCCATTTAGTCACCTCTAATTATTATGTATTTCCAAATATGAAGAGTTCACTCGGAAGAAAAGATAATTGACGAAACAAATGCCTATTTTGTAGAGCTTTCAGAATCATATTATTCGGGCAACATAAATAAGTTTAAAATAAAAAGAGTAGCTTAAATTTATTTACATTTAAGTAGATTACAAATGACAAAGTAGCTTTTACCGCAAAATATAATTTGAAACATTATAAAAACATTATGGTAATATATGGAATATAATTACTTCTACATTAATTTATTACAGTGCCTTGTTAATTCGGTAATCAATAAAGTACTCGTTAATAATTCCCAATATTTACGAATTAAATGTTTAGTATTACTGTTAATATCTAATCCCTTTTACCAACAAATGTGTTAAATGATATTTTAATAACTTAAATATGAAATTTGCTCTTAAGAGCTTAACAATAAAGCCGATAATTGCAAGTGGAGTAATACCATTTATTATCTCTAGTTACTAATTAAAGAAATAATTTGGTAGTAAAAATATTAATCTGTTCTTAATAATAAACAGAAATGAAAAAAACAATTTAATAAAATTTTGTTATATTAAAAGCTGCTGGTCAGGCCATGGAGCTGGGGTATCTACATTGTATAAATGACGTGTACCCTATCCTCCATGCTATGGCATGCTGGACGAGCCATACAGTCTGTAGTCAACACCCCGAGGTGTGAGCGGGAACACAAATTGTATCAATACTCATACGCTTATGAAACGCACCTGGCGGATCATAAGGGCCTTCACATTTTACTCTGTTTCAACTTGTCTTGAGTAAAATGTCTTTAATCTTTCCTATCAGCCTCTCTGGGCTAACTCTCGTTTTTTTCCGACCCCGAATGGGTATTAAGTTTCCGAGGGCAGACGGGTCACTGCATTTACTCCTACTACATACTCTTCACAAATCCTGGTCTTCCAAGTCTGGGGGTTTGAACGATGGGCCAGCACCCCTTCTTCTAGAAAAAAGTTATTCGCTAAAAATTTCGATCAAGAGCCTCGGAATAAGGACGGAAACAAAAGACGGCGACTGCTACGGAAAAGGACTATAAGATTGGCCACATGGATTGTGCAAGGTCTAAGAACCAAGAAAACTGAAGTTTTTCAAGAATTAGAACGACAACAAATAGACATATGCGCTCTTACAGAAACAAAAAAGAAAGGAAAGGGAAATGAAATCAAGAACGACTATATTCATTTATACAGTGGAGTTAAAAAATCATTAAGAGCAAAAAGAGGAGGTAGCCGTGCATACAAAACTCAAAAACAATATCAAGAGTTGGGAAGAGATAGACGAGCAAATCATTATGATGGATCTTGAGAAACATGGGGAGACGATAGTTATAACAGGAGTATATGCTCCTAGTGACGATTCTGATACAAAAGTTAAGGATGAATTCTATGACAAATTGCTTGACGTGTTGACCCATGTAAACCGATCCAAAGAAATATGCCTATTAGGAGATTTCAATGCTCGGGTAGGCAAAAAATTACAAGACAATGTGGTAGGAAGATATGGTGAAGACAGAATAAACAACAACGGAGAGCGACTCATTGATCTTTGTGAAACATTACAGCTTAAAATAATGAATGGATTTTATCAGCACAAAGATATACATAAATTTACCTGGGAACAACCAAAGAAAAAGATAAAATCTATAATCGACTATCTCATCCAACCAGAAAACAAAAGGCTCCAAACAAATGACGTAAGGGTGTATCGTGGTGCCGAATGCGGATCTGACCACTATATGGTGGTCGAAAAAATAACCATACACTACAGGAAAGTAAACAAGAACAAAATTGAACAGAAGAAGGTAGCAGCTTTCACAAAGATAAGATATAATATTGATAGCCTCAAACAAGAATCAGTACAATTCCTCTTCAAACTTAGACTAGCCTCAAAACTAACTCACTTAACTCGAAGAGAAACAGCTGAAAAAGAATATCAAGATATAAAAAATTGCATTCATTAGGCTACCAAAGAGGCATTCGGGTACGAAGAAGCTGACAAAATAAAAAATCCTGAGTGATGGAACGAAGAAGTAGGAAAATTAATTAAAGACAAAAAAAGCTTATCAAACATGGCTATCCACGAAAGACTCAGAAGACCGTAGAATTTACAGCAGACTCAACAGGAAAGCAAAGAAGGAAGTCACTTAAAGAAAAAACGAAATGTGGGAAGAGAAATGCAAAGAGATGGACCGATGCTTAGGAGGAACCAAAGTGACACAAGCTTGGAAATTCATAAAAAGTATTAGAAAATAAAGAAAAGATGAGGGAAATATAAACCTGATTCAAAATAAAAAGTGGGAAAAATATTACGAAACGCTATTAACAGAAAGTAGGCACGAATTTATGGAAAGACCTGACCATATCTCAATGACAGAAAACTCAGAGGTGCATAAGATAAACAATGAAGAACTGAAAAAAGAATTGAAACAAATGAAAAATGGAAAAACACCCGGGCCTGGAGACATTCCCATCGAGTTGGTGAAACATGGACCAGATGCTCTTTTGGAATGCTTAGTAAATATTTTTAATAAATGCTTAATTGAAGGCCAAACGATTCCAGACGATTGGAATTTGGCCCACATTAGCCCCATTTATAAAATGGGAGACAGAAAAGAATGCGGAAATTATAGAGGCATTAGCGTAACTAGCTCCATTTTTACATATGGAGCAGAATGTTGGCAAATGACAGTAAAAGGAAAGAAAAAAGTTGACAGTGTTGGAAATGGACTACCTGAGAAGAGCTTGCCCTATATCAAGAGTAGAACGTATACCTAATTCTGAAATTAGAAGAAAAACAGATAGAGTACATACAACTTCTGAAAGAATAGAAACTAGAGAGTTAATACTGTATGGACACGTACAGAGGATGGACGACAACAGATGGCCAAAAAGAGCTATGGAATACAATCCAAGGAGTAGAAGGAAACGAGGAAGACCACCTTTGGTCCAGAAAAATTTTGATATTTTTTTACCATCAAAAATGAGATGCATTAACCAAATATTGTTTTAAATATAATATGCAGAATAATTTTGAATTTGGTTATGCTAATGAACTTGCGTTTTTGTACTTAAAAGTGGAACAAAAAGTTTAATTTCTCTTCCTTAATATTTATCGTCTAATAATTTGAACTGTACTAATATGCAAGTGGTTAATTTAAGTTCTAAAATGACCAATTTACAATAAGTAAAATGGCAAGTGCCAATATTTAAAGGGACTGGACTTACATTGTTCGTTTAGTTGTCATATTTACAAAGAGGTTGTTTATAGATGCGCATTGTGTATTGAAGTGTTCTATATAATTATGATATTTTTTATTGTTTGTTATTTGAAACTGTCTCTGTGTTTAAAAAAATGTTTACACCGTGCAAAAAATTACCTACAGTTTTTTGTCCATGGGAGCAAGAGAAACTTACTGTTGTTTACTTTACCAGAACTATAGAAAAGAATAACGATTGTTTTAAATGAACAATGCAAGAAAATTTGTATGAACGTTTAGAAAAATCTCCAACATGATCCTGAAAATAGTTGTAAAGGCAGTATTATAAGAAAAATTATATTCCCTTATAACAGGAATTTCGTATTCTACCATGCGCGATATTGTAAAGAGTGTTGTTAAAAAGAAAAAAACAATATCGGATGAGGGAAAATCTAAACATCATAATATTGTATCGTGACTGCTAAATGTTTAACGAGTTTGATTTACGAAAAATAAGAAAAAAATGTAATATCAATAATTGATATTACATCCTCTTCCTAAGTGCCTTCTCTGTTCAGGTTGACGATCAATGTGGCAAATTTCTCTCTATTCTGGGCTTGATGAATTTATTTATTTCCTTTTGTGTGGGTCCAATCTCTGATGTTTCATAGCCAAGATCTTTTCTTTCGTCCTATGCCCCTTTTACCTTTAATCTTGCCTTCTAATATTACTTGGAGCTGCTCAAATTCCCTATGGCGCATTATGTGTCCTAGATATGACGTCATTCTAATTTTAATAGTATTGACCAGATAAGGGCGTGTGTTCATTGCTCTTAGTACTTCTTCATTCGTAGTTCTGCTGGTCCAGCTTATTCTTAGCATTCGGCGGTACATCCACATTTTAAATGAATTTAAATGTTGACGTCATACTGTTTTAATGTCCAGGTCTCACAGCCTTATAGTAATAGAGACCACGCATAACACTTTAGTGTTCTCAATCTTATTGAGACTGATAGTTTGGGGTTACAGAGCATTTTACGCATATTCATGAAACCAGATCTTGCTATTTCAATGCGTCTTCTAATTTCTTTTGAGTGGTCTAGTTGACTATTTAGTTCTCTGACCAGGTATATGAAGCTTTGGGAACTCTAAAGATTTAGATATTACATACATCAAGCTTTTTGCGATGGTAAGAACCTGCTATAAAACCACTTTACGCAGACGGCTGAAAAAACTTGGACCGTTAATAAATAAGTGACTATCATGGATGTAAGAGTACAATGGCGCTAATATGATTTAGACAAAATTCAAGAATATCGAAAGCAAAAGCGAACAATTTATTATTTAAACGAGATATGGTATGACACGTATGAACCGCTGGCAATGGTTGGACTGATGGGTTACTTAGGTGTCAGCTAAAAGGAGTATGTTCGAATAAAGGGTCTCGAATAATTATTGCGCACTGTGGATCTTCAAATGGTTGAATGCCAGATGGGTTAAAGCTTTGCGAAATAAAAAAAAGACAAATTTAGTGTAGATTATCATCAAAGTATGAATTCTAATATATTCGACGAGTGGTTTGTGGTTTGAGTGTGATAATTATGAACAATGCCAGCCATCACTCAAAGCTTCTAAAAAAAAAAGATAATGATTTGTATTTTGAAGAGAACTGTAATAAGAAACAATTAATTAAAGTGCTAAATTTAAGGTAGATGCAGATCATATTGCTTTAATTCATATAATGAAGAATAGGCTGGTTAATAACAGAATACATCGCGGAGTATTGTTGTCGCAAGAATATGATTACAAATTTAAATTCATAAAAAAAAACATCAACACGGATGCTTCTAATGAGAATAAAAATTTTATAAGACAAGACCAGGGAATGCTACAAGTATACTACAAGTACACGTAAGTAGGAATCTATAGAGCAATTGATAAGGAAGACATTTATTCCATGAGAAAAGTCATGTGAGATAAACAAAATTTGAAAGAAGCAAAGCGAAAAAGGGCAGAAAGAGAAAATGATATTTATATTGAAAGATATAGAGATTAAAATAAAGAGAACTATGTTTTATAACCAACAAACTGGGATGCAAAATTATAGAGAATATTCACCAAAACAACAGACACATAGAAAGCAGAAAAGTTTGACTTGTATTTCGGGAAAATTATGCTAGTAAAGGAGTCAAGGAGTAAATTTATAGAAGAAATAGGAACACATCGAAACACACGTTAGACAATGCTGCTTATTTTCAAAATGATATATTTAAAGGACTTATGAGACGAAGGCTGAACGATATGAAATTAATGAGTATATATCATCTACAGAGCAGCCTTTTATTGAGATTTGTACAATAGGTTACAAAATTTTTGAGCATAGCACTGGATGGCAAACACAGATGTTGGGATAGAAAAGTACCTGAAATCAAAGAGTATTTGAACTCTACTACAATAAAAAGGCACCTGTATAATGAAAGGGAACACATCACCTAGGCCCTGGAAAAAACCAGAACAAAGAGAATATCAACAAGTGACAGAAATGGTAGAAAGGAGATTAAGTGAAAATGAAGAAAAATACCTCCAAAGGTAACACAAGCAGTAGAAAAAGAACTGCTTAAGAGTATCAAATTTAAATATCGGTGTATATGCCAAAATACTACCAGTTTTTGAAGACCCATATCGCGTGCATAATGAAAAGGGAATGAACAGTTATATTTTTAAACACTGAGAGACTTAAAAATCAGGGGAATATTTAATATAAATGATTTCTACCATTTACCATGAATAAAATAAAAGTACATAAATTTTTTTTTGTTTGTTTAGATGCATGAACCTGAAAAATTTTTTGTTATTAAAGAAAAATGAATGAAAAGTGAATTTGTAGAGGTGAATGAAAAATTATGAATTGATCTAGTCTCGATTTTTTTTAATTTGTGTTTATGAATAAAAATACCAATTTTGTAAATAAAAATCAAAAGCGGGGAAGTTGTCATGATTCAAAAATGTAGAAAAATTAAAAAAAAAAAGGATAAAAGAAGAATAACCCAAATTTATAAAAAATTGGTACATGTAGATGAAAATGGAGAAATGAAGTATATTCACATCTAGTTTTTTTATATAGAATATTAGATAGTATTAGACTAATTATATGTAAAATAAACAAATTTCTCACGTTAGCAAAATTCATGTAAAAAACATTTTTCCATTTTTTTGGTTTAAATAAACAAAATATGAGACACTAACGGTATCTATTGTCCTTCGTTGTCGTTCCATCGGCTTTAAAACCTCATTAAAAAAATTAAATAATTTTTATAATTAAATAAAATAAGTTTCCTTTTTTCATAATTTGTTGCAGTTTACTGCAAGAACCAGTAAGAAGCTTTACTACCTGACTTGACAATAGCCATGGTATTATAACTAACAAGATAAGTCAACGCGCATGTTCTTGCATCTTTCTCGCAAACCTGTGACGTAAGCCCGAGACAACTTTAATGATGCCAAGTTAAATGCTCTATCTGTTGCTATCCTGTGTGCATCAAAACGTAGTAAATGAGATTTTTATTTATTCATTGATGTAGTAAAGACTTTGTATATTATATTGCTATATAAATTTGGTGGTGAAAAGATTTAATTTACTGTGTTAATATCACCTAATTTATATATCGTACGCAACTTCCTCTCGACTACCTGTAGCTACTTTATAAAGAAGACTAATTATTTGGTTGCCATAATGTATTGAGCAGTGGTGGGTTGTTTAAACAATTATAATAAAAAAAAGTAAATCTTTTTCGAAGTGTCGTTTTTTTGTGTTTCCTAGAGACAAACAAATGCGTAGAGTATGGGTCTTCAAGTGTTTTCAGCGAGTTTAATTTAACTTAGAAACCGCGAGAATATGATTAAAACATTTTGTAGAAGCTGACTATTGTTTAAAAGAAAAACTATAGTGAAATATTACTACTAATAGTATAATTAATTATGAAATAATCACTGAAGAGATCTTTTTTCGCTAAACCTTCTTAGTGGTGATACAGAAATTAACCGTGAAGATTTAATTGACAGTCATCAAGATTTTATTATTTCAAATATAAAAGACCTGAAATGGGATGGATTGGAAAATTTAGCCGGTTTCATTGCATTTAAGTTACAAAAAAAAGAATACTTGGATATATTGCGGACGCTAACGATAAATCGTTTACTTGGGTAAACCACGTTTCTGAGGGTGGTTTGCTCAAACCAACACTGGAATTTGTAACTAAGTGTATTGAACTGAAACATATTTTTCGTAGTTATAATGGCAACAAATTAAAAATAACTAAAAATTATTTAAAAAACCTAATAGAAGCTGCAAAATATGTAAATGTTGGCGAAGATGTAAAATTACTTTTTTTATATGTAAAATGTATTTTAAAATACTAATTTTAAATAAAAATATTAAAGATAATTACAATAACCGCAAAAGAAAAATCACAAAGATTGTAACATAAATGTCTAAATGATGTTTTGTAGCAATATCTATTTTGTTTGTAATACACACAATCAAATCGAAGATTCATATATTTCTTTAATTAATTTTACAAATTACTAATTAATTTTTCAAACCACGTTTTCACAGAAAGTAACTAGTTATGACTTCTTAGTGCAAGATATGGCATCGAGGTATACTTACCGTTAACAGTTTAAGTTCCGAAGTTGTTCATTACAGTAATGGAACAACGTTGCCATATGATGCATCGTATAATCAGATCCACACAAGTCCCCTGGCTTTGTCTCGCTATGACGTCATGCGCAAAGTCGATTAAAATTAGAACGGCAAGTGAGCATACCTTGTTTGTTATAGTATCATGGACAATAGCAAGTACGACCTTGCCAAAACGTCAACAAAATATTGGTTTTATGCTTCTACCCTGGGTTCTACATTCTTCAAATGTAACAAATGCAACAAATCTGTTTAGATTTGGGAACTTTCCTATTTATTTTTAGATTAATAAATGTAGAATAAACAAACTTTATTTTAAGATGTAGACCAAATAACAAAAAATGGTTAGTATTGTTTATGTAAATGTTTTCCTCATCAAATGATTAAAATAAAACGATTTTTCATAAATGTTTCCGACCAGTTGTTCTGCTTATTGACAAGAAAATTTGAAACGAAATCTTCTAAAGAGATCTGCCTAAAACGGAATATTTAATTGTCTCGTTCCGTCATAAATTGACATTTTACGTCACTAATTACACTCGGATATTTAAAAGAGTTGATTTTTGGGTCCTTTTAACCTTAACTGGCCTCCTTATCCCTTTTGCTAATGCCCAGCATTTCCATTTAGCTGAATGAAGTTGACTTTAATTGTAAAATCCTTTCCTCCGAAAAGAAACTACTTATTGCCGGTCCTCCATTTTATGTTATTCTTGCCATGGGCACCGATAAGGAAATTCAAACGATCCAAATAAGAAAGTTTTAACCAGAGCTTTATAGCCTTATTAAAGGCTTTGAAAGTCGAGAAAACTTGCTGTGTAACTATTTTGGTTAAAATATGATACTGTAGCAGATATTCTGCAAAAGGCAATAAAGTAAACGTAATAAAATTAAACGTTTAAATAGTATTGTTGTATGTTAAAGTTATGATTCGGGCATTTTAAGATGTAAATACTAATTTTTCAACGTTAGTTTAAACAGAGGTCTTTTAAAGAAAAATTAACATTTGTAAAGCTTATTTCTAAAAGGTACTCAATCCAATAAAAAAAAACGGGTGTGGCAGTCCAGTGGGTAGACTGTGGTATGACCCCACTGCCACAGTGGGGCAGTGGGACTGCCGGTAGGAGTTATACTTCTATACACGAGGTTGTCGTTACAAATTTATTTTGGAGTCAATCTGCACAATCATTACATATATGAAATACTACACGTGAGAGCAGAAAGAGAAACAGAATTGGGTATATAGCTATATGGCTATATGGTGCATCGTTTGCTTTATAAAAACAACATTTGACCTATAATAGGAGTATAGTGAATGAAGGATTAAATCAATATTTTGATGAAAAGTAATGGAAGTAAAATACTATTATTACTAATGTGCAGCTACATTGTGCAGCTATGGAGTCTTGGACAAAGAAATGAGAAATCAAGTACAAAATGAAAATAGACTGACAGGATGAATTAACACTATATCTTGAAACAGACACATTAATACTGAGATGAAGTCAAGAATTTATAAAGTCAGTGTAAGACCAATGATGGCATATGCCTCAGAAACAACCCGACTAAGTCACAACACAAAGGCTACTGGAAATGGCAGAGATGAGAGTGAGAGTACTGAGAAAATTTATAGGAAATACGCTGAGAGATCGAAATAGAAGTGAAGATATTAGAAGAAAATGTGCCGTACAGTGTATAAGCGAATAGACAATAAATATAAAAAATAAAAATAAAATAACCCCATAAGCAGAATGGGGAATACCCGTGTCGTCAAAATAGCAAGAGGTAAGTCACCAGAAGTATCGGACGGCCGGGCAAAAGACGGATTGACAACTTTTCATAGATGTATTAATTCGCCAATGAACAAGGAGAATTGCTTTTAAAGAATAAGAATAAGAGGAAGAAATTCAATGGGGTTTGACCTTGGACCAAGCTGTGTATCAAGTATCAAGTTTTTAGGATTTTTTCTTTATAGTTATAGCACATAAAGGCAGAAAAACAGACAGACAATAACTATTGAGTCCTTAATAATAAATATTAAAAGGGTCAAAAATTTTAGTATATAGTTTGTTCTCATAAATTGTGAAGATAATTACAACATATTCAACATTTATATTCTAGCGAAAATGACTGAATTTGTTTAATATACTAATGTGGAAAAAAACGAAATAACCCAAACAACTCTTTTCTGAACCTTAAAATTTGAATTACCTACTGAATTTTTAGGTAACTGAACTAAGTCTCAGTTTTTTTTATTAATAGGATTTTTTTGATTCTTTGTGGCACTGTTTCAAAATCCCCACTAAATTGTGAAAGGCTTATAAAATTAACTCTCGGTGAAAGAATAACTCTTTCTTCCCAGATAACGTCACTAGTATCATATTTTATATATGCCAAAAAATCTTATTTTAAAAATAAAATTGACCTTTTTTGAGATTTATCTCCATACATATTATAAACATACAGTCCATCTAATTTTCTTACCGTTGCACGCCATTATCATTGACAGAGATCAAAGTTGACATAGTTGCAAAAGTATAAAAAAATCCTAAATCCATTTTAAATCAAATAGATCACATAATTATTGCAAAAGGGGATTACACAACAAAACAAATTAATATTTAATGTTAATAAATAGATACAAAACAAGTTAAAAAATAATCTTGTTAAAAACAATTTGAGCCGCTTGTATGCATCGTATAAAAATGTAAAATGAAATACATAGATATTTATTTTATTTTATCTAAAATGTAAAATAAAAAGTGTAAATACCGCAACTGCCAAATAAGTGTTACCAATTTATGTCAAAATATCATCTTCGTTCGATTACAGTTACAGTGTCTTCCGAACAAATGTTCTTCATAAAAACTCTTTATAATGCATTTACACCAATTAAATGAAACATATTATTGTGTATTTCTTTAAGTTAACATCAATAGAAATCTTTAAATATTATTTCTACGCGTATATAATAAAATACGTGTAGTGGCTGTAATGTCAGTGTACTCGGAAAAGTGATTCTAAAAAAGGACACACCTACCGCCTAAATATTTCGTGTTGGTATCATGTGACCTTACGGACTATGACGCGGATGACGTGCAACGGTAAGTAAATGAGATGAAGTATATACATAAAAGAAATTTAAAATAACAATCATTATATTTGTCCCTTTCATCTCTACGCAATGACTACTATATACAGTGATGAGTGTCTTACCACCCGGCAAAATAGCGGAAAGGATAGAAGACAGATTAAGTTGTGAGATAGTACGAGATAAGGCTAGTATTAGACGTGTTCTGATGTTAGAATAAATGTATAAATATATTAAGATATAATATAGTAAAAAAATAATTAGTAGCGATTTTAAAATATAAATCTTTAAGTTTATTTAATAATAAAAATAACTCAACTAAAATATTTGACTAAACTAAAGGTAGGTATGTTTTGTCCGAAAACAATTATTGTATGTAAAATTGGAGTAATAGTTAGAGACGTTGTCTATTGACAAGAAGACTGGGGTTTAATACATATTAGGTAACAAGTTTTCGAAAAACTCATTATTTACAATTTATTCTTATTCCAATGTTATAAAATAGAAATATAAAATATTTCAAATTCAATTCCAGTTTTACAGTCTTCAGTTGTGAATGGAAAATAATTCATTGAAGACTGTTTAATGTCAAGTCCTTCACTAAATTCTCAGTGTTAATATCAATTCCTGTGTACAGGTAATGATTTTCAAAACAATTTACGACATTGGAATGGATGCGCGCGAACAGCTACCTACTTTATAGCTAACCAAATCATCAAGCCTTCAAGTTATCAATTAATAACACACCGAGAAGTGTTATTTACGGTAAACAGAAACTTTTTATTGAAAAAACAATTCGTGAAAAGGATTTTAACGGTCGAGGAAAAAGTGCAAATTGTTGTCTGGCATGTGAATGGATTATCAGACAACATGATTAGACAACAATTTGTAAATATGTTTCCAAATAGGCCGACTCCATCACGATCAACAATTCAGTCTATTATACGTAATTTTTTTACTTATGGATCCGTGTTCGCTCCAAGAGGAGTTCGCAGACGAAGGGAGGTAAATCCAGATTTGGAACTAAGGGACACTTTGATTTGTGCAAGTATTGAGCAAAATCCTACCCAATCAACATCTCATCTCGGAGAACAATATGGAATTCCAAGATTTAGAGTAGGTGAAATTTTTTAAAGACATCGATACCGTCCCTATAAACCTCATAAATCCAACGAACAATTCCCTGGGGATCAATATAGACGTTTAGAATTTTGTCAAACTGCAATGGAAATATCACATCAAGATGAACATTTTTTAGGGAACGTTTTGTTCACCGATGAATGTACGTTTTCATTGCATGGCCGTCACAATTCAATCAATGCTAGGTATTGGTCTCGAGGAAATCCTCGTCAGATTTATGTCGCTCGTACCCAGTGTCTTCGAAAAGTAAATGTTTGGGGAGGTATAATAGGGAATCATGTCATTGGTCCATTTTTTATAGACGGTATGTTGACTGGGCGGAAATACTTGGAGCTTCTGCAAAATGAAATTGTCCCAGCCCTTCGTAATTTACCAATAACTTTCGATTCCATATGGTTTCAACACGATGGTTGTCCTGCACATAATTCTCGCATCGTCAGTGAATATCTCAGTGCGACTTTTCCTAATCGATTGATTAGTGGCCACGGAGATATTTTTTGGCCTGCGATCTTGCACTTTGTGATTTTTTTATTTGGGGATATATCAAGTCCAAACTATATGAGAGATATAACTATGAGAACATCGTGCCTTGAACTCTGATCCATCAGACTTTTATAATTCTTTAGTGACAGTTTGGGTTATTGTTCTGCTGCTAATGAAGGCTTATTTGAACATATTGTAAATACGTTTATTTACAATATTTTTTTATTTTTGTAGAATTTTTACTTATTTAAACATTCTTTAAAAGTTCTTTTAATTTTGAAGAATTTTTACTTTATTTTCGAAAGTACGACGATACTGTTTTGTCAATAAGATTTTTTGTTTTAACTTTAAACACTTCTAATACTACTAACGACTGACATAAATGTTTAATGATTCAAAGCAAAGCGATCTTTGCATAATTTCAAATTATTAAAAAAAAAAAGAAAATCACATGTGGGTTTTGAACTCTAATCGTCTGCTATGTCTGTGTCGCAATGTCGAATTCTTACCACTAATCCACGAAGGATTTATAATTATTCTGTCACAAGAGTGTATGAAACTCCTCAAATCATAGTAGAAATTATTCTTGGTTAATAATTTAAAACTTTAGATTAAATAATCACTATTAATTAAATTATTTTATTCACATTTTTGCTTTATTGTGGTCTATCAGTTTTTACTTTATACGAAATTAAAAAATGGAAATACGTCACACATTCGACGTTACTTATAATAATTATGACCGAGGTGATTTAGCTCGAAGCTAACGTCTAAAGATGTTAGACTATCGCTATCGATAATGTAATGTAATATAAATTATAGGTTTCTCCGATTATTTCTCACCTCTATGAGTGTCATCTCTTTTTATTTCACAAGGTAACTGTGTTTCCTATCTCTTACGTTAAAAAGCCGGGTGGTAAGACACTCATCACTGTATACTAAATATTCAATGATAAATAAAATAGTTTGGAAAATTAAATGGTGTATAAAATTATCGGAACAATATTAAAAAAGACATGACTTTTCAATTCTTTGATTTTTAAAACCAAAGTAACAAAAATCAGAACATAATTATTAAAAAATATATTCCCTTATTAGGATCGAACTCGCGACTTCTGGTTCTAAATACCAGGCTTTAACTCATTCGACCAGTAACCTTAAATAATAAGGTGGCTAATCAATGTCATTATTTGTCAAGAACATTATTAAGATATCAGTTTTTATTTGTATTTTGTGTTTGTGTTTATTTATATATTGTTTTTCAAAAATGGAAACTTTATTACGAATCAGAGAAGTTCCATGAAGAATATTTATTTGTAATAGACTTTGGCCAAATGTATATATCTACCGAATTTATATAAAATAATAATAATACTAATAAATATTAAATAATACTAATAAAAGCAACATTTTTATTCTCGAGAAAGAAAGAGAAAATATATCTTCTGTCTCTCTCTTACCTATATCTTACATATGTAATGGTTTTGCCGATTACTTCCGTACAAATTTTCAACGTCGAACGCGCGTATAGAAGTATAACTTCAAAAATTGAATATTTTATAGTGTACATAGTGTACATTGCAAACATAATAAATGGAATATTACGTCTGAGATACTTTCCAGACAGGTGGAAAGAAGCCGAAGTTATAATGATTGGAAAACCGGGAAAAGACGGGAGCTTTCCACAAAACTATCGACCTATAAGTCTACTATCATGTCTAAGTAAAATAGCCGAGAGAGTAATCTTAAAAAGACTCCAAACAGAGTCCGAAACAATTGGAATGATTCCAGAAGCACAGTTCGGTTTTAGATCCAGACACTCTTGTGAACTACAAGTACTCAGGCTAACAGAATTCATTACCAAAGGATACAACGAGAAAATGTACACCGCTACAGCTTTTCTAGACGTTAGTAAGGCATTTGACAGAGTATGGCACGAAGGCCTACTCTACAAAATAAATAAAAATGGATACAGTGAGGCGATGACATGTCCCCTTGCGTCATACCTGACAAACCGGAGATTCAGAGTTCGAATAGGGCCTGCCCTGTCCGAAGTCGAAACTCTGGAGGCAGGTGTGCCTCAGGGAGCGGTGTTATCTCCATATCTGTATACCATATACACAGCAGATACACCCAGCGATTATAAAACATTGCTCAGCCTGTACGCAGACGATACAGCGCTAGCAACAAGCAACAGAAATATAAATTTTGCAACCAGAGATTTACAGCGCTCTCTGAATCGATTATATGCATGGTGTATAAAGTGGAAAATAGCACTAAACCCGGAAAAAACACAGGCCGTCATGTTTAGAAAACGGAGACAGATACCCAACATGGAACTTAACTTAGCGAACGAAAACATAGAATGGAGCAATCAAGCTAAATATCTACGAGAGACCCTTGATTACAAGCTCACATTCACTGAACATGTAAATCAATCAGTACATAAAGCAAAATTAACAAAGATACAACTTGCCTCGCTAATAGGCAGGAAAAGTAAATTAAACTTCTGGACAAAAATAAGGGTAGCAAATAGCATAATCCTCCCAACGCTAACATACGCATCAGCAGCATGGGGACACACATGTAAATCAAATAGGAAGAAACTGCAAGTAGCACAAAATCAGCTAATCAGCTGATATGTCCCAGTAGCATAAAGATAAATGTAAAGACTGAGATAGGCACAGACTAGTCAAAAACAACGCGGTTTAGAATAGGAAAAAAAGGGGGTAATAACTGAGGCCTGGTATTTTAGAGTTCCGGGTACCAGGAATTGCTCACCAAAAAAAATATTTAGTTTTAAGTCTTAGTTTTAAAACCGTTTTCTAACTCCGCGAGCGAATTATAGTGACAATGAATAGCCTAAAACCTATTCATATTCCAATTGATTCAAGTGACGATGACCCCTGTCACGCGCATACATTAACACGCGAAAACAGTACAAAGAAAGCCTTATGCTCTCTTCGTACAGCCAATTTTTGGCTTAGGCCCTTAAGGCAGGTCTATTTGGGAGACCAACACGCGACTTTCTGAGCATCGAGGCAATGTGCGGCAAGCATGGGCTAGATGGCCAGGCCAGTCTGGTGCTCAGCTGGCGAGGAGAACAAATTAAATTTTGCCAAATCGGCAGCTGAGTGAACGAACACACATTTTCCCTGTGCGGAGGGGCACCAACCTAGGTTGACGCCCCTCCGTGCAGGGCACACACTTTTCTAGGGACATCAGGTCCAAAGTAATGCTCATACCAAGTAAATTTTTTAGCTTTTAGCTACCTCTTAATTTCAGGTGGCTTAACCACAACCATGTAGAAACGGAGGGTATTGTTCATTACCCAAATCGCCCGACGTAAAGTTCATAAGCCTTCGCTACGTATGTCACACGTAGTGAAGGGGTGGAGGAAAAACCTGGGGGTCAGATAGGTACCGATCCAGAATGATTAGCTCTTCTGGAGCGAGACCGGTTTGATCTTCAGACATGTGGATCCCACTGATTAGCAGTGGTATATACATGTCACTAGGGGTTGGGTTGAACGCTTCGTGTGTGTGTCGTGTTCCGTACAAATTTTCAACGTCGAACGCGCGTATAGAAGTATAACTTCAAAAATTGAATATTTTATAAAATAGGGTTTCGATTTTTTTGTTAGTATCGTGGCCGCTGCATAACTAACTTTTACATAGACCCTTGAGCCGCTCTACTAACTATCTGACGTTGTGCAGAAAGTGTTTTTGTTAATACATTTCCTTGGTCTTGTCAAGATTATTCTTTGTACTTATTAAATGTATTTGCATGTTAAGTCTTGTTATGCCGTTTAATGTTATATCCTTTTAAGATAGAAAACTTCTCAGTTCTTCTATGGCTCTCTTCTTCTTTAATCCAACGTCTTTACTACTTGACGCCATTATGGACCTTCGTTTTTAACTAAAAATGCAGTAAAGTGGCATCAGTATTACATAACTTTCTGACAAACAATATTATTTAACAAAAAATTCAAGCTGGGTTTGCTTGTATTTTTACATACCTTGTGTAAAAGTATAGCAATTGTGTTACAGAATTGCTATACTTCTACTACTACTACTTGAAGCTGTAAAATCAGCTTAACGTTGTAATTGTTAAAATGAATATTTTTAAAAAGAACTGTTTTTTTAGGGTTTTTAGTGGTAACCTATGGGTCTATAAAACTAGACAAATTGCACTGAATCTTATTTTTTATTTACATACAAAGTAAAAATATGAGAAAATTTATTCAGGTTGTGTCGATGTCAAAAAATATACTTAATCCTGCCACAACCCCTAAAATCCATAACAAACGCGTTTTTTTGTGAGGTTTAAAGGTGTTTTGCACAATTTTTGAATGTCTTAAAGGCCTGACTTTAATACCACCCTGAATAATACAGGGTGGTCCTTAAGTAATTGTACAAAAAGAAACCGTATATTTTGCTCTTTAAAATATTACAATTTAAGACAACTTGCTTTAATAAAATGTTGATATTAAGAACGACACAGGGTGTTAAAGTGGAAATTTTTAACACCCTGTGTCGTTAAAGTGGAACTTTTACGTTTGTAAATATTTATGGATAAAAATTTACAATTGGATGCTTTTGAATACGAGAAATTATAATTTTATACATATATTTTGATATATGCCACATATGTGGCATAAATTTGCAATTAACTGTTTTGCTCTTTAAGTTAGCGCTATTTTTGTTAAAAAATATTAAAGATTTATAATTTTTACAAAGAAATTTGGTAATAACTTTAAAATTCAACTGTTTTCAAGATAATCGCATTTTATCAGTCAGTTGCATAATAATTCTTAGTTGTGATATTTTTGCGGTAAAACACTGAATACCTGTGTATAAGCATAATTAATAGTTTGTTCTTATTAAACCATTTTAAAGATGATAATAATACATCACAAAATGTTTTGTTATGGATGCTAAATGTCTTATTAGAGAGAAGCTTCTATTTTCTTCTTTAGGTGCCGCGCCGTGTCCGTACTCAGACTTTGTCCGTCATCATGTTTACAATTTTCTTTTTCGGTTTTATAAATTTCTATACTGGAGTTGTACCTATTACTATAGGTACTATAGTAATAGGTACTATACTGTACATAATTTAAACAAAAATCATTTCTAATATGCTGAAGATCCTCATGTTGAGAGAGAAAGGCATTTTCAACATCAATTTCAAATGAACGTATGGTTTCAAACCATTGGTAATCAGTTATTACAGACATGCGAATAACCCTGTAATTTGAATGCTGAGATTTATTTACATTTTTTACAAAATGCTATCATTGATTTGTTGGAAGAATTTTCATCAAACTTAAAGCAAAATATGTGGTTTATGCAAAACGGTACACCACCACATTGTTCTGAAGCTATTTTCTTGTGGCATTTTAAATTAATTACTATTTAAATGGGAATAAGCCACAATTAAAGGTTAAAATACGTTTATTGACGTTTCAATTCCCACTTCGGAAATCGTTCTCAAAATACAAACATTAGTAAATTAAACAAATTTGGTTTTTTGTTACTTAGTGAAAAATTCTTCTAATAATTTAATTTTATCTGACTCATCTATATTGACAATTCAGACATACCTTATACATTTTAAAGTAGACGACTTTAAAATGATATTGCCAATATTGTTGAGTTGCGTTCCTGGGACGACTTTACTTATAAGATAGTTCATTCGATTACATGAAATCAACTTTAACTTGAGAATATCCGTCAGAAAAGATCATAAAATGTAATTCGTCTTTAAAAAGACAAATACATGCCATGATGACAGTCAAATTCTCCTGTTAGTGATTCCATAGTAAATTATGAGGGAAAAACCAGGAAAAAACCTCATAATACTATCCCGACATGGTAAGTATTTGATCGTGCATTTAGTTTACCTTCAATAAACATCAAATTCCGATTTTATATGTTTGTTATTTAAAAAACATAAATGATGTATTCTCCATATGTTACTGACTTACCAATACTGGTATTTTCCTTTTAATAACTTCCTCTTTCAATATGGGTAACCAGATCCTACTACATTCTGCCAAGGAATTCGCGACACAATTGGTCTCATTTAGCATAATTAGAGCCGCTTCTTTGATTTTTCTCTTTTTACCATCCGTTTCTTTTAGGGCTATATTTGAATCATTCCATTGAACCCTATGTTCATTATCCCATGCGTGTTTACAGATTTGAGATCTATCAAATTCTCTATTTTTAATATAGGATTGATGTTCACTTATTCTAACATTTAATGGTCTTGATGTTTCACCTAAATAAAACTGATCGCATTCACAAGGTATTTTATAAATGCAATTCTTTTTCCTTTCTTGTTCATTGTTAGGTTTGGTTTTGGACAAAAGAGATCTCAACGTGTTTGTTTGAATGTTGTTGAAATGTTGAATTTATTTCCTATCCTTTTAAGCTTTTTATGTATGGTATTGTTATGTTATGTTAAATGTTTTTCCTCCAAGAACGAATTTTCGTTAGAACAAGTAATTTTGGCTCTATCGTATAAGGATTTAATAATTCCCTTTTTAATATTAATATTGTGATTTGATTTAAAATTTAAATATCTGTTGGTGTGTGTTGGTTTTCTATACACCTGAGTTTCGTATCCAGTATCGTTCTTAGAGATTAAAACATCCAGAAAAGGTAATGTGTTATTATATTCCTTTTCCATGGTAAATGTTATTGTCTCTTCTTTATCGTTTATATCATTTAGGAATGTGTCCAACAACTCTGATCCATAAGGCCATATTGAGAATACATTATCTACATACCTCCACCATACTGAGAGTTTTAAATTTTGTTTAGAAATAATATTTGTTTCAAAATCTTCCATAAATATATGGGCTAATAATGGAGATAAACTAGAGCCCATTTCTAGTCCAAAACTTTGTTTATAGAATTCATTATTTAGTTGAAAGTATGTATTATCAGTACATAATGTTATTAACTCCATTTAGCTGATATATTTAGTTTTGTTCTAGATGCCAATGTATCATCACTTTCTAATTTTGTCTTGACTATATTTAAAGTCTTATCTAATGGCACATTCGTAAATAAACTACTTATGTCAAAACTTACTAAAGTATTAATTGAATTAAATTCAATATTTGATCATTTATTTAAAAAATGTTGTGTATTTTTTATAAATGTGTCATTTTTATTTGCAATTGGTTTTAAAATATTTAATAAAAATTTTTGATAGTTCACTACAAGGAGAATTCATGGTACTACAAATGGGTCTAAGTGGTATATTCGTTTTATGAATTTTCGGTACTCCATAAAAATGAGGGGTCTTACTGTAATGAGGTGTAATTAATCTTCTCTGATAACTGGGTAAACAATCTTTAAACTTCTATATATTTAAACTTTAAAAGTTCTATATATTTTGTTTTCCAAAGGCTTTGTTGGATCCTTTGTTAATTTTGTATAAGGTCCGTTTATTATTAGATCTTTAATTTTGTTTTCATATTGAATTCTATCCATTACCACAGTTGCATTCCCCTTGTCTGCTGGTAGGATGATTATGGAGTCGTCATTTTTTAAAGTTCTTATAGACTTTAGTTCCTCTTTGCTTATGTTTTGTTCAATTTTAATAGACTTTTCCAATTCAAGTTTACATAATACTCTGTATTCTTCCTTTTCATGGGTTGGTAAACATTGAGATATTTTTTCCACTGAGCTTATTATGTCTAATTTTGGAATTGATGGCTAAGTAATTAATTTAACTATTTTTTAATTTGGTTTGTAAATAAAATGTTTTGATTATTACTTTAATTTAATATAAAACGTAAAATGTTTGATGTAAAATCCTATTAGTTTGTAATTTTCTCAAATCCTATTATTAATTGCTGATATATTTATTTTATTTAATATTTCGTTAACGATTAACTTAGTTAAAGGTACCCCATACCAAAATTCAGAAGTATTAATGTTTTTGTCTATTTTTCCTTCGTTGCCTGGAGTAATTGCGTTAAATCAAAATTATGCAGCTGATTTGTAAAATGCGATTATCTCGAAAACTGTTGAGTTTTGAAATTATTAGCAAGTATACCTTTTTTTGTTAAAATAATGTATCTTTAATATTTTTTATCACAAATACTAATAACTTAAAAAGCAAAAAAGTTAAGTGCAAATGTATGCCACATATGTGGCATATGTGGCGCCCTCTATCAGGTACTTCATAGTGTTTCATATTATAATTTCTAAAATTCAAAAGTGCCCAGTTGTAAATTTGTATGCATAAATGTTTACAAACATGAAAGTTATAGCAAAAAAATAAAATTTTCAATTTCCACTTTAACAGAGTGTATCTTTCTTAATATCGCAATTTTATTAAAGCAATTTGGCTTACATCGTAATATTTTAAAGTGTAGATTCTACTGTTTTAATTTGGACAATTACTGAAGGACCACCCTGTATATGTAACCCATAACCTTGATTTAATCTATTTTAAAGTCCATAAAATAGAGAAGATCTTTTAAAATCTTTTAAAAACGAAAATATCTAAAAAAGTCAAAAATATAGTTTTTGATCAAATACATAAATTAAAAAAAAAGTTGAACCTACAACCACCTCCAAAAAAAGTTATACGCTTTCTATAAATATATATATATAAGTCAATCTACGGTTTTGTAAAAGCCTATACTATGCGTGGAAATTTTTTGGGTTTTTTATAGTGATAGCTTTGATCCCTTCTAAAAAAAATAAAACAAAAAATTTACGTTTTTGGGGGTAGCGAGCGGATGTTGGGGTTGGCGGACTTCAATTGCGCTAGGCCAAATAAAATTCTTACTTATTCCAAATAAAATATTTCTCTAGTGACTTATTTTGTCTGACCAAAAGATACAATGTCTCAATTGTTGTTAAAAATATATCAAATCCAAAATATTTTCGGCCATAATGTTTAAAAAAATTTATAAAGAACAAAATTTTTTTGTAAATAAACACATACAGTCATACTAAATAAATTAAACCAAGAACAAAATATTCGTTTATCTTAAAATTTTATTTTCACGATCTGGTATGTTTTCGAAAGACGCCTCTCATGTTGTCGTTGATGGAGCATTTCTAATATTTTACCAACCTACGAGAATTTCGTGTTTAAAGGTGTAAAAAGTAATTAGCTACGACACGAAAGATAAAACTACTATCCTTGTTTTAAAATATGTATAGTAATTGTCAGATTTACGAGGAACTTCGGTATATTACGTAATAACATATAAAAAATTTAATAAATATAAGTGTATAATATATATATATATATATATATATATATATATATATATATATATATATAATATAAGTTCGTGTGACCTTCTGGTACAGCTCTGGTGTTGGAATTTTCAGTCGCGCAAGCGCCCCAAACATGACTTCACGACCAATTTTACATACTTGAGACTGATGGATTTACGTGCCATCTGAGGCACGGTAATGGCACGATTAAATTTTAAAAATTGAAAATTTCGTTTTCGATGTCGGGGATCGAACTCGTGCGTACCGGTGAGATATGTCAGTATCTTAGTCACCGATTTACGGCAGCTACTAAAAAAACTAATGTACCTATAGTACGAACGAAAATAAAAAAGGAGTGTTTAACTTTGTAAAGTTAGACGCCAGTAAACACAATTATAGTGTTTTTGATGATAATTTCTTAAAAATATGGATGTTAACCTTTCATCACTCGCACCTCAACAAATTACGCCATCCCGCCCGTAAAGGCATCTTTTCACCGATACTAAAAGTTTAAAAGAAATTTTAAAAATCAGAGATGCAAAAAATATAGATCTTAACTTTTGGTGTATTGAGGAATTCAGATCGACCAAGTATGTCAGAGTATAATATTTATCCATCTACATTCATTTATCCATAACATCCAAAAGTTTTGATTATTCCGTCATGAGGAAAAATATAAAAATTATATTTCCATGAAATCTACTAAAAAAATATAATGTATCAAGTACATTACATTCTTTTAAATATAAAATAAAAATTATTTGGAGTAAGCAACCATGTGACATAAAAATAAAAAGTACTTAAAATATTTTTCTTTTTTATTACAAAATTTATTACAAAATAAAACAATATTTAAAATTACATATTAATATAAAGTAACATTTGGTATTAAAAACGTAATGTCTAGCTAAACCACATGGTATACATGTATAGTTAGTTCTATATTTTATATTAATTACATAACAGTACAAGTATACGCAGATGCACCTCCCTGAAATAATCCTGGCAGCGCCCATGATGGTAGCCAATAATTATTAGCGAATCGGCACACAAAAAAGCAATTAAATCAGGTGATTGTGTTTTGCAAAGTAACTATTTGGATAGAATAAGAAATCTGGTTATATATTATAGGTTTATACTGTTTAATGCATACACCTCATTACCATCATTAATATTTAAATACCACACGCATAATTTTATTCTCAATTTTGTTAAAATTCTCATTCTTACTTCCATATTTTCTTATACGCTGTGTTATTTTCTGATACCCCGAAACAAGCTTCGCATCTATTCCGTATGTTTAACCCAATCCTTTATCTTGATTTTACCTCAGAAGCTATAAAAATGTGCGACGTGTCAGGCCACGTGTACCCACGTGAATGCCGAATTCGATCTCCTGCTTTGCGCCGTTTCATCTTGAGATATCACTGTTTAGGTCGCGGAGTCTCGAATGGAAACTTCGTACATTGTGCAATTAATATGTCCCGTGTCAACCTTTGCTGAAGTTACATGGAGTTGGCTGTTTCCTGCAGCCGGATTGCGAAATTAAAGCTTCCTCTGCTTTTGGTCTCGGGTAATCTGCGGTGGCGATCTCTGACTCTACATTTTTCTGTTAAAGGGAACAGGTGAAATTAATCGAAGTTGGAAAATTGGATTAATAGCCGCAAAGATAAAAACGTAGCATTTGACCTGTTCAACAGAAAATTTGATATAGGTGTGACCTAAAGAAAATCAGTCGTCAAAACCTTTAATGAGATTAAAATAATATAAAAATATATAAAATAAAAAAATCATTGGATCATTGAGCTAGCTCCTTAATATCTAGAAAAAAAACTACTGCTAAAAATCCCAAACCAAGCCTCGGAAACATAGACGGATCTAAACAAAGACGAAAACGGCTACGAAAAAGGACCATGATGATAGGAACATGGAATGTACAAGGAATAAGGGGTAAAACTGAAGAGATCATTAAAGAAGTAAAACAACTTGGCCTCAACATAGTGACCCTAGAAGAAGGGCGTTGGATCAGAATGATAGGAGACTACATACACCTGTATAGCGGCGTACCAAAGGAAGAAAGAGCTAAGAGAGGAGTATACGTAATTATTAACAAAAAGTTTAAAAGAAAAATTACCAGCTGGACTGCAATAGATGAAAATATCCTGCAAGTAAATATGACCCTACACCATAAAAAAACAACAATACTAGGAATCTATGCCCCCTCAGAGGATGAGAATGCAACCACAAAAGACGAATTCTTTGCAAAATTAAACAAAGTTATTAATAGAGTTGGAAATAACCGAGAAATATTTTTATTAGGCGATTTTAATGGAAGAACAGGAAACAAGCGCCACAACAATGTAATTAGACCTTATGGAGAAGACGTCGTAAATGATAACGGAGAAAGACTTATCAATCTCTGTGAAAGTAATAGACTCAAAATAACTAACGGATATTACTGTCACAAAAACATACACAAATATACATGGTTTCAACCAACAAGGAATCTTAAGTCTATAATAGATTACGTGATAGTTAAACAAAATTCACAAATACTCATTAGAGATATTAGAGCTATGAGAGGAGCAGTATGCGGATCAGATCACCACATGGTCAGGGCAAAAATTGTTTTCCCATGTAGATTAAAGGACAGTGTCTCATCAAGCCAAGACGAACAACTTTTAGAAAGAATTGATCTTCCTCAATACAATCTGTCCAGTTTAATTCATGAGAGCACCCGCACACTATATAAGACTCGAATGGACTCCAAACTCGACGAAACACTAACAAATACCAAATGCATATATGAGAACATAATATCAAGTATTCATCAAACAGCACAGGAGGTCTTAGGAATCAAACAAAATAAAATTAGTAACAAGCTTTGGTGGAATGAAGACGTCGAAAATGCGGTAACAGAAAACAAAAGATTATACCATAAGTGGTTGAATACAAAAGATGACGCAGACAAAGACCGATACAATGAAATGAAGAAGAAAACTAGAAAGATAATTATGACCTCCAAAAATGAGATATGGGATAGAAGGTGTAGAGAGATAAAATCTTATATTGGAGGACGACAATGCACTGAGGCGTGGAAGTTTATAAACTCTGTTAAGAGGCCGACTAACGAGAAAGTGATTCTAAATCCCATAAATCCCGAGGATTGGACACATTATTACAAACATCTATTAAATGAGAACAGAGACGAATTTAAAGAAGATATGAATTCATCAAGAATCGAAATCCTGGAAGAGCATATTACCATAGATATCAACATAGTTCAAAAAGCTATAGCAGGAATGAAGAATGGGAAAGCAACTGGACCAGAGGAAGCAACTACGGAATTAATAAAGAATGGCTCAGAGAAATTACACAGAATGATCACGGTGATATTTAACGAATATATTAATGGACATCCAACACCAGATGAATGGAAAACAGCATATATGACCCCAATATATAAAAAAGGTGACAGGAGAAATTGTAAAAACTATAGAGGGATATCGGTCACAAGTTCAATGAGTCGACTATACGGTCGAATACTACGGGACCTGATAGAGGAAGATTATCAATCGTCTGAAGACGAAAAACAAGGAGGATTTAGAGCAGGTCGTTCCTGTACAGATAACATCTTGTGTCTTAAACAAATTATAGAAAAGAAAATTGTGACAAATAGAGAGTTACATATGACTTTTGTAGATCTTGAGGAGGCATATGACACAGTTCCGCTAAATAAACTATGGGAAGTCCTGGGCACATCAAACATACATCAAACATTGGTTAGTGCTCTCAAAGATCTATATTATGGTTCAAACTCCCAAATGAAATTCGGAAACCTCTTAGCTGAAAATTTTGCAGTTACTAAGGGTCTCAGACAAGGATGTTGTATTTTTCCGACTCTATTTAAGATTTATATCTCTGCAGCTCTGAAACAATGGATAAGGAAAGTCAAAGGAATGGGTATACAATTGAACGATCAGGATTACATATATACAGTTTGCAGATGATCAGGTGGTAATCTCAAATGACAAAGATGACATGGAATACATGCTTAGAAAACTAATGGAAGAATACCAGAAATGGGGATTAAATATCAATTTAGAAAAGACAAAATACCTCTCAATTGGAGCTGAAGCAGAACAACTCGATATCGATGACAATCAAAAAATAAATCCATGCAACGAATATAAATACCTGGGCGTCATCTTCGACCGTAGTGGAAAAGACGAACGAGAAATAGAACATCGAATTGTACAAGCACGAAGAGCTATAGCATGTTTAAACAAAATTCTATGGAGTAAAAAAATATCAAAGAAAAGAAAATGGAACATCTATGAGACAATGGTTAAAACTAGCCTACTTTATGGAGCTGAGACATGGAGAATAACCTAAAAATATAAGAAAAAGGTCCAAGCCACGGAAATGGATGACATCAGAAGATCGATAGGAATATCAAGAGCCGACAGAATACGGAATGAAGTAAGTAACCTATCAGTGAAAGAAATATGACTAAAGCTATTAAATAAATAAATCTTTTGTATTTCCAAAAAAAAATAATAATAAATTAATAGCTTTTTTAATTAAAAGATTGTAACGAAAATTTGTAACGATAGCAAGCTGCTAGCATGCGCCCACAGTACTTGGCGCCTGCTGTACCTATTTCTGCCTGTACTTTCATTACCGGCCCACCATTACCATTAATCCGCGATGAAGATCGAACAAAGCCAAATATATAAAACAAAAAAGAGATTGCCCCAACACTTCTTTCCTCACTCCACAACACAGCTTCCGAAAATATCCTGCTTTATGATGACACGGCCCTCCTCTCTACAGGCCCTTAAGGAGAAACTGTGAAGAACGCTCTATGTATATTTGAAAAGGCACAAGTACAACTGAACTTTATAGTCAAGTGGTTCAACAGATAGAGGGTATTTCTCAGTATAACTTAAACTCAACTGATCCTATTTAGAAATCCCAAATGTTCTTTCTCCTAATTGTAACGGAACAACCGCATTATGCTTAATGGAAAAAGGCTTGGTTTCAAACCGTCAGTGTTTTACTTCGATATTAACTTTTCAAAAACACCTAATTAGAACATTGACGTTAAAACACCTTCAGCAGGGTAAGAAAAAAGCCAACCTTTTAAATTTCCGAACACCAACCATGTTACTGTCCTTTATAGATAAAAATCTTTAATACCAATGATCGAATACAGAGCTACCCTAACGAAATGACAAATTCACCGATATAATGGCAACAGAGAAAAATTCTGAGAAAAATTATGAGCAAAATCTTGATTACACGTTAGCATTAATATACTAAATAGAGAACATTCCAACTATTCATGATATTATACTAATTATTAGCAAAATATATCTACTACCTACTATCAAAACCTCAAACAACAAAGCAAATGAGGCCATTAAAAAGACATTCTACTGCTGAGGATAAATACTCGCTAGACTCCCAAAATATAAAGTTTTCTTCCTGTCAGTTAAACATCTAATTTGAGAAAGCAATAAACTTCCTGATAAGTACTGCGATATCCTTAAATCAATACCCCTAAAATATCGCAGGTAATAACCTGCAATTGCCAAAAACGCTGGTCTTAGAGCCGTACCTAAAAAGCACACCTAGGACAAAAATAATAACAGTATGGAATGTAAAAAAGTACCTTTATCACCCACAAGGAATCTACGTTGATGTATTTGGCTGTATACCATATATTAAAAAATTAATTAATTCATTAATTAATTAATTAATTTTGTTCAGATTACAATGCCTCTTACATAGGTAGAACATGCAGATCACTATCCTCACGTTCTCTAGAACACATAAAAAGAGAAAATACTTCCACTTTCTCTCAACATCTCAAAGAACACAACCACACCCTTAATATCCCAGAAGACGTTTCACTTATTCACAATATCCCCCAAAAAAATTTCCTTAAATTAGACTTATACGAAGATCTTGAAATTCTTAAAGAAAAACAAAAAGGCCCAAATTGCGTCAATCGTCATGTATCCTTCAATCGAGACTTCCTCCCTCTCCATTGCCAACTATTTTCATAACCTTTATCCCCTACTCACTTTTACAATAAAAATCTACATTTATCACTATTCGTTCGCCCAATACTCATCTTCTTTAGTCCACTCCAAAAACTTTTTGGTCAACACTCTCAATCAGTCCTTGTCTCTCTCTATTAAACCCAAACTTCTAGTCCGACCCACTATACCTATTGTTGTCCATGCTTCTTGTCGGCACCTCCAAACCTTAGACTTATTCTTCATTTCTTTCAAACAAACCTCTCAGTCCTCATTTCACTCTTCCACACAACCCCCCTTAGGGTTTGGTTGCGGTTCTCTGGGGATCTCAGCCTTCTGTATTCTTTCCGTATCTCACATTTTTTCAAAAACACTATAATTTTCTTCTTTTTTCACTTAATTTCAACAGAGCCACCCAAAAACCATTTCATTTTCATAATTAAGGTTTATATACACCTGCAACTCATTCAACTTATAACTTATCCTTTTATATTTTCCATGTACCTAGTGTTGCTTATGACAAATAGGGCCTTTCTTAAGTTATAAGTTGAGTACTATTCTATTAATATACTACAAAACCATGTCCCAACCATCAAATTTTATTCATTTTACATAATAGTTAATAAAATAAAACTTCCACACCACTTAGTCTGTTAACACCCTGTCAGATATTTAATTTCATGTACTTATAACTTAATAAGTTTTACATTTACCAGGTACCAAATGTTGTTTTTTGACATACAGGGCCTTATATAATCGAGTTATAAGTTAAATCACTACACTACCACACACATGTATAGTTGGTTGCCTAACTATAACTACATAATCTTCTCTCCACATTTCATCTCATATACATAATTTTTTAAAATAACAACATTGATGGTTGATACTGTTATATTAATTTTAAAAATTTTTTACTCTAACAATTTTAAATAACGTTGGCTTTTGTCTTAAGTAGACACATACAGTTATATTGACTACTCTGTTACGACTTCCGTCCTAACTTGTCAACATTGTCATTTCAATCAGTTGCTTCCATAAAGTCCTCGTAGACACACCGTCTCAGGACTTGCAACTTCAACGTGAAGTCATATGTCGCCATGTTACCTAATCCAACGGTAACTTTAACATCCTAATTATTTATAAGATATAATGTCAAACAAATGTAACTAATTATTTGTTAACGGGTTTTTACCCATATATTTAGTGGCTACATTCATGTACTCCTAGTAAGTATTAACCACACTTTACATTAACCTTGGTCAAAATTTAAACTTCATGTTCTTTTTAATTAAGTGGTTACATATTTTCTAGGACACCGATGATGGAATGATGAATTCCGAAAACGTTTTGTCTAACACAGCCAGTTTGGGTTTTTAAATATATACCTTTTACAAAGGATTTTAATTCATTTTTTACCTTTATCACCTTACGACCATCTGAGCAAGTCCTAAGAGCTTTCTACTCAACATCCTAGCATCTACTATGTATAATCTCTTTACTCCAACACAATTGTAAGTTTAAAAACTCTATCTAGTCCTCTGCAACAAAAAAGGGGACAGCCATACCTTGAAGAGACGAAAGACGATAACGAGGTTATCATAACTTCTTCCATAGCCAGAAACAACCTAATTAAAGCCGGAGTACTGATCTAGTAAGAGCTCCTACCTCGGATCTTTGAGTATTGATTAAAGACCAACCGTCCTTCCCATGTTTAATCGAGTATTAATTGATTGAATCCGTTCATTATCCCTATCGAGTATTAATGGATCGGACACGTTTAACTTAAGACTAAGTATTGGTTATTATTCCTCGGGTTTTTAGTTATTAACCAAAACATCGTCCTTTTCCTCACCCGTTCTTGTATCACAAATATTTATATTTCAGAGTTGTCAACAGCGGACCTCAGCTCGTTGATTTTATTTATTATATAAATTATAGATTAAAGATATAAAATTAAAGATATAAAGTGACATATTCATAAGAGAAAATAGAACAGCCCTAATATTGAATTAATTACTTTGTGGTGGTAGTTTGCTGTCGGACATGTGATAAGAAGGGGCAGCACACAAAGAGCTAGAGGTATAAAATGTGTCAATAGAATGAATATATACTAAGATCGCCGCCCTAAACTCCTGTCTCTATGGGCTCGCTTTGCGTTTGCATGGAGAATTCAAATGGTTTGTAGAGCACGGGGCCTATTGTAATGCGAACTGTTTATCCGGATTAAAAGTTTTTAGCTAATTTCATACCATTCTCAATTTGTCATACCTCTCACTCCTAGACAACGAAGTGATCGACTGGCTTGGTTCAGAGAATGGCTGAACTGGGATATCAAATAAAATACCATTGTCTTTAGCGATGAATCTAAATAATTTTTGAGCATATATGATGGCATTGCAAGAGTAAAAATTCAACTTGGTGAAAAACAATTGGGGCCTAATTCTTATGAAAGCAGGTCAAGTTTGGTGTTATCAGAGACAACATGACCGCTGTACGTTACATCCAGGAGCTGGTAGACTCAAATGCTCTACCTTATATATAGACGCTTTCTAAACCACGTTTTAAATTATATATTGCGCGACCACATATAGCCTGAATTACGTTTGGCAATTTTAAAGAATTTGATTTGTTGTCTTGGCCTCCTAGATCTAATCGTTCACTTGCTGGATACGTCTGGAACCTTTTGCAAAGACGATTACTTCATCTACTTTATCCTCTAAAGACCCTAGCAGCTCTTCAGCACACGGTAAAAGTAGCCTGGGAGGAACCTCAAGAGGTAATCGATTATCTCGTTAGGAGTACAACTTTTTCCAATGGTAAAATTTTTTTTAAAGCTTTTTAGCTTTTAAAAGTTTATCAGAGCATCAAGTATAAATTTTCATACATGTAATAAAACTTTGATACATATTTAATTGTTCAAATTAATGTCAGTTAGATAATTGATTATCCTAAATACCTGTCTAATGATGTACTTTATGATCTATTTCCCATTTAAATTAAGTAATACTGTTTGTAATACTGCAAAGAAAGGGAATAATAAATTGCAGATATCTGTATCGGGAAAAGATGACTCCCTTGGAATAAAAATCAACTTCTTTTTGTTTTAAAAGAATATTAAATGTATATTACTTTGTATCTCTTATAAATTTTTATATTCTATATGTAAATTAAAAATAATTTGATCAAAATCAGAATTTTATATCACATTGAAAAGCAAATCTTCTATACTTACAATGTCTTGTTCAAGAAAAACAAAATTGGATCTATAAAACTGTAACGTTTCCCGGATCATGAATAAACTGGCTCTGTGTAGAATTTTTTCTAACCTTCCGCTTGAATATGCTGGACGTAACTTACATCTTTGGATGTAAAAATTGGATGGAATTTTGACAATGTGTCAGTTTGTCGTATACAATTACCAATTTCCCAAAATTTTGAATAACGCTAGGCCCATAACGGTTTCTTAATATTGTTCTGAAGCTATTTTCTTGTAGCATCTTAATGCAATTACTATTTTTATTGGGAATAAGCCATAATTTAAGTTTAAAACCCATTTAGAGCCAAAGGTGCATTGACCCTGTACAGACTAGTCACTTTGAGACAATCTTTACCTATATTTTTTTCTGGCGGTTGGGAATTCTGACGATTCTTATTATGATATTCCTTTGAACCACAAATCAAAATGTCCAAAGAATGAACCAGGCAAAAATAATAAATCCAAATTTGGACTTAACAATTTTATTCTTTATTTTATTATTTTATTTACTAATTTAACATAAAACACAATTTACTAACTATGATATATCAAACAACTTCGTTAAAAAGTTCGTGTACCTATTGTTTATATAAAATACAAAATCCCTATTATATTTTAAAAATATGTCAATGCCCTCCATGTAAATATCTATTCCGAAAAACGTTTTCTTAAAATGGATTCCAGCCTTTTGTAAAGGAGGAGCCATATCTAAACTTTTTATCTTAGTATGAGGCTTTGGAGGAGACTTGGGAATTTTTTATCTTATTCTATCGCCTCTCGCAGAAAACAGAACGCAGAATATCGAGGTTGTTTTGGAACAATCAAAATTTGGTAGGGGTTAGTCGTCAGCGGTATTTTGCATAACGGGGTTGGATAGTGAATGCTTTGACTATTCTGAGATAAATTAAACTGATATTGTGTTATATATAGGGATATTATATGGCCGATACATTTCTTAATTTTTAATAAAATGTAAAAAATTTTTAAAGCATACATACAAAAAGTTGATTGAATATTGATGACAATTCGATTGTATGTATATAATTAAATTTTATTGTATAAGTTTGTGTCTTTAAGATACTAATATTAATAATTAAGGCCTTTTTTCGTTACATAATAATATTTACATAAATTAATTATTAATTAAAAAAGCTCCAGGCGAGTTTTAGTTCAGGAAATGTACAGTGCGAAGCACTGACATATCCTTTCTGTTCAGCTAACATGGGCAAACAAATAATAAAAAATATCTAGAATTGTAACCAATTAGTACTAATATTGATATAAAAACTAAATATAAGTTCTACTCATTATAATTATGTATGTTATCAAACCATACCCATGCAATAGGTCGTAATTTTTCAAAAACGAACTTTTTAAATTTGTTTTGAGTAAAATTGAGAGCAGTGGTTGTTTGGGAAAGTATGTAGGTACTATTTCTTTTCATATTTTTATTAATAATATTTTTCTGTCACGGTACTGTAATGTGATCTAATGCAATGCTATGTATTCTAACGACTTTGTAAAATATATTGCTTCCTGTAAAATTGCTAAACTGGTTGTCTCATTTATTATGTTTTAAGTACGGAGAATTTGACTTTTTTTTGTATTCTATGTCACAAATATGCACACAAGTGTACGGTTTTGTATTACGGTCTCAATTAACTTAAATTATCGCATTCAAAATCATAATATAATAGGGTGATTTATTGATGTACCCTCTTCCACCCAACGGCCAAAAGGTTCCTTTCTGACCTGCAACCTCGACACTTCATCTCCAGACAGCGAACCAAACGGACCTAGTGTGTTATAGGTTCTCGCCATCGAGCGTCGGCGGGCGCCCCGACGCGGTATCAACGAGATTTCCCTGGCTAAGAATCCATCAATATTTCAAACGGTAAGTCTACATTCTTTGTATAAACATCAATAATGAGTAAGACCAGTTAATTTCTTAATTAATTTACAGTTGTGTTTGCTATTTGTCGCTAATTTATTCACAAAAAAAAATATTACATTTTTATCTTTATAATTATTTATCTATTATCATTTAACCAGCGACCTCTTAAGTTTTATCCAAAACAGTGGTATAAGTATTCATAACTCTTTGTTGTCATTCGGCTTATATGATCGTTCCATTCTACTCTTCTATTTCTTATGCATTTCTTGATGTTCTTGACCTTGCATCTACGTCATATATCTATACTTCTAGCTCTGTCCCATAGTATCTTACCATCAATTTTTTCAAGTGTTTTTATCTCTGCTGTTTCTAACACCTTTTTTGTCCTCTCTGTGTCAGGTCTTGTTTCTGCTTTCCAGCTCCAGTTTACATCTTAGTAAATTTGCTCTTGTAACCATGAATTTTCAGTCAAAGCGATACATTGATATCGGGTAGACGTGTTTATCGATAAAGTCATTAAGCTCCCAGTTTTTGTGACAATTAGAATATTTAAATTTCGTGGTGTTTAAAAATATTTACATATTATTGTAAAATAGTGATAAAAAGTGAAAATATAAAGTGAAAAGAGAATACCAATAAGACGCAAATGCGCGAACTAAATACTGGTGAAGTTGTTAGTGTTAGTGAACAAGATATGGATACAGGAATTAATACCACCGTTTCTCCTGCTACGAGGGAAGTAAAACTTTTTAATATTAATTCTAATAATTACGACTTTCAAAATTGTTGTGTATATGTTGAAAAGACCAATGATCAGAATATAGACCGATTGCACCCTATGGTTGTGGGTGATATTTTACATCAAAAATTAAAAATCAACAATATTAAGGAAATTAACAGTATAGGAAGAAACCGTGTTAAAGTAATCCTCAAATCTATTTTGGATGCAAATAAATTAGTCAGTAATAGTCATTTAAAAGACGATAATTTAAAGGCGTACATTCCCAATCACCTCTTAGAAATCAAAGGGCTGATACGTGATGTCGATACCAAATACAACATTGAATATTTGAAAAAATATATGACCTCTAGTTCACAAATTATTGATATTAAAAGAATGCACAGGAAAATAGAAAAAGATGGAAATACAGAATATGTACCTAGACGTAATGTTATAATTACATTTGAAGGCAATTGTTTACCAAACTATGTTGTAATTAATTATGTATATTTTCAAGTTGAAAAATTGTTAGGTAAAGTTACACAATGTTATAAATGCCTCAAATTTGGACACATTTCTAGACAATGTAAAGGTACACAGGAATACTGCATACGATGTGGAGAAATAAAAACTGATACACATACATGTGATGAAAAAAAAATGTATTGCATACATTGTAAAAGTGATAAGCATATATCGATCTCTAAAAACTGTCCTTTTTTCGAACATCAAAAAAAAATAAAAAATATCATGGTTGAATATAAAATTTCATATTTGGAGGCCAAAAATTTAAACGATTCTTCTTTTTCTGGTCTTATTTGTAATAACAGATTTGAAATATTGTCAAATTCAGATAGAGAGTTTCCAAAATTAACTAACACATCTGAAGTTAATAAACCTGCTTATTCCAACCTATTGAGGCCTAATTTACAGAAAACCAAAAATATTAGTCAACCAAGTTGTAGTAAATCAAGCACTGATTATAGAGAAAATAAAAAAAGAAAAGTATCATCTCCAACTTCCGAATATCCTACATCTCCTCACATCCCTTTCAGATTTGGACCATCTCAACCTTTACCACCCTTAAACAAGGAAAGTTTTTCAACTATAGACAATGATAAAAATAAATTAGTAGATTCTTTAGTAATTCTTTTCTCAGATTTTATTCAAAATATTAATTGTTTAGAACAGGCAAAATCACTTGATATCAATATGTTAGCCAAAGGTATTAATAATGTTTTAGATAATATTTTTAAAAAATAACTAATCTAATTACTTTCAAAGCTAAACTCAAAATAATACAATGGAATGCTCGATCAGCTGTTGCTAACAAAAACAGCCTTCTCAACTTTTTAATAACCGAAGATATTGATATAGCTTTAATAAGTGAAACTTGGTTTAAACGGGATGTTGTTTATAGTTATAGAGGTTATAATGTAATACGCGAAGATCGGGATGACGGCTATTACGGAGTTGCTATTTTAATTAAAACTGGTATTCCCTTTGAAAACATAAAAATTAAAAAAAATTATAATAAAGAATTGCTTGCTTGTGGTATTAAAATCAACTATAACAAAAGTCATTTAACTTTACTCTCTGTATATAGGTGTCCGAAAGCTAAAACTAACACCGAAGATTGGGATAACGCACATAATTCTCTGTGGGGCTCATCTAAAAATGATAAAACAGGCCATCAAATTGTGGAGACAATTCAGAATCTAGATTATGTGGTAATGAATAATGGACAACCAACTTGCCAAACGAGACCAGGAAACACAGATTCCATGATTGATGTCACATTTAGTTCACCTTCTCTCTTTGATAAAATTTTGTGGTCTGTAGATACTGATACTTTGGGATCAAATCACTTCGTTATAAGGATTGTAATCGATATCTTGGGAACTGATGCGAATATCATTTATCCCAGCAGTAAGTGGAACATTAAAAAAGCCAATTGGTCATTATACTCTCAGTTTATTGAAACCTTATTAACTAACAACCCTCACGCCTACTCAGACACGCAAGAAAAATATAATTTCCTTATTGACTGTATTAATGAAGCTTCTAAACAATCAATTTGTCAATATAAATCATTTAAATGTAAACGTACTCCCGCTCCGTGGTGGGATTCGGAATGTGATGAATCCGTTGCGGAAAGAAAGAAAGCATTAGTAAACTACAAAAAAAATCCTTCTCTTGAAAATTTTTGTAAATGCAAAGAAGTGAATGCTCGTGTCAAAAAATTCCTGAAATTAAAGGCCAAACAAAGTTGGGTTGAATGGTGTTCAAAATTAAATAAAAAAACTCCATCTAGTCTTATTTGGAACCAAGCAAGGAAAATGAACAGGAAAAAAGTTAACTTTCCACTGCCTCTAAGTAACACATGGGTAGACGACTTTTTTGATAAAATAGCTCCACCTTACGTAAATAATCAGATAGATGTAATACCATCTGAAACTCTCTCATCTGATCAGAATCATTTTCTCTTAACACCTTTTTCAAGAGCTGAAACGACTCGGTATCTCTTACAATTCTCCAAGAAAAAATGATTAAATTTTTTCATATTCCAGCTCAGTTTGCTTCTAACGTTGTGAACTTGTACACAAATAGGATAATTTATTTAAAAGACAATCATACTACTTATAGGACCTAGACTTAATAACAAAGGATTACCTCACTGCTCCGTTTTGAGTCCTATTTTGTTTAACATTTACACAGCAGATCTACACAACATCACTATTACTAATATTGCATTTAATATTGTACATTATGCTGACGATTTCTGTTTGTATACAGAACACAAAAAATATCAGCAATCTATTGAAAACCTGAATAAAGTGTACGGATTCTATAAAAAATGGTTTATAGAAAAGGGTTTCGAATTATCCTGCAGTAAATCACAAGTTTGTTTATTTACCAGACATAACTTTCCTAATGCTAGTACAATCAATTTAGGTGGGCACCAATTTTCCCTTAAAAACACAATTAAATATCTGGGAATGATACTCGACCAGAAATTGACCTGGAAGTTACATATTGATGACATGTTGAACAGATGCAATAAGGAATTAAACTTTCTTAAATCAATTAATAAAACTTGGTGCTGATCGGATGTTAAAGTAAGTTTATTATTTTACAAAGCTTACATACGATCTATTTTGGATTACGGAAGTGTTTTGTATGGATCAGCAAGTAATGTACTACTAAATAAAATCAACGTTTTACAGAACTCAGCCTTACGAATATGTTTAGGAGCCATGAGATCCACTCCAGTACAAGCTTTATATTTGGAAGCCTTAGAACCTCCTTTAAATATAAGACGAAGGTTTTTGTCCAAAAAATATTTAATGAAAGTATACATACTGAACTCATCTCTATACGAAAAGATAGTCACTTTGAATTGCCATGACCTGACAAATAAATATTGGCAAAAAAAGAAATCTCCCTTACTTTGCGAAGCGTATAATCAAAATATAGCACTTTTAAAAAATATAGATAAAACGAACTACATATTCAAAAATTAGTCTTCTTTCTTTTTACATACAGATATTATTGTACCAAATTATAGTGAAAATATATATTTAAATAAAAATATTGTTCTATCTATAACAAGCAAATACAAAGAGGCAATAGCTCTATATACAGATGCGTCTAAATCTCCAGATGGAACCGGATGCGCTTTTTTTATACCATCGGAACATATAGAAAAGAAATTCAAACTGAACCCGGAAACTTCGATTTATACAGCAGAGGCTATTGCAATATATGAAGCTTTATTATATGTAGCTGAAGTTGAGTTTGCCCATATTCTAATTTTGTCGGACTCCTTAGCAGTATTAAAATCCATTGGTAAATATGGACCACCTAACTTACAAGACTGCCCATACATTTATAGAATTAAACATATTATTCAAACTCTTTTAACTAAAGGAATCAATGTACATTTTCTCTGGATTACAGCACATGCAGGATTTGAACATAATGAATATGTCGACTTATTAGCCAAAGAAAGCATTTTAACCGATACTGGTATTCTACATAAAGTAACGCTTTCTGACAGTATTGTTTCTTGCAAGTTAACATTACTTCGAGAGTGGAGCTACCAGTGGAAGAAATACTCTTTTGTGAACCAAAATAGATACTTGATAATTCAGCCAGATATTCCCAAATTTCCTTGGTACAAGTCTTTTAGAGCTTCCAGGAGGCACATAACCTCCATTATTAGAATACGTTTCGGACACGCATGTTATCCAAAGCACTTATTTAAAATAAAGGTTTTGGATGATGACAAATGTGAGCATTCTGGAGAGGAAAGTGATTTAGATCATATATTTTTTGGTTGTTCTAAAAACAGAGTCTTCTCATCCAAACTTATAAATGATTTATTAAAATATAAAATAGCAGCTCCTTGGAATATACTATATTTATTATCACTTGGCTCTGTAGATATTTACAACTTCTTAATTAAATTTTTAAAAGACAGCAAATTATCATTATAATTCTCTAAAAATTATTTAGTTAATCTTGTTACCTTTGTCTTAAACCATTTGTATAACTTCCTCCTCCCCGTGACCTAGTGTTGTGTCTTATATAAATAAATGCCTTGATAGGTCCCTAGGCGAGAAGAGTGTGTCCCTGTTCTCCTAATATCGATGTAATAATCTTTTATTTTGATAGGGCATTTAGGTAAAAATTATAATGATGACTGTCTTAGTCCTTTTGTGTCTGGCTGTATGACGATAAGTCTAAGCCAAAAAAAAAAAAAAAAAAAAAAAACCATAAATTTTGTCTTTTTTGGGGAAATTAACACGTAAAATTTTCTGACAATTATACTAAATTGGTGCAGCATACGTTTTAAATCATCTTCACTTAGAGAGGGTAGTATTGCGTCGTCTGCATAGCAGATTATTTTAAGTTGTTTTTCTCCCATTTGGTATCCTTTTTTAGTTTTTACTTTTTTTAATATTTCATCCATAATCAGGTTAAACAATAGAGGACTCAGGGAACCTCCCTGTCTTATTCCATTGCCAGCTTCAATAGGATCGGTTAGTTCTTCTTCTACTTTTATTTATATTGTGTTGTTTTGGTAGATATTTTCGATTGTTTTCATTATTTCTAGAGGTATCTCTCTTGTGTACAATAAGTGGATAACGTCTTTTAATTTGAACTGGTCAAATGCCTTCTTAAGTTCCACGAAAGAAAGATACGCGGGTTTGTTGTATTTTGATGATTTCTCTTGCACTTGCCTCCTTATAAATATAGCCTCGGTGTATGATCTTCCCGACCTAAAACCTTGTTTTTCTTCTGCTAGTGTTATAATTTCATTCAGTTTATTTGTTATCAATTTGGTTGGTAATTTTTGGGTTATGGTTAATAAATTCATTTCTCTGTAATTTTCCGGGTCCGATTTGTCTCCCTTTGTGAAGAGAGGTATTAGGATGCTTGATGTCTATTCTTAAGGAATTCTGTTTTGTTCTATCATTTTTTGAATTCGTCTTAATAGTTGTTTAGTCAGATCTGGTCCTTCGTACTTTGGACGTAGTACGTAGGAACGTAGGAACGTGGAACGTAGGAGTTCGTTCGGTAATCTGTCCTCTACTGGTAATTTTCTATTTTTTAATCTGCTTAATGCTTTCTTTACCTCTTCCTCTTCAATATTTATTTCTTCGTTTGTCGTCACTTATGGCGTTGGTCATTTATTATCGTCACCTTTAGCAAGTAGGGATCGCAAGTAGCCTACCCATCTTTCCTTCTGAATATATTTGGTTTCTATTACTTCGTTTATCTGTTTTCTTTGTCCTCTGATCATTCTCCATATTTGTTTTTGTGTTCCACAGAAGTCGTGTTCCATCTGTTTTGAGAAGCTCTTTCAGTGTTCCCTTTTTATTTGTCTAACTAAAGTATTCGTTTCATTTCTGATTCGTTTATAGTGGTTGTATACCTGTTGTGTTTGTTGTGTTCTGTATGGTAAAAAGGCTTTCTTCTTTTCTTTAAATTTTGTCTCCAATTACTATCTTAACAACTTTTTTGATATGGTAGTGTTCGTTACTTTCCTCTCTTCAAGTTATTCTGTTGCTGCATTAATTATGTTATTTTTGAGTTTTTCCCAGCTTTCCTCGATGTTATCGTTTTCTAGTTTTTTATTCCGAGCCATTTTCTCTGATATTTTTTGCTGTATAAATAGAAAATAAATCCCGAAAGTAGAAATGAAAAGATTTCTATTGACCAAACCAAAATTCAGATCTTTGCTTTAATCTGTTCCTTCTATAAATTACAAGGCAAAACAGACAATTCTAAAGATGTAAGAGAAAAATATTGAGAATGTAAAAGTTGCATTCTATAACATCTCTCCTTATCTAAGCAAAAATCCTTGGCAATTTGGTTTCTTGTACTCATAAAGAGTAAACCGAAAACCTTCACATTTATTTTCGCATTCATGTCTCCAATGATTATTTTTATATTGTGTATATTCTGTATATCCCCATATAATAATATATTAGGGTGATTAGATTTTTACAACTCTGTTTTGATTTCTAAATATTTAATTTTAGTGAGCGTATGTACGTTAATGGTGCTTATCTTTTCTCTTTTTTTTTCTAATTGTCTGAAGTGACATTTTTTATCTGATGCTTAAAAATCAAAACTTCTTTGTTCACCTTCTCAGATACTGTGAATACCACTTCAAAATGTCTCTTGTTATTCACACTTTTAAACAGAGTTTCCTTTTCTATTTTTACTATTATATTTCCAAATTGTATAATTTTTAATTTCCTTGGATTGTTAACATCTTTTGTTCTTATTTTTCCGTTTTTTTTATAGTCGTATTCTTTTTATTGGTCAGTTTGATATCATGCCTCCTAAGTTGCTTTACATTTACTAGTTTTTTGGCAATTTTACTATTATATTTAATATTTGGCATTTTCTTTTAATTGCTGCTTTTCTTTATTCTATATCCATTCCTTTCCGTTTACAAGCAATTTCTATTTTTGCCTGTTTTCCTTTAATGTTTTCTTTTTTTGTCATTCTATTTATTTCTGTATTTTCTTTCCTTTTAATAATAAATCATTGTTTATGTAGATGCGATCTTTATAATGCTTCAACTTACTTTTTTTACTAAATTTATCCATTTTATGTCTGATTTCTATGGAGTATACTGTTTCTCCTAGTTTTGTTGTGTTTCTCAGTTTAACTTGAGCTTATAGTTTTTGTGACATAAATGCTTCCATAATAGATAAATACAGAGGAAATTTAAAAATAAGCAGAAATACTTAGTAAAGAATTATAATACTTACTACGTATATATTGCATCATGTTAACAATATAAATGATTGAATTATAATAACCGTCCCATTTTGCAAACTTTTCTCAAACATAATTTAATCCATCCTTTTAAGACTTTCTGCTTGTTTCGAAAACCTACAGCTCGTGCTTCGGCTTAACATCCTAGCCACTAACTGTTATTGTGATTGATTTTGTTCATGTTTTGATTGTATTATCTTCCAACTTTCCACCAGCAATTTTGAAAATGAAGATTGATTTGGTCAGTAAACGTTTTACTTTGCCAGCGATCTCACTAATTTGAAAAGGTGAACACCGTGTTAGAGAAAAGATCGATGGAGTCAGGAGCGTAAATCAAAAAGGTAATTCTTATATTAGTAGTTTTAATATATGTCTGAAAGAAATATCTATTAAAATATTATTGCTGTGATGTATTATAAAGTAATGATATTATAATAAATATTTCTCTTATAATTATGTCTAAATATATAAATATTTATTTTATTACAACCAGTTTATATTAAAGCTACTAATATAAGAATTATAAGATAAAATGTATTATAAAGCAATAATATCAAAAGATATATCAGATATATCATTAGATATGATTCTTCTTTGAATATCTCAAACATCGAAGTAAAGCATCTCTGTTGTGAGTGGTATATTTAATTAACCATCATCATCATTGATGCTATAGCACTATAAAAGAGCCTCGACCTTCCCAAGTCTATTACGCCAGTCAGTTCTATCCATTGCCAACTGTTGCCAGTTTACTGCGCCCATTTTTCTACCATCCTTATCTACACCATCCCTCCATCTGAGATTTGGCCTACCCATACTTCTACTTTCCGCAGGTTGTGACAAAAGGATTCTTCTAGGAGGGTAGTTTTGCTGTGATGCCAGATGTCCTGCCCATCTTAGTGTTCCTATTTTTATAAGGGATACTACGTCTTTACCACCAAATATATGTTTATATCTGTGATATATCTCGTAATTGTACCTCCTTCTCCAAAAACCTTTTTCACAGATGCCACCGAATATTCTTCTCAAGATCCCTCGTTCAAATATAAGCAGGATATTTTCATCTGCCTTGGAAATGGTCCATGTCTCCGACCCATATGTTAACACTGGTTGAATAAAGGTTTTGTATATGGTTATTTTTGTTTTTTGGCTTAAGTTTCTGCTTATCATATGTCTACTCAGTCCAAAGTAGCATTTGTTTGCTGGGATTATTCTTCACTTGATTTCTTCTGTCATGACGTTCTCCTTTGTGATCAGGGACCCTAAGTATGTGAATTTGTCCACCACTTTAACGGTAGAGTCCACCGTGAATTGGTGGCCGATGTTTCTGGCTCTGTTGTTGGGTGTTAATGCCATTATCTTAGTTTTCTCCTCATTTACTTGCAGGCCCATATGTATTGAGGCGTTTGACAAGGTGGTATACATTTCTTCTAGCTTGCGTGTCATGCGGGCAACTAGGTCAACATCATCTGCATATGCCAAAATTTGGAATGATTTATTAAAAATGTTCCTCTGTTGTCTATTTGGCCATCCCTGACCACCTTTTCCAGAGCTATGTTGAAAAGGAGACTGTGTTTCGACTGCAATCAACTTTACGCACTGTAGCCTTAACCAATCTTATCAGTTTACCGGAGATGTGGAATTCATCCATGGGTTTATACAATTTATTTCTTAGGACACTATCATAGGCCGATTTAAAATCTACGAAAAGATGGTATGTGTCGCTATTTAATTCATTGGTTTTTTCCAGTATTTGCCTTATCATAAAGATCTGGTCTGTTGTTGATCAACCAGGCCTAAAACCACTTTGATATTCGCCAAGAAGCTCCTGTGAATATGCACTCAGGCAACCATATAATATACTCGAAAATATTTTGTATGCTGTATCAAGGAGTGTTTTTCCCCTATAGTTTCTACACTCCATTTGATTAAAATTAAATTTAAAAATCTTAATGGAATAAAATCTCCAGAACGTTTTCGGACTAATCAGTCCATCTTAAGTGAACCTAAAAGCAAAACTCCCTACATTATTAAAAACGTAAGGTAAAATTTTGTATATATAAACAAAATTACAATACTAGTATATGCAAGGATATGGTTTAGATTAGTTACTTTTGTAGTACTTGCATAAATAACTACAAAACCAAACATTGAGTACATTGATGAAACCATACGTACAAGTATTAAATTATACGGCAATATGCCGATGAAATTTGATTACCATCCGGAAACAAGTCCCTACTCAAAAAATTTATTTTTTCACCCAATCTGTTGGAATGAAAGAAGCCAATTAATCTGAGATGTTGGAAGTAATAATTGACTGTTTTCAACGGCAATAAAATTTAGACATGAATAATAGTTGGTTTTGATTAATAGTTGAACATGATTTAATAGTGGTTTTCATGGTTGGATGATCCATATATGTTGAACTCTATATAAAAATTTTATTAGATTAGTTTATTACAATTAAGACAATAGTTATTATTATTTTTATTTATATTTATTTGTTTATATTTTATAAATTGACGATACAATTAAATGATTAGTCGAATTGGAAGCCCGAGTTTGGTTAGTAACCACCACCAGAGAAAAAGCACATATTGGCATAAAAAAATTTTGATCTTTGAACTATTTTCAACCTACTGTCAAAATTTCAAGCAAATCCATGCATATAAAAAGAATTTGGAGCACAAAACCGTCATATCCTGTACTATCTACAGCGAGTATTTCTGCGTACACTGTTACAATGAGTTTGACTAAAATAATAACTGCTTTCGCGAATGACTAAACATGAATTAACGATAATCGCTTTTCTCTGTAAAATGTTTTTAGGAAAATACTTAGTGCCTGACTACTTAAAGCCGCCTACTTAAAAATTTTTATCTCTATTTAATTTCGTAAGAGTCACCCGGATTTTTTGTCAAATTATTGTTACAAAATAGAACAAAAACTCTGCAATCAAATGGTAGACTCGCAGGACTCCTGGATCTGTTCCATTGTCCTCCAGTGTATGCAGTAGAAATATAAGCTGAAAATGCACTCGAAAATTTTTAAATATTTTTGTAATTTCTTTCAGTTAAAAAATAATTTCCAATTCGTTGACAATTACAGTATGTGCGCCCCTGAATGACCTCGCATCTTATGTTATTCTGGCACAAAATGAACTGGAAATTTAGATATGGTATGTAGTTTTTTTGTTAAAAGTAACCGCTGAATATCGTAGTATTTCAATCCACTATGTAAATTGGAAAGATAAGGTATCGATCGTTTAGCCAGGAATATTTTATACATATAAAGCTGTTGAACTTTAAAACTGTTTGCCGCTATTTCTGGTTATTTTGAAACTATGTTGCATACTATATACCTACTTGAGCTGACAATGATTTATAATTCATGAATACGTCTATAGGTTAACCGAAATAGGTCAATTGGATATTACAACAATTATTCATTTGACGACTATTTATATGAACAATCAATATAATAATATTTGCTTTATGTAATTATCTGCATGATATATCGGATAGATTATAATTATTTTCAACTGTTTTCTTTGTTGGTTGGTAATGTTTTATACGAATTAATCTTAAATAATAATTTATTATTGCTTATTATATATAAAAGCAAAATAAGGTAAGTCAGGGTAAGAGCGAACGCATTTTTCTAGAGATGATGTTCATGTCACTATTAAAACTGAAGTATGCATTCTAGAATAATCACAATTAGTACTTATATAAAGTCATTAGAAGTTTCTAATTAGTACTGATTTAGTAACACGTGTTAATTATGCAAACATTATCAAATACAATTTTTTTTTCGTTACCTGATCAAATATTCTCACTTGCCCCGGACTGTGGGGCAAGTGGGAATAGCATGTGGCTAATATATGTGTTGTGTATTTCACTATGTATGAAGCAATTGCGAATAAGAAACATAAAATTTAGTGTCAGTAATATTTATTTTTATAAAAAGACCAAAATTTTTTGATGAGAACAAAATATAAAAGCTAAATTTCCTAACATATGAAATTCAATCCTTTGAAAGATACACTGAACTGGAACGATTTTCCTCTTCTATTTTCTACAGGATCTAGCAATATCATGACACTATTTTTCCTGGAAACAGTGTCAGTGTCATGATTATCTGGCCAAGAAAATGTATAATTGTTATTCTTCTTTTTCGTGAATTTAACAATTGGATTGTTGTTTTCCTGGTCAAATCCCACTATTATTCCAATGAAGTATTTCACAGATTTATTTCCGGTATATTTCACTACAAGCCACTGTCCAGACTCAAAATCTTCCTTTAAATTTTCAATATTGTTGCCCATATCGTCATCTAGGATGTCCTCAACCAAATCATCTAGCGAATCATTATCCAAAGAATCATCATCTAACGGTGGATATATATCAGATAGCTCATCTAACGAATCATCATCTAACGGTGGATCTATATTAGATAACTCGTCACTAGAACTGGAACTATGCTGTTTTCGTCGTCTAGATTTTATTTTCCGCTGATACTTTACCCCACTGGTGCTGGGCACTGCTTCAATACTATTGTTTGCTTTTTCTTGTAATTTTTGGTAATAATCATTACTCGTTATAACCTCGGCACCAGGAGTTACTCGTGTTTTCTTTACTGGTTCCAAACGAGGCATTGGTTTGACTGTTTTCAAAAGCAAGTCTTCAAAAGAAACCGATGGCGGTAAATCTTCTAGAGTTTCTTCCATATTTTCGTCACCTTGATTCGCAGTTTTGTTATTTATCTCCTTCCAACGTTTATAGGCATCGGGGTGAAATTTATCTTCTGCAACGTCATTTTTGTATGGGAATATTCCCGCTTTCCGAAATCCGCTTTGGATGATTTCTGGCTTTGTACCATACCACACGTCACGAAGATGTTCAGAAAATGTTCGCTTCGGCATTTTTATTCCTTGATTTCTTCGCTGCCAAGACACCAATTTTTTGTCCCACTCAGTCTTAAAGGATTTAAACACGGACAAATCTAAGGGTTGTAGTAAATGCGATATGTGTGGCTGCAACTTGAGAATGGTAATCTCATTTTCACGAGCTAATTCGATGACTTTTGTATTTACGTGAGTGCTGTGACCATCATATATCAATAATAGTGGTCTTTGTTGTCCCACAGCATTCAAAAATAAATTTTTTAAGAAATTGACGAAAACGTCCGTTTCCATCTAGCCGTTTGGAGTAGCTGCATATGCTATATCAAGATTATCTGGGTCCTGTGTTGCCATCCACTGGTCCCATACGAACTTTCCTTTAAATACAATACATGGTGGTACTTTGTCTCCAAATGCATTTGCCGCAGATAATATTGTTACATTCTCCTTACCTGGACCACTCGTAGTTCGCGAACACGGTTTACCTTTGGCTCCTAGCATCTTCACTCGGGGTGGGTCAACGCATAAGCTGGTCTCGTTTAAATTTCATATTTGCTTAGGCTTATCATTAAGATCTAATTCAACAAGAGTGTTCTTTAAGATCTCAAAATACTTATAAATGGGAAATGGAGAAATGAGAAATCACACATCTTCTTCCTTGCGTACTAAATCGATTGGGGTTTCTTGAGAGATAACTTGTATCTTGCTGTAAAGCTGGTGAACCAGTCATGACCAGGAATATTATTTTTAAATGGCGTTTTTATATTATTTTGTGTAACAAAATCCAACAGAACTTCACGTTTTGATAATCCAAAGCCCCATTTTTCTAGAGTTTTCAATCCTTCGGCTAACTTGTGTTCATGTTCGACACGAATAACTGGTCCTCTACCTAATGAATCACTTTTTTTTCCTCTGACACCAGTTAAATGATTGTGCAATGTTGTTTTTGGAATTGCATAATTTCGGCTTGCTGTATGTAGTGTTGTTTTTCCAGATCTGATATCTTCCAGTGCTTTTTGCAGCTGTTCCTTACTATAAGATGTCGCTCTCTCCGTCTTACGTTGATAAATGCGAACCATGGTAGCACCTAAAAAAAGGCAATCATTAAAATTTTAATCGGGGCAGGTGGGAAAAATCAAGTGGATTTTTGCAGATATATGTTCAATACCTCAACTCTCACATGTACTGTCGGTAACGTCGCTCCACCGTATACAGAACACATGGTTATGAAGTTGAGTAACGTTTACACTAGATTTCGCTATTTTACTATCGTTGGTTGAATTACAGTATTGAATAGTCGCACTTGCCCCAGATTCCCACTTACCCTAACTCACCTTATTTAAAAATCCATATCTACATGAAATACATAAAATGATCTTTTACTTCTTTTGAAGCTAACCTCTTTGTAAATTAAGATCTCCTTTACAATCTAAAAAGTTACATTATGTTTAGTTTTAGTAACTTTTACTTTTATTGGTCTTAGGCGTTTTAAGAATTATGCTTTTTAAGAAACTAAGATAATACTAATTGAATGAGCTTTAAATTTTATAAGAGAAACACTCACTCATAATTGTTTATTTAGGTGCTGGTATAATTTTAATATGAAAATAAGTTATATGTAAATTTATCAATTAATATAAATACTGTGTGTGTATGCAATCAAATTACGGTACCTGTGATGTTGATGTAACAATTCTTCTTCCGCAGTGCACTGGGGTTGGCTCGGGAACAGAATCTTCTCAAAAGGTCGGGTGGTCACAAAATACTGAAGTGTTTATCGCGCTGATTTATACAAGACTATCACTAAGATTGAAGTGCGTGTCGTCCAGTAGCTTTGCTCCCTTAAGACTTTTAGGGGGGGGGCGGACTGTACAGGTCCGTATTAATTCACGATTGACAAGACATACACACACGTTAATTAAAGAATTAAATATAAAAATAAAATAATAAAAATTATTAATAAAAACTAAGACTATGTGTGGAGGGACGTAACACTAATAATAAACTAAAGTAGTATTTTTACATTCCATTTTGCAGTTTTAATTTAAGTATTTTCAATTTCATTGTGTATAAAGTTTTAATCTACGTATTACAAATCTTTGAAAAAGAAACACTTAAATTTCGATCGAGAAGACATACTTTACGTATTTTTACAGTCTTAATTGCATCGAATATCGCTTTTAGAACTTTGTCTAACAATCAATCACAAATCGTCCCTTGAGAGCAGAACTATTCTATGTCCAAAATTTCATTTTGGTCGATTTTACGTCGAATCTATCCATTGGATGCTTAATTTGCAGCAGAATCAGTCGAAGTCCAAGTGGGAGGGGAGACCAGTAAAATTATACCTTACTAACTAGTCTATGTGTTGCAGCGACGTCAGTCAGTGCAGAAGGATGCTACGTAGGCAACGGTATACTTAATAAGTGTGCGTTGTTTAATTTTAATGGACATACACTTATTCCGATCTGTTTTCAGTTTATTAGTATATTGCCGTGGTGGAGATAGACTCGTTCTGCCTATTATTCTGTGTGAGTAAAGTGGAATTTTAATGGATATAGACTTATTTTGACCAAGTTTTGGTATGTTGTAGTATAGGATTTCATTGGAGATACACTTTTTCTGCGACATTCATTCTGTATCTTGTAAAATATGAATAATCCAAGGATTCAAAGAATGTTTCAAAATATGAAAGGGAAGGAGAATAGGTGTTTAGGTAAGTAAAATCGGTATATCGATAATCGATATGAAAAAAGGGATCCTCAGAAATTGGCAGCGGTCTCCTCCTTTTTATTGAACATCAGATCCAAAAAGGTGTAAAAAAGTTCTCGTTCTATTCGGACAACTGTTCTGGTCGACACAGACCAGAAAAATATTTGTTTTCGTTATACAACTACCTGTGCTAAAAACACAAAATAAAAATTCGCCATAAATTTTTAGAAAAAGGCCATACACAGTCTGAAGGGGACTCGGTACATAGTGTTAGAGAGAAGGCTGCCAGGAATGTATCTGTTTATACTCCTGAACAATGGTATACAATAGTTAGGTCTGCGAAAAGAAAACATCCTTATGTTGTAATTGAACTAGAGCAAGCAAACATACTGAATTTAAAAAGTCTACAAGAAAAAATGGCAATCAACTGGGACAAGGATGAACAAAATGAAAAAGTCACGTGGAATAAAATTTAAATTGTTGAAACAGGCTTTCATATCCCAAATGTAGTTTTCATAAAATATTCTTACAGTAACGATGATCATAAATATATCATCCATCATCATCCAAATATATCATCCATGACATAGCTACTTAGAATGGGTGAAAGACTAGATACTATAAGACTACCAAAAATTTGTTTATAAAAGACACCATTAAATATAAAAATATTAAAATCAAAAACAAAGTTGATAAGTGTTTTGAAATGTAATAAGTCAATATTAGTATGTTGCGAAATCTCATTCCAATGTTTTTCAACACTACTTATGATTAAATCTAAAGGTAAATTGGTAAAAAGAGGTGTTACATCAAAACTAACTAAAACATAATTTTGTGGTAATTGAAAATTATTAATGAAAGAACTAAAATCAAATGAATCTTTAATGTAAAAATTGTTGTTTATGATGTTATCAGTGATTGTATTAATAATTGCACTTTTTTCATTTCTTTTATTAAAAGATATTATATAGTATGTAGATAGTAGATGATTTAGTTTTGGCACTTCCTAAACACAAAATTCATGAAACAGTCAACATTTTCAACAATCATAATCAACATATACAATTTACAGTTGAGGAAGAGATAGATAATTCTCTACCATTCCTTGACATGAGAATTGTAAGAAATAAAGACGATATGTTGAAAATCAGATGATTCAGAAAACCAATATGTAGTAATAGATTTATAAGCTATTACTCTCATCATCCAAATTAGATGAAAGTGAACCTTATAACAGGATTAAAAGAACGTGTTTTAAAGCTTTCTCATCCAGATTATCTACAAGATCTTCAATTGTTAAAAAATATTTTAATTGAAAACTCTTATCCTCCAGATATGCTACATAGGATGCTTTTTTCTAATATTGTTAATATAAATAACTTAACACAATTTTTTGCTAAATCTTGGAACATTGTATCCAAAAATCAGAACATCTATTATCATTCACAACCTTTTATACCATCATTAACACCTAAATTAATACAAACACTAAAGGTTATTGACAATATATAAATAGCAACAAAGAACCTCAAGACTATTTCATCTTTGTATTCCAAAACTAAGTATGCTATAGACAAATTAGATAAAACAAATTTAGTATACAGCATTAGTTGTACTCAGTGTGAAGCTGAGTATGTTGGTGAGACCGGAAGAAATCTTTCAAATCGCATTATTTCTCACAAAAGTGATTGCAGAATTAAAAAACCATCTTGTGTTTTGGCAGAGCATGTAATCGATAAAGACCATATTATGGATTTTAAAAGCATTAAAATTTTGTGTAGTGAAAGGAATAAATTCAAAAGGACTTTTTTGAAAATGGTTTGTATTAGCAAAAGTGATAATAATTTAAACAAAATATTCATCTTCTTCTTTTTTGTTACTAAACAAAAAAGAATTTTTATTAGATAAGAAATATGTTAGCAGCAATTTTATTAACCAAACTAATTTTATTTGGTGAGTTAACAAAAAATTTTTTTTTCTTTCTAGTTCAACTTTGTAAGATATTTTGTATTTTTTAGCAGCTCTTGATAATAATTGTAAACACAATTGAAAGCGATAGGTCAGATGAAGGCGGTAGGTGTCGCGTCAGTCATGCACGGAGCGAATTTGTAACTATAATATTTTAATTTTATTTAATTTTATAGGAATCATGATTGATAATAATTATTTTGATGTTTGATTTATGTCAGAAAGACACTCGTTTCTGTTTATTATATTTTTCGTTGATGATAACTAGTTGTCGATTGTTGCAATGGCTGCGTACTATACATAATAAAATGGTGAAGTATTTAACTTATCATCTGATTATTTAAACAACAAAGTAAAGTGGCGCAAAATATTAATATTTTAATTTTTTTTTAATTTAGTCCAGAAATTTAATATTAGGGAATTATAGTATTAGTTTTCGTAAGACAGGATGTAATTATAGATATTCCTTAGTTTATCAATATTAGTTTTTTATTAATGCATTGATATTTATTTATGCATACCATTTCTAATTTTTTTTTTATTTAATTGGTTTTCACGTCTTAATATATTGGTTTTATTAAAATTAAATGAATAATTCTTATTAATTGCATTATCTATTAATTCACACGTATTTTAATTACTTCTAACGTCACTTTTATGTAATATTAGTCTGCCTATTAGATTTCTAGATGTGTGTCTGATGTATGACTTATCACAATTTTTGCATGGTATTCTATAAACTACATTTGAGCTTTCCATAATGCTAATAGGTGATTTAGTTTTTGTATACAATGATGCTAATGTTTTAATATTTTTACTTGCAATTTTAATCCGAGAATCGTTAGCAAAGACTTTAGTTAGTTTGGATGCTAATGTTGGTATGTAAGGTAGTGATGTGAGAGTAAATTGAGATTGTACGATTTGATGATTTGGTTTTTTTGTTTGATTCATGTCAATCATTCTATTACTGGGTTTGTTAAATAATTTTTTTTTAATTAGTTTATTTGGACAAGAATTCTCCAATAAAATGTCTTTCAGATCCACTAACCCTTTGTTCATCTCATCTTCAATTCATCTTAGCGTCGCCCAGGAAAATAAACCATTTTTAGAGTTCTTTATATTTTTTGGGGATTATTTTCTTTGATCGAAACGCTTTTAGGATATTCTGGTTTCAAATAAATATTCCAGTTTATACGTTTTGTTTATACCCAGATTGTGCGAATAAATTTAAAAGATAATTGTTTACTCTCGCTAAAGCGGCTGTCGGCTAGAGTCTCTTATAGTGTTAGTCTAAAATGTTTCTTCGAATTTGTATTGTTTCCTGTTTTGTTCCTTGTCATGGAAATGTAGTATGCAGTAGCAGTTAAATGCTTGGTTTTACAACAGTTTTTGAAGATGGCCTCATGTTGCCATTGTGCTGTGCCTGTTCCAGTCTTTAAAGGAGACGAGTTTTCAAGGTTTGTGTTCAGCCGGTGCTGACTTTCGACCTCGTCTTTTTGTCCCTGGTCGTCATCCCGGATCTGCCCCCAGTATAATTCCAGTTCCCGACCCCAGACATGCAGAGTGAAATTTAGTGAAATTTTAGGTAACTTTTTGTATTAAATTTTACCGTAAAAGTCAAGATAGACATTTTAAAAAAATAATAATAATTGCTTTCATTATTTAAAAAAGACAATTTTTTTATTTATTTTACACAGTTTATATTCCAGTAACATTTGTAGGTTTTTGTAGTATCTCCAACTCCTAGAGTTTGTAAACAGCTAGGACACATATAAGTTTTTTCTTTATTATTTTTGTACTCTGTTACTATCTATATAGTAATTTGTGTCATTTATTTTTGTAACTGTTGGTGGTGAGACACAATAAATGTTTAATTTTTTTTCTAACCAATTTGTTTATTTTTTTTTAACCCCTTTTTTGAGTTTCATTCGAAAAAGATATGTTTTTTATTTTTAATAATTATTTCGATAGTTACAACTAGCTGTTGTAATAGTTATAATTAGGTACCTCGAAGTGGCGTCCTTTTTAAATTACTAGAGGTGTTTCCTGTTTCCTTTCTGTGTTTTGTTTTGTTTGTCCCAAGAGATTCATGTTAGTACCCCTTTGTTCCATTTTTTGTAGTTACCCCAATCCAAGCCCCTTTGTCATTTACTTATCCACGACCCCAGCTCTCCTAACAAACCCTGAGTGCCGTTCGGACAAGTTTAGATTTTTTTGTTTGCCTTATCTCCACCCCCATAATTTCTGTCCCCAATTTTCAACCCCATAATCTTACCCTATGGTAGGCAAAATCTTTTCGTTACAAAGTCACACATCGGACACATATCTAGAAATCTAATTGGCAGACTAACATCACATAAAAGTAACTTTGGAAATAATAAAAATACGTGTGCATTAATAGATCATGCAATTAATAAGATTCACTCATTTAATATTAATGAAACCAAGATATTAAAACGTGAAAACCAATTAAATAAAAAAGAATTCTTAGAAATGGTATGCATAAATAAATATCAAATATTAGCTTTTCTTAACAGTGGTCTGCCATACCTATAATTGCCCTTAAAAAATAATTTTTTAAAAAATATTTTTTTTATTTCTAACCAATCTCAAAATACTTTGTGTGTAGAACATAAATTATTAAATATGAGTTTAATATAGATATGCTCAAAATTGTTATCCTTGAAGACAATCCATATTTTCTCTTATAATTCTCACAATTTATGTTCTGAGAGTGAAAGTGATTATGCAAATTGTTTTCCACACTTTTTAATAAGACTTTCCCTATACAATATTATGGATGATAAAGCAACGAGATTTACTGTTCATATTTTTTAAAAAAGAAACCATTTCGCTTGTGATTATTAAGGCCTTCTTTTATTGGCTATTTTCTTAAGTGGATGTGCTCCCAACGGGCAAATTATGACGTAACGACCATTATCGTTTAAGTACATATGACAGGAGTAATTATTTTGTTGATGCGTGTACTTTTTTAAATAATCTTATAGGGAGCTGCTAACTGGATTCATTTTCAACAGGTTTTTTATGGCTAACTGAACATTTTGATATGGCTCAAAAAAGTGGAAGTGAAGTAAAAGCTCAACTTATGAACCATATAAAATTGAAAACGTTCAGTTTCTTTAAAAAGTAAACAGAAATAAGTAAATTTTTATAAATGTAAGTTAAAAACTATGCAAAGAACAGGAGTATAAAAAAATGATTACAAAAAACAGCATACTCTTCTAACATGGAGCACAAAAAAACTAGAAAAATGCGGATATTGTTTATTGATTAACATTAACAGGTTTTACATTAAACTTTTAATGACATTATTCGACCACGTTGTTTTAGTCAAAGTAAAATGGAGATATTTATTGTATATTACCAGGTGACTGATGAGCAAAGACTTCAAAAGTTTTAACAATAAAGAAGATAAAAAAAAATTAATTTCAACATACGTATATAGGAGAATCTCTTGTCTTCTCTTGTCTTCGAGACAAGAGAAGCGTTGGTTTTTTGTTTGTGGGCGAAGCTTCTATGTATACTCGCGTTGTATTACTTTTTTTATTGATACGGTAAAATGCTAAGGCGAGCTTCACTGTAACTAACGCCACAAGATAGTTTCGTCACGGGTAGAGTCATATAATAGCGGTTCTTGAGATCGATTCACTACTATCGATCAATTCTTTTCCAGTCATCACAAATTTGCTCTGAGCCGGCTTAAATTAAAATCTGCATAAAAAATAACTATCAAAGTATAGACATTAAGTAAAAAGTAAAAATTTAAACGAATATGTCACTAAAAGATTCGATTCGTAACGATTGCTAAAATTTATTACAATACAACTCATAAATGTCATCCGATTAATAAGAACATTGAATCGACTGTTAAATTTTTATAATAGTTCTCGTTTTAAAAACAATTTCATGTAAATGCAATCATTATTTTTAAAATATATTTTACTTGAATATAGTAATTAAAATAACATCAATTTAAATATGTCAAATTTATTAAATTTGTTTAAAATATTAAAAAATAAATAAATAATAAAATTACTTTTTTTAACATAATGACGGTATTAAATTTTTGTTTTGATACAGGGCAGCGACAGCCGCTTATACGTATTTCGACCTCTTTAGGTCTCCTCAGAGCGGTATAGCCACTACTCTGAACCAAAACAAAAATTTTTCCCGTCCTAGACAATAGTTATCAAAATAACTATATACGGACGTAATTACGCCATCTAAAAACAAAAAGAGAAATTAAACGATTTCTACCTGGCGAAACCGAATTCAAATTTTTACCACTGTGCTTCCTAAAACTTGCTAAGCAAACAGCTTGATAAATTACTCGGCAAGAGAATCTAAAATTGCATTCCACATGCCGTTCATCATGGTCAAAATTCGTAGTGAATTCAGTTTCTGGTACTCCAACCAAAGTAAAGTAATAAAACAAAATATCAAAACAAAAATCTAATATCGTCATTATGTTTTATTACTTTACTTCGGTTGGAGTACCAGAAACTGAATTCACTACGAATTTTGACCATGATGAACGGCATGTGGAATGCAATTTTAGATTCCCTTACCGAGTAATTTATCAAGCTGTTTGCTTCGCAAGTTTTAGGAAGCACAGTGGTAAAAATTTGAATTCGGTTTCGCCAGGTAGAAATCGTTTGATTTCTCTTTTTGTTTTTACTTTATTTAATTTTTATTATATTATTTAAATTTTAAAAACATTTTTTAATATAACTTGTTGTTTTTCTATATCCTATTTAGTTTATCTAATAATTAAATTTACTATCATATATGATATTTATTTAGAGTTTCATAATTTCATGTAAATACAATTTCATGGATTTCATTGGATTTTTGCAATTATCAGTAATTAAAAAATTGTAGTGTAAAATGCAAAGTTGTGTGTAAAACACTTTCATATTTTTTATATAGTCACAGCGGAATAGTCCATTTGTGTACCTAACGAGGGAGTAGCCGATAGGTACACAAAATGACAAAACTGACCATAATTTGCTTTTTGAATTTTTGTTTTGAAGTTATTTTCTTGTGGTATGTTAAAGTAATAACTATTTAAATAGAAATAAGCCACAATTAAAGGTTAAAGTACGTTTATTGACGTTTCAATTTCCACTTTGGAAATCAAAATACATTTTGAGAACGATTACCGAAGTGGAAATGGAAACGTCAATAAACGTACTTTAACCTTTAATTGTGGCTTATTCCCATTTAAATAGTAATTATTTGGATTTCTGTAATGTTTCATAATTTTTGTACAGTAAACGTAAAAAAGATCTTACTTACAAATGCGATAAAGCATAAAAAAATGTTTAAAAATATACACCTACAAAAACTACTGCAGAACAGAAATTTGATTGAGAATATTATAAAATTGTGAAGAAAATAGTAAACATAGCAATTTTATTAATTAATATAAATATCCAAATCTGCAGTATTGCCTACTGAACCCTTTTTTCTTTACTATGTCCCTGACCAAAGATGACCTCCTTCAACTTGTCACACAGTTCTTAGCAGTGCCTATTTTTCCCTGAAGAGTTCTCTCTTTCGAGCGCGGTATTCTATTTTAATTTGCTGGATTTGCTCGACGACAACAGAGTTTATCCCGGCTCTGCTCCTTGTCCTCGTTATCTTTCTACTCATGACTATACATTCACCTCTGAGCCCTTTATTATTTATTTTTATCTTTATATCCATTTATCTTTATTCGATCGACCATTTATATGGTGGGATGACGATTTAAGAAGATAAAATAAAAACTAGATGAGAGTGACGCAGTATAGACGGGGTTTAGAAACACGAGAAAGAGACCTATGTTTAGCAGTGGACTTTTGAGGCTGGATGATGACATAGGAGCATCCGAATATACCCGAAACAATAATGATATTCAGTTGGCTTATACAGACCAAGCGGTAATTTTTAAAAAGGTTTAGATACGGAGGTGCTTTAATTGTTACTCTAAGTTGAAATTATGAATGCCGTAAGCAAAATTTCAAGCACCTCTATCATTAATATTGATGTCAGCAAGACAATAATCAGTAAGGACACAATTATTGTTATTACTACGCACAAAAGATTAGAAATAATAAACCATAGTAGTTAATTTGAGGTTCATTCCACCAATCAAATCAAGGATTCGTATGTAAAATTCAAAAATGTATATATTTATTATTTAGTATTTAAATTTTAGTCTTTAAAAGTAATGTCCCAATCCATTTTAAAATAAACATTACAACAAACATATTCTACCAGTCCTCATACGGAACAGAAACCTTAACTCTCACAAAAATATTGTAGAAAAATTAAGGACATAACGTAATGTTGTGTCTTTAATTAACCGGAGTTAAAGACATCGAACGTATTACAAGGGAAAAATATAAATGGGCATGGCATATTGCAAGAATGAAAGACAGCAAGTGCACAAAAAATTGTTTAAGTGGAGACCACGGGCAGACAAGCGAAGCCGAGGATGACCTTCAGCACCATTGACCGACGACCTCAAAAGAATTGTGACAATCGGATAGCTGAGACGCGAAACAGAAATAGATGGAAATATCTAGAGAAGGCTTATGTTTAGCAATACATAAATCAGGGCTGATTGATCATGATAATGTTCCAATATGATGGCTCACTTTGTATAAAATAGATTATGTGTTACAGCTAAAAATTAAAACAAATTTTACATTTTATTATACACAAGTATTTTTGACACAAATGCTTCATTGTCTAAAAGTATATTTTAAAAGCTGTTGAAAGGTTCTTATTGCATTAGTATTCAAGTTACTGGAACTGTTGCCAAAACAAAGAAGCAATATACCCTATAAATGTTTCTTTCGCCTTATGAAAATTTTACACTTTGTTTTTTACTTTTAAAAATATTTTAATCTTTTTTCGGCGTACGGAACTCCCTGGGGAAATTAAGACAGTTTGTATTTTACCACATAAGAGATAAGCTTTATGATATTTGAAACTTTTTATTGAGGATTATTTCTTAGATTTATTTCGGGTCTTATTGCCAAAGTAACTTTTTTATCCGATATAAAAATTATACTTGTTTTTGGATGTTGTTTTTGTATTAAAATTGCCTTATATCGGCATTTTACCGATCGATCTGATCATGGCTTTGAAACAATATTTATTAATAATTAACTAAATCCACCGTATTAAAATACCACCATATTTTTTAATACGGTGCTAGAACATGCTTTTAAGAATTTGGATTGGATGACAAAGGGAATAAAAATAGATGGAGAATATCTAAACAACTTACGTTTCGCCGATGATATACTTATAATAGCTGAAGATCTAGGTATGGCCAGAGAGATGGTACAGGAACTCGTTGTGGCTACAGAAAGTGTAGGTTTAAATATAAATATCTCGAAAACAAAAAATCAACCAATTTGGTACCCAACCAGAACATCAGTATTGGTGGAAAAGAAATAGAACTCGTAGATAGATATAAATACCTGGGACATGAAATTATGATTGGCAGGGATAACCAGACTCATGAACTGAAGAGAAGAATCGGCCTTGGGTGGGCGGTTGAAAAACTGAGAGAAACTTTTAAAAGTGAGCTGCCCACATGCCTAAAGAGAAAGGTATTTGATCAGTGCGTCCTCCCAGTCTTGACGTACGGAGCAGAAACACTTACCTTAACAAAAGCAGCAGCTACCAAACTGAGAGTCACGCAGAGAAGAATGGAGCGGTCCATGTTAGGAATACCTCTGCGAGACAGAATAACCAACGAAGACAGAATAACATCAGGAGAAGAACCGGAGTGACTGACATCATCGAGAAGATAGCCAGACTAAAATGGAGATGAGCAGGACACATAGCCAGAATGACAGATGGGCGATGGACAAAGAGGTTATTGGAATGGAGGCCAAGGGAAGACAAGAGAAGCGTCGGTCGACCACCTACAAGATGGACTGACGATTTAAGAAGACTCAATAAAAACTGGATGAGAGCGGCGCAAGATAGACGGGGTTGGAAACATGAGGAAGAGGCCTATGTTCAGCAGTGGACTCTTGAGGCTGGATGATGATGATGATGAACTAAATCCAAGGACAATGTTGACAAGTTAGGGGGTATCAGTGACCAGGCCCTACACTTTTCAAATATGGATACCATAAAAAGAACTACATAAAAAGATACAGAAGAAACATAAAAAACAACATGCTCTAGAAATAAATTACAAAGCTACTGATATTTGATTTATACAAATGATGATAAAAATAAGCAGAGCAGAATGGACGTTTCTACGGAGGACACTAATTACACATTGGGTTAAACTTCTGTTATATTATCGGTACTTCTGATCTAGTTTAATTTGTTATACATCGTCTATGAAGAATAGGCTGGATTTTCTTTAGGACTGTATTGCTACTGTTTTATTTTTAGCGTTTTAGTTAATATTTTAACCATGGCTCTAAGATCTTTGTTAAGTTAAATTACTTTCAAAGGATTAATTGCGAATTAATTAGAAGATTAGGAGAATTAATCATAGCCTGGTATCTGAAATGGTCTTGCAATAGAGTGTCGACAGCAGAAGTACTAATATAAAACAAATTAAAACAACAAACCTAACAGCACCTATTGAACACGATATAGACTGACGAAAAATTACCAAAGTAGTTAAAGGAGGAACATAATAAAAATGCCCGAAAAGGGAGATCTGGGTAGATGCAATAATTGGCGTGCAATAAAACTACTAAGCGTTATATCCAAAGTATTGACCAAAAAACCTTTTGGAAAGATTGAAGTAACCAAGTAGGTTTCCATGTCAAAGGCTCCACCATTGACCACATTTGCACTGTTACTAAAAATCATTTACTTTATTAAACTTGTCATGAAGGATACAAAGTTAAACTGGAACACCCAAGTGAAGTAACAGAGGAAATAGCAGCGGAAAGTAGAGTCAGACAGGGTTGACTACTATCCCTTACTCTATGTGTTATTATAATAGATTGGATAATGAGAAAAGTAACTGACGATCTAACAGGCATATCGCACGATAGATCGCACATCCCGTTCTAAACTGTAGGAAATAAAAATATTGAAATTTTACAGAAGAGCAAAAACAAAATATTTGTCTTAATTATTTCCAAATAAATATTATATTATATTTTAGTTAGTATAAATCCAACTTTTGTATCAGTTTTTTTCTGATTACAACCAGGCTAGATTAACACAGGAAAAAATTTATTAAACGAAAATAAAAACATAAAACGGCATTTTGATTTAAAGTAATACAGTTTTCGTCCAAAATTTAATATGTCTAATTGTCTTATCTTTAACACGTATTAGAATAAACTTGTAAACACATTTTAATGACCGTTATTAGTAAAATAAAAGGTAGTACTAGGATGTGACAAACAGTTAAACCTAAAGCAAAAAGAAATTAAAACAAAATAACAAACTCAGTACTTAGTAATTCTTTTTAAAAAAAAAATTGATTTAGAATAGCGTCAGCTTTTTTTTCTTTCGAACTAATACTTATTTCCATTTTAGTAACTTCTTTCCTTTTTCTTCACACATGTTAAACTTGAGGCATTAGCTACATTAATCCTTCTTAAAAACGAAAAAATAAATATTAAAGTCAGAATTAAAATGTCTGAGTACATGTGATAAGTAACTGATGGTCTAGCTTCGGACTCACATTCCAATTGATAATCTCTATGTAGCTGCGCTATAGTTCTACCACCATTAATTAACTCTTTACTCGTCTGAACCTTGAGATGGTGGCTTTCCACTCTCAGTATGGATTTAATATACTCTTATGCTCTCTCACGCCGTATTTTAAACGGTCACTATTTTTTTATGGTGCTTACCCTTAACATCGTGAACAACAACACCTAAAATAGAAGTTTTATCTCCAAGTATTATTGTTCTGCCATTTATATCGAGGTTAGGTACTCTTGAAAAAATTCTCGCACACAAATTTTTATTTTATTTGCTAAAATCTGAAAATAAAAGCTCTAATTTATCTTTCTGTGAACATTCTTTTTAACATAATATAGGTACTTTGGTATGATTTTCTCCATATTTTTGGAAAGAAAATCACGCTTTTTATTAATGTCGACTAAATTGTAATACTGGTTAAATATTTGCAATGGTTGTTTTTTAATAATTTTCGTAATGCACTGTAGTGCATTACGAAATGTAAAAGAGTTGTAATAGCGAATGGTATGCCAATTGTAACCAAAACTATCCAGAAACCAATCATCGGAAATAGATAATATCCCATCTGAACTATATAAGAAAGGTGGCCGCGATAGGATAATCGCACTACAGCAGCTTATAAAAGAAATATGGACACAAACATTTCTCCCCAATGATTTGAATACTTTGCACCATACACAAAAATGTATGAAAAAAATAATAGGAAAATACCAGGTTGGTTTCATAGGTGGTGAATTGACAATTCATCAGATTGCAACCCTGAAACAAATTTTAGAAACAACACTGAAGTATGGTATACATACTGGAGAAGACTCAATCTACAAATCCAATTTAGGATAGTAAAATGTTATATCCACTCTATTCTTCTTTATATTGCCGAATCTTGGACTGTTAATGTTGACTAATGAAAAAACTGAAAACTTTTAAAATGTGGTTTTTTAGAAGAATTTTGAAAATACCATGGACCGATCATATTACGAACGAAATGGTTTTATACAGAATAGGAAAGGACAGAAAACTTTTAACCACCCTTAAAAGAAAAAACACAGCATATTTGACGCACATATTTAAAAATGAGAAGTACGAGTTGCTGCAGCTGATTACGAAGGGTAAAATCGAAGGAACAAGAGGTCCTGGTAGACGACAAATATCCTGGATAAAAAACATTCGCGACTAGACCGGGTTAAACACACTGACAGTTTTGAAAAAAGCGGCAGATATAGACGAATTTGCAATTATTATGGGACAATGGGAATTACTGGCACAAGACCGACAAACATGGAAGGCAATAATAAACGCGGCAAAGACTCACGAAGAGTTGTAGCGCCATTGATGATGATGATGAACTTTCAATAGTGGTGTCGGCACTAAAAGAAGAAGAAGACTCATCACATATTTATAGACTACAAAACAGCCTACGACTCTGTTAATAGTAGAAAAATGTTCAAAGCAATGAAAAAGCTAGGAATACCAAATCAGTTGGTAAATTTAACAAAACTAACTCTTGAAAAGGTTAAATGTAGCGTACAAATTCAGGGAGAACTGTCTAAACCTTTTAAAACAAATAACGGGCTGCCCCATGGAGACCCTCTCTCCTGTATATTGTTTAATCTGGCTCTGAAAAACGTTATACGTATGTCACAAATCACAACTATGTTTCAATATATAATAAATCAGTGTAAATCTTTGCCGATGCTCATGATATCAATATTGTTGGAAGAACTGAAAACGCGGCACGAGAGATGTAAGTAGCATTAAAAGAATCAGGTACAAAACTTAGTTTAATAATAAACACCAACAAACCGAAGTTTATGAAAATAAGCACATAGTCTCAAATTCTACGACTACTTGTTATATAAAACGACGTCATCGAAGCAGTGAACGAATTTGTATACCTAAGAGCGCTCCTTATTACTTAAAATAATACTACTGCAGAGATAAACCACAAAATTTACACGGCCAACAGATGATATTTTGGGTTCAATCTCCTTCTTAAATCAACAATTATATCGATAAATACAAAAATAAAACTCTACAAAACAATAATACGCCCAGTTCTAACATATGGTTCAGAGGCTTGGATTCAGAGGCTTGGACTCTTAAACGAACAAAAAGTAATGAAAACATATTAGGATATTTTAAACGAAAAGTACTAAGGCAAATCTATGGAGCGGTGAATCACAATGGAGTATGGAGTAGACGATACAACTGCAAACTTTATAGAATATGCCAGGAACCAGATATCGTAAAAGATATTAAGATAGGACGTCTGTGATAGATCGGGCATGTAAGGCGGGTTGAACAAAATGGTCCAGTTAGAAAAACGCTCCTTGATAGGCCCACTGGTCAGAAAAGAAGAGAAAGACTCAGAACAAAGATTCTTGATAACTTCGATGAAGACATAAGAAATGTGGGAATACGTGCTTGGCGGAGAAAGGTGATGGATAGGGACGACTGGAGAGAAATTCTTGAGGACGCTAGGACTCATGCAGGGTTGTAAAGCCAGAATGATGATAATCTCAGTTTTAACCGTATACAGAACATTTTTCGGTAGTGGCGGCATAATTCGATTGGGCGGTATTGCTTGAAAAGGACACATTGAACTTGTGGTGGCGATTAGATGAATCGCAATTCACAGCACTTAGGCCACAATTGACCCATTGTGCATCCTCTCAGGGAGCTGTCGCCCTTAGCTCATTGTCCATCCTGCCATTTCTAGAGAGGTGGATAAGTCACCAGGAGACATCTCTCTTATGTGGGCATGTGTGGGCCAGGACTCGCCGAACGCGTACTCTCGTATTAACGATAACTCCGGACATTCACATAGGAAATGCTCTACAGTTTCGTCTTTTCGTTCACACTTCCTACTTGGAGGTATGTCCGCTAGCCCCAGTGTGTGGAGGTGTTTGCTTAGTTGTCAATGACCAGTTAAAAAACCATCTGCCAAACGTAGGTTTTTCCTGGTCATTCCCAAGTACTTCTTTGATGTTGACTCTTCAAGGTTACTTAATGTTACCCTGCCAAGTTTACATCCTTGCCCTTCTTTTCATCTTTTTACGGTTTGCGTATGGGACTGATATTTGACAATTTCTGCGATTGTTGTAGTTGACCAACCAAAAAGATCCCCAGGTCCTAAGGGTCTTAGGCCTGCCGCCTTCCTAGATAATTGGTCAGCAATGCGGTTGCCTTTATTCCTATTGTGTCTTTTAACCCACCTTAGGATAATGGTATTACTATTCGAAGCTTGAGTTAGTGACTCGTGACACTCCATTACCAAACCTGATCTGACACGTGGTCTATTCAAGGTTAGTAGCGCTTGTCTGCTATCTATGCAGATCATTATAGTTTTTCCTGCTATACCTTTTTGTGTTATTTTGTTTTGCGGCTATGGAGATACCAGTCAGTTCTGTCTGAACTACGCTGGCATTTTTGCCCATACCCCACTTTATTCTTAGGTTCAGTGATCTGGAGTATATTCCGCATCCTGAGCCGTCTTTTATTTTGGAGCCATCGGTGTATGACACCTAGCATATACATTAAAAACATTTTAGAAGATCATGTTTTGCAATTTGCATTGTATTGTATATGGCAAATTCGTTTTAATGCACGATAACACACGTTGTTATCTTGCTATTATAGCGAATGCTTACCTTAATTTTGTTCAATTTGAAAGAATATATTGGCCATAATATAGCCCGGATTTAAATCCAATCGAGCATTTGTGGGATATTTTAAAACGTCGCATTTGGAAAAGAAATTCTGGTTATATGACACTAAAACAACTAAGTTTTGCAGCTCAAAAAGAATGGAATCCAATTTCTCAAGTATATATTCAAGATTTAAAGGTTAAATACACAGTAGTCAATGCTTAAGGAGAGAATATTTGCTATTAATTTTATTGTTTTTTTTTTTAACAAACAATAAAATACAAATTGTCTTAAATAATACTAACTACTTTTTTTTTTAATTATTTACTTAAAACGCGTTTTTGGACACACGAACCCATCATATTAAATACAATAAAAGCATTGCTTTAAAAAAATATGAATTTAAGTGTTAATGACCTTTTATGTAAAATTATTATTAAACCCGTTTGATATTATCGACAGATTCAGCAAATGAATCATAAAACACCGGATAGGTATTATCTCCTATAAAAAAGTCACATCCCCCTTATTTATTATGCTTTAGCCGCTACCCGTCTGAGAAGCGGTTACGATAATATTCCAAAAAGGTACTCTGGACACGAGCGGCATATTCATCTCTGAAAACCGTATAATTACAACCGGAGACACAGGATAGATAATTTGGATTTTGTTAGGTTATACTTCCAAACCCATCAAAGTAACCACTGAATAAATTACTTCATTTCGTGGTAATTGAGACGAGTTTTTAGTGGAAAATAACTTAAAATTTTATCCCTATATTTTAAATCAAATTTACAGGGTCACCATAGGTTTTTTCATAAAATGTTATAACAATGTGTAGAGGAAAAAGGGTATTAAGTAAAATTTTTTGGAACTCTTTCGAAGTATCTACATATTTAAACAGACTAGTTTGTAATATTTTGAGCTGTATTCACAAGCCAATAACATAAAAATACTGCAAATGAGCAGATAGACTTCATATTGATTTCTGGATATTCATAGTATGTACACAGATCTACAGTGTGTCCGTAAAGTATGGAATAAATTCGATATTTCCTAAATGAAAAGCTTTTTTAAAACTATGGAAAATGTGAAATACACAAACTTAAGAACAACGAAAGAGTCCCCATATCAAATAGAGAAAAACTGCTACACATAATTGAAGACTTCTCTCAAAAACTATACACAAGTCAAAGAGAAGACCAAACGAACTTGAAAGCCACCGCATCACGCAAAATTATCTATCAACCAGGGTTTAGAGCTTATGCCAGAGATCACACGAAGTGAAATTCAAGACGCAATGAAAAATATAAAAAACAACAAAGCACAAGAAGCAGATGGAGTCGTAATAGAAGCTATAAAGATGGGTGGACATGCCCTTCTCAACCAAATAAAAATTTTGTTTAACCTTTGTCTAACAAATTATTGCATACTGGAAACATTGAACAATGCAGTAACAATTTTACTCCACAGGAAAGGAGACAAGGCGCACCTAGAAAACTGTAGACTAATCAGCTTACTAAACCACATCTATAAAATGTTTACCCAAATAATTACGATAAGACTAGAAAAAAAGTTGGATTTCAACCAACCCCGAGAAAAAACTGGCTTCCGCTCAAAATTCGAAACAAACGATCACCTACAAACAGTAAAAACCTTAACAGAAAAATCGATAGAATATAACTGATCACTGGTACTTATCTTCGTAGACTTTTACAAAGCCTTCGATACCGTGGAATTAGACAGCATTATAACTAATCTAAACAATAGTAAAATAGACTACTGGCTGAAAAGTTAATACAAACATTGTACCAAAACGCCACAATGCATGTAAAACTACATGATACCACCAGAGAAATTTATATAAAGCGAGGTGTGAGAAAGAGCGACACTCTCTCACCTAAATTATTTATAACGGTCTCCGAATACGCCTTTAAAATGCTAAAGTGGGAAAATAGAGGAATAAATGGGGAAATGCTCAACCATCTGCGTTTTGTTGGCGACATAGTACTTATTACCGAAGATCTGCGTGAAGTTAAACAAATGCTACGAGAATCAGAAAACATATCTTCAACAATAGGTCTAAAAATAAACATCAATAAGATCAAATTTATGACAAATTTGGTTTCCAGCGAATACCTAATCATCCAAAATCAAGTGGTAGAATTGACATATAAGTACATATATCTCGGTCATGAAATCAGAATAAGCAAGGATAATAACAATACGTTGCTTCGGCAACGTATGGTTCACTAACAGACATCTTTAAGAGCAACATCCCGATAGCTATAAAACGGAATACATTTGACCAATGCGTTCTTCATATTATGACATACGGAGCAGAAACTCTCACTCTCACAAAAACAACAGCACTTAACATACAAGTGGCACAAAGGCGCATGGAAAATCTATTCTTGGCGTAACGAAAAAGACAAAATAAGGAACCAAGACCTAAGGAAAAGAACAGTTATCACTAATGTCGTCGAAAGTATAGCCAAGCTGAAATGGAATTGGCAGGTCATATAGCGAGACTGAAAGACTCAAGTTGGGCCAAAAAATTAATTTACTGGTGCCCAAGAGAAGACAAATGCAGCAGAGGACGACCACCAACACGCTGGATAGATGACATTAAACAAATATCCAAGAAATGGCAACAAGACTCACAGAACCGTAAAGCGTGGCGAAAAATGGGAAAGACCCATGTCCATCAATTGACGAAAGAGGTTGCATGATGAGTAACTAATATTGTGACGATAAACGTGGCCATTGAAATAAAATTTAGTGCCTCCAATGACCTCTTGCGAGCTTTCATACATTCGTCCCATACGAATAATTTGCATACATGTAAAATCTTTGCCATTGCGCTGTTTGGTAATATTGTAAGCTGGTCTTTTATTGTTTGCATGTTCAATATTAATCTAATAAAGCTGCAGCTATTTCAGATAAGGTTAACGGCTACTTGATTTGGGATTTGATCCTCGCCAATAACAATAAAGAAATTGAGAATGATTTTTTCGTCGCTCCCAGAGCATTAATAAAGTAAATTCTACCAGCAAGTAAATTCCATCCAACATTGACAGCTTATGTTAAAGTATCTTTAAATAATAAAGCAATCCTATATTGTTCATTCAATTATCAAACATCTATATGAAACATTTCGGCCAATGTTTGAATACCGAACTGTTATTCTCTTTGCAACTCGTTGTTAAATGCATTACGATTGGACCATTGGGTGATGTCGTGCATAAACACAACCATATTTTTGCTATCAATAAATAAATATACGTCTTTTATCACATTTATATCACATTTTACGATCCATTCATAAAAATTTTTTAAAGTATGTTAACAATTTGCACTCTATGCTCAGCCCGATACAAAAAATTTAAAACCAACAAGTATCAGTAATATATTTTGTATCTAGAAGTAAACTTAACTAGTGAAAATTCATTGTTTTTTAATAGAACAGCAATCCCAGATATAAGTATTTGGAAAATCCGTACAGAAAAAAGAAGGCACTGGAAAGAGTTGTGTGAACAGCTGGATGAGGACATCTGGGGTCAGGGATACAAGATCGTCATGAAGAAGTTCCATGCATATTCTCGTTACGAAATGCCTATGGACAAGAAGCTTGAGGTAACAAGAGAGCTCTTTCCGGACGGCAGATGTCATGGTGTATGGAGGGATGAAGGAGCTGAGCGAGCTGTACCCTTTACCATGGATGAACTTATCGAGGCATTGGCTTCACTGAAGACTCGTAGTTCCCCAGGACTAGATCAGATACCACCTGAGGCAGTATAGGGTCTAGGACAAATGGAACCTGCGTGGCTTCTGGAACAGATGAATGCACTGCTGAAAGGAAGCAACCTTTCCTGAGCCTTGGAGGACATCGAGGTTGATACTGCTTCCCAAAGCTAGGGAAAAGTATCGGCTCATCTGTCTGCTTCCATGCATCAGTAAGCTGTATCAAAGGATACTGCGAGTACGCATAGACGACATGATAGAGAGGTCAGGTGGTTTATCAAGGAGGCAATTTGGTTTTTGTAAAGAGAAAGGCACGATTTATGCAATCATGAGTGTACTCGATGCATTGCCCAACAGAGGGGATGAACATCGCTGGGCGGCCCTGCTGTTGTTTGATGTTAAGAATGCATTCAATACGTTGCAGTGGAACGAGGTAATGAAGGCAAAGGAGGAAAGGAAATGTCCTGGTTACCTGATGAATGTTTTGGCGGAGTATCTGTCCGAGAGAAGGATTATGGTGGAAAAGGGCACGATCGTAGTTATGACGGCCGGGGTACCCCAGGGATCTGTCTTGGGCCCGACGCTATGGAATTTGGCATATAACGGGGTTATGCACTGCGAATACGGAGAGGGTACAACCCCCTTCGCATTCGCGGATGACCTCGCTGTACTGGTAGTGGCCCGGGATGAGCCAGATCTCAAATACCGGGTTCGAAACGCAGGCGGCGTCGTAAAGAAATGGATGACGCAGCACGGACTGAAACTTGCGACACAGAAAACCGAAGCCATCATTCTGATGGAGACAAGGAACAGGCAAAATATTGAATTAAAATGTGCGGAGCATATCTAACACCCAAGAAACAAGTAAAGTATCTAGGAGTGACATTGCACCAGAATGGAAAATGGGGGAAGCACGTACTGGAGGTGGTCCGGAAAGCTGCGAATAGTGCGGCTGCGTTGGGGAGGGTGATGCCGAACATTGGAGGACCGAAATCCGAAAGGAGGAGGGTCTTACACGGTGTTGTACAGTCGATCGTCCTCTACGGGGCACCAGTCTGGAGCGAGGCGGTAGAGATAACGGCCTATAGCAGTCTCATGACACGAGTAGACAGAACAAGTCTGTTGCGAGTGGCATGCGCCTACATGACTGTGTCTGCGGCAGCCTTGTGGACCATCACTGGATGTGTTCCGTTGCATGTTTTGGCGGTGGAAAGAAAAGAGCTTTATGAGAGAAGAAGTCCAAACCTTACTGTGGCCGAGAGAAGACAAAAAAGGGAAAGTCAGTTAAAAGACGGCAAGAAGAATGGAACAACACGTAAGATGTGGCACAGTGGACGAAAATGCTGATCCCGAACATAAGAGATTGGGTGAACTGTGGCCACAGGCGACTGGATTATTTCCTGACGCAGGTGCTCACAGGACACGGGTGTTTTAGGGCCTAGCTCTATAGGATCGGAAAGGCTGATACAGACGAATGCCTATACTGTGGATACTCGGACACTGTGAAACATACGATGTTAGATTGCAGCAGATGGATAGTGGAAAGGAACAGAATGGAGAGAGAGGCAGGTGTGAATTTTGTTACAGTGAGAGAAATGATTGAGAGAATGATTGAAAAGAAATTAGTTTGGAATAACATACACAGCTATATCCGTGCAGTGATCAAGAAAAAGGAAGAGGAAGAAAGACTGCTGAACCAACGCTAAAGGTAAGAGTGAATGATGCTTAAAGGTGAAGCTACAAAAATGGGTACACTGTATGAGTTAGAATGCGTAAGTCAGAATGTGGGGAAGGAGGAAATGCCCATCTGGGAATGATGCCGAACTAGGAGCGATGAGTGTCTTCTACGCGCTACCTGGAACGAGACAGGGAGCCTCCTTGCTGATGAATAGAGTGTGGATGTGTATAAATGGAGAATGAATGAATAAAGGTAGTGATTTGGAAGTGATGCCGGCCTTACAGCGGCCATTCCGCTTCCGGATCGCTGGATGACAGTGGAGGGTCTGGTTTAGCAGGTAGGCGTTCGGCACAGACTCGGCGACGAAAGGGCATTTTAAAGTATCTCGGGAACTATCGCCGGGAGTACGAAAACGAATCCTACACTAAAGTTAGTCAGGCAGCGTCCTGGACTGAGATGTCTTTTGAAGATTCCAGACCCCCCCTCTATAAAGACGAAAAAAAAAAAGATATGAATATTTAGATAACTACTGATGCAGAATGTTATTGTACCAATATTATTTTATTACAACAGTCCTTACTGAAATGTACATATAGTAGTCAGAATTTATTGTTAAATATTTACCACAAAACACCACAAACAAAGAATAAAACTATTTTAGATACAGGACACCATTATGTCCTGTATTATAGTAAGTGATATGTTAAAAAAAATTATAATGGTGTCCTATATCCAAAATAGTTTTAATTTTTGTTTATGATGTTTTGTAATTTGTGCAGTTTTTGTAATTTGTACAATACCGTCCAATAATCATATACAATAAGATTGAATGCCCATCTTTCTACCATCTGCATCGTGTCAATTTTTTTTTCTATATTATTAAAAAATATATTTCAAAATACCCTTAATAGATTTTATATACCTTATAAAATAATCTTGGTAAATAGTTAACATTTTTTTAAATATTATAATTATAATGTATGAACTATAAGATTGCATAAGTTTTATAAAAGCAACTAATTAAGGGTTGATTAACAAACGTAATATATTGAATGAAATTTGCCACTAAACCAAAATTAATCAATTGAAGTGAATTAACAGTATGGCAAGGATAAAGCAGTTTGAATTATGTGGAGTTGCGGTTGATTACCCAATTTTGAAGTACGGAACTTTATTATTTACTACAATATACTGCACTAGTTATTTTAAAGATCTGAGTTCCAGCAAACATTTGTGTTATTAGGGAATTTAGCCTTTCACGCTAATGATTTATGGTGGTTATCACTTTAAATCATACAATAGGTAAGTTCACATTATATTGGGCACATGCAGGCCGTGATTTAAAATTGTTTCTTACTAAGAAACAATTTTAAACCACGGATAAACCATGGATTATCATCATCATGCAACGTCTTATGTCCACTGCTGGACATAGGTCTCTCCCATTTTTCGCCACTCTTCACGGTTCTGTGCTTCTTGTTGCCATTTCTTGGATATTCGTCTAATGTCGTCCATCCAACGTATTGGTGGTCGTCCCCTGCTGCGTTTGTCTTCTTGTGGGGGCTAGTCAATTAGTTTTCTGCCCAATTCCATTTCAGCTTGGCTATACGTTCGACGACATCACTGATACCTGTTCTTTTCCTTAAGTCTTGATTCCTTATTTTGTCTTTTTTTGTCAAGCTGAGAATTGATCTTTCCATGCGCCTTTGTGCCACTCACGTTTTTAGTGCTGTTGTTTTTGTGAGCGTGAGAGTTTCTGCTCCGTATGTCATAATAGGAAGAACGCGTTGGTCAAATGTCTTTCGTTTCATAGCTATCGGGATGTTGCTCTTAAAGATGTCTCTTAGTGAACCATACGCCGTCCAAGTAAGTGTTATTCGTCCTTGAAATTTGCAGGTCTAGTTGTCCATGCCTAAATCCGTGTTCGCTGGGAACTAAATTTGTCATAAATTTGGTCTTACTGATGTTAATTTTTAGACCTATTGTTGAAGATACGTTTTCTAATTCTTGTACCGTTTGTTGTGCTTTACCCAGTTCTTCGGTAATAAGTACTATGTCGTCGGCAAAACGTAGATGATTGAGCATTTCTTTATCTATTTTTATTCCTCTATTTTCCCACTTTAGCATTTTAAAGGCGTATTCGGGGACCGTTATAAATAATTTAGGTGAGAAAGGGTCGCCCTGTCTCACACCTCGCTTGATATAAATTTCTCTGGTTGTATCATGTAGTTTTAGATGCATTGTGGCGTTTTGGTATAATGTTTGTACTAACCTTGTGAGCCGGTAATCTATTCTACTATTGTTCAAAGCAGTTATAATGCTGTCTAATTCCACAGTGTCGAAGGCTTTGTGAAAGTCTACGAAGATAATAACCAGTGGTCTGTTATATTCTAGCGATTTTTCTATTAAGGTTTTTAATGTTTGTAGGTGATCGTTTGTTCCGAATTTTGAGCGGAAGTCAGCTTGTTCTAGAAGCTGGAAGAAATCTTACTTTTTCTCTAGTCTTGTCGTAATTATTCGGGTAAACATTTTATAGATGAGGTTCAATAAGCTGATTGGTCTATAGTTTTCTAGGTGCGCTTTGTCTCCTGTTTTGTGTAGTAAAATTGTTACTGCATTGTTCCATGTTTTTGGTATGCAACAATCTGTTAGACAAGGGTTAAACGACATTTTTATTTGGTTGAGAAGGGCATGTCCACCCATCTTTATAGCTTCTACTTCTATTACGACTCCATCTTCTCCTGGTGCTTTGTTGTTTTTTATCTTTTTCATTGCGTCCTGGATTTCGCTTAGTGTGATATCTGGCATAAGCTCTGAACCATGGTTAATAATTTTGCGTGATGCGGCGGCTTCCAAGTTCTTTTGGTCTTCTCTTTGGCTTGTGTACAGTTCTTGATAGAAATCTTCAACTATGTGTAGTAGTTCTTTTCTATTTGATGTGGGGACTTCTTTTTTGTTCTTTAGTTTGCGTATTTCCCATTTTCCATTGTTTAGTCGTCTTCTCAGGACTTTCAGACTTTTATTCTCTTCTATAGTTCGCTGGACATTTTCATTCTTAAATTTCCTTAAATCTTTCCTTATAGCTTTTAATTCTACTTTGTTTATTTTTCGCAGTTCTTCTTCGTCAATACTTTCTTTTTCTTTGATTTTTCTTCTCGTTTCCATTAGTGGCTTTGTTTCAATGGTTATTTTTTCGTCTTAACGTCTTTTTGGGCAGCATTTTACTTGAGCCTTTCGAATAGCTTCTCTGATATTTTTGTTTAGGGCATTTACATTATTCATGCATTCATTTTTTTGTAGGATTTTATTGATATTGCTTTGATGTTTATTTAAATTCGTTGGATCGTTCCATATTGGGTTGGCTTTCTTGCTAATAATTTTGGATCTTTCTGTTATTAAGTCTAATTTTAGTTTGGCTCTTACTATTCTATGATTGCTGCCTATGGTAAAGCTATTAAGGACTGTGAGATCGTTGAATATATATTTTTTGTCAGTAATTATGTAGTCTATCTCGTTTTTGGTCTTACCATTTGGGCTTCTCCACGTCAATCTTCTGTGATCTTTTTTAGAGAACTATTCATCTGGTATAGATTTTGTTGTAATAGAAATTCTAGTAGTGTTTGTCCACGTTCGTTTTTCCCTTTGGATCCAAATTTACCTAGCGCTGTTTCCTGTTCATCCTTCTTTAGACCGATCTTTGCGTTAAAGTCACCGCATATAATCGTGCAGTGTGTTGGTGTTTATTTCAGTGACGCAGAGATGTCATCGTAGAAGTCTTTAATCTCCTCATCCGGATGGTCCGTTGTTGGTGCGTATACCTGAATAATCTTTATTTTATACCTTCGGTTTAGCTTTACGAATACATAGGCTATGTGGATATACTTCTTGTAATTACTATGTCATCTGCAAGTCTTTTGTGTATAAAGAAACCGACTTCCCCGATTGATTCGGTTTCACTACCTATACTGTAAAATATATGCCCTGATTTTAGTGTTGTCAGGTTTTCTCCATGTCGTCTTACTTCACTGACTCCAATAATACCCCATTTTACTTTTGACATCTCGATTTCCATTTCAGTGAATTTTTCTTCAGATAATAATGTTCTGGCATTGTAGGTACAGAAAGTAGTATGAAGTAAAAAGTGTTAAAGGTTTTTTCGTCTTCCGTTTTTTGTCCCCTGCCCCCGAATCCTTGGGACAGACTGATAAATCAGTGTGGGAGTTTCGATTTCTCGCTATGCTCACCTGGGGTACATCCGCTTTTGTTTTAAAATCTGACATTTTGTTGGGAGGTATTTGCCTTGAAACACCACGCTGGCAAGGCGGGTTGGTGAGTTTTTAATTTAGCCGCTCATTGTGAGTACCGACGCTGTTTGAAGCCCCCCGTTCCGGGTCAGCCGCTTCTAGGTTTGTGATCTTATACTACACCTAAAATCAAGGGTTGCCAACTCCACCATCTTCGCCGTACCGAGAGTATTTTTCGTCGCCTTGGATGCCGTTCTGGACTTCACCTGGACAAGGGACCCTTAGCAGGTGCTAGCTTCCCGGGTCAAGAAGCTTCTGGAATCTGGGGGGAAGGCAGGGATTGATTCACTTTCCCTGATAGGACTATCCAATAGAATCCAAGAGACTCCAAAGGAATTGCTACCCGCTACCCGTATATCTACTAAGTTAGAACAAATCTCCTTAGACTTTTAAATTTGTCGTTTGCTTGTAAAGTTCTATCCTCTCCAGATAACCCAGTTTACCATAATATTTATAACAATCGTTTTTGTTACTATTTTTAATCTCACTCTCTTAATGGAATCCGCCTTTGTATGAACAAATTAACCGATTACTTCATAAAAACAGGAATACTACAATATACCACCCTACCGAAAATACTCCTCATAAGTGTACTGTAAATAAGATATAAATATCGACCAGCCATAATACTAAATCACTTCAAAGACATTATGGAAAACTTTAATATCAACCAACAGATCTGCGATACATTAAAAACAACTAATGAAATGGGGCAGCAATTTTTTTCTAATTCTTATAATGCTAAATTTAAGCTGCATAACAACTGAACTATCTCAAAAATTCAGAACTGTACGTAACTTTCGAAGATCTAAAAGTCATTAACAAAACGTACCAGACAAAGAATACCCCCATTACTCCTAGAAATTCTACGTGATTAAAAAATACTTATGGCATACAACTAGGAGGCGAACGTATCACAAAAGTTTTAAAAACTCTTGATAATACCTGTTTCTTTGAATAAATTACACCAGAAAATGGAATAGTGCCATTATAAAAACATTGCATAAAAAAAGATGTAACAGATATTGGAAACTACAGACCTATTAGCTTGTTCTCTTATGTATAAAAGCTCTTTATGAGAATAATTACCAACAGACTGAGAGCTAAGCTAGATTTTCATGAACCTCTAGAGCAAGTAGGTTTCAGAAATGGCTTTGGGACTAATGACCACCTACAAGTAATAAAATCATTGATAGAGAAAGTTGTAGAATACTATAAGCCATTAATATAAATGTTTGTAGACTTTAAAAAAGCATTTAACTTATTCCAAAATAGTTAAATGTTTACACAACTCTTCTCCGAAAGAAAATGTTGAAGTTAACATAAATTTAGAGTTTTTGAACAACTTGAGGTTGACATAGTTCTTATTGCAGACCGGATAGATCATGCCTACCAACTTTATTAAGAACTTTAGAGCGCTTATACAGAAGTTGATCTTAAAATTAACTTTTTCAAAACACAATACATGACCAACCTTGTACTGGCCAAAAACAAGGCCAGTAGACTCAGAGACAAAGTTTCAAAACAAATAGTTAGGCGGAAAAATGGTGTTATGGACGCCATTAAAAGAATTACAACGCTGAAATGGAACTGGGCAGAACATGTTGCCAGAGTCAGAGAAAGAAGATGGACCAATAAAATTGTAAAATGAACACCTAGACACGATGCTTATCGTAATAAAGGACGTCCTCCAACAAGGTGGGTCGGACTATATCAACCATATCTAGCACCACTGTATTCAAGGTGCTCAGGATCGGATACATTGGAAGCTTATGTTCAGCAGTGGATTTATATCGGCTTTTAAATAAAATATATATATATATATATATACATATATATATATATATATACATATATATATATATATATTATATTATATTATGTTTAAAAAAAATTCTACAGTTTTGCTTTACTACTGTTAGTCAAAGATGCAATCTGATACGCTTTGCAGGTTAAATTATGGACGGTAAAATATTCGAAAGGATTTATCCAGCGTGATAGCGACAATGAATTCATCACAAAATTGGTTGTAAAATTCTAAAATGAAATAATATTTTCAATCAATGCTTCCGTTTCCAACGAGTTTAAAATACCGATAGGTCTATTGTTTGTTTTGGTATTCAACAATATTTACACATAATCTGTGAGGATTAGGCAGTTTAATTTTAATATCGATCTAATACTGTCACAATGTAACAATGCAAAAATACATTGTCCTTTTAAGACGTTTTATAAATATTTTCCTAAATTAAATATGAGGTTAAGTAAGCCACAATAAATTGATTGTAATGAAAATTTCGATTTCCACACAGAAAAATGCGGTTTCTTCCACATAGAAATTATTGCATTTAGAGAGTGTTTTATATATATGCATCTTCATCATTCCTTTCTGTTGTTGGGTTGGGTTTTGGTCAACCCAGTCAGTATTTTGGATCTTTGAATTTTACAGTGGTGTACTAATTTTTTTAATTTTTAAATTTTTCTGATAAACCATTTTTATATATATATATATATATAATATATATATATATATAAATATATATATATATATACATATATATATATATATATATATATATATATATATATATATATATATATATATATATATATGGATTTGCTGTCATTTTGAGTCACTTCTTGTGTGTTTCCCGATTGCTTGTGGTGTTTTGTTTTTTTTTTTCGACAATTTTGTAAATTCTTTTATTTATAAGTGATAGTAAGTAGTAATTTTTTGTCAAAATCTTTGTTAGCAGGTTTTTTCTTCCTCTAGTTCTAGTGCATTTTTGTTGTAGCAGGTGTTTCGGGCTCTATCATATAATGATGTTATAATTCCATTTTGGATGTATACTTGGTGATTTGAGTGCGGATTTAGTGTATAGATTATTTATAAACTATTAATAAATGAAACCATACAGTTTTAAGAGTTAAAATTAGTGATTCATAATATTTTGCGATGAGTGTTTTATTTTAAAATACTACTATTACTGGCCAACCTATACATCCTGAATATCAGCAACAGCAAATTCAGTAAGCATGCTCAAATTATTTTTTCCCACAAAATTTTCAACCAAAAATAGCACCAATTTTACAAATTATACCAATTCTAATATAATATCCTTTTAACTAAGTAGTATTACAATCTTTCCCAAATTTTCAATGCAATCCTAAAATAAATTCCATATTAACTACAACTTAAAATGAAACTTTTGATTTTTTTATTATGACATATCTTCAGGGAAAATCAAGGATACTAAGCTACCGGAAATTCACGACTAACAAACCATAAAAAACTACCAAAAACCTAAAAGAAATCTCACGTCTCCAACAGAAAATAGAAACACAGTAGAAACTAGCATCAAAGTGCAGGTTCTGCAAAATAAAAATAAAAATGACAACAAAAGCAATTCAGAAAATATTAACAAAACTCTAAAAATCTCTTTCCCTTGACTAATTTTTATATATAGCGTTATGTTATACTAAAATAAAATGGTTAAAAATCCAACGAAAGTGACAGAAACAGAGACATACCATTGCACAGCATTACAAAACAACACAATAAAAATCAATTATGACGTAGACAAGCCATAGCTAATACAACCAGCTCTGACTTATCAACAGCGCAACACACCAGGGCCATAAGATAAAAAGAAGGCCACAGCATCCAGAAAGCAACAAAATCATTCAAGAGGCCTACACAGCACATACCGAGGCTAGGAAAAAAGTGAACAAGAAAAAGCATCAATATTTTCAGAACATCTTTCGTACGTATTTGGTGCACCTGAGCTTAACAAAAATAACAACGAAGATCAAGTCAAAAGTATCATAAGATTAGCCTTTTACCCGATTGTTTGGAAGTTTGCACAAATAATTATGATTAGTAAACCAAATAAACCGCTAAGCTTTACCACCTCATACAGGCCAATCAACAGACTTATTTTTTTTAATTTTAGCTTTAATATTACTTTCAAATTTAATTTAACATTAATTTAGTTTGTCAGTGTTAGTATTGGGAGTGTTATTAGTGGATAAGTTCTCCTCTCATTGATCTAAAATACTCACGTTTAGTAATAGCTTTCAATGGCAGATCGTAAATTTATAATAATGGAGATAAGAAGATATTTTTTAAAAGTTAAGACAGGTGCTTATTATCATTTTCTTTATTTTTATCTTCATGAGGAGCATTTTAGTCATCGCTTATTACATTTCTGTACCATAAGTTTCTACCGTAAGTGCAATAATGGCTCGAAAAAATTCTAATTAGGGTGGGCCATGAATTCCCTTAAGTTATACAAGTTCTATGTGGTGTAGTCAGGACGTTGAATGACACGAAATTTATAGCTTTACATTGTCAGTTTAAAGTTTGAATAGGCCAATAGTTTGCTTTGAGAAAATTAAGTGAAAATCTGATTAGATTCAGCAAAAAGCAAAAAATATCGAATATTATTTTTATAACTATGTAAAAATATATAATCATAATAATAATTTTTAGAATGCATTACAGTTTTTCATAATAGACAAAATTTTAATAGTTTTTAGAAAATAAGTCAGACGGTGCTATTAAACAAATATTTAAGTTAAAGGGGGTTTACCGTGAGAATAGTCTATAGCTGAGAATGGGCAATATGATACAAAATTCCATTTTTTTTATCATCGCGTCATATAAACCGACCGTATTTCAACCAGTGGGTTTATTGTACATCTTGTATGAATTCATAATACCCATTCTAGGATTCTGATTTAATAAGTCCAGAGGATGGGTACCAGATGCACTTAGTATCTTTTAGCCACCAAATCCAACTAATAATTTGAAGATTTCTATTGGTGTAAACTTAAAATAATACACCATAACCTGTTTTATTTAATTTGTATAAGTGAATTAAAAAGTCCACAGTACCACTTCAGATATGTTTTTATTATTTACTATTAATTAAACTCTGTTTTTTAGAACAAAATTAGTGTGACTTAAATCCAAAATGTCACATAAGAAGTTAAATAGTCGTTTTCAAGAGATAGTAGCTTCTTTGAATCATTATATTGAACAGAAACGTGATAATAACGCCCCATATTTTACCTTTGACTACTGCTAACGAAGTATTTAATGTATTTTTATATCATTTTGTAGATGCTTAAATTATACATTCTTGTTTTAGCGTAAAGCTACAGCTTTAAATTTACGTATTTCAACTATTAGTTATATCTCTTAGGCCACAAAAACTAATACATCTCTAACAAAACGTATTAGGCCTAAAAAAATACCAATACTGAGACAATAATTACACCAATAAACCAAAATTTGTGATGCAGTTTATATTATTATGAACAAAGTAGTGTACTTTTCGTTAAATGTCATGAAGTGTATTAAGTTAAAAAGATTTTTTTAACTAAATACATTTTATGATATCTATAATATATTAATTAATATGATATATAATAACATCAAAAAGTGTTAATAGACATCAGAAGACTTGTAACAGAAAAGATAAGAAGGAGAAAGCTTTTTTAAAACTCTCTACCTTATTGTCTACGTTTCATATACCTGCAGCAGTAAACACAGCTCTATAATGTCTCAAGTATTAACTGATGTTCAACTTCGGATGACAGAAATTTTTATGTTAACAAAACTGGTCCTGGTAATTTCAGTGCGTTTCCTAATTTCTTCTAAATAGTCCAGATACTGTTTATTAATCTTCCTATATATATGAAGGTGTGAACGTTTTTAGTATCTAGTACATGTTTCGCATTTAGGTTCCACAATCAAAAACTAGAGTTGTAATTTTTAAACTGGATCCTGACAGGACATTCATTAGTGTCTGTAGATAGTCTTTCAATTTAGCCAGTACCACAGTGTCGTCTGCGTATCATAGATTATTGACTACAATTCCGTTGATATTGTGATCCTTTGGGATATTGTTACGATAAATAATGACGTGTCATATGACTCAAAACTGTAAACATATTTATTACTAATATCATTTCTATTCTAGTTATTTCGGCGCTCAGTTAAAAGACCTGTTTACCTGAATTACAACGAGTCACCCACGACTTGAAATTTCCAGAAGCAGGCCGAATAAAACCAGTCTGAGCGACCTTCTGGGCTATTCGATGAAAAATCGCGGATATTCCGGAACTAGCGGCATTTTATATTTAAAGAGGAATTTTGTTGTTAACATAACAGTTAGTTTTTGAACATCGCGTCGAGTTTTTAAAATGTAACGCACTTTAAATAAACTTATAAGTGTTATAAGTGTAGAACCTTTAATAATAAATAAATAAAAACAATAAATTAGAATAATAAAAACATTACAATATCCTGTAAAGACTCATTTATAATTTATTCCGCATATACGTTAAAGAGAAGCGAAGACAGGAAGCATGACTGACGTACTTCTAGTTTTATGCGGATGTAGATAGTGTTTTCATTTGAAATACGAACAAACCTATTATGGTCTAAGAGTGGTTCTAGTGGAATAGAAATTTTTAAATCTCCACCACTATTTCTGCGTCCGACCCTTCTACAGTTTACACACGCCTTGGTCGACTGTTTCCTCTACCTCGTCCCTCCCGTGGTTAACTTCGAAAGATACTTCAGGCCTCTATCTGAGTATCATATGGCCAGAAATCATCATCTATTCGGTATCCTTATTTTAGTTACGATGTTACTATGTTCTGGTCTAACATTATTGTCGTTCACATTATGTTTAATAAAATATCTCCCTAGCTTTTAAAATTACAGAGAAAACGGCAAACACGTAAAACGGTCAACTCTTAACACTAGCATTACAAACCCGAAACGTGGCTTACTCCAAGAGATTATGACTGGTGCGCGTCACGATAATGATTCGTCTGTTTTCTTGGAATCTGTTACTGATTTACTATCTGATTATCTGTTACTACAATACTGGCTTGATTGACAAATATTTTAGTGATGGTAGCGACTGCATGAATGCACAACTTGTACCTTATTGTGAGCACTCTGATTCTAACAGTGAAGAAGAACCAAGGAGAATTAAGAGAAGAAAAAGGTGTCAGGTAAATAAAGCTACATGGAAAGATCAAATAAAAAATCTTCACAGAAAAAAGGCCAACAGTATACTGGACCTAAAAAATTGAAGGAAAATGGGAAAGAACACAAAAAAATAAACGAGTTCTTAAACCTGGATGCAAATATAGGACAACTGATAAAAGTGTTTTAAAATGTAGCGAAGTTTCAGAAAAAGAAAGAAAAACTATAATTGAAATGTTTTGGAGGATGACTTGGGGGGAAAAAGGGTTTTCGTGAGAATGGTCTTGTACAAGAGATACCCACAAAACGGTCAAAAGACATAAAAGACCCATTATTAACAAGAAGAAAAAGCAGAATGCTATTTAACTTGAACTTGACTAACGAATGCCGCGTGAGAGTTTGTAAAACGATGTTTCAAAATAATTTGTGTCTTATTAAAATAACTATCTGGAACTGGAAAAAAGGCAAAGAGAATATTTCTTACAAAACAAATCAACACGCAACAAAAAATCCCTGACGAAGTAGAAGTGAAATCACTTAAAGAGTTTTTAAACAATATTCCAAAAATTGAATCCCATTATTGCCGCAAAAGTTCGGCCAAGCTTTATTTGTTGCCAGAAAGGACATCAAAAAAAGCCTTGTACAATTTCTACACATTAGACTGGTGCACGCCACGGAACACCAAACCTCCGTCAATTGCTAAATTTAGCAACACTTTAAAAATTGAAAATATATCTGTTTAAGCCAAAAAAAAAGATGAATGCGAAAAGTGCCCCTCTCACAAACTTGAAAATATAGCTGACATAGAACACAATGAGCACATAGAAAGAAAGAATGAAGCTAGACTTGAAAGAGTACAGGATAAAAATACAGAAGAATTCGTATTCAGAATGGACAGGCAATTTGTGTTATTGGCACCTAAATCTAATGTGTCATCTCTATATTATAAAACTAAGATATGCACGCACAATTTCTGTATATTTAATATAAAAAATAAAGACGGATTTTGTTATCTCTGAAACGAGACCGAAGGTGGGTTATCGTCTGACAATTACGCTACCATAATTGTCAAGTTTATTACGAAGAAACTTTTGCCAAGTATTCACAGATAACCTGGACAGGATACTTTAAATTATATTGTACAGCGATGGATGTACAGCGCAAAATAGAAACGTAATATTGCCAAATGCATTACTAAACGTGGCAACATTAAACAATGTCACAATTCAGCAAAAGTATCTACAAGTATGCCATACTCAGATGGAAGCGGACTCAAATGCATGCCACCATATAAAGGAAACTGAAAAACAAAATAATTTATGTACCAGCTGAATATGCAGAAGTTTGTATTGGAGCTCGCAAACATCCTAAATCTTACAACGTATCTTACCTAACCCATGAATTTTTTAAATCTTTCGCAAGCTTACAGTTTCGCAAGTCAATAAGACCAGGAAAAGCCATAGGAGATGTCAAGGTACTTTTAGTTTTAATCTTGTTTGGCCTTCTGCAGACACAGACGAAAAGATGAAAACATTATTAATGTTTTGTTTTTTTAGGTCACAGATATTCGTGCCCTACAATATAAACAAGGAAACCTGTACTTTATGTTACGGTTTACAGATGCAAAGCAGTGTTGTTCGGTGCTGCCACAGCGATGTGATAAAAAGGTCTCAGTTAAACTTATTGAAAGCTTACCGAATCTTCATGAAAATCGGCTTAAAATAAGTATTATAGTCGTAAATTCAAAGACTTACAACAACTAAAAAGTACCTTGCCGGTGGACTACAAGGACTACTACGACAATGTGCCACATGCAGACTGATAAATAAAATACTCTACTATAAAATAAAATAATATTATACAATAAATGGTATAATAAAAATAAAATACTTGATTATAAAATAAAAATAAACATATACTTATAGATTGATTTCATTTTTCTAAAGAGGTTCCATATTACGATGCAGAGAAAAGTGGGCAACTTCCGAATATTTACTATTTTCTTTTAATTACAAACAGGGTAACTCCAAAAATTTAAATAATTGCTATTTATTCAAAATATTTTTTATGCTTTTTAGTAACTTCAAAGTGCAAAATAAATAGGCAACAAACAGATTTTTGGAATATTGATATTGTAAGTATTAATTTTTTAAGAAGTTTTTTTGTGTTCCTGTAAAGTTTTAAAAAACGGAGTTAGGCGCTGTGCAAGTTAAGCCAGCGATATTATTTATTTTATTTTGATTTTCCCGCAGTTGTAATTATTGGCGGCAGCGACGTAAATAATTGTTGGTTTAGCCACCATTTTATAGATCTAATATGTAACAATAAAACACTGAAAACTTTGTTTTCAAAACTTCCATGAATTTCCATTAAGTAACGGTCGAATCCATTAATTATTTAAAATCTAAAATAGTTGTCTTCACATGTTTCTGTCATCCATCGATAAAAGTATCGGTATAAATGTTTAAGACATTCAAGTAGCCGCAGTCCAGGGACGTATTGCAATGTTGGTTGTTTCAACGACACAAAATTTATTGGCCTAAGTATCAAATCATAAAATAACAATGTGTAATTATGTATATAGTCAAAGAACAGAGAAATATGATTTTCTATTAACGTTCAACGATGACGTCATATAAATAAAACTATTAAAGTTTTAAACGAAAGTTAATAATTTATAAGGAAAAACTAAATTGTTTTAACTGAAATAATCAGCACATTAGAGTTTATTTCTTCTGCAGATGAGCTCTCATCATCGTCACTATCCAACAGATCAATATTAAATTGTCCAGTGTTTAAAGTTTTATTTTCTAGTCATGGTAATTACATGCTTTACTGCTTTTTTTCTGTCGGTACTTGTTATCTTTGATAGTTCATATCAAATTAATTCAATTCCTTTTGCGTAAAATTTTAGAAAAATATTTTTCCTACGAATTCGTACTTGTCCTTATTTATAACTTACCTTTATATTATTTATTTATAATATATTATTGTATTATTTATTCTTACTTATAACTTGTCCCCAAATAAGTACTGTTGAATTAAAAATGTAAAAATAAGGTCGTAACCTTAGAACACCATGGTCATGTTCTGTTTTAATCGTGTCCAGTATATATTGTTTAATATAATTTTTAGTACGATGTACTTTAAGTAATTGTTTCTTATTATAATTCTGTTTAAAATACAAATCATTATGTGATAAAAAATCTTGCAGTTCCTGTTTTGAACACAAACTGTTTGGAATTGTTCTTTAGAAGTCTTGTGTGATAGCTGGAATTTGTCCATCATTATTACACTGCTGTGTGTTATGTTAGGAAGACACACAACTAGAGATAAAGTACCAATAGTTCCCAACAGAGTGGCCTACCACATTGTAGCTACCTCTAGAGCACCTAGAGATCGTGACCACACCACCAAAGTAAAGCAAGAACTAAAAATACCGAAGTCTGAATGCCCGCTTACATCTCAATACTCTGAAGCATTTACTCTAGAAGAAATTAACTCAGCAATATCAGAAGTTAAGTTTGGAAAGGCACCCGGCTTCGATAAAATTCATCCAGAATTTTTACTCCACTGTGGCAAATATGCTAGGAAATGGCTGGTTGATTTCTATACAGATATGATAAAATCAGGGGAAATCCCCCACTCACTAAAAAGGGCCTCCATTATAACCATATTAAAACCGGGAAAGGCAAATGATCAGCCTCAAAACTACCGACCGATTGCACTGCTGAGCTGTGTCTATAAACTGTTGGAACGATTAATCTACAACAGAATTAGTAATAACATATTTGAATTGATACCTATTGAGCAAGCAGGGTTCAGACCTACCCTAACAACACATATTGAAGCAGTATTTCAAAGAAAGCAAAAAACATCTGTTGCTTTCATTGACCTATCAGCTGCATACGACACCGTCTGGAGACAAGGACTAATCTGCAAACTAATCCGTGCCATCCCATGTCAAAAGATAACTAGACTCATTGATAGCATGCTCACCGACAGACCTTTCCAAGTCACAATTGGCAACTCAAAAAGTGTCCAAATGAAGCTCAACAATGGACTGCCACAGGGATCTGTTTTGGCACCCTTACTGTTTAATTTATACATCGCGGACCTACCTAGGACAAATTCGCAGAAACTTGGCTACGCTGACGACTGGGCCATTGCAGCAAGACATAATAACATGGCAGTTACAGAAACAATACTAACGGATGACCTTGCCATTATGGCAGAAAACTTTCGCAAATGGAGGCTACGGCCTAATGTGACGAAAACCGAAGTGTGCTGTTTCCATCTAAATAATGCCCAAGCCAACAAAAAACTGTCCGTTCACTTTGAAGACACTCCCTTCTCAGAGAATATCGAAAAATCCAGTCTAACCATCAACTACCCATCCACCATGATAGGCGTGATATCGAAATGAACAGACTGCGCTCCAGATATCCTGTCATGTTAAGGGCCACCTCCTTACATCAGGAACATTTCGACCTCACCAACGCTTGGAGAAGACAATGGGAGCGCGACTCACCACAGGAAGCACAGCAAATGGCCTGTATCGATCAGAAACCGCCAGGCTTTGAACTGACCCGGAGTACATGGACAACGCTAAACAGAATAAAAACAAGAAGCGTTAGATGTGCTGACAGCTTACATAAATGGGGAAAAGCCCTTACTCCGGAGTGTAACTGTGGTACGCAACGACAGACCGTCCGTCACATTGTTGAAGAATGCCCCCGAAGGCGGTTCCCTGGAGTTTTTGACGAGTTCCTGAATGCGACCGAAAATGTTTTAGACTATATTAATGTATTAGATGTTCGATTGTAATACTCCATGTAATGTTTTATATTGCTTTTTAAATATGTGTTCTTATTGTATGCCATACGATAAATAAATAGGAAGTAATGTAGTCTTAAACGACTCTTAAAATATATTAGAATTCATATTCTGATAATATCCACACTACATTTTTCTTTTTTTGTTCGCAAAGCCTTAATCCATTTGGCACCAAAACCAAATTTTTGAAGATCAACAGTGCACAACAATCATTCGAGGACCTTTTTTTAAGGTACACCTTTTAGCTGGCACGTAAGTCCATATTTCATAAGTAACCATCTTTCCAACCCTTGCAAGCGGTATTATACATGTCATACCATGTCTCCTTTAAATAATAAATTGTTTGCTCTTGGTCTGGATATTCTTGTATTCTTTTTAAATCATGTAAATGGCAATGTACTATTTTCCTACTTTCCATACTAGCAACTCGTTTATCAACAATTTTGTATTTAAAACCAAGTTTTTACAGCCGTGTACGTAAATTGGTTTTATGGCAGGTTCTTTTCATTGCAACAAGCTTGATGTATATAATAACAGTTTTTGGTGTTAAAATTTTTTCGTATTCTTAGTAAACCAATATTTAGCAGTAACGATATTAAGTTTCCAGCATCAATCTTATTTTTCTCTTTTTAAAACACCACACTTTACATTGACGCACATGGTAAAATACGGAATTCCTATTAGAAAGGCAGCTTGTGTTTTGATACTGTCTTTAAAACTATTTTTATGACCATTTTGCAGATTTGTGTAAACGTTCATACAAATGTTCGTGTATTGTTCTATCAATACAATCCTTTTGTTTGAAGGTCGTAAACTCTTATTTTCAGTTTCAGTCTCGGTGTCGTTACTTTTTATATTGCTTAAATGATTGTCGACTATTTCACTTTCTCTGCTACTACTTGGGTTTTCTTGCTCTCATGAACTAAATTTGTAGGTAATTGTTCCCATGGTCTAAATATTATTTTTATACACAGATGGACAGTTATACAGATACTACAAATATACCAATCACCTCAAAATAACAAAATTTTAACAAAACTTAAAATTGAAGCAATGCACATACACTACCGAACATAAAATTAGGGTCACCCCGTAATTTGAATTTATTTTAGAAATTATTTTTCTGTTTTAACTATTTTTGGTGGTAACAAAGTTTACTGATGGATCTCTTGAAAAAAAAATTGTTGTCGTTGTTGTTTCGACAAGCGTTTGAGATAAAAAGGGCCCCTTAGCCAAATTCCTAAAAACCGTTATCAGCACAGTTTTTGTTTTTATGGTTTTAACGTCAATTGTAAATTGTTTGTGTATTGTTATCACTGTCAGTGTATTGCAATGAGCATAAATTCTGCTACGGCGGCAAGAATTGTGGCGGCATTAGAAGATGACCACGGTCAGCGCGTAACTGCGAGAAACGTTGGTATAAATCTCTCGAGTGTGCAACGAGTATGACAACGGTACGAAGAGACCGGTCTGCTTACTCGAAGACCTGGTTCAGGTCAAGGTAGGATTACAACAGCTAGAGATGACCGCTTTGTCGTTTCTAGTGCTTTGAGAAACCGAACGGTCTCGGTTCTTCGAAATCATCTGCAAGAAGTGAGAAATGTAAACATAAGTGAATAGACAGTTAGGACACGACTTCATGCTGCTGGTTTATCTTCTTGAACTAGAGTAACTGGACCGCCGCTTTCCTGTGAACATCGAATTTCCAGATTAAATTTTGTACGAGAACACTTGGCTTGGACAGTGCAGGATTGGAGTCGTGTATTGTTTTCCGATAAATCGAGATTCTGTCTTACGGCCTCAGACAAAAGTGTAAGAGTGTGGCGACGTCCAGGCGAGAGATATGCTCAAGCATGTGTTGCCGAGCGTCTTACATTTGGTGGAGGGTCAGTTATGGCATGGGGGCATATCGTTTGATACTTGCACGGAGTTAGTCTTTATCAAGAATGGGACATTGACAGCGCATAGGTACCTGACACAGATTCTGGAAGATCATGTTTTACCGTTTATGGATATTCTTGGAGACGACGCAACATTTATGCATGATAATGCACGGCCCCACACTACTAGGATAGTTACTGAGTATCTTGACGAGCTTCAAATCACACGATTTGTTTGGCCTGCTTGCAGTTCAGATATCAATCCATACAGAGCATGTTTGGGATGAGATGAAGAGACGTTTACGGAGTCATGTGCCGGCCCCCAGAAATTCGAGAGAGTTTCGCGATATGATCCAAAATCTGATCCAAAGCATGCGTCGTCATTTGCAAGCTGTTATCACTGACAGAGGAGGGAATACTCGGTACTGAAGTTCTTAAAATTTCTTTTTTTTTAACAAAAAGCAGATTAAATTAAAATTGTCCCTTTTAAATATTTAATATATTAAAGGAAAATTCTTCATTTCCATTATTTTTAATAAACTGTAAACAACAAAAACGTTGTTTTCTTTAAGCAATCCGTTAGTAAACTATGTTACAACCGATAATAGTTAAAACAGAATAATAATTTCTAAAATAAATTTAAATTACGGGGTGACCCTAATTTTATGAAAATTAAACTTTTTTTCTACTGTTAAGGACAAAAAAAGCAAGTTCATAAGCGGAACCGAATTCAAAATTATTCTGCACATTATATTTAAAGCACTATTATACATGTCATTCTTGATGGTAAGAAGATAATCTTAATTTGTCTGGACTTTAGGTGTAGCGTGAGCATCGAGCAAAAAGACAAAAGAGGGAATCTAATCGTTATGAAAAGGCGACCAAAAAAGTGGCCTCTGGTGGCGGACGTATCCGGAAATGCGAATGCGCCAAATTTCAATTTTCTGACACTTATTAACAGCTGCTATTAAATAGTTTTCAAAATGTGTCTTAGACGAGAAAATTTTAATTAAATATTAACGATAACAGTCTAAAATGTGAAACAATTGTTAAAAAACTTCAATATAAATAAGATTTCATGTGACAGTTGGGTCAAATAATAACATAACCCAACTAAATTTGATTTCTTAAACAAGGAAAGACTCTCTTGCCTTGTTTAATTTGGCCTCTCAAGATGGCACTTCCTGTCTAACAATATTTTTGCCCCCACTACCTTTACATTCTCCCTTTTGTCTTTTTGCTCGATGAGCGTGAGGCAACTATATCAAAAATTAACATAATCAAGGACATCATTTGTGTTAATTTTAATTGCATGTAATAAAATATCCCATTCTCAAATAAACTCGTCTCGGGAACCTAACTTTAAAAATATTTTACCGGTATAAACTTAATTTAAAATGTATAATACCATGACTATATTATTAGTTAAAGTGAGATAAAGCGAATTCAAAACAAAACAGCGCAAGTTCTTTATATTTAAAATTTAAAACAGAAAATGTCAAAAAAAGTTTATTTTTTAATTTTCGTTTATTTCCAGCCAGATATTTTATAAATACTTACATTTCATGAATATAAAACTAAAATTTTCTAAACTCTCTTAACAAAATTTTCTTTTTCCCTTGTTACATTTATGACAAGTAAAGGTTTTTGTTTTAAAATTCATCAATAGTCTTCTATACAAACGCGAGACTCACTTTTAACATTTATGAAAAACTCGTATTCAACATAATAAAAAAGCTCACTCTTTAATTAAACCAGTATTGTGGTAAGTCATGTAAAAATCCAGATATTAAAAAATTAATATGCATATTGGTTATCATGTATTGAACCCTACAGGCTATTTAATATCATTGAGAGTATAAAGTTTAATTATTTGGAAGCATCGTTATATTCTGTTATGACTTACATGCACTTCTAATAAAAAAGTTGGTGTGTACTTTTACATGTATATAACGTAGTAAATATCTAAGATTGAGTGGAAAAATTACACAATCTTATACAAATGTAAAACTGCCTGGAGTAATTGCGTGATCGATTGAGTGCCTCTGCAGTTACCACAGCCAGTCCCAAGTCCAGATAAAATGTGGAGGGCGATTGGCAAGGTTAGCAACCTACCAATCGTAAAAATCCTCAAAGAAACGATGTACAGCTTAGGAAAATGATTGATACTGTGAAGGTGATCACGACAAGAAATAAGAACAAGCAAAAATAATCCAAAACTCAGATAAGAATATTACATGGAATATTAAGTCGCTCAACACAGGAGACCAAGAAATAACCCAAGTACTGAAAGAGAAACAAAATAGACATTTGCGCTCTACAGGAAACAAAAAAGTAAGAAAAAAAACAATTAAAATTGGGTGAGTACACACTAATCTACAGTGAAGTAGCAAAAGATAACAGGGTCAAAGAAGGTGTAGCATTACCAATACACCAAACGTACCAAAATCACATCAAAGTGTGTCAATACATATCAGACAGGACTGTAACAGCAAAGATAAAAATGGAGAAGGAAGACCTGAACATCATCAGAGTAAAAGGCTCAGAAAATAGCAAGCCTCAAACAACAATGAAAAACGTTTTCTAAACAACGCGTTTTTTGTCCACATAGACCAACACAAATATACATTCAATAACAGCCGTGGACAAAGATCTATGATAGAAAAACGATGACATCAAAGAAAGCTGGAAAAAACTCATTAATAACATAATTAACGTAGCAACAGAATCACTTGAAGAAAGAAAAGTAACAAACACTGACATATCAAAAAAAATCCCATTGTTTAGAGAGTAAGTAAATACAAAATGTGAAGAAAAGAAGAATGAAATGAAAAAGACAGAAAAGATTTGATTTCACGTTCAAAGCGTCTATGTATCTATTGATACGTATTTCGACTTAGTCTCATCAGAAAAATCAGTCTTAACGTGAAAAATAATCTTCTCTGTCTTATAAGGAAGCAACAATAACATGGCTTCGTTATGGACGCAATAGCGACATCTGATAGAACGGCTATGAATAACTATTCTGATGAGACTTATTAAGTCGAAATACGTATCAATAGATACATAGACGCTTTGAACGTGAAATCAAATCTTTTCTGTCTTTTTCATTTTATTCGGATTTACTCTGTATGAGTACGAGAAACAAATTCGTTAAGGATTTCTGCTTAGATGAATAGACATATCGTGGAATGCAAATTTTAGATTCCCCATGTCTCTATTAACATCTTTATCATCGTCTGGCCATGCCTTGCAATTTTTAGAAGGCTCCAGATTAAAGCAGAAATCTGAATTTGTTTCGAAACTATCTTACCGAAAAGAAGAAAGCTTTTTTACAATACAGAACACAACATTCATAAAATGCTACAAACGAGTCAGAACTGAAACGAATACTTTAGTTAGACAAATAAAAACGGAATACAGGCTTCATAAAACAGGTAGAACATGACTTCTACGGAACATAGAAAGAAATATGAAGAATGTTCAGAGGACAAATAAAATTGATAAACTAACCAATAAAAACGAAACACATTAAGAAAAAAACACAGTCAGACTACTTTTGATCCCTATTTTCGAAAGGTGATGATAATAAACCACCAACACCAGATATGACGTCAAACGAAGAAATAAATATTGAGAAAAAAGAGGTAAAGGAATCATTAAGGAAATTAAAAAACAGAAAATCACCAGGAAAGAACAGAATGCCGAACAAATTTCTTAAGTACGGAGGACAGATCTGACCAAACAACTACTGAAACCAATCCAAAAAATATTAGAACAAAACAGAATTTATCAAAAATGCACCAATTTCAGCATCCTAATATTTTTTTAAAAAAGGAAACAAATTGGAAACGAAAAATTACAGAGAAACTAATTTATTAAACACAACACTAAAATAAACAACGAAAGTGACAACAAATAAACTGAATAAAATTATAACACTAGCAGGAGAACAAGGTTTTAAGTCGGGAAGATCACGCACCAACGCGACCGGGTCAAATTAAAGGACTTTATCCACTTATTGGAAGAGAAATACCTTTAGGAATAATAAAAATAATCGAAAATATCTACCAAAACAACACAATAAAAGTAAATGGAGGAGAAGAACTAACTGGCCCTATTAAAGCTGACAATGGGATAAGACGGGGAGATTCGTTAAGTCCTTTATTATTTAACCTGATTATGGATGAAATTATAAAGAAAGTATGAACTAAAAAAGGATACCAAATAAACGAAAAACAACTTAAAATAATCTGCTACGCAGACGATGCAATACTACTTTACCCAAGTAAAGATGGTTTACAACATATGCTGCACCTAATTAATACAACCGCCAGAAAATTTAACATGTTAATTTCCCCAACTATTGAAGATAATTGATGAAGATAATATTGATGTCTTGGTAGACCTTTTTAACTCCATATACAAGACGGAACACATACCCAAAGAATGGCTTCTCTCAACTTATGTAACGACTCCAAAAATCACAAATGCTAAAGATTGCAATGACTATCGGACAATTGCATTGCAAACCTTCCTTAAAATCCTACATAACAGAATCCACCTGAAATTAGAACAAGAAATAAGTGATTCACAGATGGGTTTTAGAAAGGGTCTAGGAACTAGAGAATCATTATTCTGGATATGAATCAGGACATATGTCTGGATATGAATCAGGACATATATGCTTGCTTCATAGATTTTAAAAAAGCTTTTGACAGAGTTCAACATGAAAAGCTTTTAAGTATTCTTAAGACCAAAAACACAGATAGTAGAGATCTACAAATTATATCGACAGAAACAGAACAGAATAGAATAACAGAGTGGAGCCCGATAGGAAGAAGAAAGAGAGGCAGACCCTGAAGATCTTTCAGAGATGAGGTGGACGAAGCAATTAGTAGAAGAAACCTACAGGAAGGGGACTGGCTAAACAGGAAAAATTGGAGAAAACGGTTGAGTGAAGGAATACAGTGAAAACTGTGGAAATCCTTGTATATATATATATCAAAATCAGAAAGCAAGAATAAGAGTCGAAGGAGAACTGACACAGGAAGTAAGTATACTTAAAGGATTTCGACAAGGGTGCATACTTTCACCACTCTTATTCAACGTCTACAGTGAAGTGATATTTTAAGAAGCTTTATTGGATATTGTGGAAGGTATTTTGGTCAACGAAAATAGCATTAATAATATTAAATATCGTCCGCATATCTACGATCATATTTGCAAATGACATGGAAGATCTACAGTACATAATACAACATGTATACAATGCATTTAAAAGGTACGGACTGCAAATGAATCTCAAGAAAACGAAATCAATGATATTCTCAAAAAAAACACAAAATGTAGATAACCTGATGATCAATAATACAACGATCGAATGAGTAACAGCACAAAAATATTTAGGAACGTGGCTAACCGAAAAAGATCAAACAAAAGAAATTTTTACAGAAACTTGGTTAAATACTGATTTTTGCGGTATGAAATTAGGTTTTCATAACTATTGTATATATAGGGTGGTCCTTAAGTAATTGTACACGTAGATTCTGTACATAAAAATTATTACGATTTAAGCCAACTTGTTGATTTAAGCTAAAATGTTGATATTAAGAAAGATACAGGGTGTTAAAGAGGAAATTTAAAATTTTATTTTTCACTATAACTTATATGTTTGTAAATAATTTTGGACAAAAATTTACAGTTGGATGCTTTTGAGCAGGATAAATTATAATTTTATACTTACTTTAATGTAACTAATAGATGGCGCCACATATGCCACATGTGTGGCATAAATTTTCGCTTAACTTTTTTGCTCTTTAAGTTAGCTCTATTTGTGTTAAAAAATATTAAAGATAAGGTATAATTGTAAGTAACCTGAAAATTCAACCGTTTTCGAGATAAATTCATTTTCTAAGTCAGCTGCACAATAATTCTTAGTTTGATATTTTTGTGCGGTAAAGCACTGAATACCTGTGGATAAGCACACTTCATAGTTTATTCTTATTAAAACAACTCAAAGATGATAATGTAACATCACAAAATGCTTTGTTATGGTTGCTAAATGTCTTATTGAAGAAAAGATATTTCATCTTCTGCTTTAGGTGTCCGTATTCAGACGTTGTCTGTCATCATGTTTACAATTTCCCTTTGCTATCGCTTCTTAAGTTTCTATAATGGCGTTGTATTACTTTTTCTCTATTGTAAAATGCCCAAAATATGCGGTTTATGCAAGATGGTACACTACTACATTCTAGAGAGAAGGCAGTTAAAACATACTTAATTCAACTTTTCTGGACGTTGGATTGGTCGTGGTAGTCATATTCCTTGGCAATGTGGTGAGATATTGATATCATTATTTAATTCATAAAAAATCCAAAAAGAATACTTATTGTTTATTACGTAAATTGTTTACCCATTTTTATTAGGACAAATAGAATCTAGAGCACCGGTATTGAATAACACATATGTGTCCTGTTTCGTAATACGTTTTCTACAAATCTAACCTGAAAGACTCAGCATTTTTACAAAAACATCATCGTTGTCCTAATAACCGATATTGTTATAAATATAGTAAACACACAGTCAATTTAGTTGAGCATAATATTAGTTCGTTAGTAAATCATAATAGTCCATTTGTTCGATATGTAATTATAGTTACTCGTAAGCTGTAACGTAATCATATAAAAAGTAATGGCATCGATAGGTTATTCCGTGTGTATATAATTAACCAATGAACGAGATACATCACAGTTTAATACATTATTTAACTTCTGCGACAAATAAGATGTAGTTCCATAATATAGCATAAGATTTGGATATGTATCCAAAGTAATATATTCATCCATTATACATTACAGCCACCACGTAGCCCCGAATTTAATCCGCTTGTTTTTGATGTATGGGGCGCATGAAAACAACGTGTCTATAAGAATCCCATAAACATTCGCAACCAACTATGGGAAGAAATAAATACTGCAGCAGTTTCTTTAGAACCAATGTTGCTATTTAATATGAGACGATCTTTTATAAAATATATTGACAAATGAATTAAAGAAAATGGTGGACATATCGAACACTTACTTTTACATAAAGTTAGGTTATTTAGTTTAACTATTTCTTAATTTCGTTTGTAAACAAAATGTTTTGATTATGACTTTAATTTAACATAAAACGTAAAATGTTTGATGTAAAATCCTATTATTCTGTTATTTTGTCAAATCCTATTATTAATTTATTCTGCTGATATATTTATTTTGTTTAATATTTTGTTAACTATTAACTTTAGTTAAAGGTATTTTATACCAAAATTCAGAAGTATTAATGTTTTTGTCTATTTTTTCTTCGTTGCCTGGAGTAATTGCCTTAGATCAGAATTATGCAGCTGATTTTTAAAATGCGATTATCTCGAAAACTGTTGAGTTTTGAAGTTATTAACAAGTATACCTTCTTTTTTGTTAAAATAATGTATCTTTAATGTACAGATAACTTAAAGAGCACAAAGTTAAGTGCAAATTTATACCACATATCAAGTGTGCATCAAATTATAATTTCTCATATTTAAAAGTATCCAGTTGTAAATTTTTATACATAAATGTTTACAAACATGAAAGTTATAGCGAAAAATAAAATTTTAATTTTGCACTTTAACACCCTGTATCTTTCTTAATATCAACATTTTATTAAAGCAATTTGGCTTAAATCGTAATATTTTAAAGTGTATAATCTACTGTTTTTTTTTTTGTACAATTACTTAAGGACCACCCTGTATATACAAGATCGTTCCGAAAATAACAATACTTTTCGTACTTTCCAGAGAGGATTTCTAACAATTGAAGTAGATAAGACATTTTCCAGTCACTAGTTATATTTTTCTTAATCATTAAATCTCTTTATGTGTTAGTTGGTTGTAATTAAAGTCAATTGTATTTGTGTACCCCAAGTCATCATTAGATATATATGAAATGTTCTGTGTAGATGTAGATGCTCCTACCAAAGCACGTCCATGGGTGCTGGTTGCCACATCTTTAGTGATATTAACAATCCAAATTATTAACCTGGCTTCAGGCGTTATATCGGAACAAGCGAATGTTTATTTACAAACATAAAATTGCTTAATTGCAAATAATATGATTTTATTCAGAAGCTTTTTTTATTACCTTCCCCTTGCTACTTCTTTTATTTAGAATATTGCTTTTTGAGTTTACCCTTCCCATTGTTGGGGTATTAATAAAATTAAAAACGTTTAACATGTCGTTCAGTATCTATATTTTAGAGCTTATATTCGGTTCGTATTTAGATGACGATTGTATCCTTGATGTTAAATATTATTATCTTAATTAACTTTTTCTGAGTTGTTGGCGTCAAACCAAACTCAGTTGGTCCCGTTTTAATCTTCCATGTAAAAAGCCAATTTTACGTAATATTTATTTAAATAATTTATTAATAATAGATTGATAATAGGTTGCCAGTCAAAAAGTGGCAGCAAATATTTTTAGTTCAATTAATGGTAATTAATTTTTGAACAAATTTTTAGTCTTCTTCTTCTTCTACTTCTTGGAGATCCTTCAATCTGTTTAATTCTGCAGCTGTCTCTGGTTAATTTCCTGGGAGGTAGATTGCCAACTATCCCTCTATCTTTTAGGTGGTCTTCCGGGAGGTCTTGAACCGGGCGGGTTGTTTTCTAGGGCAATTTTTGGGAGTCTATTCTCATCCGTTTTTAGTCCCTTTATTTATTTTTTAAATAAATTACGCTGCTTATTACGCATACGCACCTTTTTCATATTAAAATAAAACTAAGTTTTTTCTTAATATGATGACATAAAGTTGACTTAAAAAATTCGAAAATTAGGGTTACTAGCTGTTAAAAACGCAAAAAATCAATGATAAAGTAAAATAAAGTTGCGCAACTACAATAATTTGACAAGTGATAGATATGTATATTATTAAAGGTACAGGGTGTGACAGATAAACGGCCAATTAGGAAAATCTTAAAGACTAAAGGTCACTGAATCATGAAAATTTGAATAAAGAAATTTTGAAGAGTAACCTATTTTTAATTAGACATCAGTTTTTCTGAACATTTTGTGGTAAGAATTTCCTATACCGATTGCGAACCGTTTTTGAGTTATAATTATTTTTATATGTAAGTTACACTTTTCTACCATGTATAAAGTTTAATACCCTCTAATGTAATTTGAATAAAAGTTTAAATTCCCTAGGAACTTATTTGGAGAACTTATTAATTGGTATAAAACCGAACTCTGTCTAGGGGTTATGACCGCGAGGACTAGGTGGAGTGAGTAGCTCAGAAGCCGCGTTCATGCCCACAACCGGCCCCAAGCCCGGATAAAAGAGGAGGGTTGATGGGTCAGGTTAACATCCTACCCATTGTAAAAGAAAACAAGGCTCAAAAAACCGATATAAAGGATTAGCAACATGGAACATTACTTCTTTCAACAATAAAGATCAAGAGATAATAGAAGAACTGATAAATAAAAACATAAACATTTGGGTAATCTAGGAAACCAAGAAAAAAGGTAAAGGTCAAAGAGACTATAACCAATATATTGTAGCACACAGTGGATTAAAGAAAGAAGAACGAGCACGAGCAGGCGTGGGTATACTTGTTCATAAAAAATTTAAAGACAACATAAATAACTGCCGTTATATCTCTGAAAGAATAATACATATGAACATCACAACGGACTACCAATAATTAATAAATGTTATATCTATCTATAAATCCGAGGGCTACAAACCTAAGGAGTAACAAGGGGCATTTTACGAAAAATTTCAAACTATCCTGGATGAAATACCTCATGAAGAACCCTTAATTCGTATTTTCGAGTAAAACAAAGATTTAATGAACACCATATGAACGCAAATGGAGAACTTATGGCTAATACATGTGCTTTTATTGAACCGAGAATTAATAATACATTTTTTGAACATAAGCTCCAGTATCACTATACATTTGAAAACTCCATGGGGCACAAATCTATCATTAAATTTATAGTCACTAATAGAAAAATCCACCCAAAACCGATTCTAGATATCCGAACTTTAAACTCAAATGACACAGAGAGTGAACACAAGCTAGTACTAGCAAAGATAAGAATGAAAATAACACCAAAACATTTTCTACAGATAATCACCGAAGAAAAATTTATTGTAGAATCAGTGTGGAATGACTCTACAAGAGAAATATACCAAAGGAGGCTAACACAGAAAATACAGCTGAAACAAATAGACGACAATAAAGATATAAACACGAACTGGGAGAAAATTAAAAACAATATTGAAGAAGCAGCAACAGAAGCTCTAGGAAAACGCAAAGTCATGCTGAACAAAAGAAACAACAACAATACACTATGGTTTAGAAAGGAAATAAAAGAGAAATGTAAAGAGAAACGAGAGACCCACACAAAGTACAAAACATCAAATAGGTACTCCAGAATCTTGAGACACCTATAGAGAACTACGTAATAAAACAAAGCAGTTGGTAAGGAGAACAAAAAATTATACCTGACGGAACTCTTTAAAAGAAAAGAAAATAATAATCAACACAATAACGTACCTGAATTAAAACACCAAATAGAAATCAGTTTTCAGGAAGTAGAAGTAGCCATAAATTTACTCAAAAATAGAAAGTCACCAGGACTCGACGGAATAACCAACGAGCCCCTAAAACACGAAAGAGAAAATATAACCCTAGAGATGACAAAACTTATACAAAGGCAAATATTGCACTCCAAGATACCAGACGCTTGGATAAACAGCATAATGATACCAATGTTCAAGAAAGGAGATAAAGAAGACCCCAACAATTAAAGAGGTATAAATCTATTGAACACCGCACTTAAGCTTATTGCAAAAGTCCTAATCAACAAAATTAATAAACTAACAACTTTATCAGATGAACAGCAAAGAGTCAGATCCAGAAGATCCTACGTAGACGCCGTATTTGTACTAAGAAAAATCACAGAAAAGGCAATCTAGTACAGTAGACCAGCATATCTATGTTTTATAGACCTGACAAAGGTTTTCAATCGCATCCAAGTCGAAGACTTCTTACACCTACTCTATAATAGAAACATACCAATCAATATTATACAAACCATCAGAAACACCTACTTCCATAATCGAATACAGGCAAAGATAAATGGAAACCTAACAGAGTGTATACCAGTACAAAGCGGAGTCAGATAGGGTGACTTGTTCACTTCTCCACAAGTCCACTTCTCTTTAATCGTTCTCCATTTTTATAAAAAAAAAGTTATAACAACATAAAATAAAGTTTGTTAAACATCATTTTATGATATTTTATAACTACATGGATCAAATAAACCAATACTATAAAGGTGAATTCGTATAAAATATTTTAAATTTACAATTAAAAAAATGTTTTTTTATAAAATTAAAAATCATTTTTTTTAAGATAAAAATATCTTATATTCTAAGTTAGACCAACAACTACACTTAAAAACATCGTGTCACGAGATTTTATATATACTACTCTCCAAAATTAACGCACCCCTAAAATGAACCATGATTTTAAAACTATATTTCTTCTGAACCCTTAATTGGATTTCCATGATTTATTTTTCACATTGTAGGTATATTTCTAGTTAATGACTATATTAATGTTTTTTAAGAAATGTCAACGTTTTACTTATATACAGGGTGTAAAAATAAAGTTGTGTTTTTTCATCTAATTTTGCAACACCCGGTGGAATGTATTAGAAACAAACGCTACATGTTATGGATATTTTAATATCGCTTCATTCTTTCTTCACATTTTGGTAAAAAAATCATTACGATACGTTTATTATCAAAAAAGAAAAGTATGTTCAAAGCATTGCGTGATTTTTTACTCTCCAAAATTAACGCCCGACCTCAACTCTACTATAATTATTAAGCTATTTTTCTTGTGTATCCTTAATTGGATTTCAATAAATTTTTTTGCTCATTGCAGACCTATTTCTAAGTAATTACGGTATTATTGTTTTCTGGGAAGTGTCAAAATTTCACCTAGATACGGGGAGTAAAAATAAATTTGATTTTTCATCTTATTTTGCAACACCCTATGGAATTTACTTAAAGCAAATCTTAATCTTAATACTTTAAAAAAGTTTCATTTTTTTTTTCAACATTTTCGTAAAAAAATAATCGATATCTTTATTATCAAAAAAGAAAAGTACGTTCAAAGTTTAACGTGACTTTATTGAATTGTAAAAATTCAACATTCAATTTCAAGAAATCTGAGCCAAGATGAATGTGTTCTGGCAATTACTTTAGCTGATGTAGGCTTAAGCTATCGTGAGGTTAGGGGTATTTTATATTACAATATCACGAGTCATTCAACGTTCTCGAGAAATAAACAACCATACGAAAAGGCGTGGATAAGGAAGAAAAAAACTTACAACACCACGACAAGATCAGTTTATCAGGCTTCGTGCTATAAGAGAACGTTTTCTCACAATGAGACATTCACAAATACAAGTGACAAATGTTCATAATATTCAAATTAGTAGAAACACTATATAAAGGCGTCTCGCTGAACAAGATCTGCAAATAAGGATACCAGTCAGAGCTTTAAACGTAAGTCATTCTAGAAGTAGATTACAATTTGCCAGAGAGCTCCTTGACTGAAATGTTGATGACTGGAAGTACGTGTTGTTCACTGATGAATCGTGGTATTGTTTATATAGCTCAGTGTGAGAGTTAATCGACGGCCAAAAGAACGCTATGCACAGTGTAATATACGACCTATTACTTTATTCAATGGTGGATCTGTAATGGTTTGGGGAGGAATATCTCTTACAGCGCAAACGAACCTTGTTGCTTTACGAAGAGATTTCTTAACAGGTGAAAGGTATATTAGATATTTTGTCTAACCATGAAGTTCCATTTGCTCCTTACATAGGAAATAATTTTCTTTTAATGAAAATTTGTGTCTCCTGTCTCTCTTGACGACATAAAAGTTATTGTGAGAGAAGTTTGGGATGCAATTGATCAAGACCAAATACGCTGCTTGATTTTAAGTATGTCTCGCCGCTATGAAGAAGTAATTAGATGTAGAGGTGGAAATACTCGTTATTAAGTGTTTCTGGGAAAGAGAAATTGTTAAAGAATATTTAGGTTATATTTTCTTAGGCTTTGTTTGTATTAAATGTCAATAAAGTTTATGTAAGTAATGTTTTCTTTGCTTTAAATGTTGATAAAAACTTGTTACATTTAAAGTTCTGTATAATCTTTGATAATGGAGATATCGAAATAGTTTTTTTACGAAAATCTTAAGAAAGAACAAATTTATCTTAAAATAATAATAAAATGTAGCGTTTATTTCTAATAAATTTCACAGGGTGTTGCAAAAAACGATGAAAAAACACAACTTTATTTTTATACCCCGTATACGGATAAAACGTTGATATTTACAGAAAACATTGACATGATTTACTAGGAATAGACCTACAATATGAAAAAAACATCATCAAAATCTAATCATTCGTTCAGAAGAAAAGTAGCTTCAAACTTTTGGTACTTTTAAGGTGGTGCGTTAATTTTGGGCATTAGTGTATATATATATATATATATATATATATATATATATAAATATATATATATATATATATAAAGGTATATGGATGTGCACTGAAAGATTTCTAATTAATAGCATAACTAAATATGAAAGATCTCGAATAATCTGTGATTTCTTTCAAATACAATATATATTAGAGATAGACATAGAATACATATTAGAAAAATTTAATAGCTATGATTAAAAACTACAATTTATTTCTGAAGGAGACAACAATAATTGTAAAATCAGTTTTCCTGACATTACATTACACAGAAAAAATATCAATTAATACTGAATGGTACATCACACTCCTGGTCAGCAAAATATACCAATTTTAATTCGCTTCATCCCATTTCTCAAAAAGATCAGTAGTAATCGATCTTTCTGATAGGACAATACAATTGTCAGATGTAGAATGCAGAGAACATGCAATGAACAAAGCAAAAAAAGCACTGTTTAAAAGCAGTTATCCTCATTATCACAAATTTTTTAAATCCACAATTTATAGATATTACAATAAAAATAACAATTCAGCAAATAATAAAACTAATCAAAGCACTTATTTAACTTTGTCATATATAAAAGGGTTATCTGAACAATTTAAATATTTATTTTCCAAACGTAATATTCAAATAGAACATAAACTATAAACTAACTAATAAATATGTTAGCAAACTTAAAAGTAAATCATATATATCGAAAAACCAAAAAGAGACTACGAAATTTCATGTTAAAACTGTCAACGAGTTTATATTGGTCGAACAAGTCAGCACCTACAATCTAGCCTAAAGTTACATGAATATAAAAATAATACTATAGGCCTTATGAAACATGAAAATTAACATAAAAATTATACTTTTAATTTTTGAGCAGACAAAAATTTTAGAGAAAACACAAAAAAAGAGAAATATATAAATCAATACACGTCAAACAGTACCCAAACACTATAAATGAAAAAAAAAGCAATAAATTAATTAAATGAAATTTATTTTTACATTTTCTAATCGACCATTTACTAAATACCAAAAAAAAAGTCAAATATATAAATCACTGATCTAGATCAAGAAATTTATCTCGACAGAATGTCAAATAGATAACTTGGACAATAGATTAAAAAAAAAATATGAAGAATTATGTTATTAATGTTAATTAATTTGCATTTTACGTTAAGCTTTTATCAGTTATTTGTAATACTGTGATATCAATAATTGTTAAATTTTAGATAAAGTTTTGGTAAAGACAAGGAATTCCTGTTAAAACTTAAACTAAAATAAAAGGCCTTTAATGGTATTTAAAATTGAACGTATTTTCAATAAAGTTTTCTCATATATGTATATATATATATATATATATATATATATATATATATATAGTTCAATTACATCAATTCATAAAATATTGACATTTATGTAAACCAGGCATATATATTTTCTTAGGTATCTTTAAAGATTTATTATATATTTTTACAATTAATTCTGTAAAAAATTAAAATCTATTTAAATTTAAATAAAAACTTATTAAATTTGGTAAAATACTTTTATATTTATTTATCAACTTTATATGTGTTTCAGAGGGCTAAATTGTCTCTTTTCATTTCAGAAGTTGCAGAGGACAAAAAATAGGAGTTACAATTTATAATTTTACAAGATTAATTGCTTCTAAGATACAATATAACAAAAATAATAAAATAGAGGATCACAAAACACAAAGTTTTTACTGGTGAACCGATGTATTGTATTAGGAATAAAATGATATAAAAAATTCACTTTTGAGAGTTTCTAAATTCGCACGCAATATCCATAAAAAAAGTTGATTAAAAAATAATTAGAATTAACTTTTTATATCGTAAGCTACACAAGGTATGTGTCTACATAAACGTTTACCAAATGCTTTGTAATTTTAACAAAACTTTGTCAAAGGTGCCCAAAGCCAACCAACAATGTGACAGTTGGAAAATTTAACAAAAAGCGACATCAAAAGACTCACCTGCTTTTCACCAACCCATAAAACACAACCAAACAGTTGACCGGCTTTTTCACGAATTAATATATCGTAATGTCACATTTCATTCCGCCGCGATCGCGCTAAACCTATCCTTCGCACCAAAAGGCCCGCGAGCGACTGAGGATTAAATGAAAAATCCCTTCGCACACCAACAACGCAGCAACACGGCGCAACGTTCTTCTTTTGTTATAAACTATAGTAATTTAGTCTCTCTAGTGGACATTACTTATTTATGGCGGGTAGTAATGGAAAGATATGACATTCCTTATATATACACCGAGATCCACTTTCGCAGCGGAGAACATGGACACCTGTTCGGGCCTTTTTGGACCTTCGATATTGATGGTAACGATAGCGTAAACGGATTGTTGAGGGCCGCTTTTTCAGCGTTCTGCTTGGCAAATTTCTTTGGAAAACGGATGTGGCCAATTTATTTCCCTCGGTTTGGTTATCGAAATGGAAATATTTTTCTTTTGTTTGTTTTGGAAATTAAATGTTTGTGTTGGGTATTTATCGTACTTTTTACCTGTAAAGACAATTATTTTATTACAATCACAAGATCCTGACCTGTTGTATTTTTCTTCTTCTTTTACAGTTGTAAATTTAGGTCACCTATATAACGTCCATATATTATTTATTTTACGTTCGGAGGAAATTTACACGATTTACGAATAGAAGTCGGTGTTAGTGTTTAAATCGAATTATAATCTGGTCATTTATGTTTTCAGTTGTTTTAAATTCTTATGTTTTTCATTGCCATATCTGAAAAGTAGTTTTTTCATGTTTGGACCTTTTCGAGAAATATTACGTCTTTAGTATTCTCAGAGCCGCAGAAGGCGAAATAAAACAATATGCATGATGGAGAAATAAAAATATCGGGAAAGAAATAAAAGGCAGGATTTTCAAATTAGTCATAAGAGCAATATTAACAGACATGGCAGCAAATCAAAGAATGATAAAAACAGCAGACATAAAAAGCCTTAGAAAAATAGATGGTAAGACACTATGGGACAGAGCTAGAAGTAGATATTATATACGACAGAGATGCGAAGTGGAGAACATCAAGAACTAGAAAAAAAAGATACCTAATAATAAAAAGAAACAATCAGATATGACAAATGACACCAAATAAAGTAGTAAATACAGTGAAAGACGGTTCCCTAATAGAAGAAAGACGATTAGTCGAAACACCATGAGACCGATGGAATAACGATGAAGAGGAATTCCTCATGTTTTTAATACTTTCCAATATTACCTTCAAGTAGACTATTCTTCTAACTTCGAGATATGTATTTCTATATAACATGTTCTCCCCCACTTGTCTTTTTTTTTATACAGATCAATTCTCGAACTCTAGGCATTTGGCTCAAAGCTTCTTTATTATCGTAACAAATAAGTCATTTTTGGAGAGTCACTGAACTTTTTGCGTAAAGTCGACTTATGATATCGATCTACATTTAAAACCAGTGTAATTCTAGTTTGGCAATTTATTTGCTGGGAAAGCTCGAGTTTTGTATTATATTTTTGTTACCGATCACCAAATTCGTAGCAAATTTTTTAGGATCACCAAATTTTCAAAAGAATTAAAAATTTTATTTTTAAATAATAAACTCCTTGCATGAAAAGGCCAATCTTTTCACCTGCAGATAAATATTATCCTATCTACAGATAGTTATCTGAAGGATAGACATTTATTTATAAAATAAAATGTACCCGTCTTTTCACGTCAAATTATGTTGCGGTTACTTATTTGTAAGATAAATGTAAAATTTATTTCGTAATACACCAATATTTAATAAATTAATAAAGAAATCACAACAATGTTTTAATATCTCTTTTTGATTATACAATTTGTGGTGGCAGTAATAAATTAAATTATGTAAAGAAAAATTTAATAACGAATAAAAAAATAATACATGTTTAATGGTTCTTCTTAGGTTTTTCCATAACACTAAAATATTATATAAAGTTAGCTCAAATATCTTCAGCTTCAAAAAGTTCAGTAATGTTTTCATTTAGCAATTCATCTTTAGAATTGTCTTAATTTTGATCTCTCGCTAGGTTATACTCGTAGAATGTTGCTGTAGGTTAGAACGGTTGAATCTTTTTAACCTTACAGCCACTTCCACTGGATGAAATAGTACTTAAACCTTCTCTTTCATACATAAAAAGTTTTGTTGAATATCTGGTTCTAATATGAAATTTATTATAGAAATTGGATTGTTTAGTGGACTTCTTAAAAATGGCTTTACTTTATAATCAGAATTTCCTTGGAAAAGAACCCATTTCCATTATCTCCACTTAAACTTCTTATCAAGAATACAGAATTATTTATTCCTACCTGGTAGGTAACTAGAAAAACATATCCAAGAAATATCACGAAATTGTCAGGATTTTAAATCAATATTCCATATATTATTTAGAATATTTATTGAAAGGTTTGAAAATTTCTTACAACACTCTGAATATTTTGTGTACTTACTCTGATTTTTTTTATATAATTGAATGTATTTTATAATTATTAAAAAAATCTGACAACCTAAGTACTATGTGTATATTTTTCATTATGGAATCCTCTACTACTATGTATTATAGAATGAACAGCTATTCTAGAGAATTCTTTACTTGTATATCAAGAATTTTATTGACATTTAGGCTTTTCAGATCAGAATATAAACTTATATGTAATTTAAACAACCTAAATTAATAAATTACACTATTTCAAATCCGTAATTATATGTAAATTAAACATCTCAAATAAATAAATAACCCCACTTCTACATTCGCAACCATCACTTAAATGTCATTTTCAGAGTATATTGGGTTGCCTATGCACATGGCTCACTAAAATATATTTACAATATTATAATTATAAAAAAAAAACTTTTTACACATATTATATGCTAATTTCTTAAGAATACCCTCATATAAATAATTTTTATAGTATATAACTTATTAAAATAACCAAATACTTTTTATATATAACATTATCTAGTGTGTGACTTATAAATTATTTTCTTTAAACACCATTTTTCTTTCTCCTATATTCATATCATTTCAATATATATATATATATATATATATATATATATATATATATATATATATATATATATATATATATATATATATATATATGTATATATATCTATATTGCAAATAGATTTTAATTTTTTTAAATATAAACATGTAAAATTGCAAGATTAATTAATTAATTTGCAAGTTTTTTCTTTCTTATGTTTCCATAGTCATATTGTTCATCCCTATTTAATAATAAGATATGTTTTTCCTTAAGATTTAAATAAAATCTGCCTTTCTCTAAAATTTCTTAAAATTTTTTATTTATTCTTACCAAACACTGGGGGGTTTATAATAAATAAAATTTTTACTTTATAAAAATTAAGAGATTGTAATTAAAAACGTTTTATTACAATTTTAATTCTGGTGTTAATTTTGAATTTAGGATGCCCAGTTCAGTTAACTTTAGAATAAAACAAAGACCATCCTATACAAACGCAGTTGAAATATAGAGAATTAACGAATATGCACAAATATCCGAGCCAGCCTTACCTGTAATTAAATTCCAACAAGTCTTATTCTATTGAAACAACCGAAAGAAAATTAAACATTAATTAAACCAAGTAACGAGAATACGTGCCTACATATGAAGCTTTGAAGTCTCCTGGAGGAGATTAAAACGCACGCAATTTTAAAAAGTTCCACCTTCCTGCTACATATAAAATACACTGCTGGACAAAAATTTCAGAGCCGTTAAAATTTTGCAATTTTTAAAGGTATAATAAAATGTTGTGTGGACCCCGGAAATAACTTACGGGAAAGGTGTAGCTTTATTAACAAACACTACTCCTTATTTGTTATATAATAATAATAATAATAAATGAACATATCTCTAAGGCCATGCAGAAAGCTGTACTCTTCGCAACGTCCAGATATGTACGAACATTTTTGGGAGATACTCCAAAATACCAAGTCACCTAGGACTCGATAACACGGAAAGAGTCCCACCAGAGCTCAATCCTTTTGATACCGTAGGTATCTGGAATGAGTGAATTTTCTCCTTAGAGGGAGTCTGAGCCATATAGCGAAATCTGGATAATAATAATAATAATAATGTTGCTTTCTGCACGTACAATGACCTTTGTATAACATATAAAGCCATCAGAAAGGAAGATATTATATATGTTCAATCTTAAACTAGCTGGTTTCTCCCTTTCGCATTGGGTATGTATATTACTAATAGAAAAATAATAACGAGTACACTATATAAAACTCACTATTGGGAGACAAGTAAAATCAAAACACAAATATACATAAATATACATACATTCAAATATAATGAAATATAAAGAACTACAAATTAAAATATTATGATACGAAACCGATACGACAACCAATATTGAATGAGTTTACAAAAGGTTGACTAATTTCCGTGAAAAACACAGCTGTTTTAAAAACTAAACATTACGAGACAATTTGTGGATATCTATATCACACCAAACCGCCCGTCTACAAAAGAAATATTGAGTAGGTATGCATGATACGATATTAACGAACAATGCAAAATGAAATGCAAACGAGAAGGAAATGATAAAACATATACTATAATTAACGTTAATAATATTTGAAAATGAAGGTAAAATGTTATGATTAAAGTTTAATGTAACACAGGTCTCGTTTTTTCATCATTCTCTTATTCTCGTTCTATACGATATGCATATCGAGAGCTACTGCATAAAAAAATTTAAAACCCCATTTATGTGGCTTGTTTGGTAGATACTACTTCATGTAGTGCCTAGCTTTGGTAGAACAAATGGTGTATGATAGAACAAATTGTTCTAATGGTTTTCCGTTTGAAAATGCTTCATTGAGGTGGTCAATTATTGGTCTAATTTTATAAACTCTATCGTAGTTTGGATTGTCACGGGATAAGGCATTCTAGTTATTATTGAAATGTAAAAATTGTCCGATTTTTTCGTACCTGTTGACTGATATAGCACTTTTTATTTTCTCAAAGCCAATTTCTTCTGACCAATATGCCCTTGTGTTGGGCAAATGAACAAGGGACATATATATATATATATATATATATATATATATATATATATATATATATATATATATATATATATATATATATATTGTAATTCCAATAAACTGCTTTATGTCACTTCGTGTCATATTCAGTGGTTTGTTAGGATTCTGCTGTATGGCATATAAATTTGACTCCTCCAGAATTTTGTCTAAACGGCTATCTGTGAAGAATAAATTAAAATATTCATAGGGACTTTCTAGTTGTAGAATATGATTTAGATGACTCTGATTTCCTCTAAATTCCAGTTGCTGTCCGGATAAGCTCAAATTTTTTCTTCTCCACATAATGTTTAAGAATAAAAAAACATCTAGTATTTTTGATAACAAATTGATTGTAAAATAAGTATACCTTTGCCCTTGGAGTAAACCAAAGTTTCTGGAGGCTACTCCTCTACAGTGCTATTAACTACATTAGTGTCTACAGCATTCTCATCCATTTCGTTCACAGGTTTAGAATCTTCAGTACCAGACTCATCATATGTACCAACTTGTTTGTCAGGTAAGAAATCTGGATCGACAATATCATCATCATCATCAAACCCATCTTCGCTATCCCAAAACCTATCTATTATATCGGTAAGTTCCTTGTCAGTCAGCGGCCTTTTATCTTTCCAACTCATGATGTTTTATCTAAAAGATAAAATTCACTAGATATGCATGATGTTGTTTGTAAACAACAAAAACAAAAAATATCATTATGAGAAAAATATGCGCAGTACTGTATACCACAAGAACTCATGTATTTTGCTTACCTTATTAATAACTTTTAAAATATATTTACTTAAATTACTTCGGTAAAACTAACATAAACAAACTGAAGCACGTGTCAGTGTCTAATCGTGTACACTACCTAACTAAGAAGACACGATACTGGTAACCAACACCATCTATGATTGTCTAGTCTACTTACGCTGATTAATACTGTATTGTTAGTGAACAACGTCATGCACAAACTGATTCATCTTTATCTGCTATTAAAATAAATGTTTATTTTTAGTATGTTGTTTTTAAACAACATGATGCAGTAAAGGGCTAAGGTGTTGGGTGTAAAGTCTCTTTTTAGTTCTTATAATTTTAATTTAATTTTTAATTTATTTTCCAATTATTTTTTTTGTAAGATGATTTGTAAACAAGTATCCGTGCTTTCTTGCCTGTCCATTTCTTCCCCAAAACGGTTTTGTTAATAATTGTATAATACATTTTATTAATTTTACCTGATCGTCATATTTGCCGTCAATTTTTATTACCTAGCCCAACTATTAATGTGTTATTACCTTTTCTAGTTATTCTCCTCTACAACATATGTTATGTTATTTTTACTTTACTCCAATTCTTTCTCATTTATAAACATGAATTTACTTTTTTCCGCGTTTTTTATTTAACTAACTATTTAACTATTTAACATTGTCGTCTGTGCCATACATCATAGCGGATCTTATAATGATCTTACATATTATATCTGACGCTTTACTTTGATTTTTTTTGTCACAACATAATTTTGTGTCAGAAGTACGAAGAGAAAATATCGAAAAGGAAAATAGTTTATTTTTGAAATTATTAAAATTTTCAGCAATCAATTTGAAAATATTCAATAATTCCATTAAAACATTATGAATGGTAAAAATTAGAAATATTAAGGTCGTATTTTATGTCTAGCAGTGTATTATACGTGCCTACATCATGAAGGCGTAGAAAGGTTGAGAAAATAAAATAAAACAAAACTTTCCCAGCAGACCATAATTTAGGATTAATTTACATTACAAAAATTATGTTTTAAATTAAATAGAACTCCTCCCTCCCTCTGACTCATCAAAAACTCGCCCCAAAAAGCATCCGATATTGAATAAAAAATTACAAGGGGCATATTTTTTGTCTTTGTAAAGTGAGAGATACAAGAAAAAGATATTTAAGAAGTTAATACTTTGCAAGGTGAAGTAATTAACTTTCGAAAAAAGAGAATATAATTTAAAAAGTTTAAGTGAGGCTGCTAAATTGTTGGTTTAAAAAAAAGAAAGAAAGTAATCGATATACAAGGACAAAAAATTAGACAAAAATAATACGGCAAGTAGGTACAGCAAGTTAAGTTACAGTATTGTAACTATTTATCACACATGAATAGTATTTATCTTCCTCCCTAAATGTTTCGTGTAAATAAGTTTAGAAGCCAATATTGCAAATTTTTTGTATCCATCGTTTGATAAAATAAAGTTTCCTGCCTGCTTAATTAACCAATGTATGACTTTTTTGTATTACATTGTTTACAGGCGCGTGTTTCTGCTGTTTAATGACTCTTTTTTAGTGGTTTTGGTTTTCCAACATTTTCGCAAAGTCAAGCGGTATATCTATATATATATATATATATATATATATATATATATATATATTTGGGATGCAGATTTTAATTTCATCTTGCTTTAGTGTTAATTTTGCGCAAACGTTAATAATTTATACAGTGTGTAAAAGCCAAATGGAATAAATTCATTATTTAGGTTACTGTACATATTTATAAAAAATCCCAAAACACGTCTAATTTAATTTATAACTTGACATTCTTTAACGTGAAAATGCAACCCCTACCTTCAACCCCCTTAAAATGACAGGTACAACCCCCAATTTTTAAAATAGGAAGTATAGGCTTGTGATATATCGTTTGAAAGGTCTTTTCATTCTCCATTCAAAAATGTTGTCGCTTTCAAGTTCATTAAGAATAATTAAGATAAAATAAATTAAAATCATGTGGTTACCGAAATTCGCTACAATACAGTCAAAAACTAAAATGTAATGCAAAACGTAATAAAATGTAGAACACGAAAAACAACTATGAATGTTAATGAAGTAGATGTTCACCGCGAACGTCTTGGCAACATACTAATCTCTAACATAACAGCCGTGATCGACCTAATCGCAAGCGTTATTCGTTCTTTTAAGTCATTTAAATCAGAAGGTTTAGTTTTGTACACATGGCTCTTCACATATCCCCATAAAAAGAAATCTAATAATGTAAGATCAGGTGATTGCGCTGGCCATTCAATCAATCCTCGCCTCCCTATCCACCGATTGGGAAATATTGTATCGAGGTACTGCCGGACATTAAGTTGGTAATGTTGTGGTGCTCCATCCTGCTGAAACCATATAGTATTTGCTGGAACTTGAGGGTTTCCTGGATCAGGATATAAATTTGCCAACGTTGGAATGACATCATTTTAAAGTAGTGCCAAATAATTGTTGCCATTCAAGTTGCCCTCAAGCAAGTTGCCCAAGATATTGTTTCCTACAATCCCTGCCCAAACATTAACCTTTTGAGGGTATTGAGTGTGTTCTTTTCTCATCCAGTGAGGATTTTGCGTGGCCCAGTAGCGGCAATTTTGCCGATTAGCATGACCGTTAAGTGAAAAAGTACACTTATCAGAAAACATAACGTCTTCTAATTGGATAATATTGTTATCCAACATGTGCATCATTTGCTCACAAAAAAAAGTTCTCCTATCAAAATCGTCTTCCATGAGCTCCTGAGTAGGTATCATCTTATAGGGATGCAATTTATTTTCTTTTAATATGTTTAGTATCGATGTATGGCTAGCATTGAATGTAGTGGATGCCTGTCTACTCGATGTATGTGGATTTTCCTGAAACTCAAGCAACACATCTAATTTGAGTTCATCACTCAGTGCATTGGCAGCTGCTTTTTTTATCTGCCTTACATGACCAAACTCGCGAAACTGTTTCTCTATTTTACTTATTGTTCCTTGGGATATAGGCGGTAAATTAGGAAATTTCTCATGAAATAGGTGAGTTACTTCCTGTTGTGTTCGGGTGTTATCTCCGTAACCAATCATTTGTAAAACTGTTATTTTATGCATTTCCGTTAATCTAACCATTTTTCAGAATTGAATTGAACGAACTTTTTACTTAAATTAAAATACTGACAACTTAAATAAAACAATTTACTAATGCGTGTTAAAATAACGTTGCCACGGAAATTCTTTAAAGTTTTATAATGGTTACCATCTAAAAACCACATTGCTATGGTTTTTGTTCACTTTCTCATTATCAAAACCTAAACGGGAAATAAGTTTTGAGTATATTTTAGCGAATTTCGGTAACCACATGATTTTAATTTATTTTATCTTAATTAATCTTAACAAACTTGAAAGTGACATTTTTGAATGGAGAATGAAAAGACCTTTCAAACGATATATCACAAGCCTATACTTCCTATTTTAAAAATTGGGGGTTGTACCTGTCATTCTAAGGGGGTTGAAGGTAGGGGTTGCATTTTCACGTTAAAGAATGTCAAGTTATAATTTAAATTTGACGTGTTTCGGAATTTTTTATAAATATGTACAGTAACCTAAATAATGAATTTATTCCATTTGGCGTTTACACACTGTATAGTAGACCATTGAAAACAATCCACCCTGATATTTGGCAATATTATTCGGATCTTGTGAAATGAAACCGATCGATATGCGTTTCAAAGGATCCATTTTAACGATACATATATCTGTCATTTAGCAAATCGCTCCCTTTTAGTTCGATAGCCCTTTAATTTTAAATAAGGAATATATCATGTTTGGTTCATCATTACCTGTTTCTATCTTAAATATTATCAACAATTTCTCACATGTCCCCTAGTAAAGTCTTACTTTGCCATGAACTAATCCCTTTTGTAACTTAAACATCATAATTTATAATTTAAAAAAATGTAACTTAAAGTTAATTTAACAATATTTAAAGGGTTTTTACCCATATATTCTTCTTCTTCTTCTTCTTTGTCTTTGTAAGCAATTCTGCTTGTTCATGGGTGGATTAATACCTCTATACCTCTATACCTCTAGTAATATACCTCACTCATCTTTTACACGGTCATCCAATACTTCTTTTACCGATTGGTGACTTATCTCTTAATACTTTGATGACACGGGTCTCCACCACTCTGCTGATAAGGTTATGTCATTATTTTTTCTATTTTGTGTCTATTTGTTTATACACTATACGTAACGTTTTCTTCTAATATCTTCACTTCTCTTTCGATTTCTCAGCGTATTTTCAGTAATTCTTCTCAGTACTCTCATCTCTGCCGTTTCCAGTAGCCTTTGTGTAGTGGCTGTGTCTGGTCGTGTTTCTGAGGCATATGTCAATATTAATCCTACACTCGCTTACACCTTAGCTGGACAGTGCCATTCCAAGGTATCTTATTTCCATTACTTGTTCAATACTGATGCCATTAATTTCTATTTTAACTCTGGTTGGTTCTTTGCTAATTACTATTGTTTTAGTTTTCTGAGATTGTCATATTAAATTCTTTTGCTCTTATGCTAAATCTCTGCGCCAGTCGTTGCAGACTGTCTTCTTCTTGGGCTGTTAAATATTGCATCGTCTGCGTAACAAGAGTATTTTTATTTCTTTGTTTAAAATTCTGTATCCTGTTTCTTTGATAATGCTTTAAATGAATTCATCCATGTTTAAATTAAAGAGCATAGGGCTTAATGAGTCCCCTTTATTTTGCTCCCTATTTCTATAGGTTCTGGAAGTTTGTAAGTAAATGTTTTGGACAGTTTTTAGGGAAACTTCTTTATTATACAAAAGATGGATTACATATTGTGAGTTTTACTCTGTCAAACGCTTTCTTTAAGTCAACCAGACACAGAAATGCTAGTCTATTATACTCTAGTGATTTCTCAGTAATTTGCTTTATAACAAATATTGCATTTGTACACGATCTTTTACTACGAAAACCCTGTTGTTCATCTGCTAAACCTATTCTCTGATTTATTAGTACTCGTAAAATTTTACTAGTAGGCTTAAGGGTAGTATTTGATAAGTTTATAGCTGCGTAGTTTTCTGTCTGTTTTTTATCTTCGTTTTGAATAATAGAATTAGTTCCCTTGTTCCCCATTCTTCCAGTATTTTATCGTGTTTTATAATTTTATTAATTATTGTTGTTAATTGTTCTGAAATTGCTGCTCCACAATATTTCAGTAATTCGTTTGGTATCCTGTCTTTACCTGCTGCTTTTCTGTTTTTTATCTTTTTAAGTATTTTACGAACTTCGTGTAAATTTATATTAATTTTTTCATTTGTGGTAATTTCTAGTATTACCGGTTCTAGCGTCGTTTGTTCTTCCTCTACATAAGGCTTTTTTAGGTAGTCAATCCACCTATTCTTTTCTATATATTTTAGTTCTATTAGTTCCTTTGCCTCCGTTCTTTGACCTCTTATAAAGCGCCATTTTTCTTTTTGAAGACCGTGAAAATCATTTCCATTTCTTTTGAAAAGAGTTCCCAGTGATGATTTTTTATTTTTCTTTAGTGCATCTGTTTCGTTTCTAATTGTCTTATTTTATCTTTTCTTTTCTTTACATTGTTCTTTGACTGCTGTACAAAACCACGAAGTTCTTCGCCTTGGGAAACTGTCCGTTAAAACATACGCTTTACAAATTCCTGTATTATTCGACTTTTACTATTATTCACTAGATGTCACAACGCCTGCTTTTAAAATATGCATCAGTAATGGAGTATTTGCATTCTGCAGTCGACGTTTAGCTAAGTAAGGTGTCGAAAATTTGCAATAAATGTTAGCGCACGTGGTATATACAAAATGGATAAAAGGAAGTACGAATTTTGAGGATACTATGCCATTATTTTTTCAGAAAGTTATAACATTTACTTTCGTTTTGGAATATATTTTACTATAGTTATAACTGTTATCAATATTTATTCTTTTTTCTGGGAAAAATAATGCTCAAAAACGACTGTATGTTATAACATACGGTATAATAGCACGCTACTCGGTCATAACATTTTGTAACTGTTTAGTTATTGGACAAAACCATTGACTCCCAATGAGTAATTAGATGAGATTAAACACCTAGATGATCCATCTTCATTACCTGATGGTATTATTATCTTCCCTTTATCCGATAAATATGATACCGATGAAGATTCCGGGGATGAAAACCACATTGACATAAATAACCTTCCAGGTAGTCAATTACGAGTACAAGCTGAAGTTGTTTTTGATAGTGCAGCGTTGGAGGATGAAGGGCAGAATGAAATTATTATTTCGGATCCAAAAGATACTACAATTGAAGATTCTGATAGTGAAGATAACCTCCCGTTGTCTGTGCGTGTGTCTCGCTTTGATGTAAGTTCTCCATAACCTAAACCGAAGAAAACATTTATTATTCCTGGAAAAAAACAAAATATTGATCCCAATTTTTTCGACTGGAAGCCAGTAAGTGAACCAAAAAATTTTCTCATGCCTTTACAGTTATTTTCCCTTTTCATTGATCATAAAGTTCTGGACCTAATTACACATTTTAGTAATCTATATGCATCTCAACATAATCGCTCTGAAAATATCAATCGAAATGAAATTAGATGTTTCGTAGGGATATTATTTTTAAGTGGATATTTATCATTTCCTCGTAGGTCTATGTTCTGGGAAAACAAAGATGACGCAGGGTGTAAGTTGGTATATTCGGCTATATCGCGAAATAGATTCAATTTTATTATGCAAAATGTACGTGTTTCTAATAATACCTAATTACAAAAAGGCGATAAATTTACTAAAATGCGTCCGCTATTTGACATAATCAATAAAAATTTTTATATGTTTCTTCCATTTAAAACATCACAGTGTTGATGAAGCGATGGTCCTTTATTATGGGCAGCATGGATCAAAACAGTTTATCCGAGGTAAACCTATTAGATGGGGCTATAAACTATGGGTCGGAACCACAAAACAGGGATATGTCGAGTGGTTTGAACCTTATCAAGGTGCCACAACTCCACTTTCTGATACATACAAGGAATTAGGATTAGGAGCCAGTGTCGTATTGTCATTAACCGATAAATTGCAGTCTGATACTCCAAGTGCGCCGTTTCACTTATTCTGTGATAATTTTTTTACATCACTTCCATTACTACGTGAGCTAACAGCAATAAATTTAAAATGCACTGGAATAATTCGAGAAAATCGAGTTCCGGGTTGTCCTCTAAAAAATTCCAAGCTTTTCAAAAAAGATCAGAGGGGTGTATTTAAGTACTCACTCGTAGAAAACAAAAATATTATAGTAAATGGAACGACAATAATTTTGTTACTATTGCATCAAATGCTACTTCACCACTGCTAACCCTGCAGGTGAAAAAAACTTCGCAGAAATAAAAGAAAAGTATACTCATCCCACAGCCATTTATAATAAAAAAAAATATAATGAAAATATGTGAGGAGTAGACCGTGCAGACCAAAACATAAGCTTATACAGAATAGGTATTAGAAGCAAGAAGTTGTACTTTAGATTATTTATTTTCTTGATATGGCAGAGCACAATGCCTGGCAATTGCATAAAAGTAATGGTGGGAAAATGGATCAGCTAGCATTCAGAAGATGCATAGCGTCAGGATTACTGGACATGTATAAGAAAACGGGTACACGTAAACTCATCACCAATTACCATAAATACCCTCGTACATAGTACAAACTCATCACCGCCATAAAAGTAGGGTTTTCAAAATAGACCCTAAGAGATTGGTAATCTGATCACTGGCCTACCTGCACCCCGGATCAGGTATAGACCATAAAATCCCAGCAAACGGCTAGTTTTTGGTAATTTCACAGAATAATCCAAATCCAGATGTCTTAAATGCAACTGCAATTTATTTGTTTTTATTTGGGAATTCCACAAAATTCTATTGATAGGTATCTAAAATCATGCGAAAAGAAAAATTTCTCTTCATTTGCCCTTGTTTCTTCAACATGGATAGTGAACTGCTAATTGATTAAAATAATGGTTATCAATAATTTCAAATTTCAATTGCGAAAGACTCTAAAAAAATCGAATTGCCTTTTGTGGACTTGTGCGACGAAAGGGTGTCGCACCAGTTGTATGACTAAATGTCATACAACTGGTGAGTAGACATTTTATACCGTTTTTGTTTAGTTGTTTCGCACTGGTTTTCGCGAATCATCCTGATCAAACAGAAAAAAATCAGCATAATTAAGTTCTTTAAGTTAACTGTATAAGATGTTTCTTGTAGGCAAGGCATAATATTACTTTGTTGCTGTAGATTACCTTTTCTGATATTACATTTTGAGATTTAAATTAAATTGTTAAAGTCACATTGTGTACATATACTGAAAAAGCGATAAACGCTTGTAGTCAACGCTGATCAGCTAGACTAAAAAACACAACTATTTGGGTGTGCAGCTGAAGATAGGATAAAGAAGTACTCTTTTTAGTCTACCAAGCTTTCATAAATCTTTATTTGCATCATCAGGGTGCTACAATAAAGAAAATAAGTACAAATTATAGAATAAAAATTATTTTGTATCTTACACTAATTGGGGTTAGTTGTCATGATGTTTATAAAATGAAATGAACAACTCATCTGAGTCCTACAAATAATGGCGAAAACTAACCAAAAAAATGTAAAAAAATTGCTTTTAAAAGCACTCTAATTGTGGAATCTTTGTACAAGTCATTGAAAGATAAAGTACAGGAAACTGTACTTAAGCATTTTGATGCATTCTGTCACAATAAATGCATTGCTGATTACTTTAAATTTAAAAATTTCCGCCAATAATGCCATAAAATGTAAAGCTTTGCACGTGTAAAAAATTAAGTTTTTTTCGACTTCAACGCACTAATAGCACACTTAAGTTTTTAGCTTTTCCTATTTTTTAGACATTTTATATTTACTTCCTGTCCAAAATCGTCCATTATTTTCAAGATAGTCAAATAACGCCAAAACAGTAAGACTTAGACCGAATGTATGCTTAACAAATTATCTCGAGAATTCAATGAGAAATATAAAAATGCAATGAAAATCAAATAACGAAGTTGGGACTACTTCCGATATAAACAAAAATAGCACATGTTGACAAATATTTTCATTTTAAAGTTCACTATCGAAATCCTATGTAACTAAATTTTTAGATCTCAAAACCATTTAAATTGGCAGATACGTCTAATAGGCCACACCGTGAGATATATTAATATCTCAGTTAAATTTTGAAGCAACTTGCTTAAAATAATTTATTTCTGAATTTATTAAATTATCACATAAACGAGAAGTATAACAGGTAAGAGGCAATCTTTCGCATTAGAAACCAGGCAAAAATCCCGGTGATGAGTTTACCTATCTGCGGTGATGAGTTTACCAATCTCCAAAGGATGCCGGTGATCAGTTTACTGTATCTCCGAGGGTCTAATAATTTTATGGGGGGCTATATAGTGATGAGTTCGTACACGTCCAAGAAAACAACTAAACGCGGACCGTCAAAAAAAACAGGTATGGCAGTCCAGTGGGACTGCCGGTGGAAGTTACACTTCTATACACGCATGTTACAAATTTATTTGGGAGTCAATCTGAACAATTATTACATATGTAATTCTATAGGTAAGACATAGCAGAAAGAGAAACAGAATTAATAACAACTTACTAAGAATGAAGGATTGAATCAATATTTTGATGAAAATGTATATTTTTATTTTCATATATGTATCAAAGGATTTGAATGCAAAAATTTTTTTACACATACTCTGCAGTAAAATTCATTGTTTATTTTGTTATTAATATAATAATACAATACAAAGTAAACTGCAATATTTATAAGTATTTAAAAATGACAATAATATACATAAAAAAATACACTACAATACAGTGCAACATAATTCCATATAATAATACAATACAAATTAAAATTCAATATCCATAAGTATTTAAAAATGACAATAATGTAATAATATTAATAAAAAAGTCCTCCCTGACTGGGAATCGAACCCCAGTCTCCCGCATGACAGGCAGGGATACTGACTACTATACTACCGAGGACAAAACACAGAAGTATTTCAAAATTGACAGTTCTGGATCATACAGTGATTTATTGAGATTATTATTTTGAAATACAAAAGACTAATATAATTATGAACATTTAATAAATAATACAAAACATATCACATAAACAATAATATTAATAAATATTTTATTATATGTATAATATTATATGCATATATATCTTTATATAATATGTATAATATTAAATTATATATACAAAAGAAACATTTTTATATTCGAGAGAGGAAGAGAGAAAAAATATATCTTCTGTCTCTCTCTTAATCATTATCTTACTATGTAATGGTTTCACAGATCCACTCCCATACAAATTTCCAACGTGGAGCGCGCATATAGAAGTATAACTTCAAAAAGTCAACTTACACATTTTGAGTCAAGGTACGATAGATTAGACCATATCGTCATTTTTCAAGAAAAACAAATAAGGTGTGGTGTATGCCATAAGCATGCAGCGTTCAGATGTAACAAGTGCGATGTTGCACTTCACCCTAAATCATGTTTTTTTAGTTACCATAATAAAGAATAACTTTAATTTTTATACTCAGTTTCATTTATTGTATAATGAAATCATTGATCCTTAAGTAGCTTGAATTCCTACTGTTGGTTATAACATACACCTGATAACTCAAAAACGGCCAACCTAAATGAAAAATTTTATTTGTAAAACTCGTATATAATTGAAGTAGAAAGCCATTCATAGCAGAATTTATTAAAAATTTTGAGATAAAAAGTAATTATGATGGGATGTAATTACGGTTTTACAGATAAAACAACTTTGAAAAAATAAATTTTATTTATTATTTAAGTAAATAATACAAATTTACATTTTCAAATATACAGAGCAGTTTAATATTGAAACTCCACTGCACAACTGTCTCTATTGTCTACGCGGTCAAATTTTTCGTGAAAATCCTCGCCACTATATTTGAAACCAGCTGTATTCAAAACTAACCTTAGCTTTAAAGTTTTTAATACTTTTTTAGATCCAAAAAACTGCAAATGCACATTTTATAATAATTTTTTGTTCCCAACCAGATAAAAGTTTTTCATCATATAGCGGATTAAAAAATAAGCAGAGTAATAATAAAATTTTCGGTCTTCCCGAGATAGGGGCCCCAACGAGAAAGTCGTGCAATCAATATTATGTCAACACTTCCACTTATTGTCTTCGAGTAAAAGTCAGCTTGTAAACAGAGAGAGAGTTAATAAAAAAATTTATTATCGCCGAACTTTATCAATTCGAGCGCCTCTTCTCCAAAGAAAATAATCGTACAAATAAAAGATTTTTCCACCGTCTATATACGTATACAATATACATTTCCATTTAAATATTGGTACGTTTAAAGTTAATATTCAAATAAAAAAGCTGAAAGGGAATGCTCCGAAGGCACAGACATTACATTTACACATAACCAGAAATTGTCGTGGGGAAATACTGATTCAGCGCTCGATAACGACAATTGCCTAAGCAACAAGGGTCACAATTCTCATATCGAACTTTTGCCTAATTCGCATACAAGGGAACAGAAAATTCTCTGTTTATTAAAAGAAAATTTTAAGGTTATAAATTTGTGAAGTTTTTTACATTAAATATCATCAAATTGTAAAAGTGAGTATAAAGAGAGGTGGGACAAAGCTGTTAACTCTCTCCTCTACGCTTCAACCTATATTAAAAAAAAGAGCAGCTATTATAGTTTATAGTATACATTTAACAAAATCAGATATGTCGACAATACTTTGTCGTCTAATGTAAAAAATATAAAATTAACTGAACTGTAAAAAATTACACAATTGACGAATAAATATGTTCCTTTTTAATTTTCTCGAATCCCTAAAGCAAAACTGTTTTAAAATTTTCCTTTATGTAACTTTTAATGCTGCTTTTAATGCTTTGCCAATTTAATAATTTTGTTAACGTTCTCATTACAAAAAATTGTACTTAAAAGACTAATTATTTGACGTCTGTAGAAATTGCACGACAAAACTATTATACCTTAGTACTCAGCGTTTGAGTTTTTTATACCCTACTGCTAGACGGCTTGAACTAAATGTTAATAAAAAAACTCTTAGTAGATAAGTGAATCTGTGTTTTTAATACACAATGAAAAGGACTTAAACACACACAGATAAAATTAATTATAGGGAGAAAACTGAAGAACAGCGTACTTAGACGTAGTGAGAGGTGATAAAGACAGTCTACAAGATAATATAGGTAAAGCCCAACGATTTTTACTGGAAACAATGAAACGCTACAATATAAACATAATATATAAATTCTCTTGGAACCAAAATTCATTTATTAGAATGAAGATAAAGAACACTGAGAACATAAAAACCCCAAGAGTAATTAGACAAGGTTGTATACTTTTGCCATTATTATTTAACTTGAATTCAGAGGAGATATTTTCACGAGCTCTAGATGAGGCACAGAAAAGTATTAAAGTCAACTAAAGAGTTGATTATTCGATATGCCGACAATACAGTATTAATTGCCGGAAGCGAACCAGAACTACAAAATCTGCAAAATCTGCAAAATCTACAAAAAGAAAATAAATACAATGGTAATCACAAAAAAGAATACTCCAAACAAAAACATATTAGTAAATAACAAAATTATTAAACATGTTGAAAAGTTCAAGTATTTAGGATGCTGGGTAGATAAGACCTTAGGCTCAGAACGAGAAGTAAAATGGAAAATGTACAATAAAACAGCCCAAAAACAGATAAAATCCCAAATAGAAATAAAACAATATTTCACCAATCGAGATCTTAACCTAACTCTATGATATATATCTAAGACAAGGAAAGAGAGAGGACAGGTAACTCTCATTTAATAAACCTTTGAAAAGTGAAGCCAGTTTTGATGTGACTGCCATGTTTTGGTGCCTGTACGTTACTCATTACTACCTGTCGCAGGGTTACCGGCTCTACTGATCAACTTCATTTTACTAATTTACTAAAACACTATGTAATGATAAAACCATGTTCAAGTGATCATTATGTCAATGTTCAATTATGAATTTTGAAAAAAATCTATTTATTGATATATATATATATATATATATATATATATATATATATATATATATATATATATATATATATATATATTCATTATTCTCAATCTGCTGAAGAAATAAAATATAGCCTGGCAACCTTTCTGGTGCCGGTTTGGCTTTAGTAAGTTCCCTCTCTTTTCTTATCGAAGATAACTATCTATATAAAAGACTATGATGACAGGTCACACCTTTTGTCCAGTAATGTAACGACGCCACCTAGGAAAGAAATCTAAACTACCAACATTTGACATTTTAATCAAATTTTGTTTTCAAATTACTGTCATGTCAAATTACTGTAATTGTAAGGTAAGATCAATGACGTATAATATATATTTAGTATAATATGTCACTGGGTAAAATAAATATACAGTTACTATAAAAATAAAATAAAATTAAAACTAAACTAAATAAGATTTGATTAAAATTAAATCAAATTAAACAGAATTAGGTATAATTAAATAATAATTAAATAGAAGCTATATCTGTAAAAACGCTGCTATATATAATGTTTCTGCTTCATTTTCCATGTAAAATTCCATAATAAAATGCTAAGGTTCATTCCGCTCATTTTTTGAACGTTTTGTGGTGGGGGTAGAATAGTTCGTCGTATTGTGCAGTATGATACATCATTGGAAAGAAGAGGGGGTAGCGAATATGTTTAGACAGAAAAACACACATTGCAGCAAGAGTGCCTTACATCATATCTCCTTCTATCTTCATATCAAAAAACAAACAAGGCAACTACCAAAAGAGCACTACACAGTGTCTTCATTATTAATGAACTTATAGTTACATACGGGATGTCATAGGTCACTGTCATAATGGCACAATGAATAAAAATAGTTTACCTAAAAGGCAAATTTTTATTTATTGACTTAAAGAAGGCCTATGACTAAGTACAAAAAAAGAACTGAACGAATGCTAACATGCGACATAGCAAATGAAAGTACAGAATATAAGGAATATGTGCAGATAGAAAAAATAAACAAGGCGGCTACCAAAAGGACACTATAGAGTATATTAATAATTAATGAACGTATAGCGACATATGAGGCATTATAGGGCACTATAGATAAAATAGATTTACTATAAGACGAATTTTGATTTATTGACTTAAAAAAGGTCTTTGGCTAAATAAAAAATGAACAACTGATCGAATCCTAACATGTGACATGGGGCAAATTAAAAGGGGAGGATATAACAAGTATATTCAATTTTATTCAGATTCAGAAAAAAACAAACAAGGCGACTACCAAAAGGGCACTACACAGTGTCATTATTAACGAACTTATAGTTACATACGGGATGTCATAGAGCACTATAGATAAAAATAGATTGTTATAAAAAAAATTTTAATTTATTGACATAAAGAAGGCCTCTGGTTGTATACAAAATAAACAACTGATCGAATCCTAACATGCGACATATCAAATTTAAGGGGCGAATATAACGAATATTTTTACATAGAAAAAACAAACAAGGCGACTACCAAAAGGGCACTACAAAGTATCTTCATTATTAATAAACGTATAGCGATATACGAGATATCATAAAGCACTATGGAAGTCTGGATGCTGACAATTAGCTCGATAAGGCGCCTCAAAACTTTGAGATGTGTATATTCCACCGCATTCTAAAAAATCCATATACTGACCATATTAGAAATAAAGAAGTTTTAAGGCGTATAATAGAAATTATTAACTTGTAGAACTTATTAAAAAATGGAAAATATCTAATCTTGGACATATTTATATTCAGGTCCTTGCAAACGACAAATGATATGAATGATACGAATTTGCAGAAGTCATCACCAACTTTCATTAGAAACGGTACCTGAAGAAGAAGAAATTCCATTCTCTCAGAAGAAGAAATTGGGTCACAAGATAACATCAGTTTAATTGAATTCATCCTTAGATACTTTTTAGTGGCTGATTTGGTATAATAAACTCATACAAATCCGTATAATATTTTTCTATCCGTAATAAAGCAGTAGATTAATTAATATTGTGTTAGTGATTAAGCCGTTATGGGGTTAGTTTTTTTTTTTTCTGCTGAAGAACAAATGCTTTTTTTTTAAATAAAGCTTAAAACCATTTGATTTCAATTTCCTATTTTCGATATGTATTACTTCACATTTTTTTATAGTGTTGTATATTTTTTAATCAGCTTTATTTAATATTAATGATGCCGCTATGCTATTTAGCCACTACCTTGGGGTCCGAAATTTACCAGTACTTATATCAAAAATAAGTAACCACACCTACGAAAAAGGTTTAATAGTCTACGCCCACTTCAGCCACCGTAACAACTACTGGCCGCGGCTTATTTTCCAGAGAAACCAGCTATATTGCTGTAGAACTGAATGACTTCGCTGGAAAAGAACCAATTTAAGTACTATCTGTATTTATTTCATACCGGTTATCAACAAGCTTTGGCTTGCAGCTTTGAATATTTTTTTCTTTAAAAATATATATTTTTTAGTGCAATGTAACAAATAAACACATTAAGACTTTATAAATTTTTATTTCCTGTACTTTTCTAGTATGAGCGTTAGAGGAAAATAAGCAGGAAACAAACCTAGGGCTGAGGAGTTGAGCAGAACACATTCTGATGGTTAGAACGAAAATCGTTTCTTTTGAATATCTTTAGAGGTGCATAGGAAATTCCTCCTCTTGTTTCCCCAGCAGTATGAAGTTGATTTAAGACCCTCATCCTACCACGACTTGCACGGTACATTTGACAAACTAATATACTCAACTTAACTATTAAAATATTAAACAAAATTCCATTTCTAAAAATACTGTTGGTCGTTTTTACAATTTCTTACTCAGTATTTAACTCTGGTGTTGATGTACAATTGCAGAAAGTTATTTTTCTGACCTTCTTCGTTTAAAATCGACCCCAATAACTTTGGCAATGTTAAACGAAAAGGACAGTTTAAATATTCATTTGAGTTCGTACATCTGTGACGTTTTCGCGGTTGGTTTGCTCTTTTCTACTGACAATACATAATTATTTTACAATGTTTTCGGAATATTCTGCTCTACGAACTCTAATCTTCATCATAATATTAATCTTGGGATGATAATAAGGATTCTGAGTTAAAGAAAATACAGAGTGAGGCGTTTTGTTATGCAGATAATTTATTTTTATGGAAAATACTTGTTGTTAAATAATTGTTTTTAGTGAATGTTTTGTAATAAATAAATTAACAAAGTTTTCAATTTTAGAAAATAATGTTTTTAACGCAAGATTACTACTTATAACAAGTACAGAGCTTCTAAAGAATGATCTGTTGCGAGTTAATTCCCAAGAAATGTTTTCCAATTTATAGTAATACGTATTTATTTTTTTGTATAGATATTATATTTAAGAAGTAAAATCTAACTAACCTTAGAAAAAATCTCTTAAAGTTTTGACGTAACTGCAAATTTATCGAAAATGAATTTATGTCGTCATTGAGTCCAAACTTGGTTACCCCATTCGTCAGATCACTGTCAGACGTATTGTTCAGTTTTTAGCCATCAGGGAGCAGATGTGTCATATTTGAAAACTTAACCGATCTCGGAGAAACAATGACAGAATATATAAATGTGCTTCGATAAGTCGAATGTGTGCTTGTACCTACGGTGCTACATTGACTGTATTTTATGTTATTGTTGCTCTAAGGTTTTTTTACAAATACGCGAAAACATTGACGTAACTGTATTCTGTGTCATTTTTCATTTAGATTTCTCCTTATTGCGACATTGCGACAAAGGTTCAAAGCAACAGGACTTATTTCTCTAGACCGAGTAGCTATTTTAAAACGAATCTCTTCTCAAGATAGGTCTTTTGGGGAAATTGCCAACGTGTTGAAGGATATGTTTGAAACAACAAAATATGTAAAACCAACTATGTCCGGCAGACGGCAGAAAGTAAATATTGTTACAGGGGAGAGCATCTGTGTAGAAGATTTAGAAGCAGAAAAACCAGACGAGACAACGGTGGCAGTACAACTATCTAATTAAAAAGAAGTGTTAAAAAAATCCGAAGACACATAGATTTAATAAATTCGACCTTTTTTCTGAAAGTGAAATAGATGATATAGAACTTGAAGACGAGACCGATGAAGAATTGTTCAGCCGTAATGAACCCTTATTTTTCTTCTTCTTCTTCGCGCGACTAGAGTTAGTCCTGTTTGTCTGCGTCTTATTCTGTTTCAGTCGTTGTTGACTGTACCTTTATTACCTACCTTTATACCTACATTATCTTTCCACCTTTTTGGCGGCCTTCCAACGGGTCTTCTGCTATACGGCTTGTTGTTTTTACAGATGTTCGCTAATCTATCCGGTCCCATTCGGTTTACATGTTCGTTCCAGTTTTTTTTTTCTTGTTTTTATCCACCTGTTAATATTTTGAATTTTGCATTGTTCGCTTATACTTCTGTTGGTTTGTCTGTCTCTTAATGATATGCCCGCTATTGATCTTAATACTTTCATTTCGATATTGTTGATTTGTTGTTTCGTGTATGTTGTTTCTTGTATCGGTCCTTGTCTCCGCTGCATATGCTAGGATTGGTCTTACTGTTGTCTTGTATACTTTTATTTTGCTTTCCGTGGTTTGATATTTGTTTCTCCATATGGTTTCTCGGAGGCAACCACTTACTCTTGCCGCTTGATGCTTGCCTTGTGGTCTCTGTTCTTATATCCCTGTCACTAGTGATCTCTACTCCTAGGTAATTTAATTTTATCACTTGTTCTACAATTTTGCCGTCTATTTCTAGTTTGCATCTACGCAGCTCTATACTGATCACTATACATTTAGTTTTTTCTACGGATATTCTCATATTAAGTTTGTTTGCTGTGATATTGAAGGTGTGGAGCTACCTTGGTAGGTCATCTTCGTTATCAGCAATTAGTACTGCATCATCGGCATAGCATAGTATCGTGATTTTATGCGCTCCCATGTGGTATCCGTGTCCTTTTATTACTTCGCGAATTATTTGATTCATCACCATATTGAATAACAATGGGCTGAGCGAGTCTCCTAGGCGGATTCCTCCTTTTAGTTCGATGCATTCTGTTTCCCCTGTTGGCATTATAACTCTGGTCTTGTTCTTGTTAATTTTATTAATTATCCTTATTATCTAATGGTCTGTTTGTTCAGCTTGTAATAAATTTAAGATGTCATTTCGTTTCACCCTGTCAAAAGCACTTTTTAAATCTACAAAGCACATGTATGCTGGTTTTTCATATTTAATAGACTTCCCTATTATTTGTCTGATAATAAAAATTGCGTATATTGTGCTGCGGTTCTTCCGGAAGCCTTGTTGTTCGTCTGCCATGTTTGCTTTTTCTTCGATTTTATATTTTATGACTGCCGTTAACAATTTTAATGTACTATTCATCAGACTAATGCCTCTATAATTTTCAGAATTTCTCGAGTCTCCCTTTTTAAGTATCGGTAGCAGGAGACTTTCCTTCCATTCCGCTGGTGCTGGGCCCAAGGATAATAATTTACAAATACTAAATCAAGACACGCAAAATAAAGAACCTGTGGAATGAAATTCATTTTAATGCGGAGAGCTTATTCTCGTGATATGTATAAGATATGTTGGAGAAATCTGCCAAGTCATAGATGTAGAACACCTTCAAGTTAAATTCTTACGAAAAAATGTGGGTAAAGAAGACACATTTCTTTATATCCTGACGTAATAGACGAATCAATGGTAAATTCCATACCTTCTTCGCCGAGAATTTTTCAAAATTTGACAGATATGGTTGAAGCTGATAATGTTAAAAATAAATAGGTTAGGTAACTACATTAATAGAAATATTGCTTGTAAACTTTTTCAGAATATTTTAATTTGCTATTTTTATATTTTGTCAGACTCAACGTTTTGAAGTTATTGGTCTCAAAAATTTATTTCACCCTGTAAAATGGTAACAGATTTTTTAAAATTTAAACTTGATGTCAAGTTATCAATAGGACAGCTTTACTTGCCGTTAACATTGATTTTTGCTTACATTTTCAAGTCACCCAACCACCTTTTTTTGGTTTTTTCAAAAACATTTTAAACAGGTTCGATTCTTTGCCAAAGTTGGGATAACATCATATTTACTGTTTTGTGATATATTTATCAGTCATCAGTCAATTTATCATTCAAGTCATCAAACTCTACGGTATATTAGAAGATCATTTAACATCTATTCAGCAAATTGTTGCTTTGCTCTCATGTGAATTAGCTTCTTTTTAAACGTTACAGAATTTTATCATAATAAAAAAAATATTACACAATGACGGTATTAGATTTTTGTTTCGATACAGGGCAGCTACAAGCCGCTTATACGTATTTCGACCTCTTTAGGTCTCTTCAGAGGGATATAGCCACTGCTGTGAATTCAAACAAAAATGTTTCCCGTTTTAGACAATAGTTATCAAAATAACTATATACGGACGTAACTACGCCATCTAAAAACAAAAAGAGAAATCAAACAATTTCTACCTGGCAAAACCGAATTCAAATTTTTACCACTGTGCCTTCTAAAACTTGCAAAGCAAACAGCTTGATAAATTACTCAGCAAGGGAATCTAAAAATTGCATTCCACATGCCGTTCATCATGATCAAAATTCGTAGTCAATTCAGTTTCTGGTATTCAAAACGTAATGACGGTATTAGATTTTTGTTTCGTGGCAGATTTTTTGACAAGAAAGATTTTTGTTTGGATTCAGAGCAGTGGCTATACCGTTCTAAAGAGACCTAAAGAGGTCGAAATACGTATAAGTGGCTTGTCGCTGCCCTGTATCGAAACAAAAATCTAATACCGTCATTATGTTTTATTACTAACCTCCGTTTGGAGTACCAGAAATTGAATTCACTACGAATTTGGACCATGTTGAACGGCATGTGGAATGCAATTTTTAGATTCCCTTACCGAGTAATTTATCAAGCTGTTTGCTTTGCAAGATTTAGAAGGCACAGTGGTAAAAATTTGAATTCGGTTTCGCCAGGTAGAAATCGTTTGATTTCTCTTTTTGTTAAAAAAAAATATTATAACCCAGTTAATAACTTAGCACTTACTCTGCAGCAAATATTTATAATTATTATGTAGCTCCTGTCAGAGAATGCTAAAATGAAAGCTATTTTTAAGGCTGATTTAAAGAGCTCACGGTAGTCATTTCATTAAAACATCTACGAGCCTTTCTAACCAAAGAAAAAATAACTTTAAAATGGTTTAATATTGCAAAAGATATTAAAACACGATCCTATTGAACCTGATAGTTGTCGCTATCTAAAAGTAACGAGATTTGTTCAGTGTGAACATTTTGCGGGTGGGGTGAATTAACCGATTTTTTATAAAATAAAAGTGCCAAATACGGAAATAGTTTTTCCTTTAAAATACTTCTAACAATAAAAAGATAAAACCATAACAGTATATTACAATATAACAAGTTTATTCCGTATCTCATAACGTGATTTATTAATGAGTTCAAAACACTGAAATAAATTTTGTAGCTATCTATTAACTCATAGGATAACATACTGCTCTAGTTCTGGTATTTGTAGTTTACTTTATAGACACTGCATTTACTTTTATTTTTTACTTGAACCGTTTTGACAGTTTAAGAATTTTCCAATAAAATCTCCCAGAAACTATTAGTCGATTCTAAGAAACTTCGTTACCGATATTAAATTGTATCTGGTCATTTGGACAATTGGAAGTATGTAATTGGAATTTTTGATATAAAAGATGGCAAAGGCAAGTTCAAGTAATAGAGTGTGTTAAATAAATACACATTTTTTTTATTTCTAACATGTTCTCTGAATTTAACAGTATTAGACATATTTAAGTTTGTTGTTTTGTTTTATCAATCAATTTACAAGGGACAGCTGGAATTTTACGAATTTAGTGTTAACGATGACAAATGGTTTCTCTATCTAGTAATAAAAACAATAATTATATTTATTTTTTGGGGCACTATTTCCTGTTCCTGTCTTTCATATTTTGAATGTTTCAATTGCAGATATTGACTTATCCTCTAATTTATACAGGATGAGTTATGAGGTACATAGATCTTCCTCGTACGGAAGACCCTATGGAGAATTACAAATGAGCATTAAAACGTGTCTGCTCCCATTGTTTAATAATATACAGGACGAATTTGGACTAAAATTTCTATTTGTCATAGCTTTTGAACGGTAACTTCATCATCATCATCACGTAGCGCTATAACCCTGGGTGGGTCTTGGCTGACTGTACAACTTTTTTCAAATTTGTTTGGTCTTCCATAAACCTAGGGTCAAATGGAATGTTCATTTTCCGGAGATCTGCTTGAATGTTATCTCTCCATCGGATTCTGGGATGTCCGAGTGGTCTTTTGCCTGTGGGAATCTCCTCCCATACCAGTTTTACAAGTCTCTCGTTATGCAGTCTGTGCACTTGGCCTGCCCATTTTAGTCGCTGTGATTTAATTTCTTGGACAATATCGGCGTCATTGTAGAGTGCTTTTAATTCGATATTGATTCTGATCTTATACTGGTTTGTGGTGATGTCATGGTGAGGTCCAAAACTTATTTTTCGTTCAAAGTGTCTGAGCTTTTCTTCGTTTGCTTTGGTCATGGTTCACGTTTCGCATCCGTATGTTAGTACAGGTCTGACGATGGATTTGTAGATTTTGATCTTTGAACTTCTTGTAAGATTTTTTTATTTTATGAGCTTATCCAGTATGAATAGACAGCGGTTTGCAGATTGGATTCTGTCTTTTATTTTTTCAGTAACATAGTTGTCTATTTATCTCTTCGTGTCGTTCTATTTATACACATATATTTCGTCTTCTCTTCATTAATCTTCAGCCCTACTTCACTTGTTGCTTCTTCCAGTTGAAGACGTCTTTCGTGGATAGGATGGAGTCTCCAACGAGATCTGTGTCTATGTCTATATCAACGGTAACTTCGATGTGTATTATATTTTAATCAAACTATTACTACTTAATCAACTGTTTTAATCAAAATAACAAAAAATAAGGTCCAATTTTAACCTTGCGTTAGTCTGGTGGGGTCTAATAGACCCATTCATTTAAATATGTAAGCGCCATCTATATGTACCTACTTCAACTACGTTATCGCGTTGAGTATCTGCCTGCATTGAATCGAGACATCCGTAGTCAGAGCAATTTTAACCGTCGAGCAGCGCCTGGGTTCTCAGATCCCACCAGACCAAAATAAGAGATATATTTTTTTGTGACTGGTAAGTTTATTTTTTTGGATTTTTGAGAATTTTATGAACTTATTTGGTATAATATCTATGAATAAATAAAACAAATTATTATTTCTTAGGCTCGTATTTACCAACAACGAATAAACCGCTATTCGAAGATTAAATTTATGCATAGAATAAATTCTATCAATTTCTTTCCACCAATTACAAATAGTCTTATTATAGTTTATTTTTATGAACGAGAGAGTAATTAACATAATTTTAACTGGTAGCTCCGACCACTCCATGGGCGTGCTCAAGATTGGTTGAAAAATTACTTTGAATAATTGTAAAAAATAAATGAATTATTTCAGTGTTATAAAGTGTTATGTGTATGTAAACAAAAGTGACCTCTTTTATCACACACTATATTAGAACTGACTGGCCTACATTAAAAAGGGTTTTAAAAAATTCACATTTTTTTTAATTTTTAAAAATTACAAAAGAGAAAAAGAGTTTTTAAAACCGTCTAAGGTATGTTAAATAGATGAATAAAAATATTAATATAAAACTTACAGCTACTTGTTACAAATCCAAATCAGATTCAGAAGATGAACTTTCAGAACCAAGATTTATAATAACTGGCTCGATCATTTTATCAGTAATATCATAGTATAAAAAGAAATAGTATGGACACTCGACAGGCGGGAAAAAGTACGCGCATCATTTAGCGCAGGCCATATCGCCATATTGAAAACAGACCGACCGCCAGTGACATCCGACTGGTATTAATGTGACGTGTAATCATCTGTCGTGATTTGTTTGTTTATTTCTGTGTCGTTTTATTTTTCATTTAATTAAGTCTAAAAATAGTTCTTTTTAGAACTAAATTGTATTATCAAATTTCAACTTCGTATATTATAGGTATACGTAGGTATATATTAGTTATATTAGTTTTGTGGTTTCCAAGAGATATTTGTAATTTCATTATGCTGGAGAGTCTGGAGACCATTGTGCTGTGAACACTTGCAAAAATTCACGTTCGAAGACGGGAGGTACGTTTTTTACGTTTCCCAAGGATTCTCAAAGGTATGTATTTCTTTTGTCAATATCCGTAACTAATAAAGGTAAATTACAAGTTTAAATGATTTAAGACTGGTTCATTTTTGAAGACCCCTACTTTTTGCTGTACCTCTACAACTATTAAAATAATATTTTATATATATATATATATATATATATATATATATATATATATATATATATATTATATAGAAATTATATTTCTATTTTGTTATGAAAGTTCATAAAACTCAAATTTGCTAAATTTTGTAATCTATTATGATTAAGTTTTCGCGTAGTAATATTTTTTATCCACTTTATCTAGTCAATTTTCAATAATTTTCAAATTCTTAAAATTTATTTGTTTCAGGGGAGAAACCTGGGCACGAGCTGTTGGACGGGAGGATTTATATGTAAAGCTTCCAGCTTTTCATAAAAGTTATCAACTTTGTCATCTACATTTTGATGACAATTGTTTCTTAAATTATCTCCGTAACAGGCTTAAGCCTACTGCAGTTCCTACCATTTTTTCATGTATGCAGGGATCCTCAGACAATCACTGTGATCATTCATATTCACTTTTAGGTAAGTCATTTTGTATTAGTGCTTTTTGGTAAATACTTATCTATTATTTTTAAAACTTCACTGTCCAAATGGTAATAGCTACGAAGAGTCTCTAAGTCCAATGTTATTTTAATATTAAATATCATGACCTACTCTTGAATCACATTTGAAGCATGAATGGATTTTATATAATCCATTTAGCATATAACCACGCTATTTGAATCATATGTGATTCATTGGACAGTGAAGTTTTAAATATCTTAGTTATCCCAAAAAGATATTTATTTTTAATATCAGATATTAATGTTTCATTATAAGACGTCAAGTGCAAAACGTTATTAAAATTAAAAGGCGGTTTCTAAACTACTGAAACCTATGTTTTAATTGTAAATAGTGTTCCTTATGTTATTATATATCAAAGTTAAGAGTGCTCTACAGGTTATACATGGTTATTTAGTCTGTTTGATCCACTCTATGTATAATCCTATTTTTAAAAAACAGTTAAAAATAAAAGTTGTTAAAAGTTATATGAATTTTAATACTAGTAGTAAACATTCAGAGGATTCATTCATAACAAGTGATAGAATTAGCACTCTTTTTCCAAAAGAAATATACAATACATTATAAAATTTCTAAATTGGACTTTTTTCTATTATTACAAGAGTATTGACTTATGTATAATACATTTTTTTCTGTTTACAGATAATGTAGACAAATCAACTTCACCACTGTCAGAATTTTCTCCAACATTGAGCACTCAAACACCTTTACTTCTATCTTCCCATACTCCAAGGAAGGAAGTTCTCAGATCAAAAGTAAAGGAATTGAGAAATGAAAATTATCCTTTGTCCCAAAAAATAAATGAACTTGAGAATCAAGTTATAAAATATTTCAAATAAATCTATAAAAAATAAATTAATCGTTTGGAGCAATAAATTGATTTTTTTACTACTAACATGAAAAATTACTATTATTTATTTAATTACTAAAAGAAGTAAATTTTCTCTCTGTAGGTAAACAGTATTTACTTTTTTACCTAGGTAAATAATGCAAAATAAGTGTTAGTATAGTGCCATGTAGTTGTTTTGATTTGTTGATTTACTTCTAATAAAAGTATTACAATGCCTTTAACTTCTTTTGCTGACACTGTTCACAATAGTGAAGTAAATATTCCCTCAGAGAACTCTGTTACAGGAAATGCAGAAATACATAATGGTTTGTAACAATTGCCCAATTAATTATAATTTTAACCAAATTTCCATGTTCCAAGTCTGGTTAAATACATGTTCATGTTCCAAATATTACAAATAATAGTTTTTTTTTAAATTGTTTGTTTTTCATTTTTTTTTTTTGTTTATAATAAATTAAGCTATATTTCGGTACCCACATATAGAATTTTATATCTTACTTTTATTTGTGGCATCCTGTCTTATGCTTCTAGAGAATGGTCACCATACTATTTTAACCATATTTACACCCTCGAAAAAATTCAAAATAAGTTTCTCCGGATTTGTGCTTATAGATTAAACTTAAAGAACTTGTCTTTGGTTGAACTAAGGTCAAGGCTAAATATCAGTTCCTTAGAAAACTATAGAACTAAAATGCGATCTAGTCTTTCTCTATAAACTATTTAATCATACAACTGACTGTTCTGATTTATTAGGTCCTATCAACTTTAGATGTAGCACTAGAATTCTTAAAGAAATGTCTTTGTTCTCTATAAAGTACTATCACACTAACTATGCCAAATTCCCATATCCGAATTCAGATACTGGGAAATGACTTTAGTCAATCTTATGATCTGCTGGATATTTCTTTCTTTCTCCCCTTCCTTTTACCCTATCAGGGTGTCGGATCTGCTAGATATAAAATCTGTAAGATTCAAGCACTGTTTGACTGAGTATATTAGGGATCGAAGATGAGTGACCCTTAACTTGGGAGTTTTCATTTCATATTTATAAGAACTTGGGGGTATTCATTTCATTTTAAAACGATTCTCAGGAAAATATAATTTTTGTAATTTAATAATTGTTTAACAATATTTAATAAATATTTAATATTTAGTTTTAGTATTTGTGTTATGGTTAGGATATTTTACGTTGTTAATTATTTTGTAAAAAATGGGGACATCCCGTTAATAAATAAATAAATAAATAATAATTCTGGTTTTATTCGCAAAAAAAAAATAATGGAATTGATATTTCCAGTTACGAAAATGGTAACCTTTACAACTGAACATAAAATTCAAATTATTAAATGATATTATTCTGGAAGTAGTGCCAACGATATAATCGGTACGTTTTCGTTTTCATTCGAAGGCCCTGTACCATCAAAATCTGCAATTCACAACATTATTTTTAAATTTGAAAAAACTGATTGTAGAAAATGCACGGATAGTGATAGAGATAAATTAACCAGCTCGTGCAATTAATCAAGAACAGGAACAGCGTGAAACTGCAGTAAGTAGTCTAACTGAAATCAATTTTCCTTGTAACAACACCCTAATTTCAACAGAAACTGGTATCACTGCTAGAACTGTATGAAATACTTTAAAAACAAATAAGTACCATTGCTACTAAAAAAATTTTAAATTCACAACTATTCTACTAGAAACTGTAGTGAATGCAATTTAAAAAGGCCGGTAAAAAACTTATAATAAAAAAGATGGCCTCTGGCAGTCTTTTATGTAATTTCAGATATAACAAGAAAAAATGCATGTTCTTTATAAAAGCGCAAATAGTCAATGTTCCTTGTCTCAAAAACATTTCACGATATTACTCGGTAAAAGTCTTTTGCATGTACATCTGAAAAGAAGAAAAGATATGAAACAGCTCTCTAATGATTTAAAAACCACAATCAAAAAAATTCTTGGAACAGGTCAAGACAAGAGGTCAAGAAACCCAACTGAGGAACTTCCAAATCGACAACCTGCTAAGCAAACAAGATGTTCGAAACATAAAGACAGAAAAGTGAAATCATGTGATGACTGTAAGAGAGCAAGTTGTAAGGAACGTAGTGTCACCCGAAACTTTTGTCAAGATTGTTTTAGAAATTAAGATATATACGTATTCATCATTCCCTCTTAATTTTTCCGATATAATTTTTACTTGTTAAAATTTTTTGTAAGTTTACTTTTGTTAAATTATTGTTGTAGAAGTTAAAAGTAAGTCTATTTAAGTTAGTTTACATAAAAAATTGCCTCCCGAAATAATTGTAAGAGTTGTTTTTTACTTTAGTAGGAATAGAAGTTTTTCAGTTTCTTATTTGGTTATGGTAGAAAAGTTTTATTTTTATATAAAATAAATAAAACATTTTTAATAATAATATTTAACTTTTGTATTTTTTAGTTAATAATAAATATTGTATGAGACATGTCTTCTTTTTTTCAATGCAGAGATAAATGCTGGTCACTTTAATTTTGTAGTATTTACGCACCCCACGATACCAGTTGTGTGTTTATAAAATAACGATACCAGCTAAGGATTAAAATTAAAACGAATATATTGTCGATTGTAATTAATTCAAATTAACTTGTTTACAACTTTGAAATAATATAAACACGTCTCTGTTTTAACCACTTGTGCCAGTCCGTAACTGCTTTGGTCTGTTTTCAATATGGCGTCTGGATACTTTTATACTTCAAAGGCGCCGACTCCGAGTGTCCTAACTGTTTGTGGTTAAACTGTGGTAATATTGTCCAGCTTCCACATTTTTCCCCTTCTTTAATAGTGTGATTTACTGCCTTTTCCAGTTTTCAGGTTTTACATTATTTACGGCCTCCAAAAACAACTGTTTAACATCATGAATTTTAAAAGTGGTATTTTTTCTTGAAACTTCACTCTTTATCTGTGCCCATACCAGTTCAATCGGGTTTAATTCACAATGATATGGTGGGGATCTAAGTACTGTCATTCCACGATTTTTGGCAATTTCATCAATTTCGTATTTTTTTAATTTTTCTTTATGAAGGGCACACAACGAATAAAGTTCCTTTCTTATAGAACACATCAGCGTTCATGTCTTCATGGTAGTCACCGGTACGAGTTGATTCAAAAGTTAATAAACCACCTTCAACAAAACCGTCTGAACTGCCAATGTGTACTATTATCAGCCTGCGTCCCTTTCCTGATGGTGGGTTTAAACCAGTAGATAAGTTATTTACAAAAGCGTGCCTTTGACTTGTAACAGTTTCATCCTGCCAAAATTTATTTGGTGTATGACCCTCGTTGATCCATGTTTCATCAAGATAAAATATTTTTCTTTTTTGGTTTCTCATTTCCTTTATGGTTCTTAGAAAATGTCTTCTCCATATGACAATATCGCTTCTTTCTAATAAAATAGACTTTCTGGGATTCTTTTTCCAGCGGAAGCCTATTTCTTTTAAAAGTTTCCATAACGTACTTCGACTCATTTCTGGTTAATCCTTATCATCTCGAACTGAGACAAGAACTTTATCCAATGTTGGAAATTCTTGTCTAAAGAAGAATTCATGCACTTTCCGTCGAAGTCCTTCTTTAAAATGATATTCTATTTGAATTTTTGGTTTCCCTGGAGCATTACGTGGCATTTGAAAACTACCACATTTCTCTTCTTTAATAACTCTGTAAATCGTAGATTTCCCAACACCAAGTGTACTGCTAACTAACTCAACGGTCTCATCAACACTTTCACATAAACGTTTGTCTGTAAATGATTTAAAACAATTAAATATTAATGTTTTTTCATTAACTATTAGAGGACCAATTTTTCGGCGTTTACACGGCACTTCCAAATTTTCCATAACACTAGTATACACAATAAACTGCACCTTGCAACTGAAGTACCTACTTTTAGTGAACTGTTAAGAATTTTGAATACGCCACTTGGACCTTCCTATATACAAAATGGAAAAACCCACTATCACATTTTCTGTGGAATAAGTTTAGAAGGTAATTATCTAGTCAATTACTGTCGTAGATTCCTGGAATTAAAGAATTAAATTTTTGATTGTTGAAACCCTTACTTCGTGGAATGCACTCATTTCAGATAAAATAAAACGTTTTATTTTATCTAAAGAATTAAACTTTATTTTCATTTTATTTACATTTTTTTTATTTACTAATTAATAGTTGATATAACAAAAATTATATTACAGGTATAAAATGGAAGGTAAGGAAAAAGAACAAGCTAGGGTTTAGCTCTGTATGAAGAATTTGACTCTGATGCTGTTATAATAAGCTCAAGTTCTGAGGCTGATGACTCTGAATTTAAAAACGACCTATTAGAAGCCGGAGAAAATTAACTGGAATCTGAATCGAATAAAGTATAAAGTACACAGACAGATGAACCTAATGGTAATGTATCCGTTAAAGAGGATGCGCATTGTTCTTTATATTACCTTGGAAAAACAATATGACCAAATTTTTCAAAACTCCAATAAGAACTCGTGATAACGTCAAGACACGTAAACAAAATATTGTATGAAATTTGTCATGCGTTACCACCAATAGAGTTTCACCAATAGAGTACTGGATGTATTTTGTAACTGTTAATATGATCAGTAATAGTAAGAATATTAAGTAAAAGTGCTTAGCATACTTTAAAAATCCTCCAGAATTATGTTCTTGATTTGGCTTTCTTTATTTAGTTGGTTTTTGTCGTTCTGGTCGACAAAATTTGGACGATCTGAACGGAAAGGAATTAATAGACAATAGAGCAACAGGAAATAAGACTACAAAACGAAATACTACCTCGTTCACTACGTAAACCACCAGTAGGAGTCCTGTAGATAGTAAAGAAAAATCTAAAAAACAACGAAGCGAAATGTGCCCACAAAGATCGGATAGAAAATCGCAATATTTTTGTGTTGAATGTAAAAAAACCATATGTGTTTACATGTATATCATGTAAAGATTGAAAAAACAGCCAAGCCGCAGATAATGCTACTGATTAATTTGATCTTGTTATTCATTTGTTGATTTATAACTATAACGTTTTTTTACAGAGTACTATTTTAATAAAGAGAACAAACGTACAATTTTTAATATAATTTTGAAGCTACGGCATTTCAGATAGTTGGGTCTACCAGACACCACCAAACGGAAGTCGCTAGAACTAAGTACCAAACTAACCCAGGGTTAAAACATTAGTTTGTTTTGTTCATAAAAAAAATTCACCCTTTATACGGTTTTTAAAGACTCTAATAATAATTTTACAAAATAGACAAATAGACAATAGGCACAGGATTACATAATTTCGTCAAAAAAAACTTGATTATGAATTAAAAGTTTGGCATAGTGAACATTGGATTTAAAAAAAAATTTCATCTGAGCTAGATTATTAGTGACTAACGAGTGAGAAAAACTGAAGAAAATAAAAGAGAATACAATTTTGGGCACCACATTATTTTTGAAAGGAACAGAGAAACTAGGTATAGTAGTTTTCACACTAAAATCATCACGTCACGATATATACAAACTAACATCACTTGTATTTAAAATTTCCATAACATCCACTTTAGAATTTAATTTTCTCTAACACAGCTAAAAATACGACACTCATACGGAGCTGTTCGATCTTTTATTGGCCTCAACAAGGTATTATAATGAGAAAAATGTAATCGTGATTACATTGAGAATTTTTGAATTACATTGATTAAATATACAAAAATATTTCGTATTATTAGTAGTAGACATTTTATTTTAATTGAATAGATTTACCAATCGTATGCCAGTCATGCGGGTATAAATGAAACTCAAATGGCCTTTGTGTGTGTGGCAAGAATGTTGACGATAAATTATAACGTTGACGATAATTTATAACGTTTACAATAATTTACAATCATATAGTAACCCTAGTAACACAGGACGTCCTCTGGACGTCCAATATACGTCCAGTTTTGGTCCTGACGTCCCTGGGTGTTAAACGGACGTACATGGGACGTACGAAGTGGGACGTACTTCGGGTGGACTAAATATGGACGTTCTCTACGTTCCCTGGACGTTCGTACTCGGACGTTTTCTACACGGTAAAAAAGTACCTAAAATAATTAAAAGCGAAAAGTTTAAATCATATTAATTAAAAATTGTATAGTTTAATATATCCAATACATGTTTTTGTTTTTAGGTAAAGTGTAAAAATCTTTTATTTCTAGCCAATTCGTTGCAATTGTTTTATTATTCTAGTTACCACGATGATATAAGTTTGATAAAAGTAATAATATAATTTTTATCAACAAGATGAATCTTGAAGGTATCTTTTCGAAGATGAACAAGTGTGGCAAAATGATGATATCAATTGTCATTGCCATGTCATACCCATTTAAACAAATGGCACAGTTTAATTATAATAATATTATTAATGCTTAAAAGAAATAAAAGAATTCTATTTAAACAATACACTGTGCAAATGTTGTGAATTAGCAACTTTTTTTGATGCTTGCTTTGGTTATTGTATATTGTTAAAGATTTGGTACCATTTGCTAGGTAACATCCGAGTTTGGTTTTTATTTCATTACAAAAAGATAAGTGTAATTCTTCCTAAAATTAGTTATGTTTAAAAGAAAACGATTTTTGTTTCTAAGCGTCATCAATAGTGGATTTTTTAATTAATTTCTTTATTTATTTCTTTAAAATCAAAAATTAACTTGTCTGCTTTTAATTGCCGACCACACAATTGTAAGGGAAATCAGAATGGGAAGGGATAAGGGAAGTTGAATGATTCTGTTTTTAGTGAGCCACAGTAATTTTCAACGATTTTGCCAATTTCTTTAGCAGTATCCACAATCCTTCTTTCTCCTGTCTAGACAAGTGTAGTCAAAGACCCCATATCAGTCAAAGCCATATTCACTCTTTAACTATTAAAATTTGTGACATTCTAGCATGCTTACAGTGTCTTAATACCAATAAAGGTCTTGGTCCAGACGGAATATCCTAACTTATTTTTAAGGAATTGTGCATTTTTTTTATGTAGGACTCTATGGCTTATTTTTAATAAATCTCTGAATAAAGGTCACTTTCCATCACAATTTATTTATTGATTTCATCCTTAAATCATTGATTTCTAATTATCATTCCATTATAATTCTTTCTGCTATTACTAAAATTTTCGATGCTTTGCTGACTGATTTTTTGACAGTAAATCTGAAGAATCAGCTTCATACTGGTCAGCATAGTTTCCTGTCTGGTCGTTCAACTTCTACTAATTTACACTGATTATGTTATTATTGCCCTATAGGGCATTTGGCACAGCGACATTCGGACCAATATAGTGCTTAGTCAGGGTTCTGTGTTAAGCCTGTATTTATTCTTATTGATGCTGCATCAGGTAACAGCTGAACTTTAAGTGGAGATCCTTGGTCTTTAATGTATGCAGATGTTGTCATGTTGGAAGAAAAGTCAAATATACTTACTACGTTTCTGCATAAATTGCTTAATAACGAGATTAAATGAATTGACTAATCCAAGGCTGACTGATTGATTGAATAATCTGTTGTCTTTAATTGATTTTAATATCCCTTTCAGATTTATTCCGATATTTTCAAGTTTTTTAGTCAAGTTTCATAGGTGTAATTTTATTAAACATTCTCCAATGAAGAGGTATAAATGATGAGGTAAATGATAGTAAAACAGACCTTGTTTTATTTCTATGTGCTTGGAAAATATTTGTAAACAATGTATAAAGCGATTATTGTAATTTTTTAATTTATGATTTGCTATGTTTCTGTTTTTTACATAAATATACTGCACTATATTCATAGGCGTGGCCACAGCGGGTTCCGCGGGTGCCGTGGAACCCACAAACTTTCGAAGGGTGCAAAAATTGGGATCGTTCACTTCTAAAAACAACTAATCTGTGAACATTTTAAATAATATTAAATAAACGAGATATTAAACTAAAAAGTAAAATTTTTGTAATAAATAAATTACAAATTATAAATTAAGGTAGATATATCTAATATGGGCCACCACCTGTATTTTAAAATTGAACGCGGGGATACAAAATTTTGCATCAAGAAAATATTGAGGGCGATATACATATTAATAAGTTTTTATAAACGCCTAACCGTTAAAAAACTCCTATGCATTTACCAGAGGACGTTTAATGTTTTTTTTTTTATTTTTTTAAGGTGAATAATATTTATTTATATTAAAAATAAACTAATCAAAAGTAATTATACTATATACAGGGTTCCATTCGTTTTTGTTTCAGCTTTTTATTCGATTCTATTTTTTCTATAATAAGTTTCTATTGTGGTTTTATTTATGATTCAGTATTTTATAATCAGATATCTTTATTAGATAGGCGTAAATAAGTTAACAAAGGGTAGAGAACATCTTTCCCAAAGATTAGAAAGGTCTTCTAGAATAATAAGAGGTTTGTAAAACCAACTACAATTAGAACAGTTCTACTAACCACAACTGGAACTTGGCAAAATAACAGCCAAAGCAAAAAACGTTAAAAATCGGTTGTTTTTACCTACTTGGTATTCCAACTTCAAATAGTTACAGTTCAACAAAAAATGCATCTTTCTGTTTTTTGTGCAGAGGTTTTTGCATGAACGACAGTACTAAACCTGGATTGATAAAGACTGCGTTTATTTCTAGTGGATTTTCATCATGGAATAAAGCTACAGAACAAGTCTGTAGATTTTTAAAGCCAAAAAAAAGGCTGAGCTGAAAGCCAGAGAGAAGCAGCGACGAAAGATTTAGATTTGAAGAAACTAATTGATATAATTCTCTAGTATAGTTCTGGTATAAGGTGGAAAACCTCTTTTTGGTAATGATGCAATTAAAGAAAGTAATGAAAAAGGATTGTTTCCTGAAATTGTTCTTCTAAAAATATGACCTTTTTTATATAACATTTAAGATATCTATACCATTTATATGACATTTAAAGCATACTTGAAATCGACCCCTAAAAACTACACTTAATTTAGCAACTAAATCTAAAATGATATTTTACGTTTTCTTAAAAATGTAAGGGCTATTCACTAGAAAGTCAAAGAGCACCTTCTTTTTTTAATTGCAATTGAGACTTCTGATGTCACTCGTCACGAGCAAATTGCTATTATTTTTAGATATATCCCTTAAGATAGTGTGTTTCCAGTTGAAAGGCTAGCAACGTTTAAATTTGTGGCGACGAAAGCTAATGACGAATAATTATTATAAATTTTCTATTCAAAAATTAAATAACAGATATCATATTAAAATTTACATTTTTGCAGTTAGTAATACTTATACAAAAATATATCTATTTCTTCTTTAACCTTGCATGCATTGCATTTTTCATGTATGGGAAACGAAATATATTGTAAGCAATGAAATCACAAGAGACGAGGCCGATAATATTTGAGTTTATCGTCTGACTTAAAAAAAAAGAGTTTAGTTTATTAATCAGTCACAATTTGCATCGATCCGCGATACATACAAAAATACCTTCCCTTCGAGAATTAACCCAGATATGCCTAAAACCCACATAAAAATGTTTTTTAATATTTTTCTCCAAATTTACGTGTTATATCAATTAACAAAAACATATTTCGATGGCGTCACGACAAAAAGGCATAAGCGCCAAAATTTATAAATTTATGTTTTGGTATCAAAATAAAATACATTTTACGTCCTATCGACTATTAAAATGACGCAGCTGTAAAAAATTCCAACTCGACTAAAACAAGCTTTGAATTTTCTAACCGCCAAACGAGTTTCTTAAAAGATGAGACACCGAAATCAGAAAGCGACAAGATCCGTAGTGGAAGGTGGTGCTTACGTCTTGGGTCTGAAAACGTGGTTATTTCAATAAGGTAAATAATAATTTGAAATATTATTAATATTTAATGTTTTGTTAAGCGTTTAGTTAGATTATTTATCTTGAGAAATCATAATATACCATAAGAATGTACAATTTTACCGACTGTCGGTTAGGCCTTTTCAGAAAAAAAATTTTCGTTTATCTAACCGCCATTTGGCCATTTAAAATACACTATGACTTAGATTTGTCATATAAAAGTTACTACTTAATCGACTTAAATAAGGTTTGAACCTAAATTAAATATATATTGACTTTGTTGTATAGTTTTCTTTTTTTTAAATTTAAAGTTATATTTTGGTAGTAATATTATTTTAAAAAACTAACATTTGAATGGCGCTTACTTCTTTTTTTTAATGGTGTTTAGAATGGTTTCTCGGGGGCACAAAATAATCAATCTTGCATTGCAATCCATTTGAGAAGATCAGAAAAGCAATGTGCAGGAATCCAGCGGAAATAATAAAAACCATGGTTCATTTTCCACTGAAAATGAGGTCCTCAATGAAGCGCTAAAGCATGATATTATTTTAGAGCCTGTACTAAAAGACCATGAACAAGAACTCCAAATGCCTAGTTCTGTTCTAGATGATGATGCCATTGTGGATTTCAGTTTTCCTCAAGTCTAAATTTGAATATTGACAGCCGTTTATTTTCGAATATTGATGAAACTGCCGAAGAAGAGACTGATTTATTAACCTGTGATAAAAAGCTTGTATCTTACTCAGATAGTGATGATACTGATGATAGTAGTAATAATGCCGCAATAGCATTAAGTTCATTAGTTGATGATAAGATAGGTTGTAATGATTTTATACAACAAAATGGTTCTTTAAACTCCGAATCAGATTCATCATCCTTGACAGTATTTTTTAAAAATGAGACTGAAATTGACAGCATTAGTTCTAGCTCACTACGTTCTAGCTCATCAACTGGTTCAATTTTCTGTTATATCGGTTCTTCGTTTCTATTAGTTTGTTTTGTTATTAATAAATGTTATTTTCTGTTATCAAATTTTGATTTGCATTTTATTTCTATTAGTTTTATAATACAACTTACTTAGTTATCAATGTAGAAAAAATGGCACGTTTTAATAGTTTTTGTTGTTTTTTACTTAATATAACGTGATAATTATATTAACTTTTATTTTTGTATTTTTGTACACCAATATAACTCTAAGAAACTCATAAATATATTATTGTGTATTGTTTAATTTGTATTATTTTTACTTAATTGTTATGCTTTAAAATGAAAAGATTTATTCTCCATCTTTGTTATAATTCCGTAAAATTAAAAGGCGTACAAGTTCCTAAGCGACATTTTTTGATCAAAATACTTTTTTCGAAATATGGTAACCGCCTTCCAAAAAGGCTTAAACACCACAGAACCTAACATTAAAGGCGTAAGCACCAAAATGTTAAATATCTCATGTTTATAATAATTGTTTTATAAATAACATAATGGTAAGTCAGAATGCCTCAGTTCGATAATAATAAAATGCCAAAAAAATGTAAAAAAAGAAATATTAAGCGATATTAAACGTTTTTTGTGTCTCCTAAAAAAAACTGTCAATGGCGCTTATGCCTTTCTGTCGTGACACCGTCGATTATCGTAAAAACAAAATATTTATGAAAAATAAATAAAAAGAAATACTGTACAAAATATGGTACACCAGGCATATAAATTACTATTAAGTTTCAGTGTGGTATGAAACAAAACATTTAACATGGAGTTGGTTTTTCCTGTGGAATTACTAAATGGTCTAGTCGATCATAACGAATATCAATGTTTTCATTGGCTGATGGACGACCTCGAGAATAGGAAGAAGGTTTTTTATTTTGTTATAACAATGATGTTGCCATGCGTCTTCTAAATGATAACTGGTCCAGTTTTCCTCCATACAAACATTGAAGTTGCCAGGCATTCTGAACAGCCATGTCAATGCATTGATTGATCAATGAAAAGTACCATTTTTGCCACGAATAGAAATGCGGTAGAGACTAATATTTTGATCACTACGATCTACTCCGCCCATGTTTACATTATACTCATGTACGAGATGCGGTTGTTCAACCTGAAATGATAAATACTACTAGTATTACAGAGGAAGATTGTCTATTTTGTTTCATACCTGGATCATCTTCTTCTCTTTCTGTGAATACCGCTTTACGAGATGAATTGGTTGAAGTCCTGCCGAGTTTGAACAGAGCGTTACTAAATTATTGTCATGCCATTTTACTGCAATTATATTTTGATCAGCAATTTTTCTGTAGTCAAATGTCCCTCTCTTTTCTTTTTTCATAATTTTTGAATCTTGTAAGTGTACTCCTGGTAAATAGTTTTTCCATAAGGGGAACAGAGGTAAAAAAATTATCAAAAACCAAAAACTTTTTTCATTTGGCCATTTTTTCCTTAACACATCAGAATATTCTAATGCGACGCTTGCTCCGACTCCATAATCGATATAAATTTCACTAATATTAGTTGATGATCCTTGGTATGTTTCAAACCAGTAAATATAGCCAAGACGTGATGTACCAACCCATAATTTGTATCCGTGTCTGATGGGTTTACCATGTATAAATTGTTTGCATGAATGCCTTCCAAAGTACGGAACCATTGCTTTATCTACAGAATGCGTTGCCGTTAAAGGTCCGTACTTCATAAACTTCTTATTTAAATTTACAAACAAAGGCCTAACTTTTGCAAATGTATCTCCTTGTTCTAAGGTACAGTTATCTGTCAGATGAAAATTTGATATAATAAATTCAAATTTATCTCTCGTAAGAGCTTCTGTCAAAAGTTGATTGTTAGCATCCTGTCAAGTTGCCAAAACATTCTCTTGCGAGGAATGTTTACATACCCACTCAATATGAGAGTTCCCAGAAAAGCTTTGACTTCATAAGTATTCTCGAACTTCTTGTTGGCGGTTATTCGGTGAAGTATATCGATTAGTTTCTGATGTTATCAGGTGTAGTGAGTTCTTCATAAAAAAAGGGAAAACCATTCAAGAGGACTCTTAGGAATCATGTTGTTCTGGAAGTTCGTTTACAATGATACATTGGTCTTCCATTTAAATGTCTTCTTTTACCCAGTGGTAGATTTTTTTCCTTAGACCCTTTAACTGTTCTTTTTTTTCCCTGCTCTGGTAATGAAATATTATCTTGAGAATCGGTTACTAGTGCGTCACCGTCATTATTTTGCACATTTATTTCAGCAGAAGCTTGTAATTGAGACCCAGGTAAATTATCCATCAACATTAGATCTTCATCACCAGAGTCTTCGTCTGTTAGGACATCACATACATTTATTGGAGGCATCAAAATAATACTATCTACATTTGATACTAAATTTTCATCATCTTCTAACATACTAAGCGAATCCTCCAATGAAAAGCCCCTAAAAATAAATAGTATGGTATTTTCCTGTCGTACAATATTTTGTACGCTAAAATCAAATGGCCTAACTCTAGTTATAAAATAATAATTTATCCAATTTATAAATCTAAATTGAAATATAAATGTGTTTTCTACAAGTAAACACAAAAAGAATATTTTTTTTTATATACATTATAACAAATATTTACTTACTTAGCAAATCGTATTCCGAATTCGGCCATGTTATAAAAACTGTAAACTTTATCACAATATTATTGCCAAATATTTCAAAGCCAGCAATTCACAGCTACACTCTATGGTTGATTACTACATTCTGAAAGTATTTAGGCGGTTATCAAGAAATATGATATGATATATATATATATATATATATATATATATATATATATATATACATCGGTTTAGAACGTCTTTCGACGTTGTCCGATACCTAAACACCATCTCTTCCTATCTTCGCAGTCGTTTGTTGTTAAATTTCTTTCGCTCATGGACTTGTTTACGCCGTGTTGCCATTCTAATCTGGGTCTTCCTCTTTTCCGTCGACCTATCGGTTGCCATTCTATTACTTTTTTGGGGAGTCTTGATGCTGGCATCCGTTGAACATGCCCATACCACCTTAATTGTTTCTTCTCTATATCTTGAGTTATATTTCCTTCTATTTCCATACGTTGTTTTATTACATCATTTCTGATTCGGTCTCATCTGGAAATACCTAAAGATCTTCTCATTGCATCCATCTCTACTGCTTCTATTCGCTTTTTGTTCTTTTCACTAATTCTCCATGTTTCAGCGCCATAAAGAAGAGTAGTTTTAATCATGGTCTCATATATATATATATATATATATATATATATATATATATATATATATATATATATATATATATATATATATATATTAAATTTCCTTCCTTTCGTTATCTCTTTACTCCACAGTATACCATTGAGACATCCTAAGACTTTCTTTGCTTGAGTGATTCGTTTTTTTTTATTTCCCGTGTATCAGTTCCTGTATTGTCAATTGTCAACACCCAAGTAGTCATAGCTCTGACAGCAGGAAATATGTTGTCCGTTTTCGAGGTCTATGTTATCTGACTCGTTTCCAATACAAAGGTATTTGGTTTTTGTTGTATTGACATTCATTCCCCAGTCGTTATATTCTTCTATCAGTTTTCTTAGCATGTACTGCATGTCTTCCCTGTCGGTCGCTAGCACTACCTGGTCATCAGCAAACTGGAGTGTATATATACATTCATTGCTAAGCTCTATACCCATCCTATGTACCTTTCTTTTCCATCTTTCCAATGCCGCTGCAACATATATCTTGAATAAGGTTGGTGAGATACAGCATCCCTGTCGCAAGCCTTTTGTAATCAGGAATTCTTCCGTTAGATATTTTCCTGTTTTTATCTGTGCCTTAGAGTCTCTAGATAGTTCTTGTACAGCATTTATCAATGTGTGGTTGATGTTAGATCTTTTCAACGTTGTCCACAGTTTTGTTAAGGGGATGTTGTCATATGCTTTTTGCAGGTCTACAAACGTAATATGAGTTTCTAGATTCTTAGCCGATCTTTTTTCTATTATGATCCTTATAGATAATCAAGGTAAAAGATATTTGTGGTGTACAATTTATTGTACGTCAGGCATATCTGGGTTAATTACGTTTTGTGAATAAATATTATTGGCAGTTTTTTCTACGTTTTATATAATTTCATTATTATTTTTATTTTGTTTCCGTGGAAAATAAGTTTATCACACACGAATCCACACAACCACGGAACAAATATATTTGATGCAGAAACCATTTTTTTAATAATAAATTCTACTTTACATGATATGAATATTTCTTGGACGATGGTCAAGCTGTATGCTTTGATGGAGCTTCAGCGATGTCAGAAAACTTTACTGGTGTATAGAAAAGATATAAAGAGAAAAATATTAAAATTTTATATATTTATTACTATGAGCATTGCCTTACTTTAGCATTGGTAATCACTTGCGCTAATCATATTGAAAATATAAAGATTTTTGATTTTTTTGGTGTAATACAATTGGTTTATTCTTATATTGTCGGCGATCCAAAACGGCATACTATTTTTGAAGAAACAGTTAAGAACTTTGATTCAAACTTTTGATCAGAATGATCAAAGCTACCTCTCTGCAAAGTTTCAGCCAATTTAACCTAAACTACTTTTACATAATACCAGTGCCGGGGTCCTTTGCGCAATAGCTTTGGCAATTCGTAATTTTATAACAACCGTCCATAGTTCTAAACGGACGAATGCAGAATCTATTATTTTCTCTTAGACCGTGCTATTCGTACGTTTTCATAGCTGCTTATTATTCCCATTTTGAAATTTAATAAAGCCGCCCAACTTTTTCAATTGACAACATTCAGTAACTTATACATTTCATGTCCGCTGTGAAAATAAAGAGATAATTTGATTGTGTTTCATTTGAAATTCAAATAGACACGTTTCTTTAACGTTATGCTTCCTTGGGCAGGCGATACTTCCAGTGAGATTAAGGACACCAACTCATTTTGTTTTTTGTGCTTTTATTAGCAATATAAAAGTAAGCTTGTGTTTTTTATAATTACATATTAAGTTACTTGTTTAAGTATTACATATTTTCTTAACTTTTTTATACGAGCTCTAATCGTATTATAAAAAAATCATTTATTATTAATCTATTTATACTTCATGTATACAGAGTGTTAGTAAATACGTGCAGCAAATTTTAGCGCGTAATTCTGTGTGAAAAAATCTTTTTTAAGTTCAAATGTATTTTTTTTAACCATCCGTTAGGCACGTGGTAAACTGAGACACGGTTGATCACGCGGTCTACGATCATAGACTATTATATTTATATTAAAGTTTCATAGTTTCAATCATAATATTGCATTGGGTATATTTGTTGAATTATTGTTAATGAATCTGACCAGTCTTTGTAACAAAAGGTTTACTTATTTCTTTACTAGACAATAAAAAGACTACTCCATACATTTTAAAATTTTTATGAAGCATTAAAATTATTTTACTTTAATAAGAACTTTAGTGTAAATTTGATAAAAGAAGAATTGTTGTACCTACCTAATAATACTTAGAACAAAATCATCCAAAATCCAATTGGGGTTATTTAATCAACGCTTAGAGACTACATAAGACATTACATTTTTAGTCAGTAAAACAATAATTGCAGATTTCTTTCATGTGGTTTTTGCATGCAAACGCTCCGCACTTCACACAAGACTTTCTAGAAGATTTGTTCAAATTTGGTAACGCCTGACATAATTCTATGGGCGCACAAGGGGTTGAGAGGGATTATTTTCTATGCCCAGCAGAGATTGAAATCCCTTCCTCATTTCTCTTGGGAACCGAGAAATTGTTGATCTAATTTCAATTTGTGGTCGGATTAATTCCCAAGCACACTTTTTAAGAAAGTCACTGCGTTTTATTTTCTGTTTGGAATGATTAGCCTTATACACGCAGAGGGCGTTTATGCCAGAAATATTCAATAAACTGTAAAACACAACCATCCACGCCGATTTTGGTGTTGTTATAATCAGTGATCATTACTGGCTTTCTATCATCTCCAGTATCTTCATCTATAGCATCATCATTGTGCATGAAGGATATCAATACCACCGACTTACTTTTCTTTGGAGCATATGACACCATAGTACAATCAGCTTGGAAACCAAAAAGAGACGACTTAACTTCTCAATTTTTCTGGGGCATAAACCTCTAGTCTGTTTTCCTTACAGTACCCAAATATGTAAGTTTTTTCTTCAGTACACTGTTGGCGAATAATAAACTGCTAAACCAGTTGTCTGCCGTAATATTACGACTGGTACCTGCGATGGGCTCTACCAACCAGAGTTATTTCGTTACTGGTATTCACAAATTTGTATGGACCTTCTGGCTGAGTTCCCACTAAGTTTCCAAATTAATGTGTAAAATGATTTTGCATCTACCCGATCAAATGTTTTAATGCCATATTTGGCTGGCTTCGTTGGGATGTACTGGGGATGTACGCACATTGTCTCCTAAATGCTAATAGTGGTTAATCTACTGTAAGATACTCACTGGGAATGAAGTTATTTTGGAAATTCACCAAAAATTTTTCCAGAAGTTCTCTAATGGGTGCAAGTTTATCAATTTCTCTTCGCTCTGTTCTTGTCTCCACATAATCGAACCGTAGACATCTTATGAGAAATTGAAACCTTTTCTCGCTCATTGCCAGGTAGCATGACTCAACTCCGGATCCTTAAGAATTTTCCCATATTTTATGTAAATTTTTTCTGGAACTTCTAAGAATACCAATCAAGAACAATATCCCAATACATGCACGAATTTCAGTTTCATTAGTTTGTCTACAATCTTGATTTCTATGGTAATTGCTCCGTATCTTTTCAATAAAAATATTTGTCGAGACAGTTATTACTCTAATAACTGTTTCATCCAAAAATAACTTCAGGCAATCAATTTCAGTTTCAACAGTGCGTGCGTTTCCTTTTGTACCAGGCATAAGTTTCATGAGATTCTGAGAACGGATACGAAAATTACATGTATTCTCTTTCCCTTTAGTCACCCTGTCTTTTCCTATGTAAAAATTTGAAGGACGTGCTTTATCAGAGTCGTCTGATGTTCCTTCATGTTGGGCCAATTCCTCTTGCTCCGATGTTTCTAATTCAGAGTCTGTTTCGTGATCACTCCTTTTAGCAAAATTCATATTCACATCGAGATCATCTTCGGACTCATCATCACAGTCTTCTTCTTCCCCACTTGATATCACCTCAAACCATCGAGACCAAACTTCCGGGTCGTTGTTTCGTTCCATCCGTCTTCTTTTATTATCAGACATAGTATTATATAAAATATATCACAGTAACTACAAGTGTACCAAATGGTAATAACTAAAACTTACTTTGAATTTTGAAAACAATAGAATCAAATATCTGCAATGTAGCCAGATGTAACGTCAGTGGACACGTGGTCTACAATGGTAGACCAGTACTATTCTATGCTTGACAAAATACTCAACTGAAGTGCCGAACACAAATAAAACCATAAATTAGAATAAGACGTCCGTTAGCAACAGCTACTGAGATGCACATGCATGTAAGAGAAAATGACAGAGATATACAAGAGTTTGAAAAGAGGTGGTCTACGATTGTAGACCACGTGCCTAACAAAGGGTTAATTTTTTAAGTGGGCCGAAAATTGTTATTAACATACAATTTATAACAAAAAAACATTTTCCGAATCGCTTAGAGTAAAATTTTTTTATAGGTATGTCACCTATTGTTTTTTTTTTAAATGCTTTCTTTTCGACAGTAGCGCACCTAGAATTTTCCTGTGGGGGTGGTTTTGATTGGGCACCGAAATTTTTTTTAAGCAATTTTTGTATGCTACCTCCATTATTTTTGAGGCCTTAAAATTTGTAAACAGTGTCGGAATAGTGCCCTGGAGGGGCGTTTAACCACCAACCCCCCCCCCCTCCCACTGCCACTGAGAGCGCCACTGCTTTTCGAGTTCGTGATTGCCTTAATTAGTGATTTTTGGAATTTTTTTTTTCTACATAACTACTAAACTTCGAGTACAAGTAAGAATAACATGAAACATGAAAAACATGAAACCAAATATTTCGAATATGCATTCCGAGTAATCTATCGCTGTATATGATAATAATAAGCGTATACGGTCGCGGCGATTCAGGCGCGTGGCGCGTAGAAATATTTGTCTAAATTTAAAACTGTTTTTAAAAAAATAGAAACCACTTATCCTTGTCAAAATATTCTTACTTACACGTGAAGGTTTAAATATTATAAACCTTTTTGTAGAATTTTAATTCATTTAGTAATTTTTTTAGAAAAAAATCCCAAAAATCACTAATTACGGCATTTTTTCAACAAAAAATTGCAAATAATTCGAAAAAGGAAGCATTTTTTCAAAAATTACCAGGCAAAAAAAGTATTTTACTTCAATGAGATACGTCCAAAAAAATTTACTCGAAGCGATTCAGAAAATTATTTTTTTGTTGTAAGTTATTTGATAATTACAATTTCCGGCTCACTTGAAAAAATAAAAAAAAATACATTGAAATTGAAATATTATATAGAATTAAATAAAGAAGGTTTTGTGCCATAGAAATGCTAAAAAAATGTCAGTATATTCCATTTCTAAGCGTCTTTTTAGAGGTAAACCGGTCGCTTATAAAAATTTACAGTGGAGTAGCAAAAACAGACCCGGCCAAAGAAGGTGTAATCTTATTAATACATCAAAGATATCAAAATCGCATCAGAGTGTCGATACATATCAGAAAGGATTGTAAGGGCAAAGACAAGCCTGAAGTAGGAAGGCCTAAACATCATCGAAGTATACGGCCTAGAAAATAACAAGCCTTAAATAACAAGTAAAACGTTTTGTGACGAATTACAAACAAGTAATAGATCATGTCAGAGGGAAAATGATACCTAATATTGTGAAAAACGAATTTAGAACAAACAACACATTTTTAGACCATAAAGGCCACCGAAAATATACATTCAATAATACCCATGGACAGAAATCTGTAAAAGATTATGTTATAACCAACAGAAATATACATTTATCAACAATAATCGACATAAGAGGCCTCAACTCAGCAGATGTAGGTAGCAACCATAGCCTAATATAATGTAAAATAAGAATTATCATGAAATACTTCAAACCCAAGAGAGCAGCGTTAACACAAAGAAAAATCAGAGTCGAAGAAATTAATACGGAATCCACGAAATACCTATACAGAAAAAAATATAAAAGATGACTGCAGAGAATAAATATCACAAAACGGTAACACCGAGAAAAGCTGCAAAAAACTCTAAAATAACATAATTAACGAAGCAACAAAATCACTTGGAGAAATAAAAATGAACACCAACATATCAAAAAAGAAAACACATTGTTTAGAGAGGAAGTGGTAATAAAATGTAAAGAAAAGAAGAAAGCCTTTTTACAATATAGAACACAACAAAGACAAATAGCATAGAAGCACTATACTATAAACGAATCAAAAATGAAAAGAATACTTTAGTTAGATAAATAGAAAGCTTGTGTCGTTCATAATGAACATGAACAAGCTGAAAATTGATGAGTTGGGAAGATATTCGATACCCAGAGATGTAATGTCGTCTGTGAGACGGTGTGTTAGTACTTAATGCAGTCACACTATTATCCTAATACGCTGATCAGCTTAAGTCACTAACTTCCTAATGTCCTAATCAGCTTAAAATGGAATACTGGTAGTTCTGTTATGACATTGTGAAGTCACACTCAACTTCTAATACGGTGATTGGCTTGGGTCACTAATTGCCTTATATGGTCACGAGTAGTTCGGTGATGACACATAAACACAGCGGAACGGGAGATAATAATTTGGTGTGATTTAATTATGACCATTGTGAACGAGTTTGATTTAATTTAATAAAATAGCTATATTTACGTAAATACGTGTTTTAACTATTTTAATAGACGATACTATTTTAATAGACGATATCAGAAGTGTGTTAAAGAACCTACGGTAGAATTTAGTGAACTGTTTTTAATGTTAAGTGATTGAAAGTGTCCAAAATGCCGAAAAGGAAAAAGTCCAAGCGAAATAGTAGTTCCAGTAGTGAAACCACAACAATTTCGTCTACCGATTCTTCGCCGAGAAGGGAGTCAAGGTATACGAAAACGAAAAGAACACGTAAGTCAAGAAAAAGATCTAAACATTCAAAAATAAATAGAACCTATACGTCTTCGCCTTTGCCTCAAATTAGAGAAAATGCCACAAAAATAAATTCACCATCTGCATCTTATAATTGTACGAATAGAAACATTGAATCCGTCAGTTTTATTCCTGAATTTGATCCACTAATTGGAGAAATAGATCGATGGATTGAAATAATAGAGCACAATGCTAAGACGTATAGTTGGTCTGATAACTACATTATATTTCAAGCGATTTCTAAGCTTAGAGGTACCGCTAAAACATGGTACGCTAGTTTTATTGAAAATGAAGTTGCATGGTCTCAATTTTCTTGGGCAGAATGGAGATCAGTGTTAGAAAATACTTTTCAAAGTACACGAAATACTTATGATCTTTTTATGGACGAAGCCCATCATAAACCAACAGAGGGTTCTTCATTATATGAATTTTATTTTGAACATTTAGCAAAAATTAATAAACTTAAAGTAAATTTTTCCGAGTCAGATAAGATTTCTTTAATAATTGGTGCTATTGGAGACGAACATATTAAATCTGCTATTGAAGTTGCTCAAATCAAAGATGTCAATTTATTGGCAGTTTATTTAAGAAATAAGCTTTATCACAAAAGTCCAGAAAAATTGCCTGATTTAACAAATCCAATTGTTTTTTTCCAAATCAAAATTTGTACATAATAACAAATTTAACAAGAATAAACCTTGTATGTGCTGTGGAATTCAGGGTCATTTAAAAAAACATTGTCACCACAGAAACCAAATATGCAGGTTTTGTAAAATTAAAGGTCATACTGAACAAAACTGTCAAAAGAACAAAGAATGTCAAGAGACAAAAGTAAATAAAGCGAACAAAAATTTAGAAAAAAATAAATCTGTTAAACAAATACAGTTTAATTCTTCCGAAAATAAATTTAATAAAATTATTTTCTTAAATGAGCACAGCCATACTGCATTCATTGATTTTGGCAGCGATTGTTCGCTAATTTCAAAAGAATTGGCAGATAAGTTTAAATTAGAAATAAAATCATTAACTAAAGATGTAAAACTTTCTGGATTTTTGGGAAATTCTTTATCAGTTGAATATTATGTATTTGCTAAAATAAAAATCGATTTTGTAGAATTAAATATTATGTTGTATGTCATGGATAAAGATTGGGTTAATGACCTTCTAATAGGAAGAAATTTTACAGAAGATGTAAATATTATGTATTAGAGGATAGATAATAGTTTAACATTTAAATATAAGAAAGACTTAGATAAAGAAATAAGTACAGGAAATATATCTAAACACGAGAAAATGATGTTGGAAAATATTTTGCTAAATCACGAGGACTGTTTTTATACAAATTTGAAAGCTCTAAAAAAATCGCATTCTGTTGTTATGAGAATCGATATTACAAGTTCAGATGTAGTTAAGTTTCGTCCCTACAGAACACCTGCAGCTGACAAAGAAATTTTACAAAAAACAATACAAGAATTATTGGATGCAAATATTATTCAAAAGAGTAATTCATCGTTCGCAAGCCCTTCTTTTCTTATTGATAAAAAAAAGAAGTAAATTGGACATGGACAGAGGAAGAAACAAAAATTGTTAAAGAAATAAAGAAAGTTATAGTCTCAGAACCAATTTTAACAATATTTAATCCGAAACATGACATAATAGTTTACACGGATGCAAGTAGAGAAGGATTTGGAGGCATAATAACACAAATTGTTGATGGTCGTGAAAAGTCAATTGCCTATATTAGCAAGCAAACCACAAAAGAAGAAAAGAAATATCATTCTTTTAAATTAGAGCTTTTGGCTATTGTCAAACCCTTAGAAAGGTATAGATATTATTTAGCAGGAAGATCTTTTACTGTAATAACAGACTGCAATTCCGTTAAAAATGCATTAGTAAAACAAACAATAATCCCAAGACCAGCAAGATGGGTTTTGTGTTTACAAGATTTTTGTTTTGAAATAAAACATAAATCAGGAGTACAACTACAACATGTAGATGTCTTAAGTAGGAACTTTGAAAGAACTGAAGCAGAGGAAAGTCTTGAAATTAAAGTGATGCTCATCAAAGAAGACGACTATCTAAGAGAAGCACAGAATACAGATACGGAAATAAAAAAAAAATTAAAGATATTCTTTTGTCAGGAGATTAGGTAAATCATAAGGATACTTTCAAGAAATATGATTTAAGAGGAAACAAAGTTTATAAAATAACGGAATATGGTAGAAGATGGTATGTGCCTAAAAATTGTCGTTGACAAATTGTCAAAATGAATCATGACGATATTGGACATTTTGCGTTGGATAAAACAATTGAAAGAATAAAAGAACGGTATTGGTCTCCACGATTGCGAAGATTTATTAAGAAATACATTTCGGCTTGTCTTGCCTGTTTATACTATAAATAACCGGGAGGAAAAAAGCCTGGCTATCTACATTCCATTCGAAAATATGCTAGACCGTTTCATACACTCCATGCCGATCATTTAGGGCCATTTGTGTTAACGAAATCTCAAAATAAATACGTCTTGGTTTTGATTGATGCCTTTTCTAAATTTGTGTTTGTTGAAGCTGTCCCAGATACATCAAGTAAACATGTTATTTGTGCTTTAGAAGAAATTTTTAAAATATTTGGTAACACCAAACGAATGATATCAGATGCAGGATCAGCTTTTGTTTCAAAAGAATTTTTGAATTATATGGCAGAGAGAGGACTTAGAGTGTTTACAACTGCAGTAGGAATGGCTAGAGGCAATGGCCAAGTAGAAAGGGCAAATAAAACATTACTGGATACCATGGCGACAATGGGTGCAAAATTTGAGTCCGATATGTGGGATAAAAATTTAAAAAACATTCAACAAGGAATAAACGAGACAAAACACCGAATAACTAAATCTTCTCCCAGTGAAGTGTTTTTCGGGTACAAATTAAGAGTTGATGGAGACAAATACATAGATAATAATGATATGGACATTATTGGTGTAACGTCATTGAGAAAGGATGTAGCTAAACGATTAGAAGAAAACAGAATCAAACAGAATAACGAATTTAATAAAAAAAGATGCTCTCCAGTGAAATATGCTGTTGGTGACCTGGTATTGACAAAAGTTACAAGTTTTCCAGCAAACAATAAAAGTAAGAAGCTTTTAGAAAAGTATAGAGGGCCATTCAGGATTGTTGAGGTTCTACCAAATGATAGATATCGTGTAAAAGAAGATGTACATTCATCAAGAACAAGGCGTCCTTATGAAGGAGTTGTTGGTGGTGAAAACATCAAGAGATTTAAGATTCAAAGATCTTAAAATTATTCAGCTTAGTTACATGATAGTGTAGTCATTTTGTAGAATGACATAAAGATATTCTATTGTTTAAAAGGAATTTGTTTGAATAGCTGGAACTAAAAAAAAATATATTTTAATTGTCATTCTGAAAAATGACAACAAAGTGTTTCAATGATCTGAATGGGTTTATTTGAGTAGTTCTGACTATTTGAAGCAAATTTATTTTATTCGTCATTCTGAAAAATGACAAATAAATGTTCTAATGTTCTGAATGGATTTTCAGTTCGTCATTCTGAAAAATGACAAATAAATGTTTTAATGTTCTGAATGGATTTTCAGTTCGTCATTCTGAAAAATGACAAATAAATGTTCTAATGTTCTGAATGGATTTTCAGTTCGTCATTATGAAAAATGACAAATAAATGTTTTAATGTTCTGAATGGATTTTCAGTTCGTCATTCTGAAAAATGACAAATAAATGTTATAGTGTTCTGAATGGATTTTCAGTTCGTCATTCTGAAAAATGACAAATAATGTTCTGAATGGATATTCAGTTCACCATTCTGCAGAATGACACCCAAATATTTTAATGTCTTGAATCAGTTTGTTTGAATAGCCGTAGCTATTCGAAACAAATTTATTCACATTGTCATTCTGAAAAATGACAGCCATATGTTTTAATGTTTAAAAATTAGCTTGTATGGATAGTTGTAGCTATCTGAAACGAATTGATTTAGACTATGTCATTCTGCAGAATGATGGAGCCTTTCTATAAATTGGTATTCTTAATAATAAAGAACATATTATTTTTTTTAATAGGTGTTGTACGATCGAGGACGATCGTGACGTCAGGATGGTCGAATGCAGTCACACTATTATCCTAATACGCTGATCAGCTTAAGTCACTAACTTCCTAATGTCCTAATCAGCTTAAGATGGAATACTGGTAGTTCTGTTATGACATTGTGAAGTCACACTCAACTTCTAATACGGTGATTGGCTTGGGTCACTAATTGCCTTATATGGTCACGAGTAGTTCGGTGATGACACATAAACACAGCGGAACGGGAGATAATAATTTGGTGTGATTTAATTATGACCATTGTGAACGAGTTTGATTTAATTTAATAAAATAGCTATATTTACGTAAATACGTGTTTTAACTATTTTAATAGACGATACTATTTTAATAGACGATATTAACTGCTCTAAATTTTGTGCTTAAGTATATTATTATATCTTTTTATATTAGTATACATTTTTTATATGTTATAGGTTTAAGCAAAAAGCGTTCAATATTTTAACCATGAAATAAAATCACCAGACTATTCTATTGCGAGTAGAAAATGGGTAGGTATACTAGCTTACTAGCTAACAAATTCCGTTGAGTTAAAAATCTATGGAAGACACTTCTCAATTACAGTTTTTGTATATTGTACGTAGGTACTTAACATATTACATTTTTAGTTTTAATTAAATTTGACAACGTAAATTAAATATTTGCTCTTTTATTATTCGCAATGTGAAGGAAATCATAATTCCAACAGTATGTTACACATTCCAGAATTTGATTAGTTATCCTGGTGGCATAACTGGAAGTAAACATATTCTGAAACTTTTTTTTGTGGCATGTTAAAGTTAAATATTGTATTTAAATGTGAATTATTCTCATTACGATCAATTATATCATTACACTTAATTGTGGTTTAATTCCATATAAATACAATATTTAATTATTACTAGTTTCATGTGCTGTTTTGCTACTATAAGTTAGACTTTTGTTAAACGTCATAAATATAACCTGAAATCAGGAATGTCAAGTTTCAGTTTCAAGTTCAATGTTAAAATTATTTAAAAAATAATTTATATCAAAACAGTTTTATTAACAGTTTGATCATGATAAAAACAAATTTATGTAAGTTATACAGAACGCTTACCATTTTACGAATAAGAAAATTGCACCGGTATCCTTTAGAAATCACAGCAAGTAAACAATTTCCAGTTGTACCCACTATTTCTAATAAATATGAGAAAAACGATGATTTTAATTTTCCATTTAAGGTACCATGGGGCATATTTAGTTTAGTTGCAAGTTTAGTGTTTTGTGAAGCAAGCAGATTAGATCGAGATGAGCAAAGGTTGTTTAAGGCTTGTCTTTTTGGTTTAACTCATGAATTAGAAAGGTAAATTGATTAAAAAATACTAAAACTAAAGTAGATAATATTCAAGATAAGCAGAAACGTCTAAGTATGTTTAAATTAACTGATCTTATATTCATCAAAATTCATTGTGTTTAACTAAAACTAATAAATAGCAGTTGTTAGTTCTAATCTATCTTTATCAGGTTGGTCAAACAGGGTGTAGATATTAATAGAAGGCACCACTTAGGCTGGACTCCACTTTTAGTAGCTACTGTTAATGGAAGATATGAAATTGTTGAATACCTTTTGAAAAATCAAGCTGATCCAAATCTCAGCGATAACTATGTGAATCCTAATAGAACTGCGAATGAAAAAGGAATGCATCCGATTGAAGGTAAAGATTAAAAAACATTTTGTGCAATTGTTACTTAATAAGTATTTATTTTGTAGTTTTGATGGCAAGGGATGAAGAATTTTCAAGTTCTTTAAACAACAAGGCAACTTTCCTAGGATTTACTCCTTTACATTATGCTGTTTTAACAGATAATTTGGACATTGCAAAACTGTTAATAAAATATGGTGCCAATCCTACCTTACAGAACGATATGGGACACACACCATTGATGTATGCCAAAGATCCTGAGATTAAACAATACTTGGAGATAGAGATGTCTGCTGTAAGTTGGTTTTCATATTCATTAATAAAACTTTGAATCTTATTTAAGTTTTAATGGTTATATAATTTTAAGTTGACTGTATTATCACCTAATTCAATTTGCCTATTTTATTGATTTTCCAGTCTAGCACCTATCATGATCATTTATGCAGTTCCATAATAAATAGTGTGAACATTTCTATTTGCAATTATTTATTTGTTTGTGTAGTAAGGTTTATATTAATGTCAGCTATTCAGTCTAAATTGATATTTAGAGGGGTTTTCTTTGGTTTTTTGCCAATGTTGCAATTTATTTTTTATCATGCAGAAGCAAGAACCTAATGATATCCCACTATGGGAGCCAGAAGTGTAGTAATCTTTATTTGGTTTTGGTATTCGAACATAATACTCTTTTCAGCTTATTGTAATAGAGCCTATTTGTCACATATTGTTTGGGGATAATAATAATAATTCTCTTTTACTGGCTAAAACCCAAATGATGGCCATTTTTCTGTGTATATTTTAAGAAGTATGACAGGTTGTGTCCAGCATGCATTTCTACCATCTTGATTGATGGTTCCTTGTATCTCATTCCATCCCATTATTCGCATCTTATGACTGGCAGGGATCAGTATCTTAGCAGTATTCTTGCAGCTGTAGAAACCTATACTGCTGCTAAATAGCCTAAACAGGAGCCATCAAATCTGTAATGTTATTATCTGATTTATGTGAGTTGATAAAGTTCCAGGATTTTCTAAAGTCAGTTTGAAAACGGATCTCCAGACTGGACTATTATAACACAATACAGAAAGTTTTTTACATCTACTTTTAAGTATGCTAAAATGTTAGTCATGAAAGGAGTGGGATATTTTATATTGAGTATGGGACTTCTTCTTAGATTCTTTAAGCATTTGTTATATCACTTTTTTTTATAATGCACTTCTCTATTGTCTCCTTGATATTGCTTATATTTTAGGTCTTTTATGTATATCATTCATTTTTCTGTCCTTATTTTAATTTAACCTATTTTCCTAGTATATTACTACTACTTCCACAGTTACTGTATATTTTTTAGTTCGAAGAGAAGCAAAAAGAAAAAGAATTGGAAGAACGTAGAAGATATCCTCTAGAAGAAAGACTTAAGAAACACATAGTGGGACAAGAAGGGGCTATTGCAATTGTTTCTGCAAGTAAGTATCCTTAAAGTGTCTTAAGTATTTTTTTTTTGATTTTCAATTATTTTATTCAATTACTTTTTAAATGTTATTTTCATCATGTATCATCATCATCATCATCTTTGGCTTGACAATCCACTGTGGATCCTGGCCTTTTCTAAGGTTGGTCGCCATTCTGGTCGGATTCTGGCGATGTGTTGCCATCTTCTAATCTTTAGTATCCCTAAGTCGGTCTTAACTCCATCTAACCACCTAATTTGCGGTCCTCCTCTGTTCCTTCTTCTTCCTATAGGTGTTCCTGTTGTTAGCTTTTTAGCAACCATATTGTCAGACATTCGTATTATGTGCTCAGCCCATCCAAGTTGCTGTGTTTTAATGAATGTTATGACATTAAAGAGTTGGTATAAATCGAAATTATATCTTTTGCGCCACTGCCCTTGATCGTTTATAGCTCCAAATATTTTGTGGAGTATCTTACACTCGAATATTCTCAAAAGTCTTTCATTCTTCTGTGTTAGAGTCCCATATGAAAGCACAGGCATCAGCAGTGTTTTGTATATAATTTTAATTTTTTTTTTGGATATTTCTTGAGTGGAATTTTTTTTGGAGTCCATGATATGCTCTATTTGTAAGGTTCATTCATCTTTTAATTTCTTTATTTGTTTTATTGTCTTTTTTTTAAGTACTAGTCACTAGCGAACCAATATATGTGAACCTGTCAACACATGCAAAGATATGACTTCCAAAGACTCTTTCTTGTCTCCACATTTGTTATAGGATCCTTAGTAACCAATATGTAATTGGTTTTATCTTTGTTGATGACCAGACTGACCTGTTTCGCTGCTGTTTCAAATTCTAGGAAATATTGCTCAACATCTTGCTTGCTACGTCCTATTATATCAATGTCTCCTATCATGTATACTACTGTATAATAAACAACATAGTTTTTATTTGAATACTCTACCCAGTTTAAATCTGTTCTCCAGAAAATGAGCCTGGCAAATGCTAAATGAAGTGTCCAAGCCCCCCAAGTTGTATGGGTCATGCAGGACAGTATGGCCCCCCAAATTGTCAAAGTGGACTCGCCTGGTTCACGGATGAGTCCAGAATGGACGAGCGGGCAGATGCTGGAGTATATGGGAGCGGAATCGGATTTGAATCTGGCCAGGCTCTCGGCTCCCATGCATCAGTCTTTCAGACGGAGATCTTTGCGATCCTGGTATGTGCTCAGGAGATAATAGATGGGGTTTTGTCAGACAGGACCATCTCTAGGGGCTCTGACAATCAAGCAGCCCTAAGGGCTTTGGAAGCGCCCAAAGTCAGCTCTAAGCTGGTTCTTGAGTTCAAGAGAGCACTTGCTGAAGTTGGGTTAACTTGGTATGGGTACCGGGACCCACAGGAGTGGAAGGGAACGAACGGGTTGACGCCCTGACAAGACAGGGCTCATTCACTCTGCCCGAGGGACCCGAACCTGTGATTGAAGTTTATGATAGGGATGATGCAATGGACCCGTTTTAGGAGGTATAAGTGTCTGAAGGTCTAATAAAGGGCCCTGCTTCGATCTACCATAACTATAACATACATTAGATTATAGGTATATAAAACTACTATACCATATATAAATAATAGCAAGCGAAAGCCACAGTTAAATTACATAGAAAGAGTAATCTTATGAAACTAGCTTGGGAAATCAGACAAAGGAATTCAATGGAACCTTAACTTTTTAATCCGATTCTGGAATATGCTTTTATGAATTTAGATTGAAAACAAAGGGAATAAAAATAAACGGTGAATATCTAAATTAAAATAATAAAAATTATGTTTGGAGGATAATACAGTCAATATAATAATAGAGATTAAGATTAAGACAACTGAAAGAGTGGGTTAAACGGTCTAAGAAAGACCAAAATGACGACAAATTTAGTACCCAACCAGCACATTATCTTCATATGGATTAAAATAATGAATGTGTCTTGGATGGAAAGCATATCGACAAATTTAATATGAGTAACATTTTAAAGCATTCTATCCATATTTCTAAACTTAGAAGTTTGTGATCAGTGCCTTCTACCAGTACTGACATACAGAGCAGAAACACGCACGCTAACAAAAACTTCAGCTACTAAACAGAGTGATATAGAGAAAAATGGAACGGTTCATACTGGGAATAACCTTACGAGATGAAGTTAAAAACAAAGATACAAGAAAATAACTAAGGTGACTGACATCTATGAAAAGATAGTCAGATTAAAACAATGAATAGGAGACTAAAAGGGAGGTGAACTGGACATAGCGAGAATGACAGATGATTGATAGACCAAGAAGCTATTGGAATGCAGATTATGTGACGATAAACAAAGAGCTTAATAAATGGGATCGAAATGGGAGTGGCTGGTAAGTACACTCGAAAATTACACCAGATCTCTTGTAATCGTTATTGGGATCAGATTACATTACATTCCATAATTGTTCCTCCTCTAACTTTAAGTGCCGAGGGTGGTCTAGCGTCTAGCTTTTGATGAATTTTCTCAATTATTTTCTATTCCTCACCATTTGTGTTGCTTCTTGCCAATATTTGCCTTTATTTTGTAATATCTCTGCTATGCCGCTGTTCCACTCTTTTATTAGTCTGCCTCTTCTGTTTTTCTCTATTGGTTTAGAGTTTATAAAAGTTTAAAAATTGCATTAAAAAAATGTTTGCTTTAGTTTGCTGGTACTTTTTTCCAGTTAAATATATCTCAAACAATATTCTCAGCTGTCTTATGGTTTTTAAAGCCCATATTTTACCAATTTAGATTTTATTCTTGTTGTGCCAAGCGTTTTTCAGATTTTCTTAACTTTAGCACCTTATAGTACTTTCTGTATACCTAGATTTATCCCAGATTTGTGGATGGTCTCTTGAGTTTACTGATATAAAATAACATTGTACTAATCTTTATATTTAAGTACTAAGTAAAGTCCAAACTTGCTTCTTTACTGATAGTTAATTTGTTAAAAACAATTTTTAATTTTTAGTACAGAACCATCGAAGATAAAGAATGTAATTAGGGTCGGGTCGATTGTAATTTCCTTAAAAACAAGGCATGTTTGTAGTGTAGGCAATACTAATTTTTGCTGTAATCACTTGGAATTATCATTGTAGAGTTTGGTTACAAAGGTTAATTAACTTTTAACAATTTTTTTTTGAGAATATGAATTGCAACTCCTGTGCAACACAGAACTAGAAATTTTACACAAAGTTTTGTTTTGTTTATTGGAAATAAGTGTGTGTTAAGACTTGAGTGGACAATATCTGTAACAATTTTTGTAGTATTATGTTGAATCTAATTTAGCTATTAAAAGAATTTTGTTCTTTTTGTACCATTTTTGGGCTTATAACGTTTGTAATAAAAATATATAAATATAATAAAGATATAAATAGAATAATCTTTATTTTTATAACCAAAATATAAAAGATGTACGTATAAAAATGATCAGTATAATATAAAGCTATACAGCTTATCGTATTTTAATATCCAGTATAAGATAAACAATTGTTTCAAAACTGAGATTAAAAAAAAAGTTACTCAATCAAACTTACTTATTTTTTTGTCACGTTTCAATATTTTAAAATTACCAAATTATGTGTAAAAATTATGTCCATAAATAGTCTACCTATATTTAAGCACTTTTCTTTATATTTGAATAACATTCTCTCTTGATGACAAATCATTGGCACACTGGATACAACAATTTAAGTTTAATCCTTAACCTTTTTTCTTTTTTATTACAATCCTCACCAATAACTCTCTCTATGTTGTAGCTGTACGTAGGAAAGAAAATGGTTGGGCCGATGACGATCACCCCTTGGTATTTTTATTTTTGGGATCATCAGGCATAGGCAAGACAGAACTAGCAAAACAATTGGCAAGCTACATGCACAAAGGACAATCACAGGCATTCATTAGACTAGATATGTCAGAATATCAGGAGAAACATGAGGTAAGTGAGCAGCTATGTCTTCTACTCATTAGGTCCCATTTATTATCTGCAATATGTTGTGACTATCTGTACAAGGTACATTATAAAGAACTGATATGTAGATAATATTGAGTGGTAATTTCTAGGTAGCTAAACTTATTGGAGCCCCTCCAGGCTACATAGGCCATGATGAAGGTGGTCAGTTAACAAAAAAACTGAAGAAATGTCCAAACGCAGTGGTCCTATTTGATGAAGTAGACAAAGCACATCCAGATGTCTTAACTGTGCTTCTTCAGCTGTTTGATGAGGGTAGACTAACAGACGGTCAAGGAAAAACCATCGAATGCAAAGATGCTATTTTTATTATGACTTCTAATCTGGCAAGTGATGAAATAGCTAATCATGGGTTGAGGTTACGACAAGAAGTGGAAAAATTGAAAGCGGACAGATTGGCTGTTCCTGATTCACCAGGTTAGTATAGATCTTTTATATAGTTTTATTACCCAGTATTTTGCTTTTTTATCTTTCTCTGTCGTTTGCATAAAAATGCTCTTTAATATACAGGAAACACCAGCAAATTTCATTCCAGTGTACAGCGTTGCGAAGATTTAAAAATTATAAGGAATATGGGAAAATTTCAAAAATTATAACATATCGTGTGGTTATACAGTTAAAATTGGATAAAATATGTGTCGAAAAGTAGCGTTTATTTTAGTTTTTACAATTAAAACATTTAATTATTAATTCCATTTTTTTTATTTTCTTCTATTTAGAAGGCGAGCAGAAAATAAGTGATACCATAACAGTTTCAAGGAAATTTAAAGATGAAGTCGTAAAACCGATTTTGAAGCGACATTTCAAGAGGGACGAATTTCTAGGTAGAATAAATGAGATCGTGTACTTTTTGCCGTTCTCCAGAAACGAACTCATTCAGCTAGTTACGAGAGAATTGCAGCAGTGGGCACAAAAGGTACTTATATTACATTTACAAATAACTTGATGTTTATGATTTATTATCGTTTGATTCGATAGTTTATGAGTGTTCCTAAAAATAGCACTACATCCGATAACTTTTGTTCAGAAATGATTTAGTCTAATTCATCTATGGTGCTTGTCACTACAACATTGCATTAATTTATATATTATTATTAGACTGGCTGTTCTTTAAGTTACGTTAAGTATTAATATTGTTTACTATTCTTACTATTATTTTCTGTGCACACGAAGACTTCTATATAACATATGAGGCCATCAGAAAGGTAGTCTAGATATGTATGGTTTTTGCGAGTAAAAGGTTATTGATGATTGGAATGTATGATTTTTCCTTTTTTTTAACTCACAAAAAAAAGGAAAAATTGTGGGTTTTTCCAACAAATGGGATCCCCCTCTAGTAGTGGTGCTTTTTAAAACTTGACTATATCTCTGAGGATGTGTAAACTGAAAGCGCTCAGCTAGGAATTAAAAATGTTTACACACGCCAAAAATATTTTTCTTTTCCATTCTTTTATTTCTATGGATTTTTTCTGGAAGACTTGTTCGCCGCTCTTGCATCAGTCATATCTAAAATTCTCTCTTCTTTTTTTTTTTATTTATTTCTGCATTTTTTCTTCTCTATATTACATTACCACACAAACTCATATATTTCAGGTATTAAACAACATTATTAAAGAGCATCTTAATGTTTTAGGCCAAAGAAAAGCATAAAATAGAAATAAGCTGGGACAGAAGCGTAGAATCGGCACTAGCCGACGGCTACGATGTGAGTTATGGTGCTAGATCCATCAAGTACGAAGTTGAGCGTCGTGTAGTCAACCAGCTGGCTGCTGCGCACGAGCAGGGCTTCATTGGTAAAGGATCCGCAGTTCAGGTGTGCGCTTCGTGGCCAGAAAACTCGGATTGCGCAGAAATTAAGCTAAAAGTTAAGAGAAGCGGTTTGAAGGATTTCGTTGATCTAGATCATTCAAGGCTGTCATTAAAAAATTTGTCATCGATATTTAAGTAAGACTAAAAGATTAGTAAAAGTGTTAAATTTACTAGTACTGGTGTATGAAAGATATATTATTATTAATTTTTTTTTTTTAATTATAAAGCCATGTTTTGTTTGAAATTACTATGATGTTCGAATATAGCTACTAGAAAACCAAAAAATGGAAAATATCAATGGATGTTTAAGTTTTTGATGCAGGTGAGTCGCTTAATTGCTCAGAATCGTACAAAGTACTAGAGAGATCATTATGACACAGAAATACCAGCAAAATTTTGAAACGCGCCTTGGTTCTGAATATTCTGTTCTTAAAATATGCAACGTTCAATTGAGATATTTATTTTTGAACAATTTATATATTACAATAATTTTTTATGTACTAACTAATATTTACATTTACTTTATGCTTGAAATATTTATCATTTTAAGATATTTATGTTTTTGATGAATTTCATTGTGATATATTTACATCCATATACAAGGGCAAGTTAAAATGTTTTTGTTTTAAAGCATAAAATAAAATTAATATTTTTCTTACTATGAATCCTGGTACAGCAGGTAGGCGCAAAAATTAATTGGATTTGTCGTAAAACCGTCAAAAGTTTTTTTTTTTAGTGAATATATCAATTTGGACCTTTTTGTCGTAATAGTCGCTTTTCGAAATACCCTCCATTTGTGTTTTTTTGGTCTTTTATGTATAATGCTGCGTATCGAAAGACAAAAGTTTTACCTTATTTAATAACGCATCCCCTCGTCCTTGTTAAATCCAACAATATTCGTAACCCGTGTATCTCTATCTTACGAATTCCGTAGGAATTAATAGATTACGATTTATGCTATCCAAGTAAATGTAAATACATCCTACACTATTTTATTATAAGTGCGCGTGAATGTCTATGATGAAATTAGAAAAATTATTTGGGACAATACTGACAGCGTAATTCAGATGGTATACCGTATTGGTAATCTAGTTAATTTAATAATTTCTTTTTATCCGAAGTTAATGAATACACATTCCCATTATTTATTATATTTTTTTTTTCAATAAAGGAAGCCTTCAAGAGTAAAGTATATTTCTTCCTCTTTTACTTCTACTTTCTTATTAGTTAATTCTGCCTGTTTCTGTTTCCTTGCGAATGCTAGGACCGCTATATGCTATATATGACCGACTGTTCCGATAATCTGTCAAAATGTTTCCAAGCTCAGTGAATCAACTACACATAAAACATATTTATAATTAAAAACGCAGAATCATTCATACATCCTTGTGATCATATGTAATAAAATGTAATATAAAACATAATATATTTGGTATTATTTAACAAATAATTTTGAAGTGTCGAATATTAATAAATAACTTATTCGCAAAAATAAATTACAATTATTTTGGTGAGAGCGTTTTGGCAGTTAAGAATTTGGCGAGAGCGATAGTTTAATTTTTAAAAATTTGACCAACACTAACCAGATGTCGCCACTAACGTTAGTGTATTACTAATTGTATAGCTGCCAGGAACTGGCATGTATAGATGCTCGATTCCATGATCACAGTGCTATTTTCCTATATATTAAGTAATTATTTTGATTTAGAATATAATTGGCTGGAAGTATACAATCAAACACATTTGTTCAAAGACAATATTGTTTATTCACACGCAGTCTTGATCAACAATATAAAACTGCATCAATTAAAACTAAGATTAAGTTTATTTTTGAATTTTGTAGTTAATTACAGATTACTATTTACAAATAGAACGTTTTTAATCAAAATTAAAGAATATACACTTCCATTATTTATGATTCTTCTTTTAATGAAAGGAATTTTTGTGTTGTATGTTTCCTGTAAAAACATACACGAAGATTAGGCACAACCTAACATTTGTCGAGTATGTTTGCAACAAATATATACTAATACAACACAACACAGTCATTACAAATATAGCAGAGCCGTCTGTTGGCTCCGACGTGAACTTTTTAACTTGTCCTTGTCAAAATATTAAGCTGCTGTAATACAAAATTTTATGTTTGTAGCATTTTGGCTATTACTACTCTTTTTAAATGGAATTGGTTAATATTTTTCAATTTGAATATTTTTTGGTTAAAACTTTACTTTATTAGAAAAATATATTTCTCCATATAGTCTAGTCATCATTTATTAAATATTGATATGTTAAATATGTATATTTTTTGTTAGATTTCAATAAAAAACTTCTTAACAAAAAAAAAAAATTTAATTCCTTAATTTCCATATCCATTCAATTTAAATTACATATGAAGTGGAACCTGAGTAGCCTGTCTTATTCTTAATCCAGTGTATGAAGATTTTGATGATATCTGCATTTTGTAATAGGTAAAAATTTAACCCATTAACGCCAAGCAAAAAAATACTGCAATAATATGTAATATTTTTTATTAACTAGGGTTAAATAAACTTAAACATTCGTAATTGTTTTACACTTTGATACTGACAGGTGTCACAACAAAAAAATGGTTCGTTTTCGAACCTTTGGCGGAACTGAGATATAAAAATTAAAATACACAATTTTATTTTTTGTGAAAAGTTTCAAAATATCTAGAGTAAATAGACCTGACATTTTTGACAAACAAAAACAGTATGGTTAGAACACTGCCTGCATCTTTTTCTTGCATTTTCTGCATGCTTTATAACTAAATGACATATCTTATCTTTGCGGATTTCATCTGGTAAGCTGTTTTTCGACGGTCTGCCATGTTTATTGTCAACGGTACAGTTGACTTTTCATCTTCTTCATTCTCATTCTGTTCTGACTCTTCTTGTTCATATTCCGATTTCATTAGACAAACAACAATATATGGCCGAAAATCGATTTGGGAAATGGAGCTTTTGTTTGCAAATCTGAAAAGTTTCCAGGCATTTACAATGGAACTATCAATTACGTTTTTAAAAAGTGGCCACCATCATTTCTTTCCTCGTACAGCAATCCTGTAATTCGCAATGCCGTTGTCATGTATTTCATACATCTATTGTACTCTTGGATAACATTCGGCATGGGTATATATACTTCTTTGCGCTGCTTGCGATCGTACCTCTTTGCAAAGCCTGTGGGATGGACCGGATAGTTATTAGAGATTATCATTCCATCTAACTACAGACACCTCAGCTTCTTTGTCAAAAACGAAGTCGAACTACCCTCTATCTTTTTTAGAAATAATTTTTGAAGTTTCCAGTGGACACTTTTCAATCCCGTTTTCTCGCACTGTGCCAGTTGTATAAATTCCCTTTCCTTTCAATATTGTGAACAGCCTATAAGACGAAAAGAAGTTGTCAAAAAATACCTTGTGGTTAGAGGGAGTTTCTACAAGACTTAGTAATTTTAATACTACATCAGCACCCAAGCCTAAATCTGATTTTGTTGTGCTAGCACCACCCTAGGGGATAAACTGGAATAGGTATCCATCAGATGAACAGAGGCACCATAACTTATACCAAAACGCACAGGTTTTCCCTTTAGAAAATTTTTTGCAGAGTGCCTTCCAAAATATGGTACCATTTTTCGTCTATAGATAAATTATAGGCGTAAATACCAAATTACAGGAATTTTCGATTCATTGTGTCGAAAAAGGGTCGAAGTTTTGCAAATTTATCATTTTTATCTAACACCGTATTATCACTTACGTGAATATACTTTTTGATACACCGAAATTGATTTCTACTCATATAGTTCCTAATGAATGTCACGTTCTTATCCTGGTCCTTGCTCCAGTACAAATCCATTTGTGGCAAGGTGTGATATCCTGTAAGAAATGAGTATTCCCAAAAACCTTTTCAGTGATGCATTTTTTCAAATGAAAATCATGACAGTTATTATCGTGGGCTAGTGATGTAACGAATATTCGCATTCGAATATTCGCATATTTTTGCGTATTTGCATTCGCGAAATTTGTGCGAATGTTTTGCGAATATGAATATCTATAAGAAAAAAAAATATTTTGAAGATTAGGTTAATAAAATAAATATCCATTCACTTCTCAGTTTTTTTATTAAGAAAACTTACTTTAGTTTACAAGTTTAGAAAACTATAAAATTAGAAAACAAAAAATAAATGATGCAATGTAAACAAACAAAAACAAATTATTCTCTGAAACTTTTATTATTCTGAAGTTTTAATTTTAGACAATCATCTTGAAAAAGCTAAGAATTATTAAACTACAAACTAAAAATATTGTCTATGTGTTTTTATGTAAAGAGTTTAAACAAACAAACATAAACAGTTCGACTTCAGTTAGATAAGTTGAGATAAATTTATTAATTCAGCAGTTTTCGGAACAAGATACATATATAATGTACACTACACTGTAATGTAATACAGTACATGATTTGTATAATTGTTCTGAAAATTGCTGAATTACTAAATTTATCCGAACTTATCTAACTACACACCTCACGCAAATGAGACTGCCGGCAGTGCCGGAGACAATTAAAATTGCCAAATTAAAAAAAACTGAATATTCGCATTCGTATTCGCGGATGTCTGGGGCATATATTCGCATTCGCATTCGCGAATGTTCAAAAACTGACATTCGTTACATCACTATCGTGGGCATATTTTATATTACAATTAATAATAAGATTCTAAACTTCATCATCGAAGAAGAGCTGGAAACATTCGCAGGTGGTTTTTCCAGCGACACGGTTCAGATCCAGCCAAATATAGTAAACCCAATAATGCTTTTATTTCACACTCATCAGTGTCTTTGGTGTCATATTTATTAGCATACTTATGTGCGTTAGGTTGAATGAACATGTTAGTATTTTCTATGATGATGGGAAAAAAACAGCATAAAATATTCAACAGGTGTAGAAGCATTTCTACCCATTCCTGTAACTTCTGGCAACTGTGTAATTATATTCCTTGCCCGAGTGCGAACATTTAGGTGCGAAGCTTCTTTTCTTCATTTCGTCCCCTTACCATAATAATAAGCTGATCTATTCTCTTCTGAAACAGATTCTTCTTCTGATTCTTCGTCTGTAGCTTCTTGTTCTGTATATACAGATTGAACCAATTTAAAACGGAACATACAATTTAATATATGTCTGTTTGAACTGCATTTGAAATAGTGGACCAATATAAAACTTGGACAAAAATAAATACATACCCGGTGATAGACATTGTATAAAATATCGTTCAACTATCTGTCTCCTTTAAAGGAAAGAGGAGTTTGCCTAATAGTCGGAGAGATAGAGCCGAAATTTTGAACTGATCAGTAATATGACATTTCTCTATTGGAATATATTCATTGTAACTGGGTTAAGACTTTGCCTTACAGGCGGACGTCCCTCGTGGTACAGGGGGTGGCTATACAGGGATGAAGTTGAAATTTTTTTCGGAAAAATTAACGATCGATAATATGGCTGAAAATTTGCCCAGAGTAAGATCTTGGTATAAATAGACGAAATCCCAAAGGGCGGACGCGAGAGTGGATACATAAGGGGTGGCGGACAGGGGTGAGGTTGCAATTTTTTGGGGAAAAATTAACGATAAGTAATATGTCCGCCATTTTCATGGCTCATTATTTAGCCCCTAAAAACTATAAATCCAAAAGGGCGGACAGCTGGGTTGGTACAGAGAGCCATAAAACGGGGTCAAATGTACCACTTGCCTGCGCATTTTAGGTCTCGGTAACAATTTTCAAACTGATTTTATTATGATATTTTTATACCGATTGATTTGAAAATTTGTATGCTCACTGCTGTTACTATTCTGAGAAGCGTCAAGTAGAGTTTTCCTCAAAATTTTCCAAAAAAATTTCCGTAAATGAAAATTTTCGTAATTTTTTGAGGTAAAATCTAATTTGTAGAATCCTTTCAATTTTCTGTAAGTTATACCATGATTTTTTTCCAAAAATTTTCAAACGATTTTTCCGATAAGAAAAAAAAATTTAGAAAAACTTCGTCATTTTTCTCACTCTCATTGATGTTATCACATTCATCATCTTCGTCACTTTCACTTTCAATAATATCACATTCATTATCTGCTTCATTTTCAATCACTACTTCTCGAACTGATTCTGGCATCTGAGGTCCACTAAACCATTTGAATTTATATGTTTCATCTTCAAACTTCCAACCATGTTCTTCAACAATCAATTCTGTTAGTACTTTTTTATGAGCATTTGTCCAAATATTTGAAATATAATGAGCTCGCAGTAGATGTTGGTGTAATTCATCTTGACATGGTGGTAAGCTTGAAGCATCGAAATTTTTTAGTTTTTTTTTAAGGCTCGTTCACATCATGCAACTTATACTGCCGGTTAAATAGTAAAAATCTGACACCGTTTACTTTTCTTTTTGGAATTGTTCTCGTCAGTCCTGTTCCATATAAGTGACTAAGGTTTCAAAAACTTCATTACAATCGAAGTCAGTCAAATCGAAGTTGAATAAAAGCATCTTGATACTTATTACATTTAGCGCATGCGTCTAGAATTACTGATCTAAATGAACGCGCATCATTATTATTTTAATATTTTAAAATAATAATGATGCAAAATTAATGTCCAAACAGAATTTGTAAAATTATAATTAACTAATGAAAAAAAATTCAATCAATTTGAAAGTTAAAAAAAAATCGGTTGCCTGTAAAGTTGGTTTTACGAGCGAAGATTTTACGTGACAACGTCTTTTTCTCGGTAGAATATTTATTGATATGAATATTATTAAATTGCACAATAGGAACAAGGAATTAAATGAAAATAAGAATTGCACAAATTTTAACTATAGAAATATATTTTGTTTACTAAAACATTGTACATGTAAACTTAAACTTAACTAATTTCTATTTGAGTGATTTTGTTGAGGATAGGACGATGATAGGAGAAATATGAAATGAAAGGAAGTGTTTCTGCTGTAATGTGTCTTGAACGCCAAGAACGCTCGAGAAAGACAGAGACACAAGCACGGAAGCACGCACCGATTCAACGTGCCTAATTCTCTTGTGCTGCGCGCGCAGCGGACCGATCATGTTTGAGTGGGAGAGAGACGCAAGGCATTCGCCGGTCCGGCGGGCCTCTCTCTCGTTCGGTGACTCACTGTAACAGACGTGAGCGGGCGTTACACTTTTTCATGAATGACTCCGAGCCACAACCTAATTTAAGACGTTGTCACGTCAAAAAAATATTGAAAATACCTACACAGTAAATTTCAAAACTTAAAAAATTGATAATTCCACTATTAAATTGATTTTTATTAATAATTATTTATAAAATGTTAAAGTAATTCTACAAATTGAATTTTACCTATTGATAAATAGAAATAATATATTTTGTATTTGATTAATAATGTAATAATAAATCAAATTTTTCTTATATCTGAACAATCATTATTTATGCAATGTAAATTTAAAAACCTTTTTATTGTAATAAAAAATAAGTAAAATTACTATTTGTTATACCAAAAATATTTAACAGTTAACATTATAAATTCGGCCCTATCTCTTGGACTATAAGGAAGCGATAAGTGGATTGACAGCATAATAACTGCTTTTTAAGTCTAGTTTTTTCAGAGATGCTAGGCAACCTATTTGGGTGGAGTTTTGACTTGTTCTTGAATGAGTTCCGAATCCAGTAGCCCGCTGAAGTATTGGATTTTTATAATATAATTATTTGACAACCTTTTGTTGGCCAACCACCTAGAGCGGAGTTGAGCCGAAATACATTGATTTCGTATGTTCCGTTTTAAATTCGTTCAATCTGTATGGCATGATCGCTTTCTAAGACAAAATTTTCGTCAGCAAAAGTAATCGTCGTCGCTTGCTGTCATATTTTCCACTTCTTCATTATCAGTTTCTACTTCCTCATAGAATTATCTAAATTTTTCAATTTCTCTTTCATACGGATCCATAGTTAACTATTACAATACTGCTATAGCACACTTACTTGTTTTATTTCTTGATTTTTTATCAATCCAAATAAATACCACCCCAAACTTTACATAGCACACACCAGCTAACGAATTTGGAATGAATCATTTCATTTCAATCATGAATTATTTAAAAGACGAAAGTAAACTACTCGATTCAAAAATTCGGGATTTCACCAAGGGCTATTTGCATCCGGGGAGTCCCTGAAAGTAGGATTGTATCAGGAGGAATTTATTTTTCTAAGTAGCTGATTTTTTTAATAAAATGGGGGTTTTACAAAAAACATGTGAAAAATACTAGTAAAATGTACACGCTCAGAGCAGACAAAAATTTAATAAATCCGATAAAAGCCTCAAAAAAATTATGTTTTAGGTCAAGAACCGACAAAAATGCATTACAAGTATATGAATCTTATCTTCCAAAGGTACCATGAGTGGACGGGTGGGGTATATCATGACATATATTCAAATATCTCAAAACCGAAAAATAAATTTGTTCCCAAAATATTGCCATTTGTTGGAGTGAGCAATTATTGAAAGGTACTGAAAAGGTCATTTGTATAATATTAATAACAATTAAAATACAATTATTTTTTATTCTTGCATGAACCAATAGACCACACCCGTCCACTCCTGGGTTAAAGATGAATATTTATCGGGACAATGTCAGAAAGTGAGAAGAATTCTTAGATGGCTTTCACATTATTAAAGACTTTATTCATCATCATCACTGGCTCGACAACCCTTTTTGGGTCTTGGCCTGTTTCTGGATTCTTCTCCATTCTGATCTGTTTCGTGCTTTTTTTGTTGTTGTTATATCATTTTCTATTTGTTCCAAGTATCTCAGCTTCTGTCTTCCTCTTGTTCTTTTTCCTACTGGCATCTGTTTGAATATTTTGTTTGGTATTTCGCCTTCTTCCATTCTTTCTACATGTCCTATCCAACGCAGCCGTCCTATTTTAATAAATGTTATAATATCCGGATCCTGGTATATTTTGTATAGTTCAGAGTTCTATCTTCTTCGTCATATTCCTTTTTTTTGTGCCCTTATATATGTGTGCAAGATTTTTCTTTCTCAAGACTTTATTGGAACACAGAATTAAGCTAAAATTGTCCAGCAACTCTTGGAGAGCTTTAACCTGCTAGGTTGCTACATGTACATCAAACTGCATTTTTTTACATAGCCATCTTACTGATTTTTCGAAAAATTATGGTGCAGTCAATGATGAGCAGGGTGAGAGATTCCATCAAGATTTGGAGGTTATGGAGGCACATCATCAAGGTGGATGAGATGTACATATGATGACTGACTATTGTTGGAGCATCAAGCAAGAATGTTCTCAGATTCAACACTCTAGAAAAAACTTATGAGCGAAAATTTTGTTTTAATGTGTAATTATCATAACTTAAACAATCATTTGGATGAACACAATTTAACTTGCAGTAAATGCTTTTGTAAACAGTTGGTATATTCGGTAAGTGTTTACTATTTTCCTTTATATCCACAATTTGATTAACTTTTGGTAGTATCCTGTATCTTGAAAAGTTGACGTGATAGGCAAAATTAAAATCGATTATTTTTGGATTCAGAAGCCAAAAGTTAGTTTAAAACAAGTCACATATTTAAGACAACGAAATTGCTGTTCCCCTGTGTATCAACGTGGCGGTTAAATGCATCTAAAACAAAGTAATCGTCAAAAAGTTATTATCCGCACATTTAGTTCTAAACATATATCTGCAAAGAAAGTAAAAAAGAAGAATAATCCTACCTGTAGAATTAGGAAAAACGAAAAAAAAAAAACACCAATATTTTACTCAATTTTATTTATTTAGATAAATAGGTACACAGTACGACTTCAAAATAAGTTACATATACATTTGTTTTAAATGTGAATGCATACATGTAATAAAAGGCAGATACTCATTATTTGTAGATAGGTAGGTACTTATACAACATTGCATCCAGATGAATCTTTACACAAAAATAGATTTCTTAGTGCAACAAAGAGACTGCTTAAAATTTTTGTACATTGCCCATATATATACGCAATTAGGGAATAACGCAATATATCTAGTAAAAGGAAAAATATATAGCTATAAACATGATGTAAGATGATCGTTCTTTGGTAAAGCCAGTGAGTACAAACCGAATAGCATCAGTGATTTCATTTCGCATTGTCATCTGTGCTCATGCTGACTAGATTTTTGTTTTTTTTTATTTAAATTACCTTCAGCTATATTCTGTTCTTTATTTAAGACATTTTCATAAGTTCTAATATATAATTTTTACAACCAGATATTTGAATTTTTTGTCAGTGTCTACTGTATATTTAGGTAATATACAGACGTATTCGTCTTCTGTATAATAAAGTATTCCAGAATGCTGCACTTGCGTTGTTATCTTGAAAAGTTTATGAGCGTTAAAGACTGTTAAATAAAGTATTGTTCACTTGTTAAATTCTGTAGCAGTTACTGTGTGTATCGGAGCTTTTATACTAAGATCTCTTACTTCTTGAACTCTGAAAGATATATACGTAACTGTATGCCAATATTGTTCTTTCTTTATCCGATTACCCCTTATAGAACAAAGGTTTTTTGTTGCCTTCAGAGCAACTCATGTTATAATCACATGTTACTACTGTGGCTTGTTGGTGGTATTTTGCTGTAAACTCTCTGTGAGGGTAATATATACTATATTTTGTACTTTTCTCTACAAATATTTATTTATTACAAAACACATATTCACACAACTGATTCTGTTGGATTAGAAAATGTTACATATAATTCACAAACATTTATTTATAAAAACTTTTTATTTTATTTCCGCACAAATTATTCTTCATTCTCTATTATTCTTAGATTATCTCTAAGGATATAAAACGACTTGGGAAAATCTAAATAAAAATTATTTATATATCGATCCAGTATCACGGTGCAAACCCATCAGTTTTCAAATGAATTGCAACTTCTAGGGAAACAAAGTAATAAAATTTATTTTTACACCATTAGCAAATGTTTTTACAACTGATGAAAGCTAGTCAACGTTCCTATTAAAATAAAACTGTTTGAGCCAATGTTTTTTTAGCTTTAGAAACTGTTTATGTTTGCAAACGATTCTTTCAACTTCGACAAAGTGTCCTTTTTATTAAGAGGTATATTACATTTTTAAAATAATAATATGTGATTTAAATTAGTATATTTTTCTGTGTGTTTTTTTATCTTCTAGTAGTCACAATTTTTGTTTCATTCAGGCGACAAGAAATCATCGACGAACTGCGACACATAAGTAGTGATATATGTGGAGAAGTAATTAGGATAAAAAGGCTACAATTCGTGGATAAAAAAGAAATAGCAATAAGAGAGTACGTTCGTCCAGGAAATAATCAAAAACAGCATAAGATAATAATACTTTATCTAAGGAAGAATATAATATAATTACAGGACATAAATAGTTGCATCAAGCATATATACCGTCCTGAAGAAAAAGGGGTTTCTATGACTAACTGCAAAGTGCCCTAGATATTATGTAAAGTGCCTAATTTTCGATTGATGATGCTCTCTTCCTAATGGATTACTTCAATACTCTACTCGGAAATACTTAATATAACATACATTCATCCAAAATAGGTATAGGTACCGAAGATGCTCTAAACTCTAAACGACAATAGCGGGTCAATGAATTATTTCCTTCAGAAAGAACAATATATATATATATATATATATATATATATATATATATATATATATATATATATATATATATCCTAATAAGAGAAACCAAAAATCAACTACAGACTATGTAACTCCATATCAAAAACTAGATTTTAAAAATCTAAACTCAGCATACGGAAGTGATCACAGCTTGTTTCTTGGTAAAATATGAATGAATATGGAAAGGCAAACTAAGAAATCGCAAACAACTGAAAAAGAGAAGTTAATAAACAGTGTACTAGACTAATATCCAAAATAGAAATAGGTAAAATTCTCGAAAAAGACAATATAGAAACGATATGGAAAATCCTTGAAACTCATTTAATGGCAGCATCATGTGAAGCGCTAGGGACGAGAACAGTAAACATAAATCACAAGAAGTTCAACAAAAGACCTTGGTTCCAGCAGAAAATTAAAATAAAATGCAAAGAAATAAGATAAACAAAAAATCTATTTAAATTATAGATCACAAGAAACACTGTAATCTTACAATAGCTAACAAAACATACAACTACATCAACTTAAAACTTTCTTAGAATCATCCATATAAGAATTTACAGGAAATACGAAAATCAAATGGATAACATGCAGTTTTAATTTAGAAATTGATTGAGAACGCCAGACTTTTTTTTCTTAAACATACTTACACAACGATGCAAAGACAAGCATGTAGATGTATCCACATCTTTTATAAACTATCCAGAATCGTTTAATTTCGTTAACTATAAAGGATAACAAAAGTTCTAAGATCAACCGGAATTGACGAACAAGTCTTACGCGTTATCACATAACTTTACTGGCACCAAGCGTTAGTAGTTCAAATCGAACAAACATCATCGGAATATATACCGTTTAGACTAGGTGTGAAACTGGGCTGTATCTTTCTTTATTCCTGTTTAATCTGTACTCTGAATCTATATTTAGGAAGCGTTGGGACGCGGCCCAGGGTGGAATTAAGATCAACAGAATTACGATAAAACAAACATCAGATACGCGAAGATACCGTCCTAATAGCAAACAACGTATCAGCTACAAAACACTATAGCGAAATATTGGACATTTATCTAAACATATCCAAACCCAAAATACTAGTCTTTTCAAAGATATGTCGAGGGACAAAAAATAAAACAAAAAACTCCAACGAATATCTGGGAGCTCATATCTTGGACTGGAAAATGGAAAAAAAAAGAATTGGGGCCTTCGAAATATATGTATATAGAAGATATCACGTTTTATGTCACATGTCAAGTAATTGATTGTTTTTCAAAGTTCCAACGGAAGAAATTGGGCGGTTATTGTGACGTCAAATTATATCGTTTTCACTCTTACCTACCTAAAGGGTACTTCTCCCTCTAACACATTAATTCCCCTATTATGGCAGTGATACAAACGTAGCTTATCTACTTGAGAGGTTCATGGATATAAAAGATCCGCAATGATGAAGTTTTTAGCACATGGGTAAAAAATATTACTTGAAAGGAAAATGCAGTAGGTATGTGGATCATATATTAAAAGGTGAAAAATAGAGCTACTTCGACCACAGAAATATTTTTTTCTATGATTTCCAAAACTAGAATTGCTATTTGGATCACCAACCTTCGGAACGGGATGGCGTAATACGAAGAAAACAACGATGAAGGAATAGCCTGGACATTAAATAAGGGGACATCCAAAGGTGAAACAGTCGTAAGAGTATGCGTAAATAAGAAGATAATTTTTTATTTCCTTCAAAATATATTTAAATAAAATCGATCAAAGTAAAACGAGCGTTTTTACTTTAAACTTTGAAATAATCGCCTTCAAGATATTAATTTGTAAACCTTTATATATCGATATCTTTTTTACCATTGAAAAGTTGCCAAACTGTCAAAAACTACTACAGAAACAAACAATTGATCTTTACCAGCATTGCAACTTGGCACTCCCTAGTGAATTTTATACCAAACAATATTTTTCCTTGTAAACCAGATATTACACGTTATTTCCACATTTCATACTGTTATATTAGATACTAATCACACATATTAAACGATAGATATTATATATGATTTATACAATATAAAAATACCTTGTGTACTTTTGTGTAAATAAGGCGAAATCTCAACTAAAATCTAGGACAGAATACTTGTAAAACCCTGTGTGTTACTTCATAAGTGAAGATTTAGAAATATATAGGAAGATAATACGTTTTTTATTGAGACTAACTTAATTTTCTAATAGAGTACAAAATGCAGAGGTCCCAATAATTGCACATATAATTTTTTTGTTTAATAGAATTGTTTGAAAAATGATTTTGCATTTTGCTGATCACTTGCTAACGATGGAAATATTGTAGTGTATAGTATTACTTTCTCGTATGCATCTCATTTCTTACAAATTTTTTATCAACTTTATATATCTTTATATATCTGATAGTTTGAGTCAAAGTCACTGACAAACTCTCGACACACTTCACTCTCCACTTAGCAGTCCCATATAACTTTAAGTCCCATAAAGCGATCTTACCGGACAATATACTTCTGTATGCTGATCCACATGACCTTTCCGCACTGCGAAGGAGTGCTTTGTATTCGATTAAGCTAAGATGCACTCTTATTGGTGGAGCTGGTGCAATAAATGAAAAGTAACGCTAAACCAAAAAAAATACCGTTAATACTGTTAAGATACCATAACTCATAGTGCAATAATTTCCAGAATGATCTCCAATGACAAGGCATACCATTGGACCATGGTTATTATATTTAGGCGTAAAAAGGGTGGAAAGAAGATCCCATATCATAGAAGGACTAAGAGGCAAACTAGGAAATATCCACCATCCGGACATAATGTACCTACTTAAGACAAATTGTCCATTACAGGAAACACATGAAAGTAATAATAACAATGTATAATATAAACCACACCAAATTTAATCTTAAAAATGGTCCAGGATACGATATTATTATCGTGAAAATTTTTAAAGAACTGCTGGTGCAGCATAAAAAGTTCAGGCAAATTTCAATATTTATAATTAGTTAAAAAATGGATACTACGAATAAATGAAATCAAGATATTTCAACTTTCAAGCTTTTACTATTCGTACAAAAATCTTTCCATCTGTATCTTTAATTGGACAGTGTCTGCTGCAGAATGAAGATATACAATCCTGTATGGTATGTATCTTGATCGCAGATTAACCTGGAGAAACTAGTTATTTGTATTCACCAAAAGAAACCAATTTGATATCTATATATGCAAGCTGTAATGGGTAGTACGTTGAAAATCAAAACTATTAATAGAAAGTAAAACATTGATATACGAAACCATCCCAAAACCCATTTGGATTGTTGGTATCGAACTGCGGGTAGTATCTATATATGCTACATACTACACAGTTTGCAGTTTTCAGGAGAATCACTAACATCTTATAATACATTTAAAATACCACCCTAGAACTTGATCTTTGTAATAGTTAAAATCAAGATCGTATAGCAGTAGATCACTAACTGCAGCCAACGATATGCTCGGAAACTAGAGGAACATAATTCAGGAAGAGGAAGTACCTCCAGAGTTGCAAGCATTACTACATTAATATCTCAAAAAGTCGACAGAAAAAATCTAGCTAATTATAGAGGAATATTACTATTGTAAACAATAATAAAAATCTTCACACAAATAATAGCTGAAGAACTATAATCTCCATAAGCAAAGAACAACAACGATTTTGGAAGGAACAGATCGACAAGATATGTCATTTTCATAAGTCGATAACTAAAGTATTGACTAAGCGATTTAGTAAACAAAACTGAAAGTAAAAAAAGTATCTCAAAAAAGCTAAAGAAGTGGATGACTGAGGAGATTCTGAGCACGATGGAAGACCGACAAAATTTTAGGAGTAAAATTAATAATTAATACAACAAAATCAATTATCATCAATAAAAGGACCCATCAGAATAGCCAAAGATAATAAGTTAAGCAACAATTGTGCAGAGACCGAATCACTACAACAAAAACATAATTTATTTAACCTTCACATAATGATCAAGGAAGCTGCAGGTTTATACAAACATAAGAAAACTAAACATCTAACATATAAACAGGAAAACTTAGATTTAGAAATACAACAGAAGATTGAATTTGGACGAAATATGTCAAAAAAAGTTTTCGCGATGTATGACATGTCATTGGCGATACAATCAACACCAAATACGAAACTGGATCTTCATTTACAATCTGGAAAATAAATTACAAAAGGAACAAGTAACAAGAACACAATTCGTATTCTGTAACGCTCTGGGAATACCAGAAGTCCTTTTCGCCAGAGATACAGGAATGCAAAAGCATTTGACAAAGTAAAACGTGACAAATCTAGAACTTTAATGAGAGACACTAGAATAGATGACAATGACCTGAAAATTATGAGAAACATTTATTACAATTAAACGACCAAAATCAAAATAGAATTTGTCTTTAGGAAAACTCTGTACAGTATATACATAAACGGTAATGGTTGAAGAACATCAGCTATGCAGATGACGCCACAATGATTTTAGATAATCTAGACTGGAGAAATCGCATAACTAAAGTCAGTAATAGATAGAGACCTCAATAAATAAAAATATTAGTGCAGTGAAAAATATGCCCTCCGTATCAACGTTGAAAAACCAATTTCATGAAAATTAGTACGAACAACCTTAACGAAACCCTACTGGGGGGAAGCCAGCATATCGAAAGAGTAAAGAAGTACTTATACGTACTTGTGAACAGTAGTAACAGAAAAAAAAAACAATATACCTACTTAAAAATAAAAGTTGAAATTGGAAAAATACGTGCCAACTTTATAAAAATGAAAAAGGTTCGTTATTACAAAGATCTGACATTAGCTCTAAAAATACGATTTACTAAATGTTAGGTACTTGTACTGTACTATGGAGTCACATCGTAGATACTTAATCGAGAGGCGATAAGGAGAAAATTCCTTTGAGACGTGGACACAATATAGAATGAGTCTGAAGATCTCATGAGTGGATTATGTATTGCATGTTAAAATATTAAAAATAACGACGCAAAAACAGTCGAAAGGAAAAGAAAGAAAACTACAATCGCTGGTAAACATAATGCATTGAGGAAAATACATCTTGCGGCAGCTTGAATGTTCGAAGAAAATGAATATCTTGACTAAAGACTATGAGAGAATGGCATAGTTGCAGCTCAAAACAATTTTTTAGACCAGTTACTTCGAAAGTAAGAGTGACTATGAGGATTGGCAATCTTCGTAACGGATATGGCACTTAAAGAAGGAGAAAATGACCTACAGAAAAAAAAAGTAAACATTATTACTAGTAAACATCTAATCTTAAACGGTTAACTAATTATTAAGCAACAGGCGATCGAAAAAGTCGAGTATTATACTTATCTCCAATGAGGAAGTCCTGCAAAAAATAGGAAAGCAATGTGAAATGTAGATGAAAATCAAAACTCAAAAACGTTATGACCTTGCTCAATTAACTATCCAAGTAAAGGTAAATGGCAACACTGGAGCAGGAAGCCGTATTTCATGGCTGCACGTAAATGGTAAACATAACTACCACTGACCTCTTCCGCTCTGCGGCAAACAAACGGATAAAATGACTAAATATAGCCATGGTGATCACCAACATCCAGAACTGATAGGCACTACTAAAAGAAAACAACGTGTGGTATGTGTTTTTACCCATTTTATCACATTAAAATGTGAAAACCTTGAATTATACATGTCTGTCTGTCTGTCCGTAAACAGAACTACTCCGTTATTAGAACAGATATAATGACAAATGAGGTGTCGAATGAGAAGGTATAATTCAAAGATTTTACAAAAGTTGATAAATTTGACCTCGAACGTCCGGTTCAGGGTTGAAACCGGAATTTCTGTTTTAAGGTAGCTGAAATAGTAATATATTATTCGACGCACCTTGTCAAGATGATAACAAATATATACTATCAGTTTCTATATCACTTTTAACTAAAAAGTTATTACCTGAAGTGCCACATTATAGCCTCAGAAATAGTACATGTGATATCAATCGACGCGTATTGAAAAGTTGTGCTCGAATGTTTAGTTCTGGTTTTGATGTCATTTCCGGTTAAAAATCATACATGTAAGTATGCAAAGACCCACGTCAACAGGTATACAATAGTAGGGCAGCAGCTGCAAGTCTACGCCAAACATCGAAGAACATGAGTCGGTATTTTTCTTTGTAAGTGTTAAATCAGTAACATGTTTACTTAAAACCGTTTAGTGAAGTTGTTGTTAAATTCTTAAACTGTTATTAAAACAAAATGTATCCTTATCATCTGCAAATTTGTATTTGAAAACTTGTTTTGTCCATGATATTTTATAAAATATAGAATATTAAGCATGTCTCAATAAAAACGTTAAGTATGCGTACAAATTGATTTAATTTAAATACTAATAATAATACATTCTTTTACATCAATCTTACCCTAAAAGTTATCCATCATGGTAGATTATCATCAGTTACATATAGACTTTGAAAAGTACATCAACATCGTTTTTTTATTTAAAATTAATCCGAACTTGTTAAGCTGTCCATTTTAAACAACAATTAAGGCATTAGTAGAATCAGATCAATGAAATGATCCTACATTGATTATTTTTTTAATAGATGATGGCGTTAATATACAAATACCATAAAAACTATTTTGTTGTTGTTTTTTTTAATTTTCACATAAAATGTCACCTTTTTTTCTTTTAACTTTAACTTTTAAATCGGAAGACTATTTCAAAATTTTATTTGTGAAATAAACAAATTATATTACAAGCAGATTACATGAAATCAAATTGAATACAAGCATCTACTGGTTAAATTAAGATATCTATATGGTTCATCTTGCATGTAATAACAGTATTCTTGAGATGTACTTGTAGCAGTGTATAAACTACATTTAGATAACCATCCACCTTACAAAGTGATGTGTTATACTTTTGCGCAAGGATGTTTGTTAATATTAATCTACTAGCTCTACTTTTTTCTTATAAAAATGTAGAGCTCTTCACAATGTTGCCTCTGATTCTTGTACAGAAGCCATGCCTTTCTTCCCTGTATCGTATCAATTTTATTATGTGCAATTATCGATTGGATGAATGGGGATGAAGAAATGGAACTGACAGATGACGCAATTGCCGATCTAAAATTCATATGAGATAACTCAAAAGATTTCTCATTCCGATGGATTAAAAGCCCTTGAAGCAGCTCTCGCATACATTAACCTTTCCGGAACCGTGCTACAAAAACTTGCGCTTCAGGCCGTGTGGGGTAACTATGGTACCCCACTAAAATAATTTAATATTTATTTTAAATTATACATTATTGTTTGGGAAGTTATACAATGAAGCACTAGTAACTAAAATAATTCGTTTTTATTATTAAAAAAATATGCATTGTTTTTATTTTTAACTTTAACTAAAATCTTTAAATTCATTATTTTTACTGTCATGGCATACAAATTTTTTACTTTCTTCTCAATGTATGTTGCAAATGGGCTTTCTGAACATACTACATGATATTTTAGTCTTTTTATCCCGTGATCTAGCACAAAAGCTCCATCTTCGATTTGTATAATGTTGAGTTCCTCTAGCAGGGTTTTCTGATACTGTGGCATTACTGTTAGAAAGAAATACATCTATTGCGGTTTTTACAGTTTTGTGAAAATTATTGCTATTCTGTTCCAGCTTATTGGGAGTGCAAGTTCTTGTGCCAAGTTTTGTAAAAAAAATCCTTCGCCTACTTGGGTCAGTACTTGTCCAATCAGGAAACTTTTTAGTGAATATAATATAGGCAATGAGTGCAGCCATATCAAAAATTTCCATCAAAAAAACTTAAATGGCCATCTCCCATTTGAACGAACACATGGGTCAACGGACCCTTTGGTTTTATTATAGTGTCAAATAATTTCAGGCTTACGTTTTGCTTTTTCATCAGAGGATATTTCGCTGCTGTGAAACTGTGTCGATAAAAGAATAACTGCTTTCTTTTTTGTAGGTACATAGGACACTAATGTGAAATCATTAGAAAATCCAAAAATAGAGGAACGTTCTTCGTGCGCAGAATTCGAAGCAAATTAGGCAGGAATCTCTTTTTTGTTAGCCCTTAGAGTTCCCGTAATTGTAAGTTGATGTCTTAGCAGTTCTTCAGCTAGGGGAATCCAGGTAAAAAAAAACTACCCTAAAACCTTGATTCACTTCTCGTTGTTTTTCTATCATTCCAGTATATATCTGACTGTTTAAAATATAAGCAGTATCAGAGTCCGAACAAACCCAAATTTTTATTCCATATCGACCAGGTTTACTTTTTATATAAACTCTAAATGGACATTTTCCTCTGAATGTAGCTAACCTCTCATCGACTGTGATATTTTCACCAGGTGAATACTTATCAATGCAATTTTTACAAATTGATCACATGTATTGCGAATTGCTTATAGTTTATCTTTTGTTTCTATTATTCTATTTATTCTTGTGGATAGGTCATCAAATCTTATGTGTCTATAGATCATCTTGAATATATTTCGAGACATTACAGCAGTTAAAAATGGTTGTTTGAATAGTTCATTTTCGGCCCACATTTCCGCCAGGTGAAGTTTTCTTTCGTGATTCTATATTCTATAAGTACTGCAATGAAAGCGTATAATTCAGTAATTGTAACATTTTTCCAAACCGTTTGATCAGCAGGATGATTTTCATTAAATTTTTCAGTATATACTTCTCCGTGTCGATTTGTGTGCGTGCATATGTCACCTAGCATATTCTCATTTATATAGCATTGGAATGCTTCTTTTATTGAACTATGCTAAAACAAATTGCGAATTTATCAAAACGTTTGTTTATTTTCAAAATGTATACTCACCTATTATTTTGTAAACCTTCACGACAATTTACTATATTATAAGCCCTGCGCCTTGTAGGTGCAGGTGGTTGTGTTTTCCATTCATATCCAGATTTCGATTTTAGTATTTCGGCAACTGGCTTAAAAGAAGATTTTTCGCTTTCGTTTTCAAGGACGGTACTTTCATCTAGAACTATTTCTTGTTCTTCGACATTGTCCGTACTTTCTGATTCACTATCACCAAGCTCGTATTCATCGTCACTAATGTCACTTTCTTCTAAAATTCTACGTAATTCCACTTCAGTATAATATTTACGTCGCGCCATTTTCTCCGAAATCACACATACGTGAAGCAAAGCAAAGTAAAGACTAACAGTAATCTAAAAATAGAATATTGTTTTTATATTTAACTAGCTGAAGACAGGAATATACGTATATGATTCCAATACATAGCAGGCCGTGCGGGGTAACGGAGGTACCCCAAGTAGTTAATTTCAATTTTAATAGAAAATTGAAATTAAATCTAATAATTTTTATAAAAAAAGGATTTAGTAATGTATTTTCTAAGATTACCTGGAGGAACAAAAACAAATAAAAATATTTTAAAAAGTTATAATAACAAAACCGCATTTGGGGTACCTAAAATACCCCGCACGGTCACGGAAAGGTTAATCAGCAAAAAGAATCGACGTCAGTAGGCGTCCTTCATTTTCAACGTTGGTGCAACATCGCCTCTTCAAAAAGATGAATGAAGCTTACGCAAAAATCAATCAAAGACTTTTTTAAATAGCGGTTTTAATAAGGTAAATGTTTTTATCTACAATACTGTATTGTTTTAAGTTATTAAAATAACCACAGTTATCGTCATTTACGTGTTTTTCTATCTGTACAACCAATCTTGGTGTTAACCCAGTTTTTCCGTATCTGAGGTAGTCACGATCTCAATTACTTCAGATAACCGCGAGTCGACTGTACTTGTAATAAAAGTAACCACTCAGACTTTCTTCGTAGAATATGACCACAATAAGGATACTGATGTACATAGTCGTTAATATGGGAAATTTTTAAACTCATAACATCCGACTACATATTTTCTTATCAAGGCTGCCATAAAAACCAATTTTGATTTTGTATATATTTAGTATTGTCACTTAAAAAGTATACAAATATTTGTTTTATCTACCGGGGTGACGTATACGCAAACAACGCTAAAATATACAATTAAAAACAATCATCTCGTATCCAATCATTATAGTAAACTTTTTTTGTTGGAAATTACGGTATAAAATATGGAAACAACCGAAAAAACTCAAGATACTATCTGGTCTAGGGGCCAACTAGGTCAATTTTGTGGCCTTTTCAATTCTGATGGGTCCATCCAAGGTTTTTTTTAATTTTTGGCTTCTGATTACGAATTTTGAGGGTGGATTTTTGTATCAAGTGGTTCGAAATTCGCGTGCGTACCTTTTCATTGCGAGCCGATATTGCGCGTCAGTTCGCGCTATTAAAATATTAATATATTGGCCAAAAATAAACCTACAAACATTTTTCTAAGCTTAAAATATTCCTTTTGAGTTTGTCTGTCATTAATGTGAATTCAGATATAAATGTTAATTTCTCAAATTGACATGAAACCCTTCTAAACAAATTAATTTACAAATTTTTTAAGCAAAAATTACAACTTCAAACGGGTAACTTTGATACATATAAAGAAAGTAATTTAGCAAATTTTATTTAAAAGTCTATATATTATGCTTTAGAATACAGGTTTGCAAAGCTCGTTTTCATGTGTGGAAGCCGAGTTACGATTGAAAAAGCTGCGAAAAATACTTTTTTTGATTTTATTTTGCAACCATTTTGCACTAATTTTATATTACCTCGAGTTCTCATTATTGGATTAATGTTTAGTAAACGCCATTTCTTTTTTTTAAGAAACAAATTTTATTTGAAAATTTTTTATATACCGTAGATTGGGGATATTTTGAACTCGGGGGTTATTTTGATCAAAACTTTAAAAATTAATTATATGCCTCAGGCGTGTGCGCTTAGCCACTGCCGAGAACCGAATTTTGCCTAGTCGGCAGCAATCAGCAATGTTACTGTTATTTAGTATTTATGACCATTCGATACCGATACACACGCGTGTGCTAGAAGTACAAGCATTTTTTTGGAGTATTGAGTTTAACATCAATTTTGTTAAGTGAAAAACTTCGTACACGGTAAGTATATTGTTTATACAACGTATTCTTTCATGTAGTAATTAGAAGTACTTTGATCATGAATCTCACTGAAAATAATGTAAGCAGGTTATGGGAGTGATTAAGAGTACGGCGTGAAATTACTGGGGGAAACATTGATCAATACAATGGGCAACATTGATCGTGTGATCAATGTTACCCCAGACGATCTGTATAATCGTTTTTTCGAACAGATGAAAATATTAATCAAATAAATATTATTTAAACGTATTCTTTCTTGCAGGAAAATGCCCCGTAAGCATAAAAGATTACTTGGCAGCAGAAGTTACGCTGATTACCCTCCAGCAAATTTAGAAAGAGTCATTGAACGGGTAGTTGAAGGTACACCATCTATTAGAGAAGCATCAAGGCAATATAAAATTCCCTTTGGTACCCTGTATAACAGATATAAAGGAAAACATATTGGCACCCCCGGACGTCCTACTATTTTCACCAAAGGAGAGGAGGTAGCAATTTTAAAAGCAGCCGCTAAATGTGCTGACTGGGTTTTTCCTTTATCTATTCAGGACCTATGAATGATGGCAAAATAGTATTTGGATCAACAAGGAAAAAACGTGGCTATATTTCAAAATAATCTGCCTGGTATTGACTGGGCATACAGCCTACTTAATAGGCATAAGGATTCGTTTGGGCAACGACTAGCAACAAATATTAAATGTGCTAGAGCTGCTGTTTCAAGAGTTACACTAGAAGAGTTTTATAATAACTTGGAGCCAGTAATTAAAGATTTGCCCTGTTCCAACATTTTCAACTATGACGAATCTAATTTGTCAGACGATCCAGGGAAAAGACGTTGCATATACAAAAGAGGCATTAAGTACCCCGAAAAAGTGATGAATCACTCCAAAAGTTGTACCACTATTATGGTATGTGCTGCTGCAGACGAAACTCTTCTCCCTTCCTACGTCATTTATAGAAGCATTCACCTGTATGATACGTGGAAGGAAAATGGACCGCGTGGTTTACCTTGCTGCGATAAACCATGCTGCAACCAAGGGACGAGTTATAATCGTACTCAAAGTGGATGGATAGATGGCGTAACTTTTAGAGACTGGTTCACAACTTGCTTTTTACCCCATGCACGACGTTTAGAAGGAAGAAAAGCTTTGATAGGAGATAATTTGTCGTCACACATGGATGTTGAAGTTCTTAAGATGTGTGCTGAACATGAAATTGACTTCATATGCTTAGTTCCAAATTCTACCCATTTGTGCCAACCACTGGACGTGGGCTTTTTCAGGTCAATGAAACAGGCTTGGAGGACGACGTTAACGGATTGGAAATTACAAAATTTGCGACTAAGTACAGTTCCAAAAGATATGGTTTCATCTCTTTTAAGGAAAACATTAAAAACTCTTGACGAAGTCACTCCTCGAGTTTCGAAAGGTGGTCCATCCCAACAAACGGATAAAATTGCGTCAGCAGTAAAGCGAAACTTAATTAGCTCCTTTCGTTCTACTGGTATTTATCCGTTTTGCTCGGGTGAAGTTTATAAGAAATTGCCAACAGATGACGCTCCACAAGATCCCACGGACGCCGTTGAAAATGCATTAACTGCACTTCTAAAGGAGCAAAGATTTGGAGGACCAGAGAGACCAAAAACAGGAAAAAAGAAACTGGATGTAGCTCCCGGAGCTAGTGTGTCAACAGCAATAATTGAGCAGCAATCAGAAGATAGTTCAGATAAAAAAAGCCACATATCCGAAAATGAATCAGACTTGTTAGAAAAGAAAGAAAAACGAAGTGCAGTCTGAAGTAGATAAGGTTCAAGCAGGTAGATATATTTTAGCAAAATTCTTATCTCAGAGAGGAAAAAAACTTATATCTATGTCTGTAAAATTTTGGAGGTAGAGCCGGAAGTAATAGTCATAGGCTATAAATCCATAAAACCCAGCAAGATAGAATTTAAGATGATTGATGCCGACATATCCTAAATTAGTAAGGAGGATATAGTTGAATTTTTACCAAATCCCGCATCTATAGAGTGTTTAGATGGAAGCACCAAATGCATTTTTAAAAAAGACATTAAAGTAGTTGAAGTTTAGTTTAATTTGAAACACGTTAACATACCTTATTTTTCTGTAAAATTCGTAGTTTTTAAAATGTTGAAGTACAGTTCGATTTCATTATCATCAAATACATTATTTTCTGTAAGTTTCATATTTTTTTTTTACCCTAAAAAGTCATAATAAAATAAGATTTGTCAAAATATGTTTTCAAAGTGAATAACATTGGGGATACTTTCATATTAAACTAAAATTACATGTGTGATCAAAATATCCCCATCTACAGTATATCTTTGATCAGGTCCTTTAAATTTTTTTTCTTGAAAAGTATCAAACATTTAGTGTTAATATTTATTGTGTGTCTTGATAAATGAAACCCGATTATTACTGATTTTTTTAGTCGATTTTAACTCTTAGTCATAAAATTGTTTATTACAAATTTTTGACTAATCGGATAAAATCCACCCTCGAAATTACTAATCAGCAGCCAAAAGTACATAAAGAAAACTTGAGTTTTGATCAGAATTGAAAAGACCACGGTGACCTAGCTGGTCCCTAGACTAATCCCGATATTGTCTGTATTTCCTCTAGATTCCTATTTACTAGTTTAATGTTTAGGGCGATTGAGAAAAACAGGGAAAAATAGAGAGATGTAGAGAAAAAGACAGAATATATGATTTCCGATTTAAAAGTCTCAACTTCAATAATAAATGATCTAATTTACAATTTGTAATTTATTTCCACGAATAATTTGAAATAAAATGAATCATGTTTGTGTAATTTATTGATTTCCATGGACTTTATCGTATCTATCACTGCGTACGTCCGGAGTATAATATGCATGTAGCAGGTTTTTAAGTTGTTTTTCAAAACTGGACAACTTAAGCTTTGACTTACATTCAGTCTTTTTAAATAAATACATAATCAATAATAACTATACAGTAACAATTACAACTTTGGTATTTTTAACGTTTGAACAATCAAAACTGATGTGATATGTCAAATTTATATTTTATTGTTTGATTACTTCAAGACCATAACTCCAGAATGTCGCTAAATTTAAAGGTATTTCAACTATATTTGAAACAATTATGGAATACAAGGATGAAATTATATTTAGCATCTAAAATCAGCGTGTAATGAAAACTAGTTCATTACAGGTTCTTATGGAAGACCGAAAAATATGTGCGGCAATATTGAAGAAACTAAAAAACAAGGAGAGGCTTAATATAGGCCTATAATATGAAGATAGGCACAGCTAATAAAACAAATACTAAGGTGGGGTGATAAGTTTTTGGTCTCGACCAGACATCGCAGCACTATTCGCGTAATCTTTCTCCCTATTGTAGGGAGTAGTTGACTAGGTATATGAACTCGTTTTAAGTAGTTAGGTTGTTCGTAATGCTGAAAATATCTAAGCTGATGACCTGAAAAGACTTACAAATATTACAAAGCACAAAGGATGTCATTGTCAAAGTGGATTTTATCGCTTTGAAAGATCAGGATATCAATAGTAGAGAAATTACTCTAAGGATTACAAAGACATATTGTGTTGGTCACCTCTTACACTAAGAATTATACAAAGAACAAATTTGCGCAAGACCAGTGCTATATCTGCCCTATGCAGATCCCAAAGCCAATCGTCTGACACTTTCCAAAATGTGCCTTCCATGCTAAAGGTTTTAGCGTCAATGTTTTGGGATGTGAAAACAATTTAGCAGATTAACTTTCTAAACAAGTACAACTGTAACTGGAGAATACATACTATTCAACTTCTAACGGGACTGGATATAAACATTTATGAAAACTTACCCGGCTTACAAAAAAAAACTATTTCCAATAAAAGAATGCAAAAAGTGTCTTGGTAATTTAATGGTATCTGCAATATGAATTACTAGAGTATTTAATCTTTGCCATAAATTTGGCTCGCTTGAACTTCCATTAACTTCCCATGCTACTTAGTACTTTTCATCCAATCCAGGAGTTATTGCATCTGTAGATAAGTACTTTGTAGCATTTTCAGAGGAGTATTACAGAAAGTGGAATCTTTTTCCAGACCTGAACCCTCGGAGGCAGTTTAGTGGTTCTTTTGATGCCGTATATTGTCCGTCTCCAAAGATCTCTGTCTCTGGTCATTTCTTTTAACTCATGCATCTTGTTGGGGATCTTTCTTGTGTTCTGCGACTTTCTACCATTTCTTGGATAATAAGTATTTCCATGTTTTTCTGTGTATGCTCTCATAAATTGTCCAAAATATTTTATTCGTTGAAGATGGACTTTTCTGGAGAGCCGTTTGCTGACCTTTAGTTAATGTAAAATTGAATTATTTGTCCGATGGTCAGTCCACAGAATTCGTAATATTCTTCTCCAACAGAGCATTTCAGTTGCGTCTATCTTTCTTCTTTCTGCTTGTCGTAGATTTATATCTATACGTCATTATTTCTGTCAGAGTTCTTGAAATTTGAGAGTCTTTCCATGTTTTGGACTACGGCGACTTTTTCTAGATCACAACTACGTTTTATGTCTTCCTCTAGTGTCCCTGTGTTTGTGAGCTGACATTCACAAACCGGTCAATCATGGTTATGTTATGTAGTCTATCCACTGTCATGATGTTTGTCATTGATGTGTTTAACTGCAGACCAAATATTTGACTTTTATTTTCAACCAGCTGTATGAGATTAATTAAATCTTCTTGACTTGACTATTTGCAAGAAGGGCTGTGCCATCTGCAAAACATAGGTTGCTTGTTTCTCGACCATTTATTAAGACGTCCTTTTCCCATAACTTAATCTATCTTCTTTAAATATGCTCCCCATATATAATAAATAATTGTGGAGAAAGTATCCATCCTTGTCTGACATCTTGTGCTGGATGGAATTCGTTTGGGAGTGTGTCAAACACTTTAACTGTCCCCCAAGTGTATTCGTATAGTTCAGTTATAAGTGAAATTAAGTGATTTAGTACCCCTATTCCTTTTAGTATTTGCCATAAGTGTTGCCATTTGACCCTGTCTAATGCTTTGTGATAATCTATAAAACAAATGTATAGTGGGATATTGAATTCCCTAGATTTTTCTATTATTTGTGTTATGTTTAGAAAGTGTTCTCGAGTACCTTTACATTTGGTAAATCAAGATTGCTCTTGGGGCATTTCTCTTTGTAGGAAAGTTTTCAGACTTCATTGATTATATGTAGCATTATCTTGATGGTATGTGAGATAAGAGAGATGGTTCTATAGTTGTCGCATTTATGAAAAATCCTTTTTTTATATATTGTCATTATTGTAGATTTTATCTAATGCCATTATTTGGAATGCCATATTTTATTTTTGCTGTTACCTATCATTTCTGGACCTGGTACTTTGTTATAATTGAGTTTACTGATCGCCAGTCTTATTTAAATCTCGAGCATATTAGATCCTGGCAACATAATCTTCATGTCTCTGCTATATCTTCTCTGTGGGTTCTCAGGGTTCCTGTGTGGTCTTTAACTTCCCAAGTTCTAGCTTTAAAGTCTCTTGTTATGTAGAGTATTTTATAAATAGATCTCTCGGCTGATTGTTTTGAATGTGACTCTAAATTTCTTTACATATATTGTGATAGTATTGTTGTTTATTAACCTTGCATCTTCGTTTTATTTCTTTGTTAAGAATTATTAAACTAGCATTTTCCCTTTCACTATGTGTACTACTTTGACAAAGACTTCTTCTATTCTCAATTATTTGAAGGGATTTATATGTTATCCAGTGTTTCTGTTTTATATGATTATTTAGCTTTAGGGTGTTGTTACACACAATAATCTTCCATATTTCCTATGATGTACCCTTAGGAATAGAGAGCATAATTTTTTGCACTTCTTGGAGACGATGATCTGCTCCGTATATCGACCCTGGATATGATCTGACTGTTTGGATTGTTGATCTTCAGCGAATATTAGTGAGGATGAAATCAAATTAATTTCTAGAGCTACCTCCTAGACTTTTCCAATTATAAAGTCAGTTACATGGTGTTTAAATCGAGTATTCATAATAGATATAGAATAGAATAAATATTTGTGATAGCAAACTCGATTGAGTGGTGTCCTCTTTCGTTTCTCTGACCCATGCTGAACTTTTCCAGTACATTCTTTAGGTCATTGTGCTGTGTAGTATTGCCGACTTTTGCGTTAAAGTCACCGCATATTAAGGTCATTTCTTTATTTGTAGGAATGTTGGCAATTATTAATTCCAATTTTTTTAGAATACCTCGACTTGTATGTCGTCTACTATGCTGGTTGGTGCATAAACTTGTATGATATTGGGTTTATGTAGTTTGCCTTTTAGTTTTAAAAGAACTATTCTATCACTCACGGCTTTGAATTCGATGACATATTTTTGTCAGAGAGGGTATAGCGGCATAATAACACCGCTAAGTGAAATGTATTTTTATTAGAGGATATCATGTTGTCAGGTAGAACTTCTTTAGAACCATTGTGGTTTCGGCTATAGGCTAAAAATTTTTCAGATCACAAAAAAGACATATTAACAAATAAGAAGAATTTAGGAACCATCGTGAACTTTATATCAAATACTTCAAATATGTTTTTGTCCTTATCAACATTTATAAGTATATAGAATTTTATTTTACAAAAATTAAGCATACATTCTTGAAGTTATACCAATTTTCAAAATTACGATTTCTTTTTATTTAGTCTTTGGTGAATTAGACATTGGTTTTTCATTTTTTTTATAGTTCCATTACAATCTGTATGTATTACAGACCTTTACATAATTTTTATTTTGTAGTTTGATTATATTAAACTAAAACTTGTATATTTATAAAAAATTTAACTGTTATTGTTTAGTAATAATATTTATACTATAAACACTCTTCTACCTAAGCCACAGTGCTTATATTTTTAGTTTGACAAAACGGTGTTCTTTTGTTTGAGATCCAGGGAATAAAAATACATCTTGGCAACACTGCCTGCTTGAAAGCATACCACGACATACGCGCGAATTATGAGAAGACTAAGTGAACTATCCACTAAATTAAAAACTGTAATTATAAATGGACTCCAAGAGTAAATCTTTTACGTATAATTGATTGACCGAAAATAATAGAGTACGATTACAGAACTAAAACGTAAATATTTATAAAAAATTTAAATAGTTTTGTGCAGTAATTCTAGCAATGGCGGATCCAAGGGAGGGTCATGGGGGTCATGACCCACCCCCTCAAACAAAATTAAATATCAATCAAATAATCCTAAAAAAAATAATTTAAAACCCATCAACCCTATAAGCAGGAAGTCAAAAGTTGAAATGATTCAAACTCATTTATTCTAAGGGTTTTTTAGCTTAAAAGCCTTTTCAAATTGCTCTTAAAAAAATCAACAATTCTGAATACAAAAATACTACTAATAACGCTACCCCGACTTAAGCGAATTCAGAGTTACGCGATATTCAAATTTTGTCAATTCGTCATTTAAATGCTAGAGAATCGTTCGATTATCGATAAGATAGAATTACCGCTCACACATTATTGCTCATTCAATGTACATGACATGACTTTTTGCAAGAAATCAGCACATTTTTATTTTGTATTAGGTTATCTTATCTTCAGTTTTGTCTACTAATTCACGAATTGGTTGTTTGTAATTTGAAAATGTATTATAATTGTTGAGACTGTGTGCGACATTTTATAATTTATTTATAATAAATATTAAAGTGAATATTGTTGTTGCATTAGCTCTGTCTGATACGTTAGTGAATATAAATAAAGGAACTGGGTGCTGCTGTCCAAGGTATTTGTGAAACTCGGGTTGAAAGGCATGAAGGTCATCTTCAGTTCCAGGGCGAATCAATCATCAAAATATACAACGCTCTTAAAACAATTTCTACTTGGAAGGACAGTAAAATGTCAGCTTATGCATTTTTATTAATGCAAACTATTAGGAGCCCAGAATTTCTCATTTCAGTAGTTTGTCTTAGTGATGTTTAAGGTACAACTGTATCACTTAGTCGTCTTCTTCAGTCAACAAAATTAGATTTGAAGAAGGCTACTAAAGCCATATAGGACACTAAATGCATTCTTCAAAATAAAAGATCAAATGCTGAATCTGTTTTTAGCAAACTTTAGTATGAAGTAAAGAAAATAGCTGAACAACTAGACATTGAATTGAAGATGCCTCGTGTAGTATCTCATCAAACCTGTTGTCAAAAATATCTTTTAGACAATATCTTAACTGCTTTAGAAGAACGACTTTTACCGAAAGTTATGAACCTTCCAGGATATTATTGGACCATCCACTGCATATTTTACAGTAGAACAAGAGTTTTCACTGTGGATTTAAAAGTGGAAAAGAGTCGTGCAAAATAATGAAAAACTTCCTGATTCTATTTTAGAAGTAAGTAAGTAGAAAACTGCGATAGGTATTCATACGTATCCAGATATCAGAATATTTCTGCAAATATTAATTACACTGCCAGTCAGTGCAGCAACAGTAGAGCGTAGTTTTTCTACGCTTAAGCGTCTAAAGACTTGGCGTAGAAATAGAACTTGTTATGAGTCGTAGAAAGTTATATTTTTCTCCTCTGTAAATATGTCCTAGATTACTCGTTTTTCTGTTGTTTACAATGTTTCGGAGCTCTCTCTCAGTCCTCATTCTTCTCAGCACCTCGTTGTTGATCACGTGCTCTGTCCACGAAACCTTCAGCATCCTTCGAAAAACACACATTTCAAATACTTCTAGACGCCTCATACTTGTAATTCCGAGAGTCCATGTTTTCACTCCGGATAGCAATAAGGAATAAATGAATGTTCTTTACAAATTGATATCGGATATCCAACGATAAGATAGAGTTTATTAGGAATGTTTGTTACATTCATTAATGTTTACACTTAGATTGAGTTATTGCTTTTAAATTACTTAACTTTGGTTTATACTTATTTATCCTTGGTTTGTTCTTGAGTTATAGGATACCATAGGATAGGTGAGTTTAAATTAATTTTCTTTAAAATACCTAGTTTAAATTGACAGTCCTTGATTTTTCAGTATTTATATTTTAATAACTTTCCTTCAGTTTAATAGTCTTGTACACTTGACTTTACTGTCATAGAGTATGTGGGTTTAAATTATTATTTTTTATTTAAGTTTAAGATCCCTTAATGTTGTACCCTAAATCCTATATCCCATGACCCCTCCCCCCCGACTAAAAATTCTGGATCCGCCACTGAATTCTAGTTGTATTATACATGTAGACGTAAAAAACTCTTTTACCAAAGCTACAGTATTTATATTTTTAGTTTAGCCTAACTGTGTAGATTAAGGAAATAAAAATACATCTTGGCATCACTGCCTGCTTGACAGAATACCATAACATAATGCGATAAAACTGTAATTGTGAATTTACTCCAGCAGTAATGATTTGACTGGAAAGGGTGAAAGGCCATTTTCGAAGAAAGAAGAAAAAAACAAAAACAACCATAGAAGAATCTATCCATAACGGCAGTGAAAAGAGCATATAGGTATAATATGTTTATTACGGGCAGAACAACAAAAAATGCTAATAAGTGCGGTAAAAGACACCCAAGACAAGAAGAAAGATAAAATGGTAATCGCTAGCTTCAGAACAGTCTGATATAATATAAATAGTATACCAGCTTCCTTTTTGATAGTACATACTTAAAATATAAAAAAAATGTGGCGTTGCAATGTTGCCTGTCTTTTGTGTACTAAACAGGACTCTCGCTAAATTGGCACAGAAATGTCAAACAAAAAAAAAGCAAACAAATAAGTATACGGTACATCATACGATATTATTCCTACTTAAAAAACAACAGTTTAATTTTTTCTAAATATTTTTTATCAACTTTAACACACAGTAAAAATACGTATTAGACCAGGGAAACAAAGAAAAAACAGACAATTTTTCGAAAAACTATTCATTACAATGTTTATGTGAATTATAACTGAAACGGAAATTTTATTAACCGTTAATCTTTATGCAGATATAATTTTTTTATGTGTAGATCTTCAATGAGATCAAAAAATGTTTTAACCTTTATTTGCCTGGCCTAGAATAAGTGTATAACATAACCACATTAAACATTATGTACGTGTAGGAGAATACTATTTTCTTACGTCATAATAATCCAGTATGTACATATCAAACACTAGGTAATCTTATTTCTACATAACAACATAGTTAAATATGTATTTGATATAATATAAAGGCAAAACGCTTCGGTGTAAATATCAGAACATTCAAGTTAGGCCAGGCTTTTGTCGGAGATATTTTAGCTAACAGCTTTTATGTAGTTGCTATTCTAAAGTCAATAAATATAGTCTATATTTAAAAATACATTACTATTTTCTATATTTCAAGGATATTTGTCAATTAACAGTGACAATGGTTATTCATTTTAAAGAATAAACTAAATTTTCTGTGAATGTTAATATAAAGTAAGGACTTAAGATAGCCCTCTATATAAGGTTTTTTATAATAATATAAAGCTCTTGATACTAACTACATACAAGAACATAGAAGTAACAATTATTTTTTTAGAATTATATGTGTTTTTAAATGGTTAGTTGAATAAAGTATAATACCAAGTTGGATTATTAGATATATTAAAGAAAAACTTGATAAAATTAAACTAGATATTGTGTAAACATCTACCACCCGGCCTATAATTTCATATATGGATCGGCTTTTTGGTAAGGGATTTTATTTTGTAATACGCATAAACGCCATTTTAAGCGTTTATAAACTATTACGATACTTCAAATTGATGGTCCCTGTAGCCAGCATTATTTAAATGAATTATTATGTACCTAAATAAGCATAAAACTAACGTCTATACCGAAAAAGCAGTATTTTCTTCGACAAATATATCTTCTGTCTTTATACAAGAAATTATCTTAAATTCTATAATTAATATTTGTTTATACGAGTATAAAAATAATTTTTTATTAAGGAATTGTTTGGGAAAGTTATAGAAAACTTACACTGCTTAAGAAATAAATGACTTTATGTCAGTGATAATTTTGGAGAAGGTGTTATAGATGATTAAAATACTTGAGAGGAAGGAGATAAACGTCCTAACCTTCCAGAATAAGAAAACTCATTTTATAGAAATACACCATTCATACGAATGGAAAAGAAATTTAATCGAAGTAGTTACAATGAAGCCTTAATATAGTTTCTTACTCCTCAGCTTAATACAACCTAAGTGAGAGCTAAGCTTTTTATTGGTATATTCCTTATGTAGAAATTTCTTACTGTTTAATAAATAGATTTATCTTTTTTACTTCTGGTCTATTTCTTTTTAAAGCTTTAGAAGTTTTCGTCGTTTTTCATACGAAAAAACTAATAGAATTTTCAGTAGAATGGAATAAAAAAGCTTTTCTCTTTTCGGGGATCGCTGTTCCTTATCAATCGTGTTTTCTTCATTTAAACCTGTCTCTGTAAGTCCTCTGCTATACAGTCTTTTCATCTTTTCCTAGGTTTTCCTCTACCTCTATTTCCCTCAACTTCTAATAGCTCTATCCCTCGTCCCACGTACTTCACATTTCTACATCTAACGTGATCAAACAATTGCAGTCTTTGTTCTTAAACCTTTTTTGAGACTAGTCACCTTGACTTATTTTCTAATCACGTCGTTCCCGATCTTATCTCTTCTAGTCTTACCTCCACCTAACATCCACCGTAATATTTTTATTTAAGTTACCTCTATCTTCTTTTCTTGGACCCTCTTTGCAGACCACACTTCACCACCGTACACCAACTCAAGCCACAGCAGACTCGTGTATATCTTTCATTTCAGCTCTTCACCGATTTTCAATTAGATAGTACCTTGCTTATTCGCTCCCAGTTAAACGAACTAGCCTGTATCCTATGGGAAATTTCTCGTCCTAGTGTTTTATGTTCCGTTATGTACGAGCAAAGGTACTTAAATTCTCCTACTCGTTCTAGATTCTTCCAAAGCAATTCAATGTCCATCATCCACGAAGAGCATTGACTAAGGAGCCCCCTCCCTTACCTTCTGTCAGTACATCCATAAAATGATTTAACAGGTAGGGAATCAGTGAAGAACTGACTTAATGCAAACCCACCATTACTGGAAAACTTCCAAACAATCCGACACAAATCCTTTTTTTTTCTCCTCCCTAGATATCCTTCACAAGCTTTACGTACCTCTCAAGAACCCAGTGACGAAAAATCAAATTGACCTTATGTTTATCGAAAATTAAATTAGGAACACAATAGAGTTCCTAATTTAATTGGTTGAACTGTAGTCAAAATCAAAGAAGACATACAAAAAAAATAAGAAAATAAAAGAAAACAGGAATATACCAAGGTCATTTTCAAAATAGAACTGTAGTAGAACAATTAGAAGAAGAACTAAATAAAAGACTGAAAATAACAGCTACCGACAAAGAGTTGAAGTATATTCAAACATCCATAATAGAAGATACCTAAGCTTTGGGAAATAGAAATTTCGAAGAGAGAAGACTCGTTTGATGAAAACTAGGAAAGAACCATAGACCAAAAAAAAGGGAAAACTAAACAAATCAGAAACGAAACAGCAAAAAAGAATGTTATAATGCTAAAAAGAAAAAAAAAAACAAAGCAAGTGTAGTAGAACAATTAGAAGGAGAAATAAATAAGAGACTGGAAAGAAAAGCTACCGATGAAATGCAGCTATGCAGCCATGAAAGTTGAAACACACCTTGATAAAGGGTTTGATAAAGACTACAAGTATACTATAATGCTAAAAAGAAAGAAGCAAAACGAATTTGTATACAAAAAAAACCTTACTAAAAAACAATTAAAAATAGTAGAAAAAAACTATAAAAATAAAGAGGTTTAATTTTTTTTTCAAAAAGTTGAAAAAATATGATTATCAAAGACTAAAAAATTTGTTGTAGAAATAAAATTAAGTTACTTTTGGGAAATGTAGCTGATAAATTAACCAATAAAGGTCAATAAAGGGTAACAGAGAGGTGGCATCATTAAACCTCCTATTGAAGGTAAATATCTTATCATGAACATTGAGTTAACAAGTGAATCAGAAGAAAAAAATCTAGTCTTGGGAGACAGACAGTTTTCGGGGGTATGAAAGAGCGAAAGTAGAATGAAGGAGTCGAAGGAACTAACTTTTTAATAACTTCAACATAAACTAAATTGTAGAACAATAAAACTGCCACTAAAGAATATTGGAAAAAATGGAAGTACTTTCTTAATGGGATTGTGGTAATTATTGCATTCTCTAGTTACAAAGTCTTGTATAAATATTTACCTAACTATAACCTACCTGGTTATAATAATTTTTTTTACTTTATAAATGTGGCCTTCTAGATGTCAAGGTCAGTACATTTTTAAGCAGTGCATAATTTTTGAATGTTTTTACCATTTTTGTTGCGATCAATAAATGGAACAATTGGAACTTGATGACCAATATCCCAAATGGACCAAACATTGTATTTTGGCCCAGTTTATTCCAAACTTAATATTTTCTATTTTCTTATTCGTTGTGTCTATCGTTTCAAAACTTTCGAATAGGCAGCAGAAAAATATTTACTATAGTAATAAGGACGGTAACATATATATTGAAATTAGTAATAAAAATATATGCTTTTAAAATAATGACTTCTTTATGAGGAACTATTTGGAAAATTTGAACTTTTTCCCATCTCTAAAATTCATTGTTTACAATACACTTTTACTGACAACACAAATTAGATTTTTAAATCTAATTTCATCTAACATCTTTAAATCATCTAAGTTTTGTCATTTTCGTATTGTGTAAGAAAATTTTGCTTCTTTTTTGCAAATATATTTTGTGTAATAATGAGTGTTGTACTGCATTGTTTTAAAGTTATATTCTTTTGATTATAATGTTTTACAGTGTGAAATGGTTATGAAAGATATATATTGTAGGTATATTACATGTTAGCATTCTTGACGCCCACTTTTATTCTTCAGCTTTGATTCTTTTAAAGAAAGACGTCATGCGACACTTTATTTATTATATGTTTTTTAAAATACTAATCTCAAATAAGTATAATAGTTTGGTTCCATTTTAGGCTAAAGTCTAAATATGAAATCAAAATAATGATAGACTTAATAAACCATGGCAAATATAAACGGATTAAATATGGCGAAATCTTCATGAATAATATAATATCCGGATTAACTTTTAATATTAAGTCATTTAATATTAAATCTGTTTTATCGACGAAACGATATTTTTTTCTAGTCACGTTCATCACGTGATTAGTTTGTCTAAAATGTTAGGTACTAGTTGACGTAAATGTTTTTTTTTTTCAGGAAGGTCACAAGCAATTCGCTAAAACTAAAATAACCTTTCTTCTTCTTTGCGTGTCATCTATGTGGCGGAGGTTGGTAACCATTATAATTATTCTGATCTTAGATGAAACTGCTCTAAAATGTTTGATAGATAAGCATCTATACCATTTTCGTAAGTTGCACAGCCATGGGATTCTTCTTCTTCCTACACTTTTCCTGGACTCTCCCTTGTTTAACTAATTAAAGCATGTAATATCTTTCGTCACTCGTAACACGTCCCAGGTATTGCAGTTTTCTGTTTTTAATGGTATTTATTATTCACTCTTTATTACATGATCAATTCACGATATTTTCAGGATTATTCTGTAAACTTACAATCTAAATGCTTTCAGTTTGTAACGATATAAACCTCACATGTTTGTTATTTTTCTTTTAATCATTATTTTATTTCAATTTCTTCTGATTTTAATAACTTTCTTTTATTTTACTATTTTTATTTTAAAAATAGTTGGCTTCCAATTCTTATCTTAATTCTTTAATCCACTAAATATATTATTTAGTCTTTATTTTTTATTTTCAGTATTCACATATTTTAGTTGTATTTGCTATATTTGACTCCAGTCTGTTTTATGTCACAGATATGGAATATATAAATTTCTATGCCTCAGTTCACTTCTCTGCCATTGCCACAATTCTCTAGAAGTGGTATATTTTTTATAAATATTGTTCATCTATAAAAAGGCATGCTTGGATTGATAATTCATTTATAATATTAATCTTATAATATTATCTTTTCTTGGCATAAGTTATATTTAATTTTAACCAATATCAAGTGTCTTTTTATAATTTTAACTTTCATTTTATTTTTAAACATACATGACCTCTTCCTCACATGTTTCTTTTTAACTTATAATCCAATACGCAGTTAGTATCTTTATTATAATTTGTTAAATCCGTTGGCATCTCAGGAGCCAAGAGGACCACTCCCACAGCGACTCTTGAGGCTTTGCTAAGTTTGCCTTCTCTACATCTTATTGTAGAGCACGAAGCCATCATAGCAGCATCGTCTTTACTGCTCTGGATACTGGTTGGGAATTAATGATCGGATGGGCTATTGTGACATCTGGAGACAGACCCTCGATTTTTGTCCTGTGCTCTCTATGGTACAGGACAGCATGGCCCCTCAATTTGAGTTCTCATCCTCCTTCTTGTTTCAATTTCCTGACTGGGATGAGTGGATGGAACGGAAGCCGGCATTGATCCATTGAAGCGGACTCGCCTGGTTCACGGATGGATCCAGAATAGACAGGTGATAAGGGACCGGAGTATATGAGAGCGGAATCGGATTTGAATCTGACCGGGCTCTTGGCTCCCATGGATCAGTCTTTCAGAGAGATCTTTGCAATCCTGGTATGTCCTGGTATAGATAATATATAGGGATTGCTCAGGCAAAACCATCTCTATCTGCTCTGAAATTCAAGCAGCGCCAAGTGCTTTGGAAGCGCCCAAAGTCAGCTCTAAGCTGGTTCTTGAGTGCAAGAGAGCACTTGCTGATGTTGCTCGGACTAATAGTGTTAACTTGGTATGGGTACCGAGACACACAGGCGTGAAAAGGAACGAACGGGCTGACGCACTTGCACGACAGGGCGCATTCATTCTGCTGGTCGAACCCGTGATTGGAGTGCCCTTCAGTACTGGTCGGCATAGTTTCAAAAAGCTTTTTCTCTGGAGGTTTCAGGATTCCTGGACCAGTTGTGGAGGTATGACAGGCTAGGCTCCACATAGTGGGACCATTCAAAAGCCTTCTGCTCCTAGACCGTAGAACATGTTCTCTGGTGGTCAGTATGTTTACCGGCCACTGTAGACTCAGGGGGCACCTTCATCTGCTTGGATTGGCCGATAGTCCACGGTGCAGTCTTTGTAATGAGGAGAAGGAAACCTCCTGACACGTCTTCTCGAACTGCCCGGTACTGGCCTATCAGAAGATCCTCGGTTTGATCTTTATACAACCGAACCAAATGAGGGAGTTATGCTTAAAGAGATTTGTGGTTTTCTGTGAGGCCACAGGCTACTAAAGGATTAGACGTTTAGAACGGTAGGAAGGGCTCAGACTTAAAACCCCTGCTGATTACTGCAGAGATGGGAGCTCAGAACAGCCTGAGCTCCAGAAACGCCGAAGAATAGGTCCTTATGGGCCTAGTTAGTATGATAGGAGTGATAAAATGGATCCGTCTTAGGAGGTGTAGGTGTTTGAAGGGCTCATAAATGAGCCGATCTACCATAATCATAACGATAACTAATTTGTTTAATATTTATTATATTCATTTTATCCTTGCCAATTTGCTATTTTCTATTTAATATTGTAATTATTTTCAAGCATCATATGGCAAGGACATATTTTAAAATCTATGCAGTCACTAACTCGACATTTATTATTTTAGTTTTTTTGGCCTAATTAATTTAATAGCTGCGTAGGATAATAGCTGCTCAGAACTAAAACGGGCTTGATCCTGACATTTTCAGCAAGTTATCCTGTAAAGCCAACATCCGCAACTAACCATTCTGCAATCCTTTGAAGCCAACAAGTTATTCAGTGATGCCATAAGTATCATATTTTATATTTGTAAAGCGTATAGGTAAGATTTGCTTTGATTTTTAATATTTATTAAAATTTATTTTATAGTGGTATGGACATGTAAGAAGAACTAGCGACAGCAGATGGATAAAGAGAATAACCGAATGGAGCCCCGTAGGAAGGAGGAAAAGAGGACGACCCCGAAAATCCTGGAGGAACGAAGTAGACGACGCCATGAGTAAGACAGGCCTTAACGATGGAGAATGTAACAACAGAGAGAGATGGAAACGGTTGAGCGAGGGAAGGCAGTGAATACTGTAGAATCCCTGAATATATATATATAAACATACATATATATATATATATATATATATATATATATATATATATATATATACATATGCCTCATAATTATTAATGTTTTATGAGTTTCAATTTTGTTCGGTATATTGAGCCCTGTCACTAATAAAAACACTAGTTTTTATTTCCATGATATGATAAGTTACAGGTCAAGAAGGGTGAAATATACAATATATTGAATTTAATATTTTAGTGATATGTACAGAGTACTCCATGAAAGATAAATATTATCTATTGAATTAAATCTCAAACCTAAACATTTCTCCTCTATATTTGTCATTGTCCTCTATTTTCGTCCTCATATTTTTCATATTTTTCTTTGTCATCTTATTGAACCGATAAAAATTATATTATAAGTATTTTCTAAGTATTACTTTTATCGTTTTATGTATTGATAGAAAGAACTGCTTTCTGTCAGAAATTCATTTTTACAATTTCAAGAATTGGCCCCAAGAAAGAATTTAAATACATGGTTATCGTTTCAAAACCAAGTTTGAAACTTCATAGAACTTACTGCATCTATGCTACTTTCTATTCTCTATCATATATTCGTTTATTTACTAAAAATAATGTGGTGAGGTCAGGGGAGGCGGGTCTGCCGTTACTGTTCGAGTCCAAACCAGTAAGGTTGGTATTCATACCGAAGCTTTTTGCGGGAGTCTTAAGCTCTAACTTAAAACTATTGACGAGATGTTGCTAAAAATTACCTCATTTGTAATATAAGATATATACAGCTCTTCTAAACACATACTTTTAGGACTTTTATACGTTTTGACCGAGTGATAATAAAATACAGAACAATTTATTGTTTTATTTTGATCATAAGAGCGTAATTAAGTATAAGTAGCAATGCAGGTAACTTTTAGGCCTTAAATTATTAAAGTAAAATACATAGTGTTTTTATATTCATACAACAATGTTGTTTCATATTGCCAAGAATATAATATAAAATTCAAAATTATTGTAATTTATTAGGCCTTCTATGTTAAAATAATAGATATAATATAAAAAATATAAAATCCAAATAAAATAATTTGGAAGACAAAACTGTTTAAAAAATTAGGCCGCATCATGAGATACGTAAATCTATGAGTTGTATTTTCTCATATTTTGTTAATTTTGCAACACCCCGTCTATAAATACAATTACATTATTTAACATTTAACACCCGTGCTTAACTTACAACTCGTTTTATATTCACAGGATGCGCCGATACTTTCTTTTATAGAAAATCGTTCCTGCGCACCCTGCATAAAATGTTCAAAAAACATTTTCAATATAGAGATAATAAAATTTCTAATCCTAGGTGTATATTATAGAATATTACATAAGACAGCAACATTCATCATAAGTGTGAGGCTAGCGTCGATAAAACTTTGACGCCTGCGCCTCTATATAAGCGTTTTGGTATTTAGACTAAAAGTTTTTTTTAGATATACAAGAAGTGAAGAAAAATGGTCTTATATTAGACTACAACTTCTAAAACTTAAAATAAACCAATTTTTAATTTACTATATTATGTGCACAAGAAAAGTTTGTTTTGTGTCCAACAAATAAATATTTAGATTGGAAACAGAACTTTTGAAGCTAAAATCCCAAGAATATCATTAATAAAACATAGTATCCAAATTAAATAAAATTATTAAATTTGTAAACTTTTAGTTATTTGTAGTACACTATCTGCGGACACACTACGAACATCTGTGCTAAGTTTGGTTTATTCTGTGGCAGAGTACTGTGGACCGGTCTGGCTAAATAGTCGTCATGTGAAAATAGTTGATACGCAGCTTAATATAGCAATGAGAATGATTAGCGGCTGCATCAAGACTACTCCACTATATTGACTTCCGATCCTTAGCCATATTCCTCCGCCTATTCTACGAAGACAAAAGGCCTTGATAACGGAGTATTCGAAAGTAAATAGAAACTTAAAACTACCAATCCATGAAGACATCCCCAGAAAACCACCCATAAGAGCAGCCCAACAGCTAACAGCAGATGATTTCAATGTTACCTCCAGATGGCACACGCTGTGGATTGAGGAAACCCCACCTGAAGTATCCAACCTTATTGATCCAGTCCAAAAGCCTGATGGCTTCGACCAGCCACGAAACATATTGAAGAGCCTAAACCGAATTAGAACGGGACATGCAGTATGCGCACACAACCTACATAAATGGAGAAAACAGCCTACCTCCAGCTGCGACTGTGGAGCTCCATATCAAACCATCCAACACATAGTGGAGACATGTGAATTGAGGGCATATCGAGGGGACCCAAAAGACTTTTTCAAAACTACTCCTGCAAGCCTTGAATGGATAGCTCAACTTGTCTTAAAGATATAACCTTATCTGTTTGTATTATCTTGTATTTTATCTGTATTTTGTCTATGTTCGTTTTTATATAATCTTATGTTTGTATTTCTGAATTATGTACTTACGTTTTTTACAATTATTACTGTATTTACTTCATGTATTGAGCCATACGCTACATAAATAAATAATACAACTGTTACGTAAATCTCGTATCTTCTTTTTTAGGCGTATCCACTTTGTTACTGAATACTGACAATCTCTGCGCCAAATTAATCTCTGTCTGTCCAATAACTTAGATTTTTAAGCCATTTTGTCTGGTTATACCTCCCTTTTTCTTTAGTTTTCTTCTATGCCTCATTGTGTCTCTCCTTTTTCAGTCATACGTAATACATTTTTACATATTTGTATATTCTTCCACTGCTGGCGCTTATAATCTAGACACTGCGGCTGGCACGTGGAATATTTGTCCACATATTATATTTTTGTTAAATCTACTGGCTTAAATTTATTGTACTAACTTCGAAAATGATTTAAGTAGATGTTAATCAACTGTTTGAAAATAATAAACTACAGCTAGAGCATTTATTCTGAGTAAAATGTTCGAAAAAACAATTATTGAAAATCGAAACAATTAATTAGAATATAAAAGTTTTAATAATTACTAAGAAAATGCATATGAATATTTTAAATCAATTCAAAAAAAATTATATTTAAAAAAATCTGGTCAAGCATAAACAGTAGGTTCACCACACATAAATTTTCCAAACTTTTTTAATTTGCGACTGCTGGGTCTATTTTTTATTCCGTCGCAAAAGCCACATTTGCCTTACTATCTCCTGGAATGAGTCGAGAGTGATTTATAGGATCTTCCTTAGTAATTTACCTTATTTTCGCTAATATGATATGTGATATATTTACTTGAAAGCACGGACGTTATGCTGCAGTTCGATCAGAGCGAATGCTAAATTGTGCAAAAACTGTCTTCGTGGTAAGCCAATCTCACTATTACTACAACAGAAAAGGACCATGGAGTTTATACCAGCTACATTTAGCATAAAATAAAAAATTACCATTGGACATCGTCGAATATACCTAGCGTAGTCGTAGGCAGCACATAACTTGTCTACTACGTCAACTACCCCTTTTATAGAAGAATCATTTCGGGTTTCATAAAATACTCATCAATTGTATCGTTATGATGCAAACTAGAGAAGAGTACATTTTTATTTAGTTTTAGTAAATAGGATACCAAAGTAATATCATCATAAAAAGCAAACATACTGGATCGAATAGGCCTGCTTGTGGGTTTAAAAAATTCATGGGGTAATTTCTTCTTATTTTGCGACACGTTCCTAGAAATGTAAGTTTGAAAACATGAAGCAAGGTTTGGATTATTGGTATGCTTGAAAACCAATTGTCAGTAGTAATGTTTCGTTTTGTTCCTCTTATAGGCTCACATAATCTCTTTACCACGTCCGATGGAGAATTACTTACAATAAAAGGACCTGGTGGTTGTTGCCCCAAATATGACTCCAAATTGCAGCTAGATAAGGTCTTGGAATCTGCTAGCTGCTTTTATTGCGTTACTCTCTCGATTATAGTTTTCTTGGGAGTGTCGATGTTTGTTTATAGATTCAACAGTAATGGTTATCATGATCATGATCATGATATTTCCAAATATCTAGTTCACCTTTTAAATTCTTGGTAACTTCTTTAGCTCCTGAAAAATGTGTAATTAGGTTTTCTAAACGTGTTCTAACATATCTTGGAGGAATATGTTTCATCCATTTGTATTTATGTCTTTGCCAGGAAAGAAAGGCGTAGCAGAAACCATTATTTCAGCACCTCTCGTATCAGAAATTTCTTGTTCTGTATCACTATTTTCATCCATTTGTTCTATGTTATATTCTTCTTCGTCTTCTTTTCCGTCATCGTCATACATTCGTACATTCTTCGTCGTCGTCTCGAAGGCATTTGTCCATTAGACGTTGCAAACTTTCTTGTTCTGCCTCATACGCAAACATTTTAAAATACACAATATCTGACAAATGTTCAAAATTTCAAAACAACAAGGCTACCGCGGAGAATTTGTCTGCTATTACTAATACCTTTACGTCAAAGAACAGGATGCGACTGGGACTTCGTGTAAATAAATCAATTAATATTTGTGTGAGGTACATGGGCGGGCTAGAACGTGAGGGAGGGTAGTTTTTAAAAAATTGAGAAGTTTAGTTCGGTGCAGAGATTATGTCCGCGCGCCTGGCGTAAAAGGTTAATTGATCTTACCATTTAGAAACTTTTTTAGTCGTTCTGCTTTATGTCCATAAGATCTTTAGTATTTTTCCAATTCCCATATTTCAGAGGCTTTCAGGCATCTCAAACCGTTTAATCCCAGAGTTTATGTTTCGGTTACATATAGTAAAATGGAAATACAACACTGCTTATGTTTAGATAAACAACGAAGCAGTAGAAAAAAATTAGAAAACTTACTTCTACAATGAAATTAAATTAATGCATTAAAAAATTATTGATCTGGATTCTTTTGAGGTTACTTATATTGCTCAGACAGAGACTGTTACAGAGAAAGAGGTATTTAGAAGAGCAGTCTAAGAGACCCGCCTTAAAAATATCGTAAAACATAGAAAAGTCTCATATTTGGGGTTCTTGTTAAGGAGTATCTGGAAGAAAACAAAAATATTTGTGGCTGCTTTATATTTGAGATTGATGTGGAATTTCCATTGTAGCCTCTTTATTTTACCAGGCAGAAAATAACACCAAGAAGTACTCCTTCTCATTTCTTGAGCCCTTATCAGTGCGTAGTGACACTCTAAACAGTGATAGCTTGCTGTCTCCATTAACTTCGATCATGAAGCATTTAAACGGCTTCATGTAAGAATATTTCCACCAGAGTCTTCGTTTGGTCTGCCCATCGTGCTGTAGATCCTCATCTTGGTCTTCGGCCTTCTTCCTTAATTTTTGCAATAAATAGTTTCATAATGTCAGGTCTTTTAGCTATGTGGCAGAAGTAATTTGGGTATGCTCGGTTCATTTTTTTAATAGTCTGATTGAGTCTGAAAAGTCCACGCTTGATTTTCATTGACCAATTGCCATTGTTGGTTATTAGGGAGCTCAAGTATACAAATCTATCTACTTCTTCGAAGTTTAACCGCTCATTGATTATATGTGGCTGGATTTTGCTTTCATGAGGAATAAAGGCAATGGTTCTGTAATTGCTGCATACAGTTAGTGATCCTTTTAACGGAGAGGGCAAAAGGTTGATTTGCAACAATCATCAGGTCATTCACCTGTGATCATGTTGTAGATACCTAGTATTACATCGACGCCAATCTCACACATTGCTTTTAGTCTCCGCTGAAATGCTGGAATGCCATAGATATCTGGGTTTTTTTAATTTCTTAGTTGGTTGAGAGCCTTTACTACGTCTGGTCGTAAAATGATTTTTTGTGCCTTTCTAATTGCATATTTCTTGTGTTCTAGATTAATGAATCTTTTGAAGTGACTTTGTATAATTATGAGCAGTAATTTTTCCAGGTTTCTGCAGTGCTATGTATGTTGGTTTTTACTTTTCCATGATGATCTTAAATGGGTTGAAGTTGTGACTTGAACTCTCGGGTAAAATATATAACTTTGTTAAATAGTTTATGACTTTTATGACAGTTTTTACCTTGCTCCAGTTCTTGATACGTTATTTATATGGTTGTTTTTATCTCTTATACAAATACATTTTATTTTACTACTGAGCTCTACTATCTCTTGAATATTGCTTCCTGTTTTTGTAGTATGTGGTAGCATAACTCTTCTTTTTTCCACTAATTCTAATGTTCCAGCTTTTTATTGTATTCTTGTCTTCTCTTATTTGTAGTTTTTCTTTGTATATCAGTTTCATCTGGAATTCTTCTCATTATTTACTATTAGCTGTTTTAACTGATGTATTTTTCAAGTTGTGTTTAATTTAAACCGGCAGTTTATGATGTGATTCACAGTATGATCCAGGCATAGCTTTCAATTTATCACTGGTTTTCGCTATTTTCCTGCCAAAGAGGCATTTGGTGATTAGGATTTTAACTGTCTCCAAAGTAGTTTGACCTCTAGCTGTAATCACCTCTTTTGTTTTTTCATCGTCTTTAGGATCTTTTTCATTTTTTATTCACTTTAAGGCATTTTTAACATCATCTTTAGTAATTTCTGGTATTATTCTGGTAATTTTCCAAAGTATTTTTGAACAATATTTTTATTATTATATATGTATTTGTTGTCAGCCTTTGCCATGAGTTTGTAATACTTTCATGCTCTTTAATTGTGTATTTTAATATTTCAATATTTTAAAAATTTTCTATTTTATAGTATATATCTTATTCCGATTTTGTATTTTTTAAGGGTTTTGGATTTTAACATTTTTCGTAAAGTTTAACTTTTTGTTGTTTTTTTTTTAGTTTTAGGATTGTATGATATTCTTCTTCTTCTTTAGATGCAAATCCACTAATGGATGTTAGCGATCACATTTTCCATTAATTCTCTATTTCTTGCAATATGTATCAGAGATTGTATGTCGTTAATCCCTGTCCATTGCCTTATGTTTCGGAGCCAGGACATTTTCTTGCGTCCCATTCCTCTCTTGCCTTCAATTTTACCCTCGATTATAAGTTGGAGGAACTGGTATTTTTCATTTCGCATGATGTGACCTAGATACGCCGTTTTCCTTTTCTTGATGGTTTCGAAAAGTTGGCGTTCTTGGTTTATTCTTTTAAGGACATCTATATTTGTGATTTTCGCTGTCCATGGTATTTTTAGGATACGGCGATAGAGCCACATTTCGAAAGCTTCTAATCTGTTTATATCCCTCGTTTTGAGCGTCCAGCCCTCTACGCCATATAGCAGCACTGACCACACGTAGCACTTAGTAAACCTTAGTCACAGTTGAAGATCGAACTCTGAACAAGTCAGTACCTTCTTGAATTTTACGAAAGCTTGTCGAGCTTGCTCAATGAGACATTTTACTTCCCTGTCCGATGCCCAGTCTTCAAAAAGCCACGATCCCAGGTATTTAAATTTACTCACTCTTTCAATGGACTTAGTATTCAGTGTTATGGTGGAGCTTTCAAGTGCATCCAAGTTTCTGGAGATGATCATAAATTTGGTTTTTTTGGTATTAATCTCTAATCCCATTCGCTTACTGTATTCTCCGATTATAGTGACAAGTTGTTGAAGATCGACTATGTTGTCACAAATTAAGACACCATCATCAGAATATCGTATGTTGTTGATCAGTACTCCATTCACTTTGATTCCCATCTTTGCATCCTCCAGAGACTCTTGAAATATGGCTTCCGAATAAATGTTAAATAAAAGAGGGGAAAGCACACATCCCTGCCGAACGCCCCTTCTTATATGTATGGGTTTGGATATAGAATTGTCTATTTTTAACTGTGCCGTTTGATGCCAGTACAAGTTTTCAATGCATCTTATGTCTTTTTGGTCTATATCAACTTTCTTGAGGATCTGCATTAACTTGTGGTGTTGGATACGATCAAACGCTTTTTGGTAATCTAAAAAGCATAGGAACACATCCTTCTTCTGATCGTAACAATTTTGGACCAGCACCTGTGTTGCTACTATTGCTTCTCGTGTTCCTAAACCTTGCCTAAACCCGAACTGGGAGTCACTGATGTCCCATTCACATTTTTTGTATACTCTTTGATGTAGTATTTTTAAGAATATCTTTAAAGTGTGACTCATCAGGCTAATGAGTCTGTGATCCTCACATCTTTTTGCATTGACTTTCTTGGGCAGGGGAATAAAGGTAGAGCGTAACCACTGTTGAGGATAGCAGCCAGTTTCATAAATTAAGTTAAATATTTTGTGTAGTGCTGAAATTCCCCTTTCATCCAGTAATTTGAGTATTTCTGACGGGATTTCATCTGGTCCAGGTGCCTTATTGTTTTTTGAATTGAATATTGCCTTTTCTATCTCCTCTTTGGTGATTGAAGGGCCAGTCAGCTGGTCGTCTGTATAAACTTCACTCATGGGTCTTTCGTCATGGAAGAGCTCCTGGATATAATTTTCCCATATATCAATTTTTTCCTTTTCACCCAGCACTATCTGGTTATCCTGATTAACTATGATGGTTGGTCTTCGTTTTCTGTATATTCCAGCAGTCTCCTTAAGCTTTTTATGTAAATTACGGTCGTCGTGCTGTCGTTGTAAATGTTCTAGATCGATACATTGTTGCTTAAGCCATTCATTTTTTGCTATTCTTATTTTTGCTTTTATTTGCCTGTTAATGTTTTCATACATATTGCTGCCATCTTGTTTATTCTTGTGTCTTCGTCGTTCTTCCATTAGTAATAGTATTTCGTGTGTCATCCATTTTTGCCTCTTGTTATTTCGTTTGTACCCTAAGTTGTTTTTCATGATGTCTATTACAGCACTTGTAATGATAATTGTATGATATAAATTTATTTAACTTTGCACTTAAAATAACAGTCCAATGTTTGACCATTTTTTCTTTACGTCTTGTATAAGAAGATAAGTTGAAAATTTATAGAATACAAAAATAAAATCTTGAGTTTAAGATCATTGTCGACTTTTAAACTAAATGAGATATATAAAAATATTGACTATTATTTCAATGTGTAATGGTTTGCTATTACTTTTTGGCAGAATTAAAAAAGTTTTTAATAGTAATACCTATAATAGTATGTACTGCATCCATAGTGCATTAATAAATTATAAATTATTACAATAAAACTGGCCATAACCAATATGTAAAAAACTCCTTTATCGAGAAGGAAGATACATTCTTTTATATCAAAAAAGAGAAGTGCAAAGCAAAAAAGGAACCAAGGACAAAATGCTTTTTACTATGTTTTTGTTTATATAACATTATTCCTATTGGGATAATATCATAAAATTAATTCACTAGGGATATAGAGATATATAGAGTGTGCCAAAAGAAGCGGGACGGTTGAATATTCCGCAAAATTTACATTGGATCAAAAAACTAAAAAATCTGTGTCCAATAGTTTACAAAAATCTATTGAAAGATACCAAACACGAACCCCCACATCCAACCCCTGGGCTGAGAATGGAGGTAACTTTGAAATCTTAAATAGAAACCAATTTATATAAAATTATAAAAATGGTCTAATATTTCCAGGAATACACTGCAAAATAACAAACTAAAAAAGACATGTTTAATATTTTTCAATACATCGAATGATACCAAACACGACTCCCTGCCCCTCCCCACTGGGGTGAGGTAAAAAGTTACTTTAATAAAATTTTAAATGGAAAGCTCCATTTTTTATTTCAGATTTGGATCTTGCATGAAAAAGTAAACAAGTGTTATCTGAATTTTTTTTAGATTGCAGTATTATGGCGCTGTAATTCCAAAAAAACAAGTACACATTAGAAGTCCGCAAACTAATTTTTATGGTAGTGAATACACTCTTTAACGAATTTTTGCAGAATTTGAATCTGCGATAAAAAATGAGGGTTTATATTTAAAATTTCAAAGTTGCCTCCACTCCACCCCAGAGGTGGTGATGGGGGTCGTATTTGGTGTCATTCTCGTCGGATTTTTGGTTTTTCATTTAGCATTGTATTTCGCGAGATATTAGACCGCCTTCATAATTTTCCTACGGTAACAGGATAAATCGTTTTTTTTTTTCGATTATAGCGTCATCTATTGCTCGAAAAAATGATCTGAATAAAAGTTGCTAATTTTTGCAAACGAATCCAAATCTATCTGCAATAAAAATGGCGGTCTCTACTTAAGATTTTAAAGTTGTTTCCAGGGGTGGAGCTGGGAGTTTGGTGTTATGTGATAGATTTTTGAAAAATATGGAAAACAGGTTTTTTAGTTTGTTTTTCTGATTTTTATTCGACCGTCCCACTTCTTTTAGTCCAATCGGTATATTATATTATCCAAACCTAACTTCTGCTATAAATGTAGGTACAAACATTTCATATGTATTTTTATTAAAAACTTAAATGAAAAATTCTTATTTTGATTATTTTAATAAATATTTGAGATGCATTTGATTATTTATTTATCTCTCTTAGTATATCAACAATATTATTTTTTATGTAACAAGTATCAGAGTCTCGTCAATACTAAAAAATATTTTCTTGGACTAAATGACCGTATTTTCATAAATAATATCTTGAAATTTTTATTATCCATTTAGTACAAGATCCCACTGCAAGATCATTACGTACATAACGTATTTTATTAAACTCACATTTTTACATACATTTAAGAATAGGAAAACATATCAGTAACAGGTTGTCAGTCAAAAAGTGGCCGCAAATAGTTTTAATCCAATTAATGTTAATTAATTTTTATTACAAAAATTTCGTTCTTTTATTTTTTAAATAAAATTCGCTGCTCATGACGTATATCTATGTTCACCAAATTAAAGCTATTTTAATCTAATTATATAAGGTTGCCTGAGAAATAATGGTCACAAATTAGGGTTGAAAGTTTTTAAGAACGCGAGGTATTAAAGATAAAGTAAAAGAGGAGATTGGTTTGACATGGCTTGTGTCAGTTGTGTGAGTTTTTAAAGCATGCGTCGATAGATGGTGTTAATAATATACATATTATCACTTACCAAATTAATGTAGTTGCGTGCTAACTCTATTTTACTTTTCTTTGATACTTCGCGTTTTTAATGTCTGGAAACCCTAATTTGTGACAATTTTTTTTTTCAGGTGACCTTTTATTATTATAATAAAAACAATAGCTTTAATTTGATATAAAAAACATGCACATAAGCTACGAGCAGCGTATTTTATTAAAAAAAAATGAACGAAACATTTTCGTCAAAAACAAATTAATATTAATTGAATTAAAAATATTTGCGGCCACTTTTTGACTGGCAACCTATTATTAATATATTCTCCTAATTTTAAATGTATGTAAAAATGTGAGTTTGATTAACTACGTTATGATTGTCGTGATTTTGCAGTGGGATCTTGATTAATTGATTATTGATTGATAAAGAAAAGATAAATGTCTCAAGAATTTATAAATACATTTTTAAAATTGATCAATTTGAAACCTGTCAGGGAATTGCTCTGATCATTTATCATTCGTAAAAATTATTGATCAGATTTTGCTTTATATATTTTAAGTATTTAAAATATTATTCTTGGTAACTTTAGACACTTTGATACTTGAAAGTATATCTAACAATCGGCATCCTTAATATCAACAGCTATTTTCTTCCAAATTAATCATTAGGGAAGATACCGTTAACGAAAATGATTGTCGTTTTAAAGTTTTTTTAAAAATGGTTTTATCTTTAGTTATTCCTTTAACATCAATTTCCTCGAGACCTTAATAAAAAATACTATTCGAGATTATTGGGTAAACAAACATTTAATTAAATACAAATATAAACACGGTGACCGAGATCTTAGTAAGGTCTAACATTTCCGGATTTATTCAAGATATAGAAAAACAGATACAGATTATATTAATTTATTTTTAAATTGTTTTTCAAGTGCTGTGTTTTCGACCTCCGGCCTTCATCCCTTCTCTTCCGATTATATACTGAATATAATAAAAACATAATATGAAAATCTGTCAAAATCTATTTAAATTAGTAATAGTGAATAATATTAAACAGAGCATTCTTACGTTTAAGGTTCATGAAAAATATTTCAAAAAAGATTACAAGACGCACGTGTTATCACCATGGCACACTAACATGACTATTACCAAACTACTACCACCAATTTAACAAGATCCGCCAGGAAAGTAAGACAGCGTCGGAAATTGTATCTAGAGAAACAGACGTCAAGCAGTCAAGAAGCAGCCGAACCAGTTAATCGGTGCAGAAGCGGAACGACGCGAAGGTCAGAAGAAAATAAAACATATTATTTTAAAATGTTTTTATTTTTAATATGTGACCAATTGTAACACTCAACCAAAAAAATGCTTGAGAGATATATTAAAAAGAGGCCATTGACATATCATCCTCTCAATGGCAATCATGATCCCTATCAACAAGAAAATCAACAGAAACAGCACTGGACGTAGTAATTCAGAAAATTAGTCGCTCCATTATTAATGGAGATATTGCGTTAACTGCCTTTCTAGATATATAAGGTGCATTTAATCATGTACGACCAAATTTTCTTTATGATACATCGGTATTAAAGAAGATATCCACTAAAGTATGCTACTAAGTATGGTCAAAACAATGCTGGAAAATAGGCCGATCAAAGAAGAGGAGGTTGTGACCAAAACAGCTAAGGCTTGCACACGGAAAGAGTGATTTTGTGATCACTGTTCTTGTATTATTACTGTAGCTTCTATTCAGAGCTATATTGATCATGAGCAAATTTTTAAAGCTAGCTAAAGCACCTTCACAACTTTATTTTGTTGTGAGACAATATTAAGACTATCAATTTCTTTATATCAAACTTTATTAAAACGAAAGGAGAGAACTTATATCATCAATGAGTGAATTAGTATTCCACAAACAGCGCAAATAATGGAGTACAACGTAGATAATGGAGTGCAACAAGATATCCGATTTTGTGATGACTTTTTATCTTGTCAAGAAATTTGTTTGCAATTGGCTCGTGCCGATCGAGATATTGGACAAAGCTTCGAGTAAATTTGACTAAAAAACTTATTTATGAATCTCTCTTTAGTTTCTAAATCCAATTATCATTAATGAATATAATTTTCGGTGGCAATAAGTCTCCAATTTATATATTTTGTTATGTCATTGCATCTATTAAATGAGATCATGTAAAAAACTCTAGAATTGTTTATTACGACTTTGCCTGCTATTTAGTAATCTTATTTGAATAAATGGTTGTAAATATCTTATATATTATTTTAATTAAAAAAATCCTTTATAAAAGGTATTTCTTTAAAAGAAACCTTTCAGACTATATCACAGAACGTTTTAGGACTATTCCATCACAAGATGCTTTTACTAGACATACATATGTCATCATCATCACCATTCAACTGTATGCGTCCACTGCTGGACATAGGTCTTCCTCTGCTCTTTCCTTCTGTCTCTTATCATATCTTATCTTATCTTATCTTATCTTATGCGGCTTGCATCCAATTATTTCTAACACGCTTTAGGTCGTCAGTCCATCTAGTTAGTGGGCGTCCTCTGCTCCGTATTGCTTCTTACCTTGGTCTCCACTTTAAAATACCTTTTGTCCATAGGTTGTCTGATAATCTTTCGACGTGTCCTGGCCCATTCCATTTTAACGACGCGATTTTTTCGATAGCGTATGTTGTTTTTGTTCTACGACGCATTTCTTCGTTTGGGATTCGGTTTCTCAGAGAAACACCCAACATCTGGCGCTCCATAGCCATTTGAGTCACACGAATCTTATTAACTACCTTTTTTGTGAGTGTTAATGTTTCCTCAACATAAGTGAGTACATGTAAATATATGTATATACATATACCTACATATGTAAAGCCACTAAATATTGTTAAATTAGTTTTAATCAATTAGTTGCTGATAATATTATAAGATATTTAAGTTTTAAATATAATTTACTTCATGGCAACGCAAGAATCTCAAACTGCGGTAGTCGGACCTGACACGTACCTAGTCTCTATAAAGACTTTTAGGTAGCAACTGACTACAGGAAATTTATTTATCTTGTGGATATGTTATTTTCTATATTTTTTTATATTAAGTTTAAAGAAATCTAAATCTTATAAACCAAAGAAATTTAAATCTAATATTTGTTTTCCTCTATATGGGCTAACTCTTTTAATGCTAACTTTTACTAAGACTTTTGGGTCACTATTGTGTTTTTTCGTAATTCTCTTATTTGTAATTATATTTTGCATAAACACCAAGTATTATTATTTGGTAATTTTGATATTTCTATTTAATATTAAAACTTACAGAACTGTTTAATATTAAATAAAAATTCATTCATTCAATCGAAATAGTTGCATATATTATACCATCAAATCTAAGCAAGTTTTAGATCATATTAAAATATCTGTCTCCGGGGAAGTTGATGCCTAACAGCGAACACTAAATCAAACTAATGAATAAAACAATGGGCGAAAGATAGTAATACTTTAGACAGTAACACGATTAGTATTTAGTAAATAGTACTAAATACAGTAAATACATTGGACAGTACATTCTTCCAAGAGGTTATAATATAATTCAATATATTAATTTAACATGTAACGTTGATCGATAAATATTACATTTAAAAAATCAGTGAAGTATACTTACAGTGAGCAAAATAAAAGTATTTATATTGATAACTGCAAAGATCTTTCACGAATGTATTACAAATCGCGAAAAAAATTATCTTAATAATAATAATTAATCTAAATTTAAATCTAAACTGATTATACAGAACGCCATGACTCAGTACGAAAGATTATCTTCCATCTTCCTTATTATCAATACATCCCTGACAGAATTGAAAATGACTACTGCAAGCTATACTGGGACCGCACTGTGCTCACAGACTAACCAGTGGCGCATAATAGGCCGGATCTTATAGTAGTGAATAAACTTACTAGAAAAACAACACTTATTGATGTGGCAATACCAAACACCAATAATTTGCGTGTTAAATACAACGAAAAGATCGCCAAGTACAGAGATCTAGAAATACAAATCTGGAGACAATGGAGAATGGAAAGTACCCAGACAGTACCTATTATTCTATCTACTACTGGTGTTATTCCCAAAAACCTCCTAGAGAACATAAAACAGCTAGGTCTAAATGAACATCTCTATAAGGCCATACAGAAAGCTGTACTCCTCGCGACGTCCAGATGTATTCGAAAATTTTTGGGAGATACTCCAACATACCAAGTCACCTAGGGCTCGATAACACGGAAAGAGTCCCAGCAGAGCTCAATCCTTTTGATACCGTAGGTATCTGGGATAAGTGAATTTGCCCCTTAGAGGGAGTGTGAGCCGTATGGCTAAATCTGGGATAATAATAATTTTGAAAGCACACACTTTATAAGCTTTTAAAGTATCATTTCAGTAATATAATATAATCACAGTAATAATTTAATATTATATACCGTGGGGTAAGTTATTCCAGAAATAGGTCTCCTTTTCAATTCCAAATCCCCCGTTTAATTTTTCGGGTAAGGAGTATTTCAATGTCAAAAAAACTACAGTTAAGTAAAGCAGAGTCTGGAAGATTTAAAATCTAAAAATAAGATTATGGACGTAGTAGATGCCTGCTACAAGCACTGCATAAACTTTTACTTCTTGTTTGGCAAAATGGGACGATGCCCTGTAAATGGTCTCAAGGCGTGATATGCCCGTTACATAAAAAAAAACGATCAGCTCCAGTGTGACAACTACAGAGGTATAACCCCGCTTACAACTGCTTAAAAATACTAGAAAATATTCTCTACGAAAGCTTACAAGTTTACACAGTTGCCATGGTTGGAAAATACCAGACCGGATTTACTCCAGAAAAATCAACAATTGACCAGATTGATTCAATAAGACAGATCCTCAAGAAAACATTAGAGTTTAACATTAAAACCCATGACTTAAGGTCGCATACGACAGTGTCAAGAAAACAGTACAATACCAATCAATGTGTGAGTTTGGTATACCAGAAAAACTTATCCTATTAACGAGAATGACAATATTCAACTTAAAAGCCAGCGTTAGGATACAAGGAGAAAATTCTCGATTCTTTGAGATAAATGATGGACTCAGACAAGGGAATTCCCTGGCTTGGTACTATAATAAGGTAAAAGTGTAGGAAGATAGAATATTTGCAGAAATACATTCACAGTAATAAAATTAAGACTGCGTATGACAAACAGATATATTAAAAAGCTATCTCTATGATGAGTGAATAGTATTTAAAAAATAGTGTTGAAAATCTAAACGAAAGTCAGAGAAGGTAGAGAAATATGGCAGCTGCAGTGCGAGGCCTACATTCATCAATTGATGGACGAGGGTTACATGAAGAACAAAAAGAAATCCTAGAGATCGAGTAGCAATATAACAAATTGCTGAGATTGAAGTGAAAGAGCACGTTAGAAATATTCGCTGAGCTCATCTTCTCATGTAGTTTTGATGCAGAACTTTTAAATATTTTCGAACACATTTCAAAAGCTTCTACTATTAGACTCTTAACTTCTAACGTCTACGCTTCAGTTCTTCTATATGTTTTATACTTTATACGTAATATTTCCCGAAGCCATATTTTATTTCTTTATCGAGTGATCTATTACTTGATGTTTCTGCCATATTCTGAACCTTTAAGTGCATTCTGAAAGATAATTTCAGAATATATATATATTAAAAAGCGTGTGTACACAGCCTCATTTTAATGCACTTTTAATTAGTAAAACTTTTATTTAAATGAAAATTTAAATCGGAAATCGAATTCAGGATTCAACCTAAATCTGAGTTCGCTCTGATGAAGCCAAGAGGCAGAAATATACATATCAGCGAATGGTGGTACGCTGTAACGAAATCCAACCTTAACTGTCTATTCTTATTTGTCTGTCTATTAATCTTAATCTGTCTATTTTTATTTAAATGTTAGGCTTTTAAAGTATAGTGTTGCTACCCGGTATTCTTAAGGATACTGAATGATCTTTAGATATTGGGAGTCTAAACTTTTTGTTCATACTATATTTGACTCCATCAAATGCTTGGATATACTCTGTGAAACATCTCCTCCTCATTCCTTAAGACCTTGTCAGGGCATTGTAACACTCTAAATATGATTAGTTTTTTGTCTCCATTGGCTGCGATCCTGTGCCGTATTATGGACGGCTTCATGTAGGAATTTTTCCACCAAAGTCTTCATTTGGTCTGCCCATCGTGTTGGAGATTTTCCTCTTGGTCTTCGGCCTTCTGCTTTTCTTTCTACTGTCAATAGTTCCATGGTCCTCGTTCATTTTGAGAGTCCATATTTCAGTTGTCTACAAGCCTTATTAGACCGAGTGAGAACTGTGAGCGTAACATACGGACTAGACCTTAATATTAAGAAAACTAAACTCATGGTTGTCAGCCGTGTAAATTTAGATCCGGGGTACTAATGGCAGGTAGCGAAGAGATCCAGAAAGTCGACAGATTTACTTACCTTAGAACTACCCTCAACTAACAATGGGACTACGCTCAAGAGATTAGATCCAGAATTGAAATGGCACGGTCTACATTTATCAAGTTGAGATCCTTGCTGTGCTGCAGTGATCTCAGTTTGGGAACCAAGATGTGGATAGTGAGGTGCTACATTCTTCCAGTGTTACTATATGAAGTTGAAGCCTGGACATTGACGCAAGCCACAGAAAAGCGGATTGAAGCCTTCGAGATGTGGATCTACAGGAGGATATTAAAACTATCGTATGTGGACCATGTCACCAACGTTGAGGTCCTACAGCGCATGAGAAAAGAAAAAGAAGTGCTTAATTTAGTGAAACAACGTAAGCCTGTGTACCTCGGGCACGTGATGCGAAACGAAAAAAAAAATATCGAATTCTTCAACTTGTTACTCAGGGTAAAGTATTTGGCAGGAGCGGGCCGCGACGCCGTCGTATTTCGTGTTTAAAAAACCTCCGACAATGATTTGGGAGGACCTCCGCGAAGCTGTTTCGCAGAGCAGTCAACAAAACCATGATAGTCTTGATGATCGCCAATATCCGGACCGGATAAGCGACCATGGTTTGGGATGACCTCCGCGGAGCTGTTTCGCAGAGCAGTCAACAAAACCATGATAGCCTTGATGATCGCCAACATCCGGACCAGATAAGGCACTGAAGAAGAAGAAGATGTTTCAATTGCGTATGTAGCAATGGGAAAAATTAGGGCATTGACCAACCTGGGCTAAGTATTCCTAGTTATTGTTTGATCTTACCGTATTTTAATTGATTTAGCTGTTGCGGTTCGGGCCATTGCTAGTCTACGCTTGATTTCTGAGGAGCAATTGACATTATTGGTTATCAGAAAGCCCAAGTATACAAATCGTTGATTCTGGCACATTTGTAGCAGCATTGATAGTGCGACCAAAATTTCCCTAGTTCCTAAGTCTTCTTGAATGTAGAACCATGTAGAACTTTTATATAAACTTTAAATCTTCAAATATCTGACTCATTAAGTTAGTTAGTAGAAACTCATCACATTTTTGCACCCGGTGTTTTAAGGAATACGGCAAATTTAGATTTTATATTTTATATATTTGTAGAAAATTCAATTCCTTCTGAACGTTATCTGGTCTAAACACTTTACCGTTTTTTAAGACCTTGGTAACTATCGCATAAGATAATAGGATCGACATTTCACAATTGTTTCACTCTAAACTTTTTATCTTGCAAAACTTGTTTTTCGTGCAAAATATTCCGATAAGATCCTCATAAATAGAGACGTCTTGGGGATAACTTAAGCTGGAAGCCACGTGCTGGAAATGGACACGTTCTCCTATTAGCATAACCGAACTATTATGTTACCTCTTACGTTTCTTACTCCTATTCTATATTCTCCAATAGTGTAACGACACCTTTCCTTGTCTACTCTTGCCTGTTCCTCTAGGATAACAGTAGTTTCTTCTGGATACCGGAAAACAATTTTTTTTTATTTCTGCGGCGTGAAGACGACTAAAAACATCACTTATATTTGCTTGTTCCGTAGATTAGAAGAAAAGACATAAGTGCCTTATAGATCTTGGGCGCTTAGATCTTAGGATCTTAATAGTAGGCACGCAAGTTATGGAGTTAAGTAGAGAAGCTATTGAAATTTAAAAACATCTAATTAGTGTAAATCGTAAAGAAGATAGTCTTAACGGTACGGCATACAAACCTTTTCCCAAATACACCGGAAATTCCAATTCAGACCAACCGATATATCACTAACCGACCGTGGCAGCGATAGGAGAATACGTCCACTTCCGCTATTTCCTCGTCTTTAATAATGTCTGCAGAGTTGCAAAGCAAAATAATTCACGAAGAAACAATTTCGGACTGTGGTCTAGAAACTTCGAATACAATGTACCTACCATTATAAAACACTAGTGAATATAAGAAAGTAAGTCATCAGCAAGTCTGTATTATTTTGAGCAAAAATAATTGTAATATTCACTGGATTTATGGGCCACTAGATAAATTTGTCTGAACTCAGTCTCCTTACGAATTTAATATTTTGGAATACTTTTGAAATTTTTTCTAACCAATTGTTTATCAAACAACTAAAAACTACAGGCCTTGTAGTTTTTATTTTATTTTATGATGCAAATACTTGGTTTTACTAAATAATATAGTTATAAAAACATATTGTACTATATTTTTTTAAGGTTTCTAACATTTAAGTTATATTCTAAATGCTAGTTCCTTTCTTGTATATTTTTTTGGTGAAGTTTAATTTAATATTTAAATCCTTTTGTTTATTATTTAAATGTCCTTTTTAAAAAAATAAAATCATAATAAAATGTTTTTAAATACATTTCTGGGTTAAAGTAATACATTCTAGTAAAAATCTTTGCAATTAAGCACACAATACAAATATAAATTTAATCTATAATACCAACAGCAAGAAACGCAATGTATAATCACTTATCTATAACAAATTGATATCAGTTTATGTTAAATTTTATATTTAAGTTGAATTGTTGCATGTTTTACATCTAAAAAATGTCTGTAAGAGTTTTTCCTTTTATTTGTGTTTCTTGCTGCTGACACATTTCTGTTATTTTGAGCATATATTCTTCAGAGATTTACCTTACGGTATGCCAGCAGGCTATAGCTTTCCTAGGACTTTGCGTCATGTCAACCCAGTGGTCCTTTTCGGGACCACTTTCCTTAGGGCCTACAGTGCAGCTGCCGATTAGTGAGTTGTTGACGATTATGTCGGTACCTTGGTCAAACACCGATAACTAGATAATTAAACATAAAATCAAATTGATCAACTAATATAACGCAAGTTTTAGATTTTTTATCGACTAAGTTCATGTAATGTAAAATAATTCAATCACTAGATAAATATAATGGAATCTGATTGGGCATCTAGAAGATGAAGCTTTTAAAAGAAAAGAAAGATTAATAAACTTAAAACGGAAAAGACAAAGTCGTAGTTCCCAAAATAATAACAAAAAGGGCACTAAGGTGAAGCTCTTTTAACACCATAATTTAGAAGTTACAAGTTTAGAACAACTGGCTAGAGTCTGCAAAATCCAATATGGTTATAGACTAACTGAGGAGCAACTAAGCAAAAAACAATAAATCCAGTTTTAGACATTTTTTAAGTAAATACTACAAAGTACTTGGTTTAGTTCAATGTACATCGCGAACTATTTATTTCAGGTAATGTGCTTTATATCCAATATATTGCTGTATGAATATTTCAAAACGAAACAAAAATGCATTAAATCATATTTTCAGACCAAGCAAACTGACATAAATCCATCATATTTAACCAAACTGCAATAAATTCTTGAAAATATATTTCTGTGAAAGGTTTTTTCAGTTAAGCAAATTACCGAAAGATGGAAATCACAGTTCTGTTCATTTTGTTATGCGTAAGAATGTATTTTGCTTACTTAGGTACTTTAGAGGGACTTGTTTGTTTGTAACGTTGCATCAGACACTGCGTTAGTTTACTAGAATGGAAGAAATTAAATCTAGTATTTGTGTAAAAGATGGTAACAAGGGAAGTCGAAAGAGAATGGCTAAAGTGTCTAAAAGATTGGTCAAAAAAAGTAAAAGGTAAAAACACATTAACATTTATTATTTCTAACGGTTTTAAATGGTGATTTAAATTACGTGTAGTTGTGAATATAAAGATCTCTTACTAAAGAAGTTTGGGAGGCCATGCAATAATTCAGGTAAGAGCTTCAAATGCAGTAATATTAAATTATCTGATATAAGACGATTAAGGCAACCCTTTTACGCTACGACTGATAAATCATAGCAAGATACATAACTATCCTACATGATAACCGTTGGTCCCGTGGAAATAAAACGAGATATCAAGCCAAACTCTCGCTCTCGCTTATTTAATACTCTTTATCATATAACACCCATAAAGGGTGCCAGACCCACAAGAGTTTGTCTAAAATTCTTGTCAACAGCTCTATGAATCAGTGAGCGAAGAGTAAATAAAGTTTGTAAAAAGAAACACAATACTGTTGCACTAAAAGAACGAAGAGGGGGAAAGGAAGGGGGAAAGGTTTCTCATAAAGATAAAGAAAAATTTTATTGAATTTATTGAAAACCTAAAAGGCTGCGAAGTGACCAACAGATCAAAATCAGATCAAAATCAGAAGATGATCTATTTATCTGAAAACCTAAATATATCAAAATTCTATAAACTACACATCTCACACTGTACTGATTATAACCGTATTACCAATTAGACGATGCTTGCCAATATTTTTAGAACAAAATTCAATATCGGATTGTCTTCCCCTACATCTGATTGCTGTTTTCTGTGTACTTGAATAAAGCACAAAATTAAAATAGCAAAGGATGTCATGGAAAAAGGGACTTGATGTTACAGTGGGTACAGAATTCATAATAAAAGAGGCAAGGCTTTTTATGAGTTAGCAAGAGAAGTGCCACCGGATTCAATCACATTTTGCTTTGATATGCAGCAAGTGCAGCCCCTTCTACGAACACGGATTAATGATGCTTTTTATGTTCAAGAAGTGAGTTTTTACGTTTTATGCTGTGTGGACATGCACGCTAAAAGTAAAATAAATAGTATTCTACACATGGACAGAAAATATGGCAAGACCAGGATGGAAGTATAATCTGCTTTACTTTGTCATCTGGATTAGTTATATCTTGAAATTAAAAAAAAAGTTCGTTAATTTTGTGACGGATGTGAAGGGCAAAATAAAAACACCCATGTTATCCATGCCCTTTACTATTATCGGCTGAAAGAAAAATTGAATGAAAACTTTACTGAAATTCATCTTACATTCCCTGTTCGAGGTCACAGCTTCTTACCAGCTGACAGAGTATTTGGGCGCGTTGAAAAAGCCTTAAGAAAATATAATAATAGTCTCCCGTTTTATACCGCTAGCGGCTTTGGGAGTATAGCAGGGTAGTCTGCTATATCTAGGGCCTACGGTATACAAGGAAGGTAACATGGCCAGTGCTACGCTTCAACCGCCTATTATTACCCCTGGTTTTACCCAAGGTACTCATTTTATTCACACTGAGTCGACCTGGGGCCTATAGACATTTTTAGAAATGTCTAGTTGTCGAATTGTCTTGCCGGCGGTAGGATTCGAACTCCGGACCACCGACATGCGAGGCAAGCATCCTACCGCTTGCGCTACGCAGGCCCCTTAAGAAAATGTGCTGCTTTAAAGACAAGAGAGAATATAAAGAAATTTACCGCTCTTTTGGAGCTGTAAAAAGCCTTTTATCTGATTGGATTTTGTATGATGTATGATTAAAACAATTGCAATCATATTTAAAAAAAATTAATGGAATATCAGATGTTAAAAAAATTATATTGACGAAAAATTATCCTCCACCAATAACCATCACTTGCTTTGAACACTTTAGGTTTGAAAGTAACTCTGAAGTACCTAAAACGTTGCTTAAGACAGGTAAAAAAGACTCATAGTGTATTGACACTAGTTAGGAAGATCACTAAAAGAAAAGAAAAAAATCGTTAAAAAATACATGAATGATACAAGAATTTGGAAATACGTGGGAAGAAGAAAAAGACCCTAAATGGTATGAGGATATTCTAGAAAACCGAGAAGATAACACCGCTAATGAAGGTGAAATGGAAACGGAATGTGATTGTCTAGAAGATGATACAGGTCTACATATTTGAGACTTCTATTTGAGGGGTCTACAAAAAGAATTATTATCGACTTTATAATTTCTTAATAAATATGGAAACCTTTTCAGCATTTAATAATGTTATATTTCATATTATATTTGCTTTCCAACAAATTTAATTAGACATAAAATAAATTTCTTACCTCAATGGCAGCATTACCCACATGATTTGCAGCCAGTGTAAAAGTGAGTGCTTCGTTCCAAACAGGGTTGCAGCTTCCTTTTTTAGTTGCGGTCTTTTTCTTTTTAGTTCTCTTTCCATTTACTATCAGGTACACTTTAACAAATGTTTGCAAATCTAAAATAAATATACAATAATACGTTAAATAAAATGAAACTGAAAAAACAAATTCAAACGTTTAAAATTTGGGCATAATTTACAAAAAAAAATTTATAAAAAATTAATATTACAAAAATTGTCAAAATGTGCACCCAGATGTCAAAGAAAAAGAAAAGCTTAAATTAAATGAATAGAGATAGTTTTGTATGACATTACAAGACGTTTGGCGAGATAACGAGACTTTGGAAAAAATATCCTACGTAAAATTTTTAGTGCTCTACAAAGGTAGCCTTAATATTATTTAAGATAAAAATAAAATAATATTATTTAGATAAGCAATACCTGTGTTTCCTTTACACTGCGACACAGAAAGATTCCTAGCTTTTAAAAGAACTACAGTCAATCTTTCAGCTGAAGGCAAATAACTAAGAGACACCAAAATCTCTTGTGTATCTTCTCTGGGTTTCTTATTTCTTGTAATCTCGCCCCAAATTTCTACGCTATTTGCAACGTCAAACTCGCTCATGACTACTGATACTTCTCCGATTATATCATTTCTGGAAAATCTGAAAAAAATATATAACAGATAAGACATAACAGTGTTACATAACAGTGTTACAATGATATGGGATCTACTTTCATAGAATGTCTCCAGACTTGTTTTTAAAACTCTACAAAAGTTATGTCAGACCTCACCTACAATTTGTAGTGTCAGTTTGGTCACTCCATTTCCAAAGGGATATTAGTTTATTAGACGGAGTACAACGAAGATCTACTAGGCTACCATTTTGTTATGGAAGATTAAGCTATGAAATCCGACTAAGAAAGCTCAAGTTGCCTTCATTAAGTCATAGACGAGAAAAAGGGGATGACATACCTCCTTATAGAATTCTTAGGGGACAATTTTTGGAGAACATCAAACTTTTTTAAAATTAACGTAGATGACAGACTAAGAGGACATAATTATAAATTGAAAAAGGAGTATTCAAAACTTTTTAAATAGGTAAAAAGAAATAAAAATAAGACTTACTCACAATCAATTTATTCTACCACCAACGCCCGATTTTGCATACTATAATAATTCAAAACTTTTTAGTCACCGAGTTTTTGATAAATGGGACGGACAGTTTAAGTAATGACATAATAAAAGCTACTAGTTTAAATAGTTTCAAAAATAAGTTTGATGAAAGCTAACGGAATATTGTACCTAGTCTTATGTTAACTATAATGTTTGTATAAGGTTTGTATTTTTTGTTTTGTTTTGTAAATTGTTGAAGTGGTAAGGATATATTTGATAGATCCTTTCTAGAGAACATAAAACAACTGGGTCTAAATGAACATCTCTATAAGGCAATGCAGAAAGCTGTACTCCTTACGACGTCCTCGAAAATTTTTGGGAGATACTCAAGCATACCAAGTAACCTAGGGCTCGATGGCACGAAAAGAGTCCCACCAGAGCTTAATCCTTTTGATACCGTAGGTATCTGGGATGGGTGAATTTTTCCCTCAAAAGGAGTGTGAGTTGTATGGCTAAATCTGGTTATAATAAAAGGAAAAAATTAAGAAGCTCCTCGACATCTCTTTGTAAATATTTATAGACGGCCATTGGTTTAAAAAAGAGTTAAGCTTTTTGACAAAACGCATGTTATTTTTCTATACAGTACCCTGTTTATAATATAAATTATACCGTAATTCACAAACAAGCTATGAGTTTGGGCATCGAAATTGTAAACCTCTATACCAGATTGTTATCTTGACGGAAAAAACTTTCTTATTTCCCAAATGACTCATAGATTTTATCTCTAAATTATTACGACAGTCTATCAAAATATTTACTATTTATTGTTTTTTATAATATAACAATATAATTTCATCAGAATCTCAAAACAAAATTATCTTCAGCTGTTGCAAAACCCGTTTTTCCTTTTTGGATGAGTATCTTTCTATGTTTGCTATTTTATTATCGCTAATAAAATATATAATGGACTAATTAATATCTAAGATCTAACATCACAAGAAAAACCAAATGCAAAATATACAAGATCTTGATAAAACCGTTCCTTGTATATGAATCAGAGACATGGACACTGTCCATGCGATGGGAAACTATTAGGTACGTTTGAACGAAAAATCCTTAGACACATATATAAGGGGGTGAAAGAAAATAACATATGGCGCAGAAGATATAATTTTAAAGTATACACAGCATACAATTAACCCGAGGTCATAACATCCATAAAGATCGGACGTCTGCGCTAGATGGGCCATGTTGAACGGATGTTGGAGACTGAAATACCAAAACATATAATAAGGCAAATACCAGTAGGGAGAAGGTCAAAGAGAAGACCCAAACTTAGATACATGGAACAAGTGGAACAAGATTTGAAAACACTTAAAATTACCAACTGGAAAAACAAAGCAAGGAACAGAACAGAATGGCGGAAAATCCTAAAACAAGCCAGGACCCAGAAAGGGTTGTCGAGCTACTGATGATGATGATGATCTTTTTATGTTCATTCTGTGGAATATCTTTTAGGTTTCAGGTCTACAATGGTGAACTCTTCTTTCATAGACGGTTGTGAAATAGCTTAAAGAAGGACTAGAGAACAGACAACATTTTCAATAATATTTGTTTTATATGCAGCAATCATATTCGAAGCAGAAGCAGTTTTCAAATCTAGTATAGAATTTTGATTTGAGCTTATACGATAAGGCTATAACGTTGAATGTGCTAGGCTACCTGCTGCTCTTAATTAATTTTTTTATACAAGACAAGACAACACAAGAGACACCGATATTAACAGATAACTATACGAGTACATATACTGTGTAATATTTAACCCATTATACCATGATTGTAGAGAATGGTAAAACATATTTCACGAAATTCGCGACATCTGTAAATTAGGTTGCGTCTTATCGATCGCAGATATAGCGCATTAAGGTATAAAATGCAATTATTGACATCCTTATGTGCCAACATAACTTTAATTTAGGACATTTTCATTCATTTGATTTATAGTGGAATTCATTTTGTTGTGTAGTTACTACAATTGCGATTTTGTTGGTGGTACAAAAACGAAATTATCCATACATATTTTTTTACAAGGTCGCAGAATATAATCCAAGGCCATGTTTAGTCAAAATTTTAAATTGTAGTCAACGCGACTCATAAATTACTTGGGAAAGTAAAATATTTGGGAAATAACTTTTTTGATGAGTCTATATTTTATTTAAATTCGTTTTTTTTCAAACAAAACAGTAAAGAATATAAAATAATTATATTTTCGATGAACAATCAGTTTGCCAAATTTGACATTATTAGTCTAATGTCAGATTCTTGGTTTTTCATACTGAAGCTTGAGAAAAAGATTTTCGAACAGCAAAACGCCCAAGTAACCGGCCAAATTACCTATTTTCTAGTTTTCACTCAACTGCATTTTCTACGTAAACACGGTTTACAGAATAATTATTTTAAATACCTGTCATAATCGAACACTTGTAATACAAGCGTCTTGGACTGCAATTCCTCGTGCGATACTGGAAACTTAAAATGTTGATCGAAAAGGGGATTGGGATCATTTCGGCAAATATTTGTTTGTCGTTTCCTGGAATCCACCTCTGGTGTAAGGGTTAAGCGGACGTAGGGGTCGTTAAATCCACCCTGGTCGCTACTGGCGAGATCATGAGCTGAAAGAAAAATATTATGAAAGAAAAGAAATATGATTATCAATTAATTCTTTTTAAAAACAAAAAGGGCCCCTCTATTTGTTAAATAGGTCACTTGTATACATTAAAACTTTTTTTTTAATAAAAAAATCGAACGTTAGTTTAATGCATTTTTAATGTAGTTTAAATCCGATCTGACATATTTTAATATGATATTTTATACTATACAGGCGGAACCTATTACTGGTTAAAATTCAAACTACCAATGTCATTACTCTGAGAAAAAGCTCCTCATAAGCAGGGATTTGTCTCTTCCCCTAAAACTACGTCTAGTTAAATGCTACATTTTTCCGATCTTACTGTATGGTGTGGAGGCCTAGACGCTGACGGAGACGCTCACGAGAAAACTAGAAGCATTCGAAATGTGGGTGTACCGACGCATTCTTCGTATATCCTGGACCGAACATGTCACCAACACAGAGGTAATCCAAAGAATCGGAAAGGAGAAAGAAATCGTGAATACAATTAAACAAAGAAACCTTGAATATCTAGGCCACATATTGAGACACGATAAGTACCGTCTACTGCAATTGATTGTCCAGGGAAAAATAGACAGTAAGCGAAGGCCAGGCAGGAGAAGACACTCGTGGCTCCAAAATCTGAGGAAGTGGTTCGGGCTCACATCGGTCGAACTATTCAGAAGCGCCGCAAATAAGATCAGAATTGCCATGTTAATAGCCAACGTTCGCAACGGACAGGGCACTTGAAGAAGAAGAATGTCATTACATTTATTTTTATAAACTATAATACAATGTCCGATTAAATCCTTAAAGTAAACAGAAAATACATTCTAAAACTGTAAACTATGAAGTCTTAATGTGAACTTCTTACGGTAGAAAAAAAAGAGGAAGACTCCATCTTAGTTGGAGAGAAGGCATCAATAGAGAAATGAAAGACAGAGACATAGAATGGATGAATCGAGAGGAGTGGCAACTGAGTATCGGAAGACGTAGGAGAACATTTTAAACCAATCTATATATATATATATATATATATATATATATATATATATATATATATATATATATATATATATATATATATATATATATCAATAGAGAATTCAACGTAGAGTTTAAAAATGTAACGAAATTATCATTTATAGTTTTTGAGTTATTGATAAAAATATTTTTATTCCGGTCATTGTATATATTGTATATTTTTCTCGCAAAATAAAAATTTCATTTAAAAAACTCGATGTCGAGTTGGTCCGCTAGTAGTATCTAATGAAATAGGTTGAGGAGGGGAGAACTGTTTGTCTCAAGTTGGTTATTCAGAATTATATCTGTGTTTTTTAATTTGTTGATTTCCATAGATTCTAAGAAAGATAGGTTAAGGCCTTTATTTTGAATGTGAAGAATTTTAAATTCGTCATTAAAAGAATGATTATGATCTAGAAGGTGAAGTGCGTATGTAGAATCTGTTTTTCTATTATTGAAAGCCCTTTTATGTTCTGCTTTTCGTTTATTAAAATTTCTATTAGTTTGACCGATGTAAGTTTTTTGACAGTCGCCACATTTAAGTTTGTACACACAACTGTGTAAGTGTTTTTTATTTTGGCTCTTGTTGTTTTTAATATATTTGCCGAGGTTGTTATTTGTTCTGAAAGCTGGTGTTATTCCTTTCTTTTTTATGTGTTTGGCTATTTTTATTGATATTTTGCCTGTATATAGCAGAAGGTACTGGGTTTTTTCTCTGGTGGTGGAAATACTAATTTCAGGGCTTTCTTGTGTAGTTTTTGATTCAACATTTTATTCATTGTTTGTTCGTTGTATCCATTGTTTACTGCTATTTGCTTAATGATATTTAATTCTGTCTCAAAATTGTATTTTGACATCGGAATTTCTGTTAATCTATGTAACATATTATGATAGGCTGCCAGTTTATGTTGTGTGGGATGGGATGATGAATTATGAATAGTCGTGTCAGTATAGGTAGGTTCATGAAATATGGAGAAGTCATGTTTGTTTTTAAGTCTGATAATTTTTAAATCTAAAAAATTTATGGATTGATTTTGTTCTGTTTCTATTGTAAATTCAATATGACTATGAAGTGAATTAATATACGATAAAAATTGGTGGAGTTGCCTGTTAGTTCCCGTGAAACATACCTGTACGTCTTCTACGTATCTCCACCAATATAAAAACAGTTTGAATATGAGATGTTTTGAAATCTTTGTCTCTAGATGATCCATAAAAATATCTGATAGCAATGGGCTTAGAGGATTGCCCATTATAAGTCCTGCACCGTTATTTGTATATATTTCATTATTAAATTCAAAGTAGTCCTCGTTTATGCAAACTTCAAGAAGATGTAAAATTTCAGATGTAATGATTGGATTTCTACTATTTTGGTCTAAAAGGTTTTTTACTAGAATAAAAGTTTCTGTAGGAGGGATACTAGGAAGAAGATTTTTTACGTCAAATGAAATTAATCTGGAGTTGTTAGGTAACTGAAAACAAAGTTTTCAGTGTTTTATTGTTACATAAAATGAATTTCCATTAAGTAACGGTCGAATCCATCAATTATATATATATATATATATATATATATATATATATATATATATATATATATATATATATATATATATATATATATATATAATATGAAAAAATTAAACACCTTGGGGAAACCAACAAAATTATGAAAAATTCTGCGCAGTGTTAAACAATAATGAGGGATAACAAAAAATAATTCAAATAAATAATATATTATTAAAATGGAGAATTGTGAAGATAATTTAATTTTACAGGTAGAACCCTCAATTCTAGAATATTTTAAGTTTGCTCCTTTAACTTCATGTAAAGTAAAAATAAGTTTTTAAGTAGAAATAAATGAATATAATGATGTAGATAATATAAATTTCAATCAATATTTTTTGTGACTTTAGTATAAAATAAATTAAATACCTTCAATTCACGTATTACTGCGTTTTTTAGTTATATGCATTAATTACATAAAAGCATTAAAAGCATATTTTAGTGCATATTTCAACTGTTTTTTGTGCATATTTGCATGCATATTTTAGGGTTTTTTAAGTGCATATTTCCCGAGCTCTACTTATTACAAAACTTGATTTGTTTAATATTACATTTAGTTATTTTAGTTGGTAAGTTATATAATTAAATTAATACAAAATAACTAGTCAATGATTTTACTTTTAGTTACTTTTCAGAATTAATAACTTATGAAAAAATAATAAAATATCACCCGAAATAAGGGAAGTTGTTTGCCTACCCTTTACTAATGTTGAAATAATTTGTGTTGCTAGTGGTTGGATTTAGGTATAGGAAATATTAGTACCAAACGAATTGGCTTAAAAAAATATATCGGAAAATGTAATAAAATACAAAGTGTTCTATTTAAAACAAGCAACCTATGTCTAAAATACCAATGAGTTGGACACATGGAGTTATCAGGAAAGCAATTTTTGTTTATTCGTTATAATTTTATATCACTAGTCTCGTTATTAATGGAGATTTATCTTTATTTTATCTAGACTTGTATTTTCTCAAACTTTTGAAATTTTTGAAATTTCAAAGCCCTTAGGGCTTATAACTATAGCACTTATCTCTATAGCACTTATATTTAAATAATTCATATTAGCACTGAACGGTTAAATTTTAAGAACTATAGATACACATTACTTTAACTCACCTTCAATCAGATGAACTACTAAATCACTTTTATCAAAATCATAAGATAGTCTAAAATGCAGTCTTCCTAGGCTTGGAGACGACTTTGGCGCCGCAATGAACAAAGGTCCATCCTTTCTTAAGTACAAATCAGGCTGGATGGCTCCTAAAGGACTTGCGGGCGGTGGCACTCCTGTCGTATCAGGAACGGTGACTGTTCGGTGTATAAAAAGTGGAGACAAACATCGTCCTAGGCCGGTCCTGGGTGAGGCCGGAACTGGAGAATTACAAGAGCTTGTAGATCCTCCTAGAATTGAAAAAAAATGTGTAACAATTAATGGATTGGCAGCAAAATAAAAATAACAATAAGAAATAGTAAATAGTATCGAAATAATTGTTAAGTTTCTAATTTCTTGTCGCCATGTAGGGAAAAAGAGGTCACAGTGAGACAAAGACATTTTCCAAAATTTGGTAAATTGAATTTCGATTGTTGGCATCGCTAAAAAACTAAGTTGGCTATGATATTGATCTTTTAGAAGCAGTGACAGTTTGAAGCATTTTGTTCTTAGTCGATGTCAAGTGTTCAGTCATTGTCAAAGTAATTATTTTGCTCGCAAATTTAAAGTTTGTCCTGTGTTGCCAATGTCCGGGTAATTATCCGATTTTCGGATAATTTCGTGGACCATCGGATAATTTTCGGATTGAACAATTTTTTGGATAATTTCGGATAATTCAAGGGTCTATCGACTTTTTATTTTTAAATATAATTTAAATTTTTATAAGCTTAAATAGCTAAATTTGCGAATGTACATAGAACTGCAAATTCTATTCTCATATACCTAATCGAAGATGATGGAACCTATGAATTATTTCAGCGCCCTCTGTTGATAAATAGTATAATTTTGGTTTACTATTTTACTGTACAAAAATCCACGGATCTTTGGAATTGACAAAAATCGAATTTCATTTCAATCCAAGTCTAAAAGGTCGAAGTAATCAAGTAATTCCCCTGTAGGCTAGCAAGCGAAGAAAATTTCCATTCCATGGTGGCATGCGGCATTACAAAACAAATAATTTACGTGTAAAAATCAAGTTTTGGTCACGAGTTGTTTAGGATTAACACTTCGATACACAAATGTGGACTATCAGAGGGGGGTTTTTGCTCAAAAGGCTATTTCTTACATAAATAAATAATATACATATCTGGTTTTTTCAGTAGATACCTTTAAGGCACCCAAAAAAATGTACCTACTTATCTAAATATTTTACAAAAATATAGGCTTTTATTTTTGAAATATAAATCATTTTGTCCTAATAGACCAACATCGTGTGGTCGTCTAACCATATATCGGCTGTGAATTAAAGTCCCTTTGGACGCAGAATACAGCCAAAATGGAAGGCTAAGAAATTTGGGAATTATTGAGTCAATAAAAGAACAGGAATTGTTATCCCTTCTTTACTTAGTTTTTCAGTTTTTCAACTTTTTATTTAGCTTTTTTTATTTATTCATTGGTATTTGATTTAGCTGTACCTAGCTGGTTTCTACAACGTATTATGATTATGTATGTAAACAATAACTGTTTTTAATATAGGTTTTAGGAGTTAATAATTTGTTAATTTGTTGTATTTATGTATTATTTGTTATTTTTTATTTAAATAAATATTTTTCTATCAAACTAATCTTGTTTTCTTGCCATTTGTCATCTACCAATGTGTCAATGTCAACTGTCAATGTCAATTATGCCTTTAAATTAGTCTTCTTTTTCGATTTTTATGAATTCGGATATTTGGTTCCTAACATTCGAATAATTTCGGATATTTTGCTCCCAACAGTCGGATAATTTCTATTTTTACATTGGCAACACTAAGTTTGTATGAAACAAACTATTAACAATAAAATTATGGTGTTGATAGTAACCGATAATTACGTATTTAAGGTAAGTCTATGGCATGTTATTTTCTTACGCATTAGTTTCAAAAATATTTTTAAGTCGTTTAACTGAATAAATTGTAATGTTGGTATCTACGGTGAGATATTTCATATGTGGGTACAATGAGACATTTTATATTTTGTGTCACTGTTCCCTTATAAAATTATGTTATTTTCCTTTTGGTAAAAAATTAAACTAACTAAACTTACTAGTCATCGTTTATTTGCAGTATGGTGCGACCAAAGAAAACTGCAAAAACCGTTGGTCGATCCACGGACAAACAAATAGGAGGGTGGTATTTTTAGTTACAAATGGTATGAAAATGTGCTGTGCTGCCAGGGAAACAAACTTAAGCTTCCAAACTTTAAGCAGGTATGTAAAAAAATACAAAGAAGACCCTACTTGTAGGATGAGTCCTAACTACAAAATTAAACAAATTTTTTCGTCACAGTTAGAAGAAGTTCTTGATCAATATTTGTGATTTGCTTAAAGATATTTTATGGGCTAACTGTAACCAACTATCGCAAGTTAACCTATGATTTGGCCAAAGGTAATAATATTAACCTACCGGACAATTGGGAATAGTCAGGCCAAGTATCAATATATTGATACAAAGGATTTCGAAAAATTCATCCAAATTTTGGCCTACGAACCCCTGAAGGTTGTAGTTTAGCTGGGGCAACAGGATTTAATCCTGATAATGTAAAATTATTTTTTGAAAAACTAGAAAATGTTTCAAGAAGGCACGAAAATTTCTCAAATGGCCTCAGAATTTATAACCTGGATGAAACGGGGACTTTGACAGTCGCAAACAGTTCAGCTAAGGTTGTAGCCCAAAAGGGCGTCAAGCAAGTTTCGACAACTCAAAGTGGCGAACGAAGATTACTAGTTACCACGTGCTAGCTACGAAAACCGGCTGGATGAACACGCAGTGCTTTATAGAAGTATTTAAGCATTTTATCAAGCACACCTTAAGTTTAAAAAAAAACCCCTTCGTTCTTAATAATGCACAATTAGACTCAAATCTCAATAGAAGGAATTAATTTGTGCAAAGAGAATGGTGTTAATCCTAACAGTTCCTCCTCATTGTACACATAAATTACAGCCGCCTGATGTAAGTCTTCTGAAACCTTTTCATATATTTTACAATGACGCCTTACATTCGTGTCATAAAGCTAATCCAGCAACACCAGCAACTATATATCATGTGACATCATTTGTAGGAGTGGCCTATCCTCGAGCTGTGACCTCTGTAAACATAGCTGCAGCTTTTAAGAAGACAGGCATTTTTCCATTTAATCGGCATGTCTTTAACCTATATAGATAAACCATCTCCCCCAGAATCGTTGGAAGAATTACCTTCTACTTCTACTAGTGAAATTCAGCTTCATCAACTTGACGAACAAAGGAAAAAACACCAGAAAAATATATGAAATTACGAGGTGGGATTTCTGTGGAAATACGAGGAACGTTTTCAACGTACCAGCAATACGCAAAACAAGAAAAATGGAAAAGGCAATAATCGCTACAGATACACCAGGGAAAGACGAGCTACAAAAAATTAGAATAAAGAAGACGGCGATTAAAACTGTTGATTCCATAGAGGAAAAAATGATAGAATCTGATGACTCTTCCTCTTTAAAATTTTCAGTTCACGATTCAGATAGTTCAATAGGCCTTGAAAATTCAAATAATGCTAAGAAAAGTTTACCAATTTAACGGTTGACCTATTCATAGTTTCAAGGATTCAAGTCAAAGATTTCATATTGGCTAGACTTGATTATGATGCCAAAAATAAAACAGCGAGAAAGTATTTTGTGGGGCAAGTTGTAAAACACAAAATTATGGCTGTCGAAGTTAACTTTATAAGAAAAAGTTCAAAAAACAATAAATGTTTTGTATTTCCTAATGTCACGGACATTTGTACTATTTCTGCAGGTCAAATTGTTAAAATACTAAAAGAACCGCATGTTACCAGATGGCGTCATTTTTTGTTAATTTAGTAACTAATACTATTTCTTAAAACATGTATGAGTGACCCAAAATATATTTTTCTTCTCTTTTTGTAACAGATCTTAATAAACAGCAATAAATTTCGATTTAAGAAAACTGTCTATTAGTTTGAACAATAATACATCAAAAAGATACTGTTGTCTCTCTGTTCCCCCAAGGAAGGGTACAGGGAGACAATTGCACCTATTATTTTGTTTCAGTGAAACTTTTTTCTATACGATATTTTTGGTACTTTAAGTGTTCATATGAATTACCAATTAACCTAGTCATGTCTTTTCGCCATACTTTAGTAAATAAAAACATTTTGAAAAAAAAAATATGAAGACCTAAAGTTTTTCGTCTCAGTGTACCCACGTTTCCCCTACTACATGTCCTATAAAGAATTAAGCATTTTTTTATCTACTCCCTCTTTTTAAAGTTTCTTAGATTAAAACGATTTGTTGTACAATTGTTTTAAGTGGAAATTAACCACAATTTCATTTAAAAATACGTTTAATTTATCGTCTTGATTTCTACAGAACGATTACTAAAGTGGTAATTGAAATGTCAAACTTGTCGTTAGTTCCCTAAAAATAATAAATAACATCAAAATATCTAAAAGATATTATTAAAATTTCTTTTGTCTGTCGACTGTTAAAAGAGTATTATAGTAGTAGCGTTATAGTAAGTAGTACACAGAATCAAACTTATATATGGTATCATCTGATATTTGAAGTAAATTTAAACAAACAAAGTCAAACAATATTTATATTAAAACCATTTAATCAGCAATACTGACAAATTTAAGAACAGTAATTTATTAAAATAATAATTTGAAACTATTTGTTTTCAATCAATAATAATTCACATTTCAATTCAATTCAAATAAGTCAATAGCACGAAAAATTTTAATGCAAAACGAATAATGTTTAAATTGTTTTTATTTATTAATGTTTTTTAGTAGTCAGTGTAACCACCCCTAGCCCTTATGCAAACTTTAATTCAAACCCAACAAAAGCTCCTAAACAAATTGTCAACATTTTGTTGAGGTACGTTGTTCCATTCTTCAAGGACAGCTTGCACTCTAGCTGTGCAATGTTTTGTGGATTATCCCAGCAAGCTCTAATTCTTCTTTTATGCATATCTCACAAATGCCATATACGGTGGTTAAAGTCAAGTGAACAGTCAGGCGGGTCCAGAACAGTGATATCTTCTGCTTTAAGGAAGTCTGTAGTCACAATGCTGGTATTTGGAGGTGGATTATCATACATAAAAACTAAATTTTCTCCCATTGCACCTCGTTAGAGCCTAACTATAGGTCTTAGAACCAAATTAACATACGCGCAGGCTATTAAAGTCTGATAGATGAAAGAAATTAAATGAGTTTTTTCGCCGATCATTATGGTGATCATTATGGGATCATCAAGGACTACGGAGACGAAGGAACTATCCGAAGAAACAAGGGCAAGACTTAGAAGTCTCAGCGAAAAGAAGTAGCACAACAACATAAGAAGAGCAAAAGAAAACCATGAAAACCAGAAGATGTCCCAAATAATTGATGACGAGGAACACACTTCGAAACACAAGAAAAAGTGGATGTCATAACAATGAAAATGGCTACAGAACATGGGCAAAATCAAAATATGTCGGGTGCAAGAGCCATCGAGAAGGTCAACGCAGAATACGAAAGGATAAAAAGAAGTGCCAAATTTTTACTAGAGGACGAAGACCTAAATCCAACGGAAGTTGCTAAAATCATCAGAAGACTGAAAGAAAGCAGAGCTCCTGCAGTTGAAGGCATCCACTACATAGCTCTTAAGGAACTATCAAAGAAAAAAGTAGTAAAGCTCTACTACATCTTCAGATTTTGCCTGGAAAAGACGCATTTTGCAAACATCTTTAAACATGCAAAAATCATGCCTCTACTTAAACAAAAGGAAAGACGAAGGAAGATCAGAAAGCTACAGAACAAAATCCTACTGGAAACAATAGGAAAAATCTTGGAGTCCATCTTGATAAAAAACTAAACTTCAAGAACAGTCAACAAGTCAAGGTGGAAGTTAATGTAGCGAAAAGACACAACCTTATATTTTTAGGTCTAGCCCACTATCAATAGTAAAGAAGATCTAACTTTACCAGGCACACGTGAGATCGGTGATACTATATGCAGTCCCCGTATGGAGTGTCACATCGGAGACCAACTGGAAAGAACAGAGACATTATGTTATAGGATAATGGAGGAGGTAAAAGAAATAATAAATTAGACTTACTCACAATCAATTTAATTTAACTATCAGACGACCGGTTTCGCTTTCTACAATATGCAAAGCATCTTCAGGTCACGATACAAAGTTAAATAAATGCTGAAAATAATAAACCCATATTAGGGTGTTGTCTAATAAAGGTAAAACAAAGATAGGTGATATAAATTATATAAATTACAGTAATTATGCCAATATTACATGTCTGTGGTTTTTAAAAATGAATAAAATGTTTAAGCAGACAAGGTAAGACCCACAAATTGGTAAAATAGTCTAATAAACTGTAATGAATTAATAAATAAACAAATAAATAAAACATTTCTTACATGCCGGTACTCTATTAATTGATGGTTGAAAGAACATGGTTCAAACTATCTTGTATTGTTGATTGGAAAACTCAAGTCAACTATAGTAATTGTTTAACAGTAAACGGGGAAGTTCTTGAGGAGACAGATTTTATCCAATGAAGTAGAGATAGGTAAATGTAATTGTTTGTTTGATGAAAGTAATGTTCTATACCATTAAGTTCTTTAAAGTTATTTATATTTATTCTGGAGATATATTTATGAAATGTGTGTTATTTATTGAGATTTTTATTTTTGTTTTGGAAGGTGACAGTTGTGAGACAATGAATAAGAATGGATGTACAAATTGTGTGGGTGTGCAATTATATCAGCTTGTAATTATCAAATTTCTTTGATAAAGTTATGTTACAATATGTGGCAAATTGTTGTAGTCCAAAAGTCCAAAAGTTGTAGCAAAAGTCCAAATTATAATGTTAAAATTTTTTATTTTTTTAGACAACACCCTAATATAGGTTTATTATTTTCAGCATTTATTTAACTTTGTATCGTGACCTGAAGATGCTTTGCATATTGTAGAAAGCGAAACCGGTCGTCTGATAGTTAAATTAAATTGATTGTGAGTAAGTCTAATTTATTATTTCTTTTACCTTTTGAAATGGACTCACATAAGCAACACATTCATGATTTGGATAATGGAGGAATTAACATAAGAAGACAAGAACAAATGCAACCATCAGACAAACACTCCAGTATACACCACTGAGGGAAGAACAGGACAAGATTCTTCTTCCATCAAGCCACAAGAAGACTCCTAAAGACCAGGGACATCCTAGCAAAGAACCTGATCATCTGATCAGGGTGGTGCTGGGTGGTTGCGGAAGACAACCAATCAGGAAAGTAGGTACGAAGCCTAAAACAAGTACCTAGAGGGATAGAAGCCAAGGTGTCCATGACAGAAAAATCCACGATCCGAAGAGGAAGCTGTCCAAACAGCGGGTGATGCAGAAGCGGGACATCAAGAAAGAAGGCTATAATGTCTTAAATGTGAAAAGTTATAATATATTATTAAGGCAATATATGTTTTTCTGTTCTAGTTGTATGTCATATATGGGCATAAATCCCTTTATTTATAAGGGTATGGGATTATAGAGCCAGCTTTCGTTCCATCCAACTAAATATTATTCAGAACGACGTACGTAAAAGATGTACGTAAATATCTATAAATATATAATAATTTTATATATTGTATTTTTACTAATAAAAGTTATCAATAAACACTGTTTTTGTGTCATTAAGCTTCCACGGGCAGTAAATTAATTTCAAAAATATATGGTTGATATGTTGATAATTAAGTAATAAAATAATAATTAACTAGTATGGCATGAAACAGTATACTGTGCCATAAATATGAGTATAAAACCAAAAATGGTTATTGAATATAACAAATATAATAATAATTTCAAACGTATTAAATCCAAATGTTTTAAAATACAATAAGTCGAATACGTAATTAATATAATTTCTGAGGGTTCTTTTCCAAACCTTTTCTTTGCCTCTACAAATATATATAGATATATATATATATTATATAATATATATATATATATATATATATATATTTCATTATACATTACACTATTCAATTTCAATATTAATTAATATAATAATGCTACCTAAAGTTAAAATTAAATCATAACTATTGCTGTATTGTTGGAAGTGCATCTATGATTTTCTTAGTTCTTCATTCTCTTTTTCAATGTTTTTTTACTTACATTTTTATATAAAAAAAAACAAAACCACATGTTCTTTTTGCTGTGCTTAGTTTGAACAAATTGTTAACTTATTTAGTTCAATTTATTGTTTATACATCGAAATCGTATAATGTCCATTTACTTAAGTGTCTTTACAACTTTAATATCTCTGACTGCTACATATCTTTTTAATGTAACACATGTAACAACTTTTCCATGCTTGTGTGGTTTTTTCATATTGTTCTTTTTAGATGAACTGACGATGCTTTCTGATTAAGAAAACGAAACGTCTTCAATAAATAGATGAAGTAGCCATCAATTTTGTCTTTTTTCTCCACCTTTTGACCGAAAAAACCCACCACTCTTCTGAGTGATCCTTAATTTATATTGGATTGACGGTCGTACTCCTTTTCTCGATATATATATATGTATATATATATATATATATATATATATATATATATATATATATATATATATATATATATACATTTGTAAAAGTTCGTATCCTATTCTTATGTAGCTATTATTTATTTTTAAATAATAAGAAACTTACCAGTAAGTGAAGCTAGGCTAGATTGTGATGGTGAAGGTGTTCTAAGTTCTGATAAAGCATGGGCAGTTCCTGGCGACGAACATCTAATATCTAAAGACGCTGCTCGAAGAGGAGACGGGGATCGACTAGACGTTCGAAGAGGATAACTTGCAGTATGGGTGGCTTCGTGATGGTGGTGAAATGTTGTTTTTCCATCAGGAGCGAACGTTCGAATTTGTGGAGAAGATCCTCGATGGCCCTTAAATATATAAAACAATCTTAGTAACGGGCATCAATATATTTTTTGGTGCTATATTTGAATTAATTTAAAACTTTCCCGGCGTGAACAATAATGTTTAAATAATTAACAGCGACATTAGACAGCTGTTTCGCAAGACACCAGAGCGTGATTCGGAATCACAGTCGGGTTGTTGCCAGACAGGTTTGTCCATAAGTTTATTCTAATTCGTGACGACTTCTATATATCCTATACAGAGTGGTTAGAGCTATATCGCTGAACGCTGGAAGTCAGAACAGACAAGTAGACCTGATACAACCAGTAACCTTCTTAATTTTTCTATGGAGTTAAACATCAATCGGTCTAAAGTGGGCACTATTTAACTTAACTGGTAAGCAGTATTCGGCTACGGACTATATCAGTCTCAAAACTCAACTTCATAATGTGTTTTCGTAGCTGCTTAGAAGTTATGAATAATGTTGTTTCCACTAAGAACGAAATTCTAACCAACAAGATTGCTACAATAAAATATGTCAGTGTAATACATACAAAAGTTTCAAACAGGCAGCGACCATAGACTAATCAGAGCAAAAAAATTTCTAAATATAAACTAAGAAGAATACAATTAATCACAAAACCAAGAGTAAACGGGAAAAATATTAACAATCGAAAAGAAAACTCGGATCACTAAGCAAAGACAATTGATTACATAATCAAATGTAAAACTCTCAATTAATGGAAATTATTCTTGACAGTTTCAAAGAAATCGAAGGCCTGCAATAACAAAATGAATATAGTAAAATTTCAGAAAAAACCAAAATAATGCCCAAAGAAAGAAGGGAAATAATAGTAAGTAATAATATACAAAGAATATACTATATAGAACTTTGTATGGCAATAAGGAAAAGTATTAAGAAAGACATATTAACAAAATACAATGAAAGGCTGGTAGAAAATGCAATCCAAAACAGAAAAAACCATAAAAAAACAGAGAAAGCATTTATCAGTGGGAAGACGCAAACAGATATACAGACAGAAATAATACAACTCGTAAAAAAAGTTCATAGCCAACTATACAAAGCACCTGAAACACTTGAAGAACCAATTAGTAACCAAGAAGATGTACCAGAAATCCTTTAAAAAGAAGTAAAATCGACAATTACAACAATAAAATGCGGTAAACTAGCTGGAATAGATGGCACAACAGGGTAGCTGTTTAAATACGCTTAAAAACTACCTAAGATCAAAAACTACCCCAGATCACTGGATAACAGCAAAAACAATTCTCATTGATAAGAAAGGTAGCAAAGAGGATATCAAAACCTACAGACCTATAAGTCTACTGTTAATCATATACAAGATATTCACAAAGATAATCAACAACAGATAAACAAATGAATTAGATGCTGCACACTCAAGGGAATAAGCTGGCTTCAAAAGGGCATTCAGTACCCTGGATTATATCTATAAACTTTAAGAACTAATGAGTAGATCTAAAAAATATGAGATACCACTAGCAATAACCTTCATAGATTTCGAGATGGCTTTTGATTCTATATATCTCAAGGCAGTAATAGAAGCTTTGACGAATCAAGGCATTTTGTCAAAATTATAGAGACTTTGCAAATATATGCAGACAAGCAAAAGCCAAAGTAAAAATTTATAAAAACACTCCAGAATTTTCCACTACCAGAGGCGTCTGGCAAGGTAACGCAATAACACATTGACTGCAACTCTAGACAATATATTCAACAAAATGGACTGTCAGAACAAAGGCATATCCATTGCTGGAGAATACCTTAGCCATCTAAGATTTGCAGATGACATTGTTCTGATTACTAATGATCCTGCAGAACTACAAGAACTTATAAGCGACCTAAATACAGCTAGCAATGAAGTTGCAGTGAAGTACACGAGCTAGTGGATCTGCAAGATGTAATAATAAAAAACACTGCACTTAAGACAGTAGACGAGTATGTATACTTTGAACAATTAATATATAAATCTTACTTTCCTACCCCCAGAAATCAACAGAAAAATGAACCTTGGGCACCTTTTAATAGAAATGCTGTTATCTTCAAATCGAAGATGTCACTTTACCTAAAGAAAAAAGCATTCGATCAGTAAATATTAACAATCATGACATACGGCTGCGAAACTTGGCCATTAAAGAAATGGATAAAAGCGAAACTCAAAGTCACTCAAAAGTTAACGAAGCGATGTCTGCTAGGTATAATAAAGAGAGGTCGAAAAAAAAAATAAAATGAATTAGGCAGAAAACCAAGATCACTGACGTAATCCACAGAATTAAATCTTTAAAATGGCAGTAGGCGAGACATTTAGCGAGAAGAACTGACTGAATAGATGGTTCACTAGAATTACACTGTGGTAAACAAGAGGCGTCAAGAGACCAAAACGACGTCCAAATTTAAGATGGGCTATGATATAAGAAAAAAACCCGGTACAACATAGCACAGAAAAGCGAATACTAGATAATTGTGGACAGAAATGAAGAATATACATAGTCGGTAAGAGAGACTGCACAGTAATAGATAGAATATACTGAGTATGATAATGATAATGACGATAATATATATATATATATATATATATATATATATATATATATATATATATATATCATGTATTAACTGTGATGGTGTCTGTATCGGTCAAACCAGTCAACTGCTTCAATCCAGAATTCATGCTCACAAATATGACAAAACCAACATCACCACGCTCACGAAACATGAAAATGAGAAAAAGCATAAATTTGACTTCAAAAGCATCAAAACTTTGAAAACCGAATACAACAAAAAGAATAAAGAGATATACGAATCAATAGAAATAAAAAGAAATACCAACGCAATCAATGACAAAAAACACGATAGAATCTAAATATATTTCAATCTGATTTAAATAATAATAAATATAACACCATAAAAACTCGTTATATCTTTTAAAGTCCACACATATATCCTCTGTATCTTTTTCGAAAACACCAACGATACGCCCATATAAAAATAATTATCTACTAATGACAGTAAACCATGAGATATCAGATATCAATTGTTACTTGTATCAATTCTCCACCTTGTCTTCAGCTTATCCTCATTATTCATATGCGTATTTTGAATGAATAATGTTAACAATCTTGTTATCTAGAAGAATCTTTGAGGTTATCGCTTGACCTGCTGAGTACTTTTATATTTAGTTGGTAAATACGAAGACTGATACGATATTTTTTGTCCGATGGTTCTGGAACAAACCGTCTTGTTGCGATGGTGTGTCTATGTATATAGTAGCCGAAAGACCTTGATGAGATAGTCTGACTTCCAGCAATCGCTCTAGTTCATTTAGTTCGTACCTATATTATAAACCACAGTATATTGCTATTTAAGCAATATACTGTGCCTAAACGTACCATCCGGACTGCACGACGAAGAGGCGAATTAGTTTAGATCTCACTGATGACACTGTTTTAACTAGAAAAATTTGATAAACTTTAATGATACTCTATAATAATAAAGGCTTTATATACTTAATATTAATTAACTTAATTAAATACTTATACACTTAGTCCTCATAATTTATTTCCTTAAACTGATGGCAAATCAATAATACATTTGATAACAGATCAAGAACGTATCCTGCTTTAATATTAATATTAGAACCGTATTCCGACGAGGGACCACCACTCGAGACTTACCACGTGATAGAAATTTTATATCAATGTAATTGTAAATGTGTTATGCTACTTTTTTTAGAAATATATGCACCCGTGACCTCCTTGGTTAGAGATGTATTAGTGCAATTTTCTAGGTGTACCTCTAACACCAACTCCACTATATTGAATTGCAATTACCCCATCCATTTAATAGCATGCCAGTTTAAAGTTCAAGGCGGTCAATTAATCATACGTTTATTAAATATGTACAGTCTTTAAAACTTTTTGAATATCCAACACCTTTGCGTGAGAAAACTTTGAAGTTTCTACTAGAAATATTTACCTCAAAGATACTGCAGGGAGTTTTATTAAATATACGATATAGAATAAAATAAAACAAAATAAAACTTTTTATGGAACAAAAATATTCTGTCAGATATTGCAAATATTAGACGAGTATAAATAAAATTTGTTATATTTGAACATATAGATTTTAATATATTATATGCATAATAATTGTTCAACATTTTTTTCATTAAACGATATAATTTTTTGTAAGCGAAGCTTCTATACTAGCGTTTTATTTTACTTTTTTCTTTATAGTGAAATGCTGAGGTGAGCGTCACGAAAGTGTCGCCACAAAATGCATTTGTCACAAGTAGCGTCATGGAATAGCTGGACTTCAGATCGATTCACTACTCTCGATAAATTAGTTTCTAGTCATTATATATTTACTCTAAGCAGGTTTAAATTAAAAACTACATCAAAAATAACTAACAAAGTACAGACATTAAATAAAAAGTAAAAAATTAAAGTATAAACATTAATAAAAAATAGTAAAACCACTGAATACACCACCCAACAAGAAGCGAAAGCTTTTTCGGTACCTTGTACACGGATGTTCCTATTGCAGAAATTTCGGAGGGAGAATGACAGTTGCACTACTGAGGAAGTCGTTCAAAACAGTAGTAAAGTTATAGTTACACCGAGAAACAAAGTAATTATTAAAACTTATTTTTTTCTGTAAAATTTAATATAACACATATATCATTTCTGTACTGATAAGTAAAAAGGTCTTAAGTCAAAAATATCGACTTGTTTTTTTTGAACAAACAAATTACCATACTGAAAGTATTTTTATACGTTAAAAACCGATAAAAAGCGACTGAATTTGAGAGTTAATTTCAAAATAGTGATGAAAATCAGTCGATTTCTATTACTTTTTATCGATTTTTTAAGGTATTAAAATATGTATATGTATATACAAAATATTTATAACAGGTTTATTCTTTTTTTACTATTATAATATACTTTTTTTATATTATTATACTTCTTTATGGTATTAAAATATGTTTATATATATATATATATATATATATATATATATATATATATATATATATAAATATATATATATATATATATATATATATATATATATATATATATATATATATATATATATATATATATATATTGTGACGATTGGGGTTTATAGAAAATAATTTATAAGTTATATACTACATAATATTAGATATTTGGTTGTTTTAAATAAGTTATATACTAGAGAATTTAATAAAAATATATTTATGTGAGGGCATTTTTAATAAATTAGCATATAGGTAATAATTGTAAAAAGTTGTATTTAGTAATTTTAATGTTGTAAATAGATTTAAGTGAGCCATGTGCTTAGGCAACCTAAAATACTCTCGGAGATTGACAGATATTTATACTCTGAAGTGACGTTTAAGAATATTTACGAATATAAGTGGGTTATAATAATATATTGTTTGAAATGTGTATTTTATTAAATTAGAATGTTAAGTTACTAATTTAATTATATATTCTGATCTGAAAAGCCTAAATGTAAACAAAATTATTAATAGAAAAGAATGGAATTCTCTGGATCTCCGGAGATGGCCATGTTTGCGAAATGGTTTGTTCCAGAAAATTCATGCACTACTGAGGAAGTCGTTCAAAACAGTAGTAAAGTTATAGTTACACCGAGAAACAAAGTAATTATTAAAACTTATTTTTTTCTGTAAAATTTAATATAACACATATATCATTTCTGTACTGATAAGTAAAAAGGTCTTAAGTCAAAAATATCGACTTGTTTTTTTTGAACAAACAAATTACCATACTGAAAGTATTTTTATACGTTAAAAACCGATAAAAAGCGACTGAATTTGAGAGTTAATTTCAAAATAGTGATGAAAATCAGTCGATTTCTATTACTTTTTATCGATTTTTTAAGGTATTAAAATATGTATATGTATATACAAAATATTTATAACAGGTTTATTCTTTTTTTACTATTATAATATACTTTTTTTATATTATTATACTTCTTTATGGTATTAAAATATGTTTATATATATATATATATATATATATATATATATATATATATATATATATATATATAAATATATATATATATATATATATATATATATATATATATATATATATATATATATATATATATATATTGTGACGATTGGGGTTTATAGAAAATAATTTATAAGTTATATACTACATAATATTAGATATTTGGTTGTTTTAAATAAGTTATATACTAGAGAATTTAATAAAAATATATTTATGTGAGGGCATTTTTAATAAATTAGCATATAGGTAATAATTGTAAAAAGTTGTATTTAGTAATTTTAATGTTGTAAATAGATTTAAGTGAGCCATGTGCTTAGGCAACCTAAAATACTCTCGGAGATTGACAGATATTTATACTCTGAAGTGACGTTTAAGAATATTTACGAATATAAGTGGGTTATAATAATATATTGTTTGAAATGTGTATTTTATTAAATTAGAATGTTAAGTTACTAATTTAATTATATATTCTGATCTGAAAAGCCTAAATGTAAACAAAATTATTAATAGAAAAGAATGGAATTCTCTGGATCTCCGGAGATGGCCATGTTTGCGAAATGGTTTGTTCCAGAAAATTCATACAAGTATGAAATAGAACAAATTGGAACATGATCTCTTACGAGATGGTTCTAGAATGTCCAAAAGATATAAATACCCGTGATTTGGATTCAAGATGGCAGTTTTTGAAAGTTTTTAGTCAGAAAAGTTTTAGATAGTGCAGTCAGAAGAGTTTTTAAGTTTTTTAGTCAGAAGTCAAGCAGTTTATTATGAAAGTTAGTTAGAGTCAGTGAATCAAGTACAAATAGTCCAATAGTTTAATATAGTGAGTTAAATGAAGATTAAAAATTATGCATATAATTTAATGCACATTTATAATTATACACAAATAATTATTGAAGATAAAAAAGGTATATTGGAAGAAATTAAATTATATTATGGTTGGAGATTAGTATAAATGAACTTATAATAATTGGATATTGGTATATTGAAAAGAAGAATAAATATAAATGCTGTTTGCTGGTTTGGTTGGTGGTGTATAGATGCTGTTGAAGAAAAATATATCTTAAATTGGTAGAAGCTGATAATTGGAAAAAGAAATTTCACAAAAACAAGGATAACCGAAGTACGAAGATATTCAGTGGTGATTAGAATATATATAGTGGAAAACAGTTCATTTAGGCATTCAGTGAAAGAAAGGTACAAAATTTTGTTAATATAATTTAGTTAGTGTCATAACAATTTCAATTTTGAAGATAGTTTTGTTTAAATTTTAGATTGTCTATAGAATTTAATTAGTTTTATAAGAATATCAATTTAAAGATAGTTTATTTTAAATTTACATTGACTAGGTTAGATATATATGTGTGTTTCATAATAGTTATAATAAAGATAATTTAAAAAAGTACTTACAAGCTAATTCTTTGAGAACCGCGATAAAAACCCTATATATTATATTATTAAAAATACTCATTGCTCATCATTCAAACAAAAAAAACACATCATAACAATTTGGCACCCAACGCGGTGGCTCTCTATTTAAAAGAATTAGTTTGGGAAGATAAGTGCTCTCATATAATTAAATTAATTATCAGTAGAAAAAAAAATTATAGATTTTATTTTTAATTATATTTGAACAAGTAAAGTCTCAAAATGTCTCAAGGAAAGAAAGGTACAAGAAGCAAAAAGAATGAAGAAGATGTGGAAGTAGAAACACAACCTATACAAGAGGAGAGTTTAGTTCAAGTTCCACAAGATACTGCAGAAATGAATCCAGAAAGAGAGGAAAATGTCAATATGGCAGCTTTGATGTCATTAATGATGCAGATGAACAAGACAATGGAAGAGAATTCAAAAGAAATCAAAGAAGACATGAAAAAAATGGAACAGAAAATGGAAGAGAATACGAAAAAATTGGAAGAGAATTCAAAAGAAGTCAAAGAAGACATGAAAAAAATGGAACAGAAATTGGAAGAGAATTATAGAAAATTAGAAAAGAAAATAGAAGATAATAATAATAAAATTGTAAAACAAATGGATAAAAAACTTGAAGCTGCAGAGAAAAAAGTAGCAAATGAAATAAAAAGTATACGGAATGACTACAAGAAAAGGATAGACAATGAGAGGACAAAAGTAAAGAGGATTATTCAAGATAATAAGATAGATATAGAACAGAAAATAGAGTTACAGAAATGTAACTTAGAAGTAAAAATTAACGAAGACAGGAGAAACACAGAAGAAAAATTAGACGATATACAACAAAATATCCAAATAAATTGTAATCAAATAAGAAATGTGGAACAGAGAATAGATGATATTTCACAAATGAGAGACATAGGGAGACCTTACTTAAATTTAACAAATGAGACTGGGATTAAATTCTCTGGTAATATAAAAAATTTGCATCCTAGAGTATACATAAATAGTTTAAAACATAAATTAAGATTGGTGAATAATATTAATGATATTAAAGATTATATTAGAATGACATTAAATGACAATGCAGCAACTTGGTTTGCTAGTATTGAGAATGATTTAGATAATTTTCAAACATTTGAAAATAAATTTTTAAATTATTATTGGGGTGAACTAGAGCAAGCCAAGTTTAGAGAAATTCTATATTTTGGAAAGTTTAATCAAAATTTAAAATCAAATATGGTAGATTATGCATTGAAATTGATAACAGTTGCAAAATATTTAGAACCACCACTTAGAGAGGATGAAACAGTCTTAAATGTATCTAGACATTTTGATGCTGATGTTGTGCAAACCGTAACTGTACAAAATATTCAAACAATAGATAGTTTTATTAATTTTATTCAAAGAATACAAAGAGGCAATATGACAAGTAATAATAACAACAGAAAAAACAACAATACTTTTCAATATAATAAAAATGATAATCAACAATATAGACAATCATATAACAATAATACTAGGTATGGTGATAATTTACAAAATTTTAATAATACTAACACTAATCCAAATAGACAGAACTTTAATAATAATACTAGTTATAATAGACAAAATTTTAATAATAATACTAATTATAATAGACAACATTTTAATAACAGTACTAATAATAATAGACAAGATTTTAACAATAAAAAAAATACAGAGCGACCTAACTATAACAGACAGGTAAATTGTGTTCGAAGGAATAGAAGCTGCGAAGACAGGGAACGAAATAGTACAAGGCAAGAAAATGTGAGTAGAAGTCATAGTAGGGAAAGACATAGGACATCAGATCCAAGTGGTCAGATACAATCTGACAATTCTAATAATCAAAATTTTGTGCAGTAAACTTTCTGAATTACAAGTTAGGCCATTGCTATTATGAAAAACCTTCTGAATTTATTTCTTTAGATGAAGAGAAAATTATTGAATCTATTAATTTAATTTATATAAATGCTTTGGCCAAAAATAAAATGATTAAGATTATGATAGATACTGGTTCAGAAAGTACTTTAGTCTCGGAGAATTTTATTTTTAATACATTAAAACTATCAGATATAATAAAGATTCCAAAAATTAAAATTATTGGTGCAAATAATAAGAAGTTGGGTGAAATTGATAAACTAGCCAATTTTAAAATTAATATTCTTAATAAAGAAATTAATATGCAAGGATTTATTGTCAAGGATTTATGTGTTGATATATTAATGGGAAATGATGAATTGGAAAAGAAGAAAGTAAAGATAGATTTTGAAGAAAAAATGGTAACTTTGGAAGGGCAAATAATTAAATTTATGCAGAAAGATGAGGTAGAAGAAGGAATAAGAGTTGATAGGATATTATTAAAAGAAAATAATGATGTTTATGAAGAAGAAATGTATTTTGATGATAGGGAATTGTCCCAAAAGAATGTAAAGAATAATTATTGTAGTGAATATTTAAGGAATGGAAATTTTAAGCAGATGGATGCCTACGAGGCGGAGTGCGTAAAATTGGAAGCAAGGAATAATGAGTACATATTGAAGAATAATGTGATTTGTAAAGAAGAAGATATGATGAAAGTTTTAAATTGCCCTGAAGAATATAAATCAATAGTCATTTCCATATTGCAGCAACACAAGGGACTTGTCAATAAAGAAAATAGAATTGCACAAAATTATATCCATAGTATAAAAGTTAAAGAAGAAAAAGATTTTAAAACAAAATCATACCCAATACCATATAAATACAGAGAAGAAGTAAACAAAACAATTAATAATATGTTAGAAGATGGGATCATTGAGAAGGCAGACACACGTTTTATTAACCCCATAGTAGTAGTACGAAAAAGATCAGGTGAAATCAGGTTATGTTTGGATGCAAGGAATATTAACAAGATTACTGAAAAGCAATTTGAAGCACCAATGAGTATAGATGGAATATTAGGAAGAATCACAGGAATGTCTTTTTTCACTAAAATCGATTTACAGCATAGTTTCTGGTTAATACCTCTAGAAAGAAAAAGTAGACAGTATACAGGATTTCAGATAGATGGAGTAGTATATCAATTCAAAGTAGTACCATTTGGACTTCAATCATCTTGCAGTGCTCTATGTAGATGTCTTCATGATATTTTAGATCAATATGAACATTTTGTAATTCACTACATTGATGATATATTAATTTTTTCTAAAACGGCTGAAGATCATGAGAAACACCTAAAAATTATAATAAATAGATTAGACAAAGTTGGACTAAAAATAAATCAAGAAAAATGTACATTTTTTCAAAAAGAAGTAATATATTTAGGTTATAAACTTAATACTAAGGGAATCGAAATGGATCCAGAACGGACACAAGTCATTCAGGAATATAAAACACCACACAATTTAAGAACTTTAAGAGGATTTATTGGAATAATTAATTATTATAAAAGGATGATACCAGATCTAAGTATAAAAGAAATTCCATTACTTGAACTACTGAGAAAAGGTGTAAAATGGAGATGGGATCAGAGAAGAGAACTAGCATTCCAAGAAATTAAAAACATTTTTCTGTCAAATTTGAAAATATACTATCCTGACTACACACAGCCATTCATATTAAGAACAGATGCATTAATAGAGAGATTATCAGGGGTATTATTACAAATACATGATGGGGTCGAATACCCAATACAATTCATTTCAAGAATTACAAAGCCACATGAAAAGGGTTACTCAGTTTCAGAATTAGAACTAGCAAGTATAATACACTGTGTCACAAAATTAAGATTTTATTTGTTGGGTAATGAATTTACAATAGAAACAGATCACCAAGCTTTAACGTCTATATTAAATAACAAATATGGAAACAGTAGAATACATCGGTGGAGTCTAATACTTAGTGAATACTGCTTTGAAATCAAATACATTTCTGGAAAATCCAATATAGTGGCAGATGCTTTATCAAGGTTAGAAAATACACCACAAAAAGGGCAGCGAACAATAAAAATTGGATTAAATCAATTAGTAGACAGTACTGGATTATATTCTAGAGAAGAAATTATAAGAGATCAGATCAATTTGAGTGAAAAACAAAAAGTCCTTAAGAAAGATGGAGTTTATTATAAAATAATAAATGGCATAGAAGTATATGTAATAACTAGAACTTTAGCAAAGAAAATATTGAAAAATTTACATAACAATTATATGCATATTGGTTCAAGAAAGCTATGGATGCTATTTAGGGACAATTATTTTGCAAAGAATGACATAAGTATAGCAAAGGAAATTACTACCCAATGCCCAATATGTCAACTAAACAAAGAAAAGAATTTCAAAAACCAGAACACATATAAATCTAATGTTGTATATGAAAAACTAAATACAGTTTCCATGGATTTTATTTCAAATTTAGTTCTCAGTCCAACAGGAAAAAAGCATATACTAGTGATAGTTGATTTATATACAAAATTTATTAAACTATATCCCTGCTCTAGAACAAATGTTAAAACATTAAAATTATATATTAATCAATTTTTCGAAGAAATAGGACCATTTAGAAATTGCATAATAGATAATGCTACATATTTTAACAACCAAAAATTTCAGACATTTTGTGAGAAAAAGGGAATCAACATTCATTTTACAAGTATCAGACATCCTCAGGCAAATCCTGCAGAAAGATATATTAAAGAAGTTATAAAATATTTAAGGATACTGTGTCAAAATCAACACGAAACTTGGCAGCAACATATACCACAAGTGGAATATTTTTTAAATAATACACATAATTTGAATACAGAGGAAGTACCAGAATATTTAATGTTTGGCCATATAGGAAACAGAAAGTGGATTAGTGAATATAATCAGGATATGTTAGAACAAGTAATGCAGAAAGTGAATAACCGAATTAGGAGGAAAGCTAAAAAATATATCAGAAGACAAAATCGAAATATAAAAAAACCAATCACATTTCAAAAAGGAGACCTAGTGTTAATTCGTTCACTTAGAAAAAGTAATGTTAAAGAAAACCGTTGTAAGAAATTACAACCAATGTTTGAAGGTCCATATACAATTGAAAATCAGAATGGACTAAATAGTTATGTGTTAATAGATGCAGAAAACAGACTAAGAGGCATATTTCATATCAACGACATTTTTCAATATCATGAAGAGATTGAATAATGATTTCTATACCTTTAACACAAATATAATAACACTAATAACTTACTGATAGATCCATTTCATAGATAGATGGTAGATTTCTTTGTTGTGAATAAATTTGACATCATACTTGTTGAATTTTGTACATATGGAAATTGTTTGGTACCCTAAAAATCATAATTTGGGGTTAGATACTATAATTGCTATAAAAATGTCTTTCTAATATAATAAAGTGGAAAAACTTACCAATTTATATTGATGAAAGTTATTTTGAATGGAAATAATTCCTAGAATTTGTCTATAAATAAACAGAACACCATATCTATTATATTTTTAATTAAGGTTATATTTACTCTCTGATATCGCATCCATTGCTCCATTTGACATGACAGTTTGACCATAGAATAGCCGAACTGTGCTCCGTTGTTCTCTGTTTTGACATAGACAGCGAACAGGGATGTATTTAACACATTTTAAATAAAAAAAAATTGAATTATTAATTTATTAAATTTAATAAGATATGAGAAAATTAATATTTAAAAAAATAATAAGTAAATTATTTATTTTAAATATTATTTTTGGGGTATTGTGACGATTGGGGTTTATAGAAAATAATTTATAAGTTATATACTACATAATATTAGATATTTGGTTGTTTTAAATAAGTTATATACTAGAGAATTTAATAAAAATATATTTATGTGAGGGCATTTTTAATAAATTAGCATATAGGTAATAATTGTAAAAAGTTGTATTTAGTAATTTTAATGTTGTAAATAGATTTAAGTGAGCCATGTGCTTAGGCAACCTAAAATACTCTCGGAGATTGACAGATATTTATACTCTGAAGTGACGTTTAAGAATATTTACGAATATAAGTGGGTTATAATAATATATTGTTTGAAATGTGTATTTTATTAAATTAGAATGTTAAGTTACTAATTTAATTATATATTCTGATCTGAAAAGCCTAAATGTAAACAAAATTAATAATAGAAAAGAATGGAATTCTCTGGATCTCCGGAGATGGCCATGTTTGCGAAATGGTTTGTTCCAGAAAATTCATACAAGTATGAAATAGAACAAATTGGAACATGATCTCTTACGAGATGGTTCTAGAATGTCCAAAAGATATAAATACCCGTGATTTGGATTCAAGATGGCAGTTTTTGAAAGTTTTTAGTCAGAAAAGTTTTAGATAGTGCAGTCAGAAGAGTTTTTAAGTTTTTTAGTCAGAAGTCAAGCAGTTTATTATGAAAGTTAGTTAGAGTCAGTGAATCAAGTACAAATAGTCCAATAGTTTAATATAGTGAGTTAAATGAAGATTAAAAATTATGCATATAATTTAATGCACATTTATAATTATACACAAATAATTATTGAAGATAAAAAAGGTATATTGGAAGAAATTAAATTATATTATGGTTGGAGATTAGTATAAATCAACTTATAATAATTGGATATTGGTATATTGAAAAGAAGAATAAATATAAATGCTGTTTGCTGGTTTGGTTGGTGGTGTATAGATGCTGTTGAAGAAAAATATATCTTAAATTGGTAGAAGCTGATAATTGGAAAAAGAAATTTCACAAAAACAAGGATAACCGAAGTACGAAGATATTCAGTGGTGATTAGAATATATATAGTGGAAAACAGTTCATTTAGGCATTCAGTGAAAGAAAGGTACAAAATTTTGTTAATATAATTTAGTTAGTGTCATAACAATTTCAATTTTGAAGATAGTTTTGTTTAAATTTTAGATTGTCTATAGAATTTAATTAGTTTTATAAGAATATCAATTTAAAGATAGTTTATTTTAAATTTACATTGACTAGGTTAGATATATATGTGTGTTTCATAATAGTTATAATAAAGATAATTTAAAAAAGTACTTACAAGCTAATTCTTTGAGAACCGCGATAAAAACCCTATATATTATATTATTAAAAATACTCATTGCTCATCATTCAAACAAAAAAAACACATCATAACAATATATATATATATATATATATATATATATATATATATATATATATATATATATATACAAAAATATGTATAACAGTATTATTCTTTTTTTACTATTAGACAACACACACGAAGCAACACTTCTCAATACGTAAACAAACTTCAGTTTTTATAGATTGACAGATAAACTATTTAGAACATGGCGGAGTCTTACAGAAATTTGGATTGCGAAAAAGCCCTTCGTTTCGCTGTTTGTTGAGTGGTCTATTCTGTGGTAAAACAAACAGAAAAATAAAAAATTTATACTAGGATTCGATTCGTAATGATTCTCAAAAGTAAAAATTCATCATAAATGTCAAAAGTCAGGACAGCCGGAGTGTGACGTCACGGCTGCCATATTATTAATATTATCACTTTCTAAACAAAGCTAGAAAAGCCAGGGTTTGCCCAATCTCAAGACTTTTAATTTCCTTTTAAGTTGAAATTTCACTTCCTCTGGTGCTTTTTCTGCTTAAATATAGCGTTTTTTACGATAATACCATCATAATTCGATCTTATATTTATATGAAATATAATTTGTTAGTGATAATCGTAAGCAAAGTCTAGGAACTTATGTGAACCATTGTATTTTGTATAATAAAAATGATAATGTGCTATGCCCCGGATTGTAAACTCTATAGTGAAAGAGAAATATGTAGATTTTTTATGTTTCCAAAGGAATCCGACTGAAAAGAAGAGGTTTATCACATTATTAAATTAAGAAAATATAGTGAAGAAAAAGAACTTAATTTATTAGTTTATTATTGATTTAGAAATGGAAAGACAGTGAACCATCTGTTCATTCCTTGGTTTGCTCGTACTACTTTGTGAATTGTGACCGACAAAATCGCCCAACAATTTGCGAGCATAACAAAGCCAAACGGTTTTTTTATGGACAATCAACCCTTACATCTAAATCAAGAAGAGCAAAGTAAGTAGTTTTACATAATGACGGTATTATATTTTTGTTTCGATACAGGGCAGCGACAAGCCGCTTATACGTATTTCGACCTCTTTAGGTCTCCTCAGAACAGTATAGCAACTGCTCTGAACCAAAACAAAGTAGTTTTACTTTTATTGAGATATCCATTTTAATCTATTTAAATATAAAATGTGGAAACTAAAACTTCAGTCAGTACTTTCCAGGAGTCTTTACCAGGACACGGTACCTTCACGTCGACCTACTTCCCCAGTAAGTAGTAAAGAAGAAAATAAATCCAGCACATTCAGTAAAGCTACTTAGTTTCCTTAGGTTGCAACGATGGAAGCTGAAAATTACTTTTTGAAGAAAGAACTTGAGGAAAAAGTGGAGAGTGTAAAGAAGTTGTCTTCTTGTTTTTCATTTCGATGTATTCAAAGTAGCGATAAAAAATTTGTGCTTTACACTGTCTTACCCTGCAAATATGTATTTATGTGTTTATATGAGTTAATGGACTTATATCAATTAAATTATTATCAAGGTTGGGCTGTCGTCAATATACCTAAAATTGATCAGTCACTAATTACATTGATGAAATTAAAATTAAATCTTGAAAATGAAGATTTAGGCAATAGATTTAAAATTTCATGTAACACAGTAGTTAATATTTTCTACACCTAGCTGTATGTCCTACATGAAATATTATTTAAAAATGTTATGAAGAAAATTCACCGCAGTAATTAAAATAAATTATGTATGCCAACATGTTTCAACAATTCTACAAATTGTAGAATAATAAACATAGAAATACTTTAAAAGGTCTAATTGGAGTGGCTCCCAATGGAGTAGTTACTTATGCAATCAAATTATATCCAGGTTCAGTATCTGACAAGAAAATAGTAAAAAAATGTAGTATATTAGAGCAGATGGTATGGGGTGACTTAATAATTGCTAAATAAATAAATTAATAGATAAAGGATTTTTAATTTCTGATTTGCTTCCTCCAGATGTAAGTTTAAATATACCACCTTTTTTAACAACTGCTCAATTTACACCACAACGGTTAATTTAAACCAAAACATTTACTAAAGCAAAAATTCATGTAGAAAGCAATATAAGGCGCATTAAATGCTACACAGTTTTAAGTGTTGTACCTTCCAGTCCAGTACCACATTCTTCATTTGTATACCAAATCTGTGCAACATTAATAAATTTTCAATATCCTCTCATTCGGGAAGGTAAAGATTTAAACAGTAAAGAAAATGAATGTTATTTTCTAATAATCAATCCTATGTTGTACACCAGCGTTTCTTATCCTTTTCAGTCCCCGGACCTATAGAGAATCAAGCAAAATTTCAAGGACCCCTTTAATAAAAAACACAATTAAATTAGGACAATTTATTGAAGTACTGAAAAAATTATCATTTTTATGAAAATAAAAAATATTGTATTAATGTGAAGGCTGGTGCTGTTTCTTGCTACTAATTTTTTATTTTTTTTTATTTAAAGAAACAAAGTCGCATCCAACCAAAGGTTATCAGCGATATTCCTGTAACATTTGTAATAATATTTAATTTAACATTTGTAACAATCAATCATTGTAACAATTAATTACAATTTGTGAACAATTGAACATTTGTAACAATTAATTAAGTTAAATTTTGTGTAACATATTTATACATTTTAAGTAACCTAATAAATTGTTCGGAACTAAACTTTTGTTGAGGAGTGCTTTCAGGTTATTTGGCAAATTGTAAGACTGTCTTTGATTTACATCTTTAGACAGTCTATCAAGAAGTGCTTTATACTGTCTACTGTATTGCATATTTTGCATTTTGGAGGTTTACTATTTGAGAAGAGATAGGCATGAGTATACACCAGTGTTCAAGTCGTAGACGTGTAATAATAGTTTGGCATCTTCTACTTCTGGCTGTAGACTGTACTTTTAATGGTTCTGAGCTTCGAACTAGAGCCATTCCACTCCGGATTTCACGCACTTAACACCTTATTTTTGAAATAAACTTTTAGATCGCCTGCGATACTCCGACACTCTGTTTCTGATGCGTCACTGGTGATAGCGTTACGCGCACTAGTATCTGCTTCTTCATTCCCTTCTATGCCTATATGAAATGGTATCCATAGGAAGTAGACTCGTTATCCTGTCTTTGCGAAAACAGTCATATTGGTTGGAGTTATATTTTTTTGGGGGATTCAGATTAGTTTCCTGTAGGCATATTACATCAGGAGATTGTTCACTAATTAAATGATGGAGCATAGCAAGGCGATGGAAAAAACCATCAATATTCCACTGAAGTAGAGACTTGAATTTAATGTTGGCTTAACTGAGATATGTCACTTTCTGCTTCCGATGCTTCACTGTTAAGATAATTATGGATTTTTCCCTTATGGACGTGAATTTACGTTTTATGGATCTTTCCTTTAAATGGGGATAAACTTGACTAAGCATATGGGACAAAGCTGGTAGGTCTGTGGTATATTCTTAAATTGTATTATAGGATCTGTTGACCCCGTGATATTCATTAGGAGCATGTTAAGTTGATCAACGGTTAGAGGGAAAGGTAGAGGGTGATTTTCTGTGAAGTTTTTAGCAGGGTCAAGTAAGAGAGAAAATAAGCATTCAGAAGTGCTTGCTGAACTAATTTTAGCTTTTTTAGATTTTGCTTGAACTTTAGGTAGTGTAAAAATGTTACATTCTTTTGAAGATGGATCTGCTTCAGGTGAAATAATTTCATCAAAGTTTCTTTTTGGTTGATTAATTATGTGACTGTCCTTATTTGATGCATCTACTTTGTTCGGTATCTCCGGGATATTAGAAATAGACATTTGTTCACACTGAGAAGGGTTTGTGTCATTGGATACTTGCAAGGATATATTTGTTGCGCTGGATACCGATGCTTCATTGTTTTGGTTGGGGTTTAGTTGAGCTAGTGGTTCGGAGCACTGTAAAGCGATGTATCCTGGCTTCTTGTATCTAAAGCAAACTAAACTGTTTTGAGAAATGAATATTCTATATGTCGTGTTGTCAAAAAAAAGAGTAAATGACTCTGGTAGTGTTAGATTGTGAGGACTGATATAGATTTGTCTTCGAAAACTAAGGATGTGATTTTTTGTAACTCAATGATTAGCAAGTCGTGCGGTATTGAAGGACATACGCCGGAGAGCACAAGTCGCTCCGCTGGTGTAACTAACCTTCTTGCTCTGACAATTTCACCTTGTATTTCTATTTGACCATGATTATTCATAAAATCGTCCACTATTTGTTTATTGGATAAATACATACATATGCGATTATTAGATAATCTAGAAGAGATTATATTTTTCGGTTGAATTATATTTCCAAGTGGGAGAATGTAGTCTCGAAGTTTCGTGTTTTCTAAGATACTAAAGATAATTGCCCAAATGTGTGGCCAAACTGCCACACATTTATCCCACGGTATTTCATGAGTGGAAACAAAGTCGTTCAATATTTCAAATATCGTCTCACCTGTAGTTTGCGAAGGCAGACGCCTTTAAAACAAAAAATCCTTAATTATGCCGTCGTTATATTCGTAGTGAACAAATATGCAAGCAAATAGGCGTCATTGCTAATATCTGTACTCTCATCTAATTGCAAAGCATAAAATCTGCTCGCTTTAATATTTAAAATCACTTGCTCTCTAATACTTCCTGATATGTCATTAATTATGTTCCAATTCTGTCCAATTCTTTTGAAGCTTTTTCTCCCAACATAGCGGAAACCATAATTTTAACGCATATTACATGGTAGTATTAATTCTTCTGCAATGGTGTGAGGCTTACCACTTTTTGCAACTAATGGGGATACTTTGTAAGACGCTAATACAGCGAAGCGATTTCTCACGAAGGTCTTGGTGTTTTGTTTCTAAATGACGTTGGAGTTTGGCCGGTTTCATTGACTCACTCGACAAAACTTCATAGCATATGACGCACTGAGGTCTTTCTTCATCGTTTAAATTGATACATGTAAAACCGAAAGCTAAGTAATCGTCACAAACCTGACGACGTTTAACCTTTGAAGTCGATGGTCTTTCATTTGCTTCGGAATCGTTTGGCTTTAACCAGCGTTTCATTGTCACAATCACACTAAAAACGTAATACTTAGCTATAAAGTTATCTACACTTCAACGTAACACAGTGCAAAACAATGCATGTAAACAAAACATACGACAAATAAAATGAGTATAAACAATAATTTCAATCCTTAAACTAAAAAGAACAGATAACGGGACCATTGACTAATTGACTGGACAATTCGAATGTATATAATTTTACAGTTTTGTAGCGTAATGGTTTCGCCGTTCTGAGAAACTGAAGTCAGCGTTTGAACGATCTTTTACGCTTCATGCATTAATTTGACCGAGCAAAGTGTCGCGATCACACAGTTCGTTTCGTAAACACTAGACAGCGTCATTCATAGGCATGATTCATAGGATCATTCGAACGATAGGGTCACAGAATGATTGTATCAATCACGGGTCTTCGAAAAGATTCGATCTTTGTGAACGGATCGTTTGTGACCTTTTCATCACTATTAGCGCGCTTTGTATGTTGTTTTTTTGGAGTGATCGCTGACATTTATTTATTAATTTGAAAGTCCATAGATAAGAGCGCTGACCCTCTAACACATGCTCGCGGACCCCTAGGGGTCCAGGGATCACAGGTCAAGAAACGCTGTTGTACACAATCATGGAACACGTAGAATCACAAATATCCTTTTGAGGGTCTCATATAAGGCGAGAAAGTTGAGAAACAAGAAGACAATTTCCCTCAATTTTGATAGACAGATTGAGGAATCCCCTGATGTTACAGGCCAACCTATAGTTCTGTTATACGATTATTTTTTATTGCCTGTCTTAACAAAAGAAATTCAAGGGTTTTATTTGATTAAAACATATATCCTAATAATATGCAACATCGACAAAGCTTTTATTAAAATTGGAAAAGCTTGAAGGTCAATGTATCGAACGACCATTTTGAATTTAAACAAAAATATTTTAACGTCAAGACAATTTTTTCATCAATATATTATAATCGCTAGAAGTTTAATCTGTGGAATAGTAGACGTTTTTCAGTATCCATTAAATAATGAATCATATATCTTTGACCGTGGTGAGAAAGCACATAAGTCATTTTGCCTAGTTTTGCAGTAGAAGCGATTTAATATTCACCGGTTACCTCTAAATCCGTTTTATAGCCCAAAATTACGTGTTACTTTTTTTGGTTTTAATTGTTGTTTTTATAATTATCTATATAGATGTCTTATACTAATATAGACTATTCTCCAAATTTTCCACCACCCATGAAATAAAAAATATGTCAAAAATGAAATTCGTGACTAAAAAAAATAAATCTAAAAAAAAGAATGAACCACTTAAACATAATAACTATTTAATCAATATCTTCGTCGATACCTGAATAGTCCAGCAACGCTGTTTCGATCGATGAAAGATTTTCATAGAACCCATGAAAAGTTGTAGGGATTAAGGGAAGCAAATCAAGAAGATCCTTCTTTTTTTCTTTATTTATTGGCACATCCGCCTTATATTTCAACGGGGGAACTAAATTTCCCAACCCATTTCGTCTAATAAAAGAAATTTCCTTAAATGGCTTCTCTGCATTTAAGGATTTTTTGAAAAATATTTTCCCATTATCCCATTTTATATAATTTAGCCATTGCACGTCATGCCAGCGAAAAGATTCTCCTTGATCGTCTTTTTTTCTAGACACCAATGGCCCCTTTAACTTGTCGTATTTATGGCAAATATCCGTTTGAGGCTTTTTAAACGACAGATTCAATTTATGAAATTTAGATCTATAATATGGATACGACACAAAAATTTGGTATGATTCCTTCTATAGGGAATACATTGCTTCTAGGGTCAAATCTGATGGTAGAAATCTTTTATTTGTTTGGATGCGTGAGTAGTGGCTTTCGTAACTCAGGAAACTCAAAATATGCTTATCGAGTTCTTCTAATTTTTCTTCAGACCACTTGTTTGGTGGAATATTCTTTCATTGGGCAGAATCAGTCTTTGTTTCCGCAGGTTATGCTCTTTTTATTAAAGCGATAACTTTTATGAAATTGTCTGTTTCATTGAAAGTCAAAAGAAAGCATTTACGGCAAACAGAAATATGGCTACCATTTATTCATAAAAAATATTTGTAGATTTTGAGGCAAAATTTTTCTTTGTCTGGATGGTCTATATGAGGCCTCTGCGATTTTTTGTGATGTATGGTGAAAAGACTGGCTATATAAGCTTCTCTCTTGTCGTAACTTCCCAAACTCCAATATTCGGGAAAAACTTTTTTCAGCTGATTTCCAGTGATTTTTGTTTTGCACTTTGCTCGGCATAGTGGCAGAGGTTGAAATGGTCTTTCTGGAATTATTTTACCATTTTTTGTAATATATGACTTCCCGAATTACTTTTTTTTTTCGTAATTATCTAGCCTTTCTTGGGTCCGGTGGTTTTTGCAGCTTTTGACGTGATTTTTACGCTCTAAGTAAAATTGCTTGTAGTATTATTATTTTGTCATCAAAACAGAATTGCTTTTAGGAATGTATCTGCTATCAACTCATCATCAACAGACACTTTAAACAAAAAACTTCTGGACATGTGTTATTCGCAATATCAAACTAAACTGAACTGTTTTAGGCTAAATTATTTTCTGCATGTAATGTTTCATTAACGCCTAGTAACATAAGTCACCGACGGGACAACAAGAGACAGCAAGTTCCAACTGGCTCTCTTCACATAAGTCGACTTAAGTGTTTATTCACAAACTCAAGTCGGTATTTTCTCAGTATGGTTATTATGCACACTTCGCAATAACAGCTGTAAAAATGCATAGTAGACTAAAGTGCTTAGAGCCGATGATAGTATTACAAATCACCTACACATTTTTATCAAAAAAAAAAAATTCGGAAAATTTGACTTATGAGCTTACTCACCTCAGTCACAGATATGTTACCGTCAATACTCAAAATTGGCAATCTTAACTTTAACAATTATAGGAACATTTTAACATAAAGGAACTTCGTTAGTAAAGTACTACTAGAAGTAAAGTAGTAATAAAGTACTTCATTAGTCTAGTTTTTCTTAGGTTTGTAACGATTTTAAACCTTTCACATAACAGTACTTTTTTTCTTCTCTTAATTTAGTTCGTTTTGATGTTTGCAAAATAAGCAAAATGCAGTATCAAAAGTCGATAAAAAAATTCTAATAATTGGTAGACACTTTACCTGTTTCGACGCCGTACTATCAAGGCTACTTTGACTGGATACGCTAGGGGTTCTGCATAGTAGCGGCTGTCCAGTAGGATATGACTTGGACTGGTGTTGTAGTGCTGGGGGAGGTACATGCGCTGAGCATACTTCTAAAGGTGTCTTCAATATTTCTGCTGTCAGATCTTGTGCGGACGAGTTCTGAGGTGGTTGGACGTTTAATTGTTCCTTTTCTATATTAAATTCCTGAGAACAATAAGTTATTCAGTATGTTGTTCAGATTCTAATAAAATTCGAATCTTAAATTTTATGCACGTAAAATTAAAAAATTAAACCTTAGGAAAATAGGTTTATTAAATACGACGTTTTAAAGCATATTATCAATAAATAAAATATATCGTGGGCAATGGAAACAAAAAAAATGTTAGTTTGTAACTTGTAATATTCGCTGAATATTACAAGTTAAACATTGTTGTAAATAGGACCTAAGGTTAATGTAAAAGAACATCCCAGAGGTACTTTTCAGTGCGTCATTAATTATGACGTCATAGAATGAATTAGGTGTGTCGAGAATTATTTCATATAATTATTGAAGAATCTGACAGATGCCAGGATCGTACTTAGCCACAGGTGAAAAGCTTGTGGAATTACTAGTATTTTTATTGTAAGGTCATCTGAGTAGATTCGATTATTACAAAATATGTTAAGATATATTTTTTTGTAATGGGGGTAATCCAATATTAATAAAAATTAAAAGTAAACAATATTGTTTATTAAATTTATAAATATGAAAACATTTCAAATTGACGACAAAATGATTCATTTATTGAATTTTTGTATCTTCTTCTCAAGGGGCTATCTGCGCGTCGAAATTTGGCAATCATCACAGCGATTTTTAATTTTGAGTTCACAACTAGAATCAGCTTTTTTTTGGATTCCTTCATTTGCTAATCGCCTTATAGTTGGCAAAGAAATATCTAACGCCTCAGCAACACGCTGAAATAAACAGTAAATAAAACACTTTTATTTTCAGGGTAATTTTCAACTAACTTCACGAACAGCAGAAATTGGTAATAATGTTTGTCCAGCTTTCTTTTCCAATTGAAAATATCTAAGCAATCTTGCTTGTTCTTTTTTCGTATCTCTTGTCATCTTGGCCCTACACAAATACAAATAAACATCCAATATTTACAAATACTGACGTGAACGACAGCCGTCCTTTGCTGTTCAACACTTCGAGAGAATGGCCAGCATGGACGAAGTTTTACGTCAACTGTCATTAATAGGCGTATTTGATTGGCTAGAGAAAGCGCGCATCTAAATTTAATATAAACGAATCAAACGTAGGTTAGGAAAGAACCGCTTATGTATGTAAGCTTATTCTAAGGCTGTAATATAGTTCTGTTTAATCACGGAACTACCGCTTTTTCGGTCACATCCAACTTAATGCATTAGAAAGAAATCGAAAAACTGTGACGCACTGAAAAGTACCTCTGGGATGTTCTTTAAAAGTAAATGCTGTTGGGGACGAAGATCATTTCGCTCTGACTAAAGAGTTGTGTATAACTACCATTTGAGCAAAAAAAAAAAAAAATTCAGGAAAAAAATATCAAACAAAGAATTTACGTTACAGACCCCTATTTTTAACAAAGTTTTCTGAATATATTGGAAAGTGTTACATCTACGACAAAATGAGTAAATGTCGGGTTGTATGAAATTTAATTTTATTTCAAAATTTCGTTGTGTAATTAGTAAATAATGTTTTTTTAACGAGTAGAAATGAGAATTCGCGAAAAAAAGAATGAAAAATTTATAAAAAAAAGAAACGGATTAAAATAACGCTTGCCGCTTGGAGGCATAAGGTACCGGTGTAGCGTTTTCTGAAGAATATGGAAATAATGTAGAAAAGCAGAGGAAGGCATACTACACAAAAACGATAAAGTAACAGATGAACGTTTACACGATGTAAACTTAAGACAGCAGAAAGAATATCGTTCTGTTTTTAAATAACTAACGAAGAATATACCATTTTTGCCTATTAGATTTTCGAAGGTTAATAGACCAGTCTGGTTAAAAAAAAATGTGGAAAAATGTTTCGCAGATATCTGAAGCTTTTAAGACATAGGTGGGGGATACTAGATGATGAATTGATGAAAAGATACTCCTAGTTTTACCTTGCGTTTTTTTTAAGCAATAATTTATGGTCACAATTTGATTTTTTGTCTATAAATTTTTTCCCTTATATTTTAAATAAACAATATTTATGTCATTTTTTTATGTCAAGAATATCTTTATTTTCCCGTTTTTTTAATTAAAATTGATACATAATTTACAGAGATATTTGCAAAAAAGCAGTTTTTTTGCACTAATTTATAAATTTTATTAATTTTTTTATTAACAAAACAAAATGCTCTTAATATATTTAAACATCAAGGAATTACCATCTTTTAGATTTGTGCGAAATTTCCCCCCGATCAGTCAAATATTTTATAAGTTATTTAATTTGTTTATCCCTGAGGCTAATTATTTAAACTATTGAGCTTGCCCTATACATGATGCTAGACACATTCAGCAAATTTCATAGGATTCTTTAAGACTTAGACTATCTCAGAAGTTAAATGCATATTGAGTTTTCATCGAAATTATTTACAAAATAAACGTTTGAAAAAGGGGTATGTTTTTTACTTATAAACAATTGTAACAACTTCTATATTTTTCAAGCTACAGACTTGTACGTACAACCATTGGACAGCTGGTAAAAAAGCTCACATTAAAAAATAAAAAATCATCTATGACCAATAGGAACGAAGTTAGTGACTATTTTTTATAAAATCATATCTCCATTGTTTATAAAAATTAAGAAGTAAAATTTGTACAAATTTTGAATAAAAATCTAAACTTTATATATAAAATTTATCTAATTTTTCGAAAAGACGGTACTTTCGAAAGATCGACATAGGAAAGTGGAGAGGATATCTGTTTCAGCTCCGTTTTTTTTCGGCATCGGAACTTCAAATTGCAACACGTAGGAAAAATTTGCATTATGTCGGCTTCCTTTGCAGCTGCAAGCCTCTTTTTTTTATTCTGGGGTAGCTCGTCGAAATATAAATAACTACATAGTTTTCACTGGCCGGAAAATATGGGAAAACTCGGAAAAATTGAGTCCATTTGAAATTCACCCTAAATACTTACTTTTTTTTATTTGCTCGAATAGTCTGTCGCAGTATTAATAATGATAACATAATTTTCACCCCCCATAAATCTCGGAAAATCCCGGAAAATCAACATATGTTTTTTCATTTTATATCAGTGATATAATAATCCTTATATATTTTATAAATTAAATTTCAGGTAATTTTTTACACATTATATTATTATATTCCTTATATTAATTATAATTGTTTGTATTTTTATAATTAACAATATTGATTTTTATTCTATTTTTCTTACAAATATGATATACAATATTAATCTAATCTGCCTTACTGCTTTGATAAAATAAGTCGATTTTTTCATCACTTGCCTTATTAAATTTTGTAATGTTTATTGAACTTTACTTTTTTTATTTTCTTTACATACATTGGTTTAAAAATTAAAATTTGGATCATTTATTCGACTTCACTGTCAGGTCTGAACCTTTTTGTTGCAGGTTGTTTGTCTTCACTTATTAACTCAGTCTTTCCATACATTAACATATTAATGGGCGATCTTAATGCCAAGGTGGGTCAAGGTAAGGTAGGAGAACAAGAAGCAAAATATGGGCTTGGAAACTGAAATGACAGAGGAGATCGATTGATTTAATTTTGCCAAAGTGAAGACTTCGTAATAACAAACACCTTTTTCAAATTACCTCCTCGACGGTTATATACATGGACATCTCCACAACATACCAAAGAAAAAATAGTGAGAAATCAAATAGACTACATTATGATAGCAAGGAGGTATCATAATGCTGTTAAATGTACTAAGACGTACCCAGGAGCTGATATAGGCTCAGATCATAACCCGGTAGTTACTGTGATAGAGGCGAGACCAAAAAAGATTAGAAGACCACACAGAAAGGCACTAGATTTAAATAAACTTAGAAACAAAAATATACGACAAGAAACAGGAGAAGAAATAAATGAAAACCTCAGTTCAGTGCAGCAACAAATTAACGATACAAACAACGTTAACCAAAAATTAAAGTACATAAATACAGCTATACAAACAGCAGGAAAGAAACATCTTACAAAAACAACAACAAAGAATAAGGGGTGGATGACACAAGATATACTAGACTTGATGAAACAAAGAAGAAAGATTACCCAGACAAATACAAAGAAATAAATAAACACATAAAAAAGAGAATAAAAGAAGCCAAAGAGGAGTGGATTAAAGAACAATGTGAAGAAATGGAAACCTATGAGAAAAAGTACGATGCGTTCAATATGTACAAAAAAGTAAAAGAGATAACAGGAAGCATAAAGAAATGCCAAATAGGTAAACTTAAAGACAAAGATAGAAATCTTATTGTAGATCTAGAGAATAAAATAAAAATATGGACAGACCACCTGAATGAATTATTTGAAGACGATAGAAACAACTTACCTCAGATAATCAATGCAACTGGGCAAGATATATTGAAAGAAGAAGTAGAATACGCAATAAGAAACGCTAAACGGAGAAGCAAATGGACCTGATGAAATTCCTACAGAACTGTTGAAGCTTTTGAATGATAAATCCGTAACCATAATATTAAATTTTGCAGAGAGGAGCTATAACAGTTTCCCCTCCACTTTCCTATGTCGATCTTTCGAAAGTAACTTCGTTTCGAAAGGTTTTAAGTTTCGAAAAATTGGATGAATTTTATAGTTATAAAATTCAATATAAAGTTTAGATTTTCATTCAAAATTTGTGCAAATTTTACTTCTTAATGTTTATAAACAATGGAGATATAATTAAGAAAAAAATTGTCGCTAACTTCGTTCCTATTGTTTATAGAAGGTTTATTTTTTTGTTAAATGTGAGTTTTTTTACTAGCTATCTAATGGTTGTACGTACGAGTCTGTAGCTTGAAAAATATAGAAGTTGTTACAATTGTTTATAAGTAAAAAACATACCCCTTTTTCAAACGTTTATTTTGTAAATAATTTCGATGAAAACTCAATATTCATGTAACTTCTGAGATAGTATAAGTCTTAAAGAATCCTATGAAATTTGTTAAATGTGTCTAGCATCATTCATAGGGCAAGTTCAATGGTTTAAATAATTAGTCCCAGGGATAAACAAATTAAATAACTTTTAAACTATTTGACCGATCGGGGGGAAATTTCGCACAAATTTAAAGGACGGTAATTCCATAATGTTGAAATGTATTAACAACATTTTATTTTGTTAATAAAAAAATTAATTAAATTTATAAATTAGTGCAAAAAAACTGCTTTTTTGCAAATATCTCCGTAAATTATTTATCAATTTTAATTGAAAAAACGGGAAAATAAAGATATTCTTGATACAAAAAAAATGGTATAAATATTGTTTATTTAAATTATAAGGGAAAAAACTTATAAATAAAAAATCAAATTCTGACCATAAATTATTGTTTAAAAAACACGCAAGGTAAAAATAGGAGTATCTTTTTATCTATTCGTCATCTGGTAACCCCCACCTATGTCTTAAAAGCTTCAGATATCTGCGAAACATTTTGCCGTGAAATCGATGATTTTTGTATAACCAGACTGGGCTATAAATAATTAAAAATATTTGGCTAGACAACTAAATGTAAGCTGGACCTTTGTTGTACTAAAAATAATTTAAATATTGCAATTATTTTTAAAAATTTGAGAAAATCTCAACTTATCATAGAATCTACCCATACATCATGCTCCCAAAGCTTGTGTTTTTATTCGTATTCCATATGTTTATTATTTGTAAAAGAGAAAATGTTCATTTACGCAAAAACGTCACGTTCGCTGAGTGGTATTTATCTATATTAATATGAATTAGCCGTCACTCCATAATGGCCGCTTTCAACACTTCAACGGTTTGACGCCATTCAGAATAAAACAGAATATTTTATGAGAACATTTCCGGATTTCAAACCAGAGCATTGGCTCCGGGCTGTCCTTAATTTCGTAATTGAGAGGGATCATCCGAACGAGTCCTAGGCACTAGTTTAATTACATTTGGATGAGCAAATGCGTTATATCGAAATGTTCTCTCTGAAATATTTAATTTTCTTTTGAACCTTTTTGCAAAAACATCATTATGATATATGCAATTTACATATTATATTGCAACACACGATGTACAATATATTATATATATATATATATATATATATATATATATATTTAGCAGATCGCATAATCAATTATTTGAGGTTCATTCGACTTCGAGCGTTCAACGAAGCAACACGCTAGATTATGGCGCAGTTGCTTATAATTCAGCCAAAGCATCAATACTTAAATTACTAGACCCAATACACAATACAGCAATAAGCATAGCACTGGTAGCTCATCATACTAGCCCAATTGAAAGTTTATATTGTGAATCAGGTGAACCTTCCCTTCAACTAAGAAGAAACTACCTCAGCCTTGTGTATGCTGCTAAATTGTCAGCCAATCCACATATACCGACATTTAAAAACACGTTTGCTGACAGATTCACATCGACATTTACCACCTCACAATGATTAAGTCCCCTGTTTTATACAGCTGCCTATTTGCGATACAAGTCTTACTATCAATAACAAATATGACACACCACGTAGTATATTTAAAAAGAAAGCAGCAGAGAAATTAAACTGCTCTCATAACTCCCTCATTTTTACAGACGCGTCTAAATCTGACAATGGGGTAGGGGCTTCTTTTTCAACTTTACACCAAGACTACTCCTTCTCACTTTCCCTACGAGCAACCATATTTTCCGCAGAACTTCTTGCTATTTTGCAAGCAATAAAATTTGTAAATAATAAAAACATACAAAACTCTTTATTAATAACTGACTCTTTAAGTGCTCTCAGCTCTATGAAACAGTTATACACAAACCATCCCATTCTATTGCTTATAAAGTCAGAACTAATGAGATGTCAAGAAAACGACCGATTTGTTAAATTCCTTTGGGTTCCGTCACACTGTGGTATAACTGGAAACGAAAAAGCTGATCAGTTGGCCAGGGAAGCAGCAAAAAATCCGCAATCAACATTATTCACTAAATGCGTTTATAGCGACCTGAAGCAATATTTTAGAAACAAAATAAGCGAGGAATGGCAACTACACTGGAACAATTCAGAGACATCCATGAAAAACATTAAGCAAGAGGTAGCTGTATACAAACTCCCATTCAAGCGACGAGACCAAGTATGCATCTCTAGATTACGTATAGGCCATATGAAGTTAACATACGATTACCTTCTAAGTAAAGAACAAATTCCCATATGCTACAGTTGTGATTGTGTAACTTCAGTGGACCATGTGCTAATGGACTGCCCTTTGTACACCTTAAAATGACTTCAAGCTGGATTACCCACTTCATCCAAAGAGTGCTTAAACGGCTTCAATAATGACAAAACTATAAACTTTTTACAAAATGCAAGACTACTTCACAAAATATAGTGTAACATATTAACATTTATGGAATTTATTGTACCATGCTAATAACCCCTAGTGGTTGAAGCAATTTTGTAAATAAAAAAAAATTATTTGAGGTTTTGGTATTAAGATGTATTCAAATTTTAACATTTCATCAAATCTGATAAAACCGTTTAAAAGTAGACTTATTTTTAGCTTATAAACAATTACAATAACTTTGACAATTTTTATGCCACATGCTTGTAGGTAGGCTCACTCAAGAGCTGGTAAAAATCGCCTATTTAAAAGAAAAAATAATTTTCCATGACCAGTAAAAACCAAGATGGCATTTTTTTAATAAATCATATTTCTATTCTTTAATAACTTTAAAAGCTGAAACTTAAACAGATTATAAATGAGGATCTATTTTTTATGATGTAATTTATGGATTCTGTAAGTAGTAAAAGAATACATAAAGTTATGATCCGTTAAAGTGATGGTACTTGTGAAACACCGCCAAGAAATGTGAAGGTGAGAACTGTTCGAGCATCTGCAGCACGTACAACTTTCTTTTAACTGGGGTAGCTCAAAAAATTGGTAAGAACTGTGCTATTTTTAGCTTCCATAAAAATTGGAAAATAATGGACAAATCAGTTGATTGAATTTTTCCATAAAAAGTTACTAAATTTTACAATTATTTCGTAATAATTATACAGACATCTCATATTGAAAGATCTTTCTTAAAATGTGTAAGAATCGTTTTGTAGACCAAAAAAATGTTTTTTTTAATCTCTAAATTCTTTATAAAAAAACAAAGCAAAATTAGCTACACGTCTTCTCAAAATTCTTATCAGCTATACCTCATACACATTTTAGAACCTTCAAAAGCCCGTATAAGATTTTTACGTGAAATCAATTTGATTTTTTCCAGATAATCTGGTGTGTATATCAATAGTTAGTTTGATTTTTTGTACGGCATTTATTATGATCAAGTTACATTCATACATTCAAATACTGCCTTCAAATCAACGAGCCATTTTAATAATTATACAAATTATATTCAATAGTTTTTCAAATTAATATTTTAATAAGACACAAATAAGAAAAATTTAAGTAAAAAATTTGTTAGAATCCTTTATAGAAGGTATATAAATTAAAAAACTCAATCGGGCTATGTCATGAAGACAAAACGTTTTCAGAATCCATATTCCATCATCAGTGTCTAAGTGTACATGTTTTGAGCCACTAAATATCTGGATAAAAACCCGTTAAAAGTTATAGGTTACAATTTAGTTTACATTATTTAGTCTTATATAAAGAGTGATTCATTTAGAGGTACGTTTTTCAACAAGAAAAAACAATGAATAAAATATATTTTATTTCAAAATATTTATTATCGTACAAAGGAACCATTCTTTACAATTACTTCTTAAAGATAATTTCTGTTAAATGTTATCCATGACTACAATTAAGTTGGTTCATTCTGAAGTTCCAATTCTCGATGACTCATTCCAGCATTTTAATTAATATTTCACCAATGACTTGAGTAATATTGGCCTTCAATGCCTCAATCGTGTCTGGTTTATTCATGTAGACTTTGGACTTCAGGTAGCCCCAAAAGAAAGAATCTAGAGGTGAGATATCAGAGGATCTAGGCAGCCAATTCACTGATCCAAAGCATGAAATAATTTGTTCACCGAATCGTTCTCGCAGCAAAGCCATGCTTTCACGCGCTGTATGGCAAGTGGCGCCATCTTGTTGAAACTAAATGTCGCCGAGACCACGAGCTTTAATTTCAGGTACCTTCAATAGTCCGTTATCTTGGCGCGATAACGGTCTCCATTCACAGTAACATTCTCGCCGGCCTCTGTTTTAAAGAAATATGGACCAACAATTCCATCAGCCCATAAACTACACCAAACAGTTGTTTTTTTAGGGTGTATTGGCAACTTTTGAACCTCTTTGGGTTGTTCTTCACCCCAAATACGGGCATTTTGTTTAATAACGTACCCATTAAGCCAAAAATGGGCCTCATCCGAAAACAACATTTTTCTCGAAAACAGTGGATCTTCTGAAAGTTTATCAAGACCCATCGACTGAAATGGTGACCACTCGAAAGGTCGGTCGGCTTCAGCTCTTACAATAATTGAATTTTGCATGCTTTTAAACCAAGATCCTTACGTAAAATACGCCAAGTTGATGCATATGACAAGCCAAGCTGTTGAAAACGGCGATGAATCGATTCTTCGTTATTTTCGAGTACACTATCCGTTACCGCCGCTATATTTTCTTCAGTAGGTGCTGAATGTGGTCTATTTGGTCGTGTGTTATCTAATAATGAAAACTGGGTTTCAAACTTACTAATCGCAAAGCGAATTGTACGTTCGGTAGGCCGATTATGTGAAACATAAATTGCTCTAAGCGCACGAAACACATTCCTCAGAGAACTCCCATTTTCAAAATACAACTTAATAATTTCTAGATGCTGCACGGGCTTAGCCTTTTCATCATGAAATGTCAAACAATACTGAACAAAAGCAAAATGTCAGTTTGAAACTATTCATGCACGATCTCTAATAAAATACCCACCAAAAAAGTACCTCTAAATGAATCACCCATGAAGTTGCTGGTCCTGAGACAAAGTGTCTACAAGGACTTGATGCTAGCAATTATGATGTTGCTTGATGGTTGATGTTGCTATCAAAGTCCTCGTAGACTTTGCTTCATGTGATGTCGTACGTTGCCATGTTATCAAAACCACTGGTAACTTAAACATCCTAACATATGACTAAATAATGTAAACTAAATTGTAACCTATAACTCTTAACGGGTTTTTACCCAGATATTTAGTGGCTCAAAACATGTACACCTAGACGCTGATGATGGAATATGAATTCCGAAAACGGTTTGTATTCATGACATAGCCCGATTGGGTTTTTTAATTTATATACCTTTTATAAAGGATTTTAACAAATTTTTTGTGATACATGGTATACAGCCAGCTACAGGAACTTAGTTTCCTTGTGGAAACTGTAAGTAATTTCTGTCTAAAACCAGCTTTTTCTCTTGATTGATAGGTATGTATGTATGAAATTTTCCGTACGTTAATTTTTGAGTATATGTTTTTAAAGAAGTAAGATTTTTCATTGTATTTATTATAAAAAAAATGAATCAGTGAAAGTTTCACAAGGTCCATTAAATGTAACGATCTTTAGTTGAATGGCACAACTTAAATTTTACTCATATAATTGGACGTAACGTAGAGAATGGCCTTAATTTTTGTTGACCTACATTTTAAAATTAAACGTCAGGAGGAACAGTTCTCGTCCCTGCTCTTTCATTTTCAAATTATTGACAGAACACGCGAGTCCTTCCCGAGTGCGTACCTCTGAAAGGTAAATTCATATTTAGTATGATTAAAAGATTACCGTAATTCTTAAATGTAGCTTAAAATAATTCTACAATGGTATATGTTTGGAATAAAAATATTTAATTAAATCCAAAACTAATATCGTTTTTAATAATAATACAAATCACAAAAACACAACACTAATTTTTAATTTCCACAGAATGTCAACTTGACATGGTTCACTGTAAAAACATTTACAGCGAAACAATGGGAATAAGCCACAATTAAAGGTTAAAATACGTTTATTGACGTTTCAATTGTATTTTGAGAACGATTTCCGAAGTGGAAATTGAAACGTCAATAAACGTATTTTAACCTTTAATTGTGGCTTATTCCCATTTAAATATAAATTAATTTAAAATGCCACAAGAAAATAGCTTCAGAACAATATTAATTTCTGATACTCCTTATTGAGACATTTATTACTGTCTTAATTCCAACTAATTTCTAATGAGGCTTTTTGAAAGAGATATCTCAATATCTGTTTGTTCACTATCTGAGGTTTTTTGTATTCCATAGATTTTTTAATGAGCGTTTTTACTGTATGAAGGTGATCATTGGTACCATAATTTTATCGGAATCCTGCCTGCTCTATCGGTTGGTAGAAATCTAAGTTTTTCTCCAATCTTGATGTCACTAACCTCGTGAAGAGCTTGTAGATGTGGTTCAACAGGCTAATAGGTCTATAATTCTCTTTATGGTTATAGCATTGTAACATTCTTTGGTCACCTCTATTTGCTGCAAACATAGATTAAACAGTTTCCTTAACACGTTAAGCGCCACCATGTTAAAAAGAAACGCAGTTCTGAGGGCCACTGTGTAAAATTCATAAATATGTATCAAAAATGCCCTACTTAACTGTGTATTTTAAAATTTATATGTTATAATGTTATCTTCTCATAAAAACATTGTTGTATCTTAATGGATGCAGGTGGCCCATTTTCCTAAATTGACGCTGTTGGCCACTTGTATTGATTTGGATTCAGCATTATAAACTATAAAAAGGGGACCTTACGTTCAAACAGAATAAATAATCCTTCTGAAGTTGTAAGTTCAAAGTTAGAGAAGTATCAGTCTACGAGTTTACAAAGCAACACAGGTTGTACTGTTTTAAAATGAAAGGACAAAAAAAGATGTCTAGGTGATTTCAAGAAAACACAGCAATGCAATGGCTCCTGTAAAAAACGTGGCGAGGAAATAGAAAAACCGATAATAATTTTTGAGTACAAAAAATGTAAAGTCTTTATAGATATTTCTGATCAATTGAAGGCATATTCTACTAGTTTATGGAAAGGGATCAAATGGTATCGAAAATTAGCAGTAGAATTGTGTACATCACATAATAACGAAGAAAAATATGTCTATCACCAAATTCAAAGAACAAGTTGTCACTCAGCTTTTGGACAAACATTTTATAAGACCTCCGCCTAATAACATCAACGAAAATCATATTTTAGTGGATGATAATAAGAAAAATAGATGTATGGCTTGCTACGAAAGGCTAACATACATTCACGATAGGAAATATGCCCAAGCCAAATCTTCGCAAATTCGCCACAAATGTAGTGCTTGTAAAAATTTTTATTGTCTCAAATGTTTTTTTATTTTTCACAAATCCGACATTCATTCAAAGAGTTTTATATTAATAGCCACTAAAAATAAATGTGTTATTTTTTAATTTAAGTTAATTATATTTTATTTTTAACAAAATGTGTTTAATTATCAACTTGTAAAAAAAATCGTTGGCCAAAAACAAATTTTGGACCAAACGGCTATGCTTTATTAGTCCCCCTATTAAATTAAATACAAACCCTACATTCTTTTGAATTCACAGCTATCCTAAAGTGAACGTATTTCTTTGTATCCGTTTGGATACAGGTGGCCAAAAATTATCAAAGTCATTTGTATTTAATAGGATACAAATGGCGCTTAAGGTGGTAATTGATTTAATAACATATCTCCTTCATTTACGATAGCTTTTGTTACAATTTCATCCTCTCCTGGTGCTTTTTTTTTATTTTTCTTAACGCTTGTCGAATCTCATCTACTTTTATTTCTGGCATTAGTTCAAAACCTTGATTCATGATATTCTTTGAAATTGCTGTTTGTATTCCTGTTTGATCTTCTCGTCTACTTCCGTATAATTCTTCGTAGAACTCTTCGACGACCTGCATTAAGTTGCCTCTACGTGATATTATTTCATTTTGCTTGTTTCTTAATTTATGAATTTCGCGTTTTCCATTCGTTAGCTTTCTACGTAGAACTTTTAAGCTGTTATTTTCCTGTATAGTACGTTTAAAATCGTAGTCGGTTTTAAATTTCCTTAAATCTCTCCTGATTGCCTTCGAAACAGTTTTATTCATTTCTCTTAGAGTGTGACTGTCTGCATTCTTATCGCTTTTCATTTGTTTTCTTTGATCTAGCAGCGTTTCAGTATATGGATTTTACTATCTGATTTTCTTTTAGGACAGTGCACTCGGTGACTTTCTTGTAAGGTATTTATGATGCAATTATTCAAGTAGTTAAGATCGTTCTCGGAGGTTTCATGCAGTAGTAACTTATTATTGATATGTGCCTACTATTGGTTTCGCTGTAACAACAGCTTATTCAAACGTGAAATTTACAATTACGTATTGTTATGTGCAAACTAATATCTGATACTCCTTATTGAGATATTTATTACTGGCTTAGAGGCTTTGTGAGGGGGAGGGAGATATCTCAATATCTGTTTGTTCATTAAGAATGAAATCTGAATACATTTTTTAACATATTAATTTCTAATCTTCTTTTCCTTCTTTTGACATCTCTCTTATGTCCTTCCCGTCCATTATTTCAGTCATATTCTACATCATCCAATCATCTCGTTCTGGGTCTTCCTTTCTTTCGCCTTTCTGTCACCTTCCATCGCAACATTTTTTTTCTTGCTTTTGTATCTTCTTGTCTTCGGACATGTCTCAGCCATGACAGCCGCTGACTTTTAACATGTAGTACAATATCGTTTTCTTTATTTGCCTTATTAATCTTGTAGTTTTTTCTGATTCTTCAGATGCGGTCCTTCTCTTGGACGTCTTCTTTGTCATTACCCAGATCCCACATCAATAGGTTAAATACTACTAGTCTAATTATTATTCTGTAAATAATCATTTTGTCTAATAATTTCAATGTCATCTTTTATTAGCATAGTATGTATGATGTATGGATGCACACTGGCAATATGTGCATCAATTTCGCTATTTACGAAATCCTTTTGATTGATTTCTGTACCCAAAGACGTAAAGGTCCATACACGTTAGATAGAAAAGTTGTTTATTGCGATAATATTTTCATTGTCACGTCTCCTTTTGACTGTCATGTACTTAAAGTTTGTTGTAGTTGAATTAATTAATCATTGTCATTATGATTGCAACTAGTAGGTGCAATCATCTAACATGTAGCTAAAAGTAATCCTATAGCGTTATATTTGTATCACGGTCACTTGATGTTATTAAACCAACATTTCTCTTTAGTACCAACTATTTTAGAAAGTTTGGTGACAGTGGATATGCCAGTGTCATCTGCATTCCAAAATAGTAAGAGCTCTAAATATAAATCGGTCCATAACTTCTGCTAATTCCGTATAAAACTCTTGAACATTAGATTTGGTGAACGACGTAGCTCTGCCAAAACTTATATTTCGTTTAATAAAACATTCAATATGTACGGACCATTTTTTTCGTATGCAATATTTCCGATTAATTTATTTCATGTTTATTGGCCATAAACCATGCAACGAATTTCTTTAGGCTAATGCCGCAGAAAATTTGTGGCAAAAAGTTTAAGTACGTATTTTGTTGTATTTGCCTTTTGTTGTATGGATTGGGACATTAATTGTTTTAAACACGTCTCTCATTTTTTTAAAAGCAGCTCAATCTAAACTTATTCTTCTCACTAGCTCATAGCAGCGATAAAGGTCCACGGGACGTATCGTTGTTTTTATCTATGTACGCGAAAAAAGGGGACGCGAGATATAACGAGGTGTCACTGGTAGCCGTAACATCACTAGCACGGGATGAACGAAAGCGTGTTTTTTTTATTTAATATACCAATATGTATTTACAATCTGTAATATATTTACAATAAGTAAATTGTTTAACAATATTTAACAATATAAATACAGTATTGCCCAAAATAAACAGTACTGAAACTAAAATATAGATGTCTCTTTGTGAGCGCTATCATATTCAAATTAACTAGTATAAACTTGTCAAGTAATCCTTAAACAATTAATCAATAAGGCCTAATTGTTAAAAATTGTGTTAAGTACAGAGGAGAAAGTGTTTCTTGTGAACCATTATTTTCACTCATACGAAATCGGCCGACGTAATAGCGCAAGTCTTCAATACGTATGTGATCAATTCACACAACGATATAATAAACGTTCTCCAAGTAATGCTGTAATTTTGAAGGTTGTTGAGAAGTTTAGAAATACGGATAATGTATTGTGCCAACGAAAAGGAATCTCAGGGCTTCCCAGGACAGTTAACAACAACGATAACCATGAACGTGTTTTTGAGCGAATCTTGGAAAATCCGAAAGCCAGCCAGATAAGAACAGCGTTGCATCTTGGCTTAAAACGGACTTCCTTGTAAAGAATCCTGAAGGAGCTGGGTGCATTTTCGTATGTAATTCAGGTACATCAACAATTACATCCCAGGGATTATCACAGTAGAGTGGAATATTCCTGAATTTTTGAATTACAATTTTCAGCCAATCCTGAATTTTTGGAAAATGTATGGTTTTTAGACGAAGCACATTTTCAACGAAAAGATCAATACAGCTAAGGAAATCTATTTGATGAAACAATATAAAGAGATAGAAGAACTAGAAACAAAATATGATATGAGAAATATGCACAAAAAAATAAGAGAAGTGACTAGAATGGGTAGAAATAGACAGCAAGGACACATAAAAGACAAAAAAAGAGTACTACTAATAGATTTACCAGAAAAGTTAAGATGATGGGAGGAGTACGTTAGGGAACTTTTTCAAGATTAAAGAGTTGAAATGCAGAAAACACAAGAATTAAATCCTTTAGAGAGACAGAAGATCACGATAGATGAAATCAATATGATATCAAAAACTCTAAAGACAATTAGGCAGCTGGATTGGATGAAATACCAGTAGAACTGGAACCGGTTTGTATTGTTTGAATGATATTACCAGGAGGAGAGATTTTATTGTAAATTGTATCAGCCAAATTACACCAAAATACGAATATAAGAACGCAGGAAGTAACAGATCCAAAAATTTTGCCTTTCATTTTGTTGTTAACGGAGCTTAAGTTAGAGTGTCTAAACACTTTTTTGTTAGTACTTTGTCTATTAGTACTATGATGGTAAGGACTGGTTTCAAAAAATTGAATACAGAAATCATGGTTGAAAGTGAGATGCGTGGAAGGCAAGGTCATCAAAAATCGACCATTACTGCCGTATTAAAAGGTATCCGACAGCATATTGAATCAATTGCAAGAATTGAATCCCACTATTTAAGGGCAAAAACATCTCGAGAATACATTGATGGAAGCCTTAATTTGGTTATATATAGGCTGTATAAAGAAAAATGTGAGGAACAAAATGAACCTTATGCTACACAGCCTATTTATGCAAAAGTATTTAATACCGATTACAACATTGGTCTATTCAAACCTAAAAAAGATCAATGTAATTTATGCCAGAAATATCAAAATCTCTAGAAGAAAAAATTTATTGGACGAGGAATATAAAACTCACATTAGACACAAAGAACAAGCAAGGACCGAAAAACAGAATGATGTAGAACAATCAAGAAAGAATCTAGATAAAAGCATTGTTTTAGTGTATGATTTACAAACTATATTACCAACTCCTTTAGGATAATCTTCAGCATTTTATTATAAAAGTAAGCTAAGTACTTTTAATTTTACTGTTTATAATATTACAAATAAAGAAGCTATGTGCTATATTTGGCATGAAGCCATAGCTAACAGAGGTTCAAATGAAACTGGCAGTTTTGTATTTAGTTATCTAAAAAACCATTGTGTTGAGAAAGAAATAGCAATATTTTATTTTGATAACTGCTGTGGACAAAACAAAAACAAATATGTTTGTGCTCTGTATTTATAGGCTGTTAATGTATTATCAATTTCAACAATCTACCAAAAATATTTAACCGTATGACATACCCAAAACGAGGGCGATAGTGTTCACTCAACTATAGAAAAAGAAAAAGAAAGAATGCTTAGGAGTACCTCTATGTATGTTCCGTCTCAATGGGTTCCAGTTATGGCACTGGCAAATAAAAAAGGTAAACCATATTCCATCATCCAAACCCAGACTGAAAACGTTTACGATTTAAAAAATCTTAGTGCAACAATGTGTAAAAATTATTCCATCGGCACAAAATGGCAAAAGGTCTGCTGGAATGAAATAAAAAATTTTAAATTTAAAAAATACCATCCAGAGTCGATATTTTATAAAACTAACTTTGATGACAACGAATTTTCTGAAATAAAAATTAGAGACAAACCTAGAGGCCCTCAGAAAACAGTGGCTGATATTAGTCTTGTTCCTGCTTTTAACGTACCTCCGGCGATAACAACTAAGAAAAAAGCTGACTTAGTTTCATTGTGTAATGATTTGGCCATTCCCAAAGAACATCTGGTGTTACAGGAGAATGTGGAAAATAACATGGACAGAAAGAGTAACAAATCAAGATGTTCTGCTGAAGATGGGGAGGAAATGCGAAGTCATTAAAATCATACAAACGAAAAAACTGGAATATCTGGGCCACATAATGAGAGGAGAAAAGTACTCTCTGCTTAGACTCATAATCCAAGGAAAAATCTCGGGAAAGAGAAATGTGGGACGTAGGAGGATTTCCTGGTTGAAAAATTTAAGGGAGTGGTACGGGTACAGTTCAATACAGTTGATCAGAGCTGCAGCCAACAAAGTAAAGATCGCTGTGATGGTAGCCAACCTCCGATAGGAGACGGTACTGCAAGAAGAAGAAAGAACATCATAAGTTGTACATGGACATGGAAGCAAAGTTTAACTAAAATGATGGAGGATCATGCCAATACGGAATGAAAATACTATTATGTATTTACTATTTTGTTTAACATTAATAAAGTGTATTAAAATTACTGTGTTGTTATTGTTAACGTATTGTAATGTATATAATATGTCAAAACTGCCTTTTAAATGATCAAATTTTAGCCGTGCAAAACTATCACAAGTTGAAATTGTATGAAAATAATTATTTACAAAGTTTTAATTTATATTTTGTATATTATAGTAATATGAAAAGTAAAAACTATTAGAAACTCACAAAAAATACTTACTTCAATAACTTTATTTTTAAAAGAGTTTAAAATTGTTGATTCTGTAAAAAACAACTTTTTCAGTTACGATAGTCTTGTATTGATGGTGCGATATATTATGATAAGCCTGGAAAGATCTGTACTCATTTACATAATTATACTTCATCTAATTTACATACCGTTGCACGTCATTGGCGTCATAGCCCGTGACGTCACGTGATACCAACACGAAATATTTAGGCGGTAGGTGTGTTCTTTTTTAGAATCACTTTGCAGAGTACACTGGCATTACAGCTACTAGACATATTTTATTATATACGCGTAGAATTATTATTTAAAGATTTCTATTAATGTTAACTTAAAGAAACAGAAAACAATATGTTTTATTTAATTTGTATAAATGCATTATAAAGCGTTTTTATGAAGAAAATTTGTTCGGAACACACTGTAACTGTAATCGAACGAAGTTAAAATTTTGGCATAAATTGGTAACACTTATTTGACAGTTGTGGTGTTGACACTTTTTGTACTTTATTATTTTAAATTTTAAAGTGCATACATCTTGTTTTATATTTTTACCTATTTAATAAAATCTGTTCTTTTTAGAACAAAATTAGTGTGTTTTATCTCAAAAATGTCACGTTAGAATTTAAATAGTCGTTGTAAAGAGTATAATAATAATTATGTGACCTTCTTCTTCTTGCAGTACCGTCTCCTATCGGAGGTTGGCTACCATCACAGCAATCTTTACTTTGTTGGCTGCAGCTCTGAACAACTCTATTGAACTGCACCCATACCACTCCCTTAAATTTCGCAACCAGGAAATCCTCCTACGTCCCACATTTCTCTTTCCCGAGATTTTTCCTTGAATTATGAGTCTAAGCAGAGAGTACTTTTCTCCTCTCATTATGTGGCCCAGATATTCCAGTTTTTCGTTTGTATGGTTTTTATGAGTTCGCATTCCTTCCCCATCTTCAGCAGAACATTTTGATTTGTTACTCTTTCTGTCCATGGTACTTTCCACATTCTCCTGTAATACCACATCTCGAATAGCTCAATGTTTTTGATGTTTATCTTTTTTAGCATCCAGGCTTCCATGCCGTATAGCAGAACGGAGAAAACATAGCACCTTAACATTCTTGTTCTTAAGTTTATATTTATGTCTCGGCTGCATAGAAACTTTTTCATTTTGTGACCTATTTGATTTAAAATGGATTCAGAAATTTTTTATACTTTGGCAACTATGTCAACTTCGATCTCTGACGTAGATAATGACATGCAACGGTTTGTAAATTAGATGGACTGTATTTATCTTTGACACCGATTAACATAATCAATGGATTTGAAAAAACTGGCGTATTTTCTTTTAACCAAGATATATTTAAAGATACTAATTTTTTGTTAAAATAGAACATATTTTTACAGGAATTTGTGACTAATTTCAATTAAAGAAACTAAATAACACTAAAATTCCACAAGAAAATGGCTCCCGAACAATATTAATTAAAATGCTTCAATGTTTGTTATTTAACAGTATAAACGTTTTTAAAGGTGTTAAAATGAAGGTGTCTACTTTTGTCATCTAATATTGGAATACAAAAATAGGCAATAAAATACATTTAAAGGACATTTCTTTAATTTTAATTCTGAGACTTTATTATTCCCCACGTTCTAAAAACTCATTTTACCAAGGCGTCGAATAAGCATAAAGTGCAAAGAACATAATGCTTTAATTAAAACTTGTTTTGGAAATAAAGTTTTTGTTGAATTAAAAACAGCGTCCGACATTAATTAGCTGTTACACAAGGAAATGAAAATAATATAGAAGTGTTAACAGGCTTCTAAAGGTCGTTAGTTTAAATAAGGAGGTATTTTTAAAATATAATTTCGTATTTTAATGTTTAGTTTTCCAAGATTCTCGCAATTTTAGGTATAATTTTAGATGAAATTGTTTTCACAGAAGTTTTAAATGTGTTGATGTGTCAAAACTACTTAATAGGCCAGACAGTGTCTGGTAAATCATATATGGTTCATACATATACGAGGCATGTTTTTTAAGTAAGTACCGCTTTGCGATTCCGCCGCCGCAGCGCTACGGTCGGCGTTCCGCGCATGAGCGCTGGTTACCTACATCTCTTGTCTACGCACTGACGCCATTACAGTCTGATTCTTCATTGTATACTTGTTTACTCCAGTGTTTAAGATGCCTCCAACAATCGTAAGTCATGCTGATTGTGAAGTACAGGCTGTTATACGATTTCTTAGTGCTAAAGGCGTAAAACCGATCGATATTCATCGTGAGATCGTTGAAGTTTACGGACAAAACATTATGAGTGATGGAATGGTAAGGAAATGGGTGAGAGCATTTAAAGATGGCCGCATAAATGTGCATGATGAAGAACGGAGTGGGCGTCCTTCGGTCGTTAATGAAAATTTGGTGCAGAAAGTGGACGAAAAGGTGAGAGAAAACAGACGCTTTACAATTTCATCATTGTCCGACTGCTTTCCTCAGTATTCTCGTAGTGTTTTGTATCGCATTGTTACCGAGAACTTGAATTACCGGAAATTGTGTTCACATTGGGTTCCAAAAATGTTGACCGATTTGCACAAAACCCAACGTTTAGGCAGTGCATTGACTTTCCTTGAGCGGTATCACAGTGAAGGTGAAGATTTTTTAGACCAAATTGTTACTGGTGACGAAATGTGGGTGGCCTATGTCACACCAGAATCGAAACTACAATCCATGGAATGGCGACACTCATCATCACCCAAAAGAGTGAAGTTTAAGCAAACAATTTCTGTCCGGAAAATCATGTGCACAGTTTTTTGGGACAGAAAAGGAGTATTGCTAGTGGAGTTTCTGCCTCGCAATGAGACAATCAATGCAGCGTCTTATTGTGAGACATTGAAAAATCTGCGTCGTGCAATCCAGAACAAAAGACGTGGCAAGTTGAGTAAGGGTATCGTTTTGCTGCATGACAATGCCCGTCCACATGTGGCTAATCAGACCAAAGATCTCATCAAATCATTTAAATGGGAAACTCTAGATCATCCTCCATACAGCCCTGATCTGACGCCCAGCGACTACTATTTGTTCCAGCACTTGAAGAAACACCTGGGCGGTCAGCGTCTTCAAGACGATAACGAAGTCAAAACATTTGTGATGCAGTGGTTAACAAGTCAGGCGGCAGAATTTTATCAGGAGGGTATTCAAAAACTGGTGCCACGTTATGACAAGTGCCTCAATATTCACGGAAATTATGTAGAAAAGTAGATTAAGGTACAGGCTTTCATGTTAAAATAAAATTATTGCCATATTTTTGCACGTATTTTTTAAATTCCACAACTGTACTTACTTAAAAAACACGCCTCGTATATGTATCATATTCAATCATATATATTTTTTTGCTTTAATTGCTTCAAAAAATTATTAGAAATGATAATTTCACGAAGTCGACATTTCAAAAAGCGAACTTAATTTTTTATTAAACAATTTGTGAAAAAAATAGAAAAATTTAATTTTTTTTTTCTTTTTTGATACTTTACCTCGGTAAATATGCAATTTAGAAAAATTTTGTAAGAACAAAAAAAGTTTTGTAATTATATTCACTACAAGATAAAATTGATAGCATGTGCTGGATGTGACAGCATGCGCGACGTCGGTGGCAGGGTGTTGAGGAGGCGGGCCCCTGTCATACAATTAGCTACAGTCCAACAACAAGAAGAACCACAAATGAGCCAAACAACAACAAGAGCTCTACTCGCTGAAGGCGCTGCGCTGGAACATCAGCCGGCGCTCACTCAAGCGGAACGACCGAGGCAGCGCATGAAATGGACTGTGTCCATGAATGAAAATATTTTGCGCTTTTATTATAAGGTGACAAACCTCGGCCGAGAAACGATCGGCTATGGACAACAACTGTATGCCGAATTTTGCAGGGAGTACCCAGAAATCCAAGTATCTGAACAAAGAGTAGCAGACCAATACCGGGTAATTTTAAGAAACAATCTTATCCCAGAGACTAGACGCTACATCATCAGAAGCGAAATCGGACGGGAGATCCATAACCAAGAGCAAGTTGCAGACCAAGTCCCTAATGAAATCCCTAATGAGTAGATTCCTGAGCCTCTCATACAAGCAACTTAACCTAATAATACACAGCAGGACAATAACGAGTTGCACGATAGTTTGGTAAACGAGATGGCACGCGCCGTACCAGTGTTAGTGGAACAAACTCACTTAGCAGACCACCGCTACCAAAAATAAACTCTTCTAAGAAACTAGGAGCGCTGTTACAAATTATGAACACTGGAGTCCTACCCAATTATATCGTGGAAGCCCATACATTATGGGCATCATATTTGCACATGCTGATTTACTGTGCAGCAACAGCAATTGCTAATGTTATGGGCATTAAGATCAGAACACGACGGGGTAACAACATCGGAAGGACTGGTAACAGAATAGCACCCTGGGAAAAACGACTGCTGAGGAAGATTGAATTACTGCGTAGGGACATTGGACAAATAACAGAATACATAAGAGGAGTAAAAAGTAGAAAGATCATTAAGAGAGCTGAAGAAATATTGTTTAACACTCTAAGACACTCACGACATGATCCAGAAAACAACACACCTCAACAATGTCTGGACATATTAAAACAAAAACTATCTGTTTACTCAGATCGCCTGAGGAGATACAAAGTTAGTAACAACCGGAAATGTGACAATATACTTTTTGAGCAAGCAGAGAAAGCTTTCTATAGGAAACTTAATTCTACTGTAGAAAATGCAAATAAATCCTACCCAAGCCAAGAAGAAATTCATGAGTTTTGGGGAAACCAACTTTCGACGCCAGATACTCATAACAACAATGCTGGATGGATTGAAGAAACGACGAACAACTGTCAACACTACAGTAATATTCCATATGAACCTTTCACTGCCGACGAAGACGAAAGAGCTTCATAACTGGAAATCTCCTGGACCAGACGGAGTTCAAAACTTCTGGCTAAAGAAATTTTGGAGTGTACACGAGCTCTTAGCAGTATTAACTAATCATGTTATTTTTAATCATCCGCAGGAAATACCACCATTTTTCACTCAGGGAACCACTTATCTAATACCGAAGGATCAAACACCCAAGATCCAGCCAAGTACCGTCCAATTACTTGTCTTCCAACTTTGTACAAATTGGTCACATCCTATGTAGCCCAGCTTATCTACCAACACTGTTCTCTAAACAATATCATAGAGCCTCAACAGAAGGGATGCGCTAAGGGTTCCATGGGCTGCAAAGAACAACTTATAATCGACTCATTTCCAACCAGGCGTACACCAAAAAAAGGAATATTTTCACCGCCTTCATCGACTACAAGAAGGCCTTTGATTCAGTACCGCATGAATGGCTTATAGATATATTGAATATATATAAAGTCGATGATAATAAAGTGACCTTTTTAAAGCATATAATGACAGAGTGGAAGACTAAAATTCACCTTCAAATACCCGGTGAAAACAACATCGAAACTAAAGATATCCCAATTAACCGGGGCCTTTTCCAGGGGGACTCATTGAGTCCTCTTTGGTTCTGTTTAGCGATGAACCCACTATCTCAGCTACTGAACTCCACTGACTCAGGTTTTAGCATCAAAAATAACAATACTGTTGTGGCGAAGCTTAATCATTTGTTGTATATGGATGATTTGAAATTAATAGCTTCCACTCGAAACCACTTAGATCAGATGCTAAAAACTGTAGAAAATTTCTCAAATAATATTAGTATGCATTTTGAACTAGACAAGTGCCGTATACTAAATATAGTCAGCGGAAAGGTTCAGCCCAGAGGTTTCGATATGCAAGATGGCCAAAACATCGAGGCAATGGGTGAAAATAATATTTACAAATATCTCGGAGTAACACAAGCGCGGAAAATTGACCATAAACAAATGAAAACTGAACAAACTTCGGAATTCGTGCGAAGAGTAAGACAACTAAATCAGTCGTATCTTAATAGTGAAAATTTGTTTAAGGCATTAAATACGTATGCCTGTTCCGCGCTAAGCTACTCATTTGGTATTATAAAGTGGTCAAAAACGGATATAGAGGATCTTCAGCAGAAAGTAAGAACACTTCTCACAAAGGCGCAAAAACATCAACCACGCAGTGCAGTAGAGAGAACAACATTGTCACGGTATAAAGGGGGAAGAGGACTTATGGATATAGGTGAGCAATTGGATTAACAAATTTCTAATTTAAGAACTTATTTTCAGGTTCAGGCTGAGACATCTACTTTACATCGAGCAATCTGCGCAGTAGATGATACAACGCCACTTAAACTGAGGGAACAATAAATGCGCATAAACCATCTGACTAAGCAAGAAAAAATGCGCACCTGGATGAGTTAACCTCTGCATGGGCGACATCTCAATGAGATCAGCCAAGAATATGTCGACAGTACAGCGTCGAACTATTGGTTGACATCAGGAAAGATGTTTCCCGAGACTGAGGGTTTCCTACTTGCCATTCAGGATCAGGTTATTCCAACAAAAAATTACCTGAAATATATTATTAAAGATCCTCAAGTCCAAAATGACAAATGCCGATATGAATGTCAAGCCCAAGAAACCATCCAACATCTTACCAGTGGCTGCCAGGCATTTGTCGGCACTGATTATAAAAAACGTCATGACTCAGTCGGAAAGATTATTTACCAAAAACTAGCTGACAAACTGGGACTTCTCCAAACCAAGCATCTTCTTTATTATCAATACGTCCCTGACAGAATGCTTGAAAATAACAACTACAAGCTATACTGGGACCGCACTGTGCTCACAGACCAACCAGTTGCACATAATAAATCGGATCTCATACTAGTTAATAAACTTACTAGGAAAACAACACTTATTGATGTGGCGATACCCAACACCAATAATTTACGTGTTAAATACAACGAAAGGATCGCCACGAACGAAACGCAACGAAAGTACAGAGATCTAGAAATACAAATCAGGAGACAATGGAGAATGGAAAGTACTCAGACAGTACCCATTATTCTATCTACTACTGGTGTTATTCCCAAAAACCTCCTAGAGAACATAAAACAGCTGGGTCTAAATGAACATCTCTATAAGGCCATACAGAAAGCTGTACTCCTCGCGACGTCCAGATGTGTACGAAAATTTTTGGGAGATACTCCAACATACCAAGTCACCTAGGGCTCGATAACACAGAAAGAGTCCCACCAGAGCTCAATCCTTTTGATACCGTAGGTATCTGGGATGAGTGAATTTTCCCCTTAGAGGGAATGTGAGCCGTATGGCTAAATCTGGATTATTATTATTGGAAAATTAGCAAAATCCATTTAAAAAATAATGAAAAATCAATATTTTTTTAATAATTTTTGGGTACCGTAAAATGGGGTGAAATTGATCCAAAGGGGCGAAATCTAAAGGAAGGATGATCCTTACGTCACGCTGCCGACGAATATAAAATTCCCTATGGAGCCCTTAATAACCGCTATAACGGCTGACATGAAAGAAAAAATGGAAAAATTTTCTGCGAACGAAGAAAAACATATCTGGGAATTTCACCTTACCTTGCGAGATATAAAATATTTAGGCAAAAGTGTTTTGAATGCCTGGATGCCCAGGGTCGACAAGTGCCTTTTTTCGAACACAATTTACCTGTAACTGACTGGGTATATTCATTACTGAGACGGCAAAAAGGAGAAATTAACCAAAAAGTGGCTACCAATATTAAAAGGCCTAGAGCTAATATTTCAAAAGAAACTTGTTACCTACTTCGAGATTCTGCGTAGAAAATTAGAAAATATTCCACCGTATAACCTATTTAATTACGTCGAGATCAATGTACAAGATAACTCCGGAAATAAGAAAACGTAATTTCAACGCGGCACCAAATATCCCGAACGGGATTTTACTAAAGCCGCAACGACTATAATGATGTATATTTCGGTTTCAGGATTGCTGTTACCACCACGTGTAATTTATAAAGCCAAAAAATGTGGTTAAAATGGACCGAATGGTCTAAAAGGACTATCTTGCTTCTCTATAGGTTCTTGATACATATAATCGCACCCGTCATGGATGGACAGATTTACAGATATTTGCGGATTGGTTTAGTTTGACCTTTTAACTATATGCAAAAAGTACAAAAGGAGATAAATTTTCTTCACATTTTACCGATGAGGTCATATTTTTAGGCGAACAAAACAATGTGGGCTTTATATGTTTGGTCAAAAACTCAACACATTTGACCCAACCACATGATGTCGATTTTTTCCGTCCCTTTCAGATGACTTGAAGGAAAAGTCTTAGTGATTAACCAAACTGTCATCCCACATTAACCAAAACAGATAAAACAATTTTTCTAAACTTGTTAAACAGTACCCTTCAGCACATGGACAAAAAACAAAAACAGCGGACGAAAGACGCTATAAGACGAAATATTGTTTCCTCCTTTGCAGCCATGGGAATTTTCCCTTTCTCTCCCGAGAAAGTTTTAAATAAGAAACCTAGAAAAGATAAAGAAATAGAAGGCCTAATCGATAACCTTTTGGTACATTATTTAAAGAAGAAAAAATATTTAGCTGCACCATACAGGCAAAATATTAAGCAAAACAAACTAAATGTCGAGCCAGGAAAAAGTGTTGTAGCTCAGCAATCTGATGAAACTGAAAGCGGCAATGAAGAAAAACAACAAAGTGATAACGAAACAGAAAGTGGTACGTCTAACTTAGATGAGTCTGACAATAATGATGGTTGATTATTTTGCCTATAACAAGAATGACATCAAAGGAGTAGTTTCTCTATTAGTAAAGGTATTGGGAGCAAGAAGGAAGAAGCAATACTATCGCTATGTTGCTAAAATTCAAAAATCCAATAAGATAAAAAGATGTTGTAGGATACAAATCTACGGATGAAGTTAAGAAGGCCTTCAAACTGATCGAACGTGATAAATTTTCGGTTAAAGTGATATTATTGCCATTTTTTCCTATCCTGAATTTCCTAATTCAACAGAAACAGCTTATGTATGAATGTTTAAAAAACGGGTTGGTGTAATGGATATATAGAATATCTCTTTAAGACTATAGCGGGATAAGGTAGTCAAAAGTGCCCCCGCACCGATCAGCACCGCTACTTGTGCTTTCAATAAAGCATATAAAAACATGCCTTCATGCAAATTTTTAGCTTCCCAGAGCCCATAGAACCTCTTAAATCCAAAAAAGAAGCTTTTTTCGATGTTCTTAAATAATTTTTGGCTAACTTTTAAATAGTAATTTTTTTTTCATTCTTTTAAATGGCCAAGGCAGAATTTTCAATTTCTGAGCGGAAAGCATCGAAAAATCAAAAAAACCTTTTTTTAACCATTTATTTGCACATAACCTCAAAACTCAGTAATAATTCAACCTTTTTTCTTCCATATTATCACATTCTTTTGTAAAGGTCTCCATTTAACTCTTTCATAAAGATAAAATTCGAAAATACCACGTTTTTTATCCCTTTCGCACTTTTTTTTACCTTACCTCAAAATCAAATAGTTAGACGTATGCTTTTCCATGTATTACGGGCTATAAATCATCATTGTTAAAATAATCATTTTTAACTTACAAATTCTCAAATTGCGAAAAAATCGTGTTTTTCTAATATTTTCCCACTTTATTGGCTCATAACCTTAAAATCTAGTAGCTAAATGACCGAATTTACGCTTATTTTGAACTGATGGCGTACGCATACGTGCAATCCATGTGATTGATAGTTTTCAAGATCCTCGATAATATTGCAACGGATTTTAGGAGAAGAGGAATATTCGATAATAAGCCACAGCTTTCGTCTTAGAGAGTATCATAGAGTACGATACGCGCGCCTATAGGATATTTTACATTCATGGCAATACAGGGCAATTATAATATTCAACTCTAAACTTCGATTTGACCAACTACTTCGAGTATTTCAATACGACTCGAGATTTTCGATATTAACTCGCAACGGATTTTAGGACAAAGGAATGATATATCCCATAGGCGTGCTCTATCATTATCTAGTAACTTTGGCACTAGACTATAATATGTAGGCAATATGCATTATCATCTAAGGCTTGCGCACCAAAAGTGATAATATGCGATTAAAAGCGATAAAACAATTGTTGAGAAAGGGTCAATCATAAAGCCTTATGTTTTTTTCGAGTTTTGACTATTTAAGAAACAAAAGACAAGTGGTATAACAAAATTGAAGGGTGCGATGAAAAATACGCAGAAATTCGATCATTTAGCTTCTAGATTTTAAGGTTATGAGCCAATAAAGTGGGATAATATTAAAAAAAAAACACAATTTATTCGCAATTTTAAAATTTGTAAGTTAAAAATGATTATTTTAACAATGATGATTCATAGCCCGTAAGAAAATAGATGGAAAAGCATACATCTAACTATTTGATTTTGAGGTAAGATAAAAAAAGTGAGATAAGGATAAAAAAAACGTGGTATTTTCGAATTTTATCTTTATGAAAGAGTTAAATGGCGACTTTTACAAAAGAATGTGATAATGTGGAGGATTGAATTATCAACTGAGTTTTGAGGTTATGTGCAAATAAATTATAAAAAAAACGGTTTTTTTGATTTTTCAATACTTCTACTCAGAAATTGAAAATTCTGCCTTGGCCACTTAAAAGAACGAAAAAAAAAACACATAAAAAATTATTATCTAAAAGTTAGCCAAAAATTATTAACATAACCCAAGAAATTATTAAAAATGTCAATGATTTATCCTGAGCTCAATTTTCAATATAAACATTTGAAAAAAATCAGGCTATTTTGTATTCAAAAGATACATGGTCATGAATTTTTTCAGATTTTTTAAAGTAAAATTGCTTCCAGAAAAAAATAAAATCGAAAAAAGCTTCTTTTTTAGATTTAATAGGTTCTATGGGCTCTGGGAAGCTAAAAATTTGTATGAAGTCATGTTTTTATATGCTTAATTTAAAGCACAAGTCGCGTTGCTGATCGGTGCGGGTGCACTTTTGACCATCTTATCCCGCTATAGCGTTTAATATACATATTTATGTTCAAAGACGTTTAAAATTTTGGTGTTCTACATTGAAGTACTAGCCCAACTTTGTCATTCTTTGGTTTAAGCATATTAAAGTTTACTTTTCATGACCTGTTTCTGCTATTACAACTTTTAGAAAATATTAGTTTTTAATGAATAAGGCTCATTAGTTCAGTTATTTTTACTATCATCGTTAACTTTTGTTTGTGAAACCTAATTTAAGGCGTATTAGCATTGTTTTGTTTTTTTGTGAATAAAATAAATCTCTAGAAGGATAAATTGTGGTTTAAATTGCAATGATCAATTCGCCCGAGTATAGATTATTCAGAATGCTTACATTTTTTTAAAAATATTTATAACGTGAGGTCAACATGATCACCCTATCACCCTATAAATACTATCACTAGTTTTAGCAAAATAATTTTGCAATCTACATTTAAAAAAAATGTTATTAATTTTTAAAAGTATGCAATGCCAACAAAAAAAGTTATAATACGTTAAAAACATTTTTACGTAAAAAAGGACATTCAAGCTTTTAAATAAAGTTACTCAGTTATTAAAATCTGTTGAATAGAAGAGCCTGAGGAATTTTTAAACAACTATATTTTTAAGCTAATAAAAAAAATAGAATAACTTTTTAAATTTTTAAATAATATTTTATTTTCTAAATTCATATCGAAAGTTCAGAGAAAGTCACTTATTCAAAAAACATTAACCCTAGAACCACAACGTGGGGGAACTGGAACAATAAAATAAAAATATAATAAAAGCTTACTCAAATATGAAAATAAAAAAATGCATTTGGTACTATTTTATTTTTAAATAGTTTATTATATGACAGTTTAATGTTTCTACAGTAAATACCGAAATAATAGTATGATTAACAAATAAACAACAAAATAAAAATAACTATTTTTTAGTAGTAAAAATAACATGATAAACAAATCTGACCACAACAAAATATTTAAATCAAGATTAAGATTTACATATTTGACAAATGCTAAATTAATGTTCTGCACATATATTTTTTCCACAATGAATACAAATATGGCGTCCTTTACGGTCATGAGATCTTGGACAAAAATCACAACGACGTGAACGCTTTTGTGGCTCTTGGGGTGGTAGTTCGTCAGGATATCCAAGGTATTGTCTCAGAGATTGTCTTAACTTTTTTGACAGTCGGTTATTTTCTACTCTTTGCTTCATATAATCTTCCACCAAAGAATCGGTTAAGTTTTTGAGAAAAGTAGAACGGTTACAATTCGGCAATATTTGAAATTTATGTAACACAAAAGAATTGATTCCAGCAGATCTAACATTCCATACAGAATCCTTAAAGGCCACCTTTTCGTCTTTCGAGCAACTGTCTTCGAATGACAGAGTAGATCAAACGTATCAACTCCACCTTTAGTCAAATTGTAGAACATTGTAATTTCTGGGTTTTTTGTTTCTGCATTTATTTTGTCTCCAAAATGCATAGAACTTATAAGTAGAACGCATTTTTTCTTTTCTGAAACATGGGATACCAAAGTTACATCTTTTGAAAAAGCAAACGCTGATGAGGGGATTTCACTTCGTTTTACATCTAGAAATTGTACCTGTATTTCTCTTTTATTTTTGCGGAGAGTTCCTATTATTATATATATTTACATATATTATAACTTTAATTCCTTCAGCCGGAAGATTTTTAATCCCTTTTCTCAATCTATTGGACTCACTTATATTAAATTTTTACGATACGAGCAGTATTAAGCAATCTCATTTAAATACGAAGTCTTACATTAGCTACAAATATATACTATTTATTTTTTCCTTGTCCTAGATGTAAGCAACATAAAAGGACATTTCCATATATTTAAGCTAATTCGTCACAAATTACACTTTTTAGACCACACTCCATACGATAAACAGTAACATAAGCTGCCTAATGCATACGTCATTCTCTTAAACATGACCTTCAACAACACCAGTAATTTACATCTTTTACATCCAATATTAAATAATTATAGAAAAAATTTTTAAATCCCAACACCTGGATTGCTGTTATCATTTTAACATCATCAAAAATTTTTTTAATCTTTTGGCTGTAGTAATACTATGTTTAACTAATATTGTTTCATGGTACATTGACATTTTGTTTTTGACACCGTTCATGGGTATCTTCTTATCAATCAGTTACCAGCTGTAGTCCGTTTGAAGAGGTTTACTCTCCTGACACTGGAACTCACTTAAGCATGGGTGTATGTTACCTGAAGTAAAATTTAATTAAAATATTAAACATCATATAATATTATTAACATCATGTACAATCTTTGGTAACACATTACATTTTAAAGGGTTTTTACCCAAATATTTTGGTGGCTCAGGCATGGTAACCTGTAAGTATAACCATTTTGTTTTTTAACCTTTGTCAAAATTTTAAACCACGTTTGCTGTAATTAAATGTTTTATACTTATTTTAGGTATTTTAACCTGATGATGGAACAGTTGTTCCGAAAACGTTCGTGCTTTTAATGTTGCCCTTTTAAGGGTTTTTATAAAATAAAATATACCCACATACAAAGACTAACCTCTTTTGTTATACGTGGTATACAGCCAGCTGCAGGAATTATTTTCCTTGTGGATTTAGTTCCTATTATGGTAAGTTTATTTTCAAGAAGTTTTTTCTCGATCGATGAAAACCAGTTATTGTTATGTTACGATTTGTTGCTGCTATTGTTTTCGATAGTTTCATAACATATTGCGTTGGATTGCATTATATTTTACACTGTTATAAGCTGATTTGAAGTCGAAGAAGAGATGGTGTGTATCTATTTTATAATCATGTGACTTTTTAAGAATCTGCCTATGTGCTTGAATTTTATGTATAGTTGACTTTCCAGCAGTAAATCCGCAAGTCTGTCAAACAATACATTGCCGAACATTTTATATGCAGATGCTAACAGAGTAATGCCTCTATTGTTCTTACACTCCAGTTGATCACCCTTTTTATGCAACGGACATGTTAGTCCCTTTAGCCACTCTTCTCATCTCTTCATCAATTCCTGGGGCTTTATCGTCTTTGAGTTTTAGGATGGCATTTGACACTTCTTCTCTTGTTAAGTCTTCACTGTGTAGTTGACGCTGTAGATTTTGTTGATTTTCCGTGTTGTAACCTCCTTCAATATCGTTTATATTTAGATGTTCGCTGAAATGTTGTGCCCATCTGTTAAGAACTGCGTTTTTATCATGTAGTATTTTACCGTTAGTGTCTTTACAAATTTTTAATTGTGGCTTAAGTTCTCGATGGTTAATATTTAAGGATTTGTAGTATTTCGTCGTTTCATTTTTATCGAAAAACACCATAGTCAACCTCGCATTTATATTCGAGTTTCGACGTTAACCTGTTAGTTATTACTCTCATGAACAGTTAGTACATTTAGGACAGCAGGAAGATTGGTCTATAGTTCTTCAGACTTTCCCTGTCTCTCTTTTTAAAGAGAAGTATTGTTAAACTTTCATTTCAATCATCTGGGACTTCTTCTCTGTGAAGACATTAGTTGAAAAAAATTTTCAATTCTTCGAGAATAATTTCACTCCCCTCCTTTAACATTTCTACAAGTATTCTATCTGAGGACGGAGCCTTATTGTTCTTTAGTTATACCATAGCTTGTTTTATTTCGAAGGATTCTATGTTAGAGAGTATTTGTGAGTTGACATTCGTTATCTTTCTCTTAAGATCTTCCTTTGCAGTTTTATCTGGGTTCTTGTTTGAGGACTATAAATTACGGTAAAATGTTTGAGTAACTTTTAGGATATCATTCTTTTCTCTTATTTCTTTTCCATCTTTATCCTTCAATGAGATTATTATAGGCTTTCCTAAGTTTGACCTTAGGCATTTCATGCCTCGGTTCATTTCTATTATTTTTTCTACCTTTTTTTCATTATAGATCCTTAAATCTTCCTTTACTCCCTTCTTTATTTGTTTATTCAATTCTTTCAACCATTGGTATTTCGCTTTCCTTTGCTTAGAAATGTGTCTCTCTTTTCCATCAACCGTTTTGTTCTGTCACTTATTCTGTCTTCTTTATTTTTCGTTTTCTTTGCAACAGTCAGTCCTGCTTTCAAGAGCTTTCGTTGCATTTCTTTATTAGTTATGTTCATGTCGGAGTATTCTTGTTGATAATGTTTTACAAATTATTTTCTTAAGACTTTTCTGTACTCACCTCCCTTCTGTCGTATTTTAGTTTGATCTATCTGATTACAATAACTATGTGGCCTGTTTCTACTAGTTTTCGTTTGTTTAATATGAATCCTTGCTCTTAAAAAGCGATGATCGCTGCCAGTTGTGAATCGATTGAGAGCAGTTATATCTTCAAAAATGTCTTTGTTCCCACACAAGAAGTAATCGATCTCGTTTTTCGTCTTTTTATCAGGAGATATCCACGTCCATTTTCGGTTTGCTGGTTCCTTGAAGTGTGTGTTCATGGCATATAAATTTTGTTGTTCTAAGCAGTTATATAATTTTTCTCCTCTTTCATTTCGTATGCCATAACCATGCATCCCTATTTTAGTTTCAGTATTTTCTTTTTTTTACCTAATTTTGCGTTGAAATCTCCCATTATGATGGTATACTTTGTATCATTTTCTTCTAATCCTGTTATCAAATCTTCGTAGAACATTTCAGCTACCTCTTTCTGATGTGTTGTTGTGGCAGCATATACTTGTATAACCCTAATCTTGGTTTTATTATCTAAGTCTATAAGCTACTCTATCGGAAACGCTTTTATATGTAGAAATGTATGGTGTGAGATACTTTTTGACAAGAAATCCTACTCCATCATAATTGATGGATTCGACCATACTTGATGGAAATTCATTTTATGTAACAATAAAACACTGAAAACTTTGTTTTCAAAACTTCCACAAAATTTATTTTAAATTCTTATCACTACAGCTGTTTCGGCTGATTGCCTTTCTCAAGTGATCTGTTTTTGGCATGGGTTTACACTTTATAGTCTCTAATGAAATAGGTTGAGGAGGGGAGAACTGTTTGTCTCAAACTGGTCATTCAGAATTATATCTGTGTTTTTTAATTTGTTGATTTCCATAGATTCTAACAAAGATAGCTTAACACCTTTATTTTGAATGTGGAGAATTTTAAATTCGTCATTAAAAGAATGATTATGATCTAGAAGGTGAAGTGCGTATGTAGAATCTGTTTTTCTATTATTGAAAGCCCTTTTATGTTTTGCTATTCGTTTATTAAAATTTCTACCTGTTTGACCAATGTAAGTTTTTGGACAGTCGCCACATTTAAATTTGTACACACCACTGTGTAAGTGTTTTTTATGTTGGCTCTTGTTGTTTTTAATATATTTGCCTAGGTTGTTATTTGTTCTGAAAGCTGGTGTTATTCCTTTCTTTTTTATGTGTTTGACTATTTTTGTTGATATTTTGCCTGTATATGTAATCGAGCAGAAGGTACTGGGTTTTTTCTCTGGTGGTGGAAATACTAAGTTCAGGGCTTTCTTGTGTAGTTCTTGATTTAACATTTTATTAATTGTTTGTTCGTTGTATCCATTGTTTACTGCTATTTGCTTAATTATATTTAATTCTGTCTCAAAATTGTATTTTGACATAGGAATTGCTGTTAATCTATGTAACATACTATGATAGGCTACCAGCTTAAATTGGCAAAGGCTGCATCGTAAATTCAATATGACTATGAAGAGAATTAATATACGATAAAAATTGGTCGAGTTGCCTGTTAGTTCCTGTGAAACATACCAGTACTTCGTCTACGTATCTCCACCAATATAAAAACTGTTTGAATATCTTTGTCTGTAGATGATTCATAAAAATATCTGATAGCAATGGGCTTAGAGGATTGCCCATTATAAGCCCTGCACTGTTATTTGTATATAATTCATTATTAAATTCAAAGTAGTCCTGGTTTATGCAAACTTCAAGAAGATGTAAAATTTCAAATGTAATGATTGGATTTGTTCTATTTTGGTCCAAAATATGTTTTTTACTAGAATAAAAGTTTCTGTAGGAGGGATACTAGGAAAAAGATTTTTTACGTCAAATGAAATTAATCTGGAGTTGTAAGGTAACTGAAAATGTTGTATTTTATTGACTAGTTCTATTGTATTTTTTATGGTAAATTTAGGTGAAAATTTAGTGTGTTCTAAAATAATCTCTAACAGTTTTTTTAAAAGTTTATATGACGGAGCTGTATAAAAAGACACTACAGGTCTTATTGGGTGATCCGGTTTGTGTAGTTTAATGAAAGAGTATAATTTAGGAGACTGTGGGTTCATGATACTGAGGTATTTCTGTTCTATTGGATTTACTATTGATTTTGAATTTTCTAACGCTAGCTTAATTTGTTTTTGATACTTTTCTGTTGGATCTTTGTGTAACGTTTCAATGTTTAGATTATTTAAAAATTCTATTGTTTTGTTATTATATTCTATTTTATCTATAGCAATAGTAGTGTTACCTTTGTCTGCTTTTGTAAACACTATGTTGTTTTCTATTGATTTATTTTTAATTGAAATTGTTGTTTTATTCTCTTTGTAACAGGAATTTTTGGTTTCACTACACACATCTGTAATAGATTTTGCAATTATACTTTTTTCGATATTGTTAGCAGTTTTGTTTAATGCTACTTCACATTCTACACGTAAATATTCTAAAGTTTTCTGATTATTATATTGGGGCAAGTTGTGTTTAAATCCTTTCTCTAAAAGTTGTATCTCGCTATTACTAAATTTAGTATCTGTTAAATTGTTAAATCTATTGAAAAAATTATGGTTCGAAAAACTTCTTGTATAATGAATATTGGGTTTTTTACTATTGCAAATTAGATTATTTAGTTTTTTACACTGTGTATTGAATTTTTTATCTATTATATTATCTATATTAATTCTCACGTTAGAATCTAGGATGTCAATTCTATATTATTTAATCTATAATTTAATTCTGAGTAAAATACCTTAAGATAAACAGCTATGATATCCCGCTTCTTGTATTGGTATTTTCTGTCGTCTTTCAGCCACCTGGTCTGGCCGTGATGTATCCCTTTTTGTGCGGCGGGGCTGTGGTTCTTGGTTTTTAACTGAATATACTTCGGGAACACTTTATTTTGCAAACACGTATTTAAAAACCAGATTTAAAATTTAAAACACAAACACAAATTTAAAATAAATTTTGTGGAAGTTTTGAAAACAAAGTTTTCAGTGTTTTATTGTTACATAAAATGAATTTCCATCAAGTAACGGTCGAATCCATCAATTATTTAAAAGAAGTCAGTACAGGACTTTTGACCATATTGTTTTCAAGATTACTTTTGAAACGTAGACTGGCGACACAAAACATCTGGTTTTTAAATATGTGTTTACAAAATAAAGTGTTCCCGAAGTATATTCAGTTAAAAACCAAGAACCACAGCCCCGCCGCACAAAAAGGGACCGGCCAGACCAGATGGCTGAAAGACGACAGAAAATACCAATACAAAAAGCGGGATATCATAGCTGTTTATCTTAAGGTATGTCACTCAGAATTAAATTATAGATTAAATAATATAGAATTTGACATCCTAGATTCTAACGTGAGAATTAATATAGATAATATAATAGATAAAAAATTCAATACACACTGTAAAAAACTAAATAATCTAATTTGCAATAGTAAAAAACCCAATATTCATTATACAAGAAGTTTTTTGAACCATAATTTTTTCAATAGATTTATAAATTTAACAAATACTAAATTTAGTAATAGCGAGATACAACTTTTAGAGAAAGGATTTAAACACAACTTGCCCCAACATAATAATCAGAAAACTTTAGAATATTTAGGTGTAGAATGTGAAGTAGCATTAAACAAAACTGCTAACAATATCGAAAAAAGTATAATTGCAAAATCTATTACAGATGTGTGTAGTGAAACCAAAAATTCCTGTTACAAAGAGAATAAAATAGCCATTTGAATTAAAAATAAATCAATAGAAAACAACATAGTGTTTACAAAAGCAGACAAAGGTAACACTACTATTGCTGTAGATAAAATAGAATATAATAACAAAACAATAGAATTTTTAAATAATCTAAACATTGAAACGTTACACAAAGATCCAACAGAAAAGTATCAAAAACAAATTAAGCTAGCGTTAGAAAATTCAAAATCAATAGTAAATCCAATAGAACAGAAATACCTCAGTATCATGAACCCACAGTCTCCTAAATTATACTCTTTCATTAAACTACACAAACCGCATCACCCAATAAGACCTGTAGTGTCTTTTTATACAGCTCCGTCATATAAACTTAAAAAAAAACTGTTAGAGATTATTTTAGAATACACTAAATTTTCACCTAAATTTACCATAAAAAATACAATAGAACTAGTCAATCAAATACAACATTTTCAGTTACCTTACAACTCCAGATTAATTTCATTTGAAGTAAAAAATCTTTTTCCTAGTATCCCTCCTACAGAAACTTTTATTCTAATAAAAAACCTTTTAGACCAAAATAGTACAAATCCAATCATTACATATGAAATTTTACATCTTCTTGAAGTTTGCATAAACCAGGACTACTTTGAATTTAATAATGAATTATATACAAATAAGAGTGCAGGACTTATAATGGGCAATCCTCTTGCTATCAGATATTTTTATGGATCATCTAGAGACAAAGATTTCAAAACATCCCATATTCAAACGGTTTTTATATTGGTGGAGATACGTAGACGACGTACTTGGTATGTTTCACAGGAACTAACAGGCAGCTCGATCAATTTTTATCGTATATTAATTCTCTTTATAGTCATATTGAATTTACAATGCAGCCTTTGCCAATTTAAACTGGCAGCCTATTATAGTATGTTACATAGATTAACAGCAATTCCTATGTCAAAATACAATTTTGAGACAGAATTAAATATCATTAAGTAAATAGCAGTAAACAATGGATACAACGAACAAACAATTAATAAAATGTTAAATCAAAAACTACACAAGAAAGCCCTGAACTTAGTATTTCCACCACCAGAGAAAAAACCCAGTACCTTCTGCTCGATTACATATGCAGACAAAATATCAACAAAAATAGCCAAACACATAAAAAAGAAAGGAATAACACCAGCTTTCCGAACAAATAACAACCTAGGCAAATATATTAAAAACAACAAGAGCCAACATAAAAAATGCTTACACAGTGGTGTGTACAAACTTAAATGTGGCGACTGTTCAAAAACTTACATTGGTCAAACAGGTAAAAATTTTAATAAACGAATAGCAGAACATAAAAGGGCTTTCAATAATAGAAAAACAGATTCTACATACGCACTTCACCTTCTAGATCATAATCATTCTTTTAATGACGAATTTAAAATTCTCCACATTCAAAATAAAGGCGTTAAGCTATCTTTGTTAGAATCTATGGAAATCAACAAATTAAAAAACACAGATATAATTCTGAATGACCAGCTTGAGACAAACAGTTCTCCCCTCCTCAACCTATTTCATTAGAGACTATAAAGTGTAAACCCATGCCAAAAACAGATCACTTGAGAAAGGCAATCAGCCGAAACAGCTGTAGTGATAAGAATTTAAAATAAATTTTGTGGAAGTTTTGAAAACAAAGTTTTCAGTGTTTTATTGTTACATACTCCATCATAATGTTTCGTCTATTTTCCCTGTATAGTATAAGCGATATCCAGAGTTTAGATGCATGTATTGTTCGCCTCTTCTTTTCACTTCTGACAGTCCTACAATATCCCACTTTATCTTGGATAGTTCTTCTTCTAATTCGTAGACCTTTTCATATTTAGCCATAGATTGTATGTTGTATATGGCTATGGTCTGTTTTTTAACCAGGAGGAGTAATTCAAATTTTCCGCGCTGTAATGCTTGTTTGTAATTGGTCCAACCGCAGGCAAGTTTACTCCACTAAATTATGACATGTTGACACTAATGACATTTGTGAAATTTTAAAATTCAATATTTAAGTATATCGACGATTTTTTTGTATTTTCTGCGTTATTCCTTACATTTTTAGATATTTCGTTTGTATTTATATAAAAAACAGTTCTTTTCAGAACTATTTCGCGACATATTAGTGTTATTAAGATAACAATGTGGATTCAATGCCAAGTACTAGTGGTAATTATTCCTCTACACCTAAAAAATGTCGGGTAGATTTGGGTCATATATCTTCAAATGAGAAACAAAACATGATTTGCTTATACATTATAAACATGTATAAATAAACAAATCAAAATTGATAATTCTGGAATGAAAATAACAGCCACGCTAGCAAAAATAAAACAGGCAACAGGTTAGTTTTGCAGAATAGTTATTGTTAAAATCAAGATTTACTAAAGTAATGCTAATTTTATTAGCACATTACTTTAGCTTGTATTGGAATATAAGCAGACTTCAACAGTAGTATTGTAAAATTCCATTGGATTTTAGATACCATTTTATCACGAATATATCGCTTTCGTATACGTTCTTTTTACGATTTTCTTCTTTAATGTGATAAATAAACTCTAAAAATTCTTCAACTTTTTCATAACAGTCCAACATTTTTTTATTGTAATTAGAAATACTAAATAATATATATTGGAAGTGAATTCGAAAAATTATTATTCAAACCCAAAAAAGAAGATGTATTTGGTGACTTTTCTAGTAACTTTCTTGGGTGTGAATCTGTCTTTTTAGTTTACTCCTCCTGGTTAAAAAACAGAGTATAGTAGTTTGGCTAACTGTTTTTGTTTGTCCGTATCTATTTTGGTGAGTTCGGTTTACCTACTTCTCTGAAATTAGTGGTTATGTATATTTAAACCGTAAGATAAAAATAATCTTATGAATAGATTAAATATTTAATGACTTCAATAAAAACAAAATAATAAGTTGAACTTTCTTGGTTCAGAAAATAGTTAGATGAGAAAAGTTTAAACGTGCATTTTATCTTTTTTACTATATAATATATTATCCTTGTAATATTTCATCATAAGTTAATTTTGCACCAAAATATATGAAATGTATAGGTATAATTGTTTTCAGTTGTTAATATTGTACAATCAAATAAAAGCTGAAACTGTTGTTAATAGGACAAGGCATTCTATACGTGCAGATATTGAATCCCGTTATTTGCGAACAATATTTAATAAATTTGCCTATTGCGTGTTTATCTAAAAATACGTAACTTTACGTTTTGATCATTTTACAGTAAAAAATAATCAACAAATTTCTGTTCATTATTGGTAAAATAAAATAAATTTCTACAGAATGTACTAACTCTTCAACAACCAATTTACCTTGTAAAATCCTATGGTATTGGGGCTGTTTCGTATAGGTATGTAATCAAATATATCCACATTTATCCATAATATCTATTATATACATATAGAACCATATAGAGTTGTTGAAGACAAAGAAAAATGAAAAAAGTTAACGAAGACGACGATATAGCAACTGCTCTCTAGCTATGCATTCAGTAAGCAAAAATCCAAAGTTAAGCTTACGAAAAAAAGCAACTATATTTAGTTTAGCAAGAGCCACCAAAATTTGTTCACACCTTCTAATATTATGATTGTGTTGACTCTTGAATGACCGGTTCTTCCACCACAATATTTGAGGAGGTTTCAAGCAATACCGAATAAATCCACTTTTACGAAAATTTCGTTAGCGGCCAATATCGGTTTATTTTGCTAAATTACACCATATAGAAAATATATATCTGCAAAAACAAATAAATCCTACTTAATTTTAATGATGATATTAATGTTTTCATGCACAACCGAATAAATCCACTTTTTGTTCAAAACCAAATAAATCTATAAATACACATTTCCTACTTTATCTTCTTATGAAAATGTGTAATTCGAACAATGTAGTAGCCAGTTATTAGAGATATGACGATGTAATATGGGTGGTCAAAAATTTTGTCGTTGTTTCTCCTCTGCATATTTACGCATTGACTGGAGTGACCGCGTGTTTTTTGTTTATTAGTCAGTGCAGTAAGTATTGTAAACATATAATAACATAACCATTGGGTGCAGTAGTTTGTTATGTATATTTTTTTGGTTTATGGTATAAACTGTTTCTTAGCAATTTTTAAATAATATACATAGTTTGATACGTTTGATGAAGTTTCAGTAACAGAAGTACTGTTAAATAAAAAATATGGTAGAAGATTTTTTGGGCGAGTCAGTAACTGTGGAAGAAGCCAATCAAGGAAGCAGAATAAGGCAAACATCCCCGAAAGCTAAGAGGCAAAGTTGAAAGGTACGATTATTAGGTGTAGATGATTATAGATCATTTTGGGATAGAGGCAGGTGACTCAAAAGGTTCTGTTATACATCGTAGATAGGTAAATATTGTTTCTATCTTTGCAGTAAAGTTAATAGTTGTTAAACAATTGAATTTTTTAGTTTTTTTACTTTTTTAAAATTAGGTAGGTATTTTATTTTAGGTACAAAGATCCAGATCCAGAAATTTAAACGTCCCTCCTCACATGATAATAAAACATACCAATGCCAAAATATTAAAACATCAGATGTTAAAAATATAAGTAAGCTGTATAGGGTACCAGAAAAAAGCATTCAAGATGTGAAACTCTGCCATATGATAATCGTTTTTGGTACCGTAAGAAAGAGGTATATTAAAGATAATCCCCGACCAAGAACAAGGGCAGCAAATTTCTTTAAAAAAATTAGGAAAACAAGATCAACAGTGGTAGTTAAAGTCTGGAGGACTTTTTTTATGGCAGCAACTTGTGTTAAAAACTACAGGTTACTTACCATATTATTATGTAAGAATTTTAACTTAGTAGACTATTCCAGCGAAAAGTGGGGGACCATATTTTAACAAAAACTTTTGATAAGAGGAAAAAAGTACGCGAATTTATACGAAAGTCATTATAATCGAAAAAAATCTCGGATCTATTTAGCTGCCCATCTTAGCATTAAAAAGTATATATAATGAACAGGCTGAAAGTCAGTACGAAGTTGGCTACCTTATGTTTTGAAAGGTTTTTCTAACAAAATTTAACATTAAATTTAAAGCATTTAATTAAGTCGAAAAAAGACTAAAAAGAGAAAATAATTATATGACTATATTAAGTTCATAAAAACAGACCAAAAGCCTTTTACGAGCTTTCTAAGCAAGAGCCTGAAAATTCCCCGATATTTTGCTTTGACCTGCAGTATGTTCAACCCTTACCACCCACGACCTCTTCTGAAGCATTTTATTCACACCAAATAAGCCTATATTCTTTTAACTGTGTTGGGATGAACTCCAAAAATCCAACGTTTTATATTTGGACCGAAAATCAGGCTGGGAGGGGCTCTTCAGAAGTGTCATCTGCTTTGTTCGATTACCTAAAATCTTTGGAACTGGATAATATAACTAGATTAGATTGTTCTGCGATGGATGTGTGGGTCAGAAAAAAAACTCCCATTTGGTCACAGTTCTATGCCAGCAGATAGAGTTTTTGGGCGACTTGAAAAAATATTTAGAAAGAATTTAACTATTAGATCTAAAGAAGAATATATTGGTCATTATTCATAAGTTGGAAGTGCAAAAGTCTTAGACTTTGGAAAACACTGGAAAAATTTTTATATCAAGGAATTGCTAAAGTACCTTAACAAGATTGTTGGAATATCAGACTTAAAAAGAATCTGTTTGGAAAAGACACAGATTTAAAATTTTAATTTCATGCTTACAGCATTATATTTACAAAGGGGAAAAGTCTTTTGCTATCCGAAGTAAACCTGCGAAAAAAAGTGTCCAACGACTTGAAATAACAATATAGAAAGAAGTGGAAAAGTGACGAAACTTTTTTGTGGTACACAAATCTATTATGTGAAAATAATTAAGTTGAAGGTACTCAGGAAATACCTTAAGAAAAAGAAGAACTAAGAAATAAGTGAAACTGTCTAGAAGAAGAGTTTGCACTTTGTATTGAAATTGGATATGCTGTTAGTCTACCAAATGTCATATGCCTTTTTTTGTATTAGTAATAAAAATAATACTTGTGTTAATTGTTGCTAATAAAATTGTGAGCAAAATGAAATAAATCCAGTTATTTCAGAAAAAAAAAACCAAATAAATCCACTTTTGGTTAAATTTTCTTTTGCACTAAGTAGGTATCACTTTTTTAAATTTATATTGTAGCAAAAGTTTTATTATGACTTCTCTAATAGTATTTGCGAATAAGACAAACAAAAAAATATTTACTTTTTGCATCACAGAAAAATAATATTTTTACAATAATCGCTTTTAGTGGATTTATTCGGTTTTGCTTTAAACCTCCTCTTTATATTCTGATGAAGCAATATTCATGGCAAATAGAACCATTTGACTTTAAAACAGTAAATACTTGGTATGCTGTTTTACCACATTGATTGATTGGACCGTATTTTTTGGAGAAGACTTCAACTCCGGAAGTATATTTTGTAACGATGTGCATCGCCCCGTCCCGTCAGCGCTCTGTACACACGCACTTCCACCAAAAGTTTTTCTTCCATCGACGGGCGCTATAGAAGATGGAAGGCCTACGTCGGTATAAACCATCGTACGCCAAAAGAGAGAATTGAGTTTCTCTAGAGTGCTGATCTAGCGAAAACTCTACTGGGCTTTGACTGAAGGCCAACCGTCCTGGAGTTTCGTCAGAATGTTGATCTGATAACAACTTTACTGGTCCTATTGTATTGACTGAAAGCCAACCGCTTCTGCCAGAGTATTGATCTAGTGGCAGTTCCGTACCCGGTCTTGAAGTATTGATCTGAGACGGATATATTATTTCCCGTGGCTAGGTATTGATTAGTCGCTCTCCGCTCCTCGCCGGAGGGAGTGTTAATCGACCCGTTCCATCTCTATTCCTCTGACTTGTCCTTTACTGTCTTTGCCGCGTGTGTATAAATTGCCGTTTAGATTTTATGGCATTCATTGTATTTTATTTTTGCAGGTATTAAACAGTGGTTGCCGAGCCGTGCATCCAGGTCGTAGCCGTAGGATTAGCAGTTTACTTATATCAGTTTAAATAAAAAAAAGAGTCCAAAAGTGGTCTAAAAGAGCTACCCATCGCAATTTGGATTTGCTGTACAACTTTATTATACCGAAACTAGATGATCTTCCCTTGGAGCAATGGCAACAAATATATTTTTTTGCCACATAGAAATAAGGCAGATTTTGATAAACTTACACTTTTTTTTTATTTTTTAGTGTTTTAGATCAAACAAAACTTTTTCATTTTTTGCTTTTCATTTATCCAGGTCACTTACACCCTACGAAAAGGTGCTTACCCAACTGCAGCATTAAATGACCAGTTCATGTTACAAAAAGAAAATGCACATTATCTGGGAGTCAATAGGTACCGACGATTAATTTGAAGGACACAAGACATATATATTTGCTACGAGAAAGCAACTAGGCCTAAAACTTGCAAGCAAATTGTAGTAGATGTTAGGTCGTAAATAACAATTATTGTAACAGTTATTAATAGCTAATTTACAAAGTATATCTATGGAATTCAACTGTGGGGGAACTCAAATATTGAAATCCCATAAAGATTTTAGTCCAATGTACTTGGAATTATCGTAAATGCTTCATGGTAAGTAATTAACAGTTTCATTGCTCGTGATTTTAAAATGAAATCTGTTAAAGACGAAAAATTCTCCCAGAAGTATGTAGAATGCATAGAAAATCACCCCAACGCATTGACCCAACCCCTAATCAGACGTCCATGTGATATGCCTGTCAGATTTTTGTACCTTACTACTGTTCTATAGTTTAGTGCATAGTAGTATTGTGTAGTAATAAAGTTTCAACCCAACCTCAGATGAGTAAAAGAAGTCTGTCACTGGACAGTTTTTCTAAATGTTTTGCTACTGTCATTAATATTGGCCCATTCCAAAATTTACAGATTTCAAATTAAATGGGTTGTTAAATAAAAAAAAGTAAAGATGATTTACAACTGCCCATTGTCAAACTGGCTTGCATATGTAGTCTGTTTTTAAGTTCAAAGAAACTAACTTTTTTTTGTTATTTGGAGAATACGTCCCAAACATAGAAAACGCTGTAAAATATCAAATTTCTGTGACCATTTAGTATAAATTATCACCTTTCAGAAGTGCATTACAATAGCTCTGATGTATGGGGATTTGCTTCCGACGACCACTCCTTAGAATTGGTAGGTGCAGATTTTTATCCTTACAAAGGCAAACGACTCTTTTTATCAAGACAGCGAACGAAACACATCCAGTTGATCGGTTACGTACTTTTTTGTGCTTTTGTCACGACGTGTAGATACAACTCTACTATTCTACGGCTTGCTACGATTAATACACCAATATTTCAAGGTTAAGTGTTTTTTCTTTGTACAGATAATAGCAATGAGTTAAGCTAGGTATTTTTTGTGATATTTAATTAATTGCTAATTTATTCACAATCAAAATATTGCATTTTTGTCTTTATTATTATTCTAAATCATTTAACCACCGACCTCATTACGTTTTACACAAAACAATAATTTTAACAGATAATAGAACAAGTAATGGAGGTTAAATATTTGGGCGTCACACTGCCTAGCTACGGAAAGCTCAGAAGTAGAAGATCAAGTCAATGGAGCAAACAGAGCCACAAGATACCCGAATCAAACATTATAGAGAAATAAAAATATCGGGAAAGAAATAAAAGGCAGAATTTATAACACAGTCATCATACCAATACTGGCATATGCGACAGAAACACGACCCGATGCAGAGAGAACACAAAAAATTGCTAGAAATAGTAGATGGAAACCCTTAGACAAATAATTGATGGTAATTCATTATTGGACAGAGCTAGAAGTACATATTACAATGAAGATGAAAAGTGGAGAACCTAAAAGACTAAGTAAGAAAGAAAACAGTAGAATAAAACTATTATATAAACAAAATGACAACAAATATAGTAGTAGAGAAGGAGAGGGGCGATTCGCCAATAACAAGACGGTCATTAGGTAGAATCCGATAACTATGAAACAGCAATTTTGTACTAATTTATTATTCTTATTATTTGCAAAACATGACGTTAGGATGTTTTATAAAAATTACATTCAGTGTGTAAAAGCCAAATGGAATAAATTCATTATTTAGGTTACTGTACATATTTATAAAAAATTCCGAAACACGTCAAATTTAAATTATAACTTGACATTCTTTAACGTAAAAATGCAACCCCTACCTTCAACCCCCTTAGAATGACAGGTACAACCCCCAATTTTTAAAATAGGAAGTATAGGCTTGTGATATATCGTTTGAAAGGTCTTTTCATTTTCCATTCAAAAATGTTGTCGCTTTCAAGTTTATTAAGATTCATTAAGATAAAATAAATTAAAATCATGTGGTTACCGAAATTCGCTACGATACAATCAAAAACTAAAATGTAATGCAAAACGTAATAAGATGTAGAACACGAAAAAGAACTATGAATGTTAATGAAGTAGATGTTTAAAATGTTCACCGCGAACGTCTTGGCAACATCCTAATCTCAAATAAAACTGTCTTCTAACATTATTTAACGTAACAGGCGTGATCGACCTAATCGCAAGCGTTATTCGTTCTTTTAAGTCATTTAAATCAGAAGGTTTAGTTTTGTACACATGGCTCTTCACATATCCCCATAAAAAAAAATCTAATAATGTAAGATCAGGTGATCGCGCTGGCCATTCAATCGATCCTCGCCTCCCTATCCACCGATTGGGAAATATTGTATCGAGGTACTGCCGGACATTAAGTTGTTAATGTGGTGGTGCTCCATCCTGCTGAAACCATATCGAATTCGCTGGAACTTGAGGGTTTCCTGATCAAAATATAAATTTGCCAACGTTGGAATGACATCATTTTGAAGTAGTGCCAAACATTTGTTGCCATTCAAGTTGCCCTCAATTAAAAAGGGACCAATGATATTGTTTCCTACAATCCCTGCCCAAACATTAACCTTTTGAGGGTATTGAGTGTGTTCTTCTCTCATCCAGTGAGGATTTTCCGTGGCCCAGTAGCGGCAATTTTGCCGATTAGCATGACCGTTAAGTGAAAAAGTACACTCATCAGAAAAGATAACGTCTTCTAACTGGATAATATTGTTATCCAACATGTCCATCATTTGCTCACAAAAAAAAGTTCTCCTATCAAAATCGTCTTCCATGAGCTCCTGAGTAGGTATCATCTTATAGGGATGCAATTTATTTTCTTTTAATATGTTTACTATCGATGTATGGCTAGCATTGAATGTAGTGGATTCCTGTCTACTCGATGTATGGAAATGTATGTAAATTAGGAAATTTCTCATGAAATAGGCAAGTTACTTCCTGTTGTGTTCGGGTGTTATCTCCGTAATCAATCATTTGTAAAACTGTTATTTTATGCATTTCCGTTAATCTAACCATTTTTCAGAATTGAATTAAACGAACTTTTTACTTAAATTAAAATACTGACAACTTAAATAAAACAATTTACTAATGCGTGTTAAAATAACGTTGCCACGGAAATTCTTTAAAGTTTTTTAATGGTTACCATCTACAAACCACATTGCTATGGTTTTTGTTCACTTTCTCATTATCAAGACCTAAACGGGAAATAAGTTTTGAGTATATTTTAGCGAATTTCGGTAACCACATGATTTTAATTTATTTTATCTTAATTTATCTTAATAAACTTGAAAGCGACAACATTTTTGAATGAAGAATGAAAAGACCTTTCAAACGATATATCACAAGCCTATACTTCCTATTTTAAAAATTGGGGTTTGTACCTGTCATTCTAAGGGGGTTGAAGGTAGGGGTTGCATATTCACGTTAAAGAATGTCAAGTTATAATTTAAATTTGACGTGTTTCTGGATTTTTTATAAATATGTACAGTAACCTAAATAATGAATTTATTCCATTTGGCTTTTACACACTGTATAACATAGAATATTAACTGAAAGTTTAATCAATAGAGATTGTCAGAATATATGAGTGTGAGAGATATTATTTCCTACAGTATAGTTAGTATACACCAATTATTTTAATAAACGTGCTCCCCAGTTCCAATTATTTAAACTTGACAATGATTTGAACTAAAACATGTTACGTTGGGTAATGCATAGTTCATTGTATAAATTATCAATTATATGCACTAATATTACTAATTATTGTATTTTGTAAACAAGATTAAATTCAATAAAGCCTACTCAGCTCGATTGAATAAATTAAAATTAATAATTGCAAATACAGAAAATACCTAATTGAATTTTGGTAAAAAACTTACATATTGAATTAATTATTATGGTTGAATTAAAATGTTTGCCAATACATCAAAAACAACGTTTAAGTTCTTTAAAAATAAATAAATAATAATTAATTTGTTCAGTATTTATCTATATAAAAGTATTTAGGGATTTATTTTCCACTTTTTTACTCATCGTAGTTATTGCCAGAAGTTACGGCTGTTGAAATTCATTGGTCTAAATTAATATTCTATGATAATAAATATAATATCATCAAATATTTAACAAAACTAAAAGATGAAATGAAGACCTAATAAGATTTATCATAAGCGACTCATAAAATGAAGAAACCACAAACATATTGTCCCTTATTTAAACCATTACTAATTTGTTGTAATAGAGTACAAACCCATAGGACATTTTTAAGGGGTCTTTCGACTCAGCATAAATCACATATAAATCAATACAATAGGTAATAACAACTTATGTTGCCAACTTTTTTTTATGTACAGGGACTACTGTGTTAATGTAAACTTACCACTCAAGGGGGGATGGTAGTGTCATTTTGGCCAAACATATTTGTACGACATTCATAACCTGGGTAGGTAATACAAAAATAATGATCTGCGACCTAATGCCGTACAAAAATATTGGTACCAGTACGGCATTCATACACATAGTTTCGGATCGTAATTTAGATCACTTTTTTTGCAGTGTCGTACATATCGGCTGGTACATGGGTAACAAATCTATTGCGCAACACTTGATTTTAACACCTGCTTCGTTGAGATCATTGAATGTACGGTATCAATTCCAAATGATTACTTGATGCATAAAATAATTTTTGACAACTATGCTGTCTAAAAGTTTTGGCAAATTTTTATAAATAGTTATCTGTATTTGGGAATTGAATTGTTGTTTTTCCGGTAGGATAATTATTTCTTAAACAATTGTCACTTTTTTACAAAACATAACTAAAAACTATCGAATTAATTCATAGGTGAAATGATACAAATAAAAAATTTGAAAGAAAAATAAAATATAAAAATATAAAAATTGAATCTATTTTTTTTATTTAGTTTATTGTGTCTCCGCTACAAGGTTATTGACACTGGGTCAGTTGGGTATAATTAACAATAAACAAAATATGTAAAAGAGAAAGTAATAAAAAAGAAAACACTAAATTTTGTATTAGGTTCGCGTCTCGAAAGAAATCTATACTCGTTTTCATCGTTCTTGACGTGTGCCTGAAATAAGCTACTACGGAATTTTTAATATTCGTCTCTCTCTGATACATAGATGCGTAATTCAATTGTGCGAGTCACGTTCGTCATGGTAAAGTGCGATGAGAAGGGAATAAAGAGACCACTCACGTCTCCCAGTATTGTAGCAATAATACCGATGCGTTTGGCCGATACGGTGTCGGTGATAAGTTCGGCCTCTTTACGAATACAGATAGCTGGAAGTGACGTGTTTGTTTTTAACATGTTACCCTGATCTGTGCAGGTTTGAAGTAGCTGATGAAATAGTTTTTATAAGTAAACAGTTTTTAATTAATTAATAGTTTGAGCTCTTACTGTGTGGAATTCCATTACATAAAATAATACTCTCGACACCTTAAAAATTCCAGTTTCTTATCAATTAACTCTCTCTCTTCCGATACCCATTGCAATAATGACTTGTAGCATTGTTCTTGAATGAGCTGGCTAATAGGTTTATAATTGTAGCAATTACCATTGATATTTTATGTTGTTTTAGTCGATTTTAGTCAGTCATTGTTGGAATTTCTTCCGAGCAGTTTTACTTATTATTTTTTGTTGTGAATAACTAATTGTTCTATTTAATAAAAAAATGCCGGGAAAAACGATAACAGGAGAAATGCGACAATGTGTAGGTCATTTATTGGAGTATTTTAAAAAAGAAAAAGAAAACAACAAACCTTTGCTTTCGTTATCATCGGTACATGAACGAGTAGCGGACGCTTTGAAAATCAGTCTTCGCACAGTGACAAGAATAAAGAGTAAATACAAGACAGGGGCAGCTCTTACTACACCAGGAGAGTCACGTAATGTACAAAAAAAAAAGACTAATGATGTCAGCGATACTATAAAAGGAGAGATTAGAAATGTACTGTATGGCATGAAAGCAAAAGGAAAGCACGTTACAATTAAAGTTCTAAATACACAATTAAGAAACAAGCATCTCTATGACGGTTCTGATACAAGTTTGTGGCGTCTTATGAAAGATTGTGGGTTTTCATACAAACTAGAAAATAGTAGACGAGTGCTATGTGAGAAACCATGTATTGTCTCCAAACGACTGTATTTTTTGAGGCATTATATGAGAAATTTTTTAAGTCCAAGCCCACTTCAGTTCGTTTTTTTAGATGAAACATGGATATTCCTAAAAGGGGCATATAAAGGTACTTGGCAAGATGACTGTGTGAAAAGCATCAGAAACGGACACGAAAATACAGGTGAACGCTTTGTTGTTTTACATGCCAAAAGTAGGCAAAGATTTGTTAAAGATGCTGGATTACTGTAATCTACGAAATCGAAGAGTGCAGACTATCATGATTCGTCGATATCATGGATAAAGAGTCTTTTAAAAAGTGGGTCTCCGAAAAGCTGATACCAATGTTAGAGGAACCATCTCTAATTATTATGGATAATGCCTCATGCCATAGCTCTTTAATAGAAAAGTTACCGAATGCCAGTTGGAAAAAATCGGACTTACAAGAATGGTTACGAGCGAAAAAAATAATTTTTGACGACCATTCGGGCAAGACAGAGCTATTGAGTCTTTGTCGCCAGAATAAACCACAAAATACGAGATACGTTATAGACGAGCTACTCCAAGAACATAGGCATCAGGTTTTGAGATTGCCTCCATATCACTGTCAATATAATCCGATTGAGTTGGCCTGAGGCATTTCTTAACAATACTATGATCATCATATTGGAGAACATGGACGTGGAGATGAACCAGTGAAAAAAATTTGGGGCGATGCATTAGCTGAGGCAACACCTGCAGTGTGGGCGAGTTGTGTTAACCATACGGAAAAATTAATTCAGGACGACTGGGCAAAAATGGTCACATATGATGAAAATGAAAGTAGGATTATCATCCATTTGGCGGAAGATTCCAATGATGAAGACAGTTCCAGTGAAGACGCTGACTGATTAGCTAATTAATCAAGGTCAGTACGTTGTAACAGTTCAGAATTCGCTACAGTGCTTAAAACTTAAAAAATCTGTATCATTTTTTAATTAAAGTGGGTTAAATAATTAACACTGTTTTGGGTATATTTCAAAATCCTTTTAAAATGTACTTTTCATTATATCCTGTCCTATTGTACTGCAAGCTAGAAAAATACTTCTTCGCAATTTATACGTATATTCCGTTATTAGAAATTTAATAAAAAATAATTTATAATTTTCTTTTATAACTATTATTTCGTTTGACACGACACTGGAGGAGGTAAACGAATCGAGCTTAGACAAGGAAAGACAGATGAAACAACTTATTGCAAGTGTTTTTACACGCACACGCCAAGAACGATGAAAACTATTATAGTACATTCTGAACAAGTTCTAATTGGCTGAGGATCACATTTGTAAGCCCTTGTATAGAGTATTTTTTTGTTCTTGCTCGTATTTAACACACTGTGTATATATTGAACATATGGAACGGTAAATGATTCACTACACTTTTCACACAAACATGTGATTTCTTCGAAGCTATCAGGTGTTAATGTATCAGCCGTGTGTGACCAATTATTACCCTGCGAACTATTAATTTATTTCTTCTACATAGGTTAGGCAGCTGAAAGGTTTTGATGGTAGTTTGTATTTTGTGTAATTTCGAGGTGAAATTCTTCCATTGGTTTTGCCAGGACTTTTTTATTTAGAACCTGGTGAAAAGTGGTTTTAGATCTGATGCCAGTTTTCTGATCTGATTTTATTGTAATTGCTTCTTTTGCAGTAGTATCAGCACTCTTATTACCTAAAATGCCAACTACCTTAGCTACTTTTAGCGGAGTACTATTTAATGTAATTTGAGGTAATAATATGCTACGTGTTCTTCGACTAAATTTGAGTACTTTTGATTTTTTAGCAGAGAAATTAATAATAAAACTTATAGACGAAGAAGTTTTTGAATTAAGTTTCTAATTGCGAACGTATCTTTACCGCGGCAATATAAAATCAGGATATTCAGAATATTCAGAATATTCTTGCAAATACCATTAATAGTTATTATAAACAAAGTGGAACTTAGAACTGATCCTTGGGGTAAGTCGTTTTCCTGAATGTAGATTGAGGAACTCTTTTTCGTTATTTAATACTTTAAATCGGCGATTAGAAAGAAACTGTTCGAAAATGCATTTCCCGTAATATTGTATTCTTTTAATTTGGTCATTACCGTAGAACGTGATGGAGTGTCGATGGTTTTCGATGTTGCTATTAAATCTTGCTTATTTTAAAAGGCGATTGTGATCTCCGTTTGTATCATTACTAAGTTGTCAGCCGTGCTTCGAGATGGACGGAATTCGGATTAAGCTGAATCTAAGTTTTGTTTTTCTAGATACCAAGTCTTTTATTTATAGTTTTTCTAGCAACTTACACAAGGTACATGACAGTGAAATAGGACAGTAGGAATTTGGATTATTCGGAAATTTGTCCTAATTCTTGATTGGTATAACAATAGATTCCCTCCATAATATTAGAAATTTCTGATTGGTCCATATGATGTTATAAAGTATAAGAAGATTTTACGGCAGATATGGGAAGATTTTTTAGGAATATGAAGGGGATGTTATCAGGACCTGCAGATGAATTTTTGCAAGTTGAAAAAATATTTAAAAGTTCCTGTAGTGTAAATGGAGTGTTTAAAATGAACATATTTTTAAAATACTCTGTGGTGTATGTTGTTCTATTTTAAATACTGTGGCTGGTGTTAGTTATTTAAAAGAATACAAAAAAAACTCCGCTGGAATGACTGTTGGATAAATCGAGTAGCTTAACAGTCTTTCTTGCCGGTTGAAAGCCCGGATAAAGGAAGAGGGTTAAGCGGAAGGCCAACAACCTGCCCTTATAAAAAACAGTCTGTTATTAAAACTGCAAGTTTGCCTCGGAATCGAACAGATACATATGGAAAACGACAATCACAATGAAAAAGGACTTTGAATGTTGGAATATGGAATGTTTTAAGTTGGTACCGGACGTAAGCATCTATACATGCAATAAAACAGTTAGAAAAAGTAGAAATGGACATTACGGCAATACAAGAACTAAGGTGGCTAGACACGGGAAACATAAAAATAGACAAGGCGGTTATTTTCTACAGTAGAAACCAGACAGGAAAATACGAATTTGTCACAAGTTTCGTAGTACGAGAAGAATACCTGAACAGTATTGTAATTTTCACGCCTATTAGTGAAAGACTTTGTTATATTAGATTGGAAGGAAAATGGTACAATATCTCAATTATATCCGCACATGCTCCGACAGAAGATAAAGACGAACATATTAAAGATTACTTCTATGAACAACTCGAAAGAACGCTTGATAAAATCCCCAAATAAGACATGCAGATCATCTGTGGAGACTTCAATGCAAAAATTGGCAAAGAACCTAACCTAAGACCGACAATAGGACAACACAGCCTCCACAATATCTCAAACAACAATGGACAAAGGCTCGTAGAGCTAGCATCGGCTAACAATATGTTTGTAAACAGACTTGGGTCTCTAATGACCACTCCACGTGGAACCAAATTGACCACGTAATTATCGATGCTAGACGTGGAAGTAATGTGCTGGATGTAAGAAGCCTCAGGGAAACAAGATGGAGATACAGACCATCACCTATTAAGAGCAAAAATCAGGTTGAGAATATCTTCAAAGAAACCTAAGGCCAACGAAGCATTGGGACAATGGAATATCGAGAAAATGCAAAATGAGGAAATCCAAGAAAATTACAAACAAGAAATTAAACAGCATCTAAATACAGTAGACCAGAGCAATAATGTCGAAAGGCTGTGGCAAGAAATGGAAAAATCAATTAGTGAGTCAGCAGGACTAATAATAGGCAAAAGCAGGAAAAGGACAAGGAAATGGTTTGATAGAGAATGTTAAGAAGAACTACACGACAGACAGATAAAGCGAAACATTATGCTTCAACAAGGAACAGCAGAAAGTAAAGAAAACTATGTAACTTTATGCCGAGAAACAAGAAAATTAATTAGAGAGAAAAAAAGAAAGTAAGAACAACAGAAATATTAAAAAATGGAAAGGAATAGGCAACAGTCAAATAATCGAGCATTTTACAGATCAGTGCAAACGAAAAGAAAGGCTTCAGATCTAGATGTGTGTTTGTACTCAGAAAAAATGATGAATTAATAATAAATGAAAAAGAACTGCTCCAAATATATCAAGAGTATTTCAAAACTTTACTAAACATACATCAAGAGGAAGAACATGAAGAAAATATATATTTTGGGGTAGACCTACCGGTAGAGGACCCCAAAATAAATGAAACATTGCAAGCAATTAACAAATTATTGAACGGAAAAGCTCCAGGCTCTGACAATATACTGGCTAAAAATTCCTTAAGTACGGAGGAGAAACTCTACATAGACAAATACACAAACTAATGACACTTATATGGAAAGAAGAGAAAATACCAACAAAATGACACGAAAGTGTAATAATCCCCATCCATAAAAAGGGAGACAAAACCAAGTGCTCTAATTATAGAGGCATCTCCCTACTTAATACGGCCTATAAAATCTTAGCGAACATGCTATTAAGTAGGCTGACACCGTTTGTAAAAAATTTCATGGGGGAATACCAAGCCGGCTTCAGAAAACATAGATCGACTATAGATCAGATCTTTACTCTAAGACAGCTGCTTGAAAAAGGATGGGAATTCAATAGAACTATCCATAATCTCTTCATAGATTTTCGGCAAGCGTACGACAGCAATAAAAGGGATCAGATGTGGAATGCAATGGCAGAACTTTCAGTTCCAAAAAAACTTATCCAGCTTGTTAAGTTATGCGTGAATAGGTCTACATCCAGAATACGGATAGGTAACAAACTCTTAGAATCTTTTGAAATAAGCAGTGGCCTGAAACACAGAAATGCGCTGTCCCCTCTCCTCTTTAATATCATCCTGAAGAAAGTAGTAAGAGTAGCATAACTTAAAACAGAATTACTGACAGTAAATGGACCAAAATTACTACTAGCATACGCAGATGACATTGACATTGTGGGAAACACAGTCACCAATGTGAAGGAGACTTTTAATAAATTGGAGATAGAGGCAAAGAAAACTGGTCTAAGGGTAAACGAAGAGAAACCAAATACATGTGCATCAACAGACAAAGGGGACGAGATAGAATAATGCAAAATGTTACAATAGACCCATATAACTTTGAAGGAGTGGAGAGTTTTAAGTACTGTAATTATAATTATGTACTAATTATAATTAAATTAAAATTGCGACCAATAAAATTACAAATAACCCTCAATGACATAAATGCCAACTTTTTTTAATAATAAAAAGAAGATTTATTTATTATTAACTGATACAGTCCATCTAATTTACAAACCGTTGCACGTCATTATCTACGTCAGAGATCGAAGTTGACATAGTTGCCAAAGTATAAAAAAATCCTGAATCCATTTTAAATCAAATAGGTCACATAATTATTATTATACTCTTTACAGCGACTATTTAAATTCTTACGTGACATTTTTGAAGTAAAACACACTAATTTTGATCTAAAAAGAACAGATTTTATTAGATAGGTAAAAATATAAAACAAGAGGTAATCACTTTAAAATTTAAAATAATAAAGTACAAAAAGTGTCAACACCGCAACTGTCAAATAAGTGTGACCAATTTATGCCAAAATTTCACCTTGGTTCGATTACAGTTACAGTGTGTTCCGAATAAATGTTCTTCATAAAAACGCTTTATAATGCATTTATACAAATTAAATTAAACATATTGTTGTCTATTTTTTTAAGTTAACATTAATAGAAATCTTTAAATATTAGTTCTACGCGTAAATAATAAAATATGTCTAGTGGCTGTAATGCCAGTCGACTCGGCAAAGTGATTCTAAAAAAGAACACACCTACCGCTTAAATATTTCGTGTTGGTATCATATGACGTCACGGGCTATGACGCCGATGACGTGCAACGGTATGTAAATTAGATGAAGTATACCTGAAAAAGTGTAACAGGTATATGGAAAATTAAATTAAAAATGTGATGTTTCACTGGTTTCATAAATGAATTATAGAGAAATAATATAATTATAAATTTTGCTTAGATTTTGAATTTCTGATCTTTTGTTAATAATTTATACAAAATTTAACCAGGAGTAAGAATAATTTAAACAAAAGAGAAATGCTAAAATAAAAGGGAAAAGTAACAAAAAATAGACATCTCACTACTTAAAAACCTTTAAAGAAAAAAAAAAATAAGTGTCAAGGTTAAGAAATAGGAACGATGGAAAACTGGGTATAGACAGACGAAGTAACATGGACTGCTCTAAAACCGAAAATAACAAAGATACAAGAAAATAGATAATACAATAAATGATCTATCTCATAGATGTTAAACGAAAACATAAAACAGATGCAATAGAATACAAAAGAATCAATACAGTAATTGGAAAAAATGCAGAGCAGCTAAAGAAAACTTTATACCAACAAAATGCCTAGAAATTAAATAACTTCAAAAAAGATAAGTTTAATGTCCATGAAAAAGTAAAAGAAATGACAAGTAGATACAGAAAGAGACAAGAGACAATATTAAGAAATAATAATAACGTAATAATTATAGGTACAGAAGGCAAACTAGGGAGATTGAAAGACTACACTTAGACACTCTTTTTAAGGTGATAGACCTTATTTTATAACATCCACTAAATGAGAAAGTGATCGACTAAATGAAAAAGGTCCAAAGAAGAAGTTTATGCAGTGAAATCTCGGAAAAACGCAAAAGCCATCGGTCCAGACACTATTAATAACAAAGTACTTAAAGTAACTGCAAATAATGAAAGTAATGGTCTAGACTTGATAACAGCATTATTCAATAAAATATATTGACATAGGTAATTTACCATCTAACTCGCTAAAATCAACATTCGCAACATTACCAAAAAAACCTTATTGCTTATAATACAATGACTATGGAATATTAAGCATGAAGTCTCATGTCCTTACAACTTTTCTCAGAATCATCCATATACAAATTTACAGGAAAGGTGAGTTTCAGATGAGTGACACTCATTTCGAAATGAATTGGGAACACAAGAAGTTCTTTTTGCCATAAACACAACGATGCTGAGACTTGAATGTAGATGTATATGCATGTTTTATTGATTATCAAAAACCATTTGACTGCGTTAACCATTAAAATATGATCAAAATTTTATGAACAACTGGAATTGACAAACAAGACGCGAATTATTTCAGAACTATATTAGTACCAAACGGCAACAACTAAAATAAAGCACTCAACATTCGAAACATGTATTCGAATGGCTAAAAGACTTAAAGAGATGTCTTGATTGCTCATCCGCGGAAATATTTCGTGTAGCAATTTCCAAAGCTAGAATTGCCATTTGAATCTCCCACCTTCGAAAGTAGACGGCGGAATAAGAAGATACAAAGCATTATGATGTGATTGTTGGGACAAATAAATATAGTAAATTGCATTTTCTTTTAAAAAAATATTTTTTACATAGAGTAGAAAGAAATTTATTGTAATTGATGTGAATTTTCAGTTTCATTGCCACTGTGAATTGCCATTAATTTTATTTTCCTTAAAATAATTGCAGTAGTTGCAGTAGTTTTGCGTAGGTACTGCACAACTGAATTAACAAAAAATAGTAAAATCTTAATTTTCGACAAATTGCTGAGAAAGATTATTGTAAGATAATACTTTGATTTTAATATTATGGAATCTTTATTTTGAGAAAACATTTTTTATTGGTAAAACTGATACGACTCTTAAAGCGTATTTTGTAGAAAATTGAGCAGCGTATTTTGGACGATAAATACTTAATTTACATACTGTCACTGTCACTGTCAAATCTTAAATTTGTCAGATAACTTATTCTGTTCAACCTTAAAAAATGGTTCCACATGCTAGCAAAGAACTAAAAGCAAGAATTGTAATACAATTAGATGATGGTTGGTCACTATCTGCCGTAGCAAACCATTTTACCGTAAGCAGAACAACAGTTTTTAATATTAATAAAAGATGGAGAAAACAAGAAGCTCTCGAAAGAAAGCAAGGTTCTGGAATACCAAAAATATCTACCGCTCATGAAGATCGTTCGCTTTTGCAGAGATTAGAGGAGAATCCTTTTTAATATGCGAAAACTGCTAGAATTATGTCACAGTTTTCGGGAAGATAGACAACTTGGCTCAGAATTAAAGCATCGCATCTTAGGTTCCTTACCTGCAGCAAAAAAAAACAAGCTCTTACACCACAACAGAGGCTATCAAGACTTATATTTGCTTTAAACCATCAGCTCCAAAATCAAGATTTTTGGGTCAGGGTAATATTTACAGAGGAGAAAATTTTTCAATCTTCTAAAAAGGGCAAAATTAGGGTATATAGACCATATAATAATATATTTAATCCTCTGTATGTTGGTAGACATCGAGCATCTAGATGAATGGGAATAGTTGTATCTAGAAAATAATTTTATTCTCCACAAGATATTTGTCCTGTCCTCCAGAATAACAACATCGAAACCTTACCATGGCCCAGCTACAGTCCAGATTTAAACCCACTCGAGAATGTGTGGGGGGTTATTATAAAACGGTTGTATCAGTAATTTTATACCTCAAAATGCTAAAGAGCTGTGGCACGGTATACAACAGGTTTGGGAAGAGCTCTCTGAAGAAGACAATTTCATAGTTCCTTTCACGCAGATGGACCGAAGACTACAAGCTGTTAAAATGTTTTGCTGGCTCTGATAATGCCCAGTTACCTTTTAATTTGGTTACAATTCTTTCTTTTAATATATTATTGAGTTAGGTCGTTTGTTTTATTCCTTAACAATAATAAAAATAATAACAGCAACAATATGTAATTAATTGTTTGTTGTTTGTTTGTCTGTCATAATGTCATACCAATCAAATATAATATAATGTCAGATAAATCAAATACACTGCTCAAAATGATCAAATCTTACTAAGAGGCACATCTTTTTTTTTATGAACCAGCTGTACCATAAAATACAGGATCCACTAAAACTTCTCAGAGGATAATGTGTTTTTGTTGGAGGTCTTAATATGATTAGAAAGTGAATTGGATGTTAAAGTAAGTTCAAAAGTTAAATACATACACTATATTTTGTTTAATAAATATAACTCACAGAACAAACCGTAATGTACCTAGTTCTACAATGTAAATCCTAAACATTCCCAAAATGTGTATATACTTACAACAATTTGGATCAGAATTATTAAACTGTATAATTTCTAGGTTTTAACTTTTATATATAATCTTGCAGCTATATATAGCACCTCAACCGCCCTAAGGCTATGCGTAAATACTAAAAACAACAATAATATCCTAAATCTCCCAAAGTTAGGACCTTCATTATTAATATCATTTATATCAAGCCTATTGCTTTCGACAGCAAATTTGGCGATCATTATAAAGCTAAAACAAAAGGGACTTTCCACGCTGTTTTTGTTGCCGATTTCCAACTCGAAGGTTTTTATTAAAAGAATCCGTACATTATTGAGAAAACATAAAAAACATGTATCATCAATAAATTCTTGGTTTAATTCCGTTTCCTTTAATCTAAATATATATTATAATAACAAGCAACAAAGTGTACGTACAACTTTCAAAAGGTGTGTTTACTTGTGTGTATGCATGTATCAAAATGTATAATAAAGAGTAGACTGTGAAAAATTAAATGTCGGATCAAAGAAAACTTTTCCATTTCGCGAAAACAGTTTGAAGGTGACATTTTAATCTTGAAATTTAAATTGAACATTTTTATTAAAATTTCAGAAACTACGTACCTACTTAATAAAAAAACTAAATAAAAATTTAAAATATAGTGTTTAGAATAAAGTGGTATCCCAACTTGGTATACTTGTGAAATGATTGGCGAGTGTCAGAGATTGGTTAATTCGTATCACCAATCGTTCCTACCAGAAAGAAAGTATATAAAAATTACAAATGTCTGAAAAGAGACCACGGTAGTTGAGTCTAAAGCAAGTTTATTTTTTTATTTGTTTATTGTAATAGGTGGTATATTTAATATACAGTAGAGAATAATTCAATAACAATAAATGGACTTAATCCTAAGCTAACTGAGCCATACAAATAGTGGTTTCAGAAATGTAAAAAAGAACTAAAATCAAATTATAAGTATTTTTAGATAGATAGACATTTATTTTTTATTTAGAAAATACGTGTCTCGACAGCTAATGGTTATTGAGACAGGTACAATTTACATTAATGTTTACATGGTTAATACTTTACATTGGGTACAAATTAGTTACAATACATTTTTTATAATAAATTTTGTTTTAAATTAAATTGTATAAATTTTTGTTTTTTAAAAAGTTTAATACATTTTTATAGTTGCTGCTTTTTGAAATAAGTATGTCTTTTAGGTTGTTACCAAGATTGTATTTTCTTCTGGCCGCTAGGTAGTGTTGACAGTCAAGAAGTGGATGTGTAACGGAAGTCGTGGTGTTGCAGAACTGGCACAAAATCTGATTCCTGGAATTCATTAGGTGTCCATGTGTAAGGCGTGTGTGCCCCATTCTCAATCTTCGAATAGTAGATTTGTCCTTTCTTTTCATTGGTGGGATCTGGTGGTAGAAAATGTTTGGTGGTAGAAGTTGGTATTGCTTATTTTCCAAAGGTTCAAAAATCCTCTTATTGTTAATAAGACGATTTTTGAGATATCTGTGGGTTTTGAGATGTGTCAGAGATGTACTCATCATCAGTTGTTTCGTGTGAGAAGTCAAGATTGGGTAACTTTGTAGAATCACCCCTTAAGTGTTCGGTTTTGTCCTTAAATTTTTTTAAGACGAGTTAGTCTATTTTTGGTTGATTTCTCATTAAGGTTGGAATAGATTTGGTATAACGTAGAAATAAGTGATTTGATGTCTGGTGTAAATTTTAATGCTTCTGCGTATGGATCGCTGCTACCGTAACAGTTTTCAAGAAGAGCAATTATGTTATCTGCTGGATTAAAAATATTTGTGGAGTTTTTTTATAAAGTTCGTGTATGATTGTTTTTTGCCATTTCGGATAGGGTTGAGTCTCAATTTGACCTTTTAAGTTTTTTGTTTGCTTTGTCGTTTGGAAAACTCGGCAAAGATATTAGTTTGTTCACTATGAGTAGATTCTTCAGTTATGCTAGTTCTGTCGCTAGGAGAAGAAAGTTCTGAGTGTGTGCGTTTATAGTATGTTTGTGTATCTGTCATATGTTGACTTAGTTGTTCTAATGACGAGTTGTTTTTCGATGATGTAAGTTGTATATTATTGACTGGAGGAGATATCTTTGTTGGTGAGAAAGATATAGTGTTGGTTTCTGGGCTTTTTTCAGTAAACGTGGATTCGGCTCTTACAGGAGATGAAACAATTGTCTGGTCAGAAGGGGTACTTTCTGGTGAATTTGTGCAATTTGAAGTGACCTGCCCCGATCTTTTACTGACGAAACATTCCATTTTGTCAGTAGAAAAGAAGATGCGGTTTTCATTATCTTCGAAGGAGAGAACAAGAGATGTTTGAAGCTCAAAAGTTTCGGAGGGCGAAAACACATAAACTTGCCTTCTAAAGCTAAGGATATGTGAGAATTCCTCCTCCGAAATGCCTGCTTTAAGAAATGATACTTGGGAAGCAATTTTTAAACCTAGGCTTTTAACAGCGGTTTCGCTGTTAACATAGTATTAGATCATAAATATAAATACTTGGGTCATCATCATCATGCAACCTCTTCTGTTCACTGCTGGACATAGGTCTCTCCCATTTTTTGCCACTCTTCACGGTTCTGTGCTTCTTGTTGCCATTTCTTGGATATTCGTCCAATGTCGTCCATCCAGCGTGTTGGTGGTCGTCCTCTGCTGCGTTTGTCTTCTCTTGGGCGCCAGTCAATTAGTTTTCTATACTTGGGTAATACAATCTAAATTGCTAGGGACAATAAAACCACTGAACTACAAACAGGAATCACTTTAGCATGGGCCGCATATGGAGGTCTATCAAACATCCAAATCACAGCAACCAAACTCAGAGTAGCCCAAAGAAGACAAGAAACGATTGTTATTTGGACTGACTGATAGAAATATGGTTCATCATCATCATCATCATCCAGTCTTCATTCATCACGTTCAGTGCTGGACATAGGCGCCCTCAAACTCCTTCATTCCACAAAGAATGGGGAAATGCGGTTAGAGATGAGAAAATAAGAATAAAGACAGGTCTCACGGAAGTCATAGAGCATGGTTGAAGTAGAATTGGGTGGGCCTTGTAGATAGAATGAATGACTAGTGGTGGCCCAAAAAAATTATGGTGTAGAGACCACGAGCAGATAAGAGAATCAAAGGTAGACTACCTACATAATAGACAGACGACATTAAAAGAATGGACGAGCACTGTAAGCAGATAGCTTAAAACCGACAGAACTGACAGAGAAAAGAAAGAAAAAGGGAGGTCTATGTTTAACTTTGGCTGCAGAAGGATGAATGAAGATGATGATCTTTTAAAAACAGCACAGAGTTTATCTTTCGGGTAGCATATCTAAAAAACTGCACATTATTTGTTTATTTGTATCTAATTTGCACAATATTTAAATAAACACTAATTTAATTTTTTTATTTAGTATTTCATATTTCCATATTTTTCCCTTTTGCCTTTACATTGTACATTGGTAATATTAATTTAAAATGTAGAGGATCATTAAAGATTATTTTAGTATACCAAATATATCAGAACAAACTACTTTAGCAGAAAATCACTCATAATGCACCCTCAAATATAAAAAAAACGCGAAGTACTACCATTTACAGGGGTGCGTTTTTATGAAAGGGGTGAATTTGTTTCTGTACATTAGCGTGCATTTCGGTGAATTATATGCATTTCGGTGAATTATATGCAGTATTCGTAAACATTAATTTACAGAAAATTTGTTTAAAATTAAATTTCTTATTAAAATGTTACATTTAAAGTCAAAAATATTTTTTTTTAACAAAAATGTATTCAAAAACCGAAGTAAAAATAGGAACACACACGATTTTTCTTTTTGTTCCATAACATTTTTCACGGAACATAGTCATAGGATTTGCTTTACAAAAAAAAACAAACTTTTATCCTTCCTCTTTAAAGCGACGTTTGGTAAAAGTATATAAGATTTATAGTATTCCAAATATCGTTCTTCAAAATTTGCCACTCACACCATTTTTCCTATTTGTTCGCAAAAATTGTTCTTTAAGTTTTTTTTTTAAATGTTCGTTCAAAATGCTGAAAACAGCTATACTTGTCTTAAGATTCGAAACGTTTCTAAAAGAAAAACATTTAGCGGTTTTTAACCGAGTACTTCAGTTGAAAATAAAAAATATAACGAAGATAACCCAAGTATTGTGAATGCACGCCAAAGTCCAACTGATTGAAGAGACCATGTGCTTGCAGAGTTGCCTAATAGTGACAATGAAAATGGACGATTCTGTAATTGGCAAAAACTATGTTCTTTCTTCAGAATTGTACAGTGATGTAAGTGCGAGTAATTTATTCGATAATGATAATGAGACAGAAATTAAAAGCGAAAAAATGTCAGAATCTGAAAATGATAATGAAAACGAGTGGCATGTGAGAGTGAGAACTAGTGAGTTGAAACAATATCAAGATATATCTATATTACATTTTAACATTAACGAAATAAAAAATGGACATGTGAGAAGAACAGATCGTACAAGGTGGATAGCAAAGATTTCGGATTGGAGTCCAATAGGAAGGAGGAAAAGAGGTAGATCCCGAAGATCATGGAGGGATGAAGTGGACGAGGCCATGGAAAGACGAGACCTTAGAGATGGAGAATGGCAAAACAAAAAGGACTGGAGACGTTGGCTAAAAGAAGGAAGGCGGCGACAGCTGTAAAAATCCTTATATAGATAGATAGATAGAAATAAAAAATCTTATAGATGCTTGCAAATTATTTGAAACCGATGATATTTTACAGAATATTATTACTGAAACAAATAGATTTGCTTGAGAAATATTGTTGAATATGTATCGATGAAAATCCCGTATACATTCCTAAGTTGACTGCTATATAGCAGAATTTAACGGTTTTTTTCAATATGTATAGTCCTAGGCTTAGCTGATGGTCCCGCAATAAATTGATAGTGGTCGAAAGATCCCATGTTCAGGAATGAGTTTATTACGAAAAAAAAAAAAACAAAATTTGTTTAATTTACTAATGTTTGTATTTTGAGAAAGATTTATAAACGTACTTTAACCTTTAATTTTGGAGTTAATCCCCTTTTAAATAGTAATTATTACGAATACCATAAGACGATACAGGTTCCTTTTACTAATACGTTGCATTTATTTTTGTAATAGTAAACAGTGTAATAAAAATGATCGGCTTTATAAGTTAGGTGAAGTTTTAAAAGTATCGAACAAAAATTTTTAAGTTGCGTTAACTTCAGAACGGATTTTGGTAGTCAAAGAAGACTGCAAATAAAGCAATATTTGCCAAAAAAAAATTAAAAAGGGAGAAATTTATGGTACTCAGAATAACTCCTTAGGTATTAAAAAATAGATAAACAAACGGCCATTTCTGGTGTTAAGTACTGATCCAAACCATAAAACTAACTTGGAACTAACATGAAAGCGAAACTGGCAACATGAGCTTGTATTAAAACCAAAGGCAATTATTGATTACAATTAAGCAAAAAAAGGAGTAGACTTTAGTGATCAGATGAGTTCTTATAATTCCGTTTTAAAAAATTTTTTAAAATAAGACCAAAAACTAGCCTTTAAATTTTTGCTTGAAACAGCTATTATAAATGCCTGGATTATTTATAACAAGATTAGTTGTTCCACAAAATTATGTATACTGGAATTTAGAAGAAGATTTGCACGGGAGTTATTTTTACTTCAGTTGCACACGAAGACACCAATGCAAAAGAATTCTACATACTTTTGTTAAACCTTTAGGACCTAAAAAGAAAAGGAAAAGACAATGCCAAGGATGCTATCATAAATTCAGCGAAACACATTCAAGCAAACAGACAAGTAAAATGATGACAAAAGTAACAAGTTGTTGCAATGAATGTCCTGGACAACCAGGGATGTTTATCTTGCTTTGATAGCATTCATAAAAAATAATTTGTTTTTCTGAATCTTTACTGTTTTTTTTTTAATACAGTACATATTATTTAGTTTACACATTTTTCTGTTTAAATCCCATTTATACTAATAAAATATTAAGAAGTCTTCTGTAATTTGATCTTTTAATCTAACTCTAATTAAGTAAAAAATAGTAGGCTGCCTTGACACTTTAAGACATTCTTAACAGGAAACCTGGTCAAAAAACGGATGACAGTGGTAAGTTTTTATATGTTTTTACTTTTTTAAGTTGATCTTAAAACAGGTATAATTTATATTATAGAACTGTAAAAATATCAAAGCTAATTACGCCATTACCGGTCCCCGACTGTCGGTAACGCATCGTGTTCGCGTCAAGCTACCGGTCCCGGGGGACCGATAATGCACAGTTCCGTGGTTTAAATATTTTGAGAACACAGTCAACCTGTTAAATGTGTTACACGTGTGAAATAAATTTTTTAATCGAATTTGTATCAAATCGATGGTGAAAATTCGATAGATTTGATGAAAGTGTCCTATCATACGTAATTTTTGCATTTTGCCGTAAATAGCAAAAACCATTAAAAATAAAAAATTTTAAAGAATCATATCTTACTTAAAATTATTCATACAATCTTTTACAGTAGACCATTTTAAAGTGTTTTTTCTTTAAAATTATTGTACCATTACATAAACCTAAAACTGCGTGGAAAAGAACAATTAAAGAACAATTTTTGCAAAAAAAGTAGAAAAAATGTCCCATAAATGGTGTAGTGGCAAATTTTAAAAAATCGTATCTCGAATACTGTGAATTTTAAAGACTTCTACTAAATGTCATTTTGAAGAGGAAGGATGAAAAGTTTTTTTTGTAAATTATAATGCCTTTACCTATAGCCCTATATAAAAACGTTATGGGGCAAAAAATAGTTTTTTAATCTATTTAAAAAAAAACCCTTTGAAATGGTAGCACTCTGCGGTGTTTTTAGATTTTGGGGTCCATTGACCATATGAAACAATAAAACCCCTTTAACGTTGTAATTCCGTTCTAAAGGACATAATCAATAGCCTATAAATATTACACCTAAAAATGTACCCATATAAGAGGAAGAATAATTGCTGAAATAGTAGTTTTAATCTTGAAATAAATTAGGTTTCTGAAGAAAAATGTTCTTTTTACCTTGAGACATTTAGATATTTATTTTAATAAAAATTTAGTTAAAGCATAATTTCTGGAAATATTTACACCAAATAAACATTCTATTTATTACGTAATTAAAGAAATTGCATAATGGACACAAGTTACTTTTTTGCATCTCACCTGATCACTACGAAATAGATCCAAGCGAATTGATATTTCATATTTTTCCACTGTCAATATTATTCGAAACGTGCCATAATTAAACACGCATACGTCATAGATGGTTGTTATAGAAACTGTACAGACATGAGAAAACTACCATATAAGCATGTGTTTTAAGTTATTATTAAAAATTATATGGTACAAAAAGACCATATAAATATTTTTAAATAATTTTATTATATTAGAAAATTGTTGTATTCAAAATGGCAAAATGTTGAACAAAACACACCAAAGTAGGTCCATGATTGTTTTAAGATCTCATAATAATTTATTAATTGCCTCCAATAATGCGCGAAGGATGTGTAGAGGAAATAATGACAGAAAATGTGATATAAATCCATTTAACCTCAAAAAATGGCATATTGATTTTCATCGAAAACTAGAATGCGCGTGGAACAGTGTGCGTCAATTAATTATAAACAAATCTTCATACCTCTAAACTGCCAGAGCTGTTGCTGTCGTTTTTTCCTTGACTCTCACTTTTCCCAATCAAAGGATGATGGTAATGATTGCCCAAAGCCCGCTCCTTTGCCGCTCTCGCCCATGATTCCAGCCTCTTGTGTGTCATCCAACAACTAGCCGGGCTTATTCCAGACATCTTTCCTCTTGTTTTAATCTATTTACTAATATTTATCTACGATTATTTTTTCGTTTATCGGACATTGTAAAGGAGAGCGACTAGCGCCCTAGGACGCCGTTTCACATACTGATGATAGAGGAAAGGGCGCTACGATTCGAGCCAGGGTTCAACAGGTTGAGGGGGGACACTCCCGCAGGGTTGGACTAGGGGGATGCCGATTGGAAAACGCGCGAGGTTAACGCTTTGAAACGAGCCACGACATAGGGATGAATTTTTAATATCGTTAGAGTGATTTATGGTTGACACGTTACGCGTAGCTCTATTTGAGCTACTCAAAAGATTTGCTTTGCTACCTTTTCCATGACTGAGTTAAAGTAATAGTTTTATAATAGATTGAAAATATTGACAATATTCTAAAATAGGTTTTATTATTATTTTCTTCAAAATATCCTTTATTCCTTTAATCTACATAAAAGTCAACGCTTTTATTTATTTAGAAACTCGTTTTCGCTACAAAAAATGCCACACACAATTTATTAGTTTTTGTTGTTTTGAGATAATAGGCTCAAATTTTCTACTAGGTCGTCTTCTTTTCTTTTTCCAGTTTTCGCATTACAATCGCCGATTAAAACTGTGATTGCCTTTTTTTATTTTTATAAGCTTTATTTAATGTGTAGAGATTTCTTCTATTTCATGCTCTTCACTAATTTATGTTAGAGCAATTACTTAAATAATCATCATCATTATCAACATGTATGCATCCACTGTTAGACATAGGTCTTCCTCAGCTCTTTCCACCTGTCTCTATCTTGTGAGGCTAGCATCAAGTTACTGCTAATACGCTTCAGGTCGTCAGTCCATCTGGATGGTGGACGTCCTCTGCTCCGTAGTGCTTTTCATCTTGGCCTTTATTCGACAATACGTTTTGTGCACCAGTTATTTGATAGTCTGGTGATATGTCCTGACCAATTCTATTTAAGCGACCCGAATTTTTTGATAACGGCTGTTGTTTTTCTTCTACAATGTATTTCTTTGTTTGGTATTCGGTGTATCAAAAAGACACACAACAGAGTACTCCATAGTCCTCTAAGTCACGCAAATCTTGTTCACTACCTGTTTTATAAATATTAATGTTTCCGATCCATAAGTGAGTATAGGTAACACGTATTGGTCAAAGATTTCCTTTTAAGGCATATGGGTAGCTCTGATTTAAATAAATAGTTTAATTTAGCAAACGCTGTTCAGACTAATCCTATGCGATCTGGGAGCTCATAATATATCTGTTTTTTTCTGCTCAACCGAATTTGGATACTTATACGATGCAATCTGCTTAATATCTCTTTTCATCGACTACTCCAGTATATGACCGTTTTGAAGTGTAATTTTCCTCGTCACCACGGATTTGTAAAATTTCGATTAAGGTTCCTCTTATTCTCCACATCTCGTTTGGACTTAGACCCATTGTTGCTTTTACTTAAGTGAAAACCACCCCTTCTCGGGGATGAAAAAAGATATGTTAAAAATAAGTCCGGAAATGAACAAACTAACTAATTCTAAGCAACTTTTTAAAATGGATTTTTTTCACTTAATAACTTTTAAATAACAAGTTAATACTTTTTGAGTTATTCGCGAGTGAAAATGTTCATTTTTCAAAATAAAAACTACGTTTTCAGACGGTTTTTCACTAATAACTCAGAAAGTAAGTATTTATCGAAAAAAATTTCTTAAAAATATATAGTTTATAAACAAGCAAAAAACTGGTGTACTTATGAAGTCTGTAAACCCAGCCCAAGAAGAGTTGTAGCTTACAAAAAGTATGTTCTTATTTGTAAATTTGGTTGCAGCAAAACGGCTGTCCATCTCACAGTGCATGGGAGGTCTTAGATCTTTTAAACATTGCCTTTCAAGATAGACTTATTAGTACAAAAGGTACCATAAAAATGCACCTCACTTTCCTTATCTTGCACCTTTGGACTTTTTCGTATGGAGTTATGTGAAGCAACAAATTTACCGACATGAACATACACGTGCCGAAAATTTAGACGAACTACATTAGAAATTATTTCAGGCTTTTCAAAGCATAACACCCGAAATGTTATTGAACACCCAAAGGCAATTATATAATAGATTGGACTTCTTCTTCTTCTACGGCACTACAGCCCAAATTAAGCCTTGGCCTCCTTAATATTTTGCATCCGCCCTTGCTTGTTTGTGGCTGATCTTTTTCATACACGGACTCCTGAAATGGCTTGTGCCTCGGTGTTTACTGTGTCTTGCTTGGCTTTCCAACCGGTCTCTTTCCCTGCATTCTAGCATTTAGTGCTCTTTTTGGTAGCCTATCCTCTCCCATTCTTATCACATGTCCGGCCCATTGCAATCGTTGTATTCTAAAGAAGTCTGACAGTGGTGCTTCCTTATAAAGTTGATTAAGCTCGTTGTTGTATCGACTTCTAAAGATTCCGTTTTCCCTTAGAGGTCCTAGTATTCTCCTCAGTACTCTCCTTTCGAATGTGTCGAGTTTGCTTTTTAATGTTTCTTTCAGGACCCATGCTTCACTGCCATAGCATGCTATTGGCCGAATTAAGGTTTGATAGATTCTCATCTTTGTAGTTCGGTGGTCATTTTTAGACCGAAGTGTATGGAAGAGGGCAAAATAGGCTCTGTTTGCCTGCGTTATTTTGTTCCGTATTTCTCTATCTTCTGATCCGTCGACATATATTTCTACTCCCAGGTATGTAAACTTTCCAACCATTTCAATGTCATCTTTATGTATAATGTTTTGTGGGACTATATTTCTTCTCGTCTGTATCATTATTTTTGTTTTTTCTGTGTTAATTTCCAGATCTAGCCATTTTGTTTGCGTTTTTAACTCTGTGTATGTTTCCTGTGCTCCTGTTGATGTTCTACCCATAATAATAATATAATCGGCATAAGCGGCCAGTTGAACGGCCAGCGTTCGGTTGGTCAGTATTAGATTATGCTACTGTTTGGCTAAACGTGGTGGACTTTTTAAAAATTGAATTTAGTTTAGTTTTATTAAAAATTACAAAATTCTTATTTTTAGAATCAATTGTTTTAATTTATGCCGTTAAGAATTTAATATGTTATTTTTAATGAATTGAGATTAAAGAAACTGTTGATGTAATCTAAGATATGAACCTGCTTTGAAATCTTGTAATCACATGGTTGAAATATCTCCCTAGACTATCTAAAAAATAAACTTTCTTTCGGAAATAATGTACAGACAACACTGCCCATAGTGCTTACGGGTCTATCACAGACAGACATGTGGTTACATGTATACTATATAATATTTTTTCTCAGTTCGTTGCGTTGTCTTAATGCCCTATAGTTAGATAATTTTTTTCCATACCTCTATATATATATATATATATATATATATATATATATATATATATATATATATATATATATATATATATGTATTAAACAATCTCAAATTAATACTATTACATGAATTAATATCAAACAGTCTTTCGGATTGAATTGCGTCGATTATCAGTGCGCCGAGCTTTCGACATCCTCTTTGATGTCTTCTTCAGGGCTTCCGAGCCCACAGACACTACTACACTGATCACTAATCAATGCATTACTGGTGATGGGAATAGAGGACGGGTCATTTATACCGTCGATGGTGACGTGGTTTGTATGGAGGTTGGCGTGGGAGTTAGTGTGGTCATTGGCGAGGGGGTTGGCGCAAACATTTCTGACAGTAGACGATTGCCGATTTTGTCAGTGATACCTTTGATATAAGGAAGAAAAACTTTTGTATGATGAGAGTCTGAGTCTTTGGGTTGAGATTGATTGGGAGATTGATGTCTGTGAATGCTCTTATTGATGTGATTTTCGCGGTAACCTTTTTGGATGAGGGCTTGTTTCCAACTAGAGAACTCAGTGGGTCTACTTGTATCATCGCAAAGGCGTATTGATCTGGAGACAAGGGTATTAATGACTGAATTATTTTGTGAAGGAGGATGATGAGCGTTTGCATGCAAGTAACGATTGGTATGGGTGGGTTTTTGATAAACAAAGTAATGAAAATCTTAAGATTGGTTTTTTTATGATAACTTCAATAAATGGTAGTGATAAAACAGTTTTATCCCTATTTTAGATGAAATAAGTGTTGGACATAAAATGTTTAATGAGATATAAATGTTCTTGCTGGATACTGTATTTAGTTTTCACAATATTTTAAGTTTTGTCTAAAGGGTGTCCCATAATTAATTGGACATCAGCTAATGGGTGATAGCTGACATCAAAATAAAAAGTTTGAGCTCAAATTGCTTAGGTAAAATATTGCTAGTTTTCGTTGTACAGGGTGATTCATTAATATTTTTTTACATTATTTTTAGGAATATATTGAAAACTATTATTTAGTATGCTTAATATGAAAATGATATTAGTTTTACCATTGACACTAGGTGGCGCCACCTACCATAACATTGGTTCATTAATGTGACCATAATTTTTTGTCTGCTGTGTATAAACATTCTAGGAAAAAAACATGAAAAAACATTTAATTATACACAAAAAAGTTATTCTTGTTTCAAATCAAAAAAGTACACCGTTATATCGAAATAAATAAACGTATTATTTAGAGACGTGCATGAAATAAAAAAATGCTACAAAAATAATGAAGTGAATATAAAACAATTTTGACAAAGTGACAAAGTGAATAATTTAAAACTAAACAAAAAAAAATTACAATAAGTGTTCAAAATGTTTACCATTAGATAAACTAAATAATCTAAATCTTTTGTGTAAGTTTTGTCTTATTTTAAATTTACAATTTCCTGATTACGTTAACTCTAATCCTAATTACGTTAACTCCTTCTACAATATTTTGCCATAACTCTTGACGGTTATTTATTTTTTTTATAAACAAGTGACTTTAGGTAGTCCCACAAATAAAAGTCTAGGGGATTTAGTTCAGGACTACGTGCTGGCCATGGGTATACACTACCTCGACGAATCCACCTTTGAGGATAAATTTTATCTAGATAATTTCTAACTTCTAGGTTAGAAAATCTGCTCTCAAAAAATTTGAAAGCGTTACTCCGTCAAGCCTAGTTGGTAATTCGAATAGTCCTACAAATATGTCACACCATATATTTATGGAAAATTCATGTTGAAAAAAATGTTCTTGAAATGCATGAGGATTTTATGTCGCATAGGTATGGCTATTGCGCCAGTTGAACACACCTCTTCTAGTAAATGTGGCCTAAAACATTGGATCGTCTAAATGCCGCTCTATCATAAACTGACTAAATCGGAGCCTTGCTGGAAAATCCTGCGGTAAAAGATTGTGTACTAGAGTAAAACGATACGGATTTTCTGTCCGTATTATGCTTGACACCATAGATTTGCTTATACCAGTGGCTGCAGAAACAAGCCTTGTACTAGTTTCTGGATCTTCTGCAATACGCACAACAATTTCATCCTCCATATCTGCATCAATCGGTCTCGGAACTCTCGGTCTTCCAGCATTCCTGTTTTTGGGATGAAATGACCCGTTTCGCCTAATCTGTCGAAAAATGATCTAATAGTTTTTTGGTTTGGTTGCCTTCTATTGGGATATTGGGTAAAGTACTAGAACAAAAATTTCCTGGGCATACAAACAGATCATATCGCCTATTTCTACATTAGAAAATTCACTATTACGTGGCATTTTACCTTTAACTTAAGTGGTTTATAAAAAAAACCTAATAGCACTTGGACAAATAATGACTCGCACGGCACTTTGACAACTAATAAAAAACAAATTCGTATTTACGCCTTGACTTTGCTATTAAGTTCACAGCATACCTAGGTACCTGCTTGTTTTGCGAAAAATTAAATACAAGCATGCGTATCATTAACAAAATACGTTTATTTCTAAAATGGTGTACTTTTTGATTTGATCAAATGAAAACAATTTTTGACGAAGGATGAAGCATTTTCGACGGGAGGTTGTAGAATTTTGGCCAAGTACTTGGCCAATGGTTGTGTAGGGCAGCTGTATGCACTGACAATGGAACGAAGAGGGATATCCTGTTTGTAAATTTTGGGTAAGCCATATATTCGAGGTGTTCTGGAAGACTTTACACGAGGAAATAGAGATTGTTTTATGTCAACTGGAAGAGATAATGGCTTTTGTTGTTTTCTTCAGATTGGTTGTTGAATTATTAGGAATTGGTCAGTAGTGTAGAGTATTAAAGAGATTTGAATGTTTATTAATATAAGAAGAAGTGTTTGGGATGACGGTGGCATTGTCTTTATCGGCGGTAAGAATGACTAGATTTGGATTTTACTGAAGTTCTCTTAGGGCTTTTTTCTCGGATTGTCTAATGTTCGGAGTAGGAGGCTTTGAGTTTCTAAGAACTCTATCGGTGCCTTGTCCAGTTATTTCAGCATCTTCGGAAGGTAAACTGGAGATGGCTTCTTCAGTTTGACACATGATTGTCTCAATTGAAATGTGACTTGGGGTAACAGAGTAATTGAAACCTTTTGCTAAAGCTTGAGTGGCAATGGACGAAATATGAGTATTAAAAAAAATATGAACCACTGTAGTGGGTTTTAACGTTGTTGTTTTTGGAATTTGTTCGGCAATTAGATGCGCTAATTTGCGCTTCTGAGTTTCAGTCTTAGATTTTAAATGCGCTAATTTTAGCTTCTGAGTTTCAGTCTTAGATTCGAAAGTGTTTAGGGTTGTCTGTGTGTTGATACGGTCGAAACTGTCCCATAAGATAAGATGTACATTGAAACAGTAAATAGACGACCAAATATTAAAAATACTGATATTTGTGACTAGTTTTCGTCTAGTAGAATAAATCGCTTTACTATATATATATATATATATATATATATATATATATATATATATATATATATATATATATATACTTGTCTTCTTTCGATAATTCCACGAACACTCCATACAAATTAAGACGCTAGTATATATCCAGATTCCTCCGCTCCCTGTTTTGCATAATTTCAATATTTGATTTTCGCAAATTCGATTTAGGTTACATGTTGACTCTTCTAAACGATTTTCTGAATTCCAAGCTCACATGAATTGAAAATGAGCACATATATGATTTGTAGTAACCATTTCTGAATGACTTTTAACAAAATCGCACCTTGACAAAACGTGGGGCTTTTAAGGAAAATGTTAAATGTTATTAAATAATACTAATAAATATTTATCATTTGTACTTAACTCCTCGGTTAGATTTAATTTCTAAAAAAATGCAGTTACAACTTAAAAATAAGGATATAAACGTGAACGTAGGGATAAAATAAGCGATTCTTTGTAACCAAACGAAAAGAAGTTAACATGGGCAGAGATTACCTGCCAGTGATGGTATCTTCTCAAGTAAATTTAATTAAAATTATTATATATACATATATATATATATATATATATATATATATATATATATATATATATATATATATATATATATATATATATATATATATATATATAGGCGACAAGGAGACACCATATCCCCTAAGCTCTTCACTGCAACCTTAGAAAATATCTTCCGGAAATTAGACTGGAACAACCAAGGTCTATGTATAGATGGAGAATACCTAAACCATCTTAGATTCGCTGATGACATCATTCTAATTGCTAGAAGTCCTGAAGAATTACAACTACAAATTAATGAACTTAATACAGCCAGCAATGAGGTAGGCCTAAAAATGAACCTAGCAAAGACTAAAATAATGTGCAATGATCTGATCGCCAACGTGGAAATAAAAATTAATGAAACCTCGCTAGAAGTAGTAGATGAATACATATACCTGGGACAGCTCATACATAAATCGGGATCACTACTTCCAGAAATCAACAGACGAATAAAACAAGCGTGGTCAGCATTCGGACGAAATTCCATAGTCTTCAAGTCCAAAATGCCACTATACCTCAAGAAGAGAGTATTTGATCAATGCATATTACCCGTCTTGACATATGGATGTGAAACTTGGATATTAAAGAGAGAAATAACGTCGAAACTTCAAGTAACTCAAAGAGCAATGGAAAGATGTATGCTAGGGATAACAAAGAGGGATCGTAAAAGAATTGAATGGATACGGAGGCAAACCCAGGTGACTGATGTAATCCAAAGAATAAAATCCCTGAAATGGCAATGAACAGGACATATGGCAAGAAGAACAGATAACAGATGGACCACTAGAACAACTATGTGGTACCCCAGGAACGCTAAGAGACCAAAGAGGCGCCCGAATCTCAGATGGGATTATGATATATGAAAATTAACAGGAACAACGTGGTCTCGAATAGCACAAGATAGAAAAATATGGGCGCAAATGAGCGCAAATTATTAGAACAACGAATAACTAAGACATCGTCGAATAATAATAAGAACATAGAATAACATTGAAATAAGGGAGGCTGCACCGTAATTGGAAACGGTTAATAAAGCTGCACATGATGATGATGATGATATATATATATATATATATATATATATATATATATATATATATATATATATATATATATATATATATATATATGTTAATATGCTCCTTTTCTAACTTGGCTGCTTCTATTTTATTATATATATATATATATATATATATATATATATATATATATATATCTTGCTTTATATGTCTTGTTTTACTGCTTCCAACCATTTCTTCTTTGGATGCCCTCTTCTTTTTTTCCCCATTTCTTCCTCCTTTAGTATTGTTTTAACAATTCGATTCACTTTCATTCGTTTAATGTGACCAACCCATCTAGCTCTTTGGGCTCGTATTTTCACTGTAATGGCTGGTTTTCCATACATCCTCATTATTCCTTCATTCTTCATCAAACCAGTCTTGCCGTCTTTTTATATGTTCTCTTTCTATACACTTTTCTGCTGCTTCTGACATGGCTGTCTGTATGGTCTGCCACTCTTCATCTATATCCCGATTGACTGGATTCTCTAGTTTTTTATTTATTTCTTCCTCTAGTCTGTTTACAACCTGCTTCTCATGAAACTTACTAGTTAAAAAATTTTCTTTTAATATAAACAATTTAATTATTAAATATATTCCATTAAGAATTTCGTGTTTTTAAGTCTTCTCGCTTGACTGCTGTTGTTCAAAAGTACTAGAATTTGGGCGAACTTCTAACCACTTTAAATACCTAGCACTGTAGTTTTTTTATTTCTTCGCGCACAAAGATCCCTAAAATACCACGATGTATGACTTACTCGAGAGACGTAATATGGTGCATTAACAATCTGCCTAAGGACCTTCGATTAAAATCTCTGGTTATATGCCATAGGTCCATATTAAGAATTATTTATACACTAATAATTTATTTTCTGTTAATAGAAAGTTGATCAGATCTTTTTCCAAGTAGCCAGGAAAGTCTCTCTTAATTTTAATCTAAGTTATTTTCATTTACTGAAGATGTGGTCTCTCCAAGAAAGCCGTCTATTAAGATAAAAGCCATTATTTAGGTGTAGATAGGTAGATAGGTAGATAGGTAGATAACTCTCTCGTTTAGTTATAAAAAATACTTGGTTTGATTTACTATTATTAGCCCTGATTCGCCAGTTCCTTAAACATATCTGAATGGTGTTTGAGTGGTCTTGTAACCTTCTAGATGCTTCGAATGGATTTGTGTGGGACGAAAGGATGATGGTGTCATCAGCAAATATTGCTATGGAGCACTGATCAGAAGAAGGTAGGTCATCCTTGTATAATAGGTATAAGAATTCACCAGCTTGAGGTACCGTATTATTTTATTTAGAAATATCGGTTTGTTATGTAGGACTCAAATATCCTATAGTATTCAAATAGTAGTTGCTGTTTAATTTTATACAGCAAACGTGTATGCCACACTCTATCAAAGCCTTGTGTGATGACCAAGAAGACTGCAGAACAATAGCGGTTTTTCTTCAAATCCAGGTTTGTAGTATCCAGAAAGATATACAATTAATGCATGCTTCCAGTTATACCATATGAACCCGAAACATTCACGCTTAGTTAAAATAATTCTAATAAACTGAAAATCAAAAAAAAAATAGAAAAATTAATATTTGGAATTAAACTTACAAAAAAAGCATTCAAAACGAAGAGATTCGCAAAAGAACGGAAATATAAGACATTATAAGACGACATAAGGAGAATAGAGCATAACTAGATAAAACTTACATACAATTTTCTATCGGCATATAAAGGAAGCTTATGTCCAGCAGTGGATGCGAAAAACTAGATAGTGATGATGACAATTATCGCTACAAGAGTACCCTCTTACACTATTAAATCAAATTTGCCAGGTGGACAATTTTAGCAAGCTCTGATTTTGCAGTTTACTTAAATAGCCATTGATAGGAATTCTGTTAACTTTATGTGTCTTTATAATCTTTTACCTACTAAACATTTCAAAAAATTTATGCAGAAGCTTTCATCTTAAATGGAATGATACTGTCGTGTTGTTCCACATCCGTGTATTTTTATTTCTCTTTCTCTGCACAAATTTGTGACGTAATACAATATCTGGATATCGCACCACGTCTGAATTAAGTAACCTTCAATTAACTTCTTTCTGATACTTCAAAAATTTCTCTTCCTACCTTTTTGTGTCACGTCTTTTTTATTTGAGCTTAAATCTCTCGAAGGAGAGTAATAGCATAGTAATTGAGTTAATAAGTCATCCTGACTGACGCAGACTATCTATTTTTAAAATAAAAGCTTTATTTTACCCTTAGCACCAAAACGGATAATATAAATAAATCTAAAATCTTTATTTTATAATAAAAATAGTACTGATTGTTTATCTACAAGTTAGAAATAGTACAATACCTTACAAATAAAAGGAAGCCGTACAGTATCTAGATAGCATCCATCAAGATAGCAAATATCACGGGCGTAACCAGAGGGAGGTTTTTGACGGTTCAAACTCCCAAACCCAAGAAGATAAGATATAAACGTTCACAAAATTTTAAGACTTAAAACGGTTTTTCAGTCGATGAGCAGTTGTCTTTTGAAAGAAAGAAACAGCAACAGTAAATTTTTTGCGGTTCTCGCTAAAGAAATGATTTACATTGCGCATATGAAACAAGTCTCGCTGTGCTTGCGATATTTTCATTTAAATATATTATACAACATAAATTTAAGGAGATGTTTTTAGAGTAGAGCCTGTTGGTTACTGCTTTAGACATTCAGCTCAACGCACTGCTGCTCCAAAAAAATTCGGGATCTGTTGCGGTCTTTCTTACGTTGTAAGATTTAAAAGAATTTATTCAGCGATTGTGAATGCTCTCAAAGATCTTCAATCTAGCCACATTATAGAGACATCGCAACAAGTCGTCTAAATTATTAACACACTTTGATCTCCAAATTTTATTATGTACCTGTTGATGAAGTCATGAGCTATATATTGTCGCCACCAATGCAAATTCAGGCAATTAACTGTCGCCAAGGTAACCAATCACAACAAAGATTGTTACTTTGGCCGGCCAATCACAGCGCATATTATTAACTACGCTGTCATTGGCCTCTCGGCGGAAGATTGCTGCAAATTCTCAAAAACAATGTGTATAAGAGAGCAGCACATCTTCCGATCGGGATCCAGTCGTCATACACTACTAGTTCTGTTAGACCTTGTTGGCTCGGTGTGCTACCACGCTACTTTGAGTTTTATTATTATTTAACCAATATCCTGCTATCGTCGAAGACGTCGAATTCAAGAACAATTATCCAATTTAGAAGTTAAATTATCAAGAGTACGAGAACTGGCGTGTCGACTACAAAACGCTTCCTGGCAGTAGAACACGACTTTCTAATATAGAAAAGACATTGGTCTTAGAACTATTTCAAATTGTGTCGAACTGACCACAGCGTTATTTGGGCCTGTCACGGCAAAGAGCGAATGAAAGCCCCGACGGGGACTTGTAATTGCTTTTTCGATCAGGTCGAGCTGCAATAACACTTTGTATTCAGAAACCTTATGCAAATATTAACTATAGGAATTACTGTTAGCGAAAGGTAGCAACCCGAAGCGACTGGCAGCAGGAAGAGTCGACATTGCCGGCATTCTTGTACCTCTCTCGAGAAGAGGGAACGCGGCTACACGAAGTGAGAAGGCCGACATCTCTGTGGAATTTGAGACATACACTACGCATCAGAATTCTAACACAAATATTAAGTCATTGTAAGAATATTGTCTGTAAGAAAGCTCGAACTGTTAAAGAATTCTGATTGCCGGTGTACCATCACCTACCACAGAGGCTGGCGGAGCTTCTCACCCGTAGAGGCCGGAATCCCAATTTAACTCCGCCAAACGAAGATGGACTCTCGAAACTTGAGATCCTCTTTAAGAGCGGGGTCGTAGATCTTCCAGAAACCCCTGAAAACCAGGAGGACGCTACGGCCGTACGACATAACACAGACTTCATCACGGCATTTAGCTACGTGGATGATGTTATTATTAGTTTACAATTTTTAAGGCATAAAGTTGACAAAGATTACCTCCATCTCTATGAAGAATCTAAGGTTTTGCTCAAAGAAAGTTGTGGTATATTACTTATTTCACGTATCCTTGGAAGGAATTTGAAACGTTGTAACATTTCTGCGTCGGTTATATCCACGTCTTACAAAATAAGTTTATTTATGTCATTTTATGATCATATAATTTAAAAATTCATTAAGAGGTTTACAAAATACCTTAAAATACTATCACACTATTTGGTGTGTCATCGTCAACTTTTGCGGCTGGTTGTGAAATTGAATAGGCATTTTATATATATTCGGTAGTTCTGCCCGTAAAAGTACATCTATCTTCAAAGCAACACTTGAAATGTGAAAAGCGTATATGACTCTCACCGCTCCTACTCCAAAATCAGCTTTGGAATGCTTAGATAAGTGTGACCGAAAACTATATACAAATTATTTATACATGACTGAAAATATAGGCTAGCATACCTATTTTCACTGGTACCCCAGAAAGGACTTTTTCAATCCAAAGAAGACTACTTGCGGAACACAACGAAAGAAAAAAAAAATGAACGGCTCATGAACATTCACTATGGAATAGAAATCGATGCGAATGAAGTAGTGGACATATTTAAACAAAATAAGGAAACATAAGAGCAGAATATAATATTTAAAACAAAACAATAACCCTATAAGTGATAGTGGTAGCAATAGCTACCGTATGAGTTTAAAGTTTATTTTGGAACGGCAGTCATTCCAAAATTGAGTGTTACGCACTTTTCTTGATCTCTTTAGTATCTCTGGTAAGAATGCATACCGTCCGTTTACACCGAAAACAAGTGGTTTTTGCGTTTCATTCTGTCCTGTTAGAATTAAAAAAAAAATTAAAATAATTTAGTAAGTATTGTTAATAGGTTGTAGTGGTGTGAATTTTGTTAAGAAAATGGTGTTTTTTAAGCTAAACACCATTGAAAGGTATCTAGTGGATATATAACCTCTTGTGTAAAGACTCAAATATTCAATTTTTTTGTCAAATCAAACCAGTTATCATTATTACATCTTGCAAAACTGATAAGCAGTAACGAAGTTTTAAAATTTATCACATTGTTTTTATATAGTTATATTTACAGAAGTGTTATAATCTCATACAGGGTATCCCAATTATTTCCATGTAACATTATTGTGAGTTAGGCTGATGGTCCGTATTTATTTCAGAAACAAAATCGGTATTGTTGAAAAAAACTGTCAAAAAACATCTCAATAAAGCAGAACTGCAACGTTTTTTGGAAACATCCGAAAATAATGCGTGCTATTACTCGGACTATGGAGGAGATTTCGATGCCAAGGATACTCGGTGCTGGGTAGCCCTTCTTTATTTGGGACATAAATTAGCAGATGTTGAAATAGAAGTTAAAAGCACTTTCTATAATTCTGACGATGACTCCACATTCTTTTCTAGAAATCGTAAAAAAGCTAAAAAAAAATGTTTGCATTAACACATAGTTCTTCATCGAGTAGCGAGAATGAATGAACAATAAACAATAATCCATCGGGATCAATTAATAATGTTCAGGGGCACATGAGTTTAGATAAAGAAATAGTAAATAAAAAATCATTAGAATTTATATGTCAAAAAAACTCCCTTGAGTTATGAGAATTTTGAGTTCAAAAAAAGTATTAGAAAGCATAATAATTGTGGTGGTATACATGCTGCTTCTCCTAGGACATACTTTAACCTTTTTTAAAAAGAATTTGTGTAATTAAATTAGCACACAATTCAATTTATATGCCGAACAAGGAAATGTTACGTGGGAGCTAGATAGCACAGAATTTGATGGTTTTGTAGCAGTTCTTATAATAATGTGGTTTCATTCTTTACCTAAATTAAAATCGAATTGATCTAACGACATTAATTTTCGAGTAAACCGAATCACCGATATCTTCACGGTGGAAAGCTGCCTCAAAGTCTTGAGATATTTACATATAAACGACAACACAAAAATTCCCCCACCTAAAATCCGGATTTTAATAAACTTTTTAAAATTAGGCCTCTTTCTGTTTAAGTTTCTGTACGCTTTCACACCATCTAGGCATCTCTCCATAAATGAAAGTATGATCGTTTTTAAAGGAAGATCATCACTGAAGCAATACATGCCTATGAAGCCTATCCAAATAAGCTTTAAGGTATCAGCTTGGTTCGAAACTGGTTTTTTATTAGATTTCGAGCTCTACTAGGGCAAAAAATGTGGGATACTAGTGATCCATTCGAAGAAAATGTCATTCTAAATTTAAGCAAATCATTTGCCGAAACAGATTATTGCCTTTACTTTGATAACTTTTTTTTTCAACAATTTCGCTATTTGAAAAACTCATTAGAAAGAAGCTATGTGCTTGTGGTACAATCCGGCAAACTAGAAAATAAATTCCTAAGATCTTATGCTTGGACAAGAAGTTAAAAATGAGTCAATCGGACTTATTTTTAGGGATATGAAATGTGTGACCGTTGCCAGTAACATTAATAAAATTCAAAATATATCAGAAATATCACGTACCAATAAAATAGGGCAATCGGAAAAAGTTGTTTGTCCTATGGCCATAGTGGACTACAGCAGATATATGGGCATTTAACGTATACAGGGTGTTTCAAAAAAAGGTAACCCCGTCTCTAGGGTAGGTAAAAAACTGAAAAATAATTGGGGTTTGCTTAGTAAAAAATTTTTGTAACGCCATCCGTTTTCAAGATACAGGGCGTTGAAGAAAAAAAAATTTTACGCATTTTTTACGATTTTGCCGAAACTACAGGCAACATTGTAATGAAATTTTATACGAATGTGTTTTGAAAGCTGATACATCCCATAAATTTGTTTTTATATCTGATTCTTATAGAGGGCGCTAGTTACACGGATCGTACTAAGTATTAGTCAATATAACTTTTTTAAGAGTATAATTATTAATCAAAATTTCAAGTAAACTTAAACATCATTCAATTTTACACGAAAAAGGTACTGATGGTAAAACTCGATACTGTGTACCGTTTTCGGAATATTTTGATTTGAAAATTATGAAGTAATAATTGATGCTGGTATAAAATAGTTAGTAATTAAACAAAACTCACAAGAAGAAAATTAAATTAATGACTAAAAACATAAAATAAAATTCAATTACAGTAAGTGTTCAAAATGCCCTCCGTTTTCGCGAATACACAAGTCTATTCCTTTTTCTAAAGATTCCATTAACCTTCTAAACGATAAGAGATCAGCTATGATGTCATTAAATTGACGTTGAATTCTTTCTTCTAATTCTTGGCGTGAATTTACTTCTGCAGCATAGACTTTTTCCTTAATATACGACCAAACTGTAGTCCAAAGGGTTAAAATCGCATGACCGAGGAGGCCAATGAATCGAAGCTTCTGCACCTCTACCAACCCATCGATTCGGAAAATGATTACTCAATGATTCCGAAAACGGTACACAGTATCGAGTTTTACCAAGAGTACCTTTTTAGTGTAAAATTGAATGATGTTTAAGTTTACTTGAAATTTTGATTAATAAGTATACTCTTAAAAAAGTTATATTGACTAATACTTAGTACGATCCGTGGAACTAGCGCCCTCTATGAGAATCAGATATAAAAACAAATTCATGGGATGTATCAGCTTCCAAAACATATTCGTATAAAATTTCATTACAATGTTGCCAGGTAGTTTCGGCAAAATCGTAAAAAATACGTAAATTTTTTTTTCTTCCACGCCCTGTATCTTGAAAACGGATTGCGTTACAAAAATTTTTTACTAAGCAAATCCCAATTATTTTTCAGTTTTTTACCTACCCTAGAGACGGGGTTACCTTTTTTTGAAACACCCTGTATAATAATTTGTAAGTCCAGAAGTCCACAATAGCTACATTTTGTACAAAGAAGATATAAGAAATAACAAAAGTAATCAGAAGCTCATGTCTCATTTGCAGTTCAGAAGTGATCTGGCAAAATTCTCTTATTTCTACATTTACGTGTCGAAAACGCACAGGAACCCAGAGAAATTCGACCCAATTTAAAAATACAGAACATCTTATCGTCAAGGGAACCTATCGAAAGTATGCAAGGTGTAGCCATAATAAACAAACAAACCAAGTCAAATATAATTTGTAAAAAATGTAATGTTGCTTTATGCAAAACTTGTTTTAAACCATACCACAACAATTAATATATTGGTTTCTATAATTGTTAGTTAATACATAAGTTTATATACTTGTATATTTTAAGTTTTGTAAAAAAAACATAAGAAAAATATAATGGTATTTATATTTGCCAGTGATCCTTCGGCACTTTGTTGCCATTCTAAAACAACCCTGGTAGCTATATTTACCAGTCACTTTTTGCGTAAATTTAACAAAAATCATTCGCGAAATTTTTTAAATATTTTTCTCGTAAATCTAAGGTCACATTGAATATGCACGAGGAGATGTAATTAATAAATAAAGAAAAAAATATTGTCACTTAAAGGGTTATTTCTGTAATGTGTACCGCTATGTAACAGTACATTTTTTTATTTAGCCTATACTGTCACCCTACTCGAAAAAGGACTCTTCCTATTCCTTTTAGGAGTTTTTTCTCTATCTATTTTTTACACCTTTTATATTTTTCTCACAAATATAAAGGTTATTTTATGAAATTTTAGTCGTTTTTTTAACCTAAATTTCCACCCAATTCCTTAAACCTGGTTACGCCCATGAATAATGTCATTATATTATTTTTGGGAATTTCTGTACAGTATATTTTAGCTTTTCGATATTTAGATTGTCAACTGTAGAAAGATTTACAATTGCTGCCTTCCCCGAAATTTACTGAAAAGATATTTTTTTCCTTTTGAAAAATTTTCTAATATTGTATAATAGAGGAAAACTATACAAAACAAAAACAGAAAGCCGAAAACCTTGGATGACTCAAGAAATACTGGAAATCATGCAACAAAGAAGAAAGTATAGAAACAAAAACTCAAATAAGTACAGAGAAAAACATAAATTAATAAGGAACAAAATAAAAGAGTCTAAGGACAAGTGGATAATGGAAACATGCATCGAAGTGGAAGAATTGCAGAAAAAGCATGATCATTATAATTTACATAAAAAAGTGAAAGAATTATCTGGAAAATCACGATCAAATGCACCTAACCGATTAATTGACAAAAACAATAAACCGATTAATAACCCAATTGAAATCAAACAAGTATGGACTAAATATATTGAAGATCTTTTCATGGACACAAGAACGGAACCAACACAAATTGATAACGAGGAAGCTCCAATAATATTAAAATACGAAGTCCAACATGCTATAAACAACTCAAAATATGGCAGAGGTCCTGGGCCAGATGAAGTTCATATCGAGCTGATTAAACTTATAGACGAAGACAATTTAAGTGCAATAAATATACTCTTTAACAACATATACAAATCTAATGAGATACCTACAGAATGGCTGCTATCGACCTTTGTTTCGCTACCAAAAACGAAAATCCCCAAACACTTTAATGACTTTAGATTAATCAGCTTAATGTCACACTTAATAAAAACATTTTTAAAGATTATACATGCAAAAATATTCAGAGAGTGAAGTGGAATGGCTTCGGAACAGTGGAAGCTCTGTATATTTTCACAACTCTTGCCCAAAAATATCGAGATCAACAAAAGGATCTGTGCGTTGCATTTATAGACTATGAGAAAGCTTTCGACAAAGTTAAACATAACATTTTCATGAAATGTCTGAAGAGAAAAGTACTCGACACAAATTATACTAACATAGTGAGAAATCTCTATTGAAACCAACAGGCTGTGGTAACATTAAATGTAAATAATACGGATGCGCAACAGATAAGTAGAGGAGTGAGACAGGGCTATGTACTTTTATCAATACTATTTAATATATTTCGAAGAGTTATTTACGCAAGCACTTGAAAACTGTACAGAAGGGATAAAGAAAAATGGTGAAAATTTAAATAACATCCGTTATGCTGACGGTACAGTCATTATCGCTGGAAGTGAGACCGACCTGCAGACATTACTAAACACAATTTGTGATACTGAGGAATAGTTTGGTTTAACAATAAACATAAAGAAAACAAAAACCATGGTTATCAGTAAGAGGGGCAAAGTCATTACAAGGATCCAAATAAAAAATGAAGATATTGAGCAAGTGGACAAAATGAAATACTTAGAAGTCTGGATTACGGAAGATCTGGAAGATGGAAGATGGAAGAGACGGAGAATTTTTGTCCAATATTAAAAGGAAAAAGACAGCATATTTGGGGCACATACTTAGAAATGATAAGTACGAATTGTTGCAGCTGATCATAAAGGGTAAAATCTATGGAAAAAGTGGTCCTGGTAGACGACAAATATCATGGCTGAAAAACATTCGCGACTGGACAAGGTTAAACACACAGATGCTTTTAAGAAAAGCAGAAAATAGAGACCAATTTTCAATCGTTATAGCCAACCTTCATTAATGGAGACGGCACTAGAAGAAGAAAAATAATAAAGGTATTAAAATTATCAAAAGTTTAGAAGCTATTTTCTTGTGGCATTTTAAAGTAATTACTATTTAAATGGGAATAAGCCACAATTAAAGGTTAACGTACGTTTATTGAAATTAAAACGTCAATAAACGTACTTTAACCTTTAATTGTGGCTTATTCCCATTTACATAGTAATTACAACAAAAGTTTACTCTTAGCTATCATCCAGGGCTTTTGTTTAAACCACAATCCAAAACAATGCTATTTTTTCCACTTTAGACAACTTTATTGATTTTTCCACGATCACAAATACTCTCTATTTTTTAAGAAAGATACTTTTTCTAAGATGTCATATTTAATGTAAATTATTTTAATAACAAAAAACCAGAATTAAAGAGAGAGTTAATTGGAGTAATGTTTGATATTTTTTTTAAACAATTATTTATTCCAATTTCGTTTGATTTTATAAGTTTTTAATTTCCTGTTTTGTTTTACTATTTTTCTTTTAGAATTAGTTAGCACTCACTTTATATTTACTAAATATTCTGTATGATAATTTTTCTTTAATTTTAATTTTCACTTATTTCGATTATATTCTTATTTATTTTTAATATATTTCCCGTATTCAAACCCTGTAGTTAGCTTAACAATAGACATATAAATGTCTATGAGCTTAACGAGAAGCAAAATATTTTTCAGTTGACGACTCTTGACTTGACATAACCTCACTCTCTAAACCACGTTTCTTTTCAACTTACTTATATGTAGGTGTATGCACATTCATTTATCCCTTACCATAAATACTTAGCATTTTCTTTTTAAAAACTTGTAATTCTGTAAAACCTAATAGCAAGGCAATATTTTAAAATTTATGGTGTTGCTAACATAAGATCTTTTGTTTTAGTTTTGTGGCTTTAATTGAAATTTTCCTTGTCCCTTTTGTGGTGGGACTTCCCGAACCATGTGGTTTGTTACACAGAAAACAAACTGCACTAACATGGCTGCTCTAAAGCACTATATCTACCCGAAACTATTTCAGCTACATCCAACAAAAAAAAAGAAGAATACCAGAGGCATTTGAATGAAAAATTAGAGTCGTAAAACATAATTGCGAAGTTCGTAAGTCAGTAAGCTTTTGATAGTCCTACCAAAACGATACGAAAATATAAATAAAGCATTTTATAGAAAACCCTGTAGGGCAAATATAGAGAAATCAAATAGAGTTAAACACGAAATTTTTAACGTAGTGTTCGTTTATTCCAGTTATGCATGTAGAATAACTAAATTACGCACTAATTTTTGTTTTTAAAAGATCGAATGCCCGAAGATAGGAATAACTTAGAAGTCATCAACACATTTAGTATGCCGTAACCCATTTTATAGCACATATTCGTCGTACCGAAGGTTTTCTCCTATATGCGTTAAATCTAGGACGTCACGTCATTATCTGTTTAGTCTGTCGATCGTTTATTCTTACCACGTGTCTAACCACGTGTGTAGCCCAGTTTCACTATATATGTACTATCTGTTCTATTTTTTCTACAGCATTGACAATACACTGACTGTATTATCAGAATGAAGAAATAAACCACATTAAAATTACGACAGGTGTGCCAAGGAACAATGGACAAGTAAAACGTATCAATAGAACATTAATCCCAGTAATAACCAAAATGTGCAACAGTTCTTTACTTTAACTTACCAAAGAAGCATTGAATCTACGCCGTTTAAAGTACTATTTGAGACAAAGATGAAGAATAAAGAAGATCTTAGAGTGAACGAAATAATGACAGATAATAGGTAATAATGATGTACGAATTGCTTTAAATAAAATATGGATTAATAAGGTCGGATGGAAATGAGACAATAAAGAGAACAAAATAGTCTTAATGGAGACAAAAAACTAGTAAACCATTGTTCCAAATATACTATTACGAATCAGGCAATAACAATGGACACGAGCAATTATGAAAGAAGCAGCAAAGACATAGAAAGATATATAAATAATTAGCAAGACTGTGGGCAAAGAGTGACAAGGGAATAAAAACCGCTAAAAATGTAGCCAGCAACGAGCGAGAAAATAATGGGCAAATATTTCAAACCCATATCCAAGAAGAAAGAGTCTAATAACATAGCCCACAATAACAGATTAGTTCCCAATCTTAAAGGATTGACATTAGCAACATTGAATGTTAGAAGTCTTAACGGCAAAGAAGTTGAACTTGCTGAAGAATTTGAGAAAACTCAAATAGACTTAGTAGGTATAACAGAAACAAAAAAAGGAAAAAGTACAAATTTTTGAAAAATGGACACTTCCTTATCACCAGTCGAGTGTCACAAAGCAGTGATAGGCCACAAGAAGGTATAGGTTGCCAAATAACCTAATAAAAAATATTAAAGAGTGGGAATCCATGTCCGGATGGATTCTAAAGATAAGACTGGTAACTGCTGAAGATAAATTGGTCAATATTATCCCTATCCCAAACTCCAAATGTATTGGGACCATATGAAGAAGCAATAAAAAAAGACAATGGGAAAAGTATTATCGATCTATGCAGAGAAAAAAAAATTAATAATAATGAATACATTTTTGCAACACTAAGATGGGTATAACTACTTAACAGAGCAAACTGAATAGGACTGTGACTTAGACCACGCTTGGCAGGAACTAAAAAAGGCGCTCCTAAACAGTGGTAAACAAGTTTAGGGAATAATAAGTAACAACAGTAAGAAGTGTACAAACTGGTAGAACAATCAAAAAAAAGCAGAAGTAAAGACCAAGAAGAAGAATCTTGGAATAACTATCTAAGAAGGGAAACCACAGGCAACTACCAAAAATACAAACAGCAGAGAACCAAAGTCAAAGAAAGGGTACTAGCAGTGAAACAGAAAATGTCGAAAGAATGTGTAAACAAGATGGAAAAAGATGACCACACTAACCAAAAGGTATTTTTTAAAACTCTGAAGAATCTAAGAACCAAAAAGTCTCCACAAATACCAAAGCAGATAAGAAACAACTAAGGACACCTATTGCATGACAATTATCACATCTTAGATGATGGAAACAATACTTCCAGAACCTACTGAACACCCAAAATGATGTAGACAGCAACCAAGAAGTATCAGAAGTGGTAGAGAAGAAGACCAAAATTCAGGCAAATTAACTTAATAAGTTAAATAAAAGAAATTATACAAAAATTTAAGAAAGGTATGGCTGCTGGATTTGATAAAATTACAGCGAAATGATACAAAATATTGGCGACTAGGGCATTAAATTGCTAGCAAAAGTTTGTACTAAGGCATGGAGTGAGAGCAAAATAAAAAAAATTGGTAAGTGGGGGTTATTCTACCTATCTAGCAAAAAATGGGATGGGCAGGAATGTAGTAACTATAGAGGTTTAACACTCCTGGGTATCCTATGCAAAGTGTACGAGAGAATATTAGAGAAACGTGTTTTAAAAGAAGTTGATTTTAAAATGGTATTTCTTCTGTAACTTGCATTTTAAGTACCTTTTTCACATATCTTTCGTATCTTGGATATAGAACTACGATAGATAGCACTTGATAGGTAGCTGGGATGTGATGATAAATGATCAAAGGAAACGGAGATGAAACAGTCTAGAGGCAAACGAACGTCGAAAAATTTTTTTTATTTGATGTTGGAAAGAAGAGAATGGTATATTAAACTGAGGTTGTCGATGTCAGTACGTTTATTAATGGTGGAAGGATTGAGGAAAATGTTGCACATTTCTAGGAAGCTTCTCTTGAAATGGTTGCTTTCTGTACAAAGAATTTTGACCTGTTCGTTCTCTTCTTCCCAAAATCAAATGAAACAATTTTTTCGACGTTCGTTTGTCTAGACTGTTTCATCTCCGTTTCCTTTGATCATTTATCATCACATCCCAGCTACCTATCAACCTTCTTTTTATTCCATCTTAGTACTTCCTTATATCCAACCTTTATACATTTATACTGATTCATTCCTAATTTATATTTAAACCTCTAGTTATTTTACAATCTATATTCTCCTTCCTTGACTAAATCGCCGAATAAATTTCAGACTTCAACCTTTCTTCACTACATATTGGTTTTGTAGACATTTCCACTCAAAAATTTTATTTCCTTCAGCGTCCTCTGCGTTGTTCGTTTGCGCTCTTGTGTATTGCGCCTACTCGTCTCACACTCCAATAAGTTGTCTCAACACACAACCATGAAACACATACAACTACTTCAACGTAAATGCCGGTAACTTGACATTCGTTTTCCGGTTAGAACTCTTTAATTTTGAGATGCGCCCTAAAGGAAAGTATAAAATCTTTTTTAAATGTTAACTTTGTTATAACAAACAGCTCTGTGCCGGTGTATTTTGTCAATTTTTTGTTTTTATCTTTACACCTTACTGTTAAAAGTTTTTTTACGTGCAATGTGACGGGTTTTTATAGTGCTTCGTATTAGTTTTTATTCATTTCTTTCACTTTTAAAGTAAAATTTTTTCTCGTTGTTATACATGAATGCTACTATATATGAACATTTAGCTACCATTTTAACACCACCATTTTAATATTTTGACCACGGTTACCAAGAAAATGGTGTGTTTATTTTACACCTTATCATTCTTCACTCACCACTCGTAAGTTCTTTTTCCATGTTTTATATTCTTGCCTACTACCATTGTATTCTTTTAGATTGAACTGATGAAGCTTTAAAATACAATAAGCGAAACGTCGTCAAATATAGGAATGGAACTGTGATTTCCTTATATTATTTCTCCTTTGACCGATATCCTCGTGACCAAAAGATTTAGTTCTTTTGGGACTTACTCATTGTATATATATATATATATAGGTATATATATATATATGTAATAGAGAAGCTTGTGTTTTTTACAATCTTTTACTAGGTATCCCTTTATAAAAAATAAATAGTAAGACTATTTTAATACACAAAAGCAACTTTTATCTCTCTAATAAATCCCAGGTTATTTTTATTTAGTTTTTTAGCCTGTAAATGAATTAATTTCTTATGAGGGAAATGTCTCTTAAAGCTTTCAGACAAGCTTGCCTACTATTGTATTTGTACAAAAAGCTATAGCTTGAAGCTATCGATCGTGTCCTGTATAAACAACCTATAACTACGTATAACGATAAACGTATTTGAACAGATTGAAAAATTGATACTGACAGCGAAAATATTGATTTTAAGATATCAGCGGGAATTAGGCAGATCGTTTTACAGAAATTTTGTTCTGACGGTGCTGGCGCCATCTACCGGATAGCAGCCGTAGTTATTTTGAAAGTCCTTACAGATTGTGTAACGATTTGATGAAATTTTGGAATAAAACGTATGGATGGAGAACAAAACGGTATCATCAGAATTTATTCAAATTATTGTGCTAAAATATTCATTTATTACAACTTTTATGGATGATAATGTACATTAATTCTGTTTTGAATTACAGTTTTCATTTCCTTCTTTAATACCAATAACCCTAAGTTGACAAGGAGAACAATGAAACAGTGCGTAATCGTTTCTTGGAATAAATTATAAAGATTAATTAAAAGTACCAGTAACCCTTATGTGATTGGAAAGGTACTTAAGTAACTTTTGTAGTTCTCAATAATATTTTTTTTTAATTTAGAATCGCCTTGAGTTCCGATTCCGTGATATCTCTAAGATAGTCTTGTAGTTCACTTTATTCTTTTTTTAATTTTTTTTTGTCAATGTTGCAGGTAAATAGTTACAGCTGAAGTTTTTACACCCTATAATGACGTTGTAGGCACCCATGTACTGGTAAGACTTTTGCCGACAAAAGATGAATTACAAGTCTATTTATTGAAAAAATACATATAATTATATAGGGTGAGTCATAACTATTGGGACATAGACTAAGGACAGGTTATTTGGACCAAAATATGGCTATTGGGCCAAATATCCCTTATTAAACTGTTGCTGAGAAAAAAGATACAGGGTGTTAAGGTTAATTTATGTTTTTCGTTTTTTGGTAATAGTTTCCCTGTATATTTATAAATTGCTATCAAAATTGGCACAGAGGCATAATCTTAGACAAGAAATAGTATTTTATTTACAATTTTACGTTTTGTCATAGAGGGCGCCACGTGGATCATTCCTAATGATCAAATTGAGTCTAAACTTTTTCTGATGAAACTTTTTAGTAATTTTTATTAGAAAATATGACGTAAACATCATTTTTACGTAAAATTGGTACTCTTGTTTAAACATGATAATTTCAACCGTTTTCGAAAAAACGCAGTCGAACTGCTTAGAGTTTTAAAAAAGGATTTCAAATATTATTTCATTTATGAAAAGTATGCTTTGGACTGTCAGATAATTGTTGTTGGTAAATGTCATTTGTTCAGAGTAAATTATTTTTGATGTGACAGTGTAGTGTAATGTTGCATTTTTTAAAAGTAATCATTACTTTTTTTGATTGAAATGCCAGATTACAGCCAGAAGGTATGGAATGTTATACGCAAACAGAAGGCAACTAAATCACAAAACTTTTGCAAGATTATATCGTAGTTTAGGTGAAACTGGGTCATTTCACACTAATCAAGAAGATGAACTTTTGGTTCGAGTAGATGAAAATCCTAAAATAAGTTTACGACATCTATCAGCAGCAACAAGAGTAAGTCAGTTGTCTATTATTAGAATTCTAAAAAAAGAGAACCTTCATCCTTATCACTTCACTCCTGTTCAAAATTTACTTCCAACAGATCTTCCACGACGGTTACAGTTTTGCCAACGTATTCTGAATAAACATCGCAATGACAGAAACTTTATTAAGAATATTATGTTCACCGACGAAGCAACTTTTACCAGACGAGGGGTTTTTAATTGGCGAAATAGTCATTATTGGGAAGAAGAAAACCCGCACGCTATTAAAGCTAGACATTTCTAGTATAAGTTTAAATTGAATATTTGGTGTGGAATTATAGGCGACCAACTACTAGGGCCTTATGTTCTTCCTTCGAATTTAAATGGAGATTCTTATTTATTCTTTTTGGAAAATACTCTTAGGGATATTTTAGATGATCTGTCATTGGATGTAAGAAGAAAAATGTGGTTTATGCAGGATGGAGCGCCACCTCATTTTTCATTAGCTGTTAGAAATCATTTTAATGACGTATTTTCTCAACGATGGATTGGCAGAGGCAGTGATTTTCAATGGCCACCAAGAAGTCCTGAGTACAACCCGCTAGATTTTTATTTTTGGGGGACATATGAAGTCCTTAGTTTATGCTAATGAAATTAATACATGAGACGAACTTTGGAGATACATTCAAAATGCAGCTAATCTTATAAGGGGACAGAATAATATTTTTTTAACGTCCGAAAATCCTTTATAAAAAAAATTAGAAAAGGCATTTAGTTTGAGTTTTGGTGAAGTATTTTAAGTTAAAGTGTGTTTAGTTTTGATTTATCGTCAAAACGGAAACCTTACGTTAGTTGCAACTTTGTTTATTAGTTTGGTAATTGATAGTGGAATTGTAAATAAAATACTATTTCTTGTCTAAGATTATGCCACTGTGCCAATTTTGATAGCAATTTATAAATATAAAGGAAAACTATTAGCAAAAAAACGAAAAAAAATTAACTTTAACACCCTGTATCTTTTTTCTCAGCAACATTTTATTAAGGCATATTTATATAAGGCAGACCTGCTCTTAGTCTATGTCCCAATAGTTATTTAAATCGCATTTCTTCATTAGTAAAATGATTGTGACGAGGCATTTTAATCAAAAAAAGTAATGATTACTTTTAAAAAATGCAACATTACACTACACTGTCACATCAAAAATAATTTACTCTGAACAAATGACATTTACCAACAACAATTATCTGACAGTCCAAAGCATACTTTTCATAAATGAAATAATATTTGAAATCCTTTTTTAAGACTTTAAGCAGTTCGACTGCGTTTTTATCGAAAACGGTTGAAATTATCATGTTTAAATAAGAGTACCAATTTTACGTAAAAATGATGTTTACGTCATATTTTCTAATAAAAATTACTAAAAAGTTTCATCAGAAAAAGTTTAGAATCAATTTGATCATTAGGAATGATCCACGTGGCGCCCTCTATGACAAAACATAAAATTGTAAATAAAATACTATTTCTTGTCTAAGATTATGCCTCTGTGCCAATTTTGATAGCAATTTATAAATATACAGGGAAACTATTAGCAAAAAACGAAAAACAAAAATTAACTTTTTTCTCAGCAACATTTTATTAAGGCATATTTGGCCTAATAGCCATATTTTGGCCCAAATAACCTGTCTTTAGTCTATGTCCCAATAGTTATGACTTACCCTGTATATATCAGACGGCGGGCTAAATTTTTTCTGTTCTAATTTGCGAAAAAACATCCGTTAAGGTTTTTCTCATGTTCGTTGCTATATCTCGGCAGCTGTGCATTTTAGAAACATTTGAATGTTTGTTTGTTTTTAATAATTTCATATAAAATAGAATAAATTTCAAATTGATAAATAGTTATTATTAGTGCAAAATTAGTAAAAACCATAAAAAAAGAATCAAAACTCAATGTTTTTTCAAAAATTTTGTTCATATACTTAAATGTAATATGCAACCTTTTTAATTACACAAAAAAATATTTTTAGTATAAAAGTTAATTTTCAAAATTATGCAGAGCCAAGAAAAGTTGTTAATACTTGGTTTTGTAAATTTTTTACATTCAAAAGAGCATTCAGGACTTCGATTAAAATTATTGAAATCTGTTGAATAGATGTTAGGGAATTTTTTAAATAACTGTACAATTTTTAAACTAAAAGGTCGTGGCATATTATCGTGCACGTTGCGTTTCCAGCACATAGCGTTTAGTTTCCGAAAAATATAATTTAAATGGTTTTAAATCAATATTTTACTGATGCCGACGGCTACATAACGAGTCGTAACCGGTTGGTAAGGATAATGTGAATTAGATGTCCGTCGTTTTCCCCCCGTTGTTTATTTAGGGATTTATTTGATTTTGATACCGGTTATTTAAAAAAATAATTTTCGAGGCTATTTTGTCATTTATGCATGTGTTTTTATTGATTTGTGATAATTAATCACGGAAGTGATAAACAATTAGGACTTTTGTACGAAAGTGATACCTCTTCTTTTTAAAAATACTTTTTGGTTTGATATGTATGGCTTCGTTAAATGTAGTATTTTGTTTTTTAACTGAAGGTGAAATTAAATTTAAAACATATTTAAACTGAATCCTATTCATTTTAAAATATCCATAATATTTTTCATCGTCATCAATTAATTCTCTGTATAAAGTCCAGTATTCACATTCCTTCTTCCTTTCTCTTAGCATTGGATGTAGGTACTTTAAACCTTCTTTTTAACACAGTTTTTCATCATTTATCGTTAAGTAGAAGAGCAATTGTACATATTTTAGATATCAGGTCTAGGATATCAGAGCACATTGGTTAACCGAGACAAAAGTCTTATCTGGTGAGTCAAAATATTGCGAACTGTTATGCGCTGTTAGGTCGAGCAGAAACTTTCAGAAATTGGTCATCGCTCTATTTCCAGAAATTTCTGTATCGCGTTTTTTTTTACAATTATTGTTCCTATGTTAATCAGAGTGAGTTGGATAAGAGTAAATCAATAAAGAAGGTTGCTTCAAAGTTAGGTGTTGGATACTTAACTGTTGGAGATTGGAAGCGTAAACGGAATGAAATAAATCGAACAGTCGGTTAACCGAAGTGTGAGTGGTGGAAGTGGATTGGCGCGGAAGTCCATGAAGAAAGAAGACCATGAATAAACTTCTGAGGTTCTTGTAGTTTTTACAAATGAGAGGATTGGGCAGCCCGATAAGTCGCCCAATACTCCAAGCAAAAGCTATTGCATTTTACAGAAAGTTTATGGCTGAAGGTGAAAACTTTTATGCTAGTAAGGGATGAATTGACTCATGTAAGAAAAAAAAAATGGTATCTGACAATCCGTTCTTTGTGGCGAAAAACTTTCTGCTGACTCAACTGAAAAACTGAAATTGGAACATTTTATTCCAAATTACAAAAAATTATTCTAAAAGATAAAGAAGAAGAGAGTTACAATCATGATCTGCAACAATGCTTCTGTTTTATTAAAATTAAGACCTATTTCAACAGGAGAATCCAAAAATACAATGGCATTCAATGCTTGTCTACAACCTAGGCCGTGAGAGAAGCAATGAAGTGAAGGGCTGACTGTAATTGACGCATTAAAGAAGATCACGGTTTAACATATTTGCTATTGGATTGCATCTGATTCAGATAGAAAGCAAAACAATGGATCTTCAAAAAAACTGATGACTGTGAAGTTGATACTATAGCCAATCTAGCCAATCAGAAATCAAGACGTCATTGATTGGATGAATGGAGATAAAGAAATGGAAGTGAGAGATGACGCAATTCATCATCACGTAGCGCTAGAACCCTGGGTGGGTCTTGGCTGACTGTACAAATTTTTTCCAATTTGCTCGGTCTTCCATCAACCTAGGGTCAAATGGAATGTTCATTTTCCGGAGAGCTGCTTGAATGTTATCTCTCCATCGCATTCTGGGACGTCCGAGGGGTCTTTTGCCTGTGGGAATCTCTTCCCATACCAGTTCTACCAGTCTATCGTTATGCAGTCTATGCACGTGGCCTGCCTATCTTAGTCGCTGTGATTTAATTTCTTGGACAATATCGGCGTCATTGTAGAGTGCTTTTAATTCAATATTGGTTCTGATCTTATACTGGTTTGTGGTGATGTCATGGCGAGGTCCGAAAATTTTTCTAAGTATTTTTCGTTCAAAGCGTCTGAGCTTTTCTTAGTTTGCTTTGATCATGGTCCACGTTTTGCATCCGTATGTTGTTACAGGTCTGACGATGGATTTATAGATTTTGATCTTTGAACTTCTTGTAAGGTTTTTTGATTTTCGCATCTGCATATGCGAGTAATACCTTGGAACCTTGAACCGATAGCAATTCTGTTTTTATTTTGGCCGACCTCATGGCTTTCTCTAATACAAGGTTAAAAAGTAGTGGAGATAACTCATCACCCTGTTTGAGTCCAGTGTTGATTTCAAAGCTGCCAGACAGTTTATTATTTACACGTACTTTAGATATTAAACCCTCCAAACAGACTTTGGTCTTCTGAATGAGTTTCTTTGGCATTAAAAAACTCCGCCATGGCATTCCATACTTGGCTTCTTTATACGCTATCATATGCCTGTCGAAAGTCTATGAAAAGATTGGGTATGGGTCTGTTATACTTCCAACCCTTTTCTAGAAGTTGTCTCAGCGTGAATAGTTGATCTGTCGTTGATATGTTTGCCCTAAAACCGGCTTTATATTCGCCTAGGACATTTTCAGCATAAGGGATTAGTCTACTAAGAATGATGTTTGAGAGGGTTTTATATGCCGTGTTTAGGAGTGAAATTTCTCTATAATTCGCGCATTTTGTTTTGTCCCCTTTTTTGTGGATGGGCACTATTATGTTTTCCTTCCATCGTGCTAGTATTCTTTCTTCTAACCATATGTGCGTTATTAGCTGGTGGATTTGGCGATGTAGTGCGTCTCCCCCATATTTCAGAAGTTCTGCTGGTATATCGTCCGTACCCGGAGCTTTGTGATTTTTCAGCTTATTTAAGGCCTTGTGGGTTTCTTCAATGAAGGGATTTTTGACGGACATGTCCGCTGTCATATAGATCTCTTCTTTGTGATGTTCTTCCTGTATGATATTTAGAAGGTCCCTAAAATACTCTTTCTATTCTTCAGTTACTTCTTTACCGTCGATTATTATACGGCCTTGATTGTCACAGGGTATGGATGGAATTGGTTCTATTTACTCTTTTCTCAGAGGAAATTGCTTTATAGAATTCTCTGGAGCATGGTTTGGGCCGGTCTCTCTCCATAGCTTCATATTTTTGTTGTTCATGGTTTCTTTTCTTTGTGCGTATTATTCTTATTGTTTCTTTTCGGCAGTCGTCATATTCCTTTTTATTTTGGTCTGTTTGCAGTTGTATCCAAGTCTTCCTTACTGTTTCTCTTTTTTCCAGCTGTGTAGAACATTTCTCGTCATAACATGTTTTTGCCCTCTTCTGCCTACTCCTTCCAAAGATGACGCAATTGCCGATCTAATTCTAAACATGAACCACGAAGAAGATACAGATGAGATAACTTAAAATATTTTTGAATCTGATGGGTTAGGCCCTTGAAGCAAGCAGCTATCACATACATTAAGCAGCAAATAGAATCGACGCCAGTCGATTTAAAGAGACGCCAGCTTTAAAAAGTCGACGCCAGGTTTAAAAATAGGAATGAAGCTTACGCAAGAATTAAAGACTTTTTTAAACAGTGATATTAATAATGTAAATGTTTTTATCCACAGTACTGCATTAGTTTTTAGTCTTTAAAATAACTACAGTTATCGTCATTTACGTGTTTTTCTACCTATACCACCAATCTTGGTGTTAACTGAGTTTTTCCGTATGAGAGGTTGTTACGGTCCCAATTAACTCGGATAACCACAAGTTTACTATATATTAAATATGATTTGATTTCATTTTTTCATTTTCTTTAGATAAGTACAGTTTTAGCCAAATCTGGCACATGCCAAAAATGTCAAATTTTTTCACGAACAACGTAACATACAATAAGGAGTTAAAATATTATGTCAAGATTTATATTTTTACTCACCGTTTTCAGCAGTGGATAGAAAGGTTTGTTGAATCGTTCTAGTGTCGGTGGTAGCGGCATTTTGTCCAGGGAGTGCCATTCTTTTGATTTCTTCTTAAGACTATAGTACTTGTAGACCACTATAGTCATAGCTATTAGTAAAGCTGTCCCGGTTCCGAGGGCCGCCCCAAAGACTGCGGTCCCCACCATTATCTAAAAAGATCTTTTAATAAGTATTTAGGTATTTATAGCAAAAGGTAATAAGTGTTTTTCTGTCACTTATTGGAATGGAAATATTTTTAAATCATTAAATTTATTATAAATGTTTGTTTGATTATTGAAACAAAATTGTAATAAAACATTTATTAAACAAAAGACCAAACAATATAAAAAATACCTTACATCAAAATATCAAAATATGTACTATTTTTAAAAATTCATATCAAGCGTCGTATAAAAGATGCCATTCAAAAGTTTTAAGAAAAAATCTTATTGATACATGGATTTCTATAGGTCTTAAAATTAAAAAATATAATTTTTTTGAGGATTTTATTTATAATTTAAGACTATAGATTCTCCATACGTATATGAATTGGGACTTCTACAGATACTCACACATAGGCAACCATCAACACTTTTTAAATTTAATTAGAATCTCTAGTTATTCGGTCATGTCTTCGAAACCTTTATATTATCAACAGTATATTCTCCAAATTCAACCTACCATTATTGATTTATTATCAAATCCTCATTTTTTTAAGTCCGTTTATTAAATGACGTCATTATTTAAAGGCAAATATTTATCTTTCTTTATTTATCAACCTTTTTAATTATTCATTATACAAATAATATTTTTTCTTTAATAACAATTTTTTTTTAATTATATATCATCTAAACAATAATATAAATTTAATTCTAACTAACACCCCTTAATAGAGTTAAACAGGCATTTACCCAACAAATTAGGATGGCGATCTTCCTACGATTTAGAGCGTACTAAGTCATGTAATTACTTTCAAATCGAAGGACCACCCACTGGCGTGGGAAATAAGCACACAAGCAGTTCAAAAAATACGTAATTTAATAATTGAATGTTACTACAACTAAGTTATTATCTAGCCAAAGTTTTAGCGCAAGTTCTTTTATTGAAACCGCCGATTACTGTCCATACACTAGTTTGCGACACACTACACTAGCACTGATACAGATTTAAATGTTACCAATAATTATCACTTCAACTAAGGACGTTTTCTTCCACATGAATATACTTGATTAATAATGAGCGTTCAGGTTTTAACTATAAGCTATGTAACGATAACTAAAATGCGAGAGTTAAAACTCTAAACAAGAAGCGACCAGCTTAGCTGGGATACAAATATATACTGAAATACTAAAAATTCTTATTGCAATGCCTGATTATTGTAAGGGATTTGCGGGGGACAAAACTCACCTTTTGAATTCTTTTAGACAGAGAAATTTTGGGTATTGGTTGGAGAAAGTTAATAAATTTTGGCTTTAATGAGAATTTGCTGGAGAATTTCCCTAGGTAGAATTTAAGACGTGTAAGTTAATTGCTACCAGTGGCGTAGCAACACTTGGATACATTTTTTAAAGAAATTTATCCACCCTTAATGTACGTATACTATTAGATTATTTTTTAAAAAACTAGATACCCATCACTTGTCTTGAAGGTCTTGTCATTTCAAATCAATTTTACTTCCTTTTGTCAACAGTTGGTTGTTACCTCTCAAGGCGTAAGGTTCTCTTTTTCGAACTGGAAAATTGTACGTTCCCTTAAAAAATGTAATCTTTACTCAAATTATGTAATTTAAGGGTCATCTGACCTCATTATGAGGCTAGTTCCAACTACTTTATAAAGGTAAGTATTAACGACGTTTTAATTTAACAGTTAAAATTTTACACTTTTGTTTTTATTTTTAAGTGGTTATACTGATTTGTAGGTTTTTCACTGATTATGATCTGATAGGATTAAAAACGTTCTAAAAAGTTGAAAAATAATTTTGGATAATACTTAAAAATTTTAATAATAAAATTTTATAGCATTTTACAAAAAGAAGTTTTTACCTCATGGTAAGTTTTTTAAGCTATGGTATACAGCCAACCACTGAGAATTTCCCTTAAAAATTTTGCTATGGAGGGTTCTTTATAATATTAGTATATCTCGTGATTGAACCATATTCTCCACATACCATTGTCGCGATCCATCAGCCATCAACTTGCGTACATAGATATAAAAAAATACCGGAGTATTATATAAATATTAAAGATTGCTGGATTTAATTATAACATCTAATGAACAGTCCATTAAAAAATTCAAACACGTGAAAATTAATGTCTTCCATATAATCTCTGGGGGGAATTAATCCAAGCGGTTGAGAAAGGAGGTTACAACATAGCCAATCAACAAAATCTAAAACGTCAACTACACAGTGAAGACCCAACAAGAGAAGAAGTGTCAAATGATTTCCAAAACTTAAAGACAATAGAGCCCCAGAAATTGATGAAATCTGTTCGGAAATGTCTAAAAAAGGTGATGATTAACTTTTTGCAGCAATCCACAAACTAATAGTACTTATAAGGCAGAAAGAATTGGTACTAGAAGAGTGGCTAAAGGGAATAATATGTCCGTTGCATAAAAAGGGTGATCAACTGGAGTGTAAGAACTATAAAGGCATTAATCTGTTGGCATCTGCATCTTTGGCAATGTATTGTTTCAAAGACTTTCAAAAACATTTTACAAAGGATATTGTTGGTCAATATCAATGCGGATTTACTGCTGGAAAATCAACTACACATCAAATTTAAGCACATAGGCAGATTCTAGAAAAGTCACTAGAATATAACATAGATACACACCATCTCTTCGTCGACTTCAAAGCAGCCTATGACAGTGTGAAAAGAACTGTATTATATATAATGCAATGATAGACTTTTGGGATCCCACCTAAGTTAGTTAAGTTGACCCAACTTACAATGCAAAACGTAAGCTCATGCGTTAGAATTGTAGGAGAAAACTCTACGTTCTTTGACACAATACAAATGGTCTCAGACAGGGGGACGCGCTGGCGTATCTTCTCTTTAATATTGCCTTGGAAAAGGCAATCAGACAATTAAATATTAGAATTAACGATACTATTTTTAATAGTTCTGTGAATTAGGACTTCTGTTAAACGAAAAAAAACCAAATACGAGGCGTGTTTTTTAAGTAAGTACCGTTTTGGAATTAAAAAAAGACGTGCAAAGATATGGCAATAATTTTATTTTTACATGAAAGCCTGTACCTTAATCTACTTTTCTACATAATTTCCGTGAATATTGAGGCACTTGTCATAACGTGGCACCAGTTTTTGAATACCCTCCTGATAAAATTCTGCCGAATGACTTGTTAACCACTGCATCACAAATGTTTTGACTTCGTTATCGTCTTGAAGACGCTGACCGCCCAGGTCTTTCTTCAAGTGCTGGAACAAATGGTAGTCGCTGGGCGCCAGATCAGGGCTGTATGGAGAATGATCTAGAGTTTCCCATTTAAATGATTTGATGAGATCTTTGGTCTGATTTGCCACATGTGGACGGGCATTGTCATGCAGCAAAACGATACCCTTACTCAACTTGCCACGTCTTTGGTTCTGGATTGCACGACGCAGATTTTTCAATATCTCACAATAAGACGCTGCATTGATTGTCTCATTACGAGGCAGAAACTCCACTAGCAATACTCCTTTTCTGTCCTAAAAAACTGTGCACATGATTTTCCGGGCAGAAATTGTTTGCTTAAACTTCACTCTTTTGAGTGATGATGAATGTGCCATTCCATGGATTGTTGTTTCGATTCTGGTGTGACGTAGGCCACCCACGTTTCGTCACCAGTAACAATTTGGTCTAAAAAATCTTCAGCTTCACTGTGGTACCGCTCAAGGAAAGTCAGTGCACTGCCTAAACGTTGGGTTTTGTGCAAATCCGTCAACATTTTTGGAACCCAATGTGAACACACTTTCCGGTAATTCAAGTTCTCGGTAACAATGCGATACAAAACACTACGAGAATACTGAGGAAAGCAGTCGGACAATGATGAAATTGTAAAGCGTCTGTTTTTTCTCACCTTTTCGTCCACTTTCTGCACCAAATTTTCATTAACGACCGAAGGACGCCCACTCCGTTCTTCATCATGCACATTTGTGCGGCCATGCTCTAACCCATTTCCTTACCATTCCATCACTCATAATGTTTTGTCCGTAAACTTCAACGATCTCACGATGAATATCGATCGGTTTTACGCCTTTAGCACTAAGAAATCGTATAACAGACCGTACCTCACAATCAGCGTGACTCACGATTGTTGGAGGCATCTTAAACACTGGAGTTAACAAGTATACAATGAAGAATCAGACTGTAATGGCGTCAGTGCGTAGACAAGAGATGTAGGTAACCAGCGCTCATGCGCGGAACGCCGACCGTAGCGCTGCGGCGGCGGAATCGCAAAACGGTACTTACTTATAATACATGCCTCGTATATGTTGGTTTCCGAAAAACCCCCAAAATATCCAACAGACAATTCAAATTAACAACTATACTTTTGAGAAAGTCTAAGAATTCGCATATCTTGGATCGCTAGTAAACGTAACAAACACGACATGCGACGAAATAAAAAGACGCATGGCAAAAGCAAACAGACCTGTTCACGGTCTCCAGAAACATTTAAAATATAAAAATATAAAACGTGCAGTAAAGCTTAATATATACAAGACCTTAATAAGACCGGTTTTGACATATGGGGTTGAAACGTGAACCTTATCTCAAAATGATAGAAGATATCTTGGCATTTTTGAGAAAAAATTTCTAAGAAAGATTTTTGGGGCCGTAAAGGAAAATGGGCTATGGCGTCGAAGATACAACTTTGAACTATATCAGTTATACACCGATCCACATATTGTGAAATTCGTTAAAGTGCAGAGACTTAAATGGGCTGGACACATTGCTAGGATATCAGCTAGAACATTTTTAAAACCAGAGGGCACAAGAAGTAGAGGACTACCACGAAGGAGATGTATTGATGATGTGGAAGAAGACCTACAGATTCTAAGGGTCAGAAGATGGAGAGACGTTGCTAGGAATCGACAGGAGTGGCGACTTCTTTGTGAGCAGGCCAAGATCCACAACGGATTGTCGAGCTACTTATGATGATGATGGTTGAGAAATTAGATCGGAACTCTTAACGGAGAGGATCAAAACTGTTATACTCCATGAGGTTAATGGTATATTATAAATATATACGGCTAACTGATTTGCTTGTTCCTTAGATACAGTTTGTGTTCTTCTATTCTGAAGGAAATTCGATTTCCCTAAGTGGAAATTAAAACTTCAAAATAAACTAATTTTAAAGTAAAACTTTGTGTAAAGTAAAATTCATACTAAAAATAGTAAATTGTATTTAGATCCTACAATAAAAGTGTTTCAGAACGATATTGGTGAGTTATGTACGCTCTAGTATTGTTATGCACATATGTGCAATCTATCGCTCTAAGAACCCTCGGAAATCTTATAGTGTGGTAGAATTTAAATTGCACCTTATTTAATTCACTGCAGTTCTGGAGCATTTGTATAAACCGAGGACGTAATAGAGCAATGCAATGAGATATTTTTCTTACAGTATGGAAGACTGCTGCCTTTGAAACATTCCAGTGATCACCAGGACATATTTGAAATGATTCTGTGACGTAAAAACGAAGAAAAATTAACACCAATCAAGTGCTATAATTGCTAAATTTTTAGATAATCTAAACCAATTTTTAAAATCCAAATCAAATTCAGACAAATGCACATGTCTGCCTTTATCAGAGGATAATGATAATGATAACTTCTTCTCGTGCCACTCCTAGCGGAGATTGGAAATCATCATGGCCACTGCGACTTTGTTAGCAGCGCGCCTAAAAAGTTCAATCGAACTACACCCGAACCATTCACGTAGATTACGAAGCCACGATATTTTTCTTCTTCCCACACTTCTTTTGCCCTTAATTTTGCCCTGCATGATATTTCTTAAAAGTTCGTACTTTTCACCTCTCACAATGTTCCCCAGAGAGTTATCTCAACTCTCTGTATTTGCCAAGAGTGATGATGATTTAAAGGCCGTTTAGATAGGTGTTTGGTGATCATCACGGCAAGGAAGGGAAGTTGGAGTTTGGGAGTTATTGAAAACTGAAGAGTTCAGATTTTTCGTAAAACCAGATACTTGTCGTCTAGCTGAATATAGCGAATTATATAGCTGTGAATCTATTGTATAGCCTGGCAGATCTTTGTTTTATGTTATGTTTTAGGTCACCTGGCTCTACATGTAGTTTTGATATGATTTTAATCCTTAAAACTTTCTATTCTTTAATCGATAAATTATATCTTCTATAACAACTCTGTGACTGTCGTGATTGGCGTATATATGCATTTTTATTTTTTCATCATCATAATAAACTAGCCCGTTCTTTTTTGTAATTTTCAATAATATTAAAGAAATGTAATCGAAATATTTTTATTTGTAATATATTGTATTTTCTATGGTATTGCTTTCGTGCCATTCTGTATATATACTTTATCTCAGACTATATTTGTAGTTCTCTGTGGACTAAATGTGGGGTCCTTAAATTCCATTAGTACTAAAATTATGGTATTTTAGTTTAATTAGTGTCAATATTTTGCTATTTAGACGTTAATAGAGAAAGGTTCAGGGGATGTTTTAGGCTCGATTGTTGTGCAACTGCTTGTCTTCTATTGGAAATCTTTGTGTATGCCTCTACAATAATGGGTTTATATTGTGACTCTATGATATTAATTCTCCTTTGATTTCTATTTTAGTTCTACTGTTTGTGTACAAATTATAGTTTGTTGATATAAAAAATTTCAATTAGTCCAATATAAGTAAATATTTTTATGGACTGAAAAAAAACATTTATCAACACATAATTTTTAAATCTGTTTATTAGGCTTTACAAGGCGAAAAACTCGGTTTCGTTCAGAAAAGTATTCTCATGGAAAAAGCTGTCCAAATTTTTTTAAACAATTTTTTTTAAACAAATTGTAACAATTTTTTAAACTATTTTTTTTTTAAACAAATTGTAACAATCATTTTTTCGATTCGGACAATTTTTTTTTTAATTTCTTGGGTTATTCTGAACATAATAGGTTTCTTGTAGTTTTTCTGTAAACTTAATTGAAGACATAAGTGGATAAAGGTCATATGTCACTTTTTTGAGAAAATTGTTTTATTGGTTTTTTGTTCTTCTAATGTACTGGTTAACCTTGTAAAATTTTAAAATTACCTATTTTTAGCTAATTAAAAAAAATAGGAAGGTATTAAAGCAATATGTCACACTAGATTTTCGAATTCTAGTGGATAAACTTATTATGTCCAAAATCGCGGACATATTAACTTTATCCACTCAAATGTTTAGTATCTCAGCAGTTGGTTGTCTGACATTTAACTTTATAGGTCATGTTATGGAAATCAGTGTAACTATGTAATTTATTTTATATTTAAATGGGAATAAGCCACAATTAAAGGTTAAAATACGTCTATTGACGTTTCAATTTCCACTTCGAAAATCGTTCTCAAAATACAAACATTAGTGTTTGTATTTTGAGAACGATTTCCGAAGTGGAAATTGAAACGTCAATAAACGTATTTTAACCTTTAATTGTGGCTTATTCCCATTTAAATATAAATTAATTTACATTAACATTAGTGTTTGTATTTTGAGAACGATTTCCGAAGTGGAAATTGAAACGTCAATAAACGTATTTTAACCTTTAATTGTGGCTTATTCCCATTTTAATATAAATTAATTTAAAATGCCACAAGAAAATAGCTTCAGAACAATATATGTAATTTATATTGTGCAAACATTTTTACAGTTTTTAAGTCAAAAAGCTACGAAAAAGTTATGGAGAGTAGAGGAAAAATAATTTACAGACTATATGTTCAACAGAAAGAAGAAAGTACTGTTAAAGAAGGTAATAGTACATTATTATATGAATAATCATGAATGTGTTGCTTGTGTGAGTCCATTTCAAAAGGTAAAAGAAATAATAAGTTAGACTTACTCACAATCAATTTAATTTAACTAATCGGACGACCGGTTTCGCTTTCTATAAAATGCAAAGCATCTTCAGGTCACGATACAAAGTTAAAATGCTGAAAATAATAATCCCATATTAGGGTGTTGTCTAATAAAGATAAAATTATTTTATCTTTATTAGACAACACCCTAATATGGGATTATTATTTTCAGCATTTTAACTTTGTATCGTGACCTGAAGATGCTTTGCATATTATAGAAAGCGAAACCGGTCGTCCGATTAGTTAAATTAAATTGATTGTGAGTAAGTCTAACTTATTATTTCTTTTACCTTTTTATTATATGAAGGTTCAAATAAGTATATTTAATACTTGTTTTTTGCAAAGTAGCTACCAGTTAATGCTTTTTACTGCAGTCTTTATCACATACTTATAATATTTGTTGGTTTTAGGTGTATGTCCTCCTAAATGTTCGTCTGATTTAAAAACCCGTAAAGTTGACGAGCTATTCAATAAACAGTATTGTACAGACATTCAGATATACCATCGACTTCTGGAAATTTTGTCAGTAAGGGAATATTTACTTGACCTTTCCAGCCTCGTTGACACGGTAATATAATAATAATTTTCTTTTTAAGATAATATCAAAGTTATTTAGATATTTTCTAATCTGTATTAACTATTTTGTTGCAATATCAGTCATTTGGACTGTTTCAAAATCTCATAGACACTATGCATCGTCCAAACTTCAATAAAATTATTCTCCAAGAGGTTTTAATAAGTAAAAATTTGGTTTTGTGCTTTTGAAATATTTGGTATAAAATGAAAAAAACACATGAATACAGGACGTAAGCCTGGCTGGAAAGGTTTATAATTCCTTAGTATGTAGTAAAAATATGTTAAATGAAGAAAAGGAACAAAATATGCCGAATATACACAACCAAGTAAAAGTTAATGCCGAAAATAAGACAGAAGAATTTCAAATAAAAACCAACATTGAAAACAGTCAAGGTGCGGTACATGTTTTCGCAGAAGGACAAGGACCTGCTGTTTCCAAACCTCAAAGGACGGCAAAAAAAATTTTTGAGCTTAAAGAGAAGAAAGCTCGTAAAAAAATCAACCCTGTTAAATGGAAGAAAAAAAGGCAGCGATTCAAAAAGAAAAAGGGTTGGAATATGTTTCTCAAAATGGAAAAATTGTACCAGTAAAAAAATTGAGGAAGATTTAGTATTATGTAAAGCAACATGCAGATTAAAGTGTGGAACCAAATTCAGCCTAGAAGCTAAAGAATCTATATTGAACAAGTTTTATAAATTAAAAAATAAGGCAAAAAATTGTCTTTTATTTAAAAGCACTGACATAAATCAAGTTTCAAGACACCGAACTAGCACTGAAGGTAAAAAGCAAAAGTTAAGAAAGTGTTCTTTTAAATACTTAGTAACTTACGAAAGAGAAAAAACATCTGTTGTAAGGATGCAATTTATTCGCTATACAAAGTTGGCTCAAAGAAAATATTAAATATTTAAAAACAACTTAAACAAGGTCAAGCAGCTCCAAGTCCAAGTTAATAAGGGCAACATACAAATAGGCGTTACAACATCTATGAAGAGGTAGTAGATTACATTACTCAATATGTTCAAATATTTCTAGCTGAGAGCTCTCATTAATCTCGAAACAAAAATCAGAATAGAAAGTATTTGTCACCATTATTAAATGTAACAAAAATGATTGAACTATACCTAAAAAGATGTGATGAACAACAAATTGGTGAAAAATATTCAGTTAAACTTTCCATGTATCGCCATGTGTTCGATACTAAATGCAATCTATCATTTGGATATCCAAAAAGTGACACATGTAGCACATGTGATTCTGGAGAAAATACTATTGAGCATAAAGAAAACTGTAGCATTGCATTTGAATTTCAAAAAGTAGATAGGCAAAAGCCAATAACTGACAACAATATCTACTACATTATAATGGATCTACAACAAACGATGCCGTTACCTAAGCTTTTAACATCAAGATCATTCTATTTACGTCGAATGTGGCTGTATAATTTCGGTATACATTGCATAACTTCATTAGGATCAAAATCTTACTTTTTTAGGTAGACTGAAGATGTAGCCAAGCAAGGTAGTACTGAAATACCGAGTTGTCTATTCTGATTTTGTAAGCTTTTAAACGAAGACCATCCCCAAATTAATCATTTGATCATATAGTCAGATTCATGTTCTGGTCAGAACAAAAACTTTATGATTGTAGGTCTATATCAAGATCTTATTTTAAATGGATATTTTAAAATCCCTCCTGCTCCTAAGTGCCTTCTCTGTTGAGGTTGGCGATCAATATGGCAAATTTCTGTCTATTCTGGGCTTGATAAATTAATTCATTTCCTTTTGTGTGGGTCCAATCACTGATGTTTTGTAGCCAAGATTTTTTCTTTCGTCCTATGCCCCTTTTTTCAATCTTGCCTTCTAATATTACTTGGAGCTGCTTAAATTCCCTATAGCGCATTATGTGTCCTAGATATGGCGTCTTTCTTATTTTGATAGTATTGACCAGATGTGGGCGTGTGTTCATTGCTCTCAGTACTTCTTCATTCGTAGTTCTGCTGCTACATCCACATTTCAAATGAATTTAATTTGTTGACGTCATACTGTTTTAATGTACAGGTCTCACAGCCATAAAGTAATAGAGACCACACATAACACTTTAGTGTTCTCAATTTTATTGAGACTGATAGCTTGGAGTTACAGAGCATATTACGCATATTTGAATACCAGAATTTTGGTTTTGAAAAAGTTAATGTCCAAGCCCAGCCTGTGACTTTCTTCTGATAATATGTTCATCAATATATTTAGTTGGTCTTCTGTTTCTGCTAATACTACGGTGTCATCGGCATATCTTATATTGTTAATGATGATTCCGTTGGCTCTGGCACCTTCAGGGCGATCTTCAAGAGAAGCTCTGATTATATGTTCGGCATATACATTAAATAATACGGGGGATAAAATGCACCCTTGACGCACTCCTCGTTCTATGTTGATGTACTTGGTGTTTCCGTTCTCTGTTCGAACGCATCCTATGTGGTTCCAGTATGTATTACTTATGATAGCTATGTCGTGTCCATCCAACCCTACTTCTTTTAGCACCTCGATCAATTTTCCGTGTTTGATGCGGTCAAAGGCCTTTCTTTAATTGACAAAGCACACATACAGCCGTTTTTGAACCTCAAGATACCTTTGCGCCATCAGTGTCAATTCCATAATTGCTTCTCTAGTGCCTGTACCCTCTCTAAAGCCATATTGAGAACGACTCTTACTCTTCACACTTATTTTGAATTCGGTTATAAATTATTCGCATAAAAATCTTAGCGGCATGACTCATTAGGGATACAGTTCGATGGTCTTCACATTTATTTCCTTGCTTTTTGTTTCTTAGGAAGAGCTGTATATGTGGATGTTAGCCAGTCATGCGGTAGTATGCCATGTTCATATATAATGTTGTAGGGGGATGTTCATTTCCAGACAGCATTATCACTTAGGTGTTTAAAATGTTCGGCTGATATTAGGTCTTCGCCGGGTGCCTTGTTGTTCTTTGCGTCTTTTATTGCCTGGAAAACTTTTTCGGTGTATCTTCTTCGTCATCTGTATCTATTTGTGGGGGCTCTTCTGTTCTCTGATCACCAAACAAATCTTTAAGATATTGTTCCCATATTTCTTTTTGTTTTTCAGGGTCCATTTCCATTTGGTTTTTTTTGTTTGTTACAATCGATAAGTGTTTGGGTTTCCATATTCCAGCTACTTCTTTAATCTTTCTGTGTAGTCTTATCCACTCTTCCTTAGCTACATTTATTTTTTTCTCCATTTCCCTATTGAGTTCTTTGTATCTTGTTAGGTTTTTGTTTTTTACCATCCGTCTCCTCTCCAATTTGTAATATTTCGTTTGTCATCCATGGTTTTCTATGTTTACGGTTTTCTTTCTGTATACTTTGGTCTGGTGCCTCCAAGACAGTATTTTTAATTTTCCCCCACATGTCTTCAATGTTTTCTATTTTAAAATAATAGAGCATAAATTTCCTGAAGTTGGCCACTTAGATTCTGACAGGGACTTTGGAAGGATTGAAAAAGTTCTACGGAAACATCAGTCAATTTTTATTCCAGATCAATATCGTAACATTACGACATCAACAAGCACAAAAGATAGCATTTGTGTAAATATAAAGAATCTTTTCTACGACTTTGAAGATCTGCTGACGAACCTTTATTTATATAAAAAGCAAACAAATAGTTCAAAGGAAAAGGTTAATTTTCGTGATAATGTAAAATGGATAAGAGTGAACGAATTTGGCCTCTATCTCTATAAGACATGCCATAATGACTACATGGCATTTCAGCAAGTAGATTTAAGACAAAAAAGGACAGCACACCTTACCAGAACTGAATATTGACCAAGAAGACTGGAGGAAAATAAATTGGTGGTTTAAGTTTGGAAAAACTGGAAAATTTAAGAGACCGAATAAAATTGGTTTCCGAAGAGTACAGATGGTTTTATGAAAACGCGATAGAGGAAAGAAAATCTCAAAAAGAAAAGAAGAACCTACTAAAAAATTTGTTTTTATTAATTTTACATTCTGTATTGTATTTTTTTTGTTTTTTTTTAATAAATGTCCATTTTTGATACTTAACTCTTTAATCCACTTAACCCTAACATTTTTTAATTATTTTTACTATGTGGATTCAGGCAATATGTCGAAAAAATTTGAAATATTTCGTTTAAGGTAACTTTTTTTAAATTCAATTTAAAGTGTAAAAAATACCTTCAGATACCTGTTTAAAAAACTGTAGCAATGCAAATTTATAAAATAAATAAATAACTTGGAACAAAAGACACTAAAATTTTCATTACTCAAAAACGTAATTTTGTGACATATGACCTTTATCCACCAATGTCTTTAATTGTTTTCGAACTATAAATAATTTAAAATTGAGAAAAACGCAAAATTACGATGTTCAAGGCTCAAAAACACAGTTAAAAAAACATTATATTTGAATTCACCAAGGGCCTAATTCAAGTTCAAACCTAGTTCTATTATTTCCGATAAGTATTTTGGACCTCCTTTATTTTAAAACATTGTTTTTTAATTGTAAATAATTTAGCAAACAGTATTTATTATAATAAAGCACTTATTATAGGTAGAGAGAAACAAGATCGGACAAAAAAGTTTGACGGTTTTAATTCTCATTGTACAAATGAGCGCCCGCCCTGCCATATGCGCTTCATACTCACATATATTTTGTAGGCGCAGTAAAATAAAAAGTAAAAATATTTCAGTTTTAATTTTATATTATGTGAAGTGAAAAGTCTTGTATGTACCACTGGTGTTACCGGATAATTACGCCCATTGAGCAACATCCATTCCTCGGGCCAGATGCCCTCTGGCTGGATTATGTTGCTCTCCAGGCGTTATCATCTTAACAATACCCTTGGTCCATAAATAATTATTAAGCCATTGTATTTTAAATAATAATGAAGTCCGTATAGCAGAGTGGTTTGTTTTAAAGTGAAATAGGCCCAAAATACTTATTGAAAAATGATAGAACAAGATTTTATTTACACAGTTTTAAAAAGTTTTAAATTATTTATAACTTTAAAACTTTATCTCGCACATCAAGTTTACAAAAAAACTGCAGGAGACTTATTTTGTTCAGAATGATCCAAAAAATTTAAAAAAATTGCCTGGGCCAAAAAAATTGATTGTTATAATTTGTTTAAAAAAATTGTTTAAAAAGTTTAACAATTTTTCGCGGGTCTACTTCTTGAATCTTATTTTGAGGTATCTCATGAAAGTAATTATATAAAAATATCTCTCGCAAAATATTTTTCCGAACGAACCCGAGCTTTCCGCCGTGTCTATATCTATTGTTTAATATTTGTGGATGTTTTCTTTGATTTATATCTGCCGTAAATTGTTATTAAAACCTTTTACTGGAAATAATAAAAGTGAACAAATTTATTTATTTATTTAACATATAACTCAGTCAGTCATTCTTGTCCACGGCTAAACATTGGTCTTTTCCAACTTCTTCCACATATTCTGATATTGAGCGCTGTTTATCTAGTTGTTTGTTATCCTCTTTATATCTTCTAATTGGTGGTCTACCACTACTTCTTTAATCCTCTCTGGATCTCCATATTAGTAGGCTCTTGGTCCAACGGTTGCTGATTATTCGAGCTATGTGACCTGTCCATCTCCATGTAGACTGTGTGATACATTGTAAAATATCAACTATTTTCGTTCTCCGTCTTATGTCGGCGTTCAGTATTCTGTCTTTTTTGGCGACTATCAACATCGCTCTATCCTTTTCCTTCTGCGCCACTCTTAGCTTGTTTATTTAACCTTTTGTCAACGTTAATATTTCGGCGGCGTATGTGATCATAAGTAAAACACATTCTATTTTTTAAATAAATAGGAATGTTCAACTGAAATACGTCTCTCAGCTTCTTAAAAGCCGCTCAGCCCATGCTTATATGGCAATATATCTCGAAAGTTTGATCTTACTAATTCTTATCTCATAGTCCAAGTATTTAAATTCATAAACTTTATCTATTTCTTCTTAATTTATCCGTCTTGGTTGGTAAAAATCCTTTGACTTGTTTATCTTCTTCTTCTTCTTCTTTTCGTACAACGTCCATTACTAAACATTGGCTATCATAATTGTATTTACCGCAACTCCAAAGAAGAATGGCGAAGACTAATTAAACCAACCACTCACGTAGGTTACGAAGCTAAGTTATTGATAATTCTTCTTCGACCACCCCTGTTTTTACATATTTTTCCCTGGATATTAAGATAAAGACCCCATATTCCAAAGCACCGTTCTGTGTATCGCATGACATGGGCAAAATACTCCAATTTTCATATTAAACAACACACTTGCTTTTAAAACATAGTATATTTCAGTTGGTAGGTATTGCATTCCTTTCCCAGTTCTCTATTTGGTGCTTAACTATATTGAAGTTCTTCTCAGTTAGTATTTTGAATATGTCTCTTGTAGTTGTTCTGTAAACTTAATTGTTTTCGAGTTATAAATAATTTAAAATTTAGAAAAACGCAAAATTACGAGTTTCAAGGTTCAAAAACACTAGTAAAAAACATTATTTTTAAATTCATCGAGGACCTAAATTCAAGTTCAAACCTTGTTTTATCGTTTCCGATAAGTATCTTGGACCTATTTCATTTTAAAACATTGTTTTTAATTGTTAATAAAGCGCTTATTACAGCTAGAGAGAGATCAGAAAGATCAGAAATAGTCTTTCTTTTTGAGATCATCTTTATTCATTCAGAGGACTACTTTTGAAGAATGGAGTTTTGTGAAACTCTAATAATAAAGGCTAATCATGAACCAAATTATATTAAAAACATTTTATTTACTGATGAATCTTCTGTTTCGTTAGTAAGGAGACACAATCCTTTCATTACGAGGTATGGGGCGCGGCAAAACCTGTGTACCGAATTCAACGTTCTCAAAAAGTTAACGTCTGGACTGGCATTTTAAGAGACCACATAATAGGATCATTTTTTATTGAGAGCAACTTGTAAAGTAGAGTAGGGGAAGGAAAAAATAATTACAAATATTTTAAAAAAATATATATTTTTAAAACTCATAAAATTCAGGTAATATCAATCAATCAAACAATGGAGATGGGTAATATCGATCAAGGATGGGAAATATCGATCACAGATGGACAAGTTCCATGGTTAAGTTTACTTAGGTTTAAGCATTTAATACATATTTCTTTAGTTACATTTACAGTTTGAGCAATATAAATAGTAGCAGTATCCGCTTCCGTGCAGTCTGCATGAGCCCAGAGACCACAGAGGCGACATCTCCACCATAATTCATTTAATCCAAACTCTGAAAATGCTGCATATTTGAGCATGAACATATTTTTCGCTTTCTCGTGTTTGCTGTGCTTTCACGCCATTAGTCTTTTTCTTGGGTACATTTTCTGTTTTTATCTTAGTAGCTCCAACTGTTCGTTTAACTTTCTCAACCTCATTCTTCTTTTGCTTTTTTTTGTTCCTTATTTTCTAATTGTTCTTTTAATGGTGTTGATGTTAAAATGGTCGAGTGTTGAGTTCGCCTGCTTCTAGTTTTTGTATAACTACTGACTAATAGTGCCGGTAAAGGGCATAATTCACTGAAAGATATACGAGATAAGCTTTCATTTTTTAGGTGCACAGATTTATCTTTATCGTCGCTCAGATCAATGTCTGAAACTTTCTTTAATTCTGATTTAGATAAAGAATCTTCTGATGATGGTGTTGCTTTTGGTGTCAGTTTTTTATTTTGGACTCCACTGGGGCCTGGTAGTTTATCTAGGGGAACTGGTGTTGGCGATGGTGTTTGATGTGTATCGGGCAGAGAAGACACATACAAGTTCTAGTATAGATATTAATTCTTTTTCTCAAAAAACATCAGGATTGGAGGGACAGATCCCTGTGGTTCGAAAACCGTTTACACCCTTCTCAACAGACGCAGCCCTATTAATGGCATTTTTAACAAGTTCCGCAACGTTTGTTGTATTGATTTTCTTATATTTTTTTGTTTTATATACTTGTCATATTCTTGGTAGTAAGCTGTCTTGAATGGAGAAAAAAAACGTGATATTTAGAGGCTGGAGACAGTGGGGGGTGTGCGGCGGCAGTAAAAGGAGATTTATTCCGGTGTTACGATAAAAATTGTAGAAAGCCAGACTTGAATGCGTTGTGTGGTTATCTAGCACTAAAAGAACTGGATGGTCTTTATTAACATTAACATGCCGCTGAAAATGTTTCAACCATTTCAAGAAAAGTTGTTCCGTTATCCACCCTGATTTGGAACATCTGTATATTGCCCCAATAGGACCGTTTGTGTCCAAACCTTCTTCCATCTGATTTCTTCTATAGATAAACATAGGTAAAATATAATGAACTGAGGCACTAAAAGCGCATACTAGCGTCGTGGTTTGTCCTCGTTTACCACTGGTAATTGCACCAACTTGTTTCTGGCCTTTGGCAGCAACAATTTTACAGAGAATATGAACATTACTAATACCCGTCTCATTAACATTAAAAATTTGATGACATTCAAATTTTTAACGATCACATAGAGTTGCCAAGTTTTTGTAAAATATCTTTAGTTCTTCACGATTAAAAGCAGTGGTTATACTTAAACTTGTTGCTTCTGGTTTACGCAAACTGAGTTCTGGGTGACGGTGCATAAATGAATAAAACCAGTCTTTTCCACACATTTTCGTTGCCATTTTAAATGGATATTTAATTTTGCTCTGCATATTCAAAAACTATTTGACGAATGATATGGGACGTAAGGCCAACAAACGCCTTCGACAGTTCTAAAATTCTAGATACAAATTTGGATTCCTCTTACTCGGTAAAGACAGCTTTCCATTATAGTGTAATTCTTTTGATCTCAAAACGACCTTTTTATGGGCCTTGCAATGTTCCATAAGGGATGCTGTATAACTTGGATGCTCCTCTTATCGAAAGTATTTTGTGAGCTATATCGCTGAGGGCTCTTTCCATCGCCTCTTCGCCCCATGAGGACCGTGTTGTTTTTCTGTGATAGGTTCGTGAGATCTGAAATAAATAACATTAACTGAGACCTATCACAATTAGGGTAATATCGATCAAGTTGAGGTAAAATCGACCACTATAATCCACACATTTTCGTTGCCATTTTAAATATATATTTAATTTTGCTCTGCATATTCAAAAACTATTTGAGGAATGATATGGGACGTAAGGCCAACAAACGCCTTCGACAGTTCTAAAATTCTAGATACAAATTCGGATTCCTCTTACTTGGTAAAGACAGCTTTTCATTATAGTGTAATTCTTTTGATCTCGAAACGACCTTTTTATCGGTCTTGCAATGTTCCATAAGGGATGCTGTATAACTTGGATGCTCCTCTTATCGAAAGTATTTTGTGAGCCATATAGCTAAGGGGGTCTTTCCATCGCCTCTTCGCCCCATGAGGACCGTGTTTTTTTTCTGTGATAGTTTTGTGAGATCTGAAATAAATAACATTAACTGAGATCTATCACAATTAGGGTAATATCGATCAAGTTGAGGTAAAATCGACCACTATAATCGATTTTATCCGAAAGTGTGTTCATTGTTGACATGAACTTTTTTAGAAAACACTTAACCTGAAATTATATTATCTGTATTCTAGAAATATGTTTTAGTGATGTAACGAATGTCATTTTTTGAACATTCGCGAATGCGAATATATGCCACCGACATTCGCGAATGCGAATGTGAATGCGAATATTCCTTTTTTTTTAAATTGGCAATTTTTTCAGCGATAAGTTCAGATAAATTTAGTAACTCAGCAATTGTCAGAACAATTATACTGATCATATTGTACTGTATTACATTACGGTGTAGCGTACAATACATATATGTATCTTGTCCCGAAAATTGCTGAATTACAATTACTAACTTTATCTGAACTTATCTAACTGAAGTCGAACTATTTATGTTTGTTTGTTTAAACTCTTTACATAAAAACATATAGAATATTTTTAGTTTGTAGTTGAATAATTCTTAGCTTTTTCAAGATGATTGTTTAAAATTAAAAACTTCAGGATAATAACAGTTTTAGAGAATAATTTGTTTTTATTTTTTTAGCTTTTTTTTTTATAGTTTTCTAAGCTTGTAAAATAAAGTGAGTTTTCTTAATAAAAAAACTGAGAAGTGAATGGATTTTTATTTTATTATCCGAATCTTCAAATTTTTTTCTCATATACATATTCGCAAAACATTCGCACAAATTTCGCGAATGCGGATGCGAATGCGAATATGCAAAAATATGCGAATGTTCACGAATGCGAATGCGAATATTCGTTACATCACTAATATGTTTTCAGGCATTGTGAATACTAAAATGCTGACTTCGGCTAATAAAGGATCCCTTACCTTAAAATACGATTGTAGAATCTTATAAAAATCTTCCACAAAACACAAATTTACTAGACATTAAGAGCCTATGGCTTATGAAAATCAAGTTGCCAATGCACCACCTGTTGTTGACGCGTTCAACATGTGCTCATTCGTTTTGCTCTGCGACGTCAATTGGATGAAATTTAAGAGTGAACGATATTACCGTGCGGTCGATATTCTCCCACCTTCCCCTATACCTCGATTTGTTACAGAATCATGTTCTTCTTGCTATTCTTAATCTTCCTGGTGTAAATCTGGAGAATGTTTGGTTTTATCAAGACGGCTGTTTAGTTCACAACACTGCAATATATAGGAAGTACTTGAACAATACTTTCTCGAATTGAGTTATCAGTGGAACAGGCGATATTAAGTGGTCTGTGTGATCTCCAGATCTAACACCCATAGACTTCTTTTTAGACAGGGGATAGACAGACAGATAGGGATACTGTTCAGCCGTAGAAGGTCAAATATTTGAATCATTTCTGTAGGGCATAAAGAATTATTTCTTATTTTATTAGGAATTGTACAGGCAATTGTACGTTATAACGTATATTATGTAATTTTTTTTAATATTTGAGATTACAAAATAAATTCAGTTTTGGTACTGTCATCAGGACTTCTCCACATCCAGTGTAGCTGATTGAGTTGCTTAAAAAACGTGTTTAAACAGTATAAACTCTCTTTGATGTATTTAATCTTTTATTTATTTATTTAAAAAGTATTTATATATTTATTTTGTTAATCTATTACTTATTTCCTTCCTATCTATTGAGTTAAATCGACATTGAAATATTAAATTACAATTATTATTAATTAAATGAATAATGCAGTTACATCCCAATATACACATCTAAAAACGACACCAACCAATTATTGCTATATATAGTAGTGTTTTACGTCAGAACACAACGTAATATATCTGATTAATTAGATTAGGAATTGAACATAACAATATGACAGATAAACTATTGATCAATATATAAATGAGGTTATCATCTCCATGAATCAAGTCAAACTGAAACTGATGTTTTGGATTATTTTTGTTCCTCGCAAGTTATTTTAGTCAATGCTATATTGGTTTATTTTGACCAAAAATACGATGTTCTAAATATAAAATAATTACAGGGTTTTTAATTATTAATTACGTATGAATGAAGAATTGGAGATGCTAATTTTGAATAGGAAAGTAAAAGTTATATCGAACACAAGAAGTAGAGTCTTTTATGCTTTTTTCTACAATGCAGATTTTCATACATTATGTTTAAAAATGTAAATAATAATAAACTATCTAATAAATAATTAAATTTAAAAAAACATATATCAGAAAAACCACAGAATAAATTATACAAACTAGAAAGTTTAACACGTTGCGTACGTCGTGAGACGATAAGTGTCTCACACTCGATTTGATCCTTGGACGGCGTGGCACAAATGGTGTACCACATGGTATACTTTCACTTAGACGGCGTGTATTACAAAACGGTTATAACAAAAAATTATAACAAAACATGTAAAATTACGAAAAAAATATTATTTCTTGTTCATCTTATATTCCTGAAAAAAACAAGGAATACAATAATTCTTTTTACACCCATAGCATTGCCAAACTGATCGGGAACAAGTATTCGCTGCAGTGTTTCTGTCATTTGATTCTTTTAAGGCCTTATAACACACAACACAACGGTTTCGTTTATGGTGTACCAAAACGTGTTCTAGTTCTATATCATCTGCTTTTTCGTTCTCTTAGTGGTCCACACGATGTTTTCCGAATAATAACCTTGCAGCTAACAGCTCTCTGTATTCCGTTATTTGAATTGTTTTCTGTGTTACCTCCTTATATATTAGAAAGGAATTTACTAATGCACAGCCAAAAATCAGTTCAACTGCTAATTTTTGGTACCACTTATTACCTCGTCTAAGGCAATGAGAGTAAGACTTGAGTTGATCTGATAAATCAATGTAGCTCTTGCACCTGTTGTAACAAATGACAGCAGTTGGTTTCTGTATTTCACCGAGTCTGTTCTTTATTTTAGTGGTGTCTGCTTGATGTTTTGTCGTAAGCATCATCACGTCACGTTTGTCTTTCCACTTAAGCATTACTATACCAGTAGAACTTTCTTCAACAACATTTTCATTTTTTTTTAATTTAGTATTAACCACTTTGGGTGAACTGAGTTTACGATTAGCTCTTACAGTGCCAACTAGGTGTGTATTTCTTTTTAATAACTTGGTTGCAAGACTCACACTTGTGTAATAGTTGTCGGAGTATAAAGTACGCCCACAGTCAAGTAAATTATCCATCAAATGCAACACAACTCCTGCGGAAGCACTACCATCATCAGTCTTTGATTATCACCATCATCATCATCATCATTACCAGAATACACTTTGAAATTGTATGTGTACCCACCTATAGTACATAATTTGTACAGTTTTAGGCCAAACTTGTGCCGTTTGTTCTTTATATATTGCCTAAATTTTAGGCGTCCTCTAAACGGCACAAGTGTCTCATCTATGCATACTTCTTCACATGGCACCATTACTGCTTGAAACTGTTCAATTAGCTTCTTGGTCATTATTGTCGCTAAAGTGCCACATCGTTAATAGCTCTTCAAAACGATCTCGAGACAATATACTTTTTATCGAATTTGTATACAAAATGTCGTTACTCCAGTATGCTTTTATTTGAGGATATTTGACTAATCCCATCCACATAATATTGCCAAAAAATTTTTCCATCTTAGAAGTATTTGTGGGAACCCACTTCTTTTTGTGTTTCCTCTTATTTGACGGTGTAGTATAATTTTGTAAAACCTGCTGTGCATATAAGTTGGTTTGTTCAACTATATAATTTATTATGTCGCCACTAAGGAAGATCTTGAAACAATCATATGGTTCTTGATCTATATAATTCTCGTAATACGAAGATTTTATTCCATCGTTTTTTACACTGTAATCGAATGTTTTCAGCGATGTTCCATCAACTTTCCTCTACTGAAATTGCTCGCTATGACACACTTCTTCAGTAATTGTGGCCATATCAATTACTTCTTGTATAGTAACATCAATAATATTTGTTTGTTGTTCAACAGTCCTTGTTCCTTGGAGTGAAATAGTTTCATGTTAACCAGATTTCAAATCCATCTACAAAAAGTTTACCTGTTTATTGTTGACAAAATAAAAATAAAGTTCAATAACTTACGGTTGCAGAAACCACATTAGAAGTACCTTTGCCAGATTTTTCATCATTTTTCTTGACACGCTTTTTGGGAACTGGCTTCTCGCAACCATCAGAAGAATACTCATTGGAAGATCATCATGCTGTGATCTTGCCAGATGTCCTGCCCATCTTAGTCTTCCTATTTTTATAAGGGATACTACGTCTTTACCAACAAATATATGTTTATATCTGTGATATATCTCGTAGTTGTACCTCCTTCTCCAAACACCATTTTCACAGATGCCACCAAATATTCTTTTCAGGATCCTTCGTTCAAACTCATTGGAAGATTCAGGTTCATATTCTTCTGACAAATAAGCATCGGCAAATTCGCTTTCATTGTCCTCATCAGACACAATCTCATCCCAAATAACTTGCAGACGGCTCTATTCTTTTTCATAATCTCCCATATTGCAATAAATGGCACGATAACAACACTCCATGTAACACTCCACTTTTACAAAGTAACTTTTTCTCCTAAAGTTATAACATGAATACTTTCTGATATATAGCCGAGAGATCGGCTTATTAGACCACCCGGTACCTTTCTGTTGAAGGTCGACAAGTGCAATGGTTATCTTGGTAAATGGCTATGGAATTAGGGAAAATAGAAAGCTGGCTATTGTTTTTATTTTGAATAATTTTTTGCTTGGTACTTTTGTTATTCTCAGAGAAGGATCATTATGAATTGTGTGTGCGCACCTTAAAAATTACCCAAATTAAAAAGGTATAATTTTAGATGCGAAGACTGCTTTTTGTTATCCCTCCTATAATAGACATTTTGTTGTATAGTTTTGCAACGTAGAACATTTTTTCTCTATCATTACCCATTTGAACGTAAACATGTAAACATCACTATCACAAACAATAAACATTCTATTCAGTTTTTGTCGTATAATACTCTAAATTAATAAAATAATGTTATATTCAAATATATCTCACGGCAAACTATCCGTGGGTCTAAACAAAGGTGTTGAAATGGTTGCCTATGTGAGTTTATCTAAATAATGTGAAAAGAAAAGTCTTTACTCACAATCCTTTGAGATAATTAACTACTTATTGATGGTGTATTTCTTAGACCGGTTTCGGAGTTTTATTCGAACAATTATTCATAGTCTATCATCGGGACTATGAAACTAATAAAAGAATCACAGAATAATGGACTCAATCTTAGCCACCAAAAGCTTCGTCACCATAAATCTCTCCTCAATTAGTTATTTATTTTAAAATAGAATAACTAACATAATTAAAACACACCACTATATTTTAAAATAATTTTTTTGCCTTTTGGTATGTTGGAAAATCTTAACTTAAAGCTTAAAGACGGTATTTCGAGCAAGATGTACAGAATATACATCTAATTGTCGATAATACTCTCGTATTAGCAGCACTAAGCCATTAATAATGTTCTAATATTGCCTTATGCTTAGCGTATACGTGCATTCTGGTCAAATTTGGTCTTTAATGTGACAATATCAAATGTTATCCCACTGAGATATCGATTCAGTTGTGGTTATCCTGGCTGTAATTAATTGAGGTCACTCATGTTGCTTGCTACTACTTGAAACGTGTCTCGTTTAGGAAATAACACATAAAGGATTATATAATAAATAATATAGGGTTTAGATAAATAAGAATAGGGTACAAAATTATTAAAATATTACATTACATTATATTAAAATATTAAATACCGATAACTATTATAATATAAAATGAAAATAAAAAATAATTGTATAATACAAAATATAACAATATCTAAAATTTTAAATAAAAAAATGTATCCTTAAGATTTTCGAGATAAATTCTTAAAAGAGATCATTTTAACCATATAAATAAAAAAGAACTTTATATTGGATATATCAATAATTGTAGACATCAAAATACAAAAGAAAACTTGGAACATGGTTGGAACAGAATGGAAGACGCAAATAGAAATTTAAATAAATTTCATAAATTTTCGTTTACAGATATAAGTACCATCATGTTTGTAAACATGTCTTGTATAAATTCCACACGTTTAAATAAGTGCGCCTGGCTACCGTATTTCCTGATTTCAAGTAAACTTCGAATTTAATATTACCCCTAAGGAACTTAATTTTACTCACCAGTTAAAGATTTGTACCATTTTGGCTTAGAGAACCAAATTCCACTACATTTCTCGTTGTATACTTTTTGTTCTTCTTCTTCCTCAGCTTTTCCCTTTTCCCTTACTCTTCGTCGCCACTCATTTCTGTCCATCGGATCTTCTTCACCTAAATCTTTCTCTGTTCAGTCCTCTGCCACACAGTCCCTTTATCTTCTCTTCATTTTTCCTCTACCTCTGCTTTCATCAACTTTTACTAGCTCTATTCCTTGTCTTACATAGTTTTCATCTATATGTATGACATGATCAAACCATTGCAGTCTTTGTTCTTAAATATTTTTTAAGACTAGTCACCTCGACTCTTTCTCTAATCAAGTCGTTTCTGATCCTGTTTTTTCTGGTGTTAACCAACATCCACCGTAACATTTTAATTTCAGCTATTTCCAACTTCTTTGCCTGAATGCAGGTCTTACCATACTCTTATATACCTTTTCTTTCAGCCCCTTCCCAATTTATCAATCATAAAGTATCAGCCTGTATCTGTATCCTGTAAGCAATTTTTAAATTTAGTGTCCCATTTTCCGTTATGTAGGAGTCAAGGTATTTAATTTCTCCTACTTGTTCCAGTTTTTTTACAAGCAAGTTTATGTCCCTAACCATTCTCCAGGATATAATTAGCAAAGATCATTTTTCAAGCAAACCCCTCCCTTACTTTCTCTATCAGTACATCCATAAAAAGGTTAAACAGGTAAGAACTCACTGAAAAGACTTCATGCAAACCAACTATCACTGGAAAATTTTTGGTCAAACCGACAGAAGTACTTAATTTAATGTAAGTTTCCTCATACATATCCTTCACAAGTCTTAAATACTCCTCGGGAACCATTTTGCTCTCATGCACCTCAATAGCTCTGGTCTAAGAACTGTGTCGTACATCTTCTCAAGATCTATAAATATTAAATATCTAAGTATTTCAAGATCTTTTCGCTGTGTTTTTTATCAACTGTCTCAAAGCAAACAACCCATTCGTTGCTCTCCTTCCTGGCATAAACCCAAACTGTTCCTCTCCTATTGATGCCCCGCTTCTTAACCTTTGCTCTTCAGTTCTCTCCCAAATTTTTATTTTGTGCGACATTTACTTTATCATTTTATAGTTCATTCAGTCCGGAATGTTCCCTTTATATTTATACAATGAAATCATTACACTCTTTTTCCATGCATTGGGCATTCTTTCTTTTTTATATATCTTTCTCATTATTTGCAACAAAATATCAACCGCCTCCTCTCCTAAAGCCTTTCCAATCTCCACAGGTATTCCATCAAGTCCTACTACCTTACCATTCTTTATCCTATTTAACGCCTTGACAACTTCATTCCTCGCTATCTCCGTTATTATATTTTCATTTGGGACCTTGCATCTCTCCTCTGGTGTTCTTCATGTAGCAACTTTCTCGTAATACTCGCACCATCTTTGCTATATTTTAAAATTGGTTCTTAACACTCTTCCATCCGCACTCTTAATCTGCCGCACGTGAGTCAAGGTCTTTTATGACTTGTCCCTTACTTTAGCAATGCTGTAAAATCTTTTTATCCCCTCGGGTGTCTTCAACTCTTTATACAGCTGTGTAGATGATATTTTTTTGCAGTAGCTATAGCGCGCTTTGCTTTCCTCTTTGCTACGTTGCATATATCCTTATCTTTCTCTCTTTTAGACCTGTCATACTTTCTAGTCCCTTTCTCCTCTCTAACCTTCTGTTGCTTTACATCGTTTTACCACTAAGTTTCTTTGTTTCTTAGAGGTCATTTACCAATTGTTTTTCCTAGTAGTTTCTCTCCATACTTGCGTCACAACTTACCTATTGTCTTCTCACCAGTCATTTATCCTATATTTTTTCTTAAGCTCTTACAGTACTCTACTCTTAAATACTATTGCCAAATCCTTATCCTTTAAGTCGTACCACTTTACTTTCTAGTGTTCTACTTCTTTCATTTCCGCCACATACTTGTCTCCGTATTCACTATGACCGGTCGCTCTTGACTAGCTACACACTTTACAGTTGGTAACCGCTTTTAGCTGACTTCTTTTACACAGCCCAAAATCTATCTGACTGTACCTTTCCCTGCCTCTATAGATAACATTTTGGTCTTCAGTCTTTATATAAAACGTATTATTAATAGTCAGATTCCATACCACTGCAAAGTCAATCGCACTATTTTCTTTATTATTTCTTATTCTTATCCCCAAACCTCCCTAAACTCTTTCTATTCCAGCTCTTTCTCTACCAATATGGCAATTTAAATCACCTTCTATAAAAGACTTTTCGTCTACAGAAATCTCAAGCATCTCGCAATCGAAGGCCAAAGTTTTTGCTTTTCCTGTTTTCACATCTTAACTGCGTGGCGTAAACACGTATGATGTTTACGTTGGTATTCCTTGTATTCAGTTAAACACTCACTATTCTATCACTTCTTTTGGTTACCTTTACAAAATGTTTCTTTTATTTGTTGTTCAAAATAATACCTACTCCATTTTTGCCGTGACTCCAATGAGTTTCCTGCACACAAAGTACACCAATTCTTCTTCTCTGCATGAAATCATAGGGCTCTCTTCCTTTACCTGTCATGCTTCCGACGTTGAGATTTGCAACTCTCAGAACTAGCTACTTTGGCCGCTTCCATCCTCTAAGGAGTAGCCCTAGCTCACTTTTCACGGGGGTCAGGCTAGGCCACAACTGCTCGTCGGTTAAGGGAAACGCCCTATTATCTATACTATTTTCCATAATCCTTCTTTTCATGATTTTAGCAAGGTTTTTACTGCCGGAGATCCTTCCTGGTGCAAATTCTCCTCCTTTTTTCGTACTTGTGACCGGAACTAATATATACTAAGCTACTTAATACATCCAGCAACTACCAAAAGCAGAGATTTTCTGAACTTCTCGTTGAAATAAATTTCATAATTTTGTACTTTTTGGGGCTTATTATACGCCCTACATTTAAAAATAAATTCTATAACTAGTTATAACCAGGTGCATTCTATCTCTGACTGCGAAATTTAATTTGACGTGGGCTAAGACGCCATCTGCACAACCCAAAAAAGGACGTCTGTTATTGCTATGTCTAGATATTAGCCTATCCAGATTTCACAGACTATCCCTTGCACGCAGATCTTGGTTTGTACCGACACTGTATCTCTTTGTATTACTGCTTAGCATGCAGCCCCATTTACATGCTGCCTCATTTGCAGCTTATTTTGTTTATTCTTTTTAAATGAATCGTCCTTGTGGTTGCTGCACAGAAGGTTAAATGCTTTTTCTATATCGAGAAATGAATCCAATATGGTTGGTTTCTCTTGGTTTTTCCTCTGTACGAGATGGTTTACTGCTGTTTCCGTAGAAAATCTTGCTCTTTACATATACTGTCTCTGACGTGTTGGGCTTTCAACTAATACTCCATCCCCAATGTGCGTATTGGACAGTTTTTATAGAGTGGTGATTACAAATGACATCGTCCTCAGAAACTGACCTTTTTCTTGTTCTAATATACCAAATTTGGGTATAAAATCTTTCCTTATGAGGCTCGCCAGTATCTGTATCTGTAGAGTAGGGAGGGCGAGTTAAGTTTCACAGCACTTAGGCCACAATTGACCCATTGTGCATCCTCCCAGGGAGCTGTCACCCTTAGCTCATTGTCCATCCTGCCAATTCTAGGAAGGTGGACAAGTCACCAGGAGACATCTCTCTTATGTGGGCAGGTGTTGGCCAGGACTCGCCGAACGCGTACTCTCGTATTAACGATAACTCTGGGCATTCACATAGGACATGCTCTACAGTTTCGTCTTCTCGTTCACACTTCCTACATAGAGGTGTGTCTGCTAGCCCCAGTGTATGGAGGTGTTTGCTTAGTTGACAATGACCAGTTAAAAAACCAACTGCCAAACGTAGGTTTTTCCTGGTCATTCCCAAGTACTTCTTAGATGTTGACTCTTCAAGGTTACTTAGTGTTACCCTGGCAAGTTTACATCCTTTCCCTTCTTCCCATCTTTTTACGGTTTGAGTATGGGAGTGACATTTGACAATTTCCGCGATTGTTGTAGTTGACCAACCAAAAAGATCCCCAGGTCCTAAGAGTCTTAGGCCTGCCGCCTTCCTAGCTAATTGGTCAGCAATGCGGTTGCCTTTATTCCTATTGTGTCCTTTAACCCACCTCAGGATGATGGTATTACCATCCGAAGCTTGGGTTAGTGACTTGTGACACTCCATTACTAAACCTGATGTGACACGTGGTCTATTCAAGGTTAGTAGCGCTTGTCTGCTATCTGTGCAGATGATTATAGTTTTACCTGCTATACCTTTTTGGGTTATCTCTTTTGCGGCTATGGAGATACCAGTCAGTTCTGTCTGAACTACGCTGGCATTTTTGCCCATACCCCACTTTATTCTTAGGTTCAGTGATCTGGAGTATATCCCGCATCCTGAGCCTTCTTTCATTTTGGAGCCATCGGTGTATATGCAATAGGCATTTGCCACGTTTGTCTCCATGTACTGTCCTGTTTCAATTTTGTAGGGTTTGTTGAAGACAAACTTTGGTTCAATTGAGTCGCAGCCTGCCTGTAGAAGTGGTAACGCATCCAACTCTTCTCGCCAGAAACGAGTTCTCAATTGTCCCATTCCTACATCAAGGTTTGCACCAGCTGAGCGCAGTCGCATCATTGTCACTAGCGCCACCTCTTTGACATATATATCTAGAGGCGTGATGCCAATGATCAACTCCATTGCAGCAGTTGGTGTTGTTTTCATGGCACCTGTTATATTTATGCAAGCCATCCGCTGAATATGGTTTAGTTTGTTAATCGCTGTTGCCTGTAGCACTTTTGGTACCCAAGCAATAGCTCCGTAAGTTAGCATTGGCCTAATGACAGCGGTGTAGACCCAGGCGATCACCCTGGGCGTGAGGCCCCAGGTGCGTCCGACCGTTCGTCGACACTGCTCATAGGCAATATATGCTCTTTTAGCTCTACCATCTAAGTGTGAGTTCCATGTTAACTTCTTGTCAAGGGTAATAACAAGGTACTTCACCTCGTCAGAAAAATTTAGACTGTAGTTTAGAATCCTTGGGGGTATTAAGCCCGTGATTCTTCTTTTCCTGGTAAAGAGGACCATCTCAGTTTTCTTTGGATTTATAGATAGTGAGTGTTCCTTGCACCATGTTTCTATTAGTCGGAGAGCAACTTGTGATCTCTCACATAGTGTGCTCTCAAACTTACCGCTTTGCAGGACAGCAATATCGTCTGCATAGGCTATTGTGTAGAAACCGTTGCTGCTGAGTTGGTCAACCAGGGTATCTAGAACTATGTTCCAGAGTAGTGGTGATAGCACCCCTCCCTGTGGACAGCCCCTCGTAACCATGCCTCTAACAGAAACGTCTTCTACATTTATGCTTATTGCTCTATTAGAGAGCATACTGAATATCCATTCGCTTATGGCCAGGGGAACATTCCTGACGTTGAGCTGTTGGGTGATAGTTGGGAATGTGGTTTTATCAAACGCTCCCTCAATGTCTATGAATATACCTAGGGTGGATTCTTTATTATCCAGCGATCTTTCAATTCTTCCCACTACATGATGCAGTGCAGAATCGGTAGATCTTCCCGAAGTATATGCATGTTGATTTGGGTGAAGTGGGTTATGGACCAGAACTTCATCCCTTATGTACCTCTCGCATAGCCTTTCCATCGTTTTCAACAGAAAGGATGTTAGGCTAATTGGTCGGAAAGCCTTTGGTAGGGTGTAGTCCATCCTACCTGGTTTTGGTATGAAGACCACACGTACCTCTCTCCACTTCCTAGGAATATATCTCAGAACCAAAGAGGCTCTGAATATTTCCACGAGGTGCGGCAGAAGGATATCCAGTCCCCACCGTAGTAGGGCTGGATATATGCCGTCAGGCCCTGGTGATTTGAAAGGGGTGAAGCACAGTATGGCCCATTTTACCTTTTCCTCATTAATCATTGTTCTGGCGAGATGCCAGTCGTTTGTTGACGGTATGATTGCTTCTTCCATCCGGTTTGGTGCTGTTGAGACACTAGAACCGGGAAAGTGTGTTTTCATCAGGACCTCAGCACTTTCGCGAAGGTTGGAAGTTTTATTCCCATCTTCCTTCGTTAGTATGCCGACATGCCGATGTGGGTCCTTTGAGAGCGCTTTTTGTAACCTGGAAGCCTGCGGGAAATCTTCGATTTCCTCACAGAAGGTTCTCCAAGCAGCTCTTTGTCTTTGTCTGCAGACTTTTTTAAACTCTCTGAGATTTGATTGGTAAGAATCCCAATCCTCTTTGAGTTTGGTGCGTTTTGCTCTATTAAAAGCTGTTCTTGCTGTCTTCCTAAGGTGTTCCAATTCAGTGCACCACCAAGAGTTGGTTTTGCGACTTTCCTGGACCATCCTTATTGGACAGGATTTTTTATAAGCATAGCTTATTTTGTTTTGGATAGATACCGCATACCTTTCCAATTCTGTATTAGTTCCTGGAGTTGAAGCCCTTTCATTCCGCAGAGCATCTTCTAAGAGTCGGTTGTAGAGTTCTACATCCGTCCTCTTAGGGTCGCGCGATTTGATAAGGCTTTTTTCCAGACTAATATTATAGGTTAGCCAGCGGTGGTCGGACATAGAAATATCCTCCGATACCTGCCAGTTCTGAATTTTATTCGATATTTCAGCTGTTGCCAGCGTGATATCGATGACTGTTTGGCTACGAACATTAATAAAGGTAGGTTCGGTGCCCTTATTTAAGATATACAAATCTTTTATAGTAATATAGTTATAAAGAGACTTACCTCGGGCGTTGTTATCTCTGCTGCCCCAGCCTAGATGGTGAGAGTTCGAATCGCAGCCGATAATAAGTTCTACTTTCTGACTGAGACAATGGTCTACCAGATCTTCCATTTCCCTTGTTGGTGGTAGGGTGGCTGCATCTGAGGGTAGGTAGACTGATGCTAGTATCAACTCTCTATTTTTGCCCTTTCCCCATGGGCACTTCACTTTAACCGCAGTTACGTCTGAGGTGCAAAACTGCGCCATAGGGGAGGCTTTGATTTTTCTGGGAACATATATTGCTGTTCTCGGTTGTTGATTGCTTGGTAAGCTGAAAATTTGACCGTTTAGGCTGCTAAGACCAGTTATTTTGGTCTTATTTATCCAAGGTTCTTGGATTAGTGCTATTGCATCCTCCGTTACATCCAGGCGGCGACATAGTGTTGCCGTTGCCACCTTTTTGTGTTGGAGGTTGCATTGAATAATAGTGACCTTATTTTTTTCGACATCCTTGCCAATGGCTTAGGTATCGTTTCGGCTCTTTTTAGGTGTCCATTTCCTCCTCAGTTGAGGAGGGGGCAGCCTCAGTTATTTCGGAACTTCCTCCGCAGAGTTCGTCAACCATCATTTGATGATCTTCTCCCTGCTGTGGGACCAGGGTTGTCTCAGTCTCAGCAACCGCAGTCGGTTGCCGCGTGTCTGAGGTTCCTGGTTCCGAGGAGGTATCCTGCACTTTGCTTGTGCTTGTTTTTAGATACAATGAGGTAAACGTGCAGCTCAGCCTCATTGCCCTTTTCCTAAGGACAACCATGTCATCGTCTCCGATTCCGAAGACAAACAGGTGTCCTTTAGGATCCTTTTTTACCTCATGGTGAAAAGTGCACCATCTCGCGACTGCCATGTCTGGATTTTGCGCCGCTAACCTCCGCAGCACTCTTTCTGGGTCATCAGAGGTGCTAATAGCATCCTCCGGGATCCATAGAGAGGCTTTGGTAAGTTTTGGGAGCTTATCCTGACTGACAACAGCCAGTGATGCTTCCTCCCACGGTTTGAGGTCAGATGTAGCCTTTTCCAGCCATGCAAGCGCCTCATCGTCATCACAGACTACTCTGATGATCTCACCTGAGTAAGTCCACGACTTGAACGTGGGTGCTTTTACCTGGCTGCTCGAGGGTGACAAGATTGTTCTGTCCAATTCCTCGATTAGGCTTTGTTTGATAAGGTTTGCCCGGTCGGCGGTGACCTTTCCATACGGGTTTAACTTATCTATAATAGCAACCTTAAGATGTCTTAAGGTAGCTTCGGCGAAGCTTTGGGAAGGCGCAGCGGTGTTTCCACCACCGCGTGACTTCTTATGCTTCCTCGGCGTGCCCTCCGTGGAGGTACTTGGGCGAAGGCGCTTCACACCGGGGGCTGTTGGTTCCTGTCCTCTTTTGGAGGTGGAACCGTTGTCAGCCTCCGATGTGGGCATCTTCACCTTTGTTTTGGGAGGGGCTGGAGAGGGATGAGCTGCTCCCGTGGGTGCTTTTCCCATCGCCTCTCTGGCCTTCTTCCTTCTTTTTGCCTCGGCGCCGCTAATTCTGTGGCGTTTTGGCCGGTTTTCCCGAGGTGGTCCTTGTCCATCCTCCGCTTGGGCCGAAGCTTGAGGTGAACATTGCTGTTCATCCTTAGCTCCGGCTTCAGGCTGAGGTGAACGTTTTGGTCCAGCCTCCGGTTTGGCCGAGATTAGAGGTGAACATTGCTGTCCATCCTTATCTGCGGCTTCAGACTGAGGTGAACGTTTTGGTCCAACCTCAGAATTTGGTTTTGGTTTTTTATTTTTCGTATACATGTTGTTCCCACGAGTAGCTAGGGAAAGCTTGGTCGCCCCTGGCAGAGCCCCGCATTACCAGGGGAAGGCTTTATACAGTGGGGTTTGCCTGGTTCCCCAGGGGGATCGTTCACGACCACATAAAACCCTGTGGCCATACAGCCATCGGCACGATTACCTCACACCTTAGCTTGGGTAGGCTGCTTCTTGGTCGCTGAAACAGTTCTTCCCTTCCTAGTCTCTCGAATACCTGGGAAAGATTCCCAGATACCCCAGAGGGCTATGTGGTGACAGGAACTGTTCTAGCGTGGTCGTTTCACACGTTTCTATACTTCCCATTCACTAGGCCTAGCCCGTTTATAGGGGGTACCTTCATTCAACAGAGAGCTCCTTATTAGGGAGATCCCATTCATTCACACACACATACTTGTTCCACTTCCTACGCCAGACTACAGCCCTGTCTGAACAGTCAGCTTAAGCCTCCGAACCAACGTCAAGGTCCTGCAGCCCCTATCGGAGGAGGCTCACCAGTCTGTAAACCCTAGTTTTAAGCTAGCCTATAGTAACAGACTTAGCTTTTGTGCGGAAGGTCATTTCCTTTTGTAGAAGTAGAAGAGTTTTCAGAGTGTCTTCGTTAAACAATAAACAAACTTTGATTACGAGCTAAAAATATGAGCGCAATTTCTTCGACTTTTATATTTGAATCTAACTTCATTTCACTTTCGGTTGACTCTTTGAACTTTTCCTGTAAACATTTGGACCAACGTATAAAAAGTTTAAACCAATAAAAAATAAAATAAAACACAAAATTTTCATCAGAAATAAAATGTAACACCGCTAAAAATAGCGCGATATATTTTTCATGGAAGTAATATAAACTGGATAACTAATTTGAACGCTCTATTATGTTGTCTCGTGTTTTCACGTAAAAACCATGTGTGGGATAAAGAAGATGAAAACAAATGACGATTTCTTTCAGCAACTCTGTCGAAATTAACTATCATTGTCGCACATAATATCCTTACTTTTGTGTCTCAGAATAACCGTGTTATATATATTAAGATAACCATTTATTTGAAAAAGGAAAAAATATAATTGTAAAAATAAATATATTTGGTCAGAATATTAATGACTTCATCGCTATAGCGGTGGAGTCTATTAAGTATTTGATTTGACTTAATAGTTGTAATACATTTTTTTAAATTTGCCCTTCGATTTTTTATAACTGACAAATATCCACCAATACCTCAAAATTATGGTGACTGCAATTGTTTTTATATGGGGGTGACTCATTATAGTCAAATAACTTTCTCAACATATTGAGAAACAGCATGAAAACTGTAAACTGTATAATTCATAAAATTGCTATCACAAAGCTGTTGCTTTGTAGATTTAATGATTGTTTACTGTATAACAAAATAATTTGTTTTTAGCATTATTATTATGGCGTTTGATGAGTTATCACCAAATGATGCATTATCACCAAAAAGTTAATACTTTGTTATACCCAATTTACTTTTTTTAATAGTATTAGAGATTTTAACTCTAAATTTTGCTTTAAATGTGTTAACGCAACGATGCAGAGACATGAATGTAGATGTATATGCATGTTTTATTGACTATGGAAAAGCATTTGACTGCGTTAACCATCAAAAGATTATCGAAATTCTGAGAACAACTGGAGTTAACGAACAAGACTTGCGAATTATCTCGAAATAGAGCACACAACATCCGTAGATATACAAATCCGACGAGGAGTGAGACAGGGTTGCGTCTTATCACCGCTACTGTTTAATTTGTATTCGGAGTCTATATTCAGAGAAGCATTAGAGGAGATCCAAGGCGGAATTAAGATTAACGGAATCAGCATAGACAACATCAGATATGCTAATGATACCATCTTAATAGCAAGCAACGCACAAGAACTACAAAATATATTAAATGCGGTAGTTCACCACAGCGAAATGTTCGGTTTACATCTAAACGTTTCCAAAACTAAAACTTTAGTATTTTCAAAGACACCAATAAACGTACAGGTGTATTCCAAGGGTCAAATAATAGAACAGGTAAATTCCATAAAATATTTGGGAGCAAATATCAATAGTCAGTGTAATCAAAAAAAAAAATGAAATCCTATCAAGAATCGAACAAGCAAGGAAAACATTCATGAGCATGAAAACATTTTTTACAAGATCAGACCTTAGTCTACAGCTTAGAATCTGATTGATCAAATGTTACGTTTTTCTGTCTTACTGTATGGCTGTGAAAGTTGGACAATGGACTCTGAAATAGATGCCTTTGAGATGTATATAATATCCTTCTCAACGAATGATGAGAATTCCATGGGTACAAAAAGTTACTAATGTTGAGGTACTTCGTCGCATGTCTAAACAAAAAGAATTACTAAGAATAATCAAACAGAGGATAATGCAATACTTGGGTCATGTGTTGAGAGGCGAAAGATATGAATTACTTCAAGTTATACTGGAAGGAAAAGTACAGGGCAAAATATCAGTAGGAAGACGCCAGAACTCGTGGCTGAAAGACCTGAGGAGATGGTTCGACCGCTCATCCGGTCTTTCGCGCAGCAGTTTCCAGAACTACAATTGCCATTTGGATCGCCAACCTTCGAAAGGAGACGGCGCCATGAGAAAAAGAAGAGATTTTAAATAAACGGAAATTTAAAAAAATTTATATATTAAATTTTTCGCTACATAATTGTTTGATACATACTTAATTTTTTTTTTTATTTTTACAAACTTTCTCTGACTCTTTACAGGGATATTAAGAGTGGATATAGTTGTAACCATGAAGTGCTTAGGGTTAGCAAAATCCAATAAAGTCTACTCCAACCCCAACATGGGTAAAGCAGCCATTTAAAGTTAAAGAAATTCCTCCTTTATGTCAATAACAATAAAAGAATTTATAATTTCTGGAACAAAAAAGAATTTAAATTATGAAGATACTCCGATGGATGAAACTAAAGAATGTCTGCTAAGACGGTGAGATATACATCGCCTTGTAAGCATACAAGATTTGATAGATTTGATCACTGTCCAGTACAAGAAGATCAGAAAACTCCTAAATCTTGTCCAAAATACTGCCAAAATCGATCAAAGATCCATTTTTATATTGCTTTGCTATATTTTCATTTGTTATAATATTTGTGCTAGTACCATTTTGACTAATATATAACATAATTCTAAGCGTCCCTAAAATCCTGTCTAACGTCAATTTATTTTTGTAAGAAACATAAGGATTCCTAATAAGGTGTTAATAAGTAATAAGGTAAATTTTTATCTGCAAATTCTAAAAAATGTAGACTCGGGAACTTAAGCGATACTTAAGCTTACCTAAGCGGATTAAGTTGTCACCGGTGATAAGTGTTTGTGGTATAATTATAAATAAGAATTTAAATATATGGGTAAGCAGTGGGAGTATACCCTACTCTGTTTATCTCACCCTAACTGTGGCGGTGACCACGCGGCATATTCAGCCAAGGAAAGGCCCCCACATGAAGGAATCTTCAAAAACTTCCCAAGAAACACAATCCATCACCACCGAAAAATACATCTCTTCATACGAATTTTAATCATTTAATCAGACATGAAAGCTTTTCATTAACCTTCTTCCTGACAGACGTCAACTCATACTTGATGCTACCAATTTTTAGCCTCCCTTGTATTTAGCCACAAAAGCATTCTAGTGGTACATTGCAATAGAGCCTCCATCACAAAAACCCACTTTAAAAAATAGCATACAAATCCTAGCCCTCACCTACACCCTGTACAAAACAGATTATATCTTCTCAGGTTCACTGGCACTCTCCACCTTCCCCGCTGCTGGATATCACATGGTAACGGCATCCTGATAAAATACGGAATCCTTTTCCCCTCATACAAATCTCCCACACATAATCCTAAATGATAAAGACTTTCTGACAGTGGACATCCACCTCCATAAAAACACTACACTCACACTAGTCTCTTGTTACAAATACCCCCTCCAACATCTCTCACAAACGTTGCTTGAATATGTCTCCAGTCCGAATAAGGCGATCATCATCGGAAACTCCAACAACGGGCATCTGCTTGTAACTCCTAGCCGACGTACTCCTTACCTTCCTTTACACCGAATAAATAACCGTGAGCCGACGTTTTTGAATGCCCACGCCATGTCGTCCGTAGATCACGTCATATGCACATTATGATGTGGTCGACGTATTGGGAGACGAGTGCATATTGGGATTTGATCACTTCGGATCACATACACATACACGGAACAGATAATAAATCCTTTATCCTAAAATCCTCTCTGTACAATAAGAGACTATAAACCTTAGATTAATGAAACTGTTTCATTAATTTAAGGTATCATCACGCCGACTGGAACCTCTTCAAACAACGCCTGTCTATTAACACTCCACATTTAGGTAATCTAAACTATTCTGATGATATCAATAATGGTATCACAGTTATTCATGATCTAATAAATCAAGCGATTGAGATATCAGTCCCTAATAGAGTCATCAACCCTACGAAACCACCACTTCCACCCGATATTATCAGCAAAATCAAACAAAAGAAACGACTCTTATGTCAGTTGTAATGCATTCGAAACCCTCATATTAAAACAGACTATAACCGCCTGTCGGTGATAATCAATTTGCAGGTGAAGAATATATAAGCCAGCCAATAGTGGGCCACCTCTAGTCTTGATTATCGTAATGGTGGTGCTTTCTGGTCAAAATTCTGGTCAAAACAGAAAACAAGCAACCCCTTTTACCTAGTGGTGAATAATTAAATCATTAATTCCGATAGAGCATTAATGATAATGTTCCATTTGAGAATTCAGACATCCAGCTTTTTTTCCACATTAACTCTATTCCTGTGACAAAGTAAGAGTTTAGTAAAAGTGTAACCTGCACCTCTCAAAACTAAACGTTACGTTTTGCTGGTGTCAATTTCCGGTCATGTCAAAAACTAAAATAAAACTACATTTTCAACATTAATAGAGAAACGTTGTTAAATCTAACGTATATAAAATAAACTAAATTTTAAATTAATATATTTATAAATCCAAACAGTTTATTCGTCAGCTATAAATATTGACTTAAATATTTAAAATGATATCTACCAACGTCCATAAAATTATAAAGTAGCTCTTCTAAATTACGAAGAATATTTTGAAGCAGTTTAGTGGTTACTAGACTACATTCATGTACTATTCGTTGTCTTAGTTCTTCCAATGAGGCTGGAATGGTATTACAAATCTTTCTTTTTAAATAACACCATATGACGAAGTCTAGGAGAGTTAAATTGGTGATCTTGCTGCCCCATAAGCAGCTCTCCAATTGCGGCTTTAATAAGCCACCGATTTATCTCTTCTAGACTTCTTGATATGGGGTTATTTAAAAAATCAGGATTTTTAATACCATTACATCTTCATTGGAAGAACTGAAATAATGAATAGTACATGAATATAGTCTAGTAGCCCATATACTGCTCCAAAATGTTGGTTCAAAGGTAGTGTCAATGCTTCAAAATGTTCTTCGTAATTTCGAACAGCGACTTTATAGTTGTATGGACATTAGTGGATATAATGTTGAACATTTAAATAGTTACAGCTGATAAGTAAACTTCTGGGAACTACGAATTTATTAATTTGACATTTAGTTCATTTTATTTACGTTAAATTTAATAAAGTTTCCTATTAATGTTGCAAAATTCATTTTAATGTAGTTTTTGATATGAACGGAAATTGACAATAGCACAACATGGACATTACGTTTAGTTTTTAAAATGTGTAACACTTTCAATAAACAGATACTTTTTTACAAGAATAGAGTTAATATCGAGGAAATATGGATGTCTGAGTTCTCCAGCAAAATACCTGTCTAACAATGAGCCACACATGGTATATTTTCTATAGAAAATATTGCCAAATAATATCAGGGTGGACTCTTCTGAGTGGCCAACCCTGTATATACTACATATAAATATATATATATATATATATATATATATATATATATATATATATATATATATATATATAAATGTATATATAAATACATATAAATATATATAAATATATATATATATATATATATATATATATATATATATATATATATATATATATATATATATATATATATAACTGTTTTGGATGGGTTGGAGTCAATAAAAGGGCTATTGGTTAAATATTTTTTTATTCTCGAGCTTTCAATTGTGTTTACAATTATTATCAAGAGCTAAAAAAGACAAAATACTTACAAGGTTGAACTAAAAAGAAAAAACAATTTTTGTTAACTTACCAAATAAAAATTAGTTTAGTAAGTAAAAATTACTGCTAATACATCTTCAAAATATTTAATATAAAAATGTTTTAATCCAATAAATGTTTCTCCGAAAATTTTTATAATTTTGAAAACATTTTTTTTAATACAAAAATAATTGAATTTATAAATAAGTTCAAATAGCAACCAATTACAAATAGCCTCAATGTCATAAATGCCAACATAAAATTTTTATTTTTGACAATTATATTGCCAAAAGTAAAATTTCGTTTAAACATTCTTTTTTGTTTAGTAACTAAAAGAAGAAGATTTATTCACCGTTGACAGATGTCTGAAAGAATGTAACAGATATATGGAGAATTAAATATGACATTTTACAAGTTTTATATATAAATCATAAAGAAAGAATATAATTATAAATTTTGCTTAAATTTTGAATTTCTGATCTTTTGTTTAAATTATTATCACTTTTGCTAATACAAACCATTTCCCAAAAAGTCCTTTTAAATTGATTACTTTCACTACATAAAATTTTAATGTTATCAAAATCCATAATATGGTCTTATCGATTACATGCTCTGCCAAAGATGTAATTTTTGTACAAAGATGTAAAATGTTATATTTAATTCTCCATATATCTGTTACATTCTTTCAGACATCTGTCAACGGTGAATAAATCTTCTTCTTTTTGTTACTAAACAAAAAAGAATGTTTAAACGAAATTTTACTTTTGGCAATATAATTGTCAAAAATAAAAATTTTATGTTGGCATTTATGACATTGAGGCTATTTGTAATTGGTTGCTATTTGAACTTATTTATAAATTCAATTATTTTTGTATTAAAAAAAATGTTTTTAAAGTTATAAAAATTTTCGGAGAAACATTTATTGGATTAAAACATTTTTATATTAAATATTTTGAAGATGTATTAGCAGTAATTTTTACTTACTAAACTAATTTTTATTTGGTAAGTTAACAAAAATTGTTTTTTCTTTTTAGTTCAACCTTGTAAGTATTTTGTCTTTTTTAGCTCTTGATAATAATTGTAAACACAATTGAAAGCTCGAGAATAAAAAAATAGTTAACCAATAGCCCTTTTATTGACTCCAACCCATCCAAAACAGTTATATATTTGTTCCAAACGAGTCACAAGTACTTCTTTTTTCTTATATATATATATATATATATATATATATATATATATATATATATATATATATATATATAGGTATATACGTATTTATAATTGCTTATTTTTATTAGAATGCACTTTAAATAAATGTTTATTATTTAGTTACATTAATTCTAAATTAAAAAATTATATTTCCAAAGCTATAAAATAATAATTAAGTTTAAATCAACTCGTTTTTTTATACAAATCGTATCGTTCGCTAAAAGTATCATCAAAATTTGTCTGAAAACTCATATATGAAAAGCACGCAAAGCAAATAAGGGCTTATGTAGAGTGCTCACTCGTACCGTTCTTTAATCTGAACTAATAAATATTATTGTAGCAGGGATGGGAAATTGAAAGTCTGGTTTATTCCAACAGACATAATTATATCTTCCAGACGGAAAATCACAGAAATAAATTACATTTAGGTTTCAATAAATTGTTTACTGTACTGGAAGAAAAAGCTTAACGGGAGCAGATAGCAAGACAATAAAATAATTTTACTTAAATTAAAATGTCATAGTATTCTTATATATCTGTAATTTTTTTATATATCTGTATTCTTAAAACACACGATATACAGAACGGTGTGCTACAAAGTTAAGTGTGCAGTTTATATTTACAAAAATTAACAAGGAAACCTGAAAATCATCAAGTACTATAGAAAATTATATAGTCAAGATAATCATTCCAGAGGCTGTGAGATGGCTTTAAAATTAACTTTTACAAAACACAAGTTTAAACCTATAAATATCTGGGCCACGAAATTAAATTGGGAAGAGACATTCAAACAACAGAGTTAAACAGGAGAATAGGACTAACATGGGCAGCTTACGGAAAACTGAGGGAACTCTTTTGATTAGATATTCCTATGTGCTTGAAAAGAAAAGTCTTTGATCAGTGTGTATTCCCACACTGTGTACTTTTAACGTATAGAGCAGAAACATTGATTCTTGCCAGAAAAGTAATCAATACAATGCAAATGGCATAGAGAACAATGGAGTGGTCAATGTTGAATACATCTCTCAGAGACAGGTCTTTAAATCAAATAGGAGAAAAACTGGTATTACGGACGCAGTTAACAGAATTGCAAAGCCGAAATGGAACTGGCAAGCCATGTTACCAGAGCCAGAGGTGGAAGATAGATCAAGAAAATTTTAGAATGGAGAGGTAGACATGATGCTCATTGTAATCGAGGACGTCCGCCAATAAGCGCATTCAGCACAACTGGATTCAAAGTATTCAAAATCGGATACAATAAAATTATGCTAATAAAAAGGTTAATTATAATGATGATGAGCAGAAAGGTAGAAGAAAAATAAATTAATTAAGGACAAAAAATAAAAAATTCTAAAGTTTACTTAATTTCGATTGAACGAATCACAAAATACTAAGTACTGTCCATGTTTTAAATTTACCAAACGATGTCTAAAAACAAAATTCATAGATCAGATGCAAAAATGTGAATTGGTGATGGAATATTAACTAAATATTCACACTTAAGAATACTAGGGCGGTCCAATAAGTAAGCCTACAAAAGAAAAACGAAAATTTTGGTAAAGTAGCGATTTATTTTTTAACTTAGTCTTCTTTTGGCTCGATACACTTGACCCAACAATGCTTCAACTTCTTTAACCCGTCTGAATAATACGTTTTTTCGAGGTCTACAAAGTAGGCTTCTGTGCGGCGATGATATCTTTATTCGACTTAAATTTCTGCCCAGCGAATGCCTTTTTCAAGTTTGGAAACACAAAGAAGTCACACAGGGGGCCAAATCTGGAGAATAATGTGGCGGTGATGGAGGTATGCGTTGACGCGTTGTCATAGTGCAAAAGCACTTTTTTCTTTGCCAAATGGGGTCGTTTTTTCTGCAATTCGGCATCGAATCGAACCAATAATTTGGCATAGTAGTGCCCTGTGACAGTTTTGCCCTCCTCCAGCCGTTTGCCGGCTGCCGTCCACTGTTTTGACTATTTCACTGGTCTCTGGTGTGTACCAGTGGATCCATATTTTGTCGATGGATAAATGACGACATAGGAACTCTTTTGAATTACGCTTAAATAGCGTCAAACACTGATCTGAAGTGGTCTTACGGTTGCGCATGTTATCTGAATTGAGTAAACGCGGCAGCCATTGTGTTGTCAGTTTGCTCATGACCTATATTTTATACGGGATATGACATACCTGCGTGCCTTTGTCACGTTATCTTTCGTGGTGCCATTTTCGAGGTACCGAGATGTGGCTCATCAAAAACTGATGTGCGATCACGTTGAAACTCAATAAACCAATTTTTGACGGTTACCATCGAAGTACACGAGTCACCGTACACAGCATCTAAGCGCCCTTTAATTTTGATATTGGTTTTTTTCCATTTTTTTTTTAATCTGTCAACATGTCCGCTTTCACCACTGAATCACTTCAACTATGAGTTCGATTCGGCTAAAATTTTGACATTATCCAACTACGAGAATGTATTACACGATAGTGGATTTCTCTTATTGTATATATTATAATATTGGCGCCATCGAGCGGTAAGGCTAACAACTTATCGGAACGCCTACGTGTTTAAAATTAGGTGGAATAATTACTATCTTAATGGGAATAAGCCACAATTAAAGATTAATGTACGTTTATTAACGTTTCAATTTCCACTTCGGAAATCGTTCTCAAAATACAAACATTACTTGGGAAATTAAAGAAATTTTGTTTTTTTGTTACTTGGTGAAAAATTCTTAAGATAATTTAATCTTATCTGACTCATTTATATTGACAATTCAGACATACACTATACATTTTAAAGTAGACGACTTTAAAATGATATTGCCAATATGGTTGAGTTGCGTTCCTGGGACGACTTTACTTGTAAGATAGTTCATTCGATTACATGAAATCAACTTTAACTTGAGAATATCCATAAAAAAAATCATAGCATGTAATTCCTCTTTAAAAAGACAAACATATGCCATGATGACAATAAAAATCTCCTGTTAATGATTCTATAGTAAATTATGAGGGAAAAACCAGGAAAAAAATCTCATAATACTATCCCGACATGGTAAGTATTTGGTCGTGCATTTAGTTTACTTTCAATAAACACCAAATTCTGATTTTATATGTTTGTTATTTAAAAAACATACATGATGTATCCTCTATATGTTACCGACTTACTAATACTGGTATTTTCCTTTTAATAACTTCCTCTTTTAATATGGGTAACCAGATTCTACTACATTCTGCAGAGGAATTTGCGACACAATTGGTCTCATTTAGCAAAATTAGAGTCGCTTCTTTGATTTTTCTCTTTTTACCATCCGTTTCTTTTAGGAGTATATTTGAATCATTCCATTGAATCCTATGTTCATTATCCCATGCTATAAGTATATATTATACTTATCTATAAGTCGGTTACATATAGAGGATACATAATTTATGTTTTTTAAATAACAAACATACAAAATAAGAACTTGGTGTTTATTGAAAGTAAACTAAATGCACGAGCAAATACTTACCATGTCGGGATAGTATTATGGGGTTTTTTTTCCTGGTTTTTCCCTCATAATTTACGATGGAATCACAAGAGATTTTTATCGTCATCATAGCATGTATTTGTCTTTTTAAAGACGAATTACATGCTATGATTTTTTCTGATGGATATTCTCAAGTTAAAATTGATTTCATGTAATCGAATGAACTATCTTACAAGTAAAGTCGTCCCAGGAACGCAACTCAACAATATTGGCAATATCATTTTAAAGTCGTCTACTTTAAAATGTATAATGTATGTCTGAATTGTCAATATAAATAAGACAGATAAAATTAAATTATTAGAAGAATGTTTCACCAAGTAACAAAAAAAAAACAAAATTTGTTTAATTTGCTAATGTTTGTATTTTGAGAACGATTTCCGAAGTGGAAATTGAAACGTTAATAAACGTACATTAATCTTTAATTGTGGCTTATTTCCATTAATAAGCAATAACTTTAACATGCCACAAGAAAATTGCTTCAGAACAGAATTAGGTGGAGTAAAGAATCAAATACAGATTTATTAAAAAGTGATTGTCTCTGTAATTAAATATAAATCAAATCAGTGAATCTATCTCTAAATTTATTAAGAATATATATATATATATATATATATATATATATATATATATATAGTAAACTCTTAAATATTGGGGAATCTGAATGAGTATATATATATATATATATATATATATATATATATATATATATATATATATATATATATATATATATATATATATATATATATATATATATATATATATATATATCTACTCATAAGGGTTAAATAATTACGTTAAAAAGAAAACAATTTTAAATAAAGAATAAAGAAAGACTTTGACTTTTCAATAAGGTAAAAAAACTAATAATATTAAAGAACATATTATTTGATCCAAAACTACTTAGAAGTTGGTGCAGGATTATTTTTGGAATTTTAGCATAATCCAAAGAAGGAGTGCTTGTAAAGTGCTGAAGTATAAAGTTAGAAAGAAGCAGATAATATATGGTAGAAAAACTTAACTGAATAAAAGAAAGCTCATGACAGATCAACTGACTACTGAAATTTGAGATAAAAAGACGAAGTATAAATTAGCAGAACACTACATAAGACTTACATTTGGGACCAGAAATATCACAAAGAATAAAAAGTAAAGTGAGATCAATTATAAATTTACCATAATAATATAAAAGGTAAGCTCTCTTGTCAGTTTAGAGATGGTTTGGAGTTTGACAAACCTCAGTTAGAATCATTTAAAATTAAATTGTTACAATATTAACTTAAGTTTTCCAGTAGTTCTCGAAGTAATAAAAATAAAAATAAATAAAAAAAACGGAGAAACGATTCTATATAAATGACAATTTCTCATAGAAAGAAAGAATTATTCAGAAAGAAATTAGAAGTATGGCTATAGCAGAGTCATAATGGAAAAAATGTCAAAATAGAATACCAGAAACTATTCAGAGATGAAGAAATATTAACATCGATATTAACAAAATCCAAAAACTAGCAGCACAACTACGACAGACTAAAATAACGAAGGAGACTTCGCAAGTTACAGGTACACGAGATGGATAAAATGTACAGATTATTATTAGAAACAAAGCAATAAACGAATATATATTAATAGGGACATAATAGGGACAAGGAATCAAGAGATTCATATGTTGTTCGTCGACCTACGGAAAGCCTACGACAGCGTTCCACTGAAGAAGCTGTGGCAATCAATGGAAAGCACGAATATTAATATAGAATTAATAAAAGCCGTCAAAGTGCTATACAACCAACCAATAATAAAGATAAAAGCGGGGACACAAATAACAACAGGATTTATAACATCAAAAGGATTAAAGCAAGGATGTTGCTTGTCTCCCACTTTATTTAAAATATACCTCGAAAGTGCTTTAAAAAGATGGAAACAAAAATGCAGGACAATGGGGATACCGCTCACCAATACTATGGTATATACGCTTAACTTTGCAGACGATCAAGTAATAATGGCTCAAGATTATGACGATTTAAACTATATGGCACGAACATTAATTGAAGAGTATGATATATGGGGTCTAGAAGTAAATAAAAAGAAAACCGAATACCTGTGCATTGGAGCAGAACAAAAAGATCTCATATTAGACGATAACACTACGATAAAGCACTGCTGTGACTACAAATACCTAGGTATCACTATTTCACAAGATGGAACATTAGACAAAGCCATAAGAGAGAGAAATACGTCAGGGAGAAAAGCCATCACAATGTTAAACACCATTTTATGGGACCAATCCATCAGCAAAGAAAATAAAAAGAGGATATATGAGACTATAGTAAAAAGTATCACTTTATACAGCTGTGAGGTATGGCCACTGAAAGAAAGAACACTGTCAACGCTGAAAGCGACGGAAATGGATTTTTGGAGAAGAGCCGCAGGAAGATCTAGAAGAGAAAGGATTACCAACGAACGCATTAGAGAAATAATGGGAATCAAACGAACAATCACAGATGACCTAACAACAAAACAACTTATCTGGTTCGGACACTTACAAAGAATGGACGAACAACGAATGCCAAAAGAAATACTAAAGTGGCAACCAGAAGGAAAGAGAAAACGAGGTAGACCGAGGAAAAGTTGGAGCGAAGGAATAAATAAAGAACTGAGAGAGAGGGTCATAGAAGAAGATCTATGGAACAACCGGTCTAAGTGGCGATTGGAAGTCGGAAAACGGCGGAGAACGTTATAAACCGACAAGTAGTAGTAGTAGGGACATTTAATGTAAAAGAAAGTTACGAGGGAGGAAAATTAAAACACCTAGTCGACGATATAAATTCAAAATTGTATCACTACAGGAAAATAAACAACTAGGGCAAAACCCAATGGAAATCAACGACTATTTATTTTTTCATACCGGGGGGAAAAATAAAATGTTGAGCACAATCTGAAAGCTAATCGTTAACTTTCAATTAATTTCAGAGAGAATAGGCATACTAAGAATAAGGAAATACCAAAAAATATTATTTCTAAACATACATGCACTAAGTAAAGAGAAAAATATAGAAAATACAGAAATAAAGAAAAACTTCTAGAATCAAATAGATATAGTAATTCAAAAAGATTCATAAATACGATGTGAAAATTGTGATAGGTGATGCTAATGCCAAAATAGGAAAAGAAGAAATATAAGGAAGAAAAAGAAGAAACCTACCATAGGAAAATATAGTTTGCATGAAGTAAAGAACAAAAACGGTCACTTTCTAATAGATTACGCAAAAGAAAGAAATTTGATCATTATAAGCACGTACTTCTAACACAAAAAAATATACTAAGGAACATGGAGATCGCTAGATGAAAAAACTATAAATCAGTATCATGAGCTGGTCCAAAAAGACATGGAAAAATGTGTAAAGAACATACAAACATATAGAGGATCAGATTCACGCTCAGATAAGTTTAGAGCCAGAATACAAATGAATCAGTTTATACCAATTCTAAGAAACCAACAGAAAAAAAGTATAAAGCAAAATTAATCTGTTAGACTTTTTTTAGAAGAAGAAAAAAGTAAATATGAAAGAGTAGTCACCAGAGAATTATATATTGCAGAAAATAAAAATGTTAAACAAACATGGGTCTAAATTAAAGTATGTATGACCAAAGTAGCGCGAATCAGAAATATAAAAAATTAATACGAGCAATGAGTCTATGAGGAATTTAAAATAGAACTAGGTGAACGAAATACATTAAGACTCAAAATAATATAAGAAAAACACTAGATTTAGAGAAAAAATACAACGACCAAGGAAAATGAGCCAAAAAATCAAAATAAAAAAAAAATACAATTAAGATAAATTGAAATGCATAGACGAAAGCTTAAAAAATAGAGAAATTAGAAACAAAGATATTAAGGAGAGAAAATGATAAAAAGGGTGATCAAATAAAACCTGTACATTACAAAAGCTAAAATAGAAGAAATTTAGTAAAATACGAGGAAATACTGAAACTGAACAGATGAAAAGAACACTTTAAAAATATTTTTAATGAAATATCTGCACCAGAATATAAAAAAGAAGAACTGAAGAAAAATACCGATCAAAAACCAACAGAGGAAAAACCTACTAATTAAAAAGAAATATAAGAAGTAAAAAAGAAACTGCGAGTACAAATTAAGTAATTAAAAAAATTACTGAGAGAAATATGAGAACAAGAACACATACGGAAAAAATTGACCAAAGCCACACTGTATCTAACTTCCAAAAAGGGTGACATAATTTTATGTCATAATTACAGGGGAATAGCGCTGCTAAATGTTGCATATAAATTACTTGCAGTATATATAAAACATATGGTATCACAAAAAATAAATAACGTCATAGGAGAATATCAATGTGGATTCAGAAGAGGATGCAGAACATTAAATCAAATTTTCCTGCTACGCGAAATATAAGTAGAAAGCTACGAATATGGGAAATCTACAGTGACCCAATTTGAGCAAGCTTTTGATGGAGTAAAAAGTTTGAAGTCAGTGTGGGAATGCAACAAGAGGACCAACTGTCATCAGTTTTATCCATTATCCTTTATCCTTTTTGAAATTGTCGTCAAAAAAAACAGAGTCAACAGGACAGGACTTTTATATTAACGAAAACAGCAATGCCTAGCATTCACTTATGAAATAGTATTGATAGCCAAAAATAAACAAAAATAACCAAAAATACTACAAAGACTAGAAGAAAAAGCAAGAAAAAAATGATATACATAAATAAACAAATGAAGAAAAGACGAAATATGCGGAATGGACAAAATAACGACAATGGTCACACAAAGAAAAATATATAAATTATATTATATGGAATATATAGAAAAATATAAATATTCTATTACCTAGGAGCGAAATTTACCAGGAAACCAAATATGAAGGAGGACATCCAAGCGAGAATTATGGATGGTAATTATAGTATCTTTGCTCGAAAGAAGTTTCTTCTTCTTTGAGTGCCTCTCCTATCGGAGATTGGATATCATTAGGGCAATTCTAATTTTATTTACTGCTGTTTTGAATAATTTGTTAGTGGTACAGCCAAACCACTCTCTTAAATTTCTCATCCATTACATTCTTCTACGGCCTAGATTTCTGCGTCCTTGGATTTTTCCTTGCATTATATTTTGTAGGAATGTGTTCTTTTGTCCTCTCATCAGGTGGCCAAAGTATTCAAGTTTTCTCTTTTTTATATTCAGTATAACTTCTGGGTCGTTATTTATTCTGCGTATTACCTCTTCATTTGTAATTTTATCCACCCAACTTATTTTTTGTATACGGCGGTAGCATCACATCTCAAAGCTTTCAAGATTTTTAACATTCTTCTGTTTAAGAGTCCATGCCTCAAGACCGTAAAGCAAAGTACTGAATACATACTAAAGAAGTTATATAAGTAGTAAAAACATAATGTACAAGGTCTAAGATGAGAATATATGAGGCAGTAATAAGACCTATAGCATTATATGCCAGTGAAACATGGACAATGAACAAATCCAAACAAGTTATGCTTTAAAATTGGAAAAGAAAATTCGTTAGGAAAATATGTGGAGGAAAGCTATGGAATAGAATGTAAAGAAAAAGACCAACTATAGAGCAAGAGAAGGCGTATGAAGAACTGAATATCGTAGGAATTATAAAATTTCAAAGAACGGGATGGTTGGGACATATCCAATGGATGCCAAACACAAGACTACCCAAAAGAATACTAACGGCAGAAATAGGAGGAAAGAGAAGAAGGGAATGCCAAAAACTAGGTAGAAAAAGAATGTATTGAAAAAGACGTAGGAGAACTTAAAATCCCAAATTGAAGAAATAAAGCAGCATACAGGACAGAAAGGAGAAGTATATATATATATATATATATATATATATATATATATATATATATATATATATATATATATATATATATATATATATATATAATATATAACTGTTTTGGATGGGTTGGAGTCAATAATAGGGCTATTGGTTAACTATTTTTTTATCTCGAGCTTTCAATTGTGTTTACAATTATTATCAAGAGCTAAAAAAGACAAAATACTTACAAGGTTGAACTAAAAAGAAAAAACAATTTTTGTTAACTTACCAAATAAAAATTAGTTTGGTAAGTAAAAAATCACTGCTTACATGTTCAAAATATTTTATATAAAAATGTTTTGATCTAAAAAATGTTTCTCCGAAAATTTCTATAATTTTGAAAACATTTTTTTAATATAAAAATAATTGAATTTATAAATAAGTTCAAATAGCAACCAATTACAAATAGCCTCAATGTCATAAATGCCAACATAAAATTTTTATTTTTGACAATTATATTGTCAAAAGTAAAACTTCGTTTAAACATTCTTTTTTGTTTAGTAACAAAAAGAAGAAGATTTATTCACCCTTGACAGATGTCTGAAAGAATGTGATAGATATATGGAGAATTGAATATGACATTTTACAATTTTTATATATAAATCATAAAGAAAGAATATAATTATATATTTTACTTAAATTTTGAATCTCAGATCTTTTGTTTAAACTCTTATCATTTTTGCTAATACAAACCATTTCCAAAAAAGTCCTTTTAAATTTATTACTTTCACTACATAAAATTTTAATGTTATCAAAATCCATAATATGGTCTTTATCGATTACATGTTCTGCCAAAGCACAAGATGGTTTTTTAATTCTGCAATCACTTTTGTGAGAAATAATGCGATTTGAAAGATTTCTTCCGGTCTCACCAACATATTCAGCCTCACACTGAGTACAACTAATGCTGTATACTAAATTCGTTTTTTCAAATTTGTCTATAGGATATTTAGTTTTAGAATATAAAGATGAAATAGTTTTGATGTTCTTTGTTGCTATTTTTATATTGTCAATAACCTTTAGTGTTTGTATTAATTTAGGTGTTAATGATGGTATAAAAGGTAGTGAATGATAATAGATGTTCTGATTGTTAGATACAATGTTTTGAGATTGAGCAAAAAATGGTGTTAAATTATTTATATTACCAATATTAGAAAAAAGCATCCTATGTAGCATATCTGGAGGATAAGAGTTTTCAATTAGAATATTTTTTAATAACTGAAGATCTTCCTGTAGATTATCTACAGGAAGATCTTCAGTTATTAAAAAATATTCTAATTGAAAACTCTTATCCTCCAGATATGCTACATAGGATGCTTTTTTCTAATATTGGTAATATAAATAATTTAACACCATTTTTTGCTCAATCTCAAAACATTGTATCTAACAATCAGAACATCTATTATCATTCACTACCTTTTATACCATCATTAACACCTAAATTAATACAAACACTAAAGGTTATTGACAATATAAAAATAGCAACAAAGAACATCAAAACTATTTCATCTTTATATTCTAAAACTAAATATCCTATAGACAAATTTGAAAAAACGAATTTAGTATACAGCATTAGTTGTACTCAGTGTGAGGCTGAATATGTTGGTGAGACCGGAAGAAATCTTTCAAATCGCATTATTTCTCACAAAAGTGATTGCAGAATTAAAAAACCATCTTGTGCTTTGGCAGAACATGTAATCGATAAAGACCATATTATGGATTTTGATAACATTAAAATTTTATGTAGTGAAAGTAATAAATTTAAAAGGACTTTTTTGGAAATGGTTTGTATTAGCAAAAATGATAAGAGTTTAAACAAAAGATCTGAGATTCAAAATTTAAGTAAAATATATAATTATATTCTTTCTTTATGATTTATATATAAAAATTGTAAAATGTCATATTCAATTCTCCATATATCTATCACATTCTTTCAGACATCTGTCAAGGGTGAATAAATCTTCTTCTTTTTGTTACTAAACAAAAAAGAATGTTTAAACGAAGTTTTACTTTTGACAATATAATTGTCAAAAATAAAAATTTTATGTTGGCATTTATGACATTGAGGCTATTTGTAATTGGTTGCTATTTGAACTTATTTATAAATTCAATTATTTTTATATTAAAAAAATGTTTTCAAAATTATAGAAATTTTCGGAGAAACATTTTTTAGATCAAAACATTTTTATATAAAATATTTTGAACATGTAAGCAGTGATTTTTTACTTACCAAACTAATTTTTATTTGGTAAGTTAACAAAAATTGTTTTTTCTTTTTAGTTCAACCTTGTAAGTATTTTGTCTTTTTTAGCTCTTGATAATAATTGTAAACACAATTGAAAGCTCGAGATAAAAAAATAGTTAACCAATAGCCCTATTATTGACTCCAACCCATCCAAAACAGTTATATATTTGTTCCAAACGAGTCACAAGTACTTCTTTTTTCTTATTCTTATATATATATATATATATATATATATATATATATATATATATATATATATATATATATATATACATTGTCAAAATAAATAAGAATCAGTGAAAAAAAAAATGAAATGAGTTAAAATCCCTTGTACGCTGTACTCTTGAAGATCTCAGCTAGATAAGAGGAGGAAATAGAAACAAGCTAAGATGTTAACCATTCCAAATATTATCGAAAATCAAAAATTATTTATATTTACAAAACAGTATTAGTTCATATTTGTAAGAACAAAGCTGATCTTAGAAGAAAAACCGTTCGTTTGAATTAAAAGGAAAAGGTATGTTGAAAAAATTGCATCGCAATATAAAATGAAAAAAGATAATTAATGTAAAAAAGTGACCTACATGTGAAGTAATACATTCCATTGGTAAAAAATCAACCCAGTTTGACAAAAACTTAAAAGATAAAAATTAAAAATTTACATAGTGTATTCGTATTTGAAAGATTTGTAGTGAAAATTACTTAATCCATGTAACAGATTTAATCGGATTTAATTGTAATTGTAAGTACACAGTACCTTTAAGTAGTAAAATAGTTAAAAAATTATTAGATAACAATAATTATTTCCTTTTTTTATGGTACTACATGCACACCGTTGGAAATTTAAAAATGAATACATATCTTATAATATTAATTCCCAGCCGCTATTAACGCAATTCAACAGGTTGAAAGTAAAAACGGCACCGAAATGGAACCAACAAATTAAACAGGTGGGGAGCGGTGACAGATGCCGCGAAAATGTAAAAATTGGTAGTCAAAAATTGGTAGTGATTATATGTAAGTGGATGTAATTATTGATTGTATGTTAAAAATAACTATTTTTAACAAATTGAATTTGAGAATAAGTATATATATATATATATATATATATATATATATATATATATATATATATATATATATATACATATATATATATATATACATATATATATATATATATATATATATATATATATATATTTATATTATATATATATATATATAATATAAGTATATATATATATATATGTATATATATATATACATATATATATATATATATATATATATATATATATATATATATATATATATATATATATCGAGAAAAGAAGTACGACCGTCAATCCAATATAAATTAAGTATCACTCGAAGAATGGTGGGTTTTTCGGTCAAAAGGTGGAGAGAAAAAAGACAAAGAAGGTGGCTACTTCATCTATTTATTGAAGACGTTTCGCTTTCTAATCAGAAAGCATCATCCGTTCATCTAAAAAGAACAATATGAAAAACCAAACATCCATAGAAAAGTTATTATAAGTGTGTTACCTTAAAAAGACATGTAACAGTCAATGATATTAAATATGTAAAGAAGCTTACGACAATGGACATTTTAAGATTATGTTGTATAAACAATTAATTGAAACAAAGGCCTCTGGAAACGGTAGAGCGATGAGTACTGAGAAGAACTACAGAAAATACGCCGAGAGATCGAAAGAGAAGTGAAGACATTAGAAGAAAATAGAAAGAATGGAATAATTATATAAGCAGAATAGGGAGACCTGTCGTTAAAATAGCAAGAGATAAGTCACCAATCGGCAGAAGAAGCAAAAGATGAAGTGACAACCTTCTACAGAATGAACAAGCAGAATTGCTTATAAAGAGGAAGAAGAAGATATACATGTATTGATATATATATATATATATATATATATATATATATATATATATATATATATATATATATATATATTACATTACATATATAATTTTCGGTAAAGAAATATTGCAAACGAACGATTTTAGAATAATTGTTGTTAATATAAAAATTTTATATGAAATGAATCCAGAAATATATATGTCAAAGGTGTGTCAAATGAACCACTACTAAGCAGCAAATACAATATTAAAACATTAGATAAAACAATTAATACGTTTAAAAGTATAATTCGAAGTAAACAATTGTATTTATCACATATGTTTTGAATTCAAAATATGCATCAATGTCACTAAGTGTTATATGTGTAATAATTTAAAATAATAGTATAATAATTAAGTAATGATATTACATTAAAAATAGAAAATTTAGTAAATATCTGGTATGCAATCGTCTATTTGAATCAGAGAGTAATACAAGAAAATGAAATGGTTCATCAGTACTTTTTGATGAACTTTAGAAAACAAACGTTCAGTAAAATAATACACACTAATTTTCCTACACCAAATAAAATTTATTGCAAGTTCATCTACAAACTGTAGTAGAATTGACTTAACCATATTGAAAAAGTTACTAATCTAAAAAGACAAACTACACAGATAAAACAACGAATGAAAAAACAAGAACATTATTAATTTTTTTTATCATCTTTTACAATGAAATATGTAACAAGAGTTTGACGGTAATTATCAAAAGCAATTTCATCCTATTTGCGACTATTATGTTAAGAATGTGGTTTAAGCAAATAATATAGTTTCATCCAATCAGGGACGACCAAAAAATAGGCAACACAAGTATAAAATTTTCAAAATCATTAAAATTGTTGGTATAAAAGACTTTATTAACTATAAATGAAAATGAAATTGTTTTCTTTTTTTATTCTTTAATTCAAAAATAATACATAAAATAATATAATTTATATTGTTATGAAATATGGTATCCAAACTAAATAGACTTTTGCGAAGTTTTTTGGAAGTTATTTCCTTAAAGCGCACATAGAACACAAAGCAAACACACATTACATACCAAAAGCCAAAATTTGCCAGTAACTAGGCGCTTAATTTTCTTTAATCTCCCAAAAAGATGTAACAGCTGTTTCAGATCAAAACGTTGTTTTGATGCGATCGCGAGGTTGTTCCTTGGGAAGAGCCGGCAACTTGAATGAATTCCAAATTATCAAGCACCGTGTCATCGTCGCAGATCGTCCAGATTCGTGGAAATTTTTATCTCTCTTACTTTCCGATAACGATAAAGGAAATACAGACGCACCGGGCTGATTTTTCTTTATTTTCGTTGTTTGTCAAGGTTATTTAAATTCGTTGGAAAAATATTGCTATAACGAGAGATTTCAAAGCCTACGAAAAGCCTAATTTGTAATTAGGTCCGGGTGAGAAATCAAAGATTTCCCTGGATAACCTTCGGTGATCCCGAAAATGTAAAATACGCATTTTAATGGGAAAATATTTCTGAGAACATGAAAAGACTGGTATAAATAACAGGAACAAATATGACATGTATATATTTAGCAAATAAGTTTAATAAGCAAATATAAGTAAGAAATTAAAAAACAAAAGTTTACAAGGCAGATATTATTTTTTTAATATTTTTATGAAAATGAGCCAATTTTATAGAACACGTACCTTATCCTACGTCTCGTTTTAAGGGGGGGGGGAGGAGAGTTTTTATTTTTTTTAATGAATAGTATAACTCTTCAGGAGTATCTCCAGTTCATTGAGTGAGGAAGGTGGTGAGTGACTTGAGTGAGTGAGGTGAGTAAGGTGAGTGAGCTTGATGAGTGAGTGAGGTGAGTGAGTTTGGTGAGTAAGTGAGATGAGTGACTGAGGTGAGTGACATGACTCACATAGAAATTGAAAGAAGTACAGTGTTAACTACTGACAACAATCTAGCTGCTAGAGTGGAGAAAATGGCTGCAGATGCAACAAAAAAGGTAGAGTTTGTCGAAAGCAGAAGCCAAAAATGCTCTAGCTATTTAAGCAGGAAGCACGTCGCTATATGGGCCTGCAATAGACGATGCTGGGTGGGTATAAAAAAATAAGCTTTTTTTTATTGTGTTTTTCTCGGATTAATTTTTTCAAGTCGGTGTTCACTATATCTCGAAAACTAACTGATTGATCCTTTTCAAATTTTGCAAACTTCTTTTCTAGATAAATTACTTGGTCGCATCATCGAGATATTGTTTATTTTGTTGTTGTAATTAATTTTTGCAACATCAAAAAAGTCAAATTTTAACAAAAAAATTTCCAAAATTAAAAATATTCGTTTTTTTTATTTCTAAAATTGTAAAAAACTATAACATGACTAATATCTCGACCTTGCGATCTAGAAAAACTCAAACATTAGCGAAATCTTTTTAGTTTTTCATCAACCGATGATCCAATTATGATGTTCACCGCAAAGTAACTTTTTTTTTTCATCTTGTAAAATTAGCTGTTATTTTCGTCATTTTTAATACCAAAATTTCAAATAATACTCTTGAAATGTTGTACTATAATATAATATGCTAATATTACAAATAAATAAATTTTTATCAAACAATTTTTCCAAAAAAATCTTAAATATATTTAGCCGACTGAATTCTTGATTGTCACGGAAGCCTTTGCCAAATTTTGTATGTACTATGTACTAAGCTCCAAAACTCTAGTGCTTTTTCTTCTAGAGTTTTCAAACAGAATTGTTGCATTTTTAAGCCTCCAGTGGGCAAGCGCGCACGCCTTTCTGTGTTACCTTTTTTTTCAGAAATCTTATTTCACTAAAAAAGATGAGTACGTTGTGAAAATATGTTAATATAAGTGAAGTTACTTAGTAATGCTGTGGTTTTAAGGTAAAATATTTTGAATTAGGTTTCTGGTTTTTTAGAAAATGTTTGTTAAATATTTTTAAACATTTTTATTATTTTTTTCTTTTGTATGACTACAATTAAGAGAGAGAAAATAAAATGATTGATTTAATGATTCATGTGTATTCAATAGTGACTAGATAGTCCCTGGAAATCATAAAATATTTACTTTTTTATTTATTTCTTCACAAAAAATCAATGGGTATCTGATACCCATATGTGAGGTGTATGTCAAAAAAAATAGGTGTGATATTCCAGGGTTAATATAACAACAAAATGGTCTTTCTAACTAAAATCTAACACCTTTTGATTAAAGAAATCATAGTCATTCTTAGCCAGGTATTTCAATTTCACTCATTTTGGTGACTGCATTCACAACAAAGTTTCGCTCTATGCTCCATGCAGTATGCTTTATGGCAAGCCGAGCATGCATGCTTCGTTTTTCTATCTTTTCCTTTGCAGAGATAACACCTAGTTTGCTTCACTAAACTTGTGGGATGTTGTGTTGGAAGGTCTTCAACTTGGAGAATGCCACAAATTGATTGCCTGAGTGATTTCGGTAAAGAAGGTATTTGAAGTCTCTCTCGCATTAGTGGTTCAATTAAAGCCATTCCCAAAGACTTCAGAAAAGATTTTCTATTATTAGATGCAGTTTCTTTCCAATGGGTATTTGCGAGAGAAAATAGCACCATTGCATTTATGCCACTTGCATCAAGCATGTTAAAAAAAATTCTTAGTGGCCATCGTCTGCATTTTCGTGATGTAGTATAAGAATGGCATAATTGGTCGAACGTATCTGTACCTCCTTTTGATTCATTATAGGTGTGTATAAGGTTTGGTTTTCCTGTATCAGCATTTAATGAATTATCAGGATGTAATGTTGACAGCAAGAAACAACTTTTTTGGGCTTTGGAGTGTATGAGATGATAGTTTTATTTTCGTCGAATGCAAATAATGATGTACCTACTTCTTTTTTACTGAGAAAAGACGGTGGAATTTCTCGTTTATTTTTTCTTAGTGTACCCAAGATAGTTAGTTTGAATTGTCTCATCATTTGATCAGCAAGAGGTATTGAAGTAAACCAATTATCTACTGTTACATTTCTGTTGGTTCCATGTATTGGTTCCGACAATTTCCGAACGTAAAAAGCTGGTACTGACTCCTTATCCTGTGTTTGGAGTTTTCCAATATATGAAATAGCGTTAACCATATAAAATGTTTTAGAGTCATTCATCATCATTATCTTTATTCCATATTTGTCGGGCTTACTAATCATATAGATTTTAAATGGGCATTTCCCCCTGAATCCTACTAGCTGTTCATCGATAGTACAATGCTGAAAAGGGGTGTAGTATGATGTACAGTTGCTTATAAAGATTTCCCATAATTCGCGTATGGGTGCAAATTTATCCGCTACTTTTCTTGTTGCTCTTGTATCTTTATCATCAAACCTTAGGCATACAGCTAGAAATGCAAACCTCTGCTGCGACATCGTAGCACGAAATATTCCATTTCCAAATTGTAGGGACCAAAGTTCATCAACACTAGAGTTAGAAATACGTAATGCACCAGATATGAACAATAACCCAATAAGGGCTTTAACTTCTATTTTATTTGTCAATTTGGTGTAACTTTGCGCTGTGATACTTTCACGTTTGCGAATGATTTCTTCATTTGTAAAAAGAACGATAATATCTAACATTTCTTCATTAAATAGTAAGTTCCAGGCTTCTTCAGAAGACTGAAATATCCTGGCATTTCCTTTGCCGCCCGGTAAACGTATAACAAGATTTGCGGCTGTTGTACGACCACGCCTTGAGAGCTGTTCTATAGACCAACGATGCCCGTTTTTTCCAAGTAAACTTGCAACATTTCTCACTGGTTCATGATCTGTTTCACTATCACTTTGTTCACTTTCATCAGTGTCGGTATTGGAGTTTTGTTCTTCGACATAATCCTCCTCAGATTCAGAATCGGTACCAAAGATATTTTCACCATCATCCTCGTTGTTTTCATTAACAAATAAATGTTCAGCTTCCCTTTCCAGTTCAGCTTGGGTCAACGGACGACGTTTTTCCCAGTTTTCTTTCCAGCCACATGAAGCCATTTCACTAAAAAATAATTATAAGAAAAATTAATAAATTATCGGAAACCTCACACATGGGTGCTACATACCCTAGCGCTTATTCAATAAATTCTCGTGATCGGAAATGTCGCTCAAATGAGACAGCAACTACAAACTTGTCCTTGGCAGACTACAGACTGAATTTACATGAAGCGGTATTAACATTGAAATGCGATTCGCGCATGCTACATTCAGTTAAGTGTTTTGATGGGTATCTCACACCCAAGTATGAGGTTCCAGGGTTAAATAAATATTTAGAAATAATATAAGTATAATATTTTAACAGAATCATGTTCGAGCAGTATCACTGCGCACGGTACTTTGTACGTAATATATTTTTTTCGTTGCATACAAAGTATAATAAACAAAAATCAATAATTATTTATTTTTTAGAAAAATGAGTTACGAGAAAGAACAGATCATTTTAAAGAGTCTAATGGAAGAATGCCTAGATGAAGACAGTGAAGCTGAGAAAAGTGTTGATGACATAATCACTGACAAATAAGATGTGGTGGAAGAAAGTAGGGAAAGCGAATCAGAACACAAACGAGTCCAAGCTAAATTGGGTTACCAGGATAAAGACCATTCTCTGGAGAATAGACGTAAGTTAGTCTCACTCTCTTCCATGGGAAAGGACGGTAGAAAGTGGATTATGTTTCCCCGCTCAAATATAAGGATGAGAGTTACCAAGGAAAAAATTTTAGAGTAGCTGTCTGGACCAAAAAGAGATACTAAAAATTTAAAAAATACTAAGGACATTTGGAGTTTTTTTATAAATGTTAATATGCTGAAAATAATAGTGGCAAATATTAATACGTATATAAAATCTTTGGCCAGTGACTATGCTAGCGCTAGAGATGTTAGATCTACCAATATAGATGAAATTTGAGCTTTTATTGGCCTCTTACATATTGCAAGAATATATAAAGTGCCATGTCAATTTGGAAGTCTTGTGGGAAAGCAGCGGTGAAGGAATTGTTTTGAAGGAACCGTTTCAGTTAAATCTCACGATTTAACTGAAACGGTTTAAGTTTCTTCTCAGATGTATCAGGTTTGATAAAAAAGATGACTGTGAGCAGAGAAAAAAGTTAGATAAACTTTTTTCATCAGCAATTCGACAGTTTTTTTATTCGTTTGTTGGCAATTGCAAAGCTGGGTATAGCCTTTCCGAATTCGTAACTATTGACAAAAAATTAGAAGCCTGTTCTTTTCAACAATATATTATCCAGCTAGCCAAACAAGTATGACATTAAAATTTTTGCTTTGAGCGTCGCCAAGATGTTCTACACCGCGAATTTAGAGTTGGTCGTCAGCCAGAAGGGTCGTTTTTTTGTAGATACTTCAGCTTCTTCTATTGTCGAGCGACATATTCAACCAATTTTAAATTCAGGAAAAATATTATGCTAAGCATTGTAGGAACTCTACGGAAGAATAAAAGAGAATTGCGTCCTTTATTTGTACAAGGAAATCACCCTGAAAGGTCAAGTATTTTTGCCTTTAGAAAAAATTGTACAATTGTTTCTTATTATATAAAGAAGAAGAATGTTGTGCTTTTGGCTTTAAGTATGTATTTTGGCGACAGAAAAGATGCTGAAACCGGAAATGCCCACAAACCTGAAATATTGACAACATATAATCAGACCAAAGGCGGCGTCGATGTTGTCGACAAGTTATGTGCGACATATAATTGCGCAAGAACTACAAGAAGGTGGCCAATGGACGTTTTTATGCTTGTCTGAATGTTCCTGGAATCAACAGTTATTATGAAAATAATACTGAAGAGAAGACCATGGTAAGACGAAAATTTTTACGAGACCTGGATTTTGCATTGGAAATGTGTAAAAATTATATTAAAGACGCAGCAAAGAAGAAAAATATAAAGATCTGAGAAGAGAAGAGAAGTACATCCATCGGAGAAAAAGCGAACTTAGGAAAATAGAATATTGGAAGAACTTGAGGCATTAAAAAAAGAAAATCAAAAAAGAAAATTGTATAAAAATCTAAATAAAGCAAGAAAAGAATTTAAAACCGGATAATTTAATTTAAACCAAGGATCTGACTATGTAAGGATAAGGAGGGGCATATACTCAATACAAAGGAAGAAGTATTGAAAAGGTAGGTGAAACACTATAAAGAACTACTTACTATCGAAGTAGAAGATCCAAATCAACCACCCCCAGGAGCAAGAAACAATACACCATTGAAGCCTCCATCAATTCAAGAAGTAAGGGATGCAATAAAACACCTAAAAAATAATAATTCTCAAGGAAGTGATGGTATACCCGCGGAACTTCTGCTACTCTGACTAATCATATATGTAAAATCATACTAAGAGCCTGAAATGAGGAACAAATCCCGGAAGAGTGGTGTATTGAGATCGTTTGTCCGCTACACAACAAGGGTGATCAATTGGAATATAGAAACTATAGGGAAATAACCCTCCTTAATACAGCATACAAAATATTTTCGAGTATTTTATATGGTCGCCTGAATTCAGAGGAGCTTCTTGGCGAATATCAAAGTGGTTTTAGACCTGGTCGATCAACAACAGACCAGATCTTTGTGCTAAGGTAAATACTGGAAAAAACCAATGAATTTAATATCGACACATACCATATTTTCCTAGATTTTAAATCGGCCTATGATAGTGTCATAAGAAATAAATTTTAAGAAGCCATAGATGAATTCCTCATCCGCGATAAACTGATAAGATTGGTTAAGGCTACAATGATGCACAGAGAGATGTGCTGGCGTGTCTCCTTTTCAACATAGCTCTGGAAAAGACAGTCAGGGATGCCCAAATAGACAACAGAGGAAACATTTTTAATAAATCATCCCAAATTTTGGCATATGCAGATGATGTTGACCTAGTTGCCCGCACAACACGCAAGCTAGAAGAAATGTATACCAACCTGTCACACGCCTCAAAAAATATGCGCCTGCAAGTAAATGAGGAGAAAACTAAGATAATGGCATGAACACCCAACAATAGAGCCAGAAACATCGGCCACCAGTTCACGGTTGATAACTCTACCTTTGAAGTGGTGGACAAATTCAAATACTTAGGCTCCCTACCTTAGGATCACCAAGGAGAACGTCATGACGAAAGAAATCAAGCAAAGAATAATCCTAGCAAACAAATGCTATTTTGGACTGAGTAGACATATGAGAAGCAGAAACTTAAGCCAAAAAATAAAAATAACCATATACAAAACACTTATACAGCCAGTGTTAACAGATGGATCCGAAACATGGACCATTTCCAAGGCAGATGAAAACCTCCTGCTTATATTTGACCCAAGGATCCTGAGAAGAATATTCGGTGGCATTTGTTAAAATGGTGTTTGGAGAAGGAGGTACAACTACGAGATATATCCCCTATAAAAATAGGAAGACTAAGATATGGCAGGACATCTGGCAAGATCACAGCAGAACAACCCTCCTAGAAGAATCCTTGTCACAACCTGTGGGAAGTAGAACTAGGGGTAGACCAAAACTCAGATGAAGGGATGGTGTAGATAAGGATGGTGGAAAAATAGGCGCAGTAAACTGGCAACAGTTGGCAATGGATAGAACTGACTGGCATAATAAACTTGGGAAGGTCGAGGCTCTTTTATAGGGCTGTAGCACCAAAGTTGATGATGAGGTTTTGCGTTACTTCAAGATCATTTGCACACAAGGGCTTCAATCATCTTCGTCTTAAAAACTTTGAAACTAAGAATTGGGGAAATTTGTGGTTTTCAAAAAGAAAAACAACAACCAGTTATGTCTTTTCCCCAAAAATTCAGATGTAAATATTGCGACCGTAAGAAAAATAGACCTACGAAATGCTTTTGTAAAAGATGCCACAAATGTATGTGTTTGTAACATGCTAATTTTATATACAATGATTGCAATAGAAACTAAGTTGTTTTTAGTTATTTTTTGTAAAAATTACCGTTTTTTAGAAATTTTTTTGTTAAAATTTACATGTGTTAAAAGTTTGTTCATTTTCTATATGAAATATATCTTTCCTCTTTCGTTTCTGTTGTTGACTCATTTTCTATAATTTTAATTAAGATAAACACAATATTTTTCAGGTAATTATTTTTAGTTCAAATAAAATAAAGTCATAAATGAGTGAGGACTCAGAGTCCGCAAGCGACCTTGCATGTTACAAAACTGGTGCGCTCACTGAAGGATTAATATTAGAATAATAAAAGTAATATATTGTTTTTTGTTTGGTTTTGGAGGTTAGAGATTTTGATCTGGAATTGTTTCGTCGTGATGATACTTTTCGGTGAGCAACAGACGGTGCCAACTGTTACAGATTCACACAACATATTATTTATTTTATGCTCTATTTGTTTCTGTATTCTCCCCAATCCTTTATTTATAAAGTTTTCTATTTTGTTTTTTAGTTGTTCTTCATTTTATGTGTATATTGGTAAGCTTTTCAATATTAATTTGGTTTTATTCTTTTCTTTCTGGCACACGTATATCTACATTACAGGATCCAAATTGTAAATACAATAAATTTTGGAGACGGCTATTACCGTATCCCCGTTCTCCTCCTCCAATCCTCCCGATCCAAGGCATGCTCCTCCTCCAAACCTCTCGATTCCATCGCTATTCTAATTCCTTCATTCCATGAGTTTCACGGTCTACCTCTTTTTCTTCTTTCAGGGGGCTTTTATCTGTGAAGTTTTTGGGGCCAACGTTCGTCAGGCATTCTCAATTGGTGTCCAAACCATTTTAAACGTCTTCTTTCTATTTTGTCAATGACCGTTTCTGTAGCATTCATGTTATATTTTATAAATTCGTTGGTCTTCCTTTTCAGTCTTGATGTTCTAGCACTTCTTCTCAAATAATCAATTTCAACAGCCAACAGTCTTCTCTTCAGGTCTGCATTAATTGTCCATACTTCAAAGTCATAACAAAGAAATGATTCAACCATGGTTTGTTCTATACTTTTTTTGCTCCTTTTGGAAATGTTGCGATCCCACCATAAGAAGTTAAGACATCCTACAATTTTACGTCCCTGATTATTTCGGTGTTTAATTTCAGTTTCTCATAATCTGTCCTTATTAATGAGTGCACCTAAATATTAAAATGTTTCCACTTGTTTGATTTCCACGTCCTCGTCTATCAACAGTTCAAACCTTGCATCTGACTTGATAACTAATTATTCTGTTTTCTTCATGCTGACTTGTAACCCCCATTTTACATATTCTCTATATAGACGCTTTATCATAAATTCTAGATAATAAGAATCTTGAGCTAGGACGACTTGGTCATCCGCAAAGTTCAGGAAGAACAGTACGTCATTTGATATGGGGATTCCCATTCCCTGGCAGTGATTTTGCCAATTAATTGGAAGTGTTTGTTTCTAATTTCTCTATTTTTTGTTCATGTTCTACATTTCCTTTCTTGAATTTTCATTTTTTTTACAAACTCTTTTATTTTTAGATTATAATTACTATGTTCCTTTCTGATATCCTTTATTTCCTCTACTATATTTCCTATCATATTTTTAATATCCTTAAGCTCGGTATTTATTCTTTTGTTATGATCTACTATTTGCCTGACCAATTCCATTATTTTTGTATTACCTACCAAAGTCATAAATGCTATACAATTATGTTTCACCAAAAAGTCCTTCTTTCTTGAGTAGTAAGTTTATCTTACCTGGGACTCACCTGTACCGATAGAACACGAGAAGAATTGACGGCATGGTTTCTAAAATTTTTATTGTATATTGTAGTATTGTTTTATATATGATTCATGCTGAATCAAATGACTCATTAAAAATCTTTAATAAACTTAATTTATTTATAAAATTGGTTATTTTCTTCTATTTTTGCACTAATAATTGTAGATTTATCTAAATGAATGTAAAATATATTATCAGTTTAAACCGTATTTTTGCTTGTCTTCGACAGTGCTTCAAATATTGGGAGAATTTGCTTTGCTTTCTCAGCACAGCGGACCGTTTAAGTCAAAGCTTTCATTCCTACTCCCAAATAGTCCCAAATTTTAAATGTACTATATAAATAAAATTTATAATAATTGTTATGCATTTTTAACCCAGTGTCTCGAGATATGCCATTAAACAGCCACGAGAGACCTTCTTTAATCAACCTTGGTTGAATTTTTTCTTACTCACTATCAGGCTCTCTTCGCTGATAATTAAATCTGTGCATTATTATATTGTTGTATTTGTAAAGGGTACTTATTATTCATATTACTGCTTATTTTTATGTGTACACCACTGTTTCATAATTGATGGTGTATTTTTATTACTTGTATGTACATTCAGCTACCGACATCATTGTCTTGTTGAATATATTGTTTTTGTTTTATGTATGTATTTTATTTGTCGACTCCTAACAAGGTTTCCTGATATAACCTTAACTGAATATTTGCTTTTTACGTTTAAATATTACTATACCTTTGATAAGTAGAAAGATCAGGCCGATTAAGTTTCGTAGGTAAGTAGACGGACGGAGTCCACCTAATATATTTATTATTTGTTTATGTAGAGTGTTGACCAAATTTATTGAATAGTTAACTGTTGAGATCTTTCCTTATATTTGGTCTCAGAACCAAAATATCTTTCTTTATTCCTTTTCTTTTCTAAGATTTCTTAATTTTCTCCTTAAACCCCAAAAAAATTAAGTGGCGCCCTGTTCCCTATCTTATCTTATCTTTGGTTATTTAACCCATCTGTCTTTTTGTTTATTTCTGTACCTTTTCTAATATCTCTTATCCTATCTTTACTTATTTCGTCCGTTGGACTCATTCCCGGTTCCAAAGCTAGTTTCGAACCCACGACTCGCTCTCCATCAACCATCTGGCTGCCGTCCGCAGTATCTCCATTGATGACCTTTCTAGCACCATCCAAAAAAGGTTTCCGAGGTTACACCTTAATCGGCTAAAGTTTGAAGCCCTCTTAGAAAAGTACCCTGGCTACTATAAAATATATACAGATGCATTCAAGTGCCAAGACGGAGTGGGGGCATCAATCGTTTCCTTAGAAAACAATATTCTTTTCCGTGTACCCTTAGTATATAGCACACATTCAGCTGAGCTCTACGCTATATTCCGTGTTGTGAAACTTTTTATCGGGCTTACCTTCACAAAAGTCCTGATCATAACAGATTCCTTTAGCTCTCTAAACTCCTTAAAACATATTTTTTTGAAAAGTTACTAAAATACCAGCCAGATCAAAAACGGTCAAACTTACTAAAATCTGGAAAGATACGGACATAACCACGAACACGAAACTGCGCCTAGTATGGACGCTTATCTTTCCTATCGTCAAAAACTTGGACCATTAAAAAGTCCGACTCACGACGTATAATCGCCTTTGAAATGTGGGTATAAGTATCGTAGAATGATGCGCATACCCTGGACATCACATCGAATAAATTTCTCAATATTGACAGAACTCGACATCAATACTAGGCTTACCACAATCATCAACCAAAATATATTGAAGTACTTTTGACACATTACCAGACGAATGGAAGGCATGGAGAGGTTGGTGGTTGAAGGCAAGGTAGATGGTAAAAGAACCCGAGGAAGATCACCACTCCGATGGTCAGACCAAATAAAGTGCGCTACCGCTTACTCTCTGTCTGAGGCAGCACACCGCGCCCAGGGGAGAGAAGAATGAATAGCAACCATTTGTCAAATACCATAACGTCACCACATCCTAACGAAGGATAAAGGATAGAGGAGGAGGGACTAAAATACCAGCTGTCCCAAGTTTATCAACATGGAGGAAGAGTTCAATTTTTGTGGGTACCCTCACACATCAAAATAACGGGAAACAAAGAAGCTGATAGGACTGCACGACAGGCAATTTTAAGCGATTATTCGGAGCCTATACACAAGTGTATTTCCAATGGCTTAAAAGCCTATTGTAAAAATAAAGTACTGTGTTTGTGGCGAGGTGAGTGGTCTCATACTAATTTTAAGCTAAATAAGATAAAGAGTAATGTTTCCCAGTGGATTCTATCGTCACATAACAGGCGTGAACAAATTGTGCTTGCGCGTCTACGTCTAGGACATAGCAAGTTAACACACACTTACATTTTCACAAAGAATAACCCACCCGTATGTGATCAGTGTAACGTTTAATTAACAGTTGAACACTTTTTATTAATAAATTGTGGTAAATATGATCAAGAAAGACATCGTTACAATATTTCGGACTCTCTAGCAGAAGTTCTAAGTCAAGAGTGTTCCTATGATAATATAATTAAACTTCTAAAATCTTTAAACATTTGCTATAATCTGTAGTTATTTAATTTTTCTCCATCCAATAACCGTGGATGCGACTTTTTTTCTATTAAAAAAAATGATTTTCACCTAAAATTCTTGAAAAACTTGGTATGGTAACTAGACCTAAATCAGGAAGTTTTAACAACGTGATACGTGAAAGTGAAAAGTTGAAGAAAAGACATAAAATATGGATTAAGAAAACTACAAAAAATATTATTAAAGCTGACGAAGTAAAAAAATAAAAAAAAAATTAAATCGCTCTCCCCTAAACTAAGCAAAAATGAGTCACAATGTTTTTCATATGAGGTGTGGATTTTACATTATGGTGTGGAATTTTAATCAACGTACAAATTATTGAATTTCAAAATCATCAACAATGTTGTTTAAAATTTTCTCACTGCTTCGGTCAAAACGTATATTTTGTCTTTAATACTTTTACTTCTTAATATTTAATAATGCAACTTCGTACCGGCTTGCCAGTCGACAAACCTCAAGCTGTTTCTCATTTTCCATTACCCTTAAGGTCGTCTTATCTTAACTGTATTAAGTATGTTTGGAATCAAGTTCCGAGTACATTAAATTTACGTGAACTCGGAATCCTGCACACTAGAGGCTTGGCGAATCGCATAAATTGCAGCGAACTCTATGAATTGGTCTCTGATATGCATTACTTGGTAATATCGTTTAGTTTCTTTATATCTGAAAATTTATATTGATTTTAGATAACAAAATCGCAATTTAAATCCTAATTTTTATTTTTTATTTATTTAAATAACAATATGTACTTAAAATTTAAAAACTGCAGCAAAAATGAATATTTTAAATTAATTATTTACATAGAAAAAGAAATTTAGTATTATAATTACATATTAATAATTTATGGTAATACACTGAGAGCGGCAAAGGGGCGTTCTCAATAACAGACAAGCAGACTATTTGTGAAAAAATTTTTTCTTCAAAACAAAATTAAGAACAAACTAGACATTAAATTGTATACCTTTTCAGAAGATCTCACTACCGACGATTGCTAATACACTTACTCTTTATTAAATTACATTAATATCACTCTAGATCTAGATCTTGCTGGCCACTCTAAACTTCCTCTAAAAACCTTGTTGTTGATCTGTTAGTGTTATAATTCCATTCATTTTGTTATTACTTTGGTTGTTAATTTTAGTGTTTTGTTTAATAACTTAATTCCTCTGTAACTTTTTGGATTAGTTTTAGTAGCCGTTTGATCAGATCTGGTCTTCCATACTTTAGGAGTTCGTTAGATGTTCTGTCTTCTCCTGGCGCTTTTCAGGTTTGCTGCCACTTTTGGAGTTGTTGCTTCATTATCATCACCTTTAGCAGATATTGATCGAAAGTAGTCTGTTGATGTTTCCTGTTAAATGTGTTTCGTTTTTATTAGTTCGTTTATCTCTGTTCATTGTCCTCTGATCATTCTCCATATTTGTTTCTGTGTTTCATAGAAGTCGTGTTTTATCTGTTTTGAAAAGCTCTGCCACTGTTCTCTTTTTATTTGTCTAATTACAGTATTCGTTCCATTCTGATTCGTTTATAGTGTGCATATGCCTGCTGTTTGTTGTGTTCTGTATTGAAAAAAAGCTTTTTTCTTCTCATTACATTTTGTCATCACTTCCTCTCTAAACCATGGGGTTTTTTAATATCTTAGTGTTTGTTACTTTCCTCTCTCTAAGTGATTCTGTTGCTGCGTTAATTATGTTATTTTTGAGTTTTTGTTAGCTTTACTCGATCTTAGTGTTTTCTAATATTTCATTACGTATTCCGTGGATTCCGTATTTAGTCCTTTGACTCTGATTTTTGTTTGCGTTGGCGCCGCTCTCTTCATCATCATCAGTGGCATTACAGCTCGTTATGAGCCAAAGCCTTCTTCAGAACAATCTTCCATTCGCCCCTGTCTCTGGCAACTGTTCTCCATGCTTTAACTCAGATGGATTTTAGATCATCCTCTATGTTATCTTGATACCTAAGTTTTGGTCTTCCTCTGGCTCGTCTTCCCACTGGTCCTCTTCGGACGCAAATTTTTCTGATCCTTGCATCTTCATCTCGCCTAATTACATGTCCTATCCATCGAAGGCGTGCTAATTTAATACATTTTACAACGTCAGGTTCCCCAAAACTTCTATATAACTCAAAGTTGTAGCGCCTACGCCACAAATCCTGTTCTTGGATTCCTCCATATATTTTCCTTAGAATTTTTCTCTCGAAACGTTTAAGCAATTCTTGGTCGTTCTGTGTAAGTGACCACGTTTCAGACCCGTATGTTAACACTGGCCTTATTAGTGTTTTATATATGGTAACTTTAATTCTTCTGGCTAGTTTTGGGGCCATATGTTTCCTCAAGCCATAATAGCACTTATTGGCAAGCACTATTCTTCTTTTAATTTCTTCGCTGACATTGTTGTCTTTGGTCAACAGCGAGCCCAGGTAGACGAAGGTGTCCACACCTTCCAGTTCCAGATCATCAATTAATAGTCTAGGTATCTGGTTGCCTGATCTAGTACAATACATATACTTGGTTTTCTGTGCGTTTATTTTTAATCCCATTCTAAGTGCAGACGCAGTTAGTGATCGAAATGCTTCGATCAGAGATTCTGTGGACCTAGCAATAATGTCCATGTGATCTGCATATCCAACCACTTGTACAGATTTATTAAAGATGGTGCCATTCGTGTTAATATGGCACTCTCGAATTACTTTTTCTAGTGCAAGGTTAAATAAGAGACACGACAGTCCATCTCCCTGTCTCAGTCCATTTTTACAATGGAAGGGTCTGGAAAGTCGTTTTAGATTCTAACTACACTCTCTACGTCTGTGAGTGTAAGTTTCGTTAATTGAACAAGATGAAGCGACATTTGAAATTCCACCATAGCCTGTAGAAGTTTTCGTCTGTTGACTGAGTCGTATGCGGCTTTAAAATCCACGAATATGTGGTGGGTGTCAACTCCGAACTCAAGCGTTTTCTCAAGAATCTACCTGACTGTGAACGTTTGATCCGTTGTTGATTTATTGGGTCGGAAACCGCACTGGTAGTTCCCAACTATTTGTTTAGCATAGGAGATCAATCTTCTGTACAATACGTTGAACAATACTTTATATGCCACGTTAAGTAGGGTGATGCCCCTATAATTATCACAAAACATCATATCTCCCTTTTTGTAAAGAGGGTGCATCATTCGTTGCCAGATTGTGGTTACTAATTTATAGATGAGTTTAAAAAGGGTGTCACCACCATTCTTAAAGAGTTCGGCAGGAAGATTGTCCAAACCGGGAGCTTTATTATTTTTCGGTTTTAAAATGGATTCTCTAATTTCTTCTTCTCTTAGGTGTGAAGTATTTCATGATGATTAAAAGTTAATGAATAAAAGCATATTCATTAACTTCTCTTCAAAAGAATATTCTTTCACTTCCTGCCAGGAAGACATCGTCGCCGTTTCGTAGATTACTAAAATATTCTCCATTTATTTTAATTCCTTTCCTTGCCATTTTAATTTCTTAACATATTCTCTAGGGCTTGAATAAACAACTTTGATGATATGACTTTGCTTTTTTTTCTGTTTGGTTCTGTTAGGTCCACTCGGTTTTGCATCTTAATTTGTGTTTTTACTTTCCAATTTTCTGGTTTGTTCACAGACCACTATGATTTGTGGGTATGTTGTCAATAAGTTTAGCAAGTATATCTGTACGAGTAGTCTATCCCATTGCTGTTTAGTGAGTATTTATATTTATATTGCCCAGTTTTACACTATTAAAAGCTTTCTTAAAGTATGCGAAAGCTAAATATATCGGCATATTATTAGTGCAAAATCTTTTTTCGTGTATGTTAATAGGAATTTTTGTTATAAGTTTATAAGTAGTATTGAGATGTTATAGGAGATCATTTTTTAACTCGCTTGTGTCGCCTTTTTTGTTGGTGTGGTCTATTGATAACAAGTATCTCTGACTATATAAATGAATTCCAATTTGTCTAAAACATTTGTCTTTATGACAACATTTAAAATATTGTAGAACTTTATGTTATAGGTTATGTTAAGATATATAATGTAAGCAACTGTTTCATGCCAACGGCCAAGTTGTTGGATCACTAAGTCTAAATAAAAAGATTGTTATTTTAGTTTGCTTTCTCTAGTTCTTTTTTCTTAATCGCTTTAATCTCGTAATTTGTTCATATTTGATTGCCTTCTCTTCCTTTAACAATTTTAGTTATTCTGTACACAAATTCTACATAAACGGTCCATCAATTCGTAAAGGCGTACATATGTGTATACATAATACATATGAGAGAAAAAATTAAAGAATTGCACCAAAAGTTCTAATTTTTTTAAGTATTTCGATATTTTATGAAAAAATTAGATAAATATATTTTATATTATTAATAGGTATAAGTAAAACATTTATATGTGCCTATGAAACATGTCCAACGTTTGGATAAAATATTTTCTGGATTAAACCTATTTCTGTAACTTCTGGCTTCTTGTACTAAAAAAAAAAGAAAAATATTAGTTTAGATGAAATATATTTATTAAACTTTTTACGTTTTCTTGATTTTGAATAGAATAAAACGATCCCAAATAGTAAAATTTTATCAAGAATAGATGAAAAACTCATGGCTTTTGGGTATTAAAGACATCAGGTATTCGGAACAGTATTTATACATCTTACCGCCTCCTATAATATAGGATAGCGTAAACCACAAACAATTCTTTTAACTTTTCAACGTGCGCAAACTGTGAGTCCGCACATAAATATTTTTTTATTTATTTTTTTCAAAGTCCACTTCTTCACCTCTTCACGGTATTTACATACGTCAGTTACTCCAATATTTTTTTACTCACAGATTTAAAACAGTAGGTGTCAGCGCTACCTAGACTTCAGTACCTTCCAAGCAGCGTGTGAGTGAATTTATAACATAGTTGTGTACAGTAACACGTGCTTAGTGACTAAGCATTTCCATAAGTCTTTTAGTGGTTGATGACTGTCCCCCACGCCACTAACCGTGTTCTTAAATTTGTCAAAGTAAGTTTTCGATTTTGGTCTACTAACTATACTAATTTTTTAGCACATATTGATAGTACTTACGAATTATATCATAATAATATTAAAGTGTTTTTTACTGGATTTTACTTTTTTTTAGAACAAAATAAAGAAAACGAAGAAGCAAAAATTTGAAAGAAGTAACGATCATGACCTTTGGTTGAAATAGTTCGAGGAGTTGAGTGATAACGAGAATGGATCTAATACTGACGATGAAAGCAATTTTGGAGAAGAAGACCACGTGACTGAAGATAATATGGCTTCCGAACAAGAAGCAGATGAAACTGACAGAAGTGATACTAGTGGAGATGAAAGTGAAGAAATTGACAATCGAGCGGAAGAGTATTACACGGGAAAAGATTGAACAAATTGGAGTAAAAGAGGCGCTGTAAGAAACGTACGAACTCGTGCACACAACATAATAAAATACACAAAACATAATTGACATCTGCAGTCTCTTTTCGATGAGATATTAAAAAACACAATAGTTCATTACACTAATATTTATATAGATAGAATCCGCAACAATTTTCAATGATATCGAAATGCACAATCTGCAGATTTAATGAAAATTCGAGCATTTATTGGTTTATTGTTAGTAAAAGGGCTGTGAGAGTTCTGCGTATTTTCCCATGTTAAATCCCACAAGAAATCGCTAAGGTCCATTCTGGTTATTTTTGGCTCCTTTTATGGTGGTATCGTGACGTGCAAGGTATCGTCGGAAAGGGGGGGAGGTAACGAATACGTTAAAGCAAAAAACAAAGATGGCGGCATTGCCAAAACGGCACTAAGCTGTTAACGTCTAAACGGCTTGACGTACAACAACGTGCAAGGTATCGATGGAAAGGGGAGGGCTCAACAAATACGTTAACACAAAAAACAAAGATGGCAGCATTGCCAAAAGGACACTAAGCTTGTAACGTCTAAACAGCTTAACGTCCAACAACATGCAAGGTATCGATGGAAAGGGGAGGTGGTAGCGAATATGTTAAAATAAAAATCAAACGCATAGTTATCTGACGAATAACGATGGAGATACGATATAGTGCCGTTTTGGCATTGTCTTTGCGTTTGATTTTCATTTTAACATATTCGCTACCGGCTCCCCTTTCCATCAATACCTTGCATGTTGTTGTACGTTAAGCTGTTTAGACGTTACAAGCTTAGTGTCCTTTTGGCAATGCCGCCATCTTTGTTTTTTGTGTTAACGTATTCGTTACCCCCTCCCTTTTTCATCAATACCTTGCACGTTGTTGTACGTTAAGCCGTTTAGACGTTACAAGCTTAGTGTCCTTTTGGCAATGCCGCCATCTTTGTTTTTTGTGTTAACGTATTTGTTGAGCCCTCCCCTTTCCATCGATACATTGCACGTTGTTGTACGTCAAGCCGTTTAGACGTTAACAGCTTAGTGCCGTTTTGACAATGCCGCCATCTTTGTTTTTTGCTTTAACGTATTCGTTACCTCCCTCCCTTTCCGACGATATCTTGCACGTCACGATCGGACGAGTCGTTTTACCCCCGCAATAAAATGAGCCAAAAATAACCAGAATGGACCTTAGCGATTTCTTATGGGATTTAACATAGGAAACATATAACATGGGAAAATACGCAGAACTCTCACAGCCCTTTTACTATTGTTTCTCAGGTTTTTTTGCAATCATCCAAGAAAAACTTACATACTTTCTGGGATAATTCAAAGGGAAATGGTCTGCTACTTATCTATGAGTGAATACAGATTTTGATTCTTGATGCGATGCTTACGGTTTAACAGTGTTATTGATAGACATAAGCAAAAAGCCATTGACAAATTGGCACAAATAAGAGATGTGCTGGAATGAATTTTAAATATTTTCAAGCGTACTTTTCACGAAGTGAGTACCTCACAGTCGACGAACAACTTCTAGCATTTAGAGGTAGATGCAGATTAAACAATACATACCGAATAAGCCGGCTTAATACGGCCTGAAAGTATTTGCTTTAACTGCCACTAAGATAGCTTACACTTTAAATTTGGAAGCCTATGTAGGTAGGCAGCAAGAATGTCCTTGACCAAGTAAGCAACTCGGGAGAATAAGTTGTGCTGCGTTTAGTTGAACTAGTACCTGGATCTAATCTAAATATCACAGGCGATAACTGGTTCACCAATATTCCTTTAGCAAAAAGGCTTTTTACAGAAAAAAAAACTAACATACGTAGGAACGACAAAAAAAAAACATACGGGAAATAACAAAGGAATTCCTTCCAATACCAAATAGAGTGGAGCATTCCTTCGTATTGGTCTTTAATTCGAAAAAGAACAAGGCTGTACTAGTTTTATTCACATTCTATTCCATTGTTGATATAGATGAGTCTACTGGAGATAAAAATAAACCTAAGGTCGTGACTTTTTATAATATGACCAAAGTTAGCGTCGACCTGGTTGACCAGCTTTCTCAGCCTAATAATGTTGTGCGCAACACTAGACGTTGGCCGTTGGTACTGTTCTACAATCTGGTAGACATTGTCGCAATAAATGCTCTGTGCATTTACAAATATCGCCATCATATGAACGGGAAGATATCACGTGTTAGATTCTTGCAAAACCTGAGTTGGGAGTTCATCAAACCTCAAATATAACGAAGGTCTCTAAATCCAAACATTTTAAGGCATCTAAGACAACATGCAAAACTGCTGTTTAGTATTGACGAAGACGAGCAGACACCCGAAGATACAACCGAATCTCGAGGAAGATGTTATGTATGTGGAAAGATTCGGGATAAAACCACCAGAAAATGCTGTTCCAAATGTGAAAAATAAAATTATGGTGACCATTTGAAAGAAATATGTATAAACTGCCATCAAAATAAGGTTATATATGTATTATCGTTTACTTGAAAATAAAGTTTTATTATAATAGTCCAGTTACTGTGGCATTTTCCCTTTAAATTTTTTATAACTGCACCGATTTATCTGAAATTTTTACAGTGGGTAGTAAATTACTTAAAAAACATAAGTTATATAGTGCCGATGTGTGCTTCTACCCCTGGGGTGGTTGGCACCCCATCTAGGGGGTTGAACTTTTTACACTCAAAATAACTTCGGGAGTTGATAGAGAATCAAATTTTAAACAAAAAATGTCATATAAATTTTTTTCGCTTAATCAATACTTTTTGAGTTATACGCACTTGAAAAAGTAAACTTTTCGCAAAAAAAAACATGTTTTCTAATGATTTTGTACGAATAACTCAAAAACAAAGCGTTTTATGGAAAAATCAATAATAAACAAAAATAAAGCTTATAAAAAAACAAAGAGATTGTTTTTTTACTAAGTTTTATAAGTACAATACTAAGCGATTTATAATTGTTTGAAGATGACTTTTTATTTTTGGGATACTATACTCGATGCATTTAACATCAAATATCGGAAAATGGACATCTTTTTTGATAAAAACTCATACAACACTTTTTAAAGAGCTAGAAAAAACCTTTAAAATGAGCTATGTTAAAAGCCATTTCGATTAAAACAAAGCGAAATACGAAGGAAAGAATTTGACTTACTTTAGCGTTAAAAAAAACGAGCAGTATAAGTACACACTACAAACACTATTTCGATCAGAATTGACATTAAACTTATATCTTCTAAAATTCATTTTTTTTAGTGTTATTTATAAGTTTTAAAAGTTTAGCCTAATTAAAATGCGTATTTTTTGAAAAAATCATGTTTAAATTAAAAAATCTTTTTTTTTTAATTATCTAAAAATTTAAATTTTTTCAAAATAAATCTAAAACTATAAGAGATACGTGAAAGATGGTTCTATACCAAAATATAGTTTTTTTCTTAACAAAAATTTTGATTTTTTTATTTTTGTTGTAGATCGAAAAATAATAGAAATATAGCCAATTGAAGTTTGAGATACAGCGGCTGACACACCTGTAATCACCACTTTGGCCCTTTACTATTTAAAAAGGAAGAATTTTAACATATTTTAATCTACTTAGTCTTGTAGCTTTTGAAATTACCTTCAAAATATTTTTTTAATGGACACTGTAGCTTAAAAATTAACGGAGTTATTCTAAAAAAATTTTGGAGCATGTTATTGATGGAGGTATGCTTTTATACAGAGTTAAATGGCCAACAAACTGCACCTATGAAAACGTTTTAAAAGAATACGTCAAATATTTAAAAAGAAATTTTGGCGATTACGTAAGTGTTGTTTTTGATGCTTATGACAAAGAAAATAATAAGGCAGCTGAAAGAAACCGCAGATCTTTAAAAATTGCCTCTAAAGAATATAAATTCACAAAAGAAATGCAAGTTAGTGTTGGCCGAGATAAGTTTTTATCAAATTATAAAAATAAAAGTCGGTTTATCTCTTTTCTTATGGAAGAATTGAAAGAACAATCTATTGAGTGTTATCAATTGTTGAAGTAGATACTCTAAATGAATCACCTCAGCAGACGGTTATAGTAGCTGAAGATGTTGACATATTGGTAATATTGACTGCTCAAGCAAGAATGGATAAAGAAATTTATTTTCTTAACTTAGGAAAGTTGTATGTAGCTTCAGTAGTTTATTCATCAAAAAGTTTTGCATCAGAATACCCAAATTGTGCAAAGCTAATACTTTTTGCTCATTGCTTTACTGGATGTGATGATACGTCAGCATTTTATAACAAAGGAAAAAAAAATTCATCGATCTCTTAGAAAATCGGTCTGATTTAAGAGAAAAAGCAGAAATATTTTATGATAGTGCTACAGATCTCGAAGACATTTTAGAAGCTGGGAGATACTGTACAATTTTGCTGTATGGCCTTGCCAAAGACACCCACATGAACAAAATGAATAAGGTCGAAGATTATTCATCATTACTTGAACAAATGCGATACGAAGCCTTTATTAAAGCCACAACTAAAAATAGTGCAGTTAAATTATCATCTCTTGTACCAACTGTAAGTGCTCTGGGTTCTGCTCTGAGCATATCAAAAGGGTTTATTTACAAACTCAGATATGGCTTGGAAACAAAGAGATTGATATAACGGATTGGGGATGGTTCAAGAGTGATGATATTTAACAACCAATAAAAATGAAAAGTTCACCTGCACCAGAAGAACTATTGAAAATGATTTTTTGCAATTGCAAAAAGGGTTGCGGCTCAGCGTGTGGCTGTCGTAGACTAGGTCTATTATTTTGCAATGCTACGTGTGGAACATGCTCTGGCGACAATTGTCAAAACTGTCCTGCAATAGACGAAGAGGTGGAGTTAAAACACGACGAAAATGACGTTTCAGACAATGAATAATTTGATATATTGTAAATAATTTTTATTTTTGTAAATATATTTTGTATACTTTTTAATGTAAAGTATTTTCATGCATAATTTTTTACAATAAAAACATCATGAGTATACTTAATTTTTTTATATAGACATTTACCAAAGGGGAATTTGTTTCGTGAGCATAGAGGTGGTTTTTAAGGGTTGAAAATAAGCAACCAATCAAAAAATGTTTTATTGATAAGAAAGAAATTTTTGAATATAAATGTACATTAAAAACTTTTGAAGTTGTTTAAAAAGATTTTTTTATATATTTTGATATAGGGGGTAGCTTTTAAGGGTTGAAGTGTTGCAATCAAATAAAATTATTTTATATAAGCAGAGAATTACATTGTAGATGATATAAATGCACTACAAAAGCGTTTGAACCTGTTAAACGATTTTTTACAATTATTTTTATTAAAAGGGGTGGTTTCTAAGATTATTTAAGGGTTGAGAATGTACACAATATCTATTATTATAATTGACAATATTTCAATTACCTAATTTAACACGATTTAAATCCATAAAATGCTTTAATATAAATTTTTTTCATTATTTTCAATAAGGGGTGATTTCACCCCTTAAAAATAAAAAGCTCACCTAGCGCATATACAACTTTTGAAGAGGGAGGTAAGATAAGCCTAATTCCAAATTTTGAGCAAAATCGATTCAGGTATAAAAAATTTAGAGGTATTGACCTCTTTTCCTCCACAGTGACTGGACTATAATAATTTTTTGGTTTTATCTTGATAAATACACCGTATTGATTAAATTTGCATAGAAACTAAGCTAAAACTAAAAAAAATGGCAAATAAAAATGGGTGACATTTTGTCCCCCACGCCACTAAATATGTCATTCTTAGTAACCACTAACGTATGATTAAATAACAATATTACTCGGATTCACTCCCTGCCTCTCGACGCGTTAGTGTTCTGAGCTGTTGGACGTGAATCCCTGTCCTGGCATTTGGTTTTCACCTCTGGCTGCGTTGAGTAGTTGAGTTACTGTGACCAAATGCCCATCTTGGTAGTTAGTATTCGCCTCTGGTTGCGTTGAGTAACTGAGTTACCGTTGCTAACTACCCATCTTCCTGTCTCTTGTTTTTCTTTTTCTTTTTGTTCTCCTGAAGAAGCTACATACAATTGTAGCGAAACGTCGAGATGAACCCACTTTTGGGTCAATCACAAATGACACGGTCCAAACCCGGAAGACGAATAAACTATAACAATATTACTTACCAAGACATCCACTATTTTTGGTTTCGTAGATCCAAAATTATCTACACTAACACAAGATCTTAGCTCTGATGGCGCAACCATTTCTGTTAAATTGTTTTCGCTATAACTTTGAAATTGTCTATTGAGTTTTATCTCATTACCAATGTCATTCTCATCTTCATTCTCTTCAGCTATAGACCTGCAGTTACTCTCAATATCGCTGTCGACGTTTTCCAAGATATCATTAAAGGTGGAAGATATAAACTTCTTTTGTTTTCTTCTGGACTTTGGAGCCGTTCTCTTGGGTACTGCACTTGCTTCAATTGTTACTTCTGGAATAGCTGCTTCTTCTTCTTCTTTGTTTTGTAAATAAGCCTCCCACGTACTTAGTGTATAAAGAGATACTTGAGAAGCCTTTCTTCTTCTTTCCTGTCTTATAAAATATTCTTTAGACTTCCGTTGTTCGTTTACATTTTCAATTGAAAAATAGTGTTTTATTTCTTCAGCGGAGAGTTTTTTGGTAGATATTAATGTGTTTATAGATTTTTCGTGATAGAGTATTTTTTTAACATCACTTTTTATATTTTGTAAGAGTTTTATTATTTCACAATAGTGGTACAATTTTACTTTTTCCAGGGGAAGTTTTACATCCACTGTTTCATTGGTTGTGATGAGATTTTGTGAGGAGTTTATGTTAGTTTCTATTTCGTTACCCAGTTTTTCTGCGCATTGGTAGAGATTATTGCAAAAATCATGGAATGTTGCTAACGACATATCTCAAACCTAAAAAATATATTTGTTAAAAAATTTCTTAAATAATATTAAAACAACTTAATCGAATGAAGGACAGGTATATGCAAATATTTACCAAAAAAAAACAAAAGTATAGTTATATAAATAAAGATCAAAAAAAGCAAAAATATAACACATATATTGGAAAGAAAATGTTTGACACATACTACGAATTATTGCTCAAATTCATAAAAAAGAATTAGTGTTCTAAAAACTTTTAAGGAAATTATTAAACGTATCTCCCAGAGCACTCCTATAAAGTGCACACTATAAGGCACTCCCAGAAATAATAGAGTTCTACAATATGACAAAGAAAGGGCTAGATATGCTTGATGAACTATCCGCAAATTATAATTATAATGGTTTAACTGCACACATCCGTGTGCAGTTGAACCATTGTACAGTTAACAACAGCTATATGTAACATTATCGAAATTTCGAAATTACTAAATAACTCACGAAGCAACAGTTTCATAATTTGTAAAAGTATGCCAGAAGTGTAAGTGCAATATCTACCCTCTGAATAAGTATTTTTAAATAATTTTAATAAAAAAAAAAATTTTTATTAAAAATCCTTTATAAAAGATATATAATTTTAAAAACCCAATCGGGCTATATCACAAAACGTTTGCGCAATCCATATTCCATCATCAGTGCACCTTAAAAGTATATAACCATTTAATAAAAAAGAATGTATAATTTAAATTTTGACCAAGGTTAATACAAAATTTGGTTAATACTTACTAGGTGGGTATACATGTATTGAGCCACTAAATATGTGGGTAAAAACCCGTTAAAAATTGTTTTTTTAGATTGAGTTTACAATATATGGTGGTAAATATTATGATGTAAAAGTTGCCAGTGGATTTGGTAACATGGCGACATATGACTTCACGTGAAGTTGCTGGTCCTGAGACGATGTGTCTACGAAAACTTGATGAAAGCAACTGATTGAACTGACAATCTTGACAAGTTAGGACGGAAGTCCGAACAAAGCAGTCAGTGTAACTTTATGTGTTAGTCTAATTAAGACAGAAGCCAACGCTATTTAAAAATTGAAAAAAGTTAAAACTAACATAATGTAACAGTAGCAACCATCAGTGTTGTTGTTTTAAGATGTTAATTTGTCCTGAATTTATTTTTAAGAACATGATTAATATATGTGGTGAGAAAATTATGTGGGTATTGTTAGGCAACCAACTACACATATGTCTTAAAGTGGTGTAAATTAGAGATTCTAATATAAGGCCCCTTATGTTTTTCAACATTTGGTACCTGGAAAATGGAAACCAGGCATATGTGGGAATTTGGATTCTTGAAAATTTATTGTTAATGGGTGAAATATGAATTAATATATTTTATATTTGAAGGTGTTGTTGAGTGGATAAAATAAAAGCTTATGATTTAATGTTCATGTAATATTTAACTTATAACTTAAGCATAGAATGCCCTGTATGTTAAAAAGCAACATTTGGTACCTGGTAAATGTAAAACTTTTTAAGTTACAAGTTCATGAACATAAATAACCGATTAGGTGTTCACGGAAGAAGTTGGTTAGTTGTTTTGTGTGTGTTGACAAATATATGAGATGAATAAAAATTGATGGTTGGGACGTGGTTTTGTAATATGATGATCGTACAGTACTCAACTTATAACTTGAGAAGAAAAGGCCCTATCTGTTATAAAGCAACACTAGGTACATGAGAAATATAAAAGGATAAGTTATAAGTTCATGAGCTTAATAGACTATTGGTATATCTTGACAAGAACTGTAAAAATGAAATGTTTGTGGGTGGCTCTGTTAAATTTAAGTAAAAAAGAAAGTTGTGATGTTTTTAAAAATTGTGAGAAGAGAAAAGACAAGGAATTAAATTCCTTGTGTATTTTTAAATCTTAACTTAACCGAAGGTTATCTAATCACTACATAAAAATAAATTTACAGCTGATTAAAAACGAAATAAATAAAACATTTGACAGTCGTAATCAATGTTTTCATGGGAGAGAACCAACTACACAAAAGGATTAAAATTTAATATTTCAATAAAACTTCCTTACACCAAAAATGTTCCCGACCGGGAATAGACCCGGATTAAATCTCAAATAGCAGACTGATCCAGTCAACCAATAACCATATCTGTGGTACTGTGGTGGTGGTACTGTGACATATCTACCGATATTGAGTTTGACTACTACAACAGTCAAACTCAATATCGGTAGATATGTCACAGTACCACCAAAATTAATTACAACCCTTTCCTAACACTTCTGGTAATTAATTTACCCTTCAGCGAGAACTAGCTCCACCGGTTCAAGTTAATACAAATGCAGCACCCTTATATACTCATTTAAATCAAATACAATACCCAGCATACAGTCGAAAACCCAAATTTCTCCCATACAAATGAATATGAAACTCCCTCGTGACAAAAAAAAAATACCAATAAAAAGAAAAAATTACAAATAAATAGACCTACTAAGCAAAATATACAAACCTCAACAAACAACAGATTTTAAGTACTAGAAGAATAAGAGACCGACAGAAACCAAACTGTTAACAATATTCTTCTTGGTGTGCCGTGCTTGTATTCAAGCGTTGGCTATCGTCAGATTGACAAACTGATGAAATGATTCTCGGGGCAGCTAGATGAAACAGTTCCTCGACCGTTCGACCTGTCCATTGTCTAATGTTACGCAGCCAGGACAGTTGTTTTCTTCTGACCCAACGTTTTCCTTCGATTTTGCCCTGAATGATTAACCGGAGTAAGCGATATTTAGGTCCTCTCATTATATGACCGAAGTATTGGATCTTTCCCATTTTGATGATGTTGATCAATTCTCTCTCTTTGTGCACGGTCTCTAGCACGCGTTCGTTAGATATGTGTGAGTGATATATGTTTGTTGTCCAGGTTTCACATCCATAGAACAAAGTGGACCAGACGTAGCACTTCAATACTCTTAGACGTGTGGTCAACGACAGACTTCTACTGCATAATACAGAACGCCAGTTAATAAAGTGCCAACAATATACTGATGACCAAACATCAACTATGTGTATATATATATAATTTAAAATGTTATTTAATCAGTTGCTTAATCAGAACAATATGATTCTCGACATACTGATAACAGTTATAAGCAATATTACAAATAAATGGCTAAACAAATAAGAATAGGGGCCTGGAACGTCAACGGCCTAAAATCATGTCCAAACAAATCAATAATGTCCAAGGTATTACGTTATTTTAAAAAGTTAACAAAATAGATGTATTTATGTAACATATTTTACCCAGCATCCCTAAGGAACAGCGCATGCAGGATCAGCAATCATTGTCAGATCATCTGTTAAACACAACATTTTATAAAGTTGTTTCACACCTAAAATTTAGAGCACTTCAATCAGATTAGAAACGTTCTCGTGGCCATTGATTGTCGCAGCTATTTGTTCACCTCCTAGACATAATGTCCTAGTTGAAGAATACAACAGCTTCTTTTGAACCCTTTGCTCGCACCTCCTGGTTGCAGGTGATTGGAATGATAAAATACTCTATGGGGATTACGACTAACTACAACGAAAGGTAAAACCTACATCGATTATAACAGAAAAAATTCTTATCCACAGGACAACCAACATACTGGCCAGCAGATAATAACAAAATTCCGGATTTTCAAGATTTTGCGCATAATTTCTAATACGCATTCAAATATAAAGCCTAGTTTTGACCTAAGATCAGACCATAGCACCATAATAATGACATTAAGCACAACTATAATATACAATCAATAGTCATTAAGACTATCTAACAAAAAAACAAACTGGGAACAATTTGAAAATATCATTTACCAGAATATAATGTTAGATCACCGAAAAAATATTTGATAGGCTGAAATTTTAAGTTCAAAAGCTAATTGCTGTAATACAAACGTAGCTTTTAAATCTACTCCTATAAGTAAAACCGCTAATCCTGAAGACAACAATGTGTCATTACCTATCAAGGAAATTCTGACCGAAAAAAGGGAGTGCGTGCAAAATGGCAAAAGTCCCGAAATCCACTCAATAAGACACAGCTAAATAGACTAACATACCAGCTAACGTCAGCGCCAAATCAAGCTCTTAATGACATCTTCAATTTCTATAACAATCTCTCTCTAGATAACTACTCTATATGGAGAGCAACTAAAAATTCAAGAAATCGACACTACCAAGTCCTCCAATAAGAAAACGTGTTAGAAGTTATGCGCAGGCTAACAATAAATAAGCCAATGTATTTGCAGAATATTTAGAAAATACATTTATAATTTCAAATTTAGTCCAAATTTAGGTGAAAATATAAATAATGATGTAGTTATCGAATATCTACATGCACCCTGCCAACTATCATCTCCAATAAAAGTATTCCCCCATTGGAGGTTTGTAGAATAATAATGAGGACCGAAGCGAATAAGGAAAGCAGTTAAGAAGACTAGTACGTTTTTCGAAAGAACAAAACTTCTGGAATAAACTACACCCAACAAAATAGTCTTCTTAAGTGCATTTGTCTTTAAAAAGCATCTTGATTTTGGTCGATAGGATATTTGGATCAAAAGATATCGAATTTTTTGCGTTTTTACCACCCTACGAGAGGGGGATTTTAGAGGGAAGCCCGTAGCGGTGTTTAGGGAGTAAAAGTCGTAAACTTTTTTGCGTCATTTTGGAGTCCCATAGAAGTATATTTGGAAATAAAAGAAAATGTAAATCCAAAGAAAGCTCCTGTATTTAATCTAGCAACTTCCAAGGAAAGCTATAATAAAATTAACACATCTTATAAATGCTTCCTTTAGGCTGAGGTACGTAACAAAAATATGGAAGGTGGCAGAAATTAAAATGACACTAAAACCAGGAAAACCTCCACAAAAAGCTTCTTTATATAGGCTTCTTCAATTATACGAAAAATTACTCTTGAAGAGACTAAAACCGATTATAGAGGAAAAAAAACTTATTCCTAATCATCAGTTTGAGTTTAGAGCAAGCCACTTAACGATATATCAGGTGCATAGAATAACATATATAGTCGAAAAAGATCTAGAAGAAGAAAAATCTGTTCCGAAATGTTCCTCGATGTAGCGCAGGCTTTTGGCAAAGTGTGGCATGACGGATTGTATCATAAAATGAGATGCTGTTTACCAAAACAATATTCTGACCTAATAGAATCATATATATCCAACAGATACTTTCGAGTTAAATATGAGGAAGCATATTCAGAATTAAGAGAAGTTAAAGCTGGAATTCCACAAGGAAGTATCCTGGGACCAGTGCTATACCTGCTCCATACCAGCGATATTTTATCATTAGAACCTAATACAATTGCGATATTTGCAGACATGCATTCTAGCAGTCGGACAAAAGACGAGGATGCGGCAACCATGGTACAGAACTCTGTTGAACAAATTAACATCTGGACCAGGCGATGGCGTATCAAATTAAATGAAACAAAGTCTGTTCATGTCAATTTTGCTAACAAAAGAGAACAACATATCCCAGTTAGTATAAATATAAACCAAATACCTTATTCAAATACGGCAAAATATTTGGGTATTACATTAGATTTCAAGCTACGTTGGAAAGCACATATTAAGAAGAAAAAAGAGGAATTCAAAATTAAGTTTAGAAAGATGTACAAGTTGATGGCAAAAAATCCACTCTGTCTACTTATAACAAATTGTTATTTTACTGTACAAAAGAAAGTAACATTCAAATTATACAACGATATCAGAATAAATTATTAAGGAACATCGTTAACGCTCCATGGTACTTCAGAAACTGTGATCTTCATCGAGACCTCCAGATGGATACGGTTATCCAGACAATAAATAAGTTTGCCGAGAGTCATGAACAAAGGCTCTCCAGGCACGTGAACATCTAGGCCATCAAACTTCTAGACAACATCAACCAGATAAGAAGACTTAAGAGAACGAAGCCGTTTGAGTTAGTGCTATAAGTGAGTGAAAGTGAAAAAGCAGAGCAAAGTGCGGCTAAAGTGTACACAATTTATTGAATTTTTTTATTTATTTTTATACTTGTTTTTAAAGAAAGTTTTTAAATAGAACAACAAAATTATGTTGACAACAAAACAGACAACTGCTCTATTGATATGAACTGCATTCCTCACTTAACAATAATATGTCTAAGTTGTTTTGATTTTAATTGTTTGTAAAAATTTTGATCCACCGTTTATACTTTAATAATTTTTCATTTAATTATTATAACAATTTTTAATTGTAAACGTTATAAATCGATCTTATAAAGTTATTTTTTATGCAGTTATTTACTATGAATGTTGCTGAAGTGCTGAATGTGGGAGCTTTACCTCATTTGACGAAGTTAGATAGGAAATTTACTGATTTGCGAGAAAGAATTCATTGCGACATCACGTATTGTTGCTGAAGCAGCAGCCTTCGAGATTTATTGCTTCTAGTAAACGAAGAAATGATTTTAAGTATAAAATTATAAATAAACTTAAAACTTTTAAAATGAATAATAGTTCTTATGCTAATGATCATAATGTACAACTGATTTAAAAACCTTGTTATTTATGGAATGAAAATATAAGAACCGTACGAGATAGCTTAAAAAACGTTTTAATAAAACTTTTTTTTTTATTTGTTATCAACCAAATGTAATTTAGAAGGTTTTAAATAAATCGTTGTTTCATAACCTTTTAAAAAACAAAAATAAAAACTTCTAGTTAAGAAAGAAGTTTTAAAAAAAAATAAAAAATATTGATTTTTGGCGATTTTTGCTATAAAATTAATGTTTAAACAATGACGCCGTTATTTAAACTCATACTCTTGACACAAATTCATATTTTCATACCAAAACTTTTTTGGTACAAAACTACAATTCTTTTAAAAATTCGTTCTTAAACGTGCTTTTAATTATATTTTTTGTTTATTGGACCATATACCACTTAATACATATAAATAACTATTTAGATTTATAAATTTATCAGGTATTCTCGTATATTTCTCTTAAAAATGAAACAATCTACATAGAAATATTTGGAATTCTTATTAAAATATTTTGCTTAATTACCTAACAGCAGAAATTTGTGAATTCTTTCGTCTTATTTAATATTATTTCGAAACAAAAGTGAAAGAAGTAATAATAATGTATTAAATATCTTACACAATCTTGTGAAGAATTTACAAGAGTGAAATAATACAAATCGACCCTCCCAACGAAAACTGTCGTAACTCAAGATCGCTCATTCCGAGATAATTGCGTTTAAAAATAATTGTGAAAAGTGACGTTCTGTAATTTTTTAATTATCACTACTACGGTTTTCATTTTTTCACTCAGTAATTATTTGTGCAATCAGAATTATTGCAAAGGAATATAAATTTCATAAGGTTATTCGATTTTGGATTTTGAATGAGTTACTACAGTCTTCGTCGACAAAAATATCAGTTATAAAAACATACTACAATAATAAAACAAATAAAATTAACAAATATTTTATTTTTAGCAACTTGTTTATAATGGCATTATAACACTAATTATAATAATAATTAACGACTAATTGCTCAGTACAATACACTGCTATTGTTCAGATTTGGAACCAGTTTCTTGATTTTTAGCGCACTCTGGTAGAATGTCTTCACTAGCAGGCCGCAGGGAGTTTAAAAACCCATGGTACATTGCTGGTATTAAATTGGCTTTACATAAACTTAATAGACCATTTAATTTTTAACTGTCAATTGGTAAAATAAATTGGCATAAACGTGGTAGTTTATATTCTTGGAGTTTACGCAATTTTGATGTTGCGATGTCGAGTCCTTTCTAATTTTCTGCAAAACTGTAGGTAAAATAAACTTTATAAGGATTCTTCGGTTCGAAGTGAATTTCCCTAATTGTGCTTATCTTTACCACCTCCGCAGTGTTAGTTCTCTTCCAGTTCTGTTTCTGAACCATTGGTTTAAAACTAAAAAAGTCTTTTTGAGACATTTCTTTCACTCTATACTGCGGAGAAGTAACTTTTGCCATATTTATGAGGCTAATCCACTGGTCAGGAGTATAAATATTCAAATGTCGTTTCTTTGCAACTTCTATCATAACGTGCATGCTGTCATTTTCGTTCTGGGTATGACCAATCTCAAGAAAACAGTGTGTTATTTCCAGAGCCGAAGTCACCGATGCATGAGCAAACATCGAAAAAATAAAACGATTGCGGTTTTGCCCTCCGCAATTGTTGGGGTATAACACGACTTTTCGAATGCCATCTTGTTTTGCACCTTTTAAAAAATGCCATAAACAGCTTGCAATTTTATTCGGCCCCCTTTTTGATATTTGTTTATGCCATACGTAGCAATATCTTTGATTATTGCCCAAGTCATAAATAGTAAAATTATAAGTTGCAAGCTTACTCTTATAATAAAAGTTACTTACCTCTGACTTGGGCGTTACTAATACTTTCTGCAAATCGAAGCATATCGTTAAAAACGATTTATCACTTTTTGACAATTCCTTATTAGGATCTTTCAGATTTCTTTGTTTAAAACATGGCTAGTGTAATTGTCTTACATTGATTAAGTTCTTTTCCCTGGATCTGTATTGTTATACGCACTGCATACTGAACACTGATCTTTCTTAGGCTTGAATGGCTCAACAATGCAATGTTGAATTGTGAGTTTAAAGTATCCCTGTATTGTCTAATTATAGCGAGGGCATCCCATTTTTTGAGTTTGGCATATTCCACGTACATTCGGTGCATTACAGATATGTTTAAGTCCTCTTCTAAGTACATACGTTTTGAGTTTTTCCTTGTATAATGAGAAGGTACAAGTGGAAATAATTTTATGTGTTCTACAATGTTATCTTTTACACTATCCGGGATCTTGTGCGGTCTAGTATTATGTTTTCCTCTCTTATCTGGTTCTATGGTACCAGCTTCACTAATTTTTTTCAATGCAGTGCTAACAAAAGTTTCAGAAATCGCAAGCGTATTTAAGAACATTGTTTTGCAAATTTGTTTCTCGGTATTACCAATATTAAATTTATATTTGCGCGAAAAGTTTCTCCTAGAATTGTTTACAGTGATTTGCATTTTACCTTGTTGTGTCACGCACTTTGCAAGAAAATCCCACTGCCTGGTATGATCTCCAAGTTTTCAAAATTCGTCAAAAATTACTTGTCTTGTTTCAAAATTTAATATGCTATTACATTTATATCTGCAAATATCCTTACAAGGAACCTTCATCTTTTTTGCAGGTATAAACTTATCTTTGCGGTTTTTATGTTACAGACCGCTATTAAGTTCTCTTTTGACTTTTTTGTCAATCCATTTGTTCTCATTTCTAACTCGTTTTCTTCCTATCTTAACTTTTTCTGTTACTTTTCGCTTTCTTTTTGATGATAGTCTGTCCAATGACACATTACTTCTCTTGTTATCACATAGATTCAAATTTTTGTTTTCGGCTTCTGATCCTTAGGGAACATAGTTTGGATCATCATCGGAATAATTAGAAGGAAATATGTTGGTATCAATGCCAACGGTATGATTGTCGTCGTTACTTTCATTTTCGTTATCTAAAACAAAAAAAAAATAAAGAAATGTAAATAAAAAATAAAAGAAAGGTTTAAATGATTAAATACCTAGATTGTTCCTTAATCCAGAGGAAACATATTTCGGATCATCATCGGAATAATCAGAAGGAAATATATATTGGTATCAACGCCAACGGTATGATTGTCGTCGTTACTTTTATTTTCGTTGTCTAAAACAAAAAAAATAAAAAAATTTAAATGAAAAAAAAAAGAAACGTTTAAATGATTAAATACGTAGATTGCTCCTTTGAAATTAACTTTTTTACTGTTAATGCTATGTAGAACATTCAGATTTTAAACAGATATTCAAATAAATGTAATGACAGCAACTTACCTGATGCTATTTGTGTATTATTATTAACAAGTAATCCCAAAATTCGTTTAGTTCTCTGCGACATTATGATAAATTATTATAACAATAAACAAGATTTTCTTGTTTTCTTGGAGATAGTAGCTGCAAAAATATGTGAAGCTATGCCATCTAATTTCCAGAGTTCATCACTATTTAAATGTTTCACTCTCTTTACCCCAGCAAGGAACAAAAGTCCAATAAATGTGCATTTCCACGTAGTCAACAGCAGGACAATCCCTAGGGCGAGTACAAAACACTCTCATCATATCCAGTTTTTGATTTGTATATTTTACAATATTGTAGCGTTTTTAAATAAAACGAGCGGTTCAAATTTATATAAATATATTTATTTAAAAGTTTACAGCACGAAAATATCTTAGCAACTAAACTTAACTTATAGAAGCTTTGTTATATATAAAAGTAATTATGTACTAGAACATTCTGGACTATCCCACCTCTAATTCGCCTATTTGACGGGTCAATCTCTCTCGCGCTCGAGACATCTACGGAAATTTCTCAGCGCTTTCGAGATGCAACCGTTACATGGGCCACACCGAATGCATGTTCGTAACAATATTATTGATCATAGCATCCGAGAAAACAATTTCCAGCATTCTAATATGATTTTGGCGCCTCTTGCTTTTGCTTTTACCCCAGGTAAGTTCGTAACAATATAAGCTTTGGTCTTACCTTTGGGAGTGTGTTACTTATGTTTCAACCATGGTGTTTTATCTTTGCCATAAATTCTTGGATAACCATCACCTTGGCCGCTGTCTTCCATGGCATCTTCAGGATCACTGGGTAGATGTTGTGTGGACAGCTCAGAATCTGTATTGTAGATACTGTGTTCAGAACGAACATTACTTAAGTCCTTATCAGAATCCAGTGGTTCCACATCGCTGTCTATCTATTCATACCATTTTAGTAACTGGTTTTCCATTTTCTTGTCCATATTTACCTGCAATAAACCAAAATAGCGCTTATAATAACGGATATTCAACAATCTATAGGTATTTCACTAAAAATCTTACCTTTTATGATAATATTATACCTTTTCTTAAGTGATCTCTCTAAAAATCAACACACGACAACACTCGCGTAGTTAGATTTTTTCTAACGCTCCGACAAACACGATCGCTTGCGTGTTAGATTTGAACTAAGAACAACTGCTATTGTCGGCTATAAGATAATAGGTACTCCCACTTTCCCACCATTATTTCACATAGTCTTATACGAGTCTTCATAGGAGTATTCCTGATTGCAGAACCCAAAAGAAGCAATATTAAATTTAATATAATAATAAAATGCTTAACTTGTGAATTAAAATTATCGACAATTCATTAGTCACTTGTGAAATAATGTTTCATTAGTTTTAAGTTTTTAACCCATAGAAACCATTCATTTATGCAAAAAAAATACTTAAACAGCCTATTTATAGTTTTAAATGTTTTAATTTTCCATTTAGATAACTAAAAATTCATTCCTTGCTTATGGAACGATATTTCTTTAGCGTAAACTCTTCAACCTTTGTTCAATATTTGTACAAATTAAAATTCAAAACTTATGCACGTAATGTAATAAGAATTTGTTCCTCGCTTACGAAACATTATTTCTTTGGTTGCAACTTTTTTAACTCTCAGAAACTACCGCCTATACTAATAACAGTACAAAGTATTATTTGTTGGTGCCGAAATATTTCTATAAAACTAATACGCGTAGTTTAGCTATATGAGAGCTCCAAAATACATATATTTTTCAAGCTCCAGAATTATCTCTCAAAAATATCATTGGTTTTTTTTAATAAGTCAATTTATTTTCAAGCTTTGATATATGCATATACAGATATTTAAAAGGTAATTTTAAGGGCTACAAAGCTAGGTTCATTAGAAACCCAAACTGTCCTTCAATTTTCTAAAATTACGGTTTAAAGCACTCGAAACAGGGGGTTTCCACACCAAGACATACAATTCGGCGATATCTCCATTGTTCTGCACGGTACAGTAGTTTATAAAAAATATTTAATCAAAAAAAAAGCTACATTTTTGTATTTTATCATCTTTTAAATGTATTATAATTTTTTAGTTTTAATTATAATTTTTGAGTTATTTAAAAAAAAAGAACAATTTTTTAGAAATTATCAAAGCATCATCATCATCATCAGTGGCGCTGCAACTCTTCGTGAGTCTTTGCCGCGTTTACTATTGCCTTCCATGTTTGTCGGTCCTGTGCCAGTAATTCCCATTGTCGCAATCCCATTTTCTCTAGATCTTCTATAATTATCAAAATAGTTTATAATAATTTAATATAACTTTTTTCAAAAATAATGCATGTTAAATTAGTTAAAACTGCTGGATCCATTGAAGAATACTAAATTTAAATGTATACTAAAAGGATAACCATTACTTTTAATTCTGATGGATATTATGTTAATTATACTGCCTTTTTTTCATATATTGAAGAGTTCATCTTTCATGAGCTGTAACTTACTCAGTTTATAGACAAATAACTTTTTATAGTATTCATTTTAAAGTTTTTTTTTTATAAAAACTTTTGTATCGTTACCCCCGAAAAATCAACCAATAAAACGTTGAATACGTTGATCCAAATATTCGCAAAAAAATGTCTCTTTTCACCGACAATATCTCACTTTGTATTATATAAAGTTATATTATATATAAAGTAAGTCTATTGACGTTTCAATTTCCACTTCGGAAATCGTTCTCAAAATACAAACATTAGTAAATTAAACAAAATTTTTTTTTGTTACTTTGTGCATGTAATTCGTCTTTACAAAGACAAACATATGCCATGATGACAGTAAAACTCTCCTGTTAGTGATTCCATAGTAAATTATAAGATTATGGAAAAACCAGGAAAAAAACCTAGCAATAATACTAGCCCGTCATGGTACGTACCTGAGTCGTGCATTTAGTTTACTTTCAATAAACATTAAATTTTGATTTTATACATATGTTTGTTATTAAAAAAAAACATAAATGATGTATGCTCCATATATTAATGACTTACTAATACTGATATCTTCTTTTTAATAACTTTCTCTTTTGGATTAATATGGGTAACCAGATCCTACTATATTCTGCCGAGTAATTTGCGACACAATTGGTCTCATTTAGCATAATTAGAGCCGCTTCTTTGATTTATCTCTTTTTACTATCCGTTTCTTTTAGGATTATATTTGAATCATTCCATTCAACCCTATGTTTATTATCCCATGCATGTTTACAGTCTATCAAATTCTCTATTTTTAATATAAGATTGATGTTCACTAATTCTAACATTTAATGGCCTTGATGTTTCGCCTAAATAAAACTGATCGCATTCGCAAGGATCATATTTTATAAATGCAATTCTTTGTTCTTTCTTGTTAATTGTTAGGTTTGGTTTTAGACAAAATAGATCTCAATGTGTTTGTTGTTTTGAATGTTGTTGAAATGTTGAACTTATTTCCTATCCTTTTAAGTTTTTCTGATAATCCTTTTATGTATGGTATTGTTATTTTCCTCGTATTATTCCTTGTGTATGCTGTAGGATCTCGTTTTAAGTTGTTTTGTTCTATTCGGTCGATTGTTGAAAATTCCTTATTTATAAATGATAAAGGATAATCATTTTTCAATAAAATATATGTTAACAAATGTTTTTCCTCCAAGAACGAATTTTCGTTAGAACAAGTAATTTTGGCTCTATCGTATAAGGATTTAATGATTTCCTTTTTAATATATATGTATTGCAATTTGATTTGAAATTTAAATATCTGTTGGTGTGTGTTGATTTTCTATACACCTGAGTCTCATATCCAGTATTGTTCTTAGAGATTTAAACATCCAGAAAAGGTAGTACGTTATTCTATATGGGAAAAAATTCCATTTTTTTCTATAAGCTCCATTCGCATTACTTTTCATCTCATTACTTTTCAGCTCCATTCATTATTTCGCATACTTTTTGATCAAAGGTTAATTTTTTGAGTTATTCATGAGAAACCAATAAAAAGCGTGACTTTTTTTTAATGGAAATTCGTTGTTGTCAACCATAAATAGCTCAAACAATATTGACTTTATGAAAAAACTGTATAGGACAAAAGTTCCTTATAATTTAAGCTTCTACCGGTTTTTGTGATTATTTTAAGCAAAAGAATTTCCAACCCCGGGAAAGAATGGCAACCACCCCTGGAGCAAAAGTACATATCGGCGTTATATATCTTTTGTTCTTTGAGTACTTTCAGCGGCGGCCGGCCAGGTGAAGTAGGTGAAGGTGAGGTTGACCAAAAAAATATAATTAAATTGAGACAAATAAATAAAAAATGATAGCAACATTATTATATCTGAATTCTGAAATCAATTATTTATTCTCTTTTAATTAATCTAAAAATTAAAAAAGGCAACTATCTTTAGTAGCGGTACGTACTTGACGGTCAAGTCCTGACCTGTGTCACTAGCCGTGTAGGATTCAGGAATAGGTGAGTGAATATCATTTTTGAAATGCGAAATTCATCTGCATAAGCGTTCACGGTTGCCATGGCAACGTGACGTCAGCCTATCCTTAGTGATAGCTGAGAAAACTGGTAAGTGCAGTTCCGTCTAAAAATATATGATCCGTGTTCACCCACTGTTGGATGTGTATTTGGTATTCCTATTTTTCGGAAATTTCTCTTAGCGACAATATTTTGAAATTTAGTCGTATATAGATATTTTTTATATAGTATAGTGTATGGTATAGTATTTATTAGTTTAGTTTAGTCACAGTATTAATTCTATTTGTTTAGTGCACTTTATTAATACATTTCTCTGTGGTTTGTTTCGGATTTCGGATATAAAGTGTTCTCATGGATTTCGTTTGGACAAAAATAATTTTAGACAGACATAAATCCAATTAATGACTTCTTCTTGTTCTTTCTATGCCGTCTCCATTAACGGAGGTTAGCGACCACATTTCTAAAAGTTCCTCTGTCTTTTGCAACGTGAAATAATTAGTCTACAGTCATGTTTGTCCAGTCCCGAATATTTCGCAGCCATGATTTCCACTTTCTACCTGTTCCCTTTTTGCTATCGACTCTACCCTGGATGATAACCTGCAGAAGACTATATTAAATGGTGGCCAAATTAATGACTTGGTGTGTAATATATTAGAGACTCCGTTTAGGCATTGAAAAAATAAAGATAAAAGGGATGTTCTTTTACATGGTCGACCAACCAGTATTTTAAACATCTGCGTCTGATCCAGAGTGGTCGGCTGCAATCAGCATCTGACTTAGAGTGGGCGGCTGAATCGAAACTCGCCAACCCGTCTTAGCAGGCGTGGTGTTTTAATCGCCAAAAAACCGTCAATGAAATGTCAAGGTTCAGAACTAAAATACCCCAGGTAAGCAGAACGAATCGTATCTAGTATAAGTTCCCTAAAAAACTATTTTCAAGTTATTAGGCCCTAAACCTTACAAATTTTTTTAACGAATTTTTAATGAGATTTGGGCGCGAAGTAGATACCAAAACTTCTTTTGGTTCCGGCAAGCTTTCCTCATCTTCACCACTTTTTTAGGCCACGAGTCGCCGCTGAGTACTTTAGGATCAACTTATTAAACTTCAAGTGAATCGGTTCAGTGCGGCAAAATTTAGAGACGAATACGTCGAGTGACTGGAGTATATTATGGACTATGAAAATACTTAATACATTTGTCTTGAAAAATGCAAAAAAGACTGAATAAGATACTGATAGTCACAGTTCTCACATATGGATCAGAGGCAACACCCTAGCAAAATCCGACGAATCCTCTCTGTCGAGTTTTGAAAGAAAGTTACTATGCAAAACACTTGGAGTGATGTGTAAAAAAAATAAATAGCGGCGCGCACATAACGTTGAACTATAATATAGATACAAGCATAAGTGTGCTCAAAAGTACATTCAAATGAAAGCGTCTACAGTTAACAGCCCAACTAATGCGAGGTGGCAAGGAGAAAGCTAAATAGACCAAAATTAAGGCGGATATACGGTGCTCCCAAACGGAAAACCTTTCCAGGAATTTCGCAAGACGGTTGAGAAGGTCTGGGCGTTCTAAGGACTAAGCACCATGGTGATAATATTGACTAATAAAATCATACAACAAAACCAGCTCATACATTACAGTATTTCTGAATTATTTATAAAATATAATTTAAAAAAATATATTGATTGTGTTTTCTGTCATTTTGAGTAGTTCTAATTATCAATTTAAAACAGCACGTATAGTGTTGTATTTTAAAAAATATTTTTTTATTTCAATAATACTTGATTTGGTGGATTAGTGTTACTTGTTTGGAATATAATGAAGGGTGTGAAATTATTATCAGTTTCTTACGAATTAATCGGACGGTAATTATTTTTTGTATAGCAGTGGCTTTTAAGGTAAATATATTTGAAGTAGAAAAAAATTAGAAAGTGATGTTAGTAAATCTACGGTACTTACTAGAAAACTATTACAATCACTATTAAATGTTACCTATATTTTGATAAAACTGTTCAAACTTAATGAATAATTTGCTAACATTGATGACTTAGACAAACAACTAAACCCATTCTAAATTTTTGTTGATGCTTAAATTTTATCTTAGTAGTTATCTTTCCTTATCGCAAAAGATACTACAGTTTTTAAGGTTGGCATCTGGGTAATCTCCAAAATGGTGTTTGTGATTTTATACAATCGTTATGACCTTGTCCTTTAGTGTTTAGACAATGCAATTTATACGTTTGATATAATTGCGATAAGTTTTACTAAACTGAAGTTTAAAACCTAGACATCAATGATGAGAAAATAAATTAAATTGAAATTGATTCAATCAAATGAAAACATTGGTTGACAAACAAAAGTTGATTTATATATTTTAATTTATATAGATGTCTGTATTTTTGTATTTTAACAAACAAAATTAAACCTTATTCAGTATATAAGTAATATAAAAAAACTATTTAATTATCAGTGCAGTATTTGATATAATATGAAAAGTCAAATTAAATAATTGGAAATACACCAGTCTATCTGGGAGTAAATTATTGATTCCACATAAAAATGTTATACAGATATTTGAACGTTTAAAAAGGGGTATATGAGGGGTAGCTAATTAAAAATCCGTAAAGTTGTACATCTGATTTTGCTTTGTTTTTGTTTTAAACAATATTCAAAAGTAAAAAAGTAATTTTTGAAGTTATACTTCTATACGCGCGGTCCACGTTGGAAATTTGTAAGGGAGTGAATCGGTGAAATCATTACATATGTAAGATAATGAGTAAGAGAGAGACAGAAGATATATGTTTTCTCTCTTCCTCTCTCGAGAATAAAAATGTTCCTTTTGTATATATATTTAATATTATAGATATATATTATATATATATATATATATATATATATATATATATATATATATATATAATATTATATATATAATATAATATTTATTAATATTATTATTTATGTGATATGTTTTGTATTATTTATTAAATGTTCATAATTATTTTAGTCTTTTGTATTTCAAAATAATAATTACAATAAATCATTGTATGACCGAGAACTGTCAATTTTGAAATACGTTTGTGTCATGTCTAATTGGCAAATATTTTACGTGTTTGGTTCATACGCTGGTGTATGCGAGTTCGAATCCCAATATGAATTCCCTTTTTTATTCTTGAAATATTTAAAAACCCATCGTTAGTCTTATTAAATATAGATAATATACGCAAAAATGCCAAATTTTAAAATAAAATGAAAATTTACAACATAATCCGAGTTGTTGGTTTTTTATTTTTATCTTCTACAAACATTTTTTTGAAGTAATACTTTTATACGCGCGTTCGACGTTGGAAATTTGTGTGTATTCGTATATATTGAGTGAATCGGCAAAATCATTACATATGAAGATATAGGTAAGAGAGAGATAGAAGATATATGTTCTCTCTCGAGAACAAAAATGTTCCGTTTTGTAAACATATTTAATGTTTATTAATATTATTATTTTTTTATTAATATTATTATCATGGTAAATTAAACATATGCGTAAGTTATGTATATTGTCAGTTTTAAATACTTATGAATATTGCATTTTAATTTGTATTGTATTATAATATTGAATTATGTGGCAGTGTATTGTATTGTATTTTTTTATTAATAACAAAATTAACAATGAATTTTACTGCAGAGTATGTGTAAAAAAATTTTTTTGCATTCAACTCCTTTTATACATATATGAAAATAAAAATATGTATTTTCATTAAAATATTGATTCAATCCTTCATTTACTTACTATACTCCTATTACAGGTCAAATGTTTATATACAGCAAACGATGCACCATATACCTGTATACCTAATTCTTTTTCTTTTTCTGCTCTCTCTTACCTATAGCATTACATGTAATGATTGTCCAGATTGACTCCCATATAAATTTGTAACGATAAACGCGTGTATAGAAGTATAACTTCTACCGGCAGTCCCACTGGACTGCCACACCCGTTTTTTTGCCAATAAAACGTTTCTTATGCAGTTTAAAAAAAATTTTATTAAATAAATTATAAATAAAGATCTAACTTTTATCATCCTCTGTATAGGTCAGGGCTTCCTAAACTTATTCGTAGTGTGACACCCTTGGGACTTGTTTTGCGACGTCCCCTCAACCCAACTCCCAATAATACTTACCAATTTTAGTACTAGCCTACTAACAAGTTATAAACAAAAACACTATTTGAACAATATTATATTTTTTATTAGAAATTAAGAACGAAATCAAAATATAGGCACAAAAATAAAAGAGGGATATTTATTTATGTAACTGGCTGGTTAATGTGAGTAATATGTTTGCTTTTTTGAGCACAGCTTATGAAACCGGGGCTCCAGTTTAGAAATTGCCACTCTCATTTCTTTTTCTAGTTTATGTTTGACCTGTACTTGTTTTTAATTACTGCCAATGCAGAAAAATCCGTTTCGCACAAGTACGAAGTCGCAAATGGTAATAAAACCTTTAATGCAGCAGTGCTAATGGCATGATATTCATGAGAAAGTGAGCTCCAAAATTCAAACAGCTTGTCCTTATCGTATTGAAGCTTTAGGCTAAAATCACAGGACAATTCTCTCAGTAGTTCTTCTTCCTCTGTTGAAAGTGTCGATGATGTGGAGACAGGAAAGGGTTTCTGACCCAATGACATTGCTCCATATCTTCGGGAAAAAATTTTTCACATTTCTCTCAATGATAACATGTGTTGTGTAAACATATTTTTTAAAGAGTGATCAAGAACTTCTATCTATTTTTCTTGTAGAACACCTTGTAAAGCACGGAAAAAGTCAATTTCTTTATCTTCTAATTCTCTTATCCTAAGAGCAACCTCTTCTGAAACCCAGTAATTTTATCTGCCAATTGCAGGATACGAGTACTGTTTCCCTGCAAAGGCTTATTAAGATCATTTAATTTGATACATATGTCATAGAGGTATACTAATTTTATTATAAACTCTAAATTAATAACGTTTGGCGCATTATCATGTGATTCTGTATGTAGATACGTGTAAAATTCATTTCTTAATTCGTATACACGTGCGACTACGTTACCTTTGGACAGCCAACGAGATTTGCAATAATAAAAAGAGATGTGTTCGGGCCCCATTTCTTCACAATGTTTATGAAAAAGTCTTGATTTCACGGGTCGTGTTTTAATAAAATTCACCACTTTAATAATAATATCCTTAATTCAGGTGTATCGTTCTTTGCTGCTAAGGCCTCTCTATGTATGACATAATGTATCCATGTTACACTTGGAGCCTTGGTTTTGATGAGAGCCTGTAGTCCTTCATACTATTCAGACATCGCTCGGGCACCATCTGTAGACACGCCTACACAGTTATCTCAGTTAATATTATTTTTAGTCATATATAACTTTAAAATCTCGAAAATAAATCAGTAGCTTTTCAACTTTCACATATTTTTCTGCAAAATAACAAACCCCCACATTTATTTTTTGTTGTTGAATGGCAAATAAACCTGAAAGTTTCCCCATTTGCTCATTATTATCTTCTACTATGTCGTGAATACGGCGGTATTGTTTGAAAGAGGTACATTTTTTATTTTTTTTTAGCTGCAAAATCACTGTTACCATATCAACCGCTGCAGGTAAGATGGCTTATAGAAATAGCACAAGATATCTTGTTGAAAATTTTAAAGTTACTAACCAATATTTGTTTTTCACGGTATTGTATGGCATTGAAGGAAGGATGTTGGAAAATCAAATCTATATAAATTAGAAGTCTTTTAAAGTTGAAATGTAAAATTTTACGCATACCATAGATAGAGCGTACAACAAATGAAGAAGTGTTGCGAGTAATTAACATCGAACAGGAAATAATCCAAACAAAGGAAGAGATTAGACTGTTAGACACCATAATAAATTCCCACCTCAAATAGAAGAAATAACTTTAAGAATGAAAAGAAGTCCCGTCAATAAACGTTCACAAAAAATTTAAATTTAATAAAAATATAATATAGAGGTTAACACAGCACTACAAGAAAACGGTAGTCGAAAATGGGACAACCACGACAAAGATATGGAGGAGCAAGGCCCAATGAGCAAATATATTTGGAACTTCAAAATATACTTAGAATTGACAGAATTCCCTTTCCCCCAATACACGGCGAGAATGAAATTGGAAGCTAAAACAAACATGCTAGGAATAATACCAGAAGCATAATTTGGATTCCGGTCAGAACACTCCAGCGAGCTATAAGTACTCAGACTAACAGAGTACATAGTAGCTTGATTCAACGACAAACAATAAACAGAAGCAGCCTTCCTGGACCTAAGCAAAGCTTTCGATAGAGTGAGGCATAAAGGACTAATCTACAAAATGGGAGGCTATGGATATAGTGGGGCAATAACGAGACTAATTTTTTCGTACTCAATCGGAGATTCAGAGTTCGAATAGGACAAGTCGTGTCCGACCTCGGAACCCCGGAGGCTGCAGTACCACAAGGAGCAGTGCTGTTACTACTACTGTACATAATATAAACCCCGATATTTCAAGAACACCGGGAACTTTACTCAGCCTTTATGCCGATGATACAGCGATAGCAGCCGAACACAGAAATGTAGATTATATAGAAAGTAACCGGCAAACAGCGTTGAAAAACATCGAAAAATGGAGTACACAATGGAATATTGCCATAAACTTCGGAACAACACAAGAGGTGCTCTTCAAAAAGAGCCATCAAGATCTAGAGCAACAACTGACAGTGCAAAACAACTCCATCGAATGGAAAAGCGAAGCCAAATACCTCGGAGTCATAAGGGATAAAGTACTCAAACTTAAAAAACGCGTAGATGCCACACTACAAAAAGACAACATGGCAAAAGCGTCAATAAGAGGACTCACAGGTAGCAAAAGTAAATTAAGGACATAAACAAAAATGAGGTTAATATTATCGATACTAACGTATGCATCTATCGTATGGGGACACGTATGTAATACAACATCGAAGAGGATACAAGCGGCCCACAACAGCAGCCTAAGAGAAGCAGTCAACGTTCCAAGGAACGTCGCTAAACGCTTTATATTCAGAGAACTGCAACAGATAGTTATGCATGATTATGCCTCTATCGCGCATCATAGTTTCATAGGGAGGGAGGGATAGTCTGGAGCATTGAAGAGCTGTGGAGTGATTCCTGTTTTCACCCTAAATTATACACCTCGCTTCAAATAATTGTTACACTCGAACGTAATTTCAAGTGGTGAACAAGTCTCACAGGCTGGGTTCAATTAAATTGCTTACTTGCTTAATATAATTGTTATTATTAAAGCGTGGTATTGACAATAACTAATATTTACTAAAAGAATTTGATGAGATGAGCTTCATGTTCTGTCTACACTGTAGACATAATCACTACGCTTCAGTAGAACTGATCCACAGAATATCTAAAAAAATGAAAGTTAGATTATCAAAAAAATATTGGGTCTTACAACACTAAATAGTGTACAAAACTGGCTGGACTAAGTGATAAATATAAACTCTAGAATCAAACCAATTTTTAACTTCCATGAAATTAAACACAATATATAAAACTGTATACCCCAAATGCTTTTACACGTTTAACTAAATTCGCCAATTTACTGTTACATATTCTACAAAATAATCCCCGTGGCAGATATATGCGTATGACACAGAGTTTATTAAAAGGCGACTGAAAACATGAATATCAATTATGTATTTAATATTTTCTCTGTCAAATTTTCTTCCACACGTTTGCATAAATTTATGTGGGCTGTTAACCGAAAACGTGATTTAGGATCAGGTGGATAACGAAATAACTTATCTGACGAATATTTTACTAAAAATTGCATAAAGTGAATAATGTAAATACAATATAAGATAAATATAGACAGATATTTGGTCTTCTCTCAGTTGTTTTTTTTTTTTTTTACCGCATCAACCCCTAGGGTTATTAGCGGGTGGTATATCTTTATTTTAGAAAAGTTACATTTAGTATATTATTAAAATTTACATAACAGTTTTGTAAAATACAAACATTTTATGTTATGTTACAGTTTGTTATACAGTTTACAATTTTTGATAAAATTTATTGTATTGCTGATGTCTTCTTTTAGAGTTTCTTTCAAATTGTGTTTTAGTTTTGCTGTCGATCTTGCTGTTGAGTACACTGGACAGTCTATCATTATATGTTGCACTGAAAATGGTATTTGACAGATGTGGCAAATCGGCTGAGGGTCCTTGGAGATGATGTATCCATGTGTAAATTTTGTATGACCTAGCCGCAGTCTGTTAATAACTACTTGGTCATGTCTTTTAGCTGGGAGCGGTAGTAAAGCAGAAGTAACATCTGGTTTGATACTTTTTAATTTTGCTTCTGTTTGGTTCCATTTTACTTGCCAGATTTTGTTCATGTAAGTTTTTATTAATGTTTTTTGGTCTGAAATTGGTATGTTTTGCATAATAGGAATTGTCATGTTATTGATAGTTTCTGTTGCTGCTTTATCAGCTGCTTCATTACCCTTTATCCCAACATGGGATGGTACCCATAAAAATGTTATGTTTTTACCACATGTTTGGGCATTGTATAGCATGTCTTTTATTAATGCTAAATTGGCATGAGTAGGATACATCTGCTTGACACCATTTAAGGCACTTAGAGAATCTGATATAATAAGAAAGTTTGTATCAATGCTGGTACATTGGTTCAGTGCGTTGAAGATTGCCTACAGTTCTCCAGTATATATGCTACACTCCTTGGCTAGACGGGTGACAGAGGTGTTGTCTTCAAAAATAGCTGCAGCAGCTACACCATTACTGCTTTTAGAGGCATCAGTAAAAATTAGTTTGAAATCAGGGTATCTGGAGATGGTAGACCGGAATTGTTGTTGTATTTCAGAAGGATTGTGTGAATGTTTGGGATAGTTAAGTAAGGTAAAATCTACTTTTGGTATTTGAACTTTCCAGGGAGGAGACTGGCATCTGTTTGTAGAAGTGGCTCTCAATTGATGTATATCGAATTCAAATCGATTTATTCGTTCATTGAAAGGTAAGTTTCTAGGGCAATAATTTGAGTACAGATTTGGAGGGTTGCTCCTTATTAGGCTTGTTATAAACGGGTTTTCCTTTGCACTGAGATATTTAGTAGCACAACACATTGAAAAATATTGTCTTCTGACAGTTAATGGCGGTTCTCCTGCTAGGACTTGAAGGCTGCTAATTGGCGTGGTTCTGAAAGCTCCGAAAACTATGCGTAATGCTGTGGATTGGATGATGTCCAGTTTGTTCATTTGAGTTTTAGTAGCAGTTTCGTAGCATATACATCCATAATCTAGTTTGCTTCTAATTAGAGCTTGATATAATCGCAGAAGAATAGTTGTGTCTGCGCCCCATTTGTGATTGGAAAGAACTTTTAGAAGATTTATTCTCTGTTGGCATGATTTAATTAGTTCATTTATGTGCGATGTCCATTTTAGTTGAGAGTCGAATGTCATTCCCAAAAATTTGATTTCGTTGATTGTTATAAGAGTATTTCCGTTAAGTTTTAAATTTAAGTGGTGTTGTGTTTTTCTTTTGTCAAATATTATTACTTTAGTTTTTTCGGTTGAAAATCTCAAGCCTATATCTAAAGACCACCCTTCTAATTTATTTAGTGTATTTTGTAATATTGATGCAGCTGATTTTAGGTTTTTACTTCTCATATATATTACAAGATCATCGGCGTAAAGGTTTGCTTTTACTGGAAGCATAAAATGGTTAGATACGTTGTTGATTGCTATTAAGAATAGCAGGGGGCTTAATACAGATCCTTGAGGGATACCATTTTCCAGTGATTTCTTAGTTGACATGACACCGTTTGTTTTAACTTTTATACTTCTGTTCTCCAGGAAGTTTTTGGCGAAGGCTAGGAATTTACCATCTATTTTCCAACTCTTCATTGTTTTTAAGATGTGATATGTCCACGTGGTGTCAAATGCTTTTGTGATGTCAAAGAAAATTGCTATTAATTTTTGTTTATGTATAAAAGCTTCGTGTATTTCAGATTCTAATGCTATAATGTTATCTATTGTAGACCGTTCTGATCGATACCCACTTTGGATGGATGTAAGGAGATTTTTCTTTTCTAAGTACCATTTTAATCTTTTGCTTAGAATTTTTTCCATTATTTTACATATGCTACAGGTAAGAGATATTGGTCGATACGAAGAAGATAAGTTTTTTGGTTTATTGTCTTTTAAAAATGGTATTATAATTGCTTCGCGCCAGAGAGATGGAAATTTATGGGTCGAATAAATTTTGTTGTAGATCTCTACTAAAGTAACCTTCGCGCTTATAGGTAGTTTTTCTATGAAAATTGGTGGTATGTCATCAGGTCCAGGTGAGGTATTTTTGAGGTTATTAAGACTTTCATTTAATTCATCAAGTGTTATGGAAGTATTTAGTGGATCAGCAGTATCTTCTATATTAATTTTTGATGCTTCTGTTCTTTCTTTGTGTTCTAAGAAATTTGGGTGGTACTGCTGATTGCTTGAATACAACTGATAGTGTTCTACTAAAATTTCTGAGATTTCGTGTTTGTCTGAAGTTGTTAGATCATTTGTAGTGATTGTGTCAATATGGTTAAATGTTTTTGAACCTTTTATTTTCCTTATTTTTTGCCATATATCCCTTATGGGCGTAGACGAGTCAATTGACGACACGTAATTGGTCCAGCACTCTTTTTTTGCTTGTTTTATTAAAAATCTAGATCTGGCCCTTAAAGATCTAAAATTGTTTAAGTTATTAGGTGTGTTAAACTTTTTGTATATATTAAAAGCATGTTTTGTTTGCTTTAAAGCGGATGCGATTTCAGTGTTCCACCAAGGAAGAGGAGCTTTTGTGATATTTTTGGTTTTTCCTATAGAATCTCTGGCTGCGTCTAAAATTATACCATTGAAAGATGATAGAGTAGTGTCTATATTATCTGATATAACGAGATTTGGTATACGTATGCTTACTAAGTTCGAGTATTTTTCCCAATCGGCTGACTTTAATTTCCAAGTTTCATATGGTGTTGTACAGGTTTTTTCATCTTTGTCATGAGTAATTATTATCGGAAAATGATCACTGTCGTATAGGTGGTCCAATGTATTCCACTGTAAAAATGGAGCTAAAGTTGAATCACTGATAGATAAGTCTATGGAGGAAAAAGTGCCATTATGTGCATTGAATCTAGTAGGTGCTCCTGTGTTTAATAAAACTAGTTTTATGTTATTAATTGCTTCTAATAATATTCGTCCATTTTTATCTGTTCTTTGTGATCCCCATGCGATGTTGTGACAGTTTGTGTCACCCAAAATTAATTTTGGAGATGGAATTTGTTTAATTACATTTTGAAGTTCTAATAGAGTAGTTTCGTCAGGATGTGGTAAATATACGTTGCATATGTTGATTTTAAAATGATGTATTACCGAAACTGCTACTGCTTCCAGATTTGTATTTAACGGAATTTCTTGGGATTGGATGGTTCCGACTCCACCACTGGATATTTGCTGTACTGCTCGATTTTTTGTATAGGGCATATAATTTTTTAGTTTTGCTTGATTGTTGGAAAGACGAGTTTCTTGAAGACATATTATTAGTGGTGACAGTTCATTGATTAGCATTTTAATGTTTTCAATGTGGCTATAATAGCCATTCAAGTTCCATTGAAGAATGAATATAATTGGACTATTGAGATAAATCGTAGTCGCTTTCTTCAGTGAGGGAAGATTCATTTGTTGGATTTATTTTTCTTTATAATTCTTGTGATATTATTTTTCATGCGTCTATCATTTAATTTTGAGTGAACCATTTTTAATAAGGAGTATAAGCCGTCAAAATCTTCTGTATAGTTTTTAGCTGTGTCGCATAATTCAGAGAAATTTAGCGTATATGAAGGAGATGCTGTCATTAAAATGTTTTCAATTGGTTTTAATGTGGCTTCGACATCTAAAGCCTTTTTCTTTTTTTTGTGTGCGGATTTTTTTGGAGTTATGAAAGTTTCGTTTAGGTTTTTAGTTTCTGAGATTTCAGGAGAGGTTGAAATTTGCCTTTTTGCTTGATTGGTTGTTTTACTATTATTGCTGTTAGCTTTAGTTGAAGGTATGCTGTGTACTATAAGCGAATCATTTGTCGTTGGGATATCTGCAGAAATAGGGTTGAAACAGTTGGTTGTATCATCTGAAATATTTGTTGCTGAATTATTCTGATTTATTTCCATGAGTTCGAGTTCTGAGGTATAAGGATCTTTAAGTGTTTCTGTACCAGTTGATGTTGATGTGCAGTTTTCTTCTTTGTGGCCAGTAGTATTACATCTAGAGCAATTTAAACCATCTAGGGATAGGAAGATTCTGTAAGGAGTGTTGTCATAGGTTATTAAAATTGTATTTGGAATTGGTTTGGTGATTATAGGAGAGACAAATATTTGCCGCCTAAAGCTTAAGACATGACTATACTCAGACTCGGGCATGCCAACTTTTAAAAACGTTAATTTGGATACTGCAGTTATTTCTAGTTGTTTCAGTTCTTCTTCTAAAATACTGTTCGGAATGCTGGGGCAGATGTTTGATATTACTAGTCTCCTTGCTGGCGTAATAAGTCTTCGAATTTCTATCTCATTGCCTTGGATGAGTACTGTTTTATGGTTGTTTAGTAAGGTATCTACTATGCTAGTATTGTTCAAGTAAATACAAACTCTGTTGTTAGCTATTCGTGATGCAAAGATAACATTTTTTGGTGTGAGTAGAGACCCTATGGCTACTATGTATTCATGTATTTTAATACCTTGGATAGCTGACAGAATAATGGCTTGTTCTTTTGAAGGAAAATTGAAGTTGCTTACTGCATTGGAGTATGTCGATGTTGATGATGTAGTAGGTATACTAATATTTTCAGAATTATCCATTTTTAATTTTTGTTTTCTTCATTTGATAAAATTTTTCTAGAGCCGGTCTTGTATCGGCTAATTAGTTCGACTTGTGGAAGTTGCCAAAAAACCAGAGACTGGATTAATTGATGTGTTGTATTGAATTATGGGTTATGTATAATATTTAATAATATTGAATTTGTATTAAATTGGTAATGTACTCACAGTTTATTTTTTTGTGTGAAGAAACTTTGTTGTTTAAATACTCTATTTAGCTAGCAATATTTTACGTTTCTTGATTATAAACCACTGAAAAGTTAGTTTTAGTAAGAGCAGATTTTAAATCGGCACTTTATCAACTAAACGCAGGGTTGGAATCTCGAATTAAACTTTAAAATGTGGAGAAACTTTAAAATGTGTTACCACACTTTTCTCTCAGTTGTTTATGCACTTAAGTGTTGGAATATTAACGAATGTGTCTTTCAGTTCGCTCGAAACATGTATTAGTTGAATCTGAAAGTTCAAATAAAGGTATCGATTTTAAATTTTATTCAAAAAAAACACGACCCAACAAAATGAAAAAAAAAATTTGGTGCTGAAGGAGTGATAAATATTTTTAAATATTTTCGTTTTTTTTTTTTTTTTGCTCTTGTTTTTTATTAATTTACTGTATAATTTTAATAAAAAGTAAAAATAAAGAAAATATTTTACAGGTCACAATTAAAATCAAGGGTAAAATCGTTAGTGTTTGACTCAACAAGAACTGAATTATCATTTTGCTAAATTACTGGCCTCTGGATTTAAAAAAAAAATGTATGTATCAGATACTAATATAACGTGGTATTTTGGAAGAAATAAAGATTTACTACGTTTTCTCTAAAAAAAATTACCTGGTTTTTTGTAAGGACATACGAGGCATCTTGGAAAAATGAATTTATCAAAATATACACTAGACCAACGGCACATTTTCATCGAAAGTTCAAAATAGCTTGAAATATGTCCTTACACACAACGGTAATAAAATGTGGGCTAGTATCACAATGTTCTTGTTTTAAATATCTTGGAGGACGTTATCAACGGACCATTAGTTGCAAGAAAGAAATCATACTGCCATCCACAGATAAATTAAACCTAGAGTTGACCGTTGTCTTCTGAGATTAGTTCTCGACTTTTCGCCAACACTAGGGGTTGGCATCTTCTGGAGATGTTACTGCTTCGCTTGTAACCTGAAAATGACGTTGCTTTGTACCATTGTTGTGATTGTCTTGTGTGCTTTTGGGTGTTTTCTTGGGATTGGTTGGCTGTGCTGTCCTATTTTAGGCTTTTGCCTCTTCAGAACGTGTTTTTCTTTGTGTTGGGTGTGGCTGGCACTGGATTTTGGTGTTGTATCTACTGGTGTGCGGTGTATTTGTTTGTTGGAGGTTGCTGCTCTCATCTAGTCCTGTACAATCGGGGGCGAAAGGTATGCAAGTGAACGGTTCTTTTCAGAATTTTTTTTTATCTAAAACAAAGATTATTAAATATATGAAATTGAATTATAAATTTATTAATTTATTAAAAAAGTGTATGTCTATCGCGACACGTGAGGGCAGCTGTGGACTGGTTCCTCAAAAAACGGACAGGTATCGTTGTGCAATGGGATCGGAAAACCACAGAAAACCGATCCCCCCCTGTCATTGTCAGTTCGAAGTGAAGATTTAGCATTATAAGCGACGGTAAAAGAGGGGAGTTGTCTCCTGTATGTCAATGTATTCATCCGGGAGCTCGTTGCTGGCGAGTTCCAGCAGAATGGCGGGTAGGAATGGGAGTTTGGGTTTGGGTTTTCGTCTAAATACATTGCCGATGGATCAGCAGGTAGTTTTGAGGATGCTTTGGGCTCTGAGGTTTTGGCTCCGGATGGTGCAAATTGTGTAACTCCTGCTCAGAGAGGAAAGCCTCTCATTTATGACTACGGAGGCAATATTTATATTTCCCCCAATTCTGTCCATCACCCCCGATATGTAGGGCAAGAACGCTTTGCCTTTACACTCTGTTTCTTCGTCCTTTTTTCTGGATATGTTGTTTATCGCTTAATGTATTTCTCTTCTGGTATAACCATTAGAGGTGAGCGCTTTTTCAATATGAAGAAGCACACTTCGGAGATGCTGTGGTTCACAAATTCTCTTCGCCCTCTCCGCCAAAGTTTTGATGATACCTTGTTTTTGGCTTGGATGATGATTTGAGTTCCTGTTTAGGTATCTGTCCGTATGTGTAGGTTTTCGATACACTTTATGTCCTAAGTAACCTTCCTTTCGATTTACTAATACATCTAGGAACGCTAGTTGTTGATCTTTTTCTGTTTCCATCGTAAATTGAATATTTGGATGTAGTGTGTTTATATAAGACAGGACATCGTTCAGTTTTTCTACTCCGTGACCCCAAATAACAAATGTGTCATCGACGTTTTTAAACCTTACCCGAATTTAACATACCCGTTTGTTACGAATTTAATCCAGTTGTATTATAATTTACAATAAATAGGTGTTTCTATAAAACGTAATGTAAATTAATTCATCCACACTCTTTCTAAGGACACTAATTTCGTTAAAATCGGTTGATCCAAACCAAAGTAATAGGTATTTATCCACAAATAATACTTTCCCACTTTCTCCCACACTTTATTTGAAAAAAAAAGAAGTAAAATCGGTAAGATAGTTTCGAAACAAATTCAGATTTCTGCTTTAATCTGAACCTTCTAAAATTGCAAGGTATAACAGACGTTGATAAAGATGTTAATAGAGACATGGGGAATCTAAAAGTTGCATTCCACGACATGTCTATCAACTAAGCAGAAATCCTTAACGAATTTGTTTCTTGTACTCATACACAGTAGATCCGAATAAAATGAAAAAGACAGCAAAGATTTAATTTTACGTACAAAGCGTCTATGTATCTGTTGATACGTATTTCGACTTAATAAGTCTCATCAGAACAGTTATTCATACGCGTTCTCAACGTGAAAAATAAATCTTTTCTGTCTTTTAATTTTAGATTCCACATGTCTCTATTAACATCTTTATCAACGTCTGTTATACCTTGCAATTTTAGAAGGTTCAGATTAAAGCAGAAATCTGAATTTGTTTCGAAACTATCTTACCGATTTTTCTATCAGATGTCGCTATTGCGTCCATAACGAAGCCATTTTATTGCTGCTTCTTAAAAGACAGCAAAGATTTATTTTTCACGTTGAGAACGCCTATGAACAACTGTTCTGATGAGTCTTATTAAGTCGAAATACGTATCAACAGATACATAGACGCTTTGTACGTGAAATCAAATCTTTGCTGTCTTTTTCATTTTATTCGGATCTACTCTGTATGAGTACAAGAAACAAATTCGTTAAGGATTTCTGCTTAGTTAATAGACATGTCGTGGAATGCAAATTTTAAATTCCCCATGTCTCTATTAACATCTTTATCAACGTCTGTTATACCTTGCAATTTTAGAAGGTTCAGATTAAAGCAGAAATCTGAATTTGTTTCGAAGCTATCTTACCGATTTTTTTATCAGATGTCGCTATTGCGTCCATAACGAAGCCATTTTATTGTTGCTTCTTAAAAGACAGAAAAGATTTATTTTTTACGTTGAGAACGACTATGAATAACTGTTCTGATGAGACTTATTAAGTCGAAATACGTATCAACAGATACATAGACGCTTTGTACGTGAAATCAAATCTTTGCTGTCTTTTTCATAAAAAAAGTACTTGAACAACTTTGTGCAGAATTTAGGCCACTTTCTAGTTTACTTATTTAACAATTGGGTATATTTCCCAAAAAATTGGTTTTCAAAGTTTTCTTCACAGGTTACGCCCCCTGGCGGTTAACCCAGAAACTTGAAAGTTATTTCCAGCGATTTCTCTTGGTCACTTTTACTAAGGAATTTTTTTCTTCTAAAGTTATAACATGAATAGTTTCTGATATATAGCCGAGAGATCGGCTTATTGTACCACCCGGTACAGTTTATTCCACAACGTCGACCTAAGTACAGACCCTTGTGGCGCCTCTACTGATACTTTTATATCCTTACCTTTAGCCACCATTATATAATGTTACTGAGACATGTTTGAATATTTATTAGATAATCTGGCACTCTAGCTGTCTCGAGTTTGGGTATATTGTGACGCCAATTATTAGTATTGAATGCGTTTATCACATCGAATATCACGAGTGTAGACCATTGCTTCCTTGTTATTTTTACCTTGTCAGATATAAATTTGACCACGTCTATAGCCGATGTTTCTTTTCGAAACCCGTATTGGTGGGGGTGGGTTTTGTAAATTTTTCCAATGCTGTCCAGTAGACATATTGGCCTATATGAATTGGCTGCGTCCGGACTTTTACCATGTTTTAGTCACAGTATTGAGCTAAAAGAAATTGTGTTTTGTTTTTTTAAAAAAATTGTGTTTTATGTTTGTGAAAATGTGTTTCAGTATTAGTATAAGTTTGGCTAACTTAAGCTTATCTGAGAAATCTTGTTCTTACAAGCTCATTGGATATCCTTCTAAATAATTTTGTTTCTTTCATTATATATAATTTTGTTTATTTTTCTTAAATCGTACCTACAAAAATAACTGCATTCATATTATACAAATTGTTGTCAAAAATCTTATATAGATTATATTTAAAATTATTCTATGTTCTTAAATTTTTATTTGCTTTGTAACTTCCACCGCCATCTGTTAACAAAACGTAAAAGTTCTAAAAATCGAGAGATGTTTCAGATTTCCGCTAGTGGTTAGCTTGAGTGGGGGAAGTAATCAATAGAATAAAATTTCTATTAAGGGAGAAAGGAATTTACACTAACATCAAACATTATTCAACAGGTCTCATCAATTTGCGATATTTTATTATAGCAAATACAGTGCCGGACTAGGATTTAAAAATGTGAATATCTGATAAATAACAGAACAGATATTAAAATAAGAGTAGATTTTTTTTAAAGAGACTGCAGAAAAACATTAGTGAATTTCATTTGTAATAAAACGTAAAAATTAATTAAGTCACTATTGGTGCAGTGTAAAGTTTTTTTATTTTTCGTTTACTTAATTCGTCTTAAAATATGTTTTGTGTCAATAAATTACCAAACAGATAAATTTTATAGATAAAGATATTACGTATCTACGTAAAACCGTTTTTATTCCAAAGTATAATAGCTGAGTACATTTTGTTGGTTGCGAATAAAGCGAGTGATTAGGGGAACCTCTAACCCCAAGAGTCGCGTCCAGAGGTAAGGATCGGAGAATGCCTCGCTGATATGCGTGCTAGCATGGAAATTAAATACTTCTTGCGACGGTATGTTCCAGAAGAAACTAAAAAGAAAAACAATAGATCTGTACAAATCACTTCAAAAAATACTTAGAAAATGCAATAAAACAGACGATGTGATTTAGGAGGTCACTTAAATGATAAAATCAGAAAAAAGCCTATTTCGTAAGCAGTGCGAACAAACGGAGAAACAATGGGGAATAAATTGATAATCAAAAATACGTTCTTTAGGTATAAAGATAATAGAGAATATTCATAAATCGACATGGAAAGCAAAAAAAACAAAAGCAGGTTAACAATAGAATAAATGAAAAATGTAGTACAAGTTTACAGCAATATCTGAAACCGCGAAGGTCACTCAAGTATCAAATCAAGGAGGGCCGACTTTAGTTGAACGCGTTACTGCAAAGAGTAAATATCTATTTTGGATAAATTTCTGTAAGAAATTTCTACAATCTTGCTAATGCTAGATCCAAGTCTTGCTACGCTACTGATGGCAAACAATTTCTAATTTCATGAGATCTACCGAGGTAACTTTCTCGCAAATTCCAAAGAAATCGCTGGTATAAAGTATTAAAAAGCTGTTTTTAATTATTAAAAACTGGTACCTAGAAAATCCCCAGTTAGCAATCATTCAAAAGGAGGTTTTAGCTAAGTAATAGAAATTTCGAAGAAATTTTCCTTGGCCCCTGATAGGTGAAGCAGTGATAATTTGAAAGTATTCGAGTAGTCACTGTCACATTGTATCCCAGATTAGCTGGTCGCGTCTTGGTTAGACTTTTCAAGTCTCGCATATTAGTCAGTGTCAGTTTAGTATTCGATCAAAGGGGTCGACGCATTTCTGGTTTATGAGCTTTAGACTCATACTGAGTATACCTAGTTATTGTTATATAGCTTATAGTTTAAAGGCTAAATGTTTTACAAACACTCATTATTAATCAAGTATATTAATATTGAAGGAAACATCCTTGGTTCATGTGCCAATTTAATAAGTAACATATTTAAATGGTAGAATAACAGTGCTTTCGTGTGATGTTTCGCGGACTCGTGTAAATTGGACAGTGATGGGCGGTTTAGATATAAAAACTTTGCGCTAAAACTTTGGACATAGGCCTCCCTCAGTTCTTTTCAGTGTTCTCTACACTGGGCCGCTTGTAGCCAGTTTCCCGCTACACGTTTTATATCATCGGTCGATATAGTCGGTGGTCGCCCTCGGCTTCTTTTATAGTTTCTGGGCCTCCATTCCATAACACATCTTGTCCACCGTCAATCTTGTGTTCTGGCTAAGTGCCCTGCCCAGTTCCGCTTAAGCGTTGTGGTTCTTTCGATGACGTCTTGAACTCCTGATCTTTGCCTGATTTGTTGGTGCAGCATTGCACTTTCCATGGCTCGTTGTGTAACTCTGAGTTTATTCGCAGATTTTTGCGTGAGTGTTAAAGTCTCTGCTCCATAAGTTTGTATAGGCAAAACACATTGGTTATAAACCTTATAAACCTATTCGCCTCTGTATTTCATGAGCTTGATTGTCTCTGCTTATTTTGATCTCCTGTCCCAGATATTTGTAAGTGTCTGTTTGTTGTATGGTATTATTGTCTATAGTTATATTTCCACTCCTTACGAGATTTGTCATAAGTTTAGTTTTCTCAAAGTTTATCTTTAATCCTGCTCTTTCAGACAGACTTTTAAGCGAATGAATCATAGAAACTGTATCTTGTTAGTTATCTGCGATTAATAAAACATCATCTGCAAACCGTAGATGATTTAATCTTTCTCCATATATATTGATGCCCATATCTTGCCATTGAGTGTTCTTAAATATTAACTTTAGAACTGCCGTAAACAATTTTGGTGAAATATCGTCTCCTTGTCTAGCTCCTCGACCTACGCTGAATTTTTCTGTGTCTTTGTGTAGTCGTATACTTGATGTAGCGTTCTCGTAGATGTTTTTGATTAGTGTCGTATACCTGTAATCTATTCGGATTTGATTAAGGGCTACCAGTGCTGTTTCAAACTCTTCAGAATCAAAAGCCTTCTCGTAATCGACAAATGCAAGAACCAGTGGTATGTTGTACTCATTGCACTTTTCTATTAAGATCTTTATGGTATGCAAATGGTCATTTGTGCCATATCCTGCCCTGAAGCCTGCCTGTTCCTTGGGCTGATAGAAATCAAGTTTAGGTGTTAGTCTCTTTGTTGAGAAGAATTGAACAAGAGTTGTCCATGTACATATGTGTCAAGAGGCTGATGGGTCTATAATTTTCTAAAAAAGTAAAAAAGACTATCATGGCATTGTTCCAGTCTTTTGGAATCGTACCCGCATGTAAGCATTTATTAAACAGTTCGCTTACTGATTTTAATAGAATTTCTCCTCCTGCTTTTATTGCCTCAATAACGAGTCCATCATCACCAGGCGATCGATGGTTCTTCATTTCCTTTAAAGCTGCTCTTACTTTCGACACAGTAATGGGTAAAAGTATTTCCGATCCCTGATTTATGAGAGCCTTTACTCGTGTCGGGAAATTGTCTTGTGGTCTTTGGCTGGTATAGAGGTCTTTATAAAACCCTCTGGTTATTTTTAGAATGTTTTATTTATCTGTTGTTGCCTTTCCGTCTTTATCTCTCAGCTCGTATATTTCTTTTTTACTTTGTGTGAGTTTTCTTTTCATTATCTTTAAACCTTTGTTCTCTCCTACTGTTTGGGTAATTACATTAGTATTATATGTTCTTATATCTTTTCTAATTTCCGCGGAAATTCTTTTATTTAGTTTTCTATATTCTTCTTTGTTTCTCTTTTCCTTCTCGCTTAGGTTTCGTCGTATTTCCATTAGAGCTTTTGTATCTTTGCTAATCTTTTCACTTTTGGTATCATTTTTCTTGCAAAATTTGAGTTGTGCGTTTCTAACGGAGTCTGTTATTAATTTATTGTGATCGTCGATACTTAGAGGGTGAATTCCAAACGATGCGTTAACAACTGTTTATCATCTTTGCTCTTTCTTTTTATAGGTTTATCATTACTCTAGCTCTTACTGGTCTGTGGTCGCTTCCTACTGATAGTTTATTGAGTACAGTGGCATCTTGAATAATTTGCTTTTTGTCTGTTATTATATAATCATATTCGCTCGTAGTTCTTCCGTCTAAACTAGCCCACGGCCATTTTCTATTCTGTTTCTTCTTAAAAAAGGTGTTCATTGCATACATTTTGTGTTGCAGTAGAAAGTTGGTAAGCATTTCGCCTCTTTCGTTTCTTACTCCGATTCTAAAATCTCCGATTGCCACTTCTTGTTCGTCCTTTTTCCTTCCGAGTTTCCCGTTAAAATCTCCCATTTGCAGATTGTAATGAGCCGGTTCCTGCTTTTTTGCTCTTTCGATTTCCTCATAGACAGCTTCAGCAATTTCATCTTCGTAATCGCTGGTGGGAGCGTATACCTGGATTATTTTCAGATTGTATCTCTTATTTAGTCTTAGATTTATATACATAACTCTTAGGGAGATGCAGTCAATGCTCTGTATATTTTTCTGTAATTTTTTGTGTACTAATAAACCTATTCCTCCATGTCGATTCTGTTTCCCCTTTATAGTGGAATAGGATCCTCAGTAACCAACATATACTTGGTTTTGTCTTCGTTAATGACTAGACCGACCTGTTTTGCTCCGTTTTCAATTCTACGAAATATTGCTCAACATCTCGCTTGCTACGCCCTATGTCAATGTCATCAGCGTATGCTAAGATTTGTATCGATCTATTGTAAATAGTATCGCCGTCTCTACTTCGTGTGTCTCGGACTGCCATTTACAAGGTAATGTTAAATAAGAGGCAAGCCAGGGCATTCCCTTGTCTGAGTCCATGCTTTTTCTCAAAATATCGAGAATTTTCTCCCTGTATCCTAACGCTGGCTTTTAATTAAGACATTATCATTCTCGTTAATCGAATAAGTTTTTGTGGTATACCAAACTCACGCATTGATTGGTATAGTACTATTCTCTTGACATTGTCGTATGCGGCCTTGAAGTCGACAAATAGGTGATGGGTTTCAATGTTAAATTTTAATGGTTTCTCGAGGATCTGTCTTATTGAATAAGTTGATTTTTCTGGAGTAAAGCCGGCCTGATATTTTCCAACTATGACAACTGTGTAAACTGTGTAGCCTTTCGTAGAGAATATTTTCTGTATTTTGTAAGCAGTTGTTAACAGGGTTATACCTCTGTAGTTGTCACACTGGAGCTGATAGCCTTTTTATGTAACGGACATATCACGCCTTGAGACCATTTACAGGGCATGGTCTTATTTTGCCAGACAAGAAGTAAAAGTTTATGCAGTGCTTGTATCAGACACATTGACAGATCAGGGATAATTAGGATGGGTAGCTATCAATGTGCTCCCAATAAATATGTATTACAAGAATCGTAACACAACCGTTTTCTCACCTGCGGCTTGGTTTTTTCGTTCTGAATACGTTTGTCAAAATTTATTTTTTGATATTTTTTTAAACCAATAATTTTTATTTAAAAACCACGCAACGTTAACTAAAAAGTTTATTTTACAATTTCTGGTGTATCTACATCTACATCTATTTAAAAATGAAACATCTAACATTACGAAATTCTTTTAATATCTAAATATGCACCTTAGCGAAACCGAGCTTAAAATATTTTCCCATTGTTTCATTCCCTTTTATATTCCACTTGAACCAGCCTCTATAAATAAAAATACGTCACAACATGGGAAGCAGCATCCACAAGAATTTAATAAAGGTAGTTGGCTGTTTGAAGTTAATAGCTTCGACTTCGTCGGTTTCTTTGTAGAGAATTTTTAAAGAATAGTCATATCATTCCATGGTCCGCTAAACTTGTGTGGTTTTGTTTCTCTGTTTTGGTTAAATATTAATCATGTACGAATGGTTTTTGGATGAATTATTTATTCAAATGAAAACGTTTATCCAATGGTTTTCTTGGGATAACGTTCGGTTAAGTAAACGACAAAAAAATACATGCTTTAAAATTGCTGTTTTAAACTGTTATAAAATAAGACGAAAAAATTTACAAGGCATACATAACTTATCAGAAGAACAGAAAAAAATATATCTGCAAAAACTACAGAAAAAATTAGAAAATATAAAAACGGCAATATTAAACACAAGTACACAAAATTATTAATAAACAGTAACAAAAAAAAACACTAAACAAAAGTATGGTGTGTTCGAAAATGCAAAGTAATTAGAAAAGAAAAACAAAATACAACAACATAGAAGTTAAACATAAAAGAATCGATAACAAAATCAGGGAAAAAGTATAACAGATCCAAAGTACGTAAATACGAAAGAAAGATGGATCGATAATCAACAAACAACAATGAAAACTGTAGTATGAAAATAAAGAAAGCTCAAGTATATCTGAAGTATTACAGTTATTAATACAAGAAATATATATATATATATATATATATATATATATATATATATATATATATATATATATATATATTGGATTTGAAATTTCCGCGGGAGCTGTATGTGGTTTCAGTTATTTTCCGGGTTTGACTCCGAGTTAAATAGTTTTGGTTTTTTGAAAAACCATTGTTTTGGCGACCTTTCGACAAGGTCACACTTGCCATTGTCAGATCAGATTAGTTCTGCTTCTTCTTGATTTATTTATTTAGCGTATGGCTCAATACATGGAGTAAATACAGTAATAATTGTAAAAAACGTAAGTACATAATTCAAAAATACAAACATAAGATTATATAAAAACGAACATAGACAAAATACAGATAAAATACAAGATAATACAAACAGATAAGCTTATATCTTTAGGTCAAGTTGAGCTATCCATTCAAGGCTTGCAGGCGTAGTTTTGAAAAAGTATTTTGGGTCCCCTCGATATGCCCTCAATTCACATGTCTTTACTATGTGTTGGATGGTTTGATCTGGAGCTCCACAGTCGCAGCTGGAGGTAGGTTTTTTTCACCATTTATGTAGGTTGTGTGCGCATACTGCATGTCCCGTTCTAATTCGGTTCTTCCATATGTTTCGTGGCTGGTCGAAGCCATCAGGCTTTTAATCTGGGTCAATAAGGTTGGATACTTCAGGTGGGGCTTCATCAGTCCACAGTATGCGCCATCTAGAGGTAACATTGAAATCATCTGCTGTTAGCTGTTGGGCTGTTCTTATGGGTGGTTTTCTGGATGGGAGTTGGTTTGCTGCTAAACTCGGGATGTCTTCATGGATTGGTAGTTGCAAGTTGCTATTTACTTTCGAATACTCCGTTATCAAGGCCTTCGTAGAATAGGCGAAGGAATATGGCTAAGGATCGGAAGCCAATATAGTGGAGTAGTCTTGATGCAACCGCTAATCATTCTCATTGCTATATTAAGCTGCGTATCAACTATTTTCACATGACGACTATTTAGCCAGACCGGTGCACAGTACTCTGCCACAGAATAAACCAAACTTAGCATATATGTTCGTAGTTTGTCCGCAGATGCGCCCCAGTTGGTACCACAAAGATTCTGGATAAGGTTATTTCTACTACTTATTTTTTGTGCAGTTATTTGTAGATGTTTTTTAAACGAGAGAGTCCTGTCCAAGGTATCCCCCAGATAAATTGGGTAGGGTAGTGCTACATTTCTCATTTTGACCTCTAATTTTTCTTGATGTTCCAGGAGAACTGAAGTTCTATTTAACGCAAAATCAAACCCAGAAAACAACTGAAACCACATATATATATATATATATATATATATATATATATATATATATATATATATATATATATATATATATATATATATATATATATATATATATTCCACACTTTTACTAATAACATAAGTGAAATCTTATTGCATATCATCAAAAACAGATTAAAAACCTATCTACATTACCAAATACCGCAGGAACAAGCGAAGATTGTAAATAGTAAAGGTACACGAGAACAAATCCTGAACCTGAGATAACTCATTGAAAAGTCTAGAGAATTTCAAGTACCTATGATTATATGCTTCGTTGTGTACACCAATGTACCTGGTGATACTTAAATTAAAAATCTGTACCAGTCCAATATAGCAACAGTACGACTAGATCAGAAGTTCTTAAACCAATTTAAGACCTAGCGAGATATTACACAAGCATGCGTGTTGTCACCTGACTTATTCAACATTTATAGTGAACAGTTCATAAGGATGGCTTTAGATGGATGAGCCGGTGAAGTAACAGTGGCTGATAGGAAAATCTCCAATTTAAGATTTGCTGATGACACTACACTTATAGCAACAAATTAGCAAGAAGTATTTAATCTCATGCGAAGAGTTGAGTGCGAAAGCAATAGAGGTGGTCTGAAAATCAATAAAGCTAAGAGAAAAATTATGGTGGTCGGCAGATTCCACAGTATTTAACTGACTAATATGTTACAGGAGTACCAGATAGTGGACAGTTTTGTCTATCTCGGGACTAGTATAACTAAGGATGGAAACTGTCAATCAAAAGTCCAAGGCAGAGACTTGGACTCTTCGCGGACGCGAGCGTCAAAAAATTAATGCCTTTTAGAATTGGTGCTGGAGAAGAATGCTGCGCATACATTGGCCAGCTCATAGAAAAAAGTTTCCATTCTAAACCAACTGGAGATAAAAATAAGGTTGTCCACAATATGTCTGTAACGTATTCTGCAATTTTTCGATCACGTGACAGTCACAATCACTGATATATATATATATATATATATATATATATATATAAACAAAAAAACTAGGATTTATTAAAAAGGTACATAAAAAGGTTACAAAATACATTATGAAAAGTACAAAGGGATAACTCTGTTAGGAATAGGCTATAAAAGACAGGCAAATAGTATAAGTCTTCTAATTATATTTGAAGAGGCCATCAAACAGGATTCAAAAATGGTAGGTCAACAACAGATCAAATATTTGTTTTAATGAAAACAAAATATACACAGGATGGACAGAAAATGTTTTACAGATTTTAAACAAGCCTACGATGCGGTAAATACGATGCAAATTATTAAAACACTGCGAGAATTGGAAACACTAGATAAAATTATTAGATTATTGAAGATGTTGACATTATTGGTCGTGATAAATGAAGTAGCATGTAACGTGTAGAGCTGGAAAGACTAAGGTACGTTCATAATGGAGACCATCGCATCGTATTCTCGCCTAGAGCATAGCAGTGACAGTGAAGGCTTGCATTTAAAAATTAAAATAATACATTTTTTATTTTACCTGGCGATCGATAATATGGTACGATCCTACATTCTAAACGAGGGTCGGCGCCTCGTTGTAAGCGACCACTTAGAAACAAAGACATTATTACATCAGAAACAAAAAAGATTATATTCTCACGCTCTTTTCTCAATTTTAACCCTTCTCAAGTTTGTCCACGGTGGGGGAGTATACCAGTATTAAGTTGTGTTTGACATTTGACAATGGTGGACTGAAGTTGAAGCATGATTATTTTGTCGAAGTAGGGTATGAAATTCGGTAGAGTCCTTAGTTTCTTTATTAAGTAGAATTCCTACTCATTTTCTGTTTGACATTTTCCCAAATTTGGCAATCGGACCTTACTTAGTCTATCCATCTCGAATACAACGTTTTATAGTTTTTTCGGTTAATATAGACTTCTTATGTTCCAAGTTGCTATTCAAAAATATTTCTTATGAATTTTAGAATATTTTGGAATTTGGGATAAAGGGGACTGAGCTAAGACTATTCCCTTGCCTAATTCGTATTAAGACTGGTATCATGATGGAGACCTTATTGTTTGCTCTTATGAAAGTGCTGTTTTCGATATTCAATTTGTCGAATAATTTCAATTATTTCATGGTAAGTTATTTTCTTTAATAGTTTCAGTCTCTCGGAAAGCACATGAACGCAAGTTTATTAAATTCAGTAGCTTTTCAGCTATTTCCCTGATAATTAGTATTTTATCTATGGTATGTATATTATTTCGGTATCCTTGCTGCTTATCATTCTTGTCATTTTGTGACATTTTTGCTAAAATTGTTATAAAAAGCTTTGAGCCTATGCTTAATAGCCTAAATACTCTTAGATTAGATTTTGTTTCTATATTATGTTATAAAGACACAATAAGATATTATTACCACCTGTTTATAAATTATGCAGACAGTATTTAGATAACATAATATTCAGATAACATAAGACACGTCAGTAATGTAAATATAATACTTGGTACATAAGAATTCTTTATTAATTTATGAAGAGCCTCGTCACAAATTTTTATTTACATCTCAGATAGACCCATATTTCACTTAAGTTATTATTTTTGTTATCATCTGCTTAAATGTTGACCTTAAGACGTTGGGGAAAAATAAAACGTAAGCTTCTTTCGCAGAACCCAGCCACATGCCCGTTACCTTCAAAATATAAGAGAGGGCAAGATCAGAGATTACGCACGACATCAGGAGAATCGTGAGCGGAGTAATAAAAATGGAATAATACATACAAGTAATGAAGTTACCCTGTTTTTTTTTAATATAATACTTAAAATTGCGATTTTATCTTAATTTTTAACAAGAAAATTATAAAAATTATAGCTAAGGTCACGTATTTTACGCGGACATTAAAAAACTCAATGAGTTAGTGTTCGTAAGAGTTCGTAATAAGAAAACACCACCAACCAAAATGAACTACTAACAAAGTGTGTACACCTAGACAGAAGTGTTGTCTGAGATCTCTTTTAGATACAAATTAAACTACTATGTGTTTAGTAAATTGTAAATTGATTTAATAAATCAATTTACTAATGTTTGTATTTTGAGAACGATTTCCGAAGTGGAAATTGAAACGTCAATAAACGTATTTTAACCTTTAATGTGGCTTATTCCCATTTAAATATAAATTAACAAATAGTGATATACCAAATTGCTTGATTTGTTTGAACAATATTTTATACCCCAGTCAAATGAGATTGTTCTGAGATACATATTTAACTGCAGAGTTTATAAATAGGGTGAAACTATTGACCAGTTTGTTACAGTTTTAAAAATGCTGGAAAAAAATAGAAATTGTAGTACTTTAAAAGATAGTCTTATTAGAGACAGAATTGTCTGTGGAGTGCAAGCCTTGAAACTTCTTGAGAGACTACTAAAAGAACGTAAGCTGACGCTAAATAGTTGTCATAAAATATGTCAGGCTCCAGAAATGGCAGAAATGTAAGCCAAACAATTCTGTAAAGAACCAGAGAGCATGGTACAAGCTGTGAATAGTAGAAAAGTTTACTTTAAGAGTAATGAAAGACCTAGTTGTACTAAATTTGAAGACAAACCACATAAAGACATACAGAGTAATCAACAACAATCATGTTATAATAAATGTGGTAAATTTCATGTAATACAAATACAAAAATACAAAAACGTACATGAAATAAATGATACACAAGATGACGGAAGAAATTATGAAAATTTTTCTGTTGGTTTGGTTAATATAGAAACAAGTACCTAACATTTGTGCTGTGAGCCAGGAATGGTTGTACACATTAAAATAGTTAAAATATACCTTTTTACCTAGATACTGGAGTCTAGATTAACATTGTTGACAAAAGAACAGTTAAAAAAATTGAAAGCAGTAGTAAAACCTAGCACAATGAGTTAAGAAATTACAATGGTAGTAATATTTCATTCATTGGTCAGACAAGTTTGAAATCATATTATTTAGCTACGGAAAGCTCGAAACTTAAGTGGAAGATCAATTAAATAGAGGAAACAGAGCAGCAGGCTGCCTGAATGAAACAATATGGAGAAATAAAAATATCGGGAAAGAAACGAAAGGCAGAATTTACAAACAGTCATCAGACCAATAATGACATACGCAGCAGAAACAAGACCTGACACAGAGAGGACAAAAAGGATGTTAGAAACAGCAGAGATAAAAACACTTAAAAAATTGATGGTAAGACACTATGGGACAGAGTTAGACGTACAGATATACGGCGTAGATGCAAGGTGGCGACCATCAAGAACTGGGTAAGAAATAGAAGAGTAGAATGGAACGATCATATAAGCCGAATAAGCCGATGGCAACAAATATGGTTTCACGCATCAGTTTCCAAAACTACAATTGCCATTTGGATCGCCAACCTTCGAAAGGAGACGGCGCAATGAGAAGAAGAAGAACAAATATGGTAGTAAAGACGGCAAGAGACGGTTCCCCAATATGAAGACGATCAGTAGGAAGACCACGAAAACGATAAAACGGCAACTTACTAAAGGCACATTAAAAAACAGACATGATATTAAGTATATCGATTTTTAGGAGATTGATTTTAATGCTCCTTGTGTACTAGGTTTACTGACTATACAAAGTTTACAAATTTTAAAGAAAATTCCCACAGTTGATGGTCAAGATATGATGGTCAAGTTGATGGTAAAAATCTAGTTTCCTACTTCCTATCCTGGATTACCACAAGCATGACTGGAGCAGTTTAAATGATTGTGGTACTGCGATGGGAAAGGCAACGGGAAAACTACCCCATTATATTTTTTTCAAATCTCAATGGCAGACGAGAAAAAGATTATGGTTCTTAGTCAGGGCACCCCTTAAATGGGGAGAGGGTGCGAAGAATCCCCCCGTCAATTACCGAAGAAAGTGGACAGAGAGTACAAATATACGACCGAATAGTACGTATTGCCACCTGGAACGTACGCAGCTTATTTATGTCCGGGAAACTGGCAAACACTGAAGCCGAGATGGTAAGACTGAAAATAGACTTCTTGGAAATGAGTGAAGTAAAATGGCCTGGTTCAGGAGTACAAAAAACAAAATATAGATACATATACTATTCAGGTGGAACCGACCCAGAACATCAATATGGAACTGCTATATTAGTATCGAACAAAATTGCTCAATTAGAAACAGACTTCATCCCTCTAAATGAGAGAGTAGCAATGTTGAAATTACAAACAACTTACAGAAAACTAAATATTATTCAGGTCTATGCTCCAAGTGACAAGTCAGATAAAGAAATCGAAACTAACAACATAGATGAAATAATGCGACTGACAAAAAGAGGTGAGATAACGATGATTATGGGTGACTTTAACGCTAAAATTGGTCGTGGTGCTGAAGGAGAGCACATAGGAGCATACCAGCTAAGTACCAGGAATAATAGAGGAGCTAGACTTGTACAATTCTGCGTAGAAAACAATCTGTTAATAGTCAATACCTTCTTCAAACAACATCCTAGAAGGCTATACACATGGAAATCACCTGCAGACAGAAAAGACAGAATTGTTAAAAATCAAATTGACTTAATTTTGGTCAATAACCTTTACGAAGTACATACAATCTACGAAAACATACCCTGGAGCTGATGTATATAGCGATCACAATCCAGTTATAATGGATTTTAGATTAAAAAGGTTTCTCAAAGTCAAAAAGAAAACAGTGACAAAAAAATAGACATCTCACAACTGAAGAACTCTGCACAGAAAAAAGAAATAAGTATGAAGCTTGAGAAAGAAATAAAGACGATCGAAAACTTAGTACAGACAGACATTGAAGTAACATGGACTGCTCTAAAAACAAAAATAACAAAGATACAAGAATAAGACATCAGGTTCGTAAAACACAACAAAAAACAAGAATGGATAACGCAAGAGATCATGGACCTCATGGACGTAAGACAAATACATAAAACAAGTCCAATAGAATACAAGCGAATCAACAAAATCATTAGAAAAAAGTGCAGGGAGGCAAAAGAAAACTTGATGTCAACAAAATGCCTAGAAATCGAACAACTTGATCACAAGGCGATCGAAATTCTGAGAACAACTGGAGTTGACGCACAAGACTTGCGAATTATCTCAGAACTATACTGGCACCAAACGGCAACAATTGAAATAGAGCACACAACATCCGAAGATATACAAATCCGAAGAGTGAGACAGGCTTGCGTCTTATTACCGCTACTGTTTAATTTGTATTCGAAGTCTATATTCAGAGAAGCATTGGACGAGGTCCAAGGCGGAATTAAGATTAACGGAATCAGCATAGACAACATCAGATATGCTGATGATACAGTCTTAATAGCAAGCAATGCACAAGAACTGCAAAATATAATAAATGCGGTAGTTCACCACAGCAAAATGTTCGGTTTACATCTAAACGTTTCCAAAACTAAAACTTTAGTATTTTCAAAGGCACCAATAAACGTACATGTGTATACCAAGGGTCAAATGATAGAACAGGTAAATTCCATAAAAAATTTGGGAGCAAATATCAATAGTCAGTATAATCCAAAAACATGAAATCCTATCAAGAATCGAACAAGCAAGGAAAACATTCATGAGCAAGAAAACATTTTTTACAAGATCAGACCTTAGTCTGCAGCTTAGAATGCGAATGATGGGATAGGATGTTACGTTTTTTCTGTCTTACTGTATGGCTGTGAGAATTGAACAATGGATTCTGAAATAGTAAAAAGAATAGATGCCTTTGAGATGTATATATACAGACGAATGTTGAGAATTCCATGGGTACAAAGAGTTACTAATGTTGAGGTACTTCGTCGCATGTGTAAACAAAAAGAATTAATAAGAATAATCAAAGAGAGGAAAATGCAATACTTGGGTCATGTATTGAGAGGCGAAAGATATGAATTACTTCAAGTTATACTGGAAGGAATAGTACAGGGTACAAGATCAGTAGGAAGACGCCAGAACTCGTGGCTGAAAGACCTGAGGAGATGGTTCGACCGCTCATCCGCAGAAATCTTTCGCGCAGCAGTTTTCAAAACTACAATTGCCATTTGGATCACCAACCTTTGAAAGGAGAAGGCGCCATAAGAAGAAGAAGATGGTCAAGGTGATTTAGATAGTTTAATAAAAAAATATTATGATTTATTTTATGGTATAGGTTAATTGGAGTATGTGTACAAAATAAAGTTAAAAGAAAATGCTGTACCGGTAGCAGAATCTTGTAGAAAAATACCTAATAATAAAAAAAATGTAAAAAGTTAGCTAGATAGAATGGAAAGAATGGGTCTAATAAAGAAAGTTGCAGGACGAACAGAATGGGTTAGTTCTATGGTGGTAATATAGAAGCCAGACAATTCATTAATAATTTGTTCGAATCCTCAAAATGTCAAAATGTCGAAAACGTTTTCGAAGAAATCGCAAGTAGAATGACAGGTGCTACAATTTTTTTAGTGCTAGACGGAAATTGGCTAGAGCCAATTGCTTACTACTTTTAATATAGAAAAATCGGCGCTTTTTCATAGGTGTTCTAAAAATATTATTCAAGGTTTGGATGAGGTGGAAGCTTTTATGGATGATATTATAGTATGGGGTGCAGATCCAGCTAAACATGAAAGCCGGCTAGAAAGAGCAAAGAGTGCAAATGTGAGATTTAATCGAAACGAATGTAGATTTGGTTTCAATGAAGTAAGGTATGTGGGTCATATTTTTAGTAAATAAGGTTTGAAACCAGATAATGACAAGATTAATGCTATTCTGAGTATGAAAATTTTAAAGATACAAAGTTTTACAAACATTTTTGGGTATGGCAACACATGTTTCTAAATTCCTTCATAATCTTTTTGATTTAGCTAAAAATTTAAGAATCCTTTTAAAAAATATGGGGAATTTGTTTGGGAAGATAAACTTACTCAAGATTTTAAAAGAGTTGAACATAGGTTAACAACCCCAGTGCTACGTTATTTTGATATTAAAAAACTTCTTGTATTGATAGTAGTAGTTTAGGTTTGGGTGCAGTTTTGTTGTAGGAAAATTTTTTGGCTGTAAAAAATTTCACCAATATGTGTATGGAAAATAAATAATTGTAAAGACTGACCATAAGCCTTTAAAAAATATTTTTATAAAGCCCTTAAATTTACAGATTTATTATTAGCAAATTCTCTTTTAAGAAATTTTGGGAAGATTAATTTTAATGACAACTCTTTGAATGACGAAGTAGAAGCTCATGCATGTATGCTTTTTGAGAATTTATCCTTTAGTGATAAAAAGATTCAATTATTTCGGACATCTTATGATGCTGCTCTGCAAGTAATAATTAGTTATGTTCAAAATAGATGGCCCTTTTATAACGGTAAAGGTTCTCTTAATTTGCAATTTAAATTTTCTATTAAACATAAACTTTTTGTTGTTAATGGTTTACTTGTTTAGTATTCTTGTGTAGCAGTTCCAAAATGCTTCAGGAAATCAATATTAGAGTCGATTCATCCTAACCACATGGGCATTAAAAAATAAGAAGAATAGGGCTAGACATGTTTTACTTTGGCCTTTTATGGGCAAACAAATAGATCTTGTATGAAATTGTTAAACATATTTAAAATTTTAAAATACTAATAGTTCAGAACCTTTATTACTAAGGAACGCTCATAATGGTCCTTATAAAGTAGTTGGTACTGATATTTTCTATTTTAAAGGTTAACCTTACTTGTTTATTGATTATTACAGCAAATTTATTGAAACTCAGCACTTAATTAGGAAGATACTCCTCATGTGATAGCAGCTCTAAAATCATTATTTGATCGTTATGAAACACCTAATATTTTGTGCTGTGAGACAAGTGCCCAGTATAGAAAATATAAATTTAGATAATTTGCTAAAAAATGGCAATTTAATTATAAAATGTCAAGTGCATATTATCGCCAATCAAATGGTATGTCAAAAAGATATGTTTAAACCTTTAAAAAACTGCTTAAAAATGTTGTTCTGAAGCTAGTTTCTTGTGGGATTTTAAATTCATTAGTATTTAAATGGGAATAAGCCACAATTAAAGGTTAAAGTACCTTTATTGACATTTCAATTTCCACTTTGGAAACCGTTCTCAAAATACAAACATTAGTAAATTTACTTAGTGTTAACCTTAGTGATATACTTAATTCACTTCGTTTAATAAACTCTTTGATTGTTTTTTTGTGAGACTGTAACTTATATAATTATTTAATATATGATATTTAAAAATTTTGTATATATGTATATTAACAATATTTAACCTTATAAATCAATATTAAGCAAGAAAGACTGAAGATGATAAAAATAAAAAATTCAAACCTTGGATGCGCCCAACGAATGAACTTGACTTTGAAAAATATATCACCAGTAACTTACTCAGAAATATAACAAGAGAAGACGTAAATAACCTAAACGAAGAAATAGTAGATACATTAACACAAGCTCAGGAAAAATTTGGCCCTAAACATGGAAAAGAACAAAAAATTAGTAAAGAAACGAAACAAAAAATGGAAGATCGTAGAATGCTGAGAATTCAAGGAAATGTTGACTCACAAGATATAAACAGCATCAATAAAGCTCTAAAGCCATCAGACGGGATAGTAGAAAATACAACAACGAGAAAATTATAAAAACTATAGAAGACAACAAAAGCATGAAAGCATTGAGGAGAAAAATGGAAAATGGCAAAAAAGAAATCTTCCAACTTAAAGACAAAAATGGAAATATTATCTCAGATAAACCAAGCATATTACATATAGTGGAAAGTTTCTATGAAACATTATATAAAAGTCAAGTTATTCCAGAGCTCATCGAACAACCAATACAAAAGGTACATAATGTAGGATCGGAGGATATACCAGATATATCACGAGAGGAAATTCAACATGCCCTCAAAAATATAAAAAATAATAGAGCTCCGGGGGAAGATGGTGTAGTCATTGAGACAATTAAACTAGGAGGTCCACTTTTGATGTCCCGAATCCAAACACTTTTTAATCTATGTCTGCATAGTGAAAACATTCCAAATAAATGAAAGAATTCGGTTACAATCCTCCTCCACAAAAAAAAAGATAAATCAGATTTTGAAAACTATAGGCCAATTAGTTTGCTTAACCACCTATACAAGCTCTTTACTCGAATACTGACAAACAGATTAGAAGCAAAACTCGATTTCTATCAAGCATAAGAACAGGCAGGATTTCGAGCGGGACAGGGAACAAACGACCATTTGCAATGCCTTAAAACTCTAGTTGAAAAGTCTATCGAATATAACAGACCCCTTGCTCTTATCTTTGTCGACTTCCACAAAGCATTTGACACAGTCGAAACAGTTGCTATCTTAAAAGCACTATCAGAATGCAGAATAGATCACAGGTATGCAAATATTATTCGAAATATATACGAAAATGCGACAACAACGGTTAACCTCCATTGCATGACTGAGAAGATAAAAATTGGCAGAGGGGTGCGGCAGGCAGATACCTTGTCGCCAAAACTATTTATAACAGTTATGGAGTATGCATTTAAACGGCTAGAGTGGGAATCAAAGGGTATTAGCATCGATGGAAAGATATTCAACCATCTCAGATATGCCGATGATATTGTTCTCATAACAAACAACTTAGGAGAAGCCAGAGTTATGCTACAACAACTACAGCAAGTAACCCAGAAAGTCGGTTTAAAAATAAACTATGGAAAAACAAAAATGATGACCAATCTCGTCCCCAATGAGCTAATAGAAATCGAAAAGTCGCCCATAGAACTTGTAGAAAAATATGTGTATTTGGGTCACGAAATAAGGTTAACGCGAGATAACCAAACATGCGAGCTACTCAGAAGAATAAGTCTGGGTTGGGCTGTATTCGAAAGAATGAGAGACGTATTTAAAACAAATATACCGATCCATTTAAAAAGAAAAGCTTTTAACCAGTGCGTTCTACCAGTCTTCACATACGGAGCAGAAACCTTAACTCTCACAAAAACATCAGCCGAAAAATTGAGAAGGACACAACGAAAGATGGGGAGATCAATGCTTGGAATAAGCTTAGGAAATAGAATAAGAAACGAGGAAGTTCGTAGACGAACCGGAGTGGAAGACATTATCGAACATATTACAAGGCAAAAATGGAGATGGGCAGGACATGTTGCAAGAATGAAAGACGACAGTTGGACAAAAAAATTGCTTGAGTGGAGACCACGGGCTGACAAGCGAAGCCGAGAAAGACCCCCAACGCGATGGACCGACGACCTCAAAAGAATCGTGACCAATTGGATAGCAGAGGAGCAGAACAGAAGCAGATGGAAAAGTCTAGAGGAGGCCTATGTTCAACAATGGAAACAATGGACAACTCAGGGCTGATTGATGATGATGAACATTATAAAATTTTAAAGTAATTACTATTAAAATGGGAATAAGCCACAATCAAAGGTTAAAGTACGTTTATTGACGTTCCAATTTCCACTTCGGAGATCGTTCTAAAATATTAGTAAATTAAACAATTTTTTTTAATGCCACAAGAAACTAGCTTCACAACAATATTATAAAATTTTAACTAATATTGTTTTTATTTCCCTTGTCAATGACCATTAGTTGTGGAGACCCGTAAATTTAAATAAAAAAATTTTATTCTGAGCTATACCCATATGTTAAACTGTGTTTCTTTGTATAAATGGTTTTTCTGTTACATCAAAGAAATCCACTACCATTTTCACCTAGTCATTTTCTAAAATACCCTTTGTAATCAATTTACTCCCTCAAAATAAACCTAAAGAGTTATAAATATTAGACGCTAAAATTAAACACATTCCTGTCCAAATGCCATAGCTTCTATCGGCCGGTGCGTGGTGCGAAAATGAATTGACCCATGCCATGTTAATATCACGTGTAAAAATCGGGAGCCTTTATTCGGTTATGTCATGAATATAGACCTGGAATTCTGTTTTCATAAAGCAGGACAAAAGTTTTCATTTGTTCTATCGGAATATCAATGGGATTTCTGCTTTTTATAGGACTGTACAATGAACGTAGAGATAATTTTTTATCAGCAATGACCAAACTAAATATCATTTGGAATATTGACTGCAAACTGCAAACTGCAATATTGAATTTTTTGAATATATTACATGAGTTAAAAGAGTGGTAAGTAAACAATGAGAAAATCTTAGTTTTTTTTGTGGCTTTAGCTATTTAGCCAATTACGTATTGAGAAATAATAAATGAAAAATTACTAATATTAATATTCTAATATAATTCATACTAAATAAAATAAAAAAGTGTGTATCTATATAATAATTGCTAGTGCAAAAAGCGTATCTCCGCAAGTCAAAAAAAAACCTCATAAAATCCTTATAACTGAATCAAACAAAATGAGAAAATGGTAGCAAGAAAAAACAAATATCAGGAAAAACGGAGATACTCATTTCTCGTCCAAGGACCCATCAGGACATTTGTTTAAGACATTACTAGCAATAGGTCACGGAAAGAAAGGTAAATAACAATTGCGTTAAAAGGCTATTTATTTGATATGGAGGAAATATTTGCAGAGTTTGCAAGTTGTTTAAAAGAGTTCCTGAATGCTGAAGATATTTGGAACACTTAAAAAGATCTGGTTAAACTCTCCTTGTTCTTGACAAGTTTCGCATAAGTCTGAATGAGATATTTTGATTTGAGCAAGAGGAGCAGGATAACAAGCGTGGTCAAATCTCAATCTTATTTTCAAGTTGTTGTATATTTACTGGAGGTATTGAAATTCTTATAGCACCTGGACCAACGATCTGTTTATTTTTTTTTAGAGATGAGAATCTCTAATCTCTCTCTCTCTCTCCAATGGCGCCACAGCCCAAATCGGGTCTTGGCCTCCTCCAAACTATGCCTACAACCTTGTCGGTCCCTCGCCGATCTTCTCCAGGTTCTCACGTCTAACAAATTTTGCGCGTCCGCTGCCACTTCATCCTCCCATCTTTTCCGTGGCCTTCCTTTTGGTCTTGCGCCCTGTATTTTACTATCTAGGGCTCTTTTCGGCAATCTTTCTGTCTCCATTCTTACTACATGACCAGCCCAGCGAAGTTTCTGAAGTCTAACGAATTCTGAGATCGGTGTCTCTTTGAACAGTTGGTAAAGTTCATGGTTATACCTTAATCTCCACATTCCGTTTTCGTTAATAGGTCCAAATATCTTTCTTAGGACTTTTCTTTCGAAGACTTCCAGTTTTCTTTTTGTCTCTTCTGTCATCACCCATGTCTCGCATGCATAACATACTATTGGTCTGATAATAGTTTTGTAGACCCTGATTTTCGATCTCCAGTGTGTGTTTTTGGAGCGAAACACATGATCGAGTAAAAAATAAGCTTTGTTTCCCTTTACTATTCTTCTTTGGATTTCTGGTTCTTCTGTTCAATCCGTGTTTAATGCAACTCCTAAATATGTGAAATTTTCTACCGTTTCAATATCGTCCTCTAATTCAACTGTGCGTCTGTTTGCCCTAGCTCTTGCCTGTGTTAACTTTTTTGTCTTTTGAATATTTATTTCTAGTCCGGTCTCTTGAGAATGAGATGAGAAAAGCCTCAGGAACACAAATTCTCTCATCTGGTAAAATTTCAGCTGTCGAGGTTATTGCAGCTTTAGCAATTAAATCGACATGCTCATTATGTTTTGTACCACCATGAGCTTTTACCCAAATAAAATTCATAGTTTTATTTTTATTTTTTAGGTTGACAAGCATGTTCTTAATTTGGTAAATAAAAGGGTTAGAATTATAATTGGATAACTTTGTATTTTTGAGAGATAATAAGAGTGACAATGAATGGGATATTATTAAAACTCCATTATTGTTTAAACTGTCGAAATATATCAAGGCTTCAAGAATTGTAAGTCCTTCAGCACTAAAAATTGAGCAATTGAGAGCGAGTTTGAACATTTTTTATTTTGACTTGGATGAAATGTAGAAAGCACATATGGTCCCTTTCCATGTTTTGGATGCATCTGTATAGATTACAGTTGCCTTGGGCCATTTTTTTATATAAGAATTTAAGATGCTTGAATCTAATAATGGAGTACTATAATATGTTGGTATGTGTATGTCAGCTTCATTAAAAAATGCAAAATAGTCGTTAATATCAAGGTTGCTAATACTGTTGGTATACTTTTTGTTACACATGGCTCCAAAGGCCGTGCAAAGGGTTGGTGAATTTTTATTAGTCCAGTAACTATTAGATCATTCTGTATTTAGTGAGCTTATGCCAGAATATAAGGAATTGTTGATATATGAAATTTTTACTACAAATTTTTCACTTAGATAATCTCGTCTAAAATTTAAAGGAGGTTTTAAAGCTTCAACATGCAATGGAGCTATTGGAGTAGACTTCATTGCTCCTATACAGGTACGTAGAACAGTCCGTTAAAATACATCAATTTTATTTAAAATTTGTTTACTTGCTGATCCATAAAGTATACATCCATAGTCCAGAATGGATCTGATGTAAGATTTGTAAAAAATCAAACATGTTTCTACGTCATCACCCCATCAAGTTTTAGAAATTAATTTTAAAAAACTTAGACCTTTATTGCTTTTGTCAAGCAGATACTCGATGTATACTTTTCATGTTAACTTTTGATCTAGAAACTTAAGTAGATATATTATTGACTTACAGAAATTTAAAGTTTGGTCATTTAATAAAAATAGTATTTATGTTAGGAATATTATGCCGTAAAAAAATATACACGTTTGATTTATTAGTGGATGAATTAAAACCATTTTCACAAAACCAGTTTGAGAAATGTTCATGTAATTTTCTTAAGATTGTAAAAGAGGGTTCATATTATTTAGTCCTTTCTTTATAGACTAGGAGGTCATCAGCATATTGGATTGTTTTATAAGTGATTCTTGGTATATTAAGGCTATGAAAATCAGCAGTATACAGATTAAAAAAAAATGGATTAAGACTGATCCCTGGGGTAATCCCTAATTATTATAACGTGGTCCAAGAAATTTATTTTTATAGTTTCTAACGTATAAGCATCTATTAGTGTAGAAATTAATTATGGTTTGTGCCAGATTTATGGGTATTTGAAATTGATTGATCATTTTGTCTTTTAATCGAGGTAAACGCACACTGTCATAAGCACCTTCTATATCTAGAGATAAGGCAGGCAAATAGTTATTTCTAGAAAAGTTACTCTGTATGTTCATTACAAGTGTAGCTAGAGCATATAACTATTGTTCTGAAGCTATTTTCTTGTGGTATGTTAAAGTAATTACTATTTAAATGGGAATAAGCCACAATTAAAGGTTAAAGTAGGTACGTTTATTGACGTTTCAATTTCCACTTTGGAAATCGTTCTCAAAATACAAACTTTAGTGTTTGTATTTTGAGAACGAGTTTCTGACTATTTTATTTGAAGAAAAGTCACTTAAAATTGAGACAGTGGACTGAAAACATTCCCAATTCATCGGTTACGTCCTTTTTTGTCCCTCGGCCCTGGCGTCGCGACGCGCAGAAACTACTCTACTCCATTTGCTACAATTAATACACCCTATTTCAAAGTTAAGTGTTACCTATTTCTTTGTAAAGATAACAGCAATGAGTTAAGCCAGCTGTTTTTGGTGATATTTAAATTAATTGCTAATTTATTCACAATCAAAATATTGCGTTTTTCTTTGTTATTATTCTAATTCAGTTAAATAACGACCTCTAAGTTTTACACAAAACATGTTTATACTAATGATAAAAACAGAAAATACGAAAACTATTTTATGCTGAAATTCCAGAACATGAAATAAGATTCAGTGATAAAGAATATTTTAAAGTTAATATTAATTTTTTTGTATGTTGTATGCGTTTCTTTAATTAGCAACAATAAAAAAAGATCTGAGGGATATACAACTGTTGCATATGTATAGGTTGCATCTCCAATAAAATACATCATAAATGTGTCCATCCAAGGTTTTCTCAGTATGCGTCAATATAGTCACATTTCCAAAATCCTAATTTTTTATCATTGCTGCTTTTAACGTAGACCTTTCTACTCTGTAAAGCAGCATAAAGAGTATGCAACATTTTTTGGAACGTAACAAAAATTTTAACTAGTAGTTTGAGTGAAATTTATATTTACATGTCAAATTTTTGGTATTTATTCAAAAATATATGTAATCTATAAATACATATATAACAAAAAGTATATTTTTGATCTTTATTATTTTATATAACTTCTTTCCAACAAGTAGTTTAGTGGTATTCGATGATATTAACCAATTTTTGTGTGTATTCATCCTTCAAACATGCCATTTGGCAGCACATAATTTCCTGGGCTGTATACGATCGCAGGTAAAAATCTAAACCCTTTATTCAACCAGAATATCTTTCATTCAGTTCCGTTGGCGCAGAATCTATAGAGTTCTCGAGTAAAACTCCCAAAACTCCCGAAGCACGGCGTCCTGTCAGTAACTTCCAAACTCGCGACGGGGCACTCACGATGTAACTGTGGCGTTTGAGTTGTCACAATTTTTGCTTTGCACGCACACCGAGGAATATTTCTGGTTTTTTTGAAGTTTTCTTTGACTTTCGTATGTTACAGAACTCGACTCATTTACAGGACATCATGCTTTAATTACGGTTTTGTGGAGCGTGTGATATGGAGTATTAATAACCTTGAATTTATGTGAAATGACATGTCAAAGGTAACTGTTTGTTTTGATGATTTTCCACTGCTATTATCTTGCATTTCTTTAGTTCTGCGTTAAATTAAAATTATATATTATTGTGATTAATAAATGTTATTTATATTAATAAAAGAAAATATTTTAATCCACTATTTTATTCTGAAATCAGCTGATTGTGAAACTCTTATTAAAATTCACCATTTTGTTACAATGAATAAATCTCCCACACCAATCACATATTTTGTAGTTTTAGCAAAAATAACACAAAAAGTCTGAATTTTTTTTGTTTATTAAAGAACATTTTTTAATTAAAAATATAAAAATAAAATTCTAACGCTACAGGGTTGTATTTTAACAAATTTTAAGGTATTTTTGTATTAAAAATGAAATAATAATATTTTTAAATCTTTTCAAATTTTTATAATCTGATGACATCGCAATTAATATTTTAATTAAAAGGAAAACAGTCACTTTATTCCAAATCAGCGCAGAATAAACAACGGTCCTGTTTTTTAATTTTAAAGTCAGTTGTCCGATCAAACTTTAAGTGCTACGAAAGTCCTGGTGTAGGATGGAACAATTTACTTGTAGATTGCAGATTTTAGGGTTGTTTGGCCACAAATTTTTTTTTGTGTATACCATACATCTATGATTTTTCTAAAACATATAGATTTTTAAGAAAGCCTGCTAAAAGTTTAGGTACTATATTTGGTACCTGATTAGGTCTCTTTGGCAAGTATCTACAGCGTTTATGATGAAAAATTATTTCGCTTCTCACTTTCGCAAAATCTTTGTTACTTACTTTATCCATTATATATATATATATATATATATATATATATATATATATATATATATATATATATATATATATATATATATATATATATATATAGTGATGAGTGCCTTAAGAACCGGCAAAATAACGCAAAAGATAGAAAACATAACACGTTGTGAAATAAAAAGAGATGAAAGTAGTAGAGGTGGAAAATTATCGATACAAACCTCTAATTTACATTAAATTACATTAGGACTATTGATAGTTTCCCACTTTTAGACGTTAGCTTATGAGCGTTATAGTTGACTTCAGTCATAATATTACAAGTATGACGTCGAATATTTACATTTTTTAAATTTCGCATAAAGTAAAAACTGATTGAAGGCAATAAAGCAAATGTGGGTAAACAGTTTAATTAGTAGTAATTTGATAATTGATTCTGTGTTGACGAATACAGAATAACAAGCTATGATAATTCTGTATTGAGAAGAGTGTATGTGACGTCTCAAATCATAGTTTGTTATTGATCAATACTTTAATTTTGGATAAAAAAATACTTAAACTGTTTTTACTTACATTACGTGATACGTATTACTATGACTGAAGTCAACCAGCTCAAAAGCTAACGTCTAAAGGTGGGAAATTTTCGATAATTCTAATGCATTGTAAAGTAAATTATAGATTAATATCGATAATTTCTCACCTCTACTACTTTCATCTCTTTTTATTTCACAACGTATTATGTTTTCTATCTTTTGCGTTATTTTGCCGGTTCTTAAGGCACTCATCCCTGTATATTATATAATTAATATAATATATTAATGACTGCAACCCCAAAATAAAACTTTATTATATATATATATATATATATATATATATATATATATATATATATATATATATATATATATATATATATATATATATATATACATATATATATAATATATATATTATATATATATATATATATATATATATATATATATATATATATATATATATATATATATATAAATATATACAGGGTGTCCCGGAAAATAGTGCGTTCCTTAACGATATGTGCAGATTGCAGCATTTAAAACAAAAAAGTCTTATAACATTTTTTCATGAAGTTATCCGTTTTCAAAAAAAAATGATTAATTTTAATCCATTTGATTATTGTTCGCAGAAAAGGAAATACAGCCGGCAACGTTGCGTTCCTAGCCTAACGATCCCATCGTTAGGCATAATATGTATTGATACTGATAACAGTGATAGAGAAAAAGCGTGTATTTGTTTTTATTAAATATTTAATAATTAAAGTTTGAATACTGTTTTTACTTATTATTTATTATATTAAAATTATTATTACAATAAATGTTCAAAATGGCCACCATTTGCACGGATATACGCGTTTATTCGACGAATCCAATTATTCTTAATATTATAAGTATGTAAATTATTTCTGATTATTTCAGCAGCATCAAAAATTCGTTGTCGCAATAGAGCTTCTGTTTTAATTTCATCCTGGTTGTCGTATACGAATGATTTTAGATGTCCCCAAAAATAAAAGTCCATAACATTGCATTCTGGTGTTCTGGGTGGCCACAGAACGTGTCCATTTCTACCGATCCAACGACGAGAAAAAGTGATGTCGAGGAAATTTTTAATATGTCTCGTAAAATATGCTGGAGCCCCGTCATGAAGAAACCACATTTCAGAGGGTATTTGTAACGGAACGTCTTCAAGAAGTATTGTTAGAACATGCTGCAAAAAATTTAAATAGGACTCTCCATTCAATCTTCTGGAAAGTTCGTACGGTCCAATCAGACGATTACCAATAATCCCAGCCCATAAATTTATACTAAATTGTTTTTGAAAATTTGTCCTACGTATAGCATACGGGTTTTTATCACTCCACATGTGACAATTGTGAAAATTAAACACACCATTTCTCGTAAAACAAGCTTTATCTGCACACAACACTTTGCACGGAAATTCGGGTTCTCTGGCGATTTTGTTTTGAAACCATCTACAAAATCTTAATCTTCGAGGTAAATCGCCTTGGTGTAAATATTTCACTCGTTGGTAATGGTAAGGATGTAACAGTTGTTCCGTAAATGTCTTGTGAACAATGTTTTTTGAAATGCCAACCATTCTAGCCACAGATCGAGTACTTACTCTTGGATTATTACTGACTATATCCAAAATCACATCTTCTGCATTTAGTCTACGGTTACTTCGTGTTCTACCGCTAGTTTTTTTAGGTATCACACAACCCGTCTCTAATAACCTTTGGGACACGTTCACAAAACTTCGGGCATTAGGATGTCGTCGTTCGGGACAGCATTCAACATAAAGTCTAACAGCCCTATTACTGTCACAGTGGGCTTCACTGTACGTAATTAACATATCGTGATACTCGCGAATCGAAAACATAACAATACTATTTATTCTTGAGCTACGGGTAATTACAACTGTTTACAAATAATGTACCTTTTCTGTATCAAAATAAATTAAATTATCGCATTCTGCCCATACCTTTAAGGAACGCACTATTTTCCGGGACACCCTGTATATATATTTGTTCGGAAAGATTTTCGCAGTTAGTACAATTAAACCTAGAGCTAAGATTAATACTATTATCAAAATTAATATTAAACTCACCAGTCTTCCAAGTTGAACCGCGTTGATTTTCATTGCACCGAGCTTTCGACATCCTCTCTGATGTCTTCTTCAGGGCTTCCGAGGTCTAAGTCTCCCGAGCCGTCAGACACTACTACACTGATCACTATTCACTTCACTACTTCACTGCTCAATTTTCTACAAAATACACTTTAAAGTCGTATCAGTTTTTTTGGGAACCAGCTGTACCTAGCAATTAAGCTTTTAAAGTTTCTTATATTACAATATAACGTTTTTTAAAGTGTCCTGTGATAATGTTATTGGTATATATTTGTTAAACCAGTAAAAAAAGAAATTGTAACTCCACTTAACATGGTGCTATGTTTGTTTTTTTTTTTCGAGGATTTTCTACATATCTTTGTAAGTTAAATCTTTACTTATTATTGATAATGTAACTTATCATAAAGTTTTTAGCTATCATCAATAATGATATACAGTATATCGAAATATATTTGTATATTTGATTATTGAAAAAGAAGAGTCCTCTTGGCTTTAATTTAGCTGCATACCCATTAATACCTTCTTTTGTATATATACGAGGATAGATTGATATTAAACTAGCCTTTGATAGATGGCGCTATTTGATACCGAATTGGTTTTGGGGTTGACATTTGCCATTCATGACATGACGTCTGTCAATCTTTTAAGTTTTAAAAATAATTAGTTTGGTTTTTACAGCCGTCAAAAGCAAGCAAATTTTGTGTTTTCGGAGAAATGGAAAAAGTCGAGTATCGTTCGGTGATTAAGTTCCTCTACAAAAAGGGTAAAACGAATGTGCAAATGAAAGCCGACCTGGACGAAGTTTATGATGAGGTTGCACCTTCCTTAGCAACAAATAAAGTCACCACGCCGGAAATTATCAACAAAGTCCATGACATGATTATGGCACATCGTCGAATTAAGCTCTGCGAGTTAATAGAGGTCCTAAACATTTCCTACAAATGCGTACACAACATCATTCACTATCAATTGAATATGAAAAAGCTATCCGCGCGATGGGTGCCACGTTTGCTGGCAAAAGATCAAATGCAAAAACGTGTGACCACTTCATAGACGCTTTTGGCAATGATACGGCGTGATCCGAAGGATTTTTTTCGCCGATTTATCACCGTTGATGAAACCTGGGTGCATTATTACACACTGGTAATCAAAAAAACAGTCTAAACAGTGACGAGAAACGCGGCGAAGTGCCGCCGAAGAAGGCAAAGAGTGCACATTCGGCCGGCAAAGTGATGGCGACTGTTTTCTGGGATGCAAGGGGCATCATCCACATCGACTACTTGAAAAAAGAAAAAACAATCAATGGTGAGTACTACGCAGCATTATTGTATCGATTTCGAATTGCGTCGAAAACGCCCTGGTTTGGAACGCAAAAAAGTGCTCTTTCACCAAGACAATGCACCGGCTCACCGATCGGCCGTCGCCATGACAAAATTACACGAATTGGGCTATGAATTGGTTGAACACCCACCGTATTCCCCAGATCTTGCCGCCAGCGATTTTGTCTGTTTCGAAACCTAAAAAAATGGAGGACGCCGTTTCGCAACAAATAATGAAGTTGTCGCTGAAACTTTTGCCTATTTTGAAGAGCTCGAGCAAAAGTACTATTCGGATGGGATAAAAAAAATTGGAACATCGTCTTACTAAGTGTATCTAGCTAAAAGGGGATTATGTTGAGAAATAAATCGATTTAATTTCAAAAAACTTGTTTTTTCTATCAAAAGCTAGTTTTATAGTCCAGGAAATGAAGCATTTCACCTCGCAATTTTTTCGTCCTGCGTGTATTGACTTGAAATTTTAACAGAAGGTAGGTAATAGCCTAAGGATCAAAATCTATACCAAACCAAAGTGCGCCAAAGCCTTGGGGGTGGTTGTCACCCCATCTCGGGGGTGAAATTTTTTTTTACGTTTTAACTACAGATTTTGATTAAAAAAATGATTCTAAACAAAAAATGTTTTATACATTTTTTTGTAAAACTGATATTTTTCAAGTTATTCGCGATTGAAAGTAACAACTTTTAGACAAAACGTTTTTAATCGATTTTTCGCGAATAACTCGAAAATGGTGCATTTTATCAAAAAAATTGTAGAAAACAAATTTGTAGCTTTTAAAAAGACAAATAAAATTCATTTTTTAAAATGTTTTTGCGATATAATAGGAACCGAAATACGGCCTATCAATGTTCAGCGGTTTTCTTCAAATGCCAAATTTGAAAGATTTAAAGTCAAATATCGGGAAACTGATGCATTTTTGGAAGAAAACTCATAGAACCTCTTTTAAAGAGCATAAATAGACCTATCATAAAAAAAGACTCTAGCTCAAAAATTGAGTGAGTTATGATGAAAATAAAGTCAATACCTCATTTTTTTTACGAAAAAATCGATGAAAACAACCCCCTAACAACCCCCATAATTAAAATCGATCTTCACCCTTTTGCAACTCTCTTTGTACATGTATTGTTAATACGTCCAAGAAGTTTGACCCATTTAAAATGCTTAGTTTTAGAAAAAGTACAGCTTAAAGCGAAAAACGATTTACAATTTCATATTTTTTACCCTTCTTTTTTTAAATATCCCCGAAATAACTGAATATATGAAAAAAATAAAAATATACTAAATTGTAGCTTTTTTAATGACTAAAATTTTCCTTTATTTAGATTTGTTGTACAATGATCGGACATGAGGGAACATGCCGAAATTTTTTACAGTAGTACTGCTAAGCTTGAAGATATTTTAGATGCTGGCAGATACTGTGCAATAATAATACGGAACTGTTTAAGACACGCAGCTTACCAAGTTGAAAAAAAATAAAAGATTTGGAAGCTTTTCTCGAGCAGATGCGGTACGAACAGTTCATCAAAGCTACAACGAAAAACTGTGCGGTTAAACTATCATCCCTTCTGCCCACTGTTGATGCCTTAGATGAGCATTCAAAAAGATGCTATTACCAAATTCAACAGTGGCTTGGCAATGAAAATATCAGAGCAACAGATTGGGGATGGTATTCCAAAGATGGTTTGTGATTACCCGTACGCATGAACAAACAACCTGCACCCGATGAACTTTTAAAAATTATTTTTTGCCAATGCAAAAAAGGACGCGGCGTTTCATGTGGGTGCAGAAAAGTTGGTTTATACTGTAACTCTACTTGTTCTGGGTGCTCAGGTGAACGGTGCAATAATAGTCCACCAATAATTGAAGAAGATGAGGATGACATAGATCACGATGAAGATATAATTGATGACGAATAAAATTAATATTATAATTGTTTTACCTATAAATTTAAATATTTTCAATATTTTATGTATTAATTACTTTTTGGATCAGCCCAGACAAGAAAACCAAGAACGAAATAGATTATATACTCTCCAATAATAAAAACATATGCACCGACGTGACAGTACTAAACAAATTCTATACCGGAAGTGACCATAGATTGGTTAGAGCGAATATTAAAATACAGACGAGAGTAGAACGAAACAAACTTATTAAACGAGAACGATACCCAACCACCGATGTCCTATTTCAAAAACAAACGGAATACCAAAAAGAGCTAAGCACAAGACTAAAATCAGACTGAGACAAATGGATATAAACGGACTAGCCAATAAAATAAAAGTAACGGTAACAACATCGGTTAAGAAAATATGCTCAAACACGAAAACAGCCAAAACATCTAAACTTCAACCTAATACAATTAAATTACTAAAAGAAAGACGAAACAGAACAGATCGAACTTCGGACAGCTTCAAAAGTTTAAACAAAAACGTGAAGAAAGAAATTAGGAATGATCATAGAAACTATACTAACAATCTAATAAAAAATATAATACAAGATAACTGCAATATGAAAGTACTCAAAGCAAAAAACTCAAACGGCACAAGAAAAATCATAGAAATAAAAAATGAGAAAAACGTCACCGTCCGAGACAGAAAGGAAATAAGCGAGGCCATTGAAAAATTCTACACTAAATTATACTCGGCAAATACACAACCACAACAACGACGTACTGAACGAACAATAATTAACACCGGCTCAGAAGAAATACCGGACATAACCGACTATGAAATAAGAATGGCCCTAAATCAACCAAAAACGAATAAATGTCCGGGAGAGGATAAAATTACAGTCGAAATGTTGAAAATCGGTGGAAGAAAAATAGAACAGGTATTAAATATTTTATTTAATAAAGTAATTGATGAAGGAAAGATTCCTCAAGAATGGTACAACTCCGAAGTCATTTTACTATTCAAAAAAGGAGACAAAGCAAACATCGAGAATTACCGACCAATATCCTTGCTCTCACATCTGTATAAATTACTAACTAAAATCATAACCAAGCGCCTAACACATAAGCTCGATTTCTATCAACCTATCGAGCAGGCTGGATTCAGAAAACATTTTAGTACCATAGACCACTTGCACACCGTAAGAACACTGATAGAAAAATGCACCGAGTATAATGTTCCAATTCATATGGCGTTCGTCGATTTCCATAAAGCATTCGATTCCATCGAATTATGGGCAGTGCTTGAATCTCTAGAAAATGCAGGTATAGATTCAAGATACACTAACATAATTAAAAACATATATGAAAATGCCACCATGCAGATAAAGCTGGACGAAAGCACAAAAACTAATCCCATAAGACTACAACGGGGAGTAAGACAAGGAGACACCATCTCTCCCAAACTATTTACCCTTGCTCTAGAAGACATTTTTAAGAAACTAGAATGGAACAATAAGGGTATCAACGTCGACGGATCATACTTAAACCACTTGCGATTCGCAGATGACATAGTTTTAATAGCCGATAATATCCAAGAACTAAATGATATGTTACAACAATTAAATGCAGTTTCAGGAGCGGTAGGATTAAAAATGAACTACAACAAAACAAAAATACTGAGCCGAGACCAGACAAATATAACAATACAAAATCATACCATAGAAAATGTTGAACATTATGTATATCTAGGTCATGTTATCAAACTAGGAAAACCAAATCAAGATGCTGAAATTAAAAGAAGAACACAACTGGCATGGGGCGCTTTCGGCAAATTAGCATATATCTTGAAAAACACCTCCATTCCTGTAAACTTAAAGAAAAAGGTGTATAACACATGCATACTACCAGTTTGTACTTACGGCTTGGAGACAGTAGCCCTTACCAAAAAATCTGCTAAAAAATTAGAAACAACGCAAAGAGCAATGGAACGAATCATGCTTGGAATATCACTAAGAGACAAGATTAGAAACACCGAGATAAGACGTAGAACGAAGATTAGGGATATTGTGGAAGAAATTGCAAAAATGAAATGGCGCTGGGCAGGTCACGTAGCCCGATATAATGACAACAGGTGGACACGGAGAATTCTAGAATGGAGACCAAGGACGACAACAAGAAGCACGGGAAGACCTCAAAAAAGATGGGTAGATGACATAAGAACAGTGGCAGGCAAACAGTGGATTAGATTGGCGCAAGATAGAGAAAGATGGAAGCAATTGGGAGAGACCTACATTCAGGAGTGGATGGAAAATGGTTGACAAAGAGAATTACTTTTTTATGTATTAATTATTAGTATTCACTATTTATGTAAATGTATAAGAATATATGGTGCCTTTCGATGTTGATAAATTTTTTTGTATTTAATTCTACTTTTTTCAATTTATATCTATTAAATTAGTTTATAAAAACTGCAATGTTTTAAAGGGTGATTTTCAAAAGTTGAAAAGTTGCAAAATATTGGCAAAAAATTGTTTTCACCTATACCAATCATAACAATTGATTTTTAAGGGTTGAAAATTTATGAAATTGTATTTTAAAGTATATAAAAATCACTATTTAACTAATCCAAACCAAATTTCACTCATCTTAAGATATGTAATGTTATTTTACAATTTTTGAAAATTAGGTGTAGTTTTCACCCCTAAGAACAATCAGGGTTTATCTGCATGACATAAACTATAAAGCAGAGGGTGAGTTGAGCTTAAATCCAAATTTTTATCCAAACCGATCCAAGGCGAAATTATTTTTTTAGAATTAGTAATTTTTTTACATTAATCTCTAACAAGGGTTGCTTTTTAAGGGTTGAAATATGATGGAACTCTATTCAAAAGTATAAAATAATCATTATTTAACTAATTCAAACCAAATCTTACCCATATTCAGGTTTAATATGTTATTTTATAATTTTTGACAATTAGGGGTAGTTTTCACCCCTAAAACCCTTCAGCGCATTTCGGTTCGATATAGATTTTGATCCTTGGGCTATCACCTACCTTCTGTTAAAATTTCAAATCAATCCATGCAGGACGAAAAAGTTGCGAGGTTTTAACTTTTTTCGATTTTTTCGAGCTTCATTTCCTGAACTATTATATCAATCCACGCTCGTATATATATATATATATATATATATATATATATATATATATATATATATATATATATATATATAGAATACAAAAAATTTTTTTTTATAAAACCACTTATTATTATATTTTTTTAACAAACTGAAAGTCCCGCAGAGCATGCAACGGAAAACTTATCCATTAAACCATATCTGGTATAATTCGTAGACTAACCTACTGTTATCCATAAAGGTGTTATTGAACGTGTTAAAATCCATATTACCCTTTTCTTAAAGTTTGTGCTTTTATACAACCCAGTATTCTTTCATTAATTTACCTCTTCTTTGTCGTGCTTGTTTATCTCTTTAAAATGTAAATTTGAATTAATTTCTTTCACCGAGGACAAACTGAGACACATAATTTACATTTACACAAAACCTAATCAGCTTTAAGATTAGGAGAATATGAGCAAGACTAAATAAAAAGAAACTGTCGCACAAAAGCTCTTTATCATAAATGGCTTAAATTTTAGAATTAAGATTATAGTATAGATATATATATATATATATATATATATATATATATATATATATATATATATATATATATATATATATATGAGTCTTATAGATTTCCATGTCCCTTTTGTTAAACGGTACGTTGATGACCTTTTGTTAGCCTTACCCCCTGACAAAGTAGAGTCTACCTTATCGATTTTTAATGGTTTTGATCCTCACTTACAGTTTACTTATGAACTTGAGGATCCTTCTAACAATAGTATTCCTTTCTTAGACATGCGTGTCTTTAGAAATAGTGACAATACACTAACTACAAGTTGGTACAGGAAACCTATGGCTAGTAATAGGTTTCTTAACTATCATTCTTGCCATCCGTTCAAATACAAAATAAATCTTATAAAAGCACTCAGTTGTAGGCTACATAGGTTAACACATCCTGATAACAAAAGGGATTCTCTTTTGTTACTCAGAAATATACTATCTGACAATTCTTACCCTACATCTCTCATAAATAAATACCTTTTTTCAACAAGTTTTGGGTCTTCTATTGATGATTTACCTGATGGTGATCAACTAAGAATGATTTCTAATAATATTATGAACAACAGTACTCTACTTTCTCCTAACATTGCAACTTCCACCACCCATTACTCTTCACTACCCTATTTCCCATATGTTACTGAAAAGCTTATTAAATTGTACAAACAGAACAATATCCCGGTTAAGATTGCTATCAATAATGCTAAGACTGTCAGGAACTTGTTTTCTAAAATTAAAACACCTCTTTCCTTTTTGGAACAACTGAATGTAGTCTATCAAATACCCTGTTCTGAATGTGATGCATGTTATATTGGTCAGACTGGCCGTTCCCTTAAAGGACGCCTTACTTCACATCGTAGTGACATTAAACTTTCTAAACATACTTGTGCCCTTGCAGAACATGCAATCAACACCAAACATACTGTGAATTTTGATGATGTTAGAATTCTCTGTAGAGAACGTAACCTTAATAAGAGACAATTTATGGAGATGTGTCATATTTTGAAACAACCTAATGCATTAAATAAGAGAACTGATATCAGCAACTTAAGCCAAATTTACCATGCACCAATACTACAAAATTGATTCTTCCGTATTCTACTTTTAATTATTGGTTTCTTCTTCAACTTCTTTTATTATATCATAACATTTATGTTGACATCTATAAAACTTTTCCTTCAATCTCACCAGCTGATTGTCATTTCTGACAGTCGAGCTTTCAAATACTTCATTTTCATGATATGATCATAACAGTCAAGAACCCTAGCCGTGCCGTTAAAATTAATAAAATTAGTTAAATTGGGAATCTTCCGGCGTTCTGTTTCTGTGTTTTTGCTGATATATTTAGTATATTAATTTTTGATGTTTCTTTGCAATAATAACATTTTAATGCTACAGATCTTTTAAAGGTAAGATCATTTACTTAATTGTTTTTCATATTAGATGTATCGCTAATAACACTCTTTTAGATGAACTGATGATGCTTATTGAACAATGGGCGAAACGTCTTCAATAAATAGATAAAGTAGCACAAATCTTGTCTTTTTTATCTCCAAATTGACCGAAAACATCCCATTCACTTACGAGTGCACATTTATATAGAAATGTTTCTTCAACGTCGATATTCCCAAAAAAAAATCTTTATTTCGAAAATAAGTTACAATTTTTGAGAAATTCTACAAACTACTACATTTAATGATTTAAAGTTGACTATTGAAACATAATAATTACAATAATAATAAAAATATTGATTTCTTCCTATTTATAACGTCGGATATCGGAATCTGCTGATTCTTAATAGTAAGGGAGCTTATGGCTACATTTCTCCTCCCTCCATTGGTTGGGACTTCGTCCTCGAAGTTTTGGTTACTTCGGCTATCAGCTCGTCTAGTATCTGGATCTGGGCAGGATGCAATTTTTCTCCAAATAGGATTTTGGAAATTCGTTTTCTTTTCCTAATTAGGAAGATTATTAGGAAAGCTAAAATAGTTAAAAATATTATAACAGAAGTGGTGCTCAGTCCTATGGATAATCGGGGTAGTACTTCTATGGTATCTATTGGTTGAATTTGGCCATGTGTCTCTGGGATTGTTAATTTTTCAATTTTCATCTCATGGTTTGGTATTAATTTTATTGGAACAATTTTTGGAATGGAAATGTCTTGAGACGTCTTTTTATTAAATTGGATACCTTCAATCATTATTGGTACATCTGTCGTCAAGAGGCTGGTTGAATTAATTTCTATCTGCTGGATTCTCATTGGGTGAACTATTCCTAGCAATATGACTTTGCTGGTTTCTTGGAAAAAGTTCTCTGTGATTAATGTTTTTGTGCAATTATCTACATTGGGTATGTTACATTTGGATTGTACATAGTTGGAACAAACTATGTTATCGCCTTGTCCTATACAAGTGTTGAACCATTTATTATTTGTATAGTAGTTTGCAGGTGGCAGAATCATAACATGATCTTTGTTTGGAATGGGATAGATTTTATAGGTAGTGTAAGGAGTTTCATGGAGTATAGGGATTTTAATTATTATGAGCATTGTATTTGAAGTTACACAAACTAAAGTTTTTGTTGACTCTATAAGTTCGTAAGGGTGTTCATTACTATTGGGAATTGAATTTCTGGGATAAATTTTGAGGAGGTTCTCTTTAAGGTCTATTATTTCCTTTAAAGTGAATAATTCTATATTAGAGATATTAAGTTCAGATAAAGTAATGGTTCTTATAAGTTTCATTAGAAATTCGTTTATATTTTGGAGATTTATTATCTCATTGTGTAGAATGATATAGCTGTCAAAATCAGCTGATAATTTGTTGAGTGCAGATATGAGAATTGAATTATCAGAATTTAGTTTTTCTAAAAGTTTATCGAATCTCGTGTTAAAAGAGTTTCCATAAGATATTTGGTTATTAAATTTTTTTATGATTTCGTTTTGTTTATTTTCTAAAGAGACTATGTGTGATTTTAACAAGTCTAAGTCAGAGTCGTCTGGATTTCCAGTCACGTATTTGATGGCTGTACCTAGAAAATTAAAAAGTCCGCGTTTCTGTTTTCGCGTAATCTTGTGTAGATCGTCTTTTGTTTGTTCTTGTATGTGGGTGTATTGGGAGTACAGTAGCGAGAGAGGTGCATTTTTGAAGTGATCTTTGAAATAGCTTGTCGGACTAGCGTCAATACTGTCGGATAATTTGTCTAGTGGAATGTGAAGAAAATGTCTGTGATAGTGGGAGATTTCTCTTGATTTGCCTATCTCTTCAGCATAGTAACCATTATTCGGAATCTCCTGAATATTGAGTGGATGGACCAGGGCGAGGATTGTCCTGTGAAAAATTTGGGTCTTGAGTAGGTTTATCTACGTTTTTCAATAAGAGTTGAATGAAAGCGCTCTACAGGAGAGTTTGAGGAAGAATTGTATTTCGATTTTGTGGATATTTAGGAATTCTTTAATGACTGCGGAATTAAATTCGGTGCCGCTGTCGCATACAATCTTTTTTGGGTAATTGTGGTGCGAAAAGTAGTGTCTTAATTTATTTAGTATGGAAATGGAAGTTTTGTCGGTGAGCTTATAGCATTGACCGTATTTGGAAAAAGAATCTATTATTGTGAGATACAGGTTTTTATTGCAGTGGAATAGATCGATATGTAATATATCAAAAGGTTTTTGACCTAACAACGGTCCTAATTGGGGAAGTTTATAAGGGCGTCGTTCGTATTTATTTTTTAGGCAAATTTCGCATTTATTGATAAAATTAGAAATAGTTGTCTGCATTGAGGGCCAGTAAAATTTTTGTTTTAAATGTTTGTAGGTTTCAATTATTCCGTTGTGATTTTCTACGTGATATTTCTTTATGCATTCTATTTGTTGGTTTTCTTCTTCTATGTCCTGAAGTAGTATATTGCAAAATATTGCTTTGACTGTGGAATTTATTTTTTCTTTAAAATAGTTACAGATAAAAGGTCTAAATTCGTGAGGGATTGTTATTGCAAATTTTTGATTTGGTCTAAGGATATTTTGGAAGGTATTTGCTATTTCTGTTTTCCAATTATTTGTCAAAGTGACAGTGTAACGGTGTTTGTTAAAAATTCTTTTGTATTTAATTTCAAAATTATTTGACTCTGGTTTAAAAATAATTTGGTTTGAGGATAAATTAATTGGTTCAGGTGAAATCTCTATTCCAGTGATAGGGTTCTCAACTGATGTATGTTGTGTGTTAGTACTGTTTTGTAAGTTGTCAAAATCGGCAAGGAAATCGTCTATGTCGAAATTGTCGGGTGGTTCAGCACATTCTGAATTCGGGGGTTCAGCACATTCTGAACTCGAGCTTAGGGCATTTATTTGGACTCGGCTAAGAGCATCAGCAACTTGATTCTCTTTGCCTTTTTTATATTTAACTTCAAAATCATATTCTTCTAGTTTAAGTCTCCATCGGGCTAATCTAGAAGTGGGGTCTTTAATTTTGTAGATCCATACGAGAGGATTGTGATCTGTTTCTACGGTGAATTTTTGGTTATATAAATACATACGGAAGTGTTTACAAGAATCTAGTATGGCTAAAAGTTCTTTTTCAATAGTGGAGTAGTTTCGTTCTGCGGAATTTAGAGTTCGGGAATAGTAGGCAATAGGGTGATTATTTTGAGATAATACTGATCCTATAGCTATATTAGAGGCGTCTGTAGTCAGTACAAAAGGCTTTTCGAAGTCTGGATATTGTAAGACTGGAGAATTAGTTAACAATTGTTTGCATTTTGCAAAACATTCTAAATAATTTGGATTTGTGGGGTCGATAGTTGCTCCTTTTCGAGTACATCTCGAAAATGGGGATGTTATTTTTGCAAAGTTGGGTATGAATCTTCGGTAGTAACCGATTAAACCAAGAAATGATTTAATTTCTTTTACTGTTTTTGGTAGAGGATATTTTTGTATAGCTTCGATTTTTGCTGGGTTAGGTTTGATTCCTTCGGTTGTCACTACGTGACCTAAGAAAGAAACTTCTTTCGTGAGAAACTCGGATTTGTCTAACTGAATTTTTAAATTATTTTTCCTAAAAGTGTCAAAAATAGTCGCAATATGAACTAAGTGTTCTTGCAGTGACTTGGAAAAAATAATGACATCGTCCATGTAGACGAAGCAAAACTTATGAATAAAGGGCCTAAGAATATTGTCCATTAACCTTTCGAATGTTGCTGGGCTATTCTTTAAACCAAAGGGCATACGTAAAAATTCAAAGTGACCATGCGGAACTGAAAAGGCTGTTTTCCGAATAGAATCCGGATGAACTTCAATCTGATGGTAACCTTGAGCTAAATCTAATGTTGTGAAATAACTGGCTTTTCCTAAGTTATCCAGTATCTCATCTATCTGAGGAAGTGGGTAGCGATCACTTTCAGTATGATCATTGAGCTTCCTATAATCAATTACTAATCTAAATTTTTTCTGACCTGAGGCATCAGCTTTTTTTGGTACTATCCAAACTGGAGCTGAGTACGGTGAAATTGACGGTCGAATTATCTTATTATCTAATAAATTATTTATTTGTTTTTTTATTTCTTCCTGCATTGCTTTGGGATGCCGAAATCCCTTTACATAAATTGGATTTTCATCCTTAGTTTTAATTTCGTGTCTAACAGCTGACGTGAAAGTTAAATTTTTGTTTTCGTCGTAAAATACGTCTTTAAATTTTTTGCAAAGACTTACAATTTTATATTTTTCTTCGTTATTTAAGTGCGAAGTACGGATTTTATTTTCATTAAAATGCGTCGTTGGAATTTTTACTATATTATAATTACAGAAGTTCTCAACTTCAATTCTCTTATTAAATTTCATAGGCATAGGTAAGTCGAAAGTGTCTAGAAAGCCGTTTTTTGCAACGTGAATAGAATGGGGAATTTTGATACCTTGAAAGTGTCTTTCGCGCAATAAAACTTCGCCATTATGAACGCTTACTGGAATTTTTTGGTATAAAGTTTCAAATGGAATGCTAACGTGAGGATTCTCAAAGGTTAAAGTATGAGTTGCGTAGCTAATTGTGGCGTGGAATCTTTTCAGATCGTAAGTTCCAAGGAGGATATCAAAGTGTTGACTAAAGTCGGCAATTTTTACGTCGAATGTTTGTGGAATTCCATATTCTAGGAATAGTGGCGTCTTAATATTTAAGTCGTGCTTGGAAGTAATTTTCATTGACATTAGCGAAAAAGGTTTTCGATAAATATGATTTTTATCAAATAGTTTGAGAGCTCGCGGATTTAAAATTGAATGGGAACCGCCGGTATCGATTAAAACGCGTAGATGTGTTTTGGGTGTAACGAAGCAGGGTAACCCAGGGGAACTTTCGATATTATATAGGTTTATACAGGGGGTGGATGATCGTCTAACGGGATGGCTTGAAAATCCTGATGATTTTCATCATGCAAATCGGGCTCTTGTTCGGATTCGTAATTTTCGAAATCATTTTCGAAATATTGGATATCATTTGAATCTATGTGAAAATTGTGGCTTCTATTAGTTGTAATTGTCATGGGCTGATGGTTTCTGGTTGTGGTAGTTTGAACACCGCTCATTGGAGTAGCAAAATTTGGTTGGGGTCGAGGAGCTTTATATTTATTTAATCTTTGTTGGTTGTTTTTCGGAACATTGTTTCGTTGGAAGGATTGATTTTGTTCGTGAGAACTGAAATTTTGTCTCTGAGGAAAATTATAGTTCTGTTGTGGAGTGAAGTTAAAATTGGGCTCTGTGTTGTGAGTTGAAGGTCTCACATAATTCGAATGCGTGGGTTGGAAGTTTGAGTATGTGGGTTGAAAGTTTGTGGATCTTTGATTATTCGAAGATTGATAGGGTTTATTTTTGAGTGGGGCCTTTTTGTTTTGTTGGCTCTTAAGGAAGTTCATGTATTGTTGTTGATTTTTGTGGTTATCGTAGGCAATACACTTTTGAAGGGCTTCTTCTAGGGAATTTAATTCAAAATGCGATAAGTATTCGCAATAAGGCTCGTTGATTCCGGTACAGAAAGTTTTGAGGGCAATGTTTTTGAAGTATGGAGTTTTAAAAGTGACTGTCGCGGGATTATCGTTTAGGGTGATGTGTTGGAGTAAATCGTTCAGATTTGTAGTTATTCTCTGATGATAATTGTCGTAGGATTCACTATGTTTTTGGACGGTAGTGGATAGTTGTGTTACTAATATATCTTCGGAACGTCTGTCTTCGTATTTAGTTAATAACGCTGGACGAATTTCTGTCCAATTGGTTTTATTAGAATAGTTTAAGAAATTTCTAGGTTCTCCTTTAATTCGAGATACGATATGGGAATTTAAGATAAATTCTTGGGACGGATTTAAATCTTGGGTGCCTAAGAAAACTATTAAATTATCTACTGCTTTGATAAAGGTGGAGAGGTTGTCTCCAGAAGAGAATTCGGGCAGAGTTGAGCAAAGGCTAGCAATATCGCTATTGGTCATCGGCATTTTGAAACGTAATTTAGATGCAGGCTTAGATTTAGAGGTTTGTAGATTTCTTTTTATTTTTAAATTTAAATTGTCGAATAGTAAACTTAAATTTTCGATACTATTTTGGGAAATATCATTCAATGTACTCATAAAATATATGCAAAAAATATAAATGCAAATATATATAAAAATTCGTTGAAGTAAAATGTTATAAATAATATAAATTCAATAAACAATAAATAATAAATTCAATGTAAATGTTTAAGAATTCAATTAAAATAATAAATGCTCATAAACAATGGTAAAGAAAGGAAAAACTTACGCAAGGATGATCGTGTTTGATTTCCAATACATTTTTCTCTTTTACCAGGTTCTTCAGGATTTCATTAAACTAATGTAGACCAGGAAACGACTATGTTTCTGTATGAAATATCCTGTGGTTCGCAGCGCCAGAAATGTTTCTTCAACGTCGATATTCCCAGAAAAAAATCTTTATTTCGAAAATAAGTTACAATTTTTGAGAAATTCTACAAACTACTACATTTAATGATTTAAAGTTGACTATTGAAACATAATAATTACAATAATAATAAAAATATTGATTTCTTCCTATTTATAACGTCGGATATCGGAATCTGCTGATTCTTAATAGTAAGGGAGCTTATGGCTACATTTCTATATATATATATATATATATATATATATATATAAATATATATATATATATATATATATTATATATACTTTATTAGGTACTATTTATACATTAGTTGGTAATTTAAAAAAGGAAAGTTTTTATTGGGATTCGTACCTACATATTCTATTGTAAGAAAGTTAAAACTTTAACTGATTGTTCCGAATGGTATGGATTGTTAAGTAAAATAGAGAAATAAGAAAAAAGAAGACAACAAGAAACCAAAAATGTAATCAAAGTGATATTTCGAAATGCTGTTGTTAAAAAATAATTCGAAAACAGCACCACTGCACAGGTAAGAAAAGGATTTGTACAGCAATGCAGGTATGTCTAAAGAAGCCAAAAGTACTCCATTTTAAGGAAAAGTCTAAACCGCTATGGTTCGCTGACGATTGGAGCATGCGTACTTCTTTTACAGCAACGTATCTCGTGATATAACGGCTCACCTGGTATGTTTTAATTATTAACCACTTTATTCCTCTAATTAAAATATTTACATTTTTAATCGCTTCGGCGGCACATATACTAAAATTGAAACGATACAGAGAATATTAGCATGGCCCCTGCACAAGGATTACACGCAAAATCGTGAAGCGTTCCACATTTTTTTACTGATGCGTCAAGAACTGAAAACGGACATGCAGCGGCCATTATTCTAGGAAAATCTGAATATGCAGTTCGCATCCCTCAATTCTGCAACATTTTCACGGGAGAAGCAATCGCCGTTTTAAAAGCATTAGACATGTGTAAGAGTCATGCAAGCTCAAACTTTCTTATCATTACTGACTCTTTATCTGTTCTTCAGAGCTTAAGGCAAATATATATAGTACATGCTATTCTGCAACAAATACAATTAGCACTTTATTACCTACAAAACAGACACGTGAACGTTAAATTTCTCTGGGTACCATCACATACAAGTATCGCAGGAAATGAAAAAGTAGATGAATTAGCAAAGAAAGCTGCTACTGACGAGCAAACTGAAATAATGACTACAATTCCATTCAGTTATATCCAGCTCATTATTAAACAGCACTGTGTAAAAAATTGGCAACAAATGTGGAATTGTAATAAGGCTAACCTTAAAAACGTTAAAACTAGGATTGGCACTAAACTACAATTTCCAGAAAACAGAAGGCAACAGGTGATTATAAACCGACTAAGAATTGGACATACAGGGTTAACTCACCAGCATCTCATAGCAAAAGAGCTACCACCTGAATGTTCCTATTGTGAATATCCAATAACTGTTCAACATATATTGATTAAATATCCTCTTTATTCCTACGAAAGAGCCATCAACAACGTACCAGAAGAAGCAAAGAAACTTAAAGATATTTTAAACTGTAATGTATCAAATACAATAAAATTCCTTAAGGACATACGTTTACTACACAGAATTTAAGTTATATTATATGTATCATTTTGTAATTTGGTAATTTATTATTTGTAATTTAATGCCCAATTTGTAATTAGTAATTTACTAACAACTGTAAAATCTGTAAATCCGGCTAATAACCTTTAATGGTTGATGCGGAAATTCTAAATAAAAAAAAAATAAAAATATTTACATTTATTAAAACAGAAAATAAACTCAAACTAATCATACTCCCCTAACAAACTTTCATATCCTTCCGGTGTATTTACAATTAATTTAAGATCCCCCACCTTCTTTCCTTGAACTTAAAATACAACAACGTAGGTGTTTTCGTTTTTCAGATTCTCTACCTCGATATAATTGTTTATTTTATATATTCTGTTTTAATTTGAAATAATTCCATGAAATTTCTGCTCCATAAACAACATATTTCAGCCACGAACTGTTTTGTATTGGATTTCGTCGTGTGTCAAGGATTTTGTTAATATTTCAAAATAGAATAATAAGGGATGCTTTTGGTTGGTTAACTGGTATTGTAGTTTTCTGGTGGAGTGGCTTATAGCCTAAAGGCCAGAAGTAGATTATTCGTTGAAATCTCTATTCACAAATTTTATTTTGAATAAATGTTACATTTTTATTTATTTTATATAAAATTTAAATGCTAGTAACTTTTGGGAGGAATTTAAATGCTAGTAACTTTTTAAAATCTGTAAATCCCGCTAATAACCTTTAATGGTTGATGAGGAAATTCTAAATAAAAAAAAAATAAAAATATTTACATTTATTAAAGCAGAAAATAAACGCAAACAAATCATACTCCCCTAACAAACTTTCATATCCTTCCGGTGTATTTACAATTAATTTTAGATCCCCCACCTTCTTTCCTTGAACTTAAAATACAAAAACGTAGGTGTTTTCGTTTTTCAGATTATCTACCTCGATATAATTGTTTATTTTATATTATATTCTGTTTTAATTTGAAATAATTCCATGAAAATTCTGCTCCATAAACAACATATTTCATCCACGAACTGTTTTGTATTGGATTTCGTTGAAATCTCTATTCACAAATTTTATTTTGAATAAATGTTAATAATTTTTATTTATTTTATATAAAATTTAAATGCTAGTAACTTTTAGGAGGATGATGATTAAATATGTCAGTGTATTACAATATCAATATTTACAAGTATATAGGGCAATATAAAACAGATCACTTTTTAATTTAACCAGATCCTCGTAATTAATATTAATATTTTACTTCTTATAAGATGCCTTTATGATTCAATACTAACAATATCTTAAGATTTTAACACTACTTCTTTTTCTTTCTTGGCTTAACAACTCTAAGTGAGTCTTAGACACATTAACTATTTTCGTCTACTCTTGCCGGTCTTGTGAAGCAATCTTTCGTTGTTGTACCCCCATCTTATGGCGGCACTCTACTTACCTATGTGTTATTTCTTATGCGCCAGATTCGGCCACATAAGATGAAGTGTGGATGTTAAATTCGTCAATTATTTGCTTTATTCACGCACATAAGCATAATACTCGAAAAACAAATACGCCTATCCGCCTACTTGTCGGTTTTTTGACACACTTCAAACGACACGAATGAGCCGAATGCACGCCGGCTCTTGCCGGCTGTATGTGTCGACTGCCCACACTTCGCTCGCACCGGTGGTTGTCTCGCAGTTTATCTTAACCTAACATTATTGTAATATTCATTATTCTTGAACCATTAATTCGACAAATTTGTGTATTTTTATACAACTATCGTACCTATTACGCTTTGATTTGTGGGTTACCTACTGTGAAACGGTGTGGACAAATCAAAGGGTAATAAGATTTCTGGAGGTATACCAGATGCAGCCTTAATGACATGACACAACAAGTACTAACTGCATTAAATTTAATTAAACATAATTTTCAGCGACCGTCAATGCGTTCACGTCCATTTTGGTTCTGCCAAACACGCATCACTCAAATATTTGGCATGTTTGGCCCGCTGGCGCTGGCACAAATTTGGAGTAGCGTATTTGTTATTCGCCGACGAATAACAAATATTTGGGTAAATATAGTCAAGCCGCATAACAAATAACACAAAGCGAAGTGTGGGGCCGCCATTACGTAGATCACTCGTTACTGCATCTTTCCATCTATTTCTTGGGCAACGAACTGACCTTCTGCCATCGGGTATTTCCCAGAAGTTTGTATTTAGTAGTCTTCCATCATTCGATTTCAGTAAATGTCCTGCCCATCTTATCCGATTTGCCTTAATGTATCGATGATGATGATTTTGACACCTTATTTCTAATTCTACTGACTATAATCTTGGTTAAAAATTATGAACTCTGTTAAGGATATATTTTTTAAGTTATTCGGGTCCTTTTTTTCGTTTTTTATGTACACGAGTGGTTATACTTGCTCTATATTTATCTGTTCGTCCCATTTATCTGATTTCGTATCAAATAATAAGAAATAATATTTTGAACTAAGTTCTAGGAGTATGCGAAACAAACAAACGTTACAAATAAAAAGATTTAAGGTAACTGTAAACACAAATTTCTGAGTTTGGTCTTTATTATTTCGGTGTAGGAAAGTTAAAATACTTTTGACTTACAGCTTCCTCAGATTTACTTTTTGGCTATTACATTAGTAAAGAAGAAGTTTTTCCGATACCTTTTGCCTTATAGTGTCTTTGGGTAAAGTTTCTTAAATTTTTGCATTCTTTTCATGAGATCTGCTAATCTTAAATGTGCTTATTTATCTGAGCTAGCTGAACAGATTTTTTCATAAATCATTCATGACACCTCGTTGTTACTTTATATATGCTATATCACTTGTTCATGAAGAACACTGTATAGATCTAAACTTTCTTAAAAAAAAATTTTATTTAGGTAGCTGATCCTCATACTCTATGAACACGAAAATTTCTTTCAGCCTACTCTAAATTTTTATTTTTTGTATTCTACTCAGCAGCCGGCTTTTAAAATAAATAAATGCTAACAAGTACTTATTTACAGCTGCTGTTTTGTTTTTATACTTTGTTTTTGACAGAAATATTATGGTATAAACTGCAGTGATGCCGACACAAATAACACCAAAGAACTCTTCGATAAAGTCAGACTTCTTCTTCTGTGAGTGCCTCTCCTATCGGAGATTGGATATCATTAGGGCGATTCTAATTTAATCTGCTGCTATTTTGAATAGTTCGTTAATGGTACACTAACCAAACCACTCTCTTAAATTTCTCATCCAGGACATTCTTCTACGGCCTGGATTTCTGAGTCCTTGGATTTTTCCTTGCATTATATTTTGTAGGAAAGTGTACTTTTGTCCTCTCATCAGGTAGCCTAAGTATTCAAGTTTTCTCTTTTTTATATTCAGTATAACTTCTGGATCGTTATTTATTCTGCGTATTACCTCTTCATTTGTAATTTTATTCACCCAACTTATTTTTAGTATACGACGGTAGCACCACATCTCAAAGCTTTCAAGATTTTTAACATTCCTCTGTTTAAGAGTCCATACCTCAACACCATAAAGCAAAGTACTAAATATATAGCATTTTAACATTCTAGTTCGTAGCTGAGTACTAATATCGCGATTAGAAAATAATTTTTTCATTTTTATAAAGGTAGACCTGGCAATTTCAATACATCTTTTTATATCGTGATTTTGGTCACCTGTTTTATTAATGAGGTTCCCAAGTATTTGTATTCGCTTACTTTTTCGAGTTGGGTACCGTTTATTGCGATACTAGTGTCATGTATTGGATTCTTACTGAAGGTCATATATTTGGTTTTTTTGACCCTTATCCTTATGCCGTAGTTATTACATATCTCATTCATACTTTCAACTAGATGTTGTAGATCTTCCGCTGTTTTTGCCATTATCACAGTATCGTCAGCATATCGAATGTTATTGATAACTTCTCCATTGACTATTATCCCTTCGTTTGCATGTGAGAGAGCTTCTTGGCATATTTGTTCGCTGTAGATATTAAACAAGAGCGGTGACAATATACAATCCTGTCGTACTCCTCTACGTATTTCTATTTCGTCAGATGTTTGGTCTTCGATTTTATATTAGCTCGCTGATTCCAGTACAGATTTAATATTATTTGTATGTCTCTGGTGTCGATGTTCTTACCCTCCAGGATTTCTTTGAGTTTATTGTGGCGTACTTTGTCAAAGGCCTTTTCAAAGTCTATAAAGCAGGTGTGTACCTCTTGGTTAACATCTAGACATCTCTGTGTTAAAACTTTTAAAACTGCTAATCCTTTTCTGAATCCCATCTGTGTATCGTTAATATCGATATCTAACTTTTGATAATTTTGGCTGTGGATGACTCTAAGAAATATTTTAAGCATATGACTCATCAAGGAGATTGTTCGATGATCTGAACATTGCATTGCCTTAGTTTTCTTCGGTATGGTGAGAAACGTAGACAGCAACCATTGCTGAGGTATTATACCAGTACTGTATATTGTATTGAATAGATGAAATATTATGGTTAAGGATTTATCATTCAAAAGCTTGGACAGTTATTCATTATCTGAGTTAAGTTGTTTATATCGTCTTCAAATAATTCATTCAGGTATTCTGTCCATCTTTTTATTTTATTCTCTAGATTTACAATAAGATTTCCATCTTTGTCTTTAAGTTTACCTACTTGGCATTTCTTTACGCTTCCTGTTATCTCTTTTACTTTTTTGTGCATATTGAACACATCGTACTTTTTCTCATAGGTTTCTATTTCTTCACACTGTTCTTTAATTCACGCCTCTTTGGCTTATTTTATTCTCTTGTTTATGGGTTTGTTTATTTCTTTGTATTTGTCTTGGTAATTCTTCATCTTTCTTCTTTGTTTCATCAAGTCTAGTATATCTTGTGTCATCCACCCCTTATTCTTTGTTGTTGTTTTTGTAAGAGTTTGTATAGCTGTATTTATGTACTTTAATTTTTGGTTAACGTTATTTGTATCGTTAATTTGTTGCTGCACTGAACGGAGGTTTTCATTTATTTCTTCTCTTGTTTCTTGTCGTATATTTTTGTTTCTAAGTTTATTTAAATCTAGTGCCTTTCTGTGTGATCTTCTAATCTTTTTTGGTCTCGCCTCTATCATAGTAACTACCGGAATATGATCTGAGCCTATATCAGCTCCTGGGTAGGTCTTAGTACATTTAACAGCATTACGATACCTCCTGGTTATCGTAATGTAGTCTATTTGATTTCTCACTATTTTTTCTTTGGTATGTTGTGGAGATGTCCATGTATATAACTGTCGGGGAGGTAATTTAAAAAAGGTGTTTGGTATTACGAAGTCTTCGCTTTGGCAAAATTGAATCAATCGATCACCTCTGTCATTTCTGTTTCCCAGTCCATAGTTTCCTACTTGTTCTCCTACCTTACCTTGACCCAACTTGGCATTAAGATCGCCCATTATTATGTTAATGTGTTGCTTTTTTATTGTTTTCAGCATTTCTTCTAAATCATTGTAAAATTGTTCTATTTCATTGTCATCTTTATCTGCTGTTGGTGCATAGACTTGAATAAGATTTATTAAGTTATGTCTTTCTTTAATTTGTATTAATATTAAGCGCTCTGAATAAGGGGTACAGGTAATCAGAGAGTTTTTCCATTTCTTTGAAATGATGATTCCAACTCCGTTAAGATGGGTGTTGTTGTAGATTCCGGAGTAATAATATAAATAGGTACGCCATCATTTCGTGTTGAACATTTCCCAGATCCTGGCCATTGTGTATCGCTGATTCCTAAAACATCGATGTTTAGTCTATTTATTTCTTGTTCAACATTATCCAGTTTTCCTGCAGATATCAAACTTTTAACATTCCACGTTGCAACTCTTAAAGTTGTTGGTTTCTGCGCTCTAGTACAAGAATTTCACATGTTTACGACCAAGTGTTTCTCTCACTCTGCCGGATCTTGGTATTCTACTCCCATGATCAGTAGGTTTTCCAGTTTTTTTGGTGTACACCATAATGACTTAACTAGGGGTACTCTATGAGTCCTTAATGCAGTGGTTCCCCGTTGCCTTCTGCATCCTTCCTTGACCATCCTTGGTTCATCCGCCTTCAAGACTGATTTCTCGATCTCAGGACAAAAGAGTGCCCTTCCACATACTAGCTCATCCGCCCGAACCGTTGGCCAGTAAATAGTGGGACCGCTTATACCGGCAATCATTCGGTGAATTACCTGTTGGTCCACGGGAGGTATTTTATTTCCCTCCTACCCACCGGTAAATCGGATCGGTCATTCCTCTATCCGCCACCTGAGAACGCACTCTCTAGGGGTTACAGGTTCCCCCGAGAGTCAGACTACTCACGCGTAAATTCAAGCAGAAATCTTGGTCTATCAAAGATGATAAAGGCAATGTACAGACGGATTTGGACAAGGTTATAGAACTTTGGAGGGCGTATTGTAAGCCTTTATGTCAGGCCTACACTCTCCACTCTTCTTCAACAGGGACACACCACATTAGCTTTGAATCTGAACCTGACATACTTTTTTCCGAAGTGTAATTCGCTCTGAAAATATTTAAGTTAAATAAAGCAGCAGGCTATTATTTTATTACTGCTGATGTCAAGAAGCATCTTCCGGTATGTGGAGTGAGAATACTACATCGATTGTGTAATTAAATTTGGTACCCAGGCGTCTGGCCTAAGGAGTAGACCTAGTTGGTATCAAGATATCTAACTTGCATTTCACAGACGACACTACACTTCTAGCCTCTACTCCAGAAGAAATTACTAACTTACTAAAAAACTCGAGGTAAAAAGTGCTAAATTTGGACTCAATTGAAGTTAACTACAGTAAAACTAAAATCGTGGTTTTTGATCGCCAATAACAGTTTCCTGACACCCTGCAGCAGGTTAAAATTCCTTATTATCATTATTAATTTTTATCGGTTCGAATAAGTATGAGTGTTTAAAATACCCTTAAACTTAAAATAGCCTTTTAGTAAAAAATTATGTTTGGTGCTATAGTATTCGATAAACGAATACGTTTTCTTTTAAACCACTCCATTCAAGTATTAATTATTCATAATTCCCTTTAAAATTTTATTGGTTTTAAGGTAAGGTACACATCGCCTTCCCAAAAATTAATTTAGTTAGGCCTAATTTATAAAAAGCTACTATCTGATTGAAGTTCTCAGTTGTCAGTTATTATTTGTATCAATATGCATTTAGACGTACATATTTATAGTTTAGTTATTAAGAACATCACAATTTTGTGGTAAGTTGTTCACTATTCGTCTTTAATTAATTGCGATAGTAAGAGATCCTTTTTTCACTTATTTATAGAGTCCGACTGGCAATTCACTTACTGCCAGTATTTTTCACACAACCTCCCTCTGTCATTTCGAGGCTAACTGCCCTTATCAATATTTTTGCTGAAGAGGCAAAGATATTGTATTTTTACATCTACAGGATCACCTGTTTTTATCCAGGACTATGGCCCTATCTTCAAATGTCTACAAACTATTGTGTGTGAAATATTTTATAATGATGTTTTTTTGCTGTTAGGGACAGTAACTTTCACCATTTTTTGTTGAGAGTTTATTGTTAGTTTTTTTTTGGAGTATGTTACTTAATGTTACATTATAATTTAGTAACGTTAATTTTATAATAAAGCAAAACAGTGACCAATGTTATTTGTTTAGATTGTAGTCAAATATTCATTTGATTTTTAATTTTTTTGTTGTGAGATATTAAAGATTTAAATAAAGAATTTTCCTTGCTGTTTACTATCTAAATTATATAAATAACTGCAATCTGTTTTAAAGTATAAGATTATTGATGACAATATATGTCATTATCTGTTTTTTATTAATACGTGTTTATTAATAAAATTTTTAAGTATTTTTGGTATTAATAAACAAGGTGTTTATTGTTTTTTTTTTACAAATTATGTTTGTTTGAAAGTTTAATAAACATTATTTTTTATTGTAACGTATTTATAATTGGATAATAAAGTCAAAGTTAGGACAAATGAAATTAACTTTGAGACTATAGCAATACAACAATTTTTTGACATGAACCTTAGAAGGCTTTGCTACCCAAAGTCAATGCTACAACTTATATGAACATAGAAATGACTAACTGTAGCCACCAATTTAAAGATAAATTAAAAAATCACGACTATGTTGAATCAGCTAATAGCACGTCAAGAACGATGAAGCAGACGTTTTCTTAGATTGTCTTATGATATTCTGTTATAATTTTATATTATATTTTCCTTTGAGGCGTATATCATAACAAAATTTGTTCTTTATATTTTGAAATTCAACCAACATTGTTTAGTGTTTAAATCACATTAAGTTGACCTTTGTATATAGAATAATGTAGCGTCAGCGGGACGGACGCCTTTTAAAAGACAAAGTGCAAAGTCTCATTTCGGTTTGCCCTTTATTGTCATTTTTTTATTAGAGATAAAAGATTTACAAAGTTTTTGTCAGTTTTAGTAATATTAACTAAAAAACAGAGGTACATATTATTCATTTTTTAATCTTATCAGGGTCAAAACTAACGTTTTACGTAACAAAAAAAATTTTAACAAGCTTCTACATTTAAAAATTAAAAAAACTGCTTATAAGTACAGCTTCGTTTAAAAGTAAATTCATCTATGTACTTTATACAATACTTTTAAATCCATTGTGGTAAGGTATATTTTAGACTTTGGAGAAACATTAGGTCTAATATACTATTGGAAGCATAAGTTGAAAATTTTAAAATGGTTTTGCACAAACACCGATCTAGTGATGTGCAAAATAACTATTCATATGGTGTGTCTTTAGTTATTTTAATGGGATTGGTGATCACTTTATTGCAGCAGTTGATTTTAAAACAAAACATACAAGATGGGGTTCAAGATTGATAACAACACGCGAAAGAGAACTTATTAAAAGTTTAAACGACAATAATTTGACGCTAATTTCTACTGGACAACCAACCTACTGGCCTACAGATAGAAGTAAAATACCGGATCCCATCGATTTTGTTATCAATAAAGAAATTAGTATCTTTTAGATATTAAACCTTCCTTTGGTCTCTTGTCGGACCATTCTTCCATATTTATTGATGTGATGAGCATGTATATAATAAGAGCCCAGAATTTTCATCGAGAGCTGATAGAAGAACGCTTGAGCTTGAATTTAGGCACTTGATGATTTAAGAAATAATATTTTTACTTCTTTTTTAGTCTAGAAAATCGTCATTTTGCGTTTTTTTTTTTTAGTTTTAAATTATTCAAACTCGAAAACGATCATTGTTAGGGAAAACATAGAACAAACCTTTTTTGTTTATAATGATCCAAGAAATCTAAAAAAATTTGTCTGGGAGAAAAATTTATTGTTACAGTTTGTTTAAAAAACATTTAAACAGCTTCGCCTTGTCAAAAATTGTATTAGTATTGTATACAATAACGTAGTAAACCAGTTTTTGTAATTTAACAACCATCAATAAGGTACGTCTTAAGTTACATTTATTACTACGTTATTATCTGTTTAATTACTGGTCAGGTGTGTAGTAGTTTTGAACACAGGTCTCGCGTTAAAATAAAAAATGGAACCTAATATTAAGAGACTCTCTGATACACCACATGTATCGCAATTACAGACAAGTACTAACAAAACTTTTTTGTCAGCAACTTCTACACAATTTCTCAACTGCAAGATTACTTAATTCCTTTGGGCAACCTTATTCATCTCAAAAATATTATATTTTCTTGTCGACTATCTACTAATCGGATTTGCATGTACCTTGCAAACAAAAATTGTTCGAACGAATTCATGCAAAACCATAAAGAAACAAAAACCCAAAACAATATTGTACAATCTAAAAGACTAATATCACCGGCAGAACGCATTGTTTTCTCAAACATATGTCTCATGATATCACACGAACTGTTGGACTTAATATAGTCTCCCTAGTCACTTTTCTAAGAACTAATTCCACTCTTCTTGAATACAATCATATTTTGAGTTTAAGAAGACAAACATACGTTAGTCCCTATGGTATCTTACCTGATTTATTCATCTTAGACTTCAAAAATACAACATATCGAATATTTTTATCTCAAGAAACTGTGACCTGTTTTTCTTCGTCTTTGTGTGCCTCATCCTTTAAGGACATTGACGATCATCACGTTTACTCTATCTGCAGCAGTTCTGAAGAGCTCTATTGTTGTTTTTCCACTCCACTGTTTTAAATCTTTCAACAAGGATGTGCTTCGTCTTCCAGGTTCTCTTTTTCCTTACACTTTCCCTTGTTGTAACTGCAAAAGGTCTAGACACATCGCTACCAACTATTCCCATAAACTGGAATTAACAACAAATTCAATTATAAATTTAAGTAACAGTCGACATATTTCTTCTTCTTCGCTTGAAATCATATCTCAACCTGCAGTTACATTTTTATTAAACGAACAAATTTCTATCGAAGAAAAATCAGCAAATAATCTGAAAAATCCTAAAATTAATAAATGTCAAGGAAAACTTAATATTATGGATGACGGCTGCAAAGTAATAAATATCAATCTTCCTAGGAGCAAGTAATACTGAAGAACCATTTACTGTACCTACATCTAAATCCAGGGTCAAGAAGGTTAAAAGCGAAATGGAACATACATTAATAAAATCGAGAAAATCAACAAAATCATATAACCGTGTTATTATTGTAAGCAATGTTATCGGCGTGCAAGATCCTTTTAAGATACTTCAAGATTTTACTTCTGACCTACTGGAATTAGTCCATTTGCTAACTAAGGTCGATCAGTAGGCGCTGTACTCGTTACCCTTAGCGATACATATTAATTTTGTCTCATAACCTACTTTACGATTTTGTCCGCTGAGCTCTATGCAGTGCTCAAAGCTATCATGCATATAAATTCTAATGAAATTTCTTACTTATCTTAAGTGACTTACTAAGCGCCCTTCAAACCTTAAACAGATCTATCTCAAAGATCCTCTTAAGAAACTGATAAAACTGAACTCATGCAGGCTCAAGTAAATTCTAGGAGTATCAGATTTATCAACGAAAGAGCAGAGCAGTGCGCAAGTGAAATTCCTGTGTGCCGATATAGAAAGAGCCTAGAGAACATATCTCAGAGAATACTTTTAGTAAAAATTAGGGCGAACAGCAAAATTATTAACATAATAGGGTTATATGTACCAGAAGACTGCAAACCTGACATCGATAAAGAAGAATTCTATGATGAGCTACAAACATTAGTGGAAAGAGAAGTGAAGCAAAATGAATTATTTGAATAATGAATACCAGATGAATGGAGGAGAGCGATCATGGTGATGTTCTTCAAAAAAGGAGAAAAGAAAGACCCCAATAATTATCGAGCAATAAATCTAGGATTTCGGATAGGAAGATCATGCAAGGATGCAGTTTTTTAATAAGACAAATAAAAGAAAAGTCGCTGGAATACAACAAACCAGCATATATTATGTGTCTGATAGATTTAAAGAAAGCGTTTGATAGAGTGAGAATTCGGGACGCGATACATTTATTATATAAAAAGTGAATATCACTAAATTTAGTAAAAACCATTGAGAATATATATAAAAATAACATAGCTATGGTAAGATGTAAAGGAAAACTATCGCAACCTATCAAATATGAAACTGGCATTAGGCAAGAAGATTCGCTGAGCCCATTAATATTTAATCTGATAATGGATAAAATCATAAAGAAAGTTAAAAAAGAAGAGGATATAGAATGGGAGAAAGGGAAATAAGGATAATATGCTACGCCGACGACGCCATAATAACAGCTGAAAATGAAGATGACCTACAAAGAATAATTAAAGAATTCGAAAATACGGCGCTCATATACAACATGGAGATCTCAACAGAGAACACTAAAATGATAGTGATATCAGCGGAACCGAGAAGATGTAAACTAGTCGTAAATAACAAAATAATAGAACAAGTGATGGAAACTGAATACTTGGGAATAAAACTGTCAAGCTACGGAAAAGTGGAAGAAGAAGTACAAAAACAAGTGAACATGGCAAACAGAGCAGCAGGATGTCTCAACAACACAATCTGGAGAAACAAATACCTCACAACGGAAAAGAAAACCAGGATATATAAATCAACAATATGACCGATAATAACGTACACAGCGGAAACAAGAGCAGATACGGCGAAAACACATAGACTACTGGAAACAACAGAAATGAAGGTCTTACGAAAAATAACAAACCAAACTCTGAGAGACAGACTAAGAAGTGTGGAAATACGAGCGAAATGTGATATAGAGGAAATAAACGCGTGGACTAAAAGAAGAAAAATGAAATGGAATCAACACATTGAAAAAATGACAAAAAATAGAATAGTACGAATAGCAAGAGACAAATCGCCAAATGAAAGAAGATCATTGGGACGACCGAGGAAAAGATGGTCAGACAACGTCAATTGAGGCTAAAAACCGAAGTAAAACAGACATTAAAGCCTATTTATAAAGTAGGAAGAGGAAGAAGAAGAAGAAGAAAAAGAGTTTTGTGCAAGTGGAAAAACGAGTGGCAATCTTCTTAAACGACACTGAAACAAATTAAATATGATGTAACAGCGTGCTAACCTTGGTGATAACGCGATTACGAATTGAACAGAGACTTCTTACTCATTCATATTTATTGTCTAAAATGATCCGCCTACATGTGAAATATAATATAATGTACAAGTTATCGTTAACCGTTTCTCATTCATTCCACGTCGTAATCATTAATTCCACATAAATTTAAGAATACTTCTTGTATCGGCATTATTTAATTTTGCTGTACCGGAGACGTGAGGATGTACAGTCTATGGTAGAATAAATTGATTGGAAGTTACCTAGTCTTTTTTTATTTATTGCTTTTTGCCTATAGAGCTTTATTTTATGTTGAACAATTCTAAATTTATATTGTTTTCAGTTATATCGTTGATTGAATAGGTTATTCAATCAACGGTTATATGTTGAAGATGTTTGGAAATGTTGTTGCCGTCTTTGTTGATGTAAATTTATACGCTTTATAGATTTACAATGACATAGTCTATTATAGATCTGTGTCCTCTTGCACACTTTATATATTTATGTATATCTTTTTTTAATATATTAGCTTCTTTGCTATAAATATTTATTTAAAATAAAGGAATGTTTTAATTTGAATAAATTTCATCTTATTAAATAACTAAACGATAGTTCAAACAATATTGTATGGAATACGGACCAAATGTGGCACAATTGATTAAGAAAGATTGACTTTTTATACTTCACTCTTATATGACTAATCCTTTGCTCTTTTTTTCAGATGGGCAACGTACAACTCGCTGTAGCTATCCTCTGCGTCATTGCTATCTTAATAATAGCTTTTTTTGTTTTTTTCCACTCGCTTGATTTCATTGGATGGATACAGGCCTGGATACAATCTAACAAAGAAGAGAAAGCTTCTTTGACACGATTAAAAGGACACTACAACGCAAATGGATATTTGGTAATTTAATATTTACTTTTAGCAAAAAAATATATAGATAAAAATAGTAATCATTATAATATGTTAAATGACTTGGTCCCCGTTTGATTAATACACAAATAATCTTAATTGGACTACGTACGCATGACCACATTGTTTTTATCTGCTGAGTGAATCATTTGAGGTTAGATTGTAAAAAGTTTACCATAGAAAATAGAAAATCAATAAGCACATATATATTTTACATATTGCATTAAACCTTTATCATTTATTTCGCTCTACTCTGTTCTAGATATTACACTCTGTTTTTCCAGAGTTACTAATACTAAAGATCCAGAGGATCTGGTCTTTTTAATCTTGTTCTATGTGAACTCTCTCCGAGAATTTAATGCTCTCGGGGCTCTGCTTCCTGCATTTATTTTCCATACTTTGTGGCTGAGAATTGTTTCAACTTAACTTGGTGTTTTATTCCGACGAAGAAATTGTCATGTAAGAAATATCTTGCCTTTTTCAAGGCAAGACACCGAAGATAAGTCTTTTCCAAGTCCATAACCCGAAAATGGACTTAAGTAGAGGAGCTCTCGACAGCAATATTCGAAGCCCTCTACAGAGCACCCGGAGATAACAGAAGGTGGTTAGACCCTTATTTGTTCCCCCGAGGTGACATGGCGCGCGACAACGTGGTTAAAATCCGAATCCACGACCCAGCTCGAATTCACAGAAGGCAACACACCATTGACGTAGTGTTAGAAAGCAATAATCTAACACTCCGACATCGAGACCTTCTGCAGACCTGATGCCTTACGTCGTGCAGACACCTTTGACATGCCAGGCTTATTCGAAGTTAGAAGCCCCAGATGCCGATGGAAGTCCCGGAGTAGACCCAGTCATCACCCCCTACCGAAAGTGGTTGGACGACCACGTAGGCTTCGGCACACTGGTACCCTACGAAACCCCGTTGGATATGGCAGATGGGATCCGGACGACCGAGAAGAAGACGAACCCGTTGGAGGAGTTAGCACGCCCACCGAGGATAGACCTGTAGGAGCTTGAGATGCCATCATCACCACCTTACTCCCCCCGTAAGTAGTGCAGTGTTGTGTGGATTATTTTGAACAATTTTACTTGTATTTTTATGCATATTTTCTTGTGTATTTTCACATGTATCTTTTATTGTATTTTTATTCAATAAATATTTTTCCCAGCCGCAGAGTCTCCAGAGGAGGGGGGGATGTCATCGAATGCCATAGTCTGTACTAGTACGCATTTCGATGCGCACCGCCCCGCCTCGAATTTTCCCATTGGCTTTTGACCTGGAAATCTCTATTTATCGCTCGAACAGCGCATATAAATACTGGCGATTTTCAGGTTAGCCAGGTCAGTCCCTCACGGGCTCTCCGAGAGTTTAATGCTCTCGGGGCTCTGCTTCCTGCATTTATTTTCCATACTCTGTGGCTGAGAATTGTTTCAACTTAACTTGGTGTTTTATTCCGACGAAGAAATTGTCATGTAAGAAATATCTTGCCTTTTTCAAGGCAAGACACCGAAGATAAGTATTTTCCAAGTCCATAACCCAAAAATGGACTTAAGTAGAGGAGCTCGAGGAGCTCTCGACAGCGATATTCGAAGCCCTCTACAGAGCACCCGAAAATAACAGAAGGTGGTTAGACCACTTCCCCCGAGGTGACACAACCGCCAAATATTAAAGATTTGTAAGAGAACATCTTTGGCATTTGACGGCAATTTGTCCAATATCTTATAAGTAAAACCGTCTAAGCCGGGGGCTGTATTTCTACTTTTTTTTAGTGCGAAATCTAGTTCTGAAGGAGTAAAAGGTTTGGAGATGGAATCTATACTAGTATTAAAACGAAAAATTTCTTAAATCCTACCAACATTACCAGAGGCAGATGAAGATGCAAGTTGGTCTAACATCTGTTTAATGAGATTTTCAGAAACTTGAGGTTTTTTGTTGTACTGAGAGTTATTGGAAATTGATCTGACGGTCGACCATATTTTTGAGAGAGGTGTGCTTTTGTTTAGACTATTTAAAAAATTTATCCAACTTCTTTTTTTCTTTGTTTTAAATAATCGTCTGGTTTGGGCTGCTATATTTTTATAGTTTATGTAATTATTATGGTTACTTTGGGTTCGATACGCTTCCAAGGCTTCTGATCGTTTTTTTTAAGGTACCTACTTATTAAACAGAATTTTATGTGGTCCGATATTCACCAACATAACATAAAAGAGTCGTTCAGACGATGCTTTTCAAAATTTGTTTTAATTAAACAGAGGTATACCATTTGAAAATAAAAATGACCACTATTAAAAAATAATAAAATATTACAGAAATAGTGTGAATATAGTTACCAATGATCTTTTCAGTAGGTATGGTAGATCTTGTCATGGCAATTTATAAGCTCAAATAAAACAAAAATTTTACTATTGTAGCATTTGCAAATCCCCTCGTATTTGCTAAAATATCAAAGAATATTTTTAGTGTATTTCATTTACTACTCGTATGTATTAAAATACCGAATACTTTCAATTCTTGATTGCTTCCCGAGGTCGATTATAAACCATTTTAGAGTTTGTTTATTTTTTCACAGATGGGTATTTTCTTGGCATTCTTTGATCGTTTAGCCGCTTTTAGAATATTGTGCGTTACCGTTACCGTTGTAAGTGTTTTGTTTATACTAAGTTAAGCGAATGAATTTAAAAGATAATTGCTCACTCTCGCTGAGGCGTGGTCAAGAGCGGAAGCTTCAGCATTTAGCCCAAATTCTACGTCGAATTTGTATTTTTTTCTCGTTCTTCGTCCTTTTTTATGGAAAATGTGTAGAGTTAATAGTAGCAGTTTAATGTGTTTAATGTGTAGTTGCAGTTTAAGTGAGGTTTGGAAGAATCGTTGTTTCCATCCTCGTTTTGTTTCTCCCTGGTTGTCATCCCAGGCTTTTTGGCAGTTTGGAGATTAATTTGTTCATGTGTTCGTTACGCAGAGAGTTAGAGTCCAGTTTATACCCCCAAAAATTCCAGTGAAGCTCAGTTCTATCCCCAGAAATTCCAGATTACAGAAAATTTAAAGTAGTTTAGTGAAAATCCTGGTAACTTTTTGTGTTTAATTTCAAAGTAAAGACAGACTTTTTTTAATAATAATAATTGCTTTCATTATTTAAAAAGATAATTTTTTATTTGCCATAGTTTATAGCCCAGTAACATTTGTAAGTTTTGTAGTAACAGAGTTTGTAAATTAATAGGATATATGTAAATTTTTTCTTCATTATTTTGGTATAAATCTCTGTAACTATTAATATAGTATTTTTTGTGCCATCTGTATTTTGTAACTGTTTGTGTTGAGATAGCAATAAATGTTTAATTTATTTCTCTGAACCATTTTGTCTTTTTATTTTAGAAAAGTGTTCTAACCATTTTGGTATTTCTAATAATTATTTCAATAGTTACAACTAGTTGTAATCGTTACAATTTGGCACCTCGAAGCGGCGTCCATTTTAAATTGCTAGAGGTCCTTCCTGTTGTTTTGTTTGTCCATTTGTTCCAAGAGACTTATATAAGTACCCCTTTGTTTCATTTTTGTAATTGCCCCAATCCAACCCCCTTGCCATTCAACTTATCCACGACCCAGCTACTCCAAACAAACCCTGAGTGCCGTTCGCATAAGTTTCGTTTATTTTTCTTGCCCTGTCTTCACCCCAATAGTTTCTGTCCCCAACTTTCAACCCCCATAATAATACTTACTAATAATACCCCCATATTTGTGGTAGGCAAAATATTACGTTACACTATTAGTCCTTTTAAATAGTTCAACCACTATGTGAAGTTAAATCCACATCCGCTTCTTAATTTTCTTCTATTTCAGAATACCAACATTATTGCTTTGAATAATTTAGTAACTTTTTGGACCCTTATAAAGAATTTATGCGTCTTAACAAGGCTCAACCTCACTCTCTCTCCCACTCTATCTCTATCTCTCTCTTCTTCTCTCTCTCTCTTTTTTTTTACAATAAAATATTTAAAATTAATATTTTACATAAACCATTAAAAATAGTTCATACAGACTAACAATTGTTTTTCCACTTTTGTATACTAAGTGACATAGAAATCCGAACACCCAGTTTAAATGATTTTATTTCAATAAAATTTGGTGTAATTTATTTATCTTACTGAAAAAAACAAGTGATAAAGTTTTTAGCCTTATCTCAGTTGGAGATTCCGGTTTTTATACTTTTTGTTTTTAAATTCACTAACAATCTAAAAATGAATATTTCAGCCGCAGTAGTGATCCAGATTTGGCGGATTGTGGTTCTTGACATTCTTTACGATTGGTTACGATGCCTAGAGTACGGACTGTACGATTTCACCAACTTAGTGAGTTTGATAGGGGCCGTATAATGGGACTTCGGGAAGCTGGACTTTCTTTTCGGGAAGTTGCAGTTAGAGTGCAAAGAGGTGTAGACACCGTGATTAGGTGTTGTCAGGCATGGCTTCAAGAAGGCCGTACGCAAAGAGCAAGGCGCACTGGACGCCGCCGTAGAACAACAGACCGTGAAGATCGCCGCCTAAGATTATTGGCCTTAAGAGACCGTTGCTCCACTACCAGCTCCATTTCAAATGAATGGTTTGCAGAACACGGAAGACCTATTGGCATGCGAAATGTTTACCGACGAATGAGAAGTTTTGGCCTGTTTTCATACCGACGACACTGGGTCGTCCCTTTAACTCCAGAACACCGCCGTAATCGCCTTTAGTGGTGCAGAAAACGGTCACTCTGGAATCAGGAATGGAACAGTATTGTCTTTAGTGACGAGTCTCGATTTTATTTAGGTATGCACAATGGTCGAGCGAGGGTTAGAAGGCGACGTGGTGAAAGGAGGAATCCACAGTTTTTTGTTGAAAGACATGTTTATCACACTGTTGGAGTTATGGTTTGGGGTGTTATAGCTTATGGTTCCAGGTCACCTTTAATCTTCATCAGAGGTAACATGAACGCGCAGCGTTATATCCAAGAAGTTCTAGAACCCCACGTTTTACCCTATCTTGACACCCTGGCAAATCCAACTTTCCAACAAGATAATGCCCGACCACATGTTGCAATAGTCACAATAGACTTCTTTCAACATAATAATGTCACATTGTTAGCATCGCCACCAAGATCTCCCGACTTATCCCCAATTGAGCACGTGTGAGATATGATGGGTAGGAGATTGCTCAATTTGCAACGTCCTTCTCAGACTCTACAAGCACTTCGAGAGGAGTTGATGGTTGCCTGGAATGAGATACCATAAGAGGACATTGACCACCTGATCAGAAGCATGCCTAGGCGCGTTGGAGAATGCGTAACCCATCGGGGTGCATCCACACATTATTAAAGGTAAAAGGGCTTTAAAGCAATGCAATCATTTTGAAATTTTAATCATTTACTTATTATGCTTCATTAAGTTCTTATACAAAATTTTATTAAAATAAAATCATTTAAACTGGGTGTTCGGATTTCTATGTCACTTAGTATATTTAATATTTATTTTGCGTATTATTTCATTACCAAATGTTGATTAATAACTGTGAAATTATTGTAAATCTGATCTATTTAGTTTCTAATACAATTCATTAATGTTGCATTAGATTAATTTCATAAATTAGATTAGAATATACATTTATGTATAATTTAAATATTTAGTCACTAAATGAATTGCACATATATAATATTGTTTTAATTACTATATATTTTGTACCAGACATTGTACAAAATTTCATATCTGTCATATCTATCATGTCATTTCTTATTTCTTTTTGAAATGGACTCATATAAGCAACATATTCAATATTTGTATACTAAACTGTAATTCACCCCATAATAACGTAATATAAAATATTTGAGCCTTGTAAACACGAGATAACAGAAGAGAGGAGACGAAGACATAAACAGGAACTCTTTTATGGAGAAGAAAACATAGTACGGTAACGTTAATGCAAATCGGATAAGGTGGACAGGATATCTTCTGAGATCGAATGATGAAAGGCTACTAAATACAACTCTCTAGGAAACACCCGATGACAGGAAGTCAGTTGTTCACCCAAGAAGAAGATGAAAATATGCAGTAACGATTATTCTACGTAAAATGGAGGTACAACGATGGGAGATTGCTGCACAAGACCCACAAAAGTGGAGGAAAATAGTAAACCTGGCCAAGGCTCACTTAGGGATGTAGAACCAAAAAGAATAGAGAAGAAGATAAAGCTAAGCACACAGGAAATGAACATATGACCTTTATAATTAAATCTATTTACCACGTATAACATATGCAAAAAATGGATATAAATAGAAATCAAGTACAGAAGATGCAAGATATGTTTCGCCAATTACTATGTGTTTCAGCGAAGGTATTATGTATATTTGTGCTCTCTTTATTTGTTATATTCACTAATTCGTACAGCTTAATATAAATACAATTTGTATTTCTTTGCCAATTTTTAAACTTAAATTTCAAACCCCTCGTACACTATTTATTCTAGACATAGAGTAAAGCACACGGGAAATGAACTTAACACCCTCATCTTTATATCTATTAACAACGTATAACATAATTTCTAAAAGCTAGACTCTACAGGAAAGTGAATGTAAAGAGAAATCCTTTGAAACAACTTGCTAATTCTGTCAAATCAAGTACAGAACATGCAAGATATATTTCACCCGAAGCTATTTGGTTCGGCGAAAATCAATGGAATTGTTAAACTTCCTGTAACGTACGGATGTTTTGGTATTTCTTGGAAGTAATTTTATATGCGATAGTTTCGAAAATAAGGTTAAAAGCTTTCATTTTGATTATTTTCTTTGATATATTCTATAAAGATGCTTTTAAATACTTTACCTAATAGACCAGTCAAATTAGCTCAACTTTAATTAAAAAAAAAAATTAAAAAATGTTATCCAAAGATTTATGATGAAAAGTGGTAGGTGAGGGTATAATATACAAAATAAAAAGAAATTAAACATCTGGAAAGTACCGAGGGTTATTTGTGGGAGTTTAAAAAAATAATAAAAGTTTTTTTTTTAAATTGTAATACGAAAATATGCAAGAGGGAAATAATTTAGTCAATCATTGTATATATACCTGCTTACTAGAGAGAGGAATATATGCAAAATGTATTGTTTTCAAATCTGACATTTATTTTGGCATAAATTTCATATTTTTACAAGATAAGTATTGCATATATCTGCAATTTTTATAAAAAAAATATATGTAAAATGCCAATATTTTCTGAATGTGTCGACCTTTTCTCGAAATTATTCATTCAAATCTCACGTGTAATAAAACCTCTGTTTCTTTGAATCAATTTATGGCTTCTGCTATTTAATGAAAGGTTTTAGGTAAACTAGTAAACAATTAAAAATCCTAATATACAAACAAAATGAAACATACATGAACACTTTTAGTAGGACGAGTTTTACGGAAATCCAAAAGGGCGGAATTGTCAGTGAAGCTTTTAGGAATAAGTAGCTTTATAAATCTCGAAACTTAACAATAATTTTATTTATGGTTTTTGCGTCAAACAGTGTAAAGTTCTGTATTGAGGCAAATTTTAAAAGTGCATTTATAGTGTAATTTTACGTCACGTAACCGTGACTTTGATTTGTTTATATCGTAATGTCCAACTGAGTGCTTGGATTCGGCCATATCCTGAAATAAAGCTGAATGTAGTAAAAGTATTTTGTTGAGCTTGCTCTAAAATTTTAAGTAACTATTTTCATTTTAAGATAAGTGCAAGCCATTGCAAACTCATGTTTCGGTACACAATTTAATGGTATAATTTGCCTACCACATTGGGTATCACTTATAGGGGGTTGAAATTGGAGACTGAGCAATAACTGAGCTGGAGATAGGGTAAGCAAACAAACTGAAACGTTCGCGAATGGTCACTCTTGGTTTGGTTGGAGAGCTGGGTCGTAAGTAAGAGAATAAAAGAGTGGCTAGATGGAATAACTACAAAGAAATCAAAAGATACTTACAGAGATTTCCTGGGCAACACACACACAAGAAGGTTCCTAAACTATTTAAATTTGGACGCCGTTTAAAAGAATCTTCTCGCTGGATGGAAAGAAAGCCTTTTCTTTCCTAAAAAATATTAAAGAGTGAAAATCTTTTTAAAGGGAATAGTGCTACAACTGCTGGTTTAGAGATAAACATTGCATATTTATTATTACTTCACATCAACAGTTATTACAAATAATATGAACAAAATTAAAAAAAAAACTTACAATTTCGCTATTAGTAACGATTTACAACAAGCTCCAGACGTTGGGGACACTATCGGAATATAAATTATTATTAAAATGAAAATATCTAGATTTTTCAACGGAGCTTACATTGAGGTTAACCTTCAAACAAAACAATTCAAATTTATGGTTATGTACCAAATGTCCGAAATGGATAATATTAACTGTCATATGTCGAAATTAAATATTAAACCTTTTTCAAACACTAATTTTAATTATAACAGTTAACTTTATTTAAAGAAAACTAATATGATAATTCCATGTTTGTGGAATTACAAACATGGAAAATCACAAAAAAGAATATGAATATACTTAGAGTCACTCAACACGCGATGAAAAGAGCAATGCTAGGTATATCACTTAAGGACAAGAAAACAAACACATGGATAAGACAGAAAACCAAAGTCACCGATGTGGTGCAAAAATCATTAAAGTTGAAATGGGAATACGCTGGACATGTAGCTAGGAACGATCTAAACAAATGGCACAGATCAATTTTAACCTGGAGACCATACCAACACAAAAGACCCAGAGGCAGACCTCCTATGAGATGGACAGATGATCTGAAAAGGACTGCCGGGAAAAATTGGCTACAAGTAGCGTACAATAAAAAACAATGGAAAGGAAGACTTGAAGAGGCTTATGTTCAGATGTGGACGTGAATGGCTAGACGAAGAAGAAGAAGAAGAATATGATAATTAGCTAATCCATAAAACTTATAATTTTATTTAACCCAATCTTTTAGTTTCTTATGAAAGCAGATTTTTTTTATTAATAAAAAATATCTATTTTTACTTGGAAAAATGTTTAACAAAAAGTACCTTATATCACTCTGGCTGATGTATTTCCTTTAAGAAAGTTTTTGAAATGGGGACTTGATCAAAACACTGCAAACAGACACAACTGTGCCGCACTCAAGCTGCAAATTAGTCTGAAATGACCAGGGAAAGAAAATAGACAATTTAAAACTGCAGTCTTCAAAACTCGGCCATTCAATTTCCTTCCAAAACCATGTGGACCTCTCAAATGGTTGGAAACGCCGTCTTACAAATCTCTCAGATAAAACACAGCACGAACAATCGGTGATTAACTTAACAAAAACTGACAGATCGCATTTTGAGTAAAAGTTCACCTTTTAAATTGAAACAGCTTTGTAGACTACACCCGCAAGCTATTTCTTTTGAATTTCAATCCAAACTTGACTTAAATTTCACAATGCTACTATCCACACATTTTCCAATAACAAAAACCAACAACGAACAACACAATAAGGAATTATAAGACAATTTGGACTAAACAATGAAACCGACTGACTTTGGCAGCGATTTCACCGAGAGTTACTTATTTTACATTATATTTCCATAACAAAAACGGATAACAAACAAAAATAACGAATTTAAAAAAGAAAAATCCGGTCTAAAATATGAAACCGACTGACCTTGGAAGCGATTCCATCAAGAGTGACGTCATTCTTAAAAATCATTTGCCTCCCCGCATAAGTTTCTCAGCAATCTAAGTGGATATTTATTTGATGCGCAATATTAAGCGAGATCACTATCAAAAGAATGCAATTAAAATTATTATATACAAACCAGAAACTTTATATTATCAATCCCAACGATGCGAACAGGATTGAAAATATTTTTTGGTGTTTTAATACATACGAGGGGAAATAGAAATGCTACAACAAAAAGTGTGAATAAGCTCTGTCTTTTTGTTTAAGATTTCTTATGTTTAATCGATCAGCAAGCAAACCTTCTCACCTTAAAAAGTGTGAAAAAAATCTTAAAGAGCCAAATTTAAAAGAACAATTGAGAATGGCGCAGTGCTCAGAGACTCAAAAAACTAAGCAGCAACTTTTTAACTAGTGCCTTTGCGATTACTTGTTATCTTCGAGAATTCCAATTTCAATGGTGAAAAATATCGCGTTTACTCCATTTTTTGCAGAAATATGCTGAATTTAACATTCCCGATGAAAGTACCTTAAGAAAAAAAATATATGGAGATTTGCTACGATGAGACAATAAGAAAAATTCGAAAATTTGTTGCCGATAACTCGATTTTATTTTATAGTTGACAAAAGTACTTGATTCACGGAGGCGCTGTATGTTACATTTAATAATAGGGGTTTTACCCGAAGATGTAAAAAATAAACGTTACCTTATTGGGTCAAAGCAATTGTAGAATACCAAAAATTTGGCCATAATACGTTTTTTTAAAGATAAGTTGTCCCGTTTTTTTCTACTAAAAAGTATATTATACGATAAAGTGTTAACACATAGAGTGCCACCATGAACAAAAAAAGGCACCAGGGCTTACTTTTTTTCGTAAATGTTGTTTTTTATGACGTTTTTGAACACATATAGGTAATCTTTGTTGGAAAAATATGTCTCCTTGACAATATTAATTTTTTTTGTTGGTGGATAACGGGTATTCACAATACCTGTGGACAAGCGCTTTCCACCAATGATTGGAGACTTCTTCTTCTTCTTGTGGTGCGTATCCATTACGGATGTTGGCTACTAGCATGGCAATTCTAACTTTATTGACCGCAGCTCGAAATAGTCCTGAAGTGGTCAAGGAAAACTATTTTCGTAAGTTCTGGAGCCAAGATATTCTTCTTCTTCCTGGTCCGCTCTTTCCGTAGACCTTTTCCCGCAATATAAGTTGCAGCAGGTTATATCTGTGATTGTTTTCACACTGTTTCACTGTGGATATAATTTCACATGTTTTATCCATCCGACGTAGAACCTCAATGTTTGTTATTTGGTCCACAGAGGAGATCCTCAGTATCCATCTATAACACCACATCTCAAACGCCTCGAGTTTTCCCATGGATGCCTCGGTTAGTGTCCATGATTCAACCCCATAGAGCAGCACTGTAAATACGTAGCATCTCAATAAACGGATTTTCGTTTTTAAGGGTAGGTCGTGGCTCTTAAATATCTTGCTCATTCTGACAAATGCTGACCTGGCTTTTTCAATTCTTTGTTTTATCTCAACTGAGTGGTTCCATTGGTCGTTTATGGTGGTTCCTAAATAGTAGTAACGGGGCACTTGGAGTATGTGTTGCTAATCTACTAGTAATTGACTAGGTGCAATATACTTCTTACTGATGACCATGTACTTTGTTTTCTTGATATTAAAATCAAGCCCGTATTCTTGACTGATTCTTTACAATTGCGTTAGTAGTGTCTGTAAACCTTCTAAACTGTCTGCAAAAAGGATGGTGTTGTCTGCATATCTGATGTTATTCAGGTGCTCACCATTTATGAGAATACCCTCTTCGATATGCTCTAAGGCCTGGCTCATGATGTGTTCCGAATAGACGTTTAATAATAGGGGAGAGAGTATGCAGCCCTCCCGTACTCCTCTCTTTATTGTAACTTCTTCTGTTAGTTGGTTTTTCACCCCAATGGTTACTGATTGGCTGTAGTATATGTTCTTGATTACTCGAAGGTCTTTGTTATCCAGATCAGTTGCCTTTAGTATATCCATGAGCTTATCGTGCTTGATTCTGTCGAAAGCTTTCTGATAGTCGATAAAGCATACATAAATATCGCAGTTGACGTCTTGTACCTTTGAAATAATACCTGAACCGCGAACAAGGCTTCTCTTGTACCTAACGCATCCCTGAATCCAAACTGCGTTCGTGAGATCTGTGACTCGCAGTTCTGATAAATTCTTCTGTGTATTGTCTTTAAGAAGGTCTTAAGAATGTGGCTCACTAGACTGATAATACGATACTTTTCGCATGCATTTTTTTGCATTAGGTTTTTTAGGTATAGTAATAAATGTAGAATTTAACCAGCTCTCTGGGATTTCTCCCGAGTCATAGATTTTATTGAACGTCGTCGTAAGCCATTTTACTCCTTCGTCTCCCATGATTTTTAGAAAATCTGAATGAAAGTTGTCTGGCCCTAGTGCTTTGCCTGCTTAAGTTGCTTTAATTGCGGCTTTGACTTCGTCTTGAGTGATTGATGGTCCTGTGTCATATTCCATAATTATCTTGTTGTTATCTCTGTCGTCATCAAATGTCTTCATCATTCTATCATATCATATCATATGTCCTGATCTCTTGGGTTTGTACATTCCTGCTGAATCTTTTACCTTCTTGTGGAGATTAAACGAGTCGTGTCTACTTTCCAATGATTCTGTTTCTCTGCATTCTCTGCATCTTCCAACCATTTGTTTTTGATTTCTCTAATGATTTCTTATTTTATATATGATATTTCTCTTTTGTTTTCTTATTTCTTTGTCAATTCGTTTATACTCCCACATGTCTCTGTTTTTAGCTCTTCTTCTATTCTCCATCATATTTAGGATTTTATCAGTAATCCACTTTTTTTTTTGAACCGTTGTTGGGCGAAGATATTTATCTAGGATTGTCTGGTTAATTTGTTGTAGTTTTGCCATTTCGTTATCTGGTCCATTAGCTTTGTCTGTATTTTTTAATTCTTTTTCTATATAGTTTTGTATCGGGTGCCTGATGTCTTTATTTTTTAATGGTCCTAAATTGTATTTTCTTGCTTTTGCACTCTATCTTCTTCAGCTTTAGCCTGATGTGAACTACCAATGGGTTATGGTCCGATCCGATATTACCAGGATATGTTTTGGCTGATTCTATTGCGTTTCTGAATCTTTTATTCACCATAATGTAATCAATTTGATTTCTAATGATGTGATCTGGGGTCTTGAGGTGATTTCCACGTATATAATCTCCTAGCTGGTAGTTTAAAGAGTGTTGGTGATTACCAGTTATTCTTCCACAGCAAAGGTGATCAGGCGATCTCCGCGTTCGTTTTGTTTCCTTAGTTTAAAGGGTCCTGCGGTTTCTCCACATCTACCATTTCCCACTTTGGCATTTAAGGCTCCTATAAGCATTTTTATTTCGTTTTTGTGAAGTTTTTTCAGGACGCTCATTAGTTCCGAATAGAAAGTTTCGATCTCTTCGTCTGATTTGTCTGCAGTAGGTGCATATACCTGAATTATGTTGGTCTTACCAGGGAAGGTGTTAAACTGAATAGGGAGTATTCTCTTTGAGATTGGGACGAAGTTTGTGACGTATTTAGAGATGTTTTAATTCACTATGATACCAACTCTGTTAATATGTAGGTCTTCGCTGTTTCCGGAGTCATAAATCTGGTGGTCATGTACTGTGCACTGTCCAGATCCAGTCCAGCGCATTTCACTTACACCCATTATATCGATAGCAAGTCTATCCATTTCCTTAATTGCATTTTGTGTCTTGCCCTCCTCGTACATTGTTCTCATATTCCACGTAGCGATCGTAATTGTTGATCTGTGGAGTTTTAAAGAACAGGGATTTCTCTGGTTAACGACCTGAGGAGCCTTGTTATCCTTGTTATACAGTAAACTGTGACGTATTAATACTGATACTTGCCATGCTAAGGGACTAGGGATGTTTAATGAGGTAGTTTCCCCTTGCTTTCCTCATCGCAGTGTAGGAGCCATTAAAATTGCTTTAATCGTGCCTTCTAGTGTCCAATGATGAGCTGGTCCAGGATCCATTCCTATACGCTACAACTTGCTACTGAAAACGCTGCTTCCGTTTCCAGGATAGGGGAACTGGGCTATGTTTATTTAATGGCAATACTCGCAATGTCACAATACTTTCCTTGGGTTATTGTATCATTTTATAAGGTATGCTTTCCTAAGGCATACCAACTACATCCTCCAGTATCGCCGCTGCTTGGTCGGGGATTGCTTATTCAGTATATTCGCAACTAACCTTTATATCTGAAGGCCATCCACTATCCGCCACCTGTGACCCCGCTGGTAGCCTGCAGCTTAACTTCGGCTAAGCAGACTATTTGCAGACTATTCAAGTGTATGACAATGCTGCAATCACGTGCGGAAAAGCTGTTTGGCCTTGGGAATGCGTTCCAGTAAATTCCAGTTAACTTTCGGTTGTGAAGGTAAAAGTATTGACGATGTTTTACGAAAAAGAACAGAAGAATAATAATCAAGTAACAAAAGGGCCAACTAATAATGCAAGAGAGCAATACAGGAATATTTGTGGAGAAGTCGAAGGATAAGAGATATGTTCTACTTCTGAATATTACGTACATTCCGGATATGATTACAATTGAAAAACGAAGAGAAACAGTTCAAAAACCCAAAGCAGTAATAGAATACAACAACCATAAAAGTTATATTGATATTTCAGGTATATAAACATTAGTTTTGGTGTTAGAAGTACCTTTACAACTACTTTTAAGTTTCAGATCAAAAAGAGTCCTACAATTTCCCTCTTCAAAAAAGCATAAAATGGTATAAAAAGTTAGTTGTGGAACTTATTGTCGACGTTATTTTTGTTAATTCTTTTGTATTACATTAAGAAATAACGAAAGATAAAAGTAACAATAGCGAGATTTAGGAAAAACTATAGTGAAAAGTAAAAATTCAGATTTCACTACCAATATTTTACTATTTACATGTTACATTGACATCTGACATTTTATCTTTGACAAAACAAGAAGGAACTGACTCACAAGAAGTTTCAACTAAAAATTATTCTTTGATGACATTCTCAAAAATTTAAACATTTGTAAAGACTTGCCATGTGTGAAACACAGAAACCAACTGAACTATATTTTTGTATATGCTTTATAAACCTCTTCATATGCATTAGTCAGTGATTTGGTGCATTTCCGTTACTCACCGTGCCTAAACATAAATTCTAAGCTGGTGCACAACGCATGTCCACGACGACCACTGGGATATTTTTTTTCTTGAAAATGGTGGATACGTTATATCCACCATAGCACGCTATGTGTTTGTTAAGCAACAATGATATACAAAGGGTTTGCTGTATTGTGAAGACAGCACAGAACTTAATAGATAGTCTGTAGAAAGTTAATTCATGTAGCATGTCTAGCTCATAAGCAAGAAATAAGACTAAATTTTCTTATGAAATTTTAATATAAATATTGTCGAAAAGTTTTTATAAAATTAACAAAGAACGTCTGGGTAATATTCCATTACCCCTTTTACCTATTATCACGTGATGGGTCACTTGGATACAAGCAATATTTTTATGCGCAGTATTTTCAAGGAATAAAAAGTTTTATTGCATAACTAACAGATTCCAGTTTAGCGAAACTGGAGGAATGTAAACGCCTTGTTCAGTTATCTAATTTACCTTAGAATCTAGCATACATAAGCTTAACTTTTAAATTTCTTGGTGAGGACATAAAAAAACTTAAAAAAATTGACTCTTTGTAAATCAGTCGATTTGATCAATCATGTTACAGACTTTTTTCTTATAGTTAAAAGAACAGTATCATACATGTAGGAAATAAATTGCAATATGTTTTAAACAAAAACTTTCTAGGGTTTTCTATTTTGGAAAAAGTTGCGAAAGTTTATCAAGGTGATCCTGTAGCAGATCTTGAACTAATGTCTTCCAACATAAACAATTTTTAAAATGCCCCAATAACTTCTGTTGACGTTAAAAAAAGTTTTTCGTTTTATAAACATTTATACAAAGATAGAAATCCTTATATTTTAATGCAAATTTTAAAAAAATATATATTGTCAATTGGTTTGATAACGATAATACTAGTTTGTGAAATTTTCTATCTACTATAGTATGTATGGTTACTGTAATTCTTAAATTATTGTTTAATTATAAATTAATTAATAATTATTAAAAATACGACTTTTTAAATACTAGCAAGACATTCTTGAATATTATTATTATACGAGTTGGTTTTTAAAAGCAAATTTTAATAACAAAACAAAAATTTGCCTCTACTTTGTGCATATAATAATATATATATATATATGGGCATATTTGCTCTGTTTTCTGTTGCATCTATTTCGGTCTCTCCTTATTACATTTTCTAAATTAATTGAGACAAAATTTAAACTGTTATTTATTCATTTCAGGTTCATTCTGACTCGGATATCCAACTAAATTGCAGCACAGGCAGTTTCAAGAGATTTGATTCAGTAGACAGAGATTTTAGGATTAGTCTCGCCACCACTAGCCTTACGGATGAGTGGAACTCCCCTCCCGTTGACAGTTCCATTCCTCCGCACCTTAGGCCTGCACCAGTGCCTACCTATGATTCGTTGAATGCATCTACGGGGGTTGAAGAACAAGTTGCGAAAATTAAACATACAGGGTGAGTATCATATACTTATTGATTTAATTAATTAATTTGAAGCATTTTTGTGTACATTCCTGTAGCATTCTACCTGTGTTAAGATTATTTCCCGGGGCTTTCTTAATGTTAAGCTCATTCATTCATATTTCTGGTTTCACTAACTAGAAGTTTTCTATCGGCTGGTTCATTTGGAATGGTGCATTTAGTGTTTTTTCTATTTCTTTATCTTATGTCTCCTTTCGAAGGTTGGCGATCCAAATGGCAATTATAGTTCTGGAAACTGCTGCGCGAAAGATTTCTGCGGATGAGCGGTCGAACCATCTCCTCAGGTCTTTCAGCCACGAGTTCTGGCGTCTTCCTACTGATCTTTTGCCCTGTACTTTTCCTTCCAGTATAACTTGAAGTAATTCATATCTTTCGCCTCTCAACACATGACCCAAGTATTGCATTTTCCTCTCTTTGATTATTCTTATTAATTCTTTTTGTTTACACATGCGACGAAGTACCTCAACATTAATAACTCTTTGTACCCATGGAATTCTCAACATTCGTCTATATATTATTATATACATCTTAAAGGCATCTATTCTCTTTTCTATTTCAAAGTCCATTGTCCAACTTTCACAGCCATACAATAAGACAAAAAAAAACGTAACATCTGATCATTTGGATTCTAAGCTGTAGACTAAGGTCTGATCTTGTAAAAAATGTTTTATGCTCATGAATGTTTTCCTTGCTTGTTCGATTCTTGATAGGATTTCTTTTTTTGGATTACACTGACTATTGATATTTGCTCCCACATATTTTATGGAATTTACCTGTTCTATTATTTGACCCTTGGCATACACCTGTACGTTTATTGGTGTCTTTGAAAATACTAAAGTTTTAGTTTTGGAAACTTTTAGATGTAAAAAATTTCGCTGTGATGAACTACCGCATTTATTATATTTTGTAATTCTTGTGTGTTGCTTGCTATTGAAGATGGTATCATCAGCATCTCTGATGTTGTCTATGCTGATTCCGGTAATCTTAATTCCACCTTGGACCTCGTCTAATACTTCTCTGAATATAGACTCAGAGTGCAAATTAAACAGTAGCGGTGATAAGACGCAACCCTGTCTCACTCTTCGTCGAATTTGTATGTCTTTGGATGTTGTGTGCTCTATTTCAATTGTTACCGTTTGGTACCAGTATAGTTCTGAGATAATTCGCAAGTCTTGTTCGTCAACTCCAGTTGTTCTCAGAATTTCGATCATCTTTTGATGGTTAATGCAGTCAAATGCTTTTCGATAGTCAATAAAACATGCATATACATCTACATGCATGTCTGCATCGTTGCGTTAACACATTTAAAGCAAAAAGAGCCTCTCGTGTTCCCAATCCGTTTCGAAATCCGAATTGAGTGTCACTCATCTGGAAAATCTAGAATGTGGAATCACAAATCTAGAAAAGTTTTAAGGACATGAGACATCAAGCTTAATATTCGATAATCATCGCATTGTGAGAAATTCGAGTTTATTGGTATTTTACCTGTGTCATATACCTTGAACCACTGAATACTATACCACTGAATAGTGCTGTTATTAAATCTAGGATGTTACTTTCGTTATCTGCAATTAGTTTTAGTATTTCGACATTGATATTATCTCGACCGGTGGCTTTTCCATCTTTCTGAGATTTTACTGCGTTTTTAGAAATTTTAGTTTTCAGCTTTGTCATTTCTTGCCCACGTTTTTCAATTTATGATTAGTGGATTAAACTGTTGTGGGTGTTTAAGCTTTTTTATGCACCTCCATAGTGCATAATCTGAGGCTTCCTTTGGGGTTAGAGATTCTAGATAATTATGAATAATTTCGTTTCTATAGTTAGATAGTGCCTATTTTAACTCTTTAGTTGCTATATTTTAGTTTTTTCTACATTCTATTGATCTTTTTTTTATCCATTGTTTTCTTAGTTTTCTTCTATCTCGTATTTTCGCTTTAATTGATAGAGGTATTTCCTTTATTTCATCTTTGTGACAGATTGTTGGGATTGTGTTCCACGCTACTTCTTGTATGTTTGTCGTTAGATCATCAATCACTATGTCTATATCTGTTTCTATTTTAAGTAGTATATCCAATGATATTAGGTTATCTAAGTTATTCCCAGTTATTATCTTCCCAGTTGTTTTTTTTTCATTATATAACCTTAGAGGTGTGTATATCTTTGTTTAGGATTTTTGAACGTACTTTATGGTTATCGGGGAATGATCGGAGTACAGGTCATAAAATTCGGTTACCTAACATTTTTGTCTAGTATTTTATAACTGCGAAGTCCAGCAAGTCTAGAAGTTTATTAATATCGGATGGCCAGTAGGCATGTGGGTTCACCAGTAGATATGTACCTGGGGTTATTTAAATTCATGAGCTTTAGTGGTTTTCGGCCGTTAGTGGTTATTATACGTGACCCAGACGGTGTTTTTGCCATTTTATTCTCCGACAGCTAGAAATGTATTGTTCGGTGTATTCTTCGTATTGCTCGTGTTTGTTGTAGTAAATATTTAGTTACATTGTGACAATTTTCATTTGCCTACCACATTGGGTGCCAGTTGTAACAATATATAATTGCTTATAGGGGGTTGAAAGGGGGAAATGAACAATTACTGGGCTGAAGATAGGCTAAGCAAATAAATTAAAACGTTTACGAACGGCTACTCGTGTTTTGGTTGGAGAGCTGAGTCGTGGATAAGGCTATCTTTATTTGAGGGACTGGAGAAACTAACTACAAAAAAAATCAAACAAATATTTACAGAGATTTCCTGGGCAACAATACACAAGAAGATTCCTAACCTATTTGAAATATACGCTACTTAATAAAATCCTTTTGCTGGTTAGAAAAGAGGGCTTTCTTTCCCAAAAAGTTCAAAGGATAAAAATCTTTTCAAAAGAAATAATTTTAAACTCCTGGTTTAAAGAGAAACATTACATATTTATTTTTATTTCACATAAACAGTTAAAACAAATAAAATTATCCAAATTTATTAACAAACCTTACATTGAGTTTAACCTTTTAACAAAACAGAAATTAAAATTTTGGTTATGTACCAAATGACAGAAAAGGATAATACTGACTGTCCAAATGAAATATCAAACTTTTCTGAATTATTAATTAGATATCAAAGTTAACTTTATTTAAAAGAAAACTAAAATATGACCATTAGCTGATCCATAAAGCTTAGAAATCAGATCGACTTTATTCTAACCAATCTAAAATTTAAAAATTTCATTGTAAGCGTTAAGACTTTTCCTGGAGTAGATGTCCCCTCAGACCATAATCTCTTTGTCTCAAAAATGAAACTAAGGGTAAAAAAAGATAATAAAATACAAAAGTTCTAAGGTGAATAATCAGTTAATCAAGATAAATGAAACCTGTGCTGAGGCTTCAACTTGTATCAATCAAGAAATGAAGAAATTAACATCGTAAAAGAAAAACACTGAGAATGTAAACATTATGTGGAGGAAAATCAAAGATTCTGTTATGAAAACATAAAAAGGAACTCTATAAAAGGAAATAGAAAACCAAAAACCTTGAATGATTTAAGAAATACTGGAAATCATGGAACAAAGAAGAAAATATAGAAAAAAGCCCAAATAAGTACAGAGAAAAACATAAATTAATAAGGGACAACATAAAAGGGGGTAATGAAAAGTGGATGATGGAAACATGCATCGAAATGGAAGAATTGCAGAAAAAGCATGATCATTATAATTTACATAAAAAAGTGAAAGAATTATCTGGAAAATCAGGAACAAATACACCTAACCGATTAATTGACAAAAACAATAAACCTATTAATAACCCAATTGAAATAAAACAAGTATGGACTAAATATATTGAAGATCTTTTCATGGACACAAGGTCGGAACCAACACAAATTAATAACGAGGAAGCTCCAATAATATTAAAATCTGAAGTCCAACATGCTATACACAACCCAAAATCTGGCAGAGCCCCTGGGCCAGATGAAGTTCATATCGAGCTAATTAAACTTATAGACGAAGACAATTTAAGTGCAATAACTATACTCCAACAACATATACAAATCTGGTGAGATACCTACAGAATGGTTGCTATCGACCTTTGTTCCGCTACCAAAACCCAAGAACCCCAAACGGGTTTGGCTCGTAACAGCTTCGGAACAGTGGAAGCTCTGTATAGTTTCACAGCTCTTGCCCAAAAATGTCGAGACCAACAAAAATATATTTTCGTTGCGTTTATAGATTATGAGAAAGCTTTCGACAAAGTTAAACATAACATTCTCATGGAATGTCTAAAGAGAAAAGAACTCGACAAAATGACATTAACATAGTTAAGTAAGAAATCTCTATTGGAACCAACAGGCTGTGGTAACATTAGATGGAAATAGTACGAATGCGCAACAGATAAGTAGAGCAGTGAGACAGGGCTGTGTACTTTCACCATTACCATTTAATATATATTCCGAAGAGTTATTTACGCAAGCACTTGAAAACTGTACAGAAGGGATCCAGATAAATCGTTATAAAATAAATAACATCCGTTATGCTGAGGATACATTCATTATCGCTGAAAATGAGACAGACCTGCAGACGTTACTAAACACAATTTGTGATACTGGGGAACAGTTTGATTTAACAATAAACATAAAGAAAACAAAAACCATGGTTATCAGTAAGGGGGCAAAGTCATTACAAGGATCCAGATGAAAAATGAAGATATTGAGCAAGTGGACAAAATGAAATACTTAGGAGTCTGGATTACGGAAGATCTGAATCCGAAATCAGAAATTCGCTCAAGAATAGAGCAATCAAGAGCAGCCTTTTTGAAGTTGAGGAAATTTCTGAGTAACCAAACACTTAATTTGCAAATCCGATATCGGATGGTAAAATGTTACATCCCCTTGATTCTTCTGTATAGTGTCAAAGCCTGCACTGTTAATGTTGACTTAATGAGAAAACTGGAAGCTTTTGAGATGTGGCTTTTTAGGAGATTTTTAAAGACACAGTGTTGCACAGAATGGGAAGAGACAGAGAACTTTTGACCACCATTAAAAGGCGAAAGACAGCATATTTGGGGCACATACTTAGAAATGATAAGTACGAGTTATTGCAGCTGATTATGAAAGGTAAAATTGAAGGAAAAAGGGGTTCTGGTAGACGACAAATATCCTGGCTGAAAAAAATTCGCAACTGGACCGGGTTAAACGCACAGACGCTCTTGTGATGGCACTAGAAGAAGAAGAAGATAAAACTTATATTTATTTATAAGTTTTTAATTTGTCACGAAAGTAAATCTTAGTATATCTATTTTATTTAGAAAAATTTAACAAAAACTACTTTGCATCTCTGGCTCATTATTTCTTTTTAAGTAGGTAATTTAGAAGGTTTATTACCTTGGAATTGGATACAAAAAAACACTGTCCCACACAAACTTTAAATAATCTGGATTCGACCCATATAGACAAAATAAAAACTGGACAAATCTTGGGAATGTCAAACATCGAATTGGACTTCAGGTTATCCTGATTATATCAATATGTATTCTATAAAACTAGGCTCCTTAATTTTCACTTAAAACTATTTAGGCCTCACTTAGCCCTTAGTCACGCTTTTTATCAAATCCTGTGACACGGAATACAGCAACAATCCGGTGATTATCTCACTTTACAAAGACTGCCAAATAGTATGGACTCATGGAATTCAACGAAAATTTTGCCGGTTTTTTGAACCTGTCACCGAGACAGATCCTTTCCGTTCCGAATCCAATCTGTTCTTTTTTTGACTGCTAACTAACAAATTTCCCATGACAATAACGAATAACGATAACGAATTTTAAGAAAATCCGGACTAAAACAATGAACTCGACTGCTCTGACAGGCGATCCATCGGGCAGTGATATCATTGCTTCAACAGTCGGTCTTTTGTCAGCATACATTTTCCCACCAACATAAGTGGAAAGATTCATATTTATTTGATGCTCAAATATCTAGGCGGAATCAAGATCAAACGAAATACCATTTAAACTTATTATAAATAGACTCGAAAATGCTTACATTATCAATCTCAACGACGCAAAAAGATTAAAAATCTTTTTCGGTGTTTTATTATATACGGGGTGAAATGGAAATGCTACAACATACACTTTGTATTTTGGTATACAGAAGTTGTATTTTTTCGTACCGTCGAGGTTTTAATTTTTTCTAAACAATTTTACTTTATTCATATGTTGTTGAAGGCCATTGGTGTTCCAGACATTTATTTTGAGTTTATATAGTGCAGCCATTAAACAGGTTTATTGATGACCGTGATTAATAGGTTAAGTATAACTTGTTATACTGTTTGTTCGGGCTGTTAGGCCGTTGTCTTTTGAGATTAGTTCTCGACGATTCGCCGTCGAGTTGACACCTAGTGTCAACTCGACGCCAACCAGATGCCAACCGCTAGTTGACACTAGCGGTTAGCATCTTCTAGAGATGTTACTGCTTCGCTTGTAAGCTTAAACTGGGGCCGCGTTGTACTGCTGAGGCTTTATTTATATTTTCTACTCGCCTCCCCTCCACTGGTTTCGTCGTGATGGGGCGTGTCGTCGTTAATAGTAGCTTTTCTTTCTTCGTGTTTTGCGGGAAGGGTTTTTGTGGATTTTAATATCGGTATCCATGTTTTGTTGATTTTTAGTCCTTCTTCTATCCGATTAAAATTATTTAGCTGATTCATCGCTATCAGGTTAAGTATAATTTTTATCTGTTCGGTAAGCGTTCTGTTTCCTATCATATGTTCTAATTTACTTCTTCTTCTTCTTCTTCGTCTAGCCATTCACGTCCACATCTGAACATAAGCCTCTTCAAGTCTTCCATTCCATTGTTTTTTATTGTACGCTACTTGTAGCCAATTTTTCCCGGCAGTCCTTATCAGATCATCTGTCCATCTCATAGGAGGTCTGCCTCTGGGTCTTTTGTGTTGGTATGGTCTCCAGGTTAAAATTGATCTGTGCCATTTGTTTAGATCGCTCCTAGCTACATGTCCAGCGTATTCCCATTTCAACTTTAATGATTTTTGCACCACATCGGTGACTTTGGTTTTCTGTCTTATCCATGTGTTTGTTTTCTTGTCCTTAAGTGATATACCTAGCATTGCTCTTTCCATCGCGTGTTGAGTGACTCTAAGTATATTCATATTCTTTTTTGTGATTGTCCATGTTTGTGCCGCATAAGTTAATATCGGAATAATGCATGTATCAAAAACTTTAGATCTAAGATGTAATTGAATTTGTTGATTTCTGAGTATATAGTTCAGTTTACCGAATGCTGCCCAAGTTAACTTTCTTCTTATTTTTATTTCTTCTGTTTGAATTTCCCTATTTAGTATTATTTTTTATGCTAAGTATATATATTCTTCAACTTTTTCTATAACTTTATCGTTTATTATTGTCACGGTGTATTCGGAGTGCATGACTTTTGTTTTGTTTAAATTCATTTTCAGTCCTATTTTGGAAGATTCGGTATGTAGTTCTAAAAGCATGGTTTGCATTTCTTGTAGGTCAGTAGCTATCAGGATTATGTCATCTGCAAATCGTAGATTACTGAGGTAGCGGCCATTGATGTTTATTCCCTTATATTTCCAATTTAGGTTTTTAAAAACGTCCTCCAAAACTAAGGTGAATCTTACTGGGTGATAAAGTATCTCCCTGTTTGACTCCCCTGTTTAATGGTACAGGGTTCGTGTGTTCATTTTCATTTAGGTAGTATGTAGCTGTAGCTTGGTTCATAGTTTCTTTTATTAAGTTAATATATCTGCTGTCTATTCTACAATTTTGCATTGCGTTTATTACGGCCGTGTGTTCTATGGTATCGAAAGCTTTTTCGTAGTCTACAAATGCTAGGAAAACTGGAAACTTGTATTCGTTACATTTTTCTATTAATATTTTTGTGGTTAACAGGTGATCGGAAGTTAAATAGCGCCTTTTCTAAACTCTGCCTGTTCATATGGTTGGTATTCGTCTAATTTCCTTGTTAGTCGAGTAGTTATGACTTTGGTGAGTATTTTAAACAGGTATGACAGTAGGCTGATGGGTCTGTAGTTTTCCAATTTTCGACTATCACCTTTCTTGTGTAATAAGATTACTTTAGAGTTGTTCCAGCTCTTAGGGACTTTGCCCTGATGTAAACAACTGTCCACAAGCTTAGTTACAATTGCAATTAGTTCCTTACCTCCTTCTAATATCATATCTGTGGTAATATGATCTTCTCCTGCAACTTTATTTCTCTTCATATTTTCCAATGCTGTAGTTACCTCTGAAATTGTTACTTTTGGCATTATTTCTGATCCAACATTTTTTATTAATTTCCGTGCTGGTCTCATCTCATCATCTTGTTGATGTGTTCTGTAAAGTTCTGTGTAAAATTCTTCTATTCGTGTCAGTATGTTTTCTCTAGTTGTGATTTCATTTTCGTCTTTTCCCATTAATGATATCATCTGACGTCGTCCTAGTGTCGGTCTTAGGCATTTCATACTCTTATTTTTTTCAATAGTTGTTGTTATTAATTTTTCGTTTTCTTTTCTTTTTCTAATTTACTTAGGGTATTTTAATTTGTTGTCTAAATGGGCAGTACTTATCTATTTGGGCGTTTATCTGGATTTGTAGGTATTGTGATAGGGTTATTATTTATATTCTTTTGATCGCAAACTTTTATTCTTACCTGCAGCTGTTCTGTGTTTTTTTTAGTGTGGGTTACAGTTGTTATTGCAAATTTTTATGCACTTCACATTCTCGGTAGTTAGCAGGATGATTTCCCTTGTAGTTTATGCACTTTACGTTTTCATCTTTTACTTTTCTTGTACAGTCCTTCGTTAGCTGTAATCCAGTGTATTCTTTTTAAAAACTTGAAGTACGTGAAACATTGTAAACTTTAAATTAGTTATTTATATCATTGTTTTATTGCAGCATAGCTCTGACGATGGCTTTGAAAGCCAAAGGGCTCAGCTAGGAAATAAATGTTTACAAACTTCAAAAATACTTTTCTTTCCATTTTTTGATTTGTCATAGGTATGTACAAAAACATACCAGTCTTTGTATTTTATAAAAACTGACTTGATTATCGGCAAAATACAAAAATTGCATACGAAATCTCTACTCTTTACCTATAAAAGACATTTTTATTTTTGCCAGAAGACCATTCTGATTAAAAGATATTAAATTATTTTTACCATGGAATTAATACAAATTTTATTTAAAATTAATTTTGCACGCGTAACTGACATTCAAAATCGCCGGTCGCTTACAGCGTTGTTTCTATGTTGAACTGCTCGTTCTGTATAAAAAGTGATACCGTAAAATGGGGTGACTTTGATTTTATAAGGTGACTTTGATAAAACATGAATATTTTGTTTCAAGAGAGTATACAACCCAAATGTTTCGTCCGTTATGGTGGTTGTCTGAACTTGATTTCAGTGCACATGTTGATTCACTATAGCAGAAGGTGTTTGTGGCCAATATCAAAAGTATACGGTTGTAAATTCACCATTGAAGTTTTTGTTTGAATTTGAAGATTTTATATTGCGTTACTAAATTTAAATATACAGCTCTTACAATAAAATTGCAGGTAATTTTGTGTATGTTGCCTTAATGTAGGTCTAGTTGTCACTATTTTAAAATATTTAACCTAACTTATTTCCGTAACTACTCCATGAAATTGAATGATTTCTTATCCGGGGTCACTTTGATACATTTTTCGGGGTGACTTTGATACTTTATTTCTTTTTATAGTTTGCTTAATGAAACTTCAAACCGTTAATTATTTTCAGGACTTCGTCATTATCTGCATGAAAAGAAAAAACGAAAGTTGGGATCAAGAAGCTACAAGAACTTCTCTGACGAAACTCTTGAACATGCTCTGCTTCAAATAGTAAACGGAAACTTGTCTGTTAAAGCCGCTTCAGAAAGATTTAAAATTCCGTATGGTACTTTATATAATAAATATGAAGGGAAGCATGTGAAGAAGCCAGGGGGCCAAACTGCGTTGACGGAGCTGGAGGAAAAATCAATCGTGTCCTGCATTGTCAAATGTGCAGATTGGGGATTTCCATTATCGACGCTAGATGTACAACTTTTCACTAAGAGTTATTTAGAAAGAACTGGAAGAATTATCTCTAAATTTAAAAACGGGGTAAGTCCTGGTAACGACTGGGTAAAACTTTTTTTAGAGAGACATAGTCAGCAAATCTCTGAACGACTTGCGTCTAACATTACTAGAGCTCGGGCAGGTGTCACAAAAAAAACGATAGAATCATATTTCAATAATTTAAGAACAACTCTCTCAAATTGCCCTCCATCACACGTTTTCAATTACGATGAAACCAACGTTAGTGATGATCCGGGGAAAAGAAGGTTGCTTTATAGAAGAGGGACCAAATATCCAGAACAAATCACCAATCATAGTAAAGCCGCCACATCAATAATGATGTGCGGTGCTGCTGATGGTACACTACTCCCTCCTTATATAATATATCGCAGCGAACATATGTGGGATGCATTGACATTAGGAGGTCCACAGGGCTCTCCTTGTTGTAGTAGTGGATGTTGCGCAAGAGGAGCTCGAACAAAAAATGGGTGGATGGAGGTAACTTGTTTTACAGACTGGTTTGAGACCATATTATTACCCCACGCAAGACGGCTGGAAGGTAAAAAAGTTATGATCGGCGACAACTTGGCGTCTCACTTTTCAGATCATGTTTTAGAATTGTGTGAATTGCACAATATTGAATTTGCGTGCCTTCCCAGTAATTCAACACACATATGCCAGCCTTTGGATGTGTCTTTTTTTAAACCCATGAAAGTCTCTTGGCGAAAAGTTTTGACGGAATTTAAATTGCGACACCCAAAAATTACTGGTGTACCTAAAGATCAATTTCCGTCGTTATTAAAAAAATGCTTGGAATTAATAGATCAGACAATTGCAAAAACTGAGTACAAATGTGGAGATTGTGAAAAAAGTGCAATTAGGAGAGTTTTGAAGAATGGGTTCGAGGCTTGTGGCATGGTCTCTTTCGATCCAAATAAAGTCTTGAGTAAGATTACACCAATCAACCATGATGTTGATTATGTAGAACCTCTGATTAACGACAGCCTCACAGACTATCTGATGAATAAGAAGTCCGAGATAGAAGTTACTAAACGGCAAAGTAAAAAGAAACTTCATATCCAACCTGGTAAAAGTGTAAGTCGACATATAACGGCAGATGACAGCTCCTCCGATAGCGAGTTAAACAGCTATAATAGTGAAAGCGAAAATGAAATTGAAAATGAAGATTCTGTGGAGGACCAATCATATGAAGATGAGATGAATACAAAACCCTCCCTTGCTGAATTGAATGTTGGAACTTACGTGCTTGTAAAAATTATGTCAGGTAAACAAAAATGTAAAAATTACGTATATGCCGGAAGGATACAAGAGAAATTACTTTTTGACGAATACGAACTCATTGAACTTAAATCACTGGATGAGACCCATAAACATTTTAAAGTTGTGGAGACCGACGTTTTTAACGCTCCTTTCGATGATATCTTAGTAATTCTGAAGACCCCATCGGTTGAAACAAATGAAACAGCAACTACATGTACATTTCCTGACAGAGTTGATGTTAAAGAAAAATAACTTTGATTTTGTTTCCGTTCAAAATACATTCTTTTGGCTTTTTTTACTATTTTATACTGTTTTACTAATTTGCTAAAATGTTTTTTACCTGAATAAAGTATTAGCTACCTGTAAAATTATTTATTATATACTAATTATTGTGCCTATAGCAGCTGTCAAAGTCACCCCAAAAATTAAAATTGAAATATCTAAAAATTGGCTTGTTCGATTTAAAAATGGGTTGACATTGACACCATTACAGCTTTTATGCATCGTCCAAGCTATTTTAAAATAGGGTATCAAAGTGACCCCACATCAATGGGTGATTTTGATATACCATTACTTATTTTTTTTTAGAAAATCCTCAATTTAAAGATATATATATATATATATATATATATATATATATACTAACAGTATAAATTACATAAACATAAGATGCATCCCAATGGACATTTTTCCACATTTCTGGGATCACTCATTCAAAAGTTACGTAAGAAAATATAAAAAAAATTAACAAAGTCACCCCGTTCTACGGTAATTAATATTTTTGTTAAAAATTATCTATACTACATTTTTTATTTGCAACATTTTTTTACGGCGTACAAATTCTTGGTTAATCGATTTTATCCCCCCTTCCCTAAAAGAGTTTTTTAATTAGAGAATAGGACTGGTAACCTATAGGAGACATATTTTTTGGACATTATCAACAAAATTTAGCTTGTTCGTGTAATTTTTAGTTAAATGACATTTTCTTCTCTAAGGACTGAAGTATAAAAATATTGTTTCTCGCAATATTTATTAGTGACTATATATCTTTATATCTTTTTATGCCAAAAATAGGGTGAAATTGATTACTCTAAAATTATTCATTCAAAAATATGATAGTAAATTGTAAAATTCACTACATCTTTTTACTAATATGATTCAACAGGATCTATATTATATATTTCTCGTATGTTCTGAAGGGTAGTGTTTAACAAATTTAGAAAAATCTTTCCTATCTATTGTGGTTAATGTGGGGTGACAGTTTTTTCAATCACTAAGAGTTTTCCTCAAAGTTATCTAAAGAGGACTGAAGAAACCGACATCAAGTGGTTGGGTCAACTGTGTTGAGTTTTTGACTAAACATACAAAGCCCACATTGTTTTGTTCGCATAAAGATATCATTTTATCGGTAAACTATGAGAAAAGGTTATCTTCTATGATGATTCTTCGCACTTCAAGACGTTTTTCATGTGGTAAAAAGTTCAACGTAAACCAATCCGTAAATGTCTGTGAATCTTTCCATCCATAATAGGTGCTGTTATATCGAGGACCTACAGAGCAGCATCTGTCAGTACAGATCCTTTTGGACCATTTTCAGTCCATTGTAACCAAATGTTTTCTACTTTATAAATTATATATGGTGGTAACAGCAAGAAGCACTCATCATTCTAGTCGTTGCTGCTTTAGTAAAATTAAAAACCTATTCGGGATATTTGGTGCCGCTTTGAAATATCATTTTCTTATTTCCGAGGTTTTCTTGTACATTGGTCTCGTCGTAATTGAATAAATTATTAGGTGGAATATTTTCTCTACCAAGATTCTCAAAGTAGGCAACTAAAGTTTCTTTTGAAATATTAGCTCTAGGTCTTTTAATATTTGTGGCCACTTTTTGGGTAATTTCTCTTTTATGTCGTCTCTGTAATGAATATACCCAGTCAGTTCCAGGTAAACAGTTTTTGAAAAGAGACAGTTGTCGACCCTGGGCATTCAAAACACTTTTACCTTAATCGCGCAAGTGAAAGCACTAATTTAAGATTTCTTCAGAAAGGTGGAGAACAATTTCGTCCCACAAACCTGATCAAATTAGCCCCATTGTGAATTTTTAAATTTTCCTCGTAAATTATGATACCCTGAAAAATAGCGTGTTTACATGTGTTCACAGGGAATAAGTAACTATTTAGATAATTAATTAAAATCTCACATTTTTTTGTAGGTTTTCTCAGGCACTTAAAAATCTAAAGAAACTTATCAAAAATATAGCCATAGGTAAAACAAGTTTTTTTCCATAAAAAAATATACTTACTTCAACTAAACAACCACAGATTTTACGCTAGAGTTTACTAACTACAGCGACGTTGTCAACCGTTTGTTAATCTTCTTAGATTTCAGGAAAAGTTAATTCAGAATTATTTGCAATTATCAATTTTGCCCCTCAGGATCAAGTTTACCCCATTTAACGGTATCTTATCGTTTGTACCAGCACATGAAGAGAGAACTTTATTTTCCACTTTAGCAATTATTATTTTAATACAGTTTTGAAAGATTTGTGATTATAAGAAAAGGACGTCTTTTCCTTGGTGAATATTTTATTAAGAAAACGTCTGCTATTGATTTGAGATATGTGAACTACATTCCAGTAATATTCAGAACATTTACAGTGTGGTAGTATGCAAACAATCAGAACTGTTTGCTATTTGGGAATCTGCCAGACAATGTAAATCGATCTTAGCCTTTCGCGACTCAAAAATGTTTGGGACGAACTCAGAAACTGAGTTTCAAAGAGCGTCTAACAAAAAGATTTTACATTTGTTAGGATTCTTTTTTCTGGAGGTTTTAATCTCGGAGTATAATATTTCAAGAAAAATTCATGATAATAAAAAATATATTTACATCAAATTTGTATGGTTAAATTAATGATTTTCTGTTTAATTAATTAGGACAACCATTTTTTTTTTGGAGTCATTTGTAGTTCGACATAACCTATTTGTTAAAAAAATATATGACAATTTTAAACCAAAATTAAGCATACTAATTCGTACCAACTAACAGATTAGCGCCCAGTAATATCATTTGGTGTCACAAAATTCGTTATTTTTAAAACAACGAAAACATTGTTTGACAAAGTCAAACATGTCATTGGTTTGTAGTCATCTTATGATCTTATTGTACTAGCGAGAAGCTGATAGTTACTCCTTCATTGTTGTTGAAGGAAGTTATCACTGTGATTGTCTACGTGGTTTTCCTATTCTTCTTCTTCTTTAGGTGCCGTCTTCTTAGCGAAGGTTGGCGATGACCTCTGCAAAGTCTTCCCTATTTTGGGCTTTCCTTGTTAAACTTTGAAAGTCTAATCCTGTCCAATATTTGATGTTGCGCAGCCAGGTCATTTGTCGTCTACATGGGCCACGTCTGCCTTCTATTTTCCCTTCTAAAATAATCTGAAGGAAGTTATACCTGTTTTGTCTAAATATGTGTCCAAGATAAGACGTTTTACGCTTCTTGACAATTTCTGTGTTATGGTGGACTATCGTCATTTTTACCACATCTAACCCAAAATTTGAAAAAAAGTACAAATGTAATTATAAACACTTTTATTATAAAGAATTAGAAAAAAATGTAAGTCTTAGTAAGTAATAAAATATAAATAAAGTCGATGTACACTTTCGTTTGCACACATTGTACATATATATTACCCCGGTGTTCTTCACATGTAGCGTGATGGTATTGGTTACAATATGTAGTAGTCATGCGCGTCTTTTTACTCGGACAATGTTGTAAAGTTGTAATGCCCAATCGTTCTTTCAGCCAGGGTTTGGCGAGATGACGAGCCAATTAAACCATATGTTCGTATTGGGATAAAACTTTAACTTTAACTAATTTATTATTAATATAATGTAAAACATTTTTGGGGGCATTCTTCAACAATGTGATGGACGGTCTATCGTTGCGCACCACAGTCACACTCAAGAGTAAGGACTTTTCCCCATCTATATAAGCTGTCAACACATCTACCGCTACTTGTTCTTATACTGTTTAGCGTTGTTCATGTATTGCGGGTTAGTTCAAAACCTGGCGGTTTCTGATCGATACAGACTATTTGGTGTGCTTCCTGTGGGAGTCGCTCTCCCATTGTCTTCTCCAGGCAGATTTTTGGTAAGGTTGAAATGTTCCTGATGTAAGGAGTTGGCTCTTAGCAATGGAGGATGTCTGGAGCGCAGTCTGTTTATTTCGATATCAAGCTTATCATGGTGGATGTGTAGTTGATGGTTAGCCTTGATTTTTTGATATTCTCCGAAAAGATAATGACTTCTTCGCAGTTTCGGCGGTGCAATGTAACTCAGAATGGGAAGCCAATAGTTCGGTGTGGGTCTAATTGTACCTGAGATCATTCACATTATCTGGTTTAATTGGGTGTCAATAATCTTAGTGTGTTTGTTATTGAGCCATACCGGGGAAGCATATTCAGCCACCGAGTATACAAGTCCGAGAGCGGATGATCTGAGTACGAAGGCTGAGGACCCCCATGTAGTTCCACATAGCTTTTGGACGATATAATTTCTCATTTTTAGTTTTGATGCCGTTCTTTGTAGGTCTTCTTTAAAACAGCACACTTCGGTTTTTGTTGCATTGGGCCGTAGCCTTCATTTGCGAAAATATTCTCCCATAACGGCAAGGTCATCCGTTAGTATTGTTACTGTAATATCAATGTTATTATGTCTTGCTGCAATGGCCCAATCGTCAGCGTAGCCAAATTTCTGCAAAGTTGTCCCAGGTAGGTCCGCGATGTATAAATTAAAGAGTAAGGGTGCCAAAACAGATTCTTGTGGCAGTGCATTGCTGAGCTTCAATTGGACACTTTTAAAATTGTTCATTGTGACTTCAAAAGGTTTGTTGCTGAGCATGCTATCAATGAGTTTAGTTACCTTTTGACACGGGATGGCACGGATTAGTTTGCAGATTAGTCCTTGTCTCCAGATAGTATCGTATGCAGCTGCTAGGTCAATGAAAGCAATGGATGTTTTTTGCTTTCTTTAAAAACCTGCTTCAATATGTGTTGTTAGGGATAGGATCTGATCTGTGTTATTGCGGTTAGGTCTGAACCCTGCTTGCTCAATAGGTATCAATTAAAATATGTTTTTACTAATTCTGTCGTAGATTAAGCGTTCCAATAGTTTATAGACACATCTCGGCAGTGCAATCGGTCGGTAGTTTTGGGGCTAATCATTTGCCTTTCCTGGTTTTAATGTGGCTATAATGGAGGCCTTTTGTAGTGAATGGGGGATTTCTCTTGATTTTAACATATCTGTATAGAAATTAGCCAAACATTTCCTAGCATATTTGCCACAGTGGAGTAAAAATTCTGGATGGATTTTATCGGAGCCGGATGTCTTTCCAGACTTAATTTCTGATATTGCTGGAATAATTTCTTCTGGAGTAAACTCGTCAGTGTATTCAGATGTAGGCGGGCATGCAGACTTTAGTATTTTTAGTTTTTGTTTTACTTTGGTGGTGTTGTCACGATCTCTAGATCCTCTTGAGGTTGCTAAAATATGGGGGGCTACTCTGTTGGGAGCTATTTGTACTTTGTCTTCAGTTGGAAGTCTGTTACTACCAAGTTTTCTAAGTAAAGACCATGCTTTTCTGCTTGATTTACCAATGTCTAATCTTTCCACAGTTTCCATCCATTTTTATCGTCTGGCTGCATCCAAACTGTGCAGTAGTTCGTCCGCAATTTCTCTATCTTGGCTTTCGTTGTATTCTTAATACAATTTCTTATATTTTTCATCCCATCCTGGGACATACTCATTAAGATATCCTCTAGCTATAGTTTTCTTCGCAAATTATATGCAGGTATGATATAACAATGAAAAAAAAAAAGATCGTTTTTTTGCTTTGTACGTTTAATTTCTCAAGTACATGTTATAAATAAATATTTTGACTTTTTTCAAGCTTGGCCTGGAGGAACTTGTTTTAAATCAACAACAAATGATTTTATCGATTTCCAGCGTCACAAAATGGGGCGTGTTTTTCTTCCATTCAGCAGTAAATATCAATTAACAACTGCATAATAGTTTGGTAGATAATAGTTGTATAAAATTGTTTTTGATTATCCAATACTTCCTCATTTTTGCTAGTAAAATTGTTTTTCCTTTATTGAAAAATGCTTAGTAGAAAATATTGATCCAAAATATATTAAATAAAACGTATTAAGCATATATTTAAATATCTTTATTCCATAATAGTCTTTTGAATTTTGTTCACTTAAGTATAAGGTTTTTTTATAAATTATCCTTGTACATATTGACGAACACGTCAAGAATAATCATCCACCTACAGCGAGAATGAGCGATGAAAGACACCGATAAGAAACGGGTGACATCAACTTGAGCATAATACAAGGACGTGACTGGAGCGACTTCAGATAAGAGGCTTAGAGTCAAACACAAATTCGGAATCTGTTTGATGGCTGTGGTGGTGGGTGACAAAGAAACTTGTGTGTCTAGTAGATTAATTAGGTTTCTATCTATACGGTCTTTCAAAAGATCATGTTTATGGTCAGACAGAAAATCGTGGGTCAAATATATCAAAAATTATAGTAGACGGAATATTTTCTTTCTTTTTTTTTACATAAATTGTATCCATGGTTGAGATATTATATTCAATAAATTATAGAATGAATATATGGCAGGGTGCGCAAATCAACGCAACCTTCACGGTTTCAACGTTTTTCTGGTTCCAAGTAAATTTTAAGTGATATATTTTCAACCCGGTAAGTCCCCAATTATTTAGTTTAATATTTGCTAAGAACGTTGCGGGGTAAGGTACATAACGTTAGGTTGTTAAGTTAATTGTTGGGAAAAAGTGCTTAATGGTCCAGATTGAAACAAGTTTATGTGGGGCACAGTGAAACATGTTTCTCTGTACCCCATGACACATGCAACAATGTTTTAATTATTTATTTTTTAGTTGTCATCCAAGTTTAAGATGGCTCATAACCGTAAGCGCAAAACAAACATTGGCACTTTCAGTCAAGAGCAGATGAAAGTAGCTGTGCGTCTCGTTGTTCAAGAAAATCTGCCTATAAGACGAGCAGCCGAATCACAAGGTGTTGCCTATGTTACTTTGTTTAGGTAAGAAATCAGATGCATTTAAGTAACTTTTTCTGTTGTATGCACTATTTTTCATTTCTAAAAATAGTTTTTCTTTTATTTTAGGTATGTACGCAAAGTTAAAGCAAACCCCGATTCAGACACTGTTTTTCGTCCCAAATATGATGTAAGGTTAATTTTTACACATGATGAAGAGAAAACCTTAGTTGACTATATTTTGACCTCTGCAAAGATGTGCTATGGACTTACTCCACTGAAATGCCGCAAGCTTGCGTTTGAGTCAGTAATAAAAAACAAATAAGGAAATCCCTAATAATTGGAAAGAACAAAAAATGGCAGGTAGAGAGTGGTATTTTGGCTTCAGGAAAAGGCATCCAGAATTAAGTTGTCGAAAACCAGAAGCTTGTAGTTTATCCCGTTCTACTGCGTTTAACAGGCACAATGTTTCAACTTTTTTCAAAAATCTCGAAACAGTTCTTAAGCGTGAGTCTCGTTTTAGTGATGGCAGTAGAGTCTTTAATTTAGACGAAACTGGAACCACTACAGTTCATGCTCCTCCTAAAATTCTTGTCAAAAAAGGTATGAAACAGGTCTCTCAATGTACTAGTGGAATTAGAGGGGTTCTTGTAACGACCTGCAGTTACATTTGTGCTGGTGGTTATGCCTTACCTCCGGCCATGGTATTTCCCAGAGTTCATTTTAATGAAATGATGATACAAGATGCTCCAGCTGGTACGTTGGGATTGGCTGCTTCTTCTGGATGGATGAACAGGGAATTATTTCCGCAAGTAATGGAACATCTTATAAAATATTCTTCTAGTTCTTGTAACAACCCCAGCCTTCTCATCGTGGATAATCACGAGAGCTATTTGTCAATGGAAACCTTAGATCTTGCAAAGTCGAATGGGGTCACAATATTAACACTACATCTACACTGCTCAAACAAAATGCAGCCCTTAGATGTAGCAGTATTTTCATCGTTCAAGGCGCATTATAAGAATGCCATGCAAAGTTGGCTTCTTAATCACCCTGGTATTCCAGTAAATATTTTTAATGTCGGAAGTTTTGTTAAAGTTGCGCATGAAAGATCAATGACACCTACGAACATTAGTTCAGGATTTAAGAAAACTGACATCTTCCCTTATGATACAGAAATATTTTCAGATGACGATTTCCTCATGTCGGCTGTAACAGACAGACCGGAAAATCATTCTGAACCGACAGTTATTCAACAGCCTGAGCAAGAAACAGAAAAACAGCAAGGCATCGAGGGAACTGATGAAACGCCAGCAGAAAATAAAACCAATAATAAATCTTCTTTTGTTTCTCCACAAATCTTTCGAGGATTTCCAAAGGCACAAAAAAGAAAGATTCAGAAATCTAGAAGGCAAGGAAAAACAATTATTGCGACTGACACTCCTGAAAAGGAAGAACTAGCTAAAAGGGAATTGAGTAGAAAAAAAATAAACCAAACAGCTGTTAAAAAGGTGACAAGAAAAATTACAGATGATGATGATGACGAAGAACAAGAATGGCAGGAATCATCAAGTGAAAGCGATTGGACACCGGAAGATCCAATTCCAGATCTTACTGAGGAATTAACCAGACCTCCAACTAAAAATAACTTCGTTTTGGTACAGTTTACGACCAAGAATTTGATTTACTTTGTTGGGAAAATATTGAATGTTTTGGAAAAAGATGAATTTGAAATTTCCTTTATGAGGAAAAGCGCAAAAGTAACTGGCAAATTCTTCTTTCCTACAAATCCAAATATTTCAGTTGTTCGGTTAGAAGATATTAAAATGCTTTTACCTCTTTCTGGCTCAACGTCAAGACAAAATGCCTACATGAGTTTTGAAATAAATTTTAACAATCATGACGTTCGGTAAAATATATCTATTAATAAGTTCATTTAGGTCCTAGTGAGTAAAACTTGTATGAAACTACATATTTTACATTAAACATATTTTTGTTTAGAAAGTGTTTCATTGTACCCCACCGATAGTTTCAGTGTGTCCCATATTTGGGGCACACTAAAACAAATGACATGGTAATAAAAAAATAATAAAAGATAGGTAATATTATTAGGTAATTCAAACCAATCGCTGCTATAATGACAAGTAATGTCTAATTTTTGCGATATTACAAACAAATTATACAAAAATCTAATTTTTCTAAAAAAAATGTCATTTGAAAAAAAAATGATCCACTGTGGAACACTCTCCCCTATAGATTTGGCAATATTTTAACGTTGTATTTGAGTTATTAGTACGATACAAAAGAGATGAAATTGTACTACCTTTAAATTAAAGGACAATGAAAACAAATAATGTAAATTTTCCTTTCACCCTATTTTTCCAATTTTGAGAAATATACTTTATTAAGACGTATTTTTGTTGACTAATTTATTGTTTTTAAATATTCGTTGAGAAAAAGAAATAGAAAATAGAAACGTTATTTAAGCAGAAAAAAAGTAAGAATTGTTTTCAAGAAGCAGAGAAATAACAGAAATAAATAATTTCAAATAGATGGAAGGAGTATTTTAAGGAAGTACTAAATGTAGCCAATACATCTACATTTAAAACAATTATAAACAACGAAATCAACGTATATCTACCATATCTAGAACAAACAAACAATAAAATCAAGTATTAAAAAAAGATTTCTGGAGAAGAAAATGGAATAAGATCTTATTAAATAAGATTCGTACTCCGACTGTTGACTAGTAAATACGTGCTATCATACGCTATACGAAGTGACATCGGTATTTGTAGGTTATTTAGTCCTCATTATTAGTAATAAGTATATTAGTATATTAGTTTGTTTTTAAAAGGAGAACTGCTGTAAGTACATTTTGATTTTTTGGATAATCGAGTCAGTGTTCTTGTTGAGGATATCATTGGACATGAAGATATTAATATGAGTTCGTGTATAAACAATAAAAATAATAATCAATTAAATGAATTATCTGGTACCGATACACTCGACAAAAACTTGGTGAACAAATCCCCTTCGTTGGCTCAGTGAAGATGTTCGTTCAGTTGTAATGGAAACACCAAATAATAGTAGCAGAGTTTATTGATGAGACGTACACTATGGGTGTTGACCCGGGATTACTTTGAGTAGAGACTGATGAAGTTGATCGTTGAAGACTATCAAGTTTGTTGAGTGAATATTGATTGAATGCTTCTCTAGGCAAGAGATCTTAGTTTTATATACCTAAGTTTTAATTGGGTCAATATTTTCGCGGGCCTCGCGTGATATGTGTATCTAATTTATGTAAATTGTTTAACTTTGTCAGCACTTTTGACTGATGTCCAAATTATATTATTGATAATTGACCAAATGTGTATGTAACCTAATTAACTACGTGTGTGTATTTAATAACAAATAAATTCATTCGGTCTACTGGGTGATAAAATTATACTGTCCAATTTCGGATATGAATTCTGAAGATTTGATATTGGACACTTGGAATCGGACAAAAACTCATATTACGATAAACAACGTTTATTAAATCAATTAACAAATAGATTTGAACCTAATGATTTGGGACCGTTTCATGTTTCTGTTGAACATTTAGAATTAAATATTGGGAGATTACATCCAATGAAGTTAGGTGAAAATTCAATAAATTTAAAAGAGTATGATAAAAATATTATTGAAATTAGTACGGTTGGTCGCAATCGTATAAAAATCGAATTAAATTCGGGTGGTATTGCCAATAAATTATTAAAGATCCATTCTTTGGAAAGAATAATTTACTTGCATATATCCCGGGTCATCTCATAGAAAAACGCGGGTTAGTTCGTTCAGTTGATACTTCCTACAGTGAGAAGGCCCTTCTACAAATGATTAATTCTAGTGTACCTATTAAAAAAAGTAAAACGCATGACTAGAGTGAACCAAAAAGATAACAATATGGAACGTGTTCCTCGTCAAATGATCATTGTTACGTTTGAAGGAAAACTCATTCCCCAATTTATTTATAGTAATAAACTTAGATGCACTATAAAATCTTATATTAATCCAGTTATGCAATGTTTTCGTTGTCTCCGATACGGCCATTCCGGCTTACAGTGTAGGGAAAAGAAAAGGTGTAGAAATTGTGGGTCAGAAAATGAATCTGTGTGCGAAGCATGCAATGTTTATTGCAAAAATAATAGTCACAATTCTACTTATAAGGAGTGTCTAGAATTTAAAAAGCAAACTAGAATTAAGGATGTCTAATTTGAATATAACTCTTAAAGAAGCTTAAACAAATTATTACCACTCCGGCCTATTCTAGCCTCATACAAAAAAATTAATTTGCTCTATTGATTCAACTATAGAATTCCCTGCTTTAAAACCTTCCCAAGCACAACATCCTCTCCGCAATACTTCTTCTAAATCGAACGTTAGGTCAACACATGATCCACCATCTTCTCCTAAACCCTTGCCAAAAAAAAAAAGAAAAACTAGTGATTCTTCTCCCAATATCCCGTGCATTGGACGAGAATATAATAATAGCTTTTGTGTAGGACCGGTCTTCCAGTTTGGAAAAGAGCCGCAAAATTATTTTTCAACATTTAAACATCAATTAATTTCCATGTTAACAAATTTTTTCCACCAATTTTCAAAGACTCCATTATCACTCATAACAGTAATTTAAATTTTAAAGATATAGAGTTTGTGGAATCAATATCATTCTTGGTAACCACAAACTGGCAATAGTATCTCCATATAAACCCTCCGATGTTAGAGCGAAATCTCCAGACTACATAAAATTTTTTAGTCAAATAAAACATGATTGCATAATAGGAGGCGACTTTAATGCCCATCACGCCATGTGGTTATCACCTGTATGCTCACATGATGACATGATGACAGAGTTTTGGTGGATGCTTTAGATCATTTTTTAAACTTGATTGTTATAAACGATGGATCTGCCACAAGGATTTCCGCTCCTGGCCAGGCTAAATCTGCCGTAGATCTCACAATTGCTTTATCTAAGGTATTATCTAAGGTATGTCCCACACTTGGTTGGTCTTTTAGTCAGGATACGTATGGATCAGACCATTACCCAATCAGTATTACGCTTAATAACTATTATCACAATGATGCAATCATGTCCCCATTATATAGATGGTTCTATGAATGAAGCAAATTGGACCTTATATACAGCTAAAATAGAGAAATCATTTTTCACGCCACCAAACTGCATCGATACCAACGGTATGTGTATATTTTTAATGGAACAGATTACGAATGCTGCGAACAAAGCTTGCAAAATTCTAAGACCATCCTCAAATATATCATACAAATCACCTAAATGGTGGGACGAGGAGTGCAGTGAGATATCGAATAAGACAAAAATTGCATGCAAGGTACAAACAAAATATGTGTCTAGCAAATTTTGTTAAATATCAAAAAATAAAGGCTAAATGTAAACGAACCTTTAAACAGAAATGCAGAAACAGTTGGGCAAACTTCTGTGTCAATCTGAACCGACAAACTCATCCAAATAAAATATGGAATAAAATTAAGAAATTTAAAAAAATTAAAATCTGTATGTGCACGACGAAAATATTCGTTAAAAATTTGTTTCATAAAATAGCTCCTTGCTATGTTCCTTCTTTAATATATTCCACTGAAGATAAATTTAAATCACATTTTTGTCATCTCCTATTAGTATCAAAGAACTAACTGCTAATATTAAGTATTCTAAGAGATCCTCCCCTGGGATTGATGGTATCAATTATCTTATCATATATAACTTGCCTACAATAGCACTTCAATTTCTCCGTGATGTTTTTAACAATATTCTAATTAAAGGTGATAACTGTGATTCTTTGAAGCAGTGTCTTATAATATATATCCCAAAAGCTAATGATCCCAATGTCTAAGACCGATATCTCTTATGTCATGTATATTGGAAACATTTGAACGAATCACGAAAAATCTATTAGAATAGTGGATGGAAAGTAACAACCTTTACCCAGACGGTTAGCTTGGGTTTCGTAGAGGGAAAGGTACTATGAATCGCATTTTACACTTAGCAACCGATATCCAGTTAACTTATTCTAAAAATCAATATACAGCTGCTTTATTTGTGGACATTTCAGGTGCATATGATAACGTTATTCCAAACCTTTTGCTTGTTCAACTTGTTGAATTAGAAGTGCCTAGTAAATGTGCCTATGTCCTAGTCAATCTATTTACAAATAGACAAGTCCATATTCGTTTAAATAATTAACTGATTGGCCCAAGGATAGTTAACAAAGAGTTACCTCAGGGCTGAGTTCTTAGTCCCTTACTATTTAACTTGTATTCATTAAACTTACATAGCTACTATGAGAATGCAGTGTAACATTTTACAATATGCTGATGACTTCTGTTTCTATGTTAAGAAAAAAACTGTTCAACAATGTATTAATGCCCTTAAAGTAAATATGTCTTATTCCAAAAAGTATTTTGATAGTCATGGGCTTGACATCTCACCTAAGAAGTCAGGTGTAGTATTTTTTTCGAGACACAGGTTACCAAAAGTTAGTACGTTAACATTCTCCCAGGTGGAAATTCCTCTATATAACAGTTTTACATACGTAGGTGTTACCTTGGATTTAAAATTAACCTGGAACGAGCATATGAATAATTACATTACCAAATATGAAAAAAGCCTTAATATCCTTAAGGCCGTTAATCGATACGATTGGGGAGAAGACCCGAAAATAAACTTATTATTTTACAGAAAACATACCAGATCAATTTTGAACTATGGAAGCTTTTTCTATGGATCAGCGACAAAATCTCGTTTGATTAAATTGGATCGAATACAATACAAAGCTTTAAGGTTAGTCCTAGGAGCTCTCAAATCTACTCCCACATCAGCCCTTTTGGCAGAATGTAACGAACCACCTTTACATTTAAGACGTCTATTTTTGGCAGAGAAATTTATTCTTAAATGCCAGTTTAATAATCAAAGCAGCTTATTACAAAAAATATCTTGTCTCTCTGTTTAAAATCTAACAAACAAATGGTGGGCAAATAAAAACTCTCCAACTCTAGCTGTTGCTTTCCCCAATGTATCACAATATTCATTAAATGTAGAAGGGAGTCCATTCTTTGGTTCCAATTAGGACATACTATATGAATATAAACCTGCTGTAGTAATTCCTTCATTTATTTCAATTATCACGAAGATTTAGTAGTACAGAACAAGCTGGAAGACTAACCATTCTTGTAAAATTTATACCGATGGCTCAAAATCGTCTGGTGTTGGCTGTGCCATTTACATAGACAATATTCAAAATTATTTTTAGTACAAATTAAAATCAGATTGCTTAATATTCACAGCTGAATTGGTAGCCATTGTCAAGGCGTTGGATTGGATAATTAATAGCACATTATATTTCGAACGATATATAATTTTATCTGACTCACAGTCCGTCCTCCTCGCATTAAGACACTTCTCTAAATACATATATACCAACAGACTAATTCTAAAAAGAATTGCACTTTGTGTGGGTTGAAGGTCACTCTAATATTACAGGCAATGAAAAAGTAGACCATCTGGCTAAAGACGCTACTTTAGTGGATATACAATACAAGTTGCCCAAATGGGATTTAGTTTCAGCTAGAAAGAAACATGTCAGATTTAATTGGAAATTTGAGTGGCAATCCTTTACTAACAGTAGCAAAAATACATAATGCTGTATATATCCAACTCTTCCATCTACTCCCCCAGATGACAGAAACTGCATATCTTGGAAAATTTATACAGTGTACGTTAGATGCCTTTTTGGACAGGCTACAGTAAACGCTTACCTATATAGAATAAAACTTTCCGAAACTGATCTGTGAATGTAATGACGACCTAAACCACTGAATGTTTCAATGTCGGTATAATCAAGAAGCCATCAAATTTTTATTTCAAGCCATCTCCCAACAAAAAATCATACTGCCGCGGAACGTTGCTTCTATTCTCTATTTAGGTAGTTGAAATCCAACTATTAGATCGATTTTATGGGAATTTTTCAAGAGTACCAAACGGAAAATCTAAACTGCCTTTTTCAGTGTTATGTGAATCCGAAATGGTAGGAAGTTAGTTGTTGTATTTCCCATTGTCTCTCCTTTTATTTTTATGTTATTTACCTTTAACCGTTACTTGTATTGTTTGTATAAAAAAAAAGTCACTATGAAGGGCACCTTAGCATGAAGTGTGTGTTCCTGTTTAATCCTTTTTGTATAGTCACCCAATAGTGTTTTCAATCGAAAGGTTAGGAAATTGAATTAATGAACGAACGGTTAGGAAATTGTCAGAAATGAATGAAGAAAGTGTAGGAGTTAATAGTTTTTACGTATTCAACCAATTATCTCGCTAAATAGGTCTTGAACCTAAGGCCAAAAAAAACTTAAATTATGGACGAGAAAAATTAGCTGAAGAATTGCACTAGCTCATAAAAATTATATAGGGGTTGAAAGAAATGACTACATATTGGAACAGATCACTTTTAATAACGGTATATAAAAAAGGAAATAGGCAAGACTGCTCAAACTATAGGGAATTATCCAGCCTTGCTGGATGCGGTATATAAAATATTAGCGAATAGGATTGAAGCAAAATTAGAAGAGTACACACAACACATAATAGAAGAATATCAATGCGGGTGTCGAAAAAATAGATCAGTCACAGAACATATTTCTACACTGAGACTAATCAAGAGAATGTGTTGTGAGTGTAATATTTCTATCTATGCTGTCCATGCTATCTATGCTCTATCGATTTCAAATAAGTATATAATTCATAAAACTGACAAAAATTACTAAATTTATAAAACGATTTGAAAATCTTACCTTAAGCAAATTAACTTACCTAGTTAGATTAGAATGACAATCAGCAACGTAAGGATGAAGATTAAATACAACGGAAAACTCTCAGACAGTCTTAAAACAAAACAAGGTTTAAAGCAAGCGGACTGTTTTTCTATAACCCTGTTTAATCTGAAGTGTCGAGACAAGCCAACATACATATATAAAAAACAGTTTTAAGAACTACGTTCCTCTATGCAAGCGGATAATATGGATGGTAAACCAAATATAGGAAAAAAACATAAATATATAGATAATAAGAAATAGATTGACAAAAATTTTTAGGGACATCAAACAGCGGGAGGTAGATAAAAGAAGAACCAATGCCGAGATCATTTTAAAGAGCCTTCGGTATCAGAAGTTATACAAGCATTAAGATTAAGATGGTTGTAACAATTAGAAAGAATGAAAGAAGAAAAAATATCAAAGATATTAACAGATACAGAGAATACGTTGACCAAGTAAAAGATGGTTAGATGAAGCAGAAAATAACTTTAAAGAGAAAGGTGAAATTCGAGCGCAAAAAGAATAAAAAATATTACGAATTTTTTAACAGTAGGCCGACTGTTTCATAACTCTTGAAATAGTACTTTTTAAGTTGCACTTTGGAGGTTGTTTCGTTTAGGAAACAATACGTTTGTTTATTTCTGCTTTTAAAAGTAAGCTGGATTTCGTTCGAAAACAGTGGTGTCAAGTAAATTATGCATATATTTAAAACACTTGGTTATACAAATTGGTGATAAACCAAATATAGGAAAAAAACATAAATATATAGGAAAGAAATAGATTGACAAACATTTTTGGAGACATCAAACAGCAGGAGGTAGATAGAAGACGAACCAATGCCGAGATCATTTTAAAAAGCCTTCGATATCAGAAGTTATACAAGCATTAAGATTAAGATGGTTGTAACAATTAGAAAGAATAAAAGAAGAAAAAATATCAAAGATATTAATAGATACAGAGAATACGTTGACCAAGTAAAAGATGGTTGGATGAAGCAGAAAATGACTTTGAAGAGAAAGGTGAAATTCGAGCGCAAAAAGAACAAAAAATATTACGAATTTTTGAACAGTAGGCCGACTGTTTCATAACTCTTGAAATATTACTTTTTAAGTTGCACTTTGGAGGTTGTTTCGTTTAGGAAACAATACGTTTGTTTATTTCTGCTTTTAAAAATAAGCTGGATTTCGTTCGAAAACAGTGGTGTCAAGTAAATTATGCATACATTTAATATATTGAAAACACTTGGTTGTACAAATTAAAACCAAAAAAAATTTCAATTGAATCAACCTGGTCGAAATAGAATGACCAAAGAAAGAAGTGGAAAAAGCTGATAATAATAAACGCAGGTTTACACGTATTCGCCAGTCGCACTAGCACGACAGGACTGTCTCGAATAGAACGCATGGTCTATTTTTCATGCCAGTGGCTTTCATCCGCGTTTCCTCTAACCCTGCTCCAGCAGTTGGCGTACCTGTAAAGAGTACAACAGATGACTGACTGTAAACGTGCCTGTCCAGCGCTATCCTAGTCAAGCACTGGCATGCCAATAAGACTGGCGCCAGCTACTGGATACTTGTAAACGTGCCTTTATGTAAACACTTTAACCTGCCAACGCTATCTCGAATAGAGACCTGGTCTACTTTTCATGCCAGTGGCCCTCTTCCGCGTCCCCTCTAACCCTACGCCAACGGTTTTAGACACATGTAAACACTTCGTTCCCGTCGCTAGTGTACCTGTAAAGAGTACAACAAATGACTGACTTACTGTATGCGTGTAATCGTGCCTCTGTAGCGCTGTCTTATTCAAGCACTGGCATGCCAGTGAGACTGGCGCCAGCTACTGGATACATGTAAACGTGCCTTAAAATTTAGACCACTCAATCATTTTAAGCGGATATAATTCTGTAAAAATATGATTTAGAAGACCCATGAAAATAAGAATTTTTTTATAAATTTTTTATGGGATAAATATTTTTTCCCCACTCAAAGAAAGTGTAATTCGTCTATTGTACTCTCTTAGTCTGGAAAAATTTTGAATATTGTTGTGAGGACGCATTATCTTAGAAAATTGAACGTTGGGACTGGAATCTAATTTAATTGAAATATTTTCAGTTCTTGCAAGATTAAAATTATCCGGAAGTTAAAAAACCTAAGATACATTTCTACAATATTTGGTTTTAACACAACGGTGGTGCCTTCAGGATGCATTATTTATTTGTCCAAATTATGTAGATTAGATATCTACTTGGTGAATTTTCAAATTGATATCTACTTTCGATGATAGTTTGTTCTTAATTTTCTTTACCACTCTGTTTGACTGGTTTTTCTTTAAGTCATTTCTTCTTCTTTTTAAGTTCCATCTTCTATCGAAGGTTGGAAATCACCATGGCTATGCGGACTCTGTTGACTGCCGCTCTAAAAAGTTCTGCACTACTGCATTCAAACCATTCCCTTAAGTTCTTAAGCCAGGATATTCTACGTCTTCCCACATTTCGCTTTCCTCAGATTTTGCCTTGCATAATAAGTTGTAATAATGCATATTTTGCCCTCTCATCACATGTCCTAAGTACTCAAGTTTTTTTCTTTTGATAGTTAATATTATTTCCGCCTCATTTCTTATCCTTCTAGTTACTTCCACGTTTGACATTCTTTGAATCCATGATATTCGTAGGATTCTTTTGTAACACCAAAATTCAAAGGCGGCCAACTTATTCAGATGGCCTTGTTTTAGTGTCCACGCTTCCAAGCCATAAAGAAGAGTAGAGAACACGTAACATCGAAGCATTCTCAGGCGTAGTTCTAACCTTGTATCCCGACGTGCTATTTCAATGCGTGTCCTTATTTCTTTGGTTTGGTCTACATCTGATGTTATCCATGATCCTAAATATTTATAGTAATTAACACTCTCAATTGCAGTATCTTCAATAGTCAGTTGGATATTTGCATGTGCAGATTTAGTCATGATCATGCATTTAGTTTTCTTTAAATTTATCTTCAGTCCGTACTCATGACAGCGTTCATTAAGGCGTTGCATTACGTTCTGTAAATCATTGTTGTTATCCGTCATTATTACTTTATCGTCTGCAACACGTAAGTTATTCAAAACTTCTCCATTATTAGATATACCTTCTATTGAGTTTGAGAGCGCTTTTTGAAATACCGCTTTACTGTAGACATTAAAAAGTAGTGGGGACAGCACGCAACCCTGGCGGACTCCTCTCTGTATTTTGATATTTTGGGTCTACTGGTTGTCAACTCTTACCTTGGCAGTTTAATTTCCAATTTTTAATATATCTACAAGCTTTTTATGTTGAACCTTATCAAATGCCTTTTTAAAGTCTACAAAACATAAGTGCATGTCCTGATTCATGTCCATGCATCTCTGAGCCAGCACATTCAAGCTGAACAAAGCATCTCTTGTACTCATACCATTTCTAAAGCCAAATTGTTTCTCACTAATTTTATATTCGAGTTTTAACAATTCTGCTGTGAATTATTTTCAAAAATGTTTAAAGTGTGTGACTCATTAAAGCTATTGTTCTGTGATCTGAGCAAGTTGTTGCACTTGGCTTTTTTGGAATTGCTACAAAGATCGATTGCAGCCATTTTAGTCATTGTTATTTGTTAAATACGTGTAAGAATATCTAGCATATTCCAATTATTTCTAACTGATTTGTTTGGTTATGAATAAAGCATCTGCAGTTAGCCTATTTAATCGAAAACGTTGCTGCTGTTCTAAAAAAGCCAGAATAGGCCAGAATAGCCAAGTTTAAAGTATAAGTGGGCGTGTCGACTTTTAAGTAAACGAAATCCGGTTTGTGCGCTGGTTCTTTACATTTGGCATCCACTGTTTTGTAGAATCTTGTAACAATCTAGTACTCAAGGCGAATCGTACTCCACACTCACGAAAATGTAAAATTCGGTCATTTCTCAAATCGATATTTGGTATATTCTCTATAAACAAAAAGTGTATTAAGATTGTACAATAACGGACTGTCGCGTTGAGTGTTTCTTGCTTAAAGTTTCATTATAAACTCTTAAATCACAAGTGGTTTATATCTTTGAAGCTGTAATTGCTCATCAAACGTGTCCTCATCCTTCAACGGTCACTGCAAGAAACCTTTCTATGGAGATACATCCACCAAGAAGTCCTTTTAAGTAAGGCTTGAAGTAGAAATAATTTCAACGCTCTAAGGATTGTACGATAATTGGTAGGATTTCTACTTTAATTATTTTAATGTTGGTGTTCGACTGATCTGGTACAAAAATGCTATTTAAAATTCCTAAAAAGTACCTTTATATTTTCAATTATCGTTTCTTAATCATAAGTTGTATCCCTGATATAACAAAAAAACGTTTGCTTCACTAAAATTGCAGATCATTATTTCATTATATTCTTTGTTACAGAACTGACGAAACCAGCTACATTGAGAAAACTTCTATCTGTCCTATACCTCGCCCCGTATCCTCAGTAAACATGGCTAGCTTAATATCACAATCCTCATTTCCCATCTGTCTAACTCCCCCACCTAGTCCATCTATGTTCCAATTCCGCCAAAGTAGTCCCTCTATGACTGATCTTCCTGAAAGCAACTTGCTTCCCACACAAATACCTCCTTCCAGTTCCTATTCAGCACAATTCGTACCTACGAGTCCCTCGATATCACAGTTTCCTCAACCTAGCCCTTCGATGTCTCAGTTTCCACTAACGGAAGTGAACACGCAATATTCGAGCACACCACCTTTAAAGCTATCAGGTAAGTTGTGTGTAAATAGACAACCGGACCAAAGCGAGTACCGAAATCACACTTAAAAAAATTCGGTCTTTTAGTTTGTAGAGCAATTCGTTTTTCCATCTTAACATTCATATAGTCAAAACCTCAACAGTTTTAGAAAAGTTAATTAAGTCAGAAAACACTAATTAAGTGCGAGATTGACAAAATATATTATATAATATCGAGACGGTAGTGCCTTTGAGTGTAACCAATCTGATAAGAACTGCACAATATAGTCAGTCACTAATTAATATAGGGTTATTAAATTTAAATTGAATTATTTTCCACTAGAGTTACAACTTACATATCATAATATGTAATTTCCCTACTGTTCCTTCAGGCCATTTAGTTTCTTACAGGAATAAATGAATAATTATACTTTAATTTTATATTGGCCTTATTAAAAAACTTTTATTGGTTTATTAATTAAATATACAGTGAAGTCTTAAAGTAACGGATAAATTCATTGTATACAATATATATATATATATATATATATATATATATATATATATATATATATATATATATATATATATATATATATATGTATATATATATATATATTAATAAATATATATTAATATATATATATATATATATATATATATAATTATGAATACGAATGGAAAATCCTGTAACAAGTCAACTTTAATATATATAAATTGACTTGTTACAGGATTTTCCATATATATTGTAGCAATAGATATGTTAAGCGATCTAATTATGACGACGAAGAGGAATAAACATGTTTTAGTCATGGTAGATGTGTTTTCCAAATATGTAAAATTATACAGTTGCCGTACCACGAAAGGGGAAGAAATAATGAGAAAAATCGACAATTTTATAGCCACCTTAGGAACACCAAGAAGGATTCTTCTAGACAATGCAACATATTTTAGAAATGATCGTTTCAAGGGACAACTTCGAGAACGGGGAATAGAGACAAATTTTGTTAGCATCAGACATCCTCAGAGTAATCCGTCGGAACGTTTTATACAGGAAGTGACTAAATTTCTATGGATTACAACAGAGGGTCAACATCGACGATGGGATGGGAAAGTCGCCGAAGTAGAAACGTATCTAAATACCATCCCGAGCACAGTAACGAAAGAGTCCCCAGAATATATAATAAAGGGTATAATGCCACTACGACCATGGGAAGATATAGAACAAAAGAAATACACACAGATAATGGAAGATGTGCAGAGGAGATTGCGGAGACCAAACGAAAAATATATCCAGAGGCAAGACCAAAATAGGAAAAGAAGACCAGTTACTTTCAAAAAAGGTGAGAAGGTTATGGTGAGAGCATTGCGAGTGTCCAACATACCTAGCAACGTGTGCGGAAAGTTAATGCCTGTTTTTGAGGGTCCGTACATAGTAAACAATGAGAATGGGATAAATAGTTATGAGTTGAAGCACATAGTATCAGACAAGATTAGGGGAATTTATAATATCAACGATGTTTATAAATACTATGAATAAAATACTGAGATTGTTTTGAATAGAGAAAAATCCCTACATAATTCAGTAATTTTTATCATATGCAAATGCGGGGATTTGTCATACTTCTTCTTTCTCAACCAAAGAAAAAAATAAATAAAAAGATCCATCAGAATAAAATTTTAAGATATCATTATAAACAAAATGTATATAGTAATTTAAGATAAGATTTAGTGTAGATAAGAATAGAAATTTGTTTGGCAAACGACCTTTTCCGTTTCCAACAAAATTATCAACAAACCCCTTTGTGTAGAATTAGAAGACATTTTACCTGTAAGTTAATCTTGTCATTGTTTGTGTATTAAATGACCATAATATTCTAATCTTTGGAAACAGGTATAGATTGTGTATTAACAGACTGAGGATAGAAAAATCAATTTTGATTTATTCTTTCTCTGAAACAGTAATTTGGTCTTCCCAAATGATACACAGAATTTTTAGAAAAAACATTAACAGTAGTAAACAAGATTTGAGCTTTTGATTGGATAGTCGTTTTTGAATGGTAATGGGGTTAGCCTGATTAGGAGACGGGCAGAGGCAGTTGTAATTTGGCCATCGAAGGAAACAAACGTTTGTGAGAAGATAGGGTGTGGTTCGTGAGTTTGGATACCGGCATTGTGAAAAGAAGTGAATAGTTCTGCAGAAGGAGATAACAAGTAGATTAAAAGAGGTCCTTGTATCTACCGTGGGCATTTTGTGAAGTATATGTGAAAGTAGTTTTACGGCATCAAATTGACAAAAGGAGGTCCTTGTGTCATAAATAAGTAGCTGAGTTTTTGGAGAAGTGAATCAGGTGTTTTTGTGTAGTCTGCAGGAGGTTTGCAGAGACGTTAGGAAGGAGCCGAGGTGCCAAAGAGGAGAGATCACATCGTTGAGGAAACTGAACTTTTCTGGGTATGTGCCAACATACAATTCAATAAGAAAAAAAAAGCTGTAAGTGTTTTGTACAATTGAAATTGGTATCTGTGAAGGATCTGTGTTGACATCATGGTTATTATCATTCAAATTTAAAGAATTGAGTTTTGTTTGACTAATCAAAAGTTACAGTTTTGTTGTTTTTTGTTTCAAGTAAAGGAAAGTTTAAGTAAAATTGGTTTTCACTTATTATAAATTTGTGTAGATTTAAAATCTTATTATTATAAAAATTTCATTTATTTTCGTGTATGCTGATTGATAAGATTACGGCAGAAGTTGAAAATATCTAATATTAAGAGAGGTAGTTTTGGGTAATTAATGCAACATGATTGAAAGGTTTTGATTGGATGGAAAATAATTGTGGGGTAAAGATTTGGAAGTCGAAGAATGAATGCAGTGCAGTGTACTAAAAAAGGAAAAGGCCGGTTTGTGTTGAAAAGCTACAAGCATCATCAAACAAATCGTGGAACGAGTAATAGGCCAAGTCGAGAGATAATACAAATCCTTGAGTCTAAAGTATCCATTATTGTGTTAAGTGCTTCAAAAAGTTGAAAGATTGCATCAGGAGAAAGCCGGAACGAGTACGGTACGAAGCAGTAAAAGGAAAGGAGAACAAAATTTAGCAGAGAAGCAGAGACATTCTGGGAAAACGTGGACGAGTTTTCCTTTGATAGCAACACCAGCAAGTAAGGAAACGTATTAGTGGTGAAGACATGGTAGAATCATCAGCAAAGGTTAGTCGATTTCTGTTATGATATGAATGTATTGTTGTCCGTGTTAAATACCACATTTTATATATCAAGAAAATTGAACATCGAGAACATTCTGTAAAGCAGAAGTAGAGAGATTCACAGTTATTGATTTAAAAAATTTTGGAGACAGAGAGAAATAAGATCCATGTTTATATGAAATAATAAAGATAGGAGAATAAAAAATAAAATTTGTAATATTGAATATCGATTTCCGTTTTGATAAAATAAACGATTTTTTATAATTTCTAATTGAAATCCATATGTGTATTATTTTGATTCTCTTTTATCTATCCCTATAAGGAAACCACTGAGAAATATTTAAAGCCACAAAAGTAAGTAGTAATAGGATCGTTCATACCTGAGATTTATATTTTGTTTATGTTTTAATTTAATTAAGTAATGAAATAATTAATTGATTAATTAATTGAAGTAGATTACATCTATAAACATCAATAGAGTCAAAGTAGATCATAATATATATATATATATATATATATATATATATATATATATATATATATATATATATATATATATATATATATGTATATATATATATATATATATATATATATATATATATATGTATATATATACACTTTCCCAATGACATTATTCAACTGTATCTTGAACTCCCTGAAGGTAGTAGTTACCCCCGAAAAAAACTTAAATTAAAAGGGGTTCCGTGTGATACAGCGTTTAAAAGGGTGTTCAATGCTCTATTTATCAATGTAATTTTTTTTGTACATGGATAGTCAAGTAAAAAATTATTTTATTTCATTCCATCAAAAAGCCATCGAGTCCAATCCCTTCCACCATTGACTCTATCAGTCGTTTTGTTCTCAAAAAAGTAACATCGGATCTTTTTGTTTATTTTGTAAAATAGTAGTACCATAGAACGAATTTAAGTGTATTAACAATAATTACAACAATTTAGTCTAAATCACATGCTCAAAATGATCAACGTTCATCTCTTGACAGAAAAATAAACGGTGTTGGAAATCTTCGTTGCAAAATCAACATTTTGCAAAATCTCTAAGTTGATTTCATTAATTTCTTGCCTTATGCAGGGCTTTAAACCATTAATATTGGTTGGTTTAGTCATGTAGATTTTTGTTTTTAAATAGCCCCATAAGAAATATTCCAGTGGAGTCAGATCGCAAGAACGGGATGGCTATTCAATTTCGCCACGTCTACCGATCCATCGATGTGGAAAAATTTGATCAAGAAATGGTCGTACTGCTGCTGCATATGTTTATATTAATTTTTCTGGGGTTAACAATATCTGTTATTTAATATGCCAGCTAAAACGTCCGCTTTCTCAGGATACTGATTGTGACCTTCCCTCATCTAGTGCAGATTTTGCGTACTCCCATATTGACAATTTTGTTTGTTAACCATTCCATGTAGGGTAAATCTTGCCGCATCTGAGAAAAGAATATTTTTGGGAAACATCGGATTCCGTTGGCATCTTTTCGTAATTGCTTCACAAAATTGTAATCTACGATCTGGATCATCTTTATATGGTTCCTGCAGTAGTTAAATTTTATACGGATGGTATTTATTGTTTTTCAAAATTCTCAATACAGAAGTTTTACTTATATCGTTATCACCAGCCAATTCTCTTGTTGGTTTATGTTAATATTTCCCAACAGTTTACAATACAATTAATTTCTTTTGATCACTAAGTTTTGATCTGCCAGATTTGGGAAGATCTTTGTTGTTTGGAAAGTTTCAAATTCTCAGGATTTGTTCTCTATTCTACTCACCGTAGACTGCGAAATGTGACGGTCAGGATACTTTTCATTAAATAATCTGCAAACCTCAGAATGCATTATTCTTTTATCATTCACTCCAATCAATATTAATATTTCAATTCTCTGGGATTCAGTTAATTCATTTTAAAATAATTTACAATAATGTTTAAAAATTCCTAATGAAACGTATTTTCACTTCTAATTATTAAGGAGGTCTAGCGAACTAATATTAATTTTAAATTAATGTAATCTTTTTGTGGTATGTTGATGTCATAAAAAGATCCGATGTTACTTTTTGACAACAAAACAACTAATAGACGAGTCAATCGTGAAAGATATTCGACTTGATAGCTTTTTGATAAAATGAAATAAAATAATATTTTCCTTGACTATCCCTGTACAAAAAAATATTAACATTGCTGAATAGAGCATTGCAAATCCTTTTAAACGTTGTATCGCATGATACCCCTTTTTATTTAAAAATTTTTCATAGGTAACTACTAAACCTAGAGAGTTTAAGATACATTTGAATAATGGCACTGGGAAAGTGTATTTTCATATATAAAAATTGACCTGTTTCAGGATTTTCCATTTGTATTCATAATATTTATTTTATAAAATGAATTTATCATTTACTTTAGGACCACACTGTATGTATAATTTAAATTTGATACGACAACTACTGAATTATGTTATTATCATGTTCGCGTCAAAAGCCAATCTACGCAAACTTCCAGAATTTCTAGGAAACTTGTTCATTTGTCATATTTGAATGCATAATAGTTTTTTTTCTACAACCCGTCTTTTTCATTCTCTTTTATCAGTGATTAGTAAAAAATGCATGCAAAATATGTTTAAAAATTTATAAAAATTGGCCCTTCAGTAATAAAATATCACAAAAACATTTAGAATCTCTACTTAAAAAAAAATATATAAAAACTTTAAAAAGAAATCTAAACATTCTCTCAGATACGGCGAATTAAATTTGAAAAATAATTAAAATATCCAACATGTTTTTCATTTAAAAGTTACTAAAAATAATTTTAGGTTGTTATTTAACGACCTCAATAACATAAGAATAATGTAAACGTAATAGAATTAAAATGCTGTGGTTACGGTCGGATCAGGGGTGAATGCCTCTCGCATAGAACATTTAATGATCATTATTAACTAAAGTTTTACGTTCTGACTCTACAAGTACATTTATTTTGCAGGTGTATATATCCAACAAGGGCAGCATATAGGTTCTCTTGATTTGCCACCAATTCCAGTGGCATGCGAGGAAACAGAAGTGGTGCCTGTGGCTCTAAAAAGAGCTATATCGTGTGATAGCGTATGTTCTGACACCTCAGTCGGACTGGGTGATTTAGAAATGTTGAATATTACTGGGTATTTATGTATAGGCCTAGAATACGACAGGTATGTATGTTATAATATAACTATGTATGTTATAATTGTATATGTGTATTTGTAATTATATATATATATATATGTATATATATATATATATATATATATATATATATATATATATATATATATATGTATATATATATATATATATATATATATATACAGGGATGAGTGCCTTAAGAACCGGCAAAATAACGCAAAAGATAGAAAACATAATACGTTGTGAAATAAAAAGAGATGCAAGTAGTAGAGGTGAGAAATTATCGATATAAACCTATAATTGACTTTACATTACATTAGATCTATCGAAAGTTTCCAACCTTTAGACGTTAGCTTATGAGCTGGTTGACTTCAGTCATAGTAATACGTATCACGTAATGTAAGTAAAAACAGTTCAAGTACGAGTATGTTTTTATCCAAAATTAAAGTATTGATCAATAATAAACTGTGATTTGAGACGTCGCATACACTCTTCTCAATACAGAATTATCATAGCTTGTTATTCTGCATTTATCAAATTACTACTAATTAAACTGTTTACTTACATTTGCTTTATTGCCTTCAATCAGTTTTTACTTTATACGAAATTTAAAAAATGTTAATGTTCGACGTCATACTTGTAATATTATGACTGAAGTCAACTAGCTCATAAGCTAACGTCTAAAGGTGGGAAACTATCGATAGTGCTAATGTAATATAATGTAAATTAGAGGTTTCTATCGATAATTTCCCACCTCTACTACTTTCGTCTCTTTTTATTTCACAACGTATTATGTTTTCTATCTTTTGCGTTATTTTGCCGGTTCTTAAGGCACTCATCACTGTATATACATATATATATATATATATATATATATATATATATATATATATATATATATATATATATATATGTATATATACATATATATATATGTATATATATATATATATATATATATATATATATATGTATAAAGTATGCTATAATTGACTATTGAGCTTCGTTTAGTGTATTCTTTTAAAAGCTGTTAGTTCCCCAAGGGAAATAAATTTAAAAAATAACAAAGTTAATATTATCGTTATAGACATACAATGTTTATCAATGTATAATATAATTTGCTTTTCTTATTATAGCGAATGTTGGGATTTGGTTGTTAACGTTCTTGAAGCAAAAGAGTTGCGTGGTATTGTAAAAAAAGACGACAATCTAGACACGTATGTCAGAGTAACATTACTACCAGACAAAGAAGCAACCATACAGACCAAAGTATATCGTAGTTCAGGAAGTCCTAGCTACAAAGAGAGGTTCCTGTTTTCTATGAATCCAAGGTATGTAATGACATTATTTAATACTTAATTTATTTTGAGTTTATTCCATGTTTTATTTTGTTTATGGATGGATAAGTTACAATAAGGCGATTTGTAATATACAGTAGTCTCTCTCTATAACGATTCCCTATATAACGATAATTTCTCTATAACGATGAAAATAGTAAAAGTTGGTTAGTTCGTCATAAGAACAATGTATTAATTCTTTTTCTATACCGATATCGTTCTCTTTATAGCTATAACCTTTTAGCGTTCATTAGTTGATGACAAATGTGTTATTGTGTTTAAAGTTCAGACTACCTGAGTCACGAGTGGCAAGGTCATTGTCCAGCGGTTGTTTTGTTTTGCGCTTAAGGACTGCGGCCACCCATTCTACTCTTTCTTATCAGATAATTAAGTGACTCACGTTTATTGTTCGGGTGGCGTACCTAACTGTTATCACACAGATGTTGTCATCTATTGACGACTTTTCATTTCCAGTTTGAGTTGTGTCTTAGTGTGTCAACAGTCAACATGTTTTCGAAAAAGCGTAAAGTGCTCTCGGTGGAGGAAAAGTTATCGATAACTCGAGCAATAGAGAAAGGTGACAAGCAATCGGATGTCATTCGCCGGACAGAAAAAAGTGGCTTAAATCGAAGATGGAGCTCGGTAGCAGGAAGAAGTTGCGGAAACCTCAGCACGAAGATTTAGATCGCGCTATGCTTCAGTGAATGCAGCAGAATTCAGAAAATGCAGCAGCAGCGTATGAACCCTATTCCACTTTCTGGGCCTGCGGTCAGGACAAAAGCTGAGTTTTTTGCAACTGAACTTGGAATTGAGAATTTCAAGGCATCTGAGGGTTGGCTGACCAAGTGGAAGCTGCGGCACAAGATCAACTACGGGCAAATCAGCGGAGAGGCTCGCGATGTTAACAAAAACGAAACGGATGATTGGCTAGAAAACGTGTGGCCTGGACTGAAGGCACGATATGCGTCAGACGACATTTTCAATGCGGATGAGACTGGATTGTTTTTTTAAAATGACACCAAACAGAACTTTAAAATTTCAATTGGAAAAGTGCGTTGGTGGAAAGCTCTCTAAGGAACGCATTACAGTTTTAGTGGCCGCTAACATGACAGGTTCGGTGAAGCGAAAATTGTTAGTGATAGGAAAGTCGAAAAACCCGCGTTGCTTTAAAAACATAAAACATCTATCGATGATCTATAAAGCAAACAAGAGTGCGTGGATGACCTCGGAAATTTTTGAAGAAGCGATAAGAAAGTGGGATATCGAGCTTCAAGGGAAAAAATTCTTTTGCTTGTAGACAATTGTCATGCTCATCCTGTATTGCGCGACATCGAACTCTGTTTTCTGCCAGCAAACACAACGAGTGTCCTTCAGCCCATGGACCTAAGTGTCATCAAGAGTTTGAAAAGCCATTACAGGAGAAGATTTTTGATGGAATTGGTTGAGAATAATGGAGATCTTAAACTAAACATTCTTGACGCCATCCTAATGATTAGTAAATCCTGGAACGAGGTGACGAGCAATACAATAAAATATTCCTTTAAATACGCAGGATGGCTAGAAGATCAAGGATTGACTGATGATAAAGATGACCTGCCATTAGATGTTTGGGCCAGACAGTTTGAACTTACTATCACCTACGGACCGAAAGAGCTAACGGATTTTGAAAAAGTTGATGTAAATGTAGCTACGACATCTGGACTTTCTGACGAGGACATCCTGCAAGCATTTCGTGTAGAAGAAGAAGAAAACAGTGTCACGGAAGTGGAAGCAGAGCCAGAACCAGCTCCGACCCCTCAGCAGGCATTGGATGCGGAAAAAGTACTGCATCGATTCTTTATCCACTAGGAAGACGATATGAGTGCTGTGGAAGATTCGATGCGTCTTCAGGAAAAGGTCAGGTCAGTTCTGTGGAAAGGGAAAAGAAGACAGACCAAGGTGACAGATTTTTTTGGTAGGCTAGATATATTTTACAGTAGCATATTATTTTTTTTATTGTACAGTACACATGTTTTAATTGTACAGTCATTTTTTATACTGTGTTGCTTATATAAATTATTCCAGTACCGAATAATTATTTGGTACTTAATATTACAGTACCGAATTTTGTCTCTCTCTGTATAACGATCTCTCCTTATAACGATGAAAATTCCCGGTCCCTTGCATATCGTTATAGAGAGAGAGGACTGTATTAGATAATCAGATAGCAACATAGTCAGAAATTAAATGAATTACGTCATAAAAAAGATACTGAAATACAATACAAGCAATAAAAGTGTACCAAAGTCTTCACATATTTTCTAATCAGATTTCTTTTATTGCTATATTTCGATTTATGTATAAACACACGAATAAATCAGAACAATGAAAACAATATGTAAACAGAATAAAACTTCTGAACATCTGGAACAGGTCATCTATCAATGACAACAACTAGAAGCATGGTGAAGGATATCTTAATAAAAAATGAGAATGTTGAACATCAGTGGCAAATTTTTAAAATAGGCGTTTTAAAAGTAAAAAGTACAAGTAAAAAGCGCTTCAAACAACAAGATACCAGGGAAAATACTAAATACCTGATTAAATCGACAACAAGATCCCACACAACAGTTACAAAGTGTAATAAAAAAATTTAAACTGCAAACGAAGCTTATTTATAAAACGTTATTTATAAAAATATGACTTACAAAGTGAGAGACGAACCAGAACTGATTTATCGTATGGTGAAATTTGGACTACTGCCCAGGTCACGCATGACACAGAAGTAGAAGTTTTGCATAAGCAATGCTGCTGGTGAACTCTGGAGGAACAATACCTTTGGCACACTATAGGGGCATTGTTGTACGTGATAGCTTCGTCGTTCGGGAATAAAATGATCACGAAACAAAAAGCGATGCTCCAGAAGAGAAATAAGAAATAAGTGTCTCTTATTAACCCATAGATAAAAGTGTAGAGAAAACAAGCAGAGTTTTCCAGAAGGGGATTCAGAGAGGATTAATTCTTCTGATTCCATAAATAAAAATAATGTAAAGAAAACGGGGTGATAGGCGACCACGGTCACAGACTGTCTCTCTCTCTCTCTCTCTCTCTCTCTCTCTATCTCTCTCTCTCTCTCTCTCTCTATCTCTCTTTATTTATTTTTTTTACACCCAAATAGGTACCTTACCGCTGCTATAAAAGCCTATGATCCTAATAAAATATCCTATTAATACAAGAGAGTTAAGGCTTTGGTGACGGTGTGCCATAATCAACGAGCAGTAGCAAAAATTAGACGTGAAATATCCGAAAAATTGTAAATAATGAGGGAAGATAAAAAATTATGTATATTCATCTATTATTTAACACCTAGTTTGAGGCAGTGGTATCGAAATCTATTGGTTTAAAAACAGTACAAAAAAAAATGAATAGGTTTTTAATTAACACCATAAGATATGCTGATGATACCGTAAACAGCCAATGCAGAAAATACTATATCTTCTTTTTGATCTGCCTATCCGTTAAAAATGTTGACGATCATCATGACAATCTTTATTTTGTCTGCAACAATGCGGAAAAAGTTGCACAGATGTCGCGCTGAATCAGGTTCTGAGGTTTCTTTAATCAGGATGTTCTTCTTTATGGACCTCGCCTTCCAAATATTTTCCCTACAGGATAGCTTGTAGGAAGGCATATCTGGATTCATTTCGCATAATGTCTCCGAAGTACTGCAGCTTTCAACATTTGATATTATTCAGTACCTCTCAGTACTTCTTCATTATTCTGACATTTTCATTGGTAATTCGGTCTGTCCACGGAATGTTGAGCAGTCTCCGATAGAGTCACATCTTAAACGCTTCCAATCTCTTGATTCCAATCTTCGTTCAAATTCAACAATCAACACCATGAAATAGACCAGAGAAGATGCAGCGTCGTAGCAATTTGACTTTAATACCAAAAGAGAGTTCTTGGTCACTATCATAAGCATTGTCTTCTTTAGCCACAGCCGGTCCCAAGCCCAAGTAAATGTGGTTAATTGGCAAGGTTAGCAACCTACAAATCGTAAAAACTTATACTGCTCAAAGAAAAAATGTACAGCTTCGGAAAAACTGTACAGATTTGCGCTCTACAGGAAACAAAAAAGAAAAGGACAATCAAAATTAGGTGAATACATACTAATCTAGAGTAGAGTAGCAAATCAAAGCATTACCAAGAAAATTATAGCATTACTTATATACAAAAGATACCGAAATCACAATAAAGAGTGTCTTCTTCTTCTTCTTCCTACTTTATAAATAGGCAAAATGCCTGTTTTACTTCGGTTTTTAGCCTCAATTGACGTTATCTGGCCATCTTTTTCTCGGTCGTCCCAATGGTCTTCTTCCATTTGGCGATTTGTCTCTTGCTATTCCTACTATTCTATTCCCTGTCATTCTTTCGATGTGTTGATTCCATTCCACTTTTCTTCTTTTGGTCCACGCGTTTATGTCCTCTATACCACATCTCGCTCGCATTTCCTCACTTCTTGCTCTGTCTCTTTAGTTCTTTCATTTCGCTTCTTTGTTGTCTTATGAAGCGCCATATTTGTTTCTGTTGTCCATAGAAATCCATCTCTAGTCCTTTTGTGAATCTTTCCCAGTATTAAAGAGTGTCAATATAATATATTAAAAAGGATTGTAACATCAAAGATAAGATTGGGGAAGGAAGACCTGATCATCATAGCCGAAGTAAACGGCCTAGAAAATAATAAGCCACAAACAACAAGTGAATCGTTTTTTGACGAATTACAAGTAGTAGATCAAGTCAGAAGGAAGATGATAATATTGGAGGATATTAACAAATAGGCAATTAATTAACATCCGGAAATAAACAAAACCATAAAGAGAATGTTAAAAACTAAAATGGGGAGCTAATTATAAACTTCTTCGCGAATAACAAACTTAATACGAAGATAAAATAATAATAATAATAATAACGAACGAAGAATAAACGATATTAGAAATGAAGATCACACTTGAAGTAGAAAGTAATTCTAAAAAAGTTGATATATCTCAATAGTCGAAATTGTTACAAGAGCTTTTGATACAAAGACTGAATGGTTTGGCAGTTTTTCACGATTGAAAGAAATTCCAAACTAAATTTAGCAAAGAATTAATAATATTAAAAAAATTAAAACCGCAATGTATTTTTATCTGAATAGAAAAATGTTATTTCAAAAGATTAAAATTACTTGAATATTTTTAAATAAACTTACAAAAGGATTGTTCAACTTCCAGCATATTTTAAATCCTCAACCTCTTTTTACAATCCAGTGGAAACCAAGAGCGACCAAGTTTCTGCATATAATAAAAGCGTTTAAAAATGTGTAAAAGTTTCTTTGTTTTAGGGAACAATCACAAAGGATACTGTCCTTTCACGTATATTCAACAGACTTTTTATCGCATACGTTAGTAGGAGATGGGGAGATTCGATTGTCTGATGTGAGTTTAAGACAACCCGTAACAACGTGGGTGACACTAACAGATACGGGGCAGGTAATTTAATACTTTCTTTAAATTGTCTTTCTATGTTTATTATATTACCTTTTTTGTTTGTTTACGCTTATTAAGGATAAAAACATTTTATATATGTTACGAGTAAACCCCGAAATTGGGTAAAACTAATTTTACCCGCATACCTTACGTATTATCCAAATTAGCTAACTAAAAGGCAATGGAGATTGGTAACTTCTTGATTTATCAGGGTCATTCTACATCTATACAATGTCAAATGGATAAAGCAGTACATTTTAAACTTTGGTATAAGTAACACTACTTATATGTACATTTTATTTGCTTTATTTTCTTTATTAAGAATCTACTAAAAGTTGTTTGTCCAAAAGATGTAACTAAGCATTGAGAACTTGACATAATTAACAGCGATAAAAATTATTCATTTTAAGCAAATTAGAAAGGGTTATTTTTCTAACAGGATAAGCAAGAATGACATTTTAAGTTACATAATACTCCAGTAAATTTAAAATTATAATGGCATCTTTTATATCCTGGACTACCAGACACACACTGGCTACTAGTCTTTAGTAAAAATTTTCTTTCAGTAAAACATTGTCAATATCAAGGAGTTTTCTGCCATGCTTTAACAGATATCTTATCTATTATCTTTAATACGTTCTATTATCAGTAATAAAGAGCACCAAGAACTATATCCAGATGCTAACACAATAAAAGAAATTAAGTCCAGAAGACTTCAGTGGGTAGAACACCTCTGAAGATATTCTGACGAAATATTTGTAAGGCTGGTATGGCAAGAAGCCCCAACTGGAAGAAGACCACATGGACGACAACTTAAAGCTATGGGCGTGGAGAATTTGATGAAATTTGCTCAAGACAGAGACAAATGGAGGCATGTTGTCAAGTTGACTAAAGCCCACGAAGGGTTGTGTGCCACGAAGAAAGTAGGAACGATACATGCATTCTTCATTCGTTTCAATCACTGACATTAAAACATTTCTAAATACGCTTCTTCCTCTATCTATATTGGGTATTTTTAGATGGACAGTATCTAGAGAATATATAATACCCTGACAAGAAGTATCCTGACATATGGGTCCGAAAACTGGACAATAAACAAGAGAAATAGAGGTAGAATAAGAGCAGTAGAAATGGAGTTCCTGAGGAGAAGCTGTAGACTTACAAAAAGAGACAGAATTGAAAACGCAGAGATTAAGCGGAGAATGGGAGTGCAATCAGACATAATCGACTATATAGAGGAGAAGAGACTATCCTGGTACGGATACGTCAGAAGAGCGGACAGAGGACGCTGGATAAATAAAATCACAGAATGGAGCCCGATCGGAAGAAGAAAGAGAGGAAGACCCCGAAGGTCATTCAGGGATGAAATCGACGAGGCTATGGAGAAAATAACCCTGCGAGATGGAGACTGGAATGACAGGGAAAATTGGAGAAAACGGTTGAGTGAAGGAAGACAGTGAAAACTGTGGAAATCCTTAGTAGTAGTACAGTATCGCCAACATTGCATACATGAAATTTGCCAGCCGACCTTTCGTTCATGTTCTTAGCTTGGTTTTCCAGTTTAGTTTTAACTTCATATCTGATTAAAAGAATTTGCTTTTCTCTATAACAAGATTTACATATTCCATCGACCAAAGAAGTTCATTTACTGCAAACTGAGCAAATATTGTTAAAGACATTCTCGCTTATAGAACTTGGAACATTTTTATCTTCTGGAACAATCTTCGATCTTTTTTCAACTCCAACTCCTCTTCTATCTTAATGCCCCATATAACATATTAAAATTAAACAATGCAGCATAAAAAGAGTTTCGAACTTTTATGTTTTATAACTTTTTTCTTTTTAGTGTGCTTTGGATTAATTTTTTACCACTCTATAAATTTAGGTAATAATTTAGGTCGATTTACCATATCTGAAACCAACCTGTTATTTTCCTATTATTCGTTTTGCTGGAAAAGATCAACGCGGGACCAGCAAGTTTGGAGACATAGTTTAGAGGAGGCCAAGGGTTTGCCGATTTGGACTCTAGCGCCATTGAAGAGAGAGATATAGTGCCAGACGATGGCAAAGTATTGTAGAGAATATTTTATACGCTGGAGCTAGAGGTGTAAATCCTCTGTGATTAAAACATTCAAAGATAACCCCTTTTTTGAGTATGATATAAAGTATTCCAATATTCCAATGATTTGGGCAGGATTTCTGTATACATATTTCTTTTATGAGCTTCTTTATAATGGCTAGGGCCATTATGGTATCTTAGCCACTTTCTTCATATAGTTTCGCTGGCATATTATATATTCTGAGTGATATATTTCTGGTTAGTTTTTAATTTGCATTTTTAACTTCAAGAATCATTGGTGATTTCTCTTCCCCTTGGTCTATTCCGCTTACCTCATTTTTTTTGTCCTCCATGTTTTCTTCTCTTTCCTCTATATTAAGTACCTGGTTAAAATATTCCACCCATCAATTTAATACATATTTTCATGTTGTTAATAGGTCGCTATTCAGACTTCTAAATTTGTTAGTAGTTGCATTAAATTATTTTCTGTCTCTCCTTCGCTCCTTTTTGTCTGGTTACTCTCTACAGTTGTTCTAGTTCGATAGGTAAGAATTTTTCTGTAGACGTAATCTTTTTTCTTGTTACATTCTTGTATTCATTTTCAAGTATTGTACAGTCCATCCAATTTACTTACCGTTCCACGTCATTATCATTGACAGAGATCGAAGTTGACATAGTTGCCAAAGTGTTAAAAAATCCTGAATCCATTTTAAATCAAATAGGTCACAATTATTGCAAAAGTAGATTATACAACAAAACAAATTAATATTTAATGCAAATAAATACAAACAAAACAAGACTTAAAAAATAATCTTGTTAAAAACAATTTGAGCCGCTTGTTTGCGTCGTATAAAGATGTAAAATGGAATACTTAAACAAAAACAACACTTTTTTCATTACTTATTAACATTAGTCAACACCGCAACTGTCAAATAAGTGTTACCAATTTATGCCAAAATATTACCTTCGTTCGATTACAGTTACAGTGTGTTCCGAACAAATGTTTTTCATAAAAACGCTTTATAATGCATTTATACAAATTAAATGAAACGTATTATTGTGTATTTCTTTAAGTTAACATTAATTGAAATCTTTAAATATTATTTCTACGCGTATATAATAAAATATGTCTAGTGGCTGTAATGCCAGTGTACTCGGCAAAGTGATTCTAAAAAAGAACACACCTACCGCCTAAATATTTCGTGTTGGTATCATGTGACCTCACGGGCTATGACGCGGATGACGTGTAATGGTAAGTAAATTAGATGAAGTATAGTTCAGTAGAAGTCTATTTTTTCTATCCTTGTTCGTTTATATTTTGATTCTTTCGCCTGTTGATGAGGTTTTTAAGTACCGTTTCGTCACTATTGCATCCCACAGCTTTTGCATATTCCATTTATTTCTAGTAATTTTATTTTCTGTGGCCTCAAAGTTGAGATCCGTTAGCACTGATCTGGGTCTATATTTGTGCGTCCGTAACTTCTGCAGTTCAGTATAAGTAATTTTTCTCTTCAGATATGAGTGACTTTTTAACAGAAGAATATGTTGTGCTGTGAAATTTCTGTGAAAGAAGTAATTCGAAGTTAAATTATTTTTTTGTTGTGACTGTTACAGCTATTTGCTAATCATTGATTTGGATTAAGCATTGCTAGCATTGCTAACATGTTAAATAATGTTATATTAAATAAATACATCTATAACCCAGACGATGACAAATCTTATAGCCAGCGAAGATATATGCGTAGGAACAATATTCATAGACCAGGTAATAGCCTATAAATACCTAGATCACGCGTAAGAAAAGATAACCAAACAGTTAAGATTCTTCGTCATATAAGACTGACTTCGGCAGCCTTCGACAAGTTGAACTACGTTTTCAAATTATCCGACATACCAATATGTCTTTATTGTTTGAAAAACGTTTAATCAGTATGTTTTGCCAGTGTTGACTTACGGAGCGAAAACCTTGAAGATGACAAGGAAAACAGTAAAAAAATCTGTGTAGCTCAAAGGGCGGTGGAGCGTGCTATGTTGGGCGTTTTATTGAAAGACAAGATCCCAAATCGCCAGCTACGACAAAGATTGTGAGTAGCTGATACTCTAGAGAGAATAGCAACACTGAAGTGGAACTGATAACAGATGGACAAAGCGGATACTGGAATAAATACCAATAGATGATGCCTACCGAAGCAGAGATCGTCCACCCACACGTTGGACTGGCGATCTAAAATATTGCCACAGAAATTTGATGCAATAGGCACAAGATCGAAAATTATGAGGCAGATCTATGTCCAGCAGTGGACAAAATAAGATTGAATGATGATGAACATTGTCTTACTTTGGAACTTTCGATCTATGTTAAAGCGATGTTCGAAAATTGATTTACGTAAGATTAATTGAACAAATATTGTTTGGTTCCAACAAGTTTTAGTTCAACAATTTGTATTCAGATATCTCGTGAAGCGCGTAGCTATCAAAATTGTTTCTTCTTCTTCTGGTTCCTATCCGTTTCGGATGTTGGAAATCATATTGGCAATCATGACCTTGCTCACTGCGGCTCGAAACAGCTCCGTTGAGGTTTTCTTAAACCATGTTCTTAAATTCCGCAGCCATGATATTCTGCTTCTACCGGGTCCTCGCTTACCTTTGACTTAACCTTGCAATATAGACTGCAGCAGGGAGTAACGGTGCTGCTTTCTCATAACGTGTCCCATATATTGCAATTTTATGCGTTTGATCGTAAACACAATCTCTGGTTCCTTCTTCATTTTTTCTAGAACTTCCTTGTTCGTGATCCTTGCTGTCCATGATATTCTCAGCATTCTTCTATAAAGCCACATCTCAAATGCTTGAACTTTTTTTATAGTGGTGTCTGTAAGCGTCCATGCCTCCGCCCCGTACAACAACACAGAGAAAACATAGCATCTCAAATGTCTCATTTTTGTATCTAGGGATATGTTGTGACTTTTGAAGATGGCGCTCATTTTGTTAAAGACCGTTCTTGCCTTTCCTATGCGGCACTTTATTTCCTGTACATTGCTCCACTGTCCGTTTATAATAGTTCCCAAGTAGCAATACTGTTTTACTTGCTCTATCTGCGTCCCATTAATGTATAGATGAGCCCCATTTATATTCTCCAAAATTGCTTAGTAATAGAAAATATTTTGAAGTAATTAGTATTGTCTAGGTAAAATTTTAATAACATTTTTATTGTTCTTAGTTAAGTAGAAATATTCTCGTGTAAGAGTATAAACTAAGACCTAACAGAAATAAAATATCTAACTTACATTTAGTAAAAAACTCCCCATTTAACTATAAATCAAACCATACAAACTGGTTTTATGCTCATTTTCAATGTTTGAATGACTTGTTATTGGCTGCTTTTATCAGAAAAGGAATTTAATATAAAAATTGAAGGACCAGTTCAAGGGAATATCATAACTTTTCGCTCCGCCGATGCCGCTGCCGATTCGCAGGCTCCAGGTTATTTACGTGGGAGGCGGAGGTATTGACGTAACCACGTGGCTATCGTTGCGTTTGCTGCTCACGAGACTAAGCGCCGATGAATTTTGCAATGACTAGGAAAGACATCGAAAGAACGATAATAAATTAAAAATTACTGAATTTATGTATAAGAATATAAATATATAAAAAATTAGAAAACACTGTTAATTTGTCATATTTGTATTTCTTAAAATATATAAAAAAAAATGTCTTCCATCATATTTAATAGATACGTTGGAATAAAAAAAATGTATATATTAGTCGAGCATTTTTTAATTATTCTAAGACAGACACATTCCCTTGTCTCTTCCACTGGTTTTTAAATAGTTTAGTCATCTTAATCCACTGCTGAAAGTTGATCTCCTCTTCTTGTTTTTAAGAAAATATAATACACACCGCTCCCATTCAGTTTTTATTTAACTTGTTTATGTCATCAGTGCATCGTACTCATGCTGTCCGCGGTTACATACCTTAGTCTCTTTATTTATCGCCCATCTTAATCCAGTCGTCAGAGATTTGACCTCTAAAAATCATACGAACAAGCCAATTTTTGCTGGAAATGTCAATTTGGTGATCCCAAAAAACACCCCTTATAGGAGGAGAAAAACAGAAAAAATCGATTCTGTACGCCGTAGACAAAAATGTTTCAAATCAAAAATGTAGCTGATATAATTTTGAATAAAAATGTCTACTAGCATTTTATGTGTAGAATACCAAGTTCTCTCAGAAACAACGCTTGAAGCGACCGGCGATTTTAAATGTCAGTTAAGCGGGCGAAATCAATTTTAAATAAAATTTGTATTAACTCGACGTTAAAAAATCCATATCTTTTGATCAGAGTCTCTTATCAACAAAAATTAAAATGGCTTTTAAAGGTGAAGAGCAACTTTAATATGTTAATTTTTGTATTTTCGAAATCGTATTTCGTATTATTGAAAATGAAGTCAGTTTCTATAAATCTGCCCAATAATTAATCGCTGAATGATTTTTACCACTTTTTACGAATTTTATAAGATCAACAAAATGTATCACTTTCATTTACCGATAGTAGTAATAGTGGAATTCCCATAATTCGAGCCTAAAATTTAAAACCTATAACATAAAATTCTCATTTTATAACAAATAGGCATTTGAAACATGCCTAAAAATAGGAGATTTTAAATTTTAACATTACAAACGACCGCAAGTCACGACATATGACTCCAAAAGACGGTATTAAGTGGAATTTGTTGCTTAAGTTATTTAGTTTTCAAAAACGTACTTATACGTTTAAACATTTAAACGCTTAAACGCTTAAATATTTTAGAATTTTTATAATGTGAAAGTTTAAATTTAGCATTTTTTAGACATATTTAAAATGGCTCACATTTGTTGCCAAAACTCAAAACCAAAATTTTATATTATAGGTTTCGAAGATTAGGCTCTAACAATGAAAATTTAATAGTGACCACTCAATAAAAGTAATAAAATTATAAAGTTAAGAGAATAGTGCTATAGATAAGAGAGAGCAGAACGAGAAACAGAAATAGGTATATAGGTATATGGTGCATCGTTTGCTGTATATAAACAACATTTGACCTGTAATAGGAGTATAGTAAATGAAGGATTGAATCAATATTTTGATGAAAATGGATATTTTCATTTTCATATATGTATGAAAGGAGTTAAATGCAAAAAAAATTTTTTACACATACTTTGCAGTAAAATTCATTGTTTATTTTGTTATTAATATAAAAATACAATACAATGGACTGCAACATAATTCAATATAATAATACAATGCAAATTAAAATGTAGTATTCATAAGTATTTAAAAATGACAATATACATAACTTACTTACGCATATGTTTAATTTACCCTGATAATAATTTTAAGAAAAAAATAACGATAATATTAATAAATATTAAATATGTTTACAAAAGGAACATTTTTATTCTCAAGAGAGAAAATAAATCTTCTATCTCTCTCTTACCTATATCTTACATATGTAATGATTTTGCCGATTCACTTCCGTACAAATTTTCAACGTCGAACGTGCATATAGAAGTATAACTTTAAAAAGTTTACCTGAAATACATCCATTATAATACATCAACCAAAACACAAGAGGCATACCATAATTATGGCGCTTTATAAGAGGTCAAAGAACGGAGATAATGGAACTAATAGAACCAAAACACAAGAAAAGGGTACCTGCATTGGCTACCTAAAAGAGCGATATGCAGAGGAATAAGAAACTACGCTAGAACCGGAAATATCAAAAATTACCACAATTAGAGAACTTAATATAAATATACAAGGAGTTTGTAAAATACTTGAAAAGATGAAGAACAGAAAAGCAGCAGGTAAAGACGGAATACCAAACGAATTACTGAAATATTGTAGAGCAGCAATGACAGAAAATTAACAGCATTAATTAATAAAATTATAAAACACAATAAAATACCGGAAGAATTGACAACGAGCGAACTAATTCTACTATTCAAAAAAGGTGATAAAGAACAGCCAGAAGACTACAGAGGTATAAACTTGTTAAATACTACCTACTACTAATGAATTAGAGGATAAGTTTAGCAAATGAACAACAGGAATTTCGTACTGGAAGATCGCGTACGGATGCAATATTCGTCATAAAACAAATTACTGAGAAATCGCTAGAGCATAATAGACTAGCATTTCTGTGTCTGAGTGATTTAAAGAAAGCATTTGACAGAGTGAGACTCAAAGATGTAATCCATCTTCTGTATAATAGAGAAGTTTCCATAAATATCATAAAAACTATTGAAAACATCTACCAAAACAACAAAATGGAAGTCAAAATAGATGGACAAGTTCAGAACCTATAGAAATAGGCAGAATAAGGAAAGAAGATACAGAATGAGAAACGAAGAAGTAAAAATACTCTGTTACAAGCACAAAAAACATATGACAATCTGATTTTAGAAAACTATTAAACAAGTAATTGAAATAAAATACCATTATTACTAATACGCAGCTACATTGTGCAGCTATGAACAAAGTCATGGACAAATGTGTTGGACAAAGAAGTGAGAAATTAAGTACAAAAAGCACATAGACTGACAGGATGAATTAATAGCACTATATGGCGAAACAGACACATTAACACTGAGATGAAGTCAAGAATTTATAAAGTCAGTGTAAGACCAATAATGACATATGCCTCAGAAACAATACCCGACACAGCCACAACACAAAGGCTACTGGAAACGGCAGAGATGAGAGTGAGAGTACTGAGAAGAGTTAAAGGAAATAGGCTGAGAGATCGAAAGAGACGCGAAGACATTAGAAGATGTACCATACAGTGTATAAGCGAAAAATTAAAATATAATTATCCCATAAGCAGAATGGGGGAGACCCGTGTCGTCAAAATAGCAAGAGGTAAGTCACCAGAAGTATTGGACGGCCAGGCAAAAGACGGATTAACAACTTTCCATAGATGTATTAATTCGCCAATGAATAAACAGAATTGCTTATAACGAATAAGAATAAGAAGAAATTTAATAGGGTTCGACCTTGGACCAAGCTAAGTATTAAGTATCAAGTTTTTAGGATTTTTCCTTTATAGTTATAGCACATAAAGGCAGAAAAACAGACAGACAATAACTATTGAGTCCTTAATAATTAATATTAAAAGGGTCAAAGATTTTAGTGTATAGTTTGTTCTCATAAATTGTGGAGATAATTACAACATATTCAACATATATTCTAGCGAAAATGAATGAATTTATTCAATATAATAACGTGAAAAAAAACGAAATAAGTCCCACCCAAACAAAATTTTTGACCATCAAAGTCAAATAAACGCATCACAGTCATACTCTTTGGCAGCGTCGAGAGTGCAATTTCCTTTAAAGTCCCAAGCAATTATCTTTAGTGCCTTAGAAAACACCAAACTTCAAGACTATCTTCTCCCACTTGGAATTATAATTCAACCGAAAAATATAATCTTCTCTTCTAGATTATCTAATAACCGCATATGTATGTGTTTATCCAATAAATAAATAGTGGATGATTTTATGAATAATCATGGTCAAATAGAAATACAAGGTGAAATTGTCAGAGCAAGAAGGTTAGTTACACCAGCGGAACGACTTGTGCTCTCCGGCGTAGCACTTCATTACCGCACGACTTACTAATCAATGAGTTACAAAAAATCGGCAAAATTTCTGTCTCCCCCATGGCATTCCTCAAAATTAGTGTTTCTATGCCTGAGTACAATCACATCCTTAGGTTTCGAAATCAAATCTATATCAGTCCTCTCACAGTCTAATACTACCAGAGTCATTTACTCTTGTTTCTGACAACACGATATATAGAATATGCATTTCTCAAGACAGTTTAGTTTGCTTTAGATGCAAGAAGCCAGGTCACATTGCTTCACAGTGCTCCGAACCACTAACTCAACTAAATCCCAACCAAAACAGTGAAGCAAAGGTATCCAGCGCCACAAATATATCCTTACAATCACTCAATGACACAAACTCTTCTCAGTGTAAACAAATGTCTATTTCTAATATTCCTGAGATACCGAAAAAAGTAGATGCATCAAATAAGGACAGTCACATAATTAATCAACCAAAACGTAACTTTGATGAAATTATTTTACGTGAAGCAGATCCATCTTCAAAAGAATGTAACATTTTTCCACCACCTAAAGTCCAAGCAAAATCTAAAAAAGCTAAAATTAATTCAGCAAGCACTTTTGAATGCTTATATTCTCTCTTACTTGACCCTGCTAAAAACTTAATAGAAAATCACCCTCTACCTTTCCCTCTAAACTTTACATCACATCAGACACATCTCAATTAAGCCAACATTAAAATTCAAGTCTCTACTTCAGTGGAATATTGATGGATTTTTCCATCGCCTTGCTATGCCCCAACATCTAATTGGTGAACAATCTCCTGATATAATATGCCTACAGGAAACTAATCTGAATCCCAAAAAAAATATATAACTCCAACCAATATGACTATTTTTGCAAAGACAGGATAACAAGAAGGGAATGAAGAAGCAGATACTAGTGCGCGTAACGCTATCACCAGTGACGCATCAGAAACAGAGTGTCGGAGTGTCGCAGGCGATCTAAAAGTTTATTTCAAAAATAAGATGTTAAGTGCGTGGAATCGGGAGTGGAATGACTCTAGTTCGAAACTCATAACCATCAAAAGTGACATTCTTTCATGGAAGTCCACAGCCAGAAGTAGAAGATGCCAAACAATTATTACACGTCTACGACTTGGACACTGTAGGTATACTCACGCCTATCTCTTCTCAAATAGTGAACCTCCAAAATGCGAAACATGCAATACAGTAGACAGTATAAAGCACTTCTTGATAGACTGTCCTAAATATGTAAATCAAAGACACTTTTACAATGTTCCAAATAACCTGAAAGCACTCTTCAACAAAAGTTTAGTTCCGGACAATGTATTAGGTTACTTAAAATGTATAAATATGTTACACAAAATTTAACTTAATTAATTGTTACAAATGTTCAATTGTTAACAAATTGTAATTAATTGTTACAATGATTGATTGTTACAAATGTTAAATTAAATTGTTTTGAAGCTATTATCTTGTGGCATTTTAAATTAATTACTATTTAAATGGGAATAAGCCACAATTAAAGGTTAAAATACGTTTATTGACGTTTCAATTTCCACTTCGGGAATCGTTCTCAAAATACAAACATTAGTGATTAATTAGTTAAATTAAATATTCTTACAAATGTTACAGGATTTAATTAATTAATTAGTTAAATTAAATATTCTTACAAATGTTACAGGAATGTCGCTAATAACCTTTGGGTGAATGCGACTTTGTCTCTTTAAATAAAAAAAAATCTATACCATGCCGGGCAGTGTTATCTGATTGTTTTATTGGTTTGTTTTTTTTTTTAAGAAAAACCTTAAATCTTCGCAACAATAACAAGTTTTTTAAAAGAAATAAATATTAGATATACATGGTGATTCCATATAAGTTTGGTTGTGTGTATGAGTGTACCTATTTTTAAATTCAATAAAGTGTTTTTGAAAACTATTTCCAGAATAAAATCAAAAACCAAACAATGTAATTTTAATTTTAAAGCGAGTAAGTAGTTTGTAGTGTAGCTAGATTTATAATATTTTTATTATATACATAAGATTCCACGTATTTATATAAAAACACTTTCAGCATTCTCGTTTTATTGGTGTCTTAAAGAAAAACTATCTATCTGGAATACATAATGAATCATGCCTATATACTTACAAGGTATTCGTGTAACGATTATTGGTGCTAAATAACTTGTTTTCGACTTTACTGATAACAGTAACCAATCCGAAGATTGGGCTGTGTTAGTCAAACCTCCTTCTTCGCAGGTAACTAATTAGAATATTAACACGGTACAGTGGGTGGATCAAATAAGCACATTTTTAGTACAGTATATATTATTGAATTTAAAGGAGTGGTTAGTGTGATTTTAAATATTGAGATCTTTTATTTATTTTTAGATGAAAGCTTGGACTTTTAATAAAAAGGCACTTACTACGAAGCACCTGAGATTAATTTGTTTCTCACTGAAATAAAGGTATCTCCCAGTATTATGTAAGAGCTTTGCTACGGCTTCGACGAATTGAGATACCGAATATATAAATAAAAATAAACGGCGAAAGGAACACAATTCGTCAAATTTCCGTGTATGAATTGGTATCAATAGACTGATTTCAATTAGCAGTGTGTAACAATGGCTAAAGAACTTTCTACTCCCAGAGATAGCCAAATAATGCGGATTCGTACCAGGAAAAGGAACGCAGGAGCAGATACTGAACACCAGAAAGATCATAGAAAAAGCGGGAGAACACAGCATAATAATGCTGCTTTGTTTTGTAAATTACACAAAGTATTTCGATTTAGTAAAATGGGATCCCCCTAGAGTATAATGAAAAATATGGAAGTACCTAACTACCTAGTTAACCTAATAAGAAATCTGTGTGATAAAATCTCAGCCAAAGTTAAAATACACGGAATAAATTCAGATGTGTTCAAACAAAAATAGAAACTAGACAGCTGCATACTATCATCATTTTTGTACAACATATATTCTGAATATTCTTCTTCTTCCTCTTCCTCTTTATAAGCAATTCTGCTTGTTCATTGGAGGATTAGTACCTCTATGAAAGATTGTCACTCCATCTTTTACGCGGCCGTCTGATACTTCTGCCGATTGGTGACTTATCTCTTGCTATTTTGACGACACGGGCCTCCTCCATTCTGCTTATGTGGTTATTCTATTATATTTTTTCATTTTGTGTCCATTAATTTATACACTGTACGTTACATTTTCTTCTAATGTCTTCACTTTACTTTCAACCTCTTAGCATATTTACTGTAATTCTTCTCAGTACTCTCATCTCTGCCGTTTCTAGTAGCCTTTGTGTTGTGACGGTGTCGGGTCTTGTTTCTGAGGCATATGTCATCATGGGTCTTACGCTGGCTTTATAAATTCTTAACTTTATCTCAGTGATATTGTGTCCGTTTCGCCATATAGTGTTATTGAGGCATCCTGCCAGTCTATTTGCTTTTTGTACTTGATCTTTCACTTTTTTGCCAGGTCTCCATAGCTAGACAGTGTAGTTCCTAGGTATTTTATTTCCATTACTTGTTCAATACTGATGCCATCAATTTCTGTTTTACATCTGTTTGGTACTTTTCTGACTACTATTGTTTTAGTTTTCTGAAATAAGATTGTTATATTAAATTCTTTTGCTCTTATATTAAATCTGTGGACCAGTCTTTGTAGACTACATAACAGAGTATTTTTATTTCTTTGTTTCCCATTCTGTATCCTCTACCTTTGAAATCGTTTTTGATGATTTCATCCCTGATCAAATTGAAGAGCATGAGGCTTAATGAATCTCATTGTCTTATTCAGCTGCCTATTTCTATAGGTTCTGTAAGTTGTCCATCTATTCCATTTTGTTGTTTCGGTAAATGTTCTCGATAGTTTTATAAAATTTAGGGGAGCTTCTTTATATTTTTCTCTTTATTATTCTGAATATAAAAAGAGAAAAATATTAGACGAATGGAACGAAGGAATCACTATAGAAGGCAGAAAAATCAGCAACCTACCATACACAGATGATACACTTATACTAGCATCGAATGAAGTTGAAATGATTACCATTACTGAACGGCTAAACCGGATAAGCAAGAATAAAGACTTTAGATCAACACCGGAAAATCAAAACTAATGATCGTAGTCAGAGCAAATAGTAATCTACCTCACATACACCAAGTGGCGAATTTCTAAGTGGTAGACAGATTTGTATACTTGGGCTCCCTGATAAACAATGGCGATTGTTTCTTAGAAATCAAGCGTAGACTAGCGATGGCCCGAATTTCAACAGCTTAACTGATAAAAATATGGACATGCCGAACAATAACAAGGAATACTAAGTTTAGGTTGGTCAATACCCTTATTTTTCACATTGCTGCATATGCAGCCAAAAAATAGATACTCAAAAAAATCGATAGAAATAAGATCTAAGCCTTCGAAATGTGGGTCTATAGAAGAATTCTACGCGTGTCCTGGACAGAACATAAAACCAACATGTTAATTCGGGAAGAGCTTCATATAAAAGACAGGCTATTAAAAAAAGTAAAACGAGCATACCTAATTTACTTCGACCACATAACTAAAAAAACGAGGACCATGAAACTATTGGTAGTAGAAGGAAAGGTAGAAGGTCAAAGACCAAGAGGAAGATCTTCAACACGATGGGTAGACCAAACGAATACTCTGGTGAGAAAATCCCTACATGAAGCCATCCATATGTCATAGGAAACGACTAGAAAATAAATTGGAATTTTATCAGCCAATAGAACAGGCGGGTTTTAGAAAAGGCTATGGAACAAACGATCACCTACTGGTAATAAAAAATCTTATAAAAAAATGCACTGAATATAATAAACCACTAGCTTTAATATTTGTCGACTATGAAAAGGCATTCGACACCGTAAATCAACAAAAAATGTTGGAAGCCTTGACATAATGCCGAATTGACTATCGGGATATAAATATAATTAAACACATATACAAAAACGCAACAGCCAGTGTTAGAGTGGGTGATCGTCAAACCTAGAAATTCCCGATACAACGTGGAGTACGCCAGGGGGACACCATATCGCCGAAACTGTTCACTACGCTTTTGGAATATATATGTAAAAGGGCAAAACTGACCGACAAGGGCATAAACATAAACGGAGAAAAGCTTAGCCATCTAAGGTTTGCAGATGATATTTTACTAATAGCTGATAGGATAGATGAGGCCAAAGAACTTTTAAATCAGCTCTACCTTTCCTCGCTAGAAGGGGGATTAAAAATAAATATATCTAAAACCCAGATGATGACAAATCTTGTAGTCAGCGAAGACTGACTTGGGCAGCCTTCGGCAAGCTGAACCATATTTTCAAATCGTCTGATATACCAATATGCCTTAAAAGAAAAACGTTTAATCAGTGTGTTTTGCCAGTGGTAACTTACGGTGCGGAAATGTTGACCATGACAAGGAGAACAGTTCAAAAGATCCGTGTGTGTCAAAGGGCGATAGAGCGTGCTATGTTGGGCGTTTCACTACGAGACAAGATCCCAAATCGCCAGCTACGACAAAGAACAGGAGTGGCTTATGCAGTAGAGAGAGTAGCAACACTGAAATGGAACTGGGCAGATCACGTGGCTCGAATGACGGATAATAGATGGACAAAGCGGATACTGGAATGGAGACCAAGATATGATGCCTACCAAAGCAGAGGTCGTCCACCAACACGTTGGACTGACGATCTAAAATGTTGTCATAGGAATTGGATGCAAGAGGCACAAGATCGAAATAGATGGAAAATTATGAGTGAGATCTATGTCCAGCAGTGAATAAGCGAAGATTGAATAATGATATGTCACAGGATGGAGGCAAGCCAATAACATTAATAGTATTACCTAACAAGGGCGCAAGGAATGAAGAAGATTTTTGTGTGGATGCTCCTGTACTGAGTTGAATTTTCTAAATATTTTTCTTCTCCAAACTCTTAATTTTTTTCTCAAATTTTTTTTGGTTTGCTGAAATTGGAACTCCTCTACAGTAAATGATTCATCGTTTTCTTTTCCGCTAAAATAACTATAGAGTTGAATCGAGAAAGCTGTTTATTTTTAAAAATAATATTTTAATATTGCATTAAATAAATAAAAGCTCCAATAAAACTCAATAAACACATACATATTACAATGAATTTGGTAAGCTAACAATAAAAATTGTTTGATATACGTTCTAAATAAAACATAATTTAACAATAATTATTTTCTTACAGAAAGGAACCGAGTGCGGAGAATTACTGTTTTCCTTAAGTTATCTTCCGACAGCAGAGAGATTAACTGTAGTAGTAGTTAAGACAAGGAACTTAAAATTTTCCTGTGATACTCCAGGAGAAGCATTTGTTAAGGTAAGTGTAAATCTATTTTACGGTAAATGAAAATCAGTTGTAAAATAAAAAAAAATTAGACGATATAGAGAATTTAGATACAGTGCCTCAATTTTGATAAAGAACAGTAAGCTCAAATATATAAATATAATAATTTAAAACTAATGTTTTCCCACGTAGCAGAGATAAAAATATAATTATACATTTTACTGACAAAGTTTTAAAAAATACCACTACCTTGACGTAACAACTTTCTTCTTCTTTTGGTGCCTATTTGTTTCGAATATTGGCGATCATTCTGGCTATAATTATTTTATTAACTGATGCTTTAAATAGATTAGTTCTTGTTGTGGAGAACCATTTCCTCAGATTTTTTAACCGTGATATTTTTCTTCTCGCAATTCCTCGCTTTCCAAATACTTTGCCTTGAAGGATTATTTTGCGTAATCTGGATTTAGTGCCGTTTCTCATTATGTGTCCGAGGTATTCTAACTTTCTCCTTTTAATCGTATACATCACTTCTCTTTCTTTCCCCATTCTTCGTAGTACATTCTCTTTGGTTATGTTGTCCGTCCATGATATCCTTAGGATTCTTCTGTAAAGCCACATCTTGAAAGCTTTAAGTTTTTTCTCCATCGCTTCAGTGAGTGTCCAGGATTCAACTCCGTAGTATAATATCGAGAAAATATAACATCATAGGAGCCTTACTTTTATATCCAGATTAAGGTTGTGGCTTTTAAAGAGTTTGGCCATGTTGTTGAGTGCACTCCTAGCCTTCTCTATTCTACATTTTACTTCCTGTGAATGATCCCATTGTTCGTTTACTATTGTTCCAAGATAGGTAAACTGTTTTACTCAATCCACTGGTGTATTCTTGATAAGCAGTTGGACAGTTTTGTTGATGACCATAAATTTAGTTTTTGATATGTTTACTTGTAGTCCAAATCTTTCACTTACTTCATTTACTTTGTTATTAGTTGCTGTAAACTGTTTAAACTGCCTGCAAAAATAATGGTGTCATCTGCATAGCGGATGTTGTTTAGGTATTCTCCGTTTAAAAGGATTTCATGTTCGCAATTATCCAAGGCTTCACTAAATATTTCCTCTGAATATAGGTTGAATTATATAGGTGAAAGTATATATCTTTGTCTAACGCCTCGCAGAATCTGGATCGCTTTCATCTGTTCATCTCCAAGATTTGTTCTTAGTGTGGCTGATTGGTTAAAGTATAAATTTTGTATTATACGCCGGTCTTTATCATCTATTTGGGCTTTTGTTACAACATCCATTATTTTTCGGTGTTGAACTATGTCAAATGCTTTTTGGTAGTCCAAAAAGTAGGTGTAGATATTGCAACTCATATCTCTGCATCTTTGAAATAATACCTGTAGATTTAACAGTGCATCTCTCCTACCTACGCCTTTCATGAATCCAAACTGTTTCTTGTATTCTCTCTTCGCATAGCTTGTATATTCTGCGATGTATAATTTTAAGAAAAAGTTTTAGTGTATGGCTCATTAGACTTATTAGCCTATATTCTCCGCACTTTTTCGCTCCATGTTTCTTTGGTAACGTAATAAATTCTGAAACTAGCCAATCTTTTGGAATATTGTCTGTGTCATAGATATTATTGAAGATTTTACTTAGTATTCTTAAAGATTCATCATCAAGATGTTTAGGAAATTCAGACTGTACTCCGTCTGGTCCTGAAGCTTTCCTTTCTTTTAGTGATATTATGGCTGCTCTTATTTCTACTGCTAGTTTAGGTCGTCCTGTTTCCGTAGGTATTGGGGACTGGTTCTCCCTCTCATCAAAAAATAAATTTTGTATGTAATTTTTTCAGGTATTATCAATACTCTCTTTGTCCACGATTACCTCTCCGTTGTCATTAACAAGTTTACTTACTCGTCTGTTTTTACATTTGCCTCTTATCTTTTTATGCACGTTGAAGTCGTCGTATTTACTTTGTAGGATTTCGATTTCTTGGCATTTTTTTCCAGTTCTTTCTGTTTGCCTTCTCTAATCTTTCTTTGTATATCTCGTTGTAAGGTTTTATACATAGAGTTATTGTTTTTGTTTTTTCTTCTTTCTTCAATCAGCTGCAGAATCTCTGTCGTCATCTATGTCATATTCTTACCTTCTTCGTTTTTCATAAAATTGTCTTTAATGTTGTCTATGGTTTTATTAAGGGATTCTATCTTCTCTTCTGTGCCTTTCGTTGTATTGTAGATTTCTTTGAATTTTCTATTTATTGTTTTGCTGACTATTTCTTTTACTTCACTACATTTCAGTTTTCTCATGTCATGTTGTTTTTACAGTTTTCCGCGTGTTTTTTTTTAACTTGGTTCTATACACACCCAATAAAGGATTGTGGTCAGATTGAATATCAGCGCCTGGGTAGATTTTAACACTGTTGAAACTATTTTGATATCTTTTGTTAACAAGTATGTAGTCTATTTGGTTTCTTAGAATAACGTCTTCTCCGTTGTCTCTAGGTGATTTCCACGTGTACAGGAGTTAAGGTCGTAGTTTGTAAAATGTGTTTAACACGATTAAGTCATGTTCAGCTGATTCAATTAATAACACAAATATTCGGTATAAAACTGAAAAACTGATTCAAAGCTTATAAGACATTTTTATTGAAAGTCGAAAATTTTACTTAATTCGGGAATAAAAAATTCTTCTCAATTAGAGAATGCATTTATAACAATTGTACAAAAAAAATACCGATAGATTTCGTTACATAATAAATAGGAAAGGTTAATAACTCCCATGTACAACAGTGCCAATAATGCGCAGTGTGTCATCATGGTATACTATTAAAGTCAGCGAATATTTAACTTGGAGAATCCAGCTGATGTAGTAGCTATCTATAAGGTTTTTAAACCGATAGATGATATACTTAACGTTATTGAGGATACTGGAGACCAAAAGTATATCGACACAGAAGAGGAAATTCAGGAAAAAGACAAGGATTCGGAGACTGATAATGACGGTGAAAGTTCTGTTGATGAAAAACCTAGGTTACAATTTTTTGGGCAAAGATAAAAATACATATTGGTTTAAAACAAACCCTTATGCTAAAGTAAGGTAAGGGGCGCACAATGTCTTGCTGTATGTGCCTGGCACTATTGGAGATGCAAGAATTGCGAAATCACTGTAGGAGTTTTGGAAATGGATATTTTTAGAGACAATAATTGAAATGATTATGAAATACACAAATAATTATATTGAGACAATACAAGCAAAATACTTAAGCCAAAAAGATGGCAAACCTATTGACGTGATTAAGTACAAAAATTTTATTGGGCTGCTGTACCTTGCTCGGGTTCTCAGGATCAATAGACAGTGGTTAGAAGAATTGTGGGGCGAAGACGAATTTGGTGTAGAGATGTTTCATCTTGTAATGAACTAGAAAATGTTTAAATTTTTTATTAAATGTATTCGTTTCGATGACGTAAAGACCCGAGAAGTGAGAAAAAATTGCGATAAATTGGCAGCTGTCCGAGAAAGTTTCGACTTACTTGTAACTGTCATAAGAGTTATCTAGTGGAAACAAACATACCTGTGGATAAAAAGTTTGTAGGTTTTCGAGGTATGTGTTACTTTATAAAATATATACCATCAAAAATAAATAAATACGGTATCAAAATTTAAGCTTTGGTTGATTTCAAAACTTTCTATTTCCATAATTTAAAGATTACCAAAGGCAAGCAACCAGAGTCCCCTTAGATGCTCAGCAATATGCCAAAAGATGTGGTTATGAGACTTGTGGGACCTTTTTTGGGTCAGGGCGTAATATTACATGCGACAATTGGTTCACCGGTGTTGAAATATTACAGGCTCTAAAAGAAAAAAGATTGTCTGTATTAGGAACCTTACGAAAAAATCACCTTTCTGAATTCGTTAACACAAAAGTTAGAGGTTGTAAGCAGTAATTTGTTTGGCTATAATAATGAAGACACGCTTGTTTCATACGTTCCAAAAAAAAAGAAAAAACGTGCTGATTACAATGCTACCAAATCTGAAGTTGATATACAATGTTGCTAGAAATGTTTAACGGTAGACAATGGTAATCTTTTTCTCTTTACTAAATGTTGATCAGATCAACTCACAAGTGATATATATTTTAAATCGTGATTCAATGAAAATTCAACGAACCGATTTAAGACGAAAATTTTTAAAAGCTCTATTACACGAATTGTGTTTGGAACAGCTCCAAAGAAGGGGCATCCAAACAATTGAAATGCCCACTAACAATAAGGTTTTATACATTCTAACTCACTTCAGAAAAAAATCAGGAGGTACCTTCATGTCACGATGGACAGGAAAAGATGTTCAAAATGTCAAGGTATTTTATAAAAAAGGTTCGATGTTCAAAATACAAATATGAAAAATGCGTTTTTGTTGTAGGGTCCTTTGGACATTTCACAAAATGTTACTTTTGGGTTTTTTATTAGAGAAATTATAATGCTAAGAAAAAAACTTTTTGTGCAACGTGTTTATCAGAGTGTTTTGAATTATGCCGAATTTTGTATAATCTATAAGTTGCACTATTTTAAAATCAACATGCATTTGTTAAAATACTGTCATATTGTCCAAAGAGATAGCACCTACATCTACGTTTGAACTGTTAGACAAGTTGATAAAGTCAACTAAAATAATAATAAAATCGTAGACTAATTTTCGAAACCAAATTCAAGAATTCCGCTTTAATCTGTACCTTCTAAGAATTGCAAGGCAAAACAGACGTTAATAAAGATGTTAAGAGAGACATGGGGAATCTAAAAATTGCATTCCACAACATATCTCCTCAACTAAGCAAAATTCTTAGCGAATTGGTTTCTAGTACTCGTACAGAGTATATCAAAATAAAAAGGAAAAGACAGTTAAGATTTGATTCCACGTACAGGGCGCTTGCGCATCCGCTTATACATATTTCGGCCCAATATACATATTTCGGAAATAATTTTTTTCTGTCTTAGGAAGCAACTCTAACATGGCTTCGTATAGACGCAATGTAGCGACATCTGATAATAAAATCGTAGACTAATTTTCGAAACCAAATTTAAGAATTCCGTTTTAATCTGTGCCTTCTAAGAATTGCACGGCAAAACAGACGTTGATAAAGATGTTAAGAGAGACATGAGGAATCTAAACATTGCATTCCACAACATATCTCCTCAACTAAGCAAAATTCTTAGCGAATTGGTTTCTAGTACTCGTACAGAGTATATCGAAATAAAAAGGAAAAGACAGTTAAGATTTGATTTCACGTACAGGGCGCTTGCGCATCCGCTTATACGTACTTCGGCCCAATAGGCCTCATCAGAACGGCTTTCGCAATCGCTCTGAACGTGAAATAAATCTTTTCTGTCTTAGGAAGCAACTCTTCCTAATGTCTCTCTTAACATCCTAAAGATGTTAAGAGAGACATGGGGAATATAGATGCCCCATGTCTCTCTTAACATCTTTATCAACGTCTGTTTTGCCTTGCAATTCTTAGAAAGCACAGATTAAAGCGGAATTCTTGAATTTGATTTCGAAAATTAGTCTACGATTTTATTATCAGATGTCGCTATATTGCGTCTATACGAAGCCATGTTAGAGTTGCTTCCTAAGACAGAAAAGATTTATTTTACGTTCAGAGCGATTGCGAAAGCCGTTCTGATGAGGCCCATTGGGCCGAAATATGTATAAGCGGATGCGCAAGCGCCCTGTATGTGAAATCAAATCTTAACTGCCTTTTCCTTTTTAATAACAAAATATTGTTTGATGGATACTTATATTAAAACATATTGTCAAAAAGTATAATTGTTAAAACAAATGTTTAATTTAATATGAGAGATAAACCTTTTTGATGCTCCCACGCTTTGAATCAGTGGTAATTTAAGCACTATATCGTGAAAATCGACTGAATATGGTTCTTTTTTCCTTCTATAAAATGAAAGTTTTGTTGCGTTTTCTTATAAAATTTTACAATACAACTAGTATCATTATAGATCGTTTCCAGTACTTTAGTTATTTAATGTTTAACTAACTTTTTAGAGCAGAGTTTAACCAAAATAAAGTCTCCTACTACTATGTGAAGATACATTTCTGATTGAAACTCAGGAAAATCATGCTCCCCAATCATTTTATCATAATAAATTTCATCAGACATGTCACAGAAGGATATTTGATCGTCATCTTCACTATCAGATGAAGAACTAGAAGGAATTTTAATCAGCTTCTTTTTTACTTTTTCCTTAGGTTCTTTTTCTCTTGGCGTTGACTTTTTCTTTCTGTTTAGCAACTCTGACATAATAGCCAGTTTCTCTGGTGTACTGGTTAAAATTTTAGTTTTTCCTTTCTTACGCATTCCTCTGCCTTGTAAATCTTTTCTAGCTGGCGCTTTTGAAAACGGAGCTATAGACTCTATAGATGTATTAAAAGGCAGATCGGTTACAAGTGACGTATATTCACGCTGTAGTGTAGCTAAAGACTCTGAAGTCGGATCATCAGCTTGAAAAGAAGTAGATGGAACAGAAATAGAAACGGAAGTAGACGGAACAGTAATAGAAACAGAAGTAGACGGAACAGGAATAAAAATGGAATTAGACAAGGTAGATAAATGTTCAGCTGGGATTAAAGTCCAACAATTAAAAGTTGAGTCACCAGGAGCGCTGGATGAGGTAGATTTGCCAGCCATTGTTGTCTATGGTCGATCTGTGACATACGATTGCAGATATTCATCTTCTGTAAAAATATTGGTGTTAACTGGTCACAAACCTGTAACCTCAAAAGCTTTAACAATATTTTTTAACTTAAGGATTACTTAACATCCAGTCTTTTGCAGTTTTGTGGTTAATTTTGTGGTAAAGTTTTATATGGACCAAAAAACCCTGGATCCAAGAGCTGCATTTTATGCGATATATGCGGATGAATTGTTAATAAAGCTACAACGGAATTTTCGGCTTTATCAATTATGTCTATTGAAATATGCGTATCATGATTATTCACGACAATCAGTATCGGCTTTTCCTGGGTAGGTTTAGTATAAGACATTATGTGTTCCAAAAATTGCAGAAAAATCTTTGCTGTCGACCATCCTGAAGGATTTTCTGCTCCAATGCATCCAGGTGGACCTCCATTTGTCATGTGATCTTTATAGTGTTAAACTCCCAAGTTGTTTAATAGTCTTAGGCATTAATATTTTAAATGGTTTGTGCACTGTAAAATTTGAAGTTTCATCCAAGTTATATATACGTTCAGGGCCAAATTGATACGTCTTTGAGCAAAAATACAGTTTGTTTTTAAAAATACAGTTCTTTTTTATTTTACCTACTTAATAAATAACTTGTTTTTGTGTTAATTATTTATCTGATTACTTAAAAATGTTAGTTTAAAATAGAACTATAACCATTTTTATTTGAAAAGTCCGGTTTGTTAATTTTTGTAGTTAAGTTTAGACAAAAATTTATTTTGAATCTCACAGATGAGATTCGCCAGAACATTTTAGAATTTGTTTGCATTCACCAAAATCTATAATTTTTTCATACTTTGGCGATTACCCCAAAATATACACAACGCAAAAGTCTAAGGATATTTTATTAATTTGACAATACCAATGACAGAAATTTCGTAACCATATGAATTTGCTTGTACTATTATTGTTGATACAGACACTCCCTTCTTATCAAAAAAAATTGTAACACTGATAGCAATACGTGTTTTAGAATGTTTTTTATAAGGGACAAAAAAAATATGCCAAATGGGGGCTTACTGTAAACATAATCAAAACAGAATATTTAAAAATTGGAGGAAATACCACAGATCTGAGACTTGAAAACGCAGTCATAAAAGGCTGCAACCAGTATAAATATCTAGGAAGCATCATATCAGCAGATGGCAGAGTTAAGATAGATGTACAAAACCGAATAACCCAAGGGAAAAAATGCATCCGAATACTGAATTCATTACTGTGGTCTAATAAAATAAAGATGCATACCAAACTTCGCGTATACAGAGCAATTGTAGAACCAATTACCACATATGGTGCCGAATGTTGGACGATGACAAAGAATGAACGAGATAAAGTAGACGTTGTGGAAATGGATTATCTTAGAAGGTCATGTCGAGTATCGAGAATGGAAAGAATCAGGAATGAGGAAATACGAAACCGTACAGGAATTAGAGATACTCTTTCAGATAGAATACAAGGAAGGCAATTACAATGGTATGGTCACGTCATGAGAATGGAGGAGGAGCGGTGGCCAAAGAAAGCCTTAATGTATGTTCCGCCAGAAAGAAGGAAAAGGGGAAAACCATCAAATTCCTGGAGAAGAGAAATTACAAAAACAATGCAATCTAGAGGCTTAGAAGAGGGAGATTGGAGAGATAGGAAAAGATGGAAGCTGAAATGCGGGAAGCGGCAATCGCCGTAGGACCCCCGTTATATGATGATGATGACAAAAAAATCGACATTTTTATGTTTTGTTTTTTTTAAATTTTAGTCACTTTACACCAATCTTGCTTAATAGGTGAGTTAAAGAGTCTTTTTACCATGCAACGACAACATTTAACGTTGGACTAGATAAATAGGGCCGTGGGCCTCCTTCAAGCTGGTATCCGACAAACTCAAGTTACTGACTAGCTGGGTGTCTCCCAAAGCATCATAAGTCGTTTGTGACGTCGGATTAGAGACACTGCGAGTTTAGCCGAGTAACATCCAGGACGTGGCAGCTCTACAACCGTCGCTCAAGACCGATATTTAATTTTATATGCCAGAAGGCAGCCAACAATCACAGCACCCGAGCTGGTTAATGAATTACAGCTTGCACATAATGTAACAATTAGCAGCAGTACTGTGAGGAATCGTCTCCATGAAGCCAATCTTCGTAGTCGGCGACCACTGAGATGTCCACCTCTATCTAGAGGCAATCGCGCTGCAAGATTTTCGCTCAAAAGTTTCAGAATTGGACTGACAATGACTGGGCCATAGTTTTGTTTAGTGACGAGTCTAGATATGGATTTCATCCAGATTCTCATCGGACAAGAGTTTGGAGACGACTCGGAAATAGAGAAAGATTACATCTTCAAGAAGTGTATGCATACAGAGCTGGTACATTAATGGTATGAGGCGGAATCATGATTGACGGAAGAACTGAAATCATTTTCCCACGTTGCTTTCTCACAAGTCAGCAATATTTGGACACTATTCTTTAACCTGTTGTGCGCCCGTTTGCTGCTGCTGTTGGAGAAAAGTTTTACTTTATGCATGATAACGCTCGACCACATGTTGCGCATATTGAAACAAACTGGTTGGATAACGAGGGTATTGATGTATTGCCGTGGCCAGCACAATCACCGGACTTGAATCCCATTGAATATGTATGGGACATGCTACAACGAAGAATAACTCCACATATGGGCAATATCTACATTGAGTTTCAATTAAAAGAGCTTCTGAGAGAACAATGGACACAACTACCTCAAGCAGACATTAACAAGCATTCATTCGGAGCATGAACAGTAGATGTAGAGCTGTAATAAAACAACGTGGTGGCCATACTTTATTTTAAGTTTATATTTCGTATTTTTGACATTTTATGGTGGTATGTGAAACATGGGTGATTTGCAATATATTTTTTTGCTCCAATTTTCTGTTTTTTTTTTGCAATTTATGGTTTTTGACATATTAAACAACAATTTAAACTACAAATTTTGTATTACTTTTTTTTAAGTTGATTACAGATAAACAAAATACGTCTATTTATAAAAATATCCCTAGACTTTTATATTTCCATGAAAATAATTTAGCTAGTAATTTGTTCCAAACATCTAAATTTCATTGCATATTTTTAATGTCATATTTTATTTTTATTTATTTTTCTTTGTCGTTCTACTCTGTTGTATTACATGTATTACATATTTACTCATATTTTTGTGTACTATTTTTTTAAAGATTTTCATAATTATTTTTCATCGAAAATATATTATTTAAAAAAAAATACTTTCCTAATGAACTAAATCACATTTCAGTCATCAACGTCGTATTTACTATCAATTCTCCCTTTTTTTATTATCTGCATAAAAATTATATTTATTAAGACAAACAATGTTTAGGACGTGGCTTAAAATAAATTGATCTAATAAATTACATACTTTGATAATGAATTACTCTCTTGGGGAAGGAAAGTAAATACAAAATTATTTAATTTAATCTACCAACGCTAGGAGCTGCAGCAAAGTTTTAGTCGTTTAGTTAATGCCAGTTTCAGAATGTTTGATGGATTTCCTGTCCAAATTTTATAGTATTAACATAACACGTAGTTTTAAACAAAAATTAAATACATTAGTAATTACCTGACTAGTTTGTTATATAAATTAAAACTAAGAAATTAAAACTGTAAATAATGAATATAAATCTTTTTGTTTTAGGCAGGACACATTAATCTCTAGCACTTGGTTATAAGATCTTTGTGTCAGTCTTTGTTTTTTTTTACGTTAAACTTCTATAAATCCTATGATCTTAACAAAGGCCAACATTTTCCTTATTGCTAGTTTTATGATCTCTTATGGTTCAATCCTTAGTTGACAAGTAAATTCCTGCCTTATATCTTTCCAGCCTCTTCTTCCCCCTAACCTTCTGTTGCACTTTACCGTTTCCTCACCAAATTTTTTTGGCCAACATTAAATTGGCCAACAGTAAATACAAAATTATTTAATTTAATCTACCAACGCTAGGAGCTGCAGCAAAGTTTTAGTCGTTTAGTTAATGCCAGTTTCAGAATGTTTGATGGATTTCCTGTCCAAATTTTATAGTATTAACATAACACGTAGTTTTAAACAAAAATTAAATACATTAGTAATTACCTGACTAGTTTGTTATATAAATTAAAACTAAGAAATTAAAACTGTAAATAATGAATATAAATCTTTTTGTTTTAGGCAGGACACATTAATCTCTAGCACTTGGTTATAAGATCTTTGTGTCAGTCTTTGTTTTTTTTACGTTAAACTTCTATAAATCCTATGATCTTAACAAAGGCCAACATTTTCCTTATTGCTAGTTTTATGATTTCTTATGGTTCAATCCTTAGTTGACAAGTAAATTCCTGCCTCATATCTTTCCAGCTTCTTCTTCCCCCTAACCTTCTGTTGCACTTTACCGTTTCCTCACCAAATTTTTTTGGCCAACATTTTCCTTATTGCTAGTTTTATGATCTCTTATGGTTCAATCCTTAGTTGACAAGTAAATTCCTGCCTCATATCTTTCCAGCTTCTTCTTCCCCCTAACCTTCTGTTGCACTTTACCGTTTCCTCACCAAATTTTTTTGGCTATAGGAGGCCCTTTACCAGATGTATTTCCTAGCACTTTCTCTCCTCGCACCATAACTTTCTGTTGACTTACCACTAGTCAGTTACGGCATCTTTTTCTTCAAGCACTCTACTCTTAAGACTATTGATAAATCCTTATCCTTTAACTTCCACTTTACTTTCTGTGTCCCTAACTGACCCTCTAACAAAATAGTGATAGTGATAGTGAAAAATATTTACAAAATCATTTTCAATTCGAGCAGTAGTGATTTAAGTGACATCTGTTAACGTAAGAGAAGCAAATAAGGTCCAGAAAGGTCGTCATTCCTTTCCTAGTCGGCAAAAATGAAGTGACGCACAAAAGTTGACAAAATATTTAACAAGAACGGCTCCGTAAATAAACGGGGGTTAAAAAAACCGTATCAAGATAATAACAATACCTCCTTAGTTTATGTTAAAATTAATTAGGCTAAAAAATTAAACTTACCACATAGGTGAGTTTTTCACTAAGAACTGTAAATATACGTCTGCAGACATCGCTACAGTAAACTATAAAATGAGAATGAAGTTTTGGCTTTTGGGTATATTATAAGCAATCACCAGACTACTTAAAATTGGGTGGCAATATAGAAGTATTTATTAGATCCTTGAGAGAATGAATATACAGCCGCGTTCATAGTCCGCAGTTTGTTTTTCGTGAGAAAAGTTCCAAACTTCTAACGTTATCACACCCAGATAAATATAATGGCATGGAAACATAATTAAAACAGCTAGCAATAGGTATAATTAGGTTAATATTCTAAGGGATTTTCTAAGTAGAGTCCCAATAGTATTTATGTGACTATTCAATACATATTAATAATTGTAATACTGCAATACATATAAATATATGATACATACATATATATATATATATATATATATATATATATATATATATATATATATATATATATATATATATATATATATATATATCCCTCTATGGTACAAATATTATCTCTGGTCTATATTGCTTTATATCGAGCTTAAAACAAAATTGGTCATTGTATATTCTAAAATACATGTCGCAGCAACTGTATTATGTAGGTTTTCTATAGAAATTCCAAATAACAGCGATAAAAAAAATGGCAACATCGGGGAGGTTGTCTAATGACGTTGCTAGGAGGACCGCCCACTTCAGTGAATTATTTGTGGGGTTTTACGCAGGTAAAAATAAAGGAAAAGGAAAAGGAAAAGGAAATAAAATTTAGTATTTAGTCTTGTAAAGTCTTTTGAATAGCAAGGTGTGTTTTGTGTTTCAATCTTCGACTCGTGAGAAGAAGTAGTGCATATTTGACAACTGTATATTCAAATATACACTGTGCAATAGTGACTGCATTTTTCGGTACTTTCGGTATTTTAATTTTGATCACGGATCCACCACGTTTTTATGGCAAACAAAAGGAAACAAATATACTTTTACCAGATATTGACAGCGATCTTGATTATAGCAGCGATGATAGCATAACAGATGAAACTTATCTACCAGATATATTACAAGGTAAGTTTTTTTCCTGCATATTGCAACTTTTTTTAGTAAATTCTTATTTCTAGATTCATCTAGTAGTGATGATGAAAAGGTCGAAGGTGAGCAATTGGGTCAGCAAGCGGATTCTTCTGATGATGAAGACCGACCGCTACCTCTATCAGACCTAACAAATAATCAAATTCCCATTTATTCAAATTATGGAAAAAAGAAAATAGTTTTGAAATGGACAAATTCAAAGAATGAGGCAGCTCAAACGCCTCATTGGGGTGCCCACCTACATGATGAAACAGAAGTAAAAACTCCCGTCCAATATTTTTATAAATTAGTTGATAAAGCTTTGTTAGATTATATAGTGGAGCAATCAAATTTGTATGCTACACAAACAGATATATCTGGAAACTTTTCTATGGATTCAAAAGATCTGGAACAGTTTTTAGGAGCATGTTTCTATATGTCACTAATATCGGTACCAGGTACTAGAAGGTATTGGAGTAATACTTGTAGAATTTTTCAAGTCGCTGATGTAATGCCGTTACGAAGATTGAGCAAATAAAAAAAATTACATTTTGCTGATAATCATCAACTACCATCAAATCCGCCAGATCGTTTGTTCAAAATAAGAAACGTGATTAAAATCATAAGGCACAATATGAAGTCCATACCAATAGAGCAACATTTATCTGTCGACGAGCAAATTATTCCCTATAAAGGACGTAGCGGACAGAAGCAATATAATCCCAAAAAGCCAAAGAAATGGGGTTACAAATTATTTTGTCTTGCAGGTGCGAGCGGCATAGTATATGGTTTTGAGGTTTATTGTAGAGCTCAGAAGCAACCAGATAATTTACCAGATATAAGTGCCAGCAGTAATGTTGTTATTCGCTTAGCTGAACGCATACCAAAAAACCAAAACTTTTTGCTATTTTATGACAATTGGTTTTGCAGTCCTGAGTTGCAAATAAAATTATCTGAAAATGGCATCCAGAGTTTGGGTACAGTTCGTACAAACAGGGTTTCCGAAAACAAGCTGCCAGCAGATAAAGTGCTAATTAAGCAAGGTCGAGGGAGTTGTGTGGAAAAGGTTGCTGTCCATAACAGCAAAACACTCAGAGTAGTCAAATGGTATGACAATACGGCAGTGAGTTAAGTACATTTGCCAGTGATTCTCCTGAAACGACTGTCCAGAGGTACGACCGTAAAAAAAAGGAAAGTTTAACAATAAAATGCCCCAGTATTATTATTTTATATAATAAATTTATGGGGGGAGTGGATTTGATAGATTCTCTCTTGGCACTTTACCGAATAAAGATTCGGTCCAGAAAATATTATCTTAGAATATTTTTTCATCTAATGGACATGAGCGTCATAATTGCTTGGCTTATGTATAGGCGAGCTAGCGATGACTGTGGAATTCCTAAAAAACAACAGCTGTCTTTATATGACTTCAAGGCAGATGTTGCTCAGAGTTTATGTTGGGCTAGTAAGTTAGCAAAAAGAGGTCGCCCATCCGGTAGTACACCATCATTGGACAAAAAAAAATTAAAACTTGTGTTTTCGCAAACGCAGACTGTATTGCTGATAGAATGAACCATTGGCCCAACTATGAAAAAAAGACAGGAAGATGTAAGAATAAAAAATGCCAAAAAATAACAAAAGTAAAATGCACTAAATGTAACTGTTTCGTATGTTTTGTTCCAGACAGAAACTGTTTCCTAGATTTTCATCAATAGTTTTAATATTTTTTATTATTAGTAGATTATTTGTAGATATTGTGCCTGCTTTTCTTTATATTATCGTAAGAACCGTCTATGAAAAATCTGTATTGACTAAGGTATAGAATTGCAATTTTTTTTAATAATATATGCACAATGTATATCTGAATATACACTTTTTTTTTCAAAGAAATAAAAACTTTTAAAAATAAATAACTACCTAAAACTAGTCTAAATTACCTTACTTTCCCATATTTACCTTAAAATTTTTTTTGCTGCTGTCTAAAATGGTGTGTGCAATAGAGGGATATATATATATATATATATATATATATATATATATATATATATATACATATATATAATTAAATTCGGCTTCCAAGTATTGTTTGCTTTAAATCTTTGCTAGAATGGTCATAAAGGTTACGGCCCAAAATATATAATTCCAGCGAGAGAAGACTTGTGATAGCCTCTAAGATGCTGATTCTGTACTATTCGAGGCTTCTCTCGTATTTAAAAGCGCTTGTCTTGCTAATGTGAAAATATTGTAAAACCGTTTTTTCCACCAAACTGGTGAACCACATGTAACAGTCGGTTGTATCACTGATGTGTATAACCAACAGATTGCCTTTGTTTTAAGCCTTTAGGTTTTACCTACAACTTGTCTGTAGCTCCAGAAGAGTCGCATAGTCCTCTTAATTATGGTTTTAATATGAATTCTCCAATTGAGTTTGGAATCCAGGATTACCTTTAAATACTTTACATAACTGGTTCTTTCTAGTTCCTTTCCAAATAATCTCAGCTCAGTCCTTTCAGTAAGCCTTCTCTTATTAGTAAGAGCTACTGATTTACTTGTAAAAGATTTGCAGGGAGGTTCTGTTTTAGACACCAATTAGCTATGTAATAAAACGCATATCGCATCGGATCCGCTACAGTACTGGAAACTCTTCCCCGATTCAAAAGGGCCAAAAGATCCTTTAAACAACGATGACCTAATATATTTTTAATAAGTGCTTCTCGATATGAATTTTTAGATATTTATAGTTTATCACTGTTGAATATTATGTTATTCATTAAGAATCTAGTTGATTTTAATTTTACATTTTCTAAGCCAGTTTTCTAATTGAAAATTGTGTTCGTTTAAAATTATTGATGTTGTTTAAATGGTGTTAATTAACTTTTATAATATCTGTACCATTTATAAACGTTTCTATTATATTTTGGGTAAACTAGGGGTAATATTGCTCCGAAGAGGACATCTATGATCATGATCGAAGCTCTTAAAGACATTGGCTTGGACGGCAGAGATGTTCGAATAATTGCAAATTTATATTCGAATCAAATAACATCAGTCTTAGTAAATGGTGTAAAATCACAAGCTCTTAATATTAAAAGAGGAGTACGGCAGGGATGTCTCTGATCACCCCTGCTTTTCAACGTTTACTCCGAAAGAATTTTCAGAAAAGCACTTTCTGAAAAACAAGAAGGAATACTTGTGGACGATACAGTACTCCTAGCTTCTAGTCAAGAAGATCTGCAAACACTACTTTATAGTGTCGTTGGGAGTTGTAGGGAGGCAGGTCTGGATCTGAACATACGGAAAACCAAAAAACTCGTAATAAGTAAACAACAGCATATAAAACCATCTATATATGTAAATAATATCAAACTTTAGCAAGTTGATAAAATCGTTTACCTTGGACAGCAATTAAATTGTAACGCAGAAAGTCACGGCGAAATTAGATCTAGGATAGAGCAGGCTAGATAGAGCAAGGTGTTATGTAACAGAGACCTAAAATTGGCACTAAGGATCCTTCTACTTCGCTGCTACGTGTTCTTGGTCTTACTTTATGGTGTCGAGTCCTGGACTGTGAATAAAATCGATCTAAATCGCCTTAAGGCTTTTTTCGAAATGTGTTGCTATAGAAGAATTTTAAAAGTATCCTGGATGGAGAAGATTCGAAACTCCACAATACTACAACGTCTCAGCAAGACTACTGAGATCATAAAAAGCATCAAGCGGAGAAAGCTGGAGTATTTCGGACATGTAATGAGAGGTCGCAAATATTGGTTGCTACAAAACATCATGCAAGGAAAAATAGCAGGCAAACGCAGTCCAGGACGAAGAAGAACCTCATGGTTGAATAACTTCGAGATTGGTATGGTGTTGATACAAGCATGTTATTTAGGGTGTCAGTGAATAAAATTAAGATAGCTATGATGGTAACCAACATTCTGAAAGGATAGGGTACATGAAGAAGGTGAAGAAGTGGAGCATGCTGCAGATCTGACTATATTCTAGTACGGATAAAATACAGATGCAGAATTCAGAGTAACAAGAGGGACAGGCAGAAACAAATAACAGAACAACTAGACATACAAAAATTAAGACAACAAGATATCAAACAAAATTATGAGAGAGAAATAACATAAATACTGACAAAACAGACAGTCTAGGTACCGAAGAAAATTGGGAAGAAATTAAAACAAAAGTATTTGACGCAGCAAGAAAGATGATAAGCAAACGTTATTTTATTTTTATGATAAATGTAAAACGTTATGTAAATGAATGTAAATCTTACCTTACAATTACAGTAACCTGAATTTTTAGCAATTTTGCGAAAAAATTAATTACTGATGAAGTAGTTAAATTTCCGAGTAAGGATATTTGAACCATAAATTTTTAGAATGAATTAGCAATAAATCGATCGTATAGTTTCAAGAAGTACATACAACTTCTGAAAGAATAGAAACTAGACAGTTAATATGGTATGGACACGTACAGAGGATGGACGACAACAGATGGCCAAAAAGAGCTATGGAATACAATCCAAGTAATAGAAGGAAACGAGGAAGACCAGCCAAGTCTTGGATACAAGGTGTTATGGAAACCATGAAAGATAGAGCCATTGATGAAGACACCTGGAGAGATAGAAAAAGATGGCGATCGAAATGCGGGAAGCGGCAGAAGCTGTAGGATCCCCGCTTATATATATATATATAGTTTCAAGAACATAATAATATTGAAATGTCAGATGTTGGTAGTTTATATTTCTTTTCTAGGTGGCGTAGTTATTATTTTGGACAAACAGTGTGACGTGTCGTCCTAATCTTTTATATAAATAGATAATACAATATTCTGACAAAAGGTAAAAAAAAGACACAGCAATCTGACACGTTAACCGTTATCAACATTATAGCTGAGATCTCTTCTAATACTTTATGTAAATGTAAAAATAAAAGTAAAATAAACTCGATTTTTGTAGGTCTACTTAATGCAACAAAATAAGAAAATTAATAAGAAAAAGACTTCAGTAAAAAGAGGAGAAAAATGTCCAATATTCAATGAAGCTATGATGTTTAGTGTGCCTGCACATACTTTATCGGTAAGTAGCACTACTTTTCTATATAGTATAAGGAAATATGTCATATTTCAAAACCACATGCGTCCATAATTTATAAACAGACTAAGCTGATACTATTCTTAACACACCAAACATATTACCTTAATATCACACTTATTGTTATTAGCATTATCTAGCTATTCCTCTCTAGATGTGTCTAACCTTAGGGTCGTCACATCAGTTTATGTGAATATGTGCTTCGTTTTAATTGATTTATACCTAGTTGTCGTGTGATTAAATATGAATGAGGTAAAACTATATATTTTTTCATTTTATTTAAACAGTAATTATTTTCCAGACAATCCAATTACGTCTTACAGTAGCAGAAACTACTTTGGACGAATCTTCAAAGGCAATATCAATAGGACACGTCATAGTGGGTGCTCAAGCAATCGGTAGATCGCTGAGTCACTGGAACCAAATGTTGACTGCGTTAAGAAAGCCTGTTGCCATGTGGCACTCACTCAGAAAGCATCAATCTGACGATCATGCCAAGCCAGATACATAATTTAAAGCTTTCTAGTAAAACTCTGAGTATAACTGTATTTTTAACCTTGAAAAAGCTTTCAATTCGAAGGAATAAACTGTAAATGAAATTTTTGTGAAGTCTGAACTCTGAACAATATTTTTTTAAATCATATTAGTAAATATGGTAGTAACTAGTCCCTACTTCTGTAAATAGGTAAATATACAAATATATATATATATATATATATATATATATATATATATATATATATATATATATATATATATATATATATATATGTTCCAAAAGATATTTCCGTGGTTAGTACAATTAAACCTAGCGAAGATTAATACTATTACAAAAATTTATATTAAACTCGCCAGGTTTCCCGGTTGAATAGCGTTGATTATCAGTGCTCCGAACTTTCGACATCCCCTCTAGTGTCTTCTTCAGGGCTTCCGAGGTCTCAGTCTCTCGAGCCCACAGACAATACTACACTAATCAATTCACTACTATAGTGAATCACGAAGATTAAAGACAATATTTAGCCCCCAACAAAAACTTTAATCTGTTGTCCGATCAATCAAAGACCCAAATGATCAACATGAGATTTATGAAATTTCTTGTGCAGACTGCCCTCGATCTTATATAGGTCAAACAAATAGTAGAATCCAAAATAGGATTTATAAACATTCCATTTCTGTTTGTAACTCCGAGTCAATTTGAGCCCTAGGTCAACACCATCTTCATACAGGTTACAAAATTGATTTTGAAAACTCCAAAACTATAGCCTCATCTTTTTTTATAAACCAAGAAATATTCGACAAACCATAGAAATTAAAAAAGGACCAAATTGTCTCAATAAAAGATATGGCGGCATCCGGTTACCTTCTACATAGAGACCTCTCATAAAGAAAATATCGTTTACTTCCACCTACAGCCAAAATCCTGCCATTAGAAATATTTGCGCCCATCCCCACTCCAACACCTATACCAAGACCATGCCACCCCACGCCAACCTTTACCCAAAACACGTCACCATCGAGGCTATAAATGGATCGTCCACTGTTCCCAATAGCAGTAGTACATTTATTGGTGATCAATGTAGTAGTGTTCGAAAGCTCGGGAGACTGAAATCTCGAAAGCCCTGAAGAAGACATCAGAGAGGATGGCGAAAGCTCGGCGCAGCCGACGCTGTTCAACCCGGAAGCCTGTTGAGTTTAATATTAATTCTTGTAATAGTATTGATCTTAGCTTTAATATATATTATATATATCATCATCATCATCATGTGCAGCTTTATCAACCGTTTCCAATTACGGTGCAGCCTCCCTTATTTCAATGTTATTTTATGTTCTTATTATTATTCGACGATGTCTTAGTTATACTTTGTTCTAATAATTTGCGCTCATTTGCGCCCATATTTTTCTATCTTGTGCTATTCGAGACCACGTTGTTCCTGTTAATTTTCTAATATCATAATCCCATCTGAGATTTGGGCGCCCCTTTGGTCTCTTAGCGTTCCTGGGGTACCACATAGTTGTTCTAGTGGTCCATCTGTTATCTGTTCTTCTTGCCATATGTCCTGCCCATTGCCATTTCAGGGATTTTATTCTTTGGATTACATCAGTCACCTGGGTTTGCCTCCGTATCCATTCAATTCTTTTACGATCCCTCTTTGTTATCCCTAGCATACATCTTTCCATTGCTCTTTGAGTTACTTGGAGTTTCGACGTTATTTCTCTCTTTAATATCCAAGTTTCACATCCATATGTCAAGACGGGTAATATGCATTGATCAAATATAATAATCAAAATATATTATATATATATATATATATATATATATATACATATATACATATATATATATATATATATATATATATATATATATATATATATATATATATATATATATATATATATATATATGAAATTTATAACTTATGAGAGAAATATCAATTCGTTGAAGTTGGAAATAAATGAAGTTAAAGATAAACAGATAAATCATATTGCCACCCCATCGCTTTATTGAACAACATTTTATATATGATTCTATATGCATCATCAGTTTCTTCATGTATAAATAAAACTGTAATACACAGAAATAGAGAAATAACAATGGGATTGGAACGTAAAGATGCTGTAAATAGATTAAATATCTTAAAATAATTTATGGCGTAATAAAAAAAGTCTTTCTTTATAAGAAAAACTAACCACTTGTGTAAAATAACGAAGTTAAATGATTTTGTATGAACTAAATACTGAACTAAAGACTAAAAGAAATAATTTCTAAATTTAAATCTAATTTGAGAGTATTCAGATAGGTCACGGCAATTTTTAAAATTAGATCAATAACAAATATTATCTAAGGATTTGACAAAAAATATAATTAAGCCAAAAAATCAGAGCTATTTAGTAAAGTATAATTATAAACCTATTCGAAAAATTTCAGTACTTATTATCAAATTGGACCAGTAGTTTCTTTTGTCACAACTCCATTAGTAAAACTTTCAAGGCTTTTAATTATGTAATATCATAATAGACAATTGTAATTTTATTTAAAATATGGCATATAAAAATTTAATAATAAATAAATAGCATAAAAAACATTTAAGTACCCCCCAGAATGCCAAACTGATTTTTTTAGTGTCAAATTGTTTCCGTAATATTTCATCGTCTGAGACTGTTCCATTTGTCAAAAAATTGTTTATCTTCAACAATATTAACATAATATTAAGAAAATAATTTTAAAACTAAATATTTGTTTAGAATAAAATTGTGTTGCATGCAATAATCGAATAAATCAATGTATTAAAGGCCTATTAATGGGTACTAAGTCTTTTGTAGTATTTTGTTAGCAGAAATTATTATGGAACACATCCGAATGTAAAATTGATAATAATTCTTTTATGTAATTATACTTGTAACCCATTCACACCGTATAAAATTTGGCTTATTATAGACTTAGTATTGGCACAATTTATACTTAATTCTTGTCTCTTAATTCTTCTTTTTTTTTAGTCGACAAATAACTTTTTATCGCGGACCTGTAGATGGATCAGAAGTTGTAAAGATTGCAAGTGGTTGCTCAGTAGTAACAAGTTGTGCAAGTCTGTTATGTTTATTTTATCTAATGAAAATTGATATTTGCAAACAATCCATCAGCCAAATCTAACTTTAAATGAAGAAATAACATCTGCAGCAGATACATCCATACATTCACACATAGAGCCCAACAGATGCCACACTTTTGATTACAGAGGGTCATGAACTCAGCCATAATTTTAATTATCAAATAACAAATTGATATTAGGAGGTTTGTCTTATAGTCACAGAGGTAAGCGACAAAAAAAATGCAAGTGTTTTCGAAAGACTAATTTTTAAAAATTAAATTACATTTGTGGTGTAAAAAAATAGCCTTTTGATATCAGTCAGGCCAGTTTCATTGAAATTTGGCAGAGGGGGCGGTTTAAAATTTGCAAAATAACTATATATAGCTCTTTGAAATCTGTGAGTCTTAAAAATCTTGCAACGGGGCCCGTACGAAGCGCGCTCACCTCGTCAAAAATTTATATATCTTGAAAGTGCTTTCTAAACAATGAAATTCGTGTCACAATTGCAATATATCACTATTAAAAAAACAAAGTCAGCCTAAATTTTATTGGAAAAAATACTCTAAAGCAGCCGATAGAAGAGCTGTCCGCGTGTAAAATGTCCGCATATAAAAAATATATTATAAAAAATCTTTTTGGTATTATGTTACAAAAAAACAGGTATAAATTATAATTTTAATTAGAATCGCTGCTATGGTTGTAAAACATCACACAAATTTCGGGAGTTGCTGTCCTTCAAACCAGTCGAACTCATATCGTCCTTTAATTTCCTGCCAACTATTTTTCACAGCCACCTTTCTAGATGATATTTTTTGGTCTGCATTGGTCCAAATGCTGGGGATATATGTACTACAATGAATGTGCTTAATAATCTCAGATCTACAGGGTGGAAAATTTAATGCGTCATAACTCTTCGTATAGATTTTAAAGGTTCCGTCGTTATACGTACGTCTTCGAAAAAATTGCGAATGAGAACTTCATTCATTATCTTAATTTTTTTGACTGTATAATCCGCAAAATAAGCTTTGACGACAAACATGTTTACTCATAGTAGAAATGATATGGACTACCCCAACCACCTCCACGGAAGTCATACTTGACCTCCGTTTCATTATATTTATGGATGGAAAAAGAAGCGAAAATAGGAGCATTTAGAAGGTGAATAAGAAGCAAGGCAAAAGGATACTGGAGAGATAATTAAAAATCATTTACAGTTGGAAATGATATCAGATGCAATGCAACCTAAATATAATTTCGAATAGACGTTTAAAATCTCTTAAGGGCAAATTAATGTTGATATACAGACAACTTTAAAACCTTTTTTGGTTTATAGTGGTTATATGCCTGTTGTGTCTATTGTGTTTTGTATTCTAAAAAGGTTTTCTTCTTTTCTTCTCATTTTGTCTTCACTTCCTCTCTAAACCACGGTGTTTTCTTTTTTGTTAGTGTTCATGTTAGTGTTCGTTACTTTCCTCTCTCCATGGTTTATTCCGTGGTTTCCGTATTTAGTCCTTCGACTTTGATTTTTGTTTGTGTTGGCGCCTCTATCTTGGGTGTGAATGATTTCAGGATGATTCTTATTTTACATAATACAAGGCTTTGGTCGCTACCTACATCTGCTAAGTTGAGGCATCTTACGTCGATTATTTTTGATGGATGTATATCTCTGTTGGTTATAACATAATATATCATAGATCTTTATCCAGGAGTGTTTCAACTCACTTTCAAGATATATAAATTTTGACAAATTGAACGCACTGCTAACGGACCCCGTTGCAGACGGACCCAGTTTTACAATTTTTAAGACTGACGATGAAAAAACAGATTTTTAATTAATACACGGCTCTAAAATTAATAATCCCAACTTAAGAAAATAGTTATTTTGGACATATATAGTTATTTTTCAAATTTTAAATCGCCCCTCCCCCGCTAAACCCCAACGAAACTGGCAGACTATTTCTCTACATCACAAATGTAACTTAATTAAAAAAAAAAACTTTCGAGAATAGTTGCATTTTTTTTCACTCACATCTCGGGCTATTATTAAGCCTAACTGGAATGCATATGAAAACAGTGCGTTTATAATTGCTCTTCTCTGGAAGCTGCTGCATAGTGAAATATGTTAAATTCATGATATTTTGTTTCAAAAAACAATATTGTGGCTTATTACAGTATACAAACATTTTTAAAGAGAAATATTTGACAAATCGTATGAAAACTTTACGGAAGTTGAAGCCAAAAAGGCTTTTATTTTATTCTAGAATCCAAAGTAATACTAATCCAAAAGTTCGCAAGACGGTTAATTTGAATATGAAACTGGGTTGTGGATGCATTAGATGATATTTTATTAAACTCAGAGTTATCTAGATAAGAAAAAGAAAGGAATTTGACTAACTAATAAATAGCAAATATGATGAGTAATATAATTATTATTCCAAATACTAAGGATAATTGAAATTTAGTAATCCTGTCGTCATTTACAGAAATCAGAAAACAGTGCCGCAAAGACAAAGCTGATTAAATCTCTTAAATATGCAGATAGATAGAGGAACATGGCTGTCGAAATGAACTGAGGGATTTATTTCAAAAGATCAAACTCCTTACCAGAGAATTTAAATCTCAAACGTGGTCTGTAATAGATAAGGAAGGTAATCTAAAAATCGATACTGACGAAATGTTGGAAACATGGCGAAACTACTGTGGTGAGCTATATAAAAATAGCGAGGTACCAGCAGAAAATCAATGGCCCTCTGACTACCCTAGAGAACCGACTGTCTTACTCGCTGAAGTCAAAGATGCAATTAAATCGCTAGAGAAATAAATTCACAGGCATTGATTCAATACCAGCTGAAATACTAGTTACTAGGTAACAAAGGATTATATATGATCCATTCTATCTGTGTCACTGTTTAAAATTCAGGAAAATAGCTGATCTGATTGGTGTATCTCAATCTATATCCCCCTACACAAAAAAGGAACTACTACCAGATATGAAAACTACCGCACACTGTCACTAAAAACACATGCTAATAAAATCTTGTTGCATATCATAAAAAATAAATTAAAACCTATCTACATTACCAAATACCTCAAGAATAAGCGGGGTTTGTAAAGGGTAAATCACGGGAACAAATCCTGAACCTGAGACAACTCATTGAAAAGTCTAAATAATGTCAAGTACCTATGATTATATGCTTCGTTGACTACCAAAAGGAATTTGATTGTGTAAGCAGGATAAATCTGTGGTCCATTTTAATAGAAATGGGCACACCAATGCACCTGGAGATACTTATTAAAAATCTATATTAGATCAATATAGCAACAGTACGACTAGGTTAGAAGTTATCAAACCAATTCAAGACCTAGAGATGTGTTAGACAAGGATGCGTGTTGTCACCTGACTTATTTAACATTTATGATGAACATGTCATGAGGATGGCTTTAAATAGATGGGCCAGTGGAGTAACAGTGGCTGGTAGAAAAATCTCCAATTTAAAATTATCTCCAAGCAATGTTTAATCTCCTGCGAAGAGTTGAGTACGAAAGCAATAAAGTTGGTCTGTCAATAAAGCTAAGACAAAAATAATAGTGGTCGACAGATTCCACACTATTCAAATAACTATTTTACAGAAATACCAGATAGTGGACAGTTTTATCTATCTCGGGTTTAGTATAACTAACGATGGTAACTGTGAAGCAGAAGTTCGGACACGTATTGGTATGGCAAAAAATGCGATGAGTCGCCTAAGTAAAGTTTGGAAAGACAGGTCTATCTCTTCAAATATCAAGATGAGACTGGAGATTCCCCTTGTATTCTCAATATTTCTATACAGGGCAGAGACTAGGACTCTTCGCGGACGCGAGCGCTAAAAATTGATGCATTTGAGATGTGGTGCTGGAAAAGAATGCTGCGCATACCTTGGACACCTCATAGTACAAATGTTTCCATTCTAAACCAACTTGAGATTGAAAAAAGGCTGTCCTCAATATGTCTGCAACGTATTCACGTAGTTCGCAGAGGTGACGATAATTTGGAGAGAATAATTGTTTCTGGAAAGGTTTCGGGGAGAAGATCAAGAGGACGATCATCAACTAGATGGTCTGACCAAATTAAGAATTCAGCTGAAAACTCATTCTGCGAAGCTCTCAGAGCAGCTAACGATAGAGAGCAATGGAGAAAAATTGTTAGGAATATTGGAAGAGATCACGATCCTCAGTAATGGGGAAAAGACAAGAGAGAGAGCCGTCATTTAAGAATTAGTAATGTAAGTCTTGCGTTGTAACCTGCCTATAGCCGATCTACGCCAGATAGCATAAGGCAATTTATGCGGCAGTAATAATCTTGGAAACCTCTTCATTTTTCTATACTGCAAAACAAATGCACATCTTGCTTCAGTCTTTGCTAGTAGATCTCATAATCACCAATTTTTTTGCGAGGACTCAGAGATCCATAGGTTTACACAACGACGAAGCAAAAACCAGAATATTAAAGAATTTCTATACTAGAAGAATTTTGTATTATTAAATTCATTTTCCTTAAAGAATTTTTATTATTTTTATTATCAAACCAATAGGTTTTTTGGTTTCTTTTGCCAAAATGTAAAAGCAATTCTTTTTGGAAAATGAAACATTTTTATTTCATTTCGGTATATAGTTTATTCCTTTAAATTGAAGATTTTCCTCTTTACTTAAACTGTATATGTTACAGATTGTAAAAAAAATGGAAGGTTGATGTGATTAATTTTGGCAGCGTCGAGAATTTTACTTCCTTTTTAGAGCCCTTTTTATTCTGTGCCGTTAATTTGCTAACTGTCCAGTTTACATCAGAAGAAGAAATGTAAAAAATAAGTAGTTTTGTAATGTAAACTGGACAGCATCGGAACAAAAATCTAAAAAGGGACCTTCTTAGTAACCAAAATATATAATTAACAAAATAAATTCGTAAAAGAATTTAAAAAAACTCTACTTATTACTAAAAGTTTGCACAACCTTTCCATTTTTTATTTTGTGTCATAAATATATTATCCATTACATGTAGATAGCATATAAAATCTTTATACACTACAAGTACATCGTTTAGTATGTTTAATTTTATCTCTTAATGCATATCCTCGTTATAAGTTCTATCATGATCTCGTTATTGTTAGATTTTTGTCTCGACTGTTAATGACTGGTAAGTAATCAGATGATGATGTTACTGGTATTAAGAAAAATATCGTATTTTCTTAAGTATGTTCAAAATAAATTTTAAAATGTAGAAAGGAATGTGTCGTGTAAGTTAATCTGAAGGTAAAATGTAATTCATGAGTGAAAATATGTCCATTTTTTGTATTATAAAAGTTGTTTTTGGTCTTTTGTGACCTATATTCCCATAAATATTAGCCATGTTGCTTCCTGTTTCCTTTTATTAGAGATTGTTTGATGATTTCATCCGATATTTTTTATCACAAGCGAACAGAAGTGACCATAATGCAGTAAAAACAAAAGTCATTATTAATAAAAACCAACTAGATGTATCTCAAATATTTTTACAAACATCCCATGCACGAAAAAGCACCCAGTACTTTCCAATGAAAATAGTGGGGGTATCTACTTTATCTTTTTCTTTTGATCTATAAGAAATTCTTCTCCTACGATACGATAGAAATTGATAGTTCTATGGAAAATTGTCACCCCATCTTTTATATTATTCAATTTTTTTTGTTTATTGTTCACTCGTTTATACCTTGTTTGTTACATTTTTTTTATATCATCATCCTTTTTTATCCTCATCTCCGCCATTTCCAATAATCTAATACATATTGTGGCTATATCTGGTTGTTTTTCTGATGCACACGTTATTGTTGGTTTTGGTTTTATAAATTCTTGACTCCATTTCAGTAAATATGAAAGTTTCGCAATATAGTGTTGTAAAGGCCAGTCTAATTTCTTTTTATACTTAATCTGTCACTTCTATTTCCAGATGTTTATAGCTAAACAGTATAATAAAAACGTATTTTATTTTAATTGTTTTTAATACTAATGCCATTGACTTACAATTTACATCTGGGCGGTTTTTTTACTATTAGACTACAAGCCCATGTGACCCATTTTAACGGGTCTTTTTTTCACTCCCTCTTGCCTTATGTTCTACCCATTTCTACTTAGGCTTTACGATAGCTTCGATAACATCAACTTTGGATTTTCTTCTTAGATCTTTGTTTCTCAAATAATCTATTAAGCTTACATTTACCATATTCCTTTTAATAGCTTTTTAAGTTCTTCTTATTCTATTGAGAGATTGGTTAGTAAGTGTCAAGGTCTCCATTACATAAGTCATGACAGGAAGGATACAGGTGTCAAAAACTTTTTGTTTTAGATTAATTATTGTGATTTTTTGACCATTCAGTTTTTGTATCATATTTCAATCCAATTCCAAGGTTGATTGAGGTTTTTAGCAAAATTTTTAAGTTTTACCGGTAATGGAGAGCTAACCCAACGCCCGAACCCCCAACCTTAATGGGTTAGAATTTTCTATTAAAATTTTTCCTCTTTTCGAGTCATTCAAGTTTAAAGTCGACGGAAACTTGCCTTTCGCCTTCTCTCGATTGCTACATAACATACATAACATATATATATATATATATATATATATATATATATATATATATATATATAATATATATATAATATATATATATAATATATATATACCGGTATTTTAGGCGGTACGCCCTTCCGGTAGGGATCTATGGAGGAGTATCACCGAGCCGCGAGCCCTTACCTCTTCCCGTACTGCTCCACCATAGGCCGATCAGACACCAGCATATTCTAGTCTAAGCCGCAGATTTATTTAGAATTTTAAACTGCTGCGTTAGCCTTTTTTGTTTTCTGTACACCGAGCTGGGGATGAGAACCGGAAGCCCAGCCCGCTTGGCTATCTGACCTACATTCATACAGCTAAGTTCCCTTTCTAGAACCTCGAACCTCCCGTAGATGGTTCAAAAATAGTGGACGTTACTCAGAGTACCGTATAATTATCGAGATCTTATAATATCTCCGAGATCCATTACCAACCTTAAGCCACTAACTTGACTATTTTTAAAAGTTTTAAGTGTGGTCTAAATCATAAGAACATTTCACTCCCCTACTAATATATATATAATACTAATCAAAGCCCCCCCCGAACGAGAAATTCAGAATCATGGCGAATATTAAAAGCACTTCAACGAAATAAGACAGAGAAAACCCAGATCGGCAAAATTAGTGAAAACGAGTGGCAAGAATACTACGTAGAACTACTTACAGAAAACCGTCCCCAATTTCAGGAAGAGAATATAGAACATGCAGGAAATGGGGCATACGACCAGATAGAAATAAGCCTGGTAGAAGTTAAGAGAGCAATCAAGACATTGAAGAACAAAAAAGCCAAAGGACCCGGAGGAATACCAAACGAACTAATTAAAAACGGAACGGAAAAGTTATTCCGCATGCTACATAGAATGTTCGAAAGAGGACTAAATGGAGAAGAAATACCTGCGGAATGGACACAAGCATACATCACATCCATACATAAGAAAGAAAACAGGAAAAAATGTGAAAACTATAGAGGAATTAGTATAATATCGTCGGTAGGTAGACTTTACGGGAAAATTATTAAAGAAAAACTAGAAACTGAAATAATAGGAAAAATTGGAGAAGACCAAGCAGGGTTCACAGTAGGAAAATCATGCCTAGATCATACGTACACATTAGAACAACTGATAGAGAAGAAAATGGCAAAAGGTAGACCGGTCCATCTGGCCTTTGTTGATCTAAAGAAAGCATATGACTCAATACCTAAAGTCAAATTATGGGAAGCAATGAATGATCTCGGAATCCGACAAACACTAATAAAAGCAGTTAAAGCTCTATACAAAGAAAACAAAGTAGCTATTAAATGTGGAAATAAAGCCTACAATCCATTTAAGACGACAAAAGGACTTCTACAAGGCTGTGCTACGTCCCCTACTCTGTTTAAAATATTCTTGGAAAAGACACTCAAACCATGGAGGAGAAAGTGCGAAGGAATGGGCATACCAGTAAGAGACGAATACCTATACACCTTAAGTTTTGCCGACGATCAAGTAGTCATCGCACAAGATGAAGAAGATCTCAGCTTTATGCTCAGAAAACTAGAAGAAGAATATAAAAACAACGGAATGGAAATAAACTTAGAGAAAACCGAATACCTAACAACAGAAAACAAGGATATGAGAAACCTAGAGATAGACGAGGGAAGACAAATAAATGGAACAGATAAATTCAAGTATTTAGGAACCATAATATCGAACCAGGGAACAACAGAAGAAGATATAAACAACAGACTGAGACAAACAAGAAACTGTATAAGACAACTAAACTCAGTGTTGTGGGATAAGAACATTACGATAAAGACAAAAAAGAGAATATATAACACCCTGACAAGAAGTATCCTGACATATGGGTCCGAAAACTGGACAATAAACAAGAGAAATAGAGGTAGAATAAGAGCAGTAGAAATGGAGTTCCTGAGGAGAAGCTGTAGACTTACAAAAAGAGACAGAATTGAAAACGCAGAGATCAAGCGGAGAATGGGAGTGCAATCAGACATAATCGACTATATAGAGGAGAAGAGACTATCCTGGTACGGCCACGTCAGAAGAGCGGACAGAGGACGCTGGATAAACAAAATCACAGAATGGAGCCCGATTGGAAGAAGAAAGAGAGGAAGACCCCGAAGGTCATTCAGAGATGAAATCGACGAGGCTATGGAGAAAAGAACCCTGCGAGATGGAGACTGGAATGACAGGGAAAATTGGAGAAAACGGCTGAGTGAAGGAAGACAGTGAAAACTGTGGAAATCCTTAGTAGTAGTACTAATCAAAGCCTAATCATTTTCTCGCCAAATATCTTGTGGCGTTGTTAATTAATCAAAAGGGCTAACGGTAAAATTTTGCAAATATAAATCGAGATAAGACGCTGACTTAGAAATTTTGATTTTGATGTTTTTCTCGATGATCTATCAGTATCTTTATTGCGTACATTTATTCTTGTATTAATTTCCCCACTTTTGTTATCTTAATCGAAATCATTTCGAATTATTAAATTTTTCTAGTCATAAATTATATTTCAATATCATTTCTGTATTATTCGAAATATTACTTCCATTTTTTTTATATACATGTTTCATTTCCATTCAATTTTTTTAAATTGTTCTATGAAATCAGTAATAAAATCAACTTTGATTTTAATGTGTTAGTTTTTGTTTTGTCTTTAAAAATAAATAAGTTAGTTTACAAAAAAAAATTATTTTAAATTCTGATTAACTTAGCATTCACCATTTTCTCAACTCTGTCAAGAACTAGCCTTAAAAGTGATATAATAAGCTATACGACATAAATTATATCAAAATATGAAAGTTTTAAAATAGAATGACCAAGAAATAAACAGTAAAGGTCGCGGCATATTATCGTACACGTATAGTTTCCGGCACGTATCGTTTCCACTCCAGCAATTGGGCTGCGCGTTCACATTTTCATACATAGAACGTTTCAGTTTGGTTCGGTGAAGATATGATCTCGCTTTTCTCGACAAAAATTATGTGCAATTGCTCTTCTACTTAAAGATGAAGAATGAAAAACTGTGTTAAAAAGAAGGTTTGAAGTACATCCAATGCTAAGAGAAAGGAAGAAGGAATGTGAATACTGGACTTTATACAGAAAATTAATTGATGACGATGAAAAATATTATGGATATTTTAGAATGAATAGGATTCAGTTTAAATATGTTTTAAATTTAATTTCACCTTCAGTTGAAAAACAAAATACTACATTTAACGAAGCCATACATATCAAACCAAAAAGTATTTTTAAAAAGAAGAGGTATCACTTCCGTACAAAAGTCCTAATTGTTTATCACTTCCGTGATTAATTGTCACAAAGCAATAAAAACACATGCATAAATGACAAAATAGCCTCGAAAATTATTTTTTTAAATACTCTGTATTAAAATCAAACAAATACCTAAATAAACAACGGGGGGAAAACGACGTACATCTAATTCACATTATCCTTACCAACCGGTTACGACTCGTTACGTAGACGTCGGCATCAGTAAAATATTGTTTTCAAATATACTGAACGGAAACGTTAAGTGTCTGAAACGCTATGTTCCGGACAGTGTGCGTTGTTCATATTTAAAACCATTTAAATTATATTTTTTGGAAACTAAACGCTATGTGCCGGAAACGCAACGTGCACGATAATATGCCACGACTTTTAACTCACAGTGCTGTCTAATCATAAAGTCGTCATAATCATAAAACTATTTAAGTAAGCATCCTTCTTTTGTGTGTCACCTTATATAATAATATAAGGAGATTAACCAGTATTTTTATCTTTATTTTAATTTTGTTTCTGGTTTCATTATTTTAATTGTCTTTTTTATTATATTTTGTGTCAGAATATTAGTCTATATTCTACATGATACTACCTAATCATGTGTTTACTTTAAAAAAGGTTTAAAAAAACTTTTTATTCGTGGATAGTCTTTCACTTATACGTATATACAGTGTAGGTAAAAGTTTATGGTCGGTATGATAAAATTTAACAGGATATCTAACACAGATATAAAATCATATTTTCAGCGAATACGACAAAGATAGCAATCATATTTCCCCTTGGTCTCCCCTCCATATTTGACGCCCATTGCCCATTGGTGAGACGATTAGTTCCGATCAGAGATATTTTACATATCTGTGGTTCCGATCCTAATATAAGAAACTAGAGGTGAGTCGTTGACATTTTAAATATACAAATAGTACTTACATTTACATTACACATTATTAAATCGCGAATCGTCTAAATTGACATTCAACTTTAAATGTCATTTAAAAAGTTTTTCCACTTTTCTTGTTAGCCGTGCTCTTCTTTTATTTAAAATTAAACCAGATTTTGAACATGTGTTCACAAGGAACAGATTTTGTTACAATACTACAATATTTTATGAATATAGTGGTTAAGTTAAGATACACATGGCGATGGTTTTTCCACCACTGTAATGGACAGTTCCAATCTCCGTTCGAATTTTTTTGTGGGTATATATCATCAGACAAATACATGTCGACTTCTTTTATATCTCTCGATACAGGTGTATGTTTAGATGAGTCATGTCCAATTCATCAAAAATACACCATAGATTTAAGTCATCTTTATCAGTTTCTTTTTCTTGTACTAGTTGATTTTTAATAGTACAATCTTCTTTTTCTTTTTTTATAGAAGTAACCAGCTTCTTAACTCTTTCTTTTGTTTTTTTACCTTCATTTTTATCAGAAAATCCCTGCATTTTAAATCATTATTTGTCATTTTTGAATCTACGGTTTCTTACTGGTAAGCCAACTAGTTGATGGTTGATTCAAAAAAACTACGTTTTGTGTAGACGTAAAGAGAGGAGCAACGAACACTTTACGTCGATGAGGACGATTAGTTGATCTGAGAGACTACTACAAAACTAAAGATAACTCTTTCGAGACAGTGGACAGTCAGGCTATCAGTTAACGTTGAAAATAAAATAACTAGGTATTCGGATTAATGAATGAGTTTCGATTTACGATTGATCTGCATTTTCGAAGGTGATGGATACTTCCATTAATAAAAATATTAGTATAGAGTAAAAGAAACAAATAGATATGAATTTACTAAACCTATGCAAAGACTCGTTTCATCCGTTTACCATAGTTGAAGAACCAGCTTTTAAAAAGTTTGCAGGGTGGATTCCTGGATATAAACCACCAACAAGAAAAACTTTGTCAGGTTCATTACTTTAGGAATGTTATATCAAAACTGAGCAAATTATTAGATCACAAGTTGCCAAAGAAGTAGAAAATATCTGTATTACTACTGGCATCTGGACTTCTGGAGTAACTGAGAGTTACATTGCATTAACAGGACAATATTTAACCGAAAATTTAGAATTTAAAACGGTTTTATTAGGCTGCTGCCATTATTCAGAATTCAGAAAACATCGCATTTGAAATTAGTGAAATTATTAATCAGTGGGGTCTAAAACCAAAAGTACATTTTGCAGTAACTGATAATGCCTCAAATAAGGTCAAAGCTATTAAATATGTTTTGGAATGAAAACATTTAAATTGTTTTGCTCATACGTTAAATTTATTGGTGGAGACGCACTTAAATGCTGTCGTGTACAAATAGATAAAATAAAAAGTCTGTTTTATTTTACAATTACAACATAACAAAGTTCCCAAACGGCCAATCCAAGACGTGGAAACTAGGTAGAACTTCACCTATTACATGTTAAAAAGAATGACCGAGTTAGAAGAAGCAATCCGTTCCAAATTGGTATTAGTTAATACAGACTTAGACTTAGACCAAATCTAAATAATGAAGACTGGATTATTTGTTCTCAACTTTCCCAAATTTTACGACCTTTTAAAGAAATAACAAGTACAATGAGTGGCCAAAAATACTTGAAGAGTAGTTCAGTGATTGTTATGGTACGCTGCCTGCAAGAATCTTGCAATGAAATTTTAGCAAACGATAACCTTACATCCATAGTATCCGACGTAGTACAATTACTAATATCGGGTTTAGCAAAAAGATTTAGAGGGATAGAACAGAGTGGCACATTGTCATTATATATATTTTTATGGATTCACGATTTAAAGTGCAGGGATTTTCTGATAAAAATGAAGCTAAAAAACAAAAGAAAGAGTTAAGAAGCTGATTACTTCTATAATTAAAGAACAAGAAGATTGTATTAATGAAAAAGAAACCGATAAAGATGACGTAAATTATTTTGATCAATTAATTTTACATGACTCATCTAAACGTACACTTCTTTCACTTCAATAAATATACACATAAACGATAATATCCATTGTGTTTGTTTATTTGAAACTACTGGTAACAATCAACTAGTTACTTGTTTACGAAAAATTACGATTCAGTTTCGTTAACGTTAATGATAAAAATGTCAACGTCCCACCTCTAGTTTCTTATTAATCGCATGTGAGCTATTGCTGTTGCAACGCGACGTTGCCAAATAATTTTGTATGAAGCTTGTTTATTATTGGCGTTATAATACAGTTTATTTTATTGCAAATAAGGCACAATGTGACTTTAAAATAAGCTTATTTTGATGTTTAGATTTTTAATTCGAAAATCGTACTTAAAATACGAAACATTATTAAATTTTATTTACATAAAACGATTTCGAAAGTGGAAATCAAAATGTTAAATAACACTTATTGTAAAGTAAAATTATGGCATATTTCCAATAAAAAACAGTAAGCTGCTATTTAAATTCATTTCGCCCAAATTTTATTATCTTAGAACATTGTTCAAATGCTAAAAAGACAACAGGTCAAATAAAACCAATAAGTTTGGCAACGTTGAATTTCCCCTTTTTTATTATTTCCAGTCATGTATTTTCGGCGATATTTAAAGGGCGGACCTAATATACCTCTCTTTTTAAACAGGTGTTTCTCACTCCATCTCACATAAGGTCCATACCGACCGTAATCTTTTACCTATACTGTATAAATCTACGTCGTACTTTAGTGGGGATCTATATGAAAAGAGATTAAACTCACTTGTTTATAGAGCATTAGTACAGTGTATTTGGGTGTAGTGGATTTGGTAATTATATAAATGAATTTTAATAAAATAAAAGGCAGATATCGAGCACAGTTTTTATTAAATCTTGCCCAAGTTCTTTTGCTCCTAGAGCATCTTCAGGGGCATTTCGTCAAAATTAGGCTATCCAATAATTTGGTGAATGTCATAAACATTAACTAATACATTTACACGACACGAGACAAATGACAAACAGTTTAAAAATTATTATAAAATTAAAGAAGCTACATATTGGGTGACAGCAGGAAAGAGAATTTTCTCCAACGAAGAAAGAGTTTGTTAAATATGAGGAAATTTACAAAAAGTTGGTAACTTTCAACATTAAATATATAGCACTTTTTTAAGTTTTAATTTTGTTTAAAATTTCCTTAATAATATGAAAATTTGGTCTGTTGTAGACTTTTGCGTACAGATGCTGATATTTTCCAATTATCTTCAGTTCGTACTGTTTTATTCTTTGGTATATGACGTTTGACAAGATCTTATATGTTATCGTAAGCAAGATTATACAACAGTAAAATCCACAAGGAATCTACGTTCCTGTATTTGGCTGTATACCATATATTAAAAAATTAATTAAAATCCTTTGTAAAAGGTATATATTTAAAAACCCAAACGGGCTGTGTTAGACAAAACGTTTTCGGAATACATCATTCCATCATCGGTGTCTAGGAGTACATGAATGTAGCCACTAAATATATGGGTAAAAACCCGTTAACAAATAATTAGTTACATTTGTTCGACATTATATCTTATAAATACTTATGATGTTGAAGTTACCGTTGGATTAGGTAACATGGCGACATATGACTCCACGTTGAAGTTGCAAGTCCTGAGACGGTGTGTCTACGAGGACTTTATTGATAGTCTAGACTATCATATATAGACTATATCTAAGAGTCGCTTCCATAAAGTCCTCGTAGACACACCGTCTCAGGACTTGCAACTTCAACGTGGAGTCATATGTCGCCATGTTACCTAATCCAACGGTAACTTCAACATCATAAGTATTTATAAAATATAATGTCGAACAAATGTAGCTAATTATTTGTTAATGGGTTTTTACCCATATATTTAGTGGCTACATTCATGTACTCCTAGACACCGATGATGGAATGATGTATTCCGAAAACGTTTTGTCTAACACAGCCCGTTTGGGTTTTTAAATATATACCTTTTACAAAGGATTTTGATTAATTTTTTATACAACAGTAGTTGTCGCATTCCATTGGGTCTCCCTTCTCGAATACGGGGACTATAATTCCAGACGCCATTCGTTTAGTATGAGTGTAAGATTCCAGATTTCAGTAAGCGTTGCGTGTAGTACCTCTATTAGGCTTTCACGATTTTATTTAATAAACTTTTGTGTAATGTCTGACGCTGACGATTTTTTATTTTTGAGTTTTTTGATGGAATTTTTAATCTACGAGATTGTGGTGGCTTCTTCTTCTTTGTTGTTGATATCTGGAGAAGGAATTTCTATCATTTCATTTTACAGCTATTTAGTCTAGGTATAAACTCATTTTGAATTTTGTTTAATTTTTGGTAGAATTTTATCATTTATCATTTTATCATTTAAAATTTCCAGTCCTTGCACGAGTTTCTCTTCTTGTTTACTCTCTTTTCTTTCTTCTATGTAACTTTTCTTATTTTTTCTTTTACATTTATTTTAACATTTTTATTAAGATCAATCATTTGTTTTCCTTTAAGCCCATATTTTGATTGATTTGTTTAAAGTGTTTAGGTTTTCCTGGTAATCAAACTATTACTACAGTATTGTCGGTATCTAGAACATTTCTTGTAGGAATTCCATTGAACAGAATACATGTTAGATTATTATACGTTTTTTCCATATTTCACACTCAAAATATAGTTTTTCCATAGAGCAGACAATATCTTTTGTCTTACACTTCTTAATTTTTTTAAGTTTTAATATTTGCTTCTGTATATTTATCAGCACTGGTTGATTATAATACTAAATATTGTTGTAATACTCTAAAACAGTTACTAAAAACAATTTAAAATGACAATTATAGGAAGCTCTGACAGGTTCCTATCTGCTGTCTAGTCTAGATATAATATTGTGCCATAAACTATTTTAAAACCTTTTATATTTGAAACGTAGCTCTCGACTATGAAGGCCTATACTAGAATTAAAAAGATGTAAATCATGGACTTATAATATTAATAATTGTTGTAGATGGTAGTTAACCCTTTTGTAAACTTAAATTGGAAGTTTAGAATTTTCGAACTACAGCACTAGTGTATGTTTTGACAAGCTTTAGGTAATGAAGCCAGAAATATGTATATTATAAGGGTTCCAAATAACATTTATCAGCTCACGATGAGTTTGCACCAGAGCAATAGCAAAGGCTATCAAAAAAATTATATGCCCTCTATCATACTTTATAAATATAAATAAATTGTTGTGTAAATAGGCCAATATTTGCTGTTACTTTAAATAACTATTTTCAAAGTTTAATTGATGATACACCATGCTGTCTCAAGTTTTTTCCTTACTGCAAATAATAATGATATTTAAATACCTGTCATACCGGTCATACCCTGTCGATATTATTTGCAATAAAATGACAAGACCTTCACAATGATTTTTAATGTTTATTTACACTAAACCCGCATGTCAGCTACAGAGGCCGTACCATGTCAGAACATTTTTAAAATGACTAAATTTAGACTAGAATTTTGTTGAATTATTTTGGCATACTGTTAATAGCATTTAAAATTCTTAGACAGCTATCAATGTTTGAGAGAGATGAATATACAGACTAATTTTCTTTATCTTCCTCAAGTTGACTAGAAAATAAATTCACAATTTAATATTTCTGACTTCATACCACCAACTGTAATATCTACAGGGTGACTTAAAATAGTGTGTACCAAATTAGATATTTTTTGCAACTAGAACATTTACTTTTTATTATTTTTTGAAAAACTTAAAATATGGTAGATAATAATAATTTAAAATATTTAATTTTATTTATAGTTTCTAATAGTAAACAAATGCGTTGGGTAGTTTATTTTCTACAAAATAATATTAATGAAAAATATTTTATTTTATGGTGAAAAATTTAGAATAAATATGATTTATTTTGTATATAGTTGTAATAACAAATTAAGTAGTTACATCAACGAGTATAAGTATATACATAAATAAAAATTCAGTAATTTAAAGTAAACAATTTGTTTTGTAAAGAAGAGAATTATTTACATTAAAAGTGAAACAGATCTCATTGTATGTTATACCATTATCTTCATATCCTATTTTAAATATATTATAACAAAATAGAATTTATTTTATTTTATGAGCGGAACTAATTAAAAATTAGATTTTTAATTTGATATCTAGAAAATATTGATGAAAAACTGATGTTTATTATCAATAATTATCCCACCATCAGTCTAGATGTTTACTTTTTATTCATTGGAAAATAAAAATATTATAAAATAGAAAACCTAGATTTCAAATAAATTAGTTATAGATGCTCTTTAACAGAATTGGTATAATACTTTTAACCATCGTCCAAATTAACTACAAGAAAACATTCAAGCAATCATTTCGAGAATTATGCAAGTTTAGACTTTTAAAATGGAAAATATTAACAGAACTTGATAAAAAATTACACCCGTGTCCGCTTTTCCGATGGTATATCTTATATGGGACTGAGGCAAATACTAACTTAGGTCAGTAAGTTCGTTCGAACTGTGGAGTGTTTACTGAATTAGTGTATATTTTAGTAAACTGATTTTTTTATTGAAGTTAACGTATCTCGACAGCCTAGGTCACTGATACCTATAGTACTGGTACCAAGGACAAACTACTTCTCTTTATTTCTCTAAAATTGTTTTCTTATTTCATGTCATAAAAGGAAACTCAACATGTCAATGTTAGACTGGATGTCATTGGGCTTGGAAGGGGTTTTGCTTCAGTGATCTTGTGAACGAAGAAATCCTCCATAATTTGCGATATAGGGATGACACTGTATTCCCAGCTTCTAGTCAAGCAGATGTAAAGTTCTTGACAGTGTCATTGGGGGCTACAAAGGAGCAGGTCTGAATCGGTCTGAACTTACGGAAACCCAAAATACTTGTTATAAGTAAACAACAAAATACAAAACCGTCTGTATATGTAAATAGTACAAAATTTGAGTAAGTTGATCAAATTATTTACCTTGGATATCAGTTAAAATTTTAACGCATATAGTCATGGTCAAATTAGATCCAGAATTGAGCACGCAAGAGCAGCTTTCAGAAGGATGCCCAAGGTATTATTTAGTAGAGACCTAACATTGTTATTGCGGATCCACCTACTTCAATTCTACGTGTTCTTGTTCTTACTTTATAGTGCCAAGTCTTAGATTAGTCTTTTTGAATGAATAAAACGAATCTAAAACACCTTGAGGCTTTCGAAATGTAGTGCTATAGAAGAATTTTAAATGTTATTAGGTGGAAAAGATTCGAAACTTCACAATACTGAAGCGGCTTAGCAAGATCACCGAGATTATTAAAGGTATCAATAAGAGAAAGCTGAAGTACTTTGGACATGGAATGAAAGGCCCCAAATATGGGTAGCTACAAACTATTATGCCAGGGAAAATAGCAGGCAAACGCGGTCCATTACGAAGAAAGACTTCATTTTTAAAGAACTTGCGAGATTGATACGGTATTGATACAAGCATACTATTTAGGGTGGCAGTGAATAAGAATAATTATGGTAACCAACATTCTGTAAGGACACGGTACATGAAAAAGAAGATCTTGGCAAGATTTTGTATGGTATTTTGAAAAAATGACTGTAAATTTTTTTGTGCGCAGGATAGTACCTATACTTTTAAGAAAGGAATATATGCTAATGAGTGTACATACTACTATTTTTTATTTCTTTGCAGTGCAGACGCATAAAAAATAGAGAATAATTTACCAGCATGTATGGAAATAAAGAAAACAAAGTACAAAACTTCACTAAATTTATATTTGAAGTAATCGCATATTTAACAAAGGTCTCTCGTATCGGCTCCAATAAAGGGGAAAAATATTGAAGATTTAGTTGAAAGGTCAATCGAAGTTGTAAGAGATACCTACTGTGGTCAATATTGTGCTTTATTAGGAGAACGTGGGTCTAAGGGATAATTGTTCAGTAAATTATTTGCTGGGTTTTCTATAATATTCAATAATGTAGTGAAATATTTCAGAAGGAGCTGCCAGGGCCATAACCAATGGTGAAGTGCGAAGTCTCCAATTTACTTTTTGCACAGCTTTAAATAAGATTGGCTAACGTATACATGATACTAAAGTGGTCTATTTTAGAGTGCTAATATGTCTAGAAGGCATAAGAAAATAAAAAAAAATATTACCTCAAGTATAATCGACCTATTAAGAACACAGCAAATCACGGAAATAAACTTTTTTAAACCTGACTAAGTTCACAAAATAATGAAAGAAAGGGAACAAAGGAGTAATTGTAGCAATTTCAAGAAATTTTGTTCGTAGATGGTGCAGAATTATAACATAAAAGTAATATGGTGAAAAAATACCCATTCAAATCAAAGGTCAGAAGTCAGAAAAAAATTTAATTTCGCCAAAAGATCAGATGTGTGTGACGATATTCGCAAATAGGATACATTTATAATGGTGAAGAAACTCTGAAAGAACTTTACAGAGTGCACTTTTCTGAGTATAAAACAAAACTTATACAACTATACATATGGTAGCAGACTGGATTGGAGACCATAACCTATGGTGGTATATGATTAAGGCTCATAAAGATAGCTTTTATACCCAAACCTGTCAAAATGGGACAGACGGAAAAAGTCTGATGTCATTTGTACTAGAGACACTAGAAAAACTGCTCGATAGACACATTAGCGATGGTTTATTGGCTAAAAGTCCAATACATCAGGGACAATATGTATGTAGAACAGAATTTTCTCTAAAATTGGCATTGCACAATCTCATACAGAGGGTAGACTACGTTCTGGAAAATCAAGGGGAGTTTGGGTGCATTTCTTAATACAGAAAGCATTACTGGCTCGACCACATAGCATACCTCCAACGAATCAAATACAATGGGCATTCATCTAAAAGGTACTGCTACATATAATGCATACTGAAGAGATGTGCAATATACTCAACGTTACTCGGATACAGTGTCAGTACAAGTTGGCAGAGGTTGCCTACATCGAAGAAATCTTATCTCTTTTCTTGTGAAATCTGGTCATAGATGGGCAGACAGCTAGACTTAGCAACGACAGACATAGTGTCCTGGGCTTTGCGGATAACCTGTTTATCTTATCTCACGGAACATGTAATGATAAAGTGAGAGATAAAATGGAACAGGATCTTACTGTAATTACAGAATAGATTTCAAATGTAGGGCTTAATATAAACCACAAAACTCAAAAATTATAAATTTATAAGACGGAGGAATTAAGAAAGAGTAGGTCATCTTAGTCCGAATGGTATAAATTTAAATTTGTCTAGTAAAGTAAAATACCTTGGGGTAATATTAGATACTTGAAATCAGTAGATAGAGCGAATAACTAAGAGGGCGGTAACTACGTTATTACGACATGCTATATTTTATTTATAATGAGGTAATAAAATAACAAAACTAACAACTACACATGCATCAGCGGTAAAATGGCCAAAGGTGTAGCAAAAAAAGTATTATCCTCAAACTAAGCAAGGTGAAAACACTTGAAATCGCAGGAGCTTTAAGACTGGGATTTTTTGGGATTGTCAACTTAAAATATTTTGGCTATATTATTATAAATACAATTTATAATGTTTTGCAACTAATATTCGAAGGTATGTAATCCAAACCTAGTCCAAGAAAAAAAAATATCGTAGCTAAACAAGTTCAATGGATAAACTGAAGATCATGCATTTAGTTGTCGATTTTAGAAGAGTACATGATTCTTAAAGAAGGAGTTTCAAGATGTTAACAAACAGTTTTATTAATTTTTCAATAAACACTAAATTTACAATGGTATGCTGTCTGCTATATAAACCATATGCTCTAATGTGGTAGATCATGTATAGGTATACCTATTTTGTTTGTATTTGAAAATAAGCGACACGTATGATGGTCAAAACCGTAACGTTAATGTATCTGCTATGTTGCTTTACGCTGTTCTGACATTAGAGATTCCAAAAATTGACCATTGCTTTTTTGAACCTGGCCATTCGATGATGGAGTGTGACTCGGTCCATGGTCATATTGAGAAAGCATAAAAAAATGTGGACATATTTGACCCTATTGGAGGACCCTACTATAGAGGAATATCTTTAATCAATACAACGTACAAAATTATATCCATAATATTGTCTAGAAGGCTAACTCCATACGGAGAGGAAATAATAGGCGCCTACCAAAGCGGATTCAGACAGGGAAGGTCGACCATAGACCAGATATTGGTCCTACGCCAGGTGTTGGAAAAAAACTGGGAATTCAACCGCGATGTACACCAAATCTTCGTGGACTTTAAACTAGCTTACGATTCTGTTAGCAGAGAAGCATTGTAAGAGACTATGGTAGAAATGGGAGTACCTGGAAAGCTGGTACGATTAGCACAGGTGAGCACAGAGAACGCTTCCGCACGAATCAGAATTAGCAGCACCAAGTCGGAGAAACTCCTCATTGACACCGGGCTTAGACAAGAAGATCCTCTCGCCCCCCTGCTATTTAATTTTGCACTGGGACATGCGGTAAGGAAAGATCAACCACAACTGACAAACGGATTTGCCGCCCAAGGATCAAAAATACTATTGACGTTTGCGGATGACGTGGACACAATTGCACAATCCACCAGAGATCCAAAAGAAGTTTTCACCCTATTCGAAACGTACTAAGCGGGCCATGTACTAAGATCGAGTGACGAAAGACTCCTGAACGCCACATTCTGGGAAAGGCCCGATGGCAGAAGGTCAGTTGGTCGCCCAAGAAAGTGATGGAAGGACGCAGTAGCCAGTGATCTACGCAAAATGGAAATACAGCAATGGGAAATAGATGCTCAGGACCGACAACAATGGAGGGAAATAGTAAACGCGGCCAAGACTCACATAGAGTTGTAGAGCCAAATGATGATGATGATGATGATGATGATGATGATGATGATGATGATGATGATGATGATGATGATGAAACTTAACAACGGCATATGAAGGACAAGGACCAATAAAAGAGGACAAATATAAGGATTAAGAAGAGTTGTACAATAAAGGAATTATTCCTTCCCAGTATCATCTCTTCTATAAGTTGTTGCTCACCAACTATAAGGACAGTCAATCAGATTGACAAAGTGATTGACATAATTAAATTTATTGTTTGAAAATGTTAAAGTTATACAGCAACAAAGAATTACAAGTAGGTACCATTTCATTTTAGAAAAACTTAGTCTTAATCCTACTACAAAGTAATTTGTATTTAAATGCCGTGGTTAAGTTTTCGGACCAGGTAGAGATTAATAAGTTTTAATCTATTGTCTTTTTAATTATTATACCCGCTACTCAGTATGTTCATCTGTCGAAATTTATCGATATTACTCAAATACAAATGACTTTGTAATATGATTAAGATTAAGCTTTTCTAAAATAAAATGGTACTTACTTAAGTCTCTAAACAATAGACTTTTCAGTTAGGGACACAAAAATGTATCTCCGCTACTTTATCTAATTGTTGATATTTAAAAACACATTTTATCCGTTGTTGCGTATTATTGTATTACCGTAAAGAATACATTGCTAAGATTAATAATTCGGAACAAAAAAGTTGAGAATAAACTACAGGTCATTACAAAATGCAAATCATTTTTTTAAAAATCTTAAATAAGCTCTCCTGAAAAGTAGTAATTTTTGAGATAAATTTTTGTGTCACTAAGCCGACGTATTGTTAGTTTCTCCACCAGGCTTAATTAAATTAAGCCTGGCGTATATTAAAATTTATATTTATTTGATGTAACTACCGATTTGGTCAATGTATATCATGCAAACCAAAATCTTTTATATCACCGAAGCAAACAAGTAGTCACTTCCTTCATAATTAGATGATTATACCCAGAAAATACCCCAAAGTGTTGACTTCCAATATATGTGATAAGTAAAACAATGTTACTGTTGACGCTATTGAAATTCTATTGTACATCTATAGATATTTTCGTTTGTTCTTCTTCTTGTAAAATGTTTCATCTTGTGACAATAAATCATTTACGTCTGTATTCTAAGTCAGTTGAGATGAGAACGATACGGTGATAAATAAATAAATAATTATGTGACTAACAAAAATTGTTGATCAAAAGTAAAAGTCACATTCAAACTTAAGGTACATTGAAAAATCAAGTATTACATCTTAGAAACGTATCTATTCAATAAAAGTAAAAATTGTTTTGTTGTGAATAGTTTTATAGTGACTATTATATTTATCTCCATAAACCACTCTAAATACTTTGTATTTGTAAACGAATTCAGGTCTATAGATCTTTCTTTTATTTATTTACACTAACTTGTCTCAACAACAAAGGCCATTAACACCTTTACAAAAGTAAGGAATAAAAGATATTTAAAGAGAATTACACTGTGTTCAAAAATGACAAGAACACTATTTATATTCTTCTTCTTTATCAATCAGAGAGAGACCATCATCTGGAATTCTTCTCTATTTTGTGTTAATCGTATAATTGTGCTGGCTTCCCTGATGTCGAACCATTGGTGTAAATAAAGAACTTCTTCCATCCGATGCCTACGACTAACAAACAAACTGGATAGGTAGTTATCAGCCTCAGGAGCAGGCAGGATTTAGAAAAGATTATAGCACCATAGATCATATACAAGTAATAAGAGTACTAATTAAAAAATCAAACGAATGCAATATAACACTCTGGATAGCTATGCTAGATTACGAGAAGGCATTTGACTCCATAGAAATTTGGTCTATTCTTAACGTATTAAACAGCAAAAGAATTAATGACCGAGGTACAAAAATCATTAAGTGGTTATATATATATATATATATATATATATATATATATATATATATATATATATATATATATATATATATATATATATATATATATATATATATAATTGAACATGCAACATAGCAAAAAGCAGAAAAAATAAAATTACAGAGAAGGATTAGACAAGATTTTCACCCAAGCTATTTACTTTAGCTCTAGAAGATATGTTCTGAACTTTAGAATGGGGAAATAAAGGAGTGATGATACTTAGTGAATATCTGAGATTTGCCGATGATGTTGCGTTAATAACAAACGACAGAGAAGAAATGCATAAATACAAAATCAAAAGAAATAGAACTAAAAATAAATCTAGCAAAAACTCTAACAAACGAATCTCTACTTATAACTGAGGATATAACTCTGGACAATAATACAATAATAATATAGAAAAGGTTAAGTCATATATATATATATATATATATATATATATATATATATATATATATATATATATATATATATATATATATATATATATATATATATATATATATATTATTAACTCTGGACAATAATAATATAGAAAAGGTTAAGTCATATATATATGTATAAATATATATATATATATATATATATATATATATATATATATATATATTTATACTTAGGACAAAAAATCGAATTAACAAAGCCAAACATAAAGGCTGACTGTAATAGAAGATGCTCCTTAACATGGTCAGCATTCGGCAGATTACAAACGGTATTTAAATCAAACTTGCCAAATACTTTAAGGCAAAAACTTTTGATGAGTATGTATTGCCGGTACTGACATATGAAAATGAAACATGGGCTTTTAGCAACGAAATAGTCCACAAACTTCAAGTGGCTCAGAGAGCTATGGAACGGAGAATGCTAACATTAAGCTGAGTGATCGTAAGGCCAATGATAAAAATAAGAAGACGAACAAAACTTACAGATGTCAAAAGATTGCCATGTTAAAGTGGAACTGGGCAAGACACAGGAAAAATGGAAGACAACCGTTAAACGAAGCGAATTTTAAAATGGCGACCAAGAGCAAACAAGAGAAGTAGAGGCAGGTCACGAATGGATGCAAAAAACAACAAACAGATTAGAATGGACAGACCTAAGGGAGGTTTACATCCGACGATGGATGGAATAGTTATTGATCATGATAATAAATCTCTGGAAGATCTTCTAATCCCACAATAATTATCTTTCTTGTGTATTTTACATTAGAGGAAAACAACTAGAAGTAGAATTTTCTGATTATCTTAATAATTTAGTTCACAACCATTACGTTCTGTTCGTTTCCCAATTTCGTGATTTCTGTAGTTTGTCTCTTTACAATACAGTTTCTTTTGTTTTATCGGACATCTTTTTTCACTTTCTTGTTTAATTCTTTAAAATCCGTTAATGCTATATCTATATCCTTGGTCTCCTTTCTTTCACCTGTTGTAATAAATTTGAACTTGAAATTTAAAGTTTGTATTTATCTTGGTCTACGACAAACCTTTTCTACAGAATTTGCTAATTATTATGTGGTCATACTCGTAAGTTCATTTATGTTCTCCTTTCTAATGTTTCCTTAGATATTAGCCTCTTGTTAAGGTCATTTTGGTATCTTGTTAATTTAACTTACTTATTTATACAGCGCCGTTTTTTCAACAATTTTTGACGCTTGAATTTAATATCAATTTCGATTGTAACTCTTATTAGTTTATGATCACTTCCATGTACAATATATTTATAACAGATGCATGTGTGCATATGCCGTTGTTATTAGAAAGTATGTATTCAGGTTTTATAGCATTCTTGGTACCCTGACAAAATCTTTTTGAGTTATTTTTGAGTTAGTTAAAAATTTTAAAATATGGCCTATGTTTAATAATTTCTTCTTCTTCTTCAAGTGCCCTGTCCGTTGCGAACGTTGGCTATTAACATGGCAATTCTGATCTTGTTTGCGGCGCTTCTGAATAGTTCGACCGATGTGAGCCCGAACCACTTCCTCAGATTTTGGAGCCACGAGTATCTTCTCCTGCTTATTAGTATGTATTCAGGTTTTGTAGCATTCTTGATACCCTGACAAAATCTTTTTGAGTTATTTAAAAATTTTAAAATATGGCCTATGTTTAATACTTTGCAGTGCATTATTCTTCTTGACTTTGTCATTGCTATAACCCAATGAGAAACTTCTATTGTGCTTATTAGTAAGATATTAGATTATTATTATAAATTATTATCATCGAACCGTATTTTTGTGGGTAGATAATAATTTAGTTGCAGGTATCTATTTTCATTAATTTTAAAAATAATGTCCAATGGATCAAGATCTGGGCCAGTCTTACTAGGCCAGTCGAACATTTTTAGGTGATTTCAGTGAGAAAGTTTGTAGTAGATATTACTTCGTAACAAACTAGACCCGAGGAAGTATTTTTGTTAGCAAAAATCTCGAATATTAGCATCAGACATGAAACCAAAATCTACAGAATCCGAATTATGTTTCTTTTGTGTCGGTGCCAAGTTTGTGGTAGATGCATTTGTGAATAATAATAGACATTGTATATACTTTATATATTTTGTAGCTCCAATAAACTCATTTCCGATAAACAATTTAATTTTAGGTGATTTTATAAAGCTTTACAGTTCATAACGTTTGTGGGAAAAAATACTTTAATCAAAATATTTATTTATATTTTTATTTCGCGTCTCATCTCTACTGAACAGATCCTATACCTATATAACAAACTCTTCACCATTGTACTATTTAACAAAAACTTTTAAACGTATTATACAAGATAGCATAACAAGCTGGTGAAGACGAGTAATACTATCAGCTATAAATACATTTTTCATCTGTACTTTTTTGCTTTATATACGCTGTGATATAATAATAAAGGGCACATCTAATCCCTATTACACTGTCTTTTATTTCTAACTATAAATTTAAGATTTGGCAAAAATGGGACGGAAATATATGTTATATTTTCAGACAAAAACCATTATCCTTTAACTGTATGCATAAATAAGTTTTAATTTATTTATGTGTTAAAGTATCTTTAAACATGACAAAATAACATTCTTCTGTTGAAAGACACTATTTTTTTTTTGAGTTCATCTACAACTATATCAAGATCTAACTTAGCACCAAGTCTTGTTCTATGAACGTCATCATAAAATTTTCTCATCGGTCTTGTTACGTTTTCGACCGTAATTTTGTTTTTATAAAATTTTTATATATTCCCGGACTTGGATTCCATACGTCCAGATAGCTTTTATGATAGTAGATAAAAATGAAATAAAATTAGACTTACTCACAATTTATTTAATTATACCACCAACGACCGGTTTCGCATACTACAATTTGCTATTCATCTTCAGGTCTTACCGTACCTGGTAAATTAAATGATGCCGGCACATTACATTAATAATTCTTGTACCGGCATCATTTAATTTACCTGGTACCGTAAGACCTGAAGATGCATAGCAAATTGTAGTATGCGAAACCGATCGTTGGTGGTATAATTAAATAGATTGTGAGTTAGTCTAATTTTATTTCTTTTTATATCTACTATCATAAAACCTATCTGGACGTATGGAATTCAAGTCCGGGGATGTGCGAGCAAGTCAAATAAAACCAAAATTTAAAGAAGCCAATCAAAAATACTGCGAACGAGAACTGATGCACAATGGTATGTGTCAAACGTAACGCTTCATGAAGACCCAAGAATCCCGTTCATACAAGATGTGATCACTAGATATAGCACGAAGCACCATGAAGGGCTGGAATCAAACAGTAACCTCTTACTTCAACCTCTGATAGAACATAATGCCAATAGCAGACTCAAAAGGAACTGGCCAGCTGACCTGAGAAATGGTTAAAGTGGTCTTGTCACTGAAGAAGACCTCTTCAATAGGAACACTTAGCTCTGCAACCAGCAAATTAGCTTATAGATCATTATTTGTGTTTTGGTTGCTTAAGTGTGTAACTAAATAAAAAAAGCCTGACACAGATCGATTTGCTGTGACTGAAGCCTTTTACTGTACTGTATCAAATGCATTTTCAATAAGTTTTTCAGTCGATTCTATTACAGTCCCCAGCTGTTCATTTACAATGAAGAGTGCATCCAAACGACAAGCCAAACATGTCTGATAATGATTTTAGAGATTTCAGTTTTTTGTTGGTTAATTTAACAATTTCCGCGAAAATACGATGTCTTTTCGGGCTTCCCTCAATGAAACTATATAAGTATTAACTGTATAACTAAAAAAAAAATCAAAACGGTTTCTTTTTATGTGATTTGCGCATGAACTTGCAACAGCAAGGTTAAGAAAGACCATGACAATGAATGTATAAGATTAATTTATTATTTTCTTTACGTCTTATTTGTACTGCAGTAAAATTACCTAACATGGTCAAAGCTCCATTGGAGCAAACAGTTTCAATGTCCTTCCATGAAACACACATTTTTCCAAACTCTTATTTATAGTATTAAAAATTGTTTCAGCATCAGTGATCAACAACTGTTCTAAATGAATCTCTCAACTGGCAATACTGAACCAGAAGGTACACATTCAAACAAGATTGTGTGACGCACTAAGGGGTATTTGCAATCAAAAACCGGTCATAATTATTTATCATAAAATATAATTAAAAACAATATTTCGTTGACATTTTGCAATTTTTAATAAAAATACATAAAAAAAATACCTTTTTTTATAATAATAAATACAATTTTACAAAAATAAGTAATTTTTTTTAAAGTTGAAAATAATAAAGATATTTAGGAACACACAAATGTTTATTCGGAATCAGTGCAATCTGATTCAATGATAATATCAAAATCCTCTTCATCGTCATGATCTTCGACTGTATTGTCGTCCAAACTGTTTGAATTCGGTGTTGCTGCAATTAAAATTGCCTTTGCTTTATCGGAAAATGGCAAAATTTTCTGCTTATTCTTTGACCGACTACAACTGATTATAGGATCAGATGTCCGAAGTAATCTATTTAAAACATCTCTGTTACAGTCAATTCTTGAAAATTTTCGTGAAAAGTCCACCCGATATTTTCGAAAATGCTTATTACGTGCTTCAGCGGCCTCCTCGAACAATTGCCCAATTGGCAGAATTGCCTGTTCGATCATCTGCGCTCCATGTATTAGAATTTTATGGACTGTAGGGCACATTGGATGCCAGCCGTACAATTTGACATATAGTTTGGCAGTATCTTGGGCATAATCTAAGTTTTGGTGGTCAATCTCATGACCACTTGATATTACCTTAAGAGTCACTTTAAACCTGTTAATTAATTCTCTGTTGATGCCTGTGATGCGAGAAGAGCATTCTGTGTGTTGAAAAATCCTCTTAGACGTATTTTCATCATTACTATTTCCATAGCCTGCTTTAGGAATATCAACAAGTAGACCCATTTCAGCTCTAAAACATTTCTGAATTTTCTCTTTTGTTTCCTTAATAATTTTTTTGTCTTCTGGTGTACTGGCCTGATACTTTTTTATGGGTTCTTTATATGCTAAATGCAATAACAGTTCGAAAAAGCGTATTCTATGGAGTACTGAGAGCCCAAACTGTAAAGATTCTTTTTTAATGGCACATTTTTCTAATTTATTAAAATCTTTTGATGTCTGACCACATATATAACATCGCATAGTTGATGCAGTGTCCGTTGCGGAGTTGCAAACCTTTCCGTCTACCATTGTCAGCAAAATATTGTGACTGATTTTCGATGTATTCTATTTCTTCTTTAGTGACATCTTTCGTTTTTTTGGACAAATCGAGCTCTGATAGGTCTGCAAAATCTCACCGAAGAAGGAGTAGGATTCTGCCAAATGATTTTTATTGCTTTGCCATCAATAGAAACAACCAATCTCACTGGAACAATCAAGCTCGTAAGTATATTTGAATCATCATCTGCGACATTTTCAAATTTTTGCTTAAATTGAGTTTGGTGAGACCCATCACATCTCCATTTTGATATTAAAAGTAGGTGTTGCTTTTCAGTATCATTTAATGTATCTAAGACTTCTTTTAAATATTGGATGAAGCGCAAAGCCGTATGATCATGATCCAGCAAAGCTTGTAGTTCAACATTAAAACTGGTCTCCGTAACAGTTATTTTGTCTTCATCGGGGTAGCACTCTTTTTTTGCCTTTTGCAGCAAAGAGTAACAAGGGTAGATGTACTTCCGTCCGACCTGTAATAAGGTCCACTGGCTTCTTGTGAAGTTACCTTCTACAAATAACGATAATGCTTCCTGTGGGGTATATTTCATCTCCACGTGGTCTTTTTTAGACGAAATTATCTTTCTGATCTTCTTGGCTTTCGTCGGTGTTGAAGTTATTTCTTTACTCATATTTGAAGCATGTTTATTCCCGGAAGTACCCTGACTTACACGCGCAGCGAAAGTCAGCTCCTCGACAGGTATGCAAGCCCGTATTTCTTCAGTTCTCCGCCGCTTGCTCCTTTCCCTTAATTCGTGGAGCTGTTTAACTGGACGACCGGGCTTAAGTGATGACCACGAAGGAAGTTCTAATGATGTTTTAAGCCATTCTTGATTATGTTTTAGAAATCGTTCATCAGTATTACGAGCTGCCGCCCATTTCTGCTTAAAAATTGCCTTGAAATACTTCAGAGAACGAGACAAAATATTCCTATCCTCCCTTGGACATGACGTCATCTGAGCAAGTCTTCCAATAGGGTAAATTTTCCGTGAATTTTATTTCCTTTGAATTCCATTAGGATACCATATAGTTCTCGTCTGGTGATAGTTTTCACTTTTTCCGGAGTATCTGCAAAAAATTATAAACATTTATTATAAAAATATATTTTTTAATTGCACCTATAAACTGTAAAAATAAAATAAAAAGATGGGGTGCATTGGGGTGAGATTTTATTACTGTTTCGGTTAGGCAAATATTCAAACTTTATTACCACAACTTAAATGTAGTGCGATAAAGCGCGACACATAAACAAAAACACTAATGTTTTAAAATTTTAGTCAAAATACAACATTATTTAAATGTAAATTGGAAACATAAGTTTAAATGCTGAAACTTAACGAGAAATTAAGTGTAATATATTATAAAACAAAGTGCATACCTTCAACTTCCATATTCAATAAGAAATTTTCTGATAATCCACCACACGACGACATACTAACAAAGAGAAATATATAAAATAATCGAGAGCGCTGTCAACAATGACATGCATTACACACAAGTGCTGTGTTTTGACTAATTTCCAGGCGTGAGCGCTGATAAAATGGGGGAAGTGGGGTGCGTCCTGTATGAAGCGGTTAATGAACTTTCTAAACGTTCATTATTTGTCTCATTTGGTGAATTTTAGAAAAACTACTTATGACCGGTTTTTATCCTCAAATACCCCTTAGTGTGACGCTTTATTCTGAAGTTTCATCGGCAATAACAGAAATGGACTGACCTTTAATTTCATCACATATTAATCATATTGAAGAAGGAATAAAAATCAACAGGGAGAATATGTAAACAACTTAAGATACGCAGACGACACCGTCATTATTGCGGACAGTGCTGAGGGTTTACGACTTTTGAATGTCATAACCAGAGAGGGAGATAGCTTGGGACTAAATATAAACACAAATAAAACAAAAGTAATAGCTGTTACACGTAACAGACCAATAATATCAACAAGTTTTTTAAAATAAATTACATTTTGTTCAGCTATTTTTCTTGCGTTTGTAGTTCAACTTCTTTGTGCTCGTTAAGTTGTACATCAATTGCCTTACTTGTTTTAAAATTTTCCCAAGTATATAAACTTAAAAGATAATAAATAATATGTGGTATTTTGATGAAATTTGAATCTTTCTACAGCTTTACTCAGACGAAAATCAATAAGTGAAAGCAGTCTCCACAACTTCAATGTATTCATTCCAAAACTATAACAAACAAAACAGTATGCAGCATCTTCTACCCTACAGCCAGAAATTTCGTTAGTTTAAAAACAGTGATTAATAAATCCATGTAATTTATGGCTTGATAATTAAGGGATCCATAATGATTAATAATTATAGCTTCATCTTGATAAAACTTTTACCTCACATAGACAAAAAGAAGAAATAAACTAGAAAAAAAAAGTTAAAATGATAGAAGAAAACTAAGCACTAATGGTTTAAAAATAACATATATAAGTGAAATAAATTTTCCCACATTTAACTTGCCATGTCTGTTCTGAATAACTACAGAAATGACTGAAAATGTTGATGCTAGACAGCATTAATATATCGTTTGCTCATATAATGACAGTTCCCTGTTTAAATATTAGCATGATTCAATTGTAACTGGGTGTAGTTAAACACTAACCAACAAAATATCTGTACATAAATATGCTTTCTGAATATATAAGTAAATTTGGGTGATACAATAAGCTGGATTTCTTTGAGAAATAATCATACAATTTTTGTCACTATCTAATACACATATTAGACAGAAACAGAGCATTGAAAACAGCCTGTGAGAATAACCATAATCCCTTTATTTCATATATAATAATAAATCAACAAATAATAAAACTACCTTAAAATACTAAGAAACTGTTTAATTCGAAAGAAAATGAAATATTGACAAAATATTGTATTATTAATTGTTAATACCATTAAATTATAAATAGGTCTTCCTTTTAATTTGATGCAAAACCAAAACTAAAGCACTAATGTCCATACCTGAAAAGAAAAATAAGATTACTTTTTCGCAAATGTTTTATACACAAATGTACATTTATACACAAGAACCTGAAAATCTATTCACTTCATTAAAACAAAATCAAAATAGATTTGACATTTAGAGTATCTAAAAATATTTAACCAAAAAGGTAATAAGATAGCATAATATAAGATAAGCAAGCAAAAATTTAAAACTAAAGATCAAGTATAGCAGTGTGACTCCTATAACTGCATAAGTACACATCCAAAAGTTCTTCAAACTGGGCCCTGATTCTAATTGAGATTTCAACTCAAAACATGTCGAAATTAATATGGCGACGTCGAAATGCGACTTTGCGAGCCTTGTGGATTTCAGCTGAACTAACCAAATGACGACACTATTTTTCGATTTATCGAAATTAATTTCAACTTCATGAAAGTGGTTGAAATTTCATTTTGAGTCAAAATTAATCTGACATTACTGGTTGGACTGGGAGAAGTGATCTTAGGTTCAGTTTAGGTAGGCGGTGTTGTGTTTTGATTCTTGCAAAAAAAACTGAGGCAAAGAGTATTAATATGGCTGCGTTTTACGGACATTTGCTGGTCTTGGAGGAATTAGAGAGGATAGGTATCCGACGCTCACAACGGAGGATAAGAAGAATGTTACGGGATACTCAAAAATCCTTTTTTACTAAGTGGTGCTCAATTTAGGCAGCAATTCCGGCTTAATAAACAAGCTGCAAATTATTTGATAAGGGTATTAGAACCATATTTGGAGGAGGGTGTTTATGCCTCTCATCATCATCAGTGGCATTACAGCTCGTTATGAGCCAAAGCCTTCTTCAGAACAATCTTCCATTCACCCCTGTCTCTGGCAACTCTTCTCCATGCTTTTACTCCAATGGATTTTAGATCATCCTATATGTTATCTTGATACCTAAGTTTTGGTCTTCCTCTGGCTCGTCTTCCCACTGGTCCTCTTCGGTCAAAAATTTTTCTGATCGTTGCATCTTCATCTCGCCTAATTACATGCCCTATCCATCGAAGGCGTGCTAATTTAATACATTTTATAACGTCAGGTTCCCCAAAACTTCTGTATAACTGAAAATTGTAGCGCCTACGCCACAAACCCTGTTCTTGGATTCCTCCATATATTTTCCTTAGAATTTTTCTCTCGAAACGTTTAAGCAATTCTTGGTCGTTCTGTGTAAGTGACCATGTTTCAGACCCGTATGTTAACACTGGCCTTATTAGTGTTTTATATATGGTAACTTTAATTTTTCTGGGTAGTTTTGGGGCCATATGTTTCCTTAAGCCATAATAGCACTTATTGGCAAGCACTATTCTTCTTTTAATTTCTTCGCTGACATTGTTATCTTCGGTCAGCAGCGAGCCAAGGTAGACGAAGGTGTCCACACCTTCCAGTTCCAGATCATCAATTAATAGTCTAGGTATCTGGTTGCCTGATCTAGTACAATACATATACTTGGTTTTCTGTGCGTTTATGCCTCTAGGATACCCAAAATGTTTAGGGTAAGTATTACTAAGCTGCAGTAAATTTAAAAATATATTAGAATATAACCACAAGTCAAATCTTAGTGGTTATAGCTTAAGGATCTCCCACATCGCCTTTTTTCTTTCCTTGCCATCTTTCGATTCAAAATATAATTGAGAATGGCCACTATTTATGATTTAACAACTCAAACAAGAAAAAAAAAGACGTTCACGTAACGTAAACAAAACAAACATTCAACAAGTGTAGTGCAGCGTGCAGCCAATAAACAAGAGGGCCAACCCAAATTTTCAGCAGTGTCAAAATGATAAAGTAAATATCCCCAGTTTTAACTACAATCAAAATGAATGAGAATCGCTAGCGATTGCAACTGTCATGGCGTAGTTGCTTTTAAATTTCCACATCAAAATGAAATAGAATCAGGGCCCTGGTTTGTCTCATAAATAACTATAATTATTTTAATAATGATCTGTATTAACAAAATGAAGATTATCACTATTGTAGCCAGATATATTAGCTCATAATACTTTGAATATACTAAGAATTTGCAGTTATTTTATAAAAAATAAATTTCTGAACATCCCATACAAACAGATACTAAATGTGGAATCTAAACAATGTAAATAAAACATTCAAAAAATAAATAAACAAAACAGTTTTAAAAAAATGAAAACTTACTTCTGAAACTCCCATTCTCTATTATCTAAAGGACATACTTGTCTAGTTTTTAACCATCTAGATATGCAGTGGAAGTGAAACGCATGCTGAAAAGTATGGAAATTTTGAATGTCAAAGTTTATATTCAAATACTTATCTAATAAAAAAAAGAGGAGATAGAGAACACTTACATTACAAACACCCCAAGCTACAGTGCATTCTTCACTGGTGGCTGACGCCTGGTTCGCCTGGCATTCAATACATAGATCCATAATATGATTTCGGCAAATGGCACAGTTATCCACTACAATGTCTAAAAAGAAGATATAAGTAAGAAGATTAAGTTATAATAAAATTAGCAGAAATACAGAACAATATAGGTGCAACATATTTATGTTATCAAGAGTACAAAAGCAAACAACATAAAGTTTATACGTTTATTATTAATCAGAAAAATTAAGATGTATGCTTTATTGTTAGTGGTTTACAGACGTGTGCAATTTTTCATAATTATGTTTTGTAAATGTTAGATACATTTTGAACTACTACAAAATATGGTTGGGACATGATAAGAATTAGTATATTCCATAGGTGTAAAGTTTAAATCAGGATAAACTAAGTATATTCTCATATTATATATCCACAGTTCCACCTGTACAATTTAGTGTTTGGCCTAATGGAGTAAACCTTAATATAGAATTACCATTCTTTTTATATGTAATCTAACTTACCCCAGGCCCACAAAGCTACAGCATTCCACTGAAACAAAAAGGCTATGTTAAATAAGAAGAAAAAATAGACAATTAAGATTAACATATTTTGTGTACTTTTTTATTTAAAATTAAGTATTATTAGACGTTAATTTTAAATAACTTAAAGTAGAAGGTTAAATTACAAAGCATTTACCTTTTTTACTTCAAAACGTTTCTTTTCTCCTTTTGAGCTACTGGAAGTGGGCAATTCTACTTCTTCGGCATCAACATCCATAGCAGAAGCCATTTCTTTGTGCTAAATTTGAAATATTTAAATAACTAAATCCAATGTGTAAAATTTTCAGTGACAGATCAAAAATATATTTTGAGTTTGAGACTACGTGTGACATGTGACATCTGACAATTAAAATTTTGAATGTCTTTCTAAATTTTGCTATTCTGTGAAAGTAAGAACGCTGTGCGGTGCATGTACACCATCGAGTTAGAATCTAGATCTAGATTCTAACTCGATGATGTACACGGTTCGTAGACTTACTACGGTTGCCTCTTCCGCCTAACCAATGAACATTAAGCCCGAAACTGTACTCTCGTGACGTAATTCTTCCCCTTCAACCAATCAACACTGCAATCGACCTGCCCTCTACATTCAGTTTCAATCGCGAATAAATGGGTTTTGTGAGTAGAATTCCCTACTCTAAGGGTTTTGTATTCTTGTGTACTCTGGTGACGTAACTCAACCCCCACCCCAGTCGGAAGAGGCAACTGTAGTAAGTCTAGGGATGGTGACCTGATCCCGTACCAGTTACTTTGGAACAGGTATTTTATTTATACTTGTGGAACTGATCCCTAAACACCAATATAAACGAGTACGCGTACGCGTACATTGTACTCGCTCTGGCTGGACTTGGACTTTGGACGGGATCGGTATCAATACTTATATTCGATATCTATTTACGGGTGGATCAGCTGTACCGGTGGATGATAAACCAGTACTCGGACTCGGACTCGGACGCGTACCTACTTTTACGAATTTATAATACTCGTACTTGGATGTTGGAAGTGATGCAGGAGTTGGATTTGATCGATGTGGATAATAGATTTATGTATATAATGTACTCGGTATCTCGGTATATATTTTTAAGAGAACTCGCGGTAGGTGAAATATGTACTTCGTTTTTTTTTTGTTACTGAACGTGGTAAAATAACTTATTAATAATTTTTGTAGGTGTATGCATGATACTATGATTAAGAAGATAAGATATTGCGCATAAGTCGTGACGTAATTGGAGACCTGTACGTTCGTAATGTCAGTTTTTTGTATGTGTCAATAAATAATCTTTAATAAATAGTTTGGAAATATCCTTTTGTGTACGATTATTGTAATTATTAAACCTTTTTTTAATATTATTATTTTGCTAATCGAATAATTTCATCACAGAATGCATAAAAATCCCATTTAACTTTAACAAGAATTCAAATTCTGGTCTCCAATGACGGCATGCGCGAACACGACCGATTTTGTGCTACATGAAGATCCTATCTTGTTATTCATAGTATCATGGGTGTATGCATCCGGATGAAGTTTAAATTTATCTTAGCTGAATGCAATATGATAGACGGCATTTACCAAATAAATATTCTAAATTGAATTGTATAAAGATCGTTTTATGGCAAATTTGAACAAAAAGACTAATGTATATATATATATATATATATATATATATATATATATATATATATATATATATATATATATATATATATATATATATATTATATTAAAATGAAAGAAGTAAACAATAATTAGAATTTTAAAAACGTTATATATATATATATATATATATATATATATATATATATATATATATATATATATATATATATATATATATATATATATATATATATATATATATATATTATATAATATTTATTTTTACGTGTTCATGTAGTACTCCTAAAATTTATTATAATCATATTATGCGTTTTCATTTGTTGTTATTCATATTAATCAGGAAATTGCATAAGCTTGTCGATCAGTGGACTATTCGACAAATATACATAAAAAATAAATAACAATTTAACTGTTTCATTGCATTTGTCCTTATTTTTCTCGTTCATACTTACAATCGTGCACTCGTGCATACGCTTACAAAGCTTTAGAGAAATACCAACAGATGGCAATTGGCGTGAAGTAGACAAGACTATCGCCATTTTTTATAAATTTTTTATGCAATCTCTGAATAACAGTAATTTAAGTATTTGTAGTCAAACAGTCATTTTAATAACTATAAAGAAATCTAACAAAATACAAATAATGATATGGTTATGCTTAGATATCTATTAAACGAATAATAACAAACTGATTTCCAAACCAGTATTTTTTAACAGGTATTTGGAACAGGTATTTTTGTTTACGCGTATCAGTTTGACCTGATCCACAAAAATACTTGGATCAACCACCTCTAAGTAAGTCTACGAACCGTGGTGCATGTACCCGTGATTTTAGCGCGATTTTTAAATAATGGAGGCGTATTACGCTTATATCCTCTTTCGGGAAACACATCTTAACCATCAAAATGAAAATTTTTTATGAAGACTTTATTCAAAATATTGATTTGTTTCGAATAAAGTCTTCATTGTTTTGAATGAAGTCTTCCCTGTTAATAAAAGAATGAAATATTTTTGTAGTTATTTTTTAAAAGAAATAAATACTTTGAGTATTTGATTCGTTAATAGCAAGGAATACATACTTGTAAAATTTTTATATTGATGGTTACGATGTTATTATTTGTTATTATAAGGAAAAGGTCAATATTGTCCTAACGTTTCTGTTTGACTCTAGAATTAATTGTACATTTTTTTATTATTTTAAAGCAACTGTTGCAAAATTTAATTAGTATATTAAATTACAACATTCGTACATAAAAACTACACAACAATTTTATTTAAGAAATTTTAATTTGCAAGTTGCAACACAATAAAAATTCCACATTTTAGAAAATGTATATATATTTAATATTGATATACTCATGTCGTGATGGCTATATATAGATTTAAATATAAAAAATGATTCTTCATTGGAATGTTATAAATTTTCATTAATATCGCTGAGTTCTTGTTTAGTAGATCTCATAAGACTGGAGTTTACTTGCACTCTCATCTTTTTTATGGAAAAAATCTGATTTGTGAATCAATATGTCTTTTTAGTTTCTAGAATTCTAAAACGACCAGAAATAAATGTTTAATACACTCGGAGAGAATTTTGTAAGTCAGAAAAAAAAGAAAGACAATTTTTTTACCTTCGCTGTGGGACTCCGATTATTAGCTTTGAACCTATTATCAAAGAATATAGACGCTTAAGCTTCTATATTCTTTGCTATTATGTTCTTATCTTTCTTTTCTAAATTGATATGTTGTGAATCAAAAGTATGACTAAAGAAATTCTCTGGTATGACCATAATGATGTTTTTGCCATTCTACAAGAATTGTATTGTTTCCTATAATTACTTTAATTGTACTTGTACATGAATTGTTATCTTACGTGATCTTTGACCCTTTTGTAATCTAGATCTTTGTTGTATTTTTTGGGATATAACCTATAAAGAATAAATCTATGAATATTTAATTATTCAGTTAAATATTTTAACATATTTGATTTACTTCTATTACAATTAAAATAAAGTATTTCTACAGTGGTACTGTTACATTTACTTTTTAAAATCTCAGAGCAATTGTTTGCAAGTTCGATTTCTCATTTCCAGTTTTCAAAGTCTGTTTTTTTTTTTCAAATTAAATCACATACCAAAGAATATAGATGCTTATTCTAAGCGTCTATATTCTTTGCACATACCTTCACATTTCACATTGCCTTGTGGTTGTGACTTGTGACTGACAGAAGACCAACACATCACCATTTGGCAACGTCGGCATCACTTGGGCGTATTAGCCCCTCGTGGTCTTTTCATCAGCCGCCATGTTTTTCGTACAGACAGATTTATAATATTATTATAATTATATGATAATAATATGTCATATACATACTGATTTATATATTTATAAAGAAATATTTATCATTCAATAAAGAAATAACATTGCTTTATAAAGAAATAAAGGCTTTAAAAATTTACAAAGTAATATATGTGTTGTCTTTAAATGATTTATAGCCTGTATTAAGTAGACTTTACACTACATGATTTTATCATCTGACAATATCATATAAAATTTGTTATGATTCCTCGTTTCTATGATGTTTTAAAAAATCGTGTTTACATTGCATGATATAAGTTATGACTTATGATAGGAGTGATAATGAGTGAGGTTTTATTGATTTTTTTTTTGTTTATGGTCATAGAGATATTAGACACAGTATAGGTATCAACTATTAGATTTTGAAACCATTATAATGAAAAATAAATCTTTGATTGCACTGGCTTCCCGACTTTGAATAATATTACGCCGGCAACAACTGCGTACAGCGTACAGCAGTAAGAAGAAAAAGATCAGACGCCTTTGGGCTTGCAGGTGGCTCTTACAAAGAAATCGTGGACACGGTATATCAAATTTAGTGTTGATATTATACCAAATTAAAAATAATTAATAAAGAAACTAAACTAAAACTATGACTAAGAAGACTATAAAACACTAAACTAAAAATAAAATAAACTAAATAAATAATAAAAGAAAAATACGACACAATAGCACACATTAGATAATACGCTCAATATCAATGCAACAAACAATAAATAAATAAATAAATAAAGAATGTTGTCTCTGGGTAAGGGAATGTTACTGAATTGACATAAGAATAAGGCGCGATATTTAAATATGTTGGTGTTACATGTATTATTATATCAAATTTAGTGTTGATATTATACCAAATTAAACATAATTAATAAAGAAACTAAACTAAAATTATGACTAAGAAGACTATAAAACACTAAACTAAAAATAAAATAAACTAAATAAATAATAAAAGAAAAATACGACACAATAGCACACATTAGATAATACGCTCAATATCAATGCAACAAACAAAAAATAAATAAATAAATAAAGAATGTTGTCTCTGGGTAAGGGAATGTTACTGAATTGACATAAGAATAAGGCGCGATAATTAAATATGTTGGTGTTACATGTATTATTACATCAAATTTAGTGTTAATATTATACCAAATTAAACATAATTAATAAAGAAACTAAACTAAAATTATGACTAAGAAGACTATAAAACACTAAACTAAAAATAAAATAAACTAAATAAATAATAAAAGAAAAATACGACACAATAGCACACATTAGATAATACGCTCAATATCAATGCAACAAACAAAAAATAAATAAATAAATAAAGAATGTTGTCTCTGGGTAAGGGAATGTTACTGAATTGACATAAGAATAAGGCGCGATAATTAAATATGTTGGTGTTACATGTATTATTACATCAAATTTAGTGTTGATATTATACCAAATTAAACATAATTAATAAAGAAACTAAACTAAAATTATGACTAAGAAGACTATAAAACACTAAACTAAAAATAAAATAAACTAAATAAATAATAAAAGAAAAATACGACACAATAGCACACATTAGATAATACGCTCAATATCAATGCAACAAACAAAAAATAAATAAATAAATAAAGAATGTTGTCTCTGGGTAAGGGAATGTTACTGAATTGACATAAGAATAAGGCGCGATATTTAAATATGTTGGTGTTACATGTATTATTACCGAAAATCATATGATTTTATCATGCGGAATAGGCACCGTCCTATTCTCCTGTGACAAGCTATGATGAGCCGCATGACAGTGCTTATGACAAATCACACAGTGTAAATATGTAAATTTCACTTATGACCAAATCATATGACAAATCACATGATAAATCATATAGTGTAAAGTAGACTTTACATTACATGATTTTATCATATGACAATATCATATGAGATTTGTTATGATTCCTCGTTTCTATGATGTTTTAAAAAATCGTGTTTACACTGCATGATAAGTTATGACTTATGATATGAGTGACAATGAGTGAGGTTTTCTTGATTTTTCTTTTTGTTTATGGTCATAGAGATATTAGACACAGTATAGGTATCAATTATTAGATTTTTAAACCATTATAATGGAAAATAAATCGTTGATTGCATTGACTTCCCGACTTTTAATAATAACACGCCGGCAACAACTGCGTACAGATTACAGCAGTAAGAAGAAAAAGATCAGACGCCTTTGGGCTTGCAGGTGGCTCTTACGAAGAAATCGTGGACAGGGTATACAAATTTAGTGTTGATATTATACCAAATTAAAAATAATTAATAAAGAAACTAAACTAAAAGTATGACTAAGAAGACTATAAAACACTAAACTAAGAATAAAATAAACTAAATAAATAATAAAAGAAAAATACGATACAATAGCACACATTAGATAATAGGTTCAATATCAATGCAACAAACAAAAAATAAATAAATAATAAAGAATGTTGTCTCTTGGTAAGGGAATGTCGCTGAATTGACATAAAAATAAGGCGGGATATTTAAATATTACCGAAAATCATATGATTTTATCATGCGGAATAGGTACCGTCCTATTCTCCTGTGACAAGCTATGACGAGCCGCATGACAGTGCTTATGACAAAATCATATGACAAATCACACAGTGTAAACATGTAAATTTCACTTTATGATCAAATCATATGACAAATCACATGATAAATCATGTAGTGTAAAGTGTGTATAACGTGTGTATTACTCTTATCTATTTCATAACAACAGCGCTTCGTTGTTTCTTTTTGTACTGGTATTGTAATATTAATCGATTAAAAAAATTGATTTGCCTTTTTTTTTCAATAACTAGACTTTATTTGGTATTTTTTATATTAATCCATATTATTTATATTACTAACCTAACCTTAACATGTTTACTTTCAAAATGTCTGTTCGAAAAAAAAAAGGCTGACATCAGGTTTTGATGAATGAAAAGTCCTATTAGCGAAATAATTAGTTAGCTTTTACAATCACAGAATAATAAACAATTGTTATTTATACTGTGCTACCATTACTTATAATTCCTATATTTTCCGTTTTTTTTTACATTCTTAATATTTATTTAATTAAATATATTTAACGACTTTTAATAAATCAGCTTATGGCTTGTTATTGGATTACAAATAACACACATCTTATTATTTTAAAACCCAAAACTTATTATTTCAGAAATTAATGCAAGCATTCTAGAACAATTTAATCACAGAATAAATAACAATCAGAATGCCCACTGTCAGATGCCGCCTTTGAAGTTTGTCAGCACGCGATTGCCATATTTTAAACGGAAATATAGATTCGAATTGAGAAATTTGTGACAAGCTACGACAGAACTGTAATTTAAATTTTTAGAGATTAATAATTTAGTACATTTGAAATAATTTAATCTATTCTTCAACTTAAAGTAATAATAAAATAGTGCATATTATGTCTATAGTTGCCGTAAATAAATTAAACCTGGTTAATTTTTCTATGCGCACAAGATAAAATGTCACTGAACAGCACTGGTTCCGTTTAAACCATGACTGATTCCGTCTGCGCGAACGAGATGCGCGTACTTAATTTTTCAAGTGGGCATTCTGATTGTTTATTATTCTGTGATAATTCTGTGTCTCAATAAAGGAATAAACAACCAGTCCAGAAAGACACAGAATAACTAACAATTGTTTATTATTCTGTGGTCCAGTCCTTGTGAACAACTGAAAATAGTGACAATGTCAATAGTCCTATGTCATTATGTCAAATATATCAACAGATTTGTGTTTGACAGTTTGGCTGTTTGGAAAATGTTTATTTACGTTTTCCAAATTAGGTAATTCCAAAAATTATTTGTCGGGAAGATAAGTAATTAGTTTAGAAAGTTTTATTGTTAATAATAGTGCATAGTGGAATTATCAAAATGGCTAACAGGACTTCGAACATTGATGCTATCATATTAGCTGAAAAAGACACTTGGGCCACAGTAATTGATAGCTTTGTAAAAACGGTAAGATTAACTATTGTTTAAATAAATCAATAAATGTTTTAAGCAATTCATACGAATATAGATGTGACAAATATGCTTTCAATCAAATGTAACTATGTTTCATTATCTTTATATTTATTGACTTTGCAATTACAATATTTAATAACTGATGAATATATATTTAAAAAAGCTTAAGGTATTTATTTGGTTGTTTACTTAACAGTTCTTTTGTTTTATTTTCTATTAACGCTTTGAGTTGTTTGTATTCAAATCGTTAGCAAATTTGCAATCTGTGGTCATGTTTTCCATAAAGTGTGTACCATATTTTTAAGTCAACTCACTTGTGGCATCTCTATGAGTCATGTTACTCATAAGGGATGCGTAGTTATGTTACAGCTGCGTAATATTTATTGTTTGTCATAGCAAAAAAGCCTTTGAATGCAATGTAATTTGTCAATGAAAGTATTTTTAATGGTAATAATTATAAGGGAAATGTTTCCAAGACAAAGAAGAAACATTTGCTGTATTTCCATGTAGCTCTACAGAGCAGAAGGATGAACCACATGGAGATGCCATGCTTTAAAAACTCTCATAATGTGCTATTATAGGTGAAAATTGCCTATTAGTTGGATAGGCAGAGTATGTGATGCAACTGTGTTAATTAGAATGAGGAATTATAAAGAAATCACAAAAATCATTGAATAACATATATAAGGAGAAGAAAATCATAGCTTAGAAGCCCAAGACAGTGGTATGCTGTGACGGGTAGCTCTTTTAGACAACAGACTCAGTAAAACCTAGGTTTAAATTAAAATAAAAATACATTTGGAACAAATAAATAACAAAATAAATTTATATTCAAACCAATGAAAATAAACTGGCAATCCTGTGGCCATGACATGGATGCACAGCCCAGGGACTCACTGTTTAATATCTGCGAAAATAAAATACAATTAATGCCATAAAATTAAAACGGCAATTACAGTGTGTTAATACACATGCGGCAAAGACGGAAAGGACGGGTCAGAGGAATAGAGATGGAACAAGCTGATTAACACTTGGTCTGGCGAGGAGTTTAAAGCAACTAATCAATACTTAGGCCACAGGAAAGAACAGATCTGTCTTAGATCAATACTAGAAGAAGAATACTATGTATTCAAAAATAGGGAACCCCCTAATATACCACAAAAATAATCAATTTATGAAATTAATACATAATACACTCATGGACAAAAATGTCGAATATTTTGTAATTTTTCCAATTTTTTTGTACTCACTATTATTTCAACATAATTTTAGATTACTGTTACTCATACAGTATGCTGAGTACTCAACTAGATTGAAATATTTTGATTTTCATTTTAACATTTATTCAGCGTTTAGTATCATTCGTGCATTTTAAATTTAAAAATTACAAAATATTCAATATTTTTGTCCATGAGTGTAAGAGAACAATAACAATTAGTCTTTAAGTATACTACCTACAGTTATTAAAAATATAAATAATACAAAATAATATCCATAAAACACCAATAAAAGACAACTACCTAACTGCTGGTGCTTTTCATATTCTCCATTAATTTGCTTTTAAACATTTGTACAGATGAACAACTTTTAACTGTTCGAGCAAGCTTATTAAAAAGATCAAAAACATTAAACAACATAGATTTTCTTAAAGCTATCCTTTTTGCTTTCACAAAGTGTAAATTGCAATTACCTCGAGTAGGGTAATTGTGAATATCTACTTCCACCAGGAATGATTCTCATTCCACAATTTTGTAATTTTTGCAACTATGCCAATTGATTTAACCCTTTACTGCATGAATTTTTGTTTTTTGTCAAAAATAAAGTCTCAGATAAGAATTTTAATTCTATTTTTACTTAAAAATATTGAAAAAAATCTGCTATGAGGAAACCTTTATTGACAAAAAAAAATTTTTGGTGCCAAATATGGAACATCATGCAACAATGTAATATTAAAGTCAAAGTATTTTGAAGCTACAGTATACACTATACAGTATGAAACTGCAAATAACAGTCTTTCTTTATTAATACACAACAGTATTGTGCATTTTGTGCACACTATATATGTAATAATAATAATAATAATAATAATAATAACCTCGAAGTGCAGTAGAAAGAACGACATTACCGCGGTATTTAGGAGGACGAGGACTTATGGATATAAGTGAGCAACTAGAAAAACAAATTACTAATTTAAGAACTTATTTTCAGGTGCAGGCTCAGACATCTACTCTACATCGCGCGATTTGCGCAGTAGATGATACAACACCGATCAAACTGAGGGAACCAGAAATGCGCATAAACCATCTTACTAAGGACGAAAAAATGCGCACCTGGATGGGTAAACCTCTGCACGGGCGACATCCCCATGAGGTCAGTCAAGACCATGTCGACAATATAGCGTCGAACTATTGGCTGACATCAGGAAAGATGTTCCCTGAAACAGAAGGTTCACTACTGGCCATTCAGGATCAGGTTATACCAACAAAAAATTACCTGAAATATATCGTCAAAGACCCTCAGGTCCAAAACGACAAATGCCGATATGGATGTCAAGCCCAAGAAACCATCCAACATCTTACCGGGGGCTGCCAGGCATTTGCTGCAACTGACTATAAGGAACGGCATGACTTAGTAGGAAAGATCCTCCATCAAGAGATAGCTTTTAAACTGGGACTTCTACAAACAAACCATCTCCCATATTATCAATACGTTCCTGAGAGTATGCTTGAGAATGACAACTACAAGCTATACTGGGATCGCACTGTGCTCACAGACCAAACTGTAGCACATAACAGACCAGATCTCGTGCTAGTTAATAAACTTACAAGACAAACAACACTAATCGATGTGGCGATACCTAACAACAATAATCTGCGTGTTAAGTACAACGAAAAGATCGCCAAGTACAGAGATCTGGAAATACAAATAAGGAGACAATGGAGAATGGAAAGTACCCAGACGATACCTATTATTCTTTCTACCACTGGAGTCATCCCGAAGAACCTTCTAGAAAACATAAGAAAGCTGGGTCTAAATGAACATCTATATAAGATCATGCAGAAAGCTGTACTACTTTCGACGTCCAGATGCGTTCGAAAATTTTTGGGAGATACACCGATGTACCAAGTCACCTAGGACTCGATAACATGGAAAGAGTCCCACCAGAGCTCAATCCTTTTGATACCGTAGGTATCTGGGATGAGTGAATTTTCCCCTTAGAGGGAGTGTGAGCCGTATGGCTAAATCTGGATAATAATAAATTGCCTTTATTTAGTCTGTAAAAATTTACAAACAAGAGATACATGAGGCGAAGTCTAGCTAGAGCTACTCCACTTAACCTCAAGTTTACAAAGTCAGTTTGAAATAAGTAGAACATGAAAAAAAAATGATTTATAAATTGACATAAATAATAATGTAATATTGGAATGGTAGAAATAGTCATGTGGCTACTAGAAAAATAAGATAAAGAAAATAATTTGTGATGTTATGTGATAAATGATATTAATGATAAATAAAAACAAAAAAAAAATTCTAATGGTAACAATTACGACAACAATATACTATATAATAATAATAACGTTACTGCGATTGTAGTAAAAATTTCTTATAATGCTGCTTCATGAAATCAAGAGATTTACCTCTTAAATTTTTTGTTAAACTATTAAACACTAAAACAGCATTGTAAGTAAAAGATCGCTGGAAAATAGCTAGTCTATATCTTGGGAGCATAAGACTATGAGGATATCTCAGATCCAGATTATGAGCGTCTCCACGAAATACTAATTTGTTCCTTAAATAAATAGGATTTGACGACGAAATAATTCGATATATCAATGAGACGAGGTGATATTTGTATAAATTATCTATTGTTAACCATTGAAGTTCTTTAATTTTGCATGATACACGATCATATTTTCTTATGCCAAAAACAAATCTGCAACAATTATTTTGAATTTTTTGCAACCTCAATTTCGTAACTTGATCTAAGCAAGGGTAAAATACCAAGAGCCCATAATTAAGAATTGACATAACCATAGTTTCACAAAGTAACTTACGCAATTTAAAGTTTAAAATGCCTTTACTTCTATACAGTTGACGCATAACTAAATAGCACTTTTTTACTAAAAGATGTTTTCCCTGTACAGCCTGGAAATTTGAATCTTGACCTAGTGCTCTCATCCCAATAGGGAAAATGATCAAGCCCATCTTTACGGATGTCTTCTTGGGGTATTTCTTTAGTGGGTCCCTTTTTTCGTTTGTTCTCGTACATTTGCTGAATGCTACTACTTGACAATCTTCCTACCCTGTTCTGTTTAATTGGTTTTCCGGCTTTGCATAGAGCAGCAGCTATTGCTAGTTTGGTATCCAAAAGGGACAAATCAAATTTCTTCGCTCTTTTGGCTAAAAGGCAACAGTTCACGGCTGTCATGACAATGAAATGAAAACATATTCGTACATAATATTTGTTTGACCTGATTTTTATACAATAATACAATAAAATCCTAACATGGAATCAAGCAGATCTACACTTCCCATTTAGTTGTTGTAGATTAGGACTCTGTTAAGACAAGGTATCATTTTATGTATACTTTCTTGTTTGAAAAATCTTCTTTTTTCTCCCTCTGGTTCACTTCCAGTATATGTTGACGATTTTATTATCAAACCAGGACACTACACTGACATCCACATTGTCTAGATTGGTTATTTTCTCTACCATATGACCTCTGCTGCACTTCTTGATTTCTTTCTCAGCTGGCATCACAACTCCAGGAACATGATTAAGTCTTACTGTTCCCAAAGATAAAATGCCCTCTTTGGTCAGATATATCATAAGAGGTATGCTGGTGAACCAATTGTCAAAAAACAACTTGTAATGTTGATGTTTTACTATCGAATTTGACAACCATGTTGCTGCTCATACTGCAAATAAGATTTGGTACTCCTAGAGGTACAATATTACTCTGGGAACCAGCAAACAAATTAAAGTCATAGCTGAATTCCAAAATACCACTCAGCACAAAGTTTTCGAAGCTCCACTTATGTGTTTTTTGGGTTATACTACTGGGTTAGGCTGATCATTTTCAATCATGTCATCATTGTTATTGAAATACAAGAAACATTTTATTTCTTCGAATCTGTTACAGCTCATCACATTGCTAACTGCTCGGTGGCCAATATTGGCATTCCAATAGTGTCTTGTTGGAAGTATGCTTGGAAGTTGAATTATCAACATGTAAATAGTAATTCCTATAAATTGTTCTATTTTATATTTTTTTTATATTAGCTGGTTTATCTTGACGTTGTTGCACTATAAATTTGATTGGTCAGTGATATGCTCTATAAGACTATCAGGAAAGAGAAACTTAAAAAATTGGACCAGAATTTCTAATTGTAAAATCGAAGAAGGTAAATTTTCAGAACCAGTAAATTTTGTATCATTTTCTGATCTTCTCAAATTTCCTTTCACCCAATTATGAGATTTCTTCCTTTTATATCGTAGTCTTTCAGACAAAGGGGTATCATCATCTGAGGATGTGGCAGAAATGACAGTTTCCTTGACATTGCTTGGTAAATTTTCACGCTCCTCATTGTCACTATCTTGACACAATATCATCTCATTTGTGCCGTCTTCATTGGAGAGATCCGATTCCTCACTATTAGTACTATTTGGAATTCTAACTGCATTCATGGTACCATAAAAGAGTTTCGGATCCATATCTACAAAAACAATCAATGAGTCCATAATTTCATAGTGTGCCATATATAGCACAAACCCTTTTTGGGCTTTTCGAGAGACTTTCAACATTCTTAATTTTTAGTACTTTTTAGTCTACTACTACCTAAGCAGATATCTAATATCACAATACAATAAATTTCAATTTTTTCTCGCCGTAAAAAACGTTTTTACTATGAAAAATAACCTCTAACTTCGAACACTGTTTCACATGGTTCAGAATTTCAACAAGAATGAACTTGAAACTGCGCAGGGCTGCCTATCTCGCCGCCAGAACTATGCCGCATATCTCGCCTACACTATTAGTACATGTCAGATATGGGCTGCCATGCAGCTATGACAAATATTGAGTTAAAACATTAAAAAAAAATTTTTTTGGTTTGTGCCATTTATGGCACATGATGCAGTAAAGGGTTAAATTGAAGAGAAAAATAACTGATGAGCAAAAATCGAAGTGAGGTTCAATAATTGCGTTAAAAACTGTAACTTTAGTTGAAGTTGACAAATTTTTAGATATTCTTGAAAAAAAGTATAATTTTTTAGAAATCTTTTTTAATATACAATTAAAATGGTCATTAAAATAAATTATCCAATTGAAAACCAAGATACTCAATTGTTGTGATGATTTCTATTTTATCATTGTCAATGTGAAGATTAATAGTATTTTTATCAATATTTGAGTAATTATATTTAGTTGTTATTATCGTCGTGATCTTTAATATTTAACTTTAGTTTGTTGATCTTTAAATATTTATTAACAGACTGTAATGCTGAAGTCATTCTAGATACAGCATTTTCTAAGTTTGAATTAAAGCATAAAAATAGGATGTTATCTGCATACAAATTAAAGAAATTACATTTAACAAACAAATTTATATAATTTAAATACAATATAAACAAAAGGGGTCCTAAGACACTCCCTTGAGATATCCCAATATTAATACTAATTTCAGAAGAAGTAATATTAATAATTCTCACTTATTGTTTTCTATCCAATAAGTAATGTATAAATCATGCAATAACATTTCCCCCAACACCATAGCCTTCTAATTTTAGCTGTGGGCATTACCACAGCTACCCCCACTTCTGCTGATTAATTCTGATTGAAATCAGAAATCTGATCTCATGATTAGATTTCTGATTCCTATGTACTCTTTTAGGTTCAGTAGTTGATATAATTTATACTGATGACATATTGTGTAGATATCGTCTCGCTTTTGGCCAAAGTGCTTTATCCGCTCTACAATTTCATCTACTGTTCTTGCCCTTTTTGAGCATGTCAGTGATGCATGCGTTTAAAAGCAAAGATATTTCCAAACTAGGTACCCACTGTGACACATATATTTTTCTGTTGAGTTAACTAGATTATGGAGTTGTGTTTTTAAACTAATGTGCAAATACCCAGATTCAGATTTAGGAAATATGATAAGCATACCAGTGTACTCACTTCACAGAAATGGATACATATTACTTTTTTTTGTAGTCTCTAGAAGTATTCAGTTTTCCCGAGTTGACCAATGATGAAAAAAGAAAAAATGTATGGAATGCTGTATACAATATTGCCAAACATTCTGATGATCCAGCTGTTATAAAAAATTGTTTTATAGCAGTAAGAATTTTAAGGTAAAATATTTTGTGATAAGCTTTTGGAAAATATCAACAATTTCATTTTGTAGCCGTGAAAAGGAACATCTAAGTGAAGTTATCAGTGACGATTGGATCAATTTAATCAAACACCATTCTGGATTGGACAATGAAAACTTTGAATATAATGATAACAAATCTTTAATTTGCGTAGAGGTCCTAAAGAGTCTGTCAAATATACTGTTTAATTCTAAGAAAATTGCTGAGAAGTCTTTAGAAAATGGAATATTGGAGGGGTTGACCAATAGAATAAAACATAAGTAAGTATTTTTGGACCAATTCTCAAAAGAAACAATAAAAACATATTTTGATGCTATTCTTCCATTTTATGCTATATTTTTTTACTATTTTATTTAATGTCTTACTTTTGTTATGATCCTGTATTTAATTATACATAACACTTTTAGGAACAAAAATATATCAGAGGACATAAGATTTATGGATATACGACTGGTATTTTTAATTACAGCCTTGTGCCCCGAAGCTAGGAACAAAGTTTATGACATGATTGATATATTTATTAAGATTTTGGAAGAAATTCTACATGAAGCAGCTAAAAACCACATGAAACATGAAGATCTACCACCAATTTACTTAACTGTAAGGTTTTTTGCGGGTAAATGTTAGGGAAACACAATTTCAGGTTTTTTTGTGGCAATTTTATAAACACATAAATAGTATCAATTTGTTTATACAATATTACCTTAAAATCATTACTATTTAAATGGGAATAACTAAAGGTTAAAGTACGTTTATTGACGTTTCAATTTCCACTTCGGAAATCATTCTCAAAATACAAACATTAGTAAATTAAACAAATATTGTTTTTTTGTTACCTGGTGAAAAATTCTTCTAATAATTTAATTTTATCTGACTTATTTATATTGACAATTCAGACATACATTATACATTTTAAAGTAGACGACTTTAAAATGATATTGCCAATATTGTAGAGTTGTGTTCCTGGGACGACTTTACTTGTAAGATAGTTCATTCGATTACATGAAATCAACTTTAACCCGAGAATATCTGTCAGATAGCTTCAGAACAATATTACCTTAAGAATGTTTAATAATTTTTATTAGAGTATTGGATTTAAATCAAAACCTATATATTTAAAATCGTTACATCTCCGTTTGACTTAGTCACAGCTCATAAAAGCTGTTGCCTAACCAGTTTGAGGTTTTCAACTACTTAGAACATTTCCAATTGATAAAAGTGTTATTACAAAAAGGAAGTATAATAGAGGAATGTTGATAAAGAAATAATTTCTTTGTTTGCTTGTAATTACCAATCGCAACTTTATTATCAACTTGACTTTTTTCGCACCACCCTAACCTATAACTTGTAGGGCTACCTTCGAGGTCAGTCTATAGGCGCATATATAACCCCTACTAGGGTTTTTCTTTGAGGGCCTTTTTTAATATTCTTTTGCACTTCTGTTTATTCGTTATTTGATGCCACACCGGCTGCATGGAGAATTGTGGAGTGTACCACTTCCATTAGAATTCTTCTTTTTCCAATACCTGGGCCTCATATTTGGCATGATTATTGTTAATGTTGCTGTTATCTGTTTGGCCTTCTTTACAGCATATTTCAAGTGTCCGCTAAATATTTGCTTACTGTCAGCATCATTCCTGAGTACTTAATCTTTTTGACAGGCACTATTCTTTCTCTCTCGAGGGTGAAGGAAATGTGATCTCTCTCTTTAAGTCCTTTTAGCATCAGAGCTTCCCTTTCCAAGTGCGGCTTTGGCTGTGTTCATTATAAACCCGCTTTCATTTTACTCTGCTAGAACTACCTGAACATCCACGTAAGTTAGCTGTAGCCTGTAGATCTTCCTCAAGTATATCTGTGACACCCCCACCGATGTCCTAGGTTGCGCAGTTGAAGGAATTTTTTATGTTCAGTGAGAAGGCCACCAACCACCTACTACTACAAGTGGCAATTTCTTCCGTGATCCTACTGACTGCGTCTATTGCAGATTATCCTTTCCTTAACCTCTATTTAGGGGATTTAGAAATTTAACCCTCTATTTAGAAAATATTTTCTTGTGGTATGTCTAAACGATATTATGTTTATATGGAATTACTTAAGTCAAAATTGATTGTAATTAAAATTATATTATATAATTATTTGCCGTTTCGACTTCCACTCCGAAAATCGTTTTCAAGAGAATATCATATTCCCACTCATCACTGTAGACTAAACTATTTTAGAGATTTTAATCTTTTTGGCAATATCGCATGTAACAACTATCGTGACAGAATAGAAATGACAATTTGAAATTTTTTATTTCTCATGTTTAAGAAATTAATGAAATTTTTTAATGAAAATGTGTTTTGGAAATCTATATTTTCATGTTTTGTATTTTTAAATATTTGTGTTTCCCTAATATTTGATTGACCCGAATTTAAAATGTTTAATAATTATTAATTATATATTTATATTAACTAATAATTATTATATAAAAATTTTATAATTGAGTTCGTTTTTAGCCTGCTCAAGCTGAAATGGTGTCAGAAATACTGAAAGCACTTTTCAACTTAACTATAAGAATAGATGAAGCTGATGTAGAAACTGTAGCAACTTGTATACAACTTGTTAAGGTTCTCCGCAGTTATCTTTTGATATCCTCATCAGATCTAGAAAAAACATGGATTTTGCGTAATGATGTCATCAATCTGTTGACGAATATGCCCGAAGAAACTTATTCCGAGTTGCTACCTCCAATCTCAGAGTCCCACCAAATTATAAAAACTTTGGAGTTTGAAGGAAAGAACATGACCGCTATTTATGAAATGACAATGTTCTTGAAGGCCAAGTTTAATGATCAACCTGTAAGTTTAATTTGTAATTACTATTACAAGTATGTTTGAGCTTTGTAGATCCTTTTTTGTCTTTATTACTTTTCTTTTATAAGTTCATCATACATTTTTCCTGTTTGCTTTCTTTACGTTCTGTGGTGTAGTATATTGTTCAATTGCAATGATGTTCTCAGGATCTGGTGTTATACCTTTACTCGAAATTGTGTCTTAAGTGTAGTAGTTCCTTCTTCATAAATACGCATTTTTTGGGATTTAATTTCGATTAACTTTCTTTTTAACACCTTTACTAACTTTTGGTTATGTTCTTGCAGGTTGTTGTCAAAAACTATTAAATCGTCCAGGTATATAAACATGTTTTCGTAATTTGAACCTGACATTGCCATTGTCATTGACAAAAAACATTCTGGGCTTGTCTTCAGTCCATTTGACTTTCCGTAAACCTTATTTCTAATCCTAATATAATCTAATATATCCTGATACAACTATTTCCAAAAACAATTAAAATATCTAAGTATGTGAACATATTTTCGTTAATTTTTTTTTGCTTTCTTGTGGTCAAAAATCTTTCGCAAATTTCCTTCTTTATTATGACCTATTCGGCTTTCGTTTCGATCACGAAATATTTTGTAATTTCTCACCTAAATTGTGAATATTTTAACTACTGTATGTATTCCTTCTTGTGCTTACAATAAATTGCGTATTGTCGCGCTAGAGCCGCAGGATCTTTGGCGAGTGGGATTCAGTAACTCCCTAACCTATCTTCGTCCAGCTTCATACTCGACGTGCGTTCCACCAATATGGTCGAAACAGGTCTAGGAGTTCACTTATCAGTTTCGGGATTAATGGTTTTATTATTTGGTTCTATTCATAGAAAAACATCGATTTCAGACACTGAATTCGTTCGTTGTTCATGCGCTGCGAAATTTGTTCCTGCTGTGCCTCTGTTTCTCTGTATCTCACCTGTATCCATTGATTATTATTTCTTCCTTGTTGAGCTTACATTGTTCCTCTGTTTCTTTGGTATCTGCTTCTATTTTGATATATTCTCGTGTTATGTCTTCCATATTCATTTATATTTCTGTATTTGTTGTTCGTATGTTCTTTCCTTCTGTCAAAATTGGTGCATTTCTTCTTCTACCTTTATACATTTTCTTCATATCGTACATTCTTTAAGTTTCTATTCGGACAAGTTAAATTCATCCTTAGCAATTGTAATCTTTGCTAAAGTGGTAAATTTCTTGCTTTTATTATTGACTTAAACATATCATCTCTATATCCATTTTTAAACAAGCTTATTGCAATTTTTTAGTTTACCTCGTCTAGTATGTGTTCCGCTTCTATGTCTCCCATCTGCTTGTCAGTTGTTCCTATGTGTAGGAATCTTCGGCAATTTCTGTGTGGGATAGGGTTACCTACTGTACTTGCAAAGTATCGTTATTATGTTTCCCCTTGCTTTGTTGTTTGTTTGGTCTATGTAAACAAACTGGCTTATAATCCTCTACACGTGGAATACGTTTGTCAACAGGAACTTCCACGATCTTATCGGTTGAGCCATTTCCATCTCATCAGTATTAATGAAGGTAGTTAAATTTTCTTCTAACTTGTACTTCTCCTCGGTACATAAATTGTAACAAATCACTTCAATTAATTACTATTTAAATGGGAATAAGCCACAATTAAAGGTTAAAGTACCTTTATTGACGTTTCAATTTCCACTTCGGAAATAACAACATACTTAAATCTTTAATTGTGGCTTATTCCCATTTAAATAGTAATTACTTTAAAATGCCACAAGAAACTAGCTTCAGAATAAAATCACTTAAAACTTCGTAACTTACGCCTTTCTTAATACTATAAGGTGTCGATCTACTCTGTATGAGTACAAGAAACAAATTCGTTAAGGATTTCTGCTTAGTTGATAGACATGTCGTGGAATGCAAATTTTAGATTCTTCATGTCTCTATTAACATCTTTATCAACGTCTGTTATACCTTGCATTTATAGAAGGTTCAGATTAAAGCAGAAATCTGAATTTGTTTCGAAACTATCTTACCGATTTTTCTATCAGATGTCGCTATTGCGTCCATAACGAAGCCATTTTATTGTTGCTTCTTAAAAGACAGAAAAGATTATTTTTCACGTTGAGAACGGCTATGAATAACTGTTCTGATGAGACTTATTAAGTCGAAATACGTATCAACAGATACATAGACGCTTTGTACGTGAAATCAAATCTTTGCTGTCTTTTTCATTTTAATCTATTTAAGTTTATTTTGATTTTTTATCCATATAGCATTAGTATGAACTTTTGTAAATACTTTCTTACAGGATATCTATAATCAACATGAAATCCTGTCCCCTATAGTAACAGTACTTTTAAAAGGAGCAACCACTCACAGGCATATCAGAAAGTTTTTAAGGAATCAAATTTTACCACCTCTAAAAGATGTCCACACCAGACCCGAAGAAGGCGACACATTGAGGAACCACCTGTGCAGGTTACTTACCACTCCTGTCACCCAACTGCGGGATTTGGTTGCTAATTTCCTGTTTGTTTTGTGCAAAAACAATGGTAAGTTTTGAGTAGGGGCTATATTTATTGATGTCTTTTCTGCTCAAGAAATATGAATTCACATTTATTAATTTAGTACAATATATACAAATTTCTGAAAATACTATGTGATATTATAAACTAAGTAAACTTTTCCAATGAAAACGCTAATGACACAGACAAGCTGGAGTTCACAAAAACGCTGTGACGATCCTGGAACCCAGCACAATGGAGAAGAATATAAAGAAAACAAGAACAGATATCAGCCTAAGTTGGTGCAATAAATTTGACCATAATCCAAATCATGTCTGCAATACTCTGCCACATATGAAAACAGGTAGGGGCAATGACGTGGCTGTCAAAATTTGTAATAAGATCATTCGTGCTTGTTAGTATTTGGATAAGTTTTTAAAATAAAAAAAAAATCCCAATGAAGATACTAAGTACACACTAGGTGATGTGTTGCTCTGCTCAAGAAATATAAATTTACGTTTATTGATTTAGTAAAATAAATACAAATTTCTCAAAACAGTACGAGGGACATATATATCCGTTATAGTTCACAAAACTGATATGATGACACTTGGATCCAGCACACTATAGAAGTTAGGACATCAATAAAACAAGAACATACCGTCGCCCTAAGTGGGAACAATAAATTTGACAATTATTTAAACCATTTTTGCTGTAGTCCACTACATATAGAAGCATGTAGGAGCAGTAAAATGAATGACGAAATCAGTAACAGAAAATTCATCCTTGTTGTTTTCCGAATGATTTTTATATAATCAAATGCAGTACACTATATTTATTATTAGGAAAGTAAATTGTTCTATATCAAATCTAAATGTGTATTATCTTTCAAACCATGACATTGTTTTATTTTTAGTGGCTCGTATGATAAAATATACAGGATATGGCAACGCAGCAGGACTTTTTGCTACCAAAGGTGTCCTAGCAGGTGGACGTTACAAAGGTGAAGATGATTATGATTCTGAAAGTGAGGACAGTGAGACTGAAGAATATGCTGACCATAAACATGGAATAAATCCAGTCATTGGTTGTTATGAAGAACCTCATCCTAGTGCTTCAGATAATATGTCAGAGGAACAGGTAATTTATGAGAGATATTTATAATATGTTCTAGCAATCAAAGTTTAGATAACAATGATAGTATTATAGGTAGCGGATCTTTCAAATGTGACCTTTCACTTTTCTGCTTTATTTTTTGTTACTAATACAATCTCGGTGTCTATGAATTGCTTCAACTTTTTAGTGTGACTAACTAAATGATGTGGAAAGAAAAGTCTCTACTCAATTTACTAAAAGTTTATTAAGTAATAATTGATGGTATGTTTCTGCATTTCTGAATTTACAATTTTTACTCCATCATCAAGCATATGCAACTAATAAAAGGATCTGAGTATAATTGACATATTAACCTATAGATGTTGTAGTAAGTTTATTCACCATAAATCTATTCTCAACCAGTTATCTACTTTTAAAATTGTTTAAAAAAGGGCGAACAATAACAGATTAAAGTAAAATAGTTAACATAATTAAAAACATACCCTATATTACTAAATATAGACAAAAATCGATTTGGTGGGATGATGAATGTGTCACACAGTTACAGCTTAAGAAGAATGCACTTAAATTGTGCAAAACATCATCCACTCTGAATAGCTTTCTCGAATATAAAAATACAGAAGTTACAACTAAAAAAATGTTTAAATAGAAAGCTAGAAGCACATGGATTCTATTTTGTTCCAGTCTTAACTCCAAATGCCCATTAACTCATATATAGAAGATGGTAAACAAATTGAGTTGCAGTAGATATTCTACAGAAGCTATGTCCACCTTTTGTTGACAAACATGTACCTCACCCAGGTACACTTATAAAAGAACATTATTTACTAAAAGAAATAACATCATCCGAACTGAAATATACTATTAAGATATCCAAAAACACAGCCTCAGGTCCAGATCAGATTTTGTATATTATGTTACAAAAAATGGGTATGCTGGCCAAAAGATTACTACCACATATTTATAACCGTATCTTGCAAACTGGAATACTTCCTTACAAATTTAATGATTCCTTTGTTATGTTAATTCTAAAACCGGAAAAAAAAAATAAAGATCATCCAGATTCATATCAAACAATTACATTGTTGTCATGTATTTTTAAAACATTCGAAATAATTCTAAAATCGAGAATGAAAACTTGGATAAGGCGGCAAGTATACTACCAGCAACACAATTTGGCTACAAACAAGGCTGTGGAACGACGGATGCAGTCGTTCGTCTGACTCCTCCTCCTCAGTCCTAATCCCTTTTGGGATGTGATGACACCATCAGGCCTTTACAGTTTTTGCACTATTTCTCTCCATCCTTCTCTGTCATGGGCTAGTTGTTCGGCTGACTACAGATGTTCAAATTGGCGTTTCCATTTTCATGACAAGTGCATTTTTTATCGACATAAAAAGTGCTTATGACAATATTGATTTAAATATATTGTGTGATAAACTTGTATTTATTGGAGTTTCAAAATCCATGGCATATTTACTATCAAATTTATACAGTGTGGCGCACCGAAAACGAAACAGAGGCATTTACTGGCAGATGATTCCTTTTTTGAAAAAACGCTCGGACCCGTCGATTTTGTTTTCGAGGGGGACACAAAATTGGCATAAAATCACTTTAACATTTGCAGCCCCTTAAGCGGGGGTGGCATCATCCCTAAAATCTTAAATGAAAAGGGGGGTCGAATGATCCATTATTTGAAAGGTCTTTCAACTCCCTTTATAATGATGTAAAATTCATGTATTCAATTCAGTAGTTTTGGAGATTTATTGATTTAAAGTTTAAAGTAGACTTTAATAGGTACATCAAATTAGTTTGTACTTCTTTCAGAAGAAATTTGAGTAAAAGCATTTTCTTGATAAGTAAATGCTTTTATTTACTACGCCCATGGTTTATTAATAATAAAAATAGCAATTGAAGTGTCCTTTGTGACAAAAAAAGTTGTTTCTTGAAGAAAGATAAGTAGAGAATGCCACGTACTTATTTTAAATAGGAAATAGTACATTAGTTTGCGATTGATTTGACCAATCTTTGTTGTTAAAATATAATTTATTGCTTTATACATAAATTAACCATGGTATATTCCACGGCAGAAAGGGTTGAAATTATTGAAATATTTTTCGGAAATAATCAGTGCGCTAATAGAACAGCACAAATTTTTAATGAGCGACATGAGAACAATAATGTGCACCGAAAATATGTTCTAGAACTTGTAGCTAAATTTCGGGAAACTGGATCAGTCGCCAATAAAAAACGTAATATTGAAAATCCTATAAGGAACGAAGCAACAGAAGTGGGGGTTTTAGGGCAAGTTATTGTAGATCCTACATTAAGTACCCGCAAATTGCAAACTTCGTGTGGTGTTAGTCGACGTACTATCCAACGGATTCTAAAGGCCCATAATTTTCATCCGTATAAAATTCACCTTGTACAAGAACTTAATGAAGACGATTTTGATAAGCGATTAGAATTTTGTGAAGTTATGAGTGAACGAATTTGCAAACGATGAACAATTTTTATTTAACATTTGCTTTTCCGACGAATGTTCCTATTTTTTAAATGGCGAAGTAAATCGTCATAATTGTCGATATTGGTCGGACTCTAATCCCAGAATTTACCATGAGGTACACACACAGCAGCCACAAAAATTAAATGTTTGGGCTGGCATTTTTGGCGATCATTTGGTTGGTCCTTTTTTCTTACCTGGAAATTTGACTGGTGAAATGTATTTGGAATTACTGCAAAATGCCATAGATCCTGCGCTAACAGATATAATTGAAAATCAGAATGATGGTCGATACGTTGAGAATATGTTGATGTTCCAACAGGATGGTGCTCCACCACATTACGCATTAAGAGTTCTGCATTATTTAGATCAGACCTTTCCAGGTCAATGGATTGGTAGAAGAGGTGCCGTTGAATGGCCCCCAAGATCGCCAGATTTATCACCTTTGGATTTCTTTTTGTGGGGTTACTTAAAAAGCAAAATCTATGCTACTCAGCCAACATCCTTAGAAGATTTACGACAAAGAATTGTGAATGAGTGCCATCAAATTACTCCTCAAATATTGCAAAATGTCCGGCAACGTTTTCAGCAAAATCTTTATTATTGCATGGAAAGTAATGGTGGTCATTTTCAACATTTACTCGGCTGACAGGTCAGTTCATTCTTTATTTTTTAACAACTTTGCTGCTATGTATTGATCTCCTCTTACGATGATGTATTTAAACTTTAAATCAATAAATCTCCAAAACTACTGAATTGAAGTACATGAATTTTACATCATTGTAAAGGGAGTTGAAAGACCTTTTAAATCATGGATCATTCGACCCCCCTTTCCATTTAAGATTTTAGGGATGGTGCAACCCCCGCTTAGGGGGCTGCAAATGTTAATGTGATTTTATGCCAATTTTGTTTCCCTCTCGATAACAAAATCGACGGGTCCAAGCGTTTTTTTTTAAAAGGAATCATCTGCCAGTAAATGCATCTGTTTCGTTTTCGGTGCGCCACCCTGTATAAAGACAGAAACGTGTCGATGTGAGTAGGTCATAATATCATAGGACCAATGATTACATCAAAAGGTATTTCACAGGGAGCTGTTTTAATTCTTAAGAGTTTAACTGCTTTTTAATCTGTAGAGATATGATGTACACAATTTATCGTCTCCCAATATGGCTTGTGTACAATATGCTGATGATATTGTCATCTATTCACAGAAGAAAACGTACATCGAATGTATATCGAACTAAAACATATAATGTATAACTGTGATAGCTGGACTTTGTTAAATGGCTTCACTATTTAGTACCAAAAGTGTGTTGTAGTATTTTTTTCTAGAAAACACCCTATTAAAGATGACACTGTATCCTTACAGGGCCATGCCATATCAATTGTTTCGGAATTCAAATACCTTGGTGTAATACTTGACAGAAAACTGCTTTGGACTCAACATATTAACTACACAAGTAGAAAAAGGTATTAATTTACTTAAAATGTGTGGTAAGAGATCATGGAGTGCAGGATCTATTATAGATTACGTCTGTTTAGTATATGAGTCAGCTAGCATAACTAATTTACGTAAACTTGATAGAATCCAATTTAAAGCTTTGAAAATTGTGTTCCAGCCTCTGAAAACCCACTCTCCTAATCCAACATCATTATAGGTGCACCTATAATGCTTAAATAATTAATGAATTAAATACAGCTGATTTAACAACTACATTATTCTTAAAAAAAATTCCCACCATTTGCAAAAGCATTTGTAACTTGCAATGAACTTAAGTTAATAAATTCTCCTTATAATCCTATTTGGGAATCATTGGACATACCGCACCTGACAAGTGTTCTATCTACAAACATTATTATTCCTAAATGCCAAACTGAATTTTATCGTAATACTCTCAAGGAGATCTTGCGTAACTATTCAGATTACATTGCAATCTATATACATGGGTCAAAATTAGTAACATGTACAACCAGTGCTTACTTTGTACCAAAAATGAAGACTAAAAAAGCATTTACTTTAAATAATCAATCCAGCATCTTTTCCGCTGAAGCATGTGCTATATTTAAAACACTTGAATGGTGTTGTGAAAATCAGTGAAACAAAATTGTCGTGTGCACTGATTCATTATCAGTATTAAATGCATTACAAAACTTTAAAGTCACAATTAACAGCAATATATTCATATTAAAAAATTTTCAACAGTTGCTAAAATTATCAGCTTTATCTTATGGTGTTAAATTCGTGTGGGTTAAGGAACATTCAGACATATTGGGTAATAGTATTGCGGATTTAATAGCTAAAAATCCACTAAAGCACCCACATATATTGATAGAAGAATTTAATACAGGTGATTTTGCATATGTGAAACAGCATATTAAATTTAAATGTTACAAACACTAATTTGTTTAAATTACAACCAACACTGACGTCGAATCAATTTTAGAAAGTTGTTGCACTAAGTAGAAATACAGTGTCGACCATTCTACGACTAAAGGTAGATCATGGATGTTTCCAAAGCATCTACATAAAATCTGAGTTTTCCCAACAGACAGATGTGAGTGTGGAACTAGTATAGCCGATCTAAATCACATATTCTTTAACTGTCCCTTACATGTCAATACAAGTACGTCGCTGCTTCAAGAATTGCTGAAAGCAAGTTTAAAGACGCCATTAAAAAATCTACTATTAAGTTAATACAAAAATTTTTAAATTGAATATGGTATTTCTGCAAAAAATTAAATTAAAGGTGTGAATGAAAAATTGATCGTTTGAATGACTTTTTCCTTTGTATGTGTACCTATTTGTTACCCACCTATCTAACCGTGGTTTATGTCTTGTGTGTTATAATGAAGTCGCTATGATGAACCCCTGAGCGTGAAAAGTGTTGTCCCTATACAATCCTGAATGAATGAATGCTAATATTTGTATATAATTACGTGGCTAAAGGTTCTAAACCAAGGCTAAAATACAAACAAATAAAAAATAAAAACACAACCACTATATTTTAAAATAAATGTTTGTCCAGGGAATCTTATCCATATATTCAAAGGAAGACTTGCCTGTGAACACACCAAGTGATTTCCTAAACAATAAACTATTTTAATATATAGTGGTGTGTGGAAATTATTTCAAAATATAGTGGGTGGAATATCTTTAAAATACGATTTGCTAACACATCAAAAGATCCCTGGACAAAAAACTGATTTTAAAATATAGTGGTGGGTCTTTAATCATGTTAATGATTTTATTTTAATCTGTTAGCGTCTGACCCTTTTTTTAAACAGTTTTAGAAATAGATAATGAGTTGGAGTTGAGGATAGATTTATGGTGGCTAAACTTAGTATGACATCTATAGGTTAATATGTCCATTATACTGTGGTTCTTTTATTAATTCCATAGGCCTCATGATGGAGTAAACAATGTAAACTCCGAAGCTGGTCGAAGAAACCTACAATCGGCAACCATTTCGTCACATGCCTTACTAAGTTTAAGCTTATTTTACAGAAAGAATATGAAGCCATGAAGTTAGTGGAACTTTTGGATAGTCTAATGAAATGTGGAACAATAAAACCTTGTGTAGTAGGCAAAGACGGCAAGCCTGAACCAGTTACACATGTTCTGCAGTTGCAAGAAGGACTAAAGGAAGGAATGCTTAAATTTTTAAATGAAGACAGCGATTAGAAAATAATAATTTTAGGTTAAATATAATCAAAAGTCTGCAAAATAGGAGCATTTACTAAAGATACTTATCGTTTTTGTGTATAAAGTAATAGGGTATTTTGAGTTTAAGTGTTGTCTATTACGTCAATTAATTATTCTTCTGGATAAAAGTAACATTTTTTTATTTCTATGCAGCACGCAAATTTATAATACTGTTTAAAATAAATAAAATTGTGACAGAAAAATTGAAGACAATATAAACATAAATCATATAAAATTTTACAGTTACGTCAAAGACGCCATATTGTGCACCTGTAAAACCAATATTGTAAAAGAAAATAAAATAAAGAGGATAACCATGAAGGTTGTATGTTGTTTGCATGTTTTTTGTGTTAATTTTGTCCAGAAGTGTATAGATTTTATTCAGTAAAAGTTTACATTAGCAGGGATCAACTTCATAAAATGAATCCCAGGCGTTTGCGCAATAAACATAATATTTTACATATGTACAATGTTGCCACATATGTTATAAATCAGTAAATCGGTCATTTCAGAAACAACATGAGTCAGAAATTATAGTATTGAGTAAATCACAAAAATCTGTTTTAAAGCGCCGTAAGAAAAACTGCATAAAAGTTAATTGTTGCAATAATATTTCACTATCCTGTACATTATGCATTACATATTTTTTCAATTCATATTATGGTTTTAAAAAAAGTGACTTATGTTGTTTCAGAACAGAAATTTAAAAAAACATATTTTTTTTTAAATGTTATTGTCTGTCAAACAAACTATAAGTATTAATCATCATTAATTGCATCAGTAGTAGGCCACTGCATAATCTCTTCAAAAAATGATCTTTTTTCCTCTAGTATGTAGTCATGAGCTTGCGTATATCTTCAATTTTTTTTTATTAATTGGTATTTTACCGTCCGGATAGGCCAGAACTGTTGGTACAAATGGAATTGTATCACTTATTTTAAATTTAAGGTTGTTAGTGATAAATGAATAAAAAAAATGGTAGCAGTTTGAAATCTGGAAAGTGATTTTTTTTATCCTTTTCTTTTCTGCCCATTGAGTCGGTAGACAAACACGTTTTTTTGTAATGTTTAGGCCACCACTTTTTAAATTAAAAAATATTCGATGTTTCCTCCATTTTAACAAGAAACTTTTTCTGTCGTGTAGAATCTACTATCATTTCTGTATATTCGTTTGGGTGGTAAACGCGGTCAAAGTTTTTTATGACTCTTTTTATTGGCGCAAAGTTTCTATCGTTCGGCAAAAAGGAATGGCCACGTTGTGGAAAGTACTGGATTATGATTTTAAAACTTCCAGTACCTACTAACGAAAGTAGAAATCTTACTACAGTATGATTCCGGTTTTGACCGGCACAGCTGTCAGAAGATACGTGAAGATGTTTCACAGCAGTAGGCACTTTAGACTTGATATAATCCATAAGAAATATTTTTCTGGCTTAACCCTCGTAGTAGGTGTAAAACATCCCTTGTTTTTTTTGCATATTGTGAATTCCAAAGTCGTTGCAGGTTAGTTGACGTAAGTAAAAAGTATAGGAATAAGTGGAAGTTGAAGATTTTGCATATAATCAAACGTCAGGCCACATTCAGTGGCATCTGTCTTGCATATCTCTACAATTTCTGACATTTTATTGTAGAATTTCTTTGCACGTCTTTTATGTACAGATAATTCCGCCTCATTGTCTCATTTAAAGATGGACTCTTAATTTTTATTTTTAACTGTTCACATTCACAGCAAGTATCTACTTGTGGACTTCCAAAAGATAGAGAAAAATGTTCCTGGAATATCTTTAAATAAAATTTATAATTCACTGAATATTCCAGATTTAGCCATACTGCTGACACTCACTCTAAGAGGAACATTCACTCATCCCAGATACCTACGGAATCAAAAGGATTGAGCTTTGGTGGGACTCTTTCCGTGTTATCTAGTCCTAGGTGACTTGGTACGTCGGTGTATCTCCCAAAAATTTTCGCACACAACTAGACGTCGAGAGTAGTACAGATTTCTGTATAGCCTTATAGAGATGTTCATTTAGACCTAGCTGTTTTATGTTCTCTAAGAGGTTTTTGGAAATAACACTGAATTATTATTATTATCAGGAAATTTGGCACAAAATAGGTCATACATAATTCGTTCATTCAATTTTTTTTTGTCCAAGTTATGCTTCCCTTTCCCTGTATAATGTGAAATCTTAGTGGAAAAACTTCCAATATGAGTTTTAATCTGTTCTATTAAATTTTTAGACTTTTTCCATGTTTATCTAGTGGTGCTTTTGCTTGTACAAGAAGCTTAGAAATTCTTCGAATTCTTTCATGACTCACAGTATGAATTCCCATGAAAGCTTTTTTGCAAACAATAATTTTGCCACCCGAGTTTGTCACGGAGTAACTAATGTTATATCTTCTATTCTTTGGATTTTCATTTCGAGGTCGTCCCATAAGCCCTTGTAAGTATGCAGGTACAACATTACCTTTATAATTTTCATATTCTTCCCCACACAGCCTCGCTTGCTTAATAATTTTTGACTTATAATTGTCTTTTTTTACTTTTTTCTAAATTGAGATTATTATTCGTGCCATTTATTGCAGCATCATGATCGTTTAGTTCACAAATAACAATTCCGCGTCGAAACAACATCAGTCGATGACTCAGGTGATTTTCGAATGGAATGGGTATTTATATTAAACTGTAGTTTATTACAGCAAGTCGAGACTGATTCGTTTCTGCTTAGAATGGTGCGTTGACGTATAAAAAACGGATTTATAAAGAAATGTCAATATTGCCAAAAATTGATGTATGTTGTTTCTGAAAAGACCGATTTAAGTATATATGTATAGATTTATTACTTTATTTATTAATCATATATAACAAATGTGATACATTTCAGATGTTTCTGTTGACACTGGCAGTCACACTGTTCTCAATATTCTTATTAAAGCTTAACCCTTTATAGGGCAGAATTATTTTTTGGTAATATAAACAAATTCTTTGCAGATTATAGATAAGGAATGATCCGGTATTGAACTTTCATTCGTATTTTCATTTTATTTTCACTCCTTGTTGTTTTTTTAGGTGGTTGAAATTTCGACCACAGCCTGATTAGGTATGTTGACTTTGGTAAATGTAGTTGTGGTTCCATAATCGACCACAGAAAAAAACACATTAATTAAACATTTTTATTATAAAATAATGGAAAACATTGAATACATAATGCAACCTGGCAATCTGAGCATTTAATACTTGAACGTTTTGGCTTTGCTCTCGTTGAACAGAGTGCACAACGTCTTGATGTTCCTTTTTCTGGCATGTGATTGCCAACATCGCTTAGTCTCACGGTGCTTTCAACGCTAAGAGAATTAGTGGTTGCTCCCATTTTCTTCAGTTTATTTCTTCCTATTGTTACCTTAGGTCCTGGTCTCTTTCTGTTATAGAAATCACCTATGAGCTCGTTGGCCAATACACTTCTAAAATACAGGTGACTCATTGGTTTCGATTTAATGGACCTCATTTTCATTGTAGTCTTATAAGTTATATATGAATTTACCACTGCTGCATCAATCAAATAGTAAATAATCTTCATATACCATCTTCGGGATTTCCATGAAATTGGATAAGAAGCATGAAGTTGATCGAATAGATCGACTCCACCCATATAGCGATTGTAATCACTTATGGCTTTTGGACACTTAACACTTTCTTGTTCACCATTCGGTTTTCTTCGCAAAACTGAAGTAATCTCAAGTGGATTATGCATAGTACTGCCGACTAAAACGCATTTGCGCCCCCGATCTTTCCATTTAACAACAGACATATCATTGGACATGAAATAATCGTGTTCTCCATTTTCATTGTTTTGTCCTTTCTCATTTGTGTTGGAAAGCCTTTACGATTTATTCTAAAAGTTTCACAGCAGAACAAATCATAGGTTAACATTTTCTTAAGAAGAGGAAAACTCTAGAAAAAATCATCGAAATAAATGCAGTAGTTTGCGCCTCTAAGAGACTCGGTAATGTCTAATACCGTCATATTCAGCATGTTGTGATTGAGATTTGCCTTCATATATGCTAAATTTGTGCACGTATCCAGTTTCGGAGCATGCAACGACCCAAACTTTAAAGCCTCTTTTTATGGGCTTTTTCGGCATATATTGTTTGAGAGAACTTCGCCCCTTGAAAGCAACCATACTTTCATCTACCGCAACATTTCTACTTGTATAAAAGTTCTCTTGAAAGCATTGCTGCAGTTCTGTTATCAAAGGCCTTACTTTGAACAGTTTGTGAAAATTGGGGTTATTTTGATTTCTTTCCATGTTTTCGTTATTGTTTAGATGGAGAAAACGAAGAATTTTTAAGAATCGTTTTTGCGTAAAAATTTGCGAAACTCTTGGCACGTGCATGTTAATATCAGTTGACCAATAATGTCTCAAACTAGGTAGTTTATGAAACCCCATGATTATAAGAACCCCTAGAAATGCTTTCAGTTCTTCCTCAGTTAGGTCGAGATTATTATGATTTTGTTGTTGAGCATAGAGATTTGACTGTGTAATTATATTAGCTATAATATCTTTGCTCATGAACAAAGAAAACACGTCGAATGGTGAATTTATATTGACCGGTTTTGCTGGGCCAAATGGTCTGGTAAACGGCGCATTCGAATATTTTTGTGCATCAGAAGCGTTCGTTCTCCATTTATATGTATCATCGGACTTTACTGTGTTCTCTTGGTTCTCTTCTATTTCGTCTTCGCCTGAGGAAGTATCGACGTCGTCAAAAATGCGATTTGTTCTTACCAATTACATTTCAATAGAACAATTGTAAAATCAGCATGTGCTACTTTGAGGTTATGTTTAGTAAATCAAGATATATCATCTTAGCGCCAATAAAATCTGAATAGATAATTAAAGGCCATAATACTGTGATGTGTTACCTTGAGTTTGATGTATAAATCTTTTGTAAATTATTTTTCTAACTTTTACAAACGGCAAAAACCTGTGATCACGTTCAACGGTAACTTACAGAGTATGATGGGTTGTGGTTGGCGAATCGACCACATTGCTGCCACGTTGCCGTATTTTGTTCTGTGGTGTTCATTTTGGGTACAATTCATTTACAAACACTGAATTTGCACTTCGGTAACTTTTCATGTCAATTACTAGCTCATAAGTATTAATAAGAGCAGTGGTCGAAATATCGACCACAGACCTATAAAGGGTTAATCTTCTTATTAAAGGTCACTTCATATGCTTACTTGTAACAACATATACAATTATTTTTTGCGGAGTAAATATGTTGAATTTAAATTTTAAGTAGTACAGTACATATGAGTTACAACTAATCCTAATATGCTGGTAGATGTAATTTCTCTCAGCTAACCTAATTCAATCAAAACTGATAGTTTAAATTAATAGAACAAGTTAATAACCAATGAAATATAAACTCAACTCAAGATTAAAAATTTAATCTAACCTAATCCAATCAAAACTAAAACTGGTACTCAAGATTAGTATTTTCGCAGAAAACAACAATTTTTAACACTGTGGCAACACTGGTTCAAACAGCTATGCAGTAGAACGCATACGCATCTTGTTCGTGGAAAAATATGCATTGTTAAGGATTTATGTCTTGAAAAAAAAAAAAATTTTTCAAATAATTTTGTTTTAAAAACCAAAAATCTATTTTATTTACAATTTACACAAAGAAAAGTTAAGCATTTGAATAATTTAAAAAAATTTTCAGGTAAAAACATTTTTTAGCGACATACTTTGTTTTGCGGTAGGCAAAATATTTCAGTGCAAGTTCATCCAACATCAAAAATTCGAAATTTTTTTTATAGTTTACCCTTGGCTCGTGATTGAACGAAGGAATTGAAAAAAAAGGAAATTTAAAGTTTTGAAATAAGTTTAAATGAATTTTTGTCCTATATTTTTTGTCATGTCTCCGAGTCACAAAACAATACTATAAAGATACGATGTGCAAAGTTTCAGCAAAATTGGTTGATTTGTTCTTGAGAAATTGTGTCTTTTGCACGAAAAATAAAGTTACGTGAAAAACGCGTTTAAATTTTTTAAACTAACAGCGCGGTACTCTATAACTCCGATAATATTGCTTGATATTAATTCAAATTTGGTATGAATACTCTTGAAGAACTATACTTTCATATGGAGTAATGCGAAAAAATCTAGTTTTTGAGAATGCTAGACCTATGTAACCCCTTAACAGGATAAGTAAGTAAATCACAATCCACTGCTCAAGTTTCGGACTAATCCGACGATCTTTACTAATGTAGACAGTTATCTTTTATTCTTCTCTAATATATAAATATTAATATCGTATACTTTATATTGTGATATTCTACAATTCTGCATTCGAAATATATTATATTTTATGTCATAAATCAAGAATTATTTTATACAAGAAACGTCCAGAAAGTAGAGCTGTGTTAAAGAGGAGAAGAAAGTTGTCGTCCATTAACACTCCAACAAGTATTTATCGTCAGCTAGTGGAAACCTACTGATCCAAAACCTAAAGGAATGGCAATTAATGCAGCTGTATATTATATGCCGCTAAAGAAGTTTTAAAAATATTTAAGTCCAAATGGTGCCTGGGGCCAAGGCTTTGAAATAACATTTACTTCAACGGCGCAGATGACGTGAAAGAGTGGTAAAATAATTTTAGTCCATACAAAACTAATAATTTTTTTTTAACACATATGTATTCTCATTTATCTGTGGACGTACCTCGTTGTATAAATTTAATATCTACTTATTTGTAAATTATCAAAAATAAAATAAATAGAAAGACTTTGTCTGTCGTTTTATTTTGATATCACTATTATCATCAAAGTTATTCAATTCTGCTGGGTTGTAATGCTTTTTTGCCCACGTACAGAGTCGGAATGTTACGTTTTATCTAGTTTGTTGTATGGGATGGAAAGCTGGACATTAAAGATAGAACAAATAAAGAAGTTAGAAGCATTTGAGGTATAGTGCTATATACGGATGCTCAAAATACATACCGTGGATTCAAAGAGTTACTAATGCTGAGACGATTACAGAAAAAATGCGAAGTCATTAAGACAATTAAAGTGAGAAAACTAGTACTTTTAAACACCGGATCACCTACAAAGTTCACAAATAAGGGGAATAATTCAGTCGTGGATTTGACTTTTGCAACTCCAGATATAGCAATTAATTGTGCATGGGAAACTTTATCTGATGTACTGGGTTCAGACCATTTTCCAATTATTATAGAAATTAACAAAGGCATGGAAAGTAAATACATCCATACTACATTCAAAAACAAAATGGAATTTGAATAAACCAGAGAGTCTATATCAAGAGTTTGCGAATACATATTTCTCACACATTAAAAATAGCAGTACCGTGGAACATAATTATAATTGGTAAATAAGGCAGCCAGTGCCTCTATACCTATTTACCAACCCTTTAAACTGAACAAAAAACTCTGCTTCTACCATGGTGGGATCAAAGCTGCGGAGCGGCTATTAAAAAAAGAAAACAAATGCTCAACGCGTATAAGCAATATGGAAAATTATGTGAAATGTAAAAACGAAATTTCAAAAACAAAAAAATTTTAAAATTTAAAGCTAAACTACATTGGCAGCTCTGGTGCGAAAACTTAAATAGAAATACACCATTGACAAACATATGATACCTCACACATTTTCTCAAAACAAAGACAAAATTAAACCAACCATAAGATTTTTGGTCCGAGAGTCAAGCGAATAGACATTTCCTACATAAAATTGGCTGCTCGTTCTTCTGCCATACTCAGAATTTTCCTACATCTAACTGTTCGTGAGAAAAATTTCTACTTGGATGTGTGTATTCACTGAAAATTTCGTGAAAATTAAAAGTGAACATTTTGTTTGAAATTTAAATTATTTCGATCAACGGAAACTTGCTATTAAAAAAAAATAAACATGTGGCTGGAAATTATGCACCGTTTTGCCGGAAAATCGAAAAAACTATACACCATTGGATTTTTATCAAATTTCGTTAATCGGCCATGTTGGCGTCAATTTTGGTCCGAGAGTCAAGCGAATAGACATTTCCTACATAAAATTGGCCGCTCGTTCTTCTGCCATAGTCAGAATTTTCCTACACCTAACTGTTCGTGAGAAAAATTTCCACTTGGATGTATGTATTCGCTGAAAATTTCGAGAAAATTAAAAGTATATTTTATTTTAAATTTGAATTATTTCGATTAAGGGTGACTTGCTGATTAAAAAAATCTAAAAATGTGGCTATAAATTATGCACCGATTTGCCGGAAAATCGAAAAAACTGTAGACCATTGGATTTATATCAAATTTTGTTAATCGGCCATGTTGGCGTCAATTTTGGTCCGAGAGTCAAGCGAATAGACATTTCCTACATAAAATTTTCCGCTCGTTCTTTTGCCATACTCAGAATTTTCCTACATCTAACTGTTCGTGAGAGAAATTTCCACTTGGATGTATGTATTCGCTGAAAATTTCGAGAAAATTAAAAGTGTATATATTTTGTTTGAAATTTGAATTATTTCGAGTAAGGGTGACTTGCTGATAAAAAAAATCTAAATATGTCGCTAGAAATTATGCACCGTTTTGCCGGAAAACCGAAAAAACTAGACCATTGGATTTTTATCAAATTTCGTTATTCGGCCATGTTGGCGTCAATTTTGGTCCGATAGTCAAGCGAATAGACATTTCCTACATAAAGTTGGCCGCTCGTTCTTCTGCCATACACAGAATTTTCCTACACCTAAGGGTTCGTGAGAAAATTTTCCACTTGGATGTCTGTATTTGCTGAAAATTTCGAGAAAATTAAAAGTGTATATTTTGTTTGAAATTTGAATTATTTCGATTAAGGGTGACTTGCTGATTAAAAAAATCTAAACATGTGGCTAAAAATTATGCACCGTTTTGCCGGAAAATCGAAAACACTGTAGATTGTTTAATTCGATTTTTCGTCTTTTCCGGCAAACTGGGGTTAAGGGATCAGAAAACAACACATGTTTAAAATAAGCTGGACCAAGTGCATGTACCAAAACATTAAACAAAATTTCTTTTTTGTAAAATTTGGCAAAAATTTTTCAAGGGGCTAATTTAACCTAACCTAACCTAACCTAACCTTACCTAACCTAACCTAACCTTACCTAACCTAACCTAGGTTATCCTAGGTTAGGTTACCAATTTGACTGTCAATGACTCTCGCTCGAACCAATTTTGGTTTGAGAGTCAAGCAAATAGACAATTCCTACATAAAATTGGCCCCCTTGGATGTCTGTATTTGCTGAAAATTTCGTGAAAATTAAAAGTGTATATTTTGTTTAAAATTTGAATAATTTCGATTAAGGGTGACTTGCTGATTAAAAAAAATCTAAACACTTGGCAAGAAATTATGCACCGTTTTACCGGAAAATCAAAAAAACTGTAGACCATTGGATTTTTATCAAATTTCGTTAATCGGCCATGTTGGCGTCAATTTTGGTCTGAGAGTCAAGCGAATAGACATTTCCTACATAAAATTGGCCGCTCGTTCTTCTGCCATACTCAGAATTTTCCTACATCTAACTGTTTGTGAGAAAAATTTCTACTTGGATGTGTGTATTCGCTGAAAATTTCGAGAAAATTAAAAGTGTATATTTTGTTCGAAATTTAAATTATTTCGATTAAGGATGACTTGCTGATGAAAAAAATCTAAAAATGTGGCTAGAAATTATGCACCGTTTTGCCGGAAAATCGAAAAAACTGGAGACCATTGAATTTATATCAAATTTCGTTAATCGGCCATGTTGGCGTCAATTTTGGTCCGACAGTCAAGCGAATAGACATTTCCTACATAAAATTGGCCGCTCGTTCTTCTGCCATACTCAGAATTTTCCTACATCTAACTGTTTGTGAGAAAAATTTCTACTTGGATGTGTGTATTCGCTGAAAATTTCGAGAAAATTAAAAGTGTATATTTTGTTTGAAATTTGAATTATTTCGATTAAGAGTGACCTGCTGATTAAAAAAATCTAAACATGTGGCTAAAAATTACGCACCGTTTTACCGGAAAATCGAAAAAACTGTAGATTGTTTAATTCGATTTTTCGTCTTTTCCGGCAAACTGGGGTTAAGGGATCAGAAAAAAACACATGTTTGGTATAAGCTGGACCAAGTGCATGTACCAAAACATTAAACAAATTTTTTTTTTGTAAAATTTGGCAAAATTTTACAAATTGGATTTTTATCAAATTTGGTTAATCGGCTATATTGGCGTCAATTTTGGTCCGAGTGTCAAGCGAATAGACATTTCCTACATAAAATTGGTTGCTCGTTCTTCTGCCATACACAGAATCTTCCTACGTGTAACGGTTCGTGAGAAAAATTTCCACTTGGATGTATGTATTCGCTGAAAATTTCGAGAAAATTAAAAGTGTATATTTTGTTTGAAATTTGAATTATTTCGATTAAGGGTGACTTGCTGATTAAAAAAAATCTAAACATGTGGCTAAAAATTAGGCACCGTGTTGCCGGAAAATCGAAAAAATTGTAGATTTTTTAATTCGATTTTTCGTCTTTTCCGGCAAACTGGGGTTAAGGGATCAGAAAACAACAAATGTTTAAAATAAGCTGGACCAAGTGCATGTACCAAAACATTAAACAAAATTTCTTTTTTGTAAAATTTGGCAAAAAATTTTTCAAGGGGCTAATTTAACCTAACCTAACCTAACCTAACCTTACCTAACCTAACCTAACCTTACCTAACCTAACCTAGGTTATCCTAGGTTAGGTTACCAATTTGACTGTCAATGACTCTCGCTCGAACCAATTTTGGTTTGAGAGTCAAGCAAATAGACAATTCCTACATAAAATTGGCCCCCTTGGATGTCTGTATTTGCTGAAAATTTCGTGAAAATTAAAAGTGTATATTTTGTTTAAAATTTGAATAATTTCGATTAAGGGTGACTTGCTGATTAAAAAAAATCTAAACACTTGGCAAGAAATTATGCACCGTTTTACCGGAAAATCAAAAAAACTAGACCATTGGATTTTTATCAAATTTCGTTAATCGGCCATGTTGGCGTCAATTTTGGTCTGAGAGTCAAGCGAATAGACATTTCCTACATAAAATTGGCCGCCCTTTCTTCTGCCATCCTCAGAATTTTCCTACATCTAATTGTTCGTGAGAAAAATTTTCACTTGGATGTATGTATTCGCTGAAAATTTCGAGAAAATTAAAAGTGTATATTTTGTTCGAAATTTAAATTATTTCGATTAAGGATGACTTGATAATTACAAAAATCCAACGTGCCCAGAAATTGTTTAATTCGATTTTTCGTCTTTTCCGGCAAACTGGGGTTAAGGGATCAGAAAAAAACACATGTTTGGTATAAGCTGGACCAAGTGCGTGTAACAAAACATTAAACAATTTTTTTTTTTGTAAAATTTGGAAAAAAATTTCCAAGGGGGTACCCTTGGATTTTTATCAAATTTGGTTAATCGGCTATATTGGCGTCAATTTTGGTCCGAGTGTCAAGCGAATAGACATTTCCTACATAAAATTGGTTGCTCGTTCTTCTGCCATACACAGAATTTTCCTACATCTAACGGTTCGTGAGAAAAATTTCCACTTGGATGTCTGTATTTGCTGAAAATTTCGTGAAAATTAAAAGTGAATATTTTGTTTGAAATTTAAATTATTTCGATTAACGGAAACTTACTGTTTAAAAAAAGATAAACATGTGGCTAGAAATTATGCACCGTTTTACCGGAAAATCAAAAAAACTGTAGACCATTGGATTTTTATCAAATTTCGTTAATCGGCCATGTTGGCGTCAATTTTGGTCTGAGAGTCAAGCGAATAGACATTTCCTACATAAAATTGGCCGCCCTTTCTTCTGCCATCCTCAGAATTTTCCTACATCTAATTGTTCGTGAGAAAAATTTTCACTTGGATGTATGTATTCGCTGAAAATTTCGAGAAAATTAAAAGTGTATATTTTGTTCGAAATTTAAATTATTTCGATTAAGGATGACTTGATAATTACAAAAATCCAACGTGCCCAGAAATTGTTTAATTCGATTTTTCGTCTTTTCCGGCAAACTGGGGTTAAGGGATCAGAAAAAAACACATGTTTGGTATAAGCTGGACCAAGTGCGTGTAACAAAACATTAAACAATTTTTTTTTTTGTAAAATTTGGAAAAAAATTTCCAAGAGGGTACCCTTGGATTTTTATCAAATTTGGTTAATCGGCTATATTGGCGTCAATTTTGGTCCGAGTGTCAAGCGAATAGACATTTCCTACATAAAATTGGTTGCTCGTTCTTCTGCCATACACAGAATTTTCCTACATCTAACGGTTCGTGAGAAAAATTTCCACTTGGATGTCTGTATTTGCTGAAAATTTCGTGAAAATTAAAAGTGAATATTTTGTTTGAAATTTAAATTATTTCGATTAACGGAAACTTACTGTTTAAAAAAAGATAAACATGTGGCTAGAAATTATGCACCGTTTTTCCGGAAAATCGAAAAAACTGTAGACCATTGGATTTTTATTAAATTTCGTTAATCGGCCATGTTGGCGTCAATTTTGGTCCGACAGTCAAGCGAATAGACATTTCCTACATAAAATTGACCGCTCGTTCTTCTGCCATACTCAGAATTTTCCTACATCTAACTGTTCGTGAGAGAAATTTCCACTTGGATGTATGTATTCGCTGAAAATTTCGAGAAAATTAAAAGTGTATATTTTGTTTGAAATTTGAATTATTTCGATTAAGGGTGACTTGCTGATTAAAAAAATCTAGACATGTGGCTAGAAATTATGCACCGTTTTGCCGGAAAATCGAAAAAACTGTAGACCATTGGATTTATATCAAATTTCGTTAATCGGCCATGTTGGCGTCAATTTTGGTCCGAGAGTCAAGCGAACAGACATTTCCGACATAAAATTGGCCGCTCGTTCTTCTGCCATACTCAGAATTTTCCTACATCTAACTGTTCGTGAGAAAAATTTCCACTTGGATGTATGTATTCGCTGAAAATTTCGAGAAAATTAAAAGTGAATATTTTGTTTGAAATTTAAATTATTTCGATTAACGGAGACTTGCTGTTTAAAAAATGATAAAAATGTGACTAGAAATTAGGCACCGTTTTGGCGGAAAATCGAAAAAACTGGAGACCATTGGATTTTTATCAAATTTCGTTAATCGGCCATGTTGGCGTCAATTTTGGTCCGATAGTCAAGAGAATAGACATTTCCTACATAAAATTGGCCACTCGTTCTTCTGCCATACTCAGAATTTTCCTACATCTAACTGTTCGTGAGAAAAATTTCCACTTGGATGTATGTATTCGCTGAAAATTTCGAGAAAATTAAAAGTGTATATTTTGTTTGAAATTTGAATTATTTCGATTAAGGGTGACTTGCTGATTAAAAAAATCTAAACATGTGGCTAAAAATTAGGCACCGTGTTGCCGGAAAATCGAAAAAACTGTAGATTTTTTAATTCGATTTTTCGTCTTTTCCGGCAAACTGGGGTTAAGGGATCAGAAAACAACACATGTTTAAAATAAGCTGGACCAAGTGCATGTACCAAAACAATAAACAAAATTTCTTTTTTGTAAAATTTGGCAAAAATTTTTCAAGGGGCTAATTTAACCTAACCTAACCTAACCTAACCTTACCTAACCTAACCTAGGTTATCCTAGGTTAGGTTACCAATTTGACTGTCAATGACTCTCGCTCGAACCAATTTTGGTTTGAGAGTCAAGCAAATAGACAATTCCTACATAAAATTGGCCCCCTTGGATGTCTGTATTTGCTGAAAATTTCGTGAAAATTAAAAGTGTATATTTTGTTTAAAATTTGAATAATTTCGATTAAGGGTGACTTGCTGATTAAAAAAAATCTAAACACTTGGCAAGAAATTATGCACCGTTTTACCGGAAAATCGAAAAAACTGTAGACCATTGGATTTTTATCAAATTTCGTTAATCGGCCATGTTGGCGTCAATTTTGGTCTGAGAGTCAAGCGAATAGACATTTCCTACATAAAATTGGCCGCCCTTTCTTCTGCCATCCTCAGAATTTTCCTACATCTAATTGTTCGTGAGAAAAATTTTCACTTGGATGTATGTATTCGCTGAAAATTAAAAGTGAATATTTTGTTTGAAATTTAAATTATTTCGATTAACGGAGACTTGCTGTTTAAAAAATGATACAAATGTGACTAGAAATTAGGCACCGTTTTGGCGGAAAATCGAAAAAACTGGAGACCATTGGATTTTTATCAAATTTGGTTAATCGGCCATGTTGGCGTCAATTTTGGTCCGATAGTCAAGAGAATAGACATTTCCTACATAAAATTGGCCGCTCGTTCTTCTGCCATACTCAGAATTTTCCTACATCTAACTGTTCGTGAGAAAAATTTCCACTTGGATGTATGTATTCGCTGAAAATTTCGAGAAAATTAAAAGTGTATATTTTGTTTAAAATTTGAATTATTTCGATTAAGGGTGACTTGCTGATTAAAAGAATCTAAACATGTGGCTAAAAATTATGCACCGTTTTGCCGGAAAATCGAAAAAACTGTAGATTGTTTAATTCGATTTTTCGTCTTTTCCGGCAAACTGGGGTTAAGGGATCAGAAAAAAACACATGTTTGGTATAAGCTGGACCAAGTGCATGTACCAAAACATTAAACAATTTTTTTTTTTTTTTTGTAAAATTTGGCAAAAATTTTCCAAGGGGGTACCCTTGGATTTTTATCAAATTTGGTTAATCAGCTATATTGGCGTCAATTTTGGTCCGAGTGTCAAGCGAATAGACATTTCCTACAAAAAATTTGTTGCTCGTTCTTCTGCCATACACAGAATTCTTCTACATCTAACGGTTCGTGAGAAAAATTTCCACTTGGATGTCTGTATTTGCTGGAAATTTGGTGAAAATTAAAAGTGAATATTTTGTTTGAAATTTAAATTATTTCGATTAACGGAGACTTGCTGTTTAAAAAAAGATAAACATGTGACTAGAAATTAGGCACCGTTTTGCCGGAAAATCGAAAAAACTGTAGACCATTGGATTTTTATCAAATTTCGTTAATCGGCCATGTTGGCGTCAATTTTGGTCCGATAGTCAAGCGAATAGACATTTCCTACATAAAATTGGCCGCTCGTTCTTCTGCCATAGTCAGAATTTTCCTACATCTAACTGTTCGTGAGAAAAATTTCCACTTGGATGTATGTATTCGCTGAAAATTTCGAGAAAATTAAAAGTGTATATTATATATATATATATATATATATATATATATATATATATATATATATATATATATATATATATATATATATTAACTCCAAATTTTGAAATTTGTTTACATTTAAAATAATATACTTATTTATCATCTAGAAATAATAGAGAAATTAAACCTTTAAATGAAACACTTAACTATATTTTCATTTTTTGAGTTCATAATTATTTCTCGTTTTCTTGATAGAAGATATAATAAAAATTGGTACAACCTGAATCTGCTCCGTTTCTTTTCACTATTTAATCAGTCAACCCAATGAAACAATTGATCGACTCCATCCTATATCAATCCACCACACCATCATAGATAAGAGGGTTTAGGCACACCATAAAGAGATACGGCTACTGGACCAGGATTTGGAATAACTCCATACCAATATTATCTTGAGACATGTATTAGAAATATATCAGCATTCTAACCTCTCCAATAAGGGTCTAAAAATAAATATCTATCTGAAATATGGACAAGAAAAGGATTTTCTCAGCTTACCTCTACAGAGACCCACTTCGGAAACACGTCTTAACGGTTGGACGTTCTTAAGAGAAAAAGGGAGACGCTATCCTTAGCGCTGTGAATCTGGGCGTGAGTGACAAGTTAATGAACGTGCTCATCTACCGGATATATTTGGGAATTACAGAAGAATCCTTGAGTCGGCTACAAGTACTCGGCAGATAGATGGGGTTAATAGTTTTATTTAAAAAAAATAATCGAAATTATAATGATTTTTCTAAATCTTTTGAAATGGTTACAAATTTTGACCATATTTTAAGCACTGCAAGACACAGCATTCCATGAAATATAAATGTTATAGGTTTATTTTCAAAAAAGTTAACATTTATAAAAAACCGAAATTTTTGACTTATTTTGCAACTTCCTAAGCCACAAATAAGTATAAAAACATTTAGAAAACGCCATTTTAAAGGTTTTTATATGACTGATAAGTTTCTTCTCTTCTAAAATTGGTTTAAAATGCTTCACTTTTTGCTGATAGGCGAAAAAAGCTAAAATTTTCCGTTTTTCGACCTTAATTTGTTAATAACTAATTAAGTCCAAAAAATCGACTGCAGGAAACATATATGTTTTTGTTGTAGAGGTCTCTGTTTTCTCCTCTACAAATGATTTTTAATTTCAGCTCATGCACGCCTTTACTTTTCTATTTCTACTCCCTTTGTTTATTTCTCCATTTTCTTTAAACATGTTTTAAATCAAAATTTATGATTTCAAAACTAAATTCTTTCGTAATTTAATAATATGGCGCTTCTGCCACAATTTAAACTATTATTTTTGTAAATGTTTTTCTACGAGACTAAGAAATGTATAAAAAAACTAAAGAAATATATATATATATATATATATGCAAACAAATATACTGTTTATTAAGAATTTAACTGTAATTTACAAAATATGCCCAAAATTTAATCCGTTTTGTCATCTTCACGGCATTTACTTTTTTTAAATTCCAGCTTCACCCTAATGTTAGAATAATATTCATAAGTAAACACAAGAATTCAAATAGTACATTTTTATTGTGTATCCATGTTAGTTCTATATAATAATATATACATATATTGATTTAAGATTTCAATAATGAAATATTGACCTAAAATTTAAATTGCGAAAAAGGATCAACAATGCAGTACAATTATTTTTTATTAACTCATACATACAAAGATTTTTACACATTTAAACAAGAGCCTTTGGTGGAGCAGCTGGAGCGAAAGGTTCGTCAGGATCTTGTCCTCTATAAATACCCCATGTCCAAGGTTTGAACTCCCACGGCATTTGATTTTCTACAGTTGTTAAATGGACTCCTAGATCTTCCAAAGTTGGAATGTCACTTTTAACATCGTCCGTTAAGTGCTCCCTTTCTATTTTTTCCCAGTGTAAATGCCCAATTGGCCAATTCATTGAGAATTTCTGTGTTAAAGTAACACGAAGCTGGAAAAGTGGATCCCAACGCATGTCGTATCGTTTATAACCCCATTCGTCATCTTTGCGCATTATTCTGTGGAAGTAGTCGACCAATTCTGACAAAAGATATCGTTTAGGGCTAAAACAAAATAAGAAAGGTCCTGTAGTTAATTTTGTTGCAGATTGTAAAGGTATAGTTAAAAATAATGGACTTCATTCTTTTCATATATATCTTTAAGTAAACTTTAAACAGTTGAAGAAAAACAAATAAAGAGACAGTGGCAAGTACATCAATACAAGAAGAATATATAAACAGGCTGCCACACAGTTTCATTAAAAAGAAACTGTTAAGAGAAACAGCAATATTCACTTTTGATTTTTAATTTAAACTTAGATTAAAATATCCATCTATCTATTTAAAAGACTAAATTGTCCACTGCTGACCGTAGGTCTTATCAAGTTTTTCCCACTACTTTCTTTCTTGTGTCATTTTTACCCACTTTCCATAAATTATCTTTGTGTCGTCAGTCCATCTGCTGGGTGCATGCTTCTACTTCTGTACACTTCATGTCTCTGACGCCATTCCACTATCTTTCTTATCCACGGCTCATCCGTCATTATTTTCTTCTTCTTCCTATGCCGTCCCCATTAACGGAGGTTGGCGACCACATTTTTAAAAGCTTCTCTGTCTTTTGCAACGTGGAATAATTCGTCTACAGTCATGTTTGTCCAGTCTCTAATATTTCGCAGCCATGACTTCCTCTTTCTACCTATTCCCTTTTTGCCATCGACTCTACCCTGCATGATGACCTGCAGAAGACTATATTTATCATTTCTTAGTATGTGCCCAAGGTATGCAGTCTTGCGTACTTTGATTGTTCTCAACAATTTTTTTTTCTCGACCCATCCTTCTCAGCACTTCCTCATTGGTGACCCTGGCAGTCCATGGAATTCTCAACATTCTCCTGTATATCCAAAGTTCAAAGGCTTCAAGCTTCTTAACTACTTGCGCTTTTAATGTCCATATTTCTACGCCGTACAATAGTTGCGACCAGACGTAACATTCAACAAACCTCAGTCTCAGCGCAGTTTTCAGATTTTTGTCATTATCACACGTCATTATCTATCACTACCAATGTATCCGGCCCAATTTCGTTTTAGATGCAAAATAGCCTCAACGGCGTCTCGCACCCCTTGTATTTTTCCTGATTCCTTGATTTGGAATGTGGTCCTTTTGATTTATTCTCAGAACATTTCTTTTCATACATATGGGAGCATATGTACTTTAATGTGACCAATGCTGCAAGGTAAGACCTATGCTTCTTTGAATCTCATGTGTTTGATTGTCTCTTTCGATGCCTATGTGCCAAACATACTTATACCTAGTTACTTGAGTGGTGGTAATGTTATTATTTGTAGAGGAGCATTAGTCACTAGATTTGATCATAAACTGGGTTTTTAAAATATTTATTATCAAACCGACTTCTTTAAATAATTATTTTTCCAATTTTTTTAAGATATATTGTGCTACCTGCAGATCTGAAATCAATACAATATTGTCAGCAAAGCATAGGTGATTTAACAACTATTTATCAATGTTGATATCAGCTGATTTCCATTCTGTTATTAAGCATATCTTTCACGAGAGCCCTAAATATTTTTGGGGAGAGTGTATCACCCTCCCTTATCCCTTTGTCTATGTTTAATTTGTTTGTGTATTAGTTGTTTGGGATTTTAATGTTAGATGTTTTGTTCTTGTAAGTATATTTGATTGTTGTTAAGTGTGTATTTTCAATACCATAGAAGGGCTGCAAAACTTAATGAATAAAATAACGGAAACAAGTAGAACATATGAACTGGATATAAAAACCAGCAAAACCAAGCTAATGATCACCAGCAAGGAAAACATAACTGGAGCAAGTCTGTATGTGAACCAAATGAGAATTGAACGTGTATCACAGTACAATTACTTGGGAACTATAATCAATGAGTCATGGGACAATATCGAAGAGATTAAATGTCATATCCGAAAGGCATAAAGTGCATTCATGACTATGAGCTCTGTGTTCAATAGCCATGACTTCATCCTAGAAACAAAAATAAGGTTTTTTAATAAAAAAACTTAAATGTTACTTGTACTCAGTGCTTCTGTACGGAGTAGAAACGTGGATGTTGAAGGCGGAAACTCTATCAAAACTTCAGGCTTTTGAGCTATGGTTATACAGAAGGATCCTGAAGATACCATGGACAAAGTCACCAATGAAGAAGTACTGCGGAGGATGAACACACGGATTTGGTCAACATCGCGAAGGGCCGTAAGCTGCAGTACTTGAGACATATAATGAGAAATCAAGGCAGATACGAACTACTCTAATGCATTTTGCAAGGTAAAAAGAAACTAAAGGCAGAATTTACAAAACAGTCATCAGATCAATAATGACATACGCGGCAGAAACAGCAGAGATAAAAACACTTAAAAAAATTGATGGTAAGGCACTATGGGACAGAGCTAGAAGTACAGATATATGACATAGATACAAGGTGGAGAACATCAAAAACTGGGTAAGAAATAGAAGAGTAGAATGGAACGATCATATAAGCCGAATGACAACAAATAGAGTAATAAAGACGGCAAGAGACGGTTCCCCAATAGGAAGACGATCAGTAGGAAGACCACGCAAACGATGGAATGACAACTTACTGAAGACACATTGAAAAACAGAGTCATGTCTATATAAAAAGAAGAAGAAGAAGAAGTCTATATGTCTACTGCTATAACGTTATTTCTGTATTTCCTACGTCATCAGACGGTCCGGCAGATAAAGTCCCACACAGAAAGCCATCAAATTGTCCTGCTATTTCTCACTTCTCGACGGGTAAGCTTCAAAAAGCGCCATCTATTTTGATGGCCTTAAACGAAAACGATTTACTATATTTCCACTATAAAATTTTCCAGTTTGACTGTTAAATTACAAAACATGAGGAAAACACATTAAAAATACATAAACATATGTAGAAACCCTTAAATATCTTACATGAAAATTATGGTTAATTGTAATATTTTAATGACACTAGGTCGATGTTATAAGATTTAAAATAAAGAGAAACCCAATCTGAGCTCACCCAGGCCCTTTTTGTGTTGGGCTTTTTTCAAAGAATGTGTTCATGGTATGTGTACATTTTCTTTTGTTTTGCTTTCGAGTCAATGAAGACCTATTGAAGTCTATATGTCATCTTTCCTTCTTCCGAGTTTGGATTTGGCATTTTTTGTCTTGCAGGGCTCTGGAGATGTTGTTGTAGAAGTGTTCAACCTCATCGTCCAAGTGTTCAGTTGGTAAGTACATAGGCCTGGATAATTTTTAGAGGATATCTTTTATTCAGTTTGTAAATTAGATATATGATTTGTGTGGATAAACAAACCCTACTTCTCTAATAGATGTTTCATCTCATATGTAGTAACAGAGGTTTCTGGATTTTAAATTAGTTTAATAAGTGTCTGAAACTGTTTTCTTGTGGCATGTTTATGTTAAATATTGTGTCACATGGTATTCAACCACAATTGATTGTAATGAAAAATAAATTTTTAACTAATATTTGATGTTTCGACTTCCACTCCAAAAATATTATTTGAGAATTGTGTGAAAACAGTATCTATAACCACCAAAGTTGTTGAGGGGGTTATGAAATATCAAATATTAGTTAAAAATGTAATTGAATTACAATCAATTGTGGCTCAATCCCATATAAACTCAGTATTTAATATTAGTCGGTTTTCCTCTTTTCTTTGGATTTCGCTTAGACCTACTTAGGTCCCATTTATTTACTTAAATTCTTCTCCTAATTCTGCTTATCTTTACAGTACACTCATACTATATTAGAGCAATCCTGGTTGTGAATATGTGTTCCAAAATCACAATATCGATACAATAGATCTAACAATAGTAAACTAATTTATTCATGGTAATAGAAAAGTTTCTTGTGATAAACCCAAGTGTTTTGAAGCCTTCATGGAATTAAGTTAAGTCTTTTAAAGTAATCAAATGTAGACATTGATTATTTATTAAATAACTTGTTTTAAATATCTTCTTGTGAGCAGAACTAATAAAATAGCACATTTCATCATTTAAATTTAGATGATTCCTATTATCTCCACATATATCTACAGTATCATCCACAACCATTTAGATTTTTAAATCATTTATGAACCTAAAACGCTGACCATATAAGAAGCAATTTACATATCATTAACAAATATGTTTAAGTAAATAATAAATTAAATAAGTAATTGGTGACATGTATAGACATTCATCTTGCATTGTATGGAAATAAAGTTTGAGAAATACAGTCACCATGCATTGCATTAGTGCTTAAGTAATTACCTCAAAATAATGGATTAGTTTTAGCATTAAATAAAGAAACATCTGGTATTTAAACTGACATTAGTATTACAATATGTGAAGCAGTAAAATGTACTTACCCAACAGCTTGATATATTTTTCCAGCAGTATCAGGATCTTTTATAGCATTTATAATACCTGTGGTAACATCACTGACATACACAGGTTGCTTTATAGTTCTTTCACCTTTATACCACAGTGGGAAATAATTGGCAGATCTCCTCCATGGATGGGCATAATACCTGTTACCAAAGAGATGTGTTGTTGGTCAGAAACATAAGAATAACAAATGATTTTTTTTTAATTTTGAATAATCTAATAAGAAATTGGTGTTTTTGATTAAATATGCATTTTTGTGAAATTTTCAAATTATATTAGTATTTTTTTATTTTAATAAAAACTCACCTAACAAATCTATCCTCCTGTCCATATACATCAGATGGTCTGAAAATTGTAGCCTCTGGAAATTCTTCCAAAACCGCTTCTTCACCTCTAGCTTTGCTTCTAAGAAAATTGGACCCACCTTTTAGTATTCCTGCCTAAAAATATTATATATTGAAATATACTACAAGAAATTGTACTTAGCACAAAAAGATAAAGAGAAACAATTAAAAAATGAGAATTTCAATCTTGGGAAAAACATACAAAAGATACAAGGAAGAGTTTTAAATAAGCACAAAAACAATATAAAAAAATAAGATTCTGGTCAAACTTATAAAATAATTATATTGAGATGAGTACTTTTAGACAAGAAACAGCTAAAACCTAAACAACATGTTTTATTGGAGCACTATTTTAAACATTTACTAAAAATATACTAATTTGAATATGATTATGCCTAGCTACACAATTTATTACTAAAATAACCAAGAGAAGAAGTACCTACTTAATTAATGAGATATCAAATAAGACTTAAGGAAGATACTCTGTGGAAACATCAAATAAAAGGGAAAACTATAATTTCTATAAATGTTTTGACTGAAAACTGTTAAAATTTTGATAACAGATTTTGATCTTACAGCTCAAATGCCAAAGAACATTGTTTTCCCGTTTACATAAGTAGCATTATTTGTATAGTATTAGTCATATAACATTATAAAACATGCCACATTTTAAAACTATTTTACATTTAAAAAAGTACTGTACCTATTGAAAAAAAAATAGTATGTTATGTGATGTAATCATGTTTTGGATACACAAATATTCTACATTCAATAGCCAAAAGTTAGCAGTCTGAATAGACAGCAGGTATTTAAAATGTAGATATACCAATGAATGCTACAAATACTTTGGACAGTCCACACTACCAACTAGAAAACTTTGCATTAAGTGAGTAGAGAACTAGAGCTGGTCAAACTCATTAAAAAGAAGACAACTCCATAGCTTAGTCATGTATTGACATATAATAGATACCACTTCTCTCAGCTCATAATAGAAGGTATGATAAGGTAGATGTGGACATAGATAGTGCTCCTGACATAAAAATATAACAGGTTGGAAATGCCTGAGCTCAAACAATTTGGTGAAGAAGATCCAAGAGAAAGGAAAATTTTTCAAAATTGTTGACAAATTTTGATAGTAGAAGGCACTTGAAGACAAACTAATTTCAATATTTTATCCAGGTATATGCATTTGTAAGTATAGAACTGAAATTAAATTATTATTTAACAATTTCCGGACAAACCTGCACAAGCATAACAATAAAAAAAAACAAAAATGGCTAGCAAAATAAAAAAAAGAACAATTTTATACAACAAAATAGACATAGCCTTAAAAATATCTACCTGTTGGGGGTTTTCATCGGCATTTAAAGATGAGAGGTGAATAAATCTCTCAACTCCAGCCTGTTTTGCCAAACGTGCTAGCCGTCTTGCACCATCTACATGCACATCATCAAACTTAAAATTTCTCGTTTCCCAGTCTCTTCCTACTAGGTTAACAACAACATTTGAGTACTTGATACATTTAGCAATAGACTCTTCATCTCTTAAGTGGTATGGATGAAAGTAAACCTGACCCAAGTCTCCTACCAGTTTCAATCTGAAAGGCTCATAGTTGTCTCCTCTATATGGGATAATGATCTAAAACACTTGTATTAGCAATATTATTAGGTTATTTATTAGGGTTACGTACTTGTGAACCTATTTTTCCTAGCCTATTGCAGACATATCTACCAAGGAAACCAGTGGCTCCAAAAACTGTAGCTACAATGCCATTGAAACTGGATCTTCCTCCAGTACCTCGTTTTAAGCTGGCTAAATTGTAGACTCTATCTTCGGTGCTATAGTTATTTGAGCGGATATAAGCGACCGCAACTAATCCAGGCTGTTTTTCTAAAAAGATTTACAGGTTAGGTTATGTAATAAATTTAATATGATAGAAATTATTATATGTTTTATGATATAATGAAAGTTTATTAATAATTATATTATTCTTAATTCTTACTGATTAATTTTGATCCAGTTAAAATAACTACAGCCATCCTTTCACTATATTAAATAATCAAATGTTGACATTTAAGTGGATCAAAATCGCTATAGATTTGACATATAGAACAATGACAACTGACACTGACAATAAACTACTGTGAATTGGCAACCCACTGAATTAAGCAATTGTATAAAAAGTTGTATAGATATTAGTATGTAAATGTACTTCAAAGGTTGAATAATTATGTTTTATAATAATTATTAACAAGATTTTAAAATGTATCGGTATGTTATGTATATATATTTTAAAATAAATATAAATTCGTAGTTTTAAGATAACCAAAAATTTATAACACTTTGGTATTATCTTATTATTAATTTATAATAATTATGGCATGACACCCATATTTTTCCTATGTTCACTCTTTCAATTACGAATAAGAAAACAAAGTGGAATATAGGATGTTGTCAAAAAATAATAATTGTACAGTATATTGAATATTACCAGTATTTGTATTAATATTAATATTCAAGTACTTAATTATGGTTTAATTACTGTAAACTTGCGTGGTTATAATACTAAAATATTAACTAGTTCAAACGTATTGAGAAGTTTTAGGGAAATAATGAAAGTTTTTTAGTTTGAGAAAAGATCTTCACGAAATGTGAGCACGTCCCTTAAACGTCGGTTTTAGCACATAGGAGATACTTTGGACGTCCCAGTTTGGTCCAAATGTCGCGGTGCCAAACGTCCAACAAACGTTCCATATAAACATTTTGGGATGTTGCTAAGAACTCTATTTTAACGCTAAGATTATACATTGGATGTGCCATCGTACGTACATATACATACCATATCGTACAAAGTACTAAAACTTCATCCTGTTCCTATAAAGTATGTATTTCGAAAAATAAAAAATTAAATGTTTAATGGAACTTATATATTACATTAATTTTCTCTAATATACCTACTCTACATTTTTCTGAACCATTCTCTGTTGAAAGAGGTTAGAAACAAAATAGAAATTTCGTTGTAGTAAACTGACGGGTGTTCTCCATAATGTTTAACACTTTGCTAAATTTTAGGTAGAAAAAATATATATTTATATATATAAATATATATATATATATATATATATATATATATATATATACCTATATATATATATATATATATATATATATATATATATATATATATATATATATATATATATATATATATATATATATATATATATGTGACATTAACACGTTCATAGTTTTGCATATTTTTTGTTGGTGAAGAAGAAAAAAAAGGTGCGATCGATAATTTAAACAATTTAGGAGGCTAATATTGAAAAAGAAACAGGCTTTAAAGCGTACATACAAGAAGCAAGAAGAAGAAGAAGCATATTTTGTTACATTCTTTTAATAAATAGTGTTCTTACATAATGTTATTTACCGTAAATTTCTTTCACCTACTTGTTTAATGATTTTTTTCCGAAACAAATACTACCGTGCTATAGATCATTTACATTCAAAGTAGGTAGATATACAAGGAACTAAAATATCACTTTTAATTTTTGTTAAAAAATACTTCGGAGTAAACTAGAACGTTTTGTCAATTTAAATAGTGGTGGTTAGATTGACCATACGTCTGTCGAGTATACTGTTGTGAATTTATTAAAAGGTTCAATATTTATAACACTTACGGATTTAACTTATTTTTTATTTATATTAACTTATCTGACAATAATTTATATATATCCGTACGTAACAATTAAATTCGCGAGCGCGTCTTCAGAATTAACTGTCCCTTCCAAATAAAATGTCCTGTTAATATATGCCATTGTCGTTACGCTAGAACCATCGACAGCCTTCTCGATTAGCGGCGAAATTATAACGGCAAAGGCAAACGGGTATTCTCGCATCGGTTCGACCTTTTTCTGGAAGGTCGTTCAGGTAAATAGAAGCCTCTCGTAAAATCTAAAACATAAGCATGCGAATAAAAACATGTTTACAGGTTAAAACTATGACTCATATTTTTACGTAACATTGCCCCCCTCTCAAAAGATGGTTCCTCCTGGAACCTTGTCGGGACTAGAACTGGAACGGTATGCTGGTATCGGCAACTGGACCCTCTTATACAACTTCCAGTTGTATAAAAATGACAAGGGACGGTTTTCTCTCCGCACCAGTAACTATGCGGATTGCAACAGACTAACACCTGGACTTCGGTGTCTTTAAAGATCTCCTCCACCATATTTCGGATAACCCTCCAATCTAATTGGCGGCACTCCAACTTTGGCATGGCTAACTTTTGCACGTCGGACTCTAGTACGTGCTCTCTCAATTGAAGTAAGGCTTCCCATACATCTCGGTAGGTAGGTTGGTCACGGGCAGTGTCTTTTGTTACCAGGTAGAAAAGGTAACGTGATACCTCTTGGAGTTTCAAGGTTTTACCGGGAGCTGGCACCTGGCATTGAAGTTCTGCAACTCTACCAAACTTCCTTCGAAAGACGGATGCCAACCCTGGTGCGTCTTTGATACTGGCCGGGATGGTAAGGGCCAGCGAGTAGTCATCGGGGAGCGCGAGTAGATCTTGCTTTTCTTCAGTGGTAACACCATGTCTTGCTTTACCGGTACCTCCATAGGCACCCATGAATTCCTCAAACGTGAGGTCAGACACGTCTTGGACTTGGTTTACTTCCACTTCTTCATCTACGTCGTGGTCACCTTCGAAAGACGCCAGCCGGTTATGGTGTACTATCATCGGCTTTCCCCTCGGAATCTTGCTTATTCGGTAGATGACATCGTTGATCTTCTCCATGATGAGGTATGGACCTTCCCAAAACTGCTGCAATTTGGGAGAACAACCTTTTCGCTTCTTGGGATTATACAGCCAGACTTTGTCGTTCTTCTTAAAGCAACCCTTTTCGGCTTGTGTATCGTACCGTTTCTTCATTCGGTCGCTAGCGATCTGAAGGTGGGAACGGACCAACTCATGTACATCGTCCATTTTTCTTCGTAATCCGATCACATAATCTTCACCTGCTACATCTTCTCCAGGTCGACACCCAAACTCTAGATCACAAGGTAGTCGCATTTCGCGTCCGAATAGGACTTTGGCTGGTGTCTGGCCTGTTGATTCGTTAACAGCAGATCTGTAGGCCATTGTGAAGAACGGAAGGTATTGGTCCCAGTCTCGCTGATGATCGGACACCATCTTTGTCAAATACTTGCCAACTGTTCTATTCATCCGTTCTACCATACCATCCGATTGCGGATGATACGCGGTAGTTCTTGTTTTCTTCATGCCTAGTCTATCACATATTCCTTGGAATAGATCGCTTTCGAAGTTCCTGCCTTGGTCACTATGGATCTCCAAAGGCACTCCAAATCGACTGATATATTCTTGGATCAACTTATCTGCAACGGTGGCGGCCTTCTGGTCTGGAAGTGCGTAAATCTCGACCCACTTAGTGAAGTAATCCATTACTACCAGCATGTACTTGCCTATTCTTTCAAACGGGCTTCCAACATTATATTGTCTCATAGGAGCTCTCCTTTTTCGGTAAGGCCCGTTACTCGTGGCACAAATAGTACATTTCTTACACCAGTCTTTTACATCGTCGGAACTGTTCATCCAATAAAACCGTTCCCGAATTCGCTGAAGGGTTTTCCTTACACCAAAATGCCCTCCCGATGGACTGTCGTGTAACTGACGAAGTACTTCGGCTATTCTGCTCTTTGGGATCACCAACTGTCTTCTTTTCTCTGAACCGTCATCATTTTCCAGGACTCGTTTGAGCAAGCCATCTTCGATGATAAATGAGTCCCACTGGGCCCAATACGTCTTAACTACTGAGCATAGGTTTGATATTTCCTGCCAAGGTGGTCGACGGTTTTCCTCTTTCCATTTTCGGATTTTCTGTATAACTGGATCTCTCTCCTGTTCTTCCCTTATCTTAGTAGGCGTCCAGTCGTCGTTGACAATCGTCGTTCTTAGAACTGCTGCTTCCTTGGATTCCGTTTTGTTGCAGTGGGAACACTCTGCTGGGCATGGCCTTCTGGAAAGAGAATCAGCGTTTCTATGGCTAACTCCGGCCCGGTGCTCAATTTTAAAATCGTATTCTTGGAGTCGTTCGATCCACCTGGCTATCTGACCCTCTGGATTCTTAAACTGCATCAACCACTTAAGGGCGGCATGGTCGGTTCGGATTAGAAACTTTCTGCCATAGAGGTATTGATAGAAGTGCTCTACTGATTTCACTACTGCCAGAAGTTCTCTTCTCGTGACGCAATAATTCCGTTCTGGTTTTCAAAGAACTTTACTAAAATATCCGAGGACTCGTTCCTGTCCTCCTTGAATCTAAGACAGCACTCCTCCAATTCCCACATTACTTGCATCCGTATCTAAGATGAACTCTCCTTCTGGCAGTGGATACCCTAAAATTGGTGCTGTTATTAGATGTTTTTTTAAGGTCTCAAAGGCATTTTGGCAGTCTGTATCCCAGCGGTATTCTCTTGCTTCCTCTGTGAGTCGCGTTAATGGCTTAGCGATATCTGCAAACTTCTTAATAAACCTCCGGTAGTAAGTACATAGTCCAAGAAAACTTCTCACTTGATGTTTGTCAGTTGGTTTTGGCCATTCCTTAATGGAATCAATTTTTCCCTTATCCACGGCCACTCCTTCTTTACTGACTATATGACCCAGATAATTGACTTTACCTTGAAATAGCTGGCACTTCTTGGGGTTTAGCATCAATTGGGCAGCTTTAAGTCGATTAAAAACGTTTTCTAAATTCCTCAAATGATCTTCGAATGTCTCCCCCAAGACGATTATGTCATCTAAATAAACCAGGCATGTTTTCCAAGATAACCCTCTCAACACATTTTCCATAAGCCTCTCAAATGTCGCAGGAGCATTACAGAGTCCAAATGGCATAACGTTGAATTGCCACAATCCAGATCCTGTGGTGAAGGCTGTCTTTTCTTTATCTACTGGGTCCATTTCTACCTGCCAGTATCCAGACTTCAAATCCAAAGTAGAAAACAATTTACTTCCAGCCAATGTGTCCAATGTGTCATCGATCCGAGGCAGAGGATAACTATCTTTCTTGGTAACGTTGTTCAGCAAACGGTAATCCACACAGAACCTCGTCGTATAAATATTTATTAAAAGGTTCAATATTTATAACACTTACGGATTTAATTTATTTTTTATTTATATTAACTTATCTGACAATAATTTATATATATCCGTACGTAACAATTAAATTCGCGAGCGCGTCTTCAGAATTAACTGTCCCTTCCAAATAAAATGTCCTGTTAATATATGCCATTGCCGTTACGCTAGAACTATCGACAGCCTTCTCGATTAGCGGCGAAATTATAACGGCAAAGGCAAACGGGTATTCTCGCATCGGTTCGACCTTTTTCTGGAAGGTCGTTTAGGTAAATAGAAGCCTCTCGTAAAATCTAAAACATAAGCATGTGAATAAAAACATGTTTACAGGTTAAAACTATGACTCATATTTTTACGTAACAATACTGTTTTTGAGACGTCTGCGATCCCGGGTTAAAGTCAGGGTTTTGGTAAATATATATAACTTTTCTTTTTCAAATGAAAATACTTGTACTAAAAATAAAATATGTATGGGAAATATTTTAATTTGTTTATGTACGGTTTCCATCCATTTCTAAACTTTTTATCAAACATAATTAAATTACAATCGGCATTCCTAATGATCATTAGGCTAATTTGTTTAGTGTGTTTAGGATCTTTGTAAGCGGTTATATTATATTTTACCTCTCAAGCACAACATTTAGAAAGTTTCTGTCATATTCTATCTATCGAAACTCAGTAGATTGTAATTCAAACGTTTAGTTTTAAGTGACCATCATGCCTAGACGTAAGTTAGATAATGATAAATTAATTGCAAATGTGCATAAATACTTTACCATGGAAAGAGACAATGGTGGACCTTTAACGTCATTATTATGTATAAACATGGACGTATAAACACAGATGGACTCAGTTATTTACATAAAAATGTGAAGCCAAAATTATTTGACTAGGTTACATTCTCAGCACCTTCAAATGTTGTCACGTTTTTTTATTAAAATATCTTATTCACGTATCGCTGAAAATATTACTATATTTATTTTATACTCTACAGGTACTATCAAACCAAAATAATAATTTATTACTTATATTAATATATTTAATTGTAATTAAAACATCAAGTGTGCACATAGTGTGCATATCATTTAATAATAAACAGATATCAACCAATTATTTTATATGTAGAAGCACTGAAAACTATTTATTAATGGCAACGGTGTTTACATTTCTCTGTCTTATGGCTCTACGTTCATGTTTGTTTACTTTTTACCCAAGATGAGGAAAAGTTGTTTTTCGATATTTTGGCTGTATTTTAAGTGATATTTGTAAATAGTGAAATAAACATATTATAATAATGGTGCTACAGTATTGCATTTGCAAAAAAACGAAATATTTACATCCCAATGTCTCATTTAATTTGTAAGTACTGTTTGTTTACATTATTAAGATGAGGAACTGAGGAAGCCTGTTTGTTTACATTTTAAAATATGTCTTTCATAGGCGTACCATTGGGTTTTTTCATATTCATTAATGTATTGAACAAGATATTAGTTCATGAAATTAGTATAGACATTTTTAAATTGTAAGTAGACATCATCTAATTAAAAAGATCTGTTTAGTAGCTTTTTAATTTAATATTTCCCATGAATTCAAATAAATTAGTGAAATGAATAAAACTCATTTATTATAAACTTCTCCAAATAATACTCCAAACTTCAACAGAGAAAACAGTATAAAAACCTTTCAAAAGCATCATTTTTGGTTATTAAAACTTGTAAGGAAGCTGAAAAATATTTCAGATTTTTTAATAAAACTATAAATATCTACAACAGACGAGAGTTAAAAACCTTATGAATATTTTGATTAATAAGACCATACAAAATGTCCCAAAAACCATTTTATGAGCATTTTGGTGACGATATGTATGATGAAGATGCAATCGATAGTTACTCTATGTAACTTATAAAATTGGTTCTTGAGAAATATTTTAAAATTGGAATTCATCATGAAACGAGGACTACTTTAGATGCTAACACCGTGCGCATAAGAAGCGTTCTTACTAAGACTGTTTTATTTCGCAATCAATAAAAATTTATTTCTGTACCAACGTCTTCTATTATGTCTATTTACCATTTTTACTTTAATATTTCTGTTCGCTTAATAGCTTTCCAATAATTTATACATTTTCACGCCTACTTTTTAATAAGTAGGTATATTTGCAAATAATTTTATGTCAAATGCCAGCTTTGAAATGATCAATAAATATTTTTGTAGCAGAAACCCTTACTACGAGGAATCTATTCATATTTTATTAAAACAAATTTGTCACAATTTTAAAAAATATGTTTTAATACAATTATCAATAAATATAGGTATGTACTTAAATTTGACAAATGTATATTTTTTAATTTTAAGTTTTTTTATCGTAGGATTATTTGATACCTATTAAAAATTTACTTGAGCTCAACTATATTTTATTGTAATAATTTTAAAGCAAATAAAATTGTATTTTATTTTTTCTATAAAAACGTGTTTTTATACATTATTACTACTTCCAATTATTAACGTTTGAATAATTATCCCCGCGAGTAAAAATTCAAGCACGCTTATGTTCATTGAGGAAGTATCACAGTCTATCGATACCCGTTTTACTCCCCTTTACCCTCTTGTCACGGAATATCAAAGCTTCAAAACAGTGTTTGTTTAACCCAGATAATCCTGACATAAGAAATAGTATTAAAACTGCAATTTTTTGTTATTAATATGTTTTATTTGGAACACTTGAATACATTACTGTAATAATATTGCAAAAAATCGCAATGTACACAAAAAAAATTAGCGTCCTACATCTAGGACGTCAGGATCAAGCACTACCATTTGTGTGGTAACTCACAAAGCAGCGTACATGGATACCAACATCACATTTTTGACATCTTGTGGTTGTTTTTTATGGCAGTTGCGACATCTAGTTTGTTTTTCTTGATCAATCACATAATGATGCATTCCATCGAAACGAGAATCGGCATTTTCTCTTCGACTTGGCCGTCCACAAGAAGATGAAGTCGCTTTTGTATAAAGCTGAAGAAGTGAAATTGCAATGCGTCGTCGAAAAGCTAATTGATTCAAAGTGCCTGATTGCTTCGATGTAGTTGCCACACATTCTGTATAGCCAAATCGATACAGTGAGTAAACAAACAGAAGTACCATTTTTTTCCTCTAATACCAGTTCTATATAAACTTACGTTTTGATCGCATCGATCTACGCCGCCCATATTTCGATTATATAATTTTACCATAAATGGTTGAGGAACAAGTATCGTTTTTTTTTCTTGTCGCGAATATCGCTTTACTTGATGAATAGGATTCGTACCAACTGCGTTCGAGCAGAGCGATACAACACTATTATCGTGCCAGCTGACAATTGTCAATTTCTTATTACCGTCAAACTTAGCATCGTACGAACCTCTTTTGTCTTTTTGTAACTCCTTTGCCGATTTCAGCGGATTTTTTGGTATTCTGTTACTTCTTATGGTTCCTGTTCCTCTGATATTTTTTTCTGTCAGCATTTCAAATAAAGGCATTATACTAAAAAATTTATCAAAAAATAAATGAAATTTTTTCAGCTCCCACTTTGATCTAAGAATGTCAACATAACTGAGTACCACACCTACACCGACACCAAAATCCTTGTATTTAGGCGATACGTGTGTTGATGCTCCCTGGTATGGCTCAAACCACGGTACGTACCCATTTTTGTTACATCCAACCCAAAGTTTATATCCCCATCTTATCGGTTTACCCTTTATAAACTGTTTACAGCCGTGACGCCCGAAATAAGGAACCATGGCTTCATCAACACTGTGGTTCTCTTCTAAAACTGCATGTTTTAAAAAATTTTGATTTAGTAACCTAAAGAGAGGTCTAACTTTACTGAATTTATCAGAATGATCCAAATTATTATTATCGGCTATATGCAGAACGCTCATTATAAAATCAAACCTGTCCCTAGCAAGTGCCCCAGAAACTAAGGAATTACAGACGTTTCTATCCTTTTCCCAATACATCTTCTTCCTTGGGTATTGAGCATAACCACTAAGAATAAGAATTCCTACGAATGCTTTGATTTATTCGATACATATAGGCTTATTTTTCTTATTTTTCATACTTGCATATCTATTGGATTCGACAACCAGTAAATCAAAAATTTCTTCATCGAACAACTTCATGAACCAGTCTATGGGAGTATCTTCTGTATCAATATTGAGATCATTATCCTTTGACCAATCAAGTATTTCTGCTTCCTCTGAGGTGGTTGCTACTTCAGACCAGTGGTATTGCCGTGGAATTTTCAAAACTTTCTCAGATTTAACAGAATTTGATAATGGAATATCATCATCCGAGTCTGAGTTAACCGAACGAGGTACATGGATTTCAGCTACTGTTCTTAACATATTTGAAGGCAAATTATCCGGAGACACGTTTTCTTCATCACCAGAATCCTCATCTGTTTCAGCGGCATCTTCCGGAGGTAAGAGAACTATATTAGCTTGAGAATGGGGAAATTCATCTTCTTCTAACATCTCCAAGGCCTCATGTAAAGAAAAACCCCTGAAACAATAAAAGCAGTATGTTCATAACACTATCAACAAATTCTTTTGGGCTAAATACTAAGTAAAATAAACAAAGAAATCCAATGATTACAATAAATACTCAAAATTATAATTTTCATGCCATAATAGTACATAATCCTGACATCCTACATGTAGGACGGTCAAATTTATCACCACCTGGCAGCCAACTGGCAAACATTTTGGATAAAATTATTTCACGATTTGGAAAAATGAACACTTATATACAAATAACATCATAAAAAGTATATTTTATCAAAAGTTTCATATTCATTTCTTACCTTGCAAATCTGATTCCATGCTCAGCCATATTTTACGTTTTTTACAACCGCACCACAAGTAGACGTTTCAAGCGATAGGAACAAACTAAACAACAATGGGACGATTTGTCCTTGAGTAACATTTTGTGATAGACGGCGTTATCAAATTTAAACAGGGCCGTGTTCAAAAATTATTGAAATTAGCGTCCTACATATAGAACGTCAGGGTTATTAGGGTTAAGGTATCTTATTGCTGTGTCCATCTACATATGTTTATACGTCCATGTGTATAAATCAACGCGTTTGTGACGCACTCGGGATAAGTGAAAATAATCTTAAAACTATAATGAAGTCTGTCAGAGATTCTCAAGAAGATCTTACTGTGACTGAGTATCACGAAGACAAGAAAACAACTCGTAAACGTTCTAAGAGTATTGACTTACCTGATGGAGAAAACAATCAACATGTCAGTTTAGATACTTTACTGGCCAAAATAAGAGAAAGATAAGTTTCTGAAATTAAGAGGACTATCCTTTAGAAAGTGTTGAGATATTTAGGATTTAAATTCAAAAAAGAAAATAAAAGGTTACTTTTATGCGAAAGGGGTAGTGTGGTTCACAAAAGAATTAAATTTTTAGAAGGATATACTAGACTTAAATCTGAAAATGCAACATTCGTATACTTAGATTAGACATGGATATTTGCAAGGGGTGGAATTAAAAGAATTTGGCAAGACGACAGCATAACATCAATAAAACACACAGATAGCGAAGGCAAAAGACACATCATTTTTCATGCAGGAAGGAAAGAAGGCTTTATAGAAAAAGGAGATTTGATTTTTTCTTCAAAATCAATATCTGCTTATTACCATGAAAACATGAATGCAGATATGTTTGTTAAATGGCTTGAGGAGAAACTGTTACTTAGTCTGAGTGAACTATCAGTTATAGTTTTAGATAATGCACCTTACAATTCGGAGATTTTGGAGAAAAAACTAAAACAGTCGTGGAACGTACCGAGCATAAAAAATTGGTTGTATTTGGTAAAAATTTCGAAACGTAATGAAAAACCAACAGTTCATATAGTTGACCAAATTGTGTCAAGTTATGGACATCAAGTACTACGGTTACCGCCATATCACTGCCAGTTTAATCCAATCCATCTGGGGTACCTATATGTAAAACGTATTATGATAATCACGATAGATCCATTGGATACATTGGCGATGCAATTAGGGAAATGTGGCAAGATGCTCTTAAAACTGCAACTCCAGAAATATGGACCAAAACTGTAAATCAATGTGAAACATTAATAGAAGAGTGGTGGATCCGAAACAATAAAATTAGTGAAATTAATCCAGTGATTATAGATTTACATAATGATAGCGGTAGTGAATTAAGTGACGATGATGATGATTTATAAATTTAAATAATCAGTAAACACACTATTATAATGTTATTTACAAAATAATTGTACAGCAGGTTAACCATTATATTTATACATTCAATATTAACCAAATAAACAATAATATTTAAAATTCCATTTGAATTTTTGCTCCTCGTTTTATACAAATTAACTTTAACTGATAATACAGGCAAAAATATTCTAAACAAAGTAATTAAAAATATTATGGAGAACTCCAGTGCTGTTTACCGTGCCTTTTACTACAACGAAAGGTTTTCTGCGAATTCCATTAATCGTTTAGAGGTGTAAGTTGGTTGAATGTACTGTAGAATTTCACTTACTTTTTTTTCTATAAAATAAAAATCATCAAACCAAATTTTAATATAATTACCGCAACGCTACAAATTGTAACAAAGCAAGCATCAAAATGAGTACCTACAACAAATTACCATTTTACACCTTTTAATAAAATTGATATCTCATGGCAATGAAAATAATTGAAATCGTCATTTTGGTGTATTGGACACGTATGTTAGAAGAATAAAACATTGTAACGACTAAGCTAAAAGAAAGATTTTTAAATTTTGTCTAAAAATAAAAACATGTTTTGGATATACCTACACAATTTTTAATTAATCATGATTTAACCTTGTCGATTTTAAATATTTTATTAACGTAAATAATTTATTATTTTATTGAAATATTTGCTATTTGTTCCCATAATTGGTATATATCCTATGTCGGACGTCCAGAAAACTTCCGTATTTCGCCCAGTCAAAATACATCCGATTATGTTTGCCCAAAGAAAGTCAAAACTGAAAATAAAAATTCTGGTGTCTGTGCCGAGATCGAACACGGGTCGTCTGGCTTGATAAGCCCGTACGTAGCCATCAAGCTATGGCCGTTACACTAGAATTGGCAAGAAGTCACCATACATCTAAGCACTCGTGTTTATAGCCAATAATAATTAATTGTAACTTAAAACTAAAAAATATTCAGATGAAGATTATCAACAAAATAAAACTGCGCCAATTAACAAATGTTTAAATGTTTATTTTTTAAATTTTATAGTGGTTTATAGATTGGTGATTACAAAAAGAAAGATTTTAATCAGAAATAATTAATATTTCTTCGAATATCTTAAGAAAAAAAATATCCACCAGAATACAAATTAATCACTTTTCTTCTAGATTACATTTTAATTTAGTGTTCTTTGTTAAATCTAGCAGTGTGATTGGTTTAAAATGCAATATTTTTGAAAAAAGTTTTATTAAATTGTTTCGTCTATTTTGAAAATTTCTAAAAAATTATTTTTTTTCTCAAAATAACTTAAAAACTATAATATATACATTATAAATGATACAATATGAAAATGTAGTTCTGTTTTAGATAAATATTCTCGTTTTTCAAAACCTTCTGCACCGTAAAGAATAATGGAGATATCACCGATTAAAATTTACATCTTGGTGTGAAAACCCTCTGGGTCGAATGTTTAAAACCTTAATTTTTCAAAATAGAAGAGTAATTTGGCTTTCTAAAGAACTTAGCGTTGTAGCCCTTGAAATTGCCTTTTAAGTGGCGATGTATAGGTACATATATATCAATGCTTAACCCTTAATAAGACATGGGATATAAGGAGAATTAATTTGTTTGTTTATATACTTTTGGTATCTAAAGGAGGTAAATAAAACATATTTTTGTTGAAATATAAAATAATTTGAAAAAGTAATAAAAAATAGTGGTGGGAACTATTTTCCCGTTGTTCTTTAAAAAAATTTTGTAGGTGGGAAATTAATTACCCTTATACAGTTTGTGAAACAATTTATTAATTCAAAAATACAAAAATGCATATATAGGTGACAAAACTAATTTAGGTCTCAACTACAGCAGTGTGGAATGATTTAAAACATTGTTTTGGGCATAAAGCTACTTGACAATAACTACATATAATGTTCGTTCGTTTTTCTTCTTTTTTTGTTGAGCAAAATCTGCATCTTGTATAATTTTTTTGAACATCTGGTAAATGTGGTCCTACATTTCTCAGCCGAATTTCGTCTGGAACACCAAAGTTGCCCGTTTTTTTATTTTTAAATATCACAGGTCGAGATGCCTTTACTGTAAAGTCACCTATGAGAGCTCTTCCAAGGCGAAGCCTAAAATCCTTGTGAGAAGTATTTTTTTGATCATGAATTCTTGTGTACATAATATATACATTAATTACACTTGCATCTAAAAGAAAGAAGAACAATCTCATCCACGATTTTCTAGACTTCCTGCTTATGGGATATGATGCCCTAAAGTGGTCAAAGTGATCAACTCCTCCCATGTTTAGTGTATAATCTGCAATAACTTTTGGGCACATTATCTTTCTTTGTGCCATCTCTTTGTGTACGTTTTATCATGGTTACTTCATGTGGTTGATTAGCAGTTGTAATAACCGTGACTTCTTTGGTATCCAACCACTTTATTGCTGTTATAGGGCCACTGCTCAAACAATAGAATTCATTCTTTCGAAGTTTTTCATTTTTGGTTTGCTTTTTCCTCATGAAATCGGGCAAACCTTTGCGATTAGGTCTAACTGTACCTATAGCATACAGCTGTTTAGCATATAAATCTTCCAACAGTTTGCAACTCGTAAAAAAGTTATCAAAAACAACCAAAGATTTGTGTGGTATATCTTGGCATAATTCAGTTACAACCTTGTATCCCAAGCCATCATTTTCAATGCCTTCAGTTTTTCCAGTATAGATAATAAACTGGTACAGATACCCAGTAATAGCATCACACTTTGCCCAAATTTTATAACCACGCTTAATCGGCTTCTTGGGCATATACTGTTTGATAGAACTACGTCCTTTAAATTTCACCATACATTCATCAATAGAAAATCGACTTCCAGGTTTGGCTTGTTCTTTGAAAACTTCATTTAGTCTATCTATAAATGGTCTTATCTTATACAGTATATCAAAGTTAGGTGAACCTCTCTCTGCAGCTGCTGAATTGTCATTTAGATGGATATTTTCTATTAATTTTTTGAACCTGGTTATTGTAAAAGCTTTGGAGATAACAGGATTATTATAAAAAGGATCACTTGACCAATATAAATCTTTGTCTGGTACAGGGTGCAGTCCCATTAAAATAAAAACACCTAGCAATGCCCTTATTTCTTCTTGGCTAGTGTTTTTGTAATTTTTGCTGTCTTTTTGTACAGCATATAAATTCGTTTGAGCAACAATTTGTTCTATTAGATCACAAGGGAAGAAATTCTCAAAATAAAATATTGGTTGACTTTTATGGGTGAATTGAACATTTGACTGTAACACAGGCTTAAATTTTGGTATTTCTGGAACATCTGTTTCAGAGGTCCATTGTCCAGTAAAATTAGTTAGCGTAACCACTGGACTCTGTTCTACCAAAACACTTTGATTTTCTTGTGGGTCATTCTCAGATGTTCTTTCAGTTGTGGAATTTACATCAACGGTTGTAGAAGGAACAATTTCATCAGATTCACCAAGCAATTGCCCAATTCTGCTATCAATAACATCTCCATTGGACTTACCGCAAACAGAAGTAGATGGGGATGGTATAAAAATGTCATCATCATCATCAGTGTCGAGATAAACATCAGACCAATCTTCTTCTAAGGCAGCAAGGAGTTCACGTTCTGATAATCCCCTTCTTGAATTCATAATCCTAAAATATAACAGAAATTTTAATGTTTCTGGTGCATGACTTTTGCGTTTTTTTTATGGAATTGGATAAGGGGAATAATTTTCCCACCAACTTCAAAGACAAAAATAACTATCTTTTCATAAATTTGTATAACAAATTACAATGTATTTAGCTTGACCAAACAATATATATATCAATAATACAATAACTTTGTACTTACCAGAATTTTTGGAGCCGATTCACCAAATAATTTGCAAAATTGTAACAAAAATCAACTTTTAGCGGCAAGAAATATCATAACCTATGAAAATCTAGTTGTCGATTGTCAACTAAAAATCAGATCCATGGAATAACTGTCAGAATAGTTGGTGTATTTATCCATGAAATGAATACGTAATATTACAAAATTCAACATTCTGTGTATTGACAGCGACGATCGAAATTTGGCGGCAAAGTAAAGTGGGAAATATGTTCCCGTTATCTTATTAAGGGTTAAAAACCAATGACATTTTTGGGAGATAATTTTGGAGCGTAAAAAATGTACCTATTTTGGAGGAGCTCTCTCACATCTAAAGTACGCATAATAGTTTTGTAGATGAGTATCTCGGCACCAACAAATAAAATCGAGTGATTTTTTCTGTTATTATCATAGGGGGTAGTTTCTAAGAGTAAAAAGAGTTGCAACCAAAAAAATAATGTTCCATAAGCAAGAAACAATTTTTTATTGATTTAGATATATAAGCTTAAAATTTTAATTTTTTTCAAAATTATTTTTAACGTTTTAGTCATCTTTAAGGGTGATTTTTATTGGTTTAGGAGTTTAAACTAAAGAAATATCGTTTTATAAGTGTTTGGGAAAGTATGTACTATTTCCTTCATATTTTTACATTTAATATTTTTCTGTTACGGTACTGTAATGTTATCTAATTCAATACTGTATTCTAACGACTTTGGTAAAATATATTGCTTCCTGTTATTTCGTAAAATTGCTAAACTGGCTATCTCATTTATTGTGTTTTAAGTACGGAGAATTTGACTTCCTTTGTTATTTTTGTCTTGTGTCGCCAATACCCACAAGTGTACGGTTTTGTATTATGGTCACAATTAGCTTAAATTATCGCATTCAAAATCACAATACGATAGGGTGATTTATTGATGTACCCTCTTCCACCCAACGGCCAGAAGGTTCTTTTCTGACCTGAAATCTCAAGACACTTCATCCCAAGACAGCGAACGAAACACACTAAGTTTTTTGGCTCTATTAGCCTCGGCCGGCGTCCCGGGCGTCGTGAAAGTCGTAATTCACCGCTACCCAATCTTCAGCCTGTTGCGAATACATCAATATTTCAAAAGGTAAGTCTATATTCTTTGTACAAACATCAATAATGAGTAAGACCAGTTAATTTCTTAATTTACTAACAGTTGTGTTTGCTATTTGTCGCTAATTTATTCACAAACAAAATATTACATTTTTACTTTACAATTATTTATCTAATATCATTTAACCAGCGACCTCTTAAGCTTTATACAAAACAATAAGCGAGAAATGAATAATTTTTAGTTATCTAAATGAAAAATTAAAACATCTTAAACTCTAAATAGGGTTTTTAAGTCTTTTTTTACATAAAGGGATTCTTTCTACAAGTTAAAAACTTGAAACCAATGAAACATCCTTTCACAAGCGACGATAGAATTGTTATTAACATTAATTCATTAGGTAGTTGAGCATTTTACATAGTAAACAATTCTTTTTTAACGTTATTTACGTCATAAACGGTGGTTTCTGAGGCTTAAAAATTTGTATTGAAGTACAAAATTATGATTAAATATGTTTATTGTATTTAATTCAATCATCATAAAACACTTAAATACGTGTTTTCTTATTTTATTTTCCATTTAGGAGTAGCTTTAATCCTTTAAAAACAAAAATCACACTTCGCCGATATATAACTCTCGCAATGGAGGGTGAGACAAGCTTAAATCTAAATTTTCAGCTAAATCTATGCAGTCTGACAGAATTGGAAGGTAAAGTCCTAGTTTCCACCCGAGTTACTAGACTAGTATTTAAATTATGTCGTACGGTTGGATCATCCTCCATATTGCCTGAAGTTCCAGGGTGGTTTCCAGCCGCTGCTCTTGAGGAGAAACGAAGGTTTTTCGATTCCATCCTCTAGTTACTCGGGAAGTTACGTATCTTCGACTTACACTTGACGAGAGGTTCACCGTGGACTCTGTTGTTAACAAGGTGCCACCGGAAGTGTAGAATACTTTATCAGTTCGAATTTCTCACACTTGAATATATATTTATCTTACATGAAATGTTTGTTATTTGAAAACGGAGCCAAGGAAGTTGGTCTGAAGGTCAACGAGGACAAGACCAAGTACATGGTGGTTACGAAGAACCCAAGACTAAGGATTAGACAAAACGTAACATCAATAAATACAACTTTGAAGTCATCAAAGAATTCAAGTACCTGGGAGCGATCATAACATCTGAAAATAAATATGAAAAGGATTTATTTATTTATTTATTAAAACTTACAAACACCACCTAGGTAGTAATTACATGTAAGAGTGCTCATTACTTGGTATAATAATATACACACAAGTACAAAATAAAAACACAGAAAGTAAACACATTAAAAAAAGACACAAGTTAATAAAACTTTAAAATTGAGTACATTACTTATCTATTCATAAAATTTTTTAATATCCCTTACACTACAGTTAAAGAGGTCTATATCACAGATCTTTATTAACGCATTACACTGATATTGCATATAGTTTATTATTGCACAAGAATTATATGGACTACAAGAAAATAGGTCATTACTGTTTACCCTTAGGTTGACCTTTGGCACATGAAACCTAATATAGTTGATCAAACCACATGTCTTATATTTAACATTTTTAATAATATTATGAATAAACATAACACAATGCATATCTCTTCTTTGCTCTAATGACTGCAAGCCAAATATTTGAAGCAACTCTTTTGATGGCGTAAGGTGAGTATACACATTGTATTTCTTAAGGTAAAAATACCTTAGAGATATTTTTTGGACCTTTTCTATATAATTAATATAAACTTTGGCTTCAGGAGTCCATACCACTGATGCATATTCCAAGTTTGGTCTGACTAAAGCGTAATATAGTCTAATGGTTGTGTTTATACTAAAGTGTTTGGAATTTCTTATTACAAATCCCAATATTTTGTATGCCTTATTAACAATATTTATATAGTGTTCAATAAATTTCATGCTAGTCTGTAGGTATATTTTCAGATCTTTACATTTGGTTTTCCTAGATACTACACAATTGTCAATTCTATAATTATTTTGAATGTAGTCGATTTCGCGACTAAAAGATATGACTCCACACTTCTTAATATTCAAGATCATATTGTTGTCCCTAAACCATTCTACAACTGAGGTCCTCCTGTAGTAACTGACAATCATTTGGAATATGTATAGTCTTAAAAAGCTTAAAATCATCAGCATATATCAAACTAGAAGAAAATTTAAGAGATTGTGGTAGTGAGTTGACAAAAATTAAGAAAAACAAAGGCCCTAAGTTGCTCCCTTGGGGGACACCAGATGTAGCCTGAAATTTATCTGAAAAACACCTACTAATTTTGACTCGTTGAAACCTTGATTTTACATACGATTTTATAAATGTACAAGTATCATGCGAAAAACCAAACTCATTCAATTTCGATATAAGAATGCCATGGTCAATCATATCAAATGCCTTTGAACAGTCAGTCATTATTAAATCTAATTGGAGTTTATTATTTATTGCCTCACTAGCAAAATTAGACAGAATGCACAGATTACTAGTTGTGGATAACCCAGGCAAGAAACCATGTTGTTCTGGAGCAAATTAATTTTCAAAATTTTTCAGTATATTCATGTAGAGAATAGATTCAAATATTTTTGGGATGTTGCAGACAGGATCATTGCAGGAAACAGGGCCACAATACTCAATAATTCGTCCCACAATAACGTATGAAAGCAAGACATGGAGTCTGAACCAGTGGGAAACGACAAAATTACTGATCCTTGAAAGAAAGATACTGCGGACTATCTATGGGCCTTGCAGAGAAGAGACAACAGGAGAATGGAGAAGAAGACACAATGATGAACTCCAGACAGTATATAAAGATGAAAACATAGTACGCTACATTAAAGCAAACCGAATAAGATGGACGGGTCACGTACTAAGATTGAGTGACGAAAGACTCCTGAACGCCACATTATGGGAAAGGCCCGATGGCAGAAGGTCAATTGGTCGCCCAAGAAAGAGATGGAAGGACGCAGTAGCTAGTGATCTACGCAAAATGGGAATACAGCAATGTGAAATAGCTGCTCAGGACCGACAACAATGGAGGAAAATAGTAAACGCGGCCAAGACTCAACAGAGATGCTGGTTCCTCAAACCTCGGCGTATAATCCAGTTTACTCTTCTCGATGTATAGGACTACCGGCAGAATGTCGACTCTTTGACTAGCCTCGGATTGCGAAATAATTGTAAGCCCCTTCCGGACTTTTACTTATTCTCACAATCTCACTTCGTACCGCCACATCTCGTGAAATAATTTTAAGTCCCTTTGGGACCTTTACTTATTTCCAACGAACAGTTTGATGATGAAGTGTTCACCGATTCACCGATTGAGGAGTAATTCTAAGTCCGCTCGGGCCTTTATTTACTAATATCCGTAAAATTTATTTACTAAAATCGTAGATAATAAACCTCGTTGTAATTAGCCGGTTAGAGTGACAATCTTCGCTGTGATTGGTCCCCTCTGGCAACAGTTGACTCACACTATTCCTTTGGCCATTCACTATGTTGCCAGATCATGTCATATAGCTTATGCTTTGTTAAAAAAACCTTTAGATGAAATGTCACCTAGGATCCAAAGACTGGCAATGCAATTAATGAGATATAAATTTTCACTCAAATATGTTCCTGGTAAAAATCTCAAAGTTCCTGACAATTTAAGTAGAGATCCTTTGAATAAAACCATAAATACTAATTTTATAGATAATGAAAATAATTTAAAAGTGTATTCTATTGTAGCAACATCAAAAGAAAATGAAAAAAGATTGCAAAATGCAATTGATACTGACCCATCTTTACAAAAAGTTAAATATTATGTTTTAAATGGGTGGCCTGAGCATAAATGCTCTGTACCTTCTGAGGTGAAAAAATTCTGGTCTAATAGACATCATATATATTTATTAAAGAATGTATTGTTTTATAAAAAAAGGTTAATTATTCCTGAAGAATTGAAGGGTGAATTTCTTGATGTTATACATCAGGGTGTAGTATCATGTAAGAAGAAGGCTCAAGAAGCAATTTATTATCCGGGATTGATGAAGGATATAGAAAACATTGTTCTGAACTGTCTGACTTGTCAAATGAGCTATAAGAGCAACAATAGGGAGCCATTAAAATCACATGATGTACCTGAAATACCTTGGCAAAAAATTGGTATTGATTTCATGACAGTAGCCTCACAAGATTTTTTAGTTGTGGTTGATTATTTTTCGAAGTTTGCAATTGTTAATAAACTAATGAACAAAACGGCTAGCAGTGTTGTTACACAATTAAAAAATATTTTTGCTATTAATGGACTGCCTTGTGACATATTTTCTGATAATGGTCCTCCATTCAGCTCTCATGAATTTTTAAATTTTGTCCGTATATATAATATTGAAGTAACAACATCAAGTCCACAATATCCTCGTAGCAATGGCATGGTGGAAAGAACAATACAAACAATAAAAAACTTGTTTTTAAAATCTGTACAAACTAAGAAAGATCCATTTCTAGCTGTATTAGATTATAATACATCTCCAAAACAAAATTTACCTGCTCCTTGTGTGTTGCTAACTGGAAGAAATTTCAGAACCAACTTACCAGTCAGTATGGAATTTCTAAAGCCCAGACATTCTAATAAAAGATATTTTACACAATTGAGAGAAAATCAAAGAAAACAAAAACACTATTATGACAAAGGAACAAATAGGTTACCAGAATTAAAATCAGGACAACAAATTTTACTTCAAGAAAAGAAAAGGAAATGAAGCCCTGTAGTGGTTGTGGCACAGAAAGGATCAAGGGATTACATGGTTAAAGTAAATGATACTGATTATAGACGTAATAGACACTATCTTAGACCTGTACGGTCAGAAGCACAGCAACATGCAAATGCAAATTGTGAGCAAGCATATGTGAAAACTAGTCATGAAAATGATATTGTGACTACTGGAAGGACAAGTATGGGAAATATGAGAACAGTTCTTTGTCCAGATGTACCTGATGATACAAGAGACTGTAAAACAAATAAACCTATCAAAGATATTGATGTACCTTCAACATCTAATAGAACATCACCCATCAATGACATTAATGTACCTTCTACATCATACAGTACTTCACCTGGTTTGAAAACCTCCAGAAGTGGTAGAGTCATTCGCCCTCCTGATTCTTCTCTTCTTCTGGTTCCTATCCGTTTCGGATGTTGGAAATCATATTGGCAATCATGACCTTGCTCGCTGCGGCTCGAAACAGCTCCGTTGAGGTTTTCTTAAACCATGTTCTTAAATTCCGCAGCCATGATATTCTCCTTCTACCGGGTCCTCGCTTACCTTTGACTTTACCTTGCAATATAGACTGCAGCAGGGAGTAACGGTGCTGATTTCTCATAACGTGTCCCAGATATTGCAATTTTATGCGTTTGATCGTAAACACAATCTCCAATCAGCCCTCCTGATAGATTTACCTATTGATATATTTGTGAATTATTGTTATTTATATACTTATGATATATTATGTGAATTAATTTTTGTTATTTTGTTTTTATTAAAGGGGACGTGTTATGTATGGTTTTCATGTACGGATATACTTTGCAACGTTGCACTTGGCAAACGGAACCTTAAGTGACGGACAGCGGTGACATGACAACCACACATGACAAGAGACTTAGGTTATGGACTACATGTGAACTGAAATAATGTTAATTTATACAATACTTATAAAGCTGAATAAATTAATAACACCTATCGTAAGTAGCTTTATGTTATGTCCAACACTCCTAAAGAGGTATACATTACAGATTGTGTCATTGCTTTAATAATTTCGGTCTATATGCCGCCTTCATCGGTTGAATAATTGTTTTTTTATCACTAAACTTTACTATTATTAAGAAGCAAAGAAAAAATAAAGTTAATTTAAGAAAGGAGTTGATAAGAAGACGCAATTACGTATTAAAAAAACTGTTAGAGTATCGAAAGTAGTGGAAGAGACCAAAATATTTTTAGGCCAAAAATTAATAAGGCAAGATAAACAAATGTTTTTTTCTAAATATTGTCAGCAAAAGATCGTTGCTTACATATATTTTTAATAATAAATTTTAATAATAAAAATTAAAGTACTCGCATTATTTTGACCAGTGTATCTTAAAACAATAATAAACTTTTGTACATAATATTTTATTCCTAAAAATTAAATCCTATCTCATTTAGTATATCCATATTAAACTCGTTAAGTTCAACACTGTAGGCGAAAAAAGTAGGATGGAAATATGAGTCAGCTGACCTAGACCGAGCAAGAGGTGTAAAACCAAATAAAGAATTTTCAAGGACAGACAATTTCTCTTTAATTTTAATCGATCCAATTTTGTAGAACATACATTCACGGAAATAAGGCCAAATTAAGACACCAATCGATTCTATAAAAAAAAGGAAATATAAATACAGGATTGGTCATTAATTAGTGAAATAAGATTCAAAGTTGAAATTAACTGCTTATATTTTGCGTTCCTTCCAGTCAGCCCGGCTACACAATAGCCAGTCTACCCATGATTAGCACCCAATTTATATACATATTTTCAGGGATTCTACAATATTCACTGCCTTCTCTCGCTCAACCGTTTCCATCTCTCTCTGTTGTCCCCTTCTCCATCGTTTAGGACTCTCTTACTCATGGCGTCGTCTACTTCGTTCCTCCAGGATTTTCGGGGTCGTCCTCTTTTCCTCCTTCCTATAGCTCCATTCGATTATTCTCTTATCCATCTGCTGTCGCTAGTTCTTCTTACATATCCATACCACTTTAGTCTTTTTTGTTCTATATATGTTAGTATGTCTGTTTCTATTGATGTTCTTTGCTTTATTTCGTCATTACTTCTCCTATCCATTCTTGTTATTCTGCAGTATCTTCGCAGGCATTCCATCTCTGTTACTACTATCTTACTGCTGTTTTTCTTGTTTATGATCCAATTTTCAGCCCCATGTCTCATAATACTTCGCACTAATGTTTTATAAATCTGTGTTTTTTTCTTCATATTTAGGTGTCTATCCCATCATACTGAGTTAAGTTGTCGGATTGCTGTTCTTGTTTGTCCAAATCTTTGTGTAATTTCTTCCTCTGTTGTTGCCTTTTTCGTGATTAGAAACCCCAAGTATTTGAATTTATCCTTTCCTTTGATTGTTACGTTGTCATCAATCTGTAGATCTTCTATGTCTTCTTCATTTGTAGATAGGTACTCTGTTTTCGCAAGGTTAATATCTAGGCCAGTCTTGGTGTATTCTTCTTGTAGTTTCTTCATCATGTAGCTGAGGTCGTCTTGGTCTTGTGCAATCACTACTTGATCGTCTGCAAATGCCAAATGTATATCTCTATTTTTTGCTTTTTTCTTTTCCAACAGTTGTTCCAGTATATATATGTGGTCTATGCATGATCTTTCTGCTGTGAAGCCTGCCTGATCCTCCCCGATTTTGCTTTTTATCGCTTGCTCTATCTTTTCTCACCGTATCTTCCCATATAATCTTCCTATTGATGATATTACGCTTATTCCTTTGTAGTTTTCGCATAGTTTTCTATTTCCTTTTTTAAATATAGATGTCATATATGCCTCCGTCCATTCCTTTAATAGCTGTTCTCCATTTATGACTTTCTGAAATATCCATTGTATCATCCGGTGTAATTTTTTTGATCCGCATTTTATAAGCTCAGATGAGATGCCTCCAGGTCCCGGAGCTTTCTTATTTTTGATTGCTTTTATGGCCGTTCTCATTTCCCTATCTGTTATTTCTATTTCTTGTTGTGGGGATCTGATTCGTCTTCGCCTGTTTTCTTTTCCAATGAATTGTGTTCTTTGTTCTGTTAATAATTCCTTGTAATAGTCCTTCCATTCTTTGTCCTGAGTTGTTTTAGTTTTGTTTCAATCCTCTCAATACTTTCCATGACTCCGAAGTTCTTGTACCTTCTATGTATGTTTCAATATTTAAGCAGGTTCTTTCCCATTCTTCATTCTTTTGTTGCGTTATTTGTTTTTTCACCTCTCTATCTTTTTCTCTATACTCTTTATAAACTTAATCGTTGGTTGTAGTCAGCCATTTTCTGTATAGTTGCTTTTTTTCTTCAATTATTCTTTTTGTTGGTTCATTTATTTCATAATAGTGCTGTTTATTTGTTATATGTTCTTTTTCTCCAAGGGCTTCAAATGCTGCTTGCTTTATACTCGCCTTTATATGCTTGTATATTTCTTCGATGTTGCCGTATCTAAATTCTATTAATTTTTGGTCTAGACGTTGTTTGTATAGTTCTCTTATTGATTGTTTTTGGAGTAGTTCTATATTGTATTGTTTTTCTCTTATAGTGTTCAACGATTCTTCTGTAGAGAGGGTCTTTTTACGTTTCCAATTAATACCCATTTTTGCTTTCAGTAGTCTATGGTCCGTTCCACATTCTGTTCTGACTCGGATATCTTTGATCTTTATTGTGGTATCTTGTTTAATTATTATGTAGTCTATTATCGATTTCAGCTTTCATGTTTCTTGCGTCCATGTATATTTATGAATATTTTTATGTCTGAAGAATCCGTTGGTGATTTTTAGGTTGTTTAGTTCGTATAATTCAATCAGACGTTCTCTGTTATTGTTTTGTTCACAACAAAACAGCACCCAATTTACGTATTCAAATTTAGCAAAATACCAATTCCTTATTGCTCGTAATACTTTTTATAATCATAACAGCTCTTATGCATTTTTTAACGCTGAAATTTGGTTCGTAACCAACATATTACTCATAAAGCCTGTTTTTATTTTCCTATTTCTCTGCGTGCTTGCTTGGTCTTTCTCTGCTGCACTCATCTAGTATTTTATAGCATAATTTTAACAATGGTGTATACTTGATCCCTTATTTCAAACGAATATCAAAATAACAAGAAACAAAAACATAGAGGTTTGATAAACAATGCTTCCCTTCGATACTCATAAGTAGCGACCGGATTATACGCAACAGAAAACATATTGTTGCAAATATGCCAAAATAAAATTGGCGTAAATCTTGCATATAATTAATATAATTCAAATAATCATCATCATATAACGGGGGTCCTACGGCGATTGCCGCTTCCCGCATTTCAGCCTCCATCTTTTCCTATCTCTCCAATCTCCCTCTTCTAAGCCTCTAGATTGCATTGTTTTTGTAATTTCTCTTCTCCAGGAATTTGGTGGTCTTCCCCTTTTCCTTCTTTCTGGCGGAACATACGTTAAGGCTTTCTTTGGCCACCGCTCCTCCTCCATTCTCATCACGTGACCATACCATTGTAATTGCCTTCCTTGTATTCTATCTGAAAGAGTATTTTTAATTCCTCTACGGTTTCGTATTTCCTCATTCCTGATTCTTTCCATTCTCGATACTCGACATGACCTTCTAAGATAATCCATTTCCACAACGTCTACTTTATCTCGTTCATTCTTTGTCATCGTCATTATAAGTTTGGTATGCATCTTTATTTTATTAGACCACAGTAATGAATTCAGTATTCGGATGCATTTTTTCCCTTGGGTTATTCGGTTTTGTACATCTATCTTAACTCTGCCATCTGCTGATATGATGCTTCCTAGATATTTATACTGGTTGCAGCCTTTTATGACTGCGTTTTCAAGCCTCAGATCTGTGGTATTTCCTCCAATTTTTAAATATTCTGTTTTGTTTATGTTTACAGTAAGCCCCCATTTGGCATATTCCTCAAATAATTTTCGATTCATATAATTTATATCTTCCTCATCGGTTGCAACCACCACCTGATCATCTGCAAACAACAATGTATACAGAGTTTCTTGTCCCACTTCGATGCCCATAAATCTACATTTATTTCTTCAATTCCTCAATGCTTCTTGGACGTATATTTTAAAGAGTGTCGGTGACAAACAGCATCCTTGCTTTAGGCCTTTAGTGACTTTAAATTCATTTGAGGTTCTGGTTCCAATTTTTACACAACTAACTGCATTTTCGTACAATTTATATATCGCTCGGATATACGTCGAATCCAATCCGGACATTTTGAGGACCACAAACATTTTCTTTAACGGGACACTATCATATGCTTTCTCAAGGTCCATAAATACCAAATGGGTCTCTCTACTTCTTTCGACACGTTTTTCAATTATTTGTCGTAGGATAAATATATTATCAAGGCAGGATCTCCCGGTACGAAAGCTGCTTTGTTCTTCAATATCTTGTATCTGTCTTTCAACCCTCTTCTTTAATATTCTGCCGTACAACCGGCGCACAGAGCTCGTCACACTAATACCTCTATAATTGGAACAGTCTATTTTATTCCCTCTCTTATATATGGAGCTTATATAAGATTTATTCCAATCCTTAGGAATTTCCTGGTCTCAACACATACATTTATTGAAAAGGTCTGCTATTAATTCTAAAAGTGCAGTTTGCCCATATTTAACCAGCTCTATGGGAATGTCTCCAGGCCCTGCGGCTTTTCCGTTTTTAACCTCTTTTAAGGTTTCCGTCAATTCAGGTAATGTTATTATAGGGATTTCCTGTCTCTACTCTATTCTCTTTCAGCGTATAATATTCTTCCCATTTATTTAACTTTATGAGAGAAATGTTGTCTTTATTTTTCTCATTTTTCCTAAACTGCTTTAATGTTTTCCAAGCTTGTGCCACTTTTGTTTCACCGATAAATCGGAGCTTTGGATTGAAGCCGTATGTGATATGCTTGATTTTTCTTGAGAACTTTCTCTTCTAGTTCCGTTGACAACCATTCAGGTTTTCCTTTTTTCCGATTTTCAACTTTTCCCAGTGCTTCATTTGCTGCTTCATAAATATATTTTTTAATTACCTCATACAGACTTTCAGGGTCTAAGTCCTTTGTTTCTATATTTTTTATTTTCTGAGCTATTCTAATTTTATATAAGAACTTTGTCGAATCTTGTTTAAAGCTTTCCAGGTTATATTTTATGTTTTCTATGGTTGTTCCTATGTCTGTTACTTCATCTTTTTAGTGACTTGATGGTTCTCTCTTAAATGTCACCATTACTTTTGCAATAATCATATGGTGGTCACTTCCACATTCTGGCCCTCTAAACACCTTCACGTCCTTCGTTTTTAGTTTAGAATCTTTACGCTGAATGAAATAGTCAATTATTGATTTTAAATTCCTGGTAGGATGCGTCTATGTAAATTTGTGTATATTCTTATGGGGGAAGAAACCATTTAATATTTTCAAAGAATGTGCCTCGCAAAAATCTATTAATCTTTGACCATTGTCGTTCAGAATGTCTTCTCCATATCTCTCTATTATTTCACTGTTGGAGATCTTTCCAGTTCTTGCATTAAGATCACCTAAGATCCAAATTTCTTTCTTCTTATTAATTGTGGCTAGAACAGTTGTTAACTTGTTAAAGTACTCTTCCTTGCTGTCAACCCTTGAGTCATCCGTCGGTGCATATGTTCCAATTACCACTATTTCATGGCCATTTTTCTTAATTTCCATGAGGATAATTCTTTCATCTATTTCTTGCCATGATTTAATACATTTTTTCAGTTTCTGTATGTATTGCTATAGACACTCCCCTTTTAGCTCGTTCGCTCTTTTCTACGCCACTATAGAAATGCAGGTATTCGTTTATCTTTTCATTTTCTCTTCCTTTTTTCTTTACTTCAGTTAATACACAGATGTCTAGTTTCATTTTACTCAGTTCACGGAAGACCTCCTCCTGTTTTGTCCTTATTCCTTGTATGTTCCAAGCACCCAAATTCATAATCCATTTTCTTTGCGAATTTCGTTTATAGTTTAATCCGTCCGAATTCCAAGGCTTTTTGCTGAAATTTTGAACCTTTGATCATTTTTCCGAGTATCGAGGAGTTGGCCCGATGCCTCAACCCCCAACTTGGAGGACCAGGGTTTTAAATCAGAGTATCCTTCTCTTAGATAAGTTGCCTTCTCTACGGCTTAAGAGTCCTATCTACCCCACCTGTTGGTCCGCGGGTGGTGTTTTATTTCCCACCTACCCGCCGGCCTAGCTGCAAACAGGGTCAACTTACATCGGTCAAACTGGTAGAAATTTTAATAACCGAATAGCAGAACATAAAAGGGCTTTCAATGATAAAAAAACAGATTCTACATACGCACTTCACCTTCTAGATCATAATTATTCTTTTAATGACGAATTTTAAATTCTTCACATTCAAAGTAAAGGCCTTAAGCTATTCTTGTTAGAATCTATGGAAATTAACAAATTAAAAAACACAGATATAATTCTGAATGACCAACTTGAGACAAACAGTTCTCCCCTCCTCAACCTATTTCAATTAAGACTATAAAGTGTAAACGCATGCCAAAAATAGATCACTTGAGAAAGGCAATCAGCCGAAACAGCTGTAGTGCTAAGATTTTATAATAAATGTTGTGGAAGTTTTGAAAACAAAGTTTTCCGTGTTTTATTGTTACATAAAATTATCGTTATCATAGCACAAATAGAGTAAATCCATTCTTAACCGTCTTGGATAAAAATATATTTACTTACAGATTGGCCGATCCTCACTAGTACAGGTTTAAAAAAAATTTCCATTGTACCATCCAGCTCCCACATTTTCTCTTATATTTTCAATACATGGCCAATGGCGTCCTTTCAATTTGTAGGATGTATGCAATATATACTGGTTTGTAATAGACGCTGAACATCGCTAATGTTAAATGTTACGTTCTCTCGGGCAACATATCCCTTCATTTGAGCCCGCATTAATTTAGTTGGATTCACAATGGCAAGGTGGAAGAACAGTAATACTGAAGTGTAGTTATTAAATCAACAGAATATTGACGATATATACCACGATGCTTCTTGATTGTTGTCATTAGTTCTGATGGGACTATATCCTCTGTAAATGAAATACATTTTTCTCGTAACCAGCTCTGCATGATGAATTTTCTATCAGTCATCGTTGAAATTCGTTTAACAAGGCGGCTGTGGTAAGATGAATTATCTAATATTATGACAGAGTTGCTATCTTCACGCTTTAGAATGTTCTCGAATCATATGGAGTTCATGACTTTATGATAGTCCCCAGTTTTTTTCGATATAAGAACAAAAACATAATTTTGCAGAAAACCAGTGTCGCTGCCAACATGAGCGACAGTTAGGCGCTGGCCATTTCCTGACGGCGCTTAGTCTTATGAATACTTTTTTTACTCAAGTTCCTATCAGTTCCAGATGCTGGCGACCATTATAGAAATTAGCATCTTATTGACTGCTGTTGCCAACAATTCTGTGATTATAGTAAAAAATTAACTGTTTCTTCTACAATAGTTTGTTCAATAACTTAATAATAATAATTAAAACTATTTGAATTTCTCATGTCACTAAATTAAAGACTATACGAGCTGCATGACATGCCTTGTTCCTGCTGTATCGTATCTTCTGCGCCTGTCAGTTGTTCACATTAAAACTATTCAAACCAAACTACCCGTAAATCACTTCGTCTTTATCTTCGCAAATAGAAGCACGCTAGTGAAAACTTCCTCTTTGTCTTCTCAACTAGAAACAAGCAAATTTTTTTCAAGCTTCTCAAATAAAAGCAGATTTCGATTAACTGTATTTTTGTTAAATAGTTATCGCAGTTAAATTCAGGTTTAGTGCATAAAATATGTAAGTACCTGCTATTATAATTCATACAGAAGAAATTGACAGTTTTTTATGCCAATCTTTAGTAAATGCCTGTCCGACAAATTGCAGGGTTGCCGGATATATGTCTAACCTATTGGTCGCTGGTCCTTCGAGATTTTTATTTATTTTTTATCTACCAAATGTGGGATAGTGAGAACATAGTTTTACATATAATTGCTTTTAAATCATCGAACCCGCTACCTCATTCTTTCCGATACAACTATCATATTATTTAAAACTAGGAAATTCGCCCTCCTCATGGACCGCTTCTTCGTTAGTTTCTCATAACATAAACCAGAAATTCCAGCCTGTGTATTTTAATTGTGTTTAAAATCTAGCCCTATTTTCTCATTTATACGGAAACTTACCTTTATGCCGTTACAATTTCTTGTATGTTTTAATATTTTACAAACTGCCAACAGAGATAATGTTAGTAAGGTATACTTGACCCATTTCTTTTTAATTTAAAAAACAACTAACAGGAATTAATAGCTATCTTGCGTGGGAGGAAAAACATATTGATTGATATTATGAGTTAAAATGAACAGCAGTAGCACTTCATCAGCCAATTTTGTAAAAAATTATAGAATTAAGGTCAATATAGAGAATTTCTTGAGATAATAGTACACCGAAATTACTGTTTATATATGAAATAACACATTTTCGTTTTTATCTATTTGACCTATTTTTAGACGAAAACTGTGTTAGATTTTTTAAAGGTTAAATTAGATACATACAACATTTTGACTTCTTCTTCTTCATTTTAAGGTTAGGGATCTGTTGTTTATTTCGATATTCTTTTTGTTTTCATTTTGCTCTGTATTTTTATTTTTTCATTAATCGAGTAGATATTTAATTTTATTTTTTATATAATATTTTCTCATCTATCGAGTAGGACAATATCCAGTTTTCGCACCCAGTAATGTATCCAGTATCCAGTTTTAAGAGAGTAGGTGTGGCATTGTCATATAAAGTTTAATCATTACATCGTTTCTTGAGGTGCTCTGCAATCTTCTGTGAGTTGTTCTGCCTATATACTTAAATCTGTCAATTTTTTTATCAATGGTTTTATCTGTCTTGAAACTTGTATAACACGTTAGTTGACTTAAATAACTCACAAATATAGTTTGTTCATGTAGATCAGATATTCCCATGTGCTTGAAAAGGAAGGTCTTTGATCAATGTGTACTCCCAGTTCTAACGTATGGAACAAAAACATTGATCCTTACCAGAAAAGTAATCAATATAATACAAGTGGCACAGAGAGCGATGGAGAGGTCAATGCTGAATATATCCCTCAGACACAGAGTATCAAATACAATAATTAGAGGAAAAACTGGTGTTACTGACGCAGTTCAAAGGATTACAACATTGAAATGGAACTGGGCGAGGCATGTTGCCAGATTAAAAGATGGAAGGTGGACGAAGAAAATTCTGGAATGGAGACCTAGACACGATACTTATAGTAATCGAGGACGTCCTCCAACAAGGTGGTCAGATGACATCAAGCGCATTCAGCACAACTGGATTCAGGGTGCTCAAGATAGAATGCATTGGAATTATTTACGGGAGGTCTATGTCCAGCAGTGGACTCAAAACGGCTGGTGATGATAGTTTGTACATGGCTCTTTGTAGCTTACTTTTTATTCGTGTGATTAATTTATCTACAGCGCGGATAATATTATGTAGTTTACTGTGATAGTAGACGATTTTCGGTCAAAAGTTGGTGAGTGAAAGAAAGGACACCAGCTACTTCATCCTACGCTAAGACTGTTATAAACTTGTTTTTCAAAACAAAGACACCTCTTGTCTCTTCTTAACCAAATTAACGTTGTTAACTGAATTCCTTGTGCTAAATGTAATTATACGAATATGCGTAGGACAATGAACATAGAGTACAGTGGAAAGATGCATCAATAATCATAAAAGAAACAAACATGAAGAGAAGAAAAATTAAAAAAGCAGCTCTTATACTACTCAATTAAGAAAAATATGTAGCAAACACATTAGCAAAATGTAGTAGGGTTATTACATACAATACATATGAAATACATAATCTAGTTTATTATTTACTTTTATCGTTTTCTGCAAAAAAAATTTATAAATAAGTATTTCGTTTATACAGCAGAAGATCTCCATTTTCATTTCTGATATTTTCGTTATTTGGATTTTTTATCCCTGTTACTATGTCATCGCCAATACAGCTATTAAAATCACCTATATTGATCATATATGAGGAGGTTTCAAGCAATACCGAATAAATCCACTTTTTACGAAAATTTTGTTAGTGGCCAATATCGGTTCATTTCGTTAAATTACACCATATATAAAAATATATAAGAGCAAAAACGAATAAATCCTACTGAATTTTAATGGTGATATTCATGTTTGCATGCAAAACCGAATAAATTCATTTTTTGTTCAAAACCAAATAAATCCACAAATGCGCATTTCCTACTTTATCTTCTTATGCAAATGTTTCATTCGAACAATAGATGGTACTAGGGAGGTATTAGAGATATTTTGTCGTTGATTGATTCGCCTCTGCATGTTTACACATTGACTGGAGCGACCGCGTGTTTTTAGTTCAGTAAGAGGTTGTCAGTAGTCTGTGAACTGGGTGTGGCTAAGTGTATATTATTTCTGGTTTAAACTGTTTTTAGCGGGTTTAATATACATAGTTCGATACAAGTTTCGGTAACAGAGGTACTGTTAAATAAACAATATGGAAGAAGATTTTTTGGGTGAGTCAGTAGCTGTGGAAGAAGCCAATCAAGGAAGCAGAATAAGGAAAAAAGCTAAGAGGAAAAGTTGAAAGGTAAGGTTATAAGGTACTTATAGATTAGTAGGTATAGCTCATTTTGGGATAGAGGCAGGTTTTTCAAAAGGTCCTTTTATAAATCGTAGACTAGTAAATATTGTTTCTCTCTTTCCAGTAAAGTTAATAGTTGTTAAGTAATTGGATTTTTTGGTTTTTTTAGGGGGTAGGCGCAAAATCTTGATCCAATGTTATTTAAATTTATTCTTTTTTTTTTCGAATTCTGAGAAAACTAATAAATATTTTTGAAAAATTTAAACGCAGAATGAAAGTTTGCAGAATGTTTGCATTTGTATCAAAAAAGCATACGTTGCTTATTTTGCGTTATTTCTAATTCCTTTGAAAGTTTGTTTGTAAAAGTAACGGGTAAAATCATTTATTATTTATGTGTAATATCAAATTGGATCGAATCGAATATAATCGAATTTATAAGAAATATTCACTTCTGTCGGCACTCCGCAAGTGCCACGCTATCTTTTTTTCTTTTTTAACCTTATGTATTTTATTTTAGGTACCAAGATCCAGATCCAGACTTAAAGAAATTTAAGCGTCCTTGCTCACATGACAATAAAACATACCAATGCCAAAATGTTAAAACATCAGATATTAAGAATATAAGAAGTCAGCTGTATAGTGTACCAGAAAAAAGCATTCAAGATGTGAAACTTTGCCATATGATAAGCGTTTCCGGTACCGTAAGAAAGAGATATGTTAAAGATAATCCCCGACAAAGAACAAGGGCAGCAAACTTCTTTTTAAAAATTAAGAAAACGAGATCAACAGGGGTAGTTAAAGTCTGCAGGGCTTTTTTCATGGCAGCAACCGGTGTTAAAAACTACAGATTGTTTACATTATGTAAGATTGTTGACTCAGGAGACTGTTCCAAAGAGCGAAGAGGAGGGGACCATATTTCAACAAAAAGTTTGGACAAGAGGAAGAAAGTACGCGAATTTGTTGGTAAATTGCGTGGCGTCGAAAGTCATTATAATCGAAAAAAATCTCGAAGAATCCATTTACCTGCCCATCTTAGTATTAGAAAGATACAACGTATGTATAATGAACAGGCTGAAAGTCAGTACCAAGTTGGTTACCATATGTTTAGAAAGGTTTTTCTAACAAAATTTAACATTGGATTTTCGTCTCCAGCTTCTGATACCTGTTTCCAATGAACGCGTCTAAAGCATTTAATTAAATCGGAAAAAGACGAAAAAGAGAAAACCAATTATATGACTGAATATCGAGTTCATAAAAAAAGAGCAAAAGCATTTTACGAGCTTTCTAAACAAGAGCCAGAAAATTCCCTGACATTTTGCTTTGACCTGCAGCAGGTTCAACCCTTACCACGCACGCCAATTTCGGATGCATTTTATTCACACCAAATAAGCCTCTATTCTTTTTGCTGTGTTGGTATGAACTCCAAAAATCCAACGTTTTATATTTGGACCGAAGATCAGGCTGGGAGGGGCGCTATAGAAGTGTCATCTGCTTTGTTCGATTACCTAAAATCTTTGGAACTGGATAATATAACTCAGATTAGATTGTTCTGCGATGGATGTGGGGGCCAGAACAAAAATTCTCATTTGATTCATATGTTAATGTTTTGGTTGTTAAAGTATTCTCCTGATAATATCACAAAAGTTTGTATTACCTATCCAGTAAGAGGTCACAGTTTTATGCCAGAAGATAGAGTTTTTGGGCGACTTGAAAAAATATTTAGAAAGAATCCAACTATTATATCTAAAGAAGAATATATCGGTCATTATGCACAAGTCGGAAGTGCAAAAGTCTTAGGACAAGACTGGAAAATTTTTGATATCAAGGAATTACAAAATTACCTTAACAAGATTGTTGGAATATCAGACTTAAAAAGAATCTGTCTGGAAAAGACACAGATTCAAAAAACTAAAGAAATTAAAATTTTAATATCATGCTTTCAGCATTATCGATTTGAAGCCCAATCCGAACTTAGGCGCTCAATTTACAAAAAGGGAAAGTCTTTAAAAAATTTTTTGCTATCCGAAGTCAACCTGCAAAGTGCCATTCCACCAAAGAAGATAAAAAGTGTTCAACAACTTATGGAAAAACAATTTGGAAAGGAGTGGAAAAGTGACGAAAGTTTTTTGTGGTACAGGAATCTATTATGTGAAAATAATCAAGTGGTTGAAGATACTGAGGAAGAAGAAGAGCTAAGAAATGAGTGTGACTGTCTAGAAGAAGAGTTTGCACTTCATATTTAAATGCACTGTTGGATGTGCTATTGGTGTATCAAATGTAATATGTTTTTTTCTGTATTACTAATAAAAATAATACTTTTGTTAATTCTTGCTAATAAAGTTGTGAGCAAAATCAAATAAATCCAGTTATTTCAAGCAAAACCAAATAAATCCACTTTTGTTTAAATTTTCTTTTGCACTAAATATCACTTTTTTAAATTTATATTGTAGCAAAAGTTTTATTATGACTTCTCTAACAGTATTTACGAACAAGATAAACAAAAAAATAATTACTTTTTGCGTTTCAGAAAAATCCTATTTTTCCAAAAATCGGTTTTAGTGGATTTATTCGGTTTTGCTTTAAACCTCCTCATATGTAAAAAAAGGCAAAAAGACTACTTTTTACTTACTACTTACTACTTACTATTTTACTTATTTTGTAGGCTATCGTTTATTGTACTTTGGAGGTACTTGTAGAAGCTTTCTCTTATATTGACAACTCGGTTGTTCTCAAGTGCATATATTGCTATCACATTTAGGTTTGAAATTTAATTTAATTTTAACGATAACTATTCTTTCATAGATATATTTAAATCCTTATTCTTGGTGTATAAATTTTTATGTACTAACAGGGCGACCCCTTCTTTGACTTTGGTTTCTGTCACACCAGCACTGTAGATTATCAAGAAATTATCTAGCATAATTTAACCATTTCCTTATTTTTTTTATCTTCTGTAGTGAGCATATATCTATATGTTTCTCTGTCAGTTCTTTAGTTAATTCTTGTTCTCTAATATTTAAGGATCTTAACCTTTCAACTACCTATTCGAAGCATGTTTCTCGCTTTCCACATATTCGTTGTCCTTTTTCTCGTGTTGAAATAATCATTGAATCTTTTCTGTTCATAGGCACAATCGTATGGCTCTGGGCATTATATGAGCTTATAGTCTATTAGTAGGGTGCTAATTTGATTGTAGAGTCCCTCCTTCTTTAGCCGTGCTTGGGGCCAGTAACAATTCCATTGAGCTACTAGATTCACCCAACAGAACCACAAATGGATATAAAGCATGAAACTAGAGAGAAAGGAGCTCTTTCAGTGCGTGAGGTCATTATAAATGTTGTCAAATGACCTTTCAACTCATCAACGCTCCTATTATGTCAATGAAATTTATGTATGCTGTTTTAAATGGTCGAAATACAAAACATCTCAATACTTTATGTATATACACGATATGCCAGAGTTTTTGCCTAATAACAAGAATAAAAATTGTCCATACGTATGGTAAAATAAACAGAGGCTAAATCTTATCTTACGTTTTAACATTAGATCTTAAAACTGCTTATAACAGGCAGACTCGTACATAAGTTTCGATATACAGCAATATTCAAGAGGTTTTAGTGGTATATGTGGTCAAATTTGGTGTATATTATTTTCTATATCAGATCAGTATTTTCTGTATCAGAAGCAACAAAGAGCACAAAATCGCAAAGAATGGAGGTGTTTAAGGGAGGCCTATGTCCAGCAGTAGAGGTCATAAATGAAGGCTGGATGATAATGATGATGATTTTGTATATCTTAATTAAATTAAAAATCAACTTAACCAAACGATGAAATTAACTGTATGAACCTCTTGTACTATCATTTCACCTACGGTAATTAGCAACTTGTACGCACAGTGTGATCAGTACGTTTTTGCCTCATTTTATAAGTAAGTTTTTGATTTAAGTATGCATGTATTTTATTTAGTTTTTGAAATGATTATAATTTACAATATTTAAAAAAGCCAATGTCAAGGTTAAGTGTTCCAGTATCAGTAGAAAATATAAATAAGCTGGTTGTGTAATGATAGGTACACAATCGAAAAATAAAATTGTATAAATATTAATCCTAATTTAAAAATGAATTAAATATTGTTCTAATTCTCTCACCAGTTGGTATATAAGGCACTTCTCCTATTCTAGTGCAGTATGACCCGTTACACTACTGTCTTAGTTTCTCCACTATATTTCTATCATTTTCTTTCTGAATTTTGCTAACCCCTGCAATCATTTTCAAGTTATATTTTTTGTATAATATCTTACTGTGTGATTTATAATCAGTTTATTATTTTTTTAGCAGGTTAAGTTAAATATAAACAGCCTTTACGACCATATCAACCGAAAGCAATATCAGAACAGATTAGGCCATAGACTTATAGTGCATATGTAAACGGTGACACAATTATACCTAAATATTAGATTTGGGAAAACCCAAACAACGTCACCATCGGCGGTATAAATGAACCGTCTGCTGTTTCCAGTAACAATAGTGCATTGATTAGTCATCAGTGTAGTAGTGTCTAGCGGCTTGAGAAACTAAGACCTCGGAAGCCCTGAAGAATACACCAGAGAGGATGTCGAAAGCTTGGTGCAGTGATAATCGAAGCGGTTCAACCCGGGAGCCTGTTGAGTTTAATATTAATTCTTGTAATAGTATTCATCTTAACTTTAGGTTTAATTATGCTAACCGGGGAAATATTTTGAAACATTGACTCCTCGTTAAATTGTTTTGGTTTTTTGAAAAATCATTGTTTTGGCGACGTTTTGGCAAGGTCACACTTGCCATTGTCAAGTCAGATTAGTTCTGCTTCTTCTTGATGTTCATCAAGAATTGATTTTCTTATCCTGTGCCTCAGCGATCCTGTTTATTTTCTTGTGGAATTAATTTAAAAATACAGTATTTGCTTCCTCTAACTATATGGCCAAGGTAGAAAATTTTTCTTTCCGTAAATATGTTGAGAAGTTCTGCGCCATGTAGTAAAATGGGACAAATGTAGTACTTCACAACACGTAGTCTTCCGTAATTTAATCTTAGTTTAAAATTTTCGCAACATCGCAACCCCATTTTTCTGTAGTGTCGCCAATGGCTGTCAATATAGTATTGATTATTATAATATACTTATTGGTTGTCGAGCTATTACCATAAACTTGGTCCTAGTAGCTTTGATTTTAAGTTCAAAAATCTATCTAACATGCTATAGATTTTCTAAGATTTGTGCTTAAAATGCCCCTTTGTCGACAAATCGTATATTTTAAATTGGAATTATGTTTATTCTAATGCCTTTACTTTCTTGTTTGAGTCATTTGGAATATTTTTAAACGTATATATTAAAAGGATAGATCTCTTTTAATTCTTATTTCTGTCTTTTGTCTTCTACGAGATATTTATTTACGAACAATTAGATTATTTTACACCTCGTTTGTTTTCTTCAATAAACAAATTAAATTTCCAATCTATTTGTTGCCGTACACCATATTTATTATATTTAAATTAATTCCTAATATTTTTTCGGTTTCCTCCATCCTTTAGCCCACACGCCAATTACCAACCGATACCTACAACTATTGTCTATAATTTGAAGGCCAATTTACTCTAGAAATATTTATGAGCAGGTGTCATGTGGTCTGTTTGTTGATCGTATGAGAATAATAATAGAAGTAAAAAAAGGTAATTTATTATTTAGCCAGATATAGAAACTGTTATAATAAACATACATATATTATTTGGTTCTTTCGAGACTAATACATTAGAATAAGTATTTATTATTTCCAAATTTCCATTTTTAGAATATCATTATACTTTTGCTTCTTCTTTTTCTTGTTCTTTTTCTGTAGACATGACTCTATATGTTTTTCAAAGTGTCTTCAGAAGTTCTATCGTCTCCGTGGTCTTTCTACTGATCGTCTTTCTATTAGGGAACTAAAAGTGGTGTGGGCATTACTGCCCACACTTAAGTTGATAGATGAAGAATTGTTGGCATTATTAAATGTTGGAGAAATAGAAGAAAAATTTTTATTTTTTAATTTGTTTTTAGTTGATGTTTTTTTATTTACAGGGACAAAAAGATTTTGGTAAATGATGTCTAGTTCAATAGAGAGACTCTGAATGTCTTTTTTAGGAACTTTACTTCTTCTTTTCATGGCGCCATCTCCTTTCGAAGGCTGGCGATCCAAATGGCAATTGTAGTTTTGGAAACTGCTGCGCGAAAGATTTCTGCGAATGAGTGGTCGAATTATCTCCTCCGGTCTTTCAGCCACGAGTTCTGTCGTCTTCCTACTGATCTTTTGCCTGTACTTTTCCTTCCTGTATAACTTGAAGTAATTCCTATCTTTCGCCTCTCAACACATGACCTAAGTATTGCATTTTCCTCTCTTTGATTGTTCTTGGTAATTCTTTTTGTTTAGGCTCAAAGGCATCTATTCTTGTTTCTATTTCAGAGTCCATTGTCCAACTTTCACAGCCATATAGTAAGACAGAAAAAAAGTAACATCTGATCATTCGGATTCTAAGCTGCAAACTAAGGTCTTATTTTGTAAAAAATGTTTTCATGCTTCTTGATAGAATTTATTTTTTTTTATTACACTGACTATTGATATTTGCTCCCAAATATTTTATGAAATTTACCTGTTCCATTATTTGACCCTTGGCATATACATGTACGTTTATTGGTGTCTTTGAAAATACTAAAGTTTTAGTTTTGGAAACGTTTAGTGGTGAACTACCGCATTTATTATATTTTGTAGTTCTTGTGCGTTGCTTGCTATTAAGTCGGTATCATCAGCATATCTGATGTTGTCTATGCTGACTCCGTTAATCTTAATTCCGCCTTGGAGCTCGTCTAATGTTTCTCTGAATATAGAAACTTTACAAGGAATAAAGTATTTGAGGCTAGATTTAGAAGATCAAGTTCATTTTTATTAAAAGTGACCGAAGAGAGATTTTTTAGTCTTGAATTAAAAGAAAAATTAGAGAATTTACTACTGGTTTTGTTACTGTTACGATTTAATGAATTAAATTTATTTTTAATGAGGTTATTTAATTTGGATTTAAGTGTGTTAAATTTAGTAGAAGTTACATTGTCCAATCTGTCCTGAACATCATTAAAAAAGTTATTTAAATTATCAAAGCTCATGAAATCAAGTAGAGAGTCATACGTTATCTTAAGTTTACAATCTATGTAGATAAACTTGCTGTAAGGTTTACAAATCTCCTTTTTTCAAAATTTTCAGTTGAAAGTTGTTCTTTAAGTTGACTCCAGGAACATTTCCTGGAGTTTTAATCTTACAAAAAGTATTAGTAATCTTACAAGTTTTTTCTTAATACATATAAATGAAGATTTGTATAGACCTCTAGAGGTTCAACATGTGACAGTACAAAGATAAACAATAAAACAATTATTGAAAAATTTCAGAACAATTTGATAAGATAAATTATAGATGATCCTTGGTACGTGTAGGGATTAACGAATCTTCTTTTCTTTCTATGCCGTCCCCATTAACGAAAATTGGCGACCACATTTCTAAAAGTTTCTCTGTCTTTGCAACATGGAATAATTCGTCTACAGTCATGTTTGTCCAGTCTCGAATATTTCGCAAACATGACTTCCTCTTTCTATCTATTCCCTTTTTGCCATTGACCCTACCCTGCATGATGACCTGCAGAAGACTATATTTATCATTCCTCATTATGTGTCCAAGGTATGCAGCCTTGCGTACTTTTATTGTTCTCAACAATTTTTTGTCTCGACCCATCCTTCTCAGCACTTTCTCATTGTCGACCCTGGCAGTCCATGGAATTCTCAACATTCTCCGGTACATCCCAAGTTTAAAGGCTTCAGGCCTCTTAACTATTTGCACTTTTAACATCCATGTTTCTACCCGTACAATAGTTGGGACCAGACGTAACAGTCAACAAACCTCAGTCTCAGCGTAGTATTCAGATTTTTGTCACAGAATAATTGCTTGAATTTTAAGAACGCTGCCCTGGCCATTTCTATTCGTACCCTGATCTATTGGTCTGGATTTAATTCTGTATTGATGTAAGCTCCCAGATATTTATATTTTGTTACTCACTCTATTTGCTGTCCACCAAGGGTTAGTTGTTCATTATTTATTGGACTCCTTGATACTATCATAAATTTGGTCTTATCTGTGTTGATGTCAAGTCCCATTTGAATTCATTCACTAATTATTGCATCTAGTTAAGTTTGTAGTTCTTCTATATTCTCAGCCATAATTACCGTGTCATTTGCAAATATCATGGTGTTTACGATTTCTCCACCAATTCTTATTCCCTCTTTTCTTTTCCATAAGGCTTTTCTAAATATGACCTGTGAGTACACGTTGAAAAGCGTCGGAGACAAGACGCATCCTTGCCTGACCCCTCTCGCAATCGGTATATTATTTTGTTTCTATATCGTTCACTTTTACTACTGCTTTCTGGTTCCAGTATATAGCCTTAATAAACTCAATTTCTTTTTTGTCTAAATTTATATTTTTTAATTCATCTATTAACTTCATTTGTTGCACTCGGTCAAAGGGCTTTCTAAAGTCTATGAAGCATACATATGCACTATTGTTATATTCCCGACATTTCTGCAAGGGTACCATCAACGCAAATCATGCCTCTCTTGTACCCATGCCTCCTCTGAAGCAAAACTGCGTTTGATCTATCTGCTCCTCACATTTCTTATAAATTCGGTTTTGAACAATTTTCAAGAGAATCTTTAAAGGGTGGCACATTAGGCTTATTCATATATAGTCATTACATGATTTGGGATTGTTGTTTTTTGGTAAAGGTAAAAATATCGATTTAAGCCATTCCTCCGGGATGTTGCCATCTACATATATGTGGTTGAGAATTCGGGTAAGTCTTTTTATATTACCGTCATCTAAGGCTTTTAACAGTTCAACTGGAATTTGACCCAGACAAATTTGACAACAGAATTTGACAAAAGGACCCAGTTTTTTCCTATTTTTGCATTTTGAATTTGTAGGGTATTCTTTATTTCTGAGGGTAAAATTTGTAGGTATTGTTCTTTTTCACCTATATCTTGTTCATTTTCCCTCTCGTCATGGAACAGATGGATTATATATTGTTCCCATACTTTCTTTATTTTGATCTCTTCAGTAAGTATTCCTACATTATTATCTCTTGTTATGAGTGTTCTTCTTTGCCTGGTGTTGCCTGTAAGTTCTTTCATTTTTTTAGGTAAATTTGAGGTTTCATGTTTGTTGCTGTAAATTGGAGCTGGAAGGTCAGATCATAGAACAAGTGATGGAGTTTAAATATCTAGGCATCACATTATCTCGCTACGGAAAGCTCGAAACCGAAGTGGAAGATCAAGTGAATAGAGCAAACAGAGCCACAGGCTGCCTAAACGAAACAATATAGAGAAATAAAAATATCGGAAAAGAAACGAAAGGTAGAATTTACAAAAAAGTCATCAGACCAATAATGACATACGCGGCAGAAACAAGACCTGACACAGAGAGAACAAAAAGAATGTTAGAAACAGCAGAGATGAAAACACTTAGAAAAATTGATGGTAAGACACTATGGGTCAGAGCTAGAAGTACAGATATACGACATAGATGCAAGGTGGAGAACATCAAAAACTGGGTAAGAAATAGAAGAGTCGGAAACGCGGAGCCGAATCTGGAACGATCATATAAGCCGAATGACAACAAATAGAGTAGTAAAGACGGCAAGAGACGGTTCCCCAATAGGGAGACTATCAGTAGGAAGACCACGCAAACGATGGAATGACAACTTACTGGAGGCACATTGGAAAACAGACAGAGTCATGTATATATAAAAAGAAGAAGAAGAAGAAGATGTTTGTTGCTAAGTTTTTTCAGTTCCTGCCATTCCTTGTTCATCCATTCCTCCTTAGCCTTTCTGATGTCATATTTTATTTTATTCTTGATGGTTTTATATTTATTTTCATCTTTATTTTTGTATTTTCTTTTTTCAGTTATTAGCTCAACTATTTCCGGTGTCATCCAGTCTTTTCTAGTGGTTTTCCCTTCTTCGCCTAGGATTTTATTTCCCTCTTTTAGTATGGCTTTTTTCATATCTGCCCATTCCACGCTTCCTTCAGTTAATTTATTTATCTCTGCGTTTAGTTGCTGTTGGCAGTTGTCATCTTTTAGGTTTTTGATGTTTATTTTGGTGGTTTTAACTTTAACTTTAGTTTAATGTTGACGTTTGCTAGTAATAGATTATGGTTCGTATCTGCATCTGCGCTTGGATAGGTTTTAGCACTTTGTACTCCATTACGAAACCTTTTGTTATTCGTTATAAAGTCCACGTGTATAATCTTCGTGAGGGTAGGCCGTAGTATGTAAGGAAACTAAAGATAATGAATTCCGGATTATTGTGAGTAATACTAAGCAGAGCATAGTCCTTGTAAGTGTGTGCATATTATTCATAAAGAGTTATAGAGATAAGGCATTATTGTGTTCGCTTAGATACGCCATAAGATAACCTCTAAATTTTAAGGAACATTACTAGTTTAGGTTAATGTTAAATTACATATTTGTCAATACAACCAGATTCTCGTTGCAACTATACAGATGCTTATTGAAAAAATCGACGTTTTCTCTTTAAAATTCCTTTTTTTATGGATTTCTTAAAAAAATCCTTATCATTTAAAATAAATATTATTTTTGAGAGAGAGGGAGAGAAAGTATTTTGAATAAATAATTAAATAAAAGTATACCAAGCAAATATTTCCTTTTCATGCAATTTAACTTTTTTATTTCTTATTATAAAATGATCTCCAATAACATTCCTCTCACGTATGGTCATATTGTTTAACATAAACTTACTGAAATTACCTCTCTTAACGGTAAAGCCCTCCTTGATATGTCATATTTCCAAAGGTGAAACTCTTTAGCGCGTAGGAGTTTGAAAAAATCGAATCAAGCTGAAGACTTCATAAATGGTCAGACAAACAAGTTATCCTTTGCACGAGTGACTACGCATCGTCCTGGTGGGGACACAAGTCGCGCGTTTCGTCCTTACACCGCCAAATTCAACCAGTATTCGATTGCTTTTGAACGAGGTTGTACATAGTGCTCATAATTTAAATTTTAATTTTTGGAATATACGTCACTAAAACAAATCGTAAGTTTTAATTTTTTTCCAAATGATTGTATCTTTAGAATAATATATAATAATATTTATGAAATTTAAAATATTTCAAAATTATATATTAATAAAAAATCTAAATATGATATTTACATATTTTAATGACGGAAATTGTAATTTTTAGAAATAAAACCATATAGATGAAAATTATTTTAAAGATAAACGTTACTTTTTGTAATTTATCAAATTAATAAATTAGTACATAACTTTTTTAATTTTGTACGATCATTTTCAAAAAGTTATCAAATAATTTTTTGATGATCTATTTATGGTTTAGTATTGTTATTTCTAATATGTATTTAAGTTAATAGTAAAAGTTTTACAACTACGTGGTGCTTGGAATCTCTGATTAACAAATAATGTCCTTTTCTACTCTTCTTAGGTCCATTTTTCCAATGTCAATTTAGCACGCATATATTTCTAAATGAATTATCTATAATAGTTTCATAATATCTTAATTTTTATTGAGCTGGTCTTTCAACTTAGGTTTTGACTGTGTATATTGATGATGACCTTACGCATGTTTTATACATTTTCAAACATTGCTCCTTATATTCATGTATATTTTTCTTCTGACTCTATCTTTCGATTATTTCGACATTCCTCTCTAATTTTTTTTTATTTACATTTTCTATATTTACAATTTAATTACATATATATTCGCAAATTAATAAATATGCCAGACTTTTTGACCAGTGAAGGGAATTTTAGTGACCAATATATATAGATAATAATGATAGTCACGACACTTTTATTTTGAGCAATCTAGTATCTTTTCAAATTCTCTAGGCAATCCAGTACCTTCAAACCAACTTATATTAATGAATACATTCGTATCTTAGTTGCAATTTGGCAGCATCAAAATTTATTAGTTAATATTTTAAAGAAAATTGTTTTCTTTAGCGCGATACATTGTTCAGCAACTTACCCCGCTTCGGGGCAAGGCATCTCAAGGTCCGCTATAGTATATTTTTCTTGGAGCTTTCTCATCATTTTACTCACAACTTCGATATCCCGTGAGCAAGAGACCTTTTCATTATTATCAATAGGATATAGGTGCTACAACCCTATAGTGAAGCCTCGAACTTTCCAAATAATGTATTTCGCTAGTCAGCTCTATCAAATGCCAATCGTTGCCAGTTTGCTGCACCCATTTTTCTAGCCTCTTTGTCTACACCATCCTTCAATCTAATTTTGGCCTACCTATTTGTCTACTTTCTATTAGCGGTGACATAAGGATTCGTCTAGGAGAGGGTTGTTCTGTTGTGAATGTTACTAGATGTCCTGCCCACCTTAGTCCTTCCAATTTTATGAAAGATAGCTCTACGTCTTTACCACCAGATATCTGTATGTTTTCATATGGCGTTATGATAGTCCATATTTACGATCCATGGTAGTATAAGGGTTTTGTATATTGTTTTTCTTTATTTTCTTGAGTTAGAAAAGCTTGAGTTAGAGACCCCTTTATTGTATTTAAATTTCTCATGACTTTCATTCATATTTTAATAAACACCTCGTTTTCTTGGCCTGCTTGGTGTTCAGCAATTTTGTTCTGTTTCGCTTGTTTTATTTTTTGTTTCAGTACCTTTCTGTATAGTTTTTCCATTACTAATATAATGAATATTCCTCGCTGGTTTTTGCGTAATTTTCTGTCTCCTTTTAAAATATTTATGTTGTATATTATGTATGTTGGTGACCCTTTCTTTGCAAATTGTTCTCCGTTTATGATATTTGGATAATCCGTTGGATCATTGTACGTAGTTTTTTTTTATTCATGCTGTATAAGCTCAGGTGGGATATATCCAGCTCCAGTACTTTCTTGTCCTTGTTGATTGTTTCTTTGCCTTTGTGTGTGATCTCTTTCTATGAAATATGATTTTTGCTCTTGTACGAGTTTCTTGTAGTGGACCATTATCCTTATAGTTTTTTCTTTATTCTGAGTGTTTCGAAGTTTAGTTTTTTTTTTCTATTTGTAAATACGTTTCTAGGTTTGATCAAGTCTACTACGATCCTTGATTGTCTTGTTTTAATATTAATTTTTACCCCTCTGTTTTTTTCTTCATAGACTTGATAATGTTATTTGTGTTTTTTTTTGTGCAAAACAATTTTTGATGTAACTGTAATTATTATTTTAATGGGAATAAGCCACAATTGAAGGTTAAAGTAAGTTTACTGACGTTTCAATTTTCACTTCGAAAATCGTTCTCAAAATACAAATAGGTATTAATAAATTAAACAAATTTTGTTTTTGTTACCTGGTGAAAAATTCTTCTAATAATTTAATTTTATCTGACACATTTATATTGACAATTCAGACATATATTATAAATTTTAAAGTAGACGGCCTTAAAATTATATTGCCAATATTTAACTAGTTTGCTTTTGGATTTTTCTTGTATTAATATTTAGCAAATTATTATATACGGCTTTTAATTAAGTATTTCATGTCCTTTAAATTAAAAAAACAAAAAGTGTGTAAGATATTAATGTAATTTTTTATTCATTTGATGCCATTATATTATGGAATGTGGTGCGCAATCGAAATGTTCAATTTTTCTTGACTCAGGCAGATAAATCGAGCTAAATTTGATCAATGGCATGTGTATTGATAAATTACCGTGGTTTATGACTTATTCGAATATAACTGCAACTTAAGAAAACACCACAAACAAGGAGTCTACCGAGTTCAAATCGCGCGATATCGTTGGCCAGTTCACATTATTTCCACGTGAGTTGAACATGCCCTCAGATCGCCTATCCAATGTGGCATAAACTGCGCGGCATGGACCGCAGTACTGTTTAAACCACATGTTTTTATCCCTATCATGTCCCTATTATCCAATTCGTACCAAAAGAAGTTGGTAAACAATTATGTTTGTTAACGTATCCATTCATCCAAGAATTGGGCTTATCGCTAAAGATAATTGTTTCATGAAAATTAAAGTCATTTTGCAACTGATCCAGAATCCATTTAGTGAACACGCCTCCTTGTCTGTGGTAACTTACCTTTAACCCTAGGTCAATTAAATTTTGTATCGGTACATGCCTGCCAATGACGCAAAAGTAGCCAATTTGTTATCTGTTAAAGGCCAAGTTTTTGTAAGCAACGTAAAATCGATTGCCACAGATTCTCCTGCACACTCGACATTTAGGTAGGCAGGTCTTATGTTTAGTCGACGTACAGGTGTTGGTTAATTGCTTGCCGAACCAGTGGACATTTTGTTCACCATCCTGCGAATAGTTTTCTTGGTATGACGATTATGGCGATCGTAGAAATGGCAAAGCTCGCTGAACGTTGTTCAAACAGAATACCCATTATAAAACAATTGATCATATTTTACGTGTTGTAATACGCTATATCCATCCATGTCGATTACGTAAAACAGATTAAACAAATAACAGCCAATTTGGCAGATGTAGCTTCATTAATATGGCCCCTACCAATCACCAAAGCTCGGATGTCAGAAGTTACGTTTCTACATTTTCATCATTATAGTGATTAACATCTTAGCAGATATGTTGTGGTTCATCATTTTAGCGGTAATCTGTTACATGTACTGCCTCAGTATATTGTTTGTTAAAAAGATTTTTCGTAGTGTCTGCTTATCGCTATAGAAATCTGCGACCCTGGAGTTAACTATGGGGTCTTTCCTAGACCCCCAACCCCTCCATTTTATGTCGATTCAATGGATATGATCAAAAAACTTTGCAATTTAAGAATAATTAGTACTAGAAAACCGTTGATTGGGTTTAATTCATCCATAATCGAGACATTTATGCAGTGAGCCGTTCATGGAATTTAAAGCACTTATCTCCATGTCCACACCACTGTCTGTGTTGTTAACTAGAGTTCCGAGATATCCTAGAGAAGACTACTTCGCATCTCGAAATAGTTCGCGTTTCAGAAAAGTGTTGTTGGCAACCACGATTTTGGTTTTGTCGTAGTAAATCATAAGTCCAAACTTAACACTTTCTACCTCAAGTTTTTTTATTAAGTTAGTAATTGCGTTTGAGGTAGAGTCTAGAAATGTAGTGTCGTCTGCGAAATGCAATTCAAATATTTTGACACTGCCTAGGTTTACTCCTTCCTCCCAACCATTCTCATGCAATTCACAAATCCAGCCTGCTCAGTTACTATTTGCCAACTTATGAAGTTTTATAGACGACGTTGCAGGATATAGAGGATTGTTTTACTGACGTGTAATATTAGGCCTAGTATTACAGCCATTGTTTGTTAGTCCTTATGTAGAGATGTATGATTATCCTACAGTTTAAATGCTACCAAATTTGTTGTTGTTGTGGTAACTAGTGCATATATGTTATTTGTAAAAGAAAATATTTTAGTATCCACATTAGCCAATTTTTGTTAAAATTTATAATTCTGGTTATCATTTTAAAGTCCCTAAATCAAAGTTAAATCTCATTCTTTGTAATAAATCTTGAAAATATTTAAAGTAGTCTATTTTTTTTCAGTCAGTAGTTTAATATTATTTGTATCTAGAACCATTTTCACGCTTTTTTGCCGCCAGAACCAAATAAATCTGAAAGATCTTTCCATTAATAATAACCCATCGATAACAGTCTCATCGAAGTTTTTAACTGCTTTTGTAATTTTGATGCCCTGTATGTTATTACAGACAAAATAAAAATGAAGTATCCATTTTTATTAGTTATACATTTTATAGTACTGGTTCATTTTGTTTTTGGTTGTCTTATGGAAAATTTGTCCTACTCTATTAACCTCTACTGCCATTTTATAATATTGACAGCTTTATTTACATTTAATTATTAGTTTTACTCAGTTTTCAACACTTTTATTGATTATTTTTTTACGCCCACGACTGGTATTTGTTACATAGAAACTAAAATATTCCAGCAATAAACAATAATTGAAACAAATAAGTATACCTATTCTTTATTAATAACAGTATCATTTTAATTGTAACCTTGAGATTGTTGATCCAGTAATTATGCAGAAAACTGGAACGGTTATAAAATAAATCTACGTGACTTGCATTTGTAGTCCCAGTTGGCGCCGCGTGTAGTGAAAGTATGTGATGGTAATTTAGTCTTTTAGTATAGTGTCTCAATGAAATACTCAAGTAACCAACAACTTATTTAAAATTGAAAAAAAAACCACACTATTAACTTTACGTCTTTTGTAAAAGCAGGATGATTGATTTGTGTGATAAAACTCGGTATATCCGCTATAATAATAAATAGATAATAATAGATAATTAAAAAATTAGTTATAATATTACAGGGTGTTCGATAACATAGTGACAGACCAAATTTATGTTTTTTTTAAATGGAACACCCTGTGTTTTATATTACAAATCTTGTTCACTTCCCCATCACATCTGTATAGATTTCTATACAGTTGTGATTATACTATATACCTATTTAACTATGTGTATCTATGTTGTATAGACTAGTTGTGGCAGAATAATGAAAGTTATGCCTATTAACGGAACTGTTTTTATGAAACATAGGTTCATCTCCAAATAGTATATTATTGAAGAAATCTCTGTGTTGATTGATTTTATCGAAAGCCCATTCACAAAATACGATTATCTTTTCAGAATCTTCATGAATTCATTCTTTGTGCAATTGAATAGGGTAAGGTTGCATTCTGTTTTTTGCAAGAACTCTTTGCACAGTGTAGGAAGTCATATTCGGTTCGCTATTCCCATTCCGAACGGTCTAGTAAATTTGGTAATTATTTTTTTGCGAAGTTATTTACTTTTTGACAGACTAATAGTGGCTGGAAATTACTATACAACCAAGTACACGCACACATAGAACTTTACGAATTACCTAAAATCAATATTTATTTATTTACACCATATATAATGGTGTTATATATTATATATTACACATGTATAATGTATTGATAACAACACAAATAATAAAGTTATTTATTGTACAAAATAAAAATTATTTCGAAGAAATAAATTCCACAAAATTAAGCAGTTACCAGTAACAAAAAGGTTTTACGGCATACTTCATTGTTGTTGACGTTTTGCTAGAATGGAATCAATATAAACTTTGGTTTTATTATCTTACAAAATAAGTATACTTTTCTATGCAAAGAGGATTTAGCAAAGCAAATACATGATACTATAATAAACAAAGCAAATATTAGTAAGATCAGTCTCCAACTAACCCTCAAAAATATCAGCAACCATTTCTTCATGATAGTGTCTTTTTTTGTAGCCCAATTTAAAAATTAAAATAAATCCCTTTATAAATCCATTTTCTGAGCTTGTATGTTAAATAATTCGATCTAATAATAACAAATTCTTTATATGCAATGAAAATATGCTCTCTGCAAAAAAAAAATATACTTTATAAATTAACTAAAGACCTGAAATAAAAAAAAAACACTTAAGTCAGTTAATCCAATTAATAAATTATATAAGCAAGCATATATTTATTTACTTACCTCATTCCATCACAAGTTCTTTTTCTTATTCCTTTATTAGACCAAGACGTTCTAACTGATCCACTGAGAATACCCAAGTTTGCCTTGTAGTTTAACTGAATCCTTGCTTATCTAAAAACTCATAAAAAACATATATCATATCTATTAAAGAAAAAGAAGCAATTTGGTTATCCATAATAATAAAATTCAAATTATAAACTAATTAGAACTAACAAACAATGACACAACAATAAATTAAACAGCGTGATTAATACAAATATTTACTGGAATATGTTAAATTATAACAACTGAAATATATTTTTTAAATATATAATACCCAAAATTTTGCTCAAGCAAAAGCTCAAGAGTTGTGTACCTCATATTAAAACTGAACGAGAGACGCTCTATTAAAAATATCCAAGTACATATATGCGAGCCATAGCGATGAAGAAATCGAAAACTTTTATGAAGATATAAATAGAGCTATAGAAAAAGATAAAACCCACCACCTAATCTTAATGAGCAATTTTAACGCTAAACTTGGATTTAAAGAAGATAACGCAGAAGTGGCAATGGGCTCATTTGGATACGGCGAGCGAAATGATAGAGGAGGTGTGCTACTACATTTTTTGGTGCATCAGCGGCTCTATGTGATGAACTCATTTTTCAAAAAGAACCAACAACGTAAGTGGACATGGGCTAGTCCAGATGGCAACAAAAAACGAAATTGATTTCACCATCACAAACAGAAAAAATATTGTCCAAGATGTTACAGCAATTAATAAAATCACTGTTGGGAGTGACCATCGGTTGGTTAGAGAAAAATAATGATCAACATTAGACGAGAGTGGATAGCAATGATAACAGAGAGGCGTTCTAATAAATGGAAATCGATAGAAGATAAAGTAGCTTATCAGAATCTCATAACTTCAGAACTGAAAGAAGTAGAACATCTAAATGAAAATGCATTAGATATAGAGGTGACAAACATGCGAATAAATAGTGCGATTCGAAACGCTCATAGAAAATATAAGGAAAAAGGAAAAAACAAAATGGATAAATTCACTCAAGCTACTAAAGATCTTATAAACAAGAGAAGAGAATTGAAAGACAAATACACAGATAATTTTATAACACTTAGACAGTTAAACAAAGATATCACAAAATCCATTCGAAAAGATGTCAGAAATTACAACACTGAATACATAACTCAAGCCATTGATAAAAATAAAAGTTTAAAGGTTCTGCGCCGACAAATGACTGAAGGATCGAAAAATATTTGTAAACTTGTAAATAAAAAAGAAGAAACTACAACAAATAAAGAAGATATTTTAAAAATGCCTCAAGATTTTTACTCAGAATTGTATAAGCGAGAAGAACTTCCAGGTTCTGATCAAAATCAAATACCAAAAGTTCAAAATGTAGGCTCAGAAGACATCCCAGATATCACAACAGAGGAAATAAAATCAGCTCTCTCGGAAATGAAAAACAATAAATCACCTGGAGAAGATGGGATAGTCATTGAACAAATCAAAGAAGGAGGAGGAACGTAATTAAATGTGTTGAAAAAGATGTTCAATACTTATTTGACAAGAGGCGTAACCCTCTCATAGTGGCATAATGCAATAATAATCATAATGCACAAAAAGGTGACATTTCAGACCTAAAAAACTAACTACAGACCTATTAGTTTGCTCTCCCGTACATACAAACTATTCATGAAGATAATAACAAAACGGCTTGTGAACAAACTGGAAAGTAACCAACCTTGTAAAACAGGCTGGATTCCGCTCCAGATACGGAACAAATGATCATCTACAAGTTAAAAAAACGCTAATAGAAAAGTGTACAGAGTATAACAAGCCTATCTTTCTTATATTCGTAGATTATGAAAAGGCGTTAAATATTAATTACATATTAATATAATCTATCTATGTAAAAGGCTATGATGACAACTGACAAGTCACATCGTTTGTCCAGTAAGGTAACGACGACATCTAGGAAAGAAATTGAGCTACCAACATTTGACATTTTAATCATATTTTGTTCTTGAATACATACGGTTGATTTATTGTAATTCATTCTACATATTTTTAATTAAATTATTGTTAATCAGGAATTTTACTACTTTACAATAATTCATTTTTTCTGTAATTAACTGTTACTGTAATTGTAAGGTAAGATCAATGACGTATCCGTCTGGATCTGTAGAGTAGCTAGGGCGAGTTAAGTTTCACAGCACTTAGGCCACAATTAGTGCACATTGTGCATCCTTCCAGGGAGCTGTCACCCTTAGCTCATTGTCCATCCTGCCATTTCTAGGAAGGTGGACAAGTCACCAGGAGACATCTCTCTTATGTGGGCAGGTGTGGGCCAGGACTCGCCGAACGCGTACTCTCGTATTAACGATACTCCGGCTATTCACATAGGACATGCTCTATAGTTTCGTCTTCTCGTTCACACTTCCTACATAGAGGTATGTTTGCTAGCCCCAGTGTGTGGAGGTGTTTGCTTAGATGACAATGACCAGTTACAAAACCAACTGCCAAACGTAGGTTTTTCCTGGTCATTCCCAAGTGCTTCTTTGATGTTGACTCTTCAAGGTTACTTAGTGTTACCCTGGCAAGTTTACATCCTTGCCCTTCTTTCCATCTTTTTACGGTTTGTGTATGGGAGTGACATTTGACAATTTCTGCGATTGTTGTAGTTGATCAACCAAAAAGTTCCCCAGATCCTAAGGATCAATGACGTATAATATACATTGATTATAATATGTCATTGCGTAAGATAAACATACACTTCCTATAAAAATAAATTGACGTTTTAGATTGTTTTTAATGTGAAAGTTTAAATTCAGCGTTTTTTAAGCAAATTTCAAATGCCTGACTTTTGTTGCCAAAAACTAAAGACTAAAATTTTTTGCTACAGGTTGTGAAGATTAGGTTCTAGTTATGGAAACTCCATAGTATCTGGCCAATGAAAGGGATACATTGTATTGATCTCATGAGTATCATAAAAAGTGGCAAAAATCGCGCCATATTTATTTATTTAATCAAAAATTGATATTTTTGGCAAAATTCAGCTTGTTCGTATGATTTTTAGAGGTTCAGTGGCATTTTCGTCTCTGACGGCTGGAGTACAACATCGAACTTAGACGTACAGAACTCAATGAACGGCTCGCCTCACGAATATCTTGGTTCTAGATGAAATTAAATCTAATTAACGTCCTTCTAAAAGAAAAATTTACTCTGGAATTTTCTAGTTTTTTGGTCATATCCATCAAAGCGATCACAAAATGTAGCGATTCTCGGTATAAGGATGACCTCAGAGTAAGGCCTTTGGATATATTGTTTTTTGTTTTCATCTGTTGTTACAGCTCTAGGATTTTGCCCGTTGCCGTTGCAAGAAATACTTCATATAGATATTGGCAAGAGGCTTTTTATTCTTAATTTATTTTCTCTATTACACGTCTACTATCTATTCATTTTTAATTATTAGTGGGTTGGTTTTCCCCCGTGTAATCTTAAAATATTTAATATCCAGATCGTTAATGTATTCTATTTACTTCTTTTTATCTGTTCTATTTATTAATTATGTCTGATGTAATTATTATATACCAGAAATTAAATATAATTGTAAAACTATACATACTTTACTTGACGGCTCGGCCTTTATGAAAGGTGTTTTTCATGTAAGTACAAGTTTTTTTTTGTCTTGGGTTTAAGATCTACTTAGCCAGCCAACTGGTTGAATAAAAAAAACTAAATTCTCTCAATCTCCCAACCTTCCACTTGAAAACACTATTGGTGACATTAAAAAGGATTGAAAATGAACGCTTCTCGCTAAGGTGACCTTCATAACGACTTAAAAACAAACAATACATTCGACGGTTAAAGGCAAATAACAGAAAAGAAAAGAGAGTAAAAAATACTACAACTAAGGTCCTACCATTTCGCATTCACACAAACACTGTTTGAAAAAGACAGTTTAAATGTTCTGTTTGATACGTTTGAAGAATTCTCATAAAATCTATCTAATAATTGGGTTTCATCCACTTAAATAGATCAATAGAGGAGAGAAACAACCTTGTGCGGCAGTAGGAATTTTTGTTGGGAGATGGCTTGGAATAAAAATTTTATGGATTCTTGGAGTAGGTGGAAAAGTTGGATATATATTTCTGTATGTATTTTTGCTACCTGTTAGTAAAAGATTGCCACTAAATGTACCAATTAAGTCTAATATATTTCTTTCCAGCTGTAATTAAATCCCATTTGCACAACTCGTTGTATTTTAGACCCACTAAAGTAGCGTATTTAGCCAAATGGTCTACTTTTTCATTGCCTGGAATTTTGGAGTGACCTTTTACCCACCCAAAGCTAACAATTCTTGTTAGAGAACTAAAAAGCCTTAGCTTTTTAAGCGAATCTAGAATTAGTCTGTTAGTAAATATGTGTTTAGAGTGTTTATGTAGTAAATAAGTGTCTTAATGCTAGAAGGAGGGACTGTGAGTCGAATAAAATTATATACCCTTCAAAATATGTGTTATTAATTATGCCATCCAACGCTTTGACAATAAGCTGTCTACATTAAGAAATCTTAATCCTGCCATCCTTAATATTTTCTATGTAAATGGCACAGCCGACACTAGCAGAAGATTTTGAGCCATAGGTATAAATTTTACAAGAGTGATCTCCGTCTTCCAGCGTATCCTGTACTACTAAATCTTCGTGAACAACTGAACTATACCAAGCAATTACTACAGGTTTATATTCATATAATATCCCATAATTAGAGTTAAAAAATGTAATTTCTTTTCCATTGAATGAATAATGCGATAGATTGGGAAAAGTACAAGTTAAAAACTTGTTAAAAAAAAATAAATACGCCAAATAAAGTAAATTACAGAGGTAAAATGGTACAAAATAATAACTTAAGAACAATTATTGTTAATAAAAAAAATAGAAATGGGGAAATTCCAAAAAACAATAATGTTTATATTTAAACAATATTAACGTTTTCATTTCCACTCTTAAAAACATTTTTCGTAAAAAAGAAAAAACTTAAATTCAGTTTTCCTATTTTTGTACTAACCTACTTATATTAATCCAACATGCAGTGGAATGCATAACTATTTCGTTTAACAACTCTGTAGTGGTATCGATTATTTGATTGTATAGCTGTCCATGTTTCACGATGCGGATGTTATAAGGTTTTTGCGACAGAAATTGATTTGGTACCTGGCACGTGAATGGCTGAAATAACTGGATAAATTTTCAGGCAAATCTCCAATATTTCAACAACTATTGGTATTTCTCTACTTTAGTAATTTATACAGTGTAGAACATAAAACAAGCTAATCATGAACTATATTTCAATTTTTATCCTAGAACCTTTAAGAACATGGTACATAATAAACTTTTTTTATTTTCGATTTATACATACTACTTCAGATCAAATTCATAATACTGAAATAGAAAAATCCCTAAAATAAGATATAATTAGCTCAGCTGTATTTCTAGATATCATTTAAGCGTTTGACAAAATAACGTACCAAGATTAAGTAAGCTAAAGAAAATATTTCCTTTAGAACCTCTAAAAATTATACAAATAAACGGAATTTTACTGAGAATGTCAACTTTGGGACAATAAAAAGATGTAAAATATTGTTACTCCTACCCCCTAGCTTTCCCCTGAAACTCCCTTCGAAGGAGAGGGGGACGTCGATTTACCAAGAATCTATACGCTGTAGAAAAAAAATATATAAAAAAAGAAATGAAGCTAAGATAATTTTGAACAAAAATGTATATTAGCACTTTTTCTGTAGAATGAACCGTTCTCTAAGAAACAACGCTGGAAGCTACCGGCGATTTTAAATAATTATCAGTCACGCACGCGAAACAAATTTTTTAAATAAAATTAGTATATAATAAAAAAATTGTGTAGAAAAGCTGCATACTTCACCATGAAAAATCACTTTGATTTTTGTCGATAGGACAGTCTGATCGAAAGATATTGAATTCTTACCGCCCAGTTAATACAAATTCTATTTAAAAAATTGATTTCGCGTGCGTAACTGACATTTAAAATCGCCGGTCGCTTTAAGCGCTGTTTCTGAGAGAACAGTTCATTTTACACAAAAAGTTTTAATAAACATTTTTTTTTAAATTATTTCATGTACATATCTTCCTTGAAATATTTTTTTCTACGGTATACAGATTCTTGGTAAAGGGATGTTTTTGGAGATCAAATCTCTGGAGATTGGACTATTTGGATAAAACTAGAAAACGGAGAGGTCCCATATTTCGGAGGTAGAAAAACATTCAATTAGTTACATTTTTTTGAGATACGCCAGTTTTTGAGTTTAAAGAAGAATCCACGGCTTCTTTACAAAATGCAGGTAATAACATATAACTCTAGCCAGAAACTGGCGCATAAAATTTAATCCAGGTAACATACACGACCGACGTTTACGATGAATAAACCTTCCCTGAATTAGATCTAGAGAAGCCCCTATTGTCCTAATCCCCAAATTAATGGATGGAAAGCAAAGTTTTTCAAAATTACTTTATAAAAATTTTTTTAAAACAGCTTGACTACCGACCTGTACTTCTGACATTAGATGGCCATTCTACGCATATTGGGGTATAAATAATCAAGAATGTAACGAAAGAATTTGGCTGTATTTAAATCCCTTAAATGTTCATGGGATGCGAAACAAGTTAAGCGGCAAAGACACAATACTGTCTTTGCCACAATCCAAAAACTAATGGAAAATCATTGTCACTATCAATACCACAGTTATGGTCTGCCTTAATTCCTGACATAATACAAAGTGTTTAAGAAAGACAGAAATTTATGCTAATACCAATAACGTTATTTCTTAAGATAAACACGATCCCATAATACACAACCAATACAGAGAAAATGTTCTATGCCATCCTACAAATGATAGCTCTAATGGATCTGTCGAGCCCATTGCTACCACTAGTGCAATCTCGTTCGAAGAAATCAATTTATCATTATTGAAGGATGGTCAAATACAACAAAAATTACCAAAAAACAGAGTAGCTTTTGGTACTGAGATAGTTACCAGAATTGAAGTACTAAATCTTCTAAAAGAAAGAAACAAAACAAACAAAAGAAAACAACAAAAAAAAATATTAAGAAATGCAAACATAAAATGAGCAACAAGAATCAGAGAGTGAAACAGACATTCAACCAGACTATAATGAAGAAACCGATGAAACCTTGGAAGAGTATCAAGAATGGAGAAAGGAGAAAGTAAAGGATGAACTAGTTGAGGAAAGTCGCAGTGCTGATAATGCTGATTGTAATGACTGGGTTTTAATCAGGGTGTAAATGAAGACAATAAACTCGAGTGGAAAGAACATTTAAAAAAAAACGTAACAGTTAAAGATAAAGAATAAATGGTTGAGATACAGGTACCCGCAGCTTCCCATCCGGAAGAAAGTACTCAGTTGCAATCATATTTTAAAACCATTGTGAACTAATACCATACAATTCTGAGGCTATACTAAAAAGAAATAAAGGTATGTTGAAAAGCTTTAGAATGAATACTAAAGAATAAAAATTTGGTAGTCCTTCCTATGTACGGTAACAACGATTTACTTCTCCTCGGATCTAGCCCAAATAAAATTAAGAAAGTCACCAAGATCCATAAAGAGAGGTTCCAAAAAATCTCAACGTTGAATTATTCCAGCTTATTGACGACCAAACCAACCTCAAAAAAACTAAACCGTTTAAGCTTGTGAAACTAATGAGATAACGTAAGGCAAACACAGTGTTATGCATTGTAGTCACAACAAGGAAGTGACAAGCAGATTTAGTATTGTGCAGTGTAGCTACAACAAAGAAGTGAGCAATTTAGGTAAACAAACTACGATGTACCATTGGTTACACCTAGATTACTAACTGTCTTTTAGGAATTTTACGTTAATACACGCAATATTTACTTATTTTAGAAAGAGTTTTAAGCGATAAGTTGTATTTGATCTTGAAATAACAACTTGTAATGCAGATATATGCAGACTATAATCTTGTTTATTACAAGAATTAACAAAAGTTGCATCTGATGTTGATCTGCCTTGCATAACACCAAGCGATAATCTTGTAGTAAATATATAAATATATTATAAATGATAAGTAAATGTAAATTATCTAGAAATATCTTCAAAATATTTTTATCATTGAGTTTGTTTAGATTGTGATCTGAAACGCTCATTGCCAATGTAGAAAGTGATCAAATCATAATTTAAAACATCTAAAATGAAGGTGAGAAGTGGTTGAAGAAGGTAACATTAATAATATCCTGTTAAAACCAAATGTTATAAAATATTTATTTACATTAAATTGTTTTCCGTATATGTATAAATATAAAAATATGAAAATAGAACTTAGGTTTGATCTATGATTAAATTATGCTTAAACCATTTGCTTGTTTTTTTTTTCTAAAAGGTTTTAAAATAAATTCGTAAAAGCAGATAAAAGTATCAGAAATATTAATTTAAATGCAACAAAAGTATCAAACTCATAGTTCAATACTGCAATCAGAAATTTAGTAAATTTAAAAAGGCAAAATACCTCAATACTGCAGCAATAAAATAATGAGAAGAAAAAAGAAGTAATGATAAAATTAGAAGTTACAAAAGAGGATATCAGGAATACGATGTGTAAACTAGGAAAACAGAAAAGCACCAGAACTCCAAGGGCTTATAAAATGAACTAAGAAAAAGCAAATGTGTAGTAATAAATAAATATATATCGGAAAAAGTATTAGACATCTTCAAAAGCATCCTGCCAAATTATTTGAAAAAAAGACGTTCGACCAATGTGTCCTTCCAGTAATGACTTTCCAGTAATGCCGGCGCCGAAACACTTTCCTTTGAAGCAATTATTTAATTTGCCTACCACGTTGGGTGTGACTTGTATAACAATATATAATTGCTTATAGAGGGTTGAAAGGGGGACTAAACAATTACTGGGCTAAAGGCCCAGTTGTGTTTTGGTTGGAGAGCTGGGTCGTGAATAAGGCTTCTTTATTTGAGGGACTGAAGAAACTAACTACACAAAAAAGAAATAAAAAAATACTTACAGAGATTTCCTGAGCAACAAACACAAGTAGATCTCTTGCTGGATAGAAAGAAAGGCTTTTTTTTCCTATAAAAATTTTTAAGGGCGAAAATCTTAAAAAAAGAATTATTTTAAACTCCTGGTTTAAAGAGAACTATTACATATTTATTATTTTACGTAAACAGTTATTACAAATAAAATTATCCAAATTTATCAACAAACCTTACATTGGCGCTATCTGTAGCAATTTAAACAATGATAATAAATTAAAATAGCCTAATTTTGATCAACATTACTCTTATTGAGTTTAACCTTTTAACAAAACAGAATTTAAAATTTTGGTTATGTATGTATGGTTATGAAGAATAATAAGAATATGCTGGTATCTGATCGGCCTATGGTGGAGCAGTACGGCAAGAGATAAGGGCTTGCGGCTAGGTGATACTCCTCCATAGATCCCTACCGGAAGGGCGTCGAACGCCTAAATACCGGGTATATATATATATATATATATATATATATATATATATATATATATATATATATATATATATATGTATGGTTATACCAATTGATAGAAAAGGATAATACCACAGAATTGGTTGGTGTATTCTGTGATAATACTGACTGTCAATGTCTAAATGAAATATCAAATTTTTCGAATTATTAATTAATTTAATAAAGTTAACTTTATTTACAAAAAAACTTAAATATGATAATTAGCTAATCCATAAAACTTATATTTATTTATAATTTTTTTTTATTTGTCATGAAAGCAAATCTTCGTATATTAATAAAGAAGGTTGATTTTACTTAGAAAAATTTGACAAAAACTATTTTGCCTTACTGTGTATTTCCTTTTAAGTTATTAAGAAATTTTATGACCTTGGGATTGGAAACAAATCAAACACACTGTCCCACACAAAATGCAAATGATCTGGAATGAGCCATGGAGACACAAAATGGACAAATCTTGGGGAGGTCAAACATTGAATTGGGCTTCAGATTATCCTGGTTGATAACAAAATGTGTTCTTCAAAACTCGGCTAGTTGGCTACACAAACCCTCGCATGGGATACAGCATACAACAAATCGGTGATTAACTAACTCGCTAAACAAATACTGCCAAATAGTATTTTGAGATTAATTCACCTCTGTTTTCAAACTATCTGCGAAAAAGGTCTTCACAGTCAATCTGCTTCTTCTAACTGCTATTACACTTAACACTATTGTCGATGACAGAAAACGAATAATGAATTAAAAAAAAATCCAGACCAAACAATAAAACCGACTGCTATCGTGGTTCATCTCAAAGTGATCTCATTACCCAAATCATTTTCTTCCCAGCATCACTTTTTCATTAACCTAAGTGAAAATGTTCATATTTATTTGACGCGCAATATCCAAACGGAATCAAGATCAACAAATAGCAAGTTATGTTATTATCATTTGCTAACACGCTTCAGGTCGTCAGTCCATCTAGTTAGTGGGCGTCCTCTGCTCCGTATTGCTTCTTGTCTTGGTCTCGGACTAAAACAGACTAAAAATGTTTATATTACCAATCTAGGCGATGCAAAAATATTAAGAATATTTTTCGGTGTTTTAATATATACGAGATAAAACGAAATGCTACAACTAAACCAAACTCAGAGCAGACCAAAGACAAATACAACGCTTCCTACTTTTACTGATTATCAGAAACAAAGTTAAAAAGGAAAAAAAATAAAAAAAAACAGGCGTCACAGATGTCATAGAGCGTATAGCGCCGCTGAAGTAGAACTGGGCGGGCCATGTGGCCAAATGAAGGGCGATGGACCTAAAAAATTACGGTGTGGAGGGGACGAGCTGACAGAACCAGAGGTAGACCACCTACATGATGGACAGACGACGTCAAAAAATCGCTGCGAATTGGCTGCAGAAAGCTCAAGGCCGACATACCTGAAAGAAATTAGGGGACGCCTATGTTCAACTTTGGACGCAGAAGGCTGGATGATGATGATAATGATATTTGTTTCCAGAACTCATAATCAAAATTTCATGTTATAGATTTTAACGATTAGTTTTTAGCAATGGAAATTTCGCAGCGACCGGTCAATGGAAGTAATATATTTTATTAATTTCATGAGAATCGTAAAAAATGACAAAAATTTCGCAACGCTTATTAATTACACAGCTTTATAGAAACTGAATCCATTAGCATCAAAATAAAAAAAATAGCTTACGAAAGCTGCACTATTCAGCTTTAAAACGCATTTTGAGTTTTCTTGATAGGGCTCTGTGGTCAAAAGATATCGAAACTACAACGTACAAATTCTTGGTATAATACTTCGATGTTTCTGATTTTTCTCTTCCGCAAGGGGTGGTTTAGGGAGAAGCCCGGAGGTGGGCGTGTCAAACTTTTTTGCATCTTCATGGGGTCACAAAATTGACATTCTCGGCATAAAATTTAGCTTGATTGTTTCGTTTTTAGAGAACAAATCTCTGACGAGTGGAGTAAAACGGGTACTTATAGCGACAATTAGATCTGTGTTGCTAAGGGAAACTTTAAATTAATCAAAAATCTGCCAATTTTGATTTGTGATTTGATTTAAACATTTTAAACTTAAACTTAGCTAAACATAAAAATCAGTTTAATAAGTTATCTGGAAGAGTGACTAATTTTCATACTTGAAAATTCTGACTCATATACTTAATTGGTAATTCATTTTGTACATCGTCTGCTACATTTTTACTTGAATCTTACTGAAAACATGTAATCAATTTATACAGAATAAAACAAATTAATTTATTTTTTTATGCTTTTTTCTATTATTTACATACACTAAAACATTTTTAGAAAACGATGCATTGCCAAAAAGCAACTAGTCAGTTGCAGCGCGACCGTTAAAAAATAGCATTTCTCATTGTTATTCATAAATGTGAATATCATTTTTATCCGTAATGATTTTAGTGAAAATTTGTTCCTATTTCTCTTCTTAATTTGGTACGTCTATGATCCAAATATATGTAAATATGGACCAATCTATTACAGCACAGGTTAATGGGTTTTTTAAGTTGACACTAAGCGGTGATCACCGCTAAAAATAGTTATGCCATAACAATAGCATCCAAACGACTCAAATTTGAAAATATTAAATGCCTACATGGTTTGAGTTAATTTATTGGATTTGTTTAATCGGATATTTATGTCTGTGGGTGTCGTAATCGCCATATATTTATTACAATAGAAACATATAACCAGTTTTGACGACAATAAAATTGGCTCAATTAACAAAATTTAAGATTCCTTTTTATCAATAAAAAAACTTTTATAAGGAACTTTAAATGGCATTGGAGTAGAGTAAGAAATAATTGTCAAGACACTGCAATTTTCTTTATGCTAGTTTTTAAATTTTAAAATTGTGGTGCTTATTTTTTTTATGTTTGCGATCACAGTGGTCCAAATAATTTTAATAATTATTGTTCTAGACCGTTCCATTAATGATATTCCGGTCCATTGCCTATTTTATTCGTGACATTGTGTGTCGACCTGCGACCTCCGCCTTATTGAAGTCGACGATATTTATCGCTTTGTATTACATGAGTCCTCTATTGTCCATGAAACCTGATCGTGGATGAAATAATAAAAATAGTAAGAATTAAAAGGGATTCCAAATGGGAGAAAAGCAACTTAAAATAATCTGCTATGCAGACGACGCAATACTAATTTCTCAAAGTGAAGATGATTTATTTACATCGTATGCTGCATCAATTTAATGTAACCACCAGAAAATATGGAGCTGGAGCTGGTTTTACAGTGAAACACAAGTTGTGTTTTCTAAATCCAGTTTATGATATATTCAGTTGACTAGACAGATGAAATATAAAGTTGACTAAATCCAGTTTGTGATATATTCAGTTATGGATAACTTTTAGTGGTCATTTTAGCACATGGAAGTAAATAAAGATTGAAGTCAATCAATGTGCTTTTCATCTATACTATGTAGTATTTTGTTAGGTAGCATGTCAAGTCTAGGATTTTCTCACTCTTTATTGTTTTTGCCTGACACAATCTGTCATTTAGTGGTACCTATGATCTGATCTGATCTGATTTCCAAGCTATACCACCACCCATCCCCATCGCAGGACATAACGAATGGGGAGGCTTATGTACTGAGCGTTACTTTGGATGCCATGGGTAATGAGACTTCCTATGTTTTTCTTTGTGTGGTCAGGCCACCTAAATTTAGTGGTACCTAGAACAGCTTTTCTTTCTATTCTTGACTGAATTTAACTTATTAATTGACTCTGGGACTTAAGACCAGAATAGTGTGTAGTCCGGACAGAGAGCCACCAACCTAATTTGATGTTTCTCTATCCGGAAATATTTGTCTTCGGTTACTTAGCTGCCTAATTGGCAAAATAAATTTTGTTCTCCTCCTTGGCCGAGCTTCTCGCATGATACTCAGGTTTTGCGCATATAAGTACTTGACCTGCCCGAGGGGCTGTTTTGCTCGAGGGTCGATTTGCCTGAGGGGCAATTTGCCTAAAGGGCCTCTTGCCCGAGAAGCGTCTAATTGTGTGGTTAGCACAGCTGCTGTAACAGAAGGTTGCTAGTAAAGGCTATAACCGGCTAGCTGCTGCCTGGGCCGTCTATGTACTGTCCTTACGTTTTTGTCATAGTCTGTCAACTCTCTTAATATTCTGTTCGGATGGTTCCTGAGGTCATTAAATATCACATGTGCTTTCTTATCCATCATTCTAAGAATTCTCTTTTGCTGTGGATCTCTAAATACGTACCTTAACGGGATCTACCTTGGTATTCTTAGATCTCCTCTGATCATGAAGTTTTGAATAGTCTGTATTTTTCTCCTATTAGTTTTGCACGTGTACTCCCATGCAGTTAAGGCATGTGCTGGTGTTGGCAAAATTATGCAGTTTGCCATTCTAATCTTTGTTTTAAACCTTACTTTACTCTTCCGGCCTATTAATGAAAAGGGTCAACTCCTATTTTGGCTTTGTGAACCGTTTAATTAACGTGTTTCGTGAAAGTCAGCTTTTTACTACTTCTTGAATAGAAATAGTTCCCTACTTAGTCTGCCTTTCCTTTATTGTTACATGGTCTGTGCCTTCTCAGATTTGTCTGCGATTGTTCGCTGTACACAACTTACTTGCAATACGCTTGTAGCTAGGTCTGGATCTGTACTGCTGGTTGGTATTGTAGTGTCGTCTGCGTATAAACGTAGCAACAATCTGGGTTCAGTTGGTGTGTTGTATATACGGTGTGAAGATAAGGCGACAGCACCGCTCACTATGGTACTTTGGCCTCCATGGTTCTGACTTCGGACAGTGTTGGCCCTCTCCGAACTCGGAACCTTCTGTTGGCTACGATATAAGAAGATATGTTATTGCTTCACTGTATCCATACTCGTTCATTTTATACAGCAAGTCTTTATGCCAGACTCTGTTGAAAGCTTTACTGACGTCAAAAAAAGCGGCTGCTGTATATATATTTTCGTTGAACCCTTTCGTCATATAATCACTTAGTCGCAGTACCTGAAGTTGGTCCGAGTGTTTGGTCCTAAACCCAAACTGTGCTTCAGTTATGGTTCCAGTCGCAAATTTTACTTATTGCTGATAATAAACTTATTGACTTATAGTTTTCTGGAAATGTACTTTCTTTTCTTTGGTTTTCGTATCGTAAAAACATGGGACTTTTTCCATCTATCAGGAAAATATAAAATATCTTATGATGTAGTTGAGTAAGTTTGTTAAGAAAACTATCACTTTCGTTGGCACATATTTAAGAGCTCTGTTTGTAATGTTGTCTGGTCCTGGTGCTTTCTTGGCATTGGTCATTTTAATCAGTTCTAATCTCTTCTAGGGAGGTATGTGTTAAGTCTATTCTGTTCATTCTTCTTTTTATAATCTTACTGTACAAAAAGGGTGTACATATGTGAAATTATAAATATAATTTCAGTAAATGAGGACTGTATTACATAGGGCTGGTTCAAATAAATTAGGATATGTGGTACAAGGTTATACAGATTATAGCAAATTAAGTTTATATAAAGTCTTACCAATTCTTCTGCTGCACATACACACACTCGCGGTATTTAGAGGCTTTCAGTCGCGGTTGTTCTTCATACGGGGAAACTGTCCGGTTACCGGTTTCTGAAGACGTGTTTCGCGGTACTAACACTTAGATCACACGAGATATAGCACATTTGCGTCTGTACACGATTTAAAATAGTACTTGCGGTATTTTTCGCGTAACTATAAGCGAGAGAGATAATTAGAGTAGAGAAAAAGCGTGGTAAGTCTGTACCAAGCGATAGGTAGCGATAGAGAGATAATACGTCTGCCTAGTAGGACTCAGCAGACGAAAAAGAGGACGACTGTCTCTAGCAACAGTCAGCAGTCAAGAGAGAGTGTCCGTTATCATCGAGAGACAACAGGCAAGAGAGTGTGACTTTCTTTGCTATCTTACAACTGTCTGTATTTCTAATGGAGTGGGGTTAAAATGTGAGTAGGAAGGGTTGGAGAACGGGAAATAATTGTAAAATTGTGGTAGAATGGTAGCTAGTAATACAGCGAAAAAATGACATGATTTTTCGCATGTGAAAAAATTGAACACTTACCTCGTCTCTTAACTTCTTGTGAATTTTAAGGATCTTCATTAGGATGGTAGTTATTCCTACATTTCTTCTCCAGGATGGCTTTTATGACTTCTTTTTTATTCATTTCGGTGTACATGATTTTATTCTCTTCATGCAGAGGTGAAACTGGTTTCTTCTCATTTTTAGGACCTTTGAAAGCTTCCAGAAGGCAGATTTGTTTGTATTTAGCTTTTGTTGTCCCATCTTTCGTTCCTGTAGTTTTCTAGTAGTTGTTTTACTTTTCTATTTAGCTCATTAGAAATTTTTTACCCTCTCGATTTCTTGTTCTGCTGGTTCTTCTTCTTTTCCTGTTTTTTTTTCTTGATCAGATCTTTCTCCTCATTGCTCATGTCTCCGAATCTTCTTTTTGTAGTTGGTGTTTCTTCTTCTGTAGAGCCGGCATTGATAGCATTTTAGATTGTTTTTCAAAGTTTTACAATACATTGTTCTAGCTCTTTTTTGCTGTTTATTATTATGAAATTTGGCCAACTTACAGAGTCAGTACAATTGGGTTTTGTGTTGAATCACCTTTATTCACGGAACGTATTTCATTTGTAGACACACCTTTTGCAAACTTGCTATGTCTAAATAGGTAGGAAGTCGGACTCCTCCCTAAAAGCATGTGGGTTCCATGGACCCGACTACAATGGTATTGTATCTATCTTCGAGATTGCTGAAAATCAAGCTCGTGCGCTCTTGCTTAGAAGGGCATATTTGGTCGTTGAGCTACGGCAGCCCTTAGGGATGCACAACAATATACTGGTTATATATCAAAAACGGTTAATATTTAAAAAATTAAACACTTGTAGTTTAAAAGTATTTTTAAATCAAATATTGTTTTCTGGCTCCTGAAGACGTAGCTGTAATTAACAAACTTTGTTAGATTATCTAGTATTTATAATTATCTTTTGCTGCTTAGCTACGGCCGTCCACAATACAGCCAATAAAGACACGCATACCATCTTTGTGTATGCAACCTGTAAAAATAGTAGTAAGTAGTTTCCTTATTTGAAATCATTCTGCATACCTACACGATTTAAATATCTTTGATCTTTATATTGAATTAAGAATGTTGATTTAGTAGTATTGTTGCTGTATAATACACAAAGTTCTTTTAAAACCAGTTTTTGCAAGGAGTTTCTAAGAATTTAGTATGAAGTCATACGCTTGGTCTTATATAATAAAAAAAAATGATGAATTATTAATACAATAATGTGGCAATAAATCGTTTAAAACATGAGATAATGTGTTAAGTTGATAACAACTGTTTAAATACTTCTTTTTTATTTATAAAAATCCATTTGTTCCAAAATGACCGTAACTTTTTTTAAACTATTTCTTTTTTATTTTTCATTCTGACTAATTTTTTACTTAATGCTGTCGGTTTAATTTTTTCAGTGAGTCTTAATGCTGCCAATTTTTATTTTAAGTCTTTTTAAGTATTTTTAGTTTGCTAGATTGAAGTTTTGTGTTTATGAATCTGCCTTCCGTAGACATCGTCTTCCGGCATGAGTTTGCGTGTATTTATCTGATAATGCTTTCATATAGTTTTGTTGACTGCAACTTTCTTTGTTTTTTGTGGTAAGGTGTTTATGGAATTTTTTATAGGCTGCTTGTTTCTGTTTAACGACTTTTTTTACTTCTCAGTCCTCTTATTTTCCATACCGCCTTTTTCTAATTATTTTTTAGTAACTTTTTTTAATGCCGGTGTCTGTTAACGATAGATTTTTTAATTTTTTCCGTTCTGTTGTAGTTTTTTTCTAGTGGTATTCTTATATAATGTATAACTTATAATAATATTATTTCCACAACTGATATTACCAATTCCCAAAAATTGTTTAAAAACTTTATCATCAATTCAAATTTAATACAACTTTTAACTGAACCTACAAGATTTGGAGTCAAAAATCATTGATTAATTCTAGTTCTAGTATTTAAAAATGACGATAAATTAGTTTTTACACTTGAAATGTCCTCTCCTGGAGATATTTCTGTCCACACGCTTATTTAGGTTTAAGTTTATTATGTTTTAACACCGTATAACCATTGAAAATAAGCATTAGAGTATAGCAAACCTTATGATTATAAATGCACTGGTTTAGCTGATGATTTTCTCGCTCACTTAATTTTTCTAAGAGTCTAACATTGTTTCACTGTAAGTAGTATTACTAAAATGTATTCGACTCTGTCAAATTATGGACTGTATTAGAATTTTTAGAGAACGCACATATAGGTTCTAGGTATATGTATTAAAGAAATTAAAAACATACATAAAAATGCCACCATGCAAATAAAGCTGGATGAAAGCATAACAACGAATCCTATAAAACTACAATGCTTTTTAAATTCATTCATTTTTTTCAAATCTTGAGAAAACTAATAAGTATTTTTGAAAAATTTAATTTTGTTCTTTTCGTAAAGTCTTCGATATTTAAGTGGTCCTGAGAATAATTACTTCCTCATTAACATTAAGAAATATGTTGTACTACATATCGGCAAAAAACACAAATTCTAAAATAGAATTTTGAAAATCTGAACAATATATTTACCCTAAAATTAAGCCGAAAGTTCAGATTTTTATACAATAAACTAGTACAGTTAAACAAGGAACAGACTACAAAAAGGTTAACAGTAAGTTTCTTGCCTAACAGGTTGTTTAATATCAGAAATAATTTGGATCAAGACACCATGTTTGCAACGTTAGTAAATAGTTTAAAAAAAGACATTTTTTGTATATTTATTATTTAAATTTGATCCGCGTGTCTTTATTTTGCAATACCTTTAGATTTCCTCTATTTGTGTGTCTATAAGTTTTTGAATTAGAAAATGACTAGAGTGACATGGTCTAAATACTCTAGTACCTCTACCTGACCTGCTAGGTAGTTGTTTGTTATCACATAATAAATTTTAGACCTTAATCGACAAACTGTCCAAATTTTTCAACCATGATACCCTCTTTCTTCTTATAATACTGCCTCCTCCTATCTTTCCCTATATTATCAATTTTTGCATTTCATATTGCTCTTACCTCATTACGTGTCCCAGATATTGTTACTTTCTTATTTTTATTTTATTTATTATTTCGTATCCTTTGCCCGTTTTTTCTTTTGTGTCCACACTATTCTAAACATCCTTCTGCAACACCACATATCAAATAAATATAGCTTATTTATGTGTTCTTGTTTTAGTGTCCAGCTTTGAAGTCCATATTGTAGTGTCGAATACATGTAACATCTCAGAGCTCTTACTTTCAGTTCTAATCTCAGGTCTTTATTGCAGAGAATTGTTACATCACTTTTACAAACGCATTTCTTGCTATTTCTATCCTGGACCTTATTTCTGTTGTTTCATTATTTTCTGAATACCGAAATGAACGAGTTGTTCACTTTTATTATATTGGTTTATGGCAATCTTTAGTTCTTCGTAGAAGGACTTTAGTTTGTCTTAATTTCGTATAGCTTTAATAGTTGTACTTTACGTTTTTCAAGTTTTGCTGACTAGTTCTACCTTTCTTTTGTACTCCACTATTTTAAGTAAGATGCTTGTCAATTAAGTTAGGTAAGACACAGGACATTAGAACACTTTTAGCCTAATTTGAGATAACATAATTTTGAAAACCAGCGACAAATAAAGAACATAATACCAATATTTTTATTTTTTATACTTTTTGTATTCACGAATTTTCTAAAAACTGTATTTCCCAACTTTATGCCAAACTTGGTCATTCTCTCCATAATACCAGGAATATAAATATATTTTATGTCATACATTAGTTACCAACTAGGTAATTGTCTACTTTATGCCTGCGCGGGCATAAAGTGTACTTTATGGCCCGCACGGCCGTAAAGATACAAACAAAAAGATAACTTATTAGAAACCTCTTTATTTAACATTTCAAATTGGCAATGTTAATATTCTTATTTACGATAAAAGTCTTCTTTACCATTGAATATTTGGACCACAGGGAACTCGGAGAAAATATGAAGAGCTTTTTTACAAAACTGCATAAATCCATTTCCGGCTAAAATACATTTTTTGTTGAATTTCGAGAGTTTGATCTGCCTTAGATCTTGTGTATAAGTCTCATGTGTTAAAAGTTAATATTTCCCATTTAAAAGGAGCCTCAAAATCACGTTTCTTCCACAAAACTTAATTAATCCACTCAAAAACCTTTACCCCATGTTCACTCTTTTTTTATACAAAAATAAAAATTAATTTTACAAAACTGCATAAATCCTCCGGCCTGCAGATCTATCCCTCTACTATTTTTGTTTGGATTTAAAAGCATCCTCTAGAATTAGATGTTGATTCGTGAAACAAAATATAATATTCGTTAGTTCTAAAACTACCCACGGGTCGCACTGACAGTGTGTAGCGTAGCCAGGCCATGCCACGCGTGGCCACGCTGTATGAGATTATCAGTACTTTTCCGTTCGATGAGACGGGATGTTGTGAATTCGTTGTATGTCAACGTTGTTTTCTGTGTTTTGCGTGTTATTTTGAGATGGATACTGTTACTAATTTATCGGTGGGATCTAAAAAAAGACGATCCATCAAAACAAGTGAGAGAGGGCGTTCAAAAATTATGAAGTACAACGATAGTGATCCTCATTTAGTGTTTCTAAAACAGAAGACCAGACCATGTGCCCATAATTCGAAAAATCTTCGTTGTGCTACGGTATCCTACGATGATATAAAACTTAATCGACAAGCAGTCTACATGGCAGAGGGTAAAGAGAAACAAGATCTTGTTTTGATGAAATATATCTCTGCTTTCGAGCCCCAAAGAAGAAGGGGAAGTGGTACGCCTGTCTCTGCAACTCACACAAGAACGGTTTCTGTGAAATTTTTTCTCAATAGTCAGAAACAGAAACGCATGATTCCTGTGTGTAAAAAGTTTTTTGCTTTTTCAATGAGTGTACCTGCCTCTCGACTACTGCGGATTGGAAAGGTCGTCAATCAAGGTCTGCTGCCCAAAGAAAATAGAGGTGGTTATCGACGAGAAGCTTTTTTCAGAGCCAAAAAGGAAGCAGTCCATCAATTTCTTGGTAAACTAAATTGTGTCGAATCTCATTATGGAAGAGGAAAAAGTAAAAGAGTTTACCTTTCAGCAGAGTTAAGTGTAAATAAGTTATATAAAATGTTTAAGGATGCTTACACTGCCGATTTTCACGTGAGTTATTCATGTTTTCACCGTATTTTTGTAACCGATTTTAACATTGGATTTTCCTCTCCAGCTACAGACGCATGCGCTACGTGCACTCGTCTTAAATTTCTTATTCAACAAAACGCTCGCGGTTCAGTTGAAAGAATTAGTCCAATGACTGAACTTCGTATTCACAAGCTGAGAGCGGATGCGTTTTACAAACTAATGAAGGAAGTTCCCAGTGATACTTATAGTTTTGTTTTTGATTTGCAACAAGTGCATCCACTCCCTAAAACTCCAATCGGCGATGCCTTTTATCGCCGACAAATTGCATTCTATGCATTTTGCTGTGTGCCTATTGACTCAAAGGCACCAACATTTTATACGTGGAATGAAACGCAGGGAAGCAGAGGAGCAAATGAAATCGGATCTGCACTCATCCATCACTTAAGAAGGCAAGATCTTTCGTCTTTTTCTGCAGTATCGTTGTTTTGTGATGGTTGCGCTGGCCAAAATAAAAATGCGCATATTGTTCATCTTTTGTGCCATTGGCTTAAAAATGAGGCTCCAGAGAATGTACAGAAAATTCATGTCACCTTTCCGACTCGTGGCCACAGTTTTCTTCCAGCTGATCGAGCTTTTGGCCGTGTGGAGAAGCGCTTGAAAAAAACTGATACCATCATCTCGAGCGAAGAGTATGCTTCTATTTACGAGGAGTTTGGTTCTGTACAGAAACTGGGACAAGACTGGGTGATATACGATATCAAAAGCCTTGAAATGATTTATCAAAAAATAAAAGGAATCAGCCAAACCAAACGCCTCATTATTAAGAAAATCAAAACAAGGGACCGGCATACTTCAACCAAAATAAAATGCTGCGCCAACTATAGGTTCGATAGTGGAACAGAACCTTTTAGAAGCATTGTAAAAAAAAATAAAAATGATTTTCTTCAGGCTCTTCCCCAAATCCCACTATCTCATTCCGTGACTGAAGAGAAAAAAAAAGATGTCCTTCACTTATTGCAAACCCACTTTGGACAAAATTGGAAAGAGATCCCTGATCTTCATTGGTATATTAATGCTCTTCAACACAAAGTTACTAGTGATCCAAATCCAGAAACCCACAACTACCATGATGGCGAGTGTGATTGCTTGGAAGATGAGCCAAAAAATGTTCACATCTAAATTGTTTGTACTCCTCATTTTTTTTTGTTTTAGTGGGTGCCGTTTAATATTTTGTATTTCTAAGATATTGTTAATTTGACAAAAGTTAATATCTCCCATCTTTTTTTACAAAACGCGATATCTCCAACAGACACATGGCTATATTTTGTTAATGCAAATCAATAAAAATAATGTTAATTAACGTTTTATTTCTCTAAGTCTAACCTCAATTTGATTATGTTCTCTGAAATTTCGAAAATTTTAGTACAACAGCTGCAGCACGTTTTTACGTCTCCTGAAAATTTTTGAAAAGTGGATTTATGCAGTTTTGTAAAAAAGCTCCTCATATTTCGGCGAGATCAGTAAAATCTACAAGTAGCACAGTTTTACTAATGTGTTCTACATGGTTTTCTGTCATCCAGTGCTGTAATTTTTCATATTCCTTGTCGTAGGCATCTCTCGACTTATGCGGTAGTCACTTTTGCATTGCTTTTTCCGCTTTTTTTTTTTAATTTGGTTGTAGATGCAATAACGAACTAGTAAGACATAAAAGTTTGTATGCACCGCGGGTATTAATAGTTGTATATGCCCTCGGGCCACTTACAAACCCTCGGGCCAGAGGCCCTCGGGATACACATCTATTTAATACCCTTGGTACATAAATAACTATTAAAATTTATAAATATAGTAATAATGTTTTTTTATTTACTTATGAGAGTATGAAGCCAGTACCTCTCCCGTAAAAACCAATTTCGGTCTTCGCATTGAAATACGTAGTTATTAAAAACTATTAAAATTTATTCGTTTGCGTTGGAAACATATTTGGTGATTATGTTACATAAATTTTACAGGTTGTTAGCTCCTATAACAATTTTTTTATTGTGCACAGATTAATAATGGGTGGAATGACACAGCGACCTTGGACTCCAACAAAGCGTCGTGGACCCATCGCTGCTGAATTCAAGGGTCCTGGACCAGCATGCGTGGCGTTACCGTCCTATATAGGTAAGCAATAAACAGAAAAAATAAATCTGCACGAGACTTGAAATATTGATGACGGATGTAGGTTTTCATCGCCAGTGCTTTATAATAGTAATCCCAGACCACGGCCTGTTTAATCTAAAAACAATGTATCATTACAGTAATGATATATTGTTTTCACATTTTTTTTAAATACTCTATGTTACCTACTTTTTTTAAATTACCTAATTTTCAGTAAATTAAATAATCCATTTTATAATAATATCAAAAAAATACATAAATTAATTAAGTAACTACTATTAATTCTTTTCTGTTACATACTATTCATATATCAACTTTTCGTTATGATCAATTATTTATAAACTTCCTACTACTATTTACTACAACCTAACCACTGTAACTACTTTGTACTACTAACGTAATTTTCCCTACTAAGCCCATTTTCAGTTTATTCATGTGGTATTATTTCCACAGCGTTTTTAATTTCTGTTCTGACTTTTATAATGCATTTGGAAATCTTTTGTTGTTAATACCAATATTGATTGGTCGATAACTTGATGTTGATTTTTTCAACAGGTATTTTAGTGTCTTAAAGTTCCTGCACTGTAAGTCAATGCTAGAAGCACTTTTAATTTTTTTTTTATTTTTCCAATTTATTTATAACACGCTGCAGAAATCTTTGACTATTTGGATTATTTTTCCTTTATCTGGGCCATGGAGTTCTTCTGCTGGATTTCTTTTCAAAAATTTACTTTCTATTAGTTTCAAAACGAATTGACCAGACTACCAGATGCAACGAAAGAAGAAATACGACAATCATGATCATCTTCAGTGGCATCACAGCTAGTTATGAGCCAAAGTCTTTTTAAGAACAATCCTCCATTCGCCCCTGTCACTGGTAATCCTTTCTCGTACTTCAATTCCAATAGATTTTAAATCTCCACCACCACAAGGGAAAACTTCTACAAACACCTACAGACTGTAATAAACGAGACCCCAAATGATGAATAATACATTTCCCCTCACAAAGAACAATACAAATAGACTTTTGAAAACAGTAGAGGACAAAGATTTATGATAGACTATATTCTGTCGAATAGAGAGTTACAGCTCGCTCAAGTCTTGGATATAAAAGCACTAACATCAGCAGAAATAGGAAGCGATCGTAAATTGGTATTGTGCAAAATCTGAATGAAAATACATATATCTGATAACAAAACACCAGAGTACACCACAAAGATAAAAGTCGAAAGCTTACAGTATGACCTCACAAGATACCTATTCCAAAAAAAGAATAACCGAAAAAAGCAGAAATACATATATCACAGAAAGTGATGGAGTCGAAGAAAGCTGGGCAAAAATTAAGTCTAGTATCTTAGCCTCGTCCAAGGAAATTCTTGGTGAAAGAAATATAAATAAAAATAAATCGTTTCCTAGGCGAAGAACTCCATGGTTTTGTACAGAAGTAAAGGAAAAATGTAAAAAAAAGAAAAAGAAAAAAGCTTACCTGAAATACATGTCAACCAAAACGCAAGAGGCATACAATAATTACAGGACAATTAGAAACGGAACACATGCACTTATAAAAAAAATAAAAAATGTACACTAGGAATGATTTCGAAAGAAATGGAACATGATTTTTACAGTCTGCAAAAGAAAATATTGCGCTTCATAAGAGGTCAAAGAACGGAGGTAAAGAAACTAATAGAACCAAAACACATAGAAAAGGATATGTGGATGACTACCTAAAAAAGCTATATTCAGAGAAAGAACAAACGACGCTAGAACAAGAAACACAAGAAATTACCACAAATGAAGAACTTAATATAAATGTACAGGAAGTTCGAAAATACTTGATACCTAAGGAACAGAAAAGCAGCAGGTAAAGACGGGATACCAAATGAGTTACTAAAATATTGTGGAGCAGCAATGACGTTCTAATAAATCAGAGGATAAGTTTAACAGATAAACAACAGAGTTTTCGTAGTGTAAGATTGTATACAAATTGCAATATTCGTTATAAAGCAAATTAGTGAGAAATCACTAGAGTATAATAGACCGGCATTTCTGTGTCTGATTGACGGAAATAAAGCGTTTGACAGAGTAAGACTCAAAGATGTAATTCATCTTCTGTATAATAGAGAAGCTCCCATAAATATTATAAAAACTATCGAAAATATCTACCAAAACAACAAAATGGGAGTCAGAATAGATGGACAACTTACAGAACCCATAGAAATAGGCAGCGGAATAAGCCAAGGGGATTTATTAAGCCTACGCTCTTTAATTTGATTATGGATAAAATCATCAACAGCGTTAACAAAGAAAGAGGATACAGAATGAGGACCAAAAAAAAAAAAAATAATAGTATTCTATTACGCAGACGATGCAATATTGATAGCCCAAGATGAAGATAGTCTGCAAAGACTGGTCCACAGTTTTAACATAAGAGAAAAAGAATTTAATATGACAATTTTATCTCAGAAAACTAAAACAATAGTAGTCAGCAAAGAACCGACCAGATGTAAAATAGACATTGATAGCAACAGTATTGAACAAGTAATGGAAATAAAATACCTGGGAATTACACTGTCTGGCTATGAAGATCTGGACAAAGAAATAAGAGATCAAGTACAAAAAGCAAATAGACTGACAGGATGCCTTAATAACACTATATGTCGAAACACACACATTAACACTGAGATGAAATTAAGAATTTATAAAGCCAGTGTAAGACTAATAATGACATATGCCTCAGAAACAAGACTTAACACAGTCACAGCGCAAAGGCTACTGGAAACGGCAGAGATGAGAGTACTGAGAAGAATTACAGGAAATACGCTGAGAAATTGAAAGAGAAGAGAAGACGTTAGAAGAAAATGTAACGTACAGTGTATAAATGAATGGACACAAAATAGAAAAAAAAAAGAATGGAATAACCACATAAGCAGAATGGAGGAGACCCGTATCGTCAAAGTAGCAAGAGATAAGTCACCAATCGACAGAAGAAGTATCGGACGACCGCGTAAAAATGGAGTGACAACCTTCCATAGAGTTATTAATCCGCCAATGAACAAGTAGAATTGCTTATAAAGAAGAAGGAGCAGAAGAAAAAGACTTTAAATCATACTATAAGTTTTTTTGATGCCTAAGTCTCGGTCTTCCTCTGTTTCGTAGCCATTCTGACTAAAGCAATGATGAGAAAAGTAGAAAATTTCGAGTGGTCGCTTTTCAGAAGGGTTCTGAGCATATCTTACGTAGACAGAGTAACGAATGAAAAAATCTTGCGAAGACTTCCAAAAGAAACAGAACTGAGTAATGAAATGAGGGTACCTTACCTTTAAAACATTCGAAAGAAGACGACACCTTGAGAAGAAGAATTATGTTCGAAATAGTTTCTGTATTATATGTTCGTACATATCTTCTGATTTATTTTGATATTTATTTGCTTATTCACGTATATCTTTATTCTTAAACAAGCTCTTTGTGTGTTGGCTTTGTCTTTAAGATCACTTAATATAGAAGGTTAGATGGGCTATTATATAATTGGAAAAATTTTAGCCCTATAAGTTTTTTGGGATCTAAAGAATTTTTCCATCCGTCCTTCTAACAAAGACGTTGGAAATATTATTGGATAGATACATAAGAGACATGATCAATATAGATACCAGTTAGGAAAGACTAGACTGGATGAACAGACTACTCTTAAAGTTATTAGAAGACAAAGAGGTAGTGGTAGCGAGTTTTTAGACGAGAAAGGAATGTTAACTTCCCTTTTGAGTCCATAGTGGAAACGATTAGAGGAATCTCTGCTTTTATCTATCAATAAACAAAGGCTCTATATGCTCAAATAGGAATATTGTATCCTCGTTAAGTAAAAATCACCAATGATTCGGTGGTAGAAGGTGGTTTGCCCAAGAATGGAAAAAACTTTATTCTATGCTGATGAACAACGACCAATTATTAGTAAAGCTGTTTGGGACAGCCGATGTGATCGTAAAAAATTAATTCATAATTAAAATCAAAAAGAATGAAAAAGACAGAAAAGATTTGATTTCACGTTCAAAGCGTCTATGTATCTGTTGATACGTATTTCGAATTAATAAGTCTCATCAGAACAGTTATTCATAGCCGTTCTTAACGTGAAAAATAATCTTCTCTGTCTTATTAGGAAGCAACAATAAAATGGCTTCGTTATGGACGCAATAGTGACATTTGATAGAAAAAAAAAATTTGTTTCGAAACTATCTTACCGATTTTTTTAATTCATAATTTCTTGATTTCTAAGTTAAAGCAGGAAGTAATTGAAATTTGTTATTTTTTCCTTATTTTACCAGTTTTATTTATTTACAATAAACAGATTTGACGTAAACTGTAATATAAAAACTACTAGCAACATTTTAGCCCATCTAATATATCGCTTATATAAACATAAATATAAAATAAAAAGTAATAAAAGTGATTGGTAATAATATTAATTTCTTATAATTAAATTAATTAAGGTGTAGTGTCAGTATCTAACCTTGTTTTAAGGTTATCCGTTATATAAACACTTACATATGTATTGATCATAAATAGACATGTAATCATATCAGTCTTAACTGTATTTTTGTTTTTGTATACCAAAGATATAATTATAAAAAATTTGCCTTATATTTTGGACATATGCATCTTCTTGTCTCTATGCAGTGCTGTTGACATTAATTTTTTCCAACATGTTTCTTAACATTGTTTTTAATTTTGTTTTTATATCATTATTATTCTCATCAGCCTAATTATCATCTCATCATATATAGCTCACAGTGAGACAAAAGACACCTTGCAGAGTTTCAATTATCGGGATCATGTTATCTTTAATCACGTTTATCTTTTACCAGATTTTTGTATTGTCTTCTGTTCTTGCTATTTTTTTTAACTTAATTCCATATGCTATGACCTTTCCCTTTAATCTTTTCGAAATGTCTATCTTTCCTTCTTTTTGAATTCTGCAGATGTAAGCTTTGTATTTAAAGAGTAAACATTTTTTTAATATTGTTCTGAAGCTATTTTCTTGTGGCATTTTAAAGTAATTACTATTTAAATGGGAATAAGCCACAATTAAAGGTTAAAGTACGTTTATTGACGTTTCAATTTCCACTTCGGAAATCGTTCTCAAAATACAAACATTATTGTAATACAGTGTGTAAAAGCCAAATGGAATCAATTCATTATTTAGGTTACTGTACATATTTATAAAAAATCCCGAAACACGTCAAATTTAAATTATAACTTGACATAATGCAACCCCTACCTTCAACCCCCTTAGAATGACAGGTGCAACCCCCAATTTTTTAAAATAGGAAGTATAGGCTTGTGATATATCGTTTGAAAGGTCTTTTGATTCTCCATTCAAAAATGTTGTCGCTTTCAAGTTTATTAAGATTAATTAAGATAAAATAAATTAAAATCATGTGGTTACCGAAATTCGCTACAATACAATCAAAAACTAAAATGTAATGCAAAACGTAATAAAATGTAGAACATGAAAAAGAACTATGAATGTTAATGAAGTAGATGTTCAAAATGTTCACCGCGAACGTCTTGGCAACATCCTAATCTCAAATAAAACTGTCTTCTAACATTATTTAACATAACAGGCGTGATCGACCTAATCGCAAGCGTTATTCGTTCTTTTAAGTCATTTAAATCAGAAGGTTTAGTTTTGTACACATGGCTCTTCACATATCCCCATAAAAAGAAATCTAATAATGTAAGATCAGGTGATCGCGCTGGCCATTCAATCGATCATCGCCTCCCTATCCACCGATTGGGAAATATTATATCGAGGTACTGCTGGACATTAAGTTGGTAATGTGGTGGTGCTCCATCCTGCTGAAACCATATCGTATTCGCTGGAACTTGAGGGTTTCCTGGATCAGGATATAAATTTGCCAACGTTGGAATGACATCATTTTGAAGTAGTGCCAAATAATTGTTGCCATTCAAGTTGCCCTCAATGAAAAAGGGACCAATGATATTGTTTCCTACAATCCCTGCCCAAACATTAACCTTTTGAGGGTATTGAGTGTGTTCTTCTCTCATCCAGTGATGATTTTCCGTGGCCCAGTAGCGGCAATTTTGCCGATTAGCATGACCGTTAAGTGAAAAAGTACACTCATCAGAAAACATAACGTCGTCTAATTGGATAATATTGTTATCCAACATGTCCATCATTTGCTCACAAAAAAAGTTCTTCTATCAAAATCGTCTTCCATGAGCTCCTGAGTTGGTATCATCTTATAGGGATGCAATTTATTTTCTTTTAATATGTTTACTATCGATGTATGGCTAGCATTAAATATAGTGGATGCCTGTCTACTCGATGTATGTGGATTTTCCTGAAACTCAAGCAACACATCTAATTTAAGTTTATCACTCAGTGCATTGGCAGCTGCTTTTTTTATCTGCCTTACATGACCAAACTCGCGAAACTGCTTCTCTATTTTACTTATTGTTCCTTGGGATATAGGCGGTAAATTAGGAAATTTCTCGTGAAATAGGCAAGGTACTTCCTGTTGTGTTCGGGTGTTATCTCCGTAACCAATCATTTGTAAAACTGTTATTTTATGCATTTCCGTTAATCTAACCATTTTTCAAAATTGAATTGAACGAACTTTTTACTTAAATTAAAATACTGACAACTTAAATAAAACAATTTACTAATGCGTGGTAAAATAACGTTGCCACGGAAATTCTTTAAAGTTTTTTAATGGTTACCATCTAAAAACCACCTCGCTATGGTTTTTGTTCACTTTCTCATTATCAAGACCTAAACGGGAAGAAAGTTTTGAGTATATTTTAGCGAATTTCGGTAACCACATGATTTTAATTTATTTTATTTTAATTAATCTTAATAAACTTGAAAGCGACAACATTTTTGAATGGAGAATGAAAATACCTTTCAAACGATATATCACAAGCTTATACTTCCTATTTTAAAAATTGGGGATTGTACCTGTCATTCTAAGGGGGTTGAAGGTAGGGGTTGCATTTTCACGTTAAAGAATGTCAAGTTATAATTTAAATTTGACGTGTTTCGGGATTTTTTATAAATATGTACAGTAACCTAAATAATGAATTTATTCCATTTGGCTTTTACACACTGTATATATAATAATGTTTGTATTTTGAGAAACGTTGAAACGTCAATAAACGTACTTTAACCTTTAATTGAGGCTTATTTCCATTTAAATAGTAATAACATTTTTTTATAAAGTACTGTAATTTGAGAGATAATTTCTTATATTATTTTCATATTTCCACGCTTTATATAGTAAAACTGATATGTTGGTTTGGAAGAGATGCAGATTTGATCACATACTTGCGAAATTTTGCGAAAGGCTTATCCTACTTTATGTGCCACTCTTTCTAGAACCAATTTTATTTAATAAACTTTTCGGTAACAGAACTTTTGGATTTATACTTGGTTTTGGCCTAAGTGTATATCATTTTCATTTATATTTTTATCTGTTGGTGTTATCGTTTTTTGTTGTTTACTTATATTTCAGTTTTTTATAATTCAGTTTTTTTTATTATGTCGTTTAATATAGACATTTTGCTTTGAATATGTTGTTTCTTTAATAAGGCATACATTATCAGTAAACGCTAAATACTACGTTTTTTGTAGAAAACATATCATTTTATTTCTGCCCTTCAATCTTCTGTATGTTGACATGGCATTATTGCAAATCTAGATATTTTTCATTGTTCTAGTAACTCGTAGTTTGTACTTTCTAATGTAATTATTGGACGTCCTCCAATGATTGCTTAAACAGTTTTGTAAATATTGTGTATTTTTCTGTGTATAGAAAGTATTGTTCTTCTTCTTTTTCACACGGTAGATCTATGATGCGTATTTATTATTTCCAAGGCCAAATGTCTATCCCTTTAGTGGACTTTCTGTGAGCCTTTTTCCGTGTGGTTCCCCATCTCTTACAATTTTTTCAGTTTTCTCTTCTCTCATTCTCATTATAATTGATTGTCACATCTCACTTCATCTTGGATACACATTTCTGCCTTACATTTTCGTTTATTTCTCGGTTTGTCTAGTTTCCCTACTTATAGATTTATTTACTTTATCTTATCTGTTCTTTTTCTTTTTTGTTTTTTTTGTATCGGCTCTTTTTTTATAGCGTTTATAAGTATTGGTCAAACACAGGTCTTATAAACTCTTGTTTTTATTTTCAATCCTAGTTGCTTTTTTCTTTACACTGTGTCTCCTAATGCACCTAACGTGGTTGCTGTTTTTCTAATTTGGTTTGCTGTTTTTTTATAGAGGTCTCGGTCTCTTGGCCTTATAGATGTCACCCAAATAATTTAAAAGACATAACGTAGTTTATTATTTTTTCTTTGATCTTTAGTTTGCTTTTGATTTGTTCTTTGTATATACTTATACATTCCGTTTTTTATGTTTATATTGTCGTCTGGTATTATTTTGCTGTTTTGTTCTTCTTCATCTTCCTGTTTTATTGATAATTTATGTCTGTTTTACTTCGGTTTTTAGCCTCAACTAATGTTGTAGGACCATCTGTTTCTCTGATTGGCGATCTGTCTATTGTTATTGTTACAGTTCGGTTTTTCGTTATTCTTTCTACATGTTGATATCATTCTATTTTTATACTTTTTGCTCACGTTTATTTTCTTGATTTTACGTCTCGCTCTTATTTACTCACTTCGTACTCTATTTATTAGCGTTTGGCTCGATATTTTTCGTATGATATATCTCTATGCTGTCTCCAGTAATTAAGGCCGCATCCTTTCTTGTTTCCGCTGTGTACGTTATTATTGGCCTCTGTTTGCTTTATTCATCACTTGTTTTCTAATTTTGTTGGTCACACCTAGTTTACATCTTCTTTGTTCCGATGATAGCAATATCGACTACGTCGTTATAATGGTATTATCAGCGTAACATACTATTTGTATTTCTTTTCCTCCCATCCTATATTATTTTTTGTTACTTTCTTTATAATTTTATTCATTATCAGATTAAATCTTTATGGACTTAGTGAATCTCCCAATTTAATGACTGTTTTAACTTTATAGGTTGCGAGAGTTCTCCTTGGGAGCTTACCATCGCTATGTGGTCCTTATTTATTTATATATATATATATATATATATATATATATATATATATATATATATATATATATATATATTCTCAATTGTTTTTACTAAATTTAGTAGTATACCCCTATCATTTAAAAATACATGCATCTCTAATTATTATTCTATCAGGAGCCTTCTGTAAATCTATCAGGCAAATACGTCCTAGTTTATTGAATATTGCTGTTCCTTTTGCAGAGTTATTCGTTCATTTCGGTTTTGTTGCTATTATTCTTGTTTTGAATTTGAGTATAATATTTAAAAAATTTATTGGTCGATAAATATTAGGGCGTTTCTAAATATCCTTTCTTAAAGAACATTAGCATGACCGCACTCCGCCATTCATTTGGTATTCGTTGTTGTACATGGTAATCACTTCAATACTTTGAGAGCTCATTTGTTAATTGGTCATCTTCTTATGATTCTTCTTCTTTGGGTTCCGTGTCCGTATTCAGACGTTGGCCGTCATCATGTTTACAATTTCCTGAAACCTTTCTCTGTCGGGTGCTGTGCGAAATAATTCTTCTACTGTGGAACCACACCATTGTCTAATATTACGCAGCCATGATAGTTTCTTTCGACCAATCCATATCTTTCCTTCCACTTTTCCTTGTATTATAAGGCGAAGTAGATGGTATTTAGGTCCTCTAATTATATGGTCGAAGTATTCTGTTTTTCTCCTTTTTATGGGTGTTTATGAGCAGACGTTCTGAGTTAATCATTTGAAGAACATCTTCATTGGAAGTGTGCGAAACCCACGATATCTTTAGATATCGTGGGTTTTCCACCAAGATACCAACCAAGATACCAACAAGGTATTTCCATCCAAGATACCAACAATTCGAATGCTTTTAACTTGTTTAGCATTGTGGTTTTTAACGTTCATGTCTCACAACCATACAATAGGATGGACTACACATAACATTTCAGGACCTTCTTACGAATATTCATCGACAGGTTTCTGTTGCATAAAACTGGTTTCCAGTTATAAAACTGATATTTCGATCCTGGTTATTATCTTTTGATCAGAGTCACAATTTACATTTAACCAGCTGCCAAGGTATTTGAAATGATTTACCCTTTCGATCTCCTCTCCATTAAGAGAAATCAGACCTTGACCTATATTGATCTTTCCAACTGCCATCCACTTTGTCTTTGAAATGTTGATTTTTAGGCCTCTCCAATAGCTTGCTTCACTGACTAGATTTAGTAATGTTTGGAGATCTTGTAAATTTTCTGCAAGAATGGCTGTATCGTCAGCGTATCTAATATTGTTGATTACTTCTCTACCTAGTCTTACTCCCTCTTGTCTGTCATCCAAAGCCTCCCTAAAGATTTCTTCAGAGTACAGATTAAAAAGAGTGGGTGACAAAATACAACCCTGCCGTACTCCACATTTGATGGGTATTTTTTCAGTCGGACTGTCTTCAATTTGGATAGAGGCTACTTGAGTGTAATATAAGTATTTCAGCAGTCTTATATCATAGTGGTCAAATCCTGCTGCCCGTAGGCAATCGAAAAGTGTATCGTGTTGTACTCTGTCGAACGCCTTCTCGAAGTCGATGAAACAAACATAAACATTCTTTCGGAATTCACAACTTTTTTGTAATAGAACGCGCATACAGAATAGTGCCTCTCTAGTTCCTAGACCGTTTCTAAATCCAAATTGCTTATTATCCATCCTACTTTCGCATAGAAGGAATACTCGGTTTTGTATAATTCGTAAGAGTATCTTCAGTGTGTGACTCATCAAACTGATTAGTCTAAAATCGCTGCATTTGGTGGGCCTGCTTTTCTTTGGTAATGTTATAAACAGTGACTCTAACCAATCATCTGGTATTTTTCCTTCGTTGTAAATTTTGTTGAAGAAAGTGGTTAAGCAGGCAATGCTTTCCTCATCCAAAAGTTTAAGTAGCTCAGCAGGGATTTGATCTAGTCCAGGTGCTTTATTGTTTTTGGCTTGCTGTATTGCCTTTTTGACTTTCGAATTCAGTATACTGGGACCTCTGTCTAACTGGTTGTCACAGGCAGTATTTGGAGCATTTTCTCTAGAAGCATCGTCAAAAAGGTCAGTGATGTATTTCTCCCATTCTTTGCACTGCTGTTCGTGATCACAAATTTTTCCTTCCGCGCTTTTAAGTATGTGAGCATTTTTCTGTTTTCTAATTCCGGCAGTATATTTAAGTTTCTTGTGGAGGTTGAAACTGTCATGCTTTTTTTGGAGGTCTTCTATTTCTTTACATAAATTCTCAAGCCAGGATTCTTTGGCTTGCTTAATTTTTCTTTTTATGCGTTTATTGATTTCACGGTATTCGATAATATTTCTATTTTTGTGTTGCCATCGAACTTCCATCAGGTCTAGAATTTCTTGTGTCATTTACTCATTTTTTGCCAACATGGTAGGTGTTTTCAAACACTCTTGTACGTTCTTTAAAATCGAGTTTTGAATATCATACCAGCATTCGTTAATGGTTGTGTTTTCGTTTGGTATATTTGATATTCTGTGTATTTTACTACATATTTATCTGCTGTGATATGTGTTCACGCGTTTGAGGGTTTTTTAGGGGGTCGAGATATATCTTACAAGGCTTAGTTGGCTTTGTTTATTTCTTTAATTTAATTTGTATTTTGGAGCAGAGTAAATTGTGATTTGAGTTTATGTCAGCGCCGGGGTAAGTTTTTACATCTTTAATATTGTTTCGAAATCGGCGGTTTATTAGGATTTACTCTATTTGGTTCCGTACTATTCTGCCTTGATGTCCATGTTGAGGGGATTTCCACGTGTAGAGACGCCTTTCTGGAAGTTGAAACCAGGTATTTGTAATGGCGAAGTCATTTTATTGGCAGAATTCTATTAGACGTTCACCTCTTTTATTTCTCTCTCCCAAGCCAAACTTTCCGGTGATGCCCTGCGTCATCTTCGGTTCAACTTTAGCGTTAAAGTCACCCATAATTATTACTGCTTCGTGTTTCTTTGTTCTTTTTAGCACTTCTTGTATTTGATGGTAGAATTCTTCAATATTCTGCTCATCTGCGTCAGCAGTGGGAGCATAAATATCTGCGTCAGCTGTATTAAATGAATTATTAATTCTTATGATTGCCGATTTTATAATGTATTGATTCATTGTTTTCGTCTTATTAAGATATTTCAGTCTTTTCATCAGTTATTATATTGGGCGTTTGTGGTTTCCTTACTTTATTTTTTTAATATTTTGTAAGGAAGGTCACTCATGTATTTTCTTTTATGTGTGTTATTTCCTCCAGTTCTACCATTTCATTTCTTTGTTGTCTTATGACATATTTGTGTCACACTTGTGCCATACTTGTGTCTGTTGTCCATCTCCAGTACTTGTGTAAATCTTTCCCTTTAGTCTTTTTGTATTCGTTACCAATCGATGAGTTTCAGTTCTTATTCGTTTATATTCTTGGTATGATTCATTCGTTTTATCTGATTTATACTTTAAAATAGCTTTGTTGAAAAATAAATTTTGTATATGGGAATATGGTTATATGAAAAGAGGTAGAGATAATTTATAAATAAATAGATTTGGTAGAAAATATAGTAACACAGAAAAAATATGTTAAACAGTAACAGGAAAATTACTAAATGATATGAGATAAATGACAAAGTAGAAGAAATACGCAAACGCAAATAAAAGACCAGAACCTCAATGCAATAGTTGAAAATATAAAAATATATAACGTTATGAAGAATTCGGAAGGTTTTGTATTGTAGCTAGTACCACTAAGTTTTTTCTGCTGCTTAAAAATTATTTTAATTCAAAATATTTTAAACTATTAATCAATTCTGTCAGCTCTTAATTATTTTCTTTACTACACGCTTATATATACATGTACCTACTTCCAGGAAGAAGAACTGCCGAGTCAAGATCTGAACGAGCTCCAGCGTTTAGTTTCGGATCAAGGCAAAATGGAAAATTAGAAAGCATCGGTCCAGGTCCGGGCCAATATAACATAACGGGAATGAGTGCAAAAGGTAAGTGCTAAATTAATTTCGTTTCTTACTGGATATACATAAAGTGTAACTTTTAGATTGTAGTAATAACGTTTTTGTTGTCAGCAAATTTTGAGCACCTATTAAACATAAAAAACTGTTCATGTTTTCCTCGCTTTTGGAATTATCGTAATATTTTCCACTTTTTTGCATATTATTATATCTTCAATTTTGCGTTACTTTAAATTACTCTGTTGATATTTATTTCTCTTATTCTCAATCATTTAGTTATTTATATCATTCTTAGATTTTATTTATTTAATGATTTTTAGTTTCGTTCTTTCATGTCTTTCAATTAGCAATAAACACGATTCTTTCTTCTTTTCTTTCTTTCTAAATACTAATTTAAATATTCCCCTCTGATTTTATGTAAGTGATAATTTCATTTAACAATGTTTATATCTTCATATCTTGTGAATATTTTAATGAATGTATCTCCTGTTTATCGTATTATGCTGCTCAATCCCTTTTACCTTTTCAATAATCACATAAGGTTCCTTAACTTATCAATGAATCTCTCTCTTTTACTATGATATTTATTTCTTTCATATTTTCCCTGTTTTATAAACTTTCCTTAATATTGTATATTCTCTTTCCCCATTTTTATTTTATTGACTTTTTTTCATTTTTGTTTTGTTTTGAACAACACAATTGAAAAATATTATAGTTTTTGACTGGCTGCATATATGAATATATGTTTATTTAACAAAATTTATAAATAGATAGCGATGGCATTGCTTAGCCGTATATATTTGAATATTTTGGTATAACATTCGATAGTATGATAGTATATTCGATAGATAAAACAAAAAAGTGGATTACACAAAAAATTTTTACTGAAACAAAAGAATTATTTATTTAGGTTTAATGTACATTAAAAAAAATTAGCCCTTTATTTCTGAATGATTAGAATATTAACTATGTGTTTACACCAGATTTTTAATAGATTTAGATGAAAAACATCAAAAGTGTAGAATACGATTCAGAAAGAATACTGATAAAATTAAAAGCTCAAAAACAAAATATAATACTATGAAGTGTATAGGGACCTGAAAATTATACATGTAGTAAAAGCCGAAATTTTGGACAATTTCCAAAAAACAATGGACAGAATACTAAAATAAGACACACATATAACAATAACAAATGATTTAATCGCAAAGAATCATAATAATATTCTACACAGCACACGAAAATATATCAATGATAGACTATATATTTTTATTTTTTTTTGGAAGCCGTCTGTTGTAAACCGGTCGACTAAAGCCAGTAGGCTTATTGTACATCGTCGATTTCTTTATAATACCCAGGATTCTGGAACCTTGTACCAGCTTATGCTAGAGTATGGATACCATATGTTTTTGAAGTCACTTGTTAGTGTCAAAAAGTGTTAGCCGGCTTTGATCTAATACCTTGCAATCATGCAAGATATGGTTAACGGTATGAGGTTATTTGCTACAGAGTCTGCAGCTTAAATAAATCAGTCCAATTGTATGCAGGTATCCCTTAACGGGCGCATGACTAGTAATGACTAGTGAGGGAGTTGTTATGACTTTGAGCTAATTTCTGCTTGTTTTCTCTAGTACTATAGTACTTTAGCCCTATTAGTATATTACCATCCAATATTCATATAATTTTATGAACTTGACCGGATATATTCCTCCACTAAGATTTATGTTGCGTTCGAATCCAGGCATTTTTCCCCTACTAAATATTTGTCTACCCAGTCTTCTTTAGTTTTAGTTCTATCTGTGTTCGAGTATTGCATATACCTCATCCCTCTCGTGGACAATTTGGAAAGCTACATTAGCTTTATATTTGGGCACCATGTGCTTAGAAATTATCATCCATTCGGTATCCCTAATTTCATTTATGATATTACTGTGTCCTGATGTAACGATTATATTTTCCAGGTTTTCTCTCAATCTATAATACCGCATTCTCACCGCCCTTCTTATAACAATGAGCAAAGGAGAGGAGAGAAGTCCAGCAGGACCTACACAGCTGATGCTAGTATTCCCCTCAGGGCCCCTGTGATTTCATCATCTTTATTATTAGCAGATCTTTTTATCTAGGGATTAAAGCAAAACACTGTACACAAACATAAGCAAGGCATCAGGGACCAGAAGTCCTAAATAAGTATTTGATTGACATAAACAGTAAAAAAAAATCAATAAAATTCACTAGGGAAAAAAACGAGTCACTTTCTTTTCTGGATGTGTTACTCACAAATAATGATACACGATATACAGCCAAAATCTACGAAAAACCAATACACATGTTTAACCCTAACAGATGTTTAAATTATGACGCAAACAAGGAATTATCAAATCATTGCATGATAGAGCCCACCACATCTGATCTATTGAAATTTTTTTTTGTACTTAATATTCGTATTTATCTAAAACTAATTTTGAAAATAACCGTGTCTTTTGCAATGCTCTATTTGTATATTGCTATATTGAAATGCCATACGATTGGTGAAGCATTTCCAGATATAGTGATTTTGCCAAATAGACATTAAGTAAGTTTCTGGTCGTGAAGTTAAAAAAAAATTAATCAACTCTATAGTAAAATATGAAGTTCTTGTCTTTTTATATATAAGATTTAAAAAATATTCTTTTTACAGGTAAAGACACACCTCCAGCATTAAGTTTACACAGTAGGCCAAAAGACCAAAAGCCTGAAAATTTCCCGGCCCCCGGAGACTATAATCCAGATAAGGCTGAAAAAGTGATACACGACAGTGCTCCAAAATATACATTTGGGCTAAAGACTAACGTAGATAAACCACTAGACACTCCAGGTAATTTTATATGCTTTTATGACGTTTGTGATAATATTTTATATCTTATATTATATTTTTGTTATTAATATAAATGTTTTTCAAATAATTTCTTGGTAAATCATGCAGACTATACAGTGCTAGCCAAAAGTCCCTCGTATCTTTTGGACAGTTATACTTATAATAGTAAAACTTGAAGGGAGGAAGTAAACGGACGTAGGCTTCTTAACTAGTCATAGCAGGTAACGTAATAGACATAGATGAAGTGACAGAGCCAATGTGACTGCTAATTTTACTAGGACCTTATAGCAAGCGATATCTCGTTTGAAAGGTATTAAAATTATCTATTCAATCATACTTGTTTTGTTTGGGTTTAAGCTGATTTTAAAACTTAGATTTTAAGTAACCTACTGCACCATAATAGTGTGCAGGGACACCATCTTGTTGAAACGTTATTTCCAAGTTGCCGAGTTCATCTAGATTATCTATTGCTCTCTGCATTCTACTATCAAGGGCTCTTTTCGGCAATCTTTCTGTCTCCATTCTTACTACATGACCAGCCCAGCGAAGTCTCTGAAGTTTAACGAATTCTGAGATAGGTGTCTCTTTGAACAGTTGGTAGAGTTCATGGTTATACTTGGATCTCCATATTCCGTTTTCGTTAATAGGTCCAAATATCTTTCTTAGGACTTTTCTTTGGAAGACTTCCAGTTTTCTTTTTGTCTCTTCTGTCATCACCCATGTCTCGCATCCATAACATACTATTGGTCTGATAATAGTTTTGTAGACACTGATTTTCGATCTCCAGTGTGTGTTTTTGGAGCGAAACACATGATTGAGTGAAAAATAAGCTTTGTTTCCCTTTACTATTCTTCTTTGGATTTCTGGTTCTTCTGTTCCATCCGTGTTTAATGTAATTCCTAAATATGTGAAACTTTCTACCGTTTCAATATCGTCCTCTAATTCAACTGTGCGTCTGTTTCCCCTAGCTCTTGCCTGCGTTAACTTTTTTGTCTTTTGAATATTTATTTTTAGTCCGTTCTCTTTTGCCTTTTAATTGTGAATTTATTTCTGCCGCCTCTTCTGTTCTGCGAGACATGATGCTGATATCATCGGCATAGGCGGCAATCTGTATTGATTTATTTGTTAGGAGATTACCTCTTCCTATATTCAACTGTCTTATCACATATTCCAAGGTCAGGTTGAATAGTGTCGGTGCCAGCCCGTCTCCTTGCTTTAATCCTTGGGCTATCGTAAAGTTTTCAGTGAGCTCATTTTGGACTCTGACAGTTGCTATTGACGAACCCATTGTTGTTTTTACCAGTCGGATGTATTTTTGGGGGATATTAAAGCTTTGCAATGTTGAAATTGTTTGAAATCTATATTATATTGTGGACGTCAATGTCGTATTCCCACGATTTGTTTAAGATTTGTTTCACTGTGAATAGTTGGTCAGTTGTAGATCTTCCTTGTCGGAAAGCGGTTTGGTATTCTCCGACAATATTTTCAGTTAGTTGTTGGAGTCGTTTGTTTAGTATGCAAGTAAAAATTTTGTACGCCGTGCACAAGAGGGTTATGCCACGATAATTTTCGCATTTCAGTTTATGCCCTTTTTTATAGATTGGGCATATTATCTCGGTTTTCCAATCATTAGGGATCTTTTCATCATTCCAAATCTTGTACATGAGCACATGCATTTGTCCTACTAGGTGATCGCCACCTAATTTATATAGCTCAGGGGGGACGTTGTCAATACCTGAAGCCTTATTGTTCTTTTGTGCTCGTATTGCCTGTTTTACCTCTTCCATCGTTGGTGGTTTTATATTTTCGCTATCTCCCTCATTGTGATGCATGTCCATATTATGCTCTTCATTTTCTTGTGTCCCTAAAAGAGTTTGGAAATAGGTTTTCCAGACTGATTTTATTTCTTTTGGATCACTGGTTATTTGCCCTTCTTGATTTCTGCATAGATTTGTTCGTTCCTACTGCTACAAAAAGTTGGTCGACCAGATAGTTTGGCATCTTGAACACTACCTGTTTCTTCACACTTCCGAAGAAGCTTCTTCAAATAAGTCCTCGATATAGAGCGATCTGGATAACTCTCATTAAAACGACGTTCCGCTTCATGGAAATTGTTCACAGATTCACCAATTATTAAGGCAGGTGCTTTCTGCCTATGTAAATATTTAAAAGTCTCGTTAAACAATATTTTAACTTAATATTGAAAGTATAAACACTTTTGTAAAACATTAGTGCGAAGTAAAAAAACTAGAGAATTAAAAAACGTCAACTTTTTTGACAAATAACCAGAGGCAAACAATTATTTATCAAAATCAGCCTAAACCCAAACAAAATTAGTATGATTAAATAAGTATGTTCAATACCTTTCAAACATGATATCACTTGCCATAAGGTCCCATTTAAAATTATCGATCACAGTGGCTCTGTAACGATATCTATCACTATAACGTCACTTGTTATGATTTTATGATTAGTTGAGAAAGTTTATATCCTCCCTCCACCATTTCACCATTATAACTATAACCGTTCAAAAGATACGATGGGGGAGGTGACTTTTGGCTAAACTGTATAACAAAAATTTGGATTTTTCAGGTATATAGCATACTTTAGAGTTTAGAGCAAGAGTATCATAATTTTGTACTAAAAAAAAAGAAAAATAGGATTTTATAACTATAGATTTTTGAGCCATACATATCCATACAATACCAATAGCCGAATCGTGCTGTATTGAATATATCAAGAAGCCTTCATACATTATATTATACTTTTAACTTATTGTTATTAAAATAAAGGACATGTACTATTTAAATTAAAATAAAAAAACACATAGATACTAAAAGACAAATTACTGTAAGGCAAACATTTTTCCAGTGAGACAAAAGAGACGCCTTTTTGATAAAAAAGAACGACTTTTAGATTTTAATAATACGGTTTTTAATTTTTTTTGTTTTTACTTTTTTTATTTAATTTAGCTCCCAATGTCTACAAAATTGCCGAGACCCTAACTGCCGATGCCCCAAAATACTCTTTTGGATCCAAGGTCAACATAGAAAAACCAGATATTGTGCCTGGTGGGTGTAAAATTTATTCAAAATATAATCATAAAGCTATATTAACCCCATTATAAAAATTAATACTAAATTACTGAGTTAACATGCTGAAACCAATTACGCCGATTTTGATTCAGTCGAATGACTCTCTACGGGCTCATCTGTAGAATTTAAGTTTTGTTCTATATCTGCTAACTATCTAGTGACACTAAAAATACTACTTAAGTAACTTCTGTTACATATTGGATAGTACAAATTAAGAATAATTGTTTTTCGTTGCTTATCTGCTAACAGCGAAAGTATGAAAAGGACAAATAAAAAATTCTATATTTAGATTTATAGAAGGCAATCTAATAACCATCCAATTATTTTTGAGCGTTTTCTCACTAAGTATTCCGCTGTCTCAAAAATCTAAGTGAATTAAAATTTAAACGGTTAGCTTAAACAGTAAATGGAATTTAGATGACAAAGTGAAGACACGAATAGCAATAGCTAGAAAAGCTTTCACAAATTTTAATAACTTTTCACTTAAAATGGGATCCCTAAACCATATAAAATATTAAAAATGTAGTATTTTGAAAGATTATTTAAAATTACATAAGTCTATAGTATGCCAAATGAACAGTTCCAAGTCCTAAGTTCTAAGTTAATACTCAAAGAGAACTGCTAGCTAGTTAATACGCAAAGAGAACATCGTTACGCTGCAAAAGGTCTCTAGTCCATTTAAAAGTTACATTAAGATTACGTGTTTGGGAGGACACAATTTTATTTTTTTATGTGTGGGGGTGGTTGGTATAACCCTAGGTTCAATTTTGTCTGGCCGTCACCTTTGTCCCCCGGCCGCCATCTGGGAAAAAGGGGGCAAATGGTTTTCGCACTGTATCTCGTAAATTAGCAACCCTACAGAAAATTTGATTAAACATTATTTGTAGAAAATTAAATTATCTACAACTTTATTTGTATTACTTTTATTTTAAAATAAAAAATAAGAAAGTTATAAATAAAAATAACTGTCCATGTTTGATAAAATTTTCTTTTGTGCCTTACAACTTTTTTTCTGGTCACTTTACAATAAAATAATATTAAAGCCAGTCATTTTCATTACAGATTTGTTTAATTTTATTCATTTCTCTAGATTTTACAGCGCTCCGAAGTTGAGCGGATTGACCGGGAAACTAGTAACCCTACAGAAAATTTTATTAGACATTATCTATAGCAAATTAAATTGCCTACATTTTATTTTTATTTCTTTTTATCGTAAAATGGAAAATAAAAAAGTTATTAACAAAACGAGTTAAACATTTTTGAACAAATTTTCTTTTAATCCCTAATTCTTTGGAACTGAAATTTTTTTTGAAACTTATAATTTTTTTCTGGTTTTTTAACAATAAAAAATGTGGCAGCAATATTTAAGAGTGTTTACAATTATTCATTTTATTAATTTCTGTGGGTTTTACAGCACTCCGAAGTTGTCCGAGTTCTTGAATATTGTTAATACGATAAAAACAAACCATTAGGCTTAGTTTTTTATTAGATGTTTTTTTTTATTCATGTAATCTATTATTTTTGTAACATTTCTATGGTAGTTTATTATCGGCTTTTTTCTCGACCACCTATGAGGTGGAGTCTGTTGACGCGTTTTTAAAGTGCTATCCCAATTAGGTCAGTTCACTGACAATTTTCAGGCGAGATAATATTGAGTATCTTTATTTCCTTCATATTATGAGAATTCAATCACCACGAACAGAATACCAGATGAATGGAGGAGAGCGATCATGGTGATGTTCTTTAAAAAAGGAGATAAGAAAGACCCCAATAATTATCGAGCAATAAATCTATTAAATACACCACTCAAATTGACAACAAGAATATTAACAAAAATAAACGAATGAATATCTCTGCAAGAGGAACAGCAAGAATTTCGGACAGGAAGATCATGCACGGATGCAGTTTTTGTAATAAGACAAATAAAAGAAAAGTCGCTGGAATACAACAAACCAGCATATATGTGTCTGATAGATTTGAAGAAAGCGTTTGATAGAGTGAGAATTCGGGACGCGATACATTTATTATATGAAAAGGGAATATCACTGGATTTAGTAAAAACCATTGAGAATATATATAAAGATAACATAGCTATGGTAAGATGTAAAGGAAAACTATCGCAACCTATCAAATATGAAACTGGCATTATACAAGGAGATTCGCTGAGCCCATTAATATTTAATCTAATAATGGATGAAATCATAAAGAAAGTTAAAAAAAGAAGAGGATATAGAATGGGAGAAAAGAAAATAAGGATAATATGCTACGCCAACGACGCCATAATAACAGCCGAAAATGAAGATGACCTACAAAGATTAATTAAAGAATTCGAAGATACGGCGCTCATATACAACATGGAGATCTCAACAGAGAAAACTAAAGCGATAGTGATATCAGCGGGACCGAGAAGATGTAAACTAGTCGTAAATAACAAAATAATAGAACAAGTGATGGAAACTGAATACTTGGGAATAAAACTGTCGAGCTACGGAAAAGTGAAAAAAGAAGTACAAAAACAAGTGAACATGGCAAACAGAGCAGCAGGATGTCTCAACAACACAATCTGGAGAAACGAATACCTCACAACGGAAACGAAAACCATAATTCAACCATAACCATAAATCAACAATAACACCGATAATGACGTACACAGCGGAAACAAGAGCAGATACGACGAAAACACAAACACTACTGGAAATAACAGAAATGAAAGTCTTACGAAAAATAAGAAACCAAACTCTAAGAGACAGAGGAAGAAGTGAGAAAATACGAGTGAGATGTGGTATAGAGGAAATAAACTCGTGGACCAAAAGAAGAAAAGTGGAATGGAATCAACACATCGAAAGAATAAAAGAAAATAGAATAGTACGAATAGCAAGAGACAAATCGCCAAATGGAAGAAGATCATTGGGACGACCGAGGAAAAGATGGTCAGACAACGTCATCATCATCATCAGTGGTGCTACAGCTCTAGTTGAGCCTTGACCTTCCCCAGTCTATTTCGCCAGTCGTTTCTGTTCATCGTCAACCGTTGCCAATTTGCCGCGCCGATTTTCCTTGCGTCCTCGTCCACACCGTCCCTCCATCTCAGTCGTGGTCTGCCTCTACTCCTATTTCCCACTGGGACCGATAATAGAGTTCGTCTGGGTGGGTCATTTTCATTTGCTCTTGACACATGTCCAGCCCATCTAAGCCTACCTATTTTTATGAAGGATATTACATCTCTACCATTTACTATTTTTTTATACTTCTCGTACAATTCGAAATTATATCGCCTTTTCCAAATACCATTCTCACAGAATGCGCCCATTATTCTTCTTAGTATCTTCCTTTCGAAGACGAGCAGAAGATTTGCGTCTGTTTTGGAGATGGTCCATGTTTCTGACCCATATGTCAGCACTGGTAGGATGAGTGTTCTATATATTATTAGTTTGGTTTTCTGGCTTAAATTTTTGTTTTTTAGCTGCTTGCTTAGTCCAAAATAACATTTGTTTGCTAGCAGTACCCTCCGTTTTACTTCTTCAGATGTGTCATTATCGTTTGTTATGAGAGAACCCAAATATGTAAACTTATTTACTACCTCAAAATTATATTGGTCTATACTGAAGTTTTCTTCGGCGTTTCTAGCTCTATCTCTGTTATTTGGAATAGATGCTAACATTTTGGTTTTTTCCTCGTTTATTTTAAGGCCCATATTTTGTGCGGCTGTCAAGAAGGTGGAAGTCATCTCTTTAAGTCCTCGTGTAGTACGTGCGATCAAATCCAGATCGTCAGCGTAAGCCATAATCTGCGTTGATTTATTAAAGATTGTTCCCCTATTGTGTAACTCGGCATCTCTTATAGTCTTTTCTTTGTGTTTGTTTGTCTTTCAGACAACGTCAATTAAGGCTAAAAACCGAAGTAAAACAGCATTTTGCCTATTTATAAAGTAGAAAGAAGAAGAAGATATTATTAGACGAAAAAACGTCCTATTTTGCATAGGGGGCAAATTTGGCTCGGCTTTCTTACTGGAAATATATGATGTTTCGCTAGCTAACTCAGGATATTTCTGTAAAATTTTGATGAATTTAAGTTTGCCTTAACTTGTAAGCTACTAATGTTGTATCGAATACTAAAAAATCGTGGAGAAACAGAAGATTCTCTGCAATGAAGCCATATATAAAACTTTTGAAGGTTCAAAATTGGCATTGGACACTTTGGACTTTTAGACAATTGGACACACAACATTGGACTTCTCCCGTCCTAATACCGTGAGCAAGACAAAAACCTCAATGGCCAAGTACGGATGATGACTGTATATACATCAGATTCAGCCTGGTCGACATTTCTGATAGAGCAGTTTTAAGTTTTTCGATTAAGTAAGTCTAATAAGTTTAATATTGTTCTGAAGCTATTTTCTTGTGGCATTTTAAATTAATTACTATTTAAATGGGAATAAGCCACAATTAAAGGTTAAAATACGTTTATTGACGTTTCAATTTCCACTTCGGAAATCGTTCTCAAAATACAAACATTAGTAAATTAAACAAATTTTGTTTTTTGTTACTTAGTGAAAAATTCTTCTAATAATTTAATTTTATCTGACTCATCTATATTGACAATTCAAACATACATTATACATTTTAAAGTAGACGACTTTAAAATGATATTGCCAATATTGTTGAGTTGCGTTCCAGGGACGACTTTACTTATAAGATAGTTCATTCGATTACATGAAATCAACTTTAACTTGAGAATATCCATCAGAAAAGATCATAACATGTAATTCGTCTTTAAAAAGACAAATACATGCCATGATGACAGTAAAATTATCCTGTTAGTGATTCCATAGTAAATTATGAGGGAAGAACAGGAAAAAACCTCATAATACTATCCCGACATGGTAAGTATTTGATCGTGCATTTAGTTTACCGTCAATAAATTTCTATTAAGTTTGTGCTGTTCTTTTCGTTAGCAAAAAAATTATCTTGGAATAATATTGGTCTGGTGCTCTTAATGAACTTTAACTCTGTCTATTGGTGCTTTTTGTAAGTAAGGTAAGTTTTGTGGTTGCCCAATGGGTAGATAATAAATTACTAATAATACAGGAATGTTAAGAAAATAATAAATTGACCTGAAATGATATAAATAAAAAAATATATAATAGAATACTAAGTCTAATGGTTCGTTTTTATCGTATTCTTACGAGTAATCAAGAACCCGGTCAACCTCCGGAAAAATTAATGAAATTATACAAATTTGTAGTGTAAATGATTCGTTGCAAAACCCTCGATAATACTGCTCAGACAGAATTTTATGGTAAAATGTAGGAAAAAAAGTTAAGGCCCAATAAATTGTTCAAAAATTTCTGTTAATTACTTTTTTTTCCATTTTACTGTAAAAAGTTATAGAAATAAATTTATAGACAATTTAATTTGCTACAAATAATGTCTCACAAAATTTCCTGTAGGGTTACTAATTTATGAGATACTGCAGGAAAACCTTCGAACCATGTAGTCCAAGGTGGCGAGTATTTAATAAACCGGCCAAGTTCGGAGCACTGTAAAATCAAGAGCAACTAATAAAATTAAACAAACTTGCAGTGAAAATTATTTTAAAATTACCAGAAAAAAGTTATAAAGCCCAAAAGAAAATTTGTTAAAAAATTTTTAGTTTTTTTTGTTTATAACTTTTTTATTTTTTATTTTACGATTACCAGTAATAAAAATTAAGTTGTAGACAATTTAATTGGCTACAAATAATGTCTGATCTCAAGGATATTAACTTAATAAAAAATCTATACTACATTAATTCAAACAGCGGTCGTAGAAGAAGAATGACTGATAAATTTTATTGTAGTATTGCTACAGTTGCTAGTTTATAAGAACGCGAAAACCATTTCCCTCTTTTTCAAAGATGGCGGGCGGGAGACAAACCCCACAAACTTGAACTTAATCTTTCACCTACCCCCCCTAAAAAATAAAATTGTCCTCTAAGAAATGTACGCTAAGACATAAAAAAAGTTAACATTTTAATGCATTAGTCACACTTAGGCCAAATTATTATGGGAGGCGACAAATATAATCTCTTAAATATTATCTAAATGGACAAGCTTAAAGATCCAAGGGGACCAGGATGCAAACAACACTCACGCATTAGATACATGCTGTACTTGATGCTAGCACAATTATAAGAAGAGCAGAAGGAGGATCCCTAGGCATCCTCCAATTAGCATAAACGCCTCCACGATGTATAGTGTATTACATCAAAAAATATTTGAAACATATAAATTAGAGTTCATTAGATGATTTTCATCAGTTTGACATACTATATATGGAAGATATATGCCGTGCTAGATTGATTTTATATCCCATGAAAAAAGAAACTGTTGGCAAATCTTAAACTTAAAAAAACATCACCTTTTAGATAGTTTTTATTAGTTTATGTCTACAGAGTCAGTCAAAAATACAGAACAGAGAGGAACCAACTTTAGTAAAGAAAAGTTAAGGCAAGCCATTACACATTTTCAAAATTAATTAGTATTAATTTTCGTGCAATAATATACACAGATATGCATGCTTAATAATCTGTATTAACAATTTACTTTTAATTATGTATGTTTTTTGTAAAATATTTATCCAATTTAGCTCCCAACGTCTACAAAATTTCTGATTCAATTATCGCCGACGCACCGAAATATAGTTTTGGATCAAAAGTAAATCTGGAAAAACCACTGGATGTTCCTGGTGGGTTTAAATTTTTTTAAAATCTAATAACATTGCTTAATTCTTTTAAACAACACTACTAATGTATTTTTGGTAGAAAGTGCGAATAATAACAAAAATAAAACATTTCTTGCATCCAAACCTAAAAATATTCCAAAATTATAAATTAATGACCTATCAAAATGTCATTTTTACCTTTGGCTTATGATTATTTTTAAATTAAGGTATTATGCTATAGTTGTTTTCACATCAGTATCGACCAATGGCGTTTAATATATAGACCCAGCAGCCGGCTATAAATCGTAAGTATATATTTGGGTTAGGTTAGGTTAAATCAAAAAATCTTACAAGAAGTTCAAAGATCAAAATCTATAAATCCATCGTCAGACCTGTAATAATAACATACGGATGCGAAACGTGGACCATGACCAAAGCAAACGAAGAAAAGCTCAGACGCTTTGAACGAAAAATACTTAGAAAAATTTTCGGACCTCGCCATGACATCACCACAAACCAGTAAAAGATCAGAACCAATATCGAATTAAAAGCACTCTACAATGACGCCGATATTGTCCAAGAAATTAAATCACAGCGACTAAGATGGACAGACCACGTGCACAGACTGCATAACGATAGACTTGTAAAACTGGTATGGGAAGAGATTCCCACAGGCAAAAGACCACTCGGACGTCCCAGAATGCGATGGAGAGATAACATCCAAGCAGATCTCGGGAAAATGAAGATTCCATTTGACCCTAGGTTGATGGAAGACCGAACAAATTGGAAAAAAGTTGTACAGTCAGCCAAGACCCACCCAGGGTTGTAGCGCTACGTGATGATGATGATGATGATGATGATGATATATTTGGGTTAAGAGTATTAACCAAGAAATTAAGTATAGCGTAAGAGGAACCTAAATCCAAATTTTCAAGCAAATCCATCGTGACTATAAAAATTACACTCTAAATTGGTCATGTACTGGAGTAATGAGGCTTCTTAGCTTTCTGCATCAGATCTATTCTCATAATATCCAAATTCTCCTTTTCTATTACTACATCACATCTGCCATTATAATCATAATTCTGGCTTTATAACCCTGTATGGGTCCTAGCCTCTTTAAGAATTTCTCTCCAGTAGTCATTATCCATCGCCTTTTGTTGCCAAGTATGAACCGATGTTATCAAGAAACCTTGTTCTGGGCCTTCCTGTTCTTCTCTGACCTGTGGGTCAATGAAGTGGCGTTTTTCCAGCTGTTAGTTTGCTCAATCCGCATTAAATCTCCTACTCACCCCAGACGTCCTATCTTAATGTATTTTGTGATATCTGGTTCCTGGTATATTCTATAAAGTTCGCAGTTGGATCGAATTCTTCACGTTCCATTGTCATTCACCGCTCCTCAGATCTCCCAAATGGGTAGCATTCCTCCTGTAGCGATCCTTTCCCAAGTTACATTGTTCTGAAGCTATTTTTTTGTGGCTTCTTAAACCAATTATTACTTTAAATGGGAATAAGCCACAATTAAAGGTTAAAGTACATTTATTGACGTTTCAATTTCCACTTCGGAAATCGTTCTCAAAATACAAAACATTGTTTATATGTAACAATAGATAATCTAATCAGACAAATACAAATTCCTAGCCCTAATACAAAATTAATAATTTATTAAAGAATATACCATGAGGAATTAAAAGACAAACAGAATTGGACCATCGATAAAGTGTTGCAAATTTAAACTTCTACACGAAAACTTTCCCATCACGAAAACTTTTATGCTCCCTTACAAATATTAGAAGAAAAAAAATTAAACTCCCAAAGAACCACCCTGTATAATCTATTGAAGTAACAAAAATTTTGAAACTTTAAGCGTCTCTATTGGTAGTGATTCACCCTATATATACTTTTTAATCATGACCGAATCAACCGCTACAACTTCCAAAAATGGCAATAATTTATGTTAGTGTGTTAGTATATTTGGCAAGTAATATTTTAAATGAACATTCACTATTTCTACTGCCATTGTCCGAACGTATACAAACCTATTGTTTCTGGTTCAACTACTAACATCTGTAACCAATAATTACTTAAAGATTTTAGCAGACAATTATGTTCATTGTTATTTAATAAGGTAGTTCCGAAGGTCGACTTTCCATGACTCACACCACAATAAAAGCTTAAATCTCCAAATTTGGTAATGATTGAACACACAGTTGTTTACTGGTTATTGATTCAAGTATGTGCATATTTTGTAACTGATCGAAAGTGAGTGTATTAAAAAACTAAACAGATGTTAAAAAATATTTGTTTATTCGAATTGTCGCTCAAAAGAAATACCTTGAATATGTTTCAAATTGTACTTTATCAAAAGATACATATTTTTAAAAAAATATCATGTATTGTGTTTAGTTATACATGCCAAAGATAACGAAATTTCTTTTAATTTCACTTAATAACCATGTTTTTGGGTGTGATAGTTGATAACTCTGACACATAGGCAGCTGTTTGTTTTCGTTCAGACAACAAAGGTTGTCAAAAGTAAAACATTAAACCAAGTTGTCTGTACTCTAATTTTGTTGTCTCTTTTTGATATTGCATTATTATTGCATTCTGTACATAATTAAATATTTTTTTATTGTTTTTAATGTTTGTCTCTATTGCTTAGTATACTATATTTGGTATGTAATTAAAAGAACCTTTCGGGTTAAATCTTAACAGAAAGTTTTCGAATTAACAAAGAACATCATCGGTATATTTACCAGGTAAACGTGAGTCAAGCTATTAATATGTAGGTAAAAACCCTTAAAATGGTACAAAATTTGTTATTGGTTACATCTTTGTTAATAATAATAACACATACTCTACATGGCAACGTAAGACTTCAAAATTGGGGGTTGCTGACCCTGAGACGATGTCTTTGTATGGACTCTAAATAGCAACTAATTAGAATACCATTTTAAGCCTAATAAGGGTAGGGTATCTGTTAACACTTTGACCGCCGTATGTATCCAAAAGTATGCACATGCGAGGGTCAAAATCGCAGCGTGTATACTTTTAGATACCTGGAGGCATGTGTATATTCAAAGAACGCAATATAGAATTTTTCATATAAAAATGATTGCACTTCATTCAATATTTACGACGTCAGGACCCCACAGCGTTGCCAAAACATTAGAATAGTTAGCAAGTGAGGAATTCTTAAAATGTCAACTATTTGTCAAACTGTTATATTACCAGTAAATACACTTAGTTTTAAGACTACTGCTAAATGTTAAACTTACCTCTTTTAGAACATTAATAGTAAAAACGTCCCGCCATTATTTCTTGTTCAAAATAATATATCTTATATGAAAGCTTATCAGCTTTCTACAGACAATTTAGTTGTTTTGGCATAGCACAATCACAATATACAACAATAATTAGTTTTAAAGCTATTAATCTAAATTTAATATGTGTTTATAAATACAATTTAGTAATATATATTATATTATGGTCAAATTGTGTAAGAAATCAAAACATAAACAAAATTCTTACTCTAAAAAAGCGGCAACACTTTATACAATTGTGCCACACGCTGAACTGTCATTTAAATTTGAAGTATTCCCGTATCAGTTGCGTACAATTGTCTAATATATTTAATTAAAATTATTATTTTGTGAATTATTAGACTTAAAAGTTATTTCATAAAATTTATATTATTAATAATAACAAATGTTTTTGGTAATTTAATCAATACAATTCGACAATGCCCAATATAATGATGATTACATTTTTCTGACTATTATACCATGTTGAGGCGTATGAAAGATCCAGCAGTTCCGTATGTGTTTCGTATTATTAGCTGTGTTAGTAAAATTTGAACTCTAAGGTTGACGTTCTGGAAATTTTAAATATAAGTGACGTCACTTTATATAAATTGTGACGTGCAACGTTCTTTAAAAAATGGTATACCTATGTATTTCATATGGGTAGGTAGCTGACGTAGCCGGAGGCTGCATAAAAATATACTTAGCAGTATGAAATTAAAAAGTTTACAATTTTTTATTACAATTTGATTAGCTATACCGTTTTATACTATTTATCACATAGTAACACGGCAACCTTGATTATTATTTATTATAATTATTATTATTCAGTAAATAAAAATAAGCTATTTATTACAAAAGTTTTACGAACAAGTAAAAAAAGTTAACATACAATTTTAAATAATAAACGAAAGAAAAAAATAAAAAAAAAAACATTATTTTTTATTATAAATATGATTGTCAAAAAAACATTCCAGATAGGTACATAAATGTTCTTCAAAAGTTTCACATTTGGTTTTAACTTGCCTTGAATTTTTTGTTGTGTATGTGCGCCCATTGGCATCCTTATATTTTTTGTAGCATGTAGCACAACGTCTTTTTTTTTCATTTGGGATCAATCTGTGTTTTAGTCAACGTTGCAGTTGAAAGTCAAACGATTTTCTTTTTTTTCCAAAAGCATGCATTTTGAAACATAAAGGTTCTCGGAATTCTGTTATTTGTTTTTGATCTACTTTGATATTGTTTTTATTGAATAAATAACAAGCATTTACGACACAAGTTTCAGTAAGCAATTCTACTGCAACTTGACGGTACCATGTAAGACTTCGTATTACAGAAGTTGAATATGACTACATCTGGTCATATAAATCAATAAACTTTTTTGCTTTGTTATAATCAACATCTGCTTTGGGCTTAAATTTATTTATTCTGTATTTATTCTTTTATCTTTTCATTTAAATAGAACTCTGCCATCTTTCTCTCTGCCATCTCTGCCTATAATTTCGCCTTTTTTAATTTTGCTGACAAAATTTTTAATAGAATTCCTTTCCTATTTTTTCTGGGTGTGCCGACAAGATGGGTTTTTCTTTCAAGTAATTTGTATGCTAACTCGACTATATAATACTAGTTATCGGTATACAGAGTCACGCCTTTATCAAGACACCCACTCATACGTTCAAATATAATCTTAGCGGCATATCATTTGATTTTTTTTCTGATCCGCAATATAATTTGGAATGGTAAGTATACCCTCCAGAGGGACATAGTTTAAAAAACTTCATTTCGAATTTATGCCATTTTCCTGACATATTGTTGAACAATTAAGCGCCCTCTAAAGAGTAGCATTATTTCATCTATGCAGACATTTTCGTCAGAAAGGATTACTTGCTTGGACTTCTTATTTGGAGAGTCAACCAGGAATCGAATTTTGTGAGTCGGTCTCCTTCTTCGCATTTTACATTGTTAGCGAAATGCCACATTCTTAGAATATTTTCAAAATTGTTTTGAAACATTCGATTTGCCGCTTCCGACCAATAAATTTCAGAATGTTTCCAATAATCTGTGATTTTTGGTTTTTTGTCTAATACTAGAAAACCCAAAAAACAATACATTTCTTCGCGAGTCAATTTACTTGGTCTAGAGGCCGGTATGAGGGTCTCTTCCGTAATAACTCTTTTTATGGTTTGTTCCGCGTACAAATTGGTTTCGGTTACTAAAGTATTTATTAGCTCCTTATCAAGAAATAATTTATAGTAAGCGAATATATCTTCACCTTTCATATCTTGTACTTATTTGACCAGAAGAATCTCCCCATGAAAATCAAAGTCTTTGAGATCTACAATAACTACGCCCCAATCCGACACAATCTTGCTCTTCATCATTTGACGAACCATTTGTTTCAGAATCCTCAGATTGTGAAACAAAAAAAAAACATGGTTATGAAAGTTTTACGCGCTAGTTCATATTCCTTGTGTTATTGTTAGTCGAACAAAAATTGCAGATGTCTTTGACGATTCATTCATACCATTAACCATTACCTATTGAGAAACAATCTTTGAGTTTCGTTTTGGTGTTACAACATCGGTAAATAACAAAATTCGCTGAGTGATGATTTAAAACACTCGGTACATAAAATCTCTCATTTTATACAATATGCAAAAGAAAAAATTATTATCTTTCAAGGTCCAGCTCCTCAGTCCTACATCTTTTTACCCTGGGTTCGCTGGAAGTCAATACACTACTGTCAGCACTCGAGATATTATATCTTGTTTGTACATATGATCATTATCTGGTTCGTTGTGATATGGATCCTCGGTATCATTGCTCATATTCGTCATATTGTCACCCCATAAATTCTGCAATCTCCGTTGTTCTTTCTCGTAAGACATTATGCACAATAATTATTGTATTAAAGCACGTTGCGAATGTTTCTTTACAACTGACGTTCCCTTGATCTCGAGTTACTGATCATCAACGTTTTTGTCAAGGTTAGACGTGGTAACTTTCCGCTTAAATGTGTATATAAAAGTTTACACGTTATAGCGCACATAGACAGTTTCAATTCTCTGCGGTGCGTGTATACTTTTGGCACACACACCAAACACAAATGCACCGTAATATTTTTAACAAAAATGTTGTTTACTATTTTCATTAAGTAATTTAGAGAGAGTTTAAAGAAAAAATAGTCGTGGCCCAACGAAACCCTGCACTAAATTGGCGTGGTAGCCAAGGTGTTAAAAATAACATCATTTCATTATTATTACCGAAGATGTAACAAATAATAAATTTTGTGCGATTTCAAGGGTTTCTATACGCATATTTAGTGGCTGGACTCATGTACGTTTGGTAAACATACTGATGATGGATTTTTCAGCCCGAAAACGTTTTGTTATGGTTTAGCCCGATAGGGTCTTTTAATTATATATCTTTTATAAAGCAATATTAAAGTAATCATGTTATTCAATAAAAACTCTAGTTGCTTTAATAATGACTTCTTTAGAGACTAAAAAAGTATTCTAGCTTAACTTTGCTAATCTCAGCAATTTTATAAAATCTTTTCTAAGATTACGAGTACGTTATTGTAAAAAATATAATTTTTGCATGTTTCTAATATAGTAAGGTATATGAAAATAAATTTATATATTTTCTATATGTTTGTATATAGGATATTTTTATAATTTTTAGCTCCAAACAGTTACAACGTTCCTAGAGCAGATAATGTTTTAAGAAGGTCTCTAAGGTATAGCTTTGGACGTAAAACAAATAATAAAAATTATAGTATAACTCCTGGTTAGTTATTTCAAATATCTATTTTTTCGTGGAGACAATGTTTCATGTCCATTGGGGATACTGCACGGTGTTGGTTGAAATACTTTATTTGTAAACAGGTTTACAAAATTATTTCATGAATATAAACGTATTTATAAATTATCTTATTAAAAATTTTAAACGGTTTTCAATTATTTGTATAAAAAAATTATAGACGCGTTATATAAATATTAAGTTTAGCCACTTCTCAACAAAGCCTAATGTTTATTTATTATATATTAATGATAAAGTACTCATGAGATAGTATATTTAGAGTCAGTATTTAAAATGACATTAACCAAGACCGATAAGAATTAGCTGGGGTAGCAAAACAAAAAACCTCAAGCATACTAATGGACAAATAAGGAAACATTTTAGTGGAGACACAACAAAAATTAGAAAGATGGAAAGAATATATAGAGGAATTATTCCATGACCAGAGACAGGAAAATACATATGAAGATAATCAGAGTAAAGACGAGGGACCCGAAATAACAAAGTCACAAGTTATGCATGCAGTAAAGTCCATGAAAAATAATAAAGCTGATGGTCCAGATGAAATACCAAGTGAATTGCTAAAACTGGTCAATGAAAAAAACCTAGATCTTTTAGTCTAACTACTGAACACAATCTATTCCACAGGAATCATTTCACTTGAAATGCTGACATCAACATTTATTTGTTTACCAAAGAAAGTAAATGCCAAAGAATGTAGTGATTATCGAACGATCAGTCTAATGTCACATACCTTAAAAACTCTGCTAAAAATCATCCATAATAGAATACACGCTAAGCTGGAGATGGATATTAGTGATTCCCAGTTTGGATTTTGGAATGGAGTGGGCACAAGAGAGGCACTATTTTTTTTAACGTGATGGTCCAAAGATATTGGATGTTAATTGGGATCTTTATGTATGCTTATAGACTATAACAAGGCATTCGATAAGGTAAAACATGACCGACTTATAGAAGTACTCAAAAACAAGAATCTGAATGTGAGGGATGTAACATTGATATCAAATTTATACTACAGCCAATGATCAAATGTGGAAATTGGAAGAGAAGTGTCAGAAGACGTGAAGATAAGGAGAGGGGTCAGACAAGGTTGCATACTGTCGACGTTATTATTTAATGCTTATTCTGAAGAAATCATACAAGAAGCTTTGGTAAACGAGACAGTCGGCATAAAAGTAAATGGAAGTTTAATTAACAACATTAGGTATGCCGACGATAGAGTCATAATAGCCGACAACTTGGAAGACTTAGAAAGAATATTGAACAAAATATTAAGATATAGTGAAGAATACGGACTCTCTCTTAACATCAAGAAAACCAAATTCATGAAAATTAGCAAAAACAACAATACAAACGAAATATTGGCTAGTGAAGAATACGGACTCTCTCTTAACATCAAGAAAACCAAATTCATGAAAATTAGCAAGAACAACAATACAAACGAAATATTAACGGTAGGCGGCCAGCAGATTAAAAAGAGAGAGAGAGTAAAAAGATATACTTACTTGGGAACGATAATCATAGAAAATAACGATTATACTGCAGAAATAAGAGTCAGGATTGAAGGAGCACGTGCCAACTTCGTGAAACTGAAAAAGATTTTATGCAACAAAGATCTGACATTGGCCCTCAGAATAAGGCTAATTAAATGCTATGTACACAGTGTACTCTACTATGGAGCTGAATCATGGACATTAAACCGGAATACAATAAATCGACTTAACGTGTTTGGAATGTGGACATTTAGAAGATTGTTAAGGATTCCATGGGTAGATAGAGTCACAAATACAGAAGTGTTAAGGAGAATAGGCAGAGAGAGGGAAATGGAAAATACAATAAAAGAAAGGAAATTGCAATATCTCGGACATGTGATGAAAGGCGAAAGATACAACATCTTGAGATTCATAATTCAAGGAAAAGTAGAGGGTAGGAGAAGCGTAGGAAGAAGACGCGTTTCCTGGTTGAAGAACCTGAGAAAGTAGTTTGGTTGCAGCTCAAGGCAATTGTTCAGAACAGCTGCCTCGAAGGTCAGAATAGCCATGATGATTGCCAACCTTCGTCGCGGAGATGGCACTTAAAGAAGAAAAAGAAGATAATAGAATTGTCAACAGTACATTTCAACTTCCTGTTAAAGTCAATAAAAAGGGGAAAGGGGAACATAAACGCAATGGATAATATATGATAATGGAAGCCAGGTTTTTACCTTTGCGAAGATATAGTACCAATATCAAGAACTCAAGAAGACAAGGGAGTAACTGTAAATTATTCTGTTATTAAAACAACTCTAAAAATAACACAAAGCTTGCCGCAAACAGTAAAGAATACTGTTTTATATTATGCAATAGTTTGATTACCTGGGGTTTAACCAAGACAATAAAGAACAATTTAACGAAACTGTGCGGGAGGAATTGAATGCATGACCACCTTGTAAACAACCAATATTATGTAAATTGGAAGTTTACAGAAAAGTAATAGAACAAACGATAAGTTTTACTTATCTAGGAAGACTTCAAGCTGCACAATCTAAAAAAGTAGCAGGCTGTTTATATGACATTAAAGTGAGAAATAAACATCTGCAATGTGGTAATATTGTCAGTAGACTCTGCATTTCAGAGCTACAACTAACACAGCCAAGGAGGAAGCGACCCGAGCAAAGGAACACCAAAATGTTTTAAACATAAAAAAGATGTTAATTAATGCAAGTACTAGTATACACATAGTAAAGGAAATATTATTGGCAAAACTCACAATGTGAATACAAAGGAAAATAGGTAAAAAGGTCAAATGCAACCGTAAATATATATTTCTGACTATTTGGTCGTCTTTAGTACGGTGCAGCCAAGTTAGAAAAGGAGTAAATTATCATGGAAAAGGATCTATAGGAGCCAGGTGACCATCCAATTTATTATGACTAATAAGTAAACTTAATGTGGATTTTCCTATAGTTTTTACAAAACACGTTTGAATATAGTTTCTGATGTGATAGAAAAAATATGAGGAAAAAACATAAAATTTAACATAAACATTTAATGGTAAAATTTTTAACACTTTACATTAATTAATTCTTTTTCACAAAAATTAGGTTATTATGAAAATAAAAATTATGGATACTTTGAATATTTCATCTAAGTGTCTATATATTGATGTGACACATATTGTATATTCCTTATTTAAAATTAATTGATGTAGGACTGGAAAGAGAACTACTCCACCTCAATAAAGTCCGTAAAACATCATGTATTCGGGAATCAGATATATTTCCTCCCTCAACTCGTAGTAACAGGCAAAATTGAAGAAAAACGCGGAGTCGGGAAAATAAAAACTCTCTTGAGTCCAAAAAAATTGCCGAAATAATCGGCAACATTCACTAATTGAATAGGGCACTATGAGAAGAAGAAGGACTGGAAGAAAGGAAATTGATAAGTGACAGATATCTATATAGCTAAATATATTTGGAATAAAATGTATTTGAAGACCTTTGGAATAGAAACCTACCTGTTTCGACATTTTCGTTAAATATAATTATTCTCAAATATTAGAATAGACTCTTTTTAGCAGCGCACTCTCTATAATGATTCAACTACTCTATTTAATATCGTTATGAAGAAAATAAATCAAAATCTGATAAAAATGAAAAATGATTGTAATGATATAGTGAGATCTTTTCAAAATGTATACATAGAAGTAGTAGTTTAAGTTTACTTCTTTAACCGGATTAATAATAATTAAAATGTCGCCAAAATGGATGCTCCCACAAAAACTGTATACAGCCTATCATTAGCAGTGGATTTTTATCAGCGGAAATTTTGGCAGTGGAAAGATATATTTCAACGATTTATTCAAAATTTCTAGTGTCACATGAACAATAGAACTTACCTGTTTTCAAATTAAGTGAAACAACCATAATGACTGTATATATTTTTTTCAGCTTTATGCTTTTTCTGGTGTCGCCTGCTTGTTGACTAACACTATATTATATTAACTAATATTTTTATGAGTTTTTTTCTATTTATGATTTTTATATATTTTATAATTTTCCGTATAAGGTATATATGGATATACGGTGAATTCAAATATCTTGGAGCATATACAGGGCCTTTCAAAAAAGTTAACACCGTCTCTAGGATAGGTAAAAAACTGAAAAATAATTGGGGTTTGCTTAGTAAAAAATTTTTATAACGACATCCGTTTTCAAGATAAAAGGCGTTGAAGAAGAAGAATATTATACATTTTATACCATTTTGCCGAAACTAATGGCAACATTGTAATGAAATTTTATACGAATATGTTTTGGAAGCTTATGCATCCCATGATTTTTTTTTTATATCTATTCTCATAGAAAGCGCTAGTTACAAGATTCGTACCAAATATTATACGACTTAATTTTTTTTAAGGGTAGAATTATTAATCAAAATTTCAAGTGAACTTAAACATCATAGAATTTTACACTAATAAGGTACTCTTGGTAAAACTGGATACTGTGTACCGTTTACTGAATATTTTAATTTAAAAATTATGAAGTAATAACCTAATAAGGTTCTAATAGCTTAGTTCTACCCTTAAAAAAGTAATGTTAAATAAAACTTGGTAAGAACCTTGTAACTACCGCCTTCTATGAGTTTCAGATATAGAAACAAATTCATGTGATGTATCAGCAGCTTCCAAAACATATTGGTATAAAATTTCATTACAATATTGCCAGTAGATTCAGCAAAATTGTAAAAAATGTGTAATTTTTTTTAACGCCCTTATCTTAAAAACTTACAAAGTTTACTTACAAGTTACAAAAGTTACAAGTTACAAAAAATTTTTACTAAGCAAACCTAAATTATTTTTCAATTTTTTAACTATTCTAGAAACGGTGTAACTTTTTTTAAATACCCTGGATAACAATAAGAGAGAATATTTGAAGAAAAAATTGGATCCAAAAAAATGAGCTACAAGAAGTTCATACTGCATATCCCAGAGATGATCAAAAATAAAGATATTTTGGAAAACATTGGAAGATGTTATTATACAATTAATTATTTTCGATTATTTTCTCGATAGTTCTCAATATTAAGCAAGAAAGAATGGATTTATTGATTTTGAACAGACAAAGCTACCGATCCAAAGCAATTCTTTCTCTTTGTGAACACTGCTCACCTATTTTCTGTCTTCTGTTCACTACTGTAAAGCACAACTATATCATATTCATTATCCATTTACTATCTAAAATATATTTAATGGTTTAATGTATTAAGTAGCACTTTTATATTTTTATTTTGATAAACTTACAAGAATTACAGCAACTTTTGTTAAAACTGTTTTTCAGGTGCTGGAAAAATAAATCTGGTATCTAAAATTAAGAATAATGGACGTAATAATTGATATGAAGGATGTCATAACAGTTTATATAATACTTAAAACGAAAGACACCAACTATAATAATTCTCTTTGCGTTTATCTCTTCATAATAATCTTCATTCCAATCATCATTCTCTTTGCTCTGTATACCAATATCAATCCCCTTTACCGACATGTCATGCCTAAGCGTCTCTCCCAGGTCTTCTTTGACCTTCCTCTTCTACTTCTTCCAGGAACTTACAGATCAGCAGTTCTTCGTATTGGTTTACTAACGGCTCTACGTTGAACAAGCTTGAACCATCTTAAGCTACGATCTCCTCTTTTGACATTATTTGGTGTTACCTCTAGACTTCTCCTAATATATTGATACTTAACTTTATCCTTTTTTGCAACTGCACTCATCCATCTACGTTTGCAGACGATCAAGTAGTGATTTCACAAGACCAAGACGACCTCAGCTACATGATGAAGAAACTACAAGAAGAATATGCCATGGCTGGCCTAGATATTAACCTTGCGAAAACAGAGTACCTATCTACAAGTGAAGAAGACATAGAAGATCTACAGATTGATGAAAACGTAACAATCAAAGAAAAGGATAAATTAAAATACTTGGGGTTTATAATCACGAAAAAGGCAACAACAGAGGAAGAAATTACACAAAGATTAGGACAAACAAGAACAGCAATCCGACAACTTAACTCAGTATGGTGAGGTAGACACCTAAATATGAAGACAAAAACACAGATTTATAAAACATTAGTGCGAAGTATTATGACATATGGGGCTGAAAATTGGATTATAAACAAGAAAAACAGCAGTAAGATAGTAGCAACAGAGATGGACTGCCTGCGAAGATTCTGTAGAGTAACAAGAATAGATAGGAGAAGTAATGACGAAATAAAGCAAAGAACATTAATAGAAACAGACATACTAACATACATAGAACAAAAAAGACTAAAGTGATATGGACATGTAACAAGAACTAGTGACAGCAGATGGATAAACAGAATAACCGAATGGAGCCCCATAGGAAGGAGGAAAAGAGGACGACCTCGAAAATCCTGGAGGAACGAAGTAGACGACGCCATGAGCAAGAGAGGCCTAAACGATGGAGAATGGAACAACAGAGAGATATGGAAACGGTTGAGCGAGGGAAGGCAGTGAATACTGTAGAATCCCTAAATATATATATATATATAAATATATATATATATATATATATATATATATATATATATATATATATATATATATATATACTTATTCATCTAAATATTCGTATTTCCTTTTTCTTTTTAACTGCCCAACAATCAGTTTGATACATCATAGCTGGTCTTAAGCAGTTTTATAGAAGATTTATTGTAATTTTTCTATCACACAACACACTACTCGCTTCCTTTCACTTTATCCATCCAACCCTAATTTTGCTAAATGCATCTCCATCTAGTTCCTCATTACTCTGTAATATAGTACGTAAAACTATAACTTTTTACAATTATTTCACCATCCAAAGTTATCATTTTGTTTGTAGTAACTCAATCTTTAAATAAACTGCTAAGTTTTAATTCTTTTCTTTTTACTTAAGAGCATTCATTGTTCCAATTTTTTTTCTTAATCGCTATCACAATTTCTTACCAACACTACAACATCAGCATACATTACATCTACTTTCACATGAAATTTATCAATATCTCCCAAACGGATCCTAACACTAGTTGTTACTCTCTCAATCTTTACGTATCCGTCTATCAATTACTTTCTTTCATATTTTCATGGTGTGACTAAGTAATTTTATGACCCTGTCGTTTGTGCATTGTTAAACATCTCCCTTGTTTTTGCAAACAGATACAAATATACTGCTTCTTCTTTCATCTAGCAGTTGTCCCACTTCCATAATTCTATTAAACAAACCTGTTAGGCAACGTTTCTGCCTCTTCTAGTACTGCCCCTCTGACCCATGTATATTATCTGATCCAACTGCCTTAACTTTTGTTATTTTTTGAAGTGCTTAAACCAATTTCTCCTTTGGTATTTTGATAATCATTGCTGTTACTATATCTGTTAACTCAACTTGTTTTCTGTCAAATTCTTCATTTAATAAACTGTCAAAGTACTTTTTCCTTAAGATCTCTTTTTGACATCCTTTTCGTGAGTTGTATTTGATTGTTTTTATCTTGGATACATCTAATGTAATTAAATCTTTTAAACTAAAAACTCTATCTTCTACTTATTATTTACTGTCTTGAGTAAGAATTAACCATAATTTTAGTGTAAAATACGTTAATTTTGTCGTTTCCACTTTTCACTTCGGAAATCGTTTATTATACAATTGTGGCAATTGAGACGTCAAAAAAAGTATTGAATTCTTGAGATTGTGGTTTCATTCATTTAAGGTAGTAAATAGCATTGAAATATTACAACAAATTAGCTTTAAAACAATACTATCTGGCTCTACAACTCTAAGTGAGTGTTGGCCGCGTTTACTATTTTCACTATACAGCCAACCACTGGGATTTTCCTATTTTACTTTACTATTTTCCGCCACTCTTGACAGTGTTGTGCAGCTATCTCCCTTTATTGCACCCTTATCTTTTGATCACTCGCTACTGCATCTTTTCATCTTTTTCTTGGGCAACCATCTGACCTTCTGCCATCACGCCTTACCCACAAGATTGTATTAAGTACCATGCTTTCTCCATATATTGTTTAAAGTTCTTGCTTATATCTTCGCCTCCACTCTTATGTTTGTCATCTCTACGAGACCCAAAGGTCTTTACAGTTATATAAAACAGTACAGTACAGTATATAAAACATTACAGTTTTATATACCTTTGTTTTGTGTTTAAGAGCAATTTTGATTTAAGTAGCGTCGCTAGGTAATAATACTCTTGATTTCCTGCCATATTTCTATTTTAGATTTATGATATTTTATATCTTTTTTATAACTTTTTTCGGCTGTTAACACTGCTCCCAAGTATTCTGAACTCTTTGACAACTTCGAAATTGTAGTCATTTATCAAAATGTTTTGTCTAATTCTTAGTTTTGTAGTTTTGGTAACTACCATGTACTTGGTCTTATCTTCGTTGACCTTAATGCCTATTTCTCTAGCCCCGCTTTCAAAAAGGGTAAAAACTTCTTTTACATCTCTGATGGATTGTGAAATTGTGTCGACATCGTCAGCAAAAGCTAACAATACGTGTTTTAAAGTGTTCTAAAGCCAAGTTGAATAACAAAGGGAAAAGTAGATCACCTTGTCTTAGATCTGTTTTGACTTAAAACTCATCTGATGTATGGCTGCCAATTCTGATTCTGCTACTTTAAACACATCTGGGCTAATCCTATCATCTTTCTGGATACCCCCATTTTCAACATTACCTTCTACAGTGTATCCCTGTTTATAAAGTCATATGCTTGTTTAAAATTTACAAGAATTTGATGTACATCTTTGTTGTATTCCCAACTCTTTACTAAAATATGGCGCAAGATCAAGATCTGGTCTATTGTTGACTTTACTGGTTGGAAGCGACACTGGTAATCACCTATTAGTTCTTATGCGTACGAAATTAATTTTCTCAGTAGAATAACCGACATAACTTTGTAGTTTGTATGTGTTAATGGTATTCTTTATAGTTCTTACATATATGTTTATCTTTATTTGTGTAGACGGATACTATGTGGTTTTCACGCCATTCCATCTACTTATATTTTCTACTTCACAGCCATTTGTACCAGATTGGTGCTACATGTGCGACGCCTTGTTTTAATTCACATAATATTTTGTAATTCAACTTATGTTTTGCTTTTTCTTTTGGTATATTTCTGTCTACTCTAAAATGTACCGGTTTTAAACTTCTTAAAATAATATCAGTTTTCTTATCACAAGCGCTTAAACATTTTAGCACCTCACTTAGCATTCAGCCACGATTTACCATCACAAAATCCATACTTAGTAGGAAAAACTTGTTTAAAACTTATGTGCAAGATAGACTTTTCATATAAAAGATCCCACACATTTAACTGTCATTGATATGGCAGTACTAAATTTATCTTACAATATGGTGTTACATATTCAACATAGATTTCCTAGTTTGTTTTAACGATAATAGTAATTCTTGGACCTTGTTATGTTAACTTCTATATTTCATGTTTAAAATATTTCTTGAACTTAAAATATAAATGTGCTACTTGGAGTAAGGTATCTTTACTATTTGTTCACCTATTGCTTTTTATATTTTAGCACCAAACGTATATAATATCCCATCGGCCGTGGGTGATAGAGGATCACCGGCTTATACCATATCCGGTAGAACTAAGGAACTCTTGGACGAACGTGTTAAAAATCCTGCTCCAGGGCAGTACAATAATGTAGATCCTGAGTTCTATAAAAGCCATTCTCCAGCATATACGATGAGCGGACGAATTAACGTTCCCAAAGATGATAAAATTCCCGGACCTGGTGTTTATTCACCTGAAAAAGTAAGTATTTATGTTTTTATGAAATAGCGTCAGATAAAAAGCGAAGTATCATTTCGCGCCAACAGAAGTTTTAAATTGGAGTAAACTGTGTTAATAATATTTGATTAAAACTTTAGCTACTTTAATATAATGAAATTTTAATGACAAGGCCACATTTTCATAATAACAGTTTAACCATTAACTTCAAACTAAAATTTTTAAAAAGGGGGTCCACACAAGAATAATTTATCTATAGTTAATTCAGCGAGCAAATTTCAATGAGGTGAACAATTTTATAACTTGTGACAGTTGTGGTCGAGCTCGCTCATTGCTAAGAAACCATTACACGACGTTCTAATACATACTTTTTATAATAACTTTTTATATTTAAAAAAAGAATATGGATAACATCATCAAATAAGTAAAAAACCGCTGGATGCCCAGAAAACGCAGTCTATGACAATATTCCAGTTTTCCCAATTTTCCAGTAGTTGTCACATCATGACGCGTTTTGATTCTTCGGCAAGAGCAGCAAAGGTGAATTATAGTTTAATAAAAGGTATCTTGTTTTCTGTAGAATTAGGAATACTGTTAATATTTTCATAAAATTGAATTACTTGGTCGAACAGTTTTCGAAGATTTTCAAACCAGAACAATATTTTCCATGGATCTGAGTAAAACTTTAATAAATAAATCATCACTGCAGATTCAAACTAAACACAACTTGAAAAATACATTAAACAAAACAGCTAAGGGTAAATATTACAGAAGAATTTCAGATTAAATTGATAAAAAAAAAACCGCAAATATTAGAAGACATAAATAAAATGTGAAATGGAATAAAAAGTTAAATACACTCAGAACAAAAACAGTGCACACCGAGTAAAATCCAAAAGAACAAACATTGGATATCAGGAGAAACCTTAGAATTAGTGGAAGAAAGAAGAGTTGCTATAAGGATGCTACAAAATACTACAAAAATAGGAAGCAACTCTCAAAAAATAGAGTTTAATAGAAAAATAAAATGTTTGTGCACCAGAGATAAAAACAACCAGATAAATAACGTGTGTCAAGAATTGGAGCAACATACAAACCGCTATGAAAATCATGAAATATTTAAAAAAGTTAAATATTTGACCTGAGAGTTTAAGCCGCAACTTCAAGTCATTCAAGACCATAAGGAAAAATTAAAAATCGATATAGAGAGCATTGCAGAGACCTGGAAAAATTACTGCTCAGAATTATACATATATAATTAAAGACTTCAAAACGTCTTTCAGTCTTAGAACACGACATGGGCAACATAATATTACACAGTGATCACAAGTGAATGGCCTGATGAGCTTTATCCCTATCACTCATTCTTCATGCAAGCAAAATCCTGCTACAGTAATCAATAACCGCTAAAAAACTTTCTACTGTCAGAGATCGCGGATACAGATACTTAACACGAGACAGATAATCAAAAAAAATCGAGGTAACACAACATACCAATGCTGCTGTATTTAGTAGACTGCACAAAGGCTTTTGATTTAGTCAAATGAAATCCCCTTTGAAGTATATTAAAAAATATGGAACTTCCCAACCAGCTAGTTAACCTAATAAGAAATATGTTTGATAAAAGCTCAGTTAAAGTTATAATACATAAAATATATTCACATGCGTTCAAAATAAAGAAAGGAACCTAGATATGGCTGCATAGTATCACTATTATTTTACAACATTCTGAATATATAATGGGAAAGTTACTAGAAGAATGGGATTAAGGAATCATTATAGAAGGCAGAATCAGTAACCTGCGATACGAAGATAACACACTTGCAGCTAATCAAGACAACATGATTACCATCACCGAACGGCGAAGTTGGGTAAGCGAATAATTTGGACTTCAGATCAACACCAAAAAAAAAAACATAAATAATAATAGTAGATAGAGCAAATCATAATCTATCGCATATATGCCAAGTGGGGAATTTCGAAGTAGTAGACATATTTGTATACTTGGGCTCCCTGATAACCAACCAAAACGATTGCTCCTCAGAAACCAAGCGTAGACTAGCAATGACCCCGAACCACAACAGCTAAATTAATTAAAATATGGAAGGACCAAATATTAACAAGAAATACTAAGTTCAGGTTGGTCAATGCATTTATTTTTCCCATTGCTTCATACGCAGCTAAAACATGGACTTTCAAAAAAATCGATAGGAGTAAGATTGAGGCCTATCAAATAGAAGAATTCTACACGTAACCTGGACAGAACATAGAACCAATCTGTCATTTCTGGAAGGGCTTTATATAAAAGATAGACTATTAAAAAAAGTCAACTGGGCATACATAAATTCCTTTGGCCACATAGCTAGAAGAACGGGCACCATGCAGCTATTGGTAGTAGAAGGAAAGGTAAAAGGCCGAAGACCAAGAGGAAGATCACCAATACGATGGGCAGATCAAATGAATACTCTGGTGGGAAAATTCCTACATGTAGAGTATCAACACGCCCTACCAAGTGCTCAAGGAATGAAAATAGATTCATTTAAAAGTAGATATTATTATAATATTAAAAGCTTTTTATTTATTCATGAGTTGACGTTTGAAAGGTATTCCATGTCTTTATCTAGACTATATCTAAAAGTGATTGATTATTTGTATTAAATTAAATAAATAATTTTTCATCTATAACCGACAGACAGTGTCCTATATATTTATTTTTTAAATATTTATCTTAGGTAATCTCCCATTTACGACATGCTCCAAGTCATTCGTTTGGTATTCGACATTCGCCATATTTGGGAACCCAACACGGATGCTTAAGGAGAGAAAGTACATCGCTACTTTTCTAAAAATATTATTGTAACATTAAATTTTAATTCAATTTAGTCCTTGGAATGTCGTTCAGTTATCAGGTGAAGTTTGCGTGCTTTAGAGTAGAATCGTAGTTTGATCACTTTTGTATGTTTATTGCACTTTATATATAAATAAATCTTTAGTTTGGTGTTTAGTTTTTTGTTATTTAATTACTTTTTTGTTGAAAAACAAAGTAGATTTTAAGCGAGGCATTCCCGTAAACAAGACAACCCCAATTATATGTATTTTTTTATTTTATATAACTCTATCACAGATAGATATCTATATCACTTTGTTATTATCAATCATGAGAATAAGTACATTTAGTGTCGATGTTTTAGTGATTACATGTAGGAATGCATACATTGAAAGATAGCCTGTAATAATGTATTTACCAGTTGACGTGAACCTGTCTATTAAGTCTGTAGGATTAAAATTTTCCAAATGGCGCAGTTCTTCTTTATATTGAGCAGAACACACACTACAGCATTAGAGTGTGCATCCGTTTTCTTTTTGTATTTTTCACTGAGCTTTGTAATTTTAGCTCTTCTAGATGGGATTTGAAGATCCTTTTCTATTATATTGTTTGTAACATACCATGAAGTTATGATTCGGGGGCTTTGTTCTGGAATCTTTGCATGAGTTGTTAGCAGTTCCTCACAATTATTAACGTCAATATGGCCTTATATAAATCGGTTGCAATTAAATTTCCAATTGTTTTCGTATTATGATTAAATGTGATTTTCAAGTTAATCTTAGATCAAAATGTAAATCTAAATATTTTCTATTTTTTAACTACGTAGACGTTTTTGTTAAACTGTATCGAAGTTCTTAGTTCTTATTTTTCTTTTTTTTTATGTAGACATAAATGTCCTTTTATTGTTTTCGTGCTCTTTTTACTCTTTGTTTACTCAGTTCTTGACGTTGTCCACCTTGCATCTATGTCGTATATCTGTACTCCTAGCTCTGTCTCATAGTGTCTTAACATCAATTTTTGTAAGTTTTCACCTCTGATGTTTCTAATATCCTTTATGTCCTTTCTGTGTCAGGTCGTGTTTCTGCCACCTATCTCATTATTGGTCTGATGACTGTTTTGTACTTTTTGCCTTTCACTTCTTTCCCGATATTTTTATTTTTTTTATATTGTTTTATTCAAGCAGCCTGCGGCTCTGTTTGCTCTATTCCCTTCATCTTCCACTTTAGTTTCGAGCTTTCCGTAGCTAGATAATGTCATGCCTAGATATTTAAACTCCATCTCTTGTTTTATTATCTGACCTTCCAGCTCCAATTTACATTTTAGTAAATTTGTTGTTGTAACCACGCATTTTGTCTTTTTTAGGAAAATTAACATGTTAAATTTTCTGACGATTTATACTAAATTGGTGCAGCATACGTTGTAAATCGTCTTGACTTTGAGAGAGTAGTAGTGCTTATGCATAGCAGATTATTTTAAGTTGTTTTCCTCCTATTTAGTATCCTTTTTTAGTTCTTACTTTTTTTATCTTATCCCATTGCCAGCTTCAATGGGGTCGGTTAATACTTCTACTTTTACTTTTATTGTGTTGTTTTGGTAGGTATTTGCGATCGTTTTGATTATTCCTAGAGGTATCTCTTGCTTAAAATAAGTGGATAACTTTCTTTAATTTGAACCCCTCAAATGCCTTCTTAAGGTCCACGATACATACATATGACGGTTTGTTGTATTTTAATGATTTTTTTACACTTGCCTTATATTAAATATAGCGTCGGTGCATGATCTTACCCACCTAAAACCTTGTTGTTCTTCTGCTAGTATTATAATTTCATTCAGTTTATTTGTTATCATTTTGGTTGTTAATTTTAGTGTTGTGTTTAATAAACTAATTCCTCTATAATTTTCTTGGTCCGATTTGTCTTTCTTTTTGAAGAGAAGTATTAGAATGCTTAGGCGTTAGTTATATGAAGAAATGCTGTTGAGCAACAGCGAGCAATATTTGCGCAGTCACTGGTGATATGGTTGACTAATCTATGGACTTGGTCTAAGATTCTATGTTGTTGTGTAAATCGAAATTGATGTTCTGGGACGAGGTTCTTGCCATTTATGATTGGTTTGATACGTTTTGTTATTAATTTTTGTTTAGAGAGTACTGGTAAAAAAATTGATTGGTCTATATGAGGTTAATTTTTCTAGTTTTTTTTCTGGTTTTAGTATAATAGTTATATCTGCCATTTTGATTTAATGTGGAAGGTAGTTTAATGTTATTATTGAGTTAAAAAATTGTAATGTAGTAGTAAATTCGTTCCTTTGTTTATTTTTTAGCAGTATCCTACTTGTTATTAAATCTTAACCAGGAGTTTTTTAAGATTATCACTTTTATTTCGACGTTTTTAACTTCTTTAGATTTCTTCAGGTGTCAATTCCAGGTTGTTTGTCAACGCTTGTTGTCTACGTTATTTCTCGCCAATTGTTTACAACTCTGGATTTCCACAAGGAGTAGTAGGTAACTTCTGTTGGTGTTAGTTTTTCTGTGTATTATGTAGAGTATGTACAGATATGTACAGATACGGACTAGCTCTTAACATAAAGAAAACCAAATTTATGACAATTAGTAAAAAACCAATACTAAACGCTCATCTTACAATATACATATCTAGGCACCAATTTAAATAGCCAATGGGACCACTCAACAGAAATTAAACAGCGAATAATAAAAGCAAAAGCAGCATTCGTTAGAATGAGAACCATTTTCAACAGTCGAGACATATCATTAAATACAAAATGCAGTCTATTGAATTGCTACATAGTCACAGTTCTGCTCTACGGAATGGAAGCATGGACACTGACTGTTGCATCTATGAATCGGCTCGAAGCTTTCAAAATGTGGTGTTATAGGCGCATCTTACGTATATCCTGGGTTGACAGAGTTACTAATGTGGAGGTCCTGCGTAGAATGGGGAAAGAATGTGAAATTCTCATGACCGTCAAAACTAAAAAGTTGGACATATCTAGGACATGTAATGAGAAATCAAGAACGTTACGGCCTTCTCCAGCTGATTTTCCAAGGGAAAGTAAATGGTAAGAGAGGACCAGGAAGAAGACGCATTTCCTGGCTTCAAAATTTACGAAAGTAGTATAACACAACTACCAGTGAACTGTTCCGCGCTGCAATAAATAAAGTAAAGATAGCCGTGATGATCGCCAACATCCGGAACGGATAGGCACTTTAAGAAGAAGATGTAGAGTATTTTTGTATTTTTGTGCAGATTAATTTTTGATTTAACTATTTTTTTAGTTCTTTATTAAGTTAACGTTCATGGTTCACTGTTTTGTTTAAGTTGCTGCCCATGTAGCTTCCTGTTTGTTATTTGAGAGGTTAGTCTCTGCCAATTCGATGCACGAAAGTTTTTTTATTGGTGTTTTTAAGCGTTTCTAACAGCGCAACCGGTGGAATTGAGAAGACAAGCTAGGTAAAAATGGAGGTGGATAGATTGTAATAATGTATATATAAAGGCCCTTAAAACTCTATATAAAAAAATCTAGATGTGTCCGATACCCTAACTACCAGTCTTTACCAATTTTATTGGCTACTGTTATATCAGAACCAATAATTTCATGAGTACTAAAAGTTACCAACGATAAGGTACTTCAGCGCATGAGTAAACAAAAAGAATTACTAAGCATGATCATCATTTAATCTTTGCTTGTTCACTGCTGGATAGATATAGACATAGACATAGATCTCCCTTATAATTTTCCATCTGTTTGTATCTTGTGCCTCTTGCATCCAATTCCTATGACAACGCTTGAGATCGTCAGTCCAATATAATGGTGGTTAGCCTATGCTTTGGTAGGCATCATCTCTTAATCTTCATTTTAGTATCCGCTTTGTCCATATGTTATCTGTCATTCAAGCCCAGTGACCTGTCCAGTTCCACTTCAGTGTTGCTATTCTCTCTATATGCAGCGTAAGGCACTCCTGATCTTCATCGTAGTTGGCGGTTTGGGATCTTGTCTAACAGTGAAGCGTCCAACATAGCACGCTTCATCCATGTCCACATACACTGGGGTTTCTTTCTGAAAAATAAGTTCATTACAAAGAAATTCTCATAATGTAAAAATTGTACAGCTGCTATAATATCTTCATAACATTGATCACCTTCCTCATATAAGTGGCTAGTAGTTGGTCCGTGAGCCTGTATAATTTTAAGTTTGTATCTTTTTAGATTTATGTAATTGACTTATAAGTAAAATGACTCTGGTACATAAAACACATCGTACATAAGCATGATCAAAGAGAGGAAAATACAATATTTGGATTATGTGTTGAGAGGTAAAAGATATAAATTAATCCGAATCATATTGGACAATAAAGTACAAGGCAAATGATCAGTAAAAAGGCGCCAGAACTCGTGGCTAAAAGTCCCGAGGAGATAGTTTGACCGCTTATCCGCAGAAATCTGTCGTGCAGCAGTTTCCAAAGCTAAAATTGCCATTTGGATCGTCAACCTTCGAAAAGAGACGGCGCAATAAGAAAAAGAAATAACATTACTGTTACAGTAATGTCTTCTACGTTTAATTCTTGTTTCTGTATTGATTTTCTGCTCCTGGCATTATTTTTTTGCTTCCATCTTTTTCACATTTTCTACCCATTTCTTCAGTTTAATTTCTGTATTTTTTTCTTTGTTTTTTCTATACTTTTTCATGTCTTTTGAAATTTCTAAAATAAAATAAACGCAAAATTGTGATTAAAAAAGGTAATTTCTAATAGATTATCATTTTTAATTTGGCTATTTAAGATTCGCGATGTTTAAGACAAATAATTTTAAAATAATAATTAATAATCAATTCTCATGAAAATTTGATTATTTTTTATCTATGAATACTGAAATGTTAATTTTAAGGTTTATTTAATTTTGTTGTATATTTTAGGTTATTTTAGACGCTCCGCCAGCACATAGTTTTGGAATAAGACATTCCGAATTCTCTGAACACTATTGATCAACATCGTCAAACCGAAAACATCGACCGACTGTGTTGCTTCAATCCGAAGGACACAGAAATCATTAGAGAACAACTTTATTGGTTCTTAAAATATTATAAACTCACTGAAAGCATTTGGAAGGGTTTAGAATATTTTAAAAATTGTTTCAAGAGTAGCATTTATATACCTCAACGTGAATATTATTTAAATTAAATATTTTAGGTTTATTATTGCAGGTTTTGCTTTTTTTCTAATACGTTGCTATTAATACATGCTTTGAAAAGTTTTGAGATGGTGAATTTTAAATATACAAGCTTGTTTGTCACTTAAATGCTATTTTTGATAGTCTCATACTTGTCACTTTTTCGAAAAAGTAACATTTTTATCATTTTTTAAATAAAATATTTAAAATATTTACTGTGTTTTGATTATCCCACATTTAAAAGGTATTGGACGTATAGCGTGAATATAAAATGTACGGTGAATTAAAAAAAAATGCTAACTCGGGTTTCAATGGTCGTAGGACATTAGGTTTTTTTAAGAAATCCTTTAAAAAATGCTAAAATATCGAATAAAAAAATAACTTCCTACGTGTTATTATGTCTGAATTATTTTAATTGATTATAAGCTTAAAACCATAGTACTTTTGCAAACCTATTTTACAATATTTAACATATATTTTTGATTCATTAAATAATTTAATTATAGATAATGATTAATTATAGATAAAAAGATATTGATAATTTTCAAAAAATCAACTTTGAAGCTATTTTTGCAATAATTAAGCAAAGAATTGACAAAAATAACTTTACAAGCTTTCATTTTAAAGGATTTTCTATGCTTTTTCACAAAAATTGTGTCACTTTTCCATATAATTCAGCGACCTTCATAATTTAGCGTCTTTCACCTTTAGAATTTTAAATCAAATAGCGATCTTATATTGTTTATACATATATTGTTTTTAAGTAAAAAGTAAGTTAAATCTTCAAGCCGAGATCTTTGCCATCTTGGTATGTGCTTAGGAGGTAGGTAATAGATAGGGCTTGCTCAGGCAGGACTATCTTTGTCTGCTCTGTCAATCAAGCAGCACTAAGGGATTTCAAAGCGCCCAAAGTGAGCTCTAAGCTAATTTTTAAATGCAAGAGAGCACTTGCTAATGTTGCGCGGACCAATAGGGTAAACTTGGTATGGGTACCGGGACACACAGACCTGGAAGGAAACGAACGGGCTGACGCCCTGACACGACAGGGCTGTTTCATTCTGCCGGTAGGACCCGAACCTATGATTGTAGTATTCTTCAATACTGGTTGGGGTAGTATCAGAGAGTCTGCGAAGGTTCCAGCACTCCTGCCTGAGCCAGTTGTGGAGGTATGAGACATCCAAACGTCTTACAACGCAACTTCTCTTACTTCAGAACAGCACGAAGGGTTCAGACTTGGAGCCCCTGACTTGGACTTCTTATGGGTCTATTCCGTATGATAGGGGTGATACAGAGAACCCGTCTTGTACCCGAATAAATGGATCCTGACCCGATCTATCATAACCATAAGTTCAAATTTTTGCATATTTTGTTAATTACATAGTGTTATCACCAAATTTATCAAAAGCAGTTTTTAGATACCTGTATCATCGAATGTCACGATAAAATCCTTAGTTCTCTGCTTCTTCTTTCTACGGGTGTTCCTGTGATTACCAATCATGTTGTCTGGCATTTGAATAATGAATTCAGCCCATCTAAATCGCTATTTTTTGATGAACTTTATGACAGCTGGTTCATTAAAGGGTTAATATAATTCAAAAATATATCTTTTGGGCACTCACCTTGCTTCTATAGATGTTTCTTGAATGTAATTGTAAGACGCTAGTCCATAGTGTGTCCTTTGTAGGTAGTAGTCACTGGAAAACCAAGGTATGTGAAGCTGTCAACACCTTTAAAGATGTGGCCTCCAAGGACTGTTTCCCGATTCTCATTTGCTATAAGATCCTTATTTACCATCATATACTTGGTTTTATCTTCGTTGATGATTAGACCGGTAGGTTTCACCTAAATTTTCAAGGAAAGTTTGCTAGGAAGTGTTGCTCAACATATCGCTTGCTACGCCCTATTATGCCAATGTCATCAGCGCATGCTAAGATTTGTATCGACCTAATTTGTTAATAGTACCACGCTCTCTAATTCGTGTGTCAGACTGCTTTTCCAAATTAATATTAAATAACAAGCAAGCCAGGGTGTCCCCTTGTCTAAGTCCATTATTGTGTTCTTCCTTCTTCCCCGTATCTTAACACTTAGTTTTAAATTTGGATGTTGTCATTCTCGTTATTTGGATAAGTTTTTCTGGTATACCAAACTTATGCATTGATTTAAATAGTACTGGTAAACGCGACCTTGAAATTGACGAATAGTTTCAATGTTAAATTCTAATGCTTTCTCGAGGATCTGTCTTATTAAATGATTCTGGTAAAATTCGGCATGTTATTTTTTTCTTATACCCACTGTGTAAACTTATAACCTTTCGTAGAGACTATTTGCTAATTTTTTTATTGGCAGTTATTACCAGGGTCAGCATTACTTTATTCACATTTGTAGTTGCCACATTGGAGCTGGTCGCCTTTTTATGTAACGAGAATATCACGCCTTGATTTACAGGGTATGGTCTTATTTTGCCAGACAAGAAATAAAAGCATATGCAGTATCAGAAGCAAGGCGTTTAGTTATTTTCTGATGATTTACTATTCTCAAGCTTTTTAATGGCTTGGACAACCTCATTAATGCTCTCTTTTCTGGTCTTTCTTTTGGATTAAATAGATTTTAATCATTTAATTCTGCTAATTTGTCATTTGCTTCTACGATATGATAGACATTCAATTTTCTGTCAAAAATCTGTTTCAGAATGAGGTTGTATTATTTAGAATATTTTTCTCTTCACTGCTACAGTCCTCAATTTTTGGCTTAAACTCCTTGCTAATTTTGTTTAGATTTCTGTAGGCCTTTCGAGTTTGACCCGGTTTTCTTGGCCCTTCTATGCGTCCTAACTGCTTTTCCTTAAATTGCCTCTTTTTTCTTTTAAGTAATCTTTTTCCTCTCTTTTTCATAATTCCTCCACTTTTTCCCCTGCTTCCAAGCTCTCTATTCTCTCATGCATTTGCCTCCTATACTTTATCGCATTGAGCTTTATTTGGCAAGAAAAAATCAATATGAATTATTAGATGACTTTTTGGCGAGAAAAGCTTGAAGAAATCAACGAAAAGTATTTTCATAGATATCTGCGGAGTCAGTAATTGTGTATTTCCAAAATGGTTTAATATAAGTAAAAGCTGCAGTCTTTCCTAAAATTTATTGGAGTTTTTGTTCAGCAACTGATTGCTATTCATGGTTCCAAAAGCTGTACCAATATCAATTGTATCGCTTTATGAATGAATATGAAAAATATGTGGTTTGCAATTTTTCCATTAAATTTATACCAAATATTATTTATATTTAATCATGTACAGTGGTAAATGTATTTTTATCAGTTTTTGTCGATTTACTGATATGTCTGAAAACAAGTCATCTACAAAACATCTTTTGTTCGTAAGTGATCGCGTAGCTGTGTACACAAGCTTATACCTACTATAAAAGTCGTTATCTTGGCCGGGAATTATGAATGACCGACCCTAATTATTCGTTGGTTTCTTTTGATTGTCCCATCGCATTTTTTTTATTTGTGAAATGTTTACATTTTATATTTACATTTATAAGTAGGCTAATGAATACGTTATTTAGTAATATTTTTTATTAAATTAATTAAGAAATTTTAAGAACTTAAACACCTTCTTTAAGGTGTTCTTCCAAAAGAAAATTCTATAGGCTGGAATTTTCCTGAAGATGTTTACGGCATAGGAACTTACGTTTGAGCTAATAAGAATAAGCTATATAATTTTTGGTTTTTAATTTTATTATTATTACTTTTTTCTTGAGTATTAATATAAGTATAAGTTGTTATTAGTGTTACATTGGATGGCACTAAGACCAAGTAGTATTGGTTATAATATATAATGTGATCTTTGTCTTGGCACGTCCTTAGCGTCCGACAATTCAGCCCACTTATTTTTCAGTGTTTCATGTAATTATTTTTTTTACTAAATAGAAGCTGTAAAAGATCAGTTAGTGATGAAATATATAAGAAAATGAAATAAATGTTGTAAGTTAAGTCTGACAGTGTGATATAGTAAAGAGTTTAAGAGAAAAAGGATCGAAAGAAGAGAATTTGTATTTAAACAAAATATAATTTAATTTAACAATACATTTATTTGCAATTCCATAGAGTAAACTTTTTCTATACATTTCTGTATAACGGGGTGGAGTGAAGTAATAACTGGAGACAACATATACTTCTACAAAGAGGTAAAATAACAACAGTCAAGTCGTTTGGTTATATAAATAACTGTTTTTAAATATTTAAATTAAAATAGTTTACCTGTAGTAGTATCCTATCATAAGTGTAATATATTCAACTTGTTTTTTTTTTGTTAAGCTTTTCTAAACACATTTTGGTACTGTTTCTTTAATATATTTTTTTGACTTTTCTTGTTCAACTTATTTTTGATAATCTCGGTGTACTTTTTTGATTTTGATTCTGGAACTTATTTAGACATTCTGATACATTCTGGTTACTATGTAAATCAATAAACTTATCTAAAATCTTAGTGACACATTTTATAAGCAGGTTTAGACTATAAGTGAGAAAATGTGAGGTATTATTTTTATGTTAGTTTTGAGACAAAACCACTTGACTGTATTAGTTTACCCAATTTCGAAGATTTAAAACAGCAAATCACCCCACCCACAATAATTAACATTACTCTAGTATATCTACCACATCTTCCTCGCAATAAAATTAAAATATTTACTTATTTTAATAACTTCTCATTTACCTACAGTTATTCTATTTGATTCACCTGCCAACTTAACTATAGAAAACAAATAGATAAAACGACAAACTGAAAATTTCTAAAAGTACCTTAAGTTTTACAAGAATATAGAATTGGTTTGTAGAATATACGTAAACTTAAGTATTCATTTTTTTTCTTATGAATGTAAATTTTTTGTGCCTAATTTTTTTAACAATTCTCTATGTTTGTCCTTTGGCACTCCTCATGTCCCATTATCTTATTTTTTTTTAATTTTTTTTAATTTATTTGTAACAATGATTCTCCAATTAGTTTTTCTTCTGTTTGGTTCTATTTTGCACTTGCTTGTATTGGACCAATTGCTTTTGAATTGCTCATTCATTTAAAAATACTGCTATCCATTCATATTAAAATATTTAAACTAATATTAAAAATATTATCATCTTAAACTTTGTGATATTTAGAAATTTTTAGTTCGTCGCTTGGTCTAACATATTTAAATAACATTACCATTAAATCTTATGGACTTACTATGACGCAGCATCTATAAGTTGTCTTTCTTAGACGTGTATTCTCATCTTTTACTTCTATAATCCACAGAAATTGGATTGTTTAACAAAGTTCTTCACATATAAACTAATATAGACCAAATGTAAGGTAGAAAGAGGCAATTTTATTATAAAAAATATTATAAAAAATTTGATTTAATACTAAAATAGCATTTTTTGAGTAACTAACTTTATGTGTGAAAGGTACAGAAAGGTACAATTATAAATGAAGCTGTACTTTAACAAGTGAGACAGAAGCTGTCGACACATTAAAAATAAACGTCAATTGCTTTCCTGGAGAACACCCCAAACAATGTTGTAGTGCAAGATTGACATAGAGGAACAAAATTCAGTAAATGCCGAGAAATATCAGTTTAGGTCGCTTTGAGTTAAAGTGAGATTGTGTTTACGATCAAACGCATAAAATTGCAATATCTGGGACACGTTATGAGAAATCAGCACCGTTACTCCCTGCTGCAGTCTATATTGCAAGGTAAAGTCAAAGGTAAGCGAGGACCCGGTAGAAGGAGAATATTATGGCTGCGGAATTTAAGAACATGGTTTAAGAAAACCTCAACGGAGCTGTTTCGAGCCGCAGCGAGCAAGGTCATGATTGCCAATATGATTTCCAACATCCGAAACGGATAGGAACCAGAAGAAGAAGAAGAAGAAGAGTTAAAGTTAGTAAAAAGACGATAAAACTATAACTAGCTATAGTGCGAGGCAACTCAATATTATTTCTATATGTATAAATTTATTTTACAAAACACTTGGCAAAATTATGCGTTATAGAATACTCACAAACCTTCAATCAAGAGGTTATCAATTTACTAAATTACATTCAAACACAAAATAATGTAAACAATGATTGTAAACAAATTACCTGTAATTGGAGAAAAACTTTTTGTGGGAATCACACTGTGCAATGTTGCAAAAAAAATTAATAAAATAAAAATCGAACAATGACATAGGGGATTGGTTTCCTGTAATTCCCAATCTCATTGCACAACGATACTTGCACTAGCTAATATAATAGCCGCAGCTATGCACTATGTGCTTCTAAACTGTCATAATTAAATCTTCGCTTGTCCACTGCTGGACATAGATATCCCTCATAATTTTCCATATGTTTCTATCTTGTGCCTCTTGTATCCTATTAATAGGGTAACATTTTAAATCGTCAGTCCAATGTGTTGGTCGACGACCTCTGCTTCTGTCTCCATCTCTTGGTCTCCATTCCAGTATCCACTTTGTCCATCTGTTATCTATTATTCGAATTACGTAATGTGACAAATTCTAGTTTATTGTTAATATTCTCTCTACAACATCAGTTACTCCTGATCTTCGTCGTAGTTGACGGTTTGAGTCTCGCAGTGAAACAACGCCCAACATAACACGCTCCATCGTCCTCTAAGCCACACGAATCTTTTGCACTGTTCTCCTTGTCATTGTCAACGTTTACGCTCCATAAATCAACAGTGGCAGAACACACTGATTAAAGGTTTTTCTTTTAAAACATATTGGTATGTCAGACGATTTAAAAATCTGGTTCAACTTGCCGAAGGCTGCCCAAGTCAATCTTATGCGACGGAGAAACTCAACGGTTTGTTTATCTTTTTCTATACGAATCTCGTGACTTAGGTATATATAGGCCATTACTTGGTCTATTAATCTTATTCCTATGCATATATCTTCGCTGGGTAAAAGATTTATTGTCATCTGGATTTAAAATATATGTATTTTTAATCCCGCTAGCGAGGAAAGGTAGAGCTGATTTAAAAGTTATTTGCCCTCATCTATCGTATTAGCTATTAGCAATCATCTGCAAACTTCAGGTGGCTAAGCATTTCTCCGTTTATGTTTATCCTCTTGTCGGTCAGTTTTGCACTTTTACATATATATTCCAACAGCGTAGTGAACGGTTTCGGTAATATGGTATTCCCCTGACGTTTTCCAGGTTGTATTGGGAATTTTTGGGTTTGCCAATCACCCACTTGAATACGCACATTAACCCAACAACATCAAACCAGACTGTACCTCCCGAACTGAACCAATCGCGAAGAAAGAAACCGCCAGCTACCGTTTTCAGATCCTTGATTATTTTATTACGCTAGTTAACAAATAAGATGGCTTACTTTTTGAAAAGGCTACAAGAGTCTAAACCACAGACCTCCCTTCAAAAGACTATAGCGTCCACTAACTAAAAATGATAATAATAACATAAACAGCAGAGTAAATACACTGCAATCGATTGAGAATAAACTTGTAGATCTTGGAATGGAGTTTTCAGAGTATTTACCTTTGAGACTTATCAGAGTAATATGACTTTCGTATTCCCAATCTAGATATGACGCCATAATGTTTAGCGTGATGATATAGACTATCCGTCCTTTAATGACGTATTGCTTGTCTACAGAGTATGGTCTAAAATGCATACAGTGTGTTAAGATAATTGTTTTTCCGTTACTAACCATTTATAGCTTGCTGAACTGAGTTTTCTTCTGTTTCGGTCCGGAAAACTCACACTGCATAAACCAGTCCTTCGTGAGCATCTGATAGCGGTTAAACTTTAGATTCGTTATGTGTTCTGTCTCTATCACCGATTATTATATATTGTAAATAACATATTCATATAGTTACTTTAGGATATAATTGCTAAGTTTTCTTCGCCGATACCTTGAATACAAAAATAAAGTCCGATACATAAAGGCAGTGGTAACGAACTCAAAGATAGTATATGTTTTATACCTGGACAAAAGAAGAAAAAAGTAGAATAAATAAGCATAGTCAATGACAAAAAAGAAAACGAAATTTCACAAGAATTATTAAGGTGTAAATAATAAAATAAATCTAATAAAAAAGGGTAGCCAAGTGGGAGGATTATGCCTCGGTAGACATAGGACCTAAAATAATGTCATTTTCTTGATTAATACTTTTCCTTATTTTCCTTCTTATAAATCTATTAAAACAGAAAACCTTTGATGGTAGCAGAAACTTTGGGGTTTCTGGAAAAAAGGGAAAGTCCTTCAAGAAGCATTACCCTGCAGGGAAATATTAAAATGAAAAATCTGGAGGCGAAAGACCGGAGATGTTCTGACGCAAAAAGTAGAAGACCTAAATCAAAAATTTAATAGCTTTAATCCACATAAAAAATAAAAAGAACTGAAGTATCGGACGACCGCGCAAAAGATGAAATGACAACCTTCCATAGAGGTATTCTTACACCAATGAACAAGCAGAATTGCTTATAAAGGGGAAGAAGTAGAAAAAAAAATTAAAGGGACGCTAGTTACCAGAAATAACACAAAAATAGAATTAGTGTTGTAACAGAAATATTGATTTAATGAAAAAATTACATTCAGCAACTGTCAGTGATGAAAGAGGAGAACTATTTTCAGATGATGGTAAAGCTTCTAAATCACACGGTATGTCCTCCTATTTCATAAAAATGATTATTGAAGATTACTGTTGTAAAGGAAATATTGATTTAATGGAAAAATTACATTTAGCAACTGTCAGTGATGAAAGAGGTGAACTATTGACAGATGATGGTAAAGCTTCTGAATCACACATGTCCATCTATTTCATAAAACTCATTAATGAAGACCTGACCGATATATTAAGTTGACTCTTTAAGCTATCAGACTGGCTCAATGTCTTAACATTAGTTGCTATCAACTTTTTTCGATTATACTATGCTGGCCCATAAATGCAGTGCTATGAATCAAGACATTTAATTATTTTTTTAAACTTTGAAAAGGTTATAGAGTTCATTATAAAAATACTGTAGACATATTTCTCATCTATATTCAAATCAAAGTTCTAAGGTAAGTGTTAACTTACCTTAGAAGTTACCAAAGAATCAAAACACTGGTTAGAGTCCGCTGTTGCGGAAGGTTAGTTCAAAAAGCGTTCTTAGATTTAATAAAAAGTATGTCTATCAATAAGGGAATATTAAATAATTAACATTTGGTAGACGATACAGTAATAATAACAGAAAACAAATGATTTATCAAATGATAAATGATTTATATTTAAAGATCAATTTAAAATAAATTAAGTGATGATGAAATATGGACCTATACGATTTACAGACGATGTCAAAGGAATCGCTGGCAACTGGCTGTAGGAAGCTAAGACGTCAGACTTGGAAGAAATTAGTGGAGGCCTAAGTTTAACAGCCAAAAGACTGGATAATAAAGTGCTGGTTAAAATAGATTTAAAATAAATTAAGTAAATTAACAGTTGCTAATATCTATATGGTCATAAACTAAAAAGTTCATGAGAAGTATTAAAGTAGTACGTATGCCTCTATTAAACTTAGGGATTTCCATGTTGGCTTAAAAAGGCAGCCTCCAAAACACTAATAACAACTTGAATTTAAGCTCTAGAGTACAAATAACTTTCAAATCAAATTTAGATTTGGTATTTACTTTTGTTTTACCCTTAGTAATTCCATCTCTTGCGGCGCCATCTATGGTCTGAACTGACAACTTTTCGACTAGTTCTTTACTCCCGCCATAGGTCGCTAACTTTAAAAATGAGTTGTAAATTGTAATATACTATTTTAATAAAGTTTTACTTCTTAAATATAAAGAAGTAATAATACTGTAGAAAATGTTAAAATTAGAAAAAATAATTCTTAGAGACGCATACGAAAAACTTATACAATACAAAATTACCACAAGGAAGTGTGACTAATTTTATCGTTTTTATTCAACATATCCTTATAATTTGTTTGTAATTATGCTCTATTTACTTAACAGCTTGTCTACCCAACAATTGGCCTATTTTTCTTGAAAGTTTTTATGAGTTAATTCTTCAATTTTCTATTAGACTGATTTTACACCAAAACCTTTAAGATATGTTATCAGTTGGACTATGTCACTTTTAATTTTTAAAATGATTAGAGTATGGGCAGTCAGAATAGAAGAAAAAATACGTTTACCATAAAAGTACAAAGTTAAAAAACGCTGCTGAAGAAAGTACACTAAAAATTACGTACACTAAAAATCATTGATAAAAAAGAGTGAAATAAAAAAATAATTTGTCTGAATAGTTAAATCAATTTTTTTCAATTTAACTTTATCGTTATTTTAAAATTTGTTTCAAAGTTAACGGTTGGCACTCAATTTGGCAAATTACAAATTTATCTGTCATAAATTATTTGGTAAAAAATACTTTTCCTTCTTTGTGTAGACCCATGGTTTGTCCCCCCTTTATTCTTAGGAGTATGCTTTTTTACTATGTAAGTTGCCAGCTTTATCTTTTTGGATCTCTTTCTAATTGTTGAGTTACTAAGTTTTTTCTTTAGTAATCTATTTCTGTCCCTTCTATGTATATGGTAATGCAAAAACAAATTTGGTGCCTCCTTATGTATGTCGTTAATTACACATATATTTCTGAGTTCACAGTTTCTTATAGTATCACTAAGAGCCTTGTCTGCCATGTTTCTCAGTCTTCACTTCGGCTAATTTTATTACGCTTTAGTTTCAGTTCGTGTTGGCTATGGTTTTAATTCCGTACGTGAGTATAGATATTACACATGGTTTGTATATTTTCACCTTATTTTTTGTTCGAAATATAACAGAGCTGCATAACAAAACATGCTTAGTGAATTGTTTTCTAGTTTGAATTCCACGTTCAGGGAGTTTTTCTAATATTTGATTCATATGATCCATTAGACCATCTCTTGGTCTAATCTTACCGTGTCTATAAAGCGCTATTAATCAGGCAAATAATAACTTATATTCGATTATTTTTTGTTTCAACTTTCTAATAACAAGTATTGTCTGCTGTAGCTCTGATTATTTAGACTTCATCTCTTTTTATACACAACAGTTTTATAAACACTTTATCATTATGATCAGCAAGAATATACCTTTGTAATTTTTGATTTGACTTTTAGGAAAAACCACCTAAACGTAAACGTATCTAGAAGCTGTTAGAAACAATAATGAGCACAATAAATTGCAAAAAAATAAGATCACTGGAGTACGTATGAGCGGAGAAAAATATCGCTTATTACAAATACCAATACTCAATATCATGACTGTGAAAGATTTGAGAATGGCATGGCCTATTAAGTGCTGAGCAGCTTTTCCATACGGCAGAAGACAAATCGACTATAGTAATCGCTAGAGTCCTGGAGACCGGATAAAGTACTTAATATAGTTTCATATTAAGTACTTAATAATAACAACATAATGTTTATGGATTCGGAGGAATGGTTAGATAGACCGTCGAGAGGTATATTAGTGGCCAACAAATACATAGTGTACAAAGAGTGATAAATACAAGCAAATAATGGAAGCATAATCAGCAAAAGCAAAGCAATGCCTATTACAATATATATTTATTTTTTATTTTTTTGTTTCTAGCTAATTTCTGACTATCCATACCCAAAAAAGATACTTTGGGAAACTTTTATTTAACTAACGAAAACCTATTGCTTCTCAGAGATATGTTTTATTTTACACACAAAGTTCAAAACTTTCTTCTGATTTTACGCTACAATGAGATTCAACAAGAACGAGGCAGAAGTCCTTTTGATCATTAGTTTCGTTGCCTCACTTTTTAAAACAAGTAACAAAATGATTACCAGTACAAAATTTGTTGACATATGAGATATAAACAAGATAAATTGTTTTGATTGAATATAAAATATATACAAGGTGTTTCATTACTAATTGGAAATATTTTAAGTGTAGATTCGTGAGCTCAAAATATTAAGATTTAAACCAAATAATGTAAATAAAATGTGGCTGCTTACTGAGTTACAGGGTGTGTTATTTAAAAATTTAAAAACTATTTGAACCCAGTACTTTACAACTATTTAACATATCCTTATCATACTTGACAGCACCCTATTAATTTTGTTATTTGAGTGCAATTTTTAGATTTTCCAATATTTTCTATGTTAATAACATACTTTTAATTCGGAACGATAAAGTCAATACTTTGCATAATATTTATTATGCAAATGAAATTTTAATCGATATCAACAACAAAACATAATGTTATTTATTGACAATTTTTGAAACGAATAGATGCATTTTACATTTAATAACAAATTCTGATTTTAAAATGAACTATTTTGTTATAATTTAAATAAAAGGACAATTTTAATCACACGAAAATATCAAAAACACATTATAACTAAACCTTTTATAACAAATGTGCAATGTGAACCACATTTACCTCAAAAAGCTTTCATTAAATGATCTTTAAACTTTATAAAACATTTTTGGCTGATTGGTAATAAAATTAGCAGAATTTACTATATGCTGCCATAGAAATAAAAATCTAAGGGATTATATTGGGTGTTCTAGGCGGCCACGGAACTTCACTACCGCTGCCAATCCAACAATGAGGAAATTGCTGATTTAGATAGTTCCGTACTATTAAGGACAATGAGGATTAGCTCAATCCTGCACGTACCACATATGTCTTCTTTGATTTAGTGGCAAATCTTCTAAATCTTCAAAAAGTGTAGTTTGTAGAAACTGTAAATACGAGTAACCATTCGAATTTGCTGGTGATTCATAAGGACCCAACAAACTATCTCCAATGAAATTGGATCTCCATGATAAAAATGTGGCTCTCGAAATAGATGGGGATTTTCTATATGCCAACTGTGGCTGTTTCCTTAGTTAAATACTCCTCTATTTGTAAATGTAGCCTCCCTCGTCAGTAGAAAGGTTTTTTTAATAAAATTACGATTTTGATTTTTTTAATAAATATTCACAATATTTTTTTTAATATCATCATCATCACGTAGCGCTACAACCCTAGGTGGGTCTTGGCTGTCTGTACAACATTTTTCCAATTTGTTCGGTCTTCCATCAACCTAGGGTCAAATGGAATGTTCATTTTCCGGAGATCTGCTTGGATGTTATCTCTCCATCGCATTCTGGGACGTCCGAGTGATCTTTTGCCTGTGGGAATCGCCTCCCATACCAGTTAATAGCGATTAAAATTTTACTTGCGTCAGAAATACAATCCTATGACCCAAAAACACTGAATTAATTAATTTATTTTTCAAAATAACTGTGCCCCTACATTTAGAACTTCAAATTTCTCGAAAATAATGACTTTATCGTTATAAATAATAGGCATATTATTTTCATAGAAAGTATCGAGAATCGAAAAATTGAGCTAAAATAACAATTCCGCTAGTGGCGGAATTTAGGAGGGGTCAAACATTCCATTTCCCCTGTCGTACGCCTCTGGTAGTAGCCAGAAACGTTTATTTAACGTAATTAGGTAGGATATACAGTACCTAGACTTCCCAGTCATTATGACAAGAATATGGAAATTAAATAAAACACCATGTAACTCAGTAAAGAGTCTAATTTTGAATGAATGAAACACACTATAAAGGTTAGAGTCTCATCTGCGAAGTAAGAAGTGAGAAAAGTATTTTTAATTTTATTCTGTAAAATTTATTTGTTTTTGTATCTTCACCATTTGAATAGATTAATATTTTGCAATTATTGTACTTAACATTTGATATTACAACACAAAGTATATATAATTTATTGCATTTTTCAGTTTTTTAATTGAACAAATAAAGAGGAACCATCAAACAATGAGGAAAGATGTATTAGGTATAGTGAACGAAAGTTAGGTTATATGAGGTTACGTTCCGGATTACAATAATAACTCTTATTTTATGTCTGCTTCTAGTAATATTTATAAATTTAGCAATCTTCTAAATTAACAGATTTAATTATGTCTTTATTTTAAAACAACAATATATTATTTTTTAGGTCCAATATTATTTCTTTTCTGTTTTAAAAGTCAATAAATTTTATACTGGTAGTGAAAGTTAATAGAATAGAGGGTCCAGACAAGACGAGTTAGAGAAAATTTATATAAAGAAGCCTGAGGAAGGTAGAGTAGAGTATAAAATAGAGACTTAGATAAATATAAATATAGTCCAGGCGCTGGCAATATTGCTATTACAACATTTAACAGGTTTTAATTTAAGAATTACTGGTGTTTGTATACAAAGAACCGGGTATCAACTTCCCTTACAGTAGGAACTATGCTATATAAAATTTTAGGTTAAAAAAGTTGAGTTAAGTCTTAAAATTGACTACGAGGTGTGGTTGGCTTCAATAATTATAGATACTATAAGTAGGTTCAGGGCCTAGATCACAGATTTAGAAATATATACAATTTGTATAAATGTTTAGCTAGAAAAGGGTAATAAAAGGCTAGAAATTGACATTGAGATAGACTTACTTGACTATACCGTTTTTCCTACTAAATCCGTGATTCTGTATCGGTCAGTTTGTCAAAAATATGTCGTCTTAAGTATTTCTCAATTAAGGTTAAGGTAGTGATTTTAAAAATAATTAATATTTGTATTAAAAATATGCAATAAAAATGATGTAAATGTGCTTAATTAAAATAAAAGAAAAGAAAAAGAATTTTGTTAGTTTCAGTTTAGAATTTACACAAAATGGTAAACAAAAATTAACTGGCGATTATTGAATTTGTGCATCAGATTTTTATAGAATTCAAACAGGATTATGATTCAATTAATCGTGCAACATTATGGAAGGCAATGATCGAGCTCGGCGTACCCAAGAAACTAGCTGCGGTAACACAAATGTGTGTAAGTAACTCTTTTGCACAAGTTAGAATAGGGGGAAAAATATCAAATGCTTTCTGCGTAAATTCTGGACTAAGACAGGGAGATCCGTTGTCCCCATTGCTGTTTAACCTGGCCTTAGAATATGTCATGCGAAAAATATATCCAAAAATCAAACCAGACATACCTGCTCAGGGAGCAAAAATCATACTCGCCTTTGCCAATGACGTAGACTCAGTAGCACAATCAACATTAGAAATTAAGGATATTTTCTCGAGCTTTGAAGAAGCTGCATTAAACATCGGTCTAAAAATAAATGAAGACAAAACAAAATACATGGTCATCTCAAAACAAGAACGACGGCGAATAAGGCAAAACATTACTATAAATGATCACAACTTCGAAGTGTTAAAGAATTTAAATATCTAGAAAACAATCACAAATGACAACAAATTAGAGCGAGAAGTTGAAACGAGAATAATGACAGGAAACAGATCTTTCTTTGCAATGCAACATCTAATAAAGTCAAAACTTCTTTCACGAGACACAAAAATCCGGATATATAAGACCATAATACGACCAGCAGTCGCGTATGGAAGCGAAACATGGACGCTAACAAAAAGAGAAATAAATAAATTGCTGGTGTGGGAACGCAAAATTCTTCGAATGATATATGGCCCTTGCAGAGACAGCGTGACAAACGAATGGAGGGGCAGATACAATAACGAGCTAGAGTCTCTATTCGGAAAAGAAAATCTAGTCAGATATGTAAAGGCCAATAGAATCAGATGGACAGGGCATGTGATACGCAGTAACGACAATCGCCTTATTAACAATGTGTTCTGAGAAAGGCCAGAGGGAAGAAGGTCTGTAGGGCGGCCTAGAAAAAGGTGGAAAGATGAAGTCAAAGAAGATCTAGAGAAAATGGGAGTGCGACAATGTTAATTACTGGCACAGGACCGACAAACATGGAAGGCAATAGTAAACGCGGCAAAGACTCACGAAGAGTTGTAGCGCCATTGATGATGATGATGATGATTATTGAATTAAAATCTAGTTTTTTATGTTAGTGAAACAATTTTGACTAACTTTAAATAAAAAGAAATTATCATTAATAATTTAAAAACAAACAACTTTTCAACGAGAATTATTTGATTGTTGTGTCACAAAACTCATTTATTTATTCCTAATAGACTTCATTTAGGGAAGGAACAAGTTTTACTATAAAAAATTATTTTTGAATGATTATATATTTTTAAAAATTTCTTTTATACTTCTTTAAAAGGAATCATCGAGGGCAGTGTCAGGTTAATTACCCAATAAAATTGCTACAAAAAAAGAAGAATTCCCATTAAAAAATTAATGATTCAGACTACGCAGTATTAGTCAACTTATACTAGAGTATCTCTGGCCACCATTAATGTAGTTACCACGTTCTGGGTGTTCTTTGTTCTATCTGCTGAGTCCAAGTAAGCATTAAGTTTAATATTATCCCAAGTACTTTACTGCACACGCCAGATTACGATGTGTACCATTTTGACTCAGGACCTTATTCCTCTAAATTCCTCATTCTGGTAAATTTCATGATTTTGGACTTCTGGGGGCTTATGTTAAGCCCTACATTTGAACTCAATTCTGTAATTATAGTCAGAGGTGCCCAAGACATGACGCCTATTGCTGTAACAAGATTTCACAAAAAAGAAGATAAAACTTTTCCCTGCAGATAGTTTATATTACAGGGCGTATATTATATGCGTATATTACAGGGTTCCACAACATGCATTACATTCATCTGCATCTTGTTTTGTCTATTCCTTAAAAAAAAGTATCGCTTGTGATTGCTTGGTAGTAGGTGTTATCGAATTCTTCCTATATCAAAAAATGCACACTACATCACCTCTTGGATTTCTAGAACGTACTCCACCATACATATGAGATGGTGTAGTTGCGGTGTCGTTTTTGTAGAGAATACTACTCGATACTTATATTGTCCCTGATTTATCGGACTTTCAACTAAAACTTCTTCTTCTTATTCTTTAGATATCGTCTCTAATGGAGATTTTTGATGATTACAGTAATATAAGTATACAATCCATCCTTATTAGTCTCCATACTTTTCGTAATATCCCCAATTCTAAGCTAGCATGCAGTATCATACATAATTTTTTATAAAGAAGTTGGTGAAGTTGGCGCTTGTTGCGTCCTCTCCTTTCGAATGTTGGCGATCCAAATGGTAATTGTAGCTTTGGAAACTGCTGCATGAAAGATTTCTATGGATGAGCTGTCAAACCATCTCCTCAGGTCTTTTAGCCAGGAGCTGACATTACAACCCCTTAAAATTGTTCGGCGGCCATCTCTAGGTTCAATGTAAGCCTTATCGTTTTTTTAACCCTACCTTAACAATATTTTAGGTCTGCTTGATATGCCTTTTAGTTTGTTCTACGATGGTTGCGATATGTTTCCTTGATAGGCTCATTAACTGTTATTTCAAAACATATACGTCAATGGTCTGAATAAGATACATCATGTGACACATGCTATTTTTTAAAAGTTCTACCAACATGAGTTATGGCTAGTGTTATATCAATTACCTCTTTTCGTTATGAAGTTATTTCTTCTTCTTCTAATGCCGACTCCACTAATGAAGTTTGGCTATAACCATTAAATTTTCGCCTCTATTTTTGCTTTTGTAAAATTATTGGATATATTTCGTCTGAACCGGATAGATTTAATGTGTTTAATGCTTGTTTGTTTTAGTCCTGGTTTACCATTACTTTCGAAGATGCCTTAAACCATAAGTCATGGAATCCAGGCCGGTTTGCTGCCATGTCTCTAGTGGTATTAGTATTGATTAAGGCTTAAGACAGTGCACCATAACAACTCTTTACGGGTCTCTTTACCACACTGAGTGTATGTACTTAACGCTTTTTTAAGCAAGTGAATACTTGAGGTAGCTCTGACATTTCTGCAGTCTATTATATCTCCTCGCAATGCCTTCTTCACGTTTCTCTTTTTGTCCTTCTCAGGTACTTATTATATCAGATAATATTCTGACTGATTAGATTTTCGTCTGACTTTTGATCTTTAATTGGCAAGGTTGTCATTCCACCAGTCCACTTTCGTGTTGAAATTCCTCACTATTTTAGAACCATTATCTGTTTGGCTATAACCATTGCAAATTCTAATCTCTATTTTCTGCTTTTCTTAAAAGCGTTTGTATATTTAACTTTTGTTTAAACAAGAGGATTTCATGTCCATAGGTAATAACATTATTTTTTCGTTTTAAACTCATGGTTATCTGTAATAATTTGCTCTGTTTGTTCAGCCCCTTTAAATCAAGAATTTAAATATTCACTTGTTTGGAATCCGCTTGCTTTGGAATCCAATCAGCAATAGATAGATTATTTTCAGAATCACAGTTTCTTGTGATACACCATTTATTATAGGCCATAGCATTTTTCATGATGATTAAAGTCAGTCAGGTAGGAGATAATACAACTTTGAGGCTGTACGTTTTGTCACCATCCTGAGAAATACTAAGGATGAGCATTTATTTTTATACAAAGACTACTTTTTGAATTTTTTTAACATAATATTTTGATCCATCATCTGCAATAAAGGTGTGCAGTTTGGATATTTTAATCGCTCAATGTATTTATTTGGGTGGCCTAAAGCATTGTGAAGTACAATTAAAGTTTTTTCATAAACTTCTTCACTTCTGGGACTAAATACCTCTCATAATTTGTGTGTTCCAGCAGGATTTAAAGACGGCATAAATGTGATTCTATCTTCACTCACTTTACAAGCTGGTGCATTTGCTTTTTTAGAGGATGTTGTCCAACCAATATTTTTTTGGGCAACAGTGTCCAAAACGGGCCACTTATATCTACATTAGATTTGGTCAGGAAAAAGACAAAGTTAGCCCAACACAGTTACATCCAGGGTGTAGCCATCCAACACTGACACAAACAACATCTTTTTTTGTGATTATAAAATTTGATATTTTGCTTTCAGAATTTCTCCAGATACAGGTATGTGTTTTGAACGCTCTTGCATGAACCACATATAGTTTTCTATCTATGGACATTCACCAACTCTTAATGTTTTAGGCTTTCCTGGTCCATATTTTATCTTTTCACGTGATCCACTATCTTTTGTTTTTTTTTTTAAGATCGTGTATAGTCACACGCCCCACTCCATATTCTTTTATCAGTTTGTATAAGTTTTCTTAATACTTAAATTCTTAAAAATGTCCATTATGTCTCTCAAAGGTAAAGTCTTGTGTTTCCGTTTACTTGGCATTTTTAGCTAAAGTATTCTCATAAAAATCATAAAAAAGTAGGTAAATATGTACGCACGTGCATCTGATAAGTTTTGAGGTTATACTTTTTGACTTGACGGAGCGCGTACGCGATGTGTGGTGTAGTGACGCGGGCTTGGGGTATTGGATTATTGGACGTGTCGGTTTATTGAAGTGCAGGATTAGTGAGGTTTTACTGTATATAACTTAATATATATATATATATATATATATATATATATATTATATAAAAAATAATTAAACGAAACTATATTAAAGGAGTCTGAATGCTTGGCTCCTAAATAAAAACTGGGACTGCAAGGTTAAAATAAAAAGTAGGATCGCATAAAACACAAATTCAGGACACACACACAGAAAAAAAGTTTAGTTTTCAGTTTTATGACGACATAGTTTTGTGACTGATCATTTGGGACGGAATTAGTAGGAAAAGCTTGTATTTGACTATAGTAATATTGCTTAGGATGTCGTTAATGTATTAATACCTTGGAACTTTATAGACATCACCATATAATTTAAGAAATAAAATAATGTTTAACCTCTAAGATAATCATTGAAATATTTATCGTTTATATTTTAGATGCAGGTTATATTTAGCAAAAAATGATATATTATTTGAAGGTTTTAAAAAATGATATTAAACGTCAGTTAAATTTAAAGCAACAATATGTATACTCCCTTTATTTTCTTTATAAATTAATTTTGGGTATTTTTCTTTTCTTTTAAATTCCGTCTGTCTTCTATTCTTCCAGTTTAATTAAATACAAAAGACTCTTGTAACACAATTAGGATTCATTTGTCTTACTTACATTTACATTTTGTTCAAATTGCTTTTTAAAAAATCTTTATTATTAATAAAGAGAATTGGATAGAAAAAAGAAGGAAGTAAAAAATATGTAAATATAAATGATTTAAAAATACTTTTATCCATCAAATCTAAAACACGCACTTATTGTTCTATTTTGTGCATTTTAAACGTATATATAAGAAGTATTTCAATGATCACCTTAAGCCTGGACTAACATTTGTAACTCATTGTTGCATATTGTCAACAAACAGGATAGCATTTTGTCCAAAAATATGTGGCGTTTGTTTCAAAATAGAGTTTCTTGGACCCAAGATTTTTTTTCATCTAAATTGATAACAGAACTGTGTTCGGAAGAAGATTTGTCATGGCCTACTAGAGTCGACGAAGACTTTGATGAAGGTATAGGTTCTATATCCACGGGAACTGTCAGTCTTATGCTCCTTCCACGATAGCACGCGCCATTTTCACTATCCACGTCGCTATCGTCGCTGTTTGCCTCGCTGTTTGTGCTAAATTCGTCCATTTCGTGTTCTGTATCTTCGTCGTCGTCTTGAAATACAGAATCGCTAGAAAATGATTGTACTTCGAAGTCTGGAATATCAGTTCCTAAAAATTAACAACTTAATATTAATAATAATACTAATACTATAAATAAATAAATAATAATAAATAAGTTTCAATACATTATTAACAATTAACTCACTCATATATTTAGAGCAATTCAAAGTTGACATCTCATTTTGTACATCATGAAAAAAATTGAGTATCTTGCTATCTTGTAGTGGTAGCAGGTAATTTTGAAAAGGGAAGCATCAAAACAAATTTATAAATAATTGTTAAAAGTGTATAAAAAATACCTTTAATTAGAAGAGCAAAAATAAGGATTGCAGAGTTTAAAGTAGTTGGATAAGTTTTAAGACTATTTACCTGGAGAGCTCCAAAACTTACTTAAACACTATCAATCTTACCAAAAATACAGGATGATTTCGGAAGATCATCTTTTAACCAAGAGAAGTTTAGAGAAAAGTTTTCAGTTTTTAAAAGCTGTGAACATTTTTCGCGTTTTAGGGAATGCAAAAAGGAATTTTTTTCTTGAATTACCTCCAGACTGCTAAAATAAGAATCTCTAGTTATAATAGACAACTTATTAAGCAGCTGGATGTCAAAATTTGTAAGGGAAGACATGATTAACAGAAAAAAATATTTATATTCATTATTCATCAACACGATGCATTTTCTCTCATAAAAATGCTGTGAATTTAAGTAAAATTTGTTACCACATCGAGATTATTTGCTAGACTTAGCTTTCTGTGGCTTATATCTAATTTCTAATAATTCCTACATGAGAAACTATTTTGCATTAAATAAAAAGGTAATAGCAGTCGTTTATTTTGACAAAAATTTATTTATCAAAAAATGAAAAAACACGTTTTAATTTTTATGGTCACATGGTCACTATGGTCAAACGAGGTTATGTTTGGGTCCAGGAGTCTAAATTTTTTTTAGTTGAGTACTTTTTGATAATGTACATATATAATCCTGTGCTGGTTCTAGCTTGAGTGGGGGAAAAGCTCTAAACTAAGTAGGGGCTTTTTAGTACTTCACGGAAGACGGGCTGGTCGGGAGAATTCCTCAACCCCGAGACGGCACGTCCCAATGGCTGTTAGGCTGTTAGGGAACGTTCCTGTAAATATGCAAGATAGGTGCGAATCAGGTCAAACCAAATAAGTACCCGCGGATCAACTGAGGGCATGACATAGGGCAGCAGCTATGTCATTATTGCACTGGGGCTGTATGATCCATACAGGTAAATTACTCACAGGCGACAACTATATCTTAGTTCAACCGGCTGTGAGACTGCGATCCGGCAGGCAACAGGAAACCACCTGATTATCTTCCCAGAGAGCGTTATGAAATGACGACTAAGCAAGAAAATTCTGTGGTCTGCAATGCGGCTAAAAACCAGCGCCATATCGAATCTGGGTCGAATGGTGTAAAATGGGCGAAGGGGCAGATGACTGTAGACGACCAGGCAATATTTGCGAAATGGGATACTGGAAGATCAACTTTAACATTACGTAAAAAAGACCGCATCGCAACATGGAATGTTAGGGGGCTGCTATACCCAGGTAAATTGTATATATTAGAAAATGAACTGATCAAGGAGAAGATAGATATATGTGCAAAGTACTTCTAACCATCATCAATGAAAGACTAAAATCAATTCTTTTACCACAACATCAATGCGGATTCGTCCCAGGTAAATAAAAAATTTACTCATATTCAAAAAAAAAAACTCATATTCTTAATATTCGTCAAATTATCGAAAAATCTCGAGAGTTTTACATAGAAACATATTTATGCTTTGTTGACTATTCCAAGGCCTTCGATACCTTAATATGGGATAAAATGTGTCATATACTTAGAGAAATGGGTACGCCAGAACATCTAATCTATTTATTACAAAAACTATATGTAAATAATACTGCTAATGTAAGAGTTAATAATGTGGTTTCGAAAAACTTTAAATTAAAATCTGGAGTTCGACAGGGATGCATAATATCCCTTATTCTATTCAATATATAGTAAACATATTATGCGTCAAGTTTTTGAGGAATGGAAGGGTGGAGCAACGAAAGGAGGAAGAAAAATAAAAAACCTACGTTATGCTAATGACACTGTTATATTGGCGTCATCATCAGAAGAACTGGAACAAATTATGAATAGACTAGGCACGGTGAAAATGGAATATAGTTTGAAAATAAATAAGCAGAAAACCAAAGTGATGTTCATCGATAGAATCAGAAACGACCAAGCAGAGATAAGAAACATGACAGGTTACGAAGTGGACAGGCAAGTTAATTACTTAGGCTCCGTTATTACTAACAGTGGAGGATGCAAAGACGTGATCCGTCGACGCATCACAATGGCCAGATCAGCCACAGCCAAACTCACAAACATTTGGAAGAACACTGACATCACAAAAAACACAAAATTACGCCTTGTTCAAGCATTGATATTTCCTATCGCTACCTACGCTTCAGAAACTTTGACAAAAAAAACCGGCTCAAAGCGTATAATGGCATTTGAAATGTGGGTCTACCGTAAAATGTTGCGCGTACCATGGATCGCCATAGTTGAAAGTAACGTAGCGGGTAAAAGATCCAGAGAAAGATCTCCAGTACGATGGTTAGACCAAAAAAAGGAAAAAGAACATGATTGGTTACTCATTCTCCGATGAAAAACAACACGCACAGGAGAGAGTCACAATTGGACACAAATAGTCAAACAAATTACATGACGCCACTACATCCTTACGAAGGAGAAAAGAGAGGAGGGGGATGACTTTTTGATCAACATGGTATTTTTTATTTTTGGAATATTGCAGGGGAAATTTTACTATCTTAACCAGCTAGACTAAAAATGATTTTTTGTTATTTTGACCATGATGCCCCACCTATAAAAATTTGAAAAATCATAAAGATAACTTGATGCCAAAAGAACAATACATTTTTTTTTGGCGTGGATTTTTAAAGTTTAAAGTTTTTTTTAAAAGAATTTCAGGAATTTTAAAAGCATTAAAAAATTTGAATTCACCGCCAAAATTTTTGTAAGAATACCATTATTCTAGGATGACTAGAACTGAAGATATCGCAAAAAAACGAAAAAACACGTTTAATTTTTTTTTAGGTTAAGTTTGGGTCTAGTTGTCTAAATTTTTTTTTATCGGATACTTTTTGATATAGAACAACATGATATTTTTATTTTTGGAATATCTCTAAATAAAGGGAATGAATTCGATGCTGAGAACAGCAGTACACAGAACAGAAGCACCTGGGTGCCAGAAACTCCGAAGTTTTTGGTCCTATGGGCCTAGTCCGTATAATAGGGGTAATACAATGGATCCGTCTTAGGAGGTACAAGTGTCTGAATTACCAGCAAATGAGCCCTGATTCGATCTACCATAACCACGGTGAAGTTTCAAGAGAGAAATTGTAGAATCACAAGCCAAGACAAAATAAATAAATCAAATAATAAGAAACATACCGGAGTAAATTTCAATATAATCCATTATATTATGAGGAAAACTTGCTACAGACGGATAAGAAAAATAAACTTAGGATGCTGAATAATCAAAATTACATAGAATACAGTACGGTAGGCGAGGAAGATTCGAAGGCCATCTGCAGGTGATGTATGTACTGAAATATAAAGAGAAAAAAAAGATAAACTGACAAGAGAGTGGAGAATGCGCCGCAATGCTGAATTGGTGACTCTGTATCGTACTGAAGACATCATCAGACATATAAAAGCTAACCGGATAAGATAGGCAGATCATGTGGTAAGACCAGACGAAGGCAAAGTGCTAAAGACAGTGTTTTTTAAGAGACCAGGAGACAAAACGGTAAAAGATCAGTAGGCCAGAAAAAAGTGAAAGGATGATGTTGAAGCTGATCTAAGATTGGGGTACAACAATGGAAAATGAAAGCGCAAGATCGTAGAAGATGGCTATAGTGGATGCGACAAAGATTCACCCCTAGTTATAAAGCCAGTCAAGAAGAAGAATGTGTTTTGAAATATAGTTACATAGATAAATTAGAAAAGCGAACGAAGGTACCAGTAAACTATAAAGAAACTGTTATGAAAATAAAGGCACAAGGAGAATAAAGACTCCCGAGTTTCGCTTATAATTATACTAATTATTTCCATAAAACATTAAGTTACTTACCTAATGAACTATTACAACTACTAATAGAAGCTAAAGGAGCTAGCTTCGGTTTTAAATTCGGAATATCGACAACTCTGTCGTACAGTCCTCTATTACTCCCGCAGGGGGATCCCCCGGGAGTCGGATGGGTAACTCTAATATCTATGGGATAATAAAAATCGTACAACTCCGGGACATCGGAGAACTGACACTGGGATGATTTGCACTTGTGCGCTGGCATGGGAGGAAGTCCCAGAGTTGTCGATGAGTCTCTACGTTCTAGATATGAACTGCCCGATGATGAACAGGTGATATTGCTGGGTCGGCGTGGGATATCCAGATGACTGAAACAAAAATGACGATATAATAATGAAAATATATCTATAAAAAATAAGAGACAAAAAATATCCCCTCACTTTGAAGAAATATCTTCGAATATGAATATATTGAGTCTAAAGAAGATAAGAATTATTGGAACTCTTACTTAATTATTAGTAAATGTTTTCTAATATTATTCATATATTCTCATCACATTTGCAATAAATAAAGTCACATATATTAATTAAATCTGTCGACTAATATAGAAAGAACTAAATTTTTTGCGGGTATCGTCTACATTATTTAATTGGTATGTTGAGATAGAATAATACTTTACTACAAAATATCTAATCTTAATTAAATATTTTGAACTACAATAATTAGTATCTTATATGGGCTATATATCTACTACATCGTTCGGTTTGCCAATTGGGGATAAATAGTTAACTAGTCAATAGCACAGAACGCATCAATGGCTGATGATTAGCCACAGCAACCACAAATCAAACGTGTTGTTTGTCGGGTGAGCTTTACAGCACAAAAGATACGTTATTGCCAGATGGAATGATGCATTGAGCTTTATGTTTTCCCTTTGTTTGTTTTGTCTGATTCAAACTTGACTGACAATTTTCACTTTTACTTCAAAATTAGATAATGAATGTATTATCTGAATGACTCGTTAAGCAAATAAAAGATCAAACTTATTGATAACACAGCTAACAGCCATTTTAGAGCCGGAGAAGTAAGAACTGCATTTAAACACACTTGATGATCTGATTTTAAAAATGTTTTTCTATTTTTTTTTTCGCATCAGCTGTAGTTTTTAACCTTTGGGGACAAGCTAATATTTTTTTTTACAAAATAAAATAAAGTAATTTTTAAACTTCTAAAGATGCAACATTACTACTTTTCAACAAAATAACAACAAACATATGAATTATGCCATTTATTATTATTATTTTTTAATCGGTAAGATAGTTTCGAAACAAATTCAGATTTCTGCTTTAATCTGGAGCCTTCTAAAAATTGCAAGGCATAGCCAGGCGTTGATAAAGATGTTAATAGAGACATGGGGAATCTAAAATTTGCATTCCACGACATGTCTCGTCAACTAAGCAGAAATCCTTAACGAATTTGTTTCTTGTACTCATACAGAGTAGATCCGAATAAAATGAAAAAGACAGAAAAGATTTGATTTCACGTTCAAAGCGTCTATGTATCTGTTGATACGTATTTCGACTTAATAAGTCTCATCAGAACAGTTATTCATAGCCGTTCTTAACGTGAAAAATAATCTTCTCTGTCTTATTAGGAAGCAACAATAAAATGGTTTCGTTATGGAGGCAATAGCGACATCTGATAAAAAAATCGGTAAGATAGTTTCGAAACAAATTCAGATTTCTGCTTTAATCTAGAGCCTTCTAAAAATTGCAAGGGATAGTCAGACGTTGATAAAGATGTTAATAGAGATTTTTCATTTTATTCAGATCTACTCTGTATGAGTACAAGAAACAAATTCGTTAAGGATTTCTGCTTAGTTGACGAGACATGTCGTGGAATGCAAATTTTAGATTTCCCATGTCTCTATTAACATCTTTATCAACGTCTGGCTATGCCTTGCAATGTTTAGAAGGCTGCAGATTAAAGCAGAAATCTGAATTTGTTTCGAAACTATCTTACCGATTTTTCTATCAGATGTCGCTATTGCGTCCATAACGAAGCCATTTTATTGTTGCTTCCTTATAAGACAGAGAAGATTATTTTTCACGTTAAGAACGGCTATGAATAACTGTTCTGATGAGACTTATTAAGTCGAAATACGTATCAACAGATACATAGACGCTTTGACCGTGAAACCAAATCTTTTCTGTCTTTTTCATTTCATATTATTTTTTATTTTATCGCCTTACCAATGGAACGCAAGATTTCCAACCAGCAATTTTTCAACTAAAAAGTAGAGGGAAAAAAATCAAGACTGTGTATAGACTTTAGACAACTCAATAAAATAGTCACACCTCAATCACAGCCTTTTCTAGTGATAGAAGGTTTAATAATAAAAACAGTAAACTGTAATTACTTTACAACATTAGATATTAATTTCGCATTCTGGTCAATTCCAATAAAAATTAAAGATAAACATAAAACAGCATTTGTAACAAAAGATGGACGCTTCCTATGGACCTATCTACCATTTGGATTGAAAACATCACCAGCCATTTTGCAAAGAATACTGAGTAATATAATAAGAAAATATGTAATGTCAGATTTTGCAATAAACTTTATTGATGATATTATAATAATCTCAAGGACATTCACTGATCACATTTCACATATATCTACATTATTGGAAGCAATTATGAAAAAAGGTTTTAAACTAAAATTCTCAAAGAGCTCATTTGCGAAAATAAGTGCAAAATGCTTGGACCACAAAATCGAAAAGAATTGAATGAGACAATCAAAAAATTACCTAAGCTGTAAAAAATTTTCCGGTTATACTTGACCCACTATATAAACTATTAAGGAAAGATATTAAGTTCATTTGGACAAAAGAATTCCAAGAAGCCTTTGATAAGATAAAACTTGGTTGTGGTCACAACCTATTCTGAAGATATTTGACACAAATTTTCCAATTTAAATCTACACAGATGCATGTATGATTGGTGTGGGAGCTGTGCTAAAACAGAACGATGAAAATGTTAATAGTAGATCAGTGGCCTATTGTTAAAAAAAGTTAACAGAAGCACAAAAAAAGAAAAAAGTAATATATCTAGAATGTTTAGCCATAAAAGAAGCAGTAAAAAGTTGACAACTTTGGCTAATGGGCAAAGAATTTAAGGTATATTCTAACCATAAACCCTTGGAAGATATGAATTTTTAAGCTAGAACGGATGAAGAATTAGGTGATGTGGCTTACTACTTATCACAATACAACTTTAGGTTTAAATATAAACCAGGGGCGACCAACTAAGAAACGAACTGTCTGAACAGAAATCCAATACTACAACCAGAGGAAAACTTGGACGATTTTATCAAGTTTGTAAACCACTATTATAGTGATTTACAAATGAGTGAATCAATAAGAAAAATTAACATAATATATGTAGCAGAGATACAAAAAGATAAAATAGATTTACACAATGATAATTTGACATTTAAGAATGGAATCTATTATAGAAAAATAAGAAAAAGAAATCAGAAAAATTTAGTATAGATCTAATAAAAAGGACACATAATACCTACTTCCATTTATGACAAACACACATGATAAACAAAATAACTCCATTTTATACAGCAAAAACTTGTTAAAAAACATTAGAAAAACATGCAATAACTATGAAATTTGTTTAAAAAATTAATCAAGAAGAAAACCAAAATATGGCTGGATGCCACATTGAGATCGAGCAAAACGACCATTTAAAATAGTTTCTATAGATACAGTTGGAGGATTTGGTGGGTGTCCGTCAACAATGAAGTACCTCCATATATTAATTGACCATTTTACAAGATCCGTTTATATTTTAACATCTAAGAATCAAAGTGCAACGGACTTTATATAATTGACAAAAATGGTAACAGACAATTACCAAGTGGACATAGTATTGACAGATCAATACCATGGAATAAACTCAAAAGAATATTAACAATTTCTTAAGCATAATAATACAAAACTAGTATTTACTGCCGTTAATGCACCATTTTCTAATGGGCTGAATTAAAGAGTAAACCAAACACTCATAAACAAAATAAGATTTAAAATAAATGAAACAGAAAACAAAGTTGCATGGGCAAAAGTTGCACAAAAATGTGTAAAAGCCTGCAATAAAACAGATCATACGATAACAAAGTTTTCTTTAAAATATCTACTAGAAGGTGAAAACACAAACATTTTACCTGATGTAATAAGACATACATGCACATAAGAAAAATTAAGTAAAGATAGAAAATTGGTATTGAAATATTCATTAAAAAAATATAACAAAAGAAGATTTGATGCACATCGAAAATACCTACAACTCAATATTGGAGACCAAGTATATGTGGAAAATGGTAATAAACTAAACAGGGCAAAGCTAATTTAATTGCGATCTGGACACGAATTGGACACTGGACACACAAAAGAAGAGTCAAACCTGTTCGACATCACAAAACTAACACCGTTGTTTGAAGAATCCAAAAATGAACACACAAATATCAGTCTAGTACTCACCTAAAGGGGGGAGAAAGAAAATCCCAACATACAATATCTGCTATCGAGATTTTCTTAAATTTGAATTTTAGCGCCTTACAAGAAACGAGAGTCTTGTTCTTCACGTGCCATCTCCGCGACGGAAGTTGGCAATCATCATGGCTATTCTGATCTTGGATGCTGCTGCTCTGAATAGTTCAATTGATGTGCATCCGTACCATTCCCTCAAATTACGCAACCATGAGAATCTTCTTCTTCCTACACTGTTCTTGCCCTGGATTTTCCCTTGTATAATCAATTAAAGTAGGTTAGACGTCAGTTAATCAAGGTCCAGGAGGACAATAAGCGCAGGTATGACTTACGAAGGAAGAAGTTGAGAATGTATAGAAAAGGGGACCTAGTGGAAATTAAGATAACGCAGTTTGGTGGTGGACTCAAGCTGAGGAAGAAATATCTCGGACACATCAACGAGCGCTGAATATATGAAGGCATGGGTAGAGAACCAGTCAGAATTTAAGTCGGATTCCTAGCAGGATGGCCGAATGTAGGGAATATTTCTTAGCATAAGTATTTAGCATAGTTTTATTCGTTAGTTACGCCACTGCAAGATACCACTTAAACCATATGTTAAGTCGCGACAGATCAAACGCCATTGAGGGGCGAAGGGGACAGGAAAAATGTAGAGGAGATCACACATTCCTGAGCTAAGAGTGATTCGATATTTGTCGCTCGAACTGAATAGACGTAAATTATCGTGCACGCCGAAAAAGACGAAAGACGAAAACAATTAACGACATGGGTGTCCGATATTTTAATTCACAGACAATTATCCGTAATTTTGTGTACCTGTAAATGACATCATTACAGTTTATTTTATGTAATAAAGACTTCTCATATGGATCGCAGACTTTTATTCTAACATTAGTGCCTTTTCAAATAATAAAAGAACTTAATAGACCTGCATATATATACATATACATATATATATATATATATATATATATATATATATATATATATATATATATATATATATACATAAAAGAAAAAACACATATTAAAAAAAAACAAAACATATAAACGTTCGTTAGTTACCACTAAAATATAAGTATAATTATAAGTACTATATATTCATTACTTTCTAGCATAATACTTGCACATCATATTGTAATCTGCATTTCCTTCGTTATGAATTTTCATGGTTTTAATAGCCTGATGAAGTCACCTACATTTTCTGGAAATCGATCTAAATGGCTGTCGAGGTAGTAAACTTCAACGTTCATGTTAAAGCATGAGCATCCAAGCATATTCTACTAATTTTATGTAATTCTCTGCCTTACGATTTCCAAGAAAAGTGTATACTACTTCAAAAAACAAATGCCATTTTTTAATGTAAATTTTTTCACTGGTGCTGATTTTGAGAATTTATAGATTTAAATTCAGAGAGCTGGCGAACTTTGAGGGACTACAGTCTTTCTCAACAGAATATAATAAGAAAAAAGGCAAAAATGGCTGCTGGGACATATAACACATAAAACTACTGTGGTGGTATCGGAAAAACCCGAGGATATAAAGAGACCTCAAAAGAATTCCATTACTCTCTGCAACAAAGGGTTCGAACAACTCCAACGAGCAGAATAGGTTAAATAGAAATGTCACAAAAGTATTGATGATGAAGGTGGTACGCTGATACCATCGTGATAGTCAACTAACTAGATCAAGCTCAATTGGCGTTATTGTGAGCAATTCATCTTCAAATTCTTCGAATTTTTCGATGAGCTTTGATATTTTTATGATAATGCATGTTACTGCAGGTTTTATTAGAATAACTGAGGCACACTGCAGAGAATTTAAAGCCTGATTTTCGGCTACCACACATACTTTCACAGTTTTCCTTGCATCTGCAGTAAATTAACTTAAATTAACAGTAAAATTAACAGAACTTCAGGCGGTGCTGGAATATTAAAAGTTTTGATTGGTGTCGAAATTTTTCCATGCTTTTTCTAATCCCAATATTCATGATTGTGGTATTTCCTAGTGATAAACTCTAAGACTGTGGAAATGAACTGTACCTTGTGTAGGCGGAAGCGATGATCAGTTAAATGTATTATTGGTCACTGTCTTAGCGACTCGTTTGTATCTTATGCTATCAGAGAATCATCTTTATTTTTACCATATAAAGAGACGAAAAAACGTTCGCCAACGACAGTGAGCAAAGATGGCTTGGCTTTCTAACTGAGAAATAATGCTGTTCCGCTAACTAACTCAGCATGTTTTTTTAAAATTTTGATGAATTTGAATTTGATGAAAGTTTGCCGATCTTATAAGTTGCGAATGTTGTGTCGCCTCCTAAAAAATCATGAAAAAATAGCAAACAGCAAGCAGCCCTGTAATAACGTCGCCATATATAAAATTGTATAAAATATATTGTTTATAAGTAAAATCTGTTGCATATTTTGTTTGTTACATATTTTTATTACCAAATTTATGAAAAGCAGTTATTAGATACCCGTATCAAAGAGTGCTACGCAAAAGTTTTTTTTTTGGTCATTAATCTGGTCTATGAAAGTAGTTTAATTTTTTGGCAATTTTCTATTTGAAAGTCTTTTTTCTGGTGTACCCTAAAAAAATTAAAGTTTTTTTTTCATTTTTATTCGCGAATGTTTTCTTATTTGTGGTTGAATATGTCATCAAATCTAAAATTTAAGAAATATATAAACAAAATTTGTTTTAAATTTCAACAGTTTTGTTTTCGCACTAAAAATACCTTTTAAAGGTACCCCTAAAGATTTTCATATTTTTTTCTTACGACAAACTATTGTAACAAGTTAAGTTTACAACATCGTTTATCTTTCACATCACCTGCTACATCACAACTAATAGTCGAAGTTTCCATACAATCCCCCACGTTCATAAACCACTCCGGTTATCCCGACAAGCAATTTCTTTGTCACCGCTACCACCATTCGCAATAAATCCCCACGAAGCAGTTCTCGTCAACAATGAACCTATTTGAAAACAAATTGAGCATAACTGTGGATTTTCACTCGGCGGTTTGAGTCGTGAGACCAGATAACATGGTCCTGAGTCCATTTCGAATCATGGCACGACAACGTTCAGTGGCTTAGTATCGCTATCCAGTCCTAATCCGCACAATACTAACAGCCGTTTCTACACTAGTGTAGATTTCCTAAAATAAGCTGCTTCATGAATTCTGTAAACACAAAGATCTGGTTTTATCACGTTTTGGGACCTTATTTTATATACTGTTTTGTAAGAGATTCATCCTGAATTAATAGCATCAGGATGGATTTATTATTTGTAATTCTTATAAAAGTGATATCAAAAAATATTTCAAACTTCGCATATGGAAAAAATGGTAAAATATCAAAAATAATTGAATAAAAGGGTAGATATTTAATATATGAAAATTGACTTAAAACTTAATATTCAACAACTAAAGAAATAAATATCGTATTATTAGTATGAAATAATATTACTACATTGTACAAGAATTTCATGTGTTTTAACACTCAAAAATGCGTATTAAAGTTTTATAACAAATATAAAATGGATAGGGTGCCCGAAATAGAATAAAAAGATTTTCTTAAAAAATTATAATTTATAAATTATTCCAAAGATTTTAGGAAGAACCACCAAAATTTATTTAATATTAAAGGTAATTTATGCAAATTTTTCAAAAGTAATTTAATATAAACGTATACTTTAAGTAATAAAAACTTTAAATCAACAAAATAATGTTGTTGTGAAGTTAATTTTTATTAATGTATCACAAAAAATTAATAACGAATAGTATATTGTTTTATTAGAAGGCCTTCTTCTTCAACATCTTGTACATTTTGTTGCTAATAACAGTTGCTAATAAGAAGAAGAATTTACAGTCGACCCCAAGACGAATAGTTGATAATTGAAATTACAGCTTACAGAAATTACAGAAAATGGCTGACTACAAACAACGATGAGCTTTATAAAGAAGATGGAGAAAAACATAGAGAAGTGGAGAGGTAGTTTGGTTCTAGCAGCCAAACAGTGAGGACGTGCAACCGAGCGACCGTGACGTCAGTGATAAGAGAACAATAGGGCCTTCATGGTGCTTATCAGCACCCTGTGTATGTAAGCACAGAAAGTGATTGTCCTTTGTTTTTCTAACAAAGAAGAACAGTGAATGAGCCGTTGTTATCTGTAAACCGTTGGTGACCGTTGTATTTATTGGCGCCACCACGGATACCGGTAATAGCGGTAAATTCTGAATATTATACGGGTTAACCACAGTGGGTCCGCAAGGGATGACACTGCGAGGCTTGGAATAGTAGCAATTCAAGTCGAGCAGCAACAGCCCCCTGCCCCTGTGGTATAGAGAACCGCAAGTGGAACCCTCCCTGTCAACACAGGGAGTGAACTTCCGAGCAGGCTCCTGGGACGGCACCCAGAATCCGGACTGGCAGCGGCCAGCACGGACGCAAAAAACAGAGTCTTCCAAGTAAGATTAAAATCATTTGTTTGAACCATAGTTCACTGCCGTAAGGCTACATGGCGCGTGTAAACTCCCCCCCAGACAGTCCCGACACGTACGTGTCGGAACATGAAGACGAAGTAAGCGACAATCCCTTGTCGCCCACCCCTGAGGTCGTTGTGTCAGACACCTATGAAATGCTAAACAATGAACTAACCGAATTAAAATACGAAATCAATCAACCGCGAGATTATTCACAACCAGCTGAGGACATCATGGATGATGGAACCCAGAAAAAGAGAGCCCTCCCCGTCGACTCGGACGAAGACTACGACGAACAAAAAAGAGTTAAAAAACCCGATCTAGAAACGATGGAAAAAATGGACTTGTTTCATGCCATCGAAAAATTAAATAGGATAATTGAAGTACAGCACAAGTTCTATAGAAAAACACAGGAGGAACTCCAAGCACAAATCAAGGAGCTTCAAATAACGATAAAAGAAAAGGACGCTGAAAACAGACGCCTTACGGACAAAATCATGGCCCTACTCGAAGCGAGAGAGAAAAAAGAGAAAGTCGAAACCGGCAAGAACACTGAAAAAACCAAGAAGACGGAGATTCCGGTGAAAAAAACGGAATCCAAAACAACAAAACTACCCGCTAAAGAAATCGAGAAGAAAAAAATTGAAGAAAAAGAAAAACCAAAAACCGAAACAAAGAAAGCTAAAAATCACGAACCTGAAGATAACAACGAAATGGACACCACCAAACAAGACGATTGGAAAACAAATGCGGTTCAAGAAAGCGACTGGCAGTCGCCCAAATGCAAAAGACCAAGAACAGTTGTCAGCGTAGCTGAACAACAGACTGAAATAGTAAAAAGGAGAAAAGAAAAGGAAATGGATTCAAATATCAAGCAAATCCATGAAAAACGACAAGACCAAGAAAAGAGGATGCAACCAGGCACCAGTAAGACACAAAACACTGAAGTAATCACAGAAAAGACGACAAAACCAACGCCAAAACCACCGGCGATAATCTTGAAGTCCGTCAACGAACACCAGCGAGTTTTCCAAAAAGCCGCTGAGAATAAAATCATATCTGTGAACAAGTTTGCAAGATCGGGAAGGACGATCGTAATACAAACGAAGACAAGGGAAGATTACTTGGGAATGGTCAAGATTCTCGAAAACCACGTACCAAAATTGGAATTCGTTGCCTATCCAATAGATGGCGACCGAATGAAGCGAGTAGTAGTCAGAGGGCTGGCCGCCAATACTGACCCAAAAATCATCTTGAACGAATTACAGGAACAAGGCGTAGAAGCCACTAGGGTGATAAATATCATCTCTAAGAAAGAGGACAAAAAGCCGCTACCAATGTTCTTGATCACCATCCGAGAGGATGACGATCAAAAAATTAAAGCTCTAACAAACATCTGCTACATGAAAATACATGTAGAAGATGAAATCAAGAACATAAGAGAAACTATGCAGTGCTACAACTGCCAAGGGTATTATCATAGCTCCAAGGCGTGCCATTGTGGGGCTAAATGTGTCAAATGTGGCAAAAACCACATTAGCAGCGAATGTGACATGGAGGGTGAATTCACTCCTAAATGTGCAAATTGTAACGGCGAACACACCGCCAACTACCGCGGATGCGTAAAAGCACCGAAAAGAAGAGTCCCAGTCAGGACACAGCAAAGAAGCAAACAAATTAATAGCAAACCCACCAATAACGGAGTAAGTTACGCACAGGCAACAAAAAATCAGAAGGAAAGCGAATCCACAACTGCAGTCACAGAAGCTGCAACTCTCATTGCTAACTTCAACAATGACATCAACGCCAAAATGGCACACTTCTCCACAATGCTGGAGCAACTCACACAAGTTATGACTGTAATAAGCTCCTTCGGCAAGCAATGTTAGCACACCAATCGGGAGATCTACGCATTGGGTCTTGGAACTCAGGTGGATTATTCACAAAAATAAATCTTCTGGACGAAATCGCAAATCGATTAGAATTAGATATCATAGCCCTACAAGAAACCAAACTGGTGGAGAGGAAGAAAACAAAATTCCCAGGCTATGATATCTACAGGACAGACCACCGAGCGAACTCGGGAGGAACAGCCATTATGGTCAAAAAAGGAATAGAGCACCAAAACATACCGACACCTGATGGTTTGGTCACAATGGAAGCCACGATAGTACGACTAATCGCTGGAAACGAGACACTAAAAATCGTCTCAGTATACGTAAGGCCTAATGAACCGATCCTAGACGAGGACCTCAACAAAATCCTGAATTCAGAAGAACCCACGATAATCATCGGAGACTTAAATGCGAGATCACCGAACTGGTACGACAGAAGGACAAATCCGAATGGCAGACGGCTCTGTGCCTATCTCGAGACAAAAAATAACACTTATGCAGTCGGACCAACGGATCCAACATGCTACAACGGAGTAGCAGAACCCACTCATCTCGATATTGCAATCCTACACAACGTGGGTCAACAATATGAAATACATTCATTAAATGAAGGCGATTCCACTCATAATCTAATCGTCCTGACCCTAGGCGCTATTGATATTAATCAATTGCAGCCTCACAAGAAAAGCATAGTAAACTGGCCAAACTACAGAAGAATAGTGAGCGAAAACATCGGTGCGATACCCACTATAAATAACATCGTAGAACTAGAAGATAGTGTGGTTAAATTAGAAAATACAATTAAAAATGCCATCGATGCCAGCTCCAAAGAAATTGTAGTTAATACGATAAGCGGAAGATTCAGGGACATTAGCACCGAACTAAAGGACCTGATCAAAGAAAAAAATAGAAAAAGACGCAGAGCCTACCGAACAAGAAATCAAGAAGACAAGAGGATTGCAAATGAGCTGGACAGAGAAGTCAAGAGACAGCTGCAAAACCATAGAAACGAAAGCTGGGATAACTATATTCAAGAGCTGAATCCAAATAAATCCGGTTTCTGGAAACTGTCAAAAGTCCTACGTAAAGACAAAAAACCGATTCCACCGCTACACGGAGAAAATGGAATCGTCTACACAGAAGATGACAAAGCCGAAGTACTAAAGGACGAATTGGAAAAGGCATGTCAAAATAACGAACATCCGCATGAAGACATCGACTTCACCATTCAAGTCGAAAACTACGCTAGGAGACTAAAGAAGAGAAAGGGAAGAATAGGACTAGTCCACACGTCCCCTGAAGAAATCAAAAATTTGATTAAATTGACAAATGCGAAAAAAGCACCAGGACCGGATAACATTACCAACAAGGCCCTCAAGAATCTACCGAAGAAAGCAGTAGTATACATCACGAATATCGTGAATGGCATACTAAAACTGCGATACTTCCCGGACAGATGGAAGGAAGCCCACGTAATGATGATTGCTAAACCGGGAAAAGACGGCACTTTTCCACAAAACTACAGACCGATAAGCTTACTCTCATCAGTAAGTAAAATCGCAGAGAGAGTCATTTTAAAAAGACTCAATGATGAATCTCTAGCTTTGGGATCTATACCAGAATCTCAGTTTGGATTCAGATCTGAACATTCTTGCGAACTTCAGGTACTGAGACTAACAGAACACATAACTAAAGGCTTCAACGAAAAGTTGTACACAGCAACTGCGTTCCTCGACGTGAGTAAAGCGTTCGATAGGGTATGGCATCTGGGTCTACTTTATAAAATGAGTAACCTAGGTTACAGTGAGGCGATGACATGTCTTCTTGCGTCATACCTGGCCAACAGAAGGTTCAGAGTTAAGATAGGACCAACACTATCTGAGCTCGGGACTCTGGAGGCGGGTGTGCCCCAGGGGGCGGTGCTGTCGCCTTACCTGTACACTATCTACACTGCTGACACTCCGACAGACCCCAGAACGCTGGTTAGTCTGTACGCGGACGATACAGCCATAGCAGCCAGTAGCAGAGACCCAAACCTGGCTGCAAACCACCTGCAAAGTGCTCTGAATAGATTCCAAAGATGGTGTATAAAGTGGAAAATTGCACTAAACCCGGACAAGACACAAGCCGTTATGTACAAACACAGAAAAAAGAGACCGGACAGGGAGATCACGGTAGGAAATACCCCTGTTGAATGGACGAACGAGGCTAAATACCTCGGAGTCACACTAGACAGTAAACTCAACTTTACAAATCACGTCAAACAAACTGTCTACAAAGCAAAGGCACTTAGAAGTCAACTCTCACCGCTAATAGGCAGAAAGAGCAAACTTCGATTTAAAACAAAAATGAGAGTAGCTAACAGCATAATACTACCCTCCTTAACTTATGCATCTGCCGCCTGGGGACACACATGCAAATCCAACAGAAAGAAAATCCAAACAACACAAAATTGGATAATAAGAGAAGCTTTGAACCTACCTAGCTACGTACCGCTAAGATACCTCTACAGGGACTCAGGAGAAAAAAGAATATTAAGAATTATGGATGAAAGAGCCTACAAGATCTTTAACGAGGCCAGAAACCATCCAAATACAAAATTAAGAGAGTTGACAAACTACGATATAAACCACAGACTGGTACATAAACGGCCAAAGCAGCAGCTCATAGGATATAGGAATTAGTAAACATGAAGAAAAGAGATAGCCACAGAGTAAACTGAAAGAAAAAGGTAGACAGTGAGCAACAAAAATATTTTCTTTAGTTTTAAGTACAATATACACCGAGGTGTGTGCAGGCACTATACACCCGGGAATGCACACCTCAACCACACCCACACATAGTGATAGAATAGAACTAAGTTAGTTATAGGTATATACACGGAGTGTGTGAGAGCGCTATACACTTGGGAATGCACACTCCATAGTTAGGTTAGCATAGGTAGATAATAAAAATAAAAAATGCTCACTGGCTAACAAAGACACGCCAACAAAAATAAAAAATTTTAAAAACGCACCTTATTAACACCATCGTTAAAAAACGGGAAAAAGTATACGAACTGACAACGACGGAAACCAACATAACCCGCGAAACCGGGAATTTTATCATCTGATTCTGTGGCTAACCGCCATATAGAACGGAGATAATTAATAAACCGATGAAAAAATGATTAAAAATAAAAAAAATTTTTTTGGAAAAAACTGTATGTCGATTTCATACAGTTATGAATTTAAAAATGATAAGTAACATAAAATATAGTCACAGCCAACAGGCACAGGCCCTTCAGGCAAAAAAAAAATCGCGAATTTCCGAGCATTGAGACCATGTGCGGCAAACATGAGCTTGATGGCCGGACAATCCCATCGAGCGCCCAGCCGACGAGGAGAACAAAATTCATTTTTGTCAAATCGTCGGCTGAGCGAACGAGCACACACAAAACACTTCTGGTTAGAGAGCCGCTAGTCACGACTGGGGACTCTCTGACCAGAACACACGAAATTTTTAGGGACTCCAGTCCCGACGTTAAGATAAATAAAAAGAAACAGTAAAGTAAATAGGGAGAAAAGCCGACATTTAGGCTACCCCTACAGTAAGGTGGCATAACCACAACTATTAAAAACGGAAGGTACTTCATTACCCAAAGTACCTTAGTAAATTCTAAGATCATAAGCCTCCTCACGTTATTAACACGCTGAGGAGGGGTGGAGGAAAAGCCCGGGGGTCAGATAGGTACCACTTCGACTAGCGAGGTGTGACCGGTTTGATCTTCGAACATGTGGATCCCTATCTTATATTGGTATACACATGTTCCTAGGGGTAGGGTTGATCACCTCGTGTGTTAATGTGTGTGTGCATAGAGAAGTGAAAAAATAAATAACACAACAAAAGAATGAAGAACGGGAAAGAACCTGCTTAAATATTGAAACATACATAGGAGGTACAAGAACTTCGGGGTCATGGAAAGTACTGAGAGCATTAAAATAAAATTCAAACGAAAAAATTAAATTGGAAATATACAGTACAAAGAATAGAAGGTCTATTACAAGGAACTGTTCACGGAACAAAGACCACAATTCATTAGAAAAGAAAACAGGCAAAGACGAAGCAGATTCCCACAACAAGAAATAGAAATAACAGATAGGAAAATGAGAACGGCCATAAAAGCCATCAAAAATAAGAAAGCGCCGGGACCTGGAGGCATCTCACCTGAGATATAAGATATATATATATATATATATATATATATATATATATATATATATATATATATATATATATATAAAATACGGATCAAAAAAATTACACCGGATGATACAATGGATATTTCAGAAAACCATAAATGTAGAACAGGTCCCAAAGGAATGGACGAAGACATATATGACATCTATATTTAAGAAAGGAGATAGAAAACGATGCGAAAACTACAGAGGAATAAGCGTAATATCATCAATAGGAAGATTATATGGGAAGATACTGTGAGAAAAGATAAAGCAAGTGATAAAAGGCAAAATCGGGGAGGATAATTCAGGCTTCACGGCAGGAAGATCATGCATAGACCACATATACACAGTGAAACAACTGTTGGAAAAGAAAACAGCAAAAAATAGTGATATACATTTGGCATTTGTGGACCTGAGAAGGGCGTATGACTCTGTACCAAGGTCAGAGCTATGAGAGGCAATGTACAAATTAGAAATACAGACGGAAATCATAGAAGCTACAAAAGCTGTGTATAAAGAAAATAAAGTGTCGATTAAAATGGGAACAAGAATCATAGGAGACTTCACCACAACAAAAGGGCTCCTGCAGGGTTATTCCACATATCCAACCCTATTCAAAATATACTTAGAGACAATCCTTGACTATATGGAAAAGAAAATGCGAAGGCATGTGAGTACCGGTACGGAACGAATACCTATATACGTTAATCTTTGCAGACGATCAATATTAGTGATTACACAAGACCAAGACAACCTCAGCTACATGATGAAGAAACTACAAGAAGAATATACCAAGGCTGGCCTAGATATTAACCTCGCGAAAATAGAGTACCTATCTACAAGTGAAGAAGACATAGAAGATCTACAGATTGATGACAAGGTAACAATCAAAGTAAAGGATAAATTCAAATACCTGGGGTTTATAATCACGAAAAAGGCCACAACAGAGGAAGAAATTATACAAAGGTTAGGACTAATAATAACAGCAATCCGACAACTTAACTCAGTATGGTGGGATAGACACCCAAATATGAAGACAAAAACACAGATTTATATATATAATTTGGTAGGTAACTTTCGGGAAAGCGTCAAGTCAAGGATCGGCTAGAGATGGTATAAGCCAGTTTGATGTCGAACTTTATTCTAAATTTAAAATTTTCGGTGATAGGCTGTCACCTTCATCAGTACATTGAAAATGTTCAGTTGGTCCTAGTGGTGAAATATGTTAAAATTGTTAAAAAATTCATTTAAAATTTTCAATACAAACATTACAACACAAAAGGGTATTTTTACAAATACAACACAAAAACATATCTATGTATATCTATGTAGATATGTTTTTGTGTTGTATTTGTAAAAATACCCTTTTGTGTTGTAATGTTTTTATTAACAATTTTAAATGTATTTTTTAACAATTTTAACATATTTATGACAGTGTTCCTTACCACTAAGACCAACTGAACATTTTCAATGTGCTGATGAAGGTGACAGCCTATCACCGAAAATTTCACATTTAGAATGTGAAGTTCTACACCAAACTGGCTTATACCATCTCTAGCCGATCTTTGACTTGACGCTTTTCCGAAAGTTACCTACCAAAGAATTGTATTCTTAGCGTCGTTATATATACATATATATATATATATATATATATATATATATATATATATATATATATATATATATATAACGAGTTGTATATATATATATATATATATATATATATATATATATAACCGAAATGATAAATATATAACATATTTATTATTTCGGTATTGGTAACTTTCTTAGGCCTAGTACGATTTTTGGGTGGTAATGTTACGGTAGAGACATGTTAGGTGGTAGAGTATGCTACTAGAGACATCTAGTGATGAAAGATGAAGTTAAATGTGTCGATAGCAATTAAAGTAAATTGTATACTCACGATTAATATGATTAAGCGTGAGTATACAATTTACTTTAATTGCTATCGACACATTTAACTTCATCTTTAATATGATTAAGCGTGAGTATACAATTTACTTTAATTGCTATCGACACATTTAACTTCATCTTTCATCACTAGATGTCTCTAGTAGCATACTCTGGTAATTATTTTTTCTATAATTGCTAGAGTAGTCGGTGCGTTTTGGTTTAGTTTGAGTTTTCTTACAAGCTCTCTCTGATGACGGGAAGACCCAGAGACACGTGTCAGGGAGTGGTAAGAAGCTCAAATTAAATCGAAACGCAACCATTTTCGTATATTTATCGTCCTTACTCGACGCAATGAGTACAAGAAAGATGGTAATTTATATGGGTAAATTGTTGATGCATAGTGGAATATAAATATTCCCAGCATCGCTCTTAATGGCTTGATTAAGCGTGAGTATACAATTTACTTTAATTGCTATCGACACATTTAACTTCAATTAAATATATATTTCATTATATCAAATATATAATAAAATATATTTTGATACAGTTTCAGTAAATAATAGTAGAGAAAAAATAGTAATAGACAATGATGCCATTATTTGAAAATGCACACATTTCGGATAATATTGTTGCGCTCTATCATTTAGCTCTTAAAACCGTTTTATTTCTTCGAAAAGAATCTATTTTACCCCCGACGTGCCAAGAAATACGAAAACGTAACTTATGGTCGACTATCTAGATGGAAACGTTGAAGTCCGGGAATAAACAGCCACAAAACTAAAGGAGACCTTGGCAAAATGTTGTCGTCAACTAAATTTATAATGGCCCTCAAAGTAGAGTGAAATTTATAATGGTATTTTTTATTGAAACGAAACATTTTTCTTGTTAAATCGAAAGATAAATAAATACAAGTAGACAAATAGTGAATAAATACAATACATATATCAACTAGATAAGCTTTTTGTTTGTGCAGAAGTTTTTATAACCAAGCACATTCAATAGATAACAGTTAGGGAAATAGTTTTCAAATATATTTTTAAAGAAGGATCTAATAGACATTTTTATGTACTCAAAAAGGACAGGATTATGTTTTGTCTTTCATGACAAGACATATATATATATATATATATAAATATATATATATATATATATATATATATATATATATATATATATATATATATAATGAAGTTGGCCTAAAAATGAACTTGACAAAAACAAAAACCATGTACAATGAGCTAGTGGATGTCTAAGATGTAATAATAAACAAAACTGCACTTGAGACAGTACCTGGGACAATTAATACATAAATCTGGCTCCTTACTTCCCGAAATCAACAAAAGAATGAAACTAGCTTTGACATCTGTAGTAGAAATGCAGTTATATTCAAATCGAAGATGCCAATCCACCTGAAGAAAAAAGCATTCAATCAGTGTATACTACCAATCATGACATACTGCCGCGAAACTTGGACACTACAGAAAAAGATAGTATCGAAAATCAAAGTCACTCATTCAATGGAGCGATGCATGCTAGTGTAATAAAGAGAGATCGGAAAAGAATAAAATGGAGCAGACAGAAAACCAAGGTCACTAATGTAATCCACAGAATTAAATCTTTAAAATGGCAGAGGGTGGGACATTTAGCGACAAGAACTGACAATAGGTGGTCCACTAGAATTACACTGTGGTATCCAGGAGGCGTCAAGAGGCGTCAGACTTAGAAGACGTCCAAATTTAAGATGGGACTATGACATAAGGAAACAAGCCTGTACAACATGGCACAGAAAAGCGAATTTTAGAAAAACGTGAGCAGATATGTAGAGTGAAAAAAGAAACAAAAATAATATGATTAAAATGTAATTAGGTGTTCTTTATGTTTTATTAATGGAAGTAGTATATTAAACCTGTCTTGATGGTATGCAACATGTTTTGAATGCAGGTGTATTATGGTGTGTATATGTAAAAGTAAATCTTTATTTTATTTTTGATGTTTTGTCTTATTTACTAGTCGTGAGATTACAGTTTATTTATTATTGTTATTTATTTATTATAGATAATTTTTATATTGATTTGTTCACAGATGTCTTGAAAAAGAATTAAAATAAATTCGAGAGCTTGACAGTAAGTCAAAGAGTTTTCTTTGTCTTGTGGGCCAAGTAGACTGACTGCATCCTCAAGAATCAACAGTCACTAATACCACCATCTTAACTAGAAAATAAAAACTCACACAGTGGAATCATTAAAATCAAACCAGCAGATCAGAGGATTTCAACAATTACACTAAAATAATTACTAATACCATTTTTTAAAATACATTCATTAACTTTTTTGCTTGGATATTAATGCCTTATTAAAATTATATAGAGGTACCTTGTATTATATATATATATGTATATATATATATATATATATATATATATATATATATATATTATACTAATATTACTAGTGCCTGTTTTATTATTATTGGCATTCTTAGTTCGGTTGATATGACACATCTCGAGAAAAAATCTATTTTTATAATTGCTTAATGATTCCAATATTTTCACGTTATCATAATCCAACTGGTGGCATGTTATTATAAAATGTTCGACAACATAGCATGTTTTATTTTTCCCGTTGCAGTCACTTTTGTGTTGTGTGATTTACTGTTTCAGCTACTGTCTTGTTTGTCCAATATAACATCCCTGGCAACCTAAACACTGTAATTAATATATGATATTGCGATTATACATCACTGGTATCCGATCTTTAATTTTAGAGAATATGGTTTTTGCATTCAAGGTTGCTGTATTAACTAATTTCTATATTTGTATAGTCTTTAATCTGATACTGATCTTAAATAAATTCCCACGTAGACCGTATTATGAAGTAAACCAAATTTTCTGGAATATTAGTGAACAAGTATGTCCAAAGAAAATTTCTTAAATTTAATAAAATTTATTTTCCAAAACACGTACTTTTCTGTTAGTAATATGTGTTACCGTCAAATTTTTGGAAAGACCATAGGTAGTTCTATTAGTCCGATTTTAGCTCTGATTGTTTTAGATCATTTAATAGCAGAAATTGTCCCTACTTTGCCCTTCCAGCTACCTTTTCTATACAAATATGTTGATGATATAATTTGCTCTGTTCCACAAGATTATGTACAGACAACGTTAAAAGTTTTTATTTCATTCAAAAAAAACATACAATTTCCTGTTGAAGTGGAGAAGGACACTATTATACCATTTCTAAATAAGTTATCCGCAAATCTAATAATTAAAATATAAAAATTAACAAATACGCAAAACCTAAAAATCTAAATCTAAAATTAAAGATCGGACACAAGTGATGTTTAATAGGAATGTCATATATCCATTACAGTGTTTACGTTGCCAGGAATGTTATATTGGACAAAGGTGACAGTGGCTGTAACAGTGTATCACACAACATAAAATAAGCATTACAATATTTAACATTAGTTAAATAAAAAGATGTGCTTTTGTCAAACATTTTATAAAACAGACCACCAATATTTTAAAAATGGTAAAAGTAATTATTTTAGTGTAATTGTTAAAGTCTTGTTATGTGTTGGTTTTTATTTTAATGATTCCACTCTGTGAGTTTTTATTTGTTTGAAAGTATGTTCGATGTATTAATTGCTTTTAATAATAATTTTAGTGCACTCCTATTGAAAATAATAAACATTAGAAAAATATCGAGTTTGACGAAATAATAGAATCGTTTTATTTTTTGACCAAAAAATCTGATGTAATACCTTAATACAAATATTTGAGATATACATTTGTAAAAAATATTATATAAAGTGTCTTCATTGTCTTCTCATGAGTTATGTATTTCTAGGGCATAGATATCATTATTTATAATTTTATCGCTCCATACGAATCTAGGTCTGCCTATGAGTCTCTTCTTTTTCTTCTTCACGTGCAATATTAGAGCTATTCGACGTTGGCTATCATCATTGCGAAGGCTACTCGATCGTCTGCCACCTGGAATAATTATCCTGCATTTGATATTTGAGTCCAGAGTACAAAGTCAATAGGGTAGGTTTTCCGTTGCCTTCTTCATTGCAGTACCACAACCATTCAAACTGCTACAGTCGTGCTTATGATAGTTCAGTTTCAAGCCTTGTTTAATCAAGCTCTGCGCCTTAAGCTAGTATTGATGATCGCTGCTGCCCTTTACCAGGGAGGGATAGAAAATATGTAACTAGAATTTGGAGGGATAAGGGAATTAGATATTATTTCTGTTTAGTAGGTATTTTCTAAGTAGGTTTATTTTCTTTGATCTTAAAAAGTGTCTACCAGCTACGCGCACTGCTCCTTTAGCAAACACGTATGATCAGAAAATGTGGATAACAAAAAGTATTTCAAAATATTAATAAACAAAAACCAGCAAACTATTTTTCGATTAATACAACTTAAGTAGACATTAATAACTGTTTAAAACGTATAAGAGTAGCTGACTTTTTTAAAAGTAAGTTCTATTATATTACTTATAATAAAAAATTACAAACATTAAATAATAGGTAAATGAAAAATTTAATCAAATGCAATAATTTAAGTAAGTTTATACTGTCATGTAAATATACAAAGAATATTATTTTTTGGCAAGTTATTAGTTTTCTTCCTCATTTAATAATTCCTGCAACTATAATATTTACGTATTATAGCAAGCAAGATGCCAAAACTTTATTCAAACTTGGCTGGAATATAGAACGATGAGATATTTGTTTTTGTGGAGTGATTGTGGCCCAAGCAGAAAACCACTTTTTGGCTCACCGTTTGTTTGATTTAAAGTGCGGTGCTCTTTTATGTTTAACTCCGGAGTTTTGGCCAAAATGGAGTTGAACTCGAACTTTTGTTAATATAATTTAAGTTTTTAGAAACCTAAAGCTTCGAAAAAAATAAAAACAAGTATGATATTATAATAATTTTAAAATCAGTTTATGGAGATTTTGACGAAAAAAATCTCAAAGGGTACAATATAACTAAAAAAGTATGCAAAAGCCATACTTTTGAAAAAAAAGATAAACTAATAATGAATTAAAATAGCAATTATTTGCTATTCATTAAAAACAATTGACGGTTGATAATTCTGGTATATAAAATATGATTCCAAACCATTGTGTAAGTTAATACAAAATTTTAAATATAGATAGACTTTAAAGTTCGAATAGACAACGTTCTGTAAGACTCCAAAATCCAATTAAACATCATTTGTCTAGCTAGGGTCTACTCTTAGTATTGCACTTTTCCTTATTGGCATCAATGACATCGCTAAATCATTTAGCCCATTAGTCAAAGCCGGTCTATTTGCTGATGATCTTGTTATATTTTGTCGAGAATAAAATATATTAACAATGACAATCCATATACAGCAAGCCATTTACAAATTAGAAAATTGGTCGTAGCCTACTAGTCTAAAATTTTCTTTTAGTAAAGAGAAAGCAATCATCCTTAGTAAAACTTTAGAGAAGCATATTATACCACCAAAACTCTACCTATAGAATTCACCAATAAATTATTCAGAATCCATTAACTTCTTGGGAGTAAAACTGGATAATCAACTATCTTAGCAATACCACATCTACTCACTCCGTGTGTCATCTCAAAACGGCCTCAACTTAGTGAAAAGTATCTCTCATAAACAATGGCGTGCTGACTTTCAAACTCTTATTACTGTATACAAAACCTTAATTCGTTAAAAATTAGATTGTAGTGCTGTTGCCTACAGGTTAGCCAAAGGTTCACGGTTTAAACTGATCCAGTACATAATTCAGCAATTAGAATTGCACTGGGAGCACACTACACCAGCTCAATTCAAAGTATGTATGTTGAATCAAGCGAACCTTTAACTCAGGAGAGAATACCTTAGCCTCATATATGCCTCACACAATTCATCATACAATTCATCATCATACAATTAAACTAAATTACTTTGAACCTGGTCATTCATATATGTCAGCAGATAGTTTTCACCACCAGGTGGAATTATCTGTAAAAAAAGAGGAAAAAACCTATGTCTTCACATATTTTGTTCAGGCAGTTCAACTTTTAAGAAATCTATAACTTGCTTTTTAAAACGTCGTATTCAGAACTAGAGCCTTTTAACTGCCTTCGTTTTTTGACCGAAAAAGTTATAAAAAATGGTTTAAAGCCTTGAGGTCATTTAGATCAGCCTTATGGATTTCCTGTTGAAAAAAGGGACAATATACTTAAAAACCTTAAACAGGTTTTGTCGCAAAATGGAAAAGACTTTTGGTTAAATGCACCCGTATCCACTTCTGAATAAAGTTAGCTTCATTTAAACAAAATATTTAAATATAAAGTTCATTCGTTTACCAAATTCCCATCAGTAAACATGAGCACGTGTTGATATTCGCCGTCTCATTCGTCAAGAGGCTATTAAATATAATTTATTACCTTAAGCGAGACAGATTCTCATGTTACAGATCCCAACTTGCCATCATCTTAAATTCAAATTGTATCGTGTCGATTTTTAAGTTAATATATTGTATTATATTTATGTTATAGTTATTGTTAAGTTATTTACTGGTTGTGTTATTTTTTAGAGTTTAGTTTAATTGTGATATAATGATTAAATTTCAAGAAATTTTTTCACTAACAGTTTCAAAAGTAAATATTTTTAAAAATTATATGATACATAGGTCGTACATTAGTACGACCCTGTTTGCCTTACACGTGGTTCTATTGACGATTGGGAATTTGTAGAATTAATAGGGTTTAATAATATTACTTCTTTTCGTTTCAATATTTTGCTTATGTTTGAAATAAAACCTTATTTCTTATAAAAGATATTTATTTTATATTCCTTTTTAATCATTATAATGTATTTATTATATTATAAACTAATAAACTGCTTAGCGAAAATGCAGTACTGCATTCTTCCTAAACAGGGAGAAGTTAATTTATGTAGTATACTTAGAAAGAACGCAGTAACAAGAATTTTTAGAGCAAATAAGATGTTTTTTGCCAATCTTATGTATAAATATGAATTCTGTGATATACAGTGTAGGTAAAACTTTATGGTCGGTATGTATCTTACGTGAGATGGAGTGAGAAACACCTATTTAAAAAAAGAGAGGTATATTGGGTCAGCCCATTATATCGTCGAAATAGCATTAGTGGAACTAAGAAAAGAGGAGAAGTTCAACATTGCCAAACTTATTGGTTTTATTTGACCTGTTGTCTTTTTAGCATTTTAACAACATTCTAAGATAATCAAGTTTGGGCGAATTGATTATTATAACTTGAAATATATTATTATTATTATTATTATAACTTGAATATATTTATTATAACTTGAAAAATAAACTAAACAATACAAATAGTAAATCGTACTTACATTTACATTACACGTTATTATTAAATCGCGAATCGTCTAAATTGACATTTAAAAACGTAAGTTTTTCTACTTTACTTTTTGTTAACCATGTTCTTCTTTTATTTAAAATTAAAACGAGATTTTGAACATGTCTTCACATTTACAATACTTTTTGCTAAACCCGATATTAGTAATTGTACTACGTCGGATACTATGGATGTAAGGTTACCGTTTGCTAAAATTTTATTGCAAGATTCTTGAAGGCAGCGTACCATAACAATCACTGAACTACCCTTCAAGTATTTTTGGCCACTCATTGTACTTGTTATTTCTTAAGGCCGTAAAATTTGGGAAAATTGAAAACAAATAATCCAGTCTTCATTATTTAGATTTGGTCCAAGTCTAAGTCTGTATTAACTAATACAAAAGTGGAACGGATTGCCTCTTCTAACTCGGTCATTCTTTTTAACATGTAATAGGTGAAGTTCTACCTAGTTTCCACGTCTTGGATTGGCCGTTTGGGAACTTTGTTATGTTGTAATTGACACTTTAAAAGCCTTTTAAAAGATAAGGTACTTTTTTTGAAATGTGTTTTTTTAGAAACTGAAATTTGAAATTAGTGAAATAATTTCACTAATTTCAAAAGCGATCTTTTCTGAATTATGGTTTCCAGAAAAATGGCAGCAGCCTAATAAAATCGTTTTAAATTCTAAATTTTCGGTTAAATATTGTCCTGTTAATGCGATATAACTCAGTTACTCCATATGTCCAAAGGTCAGTAGTAATACAGATATTTTCTACTTCTTTAACAACTTGTGATCTAATAATTTGCTTAGTTTTGGTATAACATTCCTGAAGTAATTGAAGTAATGAGCCTGACGTAATGAACAAGTTTTTCTCTTTGGTGGTTTATATCCAGGAATAAACCCTGCAAACTTTTTAAAAGCTCGTTCTTTAACTATGGAAAACGGATGAAACGAGTCTTTGCATAGGTTTATTAAATCCATATCTATTTGTTTCTTTTGTTCTAAACTAATATTTTTATTAATGGAAGTATCCGTCACCTTTTGACGCTTGGGTCGCGGTGGCAGTATGTCAGTACTTGTAGTAGAAGTAGTCGAAACAGTAGAAGAAAAAGAAACTGATAAAGATGACTTAAGTCCAGTATTTATGATGAATTTATTAGACATGACTCATCTAAACATACACCTGTATCTAGAGGTATAAAAGAAGTCGACATGTATTTGTCTGATGATATTACCCACAAAAAATTTCAAACGGTGATTGGAACTGTCCATTACAGTGGTGGAAAAACCATCGCCATGTATATCCTAACTTAAAATATATATTCATAAAATATTGTAGTATTGTAACAAAATCTGTTCATTGTGAACACATGTTCAAAATCTGGTTTAATTTTAAACAAAAGAAGAAACAACAAGAAAAGTGGAAAAACGTATGTATTTAAATGTCAATTTAGACGATTCGCGATTTAATAATGTGTCATGTAAATGTAAGTACTATTTGTATTGTTTAATTTATTTTTTAAGTTATAATAAATATATCCTTCGTTAGTTTCTTTCAATATAATAGCCAATATGTTTTTTGTGTACTAGTATATTTGAAACTACTGATAAACAATCAACTAGTTACAGTTTACGAAAAACGGTTCCGATAAAAATGTCAACGACCCACCTCTAGTTTCTTAGGATCGGAACCAGAGATCTCAGATCGGAACTAATCGGAACTAATCGAAACTAATCGGAACTAATCGTCTTACTACTGGGCAATGGGCAGCAATAAGGGCACCAAGGGGAAATATGATTGTTATCTTTGTCTGTTCGCTGAAAATATGTTTTATATCTGCGTTAGATATCCTGTTAAATATTACCATACCGACCATAAAGTTTTACCTACACTGTATATTATGTATACAAAGTAGAGAACAAAAAAAATTCTGAATAGTTTTCAACGGCTAGACATTAAAAAAAACTCATTTTGCTCAAATGTGATGCAGATAAGGCAGTTGGGCTAAGGACGGCAATTTATATATATATATATATATATATATATATATATATATATATATATATATATATATATATATATATATATATTATAATCCTATGTATAATTAAACTTTTTTTAATAATGTAACTTGCATTGTAATAACTGAAAATTTATAAAATAGAATGTGTATAATTTAACCTAGGTAATGCACAATTCTATCTTTGTTGGAAAATTGGTTTACTCTCATATAAACTCGTTTTATACATATTTCATTGTGTAACTGTGGTAACCTTTTAGAAGAGAGTTCATTGAAATATATTTGCATTAATATAGAGCATTGTGTAAACAAACCTTCAAGCTGTTTATTTCCACGAGCTTTGTGAAAAAAGTTTCAAAAATAAACGCCCGAAAATGAAGTCCCTAAATTTCAATAAAATTATCATTCCTTTTAAAGTCTGTTTCTCCACTTTTGCCTCAGACCGTAGGGAATTTGATTTAAGCAAAAGCTCATATTTTTTAAGTCTTCGGAGAGCCTTTAAAATGGAATTTCTAAATTCGGTAAAATTAACAATTAAATCACACCATCATCTGGAAACTCCCCTTTCTCAGATTTAGGGCATGGCTCAATTTAACTAATTGGAAAGGTTTTGGACCTTCCTGCTAGCTGCTCACTTTTTAAAATAATTTTACTGCATTGCGTTGGATATTTCTGAGATCTACACCAAACAAACAAAAACAAATATTTAACGAAGGGCTACAATCTGAATATTTAGATAAGTGTATGAATCGAAATATGTAGCTTGTTCAACATTGAGCTATCTAATAGGGATTCTTAATCATTTCGCTAAAAATATTGCAGTTTTTAGTTAGACAATGAATCCGTTCTAAAAATGACTTTAGCTATAACACTTTATTATTATTTTATTATCTGTTAAAAAATATCTAGCCTTATCTACTAAGGAGATAAGGGCGACTTCTACATAAACTAGAACATTTCGGAGTTCGCGATACTTTACTTCGTTGGATAGATGATTTCCTGACAGATCGACATTACAAAGTTAGAGTTGGCGAATTTTTCTCTTAAGACAACAGGTTAGGGGAAAGTGAACTACCTCAGGGCTCTCTCCTTGGACCTTTGCTTTTGACGGTTTATACCAGCGATGTTCCTTATTATATTTAAAGTAAAATATCGTTCTCTGCTGATGTCATAAAAATATATGCCAATCCAATCATAAATTAGCTAACCCTTTAAATGGACTTAAATTCTATTTACACTTGGTGTTCCTAGTGACTACTACTCTTAAACGCAGAAAATGTGTGATGCTTCGAATTGGTAAAAATAATTCACTTGTGTCGTACTTTGCTAACCATATTCATCATCATCATCAGTAGCTCGACAACCCCTTCTGGGTCCTGGGTTATTCTAAGATTTTCCGCCATTTTGTTCTGTTCCTTGCTTTGTTTTTCCAGTTGGTAATCTTAAGTGTTTTTAGATCTTGTTCAACTTGTTCCATGTATCTAAGTTTGGGTCTTCTCTTTGACCTTCTCCCTACTGGTGTTTGCCTCATTATATGTTTTGGTGTTTCAGTCTCCAACATACGTTCAACATGACCCATCCAGCGTAGACGTCCGAGCTTTATGGATGTTATGACATCGGGTTCATTGTATGCTATGTATAGTTCAAAATTATATCTTCTGCGCCATATGTCATTTTATTTCACCCCCTTACATATGTGTCTAAAGATGTTTCGTTCAAACGTACCTAATAGGTTCTCATCGCTTTTCGACAGTGTCCATGTCTCTGAACCATATACAAGGACCGGTTTTACATGACCATCTTACTTCTATTTATAAACGTGCGAACTCAAGACTATATCTTATTCGGAGGTGTTTCTCGAGAGTTTCAATGCAGTCATTCTGTAAACTTACTATTTACGTAAGACCCATTTTTGAATACGCTGGACCAACATGGTATCCTAATTTGATTCGAGACAAAACTTTGTTGGAAAACCACTTGAATTCCCTTGTAACCGAAAAGACCTTCTTATACAGAAAGATTTAGCATGGCTAACCTTACTTCTTTTTAACTTCGTCGACAATATGGAGACTTAATTACCATACTTAAAATATTAATATTCAATTTTGGAAATCTCGATGAAACGTTTACCATAAATCAAAATGAACGCCTCAGAGGTCATCAGTTTAAACTTAAAAAAGAGAACTTTTCTACAAGATCAAGACAGAACTTTCTATCAATAGAGTTTTTGAGAGCTGAAATAACCTTAGTGATAACATTGTTCTGCTTCCTCTACCAACGCGTTGTTGAGTTGTAATTGTAAATTGTAATTTTTTAACTTTTTTTGTAATTTTTTAGTTTACTAGTAGATTATATATATTACAGGATTCAACTTGTAAACAGAATACATTTTGGAGACGGCTATCGCCGTATTCCCGTTCTTCTTCGTCAATCCTCCCGGTCCAAGGCATGCTCCTCCTCCAAACCTCTCGATTCCATTGCTCTTCTAATTCCTTCATTCCATGAGCGTCGAGGTCTACCTCTTTTTCTTCTTCCGGGGGGCTTCCATCTGTGAAGTTTTTGGGGCCAACGTTCCTCAGGCATTCTCAATAGGTGTCCAAACCATTTTAAACCTCGTCTTTCTATTCTGTCAATGACCGTTTCTGTAGCATTCATGTTATTTCTTTCTAGTAGATTACTTATGGAATTTCTATGTTTTTGAGCATAATAGGGACTTGTCCCTCTGCACTGGCATATGTATAATATTAAAATTTATTAAAGAAGAGACAAAAAAATTCAATTGCAATCTTACCAATCTATCGGTTATAAAACCAGCAGTAATAATTTGCTACATTCCATTTTTATCAAGACTATCTTCTCATATAAATATAAATAATAAATACAAATGAAGTTAAAAACTAGTTAAAAAAATGTTTTTTAACACAATACTTACTCATTATAATAAATTTCATCATACAATGACCCAATCTCTTCAGGATCATCATCAGTAAACATCGGCAGTTTACAGTTTTGCCTCGTTGGCGGATTTATCATTCCACTGCCTCCTGCAAACGAGGAAAATCGTGGCGTGTATCTGTCCCAATTCGAAGGCATGCTTGCAGTATCCAAGGACCTTCTTATCCTCCGTGGATTTAGCTGATGATGTACTGTAGCTTCGAGAGCCATCTGTAGTTGCCTCTCTTCCTCTTCTTCATTTTTCAATACCTAAAGATGAATTTGCATATAATAATTTTGGTTTTGAATAAGTAAATATACAAATATTGCTAATGGTTAAAATTATGTTGCGATATTGGGTTTGGATAAATCTGTCAGAGTTAGTTCACAGATAAAGTTTAGTGGGTTCTTCGTTAACTACTTGAAGGATGCAAGAAGATAGATTTAAATAAACATAAAAATAGCAACAAAATATTTCTTATTAAAAGTATTTTTTATTAATGTAAAACATATATTAATAGACCAGTCTATCTCTAAAAAAACATTGATTTCACGTAACAATTTTATATGGATATTTGATGATTCTAAAAGATATATGAGAAGTTGTTGATGAAAAATCATTATACGATCCAACTTATAGATGGCATATCAGTGAAGAACTAAGAAGCTATAATCCGTTAACGTGGTGGTACTCGTGAAATACCGCCAAAGAAAAGTGGCAGGGAAAGTTGCCCGCTGCAATATCTCGGCATGTTTCTTGTTATTGGTCATAGAAGGTACTGGTTTTTTTTTGGAAAGTGTGTTTCGCACTTTCCACGAAAGATCGCCCACGAGGCGATCCGCCTGTAACTGGTTCCAATAAGTCTAAAACCGATTTTGTTTGAGCTTTCACCCGTGGTCGCAGTAGCGTTGCAACTTTTTGCAGCACGTTGCTCTAAATATTTGGTATATTTGGTAAACATTTTAGAATATAAATGCTTTAAAATTAGTAATCCGTGAACATGATGTCATTTGTTCGAATGTCTATGGTAGCCGAGAAATATATTTATAAACAAAAATATTGTTTTTTTTTGGTTCAGAAAAACTGAATAAATAATTTAGTCATACTATACCGCCACTCTTCAGTAGTTATAGATGCGTCTTAGGTTAACAATTCATTAAAAATATTTTAATATTATCAGGTAATTTATTACAAATACACAAAAAAGCCACAAAGACAACCTCACAACTTATAAAGTAAATTAAAATAATTATTTACAAACAAATTTTCCTGGACTTCCTACTTGCACACAGGTCGATGATTTCATTAAAATCTAATTTTTCAAGCAGATCATTATTAATATTTAAAACAGGGAACGAATTTGTTTCTTCCGTCATCGTATTTCTCAAATAATTTTTGACCCGTTTTAAAGTGGAAAATAATCTTTCACCAGTTGCGTTAGTAACCATCAGCGATAAGAAGATTCTTAGTGCTATTTCTACGCTTGGGAAGGTTGCAATTATATTATTTTTATGCAAAAGCTCCATCACAAAAGTAGTACTGTGTGTTGTTGGATTTTTATACTCAACTTACTAGTAGTGACATTATAAAATATTTTAATTGAATACACTTACTTGCTAGAAATGTATCCACGTCATTGGAATAAATATTCACTAATACCGACGCTTTTTCTGAAATCACGTTATCCTCTGAAAGAGGCAGAGAAAATAAAAATGAGAAAGTGATGGCAAGATCTTCATAAGCTTCTCCTTTAGATTTCAAATTATTTGGGAAATAATCAATTGTTTTATACAGCACTTGGATTCTAATCTTATTTTGAGGTGTAAGAATCTCTTCTGTATATGCTTCGTCAAACTGTAGTTTTCTTTTGCGATTTCTAATTTCTTTGCTGTATTCCGTTTGTTGTGATAAGAGCTGCCCCTTTTGTTCAAATAAATTACATTTATCACGAAGAGACTCGTAAAAATGTTGTAATGAGCTATACAAAGACGAACATGTATGCAAATCCATATTTGCGCTTTGTAAAGATTGACAGCGAACTGGCATCTTCTCGTCGTCATTAAGAGGAGGATAACTCTAAAAGTGCTTGCTTTATATCTTGATAGCATAAATTAAGAGCTTTTAATGCATTAAATCGTCCTGACCATCGAGTCACATTAACTCTTTTTGGAATAAATGTTGTATGGCCATATACAATTTTTCAATAGATCAGTGAGTCGTTTTCATCAGTTGAAGTTGAAGCTGAGAAAAAAACATAAATTTCTTCAGCAACTAAAAAAGAAGTACGTTCCATAGTACATTCTGTTGCATGTTGCACAATCAAATTTAGGGAATGGGCTGCACATGGCACGTATTTTACCAAACTATTCCTAGATTTTATTCGGGCTTGGAGACCGCTATAAACGCCAGACATGCTATTCGCATTGTTATTCGATTGTCTACTGCAGTCATCGATATTTATATTCAGGTTGAACAAAATTTTTACAATGCTGGCTTCCATATTTTCGCATTTGTGACCAGTGTAATCTAAAAACTTTATAAATCTCTCAACAGGTGTTTCGATGTCCGCCCAATACCTGATAATAAATGCCAGTTGATCTGTAAGTGTTATGTCAGGCGTAGAGTCAACACTGATTGAATAATATTTGCCACAATGAATTTGTTTTACAATTTGTTCTAATATTTGGTCCGAAAGCACTTGCAAAAATTCAAAACAAATCGTTTTTGATAAATAAGATACTCAACCACAGTCTTTTAAAGCATATTTTTCAATATGTTCTTTTAAAAGAGGTGATCCAAGGTAAGTCTGGTAATCCAAGGTATAATAGCATTATTAGTAGAACCAAATTTTTCGTCGGTTCCTCTAAAAGGTAGTACCCTACTAGCTAAGAATTTTATGACACTAACGACTCTTTGTAATATGTTTCGCCAATATGTGGTCTCATGTTCAATCTGTTGCTGCAGAGAATCATCGATCTTTGTCATACGCAATGAATTTCTTGAAATAAAATTTTTAATATGTTCTGAATGAACGACCAATCTTTCATGACTGTCACACTTTTCTTTAGCCTTTTTCCAGTCATTAAATCCAATAAAAAGGAAAAAGTGCAATTTTCGCTTGAAAAGAGTCGACAATATAAGCAAAATAAAGAGCCTGTGCTTTTGGAATAAACTAACCAGTCACGCTGAATATTTTCACCATTCTTTAAAACTTTATAAAATAGTGATTTAGTGCAGTACCTGTTTTGTTTTCCTATTTTTATTTTTGAAGATTTATAGTCTAAAGAATTAAGATCATGTGTTTTGAATTTTTTCAGCACTCCATCTACACTTAATACTGCATTTAATTTTTGTTGTTTTTTTTTTGGAAAACAGTTTATAACTTTTGTCGTTTTCAAAATGTACCTTCTTCCTTTCCGCTCATTTTTTAAAAACGTCACGAAAACACTTCACTTAAAAAATAAGTGAAATTTGAGACTAGTCTCGAAAACTGCGCTAACACGACTGACTACTGACGACATGACGTGTTGGAGCCGGACACGCTGCCGCCAGGCACAGTGGCACTGGCCGATTTCATGATGGGAGCGTCGTACCGCCTCTCAAAATTTACCGCTGGGGGCTGATAGTTTCATAGCCCCCCCTTAATCCGGCACCTGATCCAAAACCAGTCGCTTCGTTTTAATTTTTTGTGTGTACGACGCTTGCCTCACCGTTCAATTACAGTGTATTTAATTTATCCGTCTCTTGTATATAGGCTAATGATTATGTACTTTAGAAACAAACTACAACGTTAAAGGTGTTTTATTGTTTCATATAATTGCCACAAAATGGTGTGAGTGGCGAACTTTGAAAAATCGTTTTTGGGATACCTACTGTAAATCCTAAATAATTTTGAACGTCATTTTGAAAGAAATAGATAATAGTTTTTTATTGGTACCCCATTTTGCTTATTTAAAGTACGCCTCAGCGTGTTTAAATTCAACTTTCAAAAATGCGCGTGTTTTAAAGTTCCCATGTCAACATCAATAATATGAATAAAATATCGTTAACAAATGTTTCAAAAGCTTTATTTAAATATTTTAAAATCTTAATCTTTTAAATGAATGTGAAAAGTACAGCTGGTATTGTTTGAAATATCCATACTTCCGTTTTTTAAATCAGAGGAAATGCTGTTCAAATTAATACTACCGACATTTTCGGAAGCTTAATTTTTGTTTTCCTCATTTCCATAACAACGAAAGGTATACTGGTGTACTGCATCACAAATTTAACCATTTTACATCATTAGTTCTCATTTCAATTTTTTGTAGTAATAATACATGATTTTAAAATGTAACAATAAAGAAAAACAGCGTAAAGTATTCGTGGAGAACTGATCTTTAAAACACTTGCTCTATTTCGAGCACTGCCTGTTTGTAAGCAAACCCTGTAAAAATGTAATTAATTTTAAAATATGTAGTTTAAAGTTATCTAAAATTTTTGTAATTTTTTTTTGTATATCTTTTACTATAACAGATCTGCTAAGTTCCCTCAAGTTATAAATCACACTATATTATGTAATATACTTATCTTCAGAAACTCAGGATATAATCATATTGATGGTCTTGAATATTAGCTCTTAAGAAGGATATCAGTGACTTTAATTTGATAAATTTGAGGTCAAGATCAATACGCTTTTCGATGATATTATTAGTTCAGTTTTTTTCTAACTAATGAATAATTTAATTGTTTTTAAATTACTAAATTTTTATGGTATTTTTTTGGTATAAAAGTGAATTGCTAATAATTCTGTCTCTATACAACAGACTAACATTTGATCACCCTGATTTAAATTAAAATTTTTTACTAAACAATGATATTTTTAATTAATAGTTAACATTATAAACACTGAATTAATAAAAAAATTGTCTTTTATTATTTACTAAACAACGAATTCCCTGAATCCTCAAGACAAAAATTTATTTTCCCAATTGCACCTCTGGGTGATATTTCAATCGAAAATATTACGTTTGTTCGGCTGATACATTTGTCCCCGCTACAACTTTAATTAAAGTACGAATAAATCGTCTCTCGACAATATTTTCTGTATCTCTGAATGGAAAAGCGAGCTGAATTTCAATTGATATCTTTTCATAACAGGACAATACATTTTTTGGAACTCAGATAAAAAATAAATAGTTGGTGATTTTCTTAAAAAAAGTTACAAAAAACATTTTAGAGCATAAGAGGGGTTTGGATATAATATACCGGATGAATATAGAGTAAAGACCTTATAAAACAAAATTTATAAATAATTTTTTTTTCGATAGAATCTGCTCTTTGTAATTTAGATGTGTTATTTTCTCTCTGCAGTGACCCTTTTGAAGTGCCGTAAGTAATTATATTAAGTTGCAATGACTTCTTGATTGAAGGAAAAGTACTAATCAATTTAGAAGTTTTGATAAAGCTGGTAGTTGGAGAGAACCAAATCTGGAACATAGGAAGCACGATTTAGCAGTTTATAGCCAACCATGACACTGATGAAGCAGTGGAAGTACTGATTCCCGCAGCATGTCAAATGTCTCTCCCTATCAAAAGTTAAACTCCAACAGAAGTTAAGAAAGAAATAAGAAAACTTAACTGACGTCAGGCACCAGGTTTTGACTTCTGGTCAAAACTTAAGCTAAGTACTAAAATGATATTTTCCGCAGACTGTTATTTTGCTAATAATTATATTTAACTGCAAGCTAAGTTTGTCATATATATATAAGCGGGGATCCTACAGCTTCTGCCGCTTCCCGCATTTCGATCGCCATCTTTTTCTATCTCTCCAGGTGTCTTCATCAATGGCTCTGTCTTTCATGGTTTCCATAACACCTTGTATCCAAGACTTGGCTGGTCTTCCTCGTTTCCTTCTATTACTTGGATTGTATTCCATAGCTCTTTTTGGCCATCTGTTGTCGTCCATCCTCTGTACGTGTCCATACCATATTAACTGTCTAGTTTCTATTCTTTCAGAAGTTGTATGTACTTTATCTGTTTTTCTTCTAATTTCAGAATTAGGTATACGTTCTACTCTTGATATACGGCAAGCTCTTCTTAGGTAGTCCATTTCAACCGTGTCAACTTTTTTCTTTCCTTTTGCTGTCATTTGCCAACATTCTGCTCCATATGTAAGAATTGGCTCTACAATTACTTTGTAGATAGTCATTTTAGTTTTCATAGTAGCTTTGTTGGACCAAAGTATCGAATTCAGAATTTGAACACTTTTCCTGCCTTGCTGCACTCTATAGTCTATATCTCGTTCCGTTGTTCCTTTACTGCAGATAATACTTCCCAAATATTTGTATTCGTAGCACCTTTTCATTTGTCTAATGAGCTAAGTTTGTCATACTTTCCTTCATTTTTTCCAAGCTAAGTTTGTCATACTTTCCAAAAATATGAAAATTCGGTGAAATAATCATAATAACCAAGAAAAAGCCCAATTCCTAACTCTCAATCTCATCGATCCATCAGCCGGCTACCTAACGTAAGCTAAGTTTTTAAAAGATTGTTACTACAAAGAATGTACGCAGATCATGAATTCCTAACATTACTTCCAAAATATCCGTTTGGTTTTTGAAAAAATAAATAAAATATCAATAAGTCTTGCAGACAAGTAATAATGCAAAGCTATATTTCTGGGCATTTTCCAAGCAGCGTTTGACAAACTCTGCACAGATGCCTGCCCTACAAATTAAAAAACACGTTACCATGCAGTAACTATTTTCTCCTACTAAAATCATTATATCAAATATATACTTCTCCGTCAAATTTAACGACTAACAATCCAACTTTTGCCCTATCAACTCTGAAGTCCTGCAAAGTAGTGTTCTCAGACCGCTGGTTTTCTTGCTCTACACAGCAGATTTACCTATCGTCTTTGCGAACGACGTAGCGATACTATTTGTAAACAAAAATCCCGTTTAAGCTGCACAAGATCTGCAACATCACTTAGACGTACTTAATGATTGATAGATACGATAACTAACAATAGAAAACAAAGGAAAATCACCCAAATAACGTTTATCAACCGTCAAAATACGTGCTAACCTTCAAGAATAGATAATATACGCATACTAACAGCAACAGACGAAAAATACTTTGGCCCATATCTTGACCAATGCCTTATCTCGACTTAAAATTCCAGCAAATATACTTGCCCCTAAGACGAAAATCGAAAATTAGAATCCAAAACAAAATCAATTTATACAAAGCCTTACTTAAACCTACCTGACATTCCGGACTACACATATGGGGTTGTGCAAAAGCTACGTCGCTGAATATTGTCCAAAGATTTTCATCTAAAATAATCCAGTCTTTTAGTTGAAAGATTTCCACGTTTATACATGAAAGATTCCTTTTATCAATGACGATATCTAAATAGCGACGAAGTCATAAAATCAACGCAAAATAAACCATGCAAGAAAACTTAGTAAAAGAACTATACAACAATGATTCAGTCACAAGAAGATTAGATAGAACCTTCCTTCAAGATCTACTTAAAGAATAACCTTGTCAAATAAGATGAATCAATCTTTGTGTGTCTCTCGATGTAACTAAATATTAATTAAAAAAAGAATATTATTCAGAATTACAAAAAATTATAAAATAACCAAAGAAAGCAGCACTATATTTTTTAAAAATAATATTTTACAATGCCGTCACTTTATTTTATTTCGACAAACAACGAATTCAAATCTTACCTCTCTGTAATTTAGAAAAAAAATCTTAGATTATTTGTTTAAAGAAGACATTTTAAAAAAGACAAAAACTGTTGTACTGGAAACATTTTATTATTTATCAGCTTCACCAACAACAGAGACAAAAGAAAGGCAAACTAAACTATGTTGTACCATAATCAAAAAACGACGAGAAAGTCGATATTACTGCACAGCATATGAAGACAAACCAAGTCTGTGCAATGAAGAGTGTTTTAAGAATTTCCAAAATATATCAAAATTTTATTTTCATTTTAAATTTGTACTTTTTAAATACATAGTCTATTCTTCATTTTTCATTTCTGTCTAGCCAGCCAGCCATCATCTATTTGTATGTATAATTTACGAGTAAAATCGTAGCTACATTTCAGAAATAGGTTATGCGTTACGAATAATCTTGTAATAGTACCTTGGTATAGATTGTTAACTACGAAATAACTCGTATTTGTTAGTAAAAGGGTTTAAAGTAGCCGACTTTAACTTCAATAACTTTTTGTGTACGACAAAGGATTCACAATATATCTGTAAAGATCGCTGTGTGTCAAGCCTAAAGCAGCCCTAGTTATTACCTGTAATCTGTAAGTGGTGACAATATTATTAGTATTACGATAGTTTACATTATTTCATAGGCCAAAATGATCCTCTTTCTAAATATTGTAAATCTATTGATTCCAGTTCCTCCTAGCTCTTACCACTTACACGTTTCTTAAGATATCTCGGTTTAAAAAATTTTTCGACAAACGCTTTTTATATTTTTGTGTACAATTTATTTCTCCTTTTTGATACATAATAAAAACTCGCATTTCTATTTAATATTTTCCAGACAAAACTAGATTTCTTAAAACAAAAATTAGCTCCCTCTAGCGTGCACGTTTATTTAACTCAGTAGCAAAGGTCAGTTAAGCAAAACCACAGTAGGTATATACGTTTTCCTATATCACACTTTTCCTGACCTCTTTATTGAAAAGTTAGACTAACACTTGAGAAATCAAACATGAAACCACTTTTGTAACAAAATTTTTTATCTCGAGTTTGTACAATAATCCATATCCGAAATACGCCGTCGAGAGCCGTTTTAAGTTGTACACTACATACATTTAAGAGATATACTATCCGATATAAACCTGACCGACCTGGTCCTTTACTAACGTACCTCCTTGATAGAATTACCAACCAAAAACATTTTTTACAAAGATTAGTAGACAATGGTCTTCTAAGTAGGCGAACTTAACTTATTTATTGCCAAAACCCACTTATTACTTTTATTTTAAACTGTGAAGTAACTACAACAGAAATTATAACATTTATGTTACATATATCTGACATGCCTAGCTAATACCCGTTAGACTTAAAAATGCTAACTTTTAATATTCAGCGAAAAAATAAACAATTTGCTATGTTCACACAAGAGTTTATTCTAAAGTGTTAAAAATTAGTTCAAATTAGGTTCTTAGGCTTTATTACGAATATTTAAGCAGCACTAAGCACAACTTCGGTCTTTTGAAATGCCGTGGATAAATTTCAAATTATGTAGTTGCTCTCCAGAACTCTAAGAGAGCATGGCACTTAAAGGTAACGAAAAAAAGTGACAGAGAATTGCCGTTGCACAGTAGTAAAAAAAATATTCTATAAATTTTATAATAAATGTTATATACAATCAAAAGTATAGACATCAATATACTAAAATATGAGATAAATGTAAAATATTTGGAAATCGAAACAAAACTATTATTTCTTACTGCAATTTGCTCTAATTAATTGTGTTAAGTAATTATAATAAGATAATTTATGTTACCAACGGAATGATCTATTATTTATCTAACAATTTATCCTTTTTAACAATAACTTATAACAAAATTTATTAATGTGATTCTGCGTCCGTAAGTTCTTCGGGGTGGATTGTGTTATCTTGTAGGTCATACGTTTGTCAGCGTTTACTTCGCCAGGGTGCATTTTTGACCGTGACTTAGTCAAAATATAATACGTGACTAAAATCGTTACTATTGTTAAAAAAATTCTAACAGCCGACCATTGAGTTACCAGATCATTAAATTAGATTTTTTAAATTTGTTTTGCATTTCAAAAGTTTCACTGTATCATTAATTTGTTTGTTATCTATTCTCCTACGTTCCTATTCTAACCTAACTGAGTTCAATTATCGTCTTGTTGCTGTATTGCCAAAGAAGGAGCTGGTACTCCTTTTATCCCAAGACGTCCCATTATGAAAGATGCTTAAACAGGAAAAGGAAGCTTAATGCAAAACTGACTGGAAAAGTATTTAAGATTAAACGCAAGTAAGAAGTGTTATTACAACATAATTGCAATGTAAAATACTGGTTTTACTTAATTAGAGCTTTAGAAAATAGCTAAAATGTAGGCTAAATTTAGAAAATAGGGTTGGAGATATGGAACAACCCTGCAGGAGCCCTTTTGTTGTGGTGAAATCTGCTATGATTCTTGTTTCCCTTTTAATGGACACTTTATTTTCTTTATACAGAGCTTTTGTAGCTTCTATGAGTTCCGTCTGTATTTCTAATTTGTACATCACCTCCTATAGTTCTGACCTTGGTACAGTGTCATATGCCTTTCTCGGGTCAACAAATGCCAAATGTATATCTCTATTTTTTGCTATTTTCTTTTCCAACAGTTGTTTCAGTGTGTATATGTGGTCTATGCATGATCTTCCAGCCGTGAAGCCTGCCTGATACTCCCCGATTTTGCCTTTTATCGCTTGCTCTATATTTTCTCACAGTATCTTCTCATATGTTCTTCCTATTGGTGATATTACGCTTGTTCCTCTGTAGTTTTCGCATTGTTTTCTATCTCCTTTCTTAAATATAGATGTCATAAATATGCTTCCGTCCATTCCTTTGGGAGATGTTCTCCATTTACGGTTTTCCGAAATATCCATTGTATCATCCGGTGTAATTTTTTTGACCCGTATTTTATAAGCTCAGGTGAGATACCTCCAGGTCCCGGTGCTTTCTTATTTTTAATTGCTTTTATAGCCGTTCTCATTTCCCTATCTCTTATTTCTATTTCTTGTTGTGGGGATCTGCTTCGTCTTCGCCTGTTTTCTTTTCCAATGAATTGTGGTCTTTGTTCTGTTAACAGTTTTCATTTGAGTTTTCTTTCAATCCTCTCAGTACTTTTCATGACTCCGAAGTTCTTGTACATCCTATGTATGTTTCCATATTTAAGCAGGTTCTTTTTCATTTTTCATTCTTTTGTCGTGTTATTTGTTTTTTCACTTTTCTATCTTTTTCTCTATGTTCTTTATAAACTTCATCGTTGTTTGTAGTCAGTCATTTTCTGTATAGTTGCTTTTTTTCTTCAATTATTCTTTTTGTTGGTTCATTTATTTCATAATATTGCTGTTTATTTATTATATGTTCTTTTTCTCCAAGGGCTTCGAATGCTGTTTTATACTCGCCTTTATATGCTTGTATATTTTTTCGATGTTGCCGTATCTAAATTCTATTAACTTTTGGTCTAGACGTTGTTGGTATACTTCTCTTATTGATTGTTCTTGGAGTAGTTCTATATTGTATTGTTTTTCTCTTATAGTATTCAACGGTTCTTCTGTAGAGGGGGTCTTGTTATGTTTCCAATTAATGCCAAGTTTTGCGGTCAGTAGTTTATGGTTCGTTCCACATTCTGCTCCTCTTCTGACTCGCACATATTTGATCTTTATTGTGGTATCTTGTTTGATTATTTTGTAGTCTATTATCGATTTCAGCTTTCGTGTTTCTTGCGTCCATGTATATTTACGAATATTTTATGACTGAAGAATCCATTGGTGATTTTTAGGTTGTTTAGTTCGCATAATTCAATCAGACGTTATCCGTTATCGTTTTGTTCAGCGTTTTTGTTGAACAAAACGAACAAAACTCATTTAACAATATATTTTTGTGTTAACAGACTTTTTTTAAAATATATTCCAACAGTTGTTCTTACTGGATGGAAAGTGGTTTCGTAGATATCATATCTCTAATATGGGCAAACCAAAATGCAGACTTACGAAAATTCAGAGAGAAGGGCCGAAGTTATTGTCTGCAATTGGAGTATTTTAAGAATGGAAAATAATTTGCTAAATGTATGAATTAACTGTAAAAATGTATAAATACAAAATATTAAATGATGATCTAAGACTACCGAAACATTTTCACATCGAAGACTAAACATTTTTATTTATTATTCCTTCTAAATTTGAACCGAAATCCTTATGACCTTATGTTATGTTTTTTTATCTTAAACGTATATAAAAACATTTTACAAAATGCCCTAATATACACAGGACCCAACTATAATACCAACATGATAATTTTTAAAAAGGACTGACACTGATACGTGAGATGGATTATTCTGTCTCCCAACAATTCAACATATTGCCACAACAAACAGGCCATGTATACAAATGCTGAGATCATCTCTATACATCACCGAGGCGACGTCCGTAGCCCAGTTAGCAAGCTTGTGTTAACACTGTTAATCAGCGGACACAAATGTGTAATGAGTCCTTTAACATAGATACGATTTTTATCATTGCTGCAATTCTTTAAAACGGTTCTTTAGTTTGGTGGAGAAATATTGTTTATTTAAAAAAATGAATACTTGAACTAATGATTATTATTATTGCATACAAAGAATTGACTTAACGTATGCTTCTTTTGTATTTTTTCTAACAGATAAGCAGCTTCAATAAAATAACAAATCATGGCCCAATCATAGAGATTATTAAAATTTCAAATAAGTGAAAAGCAATAACACGGCGTATACTACGCTACAAAAAGACTACTGGGCTCCTATAATTTTTTTTCATACTACGAATAAGTTTGGCCGACATAAATGTTAAAAATGAGGAAATCCTTTAGACGCCTGCACCAAACAACATAACTGGTCAATATAATAAAAGGACGCAGGCTGGAATACTTCGGTCACATTATGAGACACCCTGAAAAATATGAATTTTTTCATATGATCATTCAGGGACAGATCCAAGGTAAAGCAGATCCTGGTGGAGGAACACCATGGCTGAAAAATCTAAGATAATAGTACGGTAAATCGACTCCATCATTATTTAGAGCTGCTGCCAATAAAATAACGATAGCGTGTGGTAACCAACATTATATCAAACGATTGATAACGGGCATGGAACTAAAAGGAAAAGACATATTTTTAATAAAATGATTTACCGTTTAAATTTTAAAAGGTGTAATTTACAAACTAAAACACATAATTATAAAAAACATGAGGACAAAAATGGTGGTAAACTTATCTAAGTTCAGATTAAAATACAGAGGAAGATAAAGTATATTTTGCATAAAGCACATACCACGTTCTACTTTTAATAGCATCAATGTGCGATGAAAACAATGCCCATTAAAAGAAAGAAAAGAGGAGATATATACAATACAAAAAGAAACAGATGGATACAAATTCTTGTAGAATTTTATAAAAAAATATACTGAAATACAGTCGGTTTTAGAACCAACAGAGACTAAAACAATAAATATCGACGAAGAACAAATTTCCAAAAATGGAATTAACATTTAACCAAAGCTAACCTTGGATATAATAAAACAAATTACCAGATAAATATATAGGGCTTGCAATTATATGAAAACTGTACAGCAATATGGTACTTTAGGGTAAACTATCGTAACCGATAAATATTACAAAAATGTTGAGACAAGGCTGTTTATTGTCACCAGCGTAATTTATAGCAGTAATGAGGACTGTGGATCAACACGTTCCATACAAGGGATAATAATAATAATAATAAGCTGTGGCACATAATAGACCAGATCTCGTGCTAGTTAATAAACTAACAAGACAAACAACACTAATCGATGTGGCGATACCTAACAACAATAATCTGCGTGTTAAGTACAACGAAAAGATCGCCACCTACAGAGATCTGGAAATACAAATAAGAGTACCCAGACGATACCTATTATTCTTTCTACCACTGGAGTCATTCCGAAGAACCTCCTAGAAAACATAAAAAAGCTGGGTCTAAATGAACATCTATATAAGATCATGCAGAAAGCTGTGCTACTTTCGACGTCCAGATGCGTGCGAAAATTTTTGGGAGATACACCGACGTACCAAGTCACCTAGGACTCGATAACATGGAAAGAGTCCCACCAGAGCTCAATCTTTGTGATACCGTAGGTATCTGGGATGAGTGAATTTTCCCCTTAGAGGGAGTGTGATCCGTATGACTAAATCTAGATAATAATAATAATCGATGTGGCGATACCTAACAACAATAATCTACTTATTAAGTACAACGAAAAGATTGCCAAGTACAGAGATCTGGAAATACAAATAAGGAGACAATGGAGAATGGAAAGTACCCAGACGATACCTATTATTCTTTCTACTACTGGAGTCATTCCGAAGACCCTCCTAGAAAACATAAAAAAGCTAGGTCTAAATGAACATCTATATAAGATCATGCAGAAAGCTGTGCTACTTTCGACGTCCAGATGTGTGCGAAAATTTTTGGGAGATACACCGACGTACCAAGTCACCTAGGACTCGATAACATGGAAAGAGTCCCACTAGATCTCAATTCTTTTGATACCGTAGGTATCTGTAATGAGTGAATTTTCCCCTTAGAGAGAGTGTGAGCCGTATGGCTAAATCTGGGAACATAAAAAACATCTAACGACAACTATATACGAAAATAAATTCGACAAACAAGTATTTATAGTGTGCTAATGATGTACAATTAAGTTTTGAGACTATTAAAGTATGATCTTTATCTAGCATTTTTTATAATTTTTCATTTTCCTCTATAGTCCAGTCGTCAAAGAGTTGACCCCTAAAAATTATTACGAACAAGCTGAATTTTGCCGAGAATAATAATTTTATCATCATCAGTGGCATTACAGCTCGTTATGAGCCAAAGCCTTATTCTGACTCCATCTCTGGCAACTCTTCTTCATGCTTTAACTCCGATGGATTTTAGATCATCCTCTATGTTATCTTGATAACTACGTTTTGGTCTTCCTCTGGTTCGTCTTCCCACTGGTCCTCTTCGGTCGAAAATTTTTCTGATCGTTGCATCTTCATCTCGCCTAATTACATGTCCTATCCATCGAAGGCGTGTTAATTTAATACATTTTACAACGTCAGGTTCCCCAAAACTTCTGTATAACTCAAAGTTGTAGTGCCTACGCCACAAACCCTGTTCTTGGACTCTTCCATATATTTTGCTTAGAATATTAATTTAAAGACCCCAAAAAAGATGCAAAAAAGTTAACCACTTTTACACCCGGAGTTCCCCCTAAAACGCCCCTCGTAGGGGGGTAAAAACACAAAAAATCAATTGACCCAGAATTTGTGTGTTGTAGAAAAAAAATGTAGCTGAAATAATTTTAAACAAAAATGTTTATAGCTCTTTTTACGTATAATGAACTGTTCTCTCAGAAACAATGCTTGAAACAACCGTCGATTTTGAATGTCAGTCACGTGCGCGAAATCAATGTTAAATTATATTTGTATCAGCTCGACGGTAAAAATTCAATATCTTTAGATTTAAGTGCATTATCGACAAAATCAAGTTTAGTTTTAAAGGTAAAGAGTGTATCTTTCGTATGCACTTTTTGTATTTTTCCGAGAATAAACTCAGTTTTGATAAAGGTGTTAAATAAATAAACGTGTCACGATTTTTGCAATTCTTTAAGATTCTAAATTCTCAATTCATAATTGATCACTTTCATTGACCAGTCGTAGTAAAATTTTCATTTTTAGAGATTAGTTTTTAAAAACTATGACATGAAATTTCAATTTTATATTATGGCAACAAATATGAGGCATTCGAAATATGAATAAAAAACGCAGAATTTAATGTTTTACATTTCAAACGATTACACGTCACGGGAAATTCTACCAAGAATACAGTTTTGGGTGTAATTTATAGCAGAAGTTTGGTTCTTTTGAAAAAAGTACTAGTTTTATTAAAAAAAAATGTTTAAACATTTCAGATTGTTTGTTATGTGAAAGTTTAAATAAAATTAAATTATTTTAAGTATATTTCGAATGCACCACAACTCAAAACTAAAATTTCATGCTATAGGTTTTGAAGGTTAGGCTCTAGTAATCGAAACTTTATAGTGGCCAGTCAATAAAAGGGATAAATTTCACTGATCCAACGAAAATTATAAAAAATGGCAAAAATCGCGCCACGTTTATTTATTTAACACCTTTATAAAATCTAAGTTTACTAGCGGCAAAATACAAAAATTGCATACGAAAGCTAAACTCTTTACGTTTAAAATGCATCTTGATATTTGTCGATAGGACACTTGGACCAAAAGATATAGAATTTTTACCGTTGAGCTGATAGAAACTTTATTGAACATTGATTTCTTGCACAACTGACATTCAAAATCGACGGTCATTTCAAGCTTTGTTTCTGAGAGAACGATTAATTCTACACAAAAATTTATAATAAACATTTTTGTTTAAAATTATCTCAGCTACATTTTTTATTTAAAATATTTTTTTCTACGGCGTATAGATTCTTGGTAAATCGATATTTTTTCATTTTTACCCCCTCATGAGCAAGGTTTTAGGAGGAAGCCCCTATTAATTTTGGGACCACAAAAAAGGTGCAAAAAAGTGGTAAACTTTTTTGTGGTCCCAAAATTAATATTCTCGGCAAAATTTAGCTTGTTCGTATGATTTTAAGAGGTTGAGTGGCATTTTCGTCTCTGACGACTGGAGTATTACAATATACCCTATATTCACATCCTTACACGGCTTCATGAGAATTTTACACTGTGCAAAGCAGGCCTGCAGGTCATATTCCGGGAGGCTATTAAGTAGTTGTGCCGATTTTAGTTTTACGTCATCTAATGAGACGGGACCATCCCCCCACTTTCAGCTGAGTAATTGCTTCCAAAGGCGGATGAACCTGTATGTTATCAACGGCATAACGATGTAGAAGGCAACAAGAAATCACTACCTACCTTAAAGATCTAGAAAAATAACCATGCAAAATATGGTCAATCACGTGTCCCCTTTTCCGCGGCGGACCTCTTCACATTGTGTTTGTAACCAATTTTTGTTTGGACTTTCGTATTTTGGTTCTTATTTGTCTCTGAATATTTTTATTCATTGGATTGTTATTTTTCTGAAAGAATCAATGCGACTGTCTCTTTTGTTTCCTTACCTTTAAGTTACTCATATCACATTTTTTGTTACTATTCTTTTTTGTAACCTTTTTAAATCTAAACCTAATTTAACAATAACAGGAATATGATCTGACGATACGTCAGCACGGGGGTAACTTTTAACTGATAGGCATCTATTACGGAATCTCTTGTTCATCATTATGTAAACAATTTGATTCCTTATTATGTTTCCTGGTTGCGGAAAACTAGATTAATATATATTTATTATGTATCATAAATGTGATTGACAAAGTATATATAATGAGAGAACTAGAGAAATTTATTAAAGAGAATATTACAGAGAATTTCTATTGTTTTCGATGATCTGTGATCTTGTGATTTATAAGCCCGTAAGTCGTGCAAATGACCAAAATAGAGGACTAAGACAAAGAAATCTTCTATTTACCACTATTTTTAATATTTTATTGAACAACACTTCGATGAAGAGCAATTATAATAGACAAAAAAGATATATAATCTAATAATAGATTATCTTACGCAAACAATATGATAAGTAAGATCCAAGGAGAAAAGTAATGTTTTATAATACATCTTATAATATCAGTTTTTGATTTTAATAAAAATAATTTTGTATTCAGAATTTTTTTTATTGGAATAAACTAGGTGTCAATCAGCCAGTTACAACATGACTAATACCTTAAACATAATAAAAATTTTATGACCGTAAAGTCTATAAAATATCAACAACGAAGAAGAGCTGAATAATATGCTTTAAGAACTAAAATTAGAATAAGATACAAGTTAAATAATAAATATAGAATCTTTTCAACATCATCATTATGTTTAAAAACGGTACACATAATATACCTAATTCAATATATTTATACTTTTTTTGTATTATCTCCTTTTTATATCTATATTTACATACAAACAAGATGATGAGGTTCTCATACATATATTTTTTGTTGACACTACAAGACTATTTTGGTACTTGACAGAAATTTTACTAATGCATTATAAATTCTCTCATTTCCATTAGCTTAGAGACTAAGGATATTAAAACGGGGTATGTACATTAAGATCATGAAATTTTTGGATAAATTGACCTGTTTCATTCTTATATTTTTGGCATTCGAAAAAAACATGATCTAAATCACCTGAATTCAGAAATTTAGAAATTTTATATGATAGGTTTACCTTTGCTAGAAAATTCAGAACAAATTGTTTTATAAAATATATTGTTAAACTTTTTATATATAATAATTATGAAGGGGATACCTTGCAACAAGTTATACACATCAAAGTTAACAGTATTAATACATAGATAACTACCACATAGTATTTCATTCTCTACTACTAAATGTCATGCAGGGATAGTAAGACCTTAGTGAATGTTAAGTAGTTCCATTTCAGCGGAATGGATTAAATAGTAAATCCAAAGTAAACAAGCACGGCCTCATTTAGTCCAAGAAGGCATTCCAAGAAAAGCTGTGAGAAAATAGAGTGTAAAGCAAAACTAACTACTGATTTAAAAATGTTTATTTTAAAGAGTTAAAATTTATAAAGTATGACTGGTTTGTATGAAAACGTATCAAATCAAATATTTTTAATAACTTTATTAATTGAAATAAAAAAAATATATAAATAATACAAAGTGTTAAGCGTATTAAATATTTTGTCCAAATCTGCAAAAAGAAAGAGATATTAAATGTCGAAATAGTTACTAGAACCTGTTTTATTCCAAAGAAATAAATATATTCATATACAGGGTGATCAACTTTTGTGACAAGGTCCAATATATCTGTTATTATAGGAGATATCAAAAAAAGTTATTCACAAAAATAAGAGGTAGCTGTAAGCTTAACATATAGAGTCCTTTCATAACACCGTGTGGCATTAAAGATAGGTATGATTTTTTTAAAAGAAACACCTTGTATTTAATTTTAAATTTACAATCCGCATCACTTCTTCGTTACTAAAATAAAAAGTTGTTTTGTGTTAAACAGGGTATTTAAAAAGTTATAACTAAATTTCAATGAAAATCGTAATAAGTTCAACGCCCTGTAGAATTAAAAAACGACCTACTGTAGCCAAAATTTTTAAATAAATATCAAAATTCATAAAAAATTTTCTTCTTCTTCAAGTGCCCTGTCCGTTGCGAACGTTGGCTATTAACATGGTAATTCTGATCTTGTTTGCGGCGCTTCTGAATAGTTCGACCGATGTGAGCCCGAACCACTTCCTCAGATTTTGGAGCCACGAGTGTCTTCTCCTGCCTGGCCCTCGCTTACTGTCTATTTTTCCCTGGACAATCAATTGCAGTAGACGGTACTTATCGTGTCTCAATATATGGCCTAGATATTCAAGCTTTCTTTGTTTAATTGTATTCACGATTTCTTTCTCCTTTCCGATTCTTTGGATTACCTCTATGTCGGTGACATGTTCGGTCCAGGATATACGAAGAATGCGTCGGTACACCCACATATCGAATGCTTCTAGTTTTCTCGTGAGCGTCTCCGTCAGCGTCCAGGCCTCCATACCATACAGTAAGATCGAAAAAATGTAGCATTTAACTAGACGTAGTTTTAGGGGAAGAGACAATCCTGCTTATGAGGAGCTTTTTCATATTGCTAAATGCTGCTCTAGCTCGTTCTTTTCTCGCCGTAATTTCTGTGGCCTGTTCCCATTTTGCATTTACGTTGGTGCCAAGGTACACATAAGATTCTACATGGTCAATTAGTATGTTACTTATCCGTAACTGTCGAGCAGGCTGTTGCTTCCTGCTTATCAGCATCCACTTTGTCTTCTTGACTAACTAATAAACTCTTTCCATTACCTGCTGTAATTCGTCTATGGTACTGGCAAGGATCACCGTGTCGTCGGCATATCTTATATTGTTCGTTAACTCGCCGTTTATTTTTATGCCCTCATTTGCATTTTCCATACATTTGTTAAATATAATATATTTAATAATATATATAATGCTATTAAATATATATATATATATATATATATATATATATATATATATATATATATATATATACATAATGCTATTTAAATCTAATACAGGGTAACTCAAAACATTATAAACTCAAAACTTTATTAATAGCTCAGCATTTTTAAATATATCCAATGTATCACCATGTATTTTAGGTTAGGTTAGGTTAGGTTAATATGAGTGGACGCTTAAGCACCCTTCCAATTGACTCAGGAAGTCTATTATGGCTCATCCCTAGCCTATGTTAGAGTTGTCCTTTAGGAACAGCCTTTTTAATAAATAAAAAGACTGATATCTTTTTGTACAAGTTTTGACAAATCAAAGAATAAAAAAAAAAGTATTTTTCACATGTGTAAACAATTTATTTCCTAGCTGAGCGCTTTCGGGTTACAAACCCATTTTAAGAGCTATGGTCAAGTTTTTTTAAAATATCACTCATTTTCACAGTAGCAATAGTTCCATTTGGTCCATTTATTGGGGACAATTTCGTCTTTATGCATAATAATGCACGGTCGCGTACTGCAGGAATCGTGAAAAATTACTGGGGGGAAGAATTCAATATGATCGAACATATTTGGGATAAACATCGTAGGGTTAGAGGCCAACCAGGTCAGCCACAAAGTCTTGCAGAACTTCAAAACATGCTTTGTGAAAAATATGAATATATTCGTCAAGTTTTTATTCAAAATTTGTTCCTTTCCCTTTCAAATCGTGTGCAAACGGTTATTGATGTTTTAGGGCATAATACCCGATTTAGACAATTTTGTTCAAGTTCACTCATAATTTTTATTGTTTGGAATTCGTTTGGATATTACACTATTTTGTTTTGTAGCCTTTTAATTAAATAAATTATATCAAGGAATCAAACAGTAATGGTCGTTTTTTGTTTAAAAAATAAAAGATATTGTGTATACAATATGAAACACTGCATAAAACTTAAAATAAATTTTTATTTTCGGAAATTTATAGGGTGGCCTCGGTTTGGCCGGTCCATGTATATGAGTATAGAGAGTGAAAATGCATTTAATTTATGTAGGGCAGACCTGGGAAATCCCGACATCTTAAGACAATTTGAAATTTCAGATTTATTTTATATTAGTTAGGTTCTTTTATGAAAATACCTACAGTATAATTGAAATTTTCCGCATCCATTGGGTGTGAAATATTGGTAAAACAATATCATTTACATATTTAAAACCAATATTTCCCTAACTTTAGTAAAGTGTGGGTATTTCCCCGATCCCCGGGGTAATTCCGACAGTAGTAATAATCAGAAAATAATGAGACAACTGCTGGTATCGCAATATACGACAACAATAAATACTTGAATGGAAACAAGATAAGCAGATACATAAGTAGATATATTAAAAATCAAAAGTTGTTTCTACAACAAAGAACTTAGTTTAAAGAACAAAAGTCACACTGATAGGTTTCAGGGTAGTCATACCCACTGCACTGCGTGAGCCCATTGTCCATAAAACACACATCTGTACCATAGTTCAGCTTTTACACCAAACTCACCACAAACCAACACATTTCAGTGTTTGCGGAAAATAGCTCAAAACTGTTATCACATTCGTTGTCATCACATATTTTTGATTCATCTATATCTTCTTCGAAGACGATTCTTCAAAATTAATTTGTCTTCGACACCTTCTTCCTTTATTTTTAGCCTTGCATTTTAATGCGCCCAATTTTATTTGGGATTTATTTTCAATTTTAATTGTTTACTTTTTTCACTCTTCAATATTTTTAGCTTCAGATTCGGGTTGACCTTTGGATTATGTATAACTTTGTCTAGTCTATGCTTGGTTTTTTTAAGTATTTAATTTCGTTTTTCTTCTTTGTGTCTTCCAAAACCGTTTTCATAGGGGTGACAGTCATAATTACTGAGTGTTGTTTTCTGAAATTTTTTGGATTTGGTTTATCATCATTAAATGATTTTGGAAGAGGTGGTACTAATTCCTAAATGTCTTTGAAATGAGACAGATTCTCAGAGGATTTTGGAGAAGACTAAACTAGTCACACTGTATGTTAAATGCTTTCTTCAGGCGGTCATAAAACAACAAATCCAAAGGCTGTAGTTTATGTGATGTGTGAGGTGACACTTGCGATTGTCCATCATCAATAAGACGGGATCTTCCTCTATTGGTTTTACGTTGACTTTGAAATGTGTGAGCCACTGCATGAAGAGGTCTTCATTTGACCAGCCATTATGGGAGCATTTGTAAATTGCTCCAGCTGGTCCACCTTTCTCAAACTGAAGTGACATTCTCTGCCTAGAATATATAAACATGGGCAGTGTGTATGCATCTAAAGCACTCAATGTGCAGATAATCGTAATTTTTCTGCTCTTCTCCAACTTGTGACCGAGCACACCTAATGTTGGCTCTTAGTAGCTTAAACCTTATCAGGTTTTCAGACCGTAGATATACCGGTTTCATCCATATTAAATATTCTAGTGTACTTAAAAGGATGTTTCTTGTCAAGTGCTTCCAAATTGAAAAAAAATAAATCCACTTCAGATTTGCTAAACGCAATAACTCGGTTTAGACTTGTTGCTGAGGGTTGTCTTAGGCTTAAGGTAGCATTTCTCTTATAAAATCTAAAAACCCACTCCTCCCCAGCCATTTTGGTACCTTTATTTAAATTATGTTTTATTTCTAACTTTTCAGATCATACGCAAGTCTCCGAAGTCTGTCGATGTAATGCCATAAAATTGGTTTGATAGTTGTTTGATGTGATCTGCTGAAAAGTACGATTTCCTTCCCAAGGCTTTTTTTTTCGGTACAATTAGATTTGAGACGGTCAACGCAGCGATTCAATTCAGCGGCAACACTTTTTACGGATCGTCCACTTTGAACCAATTCAAATGCCCTTTTTAGAGTTTTCTCGTTCGATTTGCCCCTTTCTATTGTTCTCTTCTCAATCTCACTATCTAAACTACATCAAAAGTAACGTCTTTGGTACCAAATAACTCCATATTTAATTTTAAAATTAATGAAGTAATACCGACACCGGTCGATATTTCCCCCCATTGGTGTCTCGGCATTACTTCTATAGGACAAGATGGTGGTTACCGAATTCTACAGACTTAACTTAATGTTAAAATGTAACATACGCTATACTAAAATTATCTTTATAATTTGCACGTTCGATTTATTTAAATGTTTTTACACCTTCATTTGTAGAGAAGTCAATAATTAGATCAAAAGCTAATAAAACACATAAAAATTCAGAATAAAATAACTAGTTTGCGTGGATGACAGAAACTAACTGAGCGCTAACAGTGGTGTCACTTGCTAAGCAGCAGCACTATACAGTGACATGTTCAACTAAAAATAAAACCAAAACCCATTGTGTCGGTATTGCCCCTTATGTCGGAATTCCCTCGGTCTACCCTATACGTTAAAAATTATGCCTAAATTTTATCCAGATATGTTTTCATACAAGCAGTCTATTATTTAGTATAACTACTACTAAGTTAGCAAATAAATTAAATTTTACAGTTTAATTTTAAAAATACTACGTTATCAAGTTTTAATAAAGCTAAGAAGAAAAAAAGAAAAGTTTAGAATTGAAAGTTATAAAAAACTGTAGTTAATATGTATAAAGAATTATCCTGACCTCAGCAATAGCAGCGGCTGTAAAATCTGGGTCTTCCATGGCCTTCTCAGTCTTGGATTTTGATTTGTAAAACATGAGAATAGCCATTAGGCCAAAAAAGCTGCCGAGCGTCGCAGCTATTCGCACTCCGGTCATGACATCGTACGTTTGGTAATAGGGATGAAGTGTCGGAACAGGTTGTGCAGTTGAAGTAACGGTAATATTTCTTCCTTCAGAGCCATTTGGCTCCGGGTCCATCACGTACGAGATAATCCTGAAACAGAAAACAAAGTCGAATTAGTTAATTAGCCCAATATTTTTTATTTTATCTGCTAGTCATTCATTACTGTATCTGTATTGCTTATTTACTAACTACAAAAGATAAAAAACAGTATTTCATAACTTATTTTTACTCTTTAATAATAATGTATAATATAAATTTGTACTCAGAATTGTTTGGTTGAATTCCCAAAAAATTGACATTTTGTGATTGTTCTGGAGATACTTAGTGCATGTAGCCGATGTCGATGCATATGTCATTGTCTGGATATCAACTTTCGTTTAAAAAAGCTTATAATTATGTGTATAAATATACCAAATATAAGTACAATTTCTTCAATAAAAATATTTTGTTTGTTACCTTATTATCCCAGTACTTAATTCCAAATTAATTTAATTTTAAATAGCTTCAGAACAATATAAATTATTTTCAAATCCTTTTAATTATTGCTTTAAATCTTTGCTAACACAATGGTTAAAGACAGTTTTATTTGTATTTTCAGACAGACGTGGCAACGGCGCAACGCGAAGTTTGTACGTCCGCCTAATTCATAACAGTCGTTGAAAAATGGTATTGTAAATCCGAAAGTCATACAATAAATACATGTTATATCCTAGTTGTCAATTCAATTCAATTCTACGAAAGTCGATGGTAAAATCCCATAGCGGGAAGTAAATCAACATAATTTGGTCCTTCGAGCCGGATAACCAGTAACTGTCGAAATCTTAGTGAAATCCATTAATTACTCAAATTATTGTTAAAAACATCAAAAGTAATATGCCGGTAAGAAGCCACAATTCGCGCCATTGAAATCCAGAATCTACGAACGTCAATCAATTGCAGTCGCCCAACCAAATGTTGTAGTACTAGAAGCGACGTTCAATCAAGTTTAGTGCTGAATGAATGTACAGTGAACCAGGCGAGGTCGAGAGACAGCGCTAATAGCGACAACAGTACATTTTAAACGTGAGTTTTTCATATTCCTGTACTTTTTCCATTGTATCCAATTATTCCAATTGTATCTAAGCGAATTCAGCACTTCTTAACATTCAAAAACAAATAAATTGCTAATATAATAATAAATGCCGTCAATCGTCAATCGTCAATCACGTCAAGGCTATATTTGACATTTCAAATATACAACAAGAATCTTCAGCTGAACTCAGACGAATGTTAGACAGCTTATCAACACATTTGAGATCGTTACAAAATTTAAACCAACCAACACAATATTGGGTATTGTTGATATACATTTTATCCAATAAATTAGACAAAACAACGGCCAGGGCTTTGGGAAGCAGGTCTCAAGTCTGCAAAATTACACCCTAAACGCGTAATACAAAATATTATTTTTACATTCGAAGAGTTATCAACTTTGTTAGCTGAGATAGAGCCAGTGCTGAATTCGCGACCCTTAAGTCCGTTATCCAATGATCCTAACGATTCCTCAGCACTAACTTCAGCTTATTTATCTATACCTGACCCAACACCCGAAAGTATTCCTATATCCTGTCTTTCTCTCTATCAGCTGGTGCAGCAAATCAACCAATATTTTTGGAAAAGATGGTCTCAAGAATTTGTCAGTGAGCTTCAAAGGCGAACCAAGTGGAAGTATCATAATCAACCTGTGCAGGAGGGGATACTCGTCGTAATCAAGGAAGATCATTTATCTCCACTAAAATGGATATTAAAAAGGGTGTACGACAGGGATGCGTCCTCTCGCCGCTCCTGTTCAATATATACTCTGAACAAATCTTCAGAGAAGCACTGGGAGAAGTTTCGGAGGGTATCAAAGTAAACGGAGAGGTAATCAATAATATTAGATATGCTGACGACACAGTTATTATCGCAAATGACTGCAACGAGCTTCAAAGACTCATGCAAAGCATACACACAGCAAGTCAAGAATATGGTTTAGAACTCAATACAACCAAAACTAAATGCATGCTCATCAGCAGAACACAACAACCTCCGATGCAATTGACATTAAACAACCGAAAAATAGAACAAGTGGAGACATACACATACCTTGGAACCACAGTCAACACAAAATAGGACCAGTCAACAGAAATAAGATCACGAATTGAAAAAGTGCGAAACGCTTTCAACAATATGAAAAAGTGGTTCACAAGCAAAATCTCAATGGAACTAAAATTAAGACTGGTCAAGTGTTATGTCTTCCTGGTCTTGTTCTATGGAGCAGAGGCATAGACCACAACGAAAGCCACCCTGAAGAAACTAGAATCCTTTGAGCTGTGGATATATCGCCGTATTCTTCGGATATCCTGGACAGACCACATCACTAACGTGGAAGTAATGCAGAGAATAGGCAAAAGCAAAGAAATAATCTTCACCGTAAAGAAACGGAAGCTTGAGTAAAGAAACGGAAGCTTGAGTACTTCGGACATATCATGAGGCATACTAAGTACCGGCTGCTACAGTTACTAGCCCAAGGAAGAATCGACAGTAGGAGGGGACCGGGAAGAAGACGACACTCATGGATGCATAACCTGCGACAATGGTTCGGACTAACATCGACCGAACTGTTCAGAGGTGCCGTAAACAAAGTCAAAATAGCCTTGTTAATAGCCAACGTCCGAAACGGATAGGGCAAAGGAAGAAGAAGAAGAAGAAGAAAATGGATGCTTGGTCGCATCCTAGAGTTGCATCTGGGCAGCGACAAAATTGTTAGAGTCGCCTCTATCCGAACCTCCAGTGGAATCATCCGCAGATCAGTTGCCAAGATCTGCCCGTTACCAGTAGAAGATAGTGACGATTGAAAACTTGGAAAATTGGGAACCAGCTTGGGAATTGTTAGAGATTTTAAGGGAGAAACCCTAGACTTTGCACAAAGAAGCTTAACGTTGATATTACCAGAGAGATCAATTCTTCCTAAAAATATACACGCGCCATAGGCTTTTAGCGATGCGTCGCAAAACCATCGACTTTCATAGAATTAAATTGAATTGACAACTAGGATATAACATGTCTTTATTGTATGACTTTAGGATTTACAATACCATTTTTCAACGACTGTTATGAATTAGGCGGACGTACAAACTTCGCGTTGCGCGGTTGCCACGTCTGTCTTTAAATACAAATAAAACTGTCTTAACAACAATGATAATAATTTTAGTTTATTATCATTTTATTTTATTATATTATTTACAATAATAGTAGAATACAGTTCTACTATTATAGTATTCTAAGAGAAACATTGCCAAAAATAAAATAGGAATTGAGAATTCGGATGCAGATTGCCACTAAAAGGAATCGGAACTAAATGCCCAGAAAAATCAGAACAAATGAAAAATTATAAGCAACGGGAAAAAGTGCATACTACTTATGTGAACTGAAAATAATATTTTGTTTTTATTGAAAAATTTACAGCATTCACCATAAGGTGATGGCAATTAGCTGTAGGTATAATTACAGTGTTTACAAATTCAAATAGTTTAAATTCTATAATGCAAACCTATACATTTTAGATAATTTGTAATATCAACATAATTAAAAACTGTACCTAAAAGTTTATTCATATCGTTCTGAATATCGAACCTGTTGCCCAAATTTAGGGATATTATCTATTGTATGTCCTAGACGTAGGCAAGTAATAATAGTTTAAAGTTTTCGGCTTTGAACTTTAGGTAGCTGCAGATAAATATTGTCTTTAATTTTCCTTAGTGTTGTCTGTGAATAATTCCATTCTTGATTTCATTTATAATGCGTCTGGAATTTTCTTTGGCCTGTTTCAGTTCAGATTTTACCATTTTGTCTAGGGGGCTTTTAGGATACACAATTTAAATTTTATAAGAGACCAAGGGAATCGTTTAGAATTAACCATTTTGGTGGTATTTTATTTTTGTTGACATGTTCAAAATCTTTGAGTATAGCAGCAAATAAAAAATGCTGAAATATTTGGGAAGCTAAATTGATATTGATTGTTTAGCGTTACACATGTAGTACCAATTGCTATATTATTTAATTTAGATGCATCTTTAAATATCCTGTAACAATTTTCTCCATGTATGCCTTTAATTGAGTTGACGTTATTTTTGAAAATAACCGGATTTGTTGAATGCTTACCAAATGCAAAATTATAATTTATTTGGCAGATATCACTTATCTCCCAGGAGGAGGGTGATCCAAAGGACCATCGGTAATTTCCTAATATAAAAGTGGTTTTAGTTAAATTGGCTCAAATTTATCATAGAACACTTTTGTTGTCAGGTTTCATTTTTCTTACGACTTATCATTCTTCGCACTTTGACTTGTGTCTTCTTGTATATCAGTTTCAGTTAAAGACATATTGATAATATGCCTATATTTTATTATCAGATTAGTAATAAATTTTAACTAATCCACACACATATGAAAGCAGATACTATACATTGAGTATATATTAAGTAATTAAATAGAAAAATCGATTGGTCCAAAATTCTATAACTATTTTAACGCCAACCCATTTTCAACAATTGGTAAGGCAGTGCTTAAAAAAATACCTGGTCCATAATATGGGATTAAACAATGTTAAACCGTTCAAAACATTATACAGCACATAAGCAGGAAAATTAATAATGGTAATGGAGGATGTTTAATAGCTCAATGCCATTAGTTTCTTTAAGTCCGCCAAGAAAATATTGGAACTTTGTACTATAAGTAATCATTCTCTGATTCCGGTTTCAAAAAGGTTGCTCTCAACAGAAGATCGGAAATCGTTCCAACTGAACTACAATTAATCAGAGATAGTTCAAGGCTTATTACGGATCTATTGTAATTTCTCCCAAGCAAATGCTACTACGCCTTCTACAAAAATATAAAAGCAGCAAAAGCACGAGAGATTATCCCGAATACGACGAGTAATTACTATTTATTTTTATCTTTTTTTTTGTATTTTATAATAATTTTAAGTTTACCTTATTTTTTAAGTATTGCAATTTTATTTAATAAAACGATGAAAACGAAGAAAACAAAGTTAATCACCTTTTTTTACTCAAATTCCGGTAAATTATCGAAATTATTCTCAAGAGGAGGAATTGGAAGGAGAATTTTTCGAGGTACTTCACGATGTCATATAAAATTTTTATCATTATTAGATAGATATAAATAGCAGTGTATTTTGAGTTTTTTTTCATATTTGTTACATTGTTATGTACAAAAGTTAGTCCAAAGTTATGTATAAAATATGTCAGTCTTCAAACAGCGCTTCTGGAAAAAAATTAATTGAAATGACATAGCGCATTTTACTTCCGAGGAATTATTGAAGAATATTCTGGAATGTTTAAATTTTTCTCTGTGTTTTTTTGTTCATATTATTATTGTAGTTTGTATGTATTTCAATACATCAGATTAATCATATATACACTGAATTGAATGTTATACTAAGATATGAAAATTTGTATATTATAAAATTAAGGAAAAAAATAGCTTTTAAATTTCTACTCGAAAAAAAAATCACCTTACTTACTAAAGATTTTACAATAAATAGACTTTATTAACCCAATTTGCAGTTTAAAAGAATTAAAGAATTATCGACTAAGAGCATAATATTAGAATCTAAACAAAAAACGAAATGTCTCTGATACTCTGGAAATCAAGAAAATCTGTTCTGGGAGATGTCACTTTCTAGTCTCATCTCAATAAATATAACTTTCACTGCGGCTTATAGCACGGTCTAAGAATACGTAACTGAATTAAAATATGACAAAGGTTTATTTATTGTTTAAAATCTCGAAATAGAAATAGAGGATAAAATATTTCAGAATATTTTCTTATATAGATATTCTTATATAGATTATTCTTCTCTTATTCTCAGAATAGGATATTTCAGAAATCTTAAAAATACAAAGAAAAAACGTATATTCCGTAAACTTTGTGTAGTTTAGGGACAAAGTTAGAGCATATTATTTTCAGAGTCTAAAATAATTCAATAAATAGTTACGAAGAACATAATGACCTATTTAAAATCTTCTAGAATACTGTTCTACAATATTATACAAATGAAAAATGATAATTCGGACAAAAATAATCAACGGTTCCCTTAATTTCTACTATTTTAGCAGCACTATTCTGCTTCCGAAACAAAACAAATTTCTGATCAATCTTGATTCTTACAAGTAGACTGGTTTTCTCAATGTTCTAGGAAAATTTTACGAAAATATCTTAAAAAAAGGTTTTGGAAATTATGACACTCAATAATATAATCTCTTATTGTCACTTAGGCCTCTACGAAAGTCATTACCCAATACTCACCCATACATGCGCTGACTAAAATTGTCACATATAAATTATATATAATTTAAATGACAAAAAAATCTTGGACTTTGCGTTATTGTAGATGTTAAGAAAGCCTTTAATTAAGTTGAGAAACTGTTGAACATCGGCCTGTGCCTCAAACTATCTCACTTAGACATACAATATAAAAATATCTAAATCTAAGATAACATATTTGTTTGTGGGAAGATAAACCCAACAATCCAATGTGTAATTGACAAAGAAATAATCTAACTAGTCTCGAGATTTGAGTATCTGGGGGTAGAAATATCCAGTTGAGGAAACTTTAAAGAAAATATAAAATAAAAGATATCATCTGGAAAAAATAAGAATATAAGATTGGATTGGATTGATAAAATCAGAAATAAGAAAGTTAAGGTCAATTGCTAACAAAACACTGGGAGATAAAATACGAAACCCCCAAACAAAATATATCCGTAAATACAGAATATTATACGATGGAAATGAGCGAAAAGGTGGAAATGAAACCAGCGTGTTAGATAAACGAATGGACAGTGAGAGACAAGCTAGAATGGCTAGATATTTAAGATAATCAGACACCAAGCTACATAAGAACTTTTCAAAAGGTGGCGAGATAGCTGGCAGATAGCGTTAAATAGCTGGCATACTTTATTTCGATCAAATTGAAGTAAACAGTGTTGTCCTTCTAAATGTTCTTTATGCTGTTATCCTATTTTATGCCTTTAATTTACACAATTGAGCTTGTAATAATAATGATAGTGTCTATGAGAGGTTAGCATTATGGTAGATTTTAATTGGTTTTTTTGCAATATAGACTGGGTATTGAAATCCATCAGGTTTCATAAGTTATTAATTCTTGATATTTTCGTGTTATAATTATATTTTGCTGTATATTGATAAATACGTGTTGTTTTGCTATTAATCACACCTTACAAGATTTTTTTGCCATCTTTATTTTTGGTCCCTCTTATAAAATTGCTTCTCAAAAGCTTAGATTCTCATATTTTTGTTTTCTTCATGACATTTTCTAATAATCGTTTTTCCATGAAATACACAACTAATCAATAAAGTACTAAAAACTTTGTCAACACTTCAAAAAATTTATTATGACTACAGCTGTTTCGACAGTGTGCCTTTCTCAAGTGAGCTATTTTTGTTATGCGTCCAACACTTATAGCCTTTAACTGAATACGTTGAGGAGGGGAGAACTGTTTGTCTTAAGCTGATCATACAGAATTATACGTGTATATTTTAATTTGTTAATTTCCATAGATTCTAATAACTATAGCTTAAGGCTTTTATTTTGAATGTGAAGATTTTGAAATTGTTTATTAATAATAATAATTATGATCTAGAAGGTGAAGTGGATACGTAGAATCTGTTTTTCCATTTTTGAAGGCCAATTTGTGCTCTGCTCTCCTTTTGTTAAAGATTCTAAACGTTTGACCTATGTAAATTTTTGGGCAGTAGCTACCTATAAGTTTGTATACAAAACTGTGTAAGTGCTTTTTCTTTTGGCTCTTGCTGATCTTATATATTTGCTTAAAGTGTGGTTTTTTCTGAAAGCTGGCGTTATTGCTTTCTTTTTATGTGTTTCGTTATTTTTGTTCATATCTTGCCTGTATATCTAATTGTATAATATATCTAATTGTATATCTAATTTTATAATTATACTTACACAGCTAAGACAACCAGTCTTTTCTAAAATGATGTTTACGAAACAATTTTGTCAAACATTAACGAACAAATTATTAAGTTGCAATAATATCTCTAAAATATGTATAAAAACAATTATTGCGCCTTTTTTTTAAATTTTTTTCCTTTTACGAACACCTTTAGTGAATTTTCACCTTTATATTGAAGAAATATAGCTTATAATAAGCTTATTACCAAATATCTTGACATTCCAATCAATTTTAATTGAACTGAACTTTTTTAATAAAGAATTTTTCCCGAAAATTCGGAATAGAAGGCAAACATAATTTTTTAATAATACTCCATGAACTTTCAAGAATGGCGTGATAATATTTAGTGGAATATAGAATGACTACTAAAGCAGGAATAGTCCGGATCAGTATAGAGTTCCAAATGAACTGTTAGATTTAGATAAGAGCGAGAAAATTATAGTAATTGCTTGCGAAACTTTTTAAATAATACTATTATTATTAAAAAATTTAAATGTTGGTTCGTACGACATTTGTCACATCAGGCTCTCTTCTCTTGCAAAAAAAGTGAAACATTTAGTATTTTTTACAATTTATCTATAATGTAGAAAATACAAAATACTACAAATTAAAATTGTATTTCTATTAAATATTTGGAAGGTAAGCCAATCGTCATATTTTATTATTGAAGTAACTGATTTGTGATTTGAATTGCCACTAAAAATGTACATTTTTTTAATGAAATCTAAATATGCAGGTAAACACAGAAAATTGATATTATATTTATAAAAAACAAAAATAAAAATTATAAGCCAATTGTTAAGTCAATTGTAAGCCAATTAAAAAAATACTACATCGCTAAACGTGGCTCTAAAATATATTGGGATGGAATAACTCAGTAGTGTACAGACATAGCTTGGAAATAACCTATAAAAAGTCATTATTTCCGGTCGTTGTATATATCAAACACTTACTGATTGTAGTTGCAATGTGTTCTCTGTACGTTTACGAGATCTTTATGAGTTTCTTTGTTTATTTCGTGGATTACTTGTGCTCACGAGAAGTTTTTTTATATATGCGTAAAATATTTGCTTTCTGGGATTTATGTATTCCAGCAGTAATGAATCGGGGAATATATTTGAAAGATGGGAAGATATTGTCAAAAACTTATCTAATTTAAAGGAGCTACAAATATATATAGAGATAAACACTCTGATACCAACTTCGACTCCTCATTAGAAGAACCTGAAGTTGAAGAACTTGGCGAACGAGCTGTGAATAAGTAAATAATTAAACTGAGACTGAAGACAATAGTTATTTAACTGATAAAGCTGCCACAAATTCTAGATTCAAGTTTTAATTGGTTCAGAAATGTTAACAACTTTGTCCCAAAGTATATCCACTCGCATAAGAAACCAACGCTTACAGATAAGATAAACCAATATACTTCTGGGATTAACTACTTCTATATAACGTTTCCGAAAAGTCTTATCATTCCCTTAAAAAAGAGGGATAAAGTTATGGATTAGGTACGACTCCAACACATACTACATGTATAATACAAACATCTACAGCGAAAAAAAAAAAACACAAACAACAGAAGGCACAGCTGATCAGCGCCTTGAACTAAAATTATCTAAAACAATAACAAGTACTATTGTAGTGTTATGTTTAGATCGCTTCTTTACATCTCCTTTACTGCTAAATACAACAAAATATCCTTGTGTTAGAATACTCATGTCAAACAGAAAAAATACAACAAAATTTGTAGGCCGTTAGAAATAGTTGAATGTGAAATGCTTGTGTGCAAATAGGGTATATTAGCTAGTAGATGGAAAGACACCGAAGATATCCTGGTCATGAGCATTTGTCTTTTATAACCAATATATGGGCACCTTCAATCACGCTGACCAAATGATTACTCTCTATGACTTAGACAGAAGAAGTACCAAATTGTGGAAAAGGGTACTTTCCGACTGCTAATGATGGCAGTCTTTGACAGCTTCATCTTTTACACTGAATCTTTAAATATAAAAATGACATTCATTGATTTTGTTATCGGGTTAACAGAATCGCTAATTAGTGGAGCTAGATCAGAATCATCCCACAAAAAAATAAGAAAACAAAGTTGCATTTTAAAGAGAGTAAAGTATTGCACTAATATTGGTGATCATCTTCTAATTGAAAAAGGCAAGACCAATTGATGTGTTCGCTGTAAAAATCTTTAAAACGAAAAAAGAACAAAAGTTTTTTATTTTCAGTGTTGAGTGCCACTTTCTATTATTTTTTTTACTATCTATTATACATAGAATGTTTTCCAGTTTATAAAAATAAAATATTTTCTTTCATACCATACGGTCTTTCTTTCTCTCATCTTTCATCATTTCTCTGATCATTCAGTATTTATATCCTCTCTAATTCCAATGACCAGATTTGTATATGTATTTAAATTGGAAAATATAATAAAATCTAAAACTCGTATTTAAAAATTTTGATCAAATTCAAATCTTGATCAAATTTTTATGTTATTGGGCTATGGTATAAAAAATTTTCTGTTGTTTTTTGTAACAATCATAATTAAGGAACAAAAAAGAAATAAGACAAAATAGTAAAAATTTCTTTTTGTGTTTCATCGTCTGTTAAACTATTATATTTTGTTATATCTATGTTCTTATCAAAGCAACAAAAAAAAAGGAAGCCACGCCCAAGAAATATCGAAACTGAACAGGAGAATAAAATGTAGGTACACCAAATGTAGGTAGAAATAACGTGTGTCAAGAACTGGAGCAATGCTATTATACAATAATAACTATTTAAAAAAGTTAAATATTTGGCCCGAGAGTTCAAACCACAACTTTAAACGATTCAAGACCATAATGATAAAGTAAAAACCGATATAGAGAGCATAGCAGACACATGGAAAAATTACTGCTTAGAATTATACAAACGAACTTCAAAAAAATATCAGTCTCAAAACACAAGAAACATATAATCAAAAAGGAAGAACCCATATCCTTATAAGCAGAGGTAGAGAAGGCTCTCAAACAACTAAGAAACAAAAAATCCCCAGGGATCGATGGCATACCAATGGAGACTGTAAACGCAATGGACAAGATTGGCGTAAACGCAATACTGAATATGTGCAACATGATATTGACCACAGGTGAATAGTCTGATTAGTTGTGCGAATTAACCTTTATCCCTACCCATAAAAAAATCACTAACTGTATGAACAATTACATGCTCTTATTCCTCAGGCAATCAAAATCCTGCTACATGTAATCAATAAACGTCTATAGAACTTTTTCCTGATAAGCGAAGAATTCTGCTTTCAGATCAACACCCGAAAAAACAAAAATAATGGCCGTAAATAGAGCAAATAATAATCTATAGCACATACATTAAGTGTCGAATTTTTAGAAGTGGTAGACAGATTGGTATACTTGAGCTCCCTGATAACAACAATGTTCTCAGAAATCAAGCGTAGACTAACAAAGAGCCGGGTTGGTCAATGCCCTTATTTTTCCAATTGCTACATATGCAGCTGAAACATGGGCACTCCAAAAAATCGACAGCAGTAAGATCGAAGTCTTCGAAATGTTGGTCTATAGAAGAATTCTACGCATCCTGGACAGAACATAGAACCAACCTGTCAATTCTCTAAGAGCTTCATATAAAAAACAGACTATTGAAAAAAGTAAACAGAGCATACCAAATTTACTTCGGCCACATAGCTAGAAGAACGCGGGCCATGGAACTATTGATAGTAGAACGGAAGGTAGAAGGCCGAAGACCAAGATGAAGATCTCCAACACGATGGGCAGATTAAATAAAATCTCTGGAGGGAAAATGCCTACATAAAGTTGTCAATATAGCACAGGATCGCAGCCAATGGAAACAGCAAGCTAATAATATTTATAGTGTCACGATGCTCTGACAAGGCTTCAAATAATGAAGAAGAGAATGTTCTTATCAGTTTATTAACTCGTATATCTTTATCAATGTACACTCTATATAATCTTGTATGTTCTACCTCTACCTGGGTGACCTAGTCTAAATGTAGTCGGGTGCGTCTTAGACTAGATCAGTCATACTCTAGCATGTTCTTCTGATGTTTCTTCACTTATCCTTGTTCTCTCTATTCTTAAACAATCTGCACCTATAGTATTTTTCATATAAAAATGCGTGCACGTCACAATAAATATAAAGTGACGTCACTTATATTTAAAATTTCCAGAACGTCAACCTTAGAGTTCAAATTTTCCTAACACAGCTAATAATACGAAACCCATACGGTCAACATGGTATAATAATCAGAAAAATGTAATCATCATTATATTGGAAGTTTTAGAATTATATTGATTTAATAACCAAAAACATTTGTTATTATTAATAATTTAAATTTTATGAAATAACTCTTAAAGTCTAATATTCCACAAAATAATAATTTTAATTAAATATATTAGACAATTGTACGCAACTGATACCGGAATACTTCAAATTTTTTGACAGTTCAGCGTGTGGCAAAATTGTTTAAAGTGTTGCCGCTTTTTTAGAGTAAGAATTTTGTTTATGTTTTGAGTTCTTACACAATTTGATCATAATATATTATATATTAATAAATTGTATTTATAAATACATATTAAATTTAGATTAATAGCTTTAAAAACTAATTATTGTTGTGTATTGTGATTGGGCTATGCCAAAACAACTAAATAGTCTGTAGAAAGCTAATAAGCTTTCATATAAGATAGATTATTTTGAACAAGAAATAATGGCGGGACGTTTTTACTATTAATGCTCTTAATAGAGGTAAGTTTAAAATTTAGAATATATGATTTTGTATTAAAATCTTTTCTTATGTATTTTAGTGTGTTGCAGTAGTCTTAAAACTGAGTGTATTTACTGTTAATATAAGTTTGACAAATAGTTGACATTTTAAAAATTCCTCACTTACTAACTATTCTGATATTTTGGCAACGCTGTGGGGTTCTGACGTCGTAAATCTTGAATGACATGCACGCATTTTTATATGAAAAATACTATACCTCCTTCATCGTCGACCTTTCCCTGTATAATAAGCTTTTTGAGACCATTCCTTCAAGAACGTTTACAATATAGCCTATTATTGCTTTAAATAATATATCGTGACAATAAAATTTTACTAAATTCATAATGTTTTTACTGATAACAACGTAATTGACACAGTGAACAATAATTACTTTTTCCGTTATTCAAATTTTTCGTTCATGTGTGGTGCATTTTACACAATATTTTTAATCAATTATGGTCGGTCGTATTGTGGAGTTGTTTGGAGATGTTATTGTTACACCAAAGCAATTATGGTTAACGTTGTGCCGTTATAATTGAAACTTTTATTATTAAACCAGTTTTGTAGTTTCGTTTAATTGATTTACACGAAGAACTGAAGTAATTGTTTAAATGACACATAAATGTTTAATGATAAAAAGAAGAAATTAAAGAGTTAGTAGTAGTAAAAGATTATTACTTTTCACTAGAAATAAATACTAAAATAATATGTAGTAGTAAAATTTGGTCAAAACAATAATTAACTATTACAAAGAATTTAAAATATGTAATTTTCTAAAATTCTAAAAATTTCCAAAACAGCAAAATAAGGTAAAATCGTTAATTATTAATGTAAAAAATTAAATAACAATTTTGTGATTGCTCTCAAAGGGAAGACTTATAATAGTCCAGAATATGATGGTAAAATATGCATCGACTAGCTTGAAATTTTAACGGTAGTTAAAATATAGCTCAAAGATTAAAATATACCCTACAGCACTATGAGCTTTTCCTGTGGAGGAGGTTACCACATTAACTTAAGAATGGAAAAAGTTTATAAAAAAAACAATTAGGGCAGTGGCTATAATAGTGAACTGCCAAGCAAAAATGTTTTTTAGGGTTTTTTCGAAAAGTCAATATTTTTGCAGTTATATTAACAAACTACACGTCAAAAAGCAAAAATTTAAACTTTATCGCGAAAACTGTTTGGATACAAAATAAAACTTATAAAACAAAGATATTACTTTTTTAATCTTACCGTAAATTTGATATTACAAAAGCTATAGCTGTACTAAAGTAGAATTTTTATTCATCGCATAAAAACATCCAAACAAATGATGTTGCATAATTGGAAAATGAAGAGTTTTTCGTGGAAAACTTATTCAAACCTTTTAAAGATCTTAAAAAAAACCTAAAAATGTCTGTTGGTAAAAGTGATATGCATGAAAATTAAGGTTAGTTACAACTAAAATAAAGTCTGCTTATATTTTTTGTAATGCAGAAATTAACAAACTCGCCCCAGCTAAAACTACCTTGGTTGAAACTATTCATTGTTCATCTACAGTTTATATCTCACTTATATGCAAACATTACATTCTGGAATTTTAATTGGTTTAGACGTATTAGCTTTGAAAAAAACGCAAAAAAATTTAGAGGACTAAGCAACTTTTTTACTAAAGATTTTAGTTTTTTTCTTATTTATATAGACTAAAAATTAAACCAGATATGATTGCTGTATTTGCATGCGTTTATTTAGCATTATATTCAAGCTGTTCCCAGCGTAGGGATGCGACATCGGTAAAAAACATCGATGTTGAGCATCGATGGTAACATCGAACCTGAGTATCGATAGTAACGGTATATCGAAAAGAAAACATCGATGTTATAGAAACATCGACGTTTTTACAAATGTTGAATAATGCAAAAATAATAATTGAAATAAGTATTATATAAACGTGATTTAGTTGCTGACAAACGTGGTGTAATGTCTAACCCACAGACCTAGGTGATTTGTGGTGTAACGATGTAACCCTAATATAATATTAAACGAATTATTAATTTATAGAAGTTAGCAAGAAACGTCGTTATAGGTGATTTCTAAATCACCGTGACTGAATTACCGGTAGTAAAATCAAGTTCCATTACTACTCCGTACACCCTGTCTGATTGAACTGATTCCATAAGATGATTGTACTGACAGTTTTGACAAAAATCTCTTGAAATTGTTCGTTGGTTAACACTACGTATTGACTCGTCATGTATCTACTGTTCACTGTTTATGAAGTTTATTCGAAAATTTTTCATAATTCGACTCGAAATTATTTTGCGGGGAACGCAAATTATACGAATGGCATTGCATAACAAAATAGAAGGTTTAGATACGTTTTAACAAAGAGTCCGGATGTAGTTCACGAAACACCTTGTTTGTTCTTTTAACAAACAATCTGTCCAGTAATTAATTATTGAAGCATTAGTGTCAGAATATAACAACTACCGAGTAACTTTACAACGAACTTTCTGTCCAGTAACTAAATACACAGCAGAAAATTGTCTATGAAAAATTCACCAGCCAAAAACAGTTCGATTTACCGCAGCACAAAATAGGTCAATGCCTTATACTGGTGAATTTTGTCGGTAATTATCCAATAAAATACACTTAAACTTTGATTTATCCATATTATTAATTTCCTTCTCCACGTTGGGCGACAAATTTTAGCATGTACTTGGATATTTCGCAGGAATTTTAGGGTTTCATAAGAAAATCATAACAATAGACAAACACCTGTGCTTTATTAATGGCCAAACGATAACTTCTTACACTAAACTAATTGATGCTGTATAATATTCTCAAAATAGAAAAAATAATAGACAAAAGAATATTGTAGTAATCTATATAGTTATCAAAACTGCTCAATCTATAAAACAAAATAATATCTAAATACTTACGAAATGGGGAAACACAGATTTTCAAAGGTAAAACAACTCAAATGCAATCTTAATATATAAGAAAGGAAATACAGCCCGGTTAGCCAAATGAAGCCAAACCGTACGCATTTTATCATAAATATAAATATAAGACTTATACCAAGGTTTACCAATACCAATAATGTTTGTTTTTAATATGTAATGTTTACCAGTTTAAAATACCAAATTTATTGCATAGAAGTTCTAGCAGCTTTTAGACAGGGTTACAGCTTAACCGGCCCACTTCACACTATTTTCTTCTCTCTTAGGTACTACCTCGCTTAAGTAGGTTGGTAACCATCACGGCTATTTTAATTTTTGACACCTCAGCTTTACTGGTAAATGAAACTATATGTATACACTATTCTCGTATTATTCAACCAGATAATGCGGTTATTTCAAAACCATTTATTTTACCCCATATAATACTTTTCATATATTTCTATCACATTATTGAGCTACTGTACGTTTCTTATCTTAAACGATTCATCACTTCTTTTTACATGTTTTGAAGATTTCAGAATGCTCTCAGTTGGTCACTTATTTCTTTAAGGTTTAGGTCTTTACTTCATGTAGCACAGAAAATACGTATAAACGTAATAGTAAAAGTTTGTGAGTTGTGAGCCGAGGCCACTACTACACAGCAATTTTCTCATTTTATTAAATGTCTCTCTAGCGTGTCCACTTCTCATTATTTCTTTTGTATGTCATTGTCATTAAAAATGGTACCTGCATTTTTTAACTTTTTCTGCTTGTAACCTTCTTATATATAAAATATTTTGCAATTTTTATAAATTGTGTCTCTTTAACGTAAAGTGTTTCTTTAGTCTACTTTCTTGACTGTAATCTGCGTCCAAAAACACCTACAAGTTTTGTAAATTCTCTGCAATATTCTGCAGTAATTCTCTTAGTATTATAGTATTATCAACATATCTAATATTATTGGTAGGTATGCTATTGACTGTTATTTCAATAATTATTTCTTTAAGTAATTTTTGAATTATTTCTTCCAAATATAAACTGAACAATAAATTAAAATGGATGCAACCTTGTCTTATACCTGTTTTATATTTGTTTCCTCAGTAAGTTTCTTTAGAAACTCTGATATTGACAGTCTAATTCACAGAGATGAGTAAGTTTTCTTATACTAAAAGACCTAACAACTATTTTTTTTAATTGCCTTGGCATAGCCAATTGACCAGACTATTTTGTAATTTGTATTCACAAAACAACAATCAGAGTTCGAGTTAGTACTAAATGTAAGTTTTAATTTTAATTTTTATTTTTATTTTTATTTTTATTTTTATCCTTATTTTTATTTTTATTTATTTTTTTTTTATTTTTTTTTTATTTTTTTTTTTATTTTTTTTTTATTTCCTTATATTACTTTTTGATATTGTATGTAATATGTATATATATTTTTATTTTGTTTTGGTCATCTTTTTTTTTAATTTTTTTTTTATTTTTTACTTTTTTTTATTTTTTTTTATTTTTTTATTTTTTTTTTGTATTAAAAGGTTTATTACATGATTGGTATGTTCGCAAATTGCTTACAAGTTTCATCTTAATTCTATGGTTAGTACATTATATTGTTTAAAGTTTATATTTACAATTTCTTATCAACTGATAAATACAATTAAAGATTTCTACGTTTCCAGAGAAAATTAATTCATTTATGTGAAATGGGAAACAGACATTTAGTTTTCGTAAGTTTTCATATAAACATGTAACATTTCCTTGTTGGTTTACACATTCTAATAGGATATATGTTAAATCTCCATATTTACCACAAGTACAGTTTGGAGTGTCTGCTAGATTCATTTTGTACATTCTTGAAGGTGTTAGAGCATGATTTGACCTTAGCCTATTAATAGTTCTAATACAACTTCTGTTGGACTCTGAATGAAACCACCTTTTTTTAAGAAGTGTGGGTTGCCAATATTTAAAGTATGACTGACTTTCGGATTCCGTATAATTGGCTTGCCATTTTAATTTGAGCCAATGTTTACTACATACATCTATATCTGACACCGGTAGAATATTGTTGTCCATGGTTTCTCCACTTGATAATGCTTCTTTTGCCAAAGCATCTGCTATTATATTACCCTTTATCCCAGAATGGCCTTTGATCCGTGCGATATTAACTTCTCCTCCGACCTTTGAAACCTCGTAGTACAATTTTAAAATCTCTATATCAAGATGAATCAATTGCTTGGATTTATTTGTTACACTAACAACTATGTAATGGGACAAACTAAAATGCATGCAAAATTCATATAGTTGATAGTTTATTTTTTTCTGATCATGTTTTTGAACATTTTATTTATATATTTATAGATTTATTTTTCAATAATTTTATTATATAATAAAATAGCTTCAAGCAGCAACACAAAATAAAACATACTTACTCTAACAGAACTAATAAATAATAAAAAATGTTTATTTTGTTGGCAGCTAAATATTGGGACATAAAATGACTATTTATTATTATTAGACATAAAATGTTATTTATTATAAAAACGGAATAGCTTCGCCCTTAGACTTTATGGTCGCTCGAATACGGTTAGTCATTAACTCGACAAAGGATCTGCACTGTTCAGAGGTAAATTCATTGCAAATCTACTCTATTTTGGCTTTAAGTTCATGTAATGTTCGTAGTTGATTATTCGTTAGTGTCTGTTTCATTTTATCCTATAATATTTCAATGACATTTAGTAGGTCAGAAGTCCAAGAACGGACATTTAAATTGTGGTTTTCAAACCAGTTTTTTGTGGTTCTGGGAATATGACAGGCCGCTTCGTCCTGCTGAAAAATATAATTATCGTCGGCATTTAATTTAACAATATTTGGTAGTAGGCTATTTTGACGTATTTGTTAATATTTCGTAGTATTACGTGACGGCATCATCAATAAATTAAATTTATCTTAATCCTGAAACTGTCATATATCCCCAAATCATCACTGTTTTAGAAAATTTTACGGTCCGTTTCAAACAGTCTTTGTGAAAAGCCTCATGCTTAGTGCAAATAACTCGTACGCGGTAATCATCAACACATAGTTTGAATTTTTATTATTCACTAAAAACTACTCGTTACCAACTTTCTATCCAGCAAGGAAGTTGAGATTTGGTGGATTTAGAAAACCTGGTGTGCTTTTGTTTTGCTGTTAACGTTGCTTTTTCCTTAGTCCAGTACAAAAAATGTTAAAATATATTAAACTACGAGTACACCGTTAAGTTTTTACATGTAGTTTAGTCTTATAAAACTTTAATCCAGATTTATGTTTCCACTTACGACAGCAGTCCTTGACAGATTCCAGTTTTATAATTTTATTTAGGTGTAACTTGCCTAAGAGTATTTCTTCGGTTTTTTTTTGCAATCTTGTACTAATTTTTTCCTATTCTTATCAGAAACTAGTTTTGGACGACCCGGGCTTGCACGTTTTTTATTTAAGATACTTCATGTTTCCTCATAATGCTTAATTATAATTATTTCACACTGTAGTTTTAGGAATATTATGTTTATCTACCACTTCAATGATTGTTTTATTTTTATTTTTATTTTTAATTACCCAACTAAAATTTTTAAATTTGTAGAGATACCAGGCAACGACGTCGTCCGTCCATCGTGTAGGTGATCTACCGCTGCTTCTTCTGTCAGCTCCTGGTCTTCACACTGTAATTTTTGGGTCCACCACTTGTCATTTATTCTGACCACATGGCTTACTCAGTTTCACTTCAGTCATGCTATACTCATCTCTTCTGAGAGTCAGTCCAAGTAGCAAGCGTTAAATTCGTCTTTAGGCTACTTTCCCATTATTTAGTTGTCACTATTTTTTATATATTTTGACGATCCTTTATACATATGTAACAATTCTGTTTTATATACGTCTGTCAGAATTCTGTCAAGAGCAGAACTTGATTATTACAAACACATTTTTCAAGTTACCAAACAGACCACTGTATACATACTGCGGGTATATCGGAGAAAGTAGTCAGCAACCAGATAGACTACAATATAATCAATGAAAGATACCGTAATGCTGTTAAAACCGCGAAAGCATATCCTGGATCAGACGTGGCCTCAGATCACAATCCACTTATCGCCAAGATTACACTCACCCTTAATAATATTAAAATACATCAAAGAACCCTACAATAGATACAAGAAAACTAAAAAAATCCAACGTAAAAGAATGCCTCCAACATGAACTTCATATGAACTGCAGCAAAATGAACACAAACACCAATGATATTGACGGGTACTGGGATCGACTACAACATTGTCTACTGGAACCCTGTAAAGAAATACTAAAGACTTCTACAAGGAGAAAAGAAGAATGGATGATTGACGAGATACTCAATATAATGGAACAATGGAGATAATTTAAAAATAAAGACGACAATAAATACGGAGAAATAAACTACTAAAGAAGGCAAAAGAAAATACTTTGAAGAGAAATGCAAAGAGATCGAAGACCTCCAAAATAAATATGATCTGTTTAACCTACACAAGAAAGTTAAAGAACTGGCAGGACTAAGGAAACAAAATCCCACTGGTGCACTTCTAGATAGACACGGGACTACTATAACACAGACGGACGAGAAAGTACATAGATGGGCAGAATATATCGATGAACTGTTCGATGATAAAAGGGGAGATCTGGAGCACATAGAACTTACGTTAGAAGAAATAGGTCTATATATTACAAAAGAAGAAATATTACACGCACTAAAAATAATGAAGAGTGGGAAAAGGCCTGGACCTGATATGCTTCCTATAGGAATCCTAAAAATTATAGATGAGAAACACATTGATGTTTTAGTGACACTCTTGAACCAAATTTATAGTTCAGGCGTATTACCCAAAGAGTGGTAACGTCGCTTTTTATTTGTCTCCCCAAAAATAAAAACGCAAGAGAATGTCGCGACTACAGCACCATTAGCTTGATGTCTCATGTGCTAAAATTACTATTAAAAGTCATCTATAACCGAATATATCACAAACTGGACATAGACGTTGATGATACACAATTTGGTTTTCGCAAAGGCCTAGGAATGCATAAAGCTCTTTTTTAATTTATATACTGATACACAGATGCCTGGACGTCAGTCAAGATATATACGCATGTTTTATTGACTATAATAAAGCATTCGATAAAGTACGACATGAACAATTAATGAATGTCCTGAAATCAAAGAAGACTGACTACAACGACCTCAGGATCATATCAAGTTTATATTATAAACAGCGAGCAAAACTACGTGTTAATGAACACTGAACAGTTGTCAGAAGAAATTGAAATTAGACGTGGAGTGAGACAGGGATGCCTATTGTCGTCAATTCTTGTTAATGCCTACTCCTAAGAGATCCTGAAAAAAGCTCTTAAGGGTGAAACAGCTGGAATAAAGGTAAATGGAGTTCCCATTAACATTAGATATGCGGACGACACTTATGCGGATGATCTTAGCCGAAAATATTAAAAATCTTTCAAAACTGGTGACCAAAGAAGACGAAATTTATAAAAATATCAAAAACTCAAAGAAATAACGAGAATCTTTTATTAAACGGAACCAATATATAGATTCTTATCTTTGTATTTCGGTGGACATTTTTAGACCAAAATATATGAGAGAGGCCAAAATAAGCTCTGTTTGCCTGCGTTATTCTCTTCCGCATTTCTCTATCTTCTGATCCATCGGTATATATTTCTACTTCCAGGTATGTAAACTTTCCAACCGTTTCAATGTCATATTTATGTATATTGTTTTGTGGTACTACATTTCTTCTTATCTGTATTATTATTTTTGTTTTTTTTTGTGTTAATTTCCAGATCTAGCCTTTTGTTTGCGTTTTTAACTCTGCGTATGTTTCCTGTGCTCCTGTTGATATTCTACTCATAATTCCTGCGAAATTTGAAAAGTCTGTCTGATGGTTTTGTATTCGTACACATGCCTGAGTTTCATCCATGAGTCTAATTAGCTTGTGTGGTATTGCCAATTTACCCAATATATTGTAAAGTTTGTTTCTTTTGACTGAGTCGTATGTCTGTTTGAAGTCTACAAACACATTGTGATTATCGATGTTATGTTCCCATGATTTACTCAAGATCTGTTTGACTGTAAATATTTGATCCAATGTCGATCTTTTCCATCGGAAGCCGGTCTGATACTCTCCAATAATATTTTCTGCTAGTGGTTAGAGCCACTGGTTTATACTATACGTGAGGACTTTATATGCTGTACATAGTAGAGAACTTCCACGGTAGTTTTTGCACTGGAGTTTGTCTCCTTTTTTATAGAACGGACATAATATACTTTTCTTCCAGTCGTCGGGTATTTTCTCTTTTTGCCATATTATGTCGCTGATGAGCGCGTGGATGTGACTTGCTAGGTGATTGCCACTTACCTTGTACAATTCTGCTGGTATTTCATCAACTTCCGGGGCTTTATTGTTTTTCTTGGCCTTAATAGCTTCGAGAACTTCCTCTATGATTGAAGCTTCTACTCCATTCTCTACTTTATTCTCTTCTACATAGTTCGTACTCATTTCATCTTCTATGTCTACTTGTGTGGCAAGTAGGGTCTGAAAATATTGCTTCCTAGTTTCTGTTCCTGTTACTCACTGATTATTTGCCCACTTTCATTGGGCCACATTACGCATAATGTGGCCGAAGCCAGCTAATTTTCTATTCTTTACGATATTCTGTTAGTGTGTGGTGTATATATCAAACCCTTACATACTTCAGTCACAGCTCATTTCAAATGACTTATTGTTTTATGGCATCTTCTGTTAGACTCAAGCTCTCTACTCCGTAGAGAAATACACTAAAGACTTAACGTCTAAGAATTCTTGATACCTAAAGATAAGTTGCAGAAAACCTTCCTAAGTATACATAGTTCATAGGACTGTCATTTAGTATATATCGATATAACAGAGAATATTTCAGAGTTTTCCCACATATGAAGAAGTTATGCGCCTTTTGTATTTTGGTCTGATATTAGATTGTTTTGTAATTAAGAATTTAAAATCAAAAACTTTTTTGTACATACTATTTTTCATAACAGGCCCTAAATATTTCCTGCTTTAAAAATTGACTCCATTTCTTCCTGGATAGCTCTATATTTGTTGGATTATTGTGTAAGGTCTAGAGTATTTTTAATTTCGCCAATGTATCCACATTTCCGTTGCTTTGATTTAAAGTACATATTATAGACAATTTTAATGTCCATATTTTACTACAAATGCAATGGGCGTAAGGAGCCAAGAAAATTAAAGTAATTACAGAAAAAGAAGCCTAATCAGCTTCCTGTCATAAGTACTAATATTAATTACCATATAAATCAAATTTTGCTAAAGTTCCTATAAGAATAGACTATAATTTTACCTCACATTCTATTTTGAATGTAAAAACAAAAGATAAAAGAAGAAAAATAGCAGTAAATGTAGAAATCATATCGACTAAAACTGAAGACAAATTATACAATATTTTTTTAAGGCATTGTAATACTTCAGAGCAGTTTTTATATCTTATCGTTATTTGTCACATCGCTGAATAAGCTTAGAAAAATATACTAATACGTAAAAAAGAAAAATTTTAAAGAAAAAAGTCGAGAAGGCCAATTAAAAATAATAAATTAAAGAACGCGTGTATCTCAAGCGTCAGCATTTCTGGGTTTTGCATTCTCGTTAAAAAGCGTGACATAATTTTTTAACTAAGACGCTCGCTGACATGTCTAGGTCGAACATCCAGGTAGATGACAGAAGCTAAGAAGACGACTCAGAGAGAATTCACACACCGCAACGACAAGACAGCGAAGCGATGCGTCGTAGTAGAAATAATGGGCCCTTGGGGTGATGAAGCGGAGACATTTAAAAGGGAAATTTGTAGTAGGCTGGAAATATAAAAAGGGATAAGGGGTAGTTGTTCCAGAAATTGCCACCTGAAGCAATATTACAACTTCTGGAAAGTTTCACTTCGCTGTTCTTCTGCTTTTCTACAAATAAAGATACAAACACCTTTGAATATTGAAACAAGAACTTTCTCCAAGCAATAAAAATTTTACAGGGCTTTTCCATTTAGAGACGCGTGCAAAATAAAATTCTATCAATTTTATATTTCAAAATAATGTAAAATTCATATTCATTTTATTTCTAAACTTTTTTTCTCGCATATAAACTACATGCGTATATGTCGTACTTGATCGAAATTCAATATTACATAAAATAAATTTAAACCATATTTTTTAAAATTTACAATATATATATATATATATATATATATATATATATATATATATATATATATATATTCAGCGTTATTATGTACTATGTGAAAAAATTTTTATTCTTAAATAGACAGTTTAAATAACAAAGGATGTCATGTGGCATCTTGTTAGAAAGGGATTTGAGTCTTCTGTTTAGCAATATACAGTTTTTTGAGTTTGTGTAATCATAACTGAAAAAATTAATTTTTACAATTAAATTAACTGTTCAACTTGAACACCATTATTTACTTCTTGACAATAGCTGAGGCGATTTTGAAATTCTCGTATATTTTGTATGACCTCGGGGTTATTTTGTTAATTTCTTTCATTACCCTAACTTTTAAATCAGCAATAGTACCTGGTCTATTAAATATACTTTAGAAATAATCAGGTATTTTCGTATATGTTCTGCTAAATATTAGGGAAGAAACTTTGAAGATAATAAGATATTAGTCAAAAAGCCAAATAAACAATTGATATTTATCTAGTAGACTGATGTCATTTAGGCATTTAAAGTTACTAAAAGACGTCAGCATAATATTTGTGCGCGTATTAAATTTAATTATGGCTCATTTGTCCGAGACTTACAGAATAGACATTTTAATTATGATTGGTTGTGGTAATGAAACAAGAACTCAAAAGGAGGTTTGTTAAATATTTAATAATAAATACAGAGTTTTGCATAAAGAAAAATACCACCCTTACAAAGTTCGGTTGGTTTAAGAGTTAAATGAAGATGATTCTGATAAAAGGCAAGAATTTTGTGTAATGAGGATGGACAGAAAGAACGCAGATTTGCAGTTCATAAACAAAATAGTTTTTTTCTGACAAAGCGACGCTTCATTTAAACGGAACGGTTAACAAACAGGACTGTAGATATTGGAGCAGATAAAATCCTCACTGGGTGTGTGAGACTCATACGCAATATCCTAAAAGAGTTAACGTTTGGGCTGGAATCATTAACAATAAAATTATTGGTCCTTATTTTTTTGAGCAGTTGATGGTGAGGTTTATCTAGATTTTTTGATTAACTTTTTAGTGCCTGCATTACGAAGATTTTTTCCTATGTTATTTATCCAAATGAGATAGATCGATCTATGTACTACCAAAAAGACGGAGCTAGAATTTATTTAAACGAGGTTTTTCCTAATAGGTGGATTGAAAGACGTGGAACGATCGAATGGCTGGCTAGATTCCCCGATTTCACTCCTCTCGAATACTTCTCATGAAGTTATTTAAAATCTAAAGTATATTTTAATAGACCAAATAGTATTGCTGATTTAAAAGTAAGGATACCGAAAGAAATTAACAAAATATCCCCCGAGACCGTACAAAATATTGTAAGAGAATTCCAAAATCGCCTCGGTTATTGCCATGAAGTGAATGGTCATTTTGAACATTTAATTTAACTGTAAAGTACATTGAAAATACATTCTAAATATTATGTGACATTATTATCTTCATTCAACCTAAAGTTTTGTTATAGAGCCAATATTAAAATTTTACATTTTAAAAATCAATTTTCTCAGTTATGATTGCATCAAACTTAACATACATTATATTGCTGAACAGAGCATTAAAATCCCTTTCTAACAAGGTTCCATATGACTTTGTTATTTAAAATTTTCGAGGGGGTGCTTATAATTCAAAGGGGATGCTGAGGGAGGAGGGGTATAATATTTTCATACTGTAAATTGTCAATTTAAGAATAAAAATCGACCTGTTTCAGGTTTTTTTTACATAGTACATAATAACGATAAAAATGAATTTATTCCATACATATGGACCGCATTTTATATATATTCTAGCTGACCCAGCTAACTTCTTACCGCCTCAGAATTAAATAATGTGTCTAAAAAATAAGCAGAAAAAAATAAAAAAAAAACTCAAACATATAAAAAAAGTTGAATCAATTTAATACTTTCTTATGAATATTATTTTTATTTATTCCGAATTCCACGTATTTATCCCGCAAACGCCCAACGGTTAGCTTTGTGACTTGTTACGAAAGTATTGTCACTCGAAATTGTAAATATGTTAAAAATCAAATGGTCCGTTCGTTGCAATCATCGGTATAAGCAGAATCGAGACATCCTCTGCTTTGCATTTTTTCTTGATGATAGTTGCCTCAATCATATTATTCTTTGGCCTTTACATAGTCAGTCTCATTTCATTGCACAATCGAGGTTGATTATTGTTACGCAGCATAAAGACAACTGATCCTAATTTTAATTCTAAATTGTTGGGTAGAAGTCCAGAACATTCCAATGAATTTTATAAGTATGTCAACTGATGTCAACAAAAACTACTTACCTGGAAAATAAATTCAGAATAATCCCATTCAGATCATTGACATTTGCATTTTTTAACGCCAATATTGCTCGTCGACAGAGAGCACAAAATCTACGAAATATAATACTGATGTGCTAAAATCTGAAGACGCTAGGGATAACTACAGGAATTCTGTGAATGGTTTTTAGTGAATACTCAAGATCTGATGAAACAAAATTTAGCAAATGGATTGTTTAATCAACAGAATTCTCATTTTTGGTCTAATGAAAATCCACATGCTAGAAAAAAAAGTAGAGAACGTTATTTCCAAGACAGTAGAAATTTTAATGTTTTTTTTGTAAAATAAAAGACAATAACATTTTAGCATTAAATTTAAATGATGATAGATGTTGCTACCTTTTAGAAGCAGCCATACGAAAAAAGCTAAAAATACTATAAAAATACCTTTCTAAAACCAAAGCTATCAAAAAATTCAAGTGTACGTATAGCTTCTAAACAACCAGCATACTAGGAAAAACTGAGTGGTAGTGGCCTATAAGATAACTGCAAAAACTGTATTGAGCTCTGTATTTGAGTTACTTTTAAAAGTCGCTGCCAAGATACAAAAGCCAAAGTTTCTTTAGAAAACAATATAATTCGAAAGTGAACTGGGACAACTTGGAGAGCTCGTAGTACCCAGGCTCAATTTGCTCCCGCTCTACCCATACTTGCTACATTGATTGCACTATTAGTAAGACTAGCCAAATAATATCTGGTTTTTTCCAGTCTCTAAAATATACTCCATAATACCCAACACCAAAAGAACTGTAGTTTCTAAAACTGAAAAGAAGAAACATAGGATATGTTATCCTATGTTCTGCTAAGCAGAGTTTGAAATCTTGTAGAAGTTTCATGACTTTCGCAACTTCAATTAAAATCGCTGGTGAAAAATTTGCGGAGTATTGGCAGTAAAATATTTTAGGAAGTAATTAGTACACGAAAAGTAAGTATTATTTTAGACAATCTAAATTGTGTTAAAAAACTATTAGTTTTTTTCAGAAACCCCCAAAGGTAAAAACAGAAATTACCAAACAGGGATTATTTTAATTATCAAAATGTGAACTACTACAAATTGATGGATCAGTCGCACTACAGTCTTGATTTGGCAATAAACTATGACTTGTATTACATTTTATTAATCTCATTTCATCCCTCAAGAAGAATGTAAAACAAATGCTTTGAAAGTAATCTCGCTTAAAGAATGTCTAAATAATGGGATTAAATCCACAGGAAAGTAAATTAATCTATATTCTATTGATTATTATTATTACTAGAATACGTAAGTCACAGAAAAACCTGATATATTAGAAAAGTTAGATTGGAAAACGAGCGGATAGATATATATTTGAGTCTTAGGCAATAAAAAAAGATTATTATTAAAAAAAAAATAGTTATAAATTAAATAATACTGTAATTTTATAAAAAAAAAACAATAAAAAACATGTTGTTTAAAGAATATTCATTTTTTATTGTTCAAATTTACCTGTATACCTAAGTATATTAACCTATTGTATTGTAACGAGGATTACCCTAAAGCAAATAGATTAAGTAACTCAATAACCGATTCAGTTCGCGTTAGCTTAGAATTTACAATATTCAATATGCATTATGGATAATATACATGGTACATTTAACAATTATATATGCTGACAGAGGAAAGCACCCTTGTATAAATCATGGTTTAATATTATCAGCAGACGCATTTTTTTTTAAACACATTATATTAAATTAAAGTCTTGTCAGAAAGCTTTTAAATGGTCAAAAAGTTAAAACAAACAGTAGTTACAAACACAAGAGGGCAAAAGTTTATCATTATCAGTACTGCACTGATGTTTATAGTCCAGTTACTGTGGCATTTTTCCTTTAAATTTTTTATAACTGCACCGATTTATCTGAAATTTTTACAGTAAGTAGTAAATTGTTAAGTTATATGGTGCCGATGTGAGCTTCTACCCCTGGGGTGGTTGGCACCCCATCTAGGGGGTTGAACTTTTTACACTCAAAATAACCCCAGGAGTTGATAGAGAATCAACTTTTAAACAAAAAATGTTATATAAATTATTTCGCTAAATCAATACTTTTTGAGTTATACGCACTTGAAAAAGTAAACTTTTCGCAAAAAAATTACATGTTTTCCAATGATTTTGTACGAATAACTCAAAAACAAAGCGTTTTATTGAAAAATCTGTAATAAACAAAAATAAAGCTTATAAAAAAAACAAAGAGATTGTTATTTTATTAAGTTTTATAATTACAATACTAAGCGATTTATAATTGTTTGAATATGACTTTTTATTTTTGGGATACTATACTCGATGCATTTAACATCAAATATCGGAAAATGGACATCTTTTTTGATAAAAACTTATACAACACTTTTTAAAGAGCTAGAAAAAACCTTTAAAACGAGCTATGTTAAAAGCCATTTTGATTAAAACAAAGCTAAATACGAATGAAAGAATTTGAATTACTCTAGCGTTTAAAAAAAAACGAGCAGTATAAGTAACACTATTTCGATCAGAAAAGAAATTAAACGTATATCTTCTACAATTCATTTTTTTAGTGTTATTTATAAGTTTTAAAAGTTTAGGCTGTTTAAAATGCGTATTTTTTGAAAAAATCATGTTTAAATTAAAAAATTTTTTCAAAATAAATCTAAAACTATAAGAGATACGTGAAAAATGGTTCTATACCAAACTGTAGATTTTTTCTTAAAAAAAAATTTGATTTTGTTGTAGCTTGAAAAATAATAGAGATATAGCCAATTGAAGTTTGAGATACAGCGGCTGACACACCTGTAATCAGCACTTTGGCCGTTTACTATTTAAAAAGAAAGAATTTTAACATATTTTAATCTACTTAGTCTTGTAGCTTTTTAAATTACCTTTAAATTATTTTTTTAATGGATACTGTAGCTTAAAAATTAACGGAGTTATTCTAAAAAAATTTTGGAGCATGTTATTTATATTTTTGAGCATCAACTTATTTTCTGTATATATAAATGCTTTATTCAAGTATATTCGAAAAACTGGTAACAGACACACTAACACTCACATAAATATGTATATAATACATACATACATACATACATACATATATATATATATATATATATATATATATATATATATATATATATATATATATATATATATATATATATATATATATGTTATGTATATAATATAGGCACCTCTAAACTGAGCATCTGCTTCAAAGAACTAACGAACACAGAGAAGTGACACTCCTTTGAAGTTGCGTGGGCAAGCGCCAATGAGTGCCAATGACAGGAGTACTTCAGATCTCGAAGACATTTTAGAAGCTGGGAGATACTGTACAATTTTGCTGTATGGCCTTGCCAAGGACACCCACATAAACAAAATGAATAAGGTCGAAGATTATTCATCATTACTTGAACAAATGCGATACGAATCCTTTATTAAAGCCACAACTAAAAATATACAGTTAAATTATCATCTCTTGTACCAACTGTAAGTGCCCTGGATGAGCATATCAAAAGAGTTTATTTACAAACTCAGATATGGCTTGGAAACAAAGAGATTGATATAACGGATTGGGGATGGTTCAAGAGTGATGATATTTTAAAACCAATAAAAATGAAAAGTTCACCTGCACCAGAAGAACTATTGAAAATGATTTTTTGCAACTGCAAAAAGGGTTGCGGCTCAGCGTGTGGCTGTCGTAGACTAGGTCTATTTTGCAATGCTACGTGTGGAACATGCTCTGGCGACAATTGTCAAAACTGTCCTGCAATAGACGAAGAGGTGGAGTTAGAACACGAAGAGAATCACGTTTCAGACAATGAATAATTTGATATATTGTAAATAATTTTTATTTTTGTAAATATATTTTGTATACTTTCTAATGTAAAGTATTTTCATGCATAATTTTTTACAATAAAAACATCATGAGTATACTTAATTTTTTTATTTAGACATTTACCAAAGGAGAATTTGTTTGGTAAGCATAGAGGTGGTTTTGAGGATTGAAAATAAACAACCAATCAAAAAATATTTTATTGATAAGAAAGGAATTTTTGAATATAAATGTACATTAAAAACTTTAGAAGTTGCTTAAAAAGATTTGTTTATATATTTTGACATAGGGGGTAGTTTTTAAGGGTTGAAGTGTTGCAATCAACCAAAATTATTTTATATAAGCAAAAAATTACATTGTGGATGATATAAATGCACTACAAAAGCGTTTGAACCTGTTAAACGATTTTTTACAATTATTTTTATTAAAAGGGGTGGTTTATAAGATTATTTAAGGGTTGAGAATGTACACAATATCCATTATTATAATTGACAATATTTCAATTACCTAATTTAACACGATTTAAATCCATAAAATGCTTTAATATAAATTTTTTTCATTATTTTCAATAAGGGGTGATTTCACCCCTTAAAAATAAAAAGCTCACCTAGCGCATATATAACTTTTGAAGAGGGAGGTAAGATAAGTCTAATTTTTAGCAAAATCGATTCAGTTATAAAAAATTTAGAGGTATTGACCTCGTTTCCTCCACAGTGACTGGAGTATTAATGCATCTATTTTTGTGGCATCTTAGTCTACATTATTCTTCGATCTAAGTTTTGGCCTACCTCTTCGTCTACTTTCACCAGACTGTTACATAAAGATTCGTCTAGGAGTCTCGTTCTATTCATATTTTTTTCCTTATTTTATTATAGATACCACTCCTTTACCACCAGATACACGTCTGTATTTATAGTATATATTATAAATATGAGTGGAATGTTGTCATCGCCCTTTTAGATGGTCCATGTTTCCTATCCATAGATCTTTTAATCGTCTGATTTTAAAGTCTTATTCTAAAAGATGTAACGTAATATCTAATTTGATAGGATAGTAAACGAAGACATTTAAGTTTGAAAAATAATACTGTTTTGGAAATTTGGCTGAGTAGCGAATTTAACTCCGATCATACAGGAAAATTTTTCTATTAATTATTAAATAAGAAGATATTCTTACATGTATTTCTTAATTATTTATCTGTAGTTCTTATAAGAACTCATTCACACTGTTTTGCGACTAGCTAGGTATTTACTTTTAAATCTATATATTATAATTTATAATATAATCTATTCGTTTTTCGTTGCTGTATCAAATAAAATTTTTACTTATTTTTTATTAAAATATTTGTTAAAAATATTGGCCTAACCAAGCTTTACGCTACGTGACTACGAATAACGAACTACCGAAATAAGTGATTCCGTGGCCTTCTTAAATAACAATTTTCTTTTCCAAGGCTCTGTAAAAGTCATTACAATACTTTTGCTGTATTTACCCGCCATTTGATTTTCTAAAAACGAACAAATACGTATGTAATTTGGATGCTTTTGGTGTGGTAAGTGCGGACAACATGTTTGCATACACCATACAATAATTTAATACAACCCAAAATTTGTGCAAAAAGAAAATGAACCTCAAAAAGAATGTGCAAGTATTTTTGAAAGAAAATGTACAAGGCAATAAATAAATTTAAAAATAATAAAAGTTATTTTTTCTCTCTATCTCCAATGGCGATACAGCTCAAGTCAGAATATCAGCGTTCTCCTCCAAGTTTTCCTTTCGTTGGCTGCTCTTCTTCACTACTGCAATGTTCATTTGGAAGGAAAGATAAAGGATTTTTTATTTTGAAAGAATGAACATGTGATTCCTCGTTTAGGAACTTACGATCCTCTTCAGGTTAGCTTTGGGTTTGTTGTGGTAAAGCAGAACAGCCCGAAAAATACACTGAGGTAGTGGCGTGTGTAGTAGAGTACCTTGGGGACTGTTGAGATGAAGTCGCCATTTGAATCAGAGGTGAAAGGCTTGTCTGGATGTGATCTTTCCAGAGTGTAGCGTTTGTGATTTGAGCTAGATATGACAAAGACCAAGTCTCTAGTTACTATTGTTCCTGCAAGTCGTTTTCACGTCTACATTCAACTTTATAACTAGTGCATTGCACTAAAATTCTGTTATTGGATATTTGCGTTAACGATCTCATCAGCATTTAAGGGGAGGTTTGCCACAGGTAGCCCAGTGTGAGTGTGTTTGTAATAGCATGACAGTGATGGATGCTACCATTTCGATGTTGCTTATTTTCATCAGTGGCTTAGACATCCCCGGCTGACCCTAGAATTTGAGACGGGCACAAGATTCAGTTGTCGGTCGGAGGTCCCAACGGCGAGGTTCGGTAGCAGAAAAGAGGTCACGGTAGGCCGTGACGCTTTCACCGTCACGGCCCTCCTTCAGTTATCCACCCTTAATATCTCTTTAGGATTGGTTGTCATTTTGTCTATCATTCTCTTCCTTAGTATTTTTACTGGCCGAAGTACCACCATAGTTACACTAAGCGTTTTACTAGCTGTTCTGTTATTACCCATTCTTTAAGGTAACCTACCCAGCGCAATCTTTGTATTTTTGCATAATTTGCTATAGAGAATTCCTCTTTTAATATTGATATAGCTAGCGGCTGATTTTTACAAACCATTGTCACAGAAGGGTCCTAATATCCATTTTAATAATTATCTGTCTTTCAAACACATTTTTTCTTTATTGAAAGAGTCTTAGAGCCTCGATGGAAATCCAAGTAAAACTAGTAGCAGTGGAATCGGAACCTGTAAGGAGATGTAAGGAAAACCTGCAAGTGAAATATTACCGATAAAAATAAAAAACACCAAAATTAATGATATAAATATAGAAAAAGCAAAGAATTAGCTAAAAACTTAAAAGAAAGATAAGAATATCGTGAAATTGGTTTTTACGTTAGATTTAGTCAGTCGTTTTGTTTCCAAAATCCAACACTTTAGAACGGGAAGGGGCATGTTGCTTCAAATCAATTTGCTATTATTATTTAAAAATAATTCATAATCTACTTACTGTGTGTACTAATCAGTAATGAAGTATCGTATTATTATATTAGGAGAGATGTAGAGCTTAAACAAAAAATATTACTTCATAGCAAAAACGCTTCTGCAAGATTCACGTAGAAAAAAGTATTAATAGAACTAAAAAATACCGTTTTCGTTGGCGTATCTTCATCCATTCTCGAAATGAAAAAACGTTGAAACATACTAGATGTCTAAGATAATTGCAAGTAGAAAATGTCACAGTTTATTGGAGGTACAGCACTGGTTAAAAAAATTCATGTGGATAGTGGACTACGGTGAGAGTAAACAACTGAAAATAGTCACTATCATAATATTGCTGAATACCCTTTTTTAAGACACTATTACTGCTACCAAATATCACAATAAGGTACTCAGTTGACACATAGATTAACTTGGTGATTAGAATTTACAAAGTGGGTATTTTTAACGACGCGCAAGAGTTTAACAACACAGAATCAGAGAAATGGTTTAAGATCTTAGAATTTTTTGATTAGGTTGATTAGGGAAAAATAAGACCTACTCTATATCTCCAACTACACAATATACAACATTGTTAACATACATATTACACATCATACTAATCACACATTCTTTCCGTTTTGTGTTCTATACAGTGTGTCCGTAAAGTATGGAATAACTTCAATATTTCCTAAATGAAAAGCCTTTTTAAAAAAAACTAAAACAAATGGATTTTTAAGTTTAATGTTCTAAATTCTACAACAAAAATTCATTATAAAAGGTGATACATATTAAGGTGATGACTCTTTTTGTCATTGGCTCTTTTTTGTAACACTCTATATTTTATGACATTTTAAGATCGATAAAAATGACTGATTCCAAAAAAGCATAATACTTGGGGTCTAATGGATACAGTACAATAATTGTATTAATTCGAGAATGTTCTGCATTATTGCTTAGAAGTAATTTGAAGTAGAAATAAATTTGAATGTAAAGCAAAGAATTTAAATACTCAATGATGATTGAGTATGGAGACAAATAGCGAACTCGGATGGAAGTGTGTAATTTATTTAATGATAAATATCTAGAAAGACCCATAACGCAGTCAACAGTCAGTGTGATTAAAAAGAAATTTCTAGAAACTGGTACAGTTGAAAATGCATGCAAATCAAATCGTCACTCTGTAAATTAGGATACAACATTAGATGTTCTACTTGATTTTTTGCAGAACAACGGTACACAAAGTAATAAAACTTGAAAAATGGCACCCCTTTAAAAGCACACTTGTACAGGAACTAAACGAGAATGATCCAGATAAAAGAAACCAATTTTGCGAAACAATGATGGAAACAACAAACTCTCTCTTGGTTCAAAATAATATTTTTTTTTATGAGGATGCATTCACATTAAATGGCGAGGTCAACCGTCAGAATTGTAGATACTGGGCAGAAGAAAACCCCAACTGGATGCGTGAACATCATACACAATACCCGCAAAAGGTAAACGTATGGGCTGGCATTGTAAGAAATGGAATCATCGGACCCCACTCTTTCGAAGTAAATTTTCGTAATTTAAACGGGCCAGCATACCTATGCATTATGCTGTAGATGATCGAAAGTACCTAAACGAAATTTTTTCCGAACAGATGGATTGGAAGACGTGGACATATTGAATGGCCAGCGAGGTCACCAGACCTCAATCCTTTAAATTATTTAATGTGGGGACATTTGAAGAATGTTGTTTATAAAACGAAACCTGCAAATATTGAAAACTTAAAAACAGGAATTCGCAAAGAAATAAGCAATATTTCTCAAGAAACCATAAACAAGGTTCTAAAAAAATTTGTACAACGTTTAGGTTACTGTCAAATACAACAAGGGCTTTAATTCGAACATTTAAGATAAAGGATATAATATTTACTAAATTACTTTCAAGTTATTTATTAGAATTTTTTTATAATTTATTAATATTAGAAGTCAATAAAAATTAATTTTCTAAGCGCTTATCTTTCAAATTATATTCGTTAGAACCCCAGTAATAAACTTTGTTGAAATCAGCTAATTTTTTTTTATCTGAAAGTTACCTAATATACAGGGTGTTACATTTAAAAAAGAGCCGATGACGTCATTACCCTAATATGTATCACCTTGTATAATAAAATTTTATTGTAAAATGTAGAATATTAAACTCAGAAATCGGCATGTATTAGATTTTTTTAAAAAGGCTTTTCATTTAGGAAATATCGAATTTATTCCATACTTTACTAAAACGCTGTATATCTTCTGTTCAACATACTGCCCCTACATCCTCGTACACAATGGTATTTTTTCTTTAAATACTACACTGGCATCATCAAGCTGATAATATACTTACTTTAGACCATTTTCTTTGTATCTTTGTCTAAGTATACTTGTACTACCATCTAAATATACTCAATACATACTTAGTCTTCGCATTATTTATATTCTATAACCTATACCATTTGTAACATCTCTTTTATTAATGGTTAAGTCACCCCAATCGGGGACGACTGACGATGCATAGGCTGAAAATTGTAAAGCCCAAAACGGGTCGTCCAAGATACAATAAACCTATTTGTGAGTGGTTTCCTTTCTTTCTTTCCTTTCGAGTTAGTTCAAAACCTTTTGATTGACTGAATAGTTTATGTCTAAAACTCCTGTGCATATTAAGTGCTATGTTTGAGCTGGTTAAAAAATTTGGGGAATACCATTGAGAAAGTCCCAACAAATATTAGTTTTAAGAGTGTTAATAGAGAAAATTTTTGTGACTATTTGTAAATAATGTAACACCAGGGCACCGCTTAGGTGTTTTTTAAATAAAAGAAAATTTATATTTACTTTTTTCATAAGTTTTACAACTTTTAAAATATTTAAAATTGACCAAGCAGGTAAAATAAGCTTTAACTTTTAATACCTTGTTTCGTATTTACTAAAGAAATCCCGAAAAAACCAAAGCAATTGTAAAGAAAAGAACAATATAACAAAAAAAGAAAAATAAAACATTCCTTTTTTGATTTTTTTAACAGCTTCCCATCTGTAAGCCAACACGAAAATAAACGGATTTTTTTATAACTGTGGTTAATTATCTACAAAATATTTTTTACAACTTTATGGAAAACATTACCTTAATTTGGTTACACTTTTTATAGTGGCAATAAATGATATTCTCAAAAATCTAAAATCGCCTATAAACTCACGCATTTACGCGGATAATCTTGTAGTTTTCTGCAAAGTTAAAATATAAAAAGCATATTTTCTCACTCGCAGAACTTTATACAACATTTAGAACTGTGGTCACAAAAAAAAGGTTTTTGATTTTTCACTAAAAAAATTCTTTTCATCCTGTTTTTTAACAAAATGTCACAAGCACCCCTAACTTAGGACTAACATTCTGGCATAACATTCGAAGAAACTCTAAGCTGGAAACTACATATAACTGATCTTATCTAGTCACAAGCGATTAAATCTTCTAAAAACTTTGGCCAATAAAGAATGGGGTGAGGATCGCTAAACACTTTTAATGTTATACAGAACATTAATCAGATCAAAATTAGATTATGGATCTACTGTGTATTCTACAGCCATTAAGACACTGCTAAAAAAAGTTGACAGTCTTCACAATCTGTCTTAACGTATAATATCTGGAGCTTTTCGCACAACACCAATCAAAAGTATTTATTGTGAAGTTGGCGAACCGTCCTTAGAAGACAGCAAACTTTATTTAAGTCTTTTGTCTTAAGTTAAATAAAGAACCGTCAGTGCCTAACCCGCCTCATTTCTTTCGACAAACATTCAAAAAACCCACAGTTAATCAAATCCGCCTTCAATGATATACTTCACAACTACAAGGGTTATACACACAGAGTGTGTTCGTAAAGTATGGAATAAATTCGATATTTCCTAAATGTAAAGTCTTTTTAAAAAAATCTAAAACACGTCAATTTTTAAATTTTACAATAAAATTTCATTATGCAAGTTGATTCAAATTACAGTGATGACTTTATCGACTGTTTTTTTAAAAGTAACACGTTGTATTTTAGGACATTTTTAGATCGATAAAAATGAGCTGATTTCAAAAAAGTATAATACTAGGGTATAGTGGATATAATTTGAAAGATATGCGCTTAGAAAATAAATTATTTAGTATCAATTGCAAAAAAGTAGCCTACTTCTAGTTTTTGGTAAACTGTAATTATTTTTAGTAACGTTCAATAACAATTAAGTAGTACAATAATAGTATTAATTCGTGAATGTTATTGCTTAGAAATAATTTTATGTAGATATAAATTTGAATGTAAAGCAAAGAATTGAAATAATCATGATGATTGGGTATGGAGACAAATCGCGAACTCAGATCAAAGTGTGTAATTTATTTAATGTAAATATCCAGAAATACCCATCACTCAGTCAACAGTAAGTAAGATTGAAAAGAAATTTCGGGAAAGTGGTACGGTTGAAAATGCACGCAAATCAGGTCGTCCCTCTGTAAATAATTATGTTACAAAATTAGATGTTCTACTTGCTTTTGAAGAAGATGCGCACACTTCTGTTCGTAAGGTTAGTAGTGATATCAACGTTTGCAAAACAACGGTACACAAAGTACGTAAAAGTGAGTAAAGTACAGCTCATTTTTATCGATCTAAAAATGTCCTAAAATACAAGGTGTTACATTTAAAAAAAGAGCCGATGACGTCATCACTGTAATATGTATCACCTTGTATAATGAAATTTTATTGTAAATGTAGAACATTAAATTTAAAAATCGACATGTTTTAGATTTTCTTTAAAAGGCTTTTCATTTAGAAAATATCAAATTGATTCCATACTTTACGAACACACTATATATACACACACGTAGCTAAATCAAATGAAGGTACTGGGGCTGCAGTCATAATCCCAACATCGACAAATACATACAAACTCCCTTCAGAGTATTCCATTAACTCTGCTGAACTATATGCTCTATACCAGGCCACCCTTGCTGTTAACGCATCCAATAATACCAATTATATTATACTAACAGACTCTTTAAGTTCCGTACAGCCACTTAAATATGTCTACCCAACTAATCCTTAGGTTATCAGGATAAAACAAGAAGTTTATACCGCTCAATTGAATGGAAAAAATATTATATAATTCTGGATACCATCCCATATTGGAATTCAAGGAAATGAACAGGCAGATAACGCTGCAAAAGAAGCTACAACTAGTAATAGTGTGGAAATAGTGTACTGAAACATTTATGAGTGCGGACGTGAAAGCGGCGGTCAAATGTAAAGTGCGATATATGTGGGGACAAAAGTGGGCAAAATTACCCACTTTACTCAATTAAAAAGCCCACATTACCAAGAAGTCGGAAAGAACAGGTAATATTAACGCGACTCCGACTGGATCATACGTGATTAACTAATAGCTGTGTTTTCCAACAAACAAGAACCAAGATGTGACAACTGTGATGAAAAGTTAACAATCAAACATACATAAGAGATCATGAATGTGTTGCTTGTGTGAGTCCATTTCAAAAGGTAAAAGAAATAATAATTGCACACCCACACAATTTGTACATCTATTCTTATTCATTGTCTCACAACTGTCATCTTCCAAAACAAAAATAAAAATCTCAATAAATAACACACATTTCATAAATATATTTCCAGAATAAATATAAATAACTTTAAAGAACCTAATGGTATAGAACATTACTTTCATCAAACAAACAATTACATTTACCTATCTCTACTTCATTGGATAAAATCTGTCTCCTCAAGAACTTCCCCGTTTACTGTTAAACAATTACAATAGTTGACCATCAATTAATAGAGTACCGGCATGTAAGTAATGTTTTATTTATTTGTTTATTTATTAATTCATTACAGTTTAATATACTATTTTACCAATTTGTGGGTCTTACCTTGTCTGCTCAAACATTTTATTCATTTTTAAAAACCACAGACATATAATATTGGCATAATTACTGTAATTTATATAATTTATATCACCTATCTTTGTTTTACCTTTATTAGACAACGCCCTAATATGGGTTTATTATTTTCAGCATTTATTTAACTTTGTATCGTGACCTGAAGATGCTTTGCATATTGTAGAAAGCGAAACTGGTCATCTGATAGTTAAATTAAATTGATTGTGAGTAAGTCTAATTTATTATTTCTTTTACCTTTTATATATAAGAGAAATGCCCAGCATTAACGCCAAAGCGCATGTTGTACAATATACCCAACAAACTAAGTGATATTTTAGGTTTACAGTACAATATATCAAATATCAAAAGTTTCTTAAATTCAATTTACATTCTAAACGCTATCTAAATGTAATACACATTATTGTTCGCTACTATTATTTCGCTAATAGCCAATTTGGCTGATGCAATTTTGTTAATAAAAAAATATCTTAATTGCCATTTAATTATTTCACTTCAAAAAGAAAAACAATATTTAATGTCCTAAGTATGTACTTTCGTAAAAAGAAAAGATAAAATTCTTTGTTTCAGTTTGTTCTCTATTAGTATTAACCATTCTTTAAGTGAAACAGATAAATTTATTCTATTCGATAAAGTTAAATTAGTTTTTGGGCTGGTTGATTAAACTCTTACACATTTCCATCCAAATTAAATGTTTTAAAAGGCACTCGAGATTTTCTTCCAGTTTAAATAGTTTCTTAGAAACTCGAATAATGAACAAAGGAATAGTTTTAAAGTTTCGTACCTTCGTTAGAGTTCTGCATATAATCTTGAATTGTAATATATTATGAATGTTTTTATTTACCAAAATAAGAGTATATACTTGAAATAAATTCAAAAGAATAATGATTATCGTTTTATTATCCGTTTGAATATTAAAACGTAAACTTAGTTCGACTTGAGAGATAGTGGCTTGTGTCGATAATAAAAAACCAAAAAAAAAAATAAACTAATAATCCAGGAGCTAACGGTAAAAATCCGTCAACCAGCCTGGGATTATTTGTTAATTAAACTCGTAGAAGTCAGCACAAGTTAAACGAAATTACATAAATAAACAAGAATATATCCAAATGACTTTTACACTAACAAACATCATAAAGTCATCCCAAATAAAGCCACAAATGACCGAAAATATGCTGCAATCTGCCATGACACGAACAGAAAAGTATGCACCTTAACCAACACAATTTGCACAGTCACAAATGCTCACTCATAAGCAATAGTTTTATATTGTAATGTACCAAGTTTTTCATCTAAACCTATACCATACAGCCAACAATTAACCCATCAAAACCAAAACTCAATCAATATCCTCAAGTCAAACAGAAAAATGGGAAGTAGTTGCAAATAGAAAAAATTCAGATAAAAGAATAGTGAACTAGTACTTTTTTAACAGATATTAAGATAAAGATTTATAGAACCAAAATGACAGAAAAACACAGGACGATGTTACTGAAAAACCATAAACGATTAAACCGTCTTCAATCTTTATTAGTAAATTAAGAATGTCGAATGTCTATCATTTAATTGTATTGTAGACGAAATTGCAAAAGAAATCAACGAAACAAAGATTCTTAATTCAAACTCAAAGTTTAACCAAATGCACCAAAAGAATGTGGAATAATAACTTAAGTAACAAAAACACACAATTCCATATATGTAAGCTGAAAGAAGAACGTAGCTTTCTTGTAGAAATTAAAAACTGCAGTGAAAAAGTGTAGAAAATGTAAAGAACCTCAAACACAGAACCTCAGAACTAGAAATCTACTGCACTGCTTTTACTGATCTTATCTCAAATCAAACAACAAAACCATATAAATATGAACTAGAACTTTTATTTCACCATAAAATAAAATTTAAAACACCCCGATAAAAAGAGACACATTTCAATGCATGGACATACTAATAAATATGGCAATAACACGCTATCAGGTGCACCGAAAGTAGATCATAACCAAGAAAAAAGATTTAGCAAAAAATGGTGTTAAGTTATTTATATTAACAATATTAGAAAAAAGCATCCTATGTAGCATATCTGGAGGATGAGTTCTCAATAATATACACTTTTGAAAACCAAAAACCAGACTCGAGCCGTCACTCGAAACTTGATATGTTTGAGCTAAAGCAATTAAAGAAAGGACTGATTAAATAAACAAGTACAAGGAATAGAATACCCAGCACGAGTCAGGTAGATAGTACGGCACACGGCGGATCTGCAGTCGTAATTAAGAAGTATTATCATAAATAAGGAAATAGAAGTTCGATAAAGATTGCGAAAGGCACCAACAATACCGCTTACCATTAAATAATATAAATTAATTTTTGGGAGGTGGAGACTACAACGCTGAACATATACACTGTGATAATAGGCTCATTTTTTCAAAAAGAACACAACTTTATAGGAATATTTAAGACAATAAGCTTAAACACATATCCACGGGCGAACCAATCTACTGACCTATCCACAGAAACATAATAAGAGATCTGGTAGATTTTGGTGTTATTATCGACTTCTTAAACCAACCAAACACTTCATAGCCTGTTCTTGTAATGACCTGTCATCAGATCACTCTTCTGTTTTCTTAGAAGTAGGTTTAGAACTCCTTCATAGGACCTATATTAACCAAAAAATATATATTCAGTAACTATCTTACTAAAAAAACCTGAGAAGACACAATATCACAGAAATCCTTAACCAACTCATAAAAAAAGCTGCATAAGAGAAAACGACAGTGAAAGAAATAAACCGCCCTACTGTAGCATGCAGAAAATTCCTTAAAAAACTATCGAATATTGGAAGTGTAAAAATTATCTAGTACGCTCCTGGGCTATATATAAATTTTGGTGTCTTTGTGTACACATCCCACACTCGCCAAGAAAGAATTTATGATAATATTTGGTTTTATCTATTTGTACGTGTTAGTTTTGAACTGAAAGTGATTCAAGGTCGTTTTGCGATATGTTTAACCAGAATTTTGGGTTTGTTCCGTGGTATGGTATGGGTTAGGTGAGAACAAAAACTGGTAGCTCCGGCCGATATCGAGGGTCGAACGAATTCCAGTTTTTAGGTTGGAGAAGATGGGCTATTGAAGCAGATATTTTAGTGGGTCGGTAAAGAAACCGACAACATTTATTGAAAATAGGAAAATATACTCTATGTAACATGTTAAATTTGGAAGAGTAATTACTATTTCTATTTTTCTAAGTACCTAAGAGATTTGTGTCGCCTGCAACAATTTTGAAAGATAACCACATGTTGCCATTGTATCCAGTTTTACATATTCCTGTTTTTAAGAAGCCGAGTCAAAGGTGTGTTTCAGTACCCCAACTTTCAACCTCGGATTAGTATTCGCCCTAACTAAGAAGCCGTTTTAGAATACTTTTCCCAGTGGAGAATTTGTTCGTGTGGCAGGGAGTTTAAATTCCAGTTCCCAACCTCAGAAATTTAAAGAAATTTATAAATTTATTTATTTATAAAGAATATTTAGTGAAATGCAAGTTACTTTTTTTTGAACTTTCAAAGTAAAAATAGAAGTTTTTATAATAATTTACTTTCATAATTTAAAAAAGAAATTGTAATAATTAAAATTATATGTCTTAGGACGTGGTTAGCTGTCATTTTAATTGTTCTGTTTTAAAATTTTATGTTGACATATGACAGCTAGCTCTATTATTTTTGAACTTAAATATTTTTTTTTGGTTTTTTAAAGAAGATTAACCTCTCTATGATCAGTTTCATTTTAAAGATAATTTTTATTTGTAATTACTTATTTCTGCCATAGTTTATAGCCCAGTATTTTTGTAAGTTTTGTAGCAATTCCCACTTGTAAACAGAGTTTGTAAACGGATAGGACAAACTTAGTAAGTTTTTCGTCTTTGTTATTTTTGGTATAAACTTTTGTAACTATTTATATAATAACTGTTTGTGGTGAGACAGTAATAAATGTTTAATTTATTTCTCTGAACCATTTTGTCTATTTATTTTTAGAAAAGTCTCCTAACCTCTCTTTTGTGTTTTAAGGAAATAAGAGCCTCTCTATTTCATCCAGCAGGAAGTTTCCTCGAAGCAGCGTCCCATTTCAAATAGCTAGAGGGAACTCTTGTCTTGTTTATCTGTTTGTACCAGGAGATTCATGTAAGTACCCTTTTGTTTCATTTTTTTTTAGTTGTCCCAATTCTACCCCTTGCCATTATCAACTTATCCACTACTCCAGCTGTCCAAATAAACCCTGAGTGCCGTTCGCATAGGTATCGTTTATTCTGCTTGCCCTATCTCCACCCCCAGTAACTTCTGTCCCAATTTTCAACCCCTTATAGCAATACCCTATGTGGTAGGTAAAATATTTCGTTACACTGTTTATGCAATACTCAGGCAATATTGCAAAATTTAAAAATAAAGATTAAGATGTAAATAACAGTTGTAGGGAGCACTACTAAAATAGAGCTGTAGCATAATTAAAAGCAATAATCATAAGACACCAAAACAATGATATACATTATCTATCTCAAACATCTTACACCTAAAAATGCTACTAAGTATTCCCTTTAAAAAGCAATTCAGTAATATAATCCATACTAGTTTAAATCTCAAAAGTTTACTGGCTAATACCTAATTAACGTAAGAATCCTGAAGGAATTACCAAGAAAGGTCTTGCTTTATTTTACACAACTGTATAATGTCAGTATTAAGAACAGGAATATTTCCTCTAGTTTGGAAAATTAACCAAATACTTTTAATTTTAAAACACCAAGCAGATTTGGAAAAGATCAAGTCCTATAGACTAGTCAGCTTGCTTCGATCGAGAAACCAACTCTAAGTAACAGACAAATAAGACACCATAACCATTTTAGCTTTAGAACATAGCACGTTATCACTACATAAATTCATCGGATTTACTATCAAATACGCCAATTACTGAAAAAAAGAAAATATTGCTTCAGTATCTTCTTATGTATCTTCTAGACATTTGACAGAATTTTACATAATGATCTCATACAAAATTCCTTACTACCAGCTACCTCTAAATCCTAAGCAAGCATGACAACTATATCAGACCTTACTCCATTATGGCTTGAGTTACACACGGCTGTCTGGTGCTGTACGTGATATTCAATACGGATCTATCTACATCCCCAAAAGTCGTAACAGCGACTTAAGCAGACGACACAACAGCAATCTCTTTACGCAGAAAAGGCAGATATAAAATATTTGGATCGTAGGCTTAAATGGAGAAATCAGTCTTTACAAAACCCGAAAATAGCTGGGCTTTAAATTTAACAAACTATACTGGTTTATGGTCCAGTAGTCAAAACAGTCGATAGACAACAAGGCTTTGGTATATAAAGGTATTCTAAAATAAATCTGGAGTTATGAAATCCAACTAAGGGAAACAGCAGCTAGATCCAGTATCTTCATTCTAAAAATATTTTAATCCAAAGACCTCCGCCTGATAACTAATGCTCCATTGTATGTTCCAAATAACTCAATTGCACAAGACCTTAAAATGATAGCAACTGTTAAAGAATAAGTTGCATTTGATATGTACAAAGACTAACAGACTATTCCAATATGGTCAATTGAGGGCTTAAGCCAAAGAACCATTCACTGTTGGTCACAGAAGTGCAATATAATTTAGAAGCAGAAACCCAACAAAACGCAAAGACATATGTAATGTTGTTCCAGTGACAAGAATATATAGAATATTGTTAATGAATAATTTTCCAGCCATTTTCAGCAATTTATTAAATATTTCAGAGACAACTTACTTATTAAAATTATATTAATTATATTACAGATCGTAAACACGCTGAGAAGATAATAAAATAATCTTATCGTACCTACATAATATAGGTAAAAAATAATTTACCTATTCTTAAAATATTTTTCACATTATTAACTTTTCACGGTGATTGGTGATTAGAAGCTAACTTAAAATCATTATAGGCTATGGAAATAGACTTGTTCATTTTGAATGACATTCAACAATCGTCTTTAATAACGTAATGGTTTTATCTGATTGTCGTTATAATAAGGCAATTCATTGATTTCCGATAAACCAACAGTGCCAGATAGTTTAAGGGCAATCTCTTCGTAGTCTTCCTTGTGGATTTTGAAAAAACAAACCATTAAAAACTATTAAATATTGGAAACTGAAGCTAAGTAATAGTCTATCTAATTATAGTTCATATTTTAAATTTCAATATTAATATTTTTGTTAATCTACAGACAAAAACACGTAACTCAAACATATTTTTTTTGTGATATAGTGAGTGACTTTAAATAAGGTCATCGATATCTTCTTAACGAATTGAGTACCAAGCACTTCAAACTTTTAGTCTTAGAGGACTAAAATTACTTATTAAGCCTAAAAGTTGTCCAAATCATCTGCATCTTATGTGTTACATTTTCGATGGCTATAAGTTCAGGCGACGATAATTAGAAACTCACGAAATAACCTGTTTGTAATTGTTATTTTGTGATGTATGGCATTAACCTGTTTACTGTTCTTTGACTAGAACGACTGATTATTAAACATAATTTTGAGCATTCGTCTTTTTTCTTCTACTTTTCCGTTTTTGTTTTAACCCTACCTCTTATTGTATTGTAATATTCTCAATATTTAAAACTTTTTTTCTTCAATAAAAATAGTACGTTTTTCAAAAGAACCACACTTCCGCTATAAACTATACCCAATCCGTCTTCTTTGAGACATTTACCGAGACGTGCGTTCGGTTGAAATGTAAAACAATAAATTCTGCTTTTTTTATTCATATTTCAAATGCCTCATATTTGTTGCCACAACTCAAAATTAAAATTTCATGTCATAGGTTTTAAAGACTAATTTATAGAAATGATAATTTTACTACGACTGGTTAATGAAAGTAATAAATTTTATTGATCTTACGAGAATCTAAAAAAATGGCAAAAATCGCGCCACGTTTATTTATTTAACACCTGTGTAAAAACTGAGTTCATTCGCGGCAAAATATAAAAACTACGTACGAAAGCTGCACTCTTTACCTTTAAAACGCATCTTGATTTTTGTCGATAGGACACTTGGATCAGAAGATATTGAATTTTTACCATCGAGCTGATACAAATTTTATTGAACATTGATTTCGCGCACGTAACTGACATTTAAAATCAACGGTCACTTCAAGGATTGTTTCTAAAGGAATGGTTAATTCTACATAGAAAGTGCTAATAAATATTTTTGTTTAAAATTAACATAAACATTTTTTTCTACGACGTACAGATTCTTGGTAAATCGATTTTTTTAAGTAAGATTGGATTACAAAATCCTGGAAAGGGTGGAACACTTTAGATATCTGGGTAGCTGGATTGACTGCAGGGTTGAAAGTGACGAGGAAATTTCGACCAGAATAGAACTCGCACGGAAAAACTTTATTAACTGGCGTTCTGTATTATGCAGTAGAAGTCTGTCGTTGACCACACGTCTAGAAGTATTGAAGTGCTACGTCTGGTCCACTTTGTTCTATGGATGTGAAACCTGGACAACAAAAATAAAAAATCTCAACAAATTAGAAGCGTTTGAGTTATGGTGTTACCGTCGCATGCTCAGAATCCCGTGGACAGCACACACATCTAACGAACGCGTGCTAGAGACAGTGCACAAAGAGCGAGAATTGATCAACATCATCAAAATGAGAAAGGTCCATTACTTCGGTCATAATATAATGAGAGGACCTAAATATCGCTTACTCCGGTTAATCATTCAGGGCAAAATCGAAGGAAAACGTTGGGTCGGAAGAAAACAACTGTCCTGGTTGCGTAACATTAGACAATGGACAGGTCGAACGGTCGAGGAACTGTTTCATCTAGCTGCCGACCGAGAATCATTTCATCAGCTTGTCAATATGACGATAGCCAACGCTTGAATACAAGCACGGCACACAAAGAAGAAGACCCCCCTACGAGGAGGGTTTTAGGGGGAAACCCAGAAGTAAACTTGGTAAACTTTTTTGCAATTGTCAATGCTTGGCATCACTGGTAGGACTCATTGGCTAAGAATTTTGTTGAGAGATGAGAATTCGCAAGAAGATGAAAAGGGGACCTGCGAGGAACCAACTCTGAATGAAAATAAGGATGTTAAAATTAGTTCAAAATAATAGCTACAGGAAGAAAAGTCTTGGGAAGAAAGAAGAAGTATTGGCTGAGGATTATCAGGACTAACCTCAGTGTTGAACAGATATTTCACGTTGTAAAAGATAGGAAAGCGTTTAAAGAAGTGATCGCCAACCTTCGTTTCAAGACGGCCTAATAAAAAGAAGAAGAATGGCTACAAACAAAACTTAGGATTACATATGTTATTTATGGATTGTAAACAGGCATAACACTCCATAAACCGAACGATGCTATGTGAGACTATGAGAATATTAGAAATACCAGAAAAGCTTATAAGACTAGTGAAAATGAAGTTTAGGAACACGAGAAATAAGGTAAAAATGGAAGAAAGCTTTTTAACCCTTAACTACCATGGCCAAAAATAGTAACATTTGTACCATGGCAGGGTCAAATTTGACCCCATATTGTTTTTTGTATGAAAAAATATTCTTTTTTTAACTTGTTTTATTTGAAATTATTTTGTTTACAGCTACTTTTACATTTATATAAAAATAAACGAATTTGGTTAATTAGATATAACTTTATTTAAAAAAAACTTTTGTATTCAATCAAATTAACATAGCTATGCATTTTCTCGAATTATAAGAAAAATAATAACAATGTGCAGTTTTTTTATATCCAATGGTGAAGTCTAGGTATCATAGCTCCTACCTAAAATAAAAAATATCGATTTAGATTTCGTATCTCAAAAATGACAATCATGATTTTACCTTAATTTTCAACACAGCTTATGCATTATCGTCTGTATGCGGGAAAGATTTTTGCGAATAAAATCTCGACATTTATCGCACGATGAGCTTTCTTTCTTTTGGTTTTTGGAATATGGACATATTTTACACCTTCCCCTCTTTTTTCGTCGTTGTGGTTCTGGATTTGCACCAGGCATTGGTTCCTGAAGTCCGGAAACTTTAAAAATGGCACTACGAATTTCTCTCGGTAAACAAGTTTGCTGAGCTCTACGAGTTAAATGGACCTTAATAAGTTCTTGAACTAAAGTGGTTAGAAACAATCTTCTTTCCATTATTTGATTTTGCTGAACTCCATTAAAAATTACGTTAGCATTTAATCCTGCAATGTCCAAAATGCGAAACCATATTACTTGAGGCCATCTACGAGTTCTTCTGCCAGTTTTATAGCATGCACATTTCTTATCCAATGAATCCACCCCACCTTTTGTCTCGTTGTAAAAATTTATAATCTCTGGCTTTCCATTAACCATTGTATTGGAATGATGCATAGTTGACACTAACAACACTGCACGATTTTTCTTAGGAACAAAAGATACAAGGCTCTCGCTTCCTGTAAAACCAAATAAGGCAGAATTAGGTGGCCTGTTTTTTTGGGGTTGAAATTCAGCAAGAACCTCTCTTTTATTTCTTTTTAGAGTTCCAACATATGAAATTTTATGGCTTCTCAGTTCTTTTATGAGCTCAATGGACGAAAACCAATTATCTGCTGTTATGTTTCTATTTGTACCAGAAATTGGTGGAATAAGTGTCAAAACATCTAGAGTGGGGATGGATAACTTTTTTGGATTTGCTCTGCGTGTATCTTTTCCAGTATACATATATAAAACCATTTAGCAAATAATGTGTCTTAGAGTCTACTAAACACTGCATTTTCAGACCGTATTTGTCTGGCTTATTTTTGAGATACATCCTGAATTGGCACCTTCCACTAAATGCAATAAGCATTTCATCTATTGTGAGATATTCAACACAGCTATAATTGGACTGGCAATTAATTATAAACATATTAAAAATATTGGATATAGCTGCCAGTTTATCTCCGTGCGCAATACGTTCTTGTCTAGTAGCTGGGTCGTCAAAACAAAGGCTTCCAAGCAAAAAATAAAATCGGTTTAGTGACATGGTTGCTCGAAATATATCACGGCCAGTACCATTCGTAGCAAATAAAGCCCTTAAATCTTCATTATTGGATTTAAATACCCCAGCTAAATATAATAAGCCTAAGAAGGCCTTTAATTCAATTATGTCAAGATGATTGGTATATTGACACGATAAATTGTGTGAATTATATTTAGAAGCCATATTAGTTATTCGTTCATTGGTTTTCTCAAGAATTTCTTGCAATATATCGTGGCTAATAATACATTCCCAAGCATCAACTGGTTTCTCTGGCATACTAGCTCGAGCTTTTCCAATAACACCAGGTAAATGACTAATTAAATTATGCTTACGTGTACGAGAAAAGGTGGGAGAAGTTTTAGACCACTTGTACCTATTTTTGCCATAAAACACATCCCTTGAGTCAGCTATATCACTTTCTTCACCCGAATATTCACTACCAGTTTCGGAATTATTAATTTGCCAATTTTTTCCGTCATCATCGTCCCATTCCTCTTCACTGTCTGTTTCGTGATCACTGTGTTCACTAGCCTGGTCTAAAAACTCACTGTCACTATCTAGTCCATTGTCCATAATTTTTTGTCCCTCCTCTTCAAGTTCTTTCTGTGTCAGAGGACGTTTATTGCGACTACACCCCGCCATTTTAAATTACTCGTTAATTGCACTAGAAACACTTATACCATAAGCGGGTCAAAATTGATCCTATGCGTGCCTAACTCTGCAGTAGTAACAGATAAACTAACGGAATTTTCGTAGATCGATAAATCACCTAGCGGTCGAAGATTAGCAGAAAGCGCGCAATGCTCAATCTATGTTTCGGTAGCGAAACTTGGCATTAAAAACGCGGGGGGTCAATTTTGACCCCGCCATGGTACTTAAGGGTTAAGGCAGTTCAGAGTTAATAGAGTTTTAAAACAAGAGCATCCGCTATCAACGAATTTATTCAGCCTAGTATTAGAACAAAACGTAAGAAGATCAAATATGAGCACAAACAGGACTACCTTCGTAGCAAGGAACAGTGCATAGCTTACTTTTTAGGGGATCAAAATTAATATTCTCGGCAAAATTCAGCTTGTTTGTATGATTGTTGGGGGTCAACTCTCTGACGACTGGACTATAGAGCTATTTTAATTATTCTGGTTTCCTTCATTCTGCTAATGTGACTACCCAATATTTTCTATTGAAATTACATTTATTCATAAATATACTGTCTATTTTGCACATAGTGCAGTGTAGTTATCATCGTGATATCGTGTATTGTCCGTCTCCAAAGTTCTCTCTCTCTCTCTAGTCATTTCTTTTAACTCATGCATAGATATTTTGCATATTCCTCTAATTTGATCAATCCATCTTGTTAGAGATCTTCCTCGTGATTTTCGGCCTTCTAGCTTTTCTTGGATAATAAGTCTTTCCATGTTTTGTATGTCTGCTCTCATGACATGTCCAAGGTATTTTAATTGTTGGAGATGGACTTGCTGGATAGCCATTTGCTGACTTTTAGTTTATTTAAAATGTAAATATTTGTCCTGTGGTCAGTGCACGGAATTTATAATATTCTTTTCCAATAGAACATTTTAGTGGTGTCTATCTTTATTTGTTTCCGCTTGTCGTAGGGTCCAAGATTCACATCCGTATGCAGTATTGGGAATATTAACCAGCTGATCAACCTCACTTTTAGAGTTCGTGAAATTTGAGAATCCTTCCATATTTTGACCATCTTTTCTAAGGCGACTTTTGCTAGATCACATCTACGTTTTATTTCTTCCTCTAGTGACGCTGTGTTTGTAATTAATAATCCTAGATATAATTATGAACTCACAACCTCAAACCGGTCAATCGTGGTTATTTGTGGATGATTGTTATGTAGTCTCTCCACTATTATAATCTTTGTCTTTAATATGTTTAACCAGACCACATATTTGACTTTCGTTTTCAACCAGTCATATGAGATCAATTAACTCTTCTTGACTATTTGCAAGAAAGGCTGTGTCGTCTATAAAACGTAAGTTGTTTATTTTTCGGCCATTTATTGAGATGCCCTTTTACCATCTTTTAAGCGCTCTTCTTATAATATGCTACCCATATATATTAAGTAATTGTGTAGACAATATAAATCCTTGTCTAACACCCTGTTCTGCATGAAATTCGTTTGAGAGTGTGTCAAGCACCTTAACTGTTCCAGTACTGTGTTCGTGTAGTTTGGTTATTAGCGAAATTAATTACTGAGGTACATCTACTTCTTTCAGTATTTGCCTTAAGTGTTGCCATTTTTAATCCTGTCGAACGCTTTGCGAAAATCCATAAAACAAATTTATAGTGGAATATTGAATTCCCTAGTTTTTTTTCTATTATTTGCCTTCTGTTCAGAAAATGTTTTTGACCTTTGACCTCTACCTTTGGTAAATCTAGTTTGCTCTTGGGGTATTTCTCTCTGTAGAAAAGTTTTCAGTCTCCCGTTGATTACATGTATCATTATTTTGCTGCTATATGAGATAAGAGAGATGGTTCTATAGTTGTCGCATTTATGGAAGCTGCCTTCTTTGTGTATTGCCATTATTGTAGATTTTTTTGCAGAGCAATTGAAGCAATTTTACTCCGGTTTCTTCTGTAGCTTTCAGTATTTTTTCAGTTACCATATTTGGACCTGGAGTTTTGTTATACTTGGGTTTACTGATCGCCAGTCTTATTTTATTCTTAAGTAAGTTAGGTTCTTTTTCGATTTCTTCAGGAGTTTGGAAAACAAGTACCTGGCGTTGATCATCTTTATATAGATCCCGGCAATATAATCTCCATGTTTCTGCTATATCTTCTCTGTTTGTTCTCAGGATTCCTGTGTGGCCTTCAACGGCCCAAGTTCAGGCTTTAAAGTCTGTTGTTATGTATCGTATTTTTCTAAATAGATCTCTTGGCTGATGGTTTTGATCGCGGCTCTCAATTTTTTTTAATATATTGTGATAGTATTGTTGTTCATGAACCTTGCCTCTTTGTTTTGTTTCTTTTTTGAGGTCTCCTAAACTGACCTTTTTCCTTTCACTATGTACAAATTACTTTCACAAATATTTTTTCTATTCGCAATTATTTTAAGTGTTTTAACTGTTATCCAGTGTTTTTGTTTTAATGTATTATTTACCTTTTTCATTTAATATCCTCTATTTATTTTTAGTTATTTTATGACCTCATCCAAAATGAATTTACATGTTATTGGACTTAGTGAGTCTCGTTGTCTGATTCGAGCTGTTATTTCAATGGGTTCTGCTGTCTCAGCCTGAACATGTACCGCGGTTTTGCTTGTTACATATATATTTTCTATTAGTCTTATAATATCCAATGGTACTTATACTTGATCATTATATAGCAGATAAATAGCGTCTGATAGTAGTATTGTATCGAATAACATTTCTAAATTGACGAAGCACATTTAGGTTGATCTCTTGTATTTTGATCTACTACTTGCGGACATATTTACAAAAATAATTACGAAACGACTAGAAAATAAATTGGAATTTTATCAGCCCATAGAACAGGCGGGTTTTAGAAAAGGCTATGGAACAAACGATCACCTACTGGTAATAAAAAATCTTATAGAAAAATGCACTGAATATAATAAACCACTAGCTTTAATATTTGTCGACTATGAAAAGGCATTCGACACCGTAAACCAACAAAAAATGTTGGAAGCCTTGACAGAATGCCGAATTGACTATCGGTATAATAAATATAATTAAACATATATACCAAAACGCAACAGCCAGTGTTAGAGTGGGTGATCGTCAAACCCAGAAATTCCCGATACAACGTGGAGTACGCCAGGGGGACACCATATCGCCGAAACTGTTTACTACGCTTTTGGAATATATATGTAAAAGGGCAAAACTGACCGACAAGGGCATAAACATAAACGAAGAAAAGCGTAGCTATCTAAGGTTTGCAGATGATATTTTACTAATAGCTGATAGGATAGATGAGGCCAAAGAACTTTTAAATCAGCTCTACCTTTCCTCGCTAGAAGGCGGATTAAAAATAAATATATCTAAAACCCAGATGATGACAAATCTTGTAGTTAGCGAAGATATATGCGTAGGAACAAGATCCATAGACCAGGTAATGGCCCATAAATACCTAGGACATGAGATTCGCATAGGAAAAGATAACCAAACCGTTGAGCTTCTCAGTCGTATAAGACTGACTTGGGCAGCCTTCGGCAAGCTGAACCATATTTTCAAATCGTCTGATATACCAATATGCCTTAAAAGAAAAACGTTTAATCAGTGTGTTTTGCCAGTGTTAACTTACGGTGCCGAAACGTTGACCATGACAAGGAGAACAGTTCAAAAGATCCGTGTGTGTCAAAGGGCGATGGAGCGTGCTATGTTGGGCGTTTCACTACGAGACAAGATCCCAAATCGCCAGCTACGACAAAGAACAGGAGTGGCTGATGCAGTAGAGAGAGTAGCAACACTAAAATGGAACTGGGTAGGTCACGTGGCTCGAACGACAGACAATAGATGGATAAAGCGGATACTGGAATGGAGACCAAGAGATGATACCTACCGAAGTAGAGGTCGTCCACCAACACGTTGGACTGACGATCTAAAACGTTGTCATAGGAATTGGATGCAAGAGGCACAAGATCGAAATAGATGGAAAATTATGAGGGAGATCTATGTCCAGCAGTGGATAAGCGAAGATTGAATGATGATGATGATGATGACTTGCGGACAGCAGAGGACTACAGATCTTGGTTGATCGCATTACACAATACTGCGAAAGGTATGGAATGACACTAAATACAAATAAAACAAAAATCATGGTGGTGAGCAAGAACAAGATTGGGGAAGACAGTGTTTATGCTAAAGGAAAACTTTTAGGCGGGGTGCACATATATCAGTACTTAGGTTGCGAACTAAATAAAGAATGGGAAAGAAGTACGGAAAAAAAACGGCGTATTGAGATAGCTAGAAGTGCTTTTAATAAGGTGAAAGCAATATTATGTAATGGAAAACTCAACATCGAAATTAGAACTAGAGTATTGAGATACTACGTGTTCTCTGTCCTGTTGAATGGAGTTGAGGCCTGGATAATTACAGAGGCGACAGAGAAAAAACTCATTAACTTTGAAATGTGCGGTTATCGAAGAATGTCGAAAATATCTTGGATATAACACATAACAAATGCGGAAACGCTACGAAGAATGAAAAAAGATAAAGAAATACTCAACACTATAAAGAAAAGAAAAATGAGCTACTTTGTGACATACTAAGAAACGAGAAATACGATTTGATACAGCTGGTAATACAAGGGACTGAAGAAGGCAAAAAAAAGGTCGGGGAGAAGACAAACGTCCTAGCTGAAGAATCTGAAACAATGGAGTGGGAAAACGTCAATAGAACTTTTCAGAGCGGCTGCAGATAGAGTAAAATGGGCCATGATGATCGCCAATGTCCTTAGAGATGGGACACGTTAAGAAGAAAATTGTATTTTATCGATTTGCCTGAATACAAAGACAAGATTGTCATGCTTCTGAAACCATGATGTTCATTTGATATATAAAGTATTTTTAATAACAAATATAGATGACTACATTTCGATTCAATTCGTGGCTCTCACCATTTTCCTACACGTGTTTCCATGTTTCTTCAGGGAAGACTTCTTAAGTGGACTGAATGTAGTGGACGCATTCATCCAGGTGACAATTATTAGTAAAATAATAAACCAATAAATGCTAATAGCGACCTCTAACGAGGTTAAATTAAGTCGGTGTCGATAGCGATTAAAATAAACTGTAAGCACAAGCAAATAAAGCTTATAAAAAGTAAACAAGATAAAAAAGTTTTTATTAAATAAGCAAGATTAGTTTTAGAAATAAATAACAAAACAACTTTAGAAGAAGTTTGTGTGCATTTTTAGATAAAAATTTGTTTAAAAGAAAACATTATATTAAAACAAAGACTATCTATCATTCTTTTCGACTAGAGGATAAAGCTCTTGAAGCTTGTCAGTTTCTATAACATGCTAAGTCACAATTATACACAGTTGTGCATTTAATATGATACTAAATGCACACCGGAGAAGCTTGAGCCAATGTGCGTGCTGTACAAACTCTAAACGCCACTACAACTTGTGTACACAAGATATAAGGGATTATAAATGGCTTTTAAAATTGAGCACGGCCTGCAAGATGCTTGATGTTATTCGGGAAATAAATCTGCGGAATAATGAGATTTCTTAGAGAAGGTTTAAAGGTTTACTTATTCAATAAGAACTGTCGTTTAGTACAACTTTTTTCGACTTTCATATTTTATAATATTAATTAAAATTTGAATAACTGTGCTTTATTGGATACTAAAAGTATAATAGAAATTTTGTAATATAAAACAAATAAATTTAATTCATATTTATGTAAACCATTTTATTTACTTAAAGATGTCATATTTACATGTATTATAAATTATATTCTACAGGGTGTTTCAAAAAGGTATGTCATAAATTAAATCACGCATTCCGGGGACAAAAATACATTGATTGAATCCAACTTACCTTAGTACAAAAGTGAATTTTGTGGCATCATTAGTTTAATACATTATTTTGAAAATTTTTTTGCCTCATAAGCTTTTTGAAAAACTAGTTTTTTGCTAGTTGACCATAAAATTACAATTAGTTTCTACGGATACAATAAATACAAACAGTTCCATCAATAATAGTCAATAATTTGAAGCATTGGAAAAACTCCACCAAGTATTCCGACAGTTTTATGGCACCAAGATTTCGAGTTTAAAAGAAATGATATTGTGACCATTTGTAGGCTGAAATTCGGATAAGCAATCTTTCCTCAACACTTACATAAAATCGGTATAGTCAACACCTATTGTAAAACTTGCAATGTGGTTTGCGATTTAGATCACATTTTTTATGGTTGTAGTAAATTTAAAATACAAACACAAAAAACTTGTTAATAGTTTATTTTTGCAAAAATTATACCCTTTTTTTAATCTAATATGTTGGCTATCACTAAATATGTATATGGTGTTGTAACGTCTGTTCTTATTAAGACCAGAGCGTTAAGCAACACCACACTGCTGGAAGAAACGAGGGGAGAAATTCTTAGAATACTCCTAAGAATATTCAAGAGAAAAACTTCCACCATTCCATCCATTAGAATGGTGCTCTACCCAACGGCACAGCCCTGGGTTCATTCCCTGTTTATTCTCTCACCACACCAATCCCAGAAAGGTACAGGAAATAAAAAAAACTTACGAAGTCGTTGGTAAATGGGTTTCAAATTATATTCTGATGCATCAGTGGATTTAAGGTAGTATGGGTGAATGCTGATTGTTTCCCCAAGGTAGTGTGGTTGGCTATTGCTTGCTTCTCACGGTAGTGGACGTGTATACGGCTAGGACACTAACCAATTTGTGTGACTAAAGTTTCACTGTAGAGTGATTGTGGTGATATGATTGAAAAGAGAGCGAATAAAAATTTATATCGGCTTATATAGGACGGAACGGCTACTAAAAATATTTATAATTTAGTGAAGTCGCTTTGGAATAATATAGTATGGCGGACAAGTACCAAGCAGAGCTTGGTGTCACGTTCAATTGGTTGATTGAAACGTTACAGTGTATAAAATTATTTATACATCATATGAAAGTTAATTAAAATGTGTAACTTAAAACTTTAGTGTAGGTGTTAAGCTCCTTATCACTGTTGAATCGCCAAATATTTTACCTTTTTACCTATACTTTCCGTGGTCTACATTTTCTATCTGTGAGTAACTTTGAATGACCCCTAGGTGTAAAAAGTAATTCTAGTTCTTTTGTTTTTATATCCAACTAACCCACAGGAAATAACTAGTATAGTCGAAAGTTTTAAATCCAAACACAGTTGTGGGTTTAATCAGATTTCCCCTAAGTTATTAAAACAGTGCATTCATGCTCTCGCAAATCCACTGACGGATATTTGTAATGCCTCTTTTCAACAAGGAATATTTCCTAGTATGTTTAAACTATCTATTGTAATCCCTTTGTTCAAAAGTGGTGATAAAGATGACCTTAACAACTATCGTCCCATAAGTCTCTTATCTGTGTTTTTAAAGATAACTAAAACTCTGGTTTATACTAGATTGAACGCATTGAGGGTATTGGTATTCGTGGTGTAGTTCTAAAATGGTTTACTTCCTACCTAGAGAATAGAAGACAAAAAGCAAAGATAACATCTAATGAACTTGTAAACGAATCAAACACATTGGATATCCATTATGGTATCCCTCAGGGTCGTGTACTGGGTCCTCTACTTTTTATAGTATTTATTAATTATACGGCTTTGGTGACTAATTCACTGACTGGGGTTAACATCATCAGTTATGCGGATGATACTAACATTCTAGTCACAGGAACGTCTGATCAAAATTTGAAAAATAAAATTACACAGATACTATCCACGATCAACAGTTATTTCTTATCCAACAAATTAGTTTTGAATAAGGAGAAATCAAAGTATATGATTTTCACGTCAAACAATTTATTAAACTATCAAGCCACTATAGAAGCAGCAATAGATAAAACAGACTGCACGAAGTTGCTGGGGGTACTTCTAGACAGTAATTGTAAATGGTCAAACCACATTTCTAATTTGAAATCCAGATTAAGTAGCGCATGTTATGCATTGAGAATTCTTTCATGTCTCTTTCATACATCGGTATTAAAAACAGTGTACTTTTCCCATTTTTACTCAATAGCCAAATATGGCGTTGAAGTCTGGGGTTGTACCTCTGAATTAGAGCAGATATTCGTACTTCAGAAAAGAGCTATTAGGATAATGTATAAAATGAAATTTAGAGATTCTTGTAGAGGCATCTTTAGACAAAACAATATTCTTACAATTCCTGGTCTGTATATATTTTCGTGTATAATGTATTTACATAGCAAAATTTCTTTGTTTATTCAACAAGATTCAGAGACAATCACTTTATGCTTCCACAACATCGTTCTGTTTTGTTGGAAGGTAGCACACATTATGCAGCCATAAGTTTGTTTAACAAATTACCAATAGATATACGAATGAATTTACATCAGCCAAACTTTCGGAGGTGTGTACATCAATACATTTGTGAGCTAGAGCCATATTCTAAAAATAACTTTTAAGTATGTTTTATCGTGTTTATTAATTTATATACTTTTAAGATGTATTTCTGTAACTTTGACTTGTCTCATACATGTACTTTGTATAATGTCGCATGTGATCAATAAATTTGACTTGACTTGACTTGACTTGACTATCTTTAATAATTATTTTTATGCTTAAAATTTGTAGTGCTACCTAAGTTTGAAATTCATATTATAGCTTTATATAATACTAGACAATCCTCTTTTTGTTGTTTAGAGAATATAAGCATGATATTGTAACTAGCGTTATGGTACTTACCTATGCCAATTAAAAAAATACTATGCTCTAGCAATTATAAAAACCTATCCACAAATTTTTACTTCTTAAATTTGTTTAAACTAATAAATAAAAAAAAAAAAGGAAAAAGCTAACATGGATATAAGCATTCAAATATATCTGTCTGTTCATAAACATGATACGAAATTATCATGATTGAATTAATGCAATAGTTCCAGTACTTAATTAAACATAAATTACCAATTTTTATAATGTCAATAATTTGCGCCTTGTTCATTTCAAATATTTTTCCAGATCGATTAATTATTTTCCAGTTCTCGATTTATAGAGTTGTCGCAGCTTTGGGGTATAAATAAAATCTCTCGGATAGGCTAAAGCTGGCAGAAAGCTCAGAAACGAATTAAATACCAAAATTTTAAAGCTCAATACAATTTCGCTGAATTCGCTGTAGAAACAATGGACCCTCGGGGAAATGAAGCGAAGACATTTTGTATAAGGGAAATTTGTAGTAGCCCGAAAATCTTATATAAAGAGAAGATCGTTATTATTATTTGAATTATTAACTATTCCGGGTAAAAAGCAAACGGGACTAATGATGGTAGCATTGTTTGATTGCTTTAAGGGATATTAATGATTTGAAAGATTACTCATTGCCGAATCGAAATTTGGATAAAACATTTTAACGTAATTGTATGTATTTAACATTACAAATGTTTTTTAAATCTAATTTACTTAAAATTTGCAGTATATTTATCAGACCCTTTGATGCGTTTCATAAACTATTAAACATGTCTTTAGATAAACTTTATGTCTTGTTTTAAAAAGAATGATCAGAGAAACAGAAAAGGTATATATTTATATTAAAAAAAATTTCTTAATCAATATATTTAAATATTACGTAATGTTGGATACTACATACTACTACTAAATACTACTGTTGGAGAATTTTAACAAGCTTTTTACTTATGTACAAGCCAAAGAGTTATTTTATCTCCTACGCAGAGATGATTTCAAGGTAAAGCAAATTAGTTTGTTAGTTTCATATTGTTATAACAGAGATAGGATAAAAGAGTTATTAGGTAATCGTTAATAATCAATACAAGATCTACCGAATTTGATAAAAAAATGGATATGTCAGGAGCCCCGTCATGGTTTTTAAAAGTAGACGAGTAACAAGAGAAGCGTGGTTAAGGAAAGGAAGAGAAGCGTAGGCAAAAAAAAAGGTTAATAAGAAGAGTAGACAAGCAGAGAAAGGTAGGACGCGTAGAAAATAATGACAGAAAGCATAAAAAGTTTATCTCAAATTCATAAAAATTTTTAAGTTAGGGGTATATAAGTAAAATTACTAGTAGAATGGACAAATTAGAAAAACAACAGAACAATACAAAAACCCATTTAGAAAATAAAATAGAACAACTACAAAACAGTTTAACTACAACCAAATAACAACAAAACTATTTAAAACGCGAACAAAATAATTTAAATTCTAATTTAGAAAGACCAAATAGCTGCATTAGAAAGGATAATTGGTACTCAAGTTGCCGTATCTAATATTTCTTCAGTAACTAGTGTAAAATCTGGATAAACTGCCTCGTCATCTTCCAAAGTTAAAACAGGCACAATAAGAACTAGCAAAATGTAAAAACTAGGTACCTACATTGGATGGTCAAACAACATTGGAAAACGTTTTCAATTCGAAGCGGCAACTACAACAAATGGCAGGACTGAGAAAGAAATGACAGCTTCCTTCAAGAAGTAACAACCGTCTTGCAATTTCTTCTCCAGGATGCACCTAGTTGTATTTTTCTCGTTCAAGCTTTAGAGTTGTACAACATTGTAGCCTACCAAAGAAAAACAAATATTTTGGAAACGTGATGATTTATCTCTCAACATCGTCTCCTTTTAGCTCAATACACTTGATCTAACGATGCTCTAAGTTTTTTGACCCGTCTGAAAAATACGTTTTCTTGAGGTCTGCAAAGTAGACTTCATTGACCTCCTTATTCGACTTAAATTTCTACCTGACGAGAACCTTTTTTAAATTTGTAAACAAAAAGATACCGCACAGGGCGAAATCTGGAGAATACGGCGGATGGAGCAATAGTTCGTAGCCCAATTCGACCAACTCAATGTTGCTATAATGGGCAATCCTCTAAGCCCATTGCTATCAGATATTTTTATGGATCATCTAGAGACAAAGATTTCAAAACCCCATATTCAAACAGTTTTTATATTGGTGGAGATACGTAGACGACGTACTGGTATGTTTCACAGGAACTAACAGGCAACTCGACCAATTTTTATCGTATATTAATTCACTTCATAGTCATATTGAATTTACAATAGAAACAGAACAAAATCAATCCACAATTAATAAAATGTTAAATCAAAAACTACACAAAAAAGCCCTGAAATTGGTATTTCCACCACTCAAAAAACCCAGTACCTTCTGCTCGATTACATATACAGGCAAAATATCAACAAAAATAGCCAAACACACAAAAAAGAAAGAAATAACACCAGCTTTCAGAACAAATAACAACCTAGGCAAATATATTAAAAACAACAAGAGCCAAAATAAAAAACACTTACACAGTCATGTGTACAAACTTAAATGTGGCGACTGCCCAAAAACTTACATCGTTCAAACTGGTAGAAATTTTAATAAACGAATAACAGAACATAAAAGGGCTTTCAATAATAGAAAAACAGATACTACATACGCACTTCACCTTCTAGATCATAATTATTCTTTTAATGACCAATTTAAAATTCTTCACATTCAAAATAAAGGCCTTAAGCTATCTTTGTTAGAATCTGTGGAAATCAACAAATTAAAAATCACAGATATAATTCTGAATGACCAACTTGAGACAAACAGCTCTCCCCTCCTCAACCTAATTCATTAGAGACTATAAAGTGTAAACGCATGCCAAAAATAGATCACTTGAGAAAGGCAATGAGCTGAAACAGCTGTAGTGATAGGAGTTAAAAGTAAATTTTGTGGAAGTTTTGAAAACAAAGATCCATGTTTCTTCAATGGTTACGAAACAACGTAGAAACTTCTTCAGATTATTACGCTTAACTAACGTCAAACACTACCTACTGTCTCAGCTATCTCACGCCCTTTCATTCAAAACAAAACTACTTGTCCGATTCGGCTGAAATTATGACAAATGAAAAAACTAATATGTTTGTTTACATACTTATGACAAATCAAATAATGAAAAAATTTTAAGTGTGTAAACTAAGCTAATTTATTTCCTAACTAAGCGACTTTGGCGTACAAAGCCATCTTCAGAGCTATGGTCAAGTATTTAAAGTATCACTACTGGGAGAGATCTCATTTGGTAAAAAATGCAGAAATTTTCAGCTGGTTCTATTATAAATTCTACATTGAAAAAACACACAAAAGACTGTACAATGAACTCCACAAGCAATACATTAAAAAAATTTGGTTATGATACATGTATCAGAAGCCGACCATTTTTCGGACTTGAAGTAGTAGACTCTAACAAATAGTCGGGTTCTGACACTCGTAGTGCCAACTACAAGTCAACTAAAAGTGTGTATTTAAGGCTGCAATTTAAGAAAGAGTTCCTTCATCAATTCACTATCCAATGTTTTTTTGATGGTCTGCGCGATGTAGATCTTCAGCAGGCGCTACCAAAGATTGAAGGATGCCATTATAGTAGCATTGGAGTATGAAGCCTTAAAGAATGTGTTCTGTCATTCATGCGAGGAGTGCAACTGTCGATTTTGCGAGCGTCAAGAAGAACGAGTGGACCATATTCAACAGTTAAAAGCCATAGAGGGTGAAAGTAACGAAGAAGCTCTAACCAAGGAAAATCCCTAGGCTGAGCAGAAGAAAAATCCAAATTTAGTCCGTAAGCAGAAGAAAAATCTAAAGATAGTCCGTGAGTGGCTGAATAACGAAGCTAGGCCACAGTGACAGGATATTGCCAAATATAAACAAGCAGTAAAGGGCTACTGGCTTCAGTGGGAGTCTTTGTGTCTCGAAGATGTCGTCGTTACTCGTAGATGGGAGAGTTTAGATGGAACATGAACAGTGCCCCAAGTTGTTCTTTCAAGGTAATGTGTTAAGGACGTGCTTGCACAACTTCATAATAGCCACTTTAGGGGGCATCTTGGAATCAATAGGACTCTTCCTAGAGTCCGTGAGAGGTATTATTGGGTTAATTGTTGGCAAAATGTGAAAGAATAGTGCGAACGATGTGACGTGTGTGCATCGAAGAAGGGATCCAAAACGAGGGAAAAACTCCAACAATACATCACCGGGGCTCTATAGGAACCAGTTGCTGTTGACATTCTGAGAATATTTCTAGTGACATAAAGAAACAAGTGTTTGATGGTTGCTATAAACTATTTTTCCAAATGGCCAGAAGTAGTTGCACTATCTAATCAAGAAGCAATCACAGTTGTTGATGTCCTGCTTGAGAATGTCGTTTCCCGACATAGGATTCCACTTCTGCTTCATTCTGATCTGAAACTTGTTTTCCGATTTTCCTGCCTGACGGGTGAAATGTTTTGGGAAAATTGTAGAAAAAACGCCTCAAATACGCAGAGATAAACCATGTCAGATTCGGCTTAATGAGACGATATTCAAAGTTTAAAAAGAATATCTATAAAAAATATAAAAACGATTAGTATTACCACATATTTACGTTAAAAGTTTAAGTTTATAGAAATCAATTATTAAAGTAGTAAAAAGTTAGCAAATACCAATTTCTATATTAAAAATAAGGACATTTTTCCGATAATAATCTATTTTGATAAAAATATCTTTTAAAATGAAAATTGAAACCGGAAACCGTTTCATCGATCTCGTTACATGTTTCCGGAGGCGATCTTTTTAAAAGGGTCGTTTTCTGGTCAAAAGTGCAGCTGCAGAGTAATGTTTCCTGCTAATAAAAGCAAAACACAATAGCAGTTTAATCCATATAAAAAGCTACTTTTTACTACGTTAGTAATTAGTTCTTTGCGCAAAAACGTTGACAATTTATTTTATTTTTATGGTCAGTTTTAAATCTCTATTTTCTTGATAATTTCGCATGTAATATTTTAATAAAAATTCTTGTTTAAGAATTGACCTTTTTTTGACTTTTTTAAGCCATTTTTTTGTCAAATTGTGGTAAATTATTATAGAGGCAACCACTAGATCAGAAGATTAACTGTCTGCCAGTTTTAAAAACATATTTTTTCTCAAAACTTTAATCTCCAGATCTATTTGGTCAATTTTAATAAATCTTGATACTTTTTGTTAATTTTAGATTTCTCAATGATAGTTTATGATAACCTGTTTAAAAAAAAATATATAATAAAATTTTTGTGACTGAAAAAAATCGTAAAACTGGTCAGTTTTTGAACAATTCTTTCGAATTAATTACTATTTAAATGGGAATAAGCCACAATTAAAGGTTAAAATACGTTTATTGACGTTTCAATTTCCACTTCGGAAATCGTTCTCAAAATACAAAAATTAGTAAATTAAACAAATTTTGTTTTTTGTTACTTAGTGAAAAATTCTTTTAATAATTTAATTTTATTTGACTCATCTATATTGACAATTCAGACATACATTATACATTTTAAAGTAGACGACTTTAAAATGATACTGCCAATATTGTTGAGTTGCGTTCCTGGGACGACTTTACTTATAAGATAGTTCATTCGATTACATGAAATCAACTTTAGCTTGAGAATATCCGTCAGCAAAGATCATAACATGTAATTCGTCTTTAAAAAGACAAATACATGCCATGATGACAGTAAAATTCTCCTGTTAGTGATTCCATAGTAAATTATGAGGGAAAAACCAGGAAAAAACCTCATAATACTATCCCGACATGGTAAGTATTTGATCGTGCATTTAGTTTACCTTCAATAAACACCAAATTCCGATTTTATATGTTTGTTATTTAAAAAACATAAATGATGTATTCTCTATATGTTACTGACTTACCAATACTGGTATTTTCCTTTTAATAACTTCGTCTTTCAATATGGGTAACCAGATCCTACTACATTCTGCCGAGGAATTCGCGACACAATTGGTCTCATTTAGCATAATTAGAGCCGCTTCTTTGATTTTTCTCTTTTTACTATCCGTTTCTTTTAGGACTATATTTGAATCATTCCATTGAACCCTATGTTCATTATCCCATGCGTGTTTACATATTTAAGATCTATCAAATTCTCTATTTTTAATATAGGATTGATGTTCACTTATTCTAACATTTAATGGTCTTGATGTTTCACCTAAATAAAACTGATCGCATTCACAAGGTATTTTATAAATGCAATTCTTTGTCCTTTCTTGTTCATTGTTAGGTTTGGTTTTGGACAAAATAGATCTCAATGTGTTTGTTGATTTGAATGTTGTTGAACTGTTGAATTTATTTCCTATCCTTTTAAGCTATTCCTTGTATATGCTGTAGGATCTCGTTCTAAGTTGTTTTGTTCTATTCGATCGATTGTTGAAAATTACTTATTTATAAACGATAAAGGATAAGATAAAGGATAATCATTTTTTAATAAAACAGATGTTAACAAATGTTTTTCCTCCAAGAATGAATTTTCGTTAGAACAAGTAATTTTGGCTCTATCATATAAGGATTTAATAATTCACTTTTTAATATTAATATTGTGATTTGATTTGAAATTTAAATATCTGTTGGTGTGTGTTGGTTTTCTATACACCTGAGTTTCGTATCCAGTATCGTTCTTAGAGATTAAAACATCCAGAAAAGGTAATGTGTTATTATATTCCTTTTCCATGGTAAATTTTATTGTCTCTTCTTTATCGTCTTTTTTAAAGTCGTCTACTTTAAAATGTATAATGTATGTCTGAATTGTCAATATAGATGAGTCAGATAAAATTAAATTATTAAAAGAATTTTTCACTAAGTAACAAAAAACAAAATTTGTTTAATTTACTAATGTTTGTATTTTGAGAACGATTTCCGAAGTGGAAATTGACACGTCAATAAACGTATTTTAACCTTTAATTGTGGCTTATTCTCATTTAAATAGTAATTAATTTAAAATGCCACAAGAAAATAGCTTCAGAACAATTCTTTCAAATATCCGACATTATGTTTCTTTTAAGGAATTTTTATTTTTCTGGTAAACTATCACGTAAAGGCACTTTTTTTAAACCTTTCTCGAATTTAATATTTCAAATTTGCCGTTTCAGAGATTAACTGTCCGCTATGAAGCAATAACTTTTGGTCAAAAAATTTTTGGAGACATCTTGAACATACAACATAAAAAAGTTTAATTGTCATAAGTAATAGATAAGATACAATAAAAATTGTTGAAAATGTGAGATTTTTTATCATTCTCTTTAATCTCATTAATGTTTTTGATAATGTTGAATTTTTTCCAATCAGCCAATATAATTTCTTATATCTAATATCAAGCTCCCCAAATTTTCTATTTTTTTATTTGTAAAGTTAACGTGTGCAGATTTAGTCTCATTTAATTGTATTCGCCATTTTCTGGTCCAGTTATGTATTTTATTTACCGATAGTTGCAGCTTATCAGTCGCTTCTTCACTAGTGTCTCCTATCGCCAGTATGGCTGTATCATCCGCGAAGGTGGCAATATTATTTTGTTCTAGCTCTGGAATGTCACACGTATGCAATAGGTACAGGACCGGACCTAAGACACTCCCTTGTGGCACGCCAGCTTTGATCTCCCTTAAGTCGGTGTAAACTTCTTCTTGTTTTACTCTGAAATATCTATTCGCAATGTATGATTTCAAGATTTTTGAATACAGTTTAGGCATGAACGTTCTTAGTTTATAGTTTAAACCGTCATGCCAGACTTTATCAAACGCCTGTGCTACATCCAAGAAGATTGTAGAGCAGACTTTATTTTCTTCTAATGTTTCTTCTATTATATTCGTTATTCTGTGAACTTGATCTATAGTGGAATGTTGATTTCTGAAACCAAATTGATGGTTTGGTATAAGATTTTTTCTTTCTATTATTGGTTTTAATCTTTTCAATAGAAGTTTTTCAAATAGTTTTGACATCACCGGAAGGAGTGATATTGGTCGATAGGATGTCACTTCATTAGGAGATTTACCTGGCTTGGCGATCATAATTACTTCGGCTACTTTCCAGAGTCTGGGAACATATCTTAATCTAAAAGCAGCATTTATTAGGTGTGTCAGCTTAACTATGGCTTTTCTTGGTTATTTTTTTAATAATTCGCCTGTTATGAGATCATATCCTGGAGCTTTCTTAGGATTTATATTCTCTTTTATCTCTGTTGATACTTCTCTAAGTGATGTTAACGTTATTCTTTTTTCAGTTTGGAATGGTTCTTCCCATCTCAGTTCTTCACCATCATTGTGGGTGGGTTTGAACGTGCTTTCTAAATGATCTGCAAATCGTTCTGCTTTCTGTTCGTTACTTCTAGCTCAGTTGCCGTTGTCCAACTTGATAGGAGAATGAATAATTGTTCTCTTCATTCTTTTTGTTGCCTTCCATAAAGAATAATCTGTGTTTTGGTCAGCTGTTAAATTACTTAAAAAAGAATTAATTGTTGAATTTTTTATATTATGTATCTCCCTTTTTAGTTTTTGTGTAGCATTATTTAGACTAGTTTTGTCTCGTGGAGCTCTATATTGCTGCCATTTTTTTCTTAACTTCCTTTTTTCTACTATGAGTTCTCGCATTTTTTTTGGATAGTTGTTCCCTTTTGTTCTAGAAGTTATTGTGGGAGTATTTTCCCAAGCAGCCTGTTGGATATTTTTTATAAAGACTTCTAATTCGTCATCAAGTTGCCTCGTGTTTCTCAATGGCACAGCAAGATTAATTTTGTGTTCTAGGTTTATTTTGACGCTCTCACAGTCAGTTTTTTTATTAGTCAATATTGGATTAAACTCTTTTTTAATCACTGTATCACTCATAGTTAAAATTTTCGGTGAGTGATCAGAGTTCATAATAAATTATCCATCTACAAGCAAGTACTGAGGCCAGTATGGGTATATGGGTGCCAACTCTGGGGCTGTACCAAAGCTAGTAATATACATATTATCCAGAGATTTCAAAACAAAGTACTGAGAAACATTGTTGATGCTCCTTGGTATATCCGTAACAGCAACCTCCACCAGGACCTGGGTATGGAAACTGTGATCGAAATAATCAAGAGAACAGCAGCAAGTCACGAGCAGAGGCTGCATAGTCATGTGAATGTCGAGGCAATCCAGCTTCTTGACAACACTGAACTACAGAAAAGACTCATAAGGACAAAACCATTTGAGCTAGTGTAAATGTGTAACAGTTTAGTGTAAAAATCAGAGTATAGTGCTGTGAAATTATGGCATGTTAGTTGTAGTGCATTAGTTAATAGATAAAATAAGAGTAAGCCATAGGGTAAGCCTTAGATTTAATCATTTGCTGTTATTATGTTAGGTCAGAAAATAACTGATAATTGGTCATTTGTGACCAGATAGCAGTATACAAACACCGCACAGGTGTTAATAAAAAAAAATAATGTTTTTACTCCATGTTTTTACCCTCTTTAAATAAAAAATAAGTCTTTAGTTTTTAATTTTCGAAAACTAAGAAAACAATTACTTAAAAAAAATACTAAAAGAATAGAAAATAATATAAGATCAAAAGAACTTATTAGACCTTACTTCAAAACGTTTATTACTTTTTCCTCTCTTTTATAAAGCCGTATTGACCCGCCCAATTAACAGCGTAATTTGTTCATCTTTTTGGGATTAAAATATATTAAGACTTTGTGATTAAAGGGCCAATACAAGCTTTAATAAAATTCCAAGATATCTCAGCAGGAAAGAAAATTTCGTAAGTCTGGGGAATAGAATCTCATTTACTTTCAAGACTAAGCTTAAATCAGTTTAAATAACTATATTTAAATTTGACTTGAACTTTTTTGTAGGAGTTGTAAATTATAATTATTACGTCGTCTTTGAGTTTCTTGAATTCTAAGTCAACTGGTCTGCGTGTAATTCTGGATCTTAATATTTAAACGTGATTTTTTTGGAAAGACTATAAATAATAAATTTAAGAATAGAGAAATGATTAGCGAAATTTTAAAGATATTTTATAATCCAAATTAGGCAATCAACTAGCATACCTCAAGAATACATGTCGATAATTAAACAAAAATAGCCGAGACATGAAAAATAAAGAAAATCTTGCAAAGAACTGGTGCTCCTGCAGAAAAAACTACATTAAATCAAGCTACCCTAAAACTCAAGACCTTACTGAATACTCACAAAAACAATATAATGTATAACTATTAGGAACTTAACAAATTTTAAAGCTACTTACTATGATTTATATGATTTATTGAAAGTTGTAAAAAAACTTAAAAGGCCTTAACACATAGACTGCCATGGTGGTTATAACGTATCCACCACTTTCAAGACAAAAAAATATCCTCAGTGGATATGGTGGTCCTGCGTCATGCACCAGCTTAAGAGATTAGGCGCAAATTTCGGGCCAATGCTTTTTAAATGCATTCATTTTTTTCGAATCATAATAAAACTAATAAGTATTTTTGAAAAATTTAAACGCAGAATATAAGAACATTCCGGATACTTGTTTTCTCCACTGCTCCAGCGATGATTGAATATATATTTTAAATAAGGTCGGAGATAGACAACATCCTTGTTTAAGCCTCTCTGTTATTGGAAATTATTCAGATATAAAGTTTCCTTCTTTAACGACACTTCTTGCATTTTTATATATATTTGCGACAGCATCCACATACTCTCTACTGAGAACTCTTTTTTAAAGGTTGCGTATCAAATGCCTTCTCTAAATCTACAAAAAATAGGTGGGTAGAAAGATTCCCTGCCTTCCGTTTTTCGATTACCTGCTGCAGAACGAATAAACCATCAGTGCACGATCTTCCTGCACACGAAATCCATTTTGTTCTTCTATGTCTTCGTATTCTGATTCTATTCTGTCTTTTATTATTCGACCGTACAACCTCCCCACTGAGCTGATAACAGTTATTCCCCTATAATTAGAGCATTTGCGTTTATACCCTTTCTTAAGCATTCATTAACTAGTTGAACCAACACCTCATGTAATATTTTTGGTTCATACTTTACTAACTTAATTGGGGTGTCTCTAGGTCCTGCTGCTCTACCGTTTTTCGATCTTTTAAGCGCATCGCTTAACTCTCCCGTTGTTATCCTAATTATTTGTGTATTTTCGGATATTTCTTCCATTTCGATCTCTTGGAATTTACAGCTATCCTCTGTCAGTAAGACCCCATAATGGTGTTTTCACTGTTTCAGATCTATTAACTGCAAGTTAGATTTTTCCTTTCCTCCGGAGAGACTTTATCACCTTCCTCGCTTGCCCAACTCTTGTTCCACCCATATACCTATCCACCTCTGCACATCTTCGATCCCACATCTCATTTTTTACTTTTCACTACTTTTCTTTTTACATCTCGATTTAATTTTTATATATCTTGTAATCTTCCTCCTTTCTCGTTGACATCCATTTCTGATAAGCAGTTTTCTTCTTGTTTACCAACGTTTGCATATTCTCCGAATACCATTCTTGATTTTTAGTTTTATGTTTGTCTTTATAACCCAAAGCTTCACTTGCAGCCTCATGAATGCATTTTTAAGATGCTTGTAATTTTGTGGCCAGTCGTTATTTTTAAAGAAACCTTTTAAAATTACTAAGTGGATAAATAAAATATATTTCTTTGTAGCAAATATCTCTTATAATCGGAGTTAAAGCATTTAGAAGTGAGTGAAGTGAGTGAATTGAGCGAGTTGAGTGAGTGAGCTGAGTGAGTGAGGTGACTGATTGAGGTGAATGAGTGAGTGAGGTAAGTGAATGAGATGAGTGAGTAAGGTAAGTGAGCGCTCACATAGAAATTGGAATAAGTACAGTGTCAATTTCTCATAATTATGCAGTCGCTGCAGATAACAATCGCATTACTAGAGCGGATAGAAAGGTAGAGTTCGTCGAAAGCAGGAGCACATAGATGATCTAGATATTTTAGCAGAAAACACGTCGCTATATAGGCCTAGAATAGACAATACTGTGCGACTATAAAAAAAATAAGCTATTTTTAAACGCGTTTTTCTCGAACAAATTTTTTTAAAGTCGGTGTTCACTGTATATCATAACCTACTTGATCTATTCTGCTCAAATATTGCAAATATTTTTCATAGATAAATTACTAGGACGCAACGACAATATATTGTCCATTTTATTGGACATAAAACTAGTCAAAGTTTATCAAAAAATTTTCGAAAATTCAAAAAATTGATCTTTTTTTACTTCTACAATTTGAAAAAACCATAAAATGAATAACATTTCGACGTTGCGACCTAAGGAAACTCATAAAATAACACTTTTTGGTTTTTGTCAACAGGTCACCCAGTTACGATAAACATCGCATATTGACTTTTTTTTTTTTTTTAATAATTTTGTACCAATATTTTAGATATTACTTTTGAAATGTTGTACTATAAAGTACCAATGCAATAAATAAATATATATTAAACAATTTTTCAAAAAAAAACTTAAAAATATTTTTAAAATAGTGAAAATAAACCCTACCCCCTCTTAATTCCACATAATATGTAAATCTTGAATTCAAATAGTATGAAACTTATTTTAACACTATTTAAACTATTAAAGCCTTTTAGATAAAAATATGTTTTTATTAATAATATTAAATTAAGAGAACTATTAAAGTATTTTGTTAATTAAGAGAAATATAATGGTATTTTAAAAAATGGAAAAAGTATCTTTATACATTTATTACTTTTCTTCGTCCCTAGGGTGATTTTTCTGAAAAATATCTCAAGTTTTCTTAAAAGTGTCAGCCCAACAATGTATTATTTTGTAAAATAGCATTGCCCATCTCAAAATCCCTTAAATGATCTCTTTTCTGATTTTCACGGAACAAATGGCATCCATCCGTGGCGTTTTCTTTAAAACTCTCTTTTTCAAACGTCACCCGGTTGAATATCGATGTTTTGTCATCGTTTACCCCCAGAGGACAATATCAAAAGACATGCCTTATGCTTGACAACACTCGATTTTATTTTCAGATTTAAAAAACGAATTTCTGGAAAGTCATTATTTTTGAGAATATTAATTTATTTGGCTTAACTTAAAATAAGAGCAAAATAATTATCGCTAAATATGATGTCGTAATTTAATTGGATCCACACGAATCTAAACACAACAAATTTCTTTAAACGCAGTTTTTTAATCAGTACTCCGAGAAAAAAAATTACAAAATATAAAACTACCTAAAAATATGAAAGTTAATAAACTTTGTTTTGAAGAAGAAAGTAAATTTATCATATTATTATTAATACATTCATGATTCACACAGGCGTTGATATGAATATATCGTTTTTTTCTTCAGTCCTTATCCATTCCGGACGTTGGCCATCATCAAGGCTTTCATGGTTTTGTTGACCGCTATTCGAAATAGTTTAACGCAGTTTATTCCAAACCATTGCCGGAGATTTACACACAATAGATACAAGACGACTTCCCTGTTTCCTTTCTTCTTTTCTCCAAATATTTTGCCCTGCGTGACGAGTAATATATATATATATATATATATATATATATATATATATATATATATATATATATATATATATATATATATATATATATATGTATATATATATATATATATATATATATATATATATATATATATATATATATATATATATATATATATATGGTATAGTAAAACATGATGTCATATCAACATATCAAAAGTGTACCAGATCATAATACATTATATTTACTTGGTTCACAAACAAAAAACTTTATTATTTTAAAAATTTAATGACTGAATTTTAATGGCAATTGATTGGAACCTCCGTAGAAAAATCACTAATACAAATATAAAATCTAATATATCGAAAAATAATTGTTTAAATACAATAGTCCAAGTAACTAGAGCATATAAATCAATTGTTTTTAATACTGGACCATAAATTTCAAACCGTCTATGGAATCAAGTCAGTCAGGCCGAAGTTGACAAATATTATTCATAAATTTTATATATGTTTGGATATCCACAGCGGTCACAAAATCTCTATAAATCACTCTTTTAACCATTCATGATATTGCAAACAAAGAAAATCAATTATTACTTATTTTCAGGTTACAGAACTGTAATAAATAACAGCAGCTCAAATTTATATTGTTATCGCTATGGATTGGTATATATGGCATTGCCAGATCGTCAAAACAATGGGAACGAGTGTGGAAGATTTTAAAATAAAAAATAATAGTTTTTAAAGTCAAGTTTTAAGGTAACTAAAAATATTTTTTTAGATAGAAAATAGATTAGATCCAGTAAGTGTAAAGAAGTTAGACAGGGATGTCTATTGTCCCCACTTTTGGTTTTATTTATCCTCAGAAAATGTATTAACATAACGTTAATACTATATATATATATATATATATATATATATATATATATATATATATATATATATATATATAAAGGTATATAATTTGGTATTGCTTAATTAAATATAGCGTATAATATATTGGCTTTATTAATAAGAAACCGCCCAAAATGAATGGATCTGAAATATTAGGTGAATATTAGTGGGGGTTTAGAAGAGGCAGATCAACAACTGATCAGATTTTTATGACGAAACAAATATAGCACAACAACTACGAGCAAAATCTAGGTTTGAACATTCTGTTGGTAGACTCTAAGTAGGCATATGACCCAATCGAGAGAAAAAAAAATATCTGTTAAATGGATCTGTTAAAAATACCTACCAAACTTATTAAGTTAATGGAGATAACCTTAAAACGAACATTAAATAAAGTGATCCTGGAAGGAAGGTTGTCAGAATCATTTATCGTAAGAAAGGGATTAAGATAAAGAGATCCACCGTCCACAACTTTATTTAATCTTATCCTAGAAGCTATCCTACGACAAAGTGGTGTAGGCACAGATGGTATAATATACTGCAAGACACAAGTTATTCATTTTGCAGAGATATAGCATTGAATGCGAGATCAAAATCAGAATTTATAAAAATACTTAAAAAAAAATGGTAACACTATTAAAAAAGTTTGGAAAAATAAAAGAAAATACTTTGAAACGAGAGTAAAGCAAATGGAACCCGAAGATAATATAAGAATAAGTAGTAGATGTAGGGAATACTGTTTTATAAAAAAAGGACAAATTTGATTCCCTTGGAATTACAATTAAAAATAGAGCAGAAGAAGATGCTGAAATAGAAAAAAATTAATAAATACAAGGAAATAATGCTCTAAGAGCACTAAACAAAATGATCAAATCCAAGTTTATATCGAGGAATCAAAATTTACAAAACGACTGCGCAACCTTCGGTTATGAATGGAAGCAAAACTTGGGTGTTAAGTTAGAAAAATACACAAACAATGGAATGATGGGAAATAATGATATTAGGCAAGATGTATCGAGGGACAAAGGATAATGACCGGCGTATGGAGAAGAAGAACAAATAAGGAGGTTATGGAGTTTTACATCCAACTAAACATAATACAAAACGTAAAAGTACAAAAATATGGTATATTATATATATATATATATATATATATATATATATTTGATATATATATATATATACATATATATTTAATAAATATATATATATATATATATATATATATATATATATATATATATATATATATATATATAACGGAAAGAAATAAAATAATAACAGCTTTAGCAGTGTTCGTTTTTACGATTGGTAGGTTAGAACCTTGTGAATCACATTTTATCCAGGCTACTCTCGTATTTTATCCAAGGTACGCAGATCTACTCAATCCAGTCCACAATTACTCCGCAGGTTGTCGAAATAAAACAATGTAAAGAAATAAAAATATCAGAAAAGAAATACGCGACAGAAATACGACCTGACACAAAGAGGATAAAACGAATGTTAGAAACAGGAGAGATGATAAAGTATGACACTAAGGGATAGAGCTAGCAGTAGGTACAGATATACGACGTAGATGCAAGGTACAGAATATCAAGGACTGGGTAAGAAATAGAAGAGCAGAATAGAACGAGTATACAGGGTGAGTCATGAGGAACTTTACATACTTCTACCATATGTAGAGTCCCTCAGGGAGCATATCATGTGGCCACTAAAAAATGTCAACTCCACTTCTTTATTAATTAACAGGGTGATTTGTGTAATTGACCATTTATTTCATTTTACTGTAGTGTTTATACGGCTCATTTGATTTTTTAAATTTTTGCATGATACAGCACACTACTATCAAGCATTCGACTGGTATTAGCTAAACTAAAAAATTCCAGGACTGGCTTTGGAAAAATTAATTTAGGGATTCGTATTAAATATTACACCCTGTATAAATTTTTTTTTAAATGCAATAAGTGATTTTCAAACTATATAAATAGCCAATGAAAACGACATATGCGACAATGTTGTCGCACTTTTATTAAATTTTTAGTGAACGATCAAATCTTACCAAAAATAGAACAACCATTATGAAGTATCAAATTATAAGGTATTAATTTAAACAAATGTTATAAATTTCAAACATTTTAATTAAAATGAGTTCCTACAACATAATCTAATACGTAGAAAATTAACATCTTTACTGTCACTTTGTATTATCTCTACGATAGAATCAATTGTTTTTCAATTTTAAATTTTTACTCATAGATCGTATTGGGGCATTATTTTCGATAAATAATAAATTAAATTGATTAAAAAGTCAAACCTCTTGTATGTGTTAGTTTTTGTTGATTGTAAATGATTAAAATTTTATGTCAAATAATAATACATTGCATCAACTGTACTAAATAAAAATAAATCTAAAAAAGTTTAAAATGAAGGCTGGCGTTGACCGTTTGACGTTTCTTGTTATTTTATACCCATTGTCATTATTGTCATTATCAATTATTATTTATGTGTACAAGAATACATATTTCTTCTGTCATATCTACGTTAAGTACATTGTGTTAGTTTTGGTAGAGCTTTTGTTACTTTCGTTCAAAATGCCACATCAGTTTTCGACCACAGAATATGCAGACATAATATTTGTTTATGGATTCTGTAATGGGAATGGTAGGGCTGCTAGTAGAGAATATCGCAGGAGATTTTCTAATCGTCGAACTCCCAGTCATCCAACATTTGGGTCAGTTTTTAATTATTTGCGAGAAAATGGCACTTTTCCTAGTGGAACAACAGAGCGACATGTAGATGAAGCGCAGGAAGATGACATTATGGACGCCGTTACTATGAACCCTACAATATGCACTAGACAAGTCAGTCGAGAACTCAATGTTACTCAATCAAAAGTAAGTAGAGTCTTACAAAAAAATAATCTATACCCATATCACATTCAAATGGTTCAGCGACTACATGCTGGAGATGAGATCAATAGGTTGGAATTTTGTAGATGGATTAACAATAATCGACCAACGCTATACAGGACACTATTTACAGATGAAGCCCAATTTACCAGAGACGGTATAAATAATTCACGAAATTCACATGTGTGGGCAGAAGAAAATCCCCATGCTATTCGAGAACGTCGTTCTCAGTTAAGGTTTTCGGTTAACGTGTGGATTGGTGTCATAAATAACCAATTAGTAGGTCCTCACTTTTTTGATGGTCCTTTAACAGGTCAGGTCTATTTGAACTTTCTACAAAATATTTTGCCGAATTTTCTTGCCAACGCGAACGTTTCTATCCGAGGGATGTATTTTCAGCATGATGAGACACCCCCCCACTTTTTACTGGCAGTGAGAAAACATCTCAATAATGTTTATGGCAACAGGTGGATAGGACGTGCAGGTCCTATTTCGTGGCCTTCAAGATCCCCTGATTTCAATCCCGTTAATTACCATATTTGGGGACGATTGAAGCAACTAGTTTACGCAGTGAATATTAATAACCGACAACAATTAATTAATAGAATTATACATTGTTGTAATACTATTAGAAACGATCCCCAGAGTATCCGTAATTCAATACGTCAATTAACAATTCGGCAACAAAAATGTGTACAGGCTGCAGGGTTCCATTTCGAAAATCTATTTTGAATTATTTTTATTTTGTTATCATTATTGTATCTTTTCCAGTTCTAATTTATGGGTTTATCATAACTATGTACATATTTTTAGTTTTTTTTTGTTGAAATTGTTCTTCGTTATTGTTAGTAGTTACTGTTTTTTGTTGTGCAGTGACTCAGTTTATCATTTCAATTAAAATGTTTGAAATTTATAACATTTGTTTAAATTAATTACCTTATAATTTGATACTTCATTATGGTTGTTCTATTTTTGGTAAGATTTGATCGTTCACTAAAAATTTAATAAAAGTGCGACAACATTGTCACATATGTCGTTTTTATTGGCTATTTATGTAGTTTGAAAATCACTTATTGCATTTTAAAAAAAATATATACAGGGTGTAATATTTAATACGAATCCCTAAATTAATTTTTCCAAAGCCAGTCCTGGAATTTTTTAGTTTAGCTAATACCAGTCGAATGCTTGATAGTAGTGTACTGTATCATGCAAAAATTTAAAAAATCAAATGAGCCGTATAAACACTACAGTAAAATGTAATAAATGGTCAATTACACAAATCACCCTGTTAATTAATAAAGAAGAGCAGTTGACATTTTTTAGTGGCCACATGATATGCTCCCTGAGGGACTCTACATATGGTAGAAGTATGTAAAGTTCCTCATGACTCACCCTATATAAACCAAATGACAACATATAGAGCAGTAAAGGCATCGAAAGATCGGTTCCCCAATAGGAAGACGATCAGTAGGAAAACCACGAAAACGATGGAATGACAACTTACTGGAGGGACATTAAAAAACAGAGTCATTTCTATTAAAAAAAAGAAATTGTGGATGATAATATGATATTTTTTGATAATTCCAAAATTCTATTACGCCTTAAGCACAAAGTAATTTAAATTAGTTGGAAATATATAGACTTTGTTAATTAAAAAAACGGAGATTATTGAAAAAAAAAAACATATGCATGATTAAGAAAAAAGCATAATTTCCAAATGGAACCATTCTTTGGGCATCAGATATAAAATAGAAAAAGCAAGGTCGTCCGTTTTATCATTGTGTGTACCTTGCATTGTGCATTATGTTTTGCAGGAAATTTAAATAGACATACATACATTACAATACCACTAAGATAATACTAGCACTGCGTAACATAAAACTTAGGTCCACAATATAATTTTTGTAAAAAACAGCTTTTGTTTTGTAATTAAAAACTTTTATTTTTTAATTTGTATTTGTCATCGTTAAATATGTATTTCTTGGGTACAAAGATTTGACATATCACATAGTGCCTATTAATTTTTCTTGTAATAAACGTTTATTAAAACGTCTATTATATAAATTTCTTAATTGTTTCTTCCTGTAAGCATTTAACTAAAGTAACAATATAAACACGTCCTCCTTTTTACCCTCATCTATATTTTCTCCTTATTTAAGGATTAATGGCGTCATGTAATTAATGTGAGTATTGCTATCTAATGATCTCTTGTTCTAGGTATTGTATCTTAGTATATTTTGGTTGATAGTTGTGTTGAGTCTAGTTCTTATGTCAATTTCTAGTATTGAATTATTTGTGCGATTTGCAGTCCATAGTACGCTCACTATTTTAGAGTAGACCCATATACTATTATACGTTTCGAATCGGATTTTTTGATACTCAACGTTTCTGAAGCGTAGATGAATTTATTTTTATTAATTTTATTCTTTTACAAAAATATTCCTAGACTTTTCCAATGTGTATATATATTTAGGCGGTACCATAAATTGATCCACCCACTGCGCTGTATACCTAACTGTGTTAATTAGTTACCAGCAAAAAGGAGGATTTCTTTGACTAATATACTTTCTAGCACTGCCTACAAATCTATTGATTTGTTACTGTTATCAGTACCGGCCAAAATTATGATTCAGTACCAATAATCGTGACATGAGTAATTTGTAGGTTTAGCCAGTTTTTCTGTACTACACTAATAAAACGAAAACGTTTAACGAGGTTTTGTTATAGTTCATGTAGAATTTAATAAATAAAGACTTAGGAGACTAGAAAAGACTTTATTTTGAAGGATATTTATTTGAAGGTTTCTTTGAATTTTGATCCTTTTGGGTGTATGTCATGTAGTGATCAACAAAGGGTTATTGATTGAAAATTTAGTTATTTTTTGGACTGAGTGAAAATTTTTTTAAGAACGATTTTCGGAACGAAAGTCGAAACTCAGATACTAGTTGGTTAAAAATGTAATTTTCATTACAAAAACTAGATTTTTTCTAGTAAAGAAAAGCAAAGGGCAGGTCGATAGGAAATATTAATGACAGTGTTCTTCCATATGTTTGTAAGTCTGACTACTTCGTACCCTGTTATGTTTCTCATCTCTATTTGGTTTTTTCTATGGATAGTCATTCATTATATTTTTATTTTTAAACAATATTTCTTAATCAGCGTGCCCAATTCTATTCTTGTCGTCAGAGACGAAAATGCCACTGAACCTCTAAAAATTATATGAACAAGCTGAATTTCATAGACAATACTAATTTTAGGATCCCAAACAATAAGCAAACAAGCTTACTAATTTTACCCCTGGTCATCCTCCTGAAAGCCCCCCTCGCACATGAAGAAAAACGGAAAAAATCAATTTACCACTAATCTGACGCCGTAGAAAAAAATATTTCAAATTAAAAATGTACCTGAGATAATTTTGCATAGAAATGTTAACTAACCGTTTTATGTAGAATGAAGAGGTGTATTGGAAAAAATGCTTGAAGCGACCGGCGATTTTGAATGTCAATACACGCGCGAAATCAATTTTAATTAAATTTGTATCAAATAAACGATAAAAAATTCAATATCTTTTGATTCGAGTATCTTATCGACATAAGTTAAAATATAAGGTTTTAAAGGTGAAGAGTATAGCTTTTATATGCAATTTTGCAAATGAAGTCAGTTTCTATAAAATTGGGGTGTAAAGCTAGTTCGCGTCCGTAGTAGAACACTACACGTGCACCCTGGGTAATGCTAAATGAACTAGCGCAATAGGTAGATCAGACAATCTGGAATCTCTAGATCTCCTTGCATGAACACATCTCGAATATAAGATATGCCTCCAACCAACAATTTAAATGGACCTTCTCAGGACCAAGCGACAAAAGTACTCGGACCAAGCATCCCAATCTGCCATTTAAATATAAAAGGTATAAGTAGAAGAAAATGCGAGTACATTCAAATGGTATTCATTGAAAATAATATCAACGTAGTCGCAATTCAGGAAACTCATGAGAAAACGAGGAACAAATTCTCGCTAGAGGAAGAATTCATGGCTATGATTTATTGGGTGCAACTTACCATCCAGCTTATGGAGTGGCAAGGTATGTTCAAAACAAAATAGAAAATGCACACTTTTGTTCTACATTAGACATACATAACATTCATAAGGTTACTATACAAATTGACGAAATTACTGTCAGCAATATTTATAAAACACCGGCAGTCCTGTGGCCTCCGCATGTTATTCACGCCCACCCACATCCCTCAGTTTATGTTGGAGACTTCAACAGTCATCATGAACTCTGGAAGTACAGGCACAATGATCAAAATTGCGAGGCTCTGATAAACTGGAGCGCTGACACTTATTTAGTCTTTGACGCTAAAGATCGGAGAACTTTTTGATCTGCAGCCTGGAGGCGAGAATACAACCCAGACCTATGTTTTGTTTCCACAAATGAAAACAATCAACCACTGACAGCTTCACGTACAGTACTCCAAGATTTTTCACATAGCCAACATAGACCAGTTATAATAGAAATTGGCATCGAAATACCAATAATATCATCGTTTCCTCGACCTAGGTGAAACTTTCAAAAAGCAGACTGAGCGACTTTTGCTGAAAGATTGGACAAATGTCTGGGATAAATATCCCCAACACGTGCAAACTACATGAGATTTGTTGGTGCGGTTATCTGTACGGCAAAGAAAACTATACCTAGAGGATATCGTAAAGAGTATGTCCCAGGATAGGATGAAAAGTGTGAGAAATTGTATCAAGAATACAACAAAAGCCAAGTTAGAGAAATTGCGGACGAACTAATGCACAGTTTGGATGCAGACTTTAGTAAATCAAGCAAAAAAGAATGGTGTTTACTTAGAAAACTTGGTAGTAGCAGACTTCCAACTAGAGACAAAGTACCAATAGCTCCCAAAGTAGCCTCCCACATTGTAGCAACCTCAAGACCACCTATAGATCCTGACCACACCAACAAAGTAAAACATGAACTAAAAATAAAAATACTAAAGTATGCACGCCCGCCTACATCTGAATACTCTGATGAGTTTACTCCAGAAGAAATTATTTCAGCAATATCAGATATAAAAAGTTTGGAAAGGCACCCGGCTCCGATAAAATTCATCCAGAATTTTTACGCCACTGTGGCAAATATGCTAGGAAATGGCTGGCTGATTTTTGTACAGATATGTTAAAATCAGGAGAAAACCCCCATTCACTAAAAAAGGCCACTAAAAAAGGCAAATGATCAGCCCTAAAACTACCGACCGACTGCACTGCTAAGCTGTATCTGTAAACTGTTGGAACGCTTAATCTACAACAGAATTAGTAGAAACTCATTTTAATTGATACCTATTGAGCAAGCAGGGTTCAGACCTAACCGCAACTGCACAGACCAGATCCTATCCCTAACAACACATATTGAAACAGGTTTTCAAAGAAAGCAAAAAACATCAGTTGCTTTCATTGACCTATCAGCTGCATACGATACTGTCTGGAGACAAGGACTAATCTGCAAACTTATCCGTGCCATTCCGTGTTAAAAGGTAACTAAACTCATTGATAGCATGTTCAGCAACAGACCTTTTCAAGTCACAATGGGAAATTTTAAAAGTGTCCAAATGAAGCTCAGCAATGGACTGCCGCAGGGATCTGTTTTGGCACCCTTACTGTTTAATTTATACATCGCGGACCTACCTGGGACAACTTTGCAGAAATTTGGCTACTCTGACGATTGGGCCATTGCAGCAAGACATAATAACATTGATATTACAGAAACAATACTAACGGATGATCTGGCCGTTATGGGATAATATTTTCACAAATTAAGGCTACGGCTCAATGCAACGAAAACCTAAGTGTGCTGTTTCCATCTGAATAATGCTCATAAGTCAACAAAAAACTCTTCGTTAACTTTGAGAACAGACTGCTCACTCATAATTCAACACCAAAATATCTTGGAGTGACTCTGGACAGAACATTAAGTTTTAAAGAACACCTACAATGAGCGGCAGCAAAACTCAAAGCGAGAAATAATATCGTCCAAAAGCTATGTGGCACTACATGGGGGTCCTCAGCCTCCGTACTCAGATCATCCGCTCTCGGACTTGCAAACACACGAAGATTGTTGACACCCAAATAAACCATACAATGCGAATGATCTTAGGTACAATTAGACCCACACCGAATTATTAGCTTCCCATTCTGAGTCACATTGCACTGCCGAAACTGCAAAGAAGTCATTCTCTTCTCAGAGAATATCAAAAAGCTAACCGTCAGTCAAACATCACTAATGTTTGTATTTTGAGAACTATTTCCAAAGTGGAAATTGAGACGTCAATAAACGTACTTTAACCTTTAATTGTGGCTTCGAATCAATAATTTTTTCTTAATCTTTTTGTTCTTGGTATGTTTTTCGGCGTTGCTTCCTTTATAGTGTCATTTCTAAGAACTTTTGTTGTATGTTACTCAGATTAGCACTATTTTGTTTGACGTAAGTTTCGTGTATATCCTTTTGATAATCCTGCACTACCTCAAAAATTCGCAGTTTTTTTAAATTAAATTTAGGTTACACTTACTTTTTTAGCTATTGCATCTCTCATATTAATTTTAACCAAAAAATAATCAGAGTCTACGTCAGTCGATCTCACGTTTGTTATTAAATTGGAGAACTTTTCTTGTATGACGATGTTATCTATTTTATTAGTTCTATTTTATCCCGGATTTTTTTACGACGTTCCTTTATATAATATTCTTTCTCCTGAAATGCGTACTCATTATTTTCATCCTGTTTTCAATTGCGAATGTAATCAATCTTTGGCCATTATTATTTTCATTCATATGTTTACTTTCGCCTCCTGTTATGTTTTTATATACACTGTGTGTCAGGCAAAATTACCTAATCAATAAATAAGGGAGTATTCGAAAAAACGGTTCAACACATCGATTAGTATTTATAGTTGCGCATTTTTTTTCATAAAAACTTGTTATACGGAGTGTATCAGATAACGGTGGCTAATACCAACTTGCTTATTTTAAATAGAATACCCTGTAGATTAATTAATTTTTAGATTTCTTAGATCAATTACGACAGTTTTTAAATATAATGTTCTATACCTAACTTTGACTGTTTCGGAAATATTAAGTAAAATGCAAAAATTCACATTTAGAAAAGGAAATTTTATATTTGCAACATCGCTACAACATACTCAAAAACTTTTAAATAATACAAATCTAACCAATAATGTCAATGTAGGTGATATTCAAAATGTTCCCCACGAACGTCTTGGCAACACCCTAACCGTGAATAGAAATTTCTTCTAACGTTACTCAACATTTCAGATGTGATCGATCTAATCGCAAGCGTTATTCGTCTTCGTAAGTCAGCTAAGTCAGTGAATTTGGTTTTGTATACAATAGTTTTCACATATACCCATAAGAAAAAGTCTAATGGCGTCAAATCGGGGGATCGTGGTGGCCATTCCATCGCTTGCCTCCGTATCCACCGATTTGGAAATATTTGGTTGAGGTACTGCCGGACATGGATTTGGTAGTGGGGTGGTGCTCCATCTTGTTGAAACCATATCATATTCGCTGGAACTTGTAGGTTTTCTGGATCAGGATAGAAATTGGCCGACGTTGGTACTACATTATATTGCAGCAATGCTAAATAATTATCGCCATTCAAATTGCCATCTATGAAAGAGAGACCTATGATCTGATATTGAATAATTCTTGCCAACACGTTCACTTTCTCAGGGTATTGAGTATTGCCTTCTCTCATCCAGTTTTCCGATTAGCATGACCATAAAGAGTAAACGTGCACTCATCAGAAAACAAAACATGTTCTAATTGGATCACATTGCTGTCTAACGTTACCATCATTTGTTCACAAAAATACGTTCTCCTGTCAAAATTATCTTCCATGAGCTCCAAAGTTTATAATTTTATAGAGATGCCTTTTGTTTTTTTTTTGTAATATTCGAATAACCAATGAATAGCTAATATCGAGCACTGGGGCTGCTTTTCGAAAAGATGTATGTGGGTGTTCCTCAAACTCAAGCTTAACAGCCAATTTGGTATCCCCACTTATTGCATTGTGGAATTGCTTCCCTATTTTACTAATTGTCCCTTGAGATATGTGCGGCAAATCGGTAAATGCTTCGAGAAATAAACGAGCTACTTTCATTTGCGTCCGTGTCTTATCTCCATAGCCAATCATCTGTATAATTGTAATTTTGTACATTTTTGTAAAATGAACCATTTTTCTGAGTTACGGTTACTGAAATTCAAACGACTATAACACTGACAACTACTTCTGTCATGGAACAATAAAACATTGGCGTTTTAAACCAAAGTAAACAATTTTGGTTTTTTTAACATATCAACAAAAAGGAATGATTAAATAGTTTTCGCCTACTTTATTATTACCAAGACTTAAATAGCCAAGAAATATTAAGACATTGGTAGCGATTTTCGACAAATAAATAATTTTTTTTTCTAAAGGTGAATTTTTGCATTTTACTTAATATTTCTGAAACAGTCAAAGATAGGTATAGGACATTGTGTTCAAAAAATATCTAAAATAACCTGAAGAATCACAAAAGTAATTAATATACAGGGTGTTCTATTTAAAATAAGCAATTTGGTATTGGCCACCGTTATCTGATACACCCCGTATAAAAAATTTTTATGGAAAAAAATGCGCAACTATAAATACTAATCGACGTGTTCGACCGTTTTTTCGAATACTCCCTCATTTATTTATTAGCTAATTTATTCCATTTGGCTGACACACAGGTTATGTATCTTCTTTTCTAACCTTTATATTGACGTCGCCTACAATAATTTAATATCTTGTCTGGGATTTTTTTAAGACAATGAATCCTTTTTCTTTTTTTTGGAATGTGAATGTATATTAATCGGCTTTATCATGTTGTCTTTTTCCTTATTTCTAATTGCACACATTCTGTCAGATTTTGACACAAATCTTTTTACCTGCTCCATATCTTATTGTACCAGAAAACCCACTCCAAAATTCCTATTAACGCCGCCACTTGTATAAAACGTGTATGAACTAATCTTTTCAATGTTGTTTCCAGTCAAATGTGTTTCTTGTATTGCTATGATGTGTATTTTATATTTTTTAAATTTTGCTATTAGGTTAAATATTGTTCCCCCTCGGTTACTGAAGGAAATACAAATCTGATGGCACTGGCAATTGAAGTAGAAACGAGGTAGAATTTAGTGTCCAATTCAAATTTCTGAAAGTCTTAAAGTATTTTTGTGTACCCAACTGAAGATTGTAATAATCTTTTTTACTTGCGTGTGACCTGAAGTATTTTCCCAGGAGACCGCAGTAATTTTCTTTTTTTAGTTTTGGATATAGCTTTTTGAGATAGCGCAGAATGGTCTTAGCCCCAAAAGTCGAGTACTAGCTCTTTTAACGAGACTATCAGTAATTTTATAACCAGCAATTTCTTTAAGACCCTGAAATTCATATTAAAAAAGATTCTTTGTTGTGTTTTACACAACATTGTTGTTTTTTTTTGAGCACAAACATATCTCTGCTTGAAATATTTTAGGAGTATTTCCGATGGCTGTTATAGTCTAATGGTAGTGCCATTAATATATTTTTTAAGTGATTTCGAATTAACTCATAGTATTAACTAAGAATCTGTCTGTTAATATCTTCAGAAACGAAATGATCTCTTGACACTTGATTTGTTTAAACGTCAGTCTGGTTTTCAAATGTAAATGAAGTTATGGAGGATAAATATTAAGAGACGAACTGCTCATTGAAGCTATATCGTTTTTATAATAAAATATTCTAAAAAAACAAGTACATTTTCTGACCAATTTCAAAATATATTCGATCTATAAAACTTTATTATGTAAACATTATTCTTTCAAAACGATATCGATGCTTTTTATTCCGCACCGGGGAACAGAGAAAGGCAAACTGTTTTATTGGACTCTAACATTTTTAAGTGTGATGTAGCAGCGTGCCCTTACACGAGTATATTTTTCCACTCTAAAGGAATAGAGTTTGTCAGGAGAAAAACGTCGACCCATACATACAACCAAAAAGAAAAATCGAAAGCTTTGCGTTCTTTACAAAAGGGATTAAAAAACGTGAAAAATCTAGACTATCGTAAAAAAAGCGTACCTAAACCGGTAAAAATTGCTTCGTCGGGCTGAAAAATTTGCAGAGTTAAAGAAAAAATTCGTTTATGACAAATAAAATAAAGATATGCATTTGAAAAATATTCTATGTTTTTCACTAATATATCAAATATATAACAGTTATGTCTACATAAAAAATTGAAGATAATTTCAAAACATAAATAAAGAATGTCTATTAAGATTAAAATTTTTTCTAAAGAGGAAAATATTTTGGAGGGAGGAGGATTTTACAGCGAACAGAAATTATACTTTAAAAATGTATGAAGTAGTACATATACGACGAAATAGCAAATATAAATTAAGAAGTTGTCAAAAATTAAAATAAAGTTCCAACAAAGTGGAAATAAAAAGTTTTAAAAAACCTTGGGTGTGTAAACATTGGGATGCTAAGAACCTATAACAAGGCAGTTGAACATGGATTTGTCATTGTGATTAAGCACCACAGTCCAGAACTCAAAGAATCTCTATCAAAAATTGAAGGTGATTATATTTTATTCTCGATTTAAAAAATACAAAACATCATCAGCTACGTAAAAACTATAGGTAGTTTTGAATTGATTTGACAAAGTTCGTGAAATCTTTTATTTACCGATGTATATTTAGATTTTTAAAAAACCAATGTTTTGGTTTTGGATTTGGGCAAAAATTCCAAATGCAGTAATAATAATGTTGTATGTGTATATGTGTGCATAAGGCTGCAGAGATGGCCCTTAAACGTAATCTATTAGCCACAGGATTTATATTTATCTATTTATTTAGGTTAAACATCGATTTTAGCTTTGTAAAAATATTTCTTTAACGATGTATTATTACATCAAAGCGCATTTATTATGGATTTAAAAGCAGTTCACCAATTATATAAGTAAGAGGAGTATTTCATTCTACTAAAAAGTTATATGGCTTAGAAATAGTCTTAGGATATACTTTTGATTAAAATCGTCTATGGACAAGTCACAACTACATTATGAGGACTTAAACACGTAAAGTGCCGCTATGGCAATCATATTAAACTGTCCATATTGGCCGGCTAAGTTTTTTAATTTATTTGAAACTTTTTTATTATTTTTAATATATGAATAATTAATTTTATTTATAAACTAATATTTTTTAAACAAAAAAATATTTTTTATTGTCTGACAGCATTTATCCCCCATAGCGATAACACATGTTTTTTTCAGAACGGCCGTCGGGGACATGCGTGTCCGACACATGAAGCACGCGCGTTTGACGCGTTTTCGCAGTTGGGCGAGGTTATAAAATACGTACGTGATAGTTTATGAATATTTTCGAGTTAGTTTTCATTCTTTGAATTTAGTAGTTTCGAGTTTAATTTGTGAATTATGGCTGAATACGAACGTAAACATGAAAGATTGCAGAAATTGTGGGACGAAGTTCTTTCTGAAAATGAACACAATTTTTCGCCGGATGTAAGCGACTACGGGCCCTCAGATAGCGAAAGTTCTGATTCGGATAATCCCGTGACGCCAAAAAAAAAAAGAACAAGATTGCCTAGTTTTGATAAAAAATGTCAGCGGGTAACAAAAGTTATAAAATTTGACCAACAAGCAAACGTTCCTCCAAAATCAGAGATACAGACCCCCAGTGTAATAATGAAGGTCCCCAAGCATCAACGTCTAGTTGCATGAATACGGTATCCACTAATATAGACCACATAATTGAGTCAGTAATAGTACATTATATGGACTATATTGATGATGAATCTGAACCCTCGCCAATAATAAATTTTGAATGGGGCCAGGTAACAGGAAATTTTTTTAAAAATATTCCTGTTACTATAAATGATTCAGAAATCAAGGCAACTGTTTACGAACAATATGAACAGACTCCATTTTTTACAAAATAATGATATCAGATGAAATTATTCAATTATTTGTTTGGGAAACCAATATCTATGCACATTAACAAAAAGCTAAAAGGCTTCTAGGATGCCTTATGTAGATGGGATTAGTTCAGCTCCCTTCCCTTTCTGCATACTGGTCAAAAACAAGTTTGTATCAAAAATCACTAAAACATGTTTTATCTAAAAACCGCTTTCAAGTATTGTTAAAAATGTGGCATTTTACGAACAACGAACAAGCTAATATGGACGACAGGCTACATAAAATCGGTCCCTTACTATCAAAGTTACAGGAAACTTTTCAAGCTTCCACAGTACCTGGTGAATATATTGTTATAGATGAGATACTTGTTCTTTCAAATGAAAGCTAAAGTTTAAGCAATATATCTCGAACTTTTTAAACTGTGTTTGGAGGGGGGTTTTTTATATGACCTAAAGGTGTACTGTGGTAGAGAAAAAGATGTTTTCGAAGAGTATTTTGTTCCATCTCAGGTTATTCTGAACTTAACTAGAGACTTGCTAAACAGCGAAAGAACCATTGTAGTGGACAATTATTACACATCAGTAGAATTGGCACATAAATTGCTAGAGAATAATACCCAAATAATTGGAACTCTTCGTAGCAATAGAAAATTAAACCCAAAAACTGTTTTGCAAGCCAAATTAAAATGTGGAGAAGTTATTGCAGAAAAAAGCAAAACTGGCACTTTTGTATAAAAATAGAAGGATAAGATAATAATAATTATTCTAAACACAAAATTTTTACCGGAAATGGTAGTGGTCAACAGACGTTCAGGTGAATTATTGAAGCCCAAAAGTGTGCTGTAATACAACAAACATAAGACCTATATTGACTTATCAGGTAACTTTATTAAGCTTGTTATTGGCGCTGCTATTGTGAATTCCTATTTATTACATCAAAAAGTAACCAATAACAAAATGACCATCACAGAATTTCGTGAGGAAGTCATAAAGGGTAAAATGTGTATTTAAAAAAAAATATATTATTATAAGTATATATGTACGTTTTAGGACTTACAAAACTTGATACCTGTCCGACTATCGACGATTCGAGCCAAACAGATCAACACGAGCTTATCGAAACCGAAAAAAGGCGATCCCGTTTCGTGTGCTACGCAGAACTCTCAATACAATCGAGAAGAACAGTTGCCAAAAACAAAACCCCAAAAACAAAATTGTATTGCAATAAGTGTTCGAAATCTTATTAAATTAAGATTATTAATAATCTTATTAGGGCCTGCGTAGCACAAGCGGTAGGATGCTTGACTCGCAAGCCGGTGGTCCGGGGTTCGAATCCCACCGCCGGCAAGAACATCTAGACATTTTAAAAATGTCTATAGGCCCCAGGTCGACTCAGCCTGAATAAAAATGAGTACCTTGGGTAAAACCAGGGGTAATAATAGACGGTTGAAGCGTAGCACTGGCCATGTTACCTTCCTTGTATACCGTAGGCCCTAGATATAGCAGACTACCCTGCTATACTCCCAAAGCCGCGACAGCGGTATAAAACGGGAGACTATTATAATATTATAATAATCTTATTAACAATATTTAATTTTTTTAATTGTAGAAAATCCTTCTTCAAACCTATCGTAAAATTCTCTGACACCCAAACCAATCAATGGTCCATACTGTCCAATACATGCTTTCACCGCTTAAATATGTATATCTTAAACGGATCTGTTTAACAAACGCAGTGAGACGCGGCTAGATGTGTGAACTGACCAGTCGTACAGCATGTGTCCTCCACGGCTACATGCATGGAAAACAATGAATATATGTTTGCCCCCATGGCACTTTACGTGTTAATATCCCTAATTTATGAAGATGCGAAAACAGCAGTGGTTCAATTTTAAGCGTGTTAGAGTTGAAATTAGGTCAGAATTTATATGTGGTAGTTGATGCGAAAGATGTGTGTAAAGCTAAAAATAAATAAATTCATTACTTAAGTCGGAATGAGAAAAGATGTCTACAAAGTATTTTGAAGCTTCTTCTGCTACTTAATCCAGCCTTTCCACCATTTAAAAAATTATCGCTATAATCTTATTAAATTACGCATATGAAAATTATTGTTTAATTTAGTTAACTTACGTGCTAAAATAAGTTGTTATATGTCACAAACTAATTTTTGATTATAAATATTTATTGCAAACTCTCAAATTGCTTGCCGAACAAACTTTAAATCTAAAATAATAGAAACCGTTTGAACTGGATTTAGTGTGCAGCATAACAGTTACTTTTCTATCACCAAAGGATCTGTAGGCTAAATGCAATGTAAATATAAAATGTATTTGCTAGTCTAAATTTTTGATAACGTTGATATTTGAAACAAAAATACTGTATCTGTTCCATCGTCATGTATGGACAGATTTAGAAATATTTAAATTATATTTTTTCCAAACATTTAACGTGGTTGTGATTTAAATTAAAGCATTCTGTATATTTTGATTATATACCTAATATTAACCGAAATGTTAAGCCTTGGTAATCGTTTTTTTTTTACAATGGCGCTACCGCTTAAGGAGAGCCCTAGCCTCTCAAAGCATCCTCCTCCTTGGTCCTCTTACTGGCCGAAGCTTCACCGTAGTTTCACCAAGCATTCTACTATGTGTTCTGGTATTATCTATTCTTATGAAGTGAGTACCCAGCACAATCTTTGTATTTCTGAATAATTTGTTATAAAGAGTTGTTTGTAATATTGACATAAGGTTTATTGTTTTTCTATGATGATCCACAAGTGGCTATTGACCGTAGTTTTATACATTTTGAACGTTACCTCCCTATATATGCTTCTGGATTCAAATACCTGAGAGAGAAATATGCTTTGTTATCATTAACAAGAATTATCGTTTTCCATATTTTCATTTTCTCGCTGCCGCCTTTAGTTATCTATATTTGCGTCTAATATTGTCAAATTTTTTTAGGTTTGCTGTTTCCTTGTTTGCTGTATTGCTTTAGTTGTATCTACTTTGACGGCTAGACCTATTTCTTTGAAGTTCCGCATAAAGTTTTGTAATGTCTCTTATGTTTGAGTTCATTAAGTTTACATCATCTGCGTAAATCACAATTTGTTTTGACTTATTAAAAAATTTCCTAACGACTTTCTACCAACGCGTATAGGTTAGCGTGGTAGACAAACGGTCAGGAATCCACATAAAGTAAGAAACGAAGAAATTGCAAGGCCCCCAGTCTTCGGCAGTCTCGGAGGTATATGGACAGAGGTGCTAAGAATCTCTGGAGTGAACAAGGCTTTCTTTACAAACAACAACGGCAATGAATATGGTTTATGGCAACATATAACACCAGAACATTGATGGAGGACGAAAAACTTGTGGAACTTGAAAACTAGCTGAAGCATATAAAATAGGATATACTTGGATTATTAGAATATCGGTGAAGAACAAATGGTACTTTCATCAGGAAACTTATTACATTATAGAGGAGAGTCTTAATGGTGACGTCGAATTTATGGTAAATAAAAAACATATAAAGAATATACTTACAATTCAAAGTTATAAAGTCATTAAAAAATTAAATTAAAAATTCAACTAAAGATCATTTCGGTGCACGTACCACACGTACACAAACGAAGAAGTTAAATGGTTCTACGATGACGTTAACACTGCTAACTATAATATACTGATGGGAGACCCAAACGCCAAAATATACCACAAGCAGGATATTTCGGAGTTTGTGCTTGGACCTCACGTATATGGCGATGGAAACACAAGGGATCAAACTGTTATGAAATTTCTTCTGCAACACAGGCTATACGTCAAGACGTAACTGTATTAAATCAATTTTTAACCGGAAGTGACCATAGAATGGAAAGAGCGAAAATAGTCTTGAACGTAAAGAAGTAAATAATAAATCTGGTAACAAGGACTAAAAGTCATATTCACTGCGATTACTAACAAGAAGAAATACAGAGTAACCTATAGAAAAACGTGCCAGATGAAACAAATATTAAACAGGTTAACGAAATGTTCTCGGACGCCCTAAAGAAGGCACAGAAGTGCCAAGTTAAGCAAATAAGGAAATATGAAAAACTCACAGAAGACACAAGAAACCTAATGAGACAAGAATGTAAATAAAATACAAGCACATAACTAGCACACATTGCAGAGCTTGGAAATTTAAACAAAACCATTTTAAAAACCGTTAGGAAAGACATAAGAAACTAAAAAATAAAGAAACAGCTAATATCATAGAACAAAATAAGAGCCTAAAAGTTCTAAAACGCAAGTTAAATACAGGAACGAGGAAAATGTATAAGTTAAAAAATAAACAAGGACATGCCACATTTCAGAGGTAGAAATTTCAGCAATACAAAATCAAGTATCAGAGGAACTTCCAGATATACCCGAAGAGGAAATTAAATCAGCGTTAAAAGGTATAAACAACAAAAAAACACCTGAAGAAGATAATATTGTAAGTGAAATGATAAAAATAGAAGACAAATGCTTCATAAAAGATTTAAAAACTCTTTATATTGCCTGCCTCTTTGAGAGAATTACACCAGAAAATGGAATAGAGCCATTATGATAATATTGCATAAAAAAAGAGATGTATCATAAATTGGCAACTATAGACGTTATCTCATTTATATAAGCTCTTTATAAGAATAATTACTAACATACTGGGACCTAAGCTAGATTTTTCACCAACCAGTAGAGCAAGTTGGATTTAAGAGTGGCATTAAAACAAATAACCACCTACAAATAAGAAAATAAAACATAGCTCTATGTTGAGAGATTTTACAGACTGCAGCATTGATCATAGGTACACAACTCTTCTTTAAAATATATATAATAGCGCAACAGCTGCAGTAAGAGTGCACTAAAACGACACAAGCATATTTTTCTTGCATAAGGTTATTAGGTAAGGAGACACCATCTCCCCAAAACTATTACCCGCTTTATTACAGAGTACCATGAAAAACAATAATTGTGAAATAAGTCTACATAAATGAGGAGTTTCTGAACAACTTGAGGTTTGCAGATGACATAGTCCTTATTACAGACCGGGTAGATTATGCCTGTCAATTTCTTCAAGACCTTTAGAACTCTTGTGCACGAGTTGGCCTTAAAATTAAATTTTCCAAAAAACGATACATGTCCAATCTTGCCAAAAAAATTTTAACTTATGGCACGCAAATTAAACAAGTTTATACTTATAAGTATCTGGGCTAAGAAATTAAATTAGGAAGAGACAATCAAACAACAGAGTTAAATCAGAGGAAGGTTTTTAGATCAGATATTCCCAAGTACTTAAAAAGAAAGGTCTCCTATTAACGTGCACTTCCAGTTCTAACATATGAAGCAGCAACATTGACCCTTACCAGAAAAGTAATCAATAAGATACAAGTGGCATGGAGAGAAATGGAGAGGTCAATGTTAAATATATAGACACAGATTTTTAAATCAATTAGTCAGGAGAAAAACTGGTATTACGGACGCAGTTAAAAGAATTACACCGCTGGAATAGAACTAAGCAGAACATATAGCCAAAGTCACAGATGAAAGATGGACTAATACTATTTTAGAATAAAGACCTAGATACGATGCTTATCGTAATCGAGGATGTCCTCCAACAAGGTAGTCAGACGACATCAAGCGCATCCAGCACAACTGGATTCAGGGTGCTCAAGATCGAATAGAATGGAATTATTTAAAAAAAGGATTCATCATCATCAGCCGTTTTGAGTCAATTGCTGGACATAGTATATAATTCCAATGCATTCTATCTTGAACACCCTGAATCCAGTTGTTCTGAATGCGTTTGATGTCATCTGACCACCTTGTTGGAGGACGTCCTGGATTACGATAAGCAATGTGTCTAGGTCTCCATTCCAGAATTTTCTTTGCCCACCTTCCATCTTTTAATTTGGCAACATGCCCTGTCCAGTTCCATTTCAATGTTGTAATCCTTTGAACTGCGTCAGTAATACCAGTTTCTTTCCTAATTATTGTATTTGATACTGTCTCTGAGGGATATATTCAGCATTGACCTCTCCATCGCTCTCTGTGCCACTTGATTATATTTTATTGATTACTTTTCTGGTAAGGGTCAATGTTTCTGCTCCATACGTTAGAACTGGGAGTACACATTGATCAAAGACCTTCCTTTTCAAGCACATGGGGATATCTGATCTAAAGATTTCTGCCAGTTTCCCGTAAGCCGCCCATGCCAGTCCTATTTTCTTGTTTAGCTCCGTTGTTTGAGTATCTCTTCCTAATTTAATCTCGTGGTCCAGATATTTATAGCTATACACCTGTTCAATTTGCGTGCCGTTAGTTGAGATGTTTTTCGCCAGTACAAGGTTGGTCATATATTGTGTTTTGGAGAAATTAATTTTAAGTCCAATTCATGTACGCGAGCTCTGAAGGTCTTGAAGAAGCTGGCAGGCATGATTTACCCGGTCTGCAATAAGGACTATGTCGTCTGCAAATTTCAAGTTGTTAAGAAATTCTCCATTTATGTTGACTCCAATATTCTCCCAATTATTGTTTCTCATAGCACTCTGCAACAAAGCGGTGATTAGCTTAGGAGATATGGTATCTCCTTGCCTAATATTTCTCTCAAAGAGAATTGTATTTGTGTTGCCATATTATATATATTCCGAAGAAAAGTTGTGTACCTATGATCAATACTGCACTCTGTAAGAGCTCCTAACATGGAGCTATTCTGTACTGAGTCAAACGCTTTCTTAAAGTCTACAAATATTAATATCAATGGCTTGTTGTATTCTGTAACACTCTCTATTAAAGATTTTATTACTTGGAGGTAATTGCATCGGTTCCAAAGCCACTCCTAAATCCGGCCTGCTCTAATGGTTGGTGAAAATCCAGCTTAGGTTCCAGTCTGTTAGTAATTATTCTCATAAAGAGCTTATATAAATGAGATAACAAGCTGATAGGTCTGTAGTTTCCAATTTCTGTTACATCTCCTTTTTTGTGCAATATTATTGTAATGGCACTATTCCATTTTTCTGGTGTAACTTCTTCAAAGAGGCAGACATTATAAAGGGTCTTTAAAGCTTTTATGACGCATTCGCCTCCTAATTTTAGCATTTTACTTACAATACCATCTTCTCTAGGTGATTTGCTGTTCTTCATACCTTTCAACGCTGATTCGATTTCCTCTTCAGTTATATCTTGAAGTTCCTCTGATCCTTGATTTTGTATGGCTGGAATTTCCACCTCTAGAATGTAAGCATCTCGACGATATAATGTTCTACAGTACTCGTCGATAATTTTCATAATTTCTTGGTGTTCATATACAGCATGTCCTTGTCTATTTTTTAGCTTATAAATGTTCCTGATTTATGTCTTCAACTTTCGTTTTATAATTTTGTCTTTTATTTTGTTGTATGGTATTCATTGTTTCTTTAGTGTTAAAATCACTAATGTCTTTCCTAACAGCTTTTAAAATGGTTTTATTTAAATTCCTCAGCTCTGAGATGTTTACTGTGTGCTTATCTTTCATTTCCCTTTTTTTTGCATTAGGTTTCTTGTGCCTTCTGTAAGTTTTTTATTTTTCCTTGTTTGCTTAACTTGACAGTTCTTCTGTGCTTCCTTACAGCGTCCACCAACCTTTCGTTAAGTTGTTCAATATCAGTTTTATCTTGCACGTCATTCTGAAGGTTTCTATCTATTTCTTCCTGGTATGCTCTTGTGTTAGTAATTGCAGTGAACGTAACATTTTTAGTCCTTGTTACCATATTTCTTCCTTCCTTCTTTACGTTCAAGACTTCCTTCGCTCTAACCATTTTATGGCCACTTCCGGTTGAAAATTGATTTAATACAGTTACGTCTTGAACAGCTTCTTTTTTGTTAGTAAAGATAAAGTCAATTTCGTTCTTGTTCAAGCCATTTAGTGATTGGCAAGTCTACTTTCTTTGGAGGCTTAAAAAAAGGATTATTAGAGGAGATTTCAAAATAAAAACCACCATAAAAGATCCATTTATAATAACGGTCTAATTATTTACCCAGATACTCAACCCTTTCGCTCATTTTCTAATGTATTAAAAACCCTGTTTATAGCTATTAAAATAAAAAATGCCGTTTTTTCCAGCAATGAATTATATACCTTTTTATTGGTATTATACATTTTGCCCTTTATTTTCCAGAAAGTTGCCTAAATTTAATAAAACATGAAGTACTTTAATTTTATGTAAAGTTCTGCAATAACGAAAATATAAGCAATGTGTTATAAGGATAAGAGATGCTTAATCCATTTAGCAATTATTCTGGAAGCAATTAACTCCACGTTATACAAACGTTTCACACTAGATTAATTTTGTTTTCGTTTTATTTTCAAAATTTAGTTTCGTTCTAAAATATCGTGCAACGTATTGCATATCTGTATTTTAACATGGTGTTTATGTATATCTCACATCATCGGAGATTATTGAAGTAAGGACTAAAATAACATAATTTTATGGGTCTTACTTATACACAGTTTACAATTATCCTTTATAATGTATAGAAAGAAAATTTTAAAAAACAAAAACTAAGACCCTGGAAAATTTAAATAATATTTTGAACCATTTCTTAGTCAAGCACGTATTACCATATTTCTCATGTCTTCATCGATGTTATCAAGGAACTTTCCTCTTCTACTTTGACCAATGAGTCTATCAAAGAGCATTTTTCTAGCTTCGTCATTTTGTTCAATCCACCTCAATGTCCTATCCTAATATGTTAAACGATATCAGGTTCCTGGTATATTCTCCTTACTTTGTAGTACTTGCAAAATAACCTCAAAACCACTGTTTGGTTTTCAGGTCATTAAAACCACGGTTTAGTTTAAATTTAATAGCAAAAAATATTGAAAAATTGGTTAAAAAACACATTATTAAAATTTAAAAAAAGATAGCCTCTTTTTTCTTAAATTACTGTTACGTTAATTAACAACATTAAGTGCTGAAATTAACTAGTTTTTATAAGAAAAGTCAAAGTTTTGACGTGACAACGTCTTAAATTAGGTTGTGGCTCGGAGTCACTCATGAAAAAGTGTAACGCCCGCTCACGTCTGTTACGATGAGTCACCGAACGAGAGAGAGGCCCGCCGGACCGGCGAATGCCTTGCGTCTCTCTCCCACTCAAACATGATCGGTCCGCTGCGCGCGCAGCACTAGAGAATTAGGCGCGTTGAATCGGTGCGTGCTTGTGTCTCTGTCTTTCTCGAGCGTTCTTGGCGTTGGAAAACCGAGAAAGCGTCATAATACAAGTTCACACGTGTGGTTAAAGTATCGTCAGCTGTGTCTGTAGTGAAAATGTGGAGTGCTTAGATTCGTCATTTACAACAACTACAACAATAAAGGTAAATAATTGTACACTAATATTTCATTATCGTAAACTATGATTGATTGATTAATTGTTAGATTGACACAAAAGTTGAGAAACTGAGTTTATAGGTTATGTCATACTATTGACAAATGTTGATAGTGTTAAGTAAATTATTAGTTTAAATCACTCTGCAATCAATCGTAATTCAGTCGATTCAGTCATATCAATAAATATTCTACCGAGAAAAAGACGTTGTCACGTAAAATCTTCGCCCGTAAAACCGACTTTACAGTCAACCGATTTTTTTAACCTAACTTTTGGCCTTCTTTTGGCAAACAAAATTATTTCAAATTGTTTAAACAGCAGTGTTGTAAACAAAGAGTACTTTGCTTTCCTACTAGAGTAAAAGGAGTAAGTGTAACCGACTGAAGGGTCAGTAGCGCTCTTCAAAAAATTCACACAGTTTCAAAATAGACCGTTCGGAAAAAATGACATATCTTGTGACCAAATTTGCTATTTCTTTTTTAAACTGGTGTACAACGTTAAAAAAATAATATTTGACGTATTTCCATTGCAAAATTATTCAAAATGAAGCAGCTAATAATTGAGTGGCTCAGAGGTAAAGGTGCCTAACCCCAAAGATTTCTTTTACTGGATTAGGCATAATAAGTGCTTATAATTTCTGCAAAAATCGTTTGCAGAATCAGCCTAAACTTAATTTTTGTTGGTATGGTTTCCCCATCTATAAACTGGTTTTCGCACTAACAAAATGCCATAGGAAGCTTGTGGCAAAACTGCCTAACCAACAAAAACACAGCGGATGTAAACATGAGCAGTGACGCATCGAAGCGTTTCGGATCCGATTTTAGCGATATACATAGCAATTACATGTAACAATAAAACACTGAAAACTTTGTTTTCAAAACTTCCACAAAATTTATTTTAAATTCTTATCACTACAGCTGTTTCGGCTGATTGCCTTTCTCAAGTGATCTGTTTTTGGCATGGGTTTACACTTTATAGTCTCTAATGAAATAGGTTGAGGAGGGGAGAACTGTTTGTCTCAAGCTGGTCATTCAGAATTATATCTGTGTTTTTTAATTTGTTGATTTCCATAGATTCTAACAAAGATAGCTTAAGGCCTTTGTTTTAAATGTGGAGAATTTTAAATTCGTCATTAAAAGAATGATTATGATCTAAAAGGTGAAGTGCGTATGTAGAATCTGTTTTTCTATTATTGAAAGCTCTTTTATGTTCTGCTATTCGTTTATTAAAATTTCTACCTGTTTGACCAATGTAAGTTTTTGGGCAGTCGCCACATTTAAGTTTGTACACATTGGTCAAACAGGTAGAAATTTTAATAAACGAATAGCAGAACATAACAGGGCTTTCAATAATAGAAAAACAGATTCTACATACGCACTTCACCTTCTAGATCATAATCATTCTTTTAATGACGAATTTAAAATTCTCCACATTCAAAATAAAGGCCTTAAGCTATCTTTGTTAGAATCTATGGAAATCAACAAATTAAAAAACACAGATATAATTCTGAATGACCAGCTTGAGACAAACAGTTCTCCCCTCCTCAACTTATTTCATTAGAGACTATAAAGTGTAAACCCATGCCAAAAACAGATCACTTGAGAAAGGCAATCAGCCGAAACAGCTGTAGTGATAAGAATTTAAAATAAATTTTGTGGAAGTTTTGAAAACAAAGTTTTCAGTGTTTTATTGTTACATAAAATGAATTTCCATCAAGTAACGGTCGAATCCATCAATTATAGCAATTACAATTACATTTCTTCAAATATCGAATATTTAAATATAAAACAAGCAAGATAATCCTTAAATACCTATTTATAAACAAATGTGGCTTAGGCTGTTTTGTCGCAAACTTATTTGTAAATTTTTTTTATTATTTTATTTTTTTTTATTTATTAAGCAGAGGATAGGATACTACGAATAGCATGAGATAAGTCACCAAACGCACGAAAAAGTATTGGCAGACCAAGAAAAAGATGGTGCGACAATTTAAACAATTTATGAGGCTAATATTGAAGAAGAAACAGGATTTAAAGCCTACAGACAAGAAAAAAGAAGAAGAAGAAGAATTAAATAAACAAAATAATTTAAAGCTTTATATTAGTTAAGATTTAAACATCTACTACGCCACTTGGGAAAGAAATATAAACTACCAACTACCATGAATAAACTTAACTGACAGATATATTTTAAAATAATTTTTTGCCAAATAAAGTACCGAATAAAAAGTTATCTGAAAGATAATAATTGTGTTTATTGAAGTCTGTTATTATGTTATCGTGAAATCAAAAATACAACCTAAATATTGTTGCTTATTGTGGGTGAGAGACTTTTCTACGCAACCTCTGGCAAAACAAGAACTAATATCACAGACCGTATTAAAATGGTCGTATACGACCGCCGTGGCATGACTTACCTATCTACTTATTGAACTATCGGTGGTTCGATATTACAAAACTTTTTAGAGAATGTTTGAAGAAAAAATTTGCAATTATTAACTGTTAGGCAAAAGAACTACACAAAATGTTTAAAATAATCTAACAAATCATAAAAACCAACACAGAATATCCATCTATAATAACGTTGTAATGATCTAGCCAGAAACTCAACCCTTTCGCTCATTTCCTGGTGTATTAAAAACCCTCTTTATGGCTATTAAAATGAAAAATGGTACTTGGGCTTCTTATTTGCCCGTTTTCAGTGGTAGAAGGGTAGTCTCCTTTTCTTAATTACATACTAAATTTATAATAAATATCTGATATATATTAATAATTATAATATTTTTATTTAAAAATTGGCAATAATCTCTAGTTATTAAATTACAGTTAATGTAAAATTAATTAAAATCACGCGTTTTAAAAGACATTATTTAGTTTATTTATTTTATAATATTCCGATATGAGAGCTATTTTTAAAATAAATCTTTTTAAAATAAATAAATCGAATTAAATATAATTCATGATATAATCCTAAATTTCTTAGGTATACAGGGTTTTTACAAAGTCCGGCAACAATCTGCTATGTTTGAAATTAATAAACTTATAACGATGAATCTGTGCTAAAAATTCATTTCAGGAAGAAACAACCCAATAACAAACGTTTTGACAACAAATAACTCCTCATTAATATTGATACACAAGAAAGAGAAAAGGAAATAACAAAAAACACCCACAAGAAGGGATTCACAGATAACAACAATCAGTGACAGATCCAAGGGGGGGGTCATGACCCCCCCAAATAAAATGTCAATCCTCCTCCTCTTCTATCCTTTATCTTTCGTAAGTATGTGGTGACGTTATGGTATTTGACGAATGGTTGCTATCCATTCTTCTCTCTCCTGGGTGCGGTGTGCTGCCTCAGACAGAGAGTAACCGGTAGCCCACTTTATTTGGTCTGACCATCGGAGTGGCAATCTTCCTCGGGTTCTTTTACCATCTACCTTGCCTTCAACCACCAACTTCTCCATGCCTTCCATTCGTCTGGTAATGTGTCCAAAGTACCTCAATATTTTTTGGTTGATGATTGTGGTAAGCCTAGTATTGATGTCGAGTTCTGTCAATATTGAGAAATTTGTGCTGTCCAGGGTGTGCGCATCATTCTACGAAAATATCAATCAAATAATCAAAAAAAAATAATTTAAAAACCGACAACCCTATAAGCAAGAAGTCAAGAGTTGAAATGATTCAAACTCATTTATTCTAAGTAAGTGTAGAATTATGTGGAATCCTTTTTACATTGCTCTTAAAATTAACAAATCTGAATACATTAATACCTCGACTAACGCTTCCCCGACTTCAGAGTTCGCGATTTTCAAATTTTGTCAGTTCGTCATTTGAATGCCAAAGACTCGTTAGATTATCGATGAGATAGAATTACCGCCCACACATTATTGCTCATTCAATGTACATGACATGACTTTTCGCACAAAAATTAATTAAATTAATTGTTGAGACTGTTTGCTACATTTTATAATTTATCTATAATAAATATCAAAGTGAATATTGTTGTTGCATTAGCTCTGTCTGATACGTTAGTGAATACAAATAAAGGAACTGGGGCTGCTGTCCAAGGTATTTGTGTAACTCGTTGGGTTGAAAGGTATGAAGGCCATCTTCAGTTTCAGGGTGAATCAATCATCAAAATATACAACGCTCTTGAAACAATTTCTACATGGAAGGACAGTAAAATGTCAGCTGATGCATTTTCATTATTGCAAACTATTAGGAGCCCAGAATTTCTCCTTTCAGTAGTTTGTCTTAGTAATGTTTTAGGTACAAAATTAGGTTTGAAGAATGCTACTGAGGCCACAGAGGACAATAAATGCATTCTTCAAAATAAAAGATCAAATGCTAAATCTGGTTTAAGCAAAATTCACAATGAAGTAAAGGAAATAGCTAAACTGAAGGAAATTGAACTGAAGATGCCACGTATAGTTTCTCGTCAAACCTTTTGTCAAAACTAACCTGTTAACTCTTGCGAAGAATATTTCCAAAGATCTATTTATTTACCCCTTTTAGACAATATTTTAACTGATTTAGAAGAACGACTTTCACCGAAAGTTATAAATCTATTTAATCTTCGAGTTTTACCTAAAACTGATAACATACCAGAAGATAAATTTAAATTCTACGTTTGTAGTTATATTTCAAATGCCTCATATTTGTTGATAAAAGTCAAAATCGAATTTTTAGGCTGTAGGTTTTAAAGACTGGTCTTCAAGAATGGAAATTTCAAAACGACCAGTCAATGAAAGTAATAAATTTTATTGATCTCACGAGAATCGTAAAAAATGGCAAAAATGGGATTTATTATAAAAAGTTTATTAATTGAACAGCTTTATAGAAACTAACTTTATTTGCGGCAAAATACAAAAATTGCATACGAAAGCTGCACTCTTCGCCTTTAGAACGTATTTTGATTTGTTTCCATAGGACATTCTGATCAAACTATATCAAGTTTTTACCGTCGCGTTAATACAAATTTTATTAAACATTGATTTGTGCGCGGAACTGGCATTCAAAATCACCGAGAACGGTTCATTTTACGCAAAAAGTGGTAACGAACACTTTTGTTCAAAATTATCTCAGCTACATTTTTTATTTAAAACATTTTTTTACGGCGTACAGATTCCTGGTAAATCGATTTTTTTGCGTATTTACTCCCCTATTAGGGGGGTTTAGGGGAAAGCCCGGGGGTTAAAGCAGTAAACTTTTTTGCATTTTTTTTGCGTTCAAAAAATTAATATTCTCAGAAAAATACAGCTTGTTCGTGTAATTTTTAGGGGTCAAATCTCTGACGACTGGACTATATTAGCTTTCTTAGTGATATTCTATACAGACCACCCAATTTTACTACATTCTTTCTTTAATTATCCCTTTCTAGTTTCTTCACAGCTACTGATTTACCTTTCTAAATTTTATGTTGGTCTTTTCAGCGATGTTAACGCTAGATCATTCAAATTTTAATATAAGAATCGTTTTTTGTCGTTTGACCATATCTTTTTAACCTAATCTAGAAGGATTTTTCTCTCATCCATAAACATTAAACATCATATTAAAACGATCTGAAATTCCAAAAATCCTATATACTCTACAATACCGAGATAAATTTTGTTGTGTGTATAAAAAGGGCTTTAAAAAAATATGAATGGCACTTTTCAACGTCAATGGCATGAACCAAAAAATCTGATTTCATTCTTCGCAAAAATATTTAGAATATTACTACAAAAGAATGGGATTTTCTTAATGTCTGAAATTTCTCCTAAAAACCAATAGCATTGTTCAGTATGAACTCTTTGTCACGATAATATTTTTATGTAATTTTTGTATAAGGTTCTTAATTCGTCTTAAATATTCTGCCGATTAAATTATCAGTTTTATTATAAAAATAAAATAAATTTTATTATTATAATGTAATAAAATTTCGATTGTAACCATAATGTAATCAGAATTCGATCATTGACAAACAAGAATAAGAAACTTTTCTTCTTTTAAGATATACAATTATTGGCAAAATTAAACCATACCTTATATTCTAAAAATAAACAAATTTTAAAATATTTGTAACACTTTTTGTTTATATTTATTTATTCGTTTCAGAGACGTCATATATTGTGAAGTAGACACACAGTACGAGGGGTAGGAATTTTCAACAAGAATACTGTTAAGTAAAAGAAGAGATTCCTTTCGATTAAACACATATGATAACCTGTGTTACCTAAAACGAAGGGCTTTGATGAGGTTGATTTTGTATTTAATTGGGTAAGAAGAATGGTAGTTAAGAAACCTATTGGAAGCCATATATTTCCTATACCAACTTTTAATCAAGGTGTCTGCCCTTCTAAAAACACGCATACCTAAAAACTATATGCTTTTCGTCATAGAGTCCTCTAATTCACAAGTAAAATGTAAGTGACGATATTTATCATCAAACACTAAGAAATTAGTTTTGAAGACTAATTGTAGTAATACAGCAAACACATCTTAAGAGACAGGTGAGTTTGGTAAGATAGAACTACAATGATTATTTGAAGCCTACACGGCGAAAACGATGAAGGTCACTTTTATTTCATTTTGTATATTTTTTTTATATATATATTTTTTTTTACTATTTTTATATATAATTTTAAAATGTTCCTAGACTGTTATGTTTTTTCAATTTTTTTTATTTTTGATGATTTGATCGAAAACACAAAAACATGAAAAAAAAACGGTGTATGTCATTAAAGCAATAACCAAAAGAATGCAAGTCGAAAATAAAATTATGTCACTACCACTACTAAACATAGCAATATTTGTCTTTTTTTTAATTATTTTTCTTAGCACATTTTTTTGCAGCCTGTTTCTTCTTTACAAGACTAACTCTTGTCCCTTGTTCCGTTGTGTTGTGAGCGGGGCTATCGAAAAAATGTTTGGCAGCATTACCACAAAACTGTTTCAGGTGTTGGAAGTCCTTGCACTTTTTCAAATTAATTGGCAACAAATCTGAAAGACAAAATAATGAAGAAATGTGGGTATAAATCTTATATACTAAAAGGCTAAGCCCTTTTCTTGTGCGCAATACTCCTCCTAAACGGTGATAGATAGGAGAATAATTTTTTCGAATAATTAAACAGATTGTTGAGTAGATTCCCCCCAAGGTTTAAAATTTAAAAAATTCGAACCGGTTTAAAAATGGCGGCCATAAAATGAATTTTTCCTATAGTAAAGTATAGGAATCCAATATTATACACAATGCAACAACGCGTCAATTCTCGAATGCTGGAATGCACCAACAAGTGTTTCCACTTAAGGAATAACGATAATGTCCACTCAAAATTCGGGATCCTCCTGTCTCCGATTTTAATTTATGGAGTCTGTTTTACACTATATGATGAGTTGGTATTTTTTTATTTTTATGTTTAGTTAGAAAGTATTCTGTTTCCAACAAGTGCAGCGTGTGTGAGGTGTTGTGATTGATATTTAGAGATTTAGACTACGTTTTGGTTTAATACTTCAAGAATTAAATAATGAGGTAAGCATTACTTTGTTTTTAATTTATTAGTTAGAAATATATTATTAATTTTGTTGGGAATAAGCCACAATTTTACTTTAAATTAGGTTTATTTTAAATAAATAAATAAAAAAAAACTTATTATAAAGTAAAATTGTGGCGTATTCTCAAAAAAGTGGAACAGTAGGCGGTACTGTAGACTAGCGCGGAGCATCATACTGTTTTCTTTATTTTTTAAATTTAAATAATATTTAAAATATAAATTTAGTTAGTTAGTTAGAGTTCTCAAACCGACTTCTTTTTCTTAAACGTGGCATTTAACAATCTAAAATATGCAAACAAAAGTTACTTCCGGTTTTACTTCCGTTTTTTATTTAAGAGGGGCGGAGTCTAACAATCATATTGTTTCCGTTTTCTAATGTAAATCTTCCTGAAAATTCTAAAAAACTACTGTATCGATTTTCAATTTAAAAAAATTGGCGTAGATACAGTTTATTTTTAGGATTTTTGGAACATTTACACCAGGCGACGGAAACGATGTTTCGTTAGACTCCGCCCCTCTTAAATATCAGCAAAACTTACATCAAAACTCGATGTGGAGTTGGTGCGCTAGTAAGAATTTATTACCTGTATAACTTCTGTTGGGTGAAAAAAATTCTTGGCTTCCTGCCATATCATCAGGTGGTAAAATAGTGTTGGTACGAATAACATAAATTTTGAAAGGCCCTTTGTAGCTTGTTCTAAATGAAATATATTGAGGACTAATGGCTTCACAAACTATTTCTCGAATAGGTCTGATAGCAAATGTGAATTTTGTTTTAAAACTGGATTAAAGTAACTGTTTCAGCTTTGATCCGCTGGTTAATCCCATATTTCTGTCACACTCCAAGTATAAGTGACCTCTTATTGGAAAAATCATTTTAATTTTGTCAAGTCATCTCGTTGAAATAACTACGTAATGAATAAGTTTAAAGAAGTTATAGTTTGACCTCCACCAGTGTCGCAGAATATAAGTAAATCCCTTACATTGGAGTCTAACAGCAAAAATATAAAATTATGCAAAAACGAAATAACTTCCTCTGATCTCTTAGCTGCGATATTTTCGGGGTAACAATAAAAGTAGGAATCGCCAGTAGACAGCACGTGGATATTTAAGGAATATAAAGTAAGCTGTCTTCTATAGTACACGTCGTTGGTTTTAATGTTTGGTATAGGAAGGTTTTTTTGAAAATCCGTTGCTATTGATTCGAACTTTTTACTCTTGATACTTCTTTTTCATGCCTCTTTTTTACGATCGTAGAACACTTCGGCCTTTCGCAAATGCAATTCATGTTCTATTTTCTTCTTTCTTAGTTCTTGAAGAATTTTCGTGTCATTTTCTGGCGTCGTTGAATCATTTTTATTTTTCAATAGTGCTGTTTTCTCAGCACTATATTTATCGCAACTACTGCAGGTATCGCTGCGTGGATATCCAAATTTATTGTTGAAGTTATTATTAAAAATTTTGTGGTAAAACTCATATGAAATATCTGGAGAGATAAAGCCTTATACATATTGTACATTTTTCTTATTGTTGAACTGTCTGGTAAGTACACCACTGTAGATTATTTTCTACTGTATTAGCTCTGTCAGCCCTTAAAGGAACTAATATGATCTTTGACAGCCGCGAATGTGGTCGAAGGCTTTGCACAATGTACGTGTTTATATTTACCCCTCATATCTGTAGGTGCCTTACCAGTTTTCTTTAGAGACTCCTGAATCGTTTGTAGACGACGCGCGACGTGACGTTCAGTAATGCCATGTAATGAAACAAAAGCTCTTATGCAAAGTGGCACTTTTATATAGTTACTATGGTTATCAACCGGACGCTGAACTCGTACTTTATAAAAATATGCTTTATCACGAAACTTTTCATTTTCATTTTTTCGTGGTATGCCGTTCTTTATTAAAGTCATGGATACAAGACCAGTCAAGTAACTGTTCTGCTCATCTCTGCTCGATATTCTATTAAATTCCTTAATAATGGTATTTCTTTCCAAAAGTCCAATCTTCTGAAGCATTTGTACCGAGAGCACTTACAATCTGGCTCTATTTCGTATGACCTTAACCTCAATTACTTCATAATATCACATATATTATAACCTTCCACTACTTCTTTTTCTCTTCTTAGATCCCACGTTTAAGTTCGGCACAGTACTTTTATCACTGCTGTCAGAATTTACAGTCTCTGTCTTTCTTTTCATTATAATATTTTAAAATACACTACTACTTATTTGAAGGTGGATGAGATTACTTAGTTTGTGAATAACTCTAAGACTTACAGCGATACTGCTAAGCAGCCCAGGCGATGCGAATCTACTTTTTACAAGTAGTTTTTTGGTACAATATTCCCCTTTACCATAAAATTGACTTTCACCGTTTTTGTGTAGGCTTCATGTAAGAAAGACAGTACACTTGCCAGAGGTAAGTTAGTGAAAAGTGAAACTACATCAAAACTCAGCCCCTTCCACGTCCCCACCACAGATCACCCACAAATTATTTTTCTTTAATTTTTTTATATTTTCTTTTTTTTTACAAGTAGCACCATCCTGTTTCTATTTTTTTGTCTCAAAAATTATCGGCCCTCGCCTAATAACCGCTCATTTTGTTCATAAATCTCCTAACTAATGCATTCAAAAAAAATTTTTGAATATCTGCTTACCATAAAGTTAATAAATTAATATATTTAAACATTTATAATATCCACTGTCAAACTCGAATCAACGGTACACAAGAAACTTTCTTATTATTAAAGACAGTACATCATCACAAGCGACGCAATTGCACGGATAAATTGTGATTATATTCAATAAGTTTTCGCATTCTGTGCTTTGCATTATGAGATACAGCCTCATAAATTTGAAGTTTTGTTTTCAGGCCTGCACCCTCTACCCGTTTCAGAATATTGTTAGACACATCTGCATGATGTTCGAGAGATATTAGTTAGGCCAGTTAAAGTTTAAGCTTAGTTTTGTGTTTGTATAGGAGTTCTGTGTGTATTCTATACTAATTAAAAGAGAAATAATTTTTTTGTGTATTAATTCAACAAAGCGATCAGCACATTTTGGCTAAATTATACCAAAGCTAAAAACAACTAAAGAGTTAATTTGATGACTTTTATTGAATGGGCATTCATCAATAGACTTTATTGTTTGTAATTTATAAATATATATATATATATATATATATATATATATATATATATATATATATATATATATATATATATAATATATATATTTGTCATAAAAAAAGGTTTCTGATGTCTATGTTTATCATGTTTAATAATGTTTCCAGTTTTAGTGCTCTTATACTGATCATTTTCTTCCTGTCCCTGTCTTATCGAAGATTTTATATTATCAATGCTTTTCGAACTTTATTTACAGCTATTCTAAATAATTAATTTGCGATGCACAAAACCACTCCTAAATTTCTCATCAAAAACATTTTTTTTTGTAGAAATTTAAATTTTAGCTTAATAGTTTCTCTAAATATGCCAGTTTTCTCTTTCTAAGTATTACTTTATGTCTTTTGTCTATTCTACGTAATACTTCTTCGTTTTGACTCGATTAATTCAACTTTCCTAATATTCGTCGATAGCACCACATCTCGAAAGTTTCAATGATTTTGTATATTGTTGTGTTTCAGAGAACATGCTTTCACGCCTTTCAATGAGGTACTTAATTTTAGAAACAATAATCAGAAAATAAAAGAAATGATAACAAAGAGTCACTAATAGAACATAGAAATCAAAAGTGGGACAATTACCTAAAACAAATTGAAAAAAGGAGCCAAAATATGCAAGAAATATGGAGGCTGCAAAAAACTTTAAGAAACGATAGAAAATCCATTCCCCCACTATACAAAGAAAATAGAGTCAACTACTCTGTAGAAGAAAAGGCCGAGGTGATGAGAAGAACTCTTGAGAGAGAGAGCACATTGAATTATCACCAATACGAAGACATAGATTTTATTGAAGAAGTCGAAGAAATAGACTAGAAATACCAGAAGAACAAGAAGAAATAATAAATCCCACAACACCAAGAGGAATAAGTGAACTAATACTGAACTTTGACAGACAAAGTTCACCAAAGAAAGCACCTTGTTTAGACGAAATCAGTAACAGAGCTCTGAGGCATCTTCTTTCGAGAGGAATTGTATATTTGACAAACCTAACAAACGCAATACTAAGATATATGCTACTCCAAAACCGACAGAAGAAAACCCACGTAATCATGATACCAAGGCCAGGAAAGAACCACATATTTCGGCAAAATTACAGGCCGATTAGCTTACTTACAGCCGTCAGTAGGATAAAAGCGCGAATCATCCAAACTATGCTCCCATCAAAAACAGACAAGCTAGGATTAATCCCAGAAGAACAATTTAGACAGAGGAACCTGCATATAGCTGTAAGAAAACTACAGAACCTACTAAATATGATAGAAGAATGGAGTATCCAATAGAAAATAGCAATAAATTAAATTTACTATTTTTATTAAGATGCCACAAGAAAATAGCTTCATAACAATATTAAGAGGAAACTCAGCAGAATAGCTGACAGTGCAAGATATTCACATCAAATGGCAAAACAAAGCTAAATACCTAGTCACAATGGACCAAGGTCTAACATTCACGCCACATGTTAACGAGATAGTCCAGAAAATAGCAACTACCAGAGCCGCAATAAGAGGAACACAGAAAGAAGAAGTAAATTGTGGATAAAAACAAAATAAAAACTGAAACTTTCTTTGCTTCAATATTTTTTTGTGTGTTCAAAATTGCAGCTGATTGTTTAACCCTCTTATAAAATGATATCGGAATGGTTGGTATCAGTGACTGTTCTTGTACATATTTACTTGGTGCCTCTTTTTCCCGTTCATCAATATTGACGCTGTAAAAATTTTCCAGAAATATTAATGGGCTTAAATTAGAAAGTCTTTTATCTACTAGACCTGTTGTCAGTGCAGGGAAAGGTCCCAGTTCATCTTCAAGCATGAATTTAATTGTATTAATAACTTCGGTATTACGGGAAACCACGTCACACGTAACTTTATCAATAACCACAGTGGATTCATTCAATAAATCTTTGGCTAGTTTTAGAGTTTCACTGTGTACATGTACGTCCTGTTCTAGAACATAATTTGATGATTTATTGTTGCTTGAGGCCATGCATTTCCAATAAGATTTCTTGCTTCTAGTTTCAGCCCAATAAAATGTTTTAAAAGGTTTAAATAAACTGCAATCTAGTGGTTGAAGGGTTTGAATGGTATGGCTAGCTAAACAAAATAAAACAATTTCATTTTCTTTGGTAGTCTGGAGCATGTTTTTAGCATTTATGTGGGAAGAATCGCCATTTAGAAGCAAGAGGACTTGTTCATTTTGTTTTTCTGGTGTAAACTGTTATTTGAGCCATTTGTAAAATAATTCTGTATTCACATACACGGCTTTTCTATTCATATAAACGTCTGCTTCAGGTGAAATCCATGCAAAAACTCAGGTTTCTTGTCTACCTCTTTAGTAATTACCACTTGTCTTACAGTATTACAGCATACTATTGCTGATAGAGTTTTACCTTTTTCACCAGATGTAATGGAATGTACTACACTTGCACCTCTTTTACCAATAACTTTTGCAGTAAAGTTATTTAATTGAACACGTGTTTCGTCTACATTATATTGTCTATCTGGTATATCTAGTAAATCATTATCTGTCATCAGTTTAAGCAACAACTCAAACATTTTGTGAACCTCATCTTGATTTAACACCTATGCTCTAGTAACTGATAAGTCTTCAACCTAACTAACACTAATGTCTTTATTACGTTCTAAAAACGATCGTCACCCAAAGGCCCCACCTTTCTAGAATCTTTATAAAAAAAAATCACACCCAGGGTCTTGACCTCAAATTCTAATCTTCGTATCATATCTTGAATTGGAGGTAAACCAGCTTTTCTCAATTCTTTGAATTGAAGTGTTATGGCAAGTGGCACTTGCGTCTATTCTGCGCGTGGAGGAATTCCAGATTTTCTAGCACATTTGCGAGGTATACCTGAAAAGAAAAATAAACATACGCAGTAGGTACATGGTACATACACCAACTTAAAGAGTATAATAACTTATAGGGATAGATGACACTATAACAAGGGCATATATACTCAAAACAAACGAGGTAAATATCCTTTTTAGTAGGGATCGATATCTCAACTTTTTAAGCAAAACACCGTTAAAAAAGATAAACTATATTACTTACAGTCATATTTAAACAATACTCATACTAATAAGAATAAAAAAATGTCACTTACCTTTGTAGTTCAAACATAAAATTTTCTCTATAAAAATAAGATGAACCCGTTCAGCTTATTGGTTGTTTGAACACTAGCTAGGTAGCACTGGTTAGAGTGGGTCTATCATTATAAGTATTAGTTGCGGCCGTGGTGCGTTTACAAGTTACAATATGAATTATGGGGCATCTATCCTCTTACGGCACTTTTCGGAGTACAGGTACTGATTCAAAGATGCAGGGACGTTAACTGCGACGTATACGCGTGCTTGATCGACTATGAAAAGGCATTTGACAGAGTTCAACATCAAAAGATGATGAACATTTTAAAAGAAGCAGACCTGGATGACAAAGACCTCAGAATAATTTCAGAACTATACTGGAATCAGACCGCATACATGAAAATTAACGGAGAAGAAACAGATCACATAAAAATACTACGTGGAGTTAGACAGGGATGTATCCTATCGCCGTTGATATTTAATATGTACTCAGAGAAAATGTTTAACGAGGCTCTTTACGGAATAGACGAAGGCATCCTTCTAAATGGTGAAAGAGTAAACAATGTTAGATATGCCGACGACACCATGGTGATATCAGATAGTTTAGAGGGACTTCAGAGGCTAATGGACAGAATAAACGAGTACAGTCAACAGTACGGACTAAACATTAATACCCACAAAACGAAACAAATGATTATTAGCAAGGAGAATATAAATGGGGCTCATCTGTACATTAATGGGACGCAGATAGAGCGAGTAAAACAGTATTGCTACCTGGGAACTATTATAAACGAACAGTGGAGCAATGTACAGGAAATAAAGTGCCGCATAGGAAAGGCAAGAACGGTATTTAACAAAATGAGCGCCATCTTTAAAAGTCACAACATATCCCTAGATACAAAAATGAGACATTTGAGATGCTATGTTTTCTCTGTATTGTTGTACGGGGCGGAGGCATGGACGCTTACAGACAAATCTATTAAAAAAATTGAAGCATTTGAGATGTAGCTTTATAGAAGAATACTGAGAATATCATGGACAGCAAGGATCACGAACAAGGAAGTTCTAGAAAAAATGAAGAAGGAACCAGAGATTGTGTTTACGATCAAACGCATAAAATTGCAACATCTGGGACACGTTATGAGAAATCAGCACCGTTACTCCCTGCTGCAGTCTATATTGCAAGGTAAAGTCAAAGGTAAGCGGGGACCCGGTAGAAGGAGAATATCATGGCTCCGGAATTTAAGAACATGGTTTAAAAAAACCTCAACGGAGCTGTTTCGAGCCGCAGAGAGCAAGGTCATGATTGCCAATATGATATCCAACATCCGAAACGGATAGGAACCAGAAGAAGAAGAAGAAGATCCTCTTACGGTATCTATACCACTTTTACCATATAATAACTAAAACAAAATGCAGATTCCTTAACTTGCCCCAATTCCGAAAAGAGTCCTGTTTTTGCTTATTTTCCTGGTAGAAGTAGGCATTTTGTTATTTTTCAGTTTATCTTTAATTGTACAAACTACATCCGAGCCAATATCTGCCCCAGCGTTTTTGTGCATTTGACGGCGTTACGGTATCTTCTTGTTATCATGATGTAGAATTCTTTTCTCGCAATAAAAAATAAAAATAAAAATAAAATAACAAAGAAATTAGTTGCAAGTTTTTCTGTTGAATTTTTTTGATTTGGATATCAATATTGAAAGCAGCAATCTAACAAAGGATTTATTTTACAATTTGTCTTTTATTCTTACGATATACCAAAAAAAAATCAAATTTATTTAGTTATTTTTGTGTCATTATATAGCATTTTTTAACTTTCAGTTCCGGATCGAGAGTAGGCACGTAATCCCACCAAATCCTTTTTTGTAGATTAAATCGCCGCAGGACTTGGAATTAACGAACAATTTCTGAAGCAACCTTTCCTGATTGTTTTATACCAAATTAAAATTTCATCGTGTAAATGTTGGATTAGGAACCGTAACAAGGCCAACAGCTTAGAATTATATATTTTTAGTGTGTTAAGGTTAATGTGAACTGGGAATTGCGTAATTTTCAAAAATTTTATAAACCTTAGTTTAAATTATAACAATTAACACAAGAAATTAATGCACATGAACGAGAATTACATGTACCTTTTATAGATAGACAAAAGGTTTTCAAATATGTGTCAGTTGTATGTTTAAATCCATACATTAAATCTCAAACAAAATTTGGTAAATCACAGGTGCCTTAAATATTATATATATATATATATATATATATATATATATATATATATATATATATATATATATATATATATATATATATATATATATATTGATACGATTAGGGTTTATAGAAAATAATTTATAAGTTATATACTACATAATATTAGATATTTGGTTGTTTTAAATAAGTTATATACTAGAGAATTTAATAAAAATTATTTATGTGAGGGCATTTTTAAGAAATTATCATATAATAATTGTAAAAAGTTGTATTTTAATGTTGTAAATAGATTTAAGTGAGCCATGTGCCTAGGCAACCAACTATACAGTAAGTAATTGACAGATAGAAATTAATCATAATACGAATATAAAGTGGGGTTATAATAATATATTGTTTGAAATGTGTATTTTATTAAATTAGAGTGTTAGTTACTAATTTGAATGTTTATTCTGATCTGAAAAGCCTAAATGTCAACAAAATTATCAATGGAACATTAACGAATTCTCCAGAGTGCAGAGTGTGACCATTGTTTACGTTCGAACATTCTGGAATAATGATTATGTCGGTGGATGGAACAGATATTTTTTCGAGAACATCTATATAGAAGTAATGGAACAAATTGGAACATGGTTTCTTGCCAGATGATTCTGGAATATCCAAAAAGATATAAATACCCGTGATTTGGATTCAAGATGGGAGTTTTTAGTCAGAAGTCAGGCCAGTTTATTATGAAAGTTAGTAGAAGATAGACACAATTAATTAGTGAAGTCAATTGTTCACAGTTTTAGTAAGTCAGTCAAGCAGTTTAATAAGAAATATGAAAGTTAGTTGGAGATAGTCCAATTGTTTAATATAGTGAGTTAAATGAAGATTAAAAATTATGCATATAAGAAGAATATTGGATGGACATTGGAAGGAATTAAAATTATATTATGATTGGAGATTAGTATAAATCAACTTATAATAATTGGATATTGGTATATTGAAAAGAAGAATAAATATAAATGGTGTTTGCTGGTGGTGTATAAATGCTGGTGAAGAAAACTATATCTTAAATTGGTAGAAGCTGATAATTGGAAAAAGTAATTTCACAAAAACAAGGATAATCGAAGTACGAAGACATTCAGTGATGATTAGAATCTATATAGTGGAAAACAGTTCATTTAGGCATTCAGTGAAAGAAAGGTACAAAATTTTGTTAATATAATTTAGTTAGTGTCATAACAATTTCAATTTTGAAGATAGTTTGTTTAAATTTTACATTGTCTATAGAATTTAATTAGTTTTATAAGAATATCAATTTAAAGATAGTTTATTTTAAATTTATATTGGCTAGGTTAGATATATATGTGTGTTTCATAATAGTTATAATAAAGATAATTTAAAAAAGTACTTACAAACTAATTCTTTGAGAACCGCGATAAAAACCCCATATTATTAAAAATACTCATTGCTCATCATTCAAACACACAATACATCATAACAATTTGGCACCCAACGCGGTGGCTCTCTATTTAAAAGAATTAGTTTGGAAAGATAAGTGCTCTCACATAATTAAATTAATTTTCATTAGAAAGCAAAAATTATAGATTTTATTTTTAATTATATTTGAACAAGTAAAGTCTCAAAATGTCTCAAGGAAAGAAAGGTACAAGAAGCAAAAAGAATGAAGAAGATGTGGAAGTAGAAACACAACCTATACAAGAGGAGAGTTTAGTTCAAGTTCCACAAGATACTGCAGAAATGAATCCAGGAAGAGAGGAAAATGTCAATATGGCAGCTTTGATGTCATTAATGATGCAGATGAACAAGACAATGGAAGAGAATACGAAAAAAATGGAAGAGAATTCAAAAGAAATCAAAGAAGACATAAAAAAATTGGAAGAGAATTCAAAACAAGTCAAAGAAGACATGAAAAAAATGGAACAGAAATTAGAAGAGAATTATAGAAAATTAGAAAAGAAAATAGAAGATAATAATAATAAAATTGTAAAACAAATAGAAAAACAAATGGATAAAAAACTTGAAGCTGCAGAGAAAAAAGTAGCAAATGAAATAAAAATTATACGGAATGACTACAAGAAAAGGATAGAAAATGAGAGGAGAGAAGTAAAGAGGATTATTCAAGATAATAAGATAGATATAGAACAGAAAATAGAGTTACAGAAATGTAACTTAGAAGTAAAAATTAACGAAGACAGGAGAAACACAGAAGAAAAATTAGATGATATACAACAAAATATCCAAATAAATAATAATCAAATAAGAAATGTGGAACAGAGAATAGATGATATTTCACAAATGAGAGACATAGGAAGACCTTACTTAAATTTAACAAATGAGACTGGGATTAAATTCTCTGGTAATATAAAAAATTTGCATCCTAGAGTATACATAAATAGTTTAAAACATAAATTAAGATTTGTGAATAATATTAACGATATTAAAGATTATATTAGAATGACATTAAATGACAATGCAGCAACTTGGTTTGCTAGTATTGAGAATGATTTAGATAATTTTCAAACATTTGAAAATAAATTTTTAAATTATTATTGGGGTGAATTAGAGCAAGCCAAGTTTAGAGAAATTCTATATTTTGGAAAGTATAATCACAATTTAAAATCAAATATGGTAGATTATGCATTAAAACTGATAACAGTTGCAAAATATTTAGAACCACCACTTAGAGAGGATGAAACGGTCTTAAATGTATCTAGACATTTTGATGCTGATGTTGTGCAAACCGTAACTGTACAAAATATTCAAACAATAGATAGTTTTATTAATTTTATTCAAAGAATACAAAGAGGCAATATGACAAGTAATAATAACAACAGAAAAAACAACAATAACTTTCAATATAATAAAAATGATAATCAACAATATAGACAATCATATAACAATAATACTAGGTATGGTGATAGTTTACAAAATTTTAATAATAATAACAGTAATCCAAATAGACAGAACTTTAATAATAATACTAGTTATAATAGACAAAATTTTAATAATAATACTAATTATAATAGACAACATTTTAATAACAGTACTAATAATAATAGACAAGATTTTAACAATAGAAGAAATACAGAACGACCTAATTATAACAGACAGATAAATTGTGTTCGAAGGAATAGGAGCTGCGAAGACAGGGAACGAAATAGTACAAGGCAAGAAAATGTGAGTAGAAGTCATAGTAGGGAAAGACATAGGACATCAGATCCAAGTGGTCAGATACAATCTGACAATTCTAATAATCAAAATTTTGTGCAGTAAACTTTCTGAATTACAAGTTAGGCCATTGCTATTATGAAAAACCTTCTGAATTTATTTCTTTAGATGAAGAGAAAATTATTGAATCTATTAATTTAATTTATATAAATGCTTTGGCAAAAAATAAAATGATTAAGATTATCATAGATACTGGTTCAGAAAGTACTTTAGTCTCGGAGAATTTTATTTTTAATACATTAAAATTATCAGATATAATAAAGATTCCAAAAATTAAAATTGTTGGTGCAAATAATAAGAAGTTGGGTGAAATTGATAAACTAGCCAATTTTAAAATTAATATTCTTAATAAAGAAATTAATATGCAAGGATTTATTGTCAAGGATTTATGTGTTGATATATTAATGGGAAATGATGAATTGGAAAAGAAGAAAGTAAAGATAGATTTTGAAGAAAGAATGGTAACTTTGGAAGGGCAAATAATTAAATTTATGCAGAAAGATGAGGTAGAAGAAGGAATAAGAGTTGATAGGATATTATTAAAAGAAAATAATGATGTTTATGAAGAAGAAATGTATTTTGATGATAGGGAAATGTCCCAAAAGAATGTAAAGAATAATTATTGTAGTGAATATTTAAGGATACTGTGACAAAATCAACACGAAACTTGGCAGCAACATATACCACAAGTAGAGTATTTTTTAAATAATACACATAATTTGAATACAGAGGAAGTACCAGAATATTTAATGTTTGGCCATATAGGAAACAGAAAGTGGATTAGTGAATATAATCAGGATATGTTAGAACAAGTAATGCAGAAAGTGAATAACCGAATTAGGAGGAAAGCTGAAAAATATATCAGAAGACAAAATCGAAATATAAAAAAACCAATCACATTTCAAAAAGGAGACCTAGTGGTAATTCGCACTTAGAAAAAGTAATGTTAAAGAAAACCGTTGTAAGAAATTACAACCAATGTTTGAAGGTCCATATACAATTGAAAATCAGAATGGACTAAATAGTTATGTGTTAATAGATGCAGAGAACAGACTAAGAGGCATATTTCATATCAACGACATTTTTCAATATCATGAAGAGATTGAATAATGATTTCTATACCTTTAACACAAATATAATAACACTAATAACTTACTGATATATCCATTTTATTCAATAGACTTGATTTGTTAAATAGATGGTAGATTTCATTATTTTGAATCAATTTGACATCATACTTGTTGAATTTTGTATATATGGAAATTAATTTGTACCCTAAAAATCATAATTTGGGGTTAGACACAAAATTGATACTATAATTGCTATAAAAATGTCTTTCTAATATAATAAAGTGGAAAAACTTACCAATTTATATTGATGAAAGTTATTTTGAATGGAAATAATTCCTAGATTTTGTCTATAAATAAACAGAACACAATAGCCATTATATTTTTAATTAAGGTTATATTTTATTCTCTCCATTTGACATGACAGTTTGACCATAGAATAGCCGAACTGTGATCCGTTGTTCTCTGCTTTGACAAAGACAGCGAACAGGGATGTATTTAACACATTTTAAATAAAAAAAAAAAAATTGATTTATTAAATTTAATAAGGTATGAGAAAATTAATATTTAAAAAAATAATAAGTAAATTATTTATTTTAAATATTATTTTGGGGTATTGATACGATTAGGGTTTATAGAAAATAATTTATAAGTTATATACTACATAATATTAGATATTTGGTTGTTTTAAATAAGTTATATACTAGAGAATTTAATAAAAATTATTTATGTGAGGGCATTTTTAAGAAATTATCATATAATAATTGTAAAAAGTTGTATTTTAATGTTGTAAATAGATTTAAGTGAGCCATGTGCCTAGGCAACCAACTATACAGTAAGTAATTGACAGATAGAAATTAATCATAATACGAATATAAAGTGGGGTTATAATAATATATTGTTTGAAATGTGTATTTTATTAAATTAGAGTGTTAGTTACTAATTTGAATGTTTATTCTGATCTGAAAAGCCTAAATGTCAACAAAATTATCAATGGAACATTAACGAATTCTCCAGAGTGCAGAGTGTGACCATTGTTTACGGTCGAACATTCTGGAATAATGATTATGTCGGTGGATGGAACAGATATTTTTTCGAGAACATCTATATAGAAGTAATGGAACAAATTGGAACATGGTTTCTTGCCAGATGATTCTGGAATATCCAAAAAGATATAAATACCCGTGATTTGGATTCAAGATGGGAGTTTTTAGTCAGAAGTCAGGCCAGTTTATTATGAAAGTTAGTAGAAGATAGACACAATTAATTAGTGAAGTCAATTGTTCACAGTTTTAGTAAGTCAGTCAAGCAGTTTAATAAGAAATATGAAAGTTAGTTGGAGATAGTCCAATTGTTTAATATAGTGAGTTAAATGAAGATTAAAAATTATGCATATAAGAAGAATATTGGATGGACATTGGAAGGAATTAAAATTATATTATGATTGGAGATTAGTATAAATCAACTTATAATAATTGGATATTGGTATATTGAAAAGAAGAATAAATATAAATGGTGTTTGCTGGTGGTGTATAAATGCTGGTGAAGAAAACTATATCTTAAATTGGTAGAAGCTGATAATTGGAAAAAGTAATTTCACAAAAACAAGGATAATCGAAGTACGAAGACATTCAGTGATGATTAGAATCTATATAGTGGAAAACAGTTCATTTAGGCATTCAGTGAAAGAAAGGTACAAAATTTTGTTAATATAATTTAGTTAGTGTCATAACAATTTCAATTTTGAAGATAGTTTGTTTAAATTTTACATTGTCTATAGAATTTAATTAGTTTTATAAGAATATCAATTTAAAGATAGTTTATTTTAAATTTATATTGGCTAGGTTAGATATATATGTGTGTTTCATAATAGTTATAATAAAGATAATTTAAAAAAGTACTTACAAACTAATTCTTTGAGAACCGCGATAAAAACCCTATATTATTAAAAATACTCATTGCTCATCATTCAAACAAACAATACATCATAACAATATATATATATATATATATATATATATATATATATATATATATATATATATATATATATATATATATATATATATATATATATATAAAACTAGTACAAAAAAACTTACAACATGAGGTTAATCCATTAAATTTTCAAATTTGCAAAACATTAAAACTTAACTTATTTTAAAAAATTATACAGTTATGTAAGTACAATATTCCAATTTAATTTAATTTTGTAAAAATTCATTTTGACATTGATTGTTTGATTTATGTCAGAAAGACACTCGTTTCTGTTTATTATATTTTTTGTTGTTGATAACTAGCTCTTGATTGTTATTATGGTTACGTACAAAGTGGCGCCAAATATGAATATTTAAATTTTTTGAAATTCTAATATTTATAGTCAGAAAATCTAATATTGGAAAATTATAGTATTAATTTTCGTAAGACAGAATGTAATTATAGATATTGCTTAGTTTATCAATATCAGGTTTTTTATTAACGCATTGATATTTATTTATGCATACCATTTCTAAGAATTCTCTTTTATTTAATTGGTTTTCGCGTCTTAATATATTAGTTTCATTGAAATTAAATGAATGATTTTTATTAATTGCATGATCTATTAATGCACACGTATTTTTATTATTTCTAAGGTCACTTTTATGTGATGTTAGTCTGCCTATTAGATTTCTAGATGTGTGTCCGATGTATGACTTATCACAATTTTCGCATGGTATTATATAAACTACATTTGAGCTTTCCATAATGCTAATAGGTGATTTAGTTTTTGTATACAATGATGCTAATGTTTTAACATTTTTAGTTGCAATTTTAATATCAGAATAGTTAGCAAAGACTTTAGTTAGTTTGGGTGTTAATGTTGGTATGTAAGGTAGTGATGTGAAAGTAAATTGAGATTGCACGATTTGTTGATTTGGTTCTCTTGTTTGATTTCTGTCAATCATTCTATTATTAGGATTATTAAATAAAAATTTGTTAATTATTTTAATTGGGTACGAATTCTCTAATAAAATGTCTTTAAGTTCTAATAACCCTTTGTTGATGTTATTGATGTGTGATAATTTGACTATTCTGTTTTTTAAAGCCAATATCAAATTTATTTTCATATGAGGTGGATGTTGTGAATGATAATTAATAAATCTGTTACTAAATATAGGTTTTCTGTACCATTCAGTGCTTAATACATTTTGTGCATTACGTTTGATTTTTATGTCAAGATATGGGATGCTATTTTCTATCTCTTTTTCACATGTAAATTGTAAGTGTTCACTATAATTATTAAAAGTTTGTAAAGTTTCATTTATTTTGTCTGCAGGTAAAGCAAGTATTAAGTCATCTACAAATCGTTTGATAAATGGGATATGAAAAGGCAACTTTTTTAAAGAATCTCTTATTAAATCGTCTAGTACATAATTACATAATATACATGATATACTTGAGCCCATAGATGTGCCAAAAATTTGTTTATAGAATGCATTATCAAAAATCAATACATTAGAATCAAAAATGAATTCTAAAGTGCTTAAGAACGTTTTTTTGTTAATTTTGCAATTTATTTTGATTTTATCCCAATGTCTGTTTATACTATCATTAATAATATGTAGTGGTAAATTAGTAAATAAAGATATAACGTCAAAGCTTACTATTATATAATTATTTGGTAGTTGATAGTTATTGATAAAATTACTTAGTTCAAAGGAATCTTGTATAGAGAAACTATTATCTAAGTTATATGACCTTGTAAGAATATCATTCAAAAATTTTGCTAATTTACTGTTTGGTGAATTAATTGAACATACAATTGGTCTCATTGTTAAGTTAGGTTTATGTACTTTTGGTTGTGCATAAAAGCGTGGTGTGACAGAGTTATATATAGTGAGAGTTGAGGCTTCTTCTTTAGTGATCATTTTTTTATTTTTCAATTCGGTAACTATTTTGTTATTTAAATAGTTACCGAATTGAAAAATAAAAAAATGATCACTAAAGAAGAAGCCTCAACTCTCACTATATATAACTCTGTCACACCACGCTTTTATGCACAACCAAAAGTACATAAACCTAACTTAACAATGAGACCAATTGTATGTTCAATTAATTCACCAAACAGTAAATTAGCAAAATTTTTGAATGATATTCTTACAAGGTCATATAACTTAGATAATAGTTTCTCTATACAAGATTCCTTTGAACTAAGTAATTTTATCAATAACTATCAACTACCAAATAATTATATAATAGTAAGCTTTGACGTTATATCTTTATTTACTAATTTACCACTACATATTATTAATGATAGTATAAACAGACATTGGGATAAAATCAAAATAAATTGCAAAATTAACAAAAAAACGTTCTTAAGCACTTTAGAATTCATTTTTGATTCTAATGTATTGATTTTTGATAATGCATTCTATAAACAAATTTTTGGCACACCTATGGGCTCAAGTATATCATGTATATTATGTAATTATGTACTAGACGATTTAATAAGAGATTCTTTAAAAAAGTTGCCTTTTCATATCCCATTTATCAAACGATTTGTAGATGACTTAATACTTGCTTTACCTGCAGACAAAATAAATGAAACTTTACAAACTTTTAATAATTATAGTGAACACTTACAATTTACATGTGAAAAAGAGATAGAAAATAGCATCCCATATCTTGACATAAAAATCAAACGTAATGCACAAAATGTATTAAGCACTGAATGGTACAGAAAACCTATATTTAGTAACAGATTTATTAATTATCATTCACAACATCCACCTCATATGAAAATAAATTTGATATTGGCTTTAAAAAACAGAATAGTCAAATTATCACACATCAATAACATCAACAAAGGGTTATTAGAACTTAAAGACATTTTATTAGAGAATTCGTACCCAATTAAAATAATTAACAAATTTTTATTTAATAATCCTAATAATAGAATGATTGACAGAAATCAAACAAGAGAACCAAATCAACAAATCGTGCAATCTCAATTTACTTTCACATCACTACCTTACATACCAACATTAACACCCAAACTAACTAAAGTCTTTGCTAACTATTCTGATATTAAAATTGCAACTAAAAATGTTAAAACATTAGCATCATTGTATACAAAAACTAAATCACCTATTAGAATTATGGAAAGCTCAAATGTAGTTTATATAATACCATGCGAAAATTGTGATAAGTCATACATCGGACACACATCTAGAAATCTAATAGGCAGACTAACATCACATAAAAGTGACCTTAGAAATAATAAAAATACGTGTGCATTAATAGATCATGCAATTAATAAAAATCATTCATTTAATTTCAATGAAACTAATATATTAAGACGCGAAAACCAATTAAATAAAAGAGAATTCTTAGAAATGGTATGCATAAATAAATATCAATGCGTTAATAAAAAAACTGATATTGATAAACTAAGCAATATCTATAATTACATTCTGTCTTACGAAAATTAATACTATAATTTTCCAATATTAGATTTTCTGACTATAAATATTAGAATTTCAAAAAATTTAAATATTCATATTTGGCGCCACTTTGTACGTAACCATAATAACAATCAAGAGCTAGTTATCAACAACAAAAAATATAATAAACAGAAACGAGTGTCTTTCTGACATAAATCAAACAATCAATGTCAAAATGAATTTTTACAAAATTAAATTAAATTGAAATATTGTACTTACATAACTGTATAATTTTTTAAAATAAGTTAAGTTTTAATGTTTTGCAAATTTGAAAATTTAATGGATTAACCTCATGTTGTAAGTTTTTTTGTACTAGTTTTATACAATGCTATTTAGTTCTAATTTCGTTGTATTTACTGTTAATATATATATATATATATATATATATATATATATATATATATATATATATATATATATATATATATATATATAAATGCGCTTCCCGCATTTCAATCGCCATCTTTTTCTATCTCTCCAGGTGTCTTCATCAATGGCTCTGTCTTTCATGGTTTCCATAACACCTTGTATCCAAGACTTGGTCTTCCTCGTTTCCTTCTATTACTTTAATTTGTATTCCATAGCTCTTTTTGGCCATCTGTTGTCGTCCATCTCCTCTGTACGTGTCCATACCATATTAACTGTCTAGTTTCTATTCTTTCAGAAGTTGTATGTACTCTATCTGTTTTTCTTCTAATTTCAGAATTAGGTATACGTTCTACTCTTGATATACGGCAAGTTCTTCTCAGGTAGTCCATTTCAACCTTGTCAACTTTTTTCTTTCCTTTTACTGTCATTTGCAAACATTGTGCTCCATATGTAAGAATGGGCTCTACAATTACTTTGTAGATAGTCATGTTAGTTCTCATAGTAGCTTTGTTGGACCAAAGTATCGAATTCAGAATTTGAACACTCTTCCTGCCTTGTTGCACTCTGTAGTCTATATCTCGTTCCGTTGTTCCTTTACTGCAGATAATACTTCCCAAATATTAGTATTCGTAGCACCTTTTCATTTGTCTAATTTCCAAATCCGGATCTTCGTCTTCACTGCCTATTCGCATATATTCTGTTTTAGACATATTCATACTCATCCCCCATTTTTCGTATTCATCTTTAAGCTTTCTAAGCATATAATCTGCATCTTCTTCACAGCTTGCAATTAGTACTTGATCATCTGTTGCTGACAACGTTAGAAAACGGAGCTTTGAGGTTTATTGGGATTTGCAGCGGTGAAATAAGTGTACTCTTTTAACTAAGTTTCAAGCTTTCGAAAATGTTTATTTTCATCATCAGGAAAAAGTTAATGAGATTTGTCTTTCGTGGATGTTCTACTCACATGTGACAATATCACGCACCACTCATTGATTGATTCAATAATTAAATAATCTATAAATTGCATGGTGTAAAAGACCAAACTTGACAATCATATTTACTTTTAACACATAAGATAAAGACGATTACAACGATTTAAAACGGCCACGTGTGCCGGCCAACAGTGGAGTCTGACTCCACTTCTTTGCCGTTGAGACCTCTGACATACCATGTTGCTAATGTCCATCCTTTGGGATTTAGCACTGCTCCGTTATTGTGGGCCGTGTCATTAAGCTCTTTCTTGTTTAATGTGGGTTTTAAATAGTTACTGTTTATAGTCTCGCTCGTTGCTGACTGCATTTTTATGGGTTTACCCTTTCTTGTCTCTCGTTGCTCACGTCCTTGATCATTATTTATGGATCTAACTTTGTCTTTACTACCTATTATATAACTAGTCCTCTCCATTGGCATTGCCTGGTTTATCATAGTATTTTCGGCACATTTGTTTACTAGTTTTTTGTTCCCATTTTGACTAGTTTTTTCTCTTTGTTGTACCATTTCCAGCCGACCTTGATCCATATTTTATTTCCACCGAGTCTTACATTCTGTCCTCTCTCATTTTCTTCTTGCGCAAGTTTTCTAATTGTTTTCTAAATTTTTCTTTTTTTGTTCGTAATATCATGATTGATGTATACTTTTTCTTTTTCAACATGTCTTAGTTTATATTTATTTTTCATAACATTTACCTTCTCTTCATGTTCTGCTAATTCAATCAGACAGGTTTTCTCTCCCAGTTTGTGTTCATTTTTAATTTTAACATCTATCTTAAAATTGTGTTGTAAAGAGTATTGCTTAAAAAAAATAACGGAATTTGAGTATCTAGAAGTAACCTTAATAAGTAAAGGAAAAGAAAGGAAAGAAATTGAAAATCAAAGTTTTAGAGAAAGAAAGACGGCAGAAGCTTTACACAAAATACCAATCGCAAAAAATACCTACAAAGACTATACTGAACGGTGATCTAACCCATGGTTCTATACGGAAGCGAAACACGAGTTAGGAACAAAATCAAGAAAATATGCTGAGCATCTTAAAACGGAGTATTTTAAGAAATATATTCGGAGGAGTAAAAGACTATAAAGACGTTTAAAGGAAACAAACAAATGCAGAGATCGTGGAGCTGTACGGGAAACCAGAAATTAGTCAGATCATCAGGACAAAGAGACTTAGAAGTTGGGCAAACAACTTGCTGCTAAAGGAGAAATGAAAGAAGAGAACAGGAAGACCACGAAAAAAAAAGGCAAGAAGCATGTAAGTAAGACCTACAAACAATTTGGATAACAAATTGGAGAACTGAGGCCATGGATAGAAGAAGATGGGGAAAAACAGTGAAAAAATTGCAATCCGTAAGCCTCTAGGGGCCGTTGAGCTGTATATATATATATATATATATATATATATATATATATATATATATATATATATATATATATATATATATATATATATATATATGTTCGGAAAGATTTCCGCGGTTAGTACAATTAAACTTAGAGCTAAGATTAATATTATTATAAAAATTAATATTAAACTCACCAGTCTTCCGGGTTGAACCGCGTCGATATCCATTTTGCCGAGCTTTCGACATCCTCTCTGATGTCTTCTTCAGGGCTTCCGAGGTCTCAGTCTCCCGAGCCCCCAGACACTACTACACTCACTAGTCACTTCTAGTTCACTCACTAGTTCACTACTGTATTGCTTAAAAAAAATAACGGAATTTGAGTATCTAGAAGTAACCTTAATAAGTAAAGGAAAAGAAAGGAAAGAAATTGAAAATCAAAGTTTTAGAGAAAGAAAGACGGCAGAAGCTTTACACAAAATACCAGTGTAGTGAACTAGTGTGAGTGAACTAGAAGTGACTAGTGAGTGTAGTAGTGTCTGGGGGCTCGGGAGACTGAGACCTCGGAAGCCCTGAAGAAGACATCAGAGAGGATGTCGAAAGCTCGGCAAAATGGATATCGACGCGGTTCAACCCGGAAGACTGGTGAGTTTAATATTAATTTTTATAATAATATTAATCTTAGCTCTAAGTTTAATATATATATATATATATATATATATATATATATATATATATATATATATAATATACGTTACAAGACCCAAAAGTGGTGTTTTTCAGGTCGATGAAGGCAGACTTGCTTAGGGCTCGCCCTGTGAGCCTAGGGAGACTTGAAAAACACTAATTAATATTGGTCGCGTACCATGAAATATTTTTTTAATACTGGGATCTTGATGTCTGCTGCTGCGGCTCTGCAATTGTGGTTTTGCTTGTCCCGTCGTACGCCAGACGTAATTGGCTGAAGTGTGTGCAACCGGAGTTATCCAAACCTCTCGTAAGCGGCCTTCAGTTTTATTTGCTTTTGGGTGAATGTCGTGTTTCATCCTTACCACAAAAAATCATCCTAGTACAAACCTTCTTGTTGGTAGAGCTGGGAATCCATATTCGCTGGATCAGAAATACTAGCACATTTTAGAGCAAGTACTCTGATTCGGCGAATTCGAACCATCGAACGAGACGGTCATTCTTTATTTTATTCTATTTAATGTAATAAAGTGATTAACACATAGTAAAACTAGGTACTGGATACAACTGACAAGTTGTATAAATTGAACAAATTAAAAATCACCAATCAGATGGAAGATTTGCCGGTCAATGACTTCTATTTTTTGGTATTTATAAAAAAAAATTTAAGAATAAAAACCATCTCACCGTTTTATTTAAAAAGTCATTAACTAAAAAATATATTTCTTTTGCTAAAACTAAAGAGGATCTGCGTTATCTTTGATTCTCTTGTAAAGTAGCGAAAATTTCTGAAGAACAATATAGCCTTTATCTAGAAAAAACAGATTCGACTACAAGAAAGAAAACAAAAAATAAAAAAGCTTCATTAGCAGCAAATTATTATTTATTCATCATAGGTTTACAGGCAGTCAAAAGCTTTGTTTAATGCTGGAAGTCAGCAAATTTTATTTTAAAAATAAATTACAACTACACTTTGCCGTTATTTAACACTTGCAATAGTCATTAACTACAATTTCAGTTGAAACTATATTTATTTTAACGTTTCGTTACACTTCGGAAATCGTTTTCAAAAACTTTTATATAACTCACATAATCACCATTATTTACTCTACCAGTCAAATGCACTTTACATGCCGATGACTTAATTATGTACTCTTACAGTAAAACAACGCAGCCACTAGCAAATTTCTCCTATTAGTAGTAAATGCTCTTTAAACAAAGTTATTTCTCTAGGGCTTACTCTCTCCCGTACTAAACCCAAACTCATTAAATTTAGCAGAAGAGCTCATACTTTCACTTTTGAAATAATCCCTTGTTAACAATTTCAAAATCTTAAGGCTGATATTTAATGAAACTAAAAGAATATACTTACTAAACTAAATAAATATTATTAAAACACTCTCTTACATTACCATTGGGATGCGAAAGAAATTACTGTACTGAAAATTTACAGTCACTCATCCATGCTAAGCTCGACTATGGATATTATATTCGGCCTCATCTCATAAATAAATAAATTGTAGATCTCCGCCTATGGCTAATTACTCACATTTCAAAGCTAAAGTATAAACAACCACTCGAAACCTCTTCTCAGCATCTCTGGTATATACTCTTCAGTCTTCGTTTATGTGATAATTGCTACACACACAGCGCGTAAAATTAATTCGGCAACGATTTACCGAAAAAAAATCGTTCACGGCGTCATTTATCATATCCAAATTCATAACACCGAGCTTGAAAAGTGATACTCAAGCAGAAATTTCAGATAATGAAAGTGTTTCAAGTGTTGGTTAAAATTGTTGTCTCAGAGGGGAATTAAGATAAGAATATACTAAGTACATAAGGTAGGTGGTAATAAATACTATCGCAGGGTTAACCTGACCGAAATATTCACAATTAATATTTGTCTGTCATGACGAATATTAACAATATTGGAATACTTAATAAATTTTTTCAATTTTTCTTCTTTCACTTGGAAAGTATTCAAGTAAATATTGGTTTGTGATGACAAATATCGTCAATAATATAGTTGGTAATACCGTGTATATAATATTATCACATGTGTAAATAACAAATTGTTATTAAGAATAACAAATAAACGTACCTACTATAGGTGTTTGTGTTGACACCTGACTAAAATATTCACAATTAACATTTGTCTGTGATGACGAATACTAACAAAAAATTAATACTTAATACAATTTTTTCATTTTTTCTTCTTTCACTTGGAAAGTATTCAAGTAAATATTTGTTTGTGATGACAAATATCGTCCATAATATAGTTGGTAATACCGTGTATATAATATTATCACATGTGGAAATAAAAAATTGTTATTAAGAATAACAAATAAACTTACCTACTATAGGTGTTTGTGTTGACACCTGACTAAAATATTCACAATTAACATTTGTCTGTGACGACGAATATTAACAATATTGGAATACTTATAAAAATTTTCATTTTTTCTTCCTTCCTTTTGGAAACTATCCAAATAAATATTTGTTTGTGATGACAAATATCGTCAATAATATAGTTGGTAATACCATATCAAATATTATCACATGTGTAAATAAAGAATTGTTATTAAGAATAACAAATAAACTTACCTACTATAGGTGTTTGTGATGACACCTCTACTATAGGTGTTTGTGATGACACCTGACTAAAATATTCACAATTAACATTTGTCTGTGATGACGAATATTAACAATATTGGAATGCTTATCAAAATTTTCATTTTTTCTTCCTTCTTTTTGGAAATTATCCAAATAAATATTTATTGGTGATGACAAATATCGTCAATAATATAGTTGGTAATACCATATATATAATATTATCACATGTGTAAATAAAAAATTGTTATTAAGAACAACAAATAAACTTACCTACTATAGGTGTTTGTGATGACACCTCTACTATAGGTGTTTGTGATGACACCTCTACTATAGGTGTTTGTGATGACACCTGACTAAAATAGTCACAATTAACATTTGTCTGTGATGACGAATATTAACAATATTGGAATACTTATAAAAATTTTCATTTTTTCTTCCTTCTTCTTGGAAATTATCCAAATAAATATTTGTTTGTGAGGACAAATATCGTCAATAATATAGTTGGTAATACCATATATAATATTATCACATGTGTAAATAAAAAATTGTTATTAAGAACAACAAATAAACTTACCTACTATAGGTGTTTGTGATGACACCTCTACTATAGGTGTTTGTGATGACACCTGACTAAAATATTCACAATTAACATTTGTCTGTGATAACGAATATTAACAATATTGGAAAACTTATAAAAATTTTCATTTATTCTTCCTTCTTTTTAGAAATTATCCAAATAAATATTTGTTTGTGATGACAAATATCGTCAATAATATAGTTGGTAATACCATATATATAATATTATCACATGTGTAAATAAAAAATTGTTTTTAAGAACAACAAATAAACTTACCTACTATAGGTGTTTGTGATGACACCTCTACTATAGGTGTTTGTGATGACACCTGACTAAAATATTCACAATTAACATTTGTCTGTGATGACGAATACTAACAATATTGGAATACTTTATAAATTTTTTCATTTTTTCTTCGTTCACGTTGGAAAGTATTCAAGTAAATATTTGTTTGTGATGACAAATATCGTCAATAATATAGTTGGTAATACCGTATATATAATATTATCACATGTGTAAATAAAAAATTGTTATTAAGAACAACAAATAAACTTACCTATTATAGGTGTTTGTGATGACACCTGACTAAAATATTCACGATTAACATTTGTCTGTGATGACGAATATTAACAATAGTGGATTAATTATAAAAATTTTTTTTCATGTTTTCTTCTATCACTTTGGAAATTATCTAAGTAAATATTTGGTTGTGATGACAAATGATCGTCAATAATGTGTATGTATGTGTATATATGTGTATATATGTGTATATATATGTCTATATATATATATATATATGTGTAAATAGAAAATTGTTATTAAGAATAACAAATAAACTTACCTACTATAGGTGTTTGTGTTGACACCTGACCGAAATATTCACAATTAATATTTGTCTGTGATGTCGAATATAAACAATAGTGGCTTAGTTAATAAATTTTTTATTTATTCTTCATGGTTTCAAATACCAGAAGCTGCGAACATAATACATGAGGCACAAAACAGAGAAACCTATCGTTTGATGGTCGCCAATATAGTTGTTAATACCAAAAAAAAAAAATTATGCAGAAGAAATATTTGTTTGTGATGACAAATATTCAGGACAAAATATTTGTTGGAATAACAAAATTTGTAGAGGAAATATTCAGGGAACTTATCCTGATAATGAATATTGTTTGTGATAAAAATAATACGGTGAATAATAATATCTATAATACAGTTTGTAGTGACAAACTTAAGCATAAGGTTTGAAATAAATAGGTTCAAGCCAGATAGAATGTAGTGCCTCTTGGATTGCAAGAAGACATTTTATCAATTCTGGGTGATGATAATAAAGTAAAGATATCAGTTGCAAGCTCCATACAAACAGATTGCCGCTCGATAGGCTCATATTTTAACTTCCGGACTAGAAGAAAATATCTGCAAGCTAGTGGCTCCTCTAGATATAAATCCGGAAGTAAAAGTAGCAGTAAGTGACTCCACACTTCGTAAAGATGCTCGTTTAGTACTGCTCCAGTAATAAATTGATGCTAGTATGGCAGATATAGGAATAGCTTTAACAAACATGCTTGGTGAAAAGGAGGGAGGAAATAAAGAGTATAGCGATGCCAGCCGCTTATTGACAAACATTCATTATTCAGAGTCAGTATCGCGAAGAGAACTAATAGCCATTAATTTAAATAAAGAAATGGCAGATGTATTAAAGGATACCATAGTCACTGAATCGCCTTTTGGTAATGATCTTGACAATAAGGTCAAGACGGCGAAAGAATTGAAGAAATCAGGGCAACAAAAAGGTATTAACATACATACGAGGTATGATTATCCCACTTGCAAAGAAACCAAAACAAATTATTATAAACCTTATAAACAAATTAATGCTTAGTGGTGCAATATCTAATGTTGATCATAGTGATGATCAGCATATTTCCAAAGTTTTTGCAATTCCAAAATCAGATGGATCATACCATCTTAATTTATATCTTAAAAATTTTAATAAAATTGTTGGAAATGTACATTTTAAGATAGAAGATAATAAAGTTGTCAGACTTATATCTCAAGGTTGTTCATGTCAAAATTGATTTAAAAGATGCTTACCATTTAATACAGATACAAACATCTCATCGTAAACATTTAAGATTTTCATTTAATAGCACTTTATACGAATACAACTGTTTTGCCTTTTGGTTTAAGTTGTGCACCTAGAATATTTACAAAGATATTAAAACCTATTGTAGGAATTCTAACAGAAAAGGGGGATCTTTTAACAGTATATTTGGATGATTTTCTGATTCTAGGGAAATCATATAAAGAGTGTGAATATAATGAAAAATTAACTGTAGAAATACTAACACATTTAGGTTTTTAATTAATCATACTGAAAGCAAAATTACTCCTGCAAATGTGTGCACATATTTGGGGTTTACCTTTGACTCAAATAATTTGACAGTAACATTACCTAAAAGCAAAAAATTGAAGATTCTAAAGACGCTTAATATTTTTTGCAACTACCGGAGTGTAAAACTAGAAAATTTGAAAAAATTTCGGGAACTTTTATATCTGCTTGCCCAGCTATAAAATTTGATTTTTTGCACACAAAAATTATTTGAACGTCATAAATATTTAACATTGAAACAATCATTTGAAAAAGACAAAAGATTTAAGAGGGTCATACAGAGCTTTATTACTGACTCATAAGAAACCGTTTCTTAAGGCCACTCCACAAACCATTGGTAGATAGATCAAATTTATTCTACAACAGAGTGGCCTGGATATAAGTCAGTTTAAAGCACATAGCACACGCCACGCCGCAACATCTGCGGCAGCTAGGAAAAGGGTCAGTTTTGACATTATAAGTTGGCGGCAGGTGAGACGAAGAATTTTAAGAAACTTGCAAAAAATTTACAATAGGCCCTTAGTTTTAATAAAGAATTTGCAATACAATTTTAAATAGGTAAAAAGAACCTGATTTATACTATATATAATATTTATAAGGATTTTAGAATATACATTTAGTTAAGGTTGGATTATGTTATGTAATGTGTTAACTAATTGCCTCAGGGCATTTTTAGATACGAACTTTACATTTTAGGAACATATAATATGTTGGGCATTATTATAATAAAGTTGTTGCAACGACTTTAAACATCTACAATTTATTTATTTATGAGATGAGGCCGAATATAATCTTAAGATCAAACGAACTTACCTGAAGTTCGATCTTGATTATATGAGGCCTCATCGAAATAAATAAGTCCCAACCCACCCTAACATTTTGGAAAAATGCCCATAATATGTTGCAACAACAACTTTCAAATAGACTGAAGAGTATATACCAGAGATGCTGAGAAGAGGTTTCGAGTGGTTGTTTATACTTTAGCTTTGAAATGTGAGTAATTAGCCATAGGCGGAGATCTACAATTTATTTATTTATTTCGATGAGGCCTCATATAATCAAGATCGAACTTCAGGTAAGTTCGTTTGATCTTAAGATTTCATTTATAAGCCTATATATGTATATCTTGGAGAATTCTGGTCTAGCCCTGCAAAAAGTCTTTACTGTAAAGCTAACAAACCTCTATGGTTAAGGCAACAATAACTCTATAAACACCCTTTATGTAAGAAAATTATACATCTTTCAAGAACCGTTAAATAAACAGAAATATAACATAATTCTTTACACTGACACGTTAAAGTCTGAACCTGGAGCTGAATGTTATTAAGATAACACACTTATACTAGCAGCGAATGAAGTCGAATTAAATAACATCACAGAACGGCTAATCCAAATAAACAAAGAAGTCGGACATAAGATAAATACCGAAATAAAACTAAAATAATGATAATATATATCCACACATATACCAAGTAGCGAATTTCGCAGTATTGGTCAATGCCTTTATTTTTTGCATACTAAATACGCAAGTAAAACATGGACTATCGAAAAAATCGATAGAAATAAGATTGAAGACTTTAAAATGTGGGTCTACACAAGAATTCTACGCATGTTCTAGACAGAACACAGAACTAATCTGTTAATTTTAAAGAACGTCATCTACAATACAGGCTACTAAAAAAAGTAAACCGAACATACCTAAATTACTTTGGCCACATAGCTAGAAGAACGGTACCATTTATCTATTGGTAGTAGAAGGAAAGGTAGAAAGCCGAAGATTATTAACATGATGGCCAACCAAACAAAGACGGAGCGAAAATCCCTACATAAAGCCGGCCATCTGGACAGACTAACAGTCAATGGAGACAGCAAGCTAACAATATTTAGTGACACTACGTCCTGACAAGTTCTAAAGAAATGAGGAGGGAGAATACAAAAACTCAATAATGGCAGAATGCAATGGTTAATTACAACTAAGGAATAATAAAAGGCAGATATGAATTGATAGGAGAGATAGAAGAGTCTATAAATCCAGAAGAAATAACAAATAAAATTAACAAATCTAACGGTATAAAGAGTAATCAGCGAAGCAAAAATTGTCTTCAACAGAAACAAATAAACAGGGATGGCCATATAAGCCATAGAAAAATATATGACACAAAATTTTATGGATCGTTGTCAGTTTAAAACTAATTACTTTTAAATACTTCCGAATATTTTCCTGATAAACTATATTTTACTACCAATTCTTCTTCTTTTACTAGCGCTACAACCCTTTGTGAGTCTCGGCCTGCTAACAACGTTGTCCCATTCTGCCCTGTCGGATACTTTTCTTCGCCACTGCCTGATATTCATGGTGTTAAGATCTTTGTTTACCGTCTATCCACCTTTTACGGGGCTCTTGTGCTATTTCCTTGGGGTTTCCATTTCCGCATTCTCTTTACAGTTCGATTATCTGGCATTCTTTCTAAGTGACCAAGCCAGTTTAGCATTAGTGACTTTAAAACTCTAACGATATCTGCGCTTTGTATTAATTTATCCAGCTCATAGTCATTTTTATTTTCCTCGAACCAACGCTACAATGGGATGGTCCAAATACATTTCTTAATATTTTGCGTTCAAATAATCTTAATGGATTTTCATTAGTAAATAAAAGGGTTCACGTTTCACATCCATAAGTGACCACTGGTCTAATTACTATTTTGTAGATTCTAAGCTTATACGCACGATTCAGTAACTTACTTTACATTTTGTCTTTCTGTGCATAAAAGCATTTATTATCGCTAAGAGTCCGTGCTTGTATTTCTTGACTGACTTTTTTGCTGTCATTTATTTATGAGCCTAGGTAGGGAAAGGTGGAGACATATTCGTAGAAGTGGTTGTCTTTCTTCAGATTCTCATATCGATTTGGCTTTGTGCACTCCATGTATTTTGTTTTTCGTTCATTTATATCTAGACCAAATGTAGTTTCTTTCCGTTTCAAATCTGTAGCTTTTTTGGTAGTACCCTTCTATTCCGGCTTATTATGGCAACATCATCAGCATATGCGCATATTTGAGTGGATCTTATATTAATACAGCCGTTCATATCTAGTTTTCTGACGACAGCTTCCAAAGTTAGATTACAAAGTATTGTTGATAAGAAATTGCTTTGCATTGCTTTATTCTTAATATCAAATGCCTCTGTAATGTTCCCGTCTATTCCCATCATGGCCTTAGAACCCCCCAAAATTATTTGTATAAGTTAAACGAAATTTTTCGGTATTTCTAACATTTTTTGTTCATCTACTTCATCAGACGCCTATTTGAACTCAGTATACAAGTAAATTAGTATGTTATATTCAGCACACTTTTTACGAATACCTCTTAACACATTATGTATTGCACGAGGGAGGTCCCGTCCCGCACTTTGTCTTGCACTTTGTCCCTCATTTTGTCTTGCGTGGACGGGGCGCGTGACAGGAGAGCGCTTTTTCTGTTGGACATGACTGGCGCTTTATCCCGCGGGACATCTCGAATGTCCGTCAAAAGCTGCACTACTTTTATTATTTTTAGAATAATATGGTAATTAAATTTATGCAAGTATCTGCATGCAATGAGACCGTTTCTTAAAACAACAAACAGAGATAAAGCTGAGGGAATGGTTTAAAAAATATGAAAAAACAGCCTCAACCTAAAAGCAACAAACAAGGAAGTTGGATTTTCTTCTGGGTCCTTTAGTAGCGAGAACGATCTCAAAATTTTGTCACGGACAAACTGGATCGACATCTAGCAGAACATCGAGAAGACAGAAACGTGGACATCTTATCTTGGTGGAAAGACAACCAGGATAAATTTCCTACCATGGCTCATTTGGCCAGGGATATCCTATCAATTTCAGCTACAATTGTACCAGCAGAAAGGCCCATCTCTAGAACCGGCTTTATTAAGAGGAAACGAAGAAGTCGGCTTAGCGAGGATTCAGTGGCTGCGATCCTTTGTATTCAGTCATGAACAAAAGATAAAATATTTTTTAATTTAATTAAAGAATACTTGTAGATATATATACATAATATATATACATATATATACATATATATATATATATAATATATATATATATAATATATATAATATATATATATATATATATATAATATATATATATATATATATATATATATATATATATGTATACATTTATATATAAATTTAGATTTTTAAAATAAATGGATATTGAAATAAGTACTTTTTGGTAATGTGAGCAATATTACTATCGTCAATGAATTTATTAAAGAAGTGTAAGACGTTGTTTGGCTCAGGAATTTCAAAATTTATAGAAGATTTCCCATGAAACAAAAATCTAGGTGGTAGCGGCGGTGGCGGTAAAATATTATTTATTTCACACCTTTCACGTGCTGCTGTTATATCAGTATCACTATCATCTGAATCATTAAATTCATCAAAAACACTTTCGGTATCACTTTCAGAACCTGAACGGCTTAGATTATATTCTGATCCACTGCTTTTGTACTGATAATGTTTGTCTCCATTATCACCCTGCATGAATGCCGCATAGTATTCGTAAATAAAAGAAACAAACTACGATAAACTGCGATACACATTTTTCAATTATCAGACATGTACTAAATCGTTACCGTTAGCTATCAGAGCCATTTCGCTCAGCGTGGTGGATGGTAGATTGACACAGCAAGTTTCCCCACCATCGTGTATAATACAGGGACAACAAAATCTACGGCAACAATATAGACGAATTATTACCTTTTAATATATTTTATGCCACTATTTAAAACGATTTTAAACGGATTGCTTATGTTCAGCTGTTCAGTCAACATTTAGCGCAAGATATCTCAGGTTCATAATTTTTGTTAAAAATTGTTTGGCCGAGCATACTCGGGATAAAGTGTTAAGCGGTTAACTAGTTATTCTGCTGTGTGATGAATTATTTTTTTCTTTTTGGTTTTGTTCTGTTTCTGGTCTTAAGTGCTGTTGAAAATGTCCCCTATCACCTTTTCACTAGTTCCTCTTTCCCGCTGATAATTGTCCCGTTTTTATGTGTAATTTGTTATAATTTTCTGTTTAAAATTTTAGGTACTACTAATTAAAACAATTTATATACAATTAACAATTTAATACAGACCACATTGTATTAAATTGTTCAAAATTAACAACATTTTAAGTAAGTATTCATACATTTGCATGTATTTAATTATAAATTTAATATAAAGTTTACAAATAAAGCTACAAACCAGTATAATTTATTGACTATACTATTGCATCATTCATATTTGCATCATGCCCAACAAAAACTATCTGTTTGATTATACAAAATTACTTGCAACATTTTCAGAGTCCGCTTTCATACAGACTATTAATTTCAATAATAAACTGTGCCGGTAGCAAAAACATTTATGACAAAGCTATTCCAGCTGGTCCTAATGCATCAAATACACATTTCCGACATTCTTGGTGGTGCGCGATTTGAAAGCCCTAATGGTCGTTAAACAAACCAGCGATATCAAGTTGCTCTTTCCTACTGTTATTAGTATAATTGCTCGCCGAGTTGAAACTGGAAAATCAGTCTTGTGGAGAGGCAATATACTAATAGAAAGATGAGAAGATTGTTAAGTAGAAACAAAAATCTTTTATGTACAAGAATGGATCAAAGAAAATTACCTTGGGGAGAAATACGAGCAGAATGACGAATGTTTATAGTTACCTTGGAGGATTTAAGTTTGTATATTTTTTATTTGTTGCACTTTAATTTATTAACAATCTAAAATGAAAGACAATGAATAAAAATTCTTCTAAATAAAAATAGGACGTATAAATTTAAAGGAACGTTAACAATTTAGGTTATAATAAAATTGATCATGGCTCATTTATGACCAGATTGTAATTGCAATAATTATCGTATCGATGTATTAAAAAAAATTATACTATCAAGAATTAATATAATATAAAATGTTTATTTATTCCATGAAAGTATAAATGTCACTGATAGGAATTCTAAAAATACAATTGTAGAGCCTATGAGAAGGCTATGTGTACCAAACTAGAAAAAAATATAACACAACACTAATATAATTTAAAAAAACACGTTAAAATTTTTGAATAAGAAGATAAGGTTCAACTGTACTAACAATTTGTATATGTGTATAGATGTTTTCATTATTAATATTGATTAAGAAAGAAAACTCCAGCTTATTTATACAAAAACCTAACAAAAAACAAATGTAAAAAATGTCAGTGTGAGAAATTTATAAAATGATTCTCATAAATCTTAATTTTGAAGCGAAGCTTCTATTCTAGCGTTGTATTTCTTTTTCTCTACAGTAAAATGATGAGGCCAGCTTCACGGAAGTAGCTGCATGACACGGCGTCATGGAAGGAATGCCAGCACACACGAAATACCAGTTTGCGGTTTGCAGTCACAGTAAACAGGGTCCATTTAAGCGACGATTCTATCTGCTTCGCTCTACACAATATGTACAATTTTTCAATTTTAGTAAAATCTATAAAAAATCTATATAAAAAAAATAAATAAATAATCAAATTATTTTATTTATTTTAAAAAATATTGTTGGCATCTTGACGAAAACGGACCTTAGTAAAACATATCTAAAAGCAATACTGAACATTTATAAATGTCCTCAAAGCACTGTAAAAACAGGAAATACTTTCTCAAGGGTATTTACAGTAACGAAAGGCTTGAGACAAGGATGTTGTCTTTCCCCCACCCTATTCAAAATATATATCCAAGAAGCACTGCACCAGTGGAGACAAAAATGTGCGGGAATGGGGTTGAAGCTTAACAACCATTATCTGACAACGCTGTTCTTTGCAGATGATCAAGTACTAATTGCAAGCTGTGAAGAAGATGCAGATTATATGCTTAGAAAGCTCAAAGATGAATACGAAAAATGGGGGATAAGTATGAATATGTCTAAAACAGAATATATGCGAATAGGCAATGAAGACGAAGACCCGGATTTGGAAATTAGACAAATGAAAAGATGCTACGAATACAAATATTTGGGAAGTATTATCTGCAGTAAAGGAACAACGGAACGAGATATAGACTATAGAGTGCAACAAGGCAGGAAGAGTGTTCAAATTCTGAATTCGATACTTTGGTCCAACAAAGCTACTATGAGAACTAAAATGACTATCTACAAAGTAATTGTAGAGCCCATTCTTACATATGGAGCAGAATGTTGGCAAATGACAGTAAAAGGAAAGAAAAAAGTTGACACGGTTGAAATGGACTACCTAAGAAGAGCTTGCCGTATATCAAGAGTAGAACGTATACCTAATTCTGAAATTAGAAGAAAAACAGATAGAGTACATACAACTTCTGAAAGAATAGAAACTAGACAGTTAATATGGTATGGACACGTACAGAGGATGGACGACAACAGATGGCCAAAAAGAGCTATGGAATACAATCCAAGTAATAGAAGGAAACGAGGAAGACCAGCCAAGTCTTGGATACAAGGTGTTATGGAAACCATGAAAGATAGAGCCATTGATGAAGACACCTGGAGAGATAGAAAAAGATGGCGATCGAAATGCGGGAAGCGGCAGAAGCTGTAGGATCCCCGCTTATATATATATATATAAAAAATATTGTTTAAATTTTAAAGATACAAAAAACATAGTACGAAGCTTCGGGCTAGTCTACAATACCGCCTACTGTACCAGTATTTTTCATTTTCGTTCGAAGGTCTGATGTAAATTGTCTCCTTCTCTTCTTACATTACAGTTGTGAACTTGATGAATGGCAATTGTTTCTATATTAGAGTAAACTTTCTCCATTTTACACTCGTGTAGCAACGTACATGTTTGGTATATATATATATATATATATATATATATATATATATATATATATATATATATATATATATATATATATATATATATATATTTGTCGCATTGCTCCTGTAGTTATCCATTTCGAAGTTAACATGCTCCTTTTCTAACTTAGCTGCACCGTACTGAAGACGACCAATAGTCAGAAATACGTATATACAATTACCTTCCATCGATATATCTTTTGTAGTTTTCTGTTTTGAGAGACATGCGATAACATTTTACTTTTATTATTCACTCGCAATATCCTTTTCCATTTGTTTTAAACGTTTCAACGTTTGGCATTCCTTTCCCCAGGTAGCTGTAGCTGCCTTTGTGGTTATTTTTAGTTGTTGCCCTGATCACGGTCTTCTAACTCTAATGCCACAAATTGGCCGCATTGCTCCTGTAGTGATCCTTTCCCAAGTTAACATGCTTCTTTTCTAACTTGGCTGCACCGTACTGAAGATGACCAATAGTCAGAAATATGTATATTCGGTTGCCTTCCATCGACATACCTTTTTTAGTTTTCTGTTTTGCGAGATATGCCATAACATTTTACTTTTATTTTACAGCTGTATTTTGAAGAACTCAAATAACGTGAAGATGGTTATGTCTGGCTTTCTCCCAAATTAGAGTTAAATAGGTGACACGGATATCTATTAACACTAGAAAGTCTTGCTTAGCATACCTATGTACAATACCCGAGGGGATGATTTGGGTGCCAAATTGTTAAATCAATAAAAACACAGTTTAAAGAAATTATATATTAACTCGACCATAGAATCTGACTTTATTTTTTTGCTTTATTGCTTAAACATTTGAAACAACTTTTAGTTTGCAGCTATATATTGTTTAGCCTTATATTGCCTTGTTAAAGCCGTGGCATTGATTAATTGTATGATTTTTTTTACAAATTCTTTTCAACTGACATTTTTTTCGTTTTTGGATGGTAAAAGTGCTGTTTGTTGGTATAACTGGTATTGCTGGGTGTAGTACCAGATTTCGGGAGGCAAGATATGAAGCCCGTAATTTGTTACATAGCTGAAGAATAAAGTTGTGACAACTGAGTGTACTTCCAGTTGCTTCTACTTCTATAAATGATACATGTATTTATTGCTCCTAAGTCGAGAATTTTATACAACACGTGCTATCTTCTTAAAGCAACTTTTGTAGCATAAAAACGCGCTGTTTGGTCCACTACATCATCCCCATATTTGGTTGGATTATAAAAACTGTTTCAGGAAGTTTTTTTTATTAACAGCAACATCCACTGATTAATGTAACGAACTTAGCAAAAGCACCTTTTTGTGACTCTTTCTTGGTATGCAGTAAGTATTATTTTTTCGTCATTCTGGAATACATGGTTAACATACAATTCTCTAGTTTCACGCTTTACGCTTGGAGGAACATTCTTTCTGTTGCGATTTAAATTGCCCACAAGACTTGCTAATTTTTTTTTGCAATGCCTTGGCCAATTTGATCCATGTGAAGTAGTTATCTGTCGTAATATTTTTGTTCTTTTCCAGTTGATTTTCCATTATCCGTAAAATAACGTTTTCACCAAAACTTGTATCTTTATTGTGTAGAATTGTAGATGATTAGTACCAGTATAAAGGTAATTATTTACAATATATTTTGATATTACGTAAACCACAAGCCAAAATTTTATGCCAAACTTATCCGGCTTATTTGATATGTACTTATGAACGAGCAACTGGCTTTAAAAGACAGTAATTTTTCGTCCACAATCAAGTTCATTCCCGGTTTATAACGCACCCCTATTTTCTATAAACCCAGTCCAAATCGCAGTGACTAGAGCAAATTTGTCGGTTTGCAATCGTTAAGATTTCGTTTGATTTACGCCGAATCTAAGATATTTTATAATATAGACTCTTCCAGTTCTTCTAAAGTTACAGTCCATGTGTCACTTTTTAAACATCGATATGTTTCTGTAATAGTGCATTTTGGTATATGTTTTAACATGCTCTCGTTTATTATAAGATGCCAAGCACTTACCACACAATTTTTCTTTACGTTCATTTTTGCATACGAAGTGGGACCTGATCCTTCTCGACAAATATTGTGCTAAGTGCGGCGTTCTACAATGAAAGTAAACATTTAATAATTATAAAGAAACTAAACATCATATTTTTACCATCTACTGATCCAGAACCAATAACTTTCCACGTTTCCGTTTTTCAATCGTTCGCTGTCTACAATTGAAATAGCTAGTGCTTGTTGACTTCTTTTTCTCTTGCAACTTGGCTTAGATGCACTTTGATTGGTGCATCAATTAGTGCGATAAGTAAGTCTATGGTCAATGTACAGTCAGATCTGTAATGTATTCTACTTTTTGTAAGGCCTTGATACAAGTACTATCGTTAATTGTTCCCACTTTTTTATTTCTTGTTATCACCAACATTCTAACATCTAACATTCCCTTTACCATCTGTAAGCCAAATTTAACTTCACTTTTTGCCTTAATGTACATTTGTAGTTACCTTTTAATGACAATATTGAAATTTAATTAGCCCAAATCGGAGACAGCGTTGGTCCCAGTATTGACCCTTGAGGTACTTTACACCTAATATCGGACAATTGACTATTAACTTCGTTATCAAAGGTAAGTTGTGTTCTTTCTAAAAGGTAATCATTAAACCACTATCAATATATGCTCCTTGTACCTAAAGTTTCTATTATATATAATAAAAGCATATGATCAAGTGTATCAAAGGCTTTCTGCAAGTCTTCTTCTTTTTTTATGTAAACATGACTTTGTTTGTTTTTCCATGTCTGTTTTTACTCTTCTATTACTTAATTAATCCCTAATGTTCTCCACCTTGCATCTACGTCATATATCTGTACTTCTAGTTCTATCCATAGTATTTTGCCATTAATTTTTCCAAGTGTTTTTATCTCTGCTATTTTTAACATCCTTTTTGTCTTCTATGTGTCAGGTCGTGTTTCTGCCGCGTATGTCATTATTGGTCTTATGACTGTTTTGTAAATTCTGCCTTTTGTATCTTTCGAGGTATTTTTATTACTCCATATTGTTTCATTAAGTCAGTCTGCGGCTCTGTTTGCTCTATTCACTTGATCTTCCACGTCTGTTTCGAGATTTCCGTATCTAGATAATGTGATGTCTAGATATTTAAACTCCATCACTTGTTCTATTATCTGACCTTTAAGCTTCAGTTTACATCTTAGTCAATTTGCTGTTATAACCAAGCATTTTGTCTTTTTTGAAAAAATTACCATATTATATAATTATATTGAATTGGTGCAGCATGTATTGTAAATCATCTTCACTTTTAGAGTAGTAATGCGTCGTCTGCATAGAAGATTATTTTAATGTAATTTTTTTATCAAGGTTGAACGGCATGTGCAAATTCTGAACCAGCTGCGACAAAGTGGTAAATGTTTTCAGTGATTGTTTTCTGAGATTTTCATAAAGTTTCGTAAAGAAGGAAATAGTCACTATTGGGGTACATCATAGACCGTTTGTAGTGATAGTTTCTTCGAGTTGAAAAGTGCAATTGTTATGGAATTTACCATTAGTTATATAGGTTTAGTTAAATGCCTTTATTGCTTTCAAAAAAAGACAGTGATGAAAATTGTTTATGCGGGCCTTAAAAATTTACTCAAATTGAAAAGGTATATTTTTAGATTTAAGGTGAGTTTTACTGCCTCTCCTCTTGATATTCTTTTATCTATTTTTGTAGCGTAGAACATTTTGCAAAGCCAAACGTGAGCATGTACACATCGCTATAGCAAAAAATAAACATTATATTAACCTATCGTTGTATATTATTTTAAATTCATAAAGTAATAGTTTCTGCAATTATATCTCAAGGCAAACTTTAGTTTAACTTGTACTAGGTTTCTTTGGAAGGTTCTAATTATTTCATCACATAAAATGTTGAGGTCTTTCCAGATTTTCTCAAGTTTCTCTTTATTTAGCCTATTCAATGATATATGCTTCTACAACTGCAAGTTCATGATTTGATTATTATTATATACTTTGATTATTTCGTAAGTATACTTGACAGAGAAAAAAGCGGTAATATTTAGCACCACTTTAATTTGTCGCGCATCTGGGTGAGCAGGTAATTGTCGTGGACGTTGCCGTCAGCTGGGAGGGTCCTGAACCCCTAAGTACAGCTGCTGCTAATAAAACAGCACTGTACACTGAGCCTCAATTCCTTCAGACCATGCAGACCCGATATCCAGGGAAGCAGATTTGCATGGCACCTCTAATCGTTGGCGCTCGCGGAACATGGTGCCAGTCGAATTTTCGCGTCATGAGAATTTTCAACATTTCAAGGTTCGACGTCCGCAATCTTATCACTAAGGCAATTATGGGTAGCATCCATATTCATAGTTATTTTATGAGGTCCTAGCATAAATAACTTATGAAACTTATTATTATTTTCGAGTATCACTATCGGCTTCTTCCTATCGCGGGATCTACGTTCGTCTAGTTAGGATTTTCTTTTATAACTTGACTACGTAGATGTTTGTGTTGTCCTTTTATGTCTGTGCATGTCCCATTTTACTTAATTCTTTTTATTTACTTTTTTTAAATAGTTGCTTTTTGTAGCAGCCCTTTTGCTGCTTGGCTACTTTTTTCGAGCCCGTATAGTGCGTTTGGCAAATGTTACAATACAGAGGGGGGGTGGTCGGCCTCGGACGATTAATCTGGCCAAACATCAGGCCATAAAAGGCCATACGCTGCTGGTCTGTTACTTTCCGGATCGGAACGGGGAGGAACAGACCAGCAGGATTGGGTCGGTTTACGGATGACGGGGGTTTGGTTGCGTGATGAACGTAGCCACCCAACCGGGCATCGCCCGGCCTACATAATAAAAGAGGATATGGCTCCACTCTGATCTCTTGGTTTAGTACTTGATAGATAATCCACATTAACAGCCCCTGTGATTTTAATCTAACATTTCTTGTTCAGCTCATTTAGCATGTCAAGTTTGTTTTCTAGAATAAAATAAAATTCATTTAGGCTAAAATCCTACGGTCTATACCAACCAACAATTATATTGACTTTAGATGAGAAGTAATATAGATAAATAACGTTGAACATATATTATCATATCAAGTAATTTAACAAACCAGTAGAGATATTTTATTAAAATACAACAACACCACCTCGCTTTTCTCTGCTTACATAAAATAACCGATAACCATTGATGTCAAAGAACTTTTTTTCTTTTGAATATCGAGGTAACCATCATCTTTAAAATCAATAAATTTATAAAAAAAATTAAACAAAAAAAGGCATTTATAATTTTATGTTTAAAAAAACAAAGTTAATGTCAAAATTAGATCAGATATAATATTCTTATTCTTATAATAATCTTATAATTCTCAAGACAGAAATACAGTGATTCTATTGTAACAATTTGGGTAAAAGCAATGATGAATAAGGTTAACAATAATAGTGTCATTTCCATTGTTGGAAATTTTCTCTAAAACAGAACGAAATAAAACGTGTAGCTGCTAAGTCTCAATGTAACGTTATTTCCCTGGAGTAAATTATAACAAAGCATGTTTGGGCCATTTGTTTCAATAAGAACAGTGGACCACAGCAACCGGTAAAAACCCTAATGGCTGTGAGATTACGTATTTTAACCAAAACTATTTATCAAAAAGCCTGCGTTTATACCATTTCACTCATTACTTCTGGGATCTTGACAGGACGATAGTTAGGAAAGGTCGTTAGACAGAAGGGCTTGAGTTTCTCGTTATGATTAATAATGCTTTGTTACGCAGATGGAAATATTATTAGGTGCATATATAGTTGTTTTAATATCAGTATAAAGCAAAATATTATAATTTATTAAACAAGGCATTTTACGAGTAGCTGCTTGCACTTCCTCCGAGTAGTAGTTCTTATTTTTTACTTACTCTTATAATATTCAATGTATAAATACATGTTATTACATAAATGAATAGGTCCTCACCTATAACATTAACAATCAAGACGTTTGTGATAACAACAACAATAAATATTTATTATAATAATCTGAATAACCGAATCACATACATTCGATGATTTCACATATTGAGGATATTTTAGTTCTTTTAAAAGCAGTGTTTAAGGTGTAATCTAGCTAACGGTGTAAAAAAAATTTACACGTACACCCTGGGTAGTGCTAAATGAGCTAGAGCAACTAGTCTATCTCTTAAAGATCTCCTAGCATTGGACCAAGTATGAAAGACAAGAAGCATTGGACCAAGCCTCCGAATATACCATTAAATATGTGGTTATTCTATTCTTTTTTTCTATTTTGTGTTAATTCATTTATACGCTGTACGTTACATTTTCTTCTAATGTCTTCACTTCTCTTTCGATCTCTCAGCGTATTTCCTGTAACTCGTCTCAGTCCGCCCATCTTTGCTATTTCCAGTAGCTGCTTCCGTTATGGCTGTGTCGGGTCTTGTTTCTGAGACATATGTTATCTGAGGCATATCCCACTCGAACTAGTGGGTTTTATAACTGAGGCGTTGAGCGCAAAAGTGGCCAAACCCACAAAATTTTTAAAATTGAGTTATATGCAGAAATGGCCTGCTAGTACATTGAATTTTATAATGAAAATGCGACCCAACCCTAATCATGCTACCCGTCGAGAGATGGCAGTGCAAACTACTTTTGCACTCCCAAACCTCATGGGCCGTTTTTGAATTAGCAGATTTGCAGTTTTGACATAAAGCTGATTGGGTACAGTCCGAATTTTGTTCCGCAAAAAGTGTTAATTGTTGTGTTTGCCTACTACAAAAGGCAGTTGTGTACGTTTTGTTTCGGAATTCATAACTTACAAACACATGTTGGCTATGTTGCCAACATGTACATGTGGATTGAAAGCATTGCTTTATGTAGACTTTAAGAAATTGGATCCTGCATTGCACATTACATAAAGAACTGTGTTGGAACGAAAAAATTGATTATGTACAGTGATCAACGTGGAGGGCAGAACAGAAACTTTAAAATGGCCGCCCTTTGTAGTTAGATTGTTGCAAGCAACGAATTCACACAGTAGAAAGTATAGATCATAAAATCTTAGTCTCTGGACATTCATATTTACCGAATGTCCAAGATTTCGAACTTATTGAGAAGAACAAGAAGCACTATAAAAACATCTATGTTCCTAGTGACTGGATGCAAGTAGTGTCTGACACACGAAAGAAGAATAAGTTTCATGTGGTCGCAATGAAATCCACAGATTTTTTTTCCACGCAAGGTTTGGAAAAAGCGTTAACGCATCGTAAAACAACTGAAGCAGGAGAAAAAGTAGAGTGGTTGTGCATGCAGTGGCTACACTACAGTAAGGAAAATCCTGGATTTATTCAATTCAAATATTCCAACAACGAAGAGGTTCTTTTTTATGAAGCCAACATGACAAAACGGGACAAGAAAAACTTTTTGGAACTTGCCACATTCAATCAGCGATTATTTGCAGGACCAAGGCCGATACAAGTAGCAAAATACAAAGATTTGCTAGCGTTACTTGACTATATTCCTCCCGTTCATCACGAATTTTATAAACTACTTCTACACAGTGAACGTGCTGCAGAGGACCTTAACGCAATAGCAGATGATAACAATTGAAAAGTATTGTAAATAAAGTTTATTTGCCTTAAGTAAATACATAAATACTTGTATTTTCCTTTTTTTTTTTCGTATCACAAGCCCTTATTGCTTTGATAAGTTATAACAAAACCATAAATGCAAAAGCGGTCCAAACCACAATTAAATCTATATTTTTTTAATTACATGCAATAAAAGTAATATTACCATACCAAACATCATTTTACATACAAACATAAAAAAATTAATTATATAATTTAAGTTTAAGAAACATTAATTTGCATTCAAAAAAGAGCAAAATTTCTTTTGCGATTTTCTCCAAGGTTGAATATTTTGGGCTTGGGCCACTTTTGAGCTCAACGCCTCAACTAATCAAAGCAATTCTAACTTCACATATAGAAGAAGGTGGTTTTCAAAAGCAACAAAACGCACCCCTTTAAATGGTAGCACTCCACGGTTTTGTCAGATTTGGGGGTCCATTGACCATACGAAATAATAAAACCTCTTTAACGTTGTAGTTCTTTTCTAAACTACATAATCAATAGCACATTATTGAAAGTGACAAAACCGGATATATTTTCTGCTTTAATTGCGCGACCCTCTTTTACAAAATTTTTTACGCCACACAAAAGTTCTAAAAATGCAACCCACAAATTTCCGATTTTTTATTATTATTTTTATTTAGTTATTTATCAAATTCCCTGTCATACTAGTGTCATCGAATGCCATAGTGTGTGGACTAGTGCGCATTTCGATGCGCATCGCCCCGCCTCGAATTTTCCCATTGACTCTTGACCTGGAAATCCCTATTTATCGCTCGAACGGCAGAGATAAATATATAGGCGATTTTCAGGTCAGCCAAGTCAGTCCTTCATGGGCTCTCCGAGAGCTTAGTGCCCTTGGGGCGCTGCTTCCTTTTGTTCCAATTATACTCTGTGGCTGAGATATTATTCAACTACAATCTGATGTTTTATTTCGACCTATATTTTTGTTATGTAAGAAATATCTTGTCTTTTTCAAGACAAACCTTTAGAAGACCACGGCCTGATGCTTTATTTCGACTTGGTGTACCTTTGTCATGTAAGAAATATCTTGTCTTTTTCAAGACAATTCATCTACCCAAGTCCAGTAAATGGACTTGGGTAGAGGAGCTCTCGACGGCGATATTCGAAGCCCTCTACAGAGCACCCGGAGATAACAGAAGGTGGTTAGACCCTTAATTGTTCCCCCGAGGTGACACTAGACACACGCTCTTATACTTTTTTAAAGTCAGTAATAAGTTTATCAGCAGCTGCTTTTCATTGAGCAAATTTTATCACTGTGTGTATTATTTTACGAGCTTGAGCATTTAAAAATTTTCTCTTTACTTTAAACTGTTGATTCATTTTTAGATTAAATGAACAATCACAAGATTCAAATTCACAATTATTAAAAATTGATATTTCACACAAATCTTGTCAACGTCGCGAATCGCTTCTATGAAATTATCCACATAAACAACTAAGCAGTTCCTGATGAACTGAGCGCTCTGTGGTTCTGTGTCGTAATTTAAAATTAGGTAGCGCGCTCGTTATGTTCACGTCTATTCGTATTTTGCTTCAAATATAGATAGAGAGTAAAGGTCACGCAAATTTGGCTTTGTGGAAGTATTTAAACTAAAGTCAATTACTATATATCATTATACTATATATACTATATATTATTAATTATAAATCTGATTAAAAAGCCAGCATAATTTTATTTCAAATTAACTTAAGTATATGCATATGCATAAAAACGTGCAAGATGTGGAAAAGTATATACCAAATTAAAACCAATGCTTATAAATGTACAACTTAAGAACAGACCATAACAAAGTAGAGATAAGGAAAAAAAATTATAACTTTCAGGTCATAACAGAATAAAAGTAGTAGGCGCTGATAAACTAATGAGTTTATTGAGTCTACTGAAACTAAGATTACATGAAACAATTCGCACATAATGAATTCATTGGCTAGGCCATTTAAAATAATAAAAAAGGGTCAAGATTAACTGAGCGATTAGCATTTAAAATAACAAATAGAACGGCAAAACAAGAAGTACACTAAGAAGAAGCTGGTTGGGTGTATAATATTGATAAAAAATTTGGAATACAAAAGATTGTCAGACACATAAAACATACTACTTTTTACGATTTATTAACCTAATTTTTCTCATTCTCAATTATATTAACATAAAACCTTCTCGGTAATTGAATCAGGAATGTGTTTTCTATGCAGACAGTATTTTTCTTCTCGCAGCGTATCCTTCCAGATAAATTCAGAAGTAATCTGATAATAAAAAGACGGAAATCAAATCAGATTATTCCCATAAACCGGAACTACAATAAACCAAAGAAAGCTACTACGGGAAAAGAGATATTTCATGTACCCTTTACGAATGCCATTTCTGAACATTTGGACGTTTCGAGAATGATTGATTTCAGGCATTATTTTGGAGGCTACTCGAGAGGATTCTTGAATAATTTATAAGAGATTTCCACTAAATTTAAAGCGTTTATACGGGAATAAAAAAATTATATTTTGCTTCGAAAGCTGATTTGGAATTAGGGGTATTGTTCGCGAAGTCTTACGTGAATTCGAACTTGCAAAACGTGAAAGGAATAAAACAGTCAATACTATTGATTTACAAGGCTTCATAAGATTAATTTATTTTTAAAATACTTTCGAAAATTATACTAGATATGAAACTAAAATTATTACGGATATGACAGGGAATGGTTTATTGATCCTTTAATATTATAAGCCTATTAGTGTCAAAGGATAATATTAAAAAAAAAGTACAAATTACTTACCTTAATCATACGTGGATGACTAAGTATTTAGTAAAGTGTTGAGTGTATACTTAAATATTTCATTTTTTAATATGTATTTTAATTACTTATTTCATTTTATCTTCTTTAAATTTGTCACGTTAAAATTTGCAACTTACACACATTTTATAACAGCATGCGATGTTTTTTAATAACCACAACAATAAATTTGAATATACCCTTAAACATCTATGTAAGAAACATCGTTAACTTTAACCCCAAATGATATATTTAATCTTATTAATAAACTCGCAAGTTTTTTTTTTTGTTTTTTTATTAGTTCTTGGTAAGGATGCAAACTCTGAGTTCACCCATTTCTCAAGCATTTGCTTGACTTAGAACCTGAAGCGCTTGCTTGAGGGAGACGAAGACTCTTCGTTCTAGAGACAGAATTTTATCGGTATGCACGGAGTGTACGCGACACATTAATTCCTTACTACGGGTGTAACAAAGACGCCTTATTCCATCTTTTAAAACTAATATTGCAGCAAATAATGTTAAGTGGTTATTTAAAAATATTATTTATGCTGATAATTGTCCCGATTGATTGTTTGTGTTTTCACTCCCATATACATTTCACATTTTTTGCTTCTTTAATTAATTAACTAGCTATTTCTAATATTTCCTACATTAAAACTAAATGTGTGTGTAGTTCTTTGTGAGTGAGGCTGGCATCAAAGATTTGCGAAAGAAATTTTAATCTAGAGATTTCATATAACGCCACATGATTTAAATTTAAATTTTAAAGTTCCGGTATTCGAGATTGTCTAGATATTTAAATGGATAAGTATAAATTTCTGAGTGATTTAGTTTGGCCAATAAATAAAAAGATACATGCTTATAATTTCACTTTATTTATTTAATTTATTGTTAATTTTAGTTTTCAAGTGTTTATTGCCTATTTTGGCATCAAACTTTATTCCATTACTTCAAGACATGTCCTAGCTTTCTTCTTTTGGGTTTGTAATTTGGTATTTTTTTATTTAGTCAATTTTCATTTATTCTGCTTATATATTTTTTATTTTGTCTTGTATTCTTTTATTTTTTTGATCTAGTAGAGTGGACTGCTACGAACAGTGCCCGATCTAGAGTTAGCGGCTGAATAAATACTCACTTATCCGCCTGCTCACCGTGGTGTTTTATGGTGTAGATATTTCATTAAGAATGGCAGATACAAACCCGACAAAACAGGTCCAAGATAGCCCGATCACATTGTGGCAAATCGTACACATCAACTAAAAAGGTCAGTCGCATCGGATCTGGTGGAGACAGAAATTCGCCTAAGTAGATAACGCAACTATACCTCTTACTATACATACTAGCATAAATCATAAAAACGAGTACTGCTCAAAGAAGCAATGTGAAGCCTTAAAACCGGCTTGATATTATAAAGACGACCAGGGCAAAAAAAAATATCCAAAACTCAGATAAAAATTACTACATGGAACAGAAAATCGCTTAACATAAGAGACCAAGAAATAAGCTAAGTGCTGAACGAGAAAGAAATAGATATGCTGTACAGAAAACAAAAAAGAAAAGAAAAGAACAATTTAAATAAGGTGAATATATACTAATCTACAGTGAAGTAGCAAAACAGGGCTATAGAAGGTGTCTCCTTACTAATACACAAAAGATACCAAAATCACATTAAAGAGTATTAACACGTATCAGAAAGGCAAAGATAAGAATGACAAAAGAAGACCTAAAGGGAAGACGCATGTACCTATCTGGAGTTCATGGATGCCGTAAGGCAACCTAAACTAAACAAAATTCCGGGGCCATTAACAGCGAACTAATTATACACCGAGGGGAGGAGCTACTAAAACGGATGTATAAACCAACGGTCAAAATTTAAAAGGACGAAAACATGAATGCATAATGGAAAACGGACACATTCAGGATACATCTTGTGGTATTCTGTTTTGTCATACTATTTTTTTAATAAGTTTTAATAATTTTTTGGTCAAATCTGGTCCTTAGTACTTAAGGAGTTTATTCGATATTCTGTCCTCTGCTGGTGATTTTTAATTTTTTAATTTTCCTAATGCTGCCTTTAGCTTTCTCTCTCCTTAATGTTTATTTTTTTGTTTGTCGTCACTTTTGATGTTAGTGGTTGATTATCGTCACCTTTATCAAATAGGAATCGAAAGTATTCTGCTCATATTTTCTTTTAAATGACTGTGTTTTGTTTTTATTAGTTTATTTTTCCCTTTTTGTTGATCTCTGAAGAATCTCCATATTTCTTTTTGTATTCAGTGGAGGTGGTGTTCCGCCTGTTTTGCTCTACCAGTGTTCCCTTTTTTTGTCAGGATATCTGCTAACGCTCATTTTGCACATTAGTGGGTGTGGAATTACATCGACGATATGTACTTCCGTTTAAAAGACTACTCAAAGGTTAATTTATATGATTTTACAGAAAAATTAATAATATTTACCCAAATTTCTGTATTAGGCATGTAATTATCGAAAAATCCTCGTACAAATTACAAAACGATACAATTGAGTTTAAAAAATATCGTTTGTTTCTTTTTATATTAAAGAATGAAATTTTATGGATCTTTTTCTTATGTAGGTACATAAATTTCATCTGACTTTTATAATGTATAAAGCTATACACATACATTAGTAGATGAAATTTTTACATAAATGTACAAGACAGATCTCTTGACTCCACATATGGAACCAATTCACTAACAGTTCCAGACAACATAAGAGAGAATAAATAAATGCCGTCCAAATCCAATGTGCCACAAACCAAAAAGACGCAGGGTAAAATAAGTTTATCATTCTTCCAGCCGACAAAGGACGCGAGGCGCCAGGGGGAATAAAAAGGTCTCTTCGTTTCTAACCCCTGGTGGTTGCTTATTCCTGAAATATTAAAAATTAGGGTCATGGTGAAATGGCTTCGCTGTGAAATCGCCAAATTTGGTTTATTAAGTCAGTAACTCTGTTTAATAGATAGTTACTCTTTGAAGATCATTGTGCTTGTTATGAGTAAGCTTATTTTATAAATAAATTTATTATGAGGCCAAAAAGCTACAAAAGTTTAAGTCTATCAATAGGATGAGCTGTTATTTGCACATATATATTAGTGCTAAAAATATAAAATAAACAATGAATAAACCAAATTTAGTGTTTGTCTATCAGGATACTTAGGTTTTCACGGCCGGTATTTTAGAATGGTGTATTATATTTGGGAGTTGAAATCTACATTTTTTTTATACTTGCGATATTATCGCTGATGATCACCATGAAATATTTGTGTCGGTTATATTTGTCGGTTGGTCTGATCTACAAATTACTCAAATTTGTTAAATTCACTAAACTCTAAGGTCCAATTTACTATGGAAATGAAGAACGATGATCAAATAACATTTTTATATATTTTGGTAAAACTAAAACAAAACAACATTGAACATAAAGTTTACTGAAACCCCACGCTCCTGAATCATTATAAATGACAGTCGAATCAACATTTTAAACAATAAAAAGAGGAGTCACAAAAACCGTAATGGATCTTGCTACATAAATACGTGAATCTGAGAATTTATAAGAAGAACGTAAAAACACTTAAAAAAGGGGTTGAGATGGAACGGTTAGGATTCAGGAAACATCATGGAAATAATAAACATCAATTTTATCACTAAACCAATGAATAGCATACAAGAAAATCTAGGATCTATCAACGATTCCAGAAATGTGTTGTCCCCTCAAAAAATTTACCATATTGTCTGTTACACAAAAAGAAACATAGTCTTAGTTATCAGTCATTGCAGAACATCCGCTTCCATAAGACAACCGTAAGCGAACGACACAAGGTTACAACTACCATTTTTATTTGAAATAAGCCACAATTTAAATTTAAAATTAGTTTATTGACGTTTTAATTTCCACTTCGGATATCGTTTGTAAAATACAAAACATGAATAAATTAAACAAATTTATTTTATTTTCGAAGTGAAAATTGAAACATCAATAAACTTAGTTTAACCTTAAATTGTGGCTTATATCCAATAAAAATAGTAATTGTTCTAAGATGCCGCAAAAAAATGGCTTAAAAACAATATTAAGATTACAACTAAACCCGCGTTTTTCTCGCTTTTACAGGTATAGCCAACTTTCAGGTTTATTTTTTTCTGATGAAAGTTGATAGAAGAAGCATTATTAGATGAAGAGGAAAAAGAGCCTGTCTATGATGATGATGTTCACCAAGACGAAGATTTTGTGGAAGAAAGAAGGCAAACAAGATATTTCGGATATTGAAGTGGAAGCAGCTCTTGTCACAAAAGCATTTTTATTGGCGAAAACAAATCTACCAAGTGGAAAAACACGTACCACCAAAGAATGTTAAAATCAGATCTGTAAATTCATTGAAACATTTACCTGGTCCGAAACCTTCAACTAAAATATTGAAAGATCCAGTTAAAATCTGAAAATATTCTTTTAATACAGGTATGTGAGAAATTATTGTTGAAAGTACAAATCAGCAAATTGCTTTAACCGCAGCCAAGAACCAAGAGGTACTGACCACCATCAAATCTTGAAAGTTACAATTCTTCGGACATATTATGTGAAATGAATCCAGATATGCTCTCCTTTAAGCCATCCTGCAAGGAAAAATATTTGGAAAACGAGGTTCAGGAAGAAGAAGAACATCTTGGTTAAAGAAACTTAGAATCTGCTTCAATACAACATCTGTGCAGCTTTTCCGCGCTATTGCAGATAAGATGACGATTGCCATGATGATCGTCAACATTCGTAACGGATAGGCACATCAAGAAGAAGAAGCAGCCAAGTATTCTCGTGAAAAAATACATCATCTACGGACATGTGCAAGCTCTAAGCACTATTTGGATTATTGTTCTTAGCCGGCGTCTTAAAATCAAACCTCCTAAATTTACTAAACTTATACAATACCCAAGAAACAGCAGTACTCTTCTTCAACTTCAACTTTTATTACGGTACTTAAGATTCGACAATTCTGAAACTCGCGAAGAACGCAAAAAGCTGGACAAGTTAGTACCCATACAGCAAATATTTGATGCCTTCGTTATCAACCGAAAAACTGCTTACAGTTCTTTTTATCTGGTAACAGTTGATGAGAAACTGGAAGCGTTTCGAGGGCTTTGCTCGGTTAGGCAATACATTCCAAATAAACCCAATAAATATGGGAGTAAAATGTTCGCTCCAGTTGATGACAAGTGTTCTTCTTCTTAGGGTGCCTGTCCGTTCCGAACGTTGGCAATCATCCTGGCTATGATGACTTTGTTGGTTGCTATACGAAATAGCTGTGTTGAGGTCTTTCTATACCATGCTCTCAGGTTAGCAAGCCAGGATATTCTTCTTCGTCCTGGGGCCCTTTTTCCTTCAATTTTACCTTGCAAAATGCATTGAAGTAGCTCGTATCTGCCTTGATTTCTCATTATATATCCCAAGTAATGCAGCTTACGGCTCTTCACGATGTTGACCAAATCCGTAGTTGTGTTCATCCTCCGCAGTACTTCGTCATTGGTGACTTTGTCTGTCCATGGTATCTTCAGGATCCTTCTGTATGACCATAGCTCAAAAGCCTGAAGTTTTGATAGAGTTTCCGCCTTCATTGTCCACGTTTCTACTCTACTTTAAATCTTGAAGTCTATGTAGGATAGCAAGCTAATGGTCCTTGAGGTTATGTGAACTCATATGCAAATCGGGCAGGAATGTTACTACCGATAATTGATAATTCGTTAGTTTATACAATTCATAAAAACAAAGCAGAATTATTACCTGAGTTTGTCATCCCTCCAAAGTCACGGTTAGTTAACAGTAGTTTATTTGGTTTTCGCAAAAATGCCACTATTTTGCCCTATCAAACCAAGCATAATAAAAACATCCTACTGTTATCTAGACTTCATTATGATAATAAAATAGATAAAGTAAATGGTAAACCCGAAATCTTAATGGATTATAACAATACTAAAGGGGGTGTTGATACCGTTGACAGCTGTGTGCTGCCTATAACAGTGCAAGAAATAGCAGGCGGTGGTCAATAGTAGTTATCTATTCGATGCTAAATATTGCAAGCGTTAATTCAAATCTCATTTTTCATTGCAACAACTCCGATGATGCAATCAGCAGAAGAATTTTTTTACAAAGTTTAACAATTAGTTAATAATCACCTTTGTGATCGTGATACTCTTTCTTGTTTGCCATCGTCAATAAAATTAAGAACTACAGAACTATTTGAATCTAAAGATTCACCACCGTATCCAGCTGGAAATATTGGCCAACAAAGGTGACGCTGCACTTACTGCGAAAGAAAAACGAACCGTTCTATCAAGTATTTATGTGTTAAATGTGGAAAATATATGTGTTTACAACATTGCATAAATATATGTAATGTATGTGTCTAACATGCAAAATAATTACTAAATAAGTGTTTATAATAATAATTTATTTTATTTTATTAGAAGAACTTTTTTTATTGCGTCTATTGCGTACATTGCATTAGTACACACGGCGGACTCACAGTCGAAAGAGTCCACACTGAAATTTGGAAATATTCATGGAATTTTGTGAAAATAGTAAAACAGGTCGATTTTTATTCTAAAGGGTTCATCTTTTAACGATGTAGATATCTCTCAATTGTCAACCCCCTTCCTTCCAGTACTCCAACCCTTAAATTTTAAATGTGAAATATATACCATGTATAAGATATTTTTAGACGGTATTTCGCTGGAAAATTCAGACATCTATATTTTTTTTGATATTAACTCCATTCTTGTTAAAAGTATTCGTTTATTGAAAGTGTTACACTTCTTTAAACTAAACGTAAGGCCTATGTTTTGCTAGTGTAGAAAGAAAACTAAATTTATGGTGATCAGTAAAAAGAACATTGAACATATCGACCTGAATATTGAAGCCGAACGTATTGAAAGAGTACACCGATTTAAATATCTGGGATATACAGTAAATGATAAGTGGGACCCAGACGTAGAGATTAAGATCCGAATTGAAATAGCAAGATTCAAATATATCAAAATGAGAAGGCTCTTAAGCAACCGCCACCTAAGCGTTAACCTCCGATGGCGCGACGAAATGCTACGTACTCTCTACGCTACTTTACGGAGTTGAAGGATGGACGTTAACAGCAGCAACTATAAAGAAGTTAGCGGCTCTAGAAATGTGGCTGTATCGACCCATACTGAGAATACCTTGGACAGACAGAGTGACCAACACAGAGGTATTAAGACGAATGGGTAAAGAGGTGGAATTGTTAACAACTGTTAAAAGGAGGAAAGCGTCATACCTGAACCATGTGTCTCGTAATGATAAGTACAGTCTGCTACAGCTTATCGTGGAAGGTAAGATTGAAGGTAGAAGAGAAGAAACTTGAGAGAATGGTTTCAAATACCAGAAGCTGCGAACATAATACATGCGTCACAAAACAGAGAAACCTATCGTTTAATGGTCGCCAACCTTCACCAACCGGTAGAAGACGGCACATAAAGAAGAAGAAGATAAAATCATGGGAAAAAATAAAAAAAATCTCATTATACTATCCCGAGATGGTAAGTATTTGGTCTTATAATTAGTTTACTCTTTTAACATCAAACTCTGATTTTATATGCATTTGACTTTAAAACATAAATGATGTATCCTCGATATATTATTGACTAATAATAGTGCTATCTTGTTTCTATTGATTTCCACATTTAATATGGATAACCAGATTTTATTGCATTATGCTGAGGAACTTGTAGCTTATTTCCAATAAAAATAGCTAGTAAATTATATTAAAATGCCACAAGAAAATCAACTGAGAAGAAGATTCATATAATCAGCTTTAATACGTTGCTTGTCATGATCGTCGCCAATTGATTTTCCACATAAAATATTTTTCTTCTACTTACCAATTCATTTTTTTATCGATGAAGTACATAAACGAAAAATCCCAGAAATTTTATACATTCATCAAAAAGCTAATTTTTGCCAAGACTTTTACTCATTTATTATACTGAAATATTCAAACACGTTTATTAAAATTTCATAAAACTTATAATAAATCAGCGAAAAACAAATTTAAAATTCTAAATAACCTCCGCTGTATTCAATTATTTTTGATGACGTTTCCAGATGTTACTTACCAAACATTGTTGTACATACCTAAAACAAAGAATAAGAGTTTAATAAGGCACAAAATCGTAGAAACTGGTTTTTAATATCAAAGTTTATTATTGAGAAACTTTCATACTGATGTTATAAAGGACGTGACGTGAAAAAATGTGTTAATTTGGGTTTTGTAATAGTATACCGTTGACGAAATCGTACGTCGTATTCAAATTTCAAAGTACTAAAAAATTACTTTAATCAAATAAAAGGCAGATATCGAGCACAGTTTTTTATTAAATCTTGACCAAGTACTTTCGCTCCTAGAGCATCTTTAGGGGCATTTCGTCAAAATTAGGCTATCCAACAATTTGGTGAATGTCATAAACATTAATCCTGTTGTCCTGTTCAGGTCTATTTGACCCAAAAAAAATTATTTCTTATTTTGCAAATTATTACGCGGCGTAAAGTTTTGGTGTTTCCTGACTTTATTAACTAATATGAGGTCTTTCAATTGCATACGGGGTGAAAAATCAACTTCCTGATTTTTTTGATAAAAATTAAATTGTTACATATAGTACGTTTGGGTCAATATGACCCACGTATTTAAACCGTTAAAAATAACCTGTGTACGTATATTTATTGGAACTAATAGTTAGGTTGGCGAGGTGCTATGTTTTTTCTACTTTATTTTATGAAATGAAATCTTGGATCTTGAATGTGACATCAATGAAAAAACTGAAATCATTCGAGCTGTGGGTGTATGGAAGAATCCTGAAAATATCGTGAACAGAACACGTCACAAACAAAGAGGTTCTGAGAAGGATGAATAAAGAAATAAAAATTTTAAATATAATTAAAACTAGAAAATTAGAATATCTCGGACATATTACACGTGGAGATAAATACACCTTGCTCCAACTGATCATGCAGGGAAAGATCCAAGGAAAGAGAAGCATAGAGAGGCGTAGAATGTCATGGCTGCGCAACCTGAGTTAGTGGTACGGATGTACATCAAATGAACTGTTCAGAGCAGCCGTCTCAAAAGTCCGAATAGCTATGATGATTGCCGACCTCCGCCGCGGAGATGGCACTTGAAGAAGAAGACGTATGTTTAGTTTGCAGTATTTTATATATTTTCTAATAGTTCGTCAGTCAGGTATGTCTATAAATAGAAACAAGTTTCTGCTAACTAGAACTTGTAAAAAATGTGTAGTGTAGCTGGACGATGTCATTTAGAAGGGCATGTCACGTAGAAGGAAGTGGGGTGATAGACAAGTGGTAGATGGTAAGACACTGATATGCCAAGCGAATTCATTTACATTTCAAATTTCAATTGTTTGCATGTTGATAATGGCGTATCGGTAGAACGCTAACCGAAGATGAGCTTCGCCAGCTCGCTAACGTGTCAGAGAGTAATAAGTGCATATCAGAAACAGAAAACAATACAAGTAGTGAGAGTGAGAAAGAAAGTAGTGATAATTCTGCTGTTATGGCATATGGCATAAAAATTTGGGCTTTATGTGACAGTAAAAGTTCGTATACTCCAAAATTGCAGATCTATACAGGACAGGAAGCAGGTGCCGCGCCGGAACGGAATGTAGTGAACTTGTGTAGTGATTTGAAAGGCCACAATATTACTTGTGATAACTTTTTTACAACATACAATATAGAACAACTTCTTCTAAAAAGAAAAAATACAATGCTGGGGACTATAAAAAAAATAAGCCAGAGCTTCCAGCACAAATTGCGAATAAAGAAGTTCATAGTTCGTCTTTTTTACTTCACGTAAGATACCACTGTTGTTAGCTATATTCCTAAAAAGAATAAACATTTTATTCTTATAAGGACTTTGCATTATGATAAGTCTATTAGTGACAGAAATGACAAAAAGCCCCAAATTATTTTAGATTACAATTCCAGCAAGTGAGCAGTGGATACTATAGATCAGCTTGTTAGTACATATACATGCAACAGGAAGACATCAATAAATCCCCAAAGGAACACCAACAAACTTACAAAACGGCGAATTTTTCTTGAAGAATTGGAAAAAACTCTGGTGAAACCACTTATCCTTTCCAGGAAAAATTTACCAAGAATTAAAGACTTACAAGAACTAGTAAAAACAACAGAAACATAAGCGAGTAAAGAATATGGAAATTCTAGTGAACCGTCTATGGACAATCCAACTCCGTCTGCTAAACGAGCACGCTGTAAATTTTGCTCTAAAACCATGACAAGACTAACATTTTACGTTGTATATGTCACAAACAGATTTGTAAAACCCATTCTTTTCATTACTGTCCCAGTTGTAAACTAAATTAAATTTTGTAAGTATTTGTCCTTAGGCTTTTCTGGGAAAGAAAAAAATGCCTTTCATTTTTGTTAATAAGGTTAAATTTAAATTAGCTACATAATTTTTGTTTAATTAACTATAATTTTTTGTTAATAAAATTTTGTTTAGCACCATTAGCTTATTTTATTTCGATTAAGGACCGTAAACCATAGTTGGGTCATATTGACCCAAATAGTACATTTGCATAGTTGACTCGAACGGTACAGTAGGGTTAAATAATACATTTACACAAGACGGGACAAATAACAAAGAAAGGAGTTAAAAACGATAGTAAACACACCAACTGCGAGGAGCATTCAAACAAAGTATAAAAAAGGTATCTAATGAAAATAAGGGCGATGCTCTTGTAGAATATATCCATCAAAATCCTTTTGAAACAGATGTGAAAGGACGAGAATAAACATTATTCCTCGGATCTGAAAAAGGCTGCGTGAGAAAATCGTTTAATTTGCAAATAAATTTTTAATTCACAAAAAGAAATTTTAAAACAATTTGGTATCCTGAGATTGGAAGGTGTTTTTCTGTTTTTTGGTTGTAAATAAAGGTTAGCGGTTCTGAAATATTCTGAAAGAATTATGGACAATTAACTACTAAGCAAAGATAAGATTTTAGGCCAGAACCCCACGGTAAACTATAACAAGTTTGTAGGGTTTGACATGCGCATTTAATTTTGTCCATTGGAAGAAGATTAGAAATTGTGACAGGCAAAGGTTTTGAAATAAAAGAGTTATAACTGTAATAAAATTCCAATGTTTCTGTTTTAAATATTCTACCCCTATCCCAATATTTGACTTTACTTTTTCACATCGCTGGACAGAGACAGTGTTCATCAACTAGCCTCCAACATCCACTGCTAAACATAGGCCTCTCGCATGCTTTTCCACTTAGTCCAATTTTGCGCCATCTGAATCCAATTTGTAGTCACTCTTTTTATGTCATCTGTCCATCTCGTTGGGGGTCGACCTCTATTTATGTTAGCTTGTATTAAGGGTTTCCATTCCAAAATTCTTTTTGTCCACCGGTCATCAACTGATCTTGCTACATGACCTGCCCAGTTCCACTTTAGTGTTATTATCCTTTTAATAATGTCTGCTACTTCTGATCTTTTGCGTATAGTAGCATTGGGTATTCTATCACGTAGAGAAATCCCTAACATTATTCTCTCATTGTAGTTTACTCACTGTTGTTCTTGTGCGTGTTAGGGTTTCTGAGCCGTAGGTCATCACTGGCAAAATACACTGATTAAATACTTTTCTTTTCAGACACATTGGAATCGTAGACCTAACAATATCATCATCATCATATAACGGGGGTCCTACGGCGATTGCCGCTTCCCGCATTTCAGCCTCCATCTTTTCCTATCTCTCCAATCTCCCTCTTCTAAGCCTCTAGATTGCATTGTTTTTGTAATTTCTCTTCTCCAGGAATTTGGTGGTCTTCCCCTTTTCCTTCTTTCTGGCGGGACATACATTAAGGCTTTCTTTGGCCACCGCTCCTCCTCCATTCTCATCACGTGACCATACCATTGTAATTGCCTTCCTTGTATTCTATCTGAAAGAGTATCTCTAATTCCTGCACGGTTTCGTATTTCCTCATTCCTGATTCTTTTCATTCTCGATACTCGACATGACCTTCTAAGATAATCCATTTCCACAACGTCTACTTTATCTCGTTCATTCTTTGTCATCGTCCAACATTCGGCACCATATGTGGTAATTGGTTCTACAATTGCTCTGTATACGCGAAGTTTGGTATGCATCTTTATTTTATTAGACCACAGTAATGAATTCAGTATTCGGATGCATTTTTTCCCTTGGGTTATTCGGTTTTGTACATCTATCTTAACTCTGCCATCTGCTGATATGATGCTTCCTAGATATTTATACTGGTTGCAGCCTTTTATGACTGCGTTTTCAAGCCTCAGATCTGTGGTATTTCCTCCAATTTTTAAATATTCTGTTTTGTTTATGTTTACAGTAAGCCCCCATTTGGCATATTCCTCAAATAATTTTCGATTCATATAATTTATATCTTCCTCATCGGTTGCAACCACCACCTGATCATCTGCAAACAACAATGTATACAGAGTTTCTTGTCCCACTTCGATGCCCATAAATCTACATTTATTTCTCCAATTCCTCAATGCTTCTTGGACGTATATTTTAAAGAGTGTCGGTGACAAACAGCATCCTTGCTTTAGGCCTTTAGTGACTTTAAATTCATTTGAGGTTCTGGTTCCAATTTTTACACAACTAACTGCATTTTCGTACAATTTATATATCGCTCGGATATACGTCGAATCCAATCCGGACCTTTTGAGGACCTCAAATAGTCCTAACCAGGACCTAGTCCAGACCTAACAATATCCTTTATCTTTTCAAATGCAGCCCAAGCGAGGTTTATTCTTCTTTTCAGCTCGATTGTTTGGTTGTCTCGACTTATTCTGATCGCATGGTCCAAGAATTTATAGGAGTCAACTGGCTCAATATCTTTGTCTTCTGCTGAGATGTTTTTGTTGTGGACTAAATTTGTCATAAATTGTGTTTTTGAAACATTTATTTTAAGACCAACTTTTTTTGTGGCAGTATGGAGTTCTTGGAGCATTATTTGTGCCTGATCAAAGCTGTCTGCAATAAGAACGATATCATCTGCAAATTTAACGTAATTTAAAAATTTTCCATCTACATTGATGCCCTTTTTGTTCTAATCTATTGTTTTACAAGCGTATTCTAACAAAGTTGTAAATAATTTAGGAGACATGTTGTCTAATTGCCGAACGCCTCTATCAATACGAAAGGTCCCAGTATCTTCATTAAGTCTTACACAGGCTGTAGCATGCTGATAGATGTATCTGATGAGGGATATGTATCGGTGATCTATTCTACATTGTGTTAGAGCTTGGAGCATTTCACTTTGATTGACCGTATTAAATGCTTTTTCAAAGTCGACAAAGACAAGTATCAGGGGTCGATTATATTCGATGGTATTTTCAATCAACGACTTAATGGTTTGCAAATGATCATTTGTTCCGTATCCAGCTCTAAATCCTACTTGCTCGCAAGGTTGATAGAAGTCTAGTTTTGATGTCAACCTATTAGTTATTATCTTTATAAACAACTTATAAACGTGAAATAACAAGCTAATAGGTCTATAGTTCTTTAGCTCTGTTATATCTCACATTTTGTGCATGACTACTATAATAGCTTTATTCCACTGAGATGGTGTAACCCCTTTTGAAAGGCATAAGTTATATAATTGTGTCAATGCTTTCAATACTGTCTTTCCTCCTGCTTTAACTACCTCAATAACGATTTGGTCATCATCAGCTGCTTTATTGTGTTTCATTCGATTTTAATGACTTTGAGACTTCTTCGATTGTTATTTCTGGGATATCCTCTGAACCCACATTCTGGACTTTTCTCAACTTGGTGCCGTCTTTCTTACCTCTTTCTCTATATAATTCTGTGTAAAATTCTTTCTAAAAGAGACAGTGTAACTTTCAATAAAAAATTGCATGACAACCAAATAGCGTTCATATTTGCGGCATTTGTACAATATATGGAAGAGGATAGAAAAATGGGTGTTTTATGAATAATTTTAGTACCAAACAGTCCGTACTCTTGGTCGAATATTTTAATTCTGAGGTCGAAAACTACCCGATTCTCGTAAACTTTAAAATAATTTAGAAAATAATTTTCTATTGGGTTGCCGTTGAGTAGAAAATGTGTCCAAATAATATCTAGCAGCAGCACGTTCATTAAAATTTTGTTGTGGATAAACTGCCACCAATCGGTCATTTTACAATTTGAAAACAAGTTATGACGTGGTATTTTACAATAAATTTCATGCACAACTTAAACACACATTGGAATGCGACGGTGGTACTAAAAACGTATCTAACTGTTAAAAATGGCAGCTGCAATGACATAACCATGACTTGCATAATGATTATTATTACAAGTTTGTTTTTCGAATGCAACTATAATGAAACGCAAAAATTTGAATTTTCAATCGTAGATTTAAAATGCGTTTATCTCGAAAACGATTGAATTTAGCGAGATGAATGTTTTACACCTTTTTTAAGTAAAAATAATAGGGTAATAAAAGTTTTGATCTCAAAAGTATGTAGAGTGGGGGACAAAAAAAATTAAACGTATTAAATGAGCGCTGAAAAACGTATGTAGCGCCCTTTGAGTAATACATAATTTTTGGTGGGACATTTAGATTTCTCGTCCCAGAAAACCACCACTTACCAAATTTTATGTAATTATCCCATGCCTGTCAGGAATTATTTAAAATATAAATTAACTTTCATACTAAGGTAAGTTAGCTGAAATCGACCTATTTTAACCTCCGGAATCTAAGGTTAAGCTATGGTCCATTCGTTACCAAACACCCTGTATGTTATCATGCAAAAAAAAACAGAGTTATATATATTTATGAATTACTTCAAAATTAAATGGTTTTTTGCAACTCTCTTTTGATTATTTATGTATTTAATATTAGAAACTCGCAAATTACTGAACGTTTTAAGATCTACAATTTTAATTTAAACTATTCTTCTCTTTTCTGCATAAGAAATGTTAAAAAGGCAAAAAAATAGTTTTTTTTACTTTTTAAGATTGTTTAAAACAAAAACAAAGCAAAATCAGTTGTACGTCTTCACGGATTCTTAATATTCTACCCCTCATATACTTTTCAGCACCTTGAAATATCTGTATAACATTTTTACGTGAAATCAATGATTTTTTCCCAGATAGACTGATGAAATTACATTTTTGTAAATAAAACAGCACACTCAACAAACAATGATTTCGTAATATTCAAAACCTACTTCTTTGGTTAGTCAGAAAAAGTTTTTGACAAATCACACAAGTTTCCAGTGGCACAAAGTTTATGTCATTAATATTTTTTGTTCCCTGTTTTCTTTCTTAAGAGTTCATTTTTCAAAGGATTAGTTGAAACTTCTGTATTTTTCTTTCTAGAAAAGAATGTAAATAAAGTGTTTTTCCTTTTCACTTATAAACTTCTTTTATTAGAATACAACCATCTAAAAATCTACTATATATGAGAATAATATAGGGGGTTTTATACTAAAACTTTAAGATTGAAAGTTTTTGGGTTTACTGATGTTGAGAAAGTTTTTCAGTACATTTGAAAAATATTTAATACAAAACTACATTATTTTGTTTGGAAACTACATAAATATTTTTTTTATTGTTGTTGGATTAAAGTTATTTCAATACTGTATAACACAAAGTTTCAATAAATAATATGTACAGTTAAATAAAAAAATGTCTTTCACCCATTGTACAACAATTTTAACGTTTTTTAAAAGATAAATAAATATTTTTTCCCGTTCGCTCCTTGAATAGCCTTATTTACCAGCTCTATATTAGCTTACGCTTCGGTATTATACTATCATAAATATTATGTTATCGAAGATGAAGACAGTCAAGACTTGTCCACAGATTTAACATAAGAGCAAAAGAATTTAATATAACATCTCATCTCTGGAAATAGAATACCTAGAAATTACACTATCCAGCTATGGAGACCTGGACAAAGAAGTGAGAGATCAAGTACAAAAAGCAAAAAGACTGGCAGGATGGCTTAATAACACTATATGGCGAAAGAAACAGATACATTAACACTGAGATGAAGTCAAAAATGTATAAAGCCAGTATAAGACCAATAATGACATAAGCCTTACAAACAAGACCCGACTCAGCCACAACGCAAAGGCTACTGGAAACGGCGGAGATGAAAGTACCGAGAAGAATTACAGGAAATACGCTGAGAGATCGAAAGAGAAGTGAAAACAGAAGAAAATGTAACGTACAGCATATAAGTGAATGGACAGAAAATAGAAAAAAAGAATGTAATAATCACATAAGCAAAATCTCGTCAAAATAGCGAGAGATAAGTTACCAATTGGCAAAAGAAGTATCGGACGACCGCGCAAAAGATGGGCAAACAACCTCCCATAGAGGTATTATTTCGACAATGAACAAGCAGAATTGATTATAAAAAGAGGAAGAAGAAGAAAAAATATTATGTTTTTAAATTTTATGTTTTATTAAGTTATACTTCTATACGCGCGTTTGATGTTGGAAATTTGTACGGGAGTGAATAGGCAAAATCATTAAATATATGTAAGATATAGGTAAGAGAGAGACAGAAGATATATTTTCTCTCTTCTTCTCTCTCGAGAATAAAAATGTTCCTTTTGTAAATATATTTAATATTTATTAATATTATTATTATTTTATATTAATTCGGTAGATATATACATTTAGCCAAAGTCTTTTGCAAATAAATATTCTTCCTGAAACTTCTATGATTCATAATAACCTTTCCATTTTTGGAATATAATAAATAAATAAACAGAAACACAAAATACAACCAAAAAACTGACATATTCATAACGTTCTTGTCAAATAATAACATTGATTAGCCACCTTAATATTTAACGTTACTGGTCGAATGAGTTGAAGCGCGGAGTTTGGAACCAGAAGTCGCGAGTTCGATCCAAATGAGGGAATATATTTTTTTAATTATTATGTTCTGATTTTTGTCACTTTGGTTTTAAAAATCGAAGAATGGAAAAATCATAATATCTTTTTTAATATTGTTTCGATAATTTTACACATTATTTAATTTTCCAAACTATTTTATTTATCATTTAATATTTAGTACATATAGTAGTCATGGGCGTAGAAATGAAAGGGAAAAATATAATGATTGTTATTTTAAATTTCTTTTATGTATATGTTTATACGTATGGAGATAATTTAGATTTTTTGGCAAATATATGATACCAGTGACGTTATCCATCTGGGAGGAAAAAGTTATTCTTTCAACGAGAGTTAATTTAATAAAATTTTCACAATTTAGTGGGGATATTGAAACGGTGCCAGAAAGAATCAAAAAAATCCAGAGACCTAATGGTTTATACAAGTGCTTTCAAATATTATATTCATTTCTCCCATGGTCCCATTTAAAAGTATCTTACAAAATGGCGCCAAGACGCTATTAATAAAACTGAGGCTTAGTTTAGTTACCTAAAAATTTAATAATTCAAGTTTTAAAGTTCAGAAAAGAGTTGTTTGGGTTATTTCGTTTTTTTTCCACGTTAGCATATTAAATAAATTCATTCATTTTCGCTAGAATATATGTTGAATATGTTGTAATTATCACCACAATTTATGAGAACAAACTATATACTAAAATTTTTGACCCTTTTAATATTTATTATTAACGACTCAATAGTTATTGTCTGTCTGTTTTTCTGCCTTTATGTGCTGTAAATATAAAGGAAAAATCCTAAAAACTTGATACTTGATACATAGCCTGGTCTAAGATCAAACCCTATTGAATGTCTTCTTCTTATTCTTTATAAGCAATTCTGCTTGTTCATTGGCGAATTAATACATCTATGGAAGGTTGTCAATCTGTCTTTTGCCCGGCCGTCCGATACTTCTGGTGACTTACCTCTTGCTATTTTGACGACACGGGTCTCCTGTATTCTGCTTATGGAGTTATTCCATTTTAATTTTTTCTATTTGTTTATTCGCTTATACACTGTACGGTACATTTTCTTCTAATGTCTTCGCTTCTCTTTCGATCTCTCTGCGTATTTCCTGTAACTCTCCTCAGTACTCTCAGTCTCATCTCTGCCGTTTCCAGTAGCCTTTGTGTTGTGGCTGTGTCGGGTCTTGTTTTTGAGGCATATGTCCTTATTGGTCTTACACTGACTTTATAAATTCTTGACTTCATCTCAGTTTAATGTGTCTGTTTCACCAAGTAGTGTTATTAATTCATCCTGTCAGTCTATTTGCTTTTTGTACTTGATTTCTCACTTCTTTATCCAAGACTTTATAGCTGCACAATGTAGTTGCACATTAGTAATAATGGTATTATATTTCCATTACTTTTCATCAAAATATCGATTTAATCCTTTATTTATTATACTCCTATTACAGGTCAAATGTTGTTTATAGACAGCAAACGATGCACCATATACATAATTCTGTTTCTCTTTCTGCTCTCTCTTACCTATAGCATTACATATGTAATGATTGTGCAGATTGACTTCCATATAAATTTGTAACGGCGAACGAGTGTATAGAAGTATAACTTCTACCGGCAAAACTTCTTTTTGTCCTCATTGTTTATTGTTCTATTATTATTCTATTTATAAGACTCCATTTAACATTTAACACTTTGACTGCGCACTTTTTCGGAGTAATGTATACCTGGTGCGGGAAAGCATTTTTGTAAAAATGCTTATGTATTTTTTGTTAGAAGGACGGTGTTAATACTTACTCACATGGGCGCCAAGTGCACCCTCTTAAGATTTTTTTTTATGTGCTGACTGGCGCTCATGTAAGTCTTACTAATTTGGTTTCTATTTTTGTCAACAAATAAATAAAACTCTACTAAAATAAGGATATTTATATTTTGCATAAAAAACATTACAGTTTTCCAGTCAAAATATTTACAGATATTTTTTTATATTCAAAAAACTAAAAATTCATAACGTCAAAAAAACTAAATTATAACAATTGCATAATAAAAAAATAAAATAAAAACATGACTTTAAGCATAAAAATCAGTAAAGCACTTGCCAACACAAAGTCCAGCTTTTTCCGGACAGTTTTAACACTGATATATTGTTTGTTTTCGTAAGTTATTTTTTGTACATTGCCTACAAAATTTTCTTGTTTTTGTCGGCATGACTTACTGCAGACATTTTAGGAAAAATATGTGGTGCTTTGTTGTTTGTAATAATTTTGTTTTGTTGATTTGGTAAAAGCGAGGTAAGAATCGATAATCGAAAATCATTTTATGACCTGAATACTCATTGCATAACAAATGTGAATTTAATAGCATTAGTTAAAAAAATGTATTTCTAATTTTTTATAAAACCTCAACGTCTTTCTGTCATAGGGGTAGTAGGAACTCAGTTGATTTTGTCGGTCAAGTCCTCTCATATGCTTATTGTAATGAAGTATGGGAGTAAGTTTATTCTTCGTTTGTTGTCTTTTGTCTATATATTCAATCATGTCGTTTCCAAATTCGTTGGACATCTAAAAATCGTCACTTTTGTCTTTCCAATTACTTTTATCCTAATTTTGTGTAGTGTGGATATATCAGATAGCTTACATTCTTTTGTAAGATTGTGTTTCTTCTTTTGTGGCTTTTTGGGCGAATTAGTGTTATAATAAATTATCACACTACTGGGTAACACAAATAAGTCTGCCAAAGTTCCAGGCTACACTTCAATATTCTGCGTATCAAATCATATTTAAGCGTTTATTGGCGTTGTCGCCCCACTGTGAAACGCCTCATCGTCTTAATAATTCTTTTCATTCAAACTATGGACAGCCCAATTTGAACATACTAATTAAAAATGTTCTACATTACTTACTTAACGTCTAATTAATCATGTTTTCAAAACGTCCTCCGTTGTTAATTTGACAGTATCCTAAACGATGGTAAAATGCATCTATTACATTTCTCCAGACATTAATATGGCTTCATCGATAATTATTTGTCTTACCACTGCAAAACTTGCTTGCTTAGATTTATAAATTCAACCCTTAATGTATTTTCAATTCAAAAAACTTTACGATTTAAATCGGGTCCACGGGGAGGCCATTTATTACTACCTAATCTACCAATCCATCTTTCGGGAAATGTCTGTTATAAATAACCCCGAGCATTTACATTTACATTAGCTACATTATTTTTCTTCTTCTTCTAGTGCCTATTTGTTTCGGATGTTGGCGACCATCATGGCAATCTATATTTTGCAAACTGCGGCTCTGAAAATATTTGTGGTTGTTGTGTTGAACCACGTAGGTAGATTTTTTAGCCAAGAAATCCTTCGCTTTCGTGGTCCTCCTTTTCCGTTTACTATTTCTTGTAGAATTAATTGCAGGAACCCATATATTTCGCTGTTCCTCATGATGTGGCCGAGGTATTCGATTTTGGCTGCTTGTATATTGGTAAACAACTCTTTTCCTTTTTGCATATCTTTAGGATTCGATGATAAAGCCACATTTCGAAAGCCTCAATTTTCTTGCAGGTAACGTCTGTGAGAGTTCACGACTCAACTCCGTACAACAATATAGGAAAGCTATATATCCGCTACATCATTACATCATTTAAATCATCTAGAGCTCCGTCTTACTACAACCATATCTTACTAAAATTGTTTTTCAGAGCAAGTACAATTTTATTTCTAAGTGGCATTTTATATTTATCGCTTGTTAAGTTTCGTTCTATAAAAACGACCAAATTAACTAAGTACCTTCCCACTATAAGAGACCCTACATTTAGTATTTGTGATGTTTAAGTATGGTTTTCACGTATCCGGGTAAATTGACCTCACTAGATTCCCACACAGTGTAAATATTGCTACGTCGTGATTTTCAAAGAGACTTGATTTTTCCTATGTGTTTAGCAGATAAAAGATTCCAGTCATCTAAATACTTAATCATACTATTTCCGCTATCATTGAGATGATAAGAAGAAATTATAACAACACTCAGGAACACTAAAATACCATGTTCAACGATATCTTGAGATTAATAATTTAGAAAACCTCAAAAATCGTAAAACAGAAAAAATTGAATAATGTTTAATAGTTATCCAGGACTTATGTATTGCTTGCTTTATATAATTTTGAGGTTATGCAATATAACATTTTTTATTGTATATATTTTAAATATCGAATATTTTTATAAAGAAAGGAAAAGGCCCAAAACATTTAAAAGAGACCATGCAAAGTACATAATCCAACTTCAGAAATTAAGTTGTACACAAGAAGACTGACAATATCTTTTTGACAGGAAATTAATATTTTGTAATTGCAAAATATTATATAAATATAATTATATATAAATATATATTTAAATTGCTTACTAAATATTCTGATATTAAAAGTCATACTGAAAATAAAGCGTCATGACAACATCACCATGTTAATATTTAATATATACATTATTTATAATTATTATAACATATATTATAATATAATATACTATATATACATCAAAGTATATCAATTTATAAATTGAGAATATCAATAAAATATTCACAAGTTTTAATAACCAATTGTTGATATTTAAATCTCATCTATACTCAATACATGACGCTATAAACATCGAACCATCAAAGAGATATTACTTTTATAATTATTATAATTATTAGTAGAAATTATGTTTAAGACGACATCACACCACGTGGTAATTTGGATCTAACAATGCATCTTTAAGCTATGTATTCACATCAAAAAATCTAACGTAGACATATGCTTGTTTTCTGTCCAATGTTTTATTTTATTGGTCTGTTGTTAGTCAAGTAATCACGCCCAAGTATTTATTGTTTTAAAATTTTGCTGATTTTACGGCAATACGTGAACATCCACTATTCCAAATCAGTACGATATCAAAAATATTAAGCTCTGGTAAGGCTTTTTCCGTGTTATTGATCCCGATGCCATCTGGTACGTCGGAGTATATCGAAAACCCAGCTATTCTAATGTTCTCTAAAGTATAATTTCACTATTTGAGAGAGTGAGTCATCGTTTAAAGACCCAGAAATTCGGACAGCCGTTTGGAAATCCAGTGACGTACACTTACTTTTATTTTAACGTTAATTATATTTTATTTTTCAAATATTAATGTTCGAAATAGGCCACAATATATTTATTTACAAGTTTTTACTGACGTTTCGATCTCTATATCCAAAGACCGCTTTCAAAGATATAAATGATAGTAATATTTTTTTTATTTGTTTATTATTATATATTTTTATAATCCTATATTGTTTATTTTCTTTTTTTTTTCTATCTTTAAAAACGGAATAGAGATCGAAACGTCAATGTATTAAAAATGTAAATATATATATTGTGGCTTATGTCCAACCTTCTCCCTAAAAATACAGAATGCCACAAACAAGCAGCTATAGAAAAATAAATATATCTGTCATTTGTATGTTTGAAAACGGTCTCTTTATAGAGATCGAAACGTCCGTAAATTAAACATTTGAATAAATATATTGTGGCTTATTCCCAACATTATTTCTAAAAATACAGAACGACAAGCGAAAAGCCATAGAAAATAAATAGTACTATCATTTGTATAATTGAAAACGGTCTCTGGATATAGAGATCGAAACGTCAATAAATAAACATATGAATAAATATTTTGTGGCTCATTCCCTACATTCCCCTAAAAATACAGAATGCCACAAACAAAAAGCTATAAAAAAGAATTATTTTGCAGAAAGTTTACTGATACCAACCGGCTGTCGCGGAAGTTACGGTAAAACATCTTTTGACGTGACCCGTCCTTAAAGAGTTACACAATGAAATTTTTTTAAAACAAATTTTAAGACAGTTTCCACGCCACCCCAGAGGTATGTCTTGTGGCGCGATACTTTTTTTAAATGGGTAATCGCCAAGAGCCATATTGTCTTATTAAATAAAATGAACAAAACACTTAAACAGTATAAAACAAAACAAAATAAAATCCTATAAAACAAAATAAAATTCTATAAAAACAAAATAAAAATAATGTTTGATGTGTTTAAACACAAACACTATACACACTTACTATGTTCTTCTCGTTTTTTTTTTATTTTGGTTTTTTTATGCTGATGTTCTTATTAAACTATTAGAAAATATTATTCGCTGTCTAAACCTGAAGATGCAGTGCTGCTATCGCTGTCATTATCTTCACCACCTGGTGTAATTATAATTGGCTCTAGTAAAACTTTGATATGAGTGTCAAGTTCCCACATACGATGTTCTTCTTTAATTATGTGGCCTATACATTTAGCCCATTTCTCTGGAGTTACATGGAGGATTGCTTGAATCAAAAGTTTCTTAATTTTGTTTAATTTGAACGTTTTGTTATTGCGTGCTACTTCTCCTTTCACTTGCTCCCAGATAAGTTCAATGGGATTAAGTTCGCAATGATAAGGTGGTAGACGCAGAACTTTGACACCATAATCTTTTGCAGTTTCATCTACAGCATATTTAAGATATTCAATTTTCCTTAACCGTGCAATGTCAAGTAGTTGAATTTTGAGCATTGATTCTTCGTATGCAATCCCCTTTTCTGTAAGCCATTCTTGAATTCTCCCTTTCCGCCATGCCGTCGTCGGTAATTGTTCTAGTCTGCGGCTATGATATGGCGCATTGTACATAACAACCACAGACCCAGATTCCAATTTTGGTAAGATTCTCTTAAACCAGCGCTCAAATACTTCAGAAGTCATTTCTTCATGATAATCACCTGTTTTTTTCGACTCAAATTGAAGCAAACCATCATCAAGGAACCCTGTATCACTTCCTATATGGGTGATGATTAAACGCCGTCCCTTTCATGATGGAGCCTTTAATCCTGTAGACCAGCCTTCTATAAATGCTTCGCGTTTACTTTTTACATTTAAATCTTGCCAAACTTTTCCAACTGTATGACCTTCGTTAATCCAGGTTTCATCCAAATAATATATTTTGCATCCAGTGCTGCGAATTTTTCGTATTTCTTCTAAATATTTTCTTCTCCACAGAATAATTTCATTTTTTTCTAATAGCATACTTTTTCTGTTGCGTTTTACATATCGAAAGTTCATTTCGTGCATGGTCCTGATTAAGACTCTACGAGATATCTTGGGTAAAGAGTCATCATTTTCGAGCTCTTGAGAAATTTTTTTCAGTGTTGGAATTTCACTCCGAAAATAAAATGAATGAATTTTTCGACGTATAATATTCCTTGTCTCGTCATCCAAAACAATGCTTTTCCTACCTCTAGTTTTACCTTTTTCTTGCTTTTTATTTTCCGATGTATTTTTAAGTACACCGCTTGGCTAACGTTTAATGCCATTTTTCTACCGACAATTCCTTCATAAACGTTTCGTATCATTACCTTCTCTTCGGACGTTAACATTTTCCGTCTCTTTTGCGGCTTTTCATTCTTGGAATCAACATCAGAATTTTGCTGTCTTTTCTTGGAACAACTCGGTTTTTCGTCCATTGTATTTTAATAATCTGGATATATACTATATATACATAAATTTCAAAGAATATAACTAAATATTTACTATAAAACGACAAAATATAACACCCTTATTATCTATAACACGTTTTATCAATACTACAATACAGTATTGATAAAACAGTATTGACAACAATAAGTTTACAAACTTATCACATAAAATATACTCACAAAAACACATGCACTATTTACCCATAGAAACGCCAATGTTTTCTTCGTTCATTTCTTGGGCAAAAAATAATAAAAACTAGTTTTACTGCATGTCTGGATCCGAATTGTAAAACCGAGTTCCCTCGCTAATTCCAACATTGCCAAACGATTGAAAAATAATGTTTTAAAATATCGATTTTTATTTTATAAATTTAAATACGTAACGAAACGGAACATATAAATAAAATTTATTTTATTACAATTTTGTGCTTAATTTTTGCTATTGAAAATATCATGTTTTTTGGTATTTTTATGACGGTAATAATCGCTGCGTGGAAGAATACAGGTTTTGTATGACCATAATTACTACTTGTGAACAAGATTTGGCTACACTGTACGACAACTTCTGGTCAAGTCTACTATAGAGAAGCAAAAATAAATATACTACTTTATATATTCTGTAATTTCTTATGAGGAAACGCAAATTGCAATCGAGAAAACAGGCAGTTTTCGAGGGCCGCTGTGTACATTTAAATTTGAGGATATTCCGCGTTTAAACTATGATATCACTCTTCTGAATTGAGGGTTTCTACTATAGGAGGTTTTTCATTACAATAGACATTACACAACATTAGAGGGAATAATAGATATCGTTTGGGTAATTGGCGATCTTCTCGATGTATTAAACAAGCAAATTATTAAGCACTACATCAATTAGTGTTGTTTGTCCAGTTAGTTTTTAAAAAATAGTACGAGATTCAGTCCATTATGTGCCATTGGTTGGTTTGTGAGCAAGCACTATGCGGTCCCAGAACACGTACATGAAGGGAGATGGTTGGTTTCTACAAGTCTCAATTTGGGCTCGGGAAGAATTATTGCTGACATTACTACTAAGATTATCAATTATTATTGATAATTGATACTATTATCAAAGATTATCCAGAGTATTGGTTAGATATAAGTAAAAAACCGTGTGTATAACTAACTACATTTTCTGAATTTATGGCGCTTACTCATTTTAAATCTTGAATGTTGCCTGTGTGAGTCTATTTCAAATAGGTAAAAAGAAATAAAAATATGACTTACTCACAATTAATTTACTCTACCACCAATGACCGGTCTTAAGGTACATAAGCTTAATGCAGAAATTTTAAACTTAGGGTACTGTCTGGTAAAGAATATACAGCAATTATGCCAATATTATATGTGTGTGATTATTAAATATGACTTCTAAATTAATTAAATAAACAAAGTAAAATTAAGTGACAAAAAACGATCTAGTAAATTGAAATTAAATAAATATAAATAACCAATAAATACTACTTACATGCCGATACAAGGAATGTTATTTAGTGTTTTAGAAATCATAGTTTAAAATATTATGGTAAACTGGTGACGGGTGATCATCAGTTTTATTGTAACTATGTAACAAATACAGGGAAAGTTCTTGAAGGGAGAGATATTAACAAATAAACTAGGAAGTAGGTATTGTATAGATTGTTTGTTGAAATGAATGTAATGTGATATGTTTATGTAAATTTAAAATTATAAAACACTTAAGGATATTTAAGGATAAACGGAACACATTCAAAAAGACACAACAAGGGGGCACTTAGTGGTACTGGCAGAGGAACTGGCAAAAAAGGACTAGTTTTTTGTTGTCTAACAGATTTTTAAGAGGTAAAATGTGACAAGTTGAATTTGTAGGTTAAAGTGTGACAGTTCTTCTTTTATTTATTAGTACTGTAAATAAGTTAACCAACTATATGATGTAAAGTAAAATAAATGTAAATAATATTGGCATACTATTAACAAAGACTAAATGAATTAAATGTAACAATTGAAACAAGTTTTGTATCAGAAACTCGAAGAGATCAGATTTACAAAAAATTCAAACTGCAGTATTTGGTAATGAGATAATAAGCAACATGGATATTAAAAAAATACAAAGATGGAAAAACAAACAATTATTTACAAACAAAAAAACCTAATACGGGTTTTATAATTTCAGCATTTAGTTTATAATTTCAGCATGTACCTTAAGACCTAAAAATGCATAGCAAATTACAGTATGCAAAATTGATCGTTGGTGGTAAAATAAATTGATTGTTAACATAATTATTTAACAGAGGATAAACAGTATTTTGCTATTAATGTCTTTATTTTTAAGTCGCATTACATTCCTTACAGATAACTTAAACGGATGAAATCACAGCGAACTTCTGACAGGCTGAATATGGATTTTATTAGAAACAACAGTCAGGTGATTTGCAAACAACAAGAGAGGGTCCCTCTCTTGTTGTTTGCAATGGCGCTACAGCCCAAACTGGTCTTGACCTCCTCTAAGCTATGCCTCCAACTTTGCCGATCCCACGCTTATCTTCTCCAGGTTCCGTCGTCTAGCAAATTTTGCGCGTCCGCTGCCACTTTATCCTCCCACCTTTTCCGTGGCCTTCCTTCTGGTCTTGCGCCCTGCGTTTTAATGTCTAGGGTTCTTTTTGGCAATCTTCCTGTTTCCATTCTCACTATATGACCAGTCCATAGTAGTCTCTAAAATTTAATGAATTCTGAGATCGGTGCTTTTTTTACCAGTTGGTAGAGTTCATGATTGTACCTTAATCTCAATATTCTGCTTTCTTTAATAGGTCCAAATATCTTCCTTAGGACTTTTCCTTCGAAGACTTCCAGCTTTCGTTTTGTATTTTCTGTCATCATGCATGTCTCGCATCCATAACATGCTATTGGTCTGATAATAGTTTTGTAGACCCTGATTTTTGATTTCCAGTGTGTGTTTTTGGAGCGGGTTTTGAAAACATGGGCGAGTGAAAAGTATGCTTTGTTTGCCTTTACCATTCCTCTTTGAATTTCTGATTCTTTTTTCTACAGTATCAGTATTGTCCTCTAATTCAAATGTGCGTCTGTTTCCCCCAGTTCTTGCCTGTGTAAGTTTTATAGCCTTCTGAATATTTATTTCCAGTTCGGTCTCTTCTGCCCCTGGTTTTAATTGTGAATATATTTCTACCACATCTTCTCTTCTGCGAGACATGATGCTGATGTCATAGGTATATGCAGTAATCATTATTGATTTATTTGTTAAGAGATTACCTCTTCCTATATTCAGCTGTCTTATGACATATTCAAGAGTCAGGTTGAATAGTGTCGGTGCCAGTCCGTCACCTTGTTTTCTTCTTTTAATCCTTTGACTATTAAAAAGTCCTTAGTCAGCTCTTGTATTCTGACAGTTGCTGTTGACGAGTAGTTGTGAGTGTTACAATATGACCAGATGCATTTGGTCGATTTGGATATTTTTCTTTGTATATCGTGAAAAACACGGCAGGTCCGGTCAACAATTCTATTACACACGCTGTAAATAATAGTAAGATTTAAAAACTCATCATTAGTTAATCCTAAATTTGTCATAAAACACTATGAAATACAAACTGGTAAAGGAAACTGTCAACACAATACATATAAGCAATTAACGCTCTAACTATCAAATCTTTGGCAGCCATGGCCTACCCTTTACTAATATTAAAATTATTAAATGTTGTTATGTTTTAACTTAGATAATGATATAACTCAAACCTGGTTGGATTTAGATATAAGGAATACTGATACCAATCAAATTGTCTTAAAAAAAAACAGCGAAAATGTAATAAAATATGGGTTCTATTTAAAATAAGGAACTAAATCAATCATTTAAATTGTGCATGTTGGCGGCTAAGTTTAAAACACCCTGTACGAAATATCAATAAGTTGGAAATATGAAGTTAACGGGCAAGGGATTGTTTATAATTTCACGACGCTAGCCCAGTTATTAATAGAGATATAGTAATTCAATATGGAATGATATTTGTTCAAAATTTTAGAATTCAAAAATAAAAATAACATGTTATGTTTTATTTAAAATTTCGAAGTTGACGTCTACTTGCGGTATACCCGGAAGTGTCACATTCAGGACAACATTATATTTCAAATCAGCGTCATCAAAACCTACAGATTTTTACATAACTGTATCCGCCATTAATTTTAATTAAATTTTGGCGTCCTAGACCCTATACCTATTATATTTACGCTCTTACTTTTCTTAAAAATTTCTGTTTATTTATTTTTAATTTAATTTTTTTTTATTTTTAAAAGAAAACGCACTGTACTACTATAGTAGACAGTTTAGTAAAGATATTTAGGGAGTTACAATAATGAAACAACGGAAGCCCTAAAGAACAAGACATCAGAACGAATGTCGAAAGCTTAGTGTAGTGAAAACGACACGGTATAACCCGAAAACCTGGTGAACTTGATCTTACTTTAGTTTGTATTATCCGCATATGATTGTTGACTCTTATTGTGAATAGATTTCAGTCTCATATTCTAAGTACTTAAGCAGAAATAATTTGAAGCTGTGTTTTTCTTAACAATACTTGCAAAACACGACAATAATGAACCAGTTACAAATTAATAAACTTCTAACCAATAAAATAAAGCGAATTTAAAAGTACCGTTAAAAAGTAAATGTAAAAATATCTACATTTTATGTAAAACTAAGAGATTTAAAACAAAAGTATACGTTTAGACAATTTTCTTTTACCTTCTACTTTAAAAGTTTCAAATAAAGTAGGTATTTAAATATTTTTAAAACATTGATAATCCTATCACTAAAAACTTTTGCTCAGTTCGGCCTTCATGCTCTTTTTAATAATATCTTTGAACTTTTATGTTACCAATTTCATATTTCGCCGTGTGCTGTATCTCGTCTATACACACGAATATATATTAGTTTTTGCAAGCCGCAACTTTGAGTTGGTTGTCTAACGATCCCTGGCATCTGTTACAATTTCTGACGCTCGGAAAATTATAGTTATGTTTGAGATTTTGGTAAATCAATCCTATTCCACGCACGTTTTTTGTTGTCTCGCTTTCTGAAGCCTCACACGAGCTAAGAATAAATAGCCCGAAAAATTGGACTGGTGATAATAGAGAAAGATGAGTAGGATCATTCATAATTGGTTTTACGAATATAAATATATATATATATATATATATATATATATATATATATATATATATATATATACGTATTTTAGAAAGGGACTACAACGTTAAAGGGGTTTTATTGTTTAATATGGTCAATCGATTCCCAAATAGAAAAAAGCCGCGAAGTACTACGATTTAAAGGAGTACGTTTTTGAGAAAGGGATAAACTAGTCCCTATACACTAGGGTGCATTTGAATAAATTTCTTAAAATTAATTTTTTTTTTTGACAAAAATATATTCAAAAACCGAAGCAAAAAAACACGAAAATACGTAATTTTGTTTCCCCCATAATTTTTTTCCACGGTGTTATATATATATATATATATATATATATATATATATATATATATATATATATATATATATATATATATATATATATATATATATATATATATATATATATATATATATATATATATATAGGCATTGCTCCTCAAAAAAAATTTCTATCTCTTCCCTTCCCTTTTGATAGAAGTATTTAGAATTCACTATATTCGAGATATGATTTTTTAAAGTTCGCCACTTACACCATTTTTGGGCCGTTTTCAGTATTTTTTTACAATTAATATTGTTCCATAACTGTTTTTACACAGTTTTAGGTATATGTAATGGTTAATTTAATAAAAATTGGAATCAATTATTTAAAATCTTCTATTGCACAAGCTTTTAAGACTAATTTTAATCAAGATGGGATTCTTGAAGTTTTCTACTTTTGGCATTTTTTTGGGGTTTTAAGGCTATTTTTTAAATTTCTCATAACTTTTTTTCTTGTACATTTAAGTATATGCGTTACTAAATCAAAAGAATGCTTATTTTCTGTACTTTAAAATGGTGCATTAAAAGATATTCTAGGACTGAAAGTAACCAAGATGTGATGTGTCAAAGTGTGATGTTTACATCGATTTGTATATACCTAAATATACAAGAAAAGAAAAAAATAAAAGAAATTAACAAAATATCCGTAAAAGTAGAAAACCGTCAAACGACAGTGACGTCTTAATATGCCTACTCTTCAGTGACGAGTGACGGCCGGTCTTACCCTGTGTAGTGTCATCGGGTGCCTTAGTCTGTGGACCAATGAGCACGTCGATGCGCATTGTCTCGCCTTTCTACCTCCTATTCAATATACCAATGGCCGATGGACTTGGAAATGCACGTATAAATACGAAATAGAGTGTATAAAAAGGGTGCATTTTCCAAGCTGTGGGTAGTCAAGCCTAGACTTACTCCGGCTCTCCACAACCTGGGAGCCTCCTTCACGGGGCTCTGCTCCCTACTTGTCCTTAGACTCTTTTGCTAGGACCTTTCACCACAAAACTGAGTTTTGTTTGTGAGAGATTACCTAACCCACTAGATTGGGATAGAAACGTAGAGGAAACTTCGAATTAACTAGTCGAAGTCCTCTGTAGAGCACCTCGGGAGCTAAAATGGAGTTGTTTCTTTGTGAAGACCCAAACCTCCCTATGGTGACAGTAGCTGCTTTTATACTCTCAATCTGCGCGTAAACGGTATACGTGGAAACGGTATAAGCGCGATCAGTTGAGGCGGTGGGTCGCTGAAGCAGCGGTCGTCATGTTGCCGGCAGTCTTTAAGAGTGATCGCGCTTGTTTAAGCTATTCGGACGTTTTCAATTTCAATGGCTTCACGAATAGTTCTCGATTTTAAGGAGCATAGGAGCGATGGTTTTTGCTTTTTCGAAATATATTTTGTGGCCTGTGTGAATACGATGTTGGGTTAGAGCTGAAATACTATTACAAGTAAATACGGTTGTGGATTCGAGGGTTTGTCTGATCTATATAATATATGTACGTGAGCAACTGAAACAAGGTATCTCGTAGACATTATCGTTTACGGATCTGACGAGATTGGACAACTTAGAGTGAGTAGTGAAGATGGCTTTGATGTTAAGAGTTTTACTGATCTTGTCAGTGACACCTCTGATAAAAGGTAGAAAGATTTTGGGTTGATCAGGCGGCAAGGTTTCTTTTTTTAATGGAATGGGGTTTAGATGTTTTTAAATGCTCCTATTGATTTGGGTTTTGTAATAGCCGTTTTGTAAGAGTGTTTACCCTATTGAATTGATTTTGGATAATCTCTGATTGTCGTCGCTAAGTTTTATGGAATAAGAAACAAGAGTGTTGATAACTGAATTGAGTTGGGCGGGGTGATGATGTAACTGGGCATTGAGATAACGGTTTGTATGCTTGGGTTTCCAGTACACGATATCGGAAAAACTATAAGATGGGTGTTTCTGAATAATAACATCAAGGAATGGAAAAGACGCTTTAGACTCAACGTCCATTCCATTCAGGTGGGAGAGCAAGACATCTAATGTGTCTTTACCACGGAGCCAAATGACAAATGTGTTATCAACGTACCTTAACCAGCAGATGGGTTTGAGATTTAATAAGGACAGTGCTGTTGTTTCGAAATGTTTCATGTAAATATCAGCTATTCCCGGAGAGAGGAAGATCCCATTGGGATACTTTTGGTTTAACGAAATGATTTTGGAATGAAAAGTATGTATTAAACATGCAGTGTTTTATAAGAGATAATGTGTCTTGGGAGATTTGATGTTTAGAGTTCAAGATGGAAATCGTTTTATCAATAGAAATGTTGGTGAATAAAGAAACAAGGTTTGGTGTTGGTGTTTTTCAAAAATCAATGAAATGGAAGAAATGTTTAACAAAGGACGATAAGGCGCGATGTTTTACCAATTTCTGAGTGGGGCAGTTGTATGCACTGATGACGGGTCTTAAAAGGGCAAAGGGGGGTGGAGACAGCTTTTTATTTTTACTCTCGACAGAGTCACTTATTTCTGAGTCGTCTTTTAGGTCATCTATTTTTGTCTTCACGTCAATTTTATTCCCATGAGTTGGGATGGAATACTGTCAAGCACAGCAGTGCAAGACTATAATACCTCAAAGTACTCCAGTTCTCTTAGTATGACTTAGGCAGCACTTTCGTTCTGTACTGTGCATTCCCTGGACACGATGGTGTTGAACCTCGTGTTTGGAAACTGCAGTAGCCGCAGCCCAAAGTTCACGGTGTATTTCTACGGCTATCTTCTGAGTATCTGATTAAAAATAGTATGTTTGAATAGTACATTGAATAAGGATAGATCTTTTTTATGAAAAATAATATGGAATGCACTTAAATATCAGGTATTTACGGAAAGAGAAAAAGAAATCAAAAATAAACACCCAATTAAATTAATGCGATGTATATTTCGATGCTGAAAATTTCATGGATACAAAACGTTAACAATGGTGAGGTACTTCGGCGCATGAGTAAACAAAAAGAATTATTCAGCATAATCAAAGAAAGAAAAATACAATACTTGGGTCATGTGTTGAGTTGTAAAAGATATAAATTACTCCAAATCATATTGGAAGGTAAAGTGCAGGGCGAAAGATCAGTTGGAAGACGCCAGAAATCGTACCTTAAAGACCTGAGGAGGTTTGACCGCTTATCCACAGAAACCTTACGTGCAGCAGTCTACAAAGCTACAATTGCTATTTGGATCGCCAACCTTCTAAAAGAGACGACGCAATAAGAAGAAGATATATATTATAAGTGGAATTATTGGTAGTAGAAGGAAAGGTAAAAGGCCGGAGATTAAGAGGAAGATCACCAACATGATGGGCAGTTAAATGAAAACTCGGGTGAAAAAATCCCTACATAAAGCCGTCCATATGGCACAGAATAGCATACAATGGAGATAGTAAGGAGAAGGAATATTACAAAATATAAAAAATGTAGCCTAATTAAATAACACCGCCATTTAAATTAAATGCTTTTTTTATTATATTCAATTTACAAAGAAAAATGTGATACGTTTTTTGTTGAATTTTCTATTTGTTGTCTTTTATTATTTTTATATAGTAGTCAGACTAGTATATTTTATTTACCCAATAAATTTTGGCTTAAACTAAAAGGAGGTAAAAGCTTTATTTTGATGAAAACCGTTTTACTCGACTCGCGCGATGAATTACGACCCTCCCGGTCGACTATTACGATTGGATTAACATTTCTGGACGTACGTATGAATTATACGAGCGCGTAAATGGCTGATAGGATTAGGGGATGTTCGCTTATTTCCCATCCAGCTCGCTGCTGATGTTTACAAAAACATTTTTCAGATTTCCATGGAATCAAGGACACTTTATCGGTCCACTTTTCGTTCTATCTGTAAACACAGAGGGTGGAATTCGATGTTGTGTTATCACTTTCTCCAGAAAAAACGATCAAAATAAACTTACTGTCGGCTTCGCAAAAGATTTCCGTTTGTTGTTTTTCCATCAGAAATTCCCAATGAATGGTGTTTGTGACAAAAAAAATATTTTAGAAATAGAATACGGGGTCATTTCGAAAAATTCTTAAAAAAAGAAAACTTAGCCTTTTTATAAAGACAATTTTATTTCTAGACTCTTTATGACCTGTACACTACTTTTATTTGTGTATTTATTTTGTTGGTACTAAGAGTTATAGCCTTTAAGTAAGAAGCTAAATTAAAGCAAAATATCATAGAGTAACATTAAAAATCAAACGTTAGCTCTAAAACCTACGAAGGAAGGTATGTTTAGGTCAAAATAGACGAAAAATTAGTAGTAAGATGAAGGAGCTTATACAGTTTGCATATTTTAAATACATACAGCTATGTGTTGTGTCGTTCAATGTGGATATATTAATCCACATTTATATCATATTTTTTGGATGTATTTCCTCTGAAATCGGTATAGGAAGCTAATGATTTTGGTGCTACGGTCAACAAAACATAAATTTTGTCTATACAAACAGGAAAAGTAGTTAGCAAAGCAAACTCTGCTTTACACTTTATATTAATCTTCGAGTGGTAACGTACGATCTCTGATACCGACGTCTTGGATTTTTCGCGCTAAAACCCAAATACACATATTATTTTGTCCGTGCGGTCAGGTAGCTTTCGAACCCTCATTACGCTATTATGTCTTAAAATATCTGTGGCTAAGTGCGGATAGTTTATGTATTATTTCACCCGACGGTGCCTGCTTAATGTGAGATATTCGTCCGTACTTATTTAGTGTTTTATATATTGCTATCTTACTTCTTCAACTTCTTCTTCTTCAGTGTCTTATCCGGTCCGGATGTTGGCGATCATCAAGGCTATCATGGTTTTGTTGACTGCTCTGCGAAACAGCTTTGCGGAAGTCATCTCAAACCATTGTCGAGGTTTTTCAATCAATAGGTACGACGGCGTCCCGGTCCTTTCCTGAGAAATACTTTACCCTGCATAACGAGTTGAAGAATTCGGTATTTTTCTTCGTCTCGCATCACGTGGCCGAGGTACTCAAGCTAACGTTGTTTCACTAAATTAAACACTTCTTTTTCTTTTGTCATGCGCAGTAAAACCTCAACGTTGGTGACATGGTCCACATACGATATTTTTAGTATTCTCCTGTAGATCTACATCTCAAAGGCTTCAAACCGCTTTTCAGTAGCTTGCGTCAGTTTCCAGGCGTTAACTTTATATAGTAACACTTATCTCTTGAGTGTAGTCGCATTGTGAGTTGAGAGTAGTTCCGAGGTAAGTGAATCTGTCGACTCTCTTGATCTCTTTGCTAACTGCCATTAGTGCCCCGGGATCTAAATTTGCACGGTTAACAACCATAAATTTAGTTTTCTTAATATTAAGGTCTAGTCCGTATGTTACGCCTACAGTTCTCACTCGATCTAGTAAGCCTTGTAGATCATTTAGGCTAGTTGCTAGTAATACAGTGTCATCGACGTAGCGGATATTATTGATATATTCACCGTTCACTCGGATTCCCATCTCTAGGTTTGTAATGGCTTCAGTGTATATATTGAAAAGAGTCGTCGAGAGCACACAGCCTTACCTTACTGCTCGCATGATCTTCACTTGGTCGGTTAGCTGCTCTTCGACCTTGACTTGAGCACGCTGGCTTCAACTTCTACTTGTCATAATTTAATAAAATCTGACATAATTCTCCGTCACCGCAGCTTGTTATACGTGAAACAGACTCGAGGCCAATCGGTAACATTCGCCAAAGGTCGTGCGGTCATGTTGCCTCAGAAGCCTGAAATATTTCAATCAGGACCTGAATAATTTCGAATTTTTTTGCAATCAACTGCAGAAGCTGTCTCAATCGACTGGTCGCCGCGATCGACTGTTTGGGCACCAGTTCTTTGAATGTCGCTGGGATAAATTCCTACATTATATACACATCGAATACAAGCACACGCATTCCTAGACAGAAGTTTTTAAAAGACTTAGGTTTTCTTCTTATTGATAAACACATTCTCAGAGGAGCCCTAGAACAAAATTTTCCAAGAAGAACCTTAATTATTATGAGATAAGCCAACATTGGTGGTATTTATGCAAGAAATCAACGTACCCTGGGAATTACACTGTATAGGAAAATAAAGAAATAAAAATATTCTGTTACGTAGTCTACTAAGACTGGTCCACAGATTTAACATAAGAGCAAAAGAATTTAATATGACAATGTCATTTCAGAAAACTAAAACAATAGTAGTCAGAGAAGTACCAACCAGATGTAAAAAAGTGAGAGATCAAGTACAAAAAGCAAATATACTTGCAGGATGTCTTAGTAACACTATATGGCGAAACAGACACATTAACACTGAGATGAAGTCAAGAATTTATTAAGTCAGTGTAAGACCAATAATGACATATGCCTCAGAAATAAGACCCGACACAGCCACAATGCAAAGGCTACTGAAAACTGCAGAGATAAAAGTACTGAGAAGAATTATTCTGGGAAATACGCTAAAAGATCGAAAGAGAAGTGAGGACATTAGAAAGAAGAAGAAGAAAATATAACGTACAGTGTATAAATGAATGGACACAAAATAGAAAAAAAAGAATGGAATAACCACATAAGCAGAATGGAGGACACCCGTGTCGTCAAAATAGGACGAGATAAGTCACCAATCGGCAGAAGAAGTATCGAACGACCGGGCAAAAGATGGAGTGACAACTTTCTATAGAGGTATTCATTAAAATAAACAAGCAGAATTGCTTATAAAGAGAACAAAGAAGAAGAAGAAGAATATGCATGGAAGATGCACGTTCTGCAGTAGTAAGCAAAACCGAAAAGGTGTTTGGAACATTTTTTGGACGATGCATTTTGTACAGTGAAGAAAAAAATTAGAAAGCAAACGGAAAATAATTTCAGTTTATACCGGACATTTGTTGAATAATTTTGTTTTTTTTTCTGACCTTTCAACCCTTGTCGATATTTTATATTCAAGAACTTGACATGTTTTCATAAACTGTTTGTCAATATATATGTTTGTATCTAAAAGAAGCCAAATTTTTAACGCGATGTTTTTTTCAAACATAAATAAATAATGTTAATTATTTCTTACTACATTATTATTTAAATATTGTTATATTAAATATTTGGCCACATTTAAATATTAACAGAAATTCACAGCATATGATATTCATTATTAAAAACGTCGGTGTCGAAGACCGACGTTAACAACTACATTATAAGAGTTCACGTTACGACGGGGGGTTAAAAGCTATTCATATTCAATGAATAGCTATTAAGCTACCTTTTATTTACTAAGATTAAACTATGAAATCCAACTAAGAAAGCTGAAGTTGTCTTCATTAACTCATAAAAACCCTTACAAAACTCTTACAATAGTTAGCTGTCGCAAGCAAATGTTTGCTGTTTGCTGAAAGTACTGTTTCGAGTAGGGACATATCATTCCCGGTCAGTTAAATCTATATTCATCGACATCTCTTTCAATTTAATACTTTTTAAGTATGTAGGCATTGTCAAAAAACATTGAGGCATTCGAGATGTGGTGTTACAGGAAAATGTGGAAAATACCATGGACAAAAAAAATAACAAATCAAGATGTTCTGCTGAAGATGGGGAAGGAATGCGAAGTCGTAAAAACCATACAAACGAAAAAACTGGAATATCTGGGCCACATAATAAGAGGAGAAAAGTACTCTCTGCTTAGACTCATAATTCAAGGAAAAATCTCGGGAAAGAGAAATGTGGGACGTAGGAGGATTTCCTGGTTGCGAAATTTAAGGGAGTGGTATGGGTGCAGTTCAATACAGTTGTTCAGAGCTGCAGCCAACAAAGTAAAGATTGCTGTGATGGTAGCCAACCTCCGATAGGAGACGGTACTGCAAGAAGAAGAAGTATGTAGGTTTTAACATTTAAACCCATTTACTGCTTAGTGATGGGGTTATTAGCGCAAGTACTTCAAAATTCACTAAAAATAGGCTTATAAGTCTGAAAACGTTCGTTCTGTTTAAAAAATCAAGTATTATAATACATTAGAAGTTCTTAATTAAATTTTTTAATTAAATATACAACAAAAGTTTTCACTTATATATAAAAGTTATTTAAAAAATTCTTATTTCTTTATTACCTGACACTCACTGCTAAAAATCACTGTGAGTAAAATTACAGTTTTGTGTTTCAAAACGGTGGAAATTTCTGTTAGTTCCCTTTCCTGGCACTTTTTCTGTCCTTTCCTGAATTTATTGAACTTAGTTACACTATTTGCCTTCTGGTAATAAATAATTAGGGCATTTGAGAAACCTTTCAAAAAACGTGCAGAATATACATTTTTCAATATCAACAATTCTCTTAACAACCCTTGTAGTGTCTGCTAGAGAACACAAACGTAGTTTCGAAATAAAAATGTCCTCATATTTCTAGGCAAAGGGACTGGAATTAAGGGCGGCAGATTTTGATAGAGAACACTTGAAATGTTTGACATTTTTATTGTAAGAGTTCTCTAGGCCGCACATTCATTTGTAAGGGGCTGAGTTTTTGTGTTTTTGTTTGCTGATACTAACGATTTTGGTTTTTCAAATAAAAGAAAAACATAATTGTAAATTTTTATAGTCTGTTTATTAAATATAATTATAATCTGTTTGTAAAAGTATTACTAGATTTTTGTAAATTTAGAAATTTACAAATCTTCAAATCCTAAAAAAAGATTTTTTGTTATTTATAAAACTATTTAGAATAGAAAAACACAGAAAAATTAGACATTACACTATCTATAGTCTAAAAGTCTTATTTTTGTATGTAAAATATGCTGTACTTAGTCTACCGAGATATCTACAGCTTTTAGTACCAAAGTAACAAAATAAAAATTTCGTATGTGCCATTGGGAAATGCTTCGATTCACTCAATGTTGTCATACTATGTCGCAATATTATCATTATCCAGTTTTTCTCCTTGGATATAATAGATTATGTGGAATTATACAGTTTTGTATTTAAAAAGTTGTTTAAATAATTTTATAATAACTTTATTTCAATTTATTTTCTTATGTACCTAATTTTATATGCTCAAAAAAATTGTTTTCAGAAAACGTCATATCTAGGACATCACGATTTTTTACGAAATACGAGTGTTTAACACATTTTCCCTTGTCTATGCCATATAATGTCTATCCCATATTATGCAATAGTGGATATCACGGCAAGATATAAACAAGCGGCCAGTATAGAAGACAAATGGAATTGTAATAAAAAAGCTATCGTAACCACCACCAAGTCTCTGATCGCTTCCCAAAAGTACAAAAAGAAGAATTGGATAACTGATGAAATATTATCAATAATGGAGGACCGCAAATCATTTAAAAACAAAGACCGAACCAAACATCAGCAGATTAAACGACAAATACGAAAAGGTTGTCGCAAAGCTAAAGAACAGTGGCTGCTAGACAGGTGTGCAAAAATGGAGGAATTGGAAGAAAAACATAACCACCTTAACATACATAAACTCGTTAAAGAAGTGACAGGCCATACAAAACCTTGCAGTGTTAACAGTATTGTGAAGGACAATAAATTAATTACTGTTCCCAAGAATCTACTTCAACATTGGAGAAACTACACACAGCAACTTTACTCAGATAACACTAGAAGAAACTGTAAAAGTGAATATAAAAGTGAACCCTCCCCCAAAATATTGAAGTCAGAAGTTGTAAGGGCAATCAAACAGAGCAAATGAGGAAAAGCACTAGGCCCAGACGACATATACATAGAGGTTTTAATAATGTTAAGTAAAGACAATATAGACGCCTTGGTAAATCTTTTTAATGACATTTATGGGTCCGGTCAAATACCACAGGATTGGCTTCAATTAACCTTTATACCAATCCCAAAAAAGCCAAACGCTAATAGTTGCGACCAATTCTGAAAGATAAGCTTATTGAGCCAGGTCCTAAAACTCTTTTTAAAGATAATTCACACAAGAAGATACAATAGATGTGAAAGAGACATTAGCCCCACACAGTTCGGTTTCAGACAAGAATTTAGCACAAGAGAAGCACTTTATAGCTTAACTGTCCTACTTCAGAAATGCAGAGATCAACAAAAAGATGTCTTTCTATGCTTTATAGATTACCAGAAAGCGTTAGGTTGTGTTAACCATTCAGAATTAGTAAGATTGCTCCAGGAACGTTCGATAGATGAGAACAACCTTAAAATCATAAAGAACCTTTATATGAATCAAGTGGCATCTGTGAGAGTAGGACTGGAATCGACATCATATTTCTCAATCGAAAAAGGTGTACGACAGGGTTGTGTTCTGTCACCCCTCCTTTTTAATCTTTACTCTGAAGCAATTTTCGATAGAGCCTTAAGTGACACTGAAGATGGAATCTAAATCAACGGACAGACTATTAGTAATCTTCGCTATGCTGATGATACAGTTATAATAGCTGATAGCCAACAAGCGGTACAACGACTAATAGATTGAATAAACACTAAAGGAGAACGACTGGGCTTGAAGATTATTATAAACAAGACGAAGGTAATGGTGGTTATTAGAACACGAAATATGCAATTAAATATAAGAGTAAACAATAAGAACATCCAAAAGGTCCCCAAGTTCAGATATCTCGGTAGTTGGATAACTGAAGATCTAGATCCAGACATAGAGATACGTAGCAGGATTGAGCAAGCCAGAACAGCAGGTACTAATATGAGAACTTTGCTAGGCAACAGCAGCCTTAACGTAACGCTTCGATATCGCTTTGTAAAATGTTACATTTACTCCATACTGCTATATGGTGTAGAACCCTGGACCATAAAGGCCAATGTGATGAACCGATTGGAGGCCTTTGAAATGTGGGTATTTAGAAGACTACTTAAAATTTTCTGGACAGATCATACAACAAATATCGAAGTATTTAATCAAATAGGCAGAGAACGAGAATTGCTGCCAATAATAAAAAAAAAAGAAAAATTGCTTATCTAGGTCATATATTACAAAATTCCAAGTACTAGTTTTTAAAGCTTATTATGGAAGGGAAAATAGTAGGAAAACGGGGCATCGGAAGAAAGAAATACTCATGGCTTAAAAACTTAAGGGATTACACAAACCTCGATGACCATGCACTCTTTAGAGCCACACAAGACCGAAAGGAGTTATCCAGAATTATCTCCAACATCCACTAATTGGATAGGGCACCATAAGAAGAAGATGCCATATAATCTTGCACATTTTTTAATATATAATAGTGGTCTCGTCTAACCGAAAAGATAATTTTCCAAGCTGCGAGCTAAGTCTCAAAAGATTACAGCTTGGAAACTTCTCTACCAAGTACAACACCCTGTCAGGAACGTAAGTCGTCACAGAGTCCCAACATCGAGAGGATTATAATATTCATGTTCGTCTGTCTTAAGATGTAGTCTACTGGCAATAGTCGATCCCATCGTAAACCGATAATATCAACGGAAGTAAGGTATTGTGCAACAATAGTAGCGAACTGCGATTGCCTAAGTCACGTTGTTGTAAGCTTTTTAACTCCTGGAATTCCGATAGATATTTTTGCCACCTTTAACTAGAAAATATACAACTTTAGAGGTGTTCAGGCATAATCTCACGTATGAAAACTTCGCACCATTATACGCTCGAAAATGTTCGCATCGGCGAATCCTCTCATGTTGAGCAGCAATGCTAACGCAACAACAAGTGATTCTTCTTTTTGCGCCGTCTTCAATAACCAAGCAGTAAATAAGCGATTACTTTTAAGGAAGTATAGAAGATTCAGAGACCCTCTTATTAAAACAGAATATAACCAACTATCGGCAGAAATCAGACTAGAGGTTAACCTGTTAAAATAATAACAATAGAGACAGGTTACTGCTGGACTGGACTACCAAGACGGAGGTAAATTCTATTCAAAATCCTAACTAAACAAAAAACCCAATATCATTTATATATCAAACATATCAAACACAATAATCAAACAATCACCAATCCACTAGAAGAGGCTGAAAACTTCAAAAATACACTTCAAGCCACATTCATAACCCCTGAAAACCCCAACTTCACAAGGATTCCGTATAGAAACCGAGCGAAACATAAAATATCTTATAGCGAGACCAGAACCCCAAAAAAGGCTCAACTATCACGAGATAGTGGCCTTTATAGACCCTGAAACCGTCAGGAGACTATATAGCTTAGGTAAAAACACAGCCCAGATGGCATACACAGAAGATGCCTTAAGGAACTTTCAGAAGTCATATGTTGATCTTGCCGAAACTACCCATAACAATGATGATCCCCAAACCAAAGAACCCAGTTTACAACCAGTACTGAATCCTATACATCTATTTCACTTCTAAATACTCTAGCCAAGATCTATGAGAGGCTCCTAAAGGAAAGACTCGAAGGACACTTCGAGTGTTTCATTCAATATCATTTTATATTTCCAATTTGGATTCAGAGCTGGCCATTTCACACAAAAGCTATTGTCATCTTCCTAGATGTGCAAACAAGTTTCGATCAGGTCTGGCATGCTGGACTGATTAAAAAACTCCACCAAGCCGACGTGCCTACTACATTCCTGAGAATAATCCAATCCTACTTGGCGCTTGGACTATACGAGTCGAAGTCGAGAACCAACTATTCACCGCATTCACTCCTCTTACAGGAGTACCTCAGGAAGCAATAATTGCGCTAATACTATGTACACATATATGTATACTATGTATACATATGTACAGTCTAAAACAACGACCTCTCAACCTCCCAAAACTGAGAGTATCCTGCTATAGGTCTTCCCAGGGCTGACGGAAGAGGTCGTTCTGTGTTCGATAGAGCGCAAAAACAACTCGACCAAATAGTCGAGTGGTGTAACAAATGGAGAGTAACATTAAACCCTTTAAAAATTCAACTCACTTTATTCAGAAATCCCAAATGCTCCCCACTAGAGCTGTAACAACGAAATCACATAATGCTCAACGGCGAAAGGCTTGGCTTGAAATCGTCAGTGTCCTACTTAAGTGTTAAACTCACAAAGACACTCAATTGATACGCTGGCCTTAGAAACACTCTTGAGACCGTAAGAAACAGAGCCGAACTTAAGCGAACTGAGCCGAATGGAGACTAAGAGTATATTATTTAAATGGTTTAACTTAAATGACCCCAATTTAAAAGAAAAATTATGACAATTGGTCTACTAAAAGCTGAGATAATAGAAATTTTGTCGCTATTTTGAACTCGTGATTTCATTTTTGAGACGGATGAAATTCCTAACCCGACCTTACTGCCTCTCGTAGATTTTTCTGTAGTTTTAATGTTTTAAATCAACATTTTAATTAAGTTGCACAAAAGGACATAAGGTGAAAATTTAAATCTACTAGATATTTGGCACAACAAAGGTATTTGTTTAAAAAACAGATCTTAAACCCCTTGTTGTAAATGCCGGTCAACTTTGTTCGAACATAACTTCGAAACTAATTAACCAATCTCAATGTTTTTTTTTCTTTAAATACGCGCCTTTTGCTGAACTTTGACGTAACTTTAGAAAAAAAAATTTAATTGAAAATTTAAAAGTTATTGTATTTGTTTATTAGCTTAAAAATTCTACAGTTGATTAAAAAAATTCCTAGGTTCTCGTATTTAAATGATTGCAATAGTTTGACTTTTATTTGACGGCTTATATACTATTTTATACGTCAAAAAACTTTCATGTATTGGAAACTTTTTTGTTTGCTCTGCATAACTTTGAAAACGAATACATTTTTTTTTTAAATTTAGATTGCAAAATTATTTTGCAAAGATTACTTAATTGATTGTGCTGAAATTGTGTACAGTTTTTCTTTATATTTTAAGAATTTTCCAGGTTAATTTTAAAAGTTCAATGTGGCTCTCAAATACCTGAAAAAAAAATATTAAAAAAACATTTATTTTTGACCCTTTTTAAATTGTTTTTGCTAATTTTGCAATAATAATTATTATTTTCTTAATTTGCAATCAATGTTGTCCTTTAAGAAATTTAATTGTAACACTTTTTGTCGTTCTATTTTGTGAGAACTCAAACCATAGTCTCATCTGTGGGAACAATAAATGTACGCGGTATAGAGATAATAACCACTGAGATCGGAAAATGCACAATAACCTTGATATACAAGCCCCCAAACCAGCCTTTTATATTTTCACCCCCAACTAACTACCAATCACAACCCAACCAGCTTATACTGGGAGACTTTCACAGTCACAGTTTACTTTGGGGCTATGCATATTCGGACGCAAATGGAGACGCAGTAGAAGCATGGGCCGAAACGAGTGGCCTCACATTAATCCATGATCCTAAACTTCCACCATCTTTTCAGAGTAAAGTTTTTTAAAAGAGGATATAACCCAGATATCTGTTTTTTCAAGTAACAACCTCGAAGATCAATGTACCAAAGTAGTATATGGCCCCATACCAAAAGCTCAGCATAGACCAATTGGTATAAATATATTTCCAATTGTCAGACCACAAGCTATTTCATTCAGAAGGAGATTTAACTTCAAAAAGCAAACTGGTAAAAGTATGCAGACATGCTAGATTCTGAACTGCTACTTCATGAACCAAAAGTAAAGAACTATAAAAAATTTATAGAGGTACTCAAAAATGTGTCTAGAAAAGCTATCCCCAGAGGATGTAGGCAACAATATGTTCCCGGGATGTCCAGCGAGTCCAAAGAACCAATGAGAACATACGAAATCCTCTATTCCACTGACCCTTTTAGCCAAGAAACAGTTGACTGCGGAGCAGTACTACTCCAACAGCTAAGTCAAGCCAGACAGGAAAAGTGGATTGAGACCCTGGAAAAAATGGACATGACACATTGTAGCAAAATAGCATGGAACCTTGTAAAAAAACTTAGCGGTGATTCAAAAGAACATAAACCACCTTGCAAGGTTACAGCAAACCAAGTCGCTGGTCAACTCCTTATGAGTGGAAGAACTAAGAACCGATATAAGGACCCAAACACTAGAAGAAGACTGGATTCGGAGACAAACTACCTACGAAGTTCTTTTATACTAAAAGAACTACACGACGGTATAAACAGGTTAAAAAACGGGAAAGCTGCAGGTGTGGATGATATATGCAGTGAGCAAATAAAGCATCTAGGCCAAGGAGCAAAAAACTGGATCTTGCAATTTGCAACACGTGCTGCAAAATTTGTGAAATTCCAAAATCATGGAAGAAATCTAGAGTAATAGCCTTGTTAAAACCAGGAAAGGACCCAGAAAACCCCAGTAGCTACAGATTTTTCAAACTATACGAGAGACTCATACTCGCCAGAATAGAAAAAAATGTCGATGCACTTCATCCCACAACAAGGAGGAAGTCCTCGCACTAACAGAACACATTTAAGAAGGCTTAAAAGAAAAACTTATAACAGGGGCTGCTTTCATAGATTTGACAGCAGCCTATGACAAAGTAAGGCACAAAACATTGCTCCGCAAATCATACACTCTGAATGACCACCATCTGGGTAAGGTCGTATATTCCTTACTGCAATACAGACGTTTTTTCGTTATGCTGGAGGGTAAAGTAAATAGGTGAAAAGTTCAAAAAAATGGCCTCCCACAGGGAAGTGTTTTAGGATGAATGCTCTTCAATATATACACAAACGACCAACCTACGTCGACCGAAACCAAGCACTTCCTCTATGCAGAGAAACTCAAAACTGCCTTAAAAACAATGACAGCGTACTACCTGCAGAATTCTCTGAGGCCCACTCCCTCTAAAACCCAAGTCTGCGCTTTCCACCTTCGCGCAAAGGAAGCCAAGCGTAAACTTCAAATTGAGTGGAATGATAATACATTAGAACACACAAACCAACCTATATATCTTGGAGTAATTCTGGACCGGTCCCTCACCTACAGACAACATTGCATAAAAACGAGAGGGAAGTAGCATCTAGGAAGAGCATACTCAGAAAGCTCAGAAAGCAGAAAGAATAAACGGGAAGTAAATGGGGCGGACGTCCTAGCGTTTTAAGAACAATGGCATAGGCACTGTGTTTCTCAACTGCTGAATATGCATGCCCTGTTTGGGGCAGATCTGCCCACGCCAAACAAGTTGATACTACGCTAAATGAGACATGCAGGTTAGTAACGGGGTGCATGAAACCAACGCCACTCTCAAATATATTTAAAGCAGTGGGTTTTTTAGAACCCTCAACACGCAGAGGCGTTGCAAAACACAGAGAAAATTAAACAGATCGCGGACAAGCGGCATGCCCTACACAAAGCTCGAACCCCACCAAAGTGACTAAAATCTAGGAAAAGCTTCCTTGGAACAGTGCAGGATAAACCGCCTGAGTATTTTCCTCCTCTCCAGGTTCAATAGACCGGCCAGTCCATAGACTTTAAAACGTGGAAAACTATGAATAGGATAAGAATGTGGGTCGCTCCAGTAAAATCAAACATGGCAAAATGGAGAAAAATAGACCAAGATGATGTGAACTGTGACTGTGGAGAAACACAGAATATGGAACATCTTCTTACATGCAGAAACTGCGCTCATCGATGTACCCTCGAAGATTTGTGGCTCGCCAAAAAGATGGAACCGACGTAGCCCGATACTGGGTCGAAATTTTATGAATGAGATGTCCGGTCATGATTAAGTAAAGTAAGTAAGTCGTTATAATTTTTTTAAATGTATATCTGTTTATAAATTGTTTATTAAAAAATTTAGCCCACCTTTTGAAGTTAACGCATAGTTAAATTATCATTTCTAGTAATATTTCAAGGGGTTAAATAAAAAAACTAGGATTATATACAATATACAATATAGAGCGTCTACTACTACGGGAACTAAATTAAAGGCGGTTTCTTAATATTGTTTTGAAGCTATTTTCTTGTGGCATTTTAAAGTAATTACTATTTAAATGGGAATAAGCCACAATTAAAGGTTAAAGTACGTTTATTGACGTTTCAATTTCCACTTCTAAAATCGTTCTCAAAATTCAAACATTAGTAAATTAAACAAAATTTTGTTTTTTTGTTACTTAGTGAAAAATTCTTCTAATAATCTAATTTTATCTGACTCATCTATATTGACAATTCAGACATACATTATACATTTTAAAGTAGAGGACTTTAAAATAATATTGCCAATATTGTTGAGTTGCGTTCCTGGGACGAAATTGAAACGTCAATAAACGTACTTTAACCATTAATTGTGGCTTATTCCCATTTAAATAGTAATTAAATTAAAGGCGGTTTGACACAATTCAAGAATGCTTGTATTCCAACTTGGACAAAGTGAAATTGCACAAGTGTACTTTTACCAAGTTGGTTGCCACGTTTAAATGACTTGGATATCAAATAACCATTGATCGTGGTGATCTTTAGCGAAAGTGATCGTGGAAGATGTTCTAGTGGTTGCTGGTAGGTTGATACATGAGCTTGAAATCCAGAAAAAAAGAAAAAAAGGAAGAAATGCCGCATTTTATATTCCTTTATCCGTATATTCCATAATTCTTCCTCAGCTTCTTATAACTCCATGAATCTAGCACTCTCTCTTTCTGACCATTTTCTTTTTTTGTTTACTTCTCGTTTTTGATTTTTCGACACCGATGCCACTTTAATTTTACAATACCACACTACTAAGACTCAAGGAAGTTGGCCAGCGTCGTACTTAACTTGGATAAAACCTGTTTTTATCAAACAAGTACAAGTGTACTTGGATGAACAGGTGACTCGATCAAAGTAGCTTCTAAGTGGTGCGCGCGCAATGTCCAAGCAGACTTTAACCAAGTACACTTAGATAGTGTGAACCCGCCTTAAGTAAGAACCATTTTGTTTTTCATTATCCAAAATATCTGTCTTTCTAAAGGGGTGGGGATTAAAGTCAGAAGTAGGAATTATTACTAAGGGATGGCTTAAGTAACGATTATGGTATTGAGAGTGGAAATCATAGGAATGATACAATGAAAATTATAATATTGTTTTTCACATATGAATTGAACAACTACATTCACCGTACTATGAAATTTACGGTGGAAAAATAGTAGGAAAACTCAATTAATTTATCAAGCTATAAAATACAGATACCATAATTTATAATAAATCCCTTTATCCATTTAGAAATGTTTAAATTCATCAACTCTTACTTTATAGTGAAACGTTCACCTAGGTGATAACATATTATCTCTCCCACTGGTCAATTTTGAATAATATTGCAATAATAGATTATCGCATTATATTCATGCCATATGCACAAGTAATATTATGGAGAAATACTAAATATTCATAATAAATTAATGAAATAAAACATACCAAATTATATTGTTAGCAGGTCACACAGTTGTACTAATCAATACTCGATTTTAATATTTTACTGTCAGATGGTATTTAGTGCGATTCGAAAAATATTTACAAATACAGTAATTTGAAGTGAACGAGTTTGCAATAATTTATTTCGTTATTTCCGAAATTGCAACCTTTGATATTCGCTACAATGCTTTGTTGGATGACATATCGCCAATTAAAACATTTTTAAAGTATCGATATGATATATTTTTCCAAACTTGTTAAATACTCTTTTTTGAGTGGAAGTTTAAAAATTTAAATTAAAAATCGACAGATTGAAATATTATTTATATATATATATATATATATATATATATATATATATATATATATATATATATATATATATATATATATATATAGACATAGCAAAAAATACGACCGTTGATTAAATTTAAAATATATTCAATAGTTGAATAGCAGAGGTTTTATCGGCCAATAATTGGCAAATAAAAGTCGTCAACTACTTTATTGATTTAGTCGAATACGTTTCGCTTTTATTATTAAAAGCATCATCAGTTCACTACAAATAAAAAAGATTTTAGAATATAAGTAAACAACCAACAGGGTTCATACTTACAAAAACAATTTGTAGGGTTTTTAGATGTTATAAAAACTCTACGATAACTTAACATTAAAGATTAACAACTAAACGAGAGAAACGAAACAAAAAAATACAAGAAAAACTGTAAGAACACTAGTTCATTTGATTTTAACCGATGGCTTTATTTGAATGTTGGTTTAAGCTCTTTCGAGGGTCAAACCACACTATTGTAATCTTTTCGATTGTTTTTTATCAGTTCTAGGATGTCATAATTTTCACATGTGGCTTATTGTCGTACATGTGTTTCTCTGGAATGTAGCAAGCAGGTACGATTCTTGAGGGAATTATCGGGCGGAACGGGGACAGACCTTTTTTTAAAAAAGGATTCATTTATTTCTTTTTCTTTAAAAAACAACCAAACAAAAAAAAATTGGAAAGAAGAATGGGAATGAAGTTTCTGTCTTGTAAGTGGTTTTTTTTATTTGTTTTGTATGATGAGAGAGTGATATATCTGGCTCAAGTTGCCGATGTCGGTTCTCTTATTTAGGGACGATGGATGTTTTAGAATTTGACACATTTCAAGGATGGATCGCTTATGATAATTTTTTTGTTTGCACAGTATTTTGGTATTCGTGAAGTCGATACTGTGTTTGGTTGAAATGGCATGCTGTGCATAGGCACAAGATGGTTTAGAAATCCTGATGTCGCTTTTGTGGGACGTTAGTCGACATTGAAGAGAGCGGCTGTTCTGGCCAATATAGCAGGAGTTGCATTCTGCACAGGGTACATGATAGACGACATTAGTTTGTTCTAGAGCGGCCAATGGAGTTTTTGTCTTAGAAAATAACTTACCTAAGGTTCTGGTATTTTTTAAGGCTATTTTGACAGGTAAGTTTTTGAAAAGTTTGTTAAGCTTGTTAGTGATTTGTGGGAAGTACGGGAGCGAAGCATATTTTATGGTTTGTTCAGGAGTGAGGGGGGACTTATTCATCTGTATTTTGTTAGATATGGATGCTAATGTTAGCCCGTTGGGTGTTTCCGTAATGGACTGTCCATAGTTTTTGGAATATGGAATATTTACAGAATATTAACAGAAATATTTCTCATCTCGTCCAATTTTAAACCCTATTATACCCATTTTGACCTTTTGTTCTTATTTAAACATGCAACGAAAGATTATAGAATCTAGTCTTTTAGATTCCGGAACCTCAGGAACTATTAACTGGACGAAACTTACGACTACGACTCTGCAAATGAAAAATGGATTTGATATATTAACATGGAATACCCGAACCCTTTCTCAAGCTGGCGTACTCATATCTTTACTACAAGAACAGAAAATAATTCAAGCCAATCACAAGCAAATGTAGAACATATAATGGTAAGAAGAAAAACAAAATATCTGGAAGACAAATATCTACTTGCGTTAGTTTCTAATTTGCTTTCCATTTTTAACAATTAACTATTTCTATTTATTAATTGCCAAGTATTTCAGTAAGAGCCTATACTGATTTTTGACAATTATTTTGACTTATTGGCTTTTTAAAAAAATAAAAAGCAATGCTTTGTTTGTGTCAATGCGATATGTTTCAAATGGTTTTATATGAATTAAATTAAAACTGTAGTTACAATTTTTCTTCTCTTTAGTTAGAAAACGCAAGACAAGAAGCAGTACAGAAACAAGACAAAGACATATGGAAAGAGCTGTGGGAGACGGCAATTCGCTTATACGCATTTCATCCTTGCTGGACTTATCAGAGCGACTAAGTAAGAAGCCCTGAACGTGAAATCAATTTTTTTCATAGCAGGCACAGATTTAGGTAAGAATCTGAATTTTGGTTTCGAATAATTAGAAATCTTTGCATTTTTACTTTTTGTTTTAGTTCATTTTTTATTTTTGGCCTTCTAGAAGGTGATGTTTAAGAGTTTAAAATTGTAATTAATTTGTGTTATATAATTATTTTTAATTAAATTAAATAATGAATCCAATATGGATTTGCATAATCTGGAATTTTGGATGAATTTGAAGAAATTACGTTTCAATTGATTGAACTGTGAACAACTTTTATGTTGTACAAAAATTTTGTTGTTAAATTCACCGTTTCTGAATTGTGCAGATCATAAAAAAGCATTATTTAAATTAATATAATTATTCGAGCATGTAGCATAAACTTATCTTTGTCCAGTGTGTACGTTACGTGTCACAAAAAACTTTATGTATTTTATATGTCACATATGCTATGTTAGAACACTATCTGTCCAGTAAATTTTCTTCATGAATTGTGTTTATTACGTAAACACCAACCATTAAAAATATATAAACGAGTGCACTACTGCGTGTATGTTTTAGAGTAAAAACGCGGCTGCCAACTTTATTCGCTATTTTATGCTTTTACACTCTGATATGCGGTTTCGTATTTCCCGTGTAGATCCGGGATATTTTTACTCTGCTATATCAAATGATAACGTATATACCGTTTGTTACAACACCAGACTACAAAGTTGGGGTGAAATATACACATTCATTATTGGGATTATTTTGTTAACAGTCAGAAGTGGTCGATGTAAAAGTGACTGTCCTTTTGGGGTTTTCCTACTGAAGAAAAACCGAACTAATTGAGAGTGCTAAAATCTTTACAGAAATGGGTAGTATTAAAACTAATATACTTGATTAAAACCGTATATATATATATATATATATATATATATATATATATATATATATATATATCTGTACCGTTGAGGTAAACAGTCGTATATCCATAATGTATACATTTGTAAGTAGGCGCAAAACATACAGACTAGTCCATAACCTATAAAAATTTGTATACTTCCATTAGTTTTAATTCCGCATTATTGGTATATTGTATTACATACATTGAAGTCTGTTACTGGATATTAGTATTGTTAAGAAGTTATTGTATAATATTGGTAGTTACGACTTTTTATCTCTATGTCTTTAAACAGGTAATATGCAAAATAAAAATCGTAAATGATTACAAAAATAACATATTCTCTATTTAAAAATGCAAGAACCAAATGACAATGTTTGGAACAAAAAATAACTCTACTTTACTAATAAGTAAAAAATATATAAAACCCAAATACGTTTACTTTAGTTGTCGCTGTCACTGTCACCTACTTGCTGCTTTGAAATAATTGACAACTCTTGGTAGAAATTATGAGATTTCACCGGGATCCACTAGCAAAGCTTTAATAAATGTTATATTTTTTTTTGGTGATATCTTTAGCATTTCTACGCATAGCAGGTAATTGATCAGGGAATGGTAATTGAGTCCTCGCTGATCTTGAGACATTAAAACTTATAAAATTTTGGTTTGAAAATTTTTTTTATAAATAATTGTTAAGGGCGACGCAGCGCAAATTTGAAAGTGCACCACAGTTAAAATAAGGAACTCTTGTTTTTTATTATTCCCTTTTTTAACCAATACATGGTGACTGAGCTTTGGCATACTATATTTAAAAAATTTTAAAATCCAATACCTCCACTTCAATCACAGTTCCACCTGTAGAGCGGATTATCTGCTGCCAGTCCCAAGGTATAACAGTCTCCATAGTTGCTTGTTTTTTAACGTTCTTTCAATTAAACCATGAACATGTTGTGCCTCCATGTGGGTATGGCCTTTTAACAAAAACTTGTGGTCTATTGTTTTTAAATTTGGACATATTTTAATTGCCATAAGTAACTGAACATTAGCATTATGTTATGATTTTGAATGGGGCAATTGTCCGACCACATAATTAAATGTTCTACCGTAGCAGGTGCCATACCGTTGAATCCATTGGGGTTAAAGCATGGAGAAGAGTTGCCAGAGACAGGGGCGAATGGAAGATTGTTCTGAAGAAGGCTTTGGCTCATAACGAGCTGATGATGATGACTGTAGAAGATGCAAGAACAATTTCACTCCACTTCAATAATGCTGAAGCGATTTCATGACCACCCCTTCCTGCTTTCGATTCGCTCCACAGCATAAAGTAAGTCTTGTTTGTGGTGGAATCATAAATTGTCATGTTTAGTGTCCATAACTTTAAAGAATAAAAGCTTTGATTATTTGCCAGGTAAGGGGTGGAAGACGTTTTTGTAGGTCAACCATAATCAAATCAGTTTGGTTTTATCAACTGATAATTTACCTGATATTTTGTCAATTTTTTTCCACTATACCTCTTGCCAGCGTCGTTAAGATGATCTTCATATTTCTGAAAAACAGCAGCTGTTGGCTTATCTTGGTTACCTTGTTTGAGTTGTTGACTAAATTTATCGCAGTCATCGCATATATCAACTGAGGGAGTTTTATATCCAAGGGTAAATTCGGAATTAAAAATGTTTTTATATAGCCACAACTTGGCAGTTTCTGCTTTGGAAACTCCATGATCTTTACATTTTGCCAAATATAATTTGTAAATTTGATCCTTATTGAGTTTAGGTCCCAAATACTTTTTGCTAGTGTGTCGCGTTGCTTAATTTGTTAGGCGGAACATGTCTACCTCGGATATCCAGCGATATAAATCCCCCAGTATCATACTTTTTCAAAGCATTGCGTACCGCAGTTTCAGATGTGCCTAGTGTATTGAGAAAGAATACTTAGCACACATAAATTTTTTGTGCTGTATTTCCTGATTTTATATCAAAGTTGTAACTTATGGTTTGTTTTCTCTGATCATATCTGCTTTCGTCTTTAGGTCTATGACGATCTGTAGATTTGGAAGTGACGTGTGATGCCACAAATTGGCGTTTTAATTTTCCACTCTTCTGTTTCGTCCAATAATTTTCAAAAATTTGCCTTCTCACTTCGTCGCTAAATTATTTCACGCAATTTTGTCCACATGACGCACAACCTGGTTTCATTGATTTTGCTTTTATTTTGCTACAACTCGTTGGGATACCTTTCAGGTTTTTAATTTTTTGATACGTTTTTTTGTTTCTGAAATCTCAAATTGTTGTAAGGGCAAAAGTTAAGCGTTTTGTCAAAATGAAACTACTCACACAAAATTAGCTTGTTATTAATAAAGGGTAAAAATGGGCCCTGGATCTCAGACTATCATGTCAACCACTGGTTAAATGAAGTATGAAAGTTGCATTGTTTTAATTTATTTTTATGTGGACTTACATGCAATTGAAAGTATTTTGTTTATTATAATTTTACTGTGGTGTATTTTAATTTTTATTTTAAGTTGTTTTGACTTAAACTCTAAGCTTTTTGAACAATACAAAATAATTACAATAATTTTATTTTTGTTTTTTTGTAAAATGGTTTAAAAATTTACATTTTTTATTAACATATCAAATAGAAACTGTTGGAGTGATGTTTAAGGCTAATAAACGATCTAAAACTAAAAAAATAAAATATTCATATTTCATTGAGATCTCAATATTTCACTGATCACTTCACCGAGAATTAGGATTTAGTTCTACTCGTATTTTTCTGTATAGGCAATGTACAAATTAGAAATACAGACAGAACTCATAGAATCTACAAAAGCTCTGTATAAAGAAAATAAAGTGTCCATTAAAATGGGAACTAGAATCATAGTATACTTCACCACAACAAAAGGGCTCCTGCAGGTTTGTTCCACATCTCCGACCGTATTCAAAATATACTTAGAGAAAACTAGGAGAAAGCCTTGACTACATGGAAAAGAAAATGCGAAGGCATGGGAGTACCGGTACGGAATATATACCTATATACCTATACTATAACTACAAGAAGAATATCCAAGGCTGGCCTAGATATTAACCTCGCGAAAACAGAGTACCTATCTACGAGTGAAGAAGACATAGAAGATCTACAGATTGATGACAACATAACAATCAAAGGAAAGGATAAATTCAAATACTTGGGGTTTATAATCACGAAAAAGGCAACAACAGAGGAAGAAATTACACAAAGATTAGGACAAACAAGAACAGTAATCCGACAACTTAACTCAGTATGGTGGGATAGACACCTAAATATGAAGACACATTTACGCAGATTTAGAGGACGACACCGAAAATCCTGGAGGAACGAAGTAGACGACACCATGAGTAAGAGAGACCTAAACGATGGAGAATGGGACAACAGAGAGAGATGGAAACGGTTGAGCGATGGAAGGTAGTGAATACTGTAGAATCCCTGAATATATATATCGTATTTTTCTAGATCATTGTTTTAGTCCAGTAAATGAACGTGAAATACGGCGATACCCTGTAATTGTCCGTGTAACCACCGAATTGCATGAACATTTGGATTGAAGTTCTACTTGCCCTAAACTTCACTTTTGGACTTGAATCGTTGGTTGCTTTCTATTTTCTAGGGGTGAAAGCTACCCCCATTAAAAGAATATGGTATAATTGTAAAATTAAAGCAGGTAATTGGTTTAAATCATCTTTTTATAAAGTGAGTAAATTTCAATTAATATTAAACAATATAATTTAAGATTTTATCACAGTTTGACCCCTAAATCTCACCACCTAGATTAGTTATAATTAGAATAATGTCATGGAATTACCTTGTCTCCACTGATTTGCATGTAATTTTGGATTTAGGTTATACTTACCCTCCACTTCACAACTAAATTTGTGCCCTTGGTTGTTTTTAAATTTTTAAATTATATAATTGTAAATTCAAACAATTTGGAATTATTAAATTATACAGTTACAATAAATTTCGATTTCTTCAGTGTTTTAATTTTTGTAAAGGACTTGAACGTATCACTAATCACGAGTGTATGTAAACGTTTAACAGCAATATCTTAACCAATTTTTGTCTTACAGAAAATCAAAACAAAACCAAAATATTTATATAAACAAAACCTATATTTTTTTACTTTTTAAGATTTTTTTATATATTTGATAATTTTGGAAACAAATTTTCAGACCTGATAGACTTCATTATTTACAAAAATATCTCAGATAACTATCTGGATATCAATGACGGCTGGAACATGAACTCCGATCACTCACCGATAATTTTAACTATCAGTGATATAGTGTTTAAAAAAGAGTTTAATCCAATATTGACTAATAAAAAACCTGACTGAAAGAGCTTCAAAATAAACATTGAACACAAAATTAATCTTACTGTGCCATTGAAAAACACAAGACAACTTGATCAGTTGCTTTCGCTCAATTTTGTATTTACCACCTGGTTAGTTTCATTAAGTACGGAGATCAGATCACCAGCTTACTTGTAGTTGAAAGGTGTGAAAAATTCATATGATGTACCGGCAGAATCTGAACGACCAGTTCTACCGATTCTACCAGTGAATGTAATCTTCTGAGAAGTGAGGATAATCGTACTTTACAACATATTTTATACCCTCAACATCTAACTCCCTGGCTGCTACATCAGTAGCTACCAAAATACTAGATTTTCCAGTTCTAAATTCCCTTAGGAGGAAGTCTCATTCCTACTGGCTCTTATCTCCATGCATAGACAATGCTGACCAACCAACGCTTCTTATCGATCTTGTTATTCCTTCAACTTTTTTCTTGCTCTCTACGAAAATTATAATTTTCGAGCCAGAGTCAGCATTGCTGTTAACCTCTTGCAAGAGACTTCCTTTCCTTTTCATGCTCCTGGCAGATATCAACGAACTGTACAATACTGTTGTCGGCAGATAAGTTCTTTGAACATATGTTGATGTAAACGGGGTTCTTCATAAAGTCAGAAGCCAATTTCTTAACGTCTTTGGGCTACGTAGCAGACCACTTAAGTGTTTGTCTGTCGGGTCTGACCTGACTGAGAATCTTGCGAATTTGTGGTTTGAATCCCATATCTAACATTTTGCCAGCTTTGTCAAGAACCAAATATGTGCATATCTCTAGGTTAGTAGATCCTTTTTCGAGAAAATCTATAAGATGGCCGAGTGTGGCGATGCAGATCTCAATACCCAATGTTTGTAGGTCACGAGCGTGGGGCTCTTTGGGAGCATCTCCAAAGATATAAGAGTTACGGATGTTATTAGACCGGCCAAAATCATTGGAAACCTCTTGAATCTGTTGAGCCAGTTCTCTAGTAGGAGCAAGAATCATTACAAATGGTCCTTCTCCTTTATTTAGAGGTGGTTGGTTATTGATATGAATTGCAGCAGGTAGGATGTAGGCTAGAGTTTTTCCAGATCCTGTTTGTGCTATACCAACCATATCTTGACCACTCATTGCAATTGGCCAGCCTTGTGCTTGAATTGGTGTAGGAGCTTCATATTCCTTATTGCAAACTTCCGTTAAAATGTAATCAGGGAAATTTGCTTCGTCAAAGTTCTGAATAGGGTTAGGTGCTTTCCCTTCGACAGTAATTTCTTTTGCTTTGCGAAACTGCTCAACCTTAAAGGGAGTACGGCTTGTCACAGAAGGATGGGGCACATAGAAGTGTTTCTCCACTAGACGTAACTTTTTGTTAGCCCATTCGACTTGTCTCAACCCCCCGTTGCCGATATATCTTTGATTGTTCCTATTGAAATTGTTTTGATACCCGCCCCCGTTGCAATTATTGTAACTATTATCCCCATAAGGCTTATTATTAAATCTGCCATTATTAAATACACCTCCTGGTTATTATAGCTATCGCCATTTTTGTTGTTGTAGCCACCTCCTCCTCCGCTGTTTTCTCCGCTTTTGAAATTGGAAAAACCATTGGAATGAGTCTGGTAATCATCACCGCTTTATGGATAAGTCATTTTTAGTTTTCTTTTAATTCGGAAGCGTTGAACAAGAATTTAAAATATCACTACTTTAATAAATCGATTACACATTACAATCAGAAAAAATATTACAATTTGACACAAGCGTTCACTTAAAAGGTTCGCAGCAAACAAAGTTTTATAATAAATATTCAACAGATAGCTTGAGAAAATATTCCCACAATAACTTCTAGAACAAAATGGAACAAGTATCCAAAAAAAATCAGAGAACTCATAGTAAAAAAAAGAAAGTTGGGGAAGACAACAGAAAGAATGAAGAGACCAATTATTCATTCTCCTCCTATCAAGTTGAAAAATGGCAACTGAGGCCATGCACCCGGAGGTTACACGGCAAAAGTCTTCGGGGACGTAAGAGTAGGATTTGTTGGCAGAAGCTGAGTTCTCTTTCTAGAACCCCAGACTCTTTTGTCGGAAACAGAGGACATTATTCGGAGTTTTGTTACAGTATGAGCATCGGCAGCCCATACTACCTTCAAGATCCTTTACCAACCTTTATTTATATAATATGTATTTATACGACCTTGCTTTTCATAAATTCAATCTTACATTTTCTGTACTACTTTAAAGAGAAAATATTGATGAAATTAAAATATTTTACGAAACTTTTTAACTACTCCTTAAAAAAACCGTGATTGCGGAGATACGGAAGCAGTTAAACATTTTGTTAGTCCATTCAAAAAAATAATATATCAAGTACAAATTTTGAATAGAAGGACCCTAATGTTTAAATATTCATTAAACAGTTTTTTCTTAACTTTTTTCGTTCGTTTTTTACTGCACTCTGAGTGTACAAATTTTGCTTGATTAAGTGTAAGTAATTATTCAGAAGGGTAAGATTAATTGGTACATTTCCAACCCTTATCACTCGGTTTCACCTCAATTATAATTTTCTCGTGAAGTTTTACGGTTTTTTTGGTCACCTTTTGTATTAGTATGGCTTTTAGGAATGCACATTAATAATTTTTATTGCCTCTTTCGCTTTATTTAATAATTTATTAGTGTTCTTTTAACACATGTAATCGCTTTTTTATCTAAACATTCTTGGCGTTCTTGTTTTGAAGATATATCTTTTATTAAAGTAATAGAATAAAAAACCAGTAGATGTAATATTGAAAGGACCTGCTTTTTACAGTAGATGTTTTAATAAAATAAAATTATATTTTGATTATAAATCGTTATTCTTTGTCTTTTTTGTAGAATTTTTTCACGGTTGTATTAAATCTCATTTCTACGTATCCTATACGCAAATTACGTAAATTGCGTAAATTGCGAAGTCTACGCATGCTTTATAGACTTTGAAAAAGCATTTGACAAGGTGCAACATCAAAAATTATTTCAGATACTGAAAGAATCTAGTATTGATGACAAAGATTTACGCCTAATTAAACATTTATACTTACAGCTAAGGGCAATTGTACGACTAGACAACGAAACCTCACAAGAATTCACGATAAAAAGGGGAGTACGTCAGCGCTGCATTTTATCACCGACTTTGTTCAATACTTACTCAGAAATGCTGTTCAGGGAAGGTATTGATGGTTTAAGAAAAGGTATAAAAATTAATGGTGAAATCATAAACAATTTAAGATATGAGGAAGATACGGTTTTTATTACTGATAATGCGGAGGATCTGCAAACATTAATAGACTGTGTAGTAAAAGCCTGTGCCAGATACGGCATGAAATTAAACTGTAAGAAGACCAAAATTCTTGTAGTAAGTAAAAACGACATAATCACCTGAACATTGATATAAGAACACGAGTCTTGAGATGCTATGAATTTTCTACCCTTTTATACGGAGTCGAAGCCTGGACCTTGACGGAGACAACATCCAAACGATTAAAAGCCTTTGAAATGTGGCGCATGCTCAGAATTTTCTATATACATCATGTTACAAACGACACCGTGATCCAACGTATAGGAAGATGACATACTTAGGGCATGTCTTGCGCAATGAGGCAAGATAGAAGGCAAAAGATCTCAAGGGCGCAGAAGAACATCGTGGTTGAAAAAAATCAGACAGTGGGCAGGAATGACTACCATACATCTATTTACAGCAGCTGTCAACAAAGTTGTATGGACCAACGTAATTGCCAACATCCACAGAGGATAGGCACCAAAAGAAGAAGAAGAAGACATATCCTATATAATAATAATAATAATAATAATAATAATATTTAGCTAATAAGCTAAATACTCCAGTAGATGACCGTTTTGGAGTATAATTTTCCTCGTCACGACGGATTTGATCCCCAGTTTCGGGGGTGAAAAAACATACGTTCAAAATAAGAAATAAGTCCGGAATAAATGAATCATCAAATCATTTAACGTGTTAAAAAAGTCTTTATTTTTGTTTTTTGTTTAAGATTTAGCATTAAAACTAAGCGAGTTACGCTCAAAATAAAATTGGTCCTTTTTTGGTAAAAACATCGTAAAAACCATGCCCTAATTGGCACTCCAAATAAACTTATTCGTTACCGCTTTACAATTTACTTTATTAATGTATTGTTTATATGATCTGTAAGTATAACCGGTTCAGCGTGCTTATTTTTAAAAGAATATGGTTTCAAAATAAAAGAAAAATTTTTGAAATTTTGAAAAAAATACCTTTTTTTCAAAATAAAAAAGTATTAGTGATACAAAAAATCTTTTTTTTTGTATAACACCTGTACGGTGTTTATATACTACTATTTGGTCACAAATGACCAATTATCAGATATTTTCTGACCTAAGGGCTTATCCTATGGCTTACTTTTATTTTATCGATCAACTAATGCACTACGACTAACATGCAACGTACTATACTCTGCTTTTTACCCTAAACTGTTACACATTTACACTAACTCAAATAGTTTTGTCCTTATGAGCCTTCCCTTTTGTTCAGTGTTGTCAAGAAGCTGGATTGCGCGACATTCACATGACTAGACTATGTAGCCTCTACTCGTGACTTGCTGCTGTTCTCTTGAGTACTGAGTTACCATACCTAGGTCCGGGTGGAGGTTGCTGTTTTGCATATACCAAGAAGCATCAACAATGTTCCTCAGTATTTTGTTTTAAAATCTCTGCAGAATATGTATATTACTAGCTTTGGTACAGTAATTTATTATAAGTGGATAATGTTAAATATTCTTCAATCAGCCAATAAAATTTCTTATATCTAATATCAAGCTCCCCTCTTTTCTTTTTGACATGGATTTTCCAGCGCAGCCTTGCATCTGGGGTGATGCCCAAGTATTTTGCTGATGTTTCATAAGGATCTTGGGTATCATTTATTCTAACTTGAAAATTCTATATTTTTTTTCGCCATTTTCTGGTCCAGTTATATATTGTATTTACTGATAGTTGCAACTTATTAGTCGCTTCATCACTAGTGTCTCCTATCTCTGGTATGGCTGTACATGGCGTCTGATGAGTGTGCGTTATATAGCAGACAAGAGGGAGTAAAAGGCAAGTCTTACGAAAGGTACAAAACCACGAAACCTTTAAATAAGCCTCGGATAGATCGGTTTTATCGGCGAAAACTTATACAAAGAAATATGGAGTACGCTCTCGGTACCTGGAACATCCTGACATTGAATAAACCAGGAGCACAAGCACCAATACTTAACGAGCTCAGAAAATACAAAGTAGAACTAGCAGCAATACAAAAAAGTAACCAAAACGACTTAAACGATTTAATTTTCTTTAAAAATATAATTTCAAAATAAATTATCAAGATTATCAGATAATTATATATACAAGGTAAATTATTTATATTTAATTTATTATACAGTGTGTCCGTAAAGTATGGAATAAATTCGATATTTCCTAAATGAAGCATTTTAAAAAAAATCTAAAACACGTCGATTTTTAGGTTTAATGTTTTACCATTCTACAACAAAATTTCATTATAAAAGGTGATACAAATTAAGGTGATGACGTCATCGGCTCTTTTTTTAAATGTAATACCCTATATTTTTTGATATTTTTAGATCGAAAAAATGAGCTGATTCCAAAAAAGTATAATAATACTCGGGGTCTAATGGATATAATTTGAGAGATATGCGTTTAGAAAATAAATGATTTATTATCAATTGCAAAAAAGTAGCCTACTACTAGTTTTTAGTGAAATGTAATTTTTAATAACGTTCAATAACAATTAAGTAGCACAATAATTGTAATAATTAGTAAATGTTCTGTATTATTGCTTAGAATAATTTGAAGTAGAAATGAATTTGAGTGTAAAGCAAAGAATTGAAATACTCATAATGATTGGGTATGGAGACAAATCGCGAACGCAGATGGAAATGTGTAATGTATTTAATGATGAATGATAATGAATATCCAAAGAGACCCATAACGCAGTCAACAGTAAGTAAGACTGAAAAGAAATTTCAAGAAACTTTTACGGTTGAAAATGCATTCAAATCAGGTCGTCCCTCTGTAAATTATGATACAAAATTGGATGTTCTATTTGCTTTTAAAGAGGATGTGCACACTTCTGTTCGTAAGGTTAGTCGTGATCTCGATGTTTGCAAAACAACGGTAATTGTAAAACAAAGTAATAAAACTTGAAAAATGGCACCTCTTTAGATGCTGACTTGTACAGAAATTATGCTAGGATGATCCAGATAAAAGAATATAATTTTGCGAAACAATGATGGATAACTGCCACCAAAACCCTCTCTTGGTTCAAAATATTATTTTTTCTGATGAGGCTACAATCACATTAAATGACGAGGTCAACCGTCAGAATTGTAGATACTGGGCAAAAGAAAACCCGAACTGTATGCGGGAATATCATACACGATACCCGCAAAAGGTAAACGTATGGGCTGGCATTGTAAAAAATAGAATCATCGGAGCCTACTTTTTGGAAGGTAATTTAAACGGGCCAGCTTACCTTCAGCTTTTAAGGGGGTATCTTGTACCTACTTTAGTTAATTTATTTCCAATAGAATTAATCCCGGAGGTTTTGATAAAAGTTTATGGTTTAAACAGGATGGTCCGCCTCCACATTATGCTGTAGATGTTCGAAGGAACCAAACGAAATTTTTCCAAACAGGTAGATTGGAAGACGTGGACATATTGAATGGCCAGCGAGGTCGCCAGACCTCAATCCTTTGAATTATTTTATGTGGGGTCATTTGGAGAATGATTTTTATAAAACGAAACCTGCAAATATTGAAGACTTAAAAACAAGAATTCGTAAAGAAATAAACAATATTTCTTAAGAAAAAATAAACAAGGTTCTACAAGAATTTGTACAACGTTTGGATTACTGTCAAATACAACAAGGGCTACAATTCGACCATTTAAAAAAAATTCATGTATTAATTACTGAATTACTTTTAATTTATTTATTATAATTTATTTATAATTTATTAATATTAGAAATCAATAAAAATTAATTAATTTTCTAAAATTATACTTTTTTGGAATCAGCTTATTTTTATCGATCAAAAAATGTCCCAAAATACAGGGTGTTACATTTAAAAAAGAGCCGATGACGTCATAACCTCCATATGTATCACCTTGTATAATAAAATTTTTTTGTAAAATGTAGAACAATAAACTTAAATATCGGCGTGTTTTAGATTTTTTTAAAAAGGCTTTTGATTTAGGAAATATCGAATTTATTGCATACTTTACGGACACACTGTATATATTGACTAACCATCTAAAAGAAGGAAGGCTTATTTCAAGCATTCTCCTAATTATAATTTTTTTATGACTTTTTGGTTACCACGCCAAGTTGAATCGATTTGTACTGAGACTGTACTATAAATTTTACCTATATTTAATGGAAATTATTATTAAATATATCACTGTACCACTTAAAGACGGATATTCTAATAGAAGGGTGTATAGGTAATTTACCATCGTGAGGACCGTCATATAAAATAAAATTTATTAGTCTCCTTCAAGCTTACTTTTAGTTAAGAAACATGCAAAGAGATAACTGCTTTAAGTCAGATCATTGTCTGTACATTATTCTCCAAGATTACGGTCAAAAACTCGATCTTTACACTGAACTCTATATACTATTCTGGTAATTGAGGTATAATAAATTAAATCTGTCTGTTAGATTATTTATAAAACTTGATTTTAGTTAAATGTTTACTGAATACCCGATAATTATGACCTGAAGCGTAATCTATTATACTTCCGTGTTATTAAAATAATGATGATTATACACAGACATGCATGACAAATGGCTGAGATTCACTGTTAGACTATTATAAGATATACCTGACTAAACAGAAAAGAGGCTGATTGGAAAAAAAAATTTATATAAAAAAATCAATTAGAATTTTTAGATAACTAAGACATCTAACAAAGAGAATGGAATTTTTAATTTTAAAAAATAAAACCGTTTGATTTTCAATATACTCATACAATCTTGTTTGTTCTACATATTTATTTCAAGGAGATTACCAACCAGTAATGTTTTCACCAAGTACAGTACCAGAACAACAACTATTAAAATAAACAAAAACATTTCAGAAAACATTTTACGGATCTATATAAAACCAGCCAATAGACATAAATGCAGAAGACAAAGAAATGACAGATAATAAAGAAAGACGCACTTTTCTATTTATCCATAATTCAAAGATGTTGTAAAGAAATTACAATTAAACAAATCTCCGGGGTACAAGATGTACTTAATAAAGAACGGATGTACAAACTTATGGTCAAAATTTGGAAGGACGAAAATATGCCTGTAGAATGGAAAAACGGATACATCACACTAACAATCATAGAGCTATTATGTTACTGTTACTGAACAGAACGTAAGATCCTAACTACAATCATCAGAAAAAGACTAAAAAGTAGTGTTGCCCAAATTCAAGAACAAGACTAGACTTAGACAGTCTTGGTCTTGGTCTTGCGCCAATACACCTGGTCTTGGTCTTGGTCTTGGTATTGCACTCCTGGTCTTGGTCTTGGTCTTGCAGCAAGAGTCTTGTAAGTCTTGCAGTTACCCATTAGCCTATTGCTATTTATTAAACGTTACTTAGGATCTTAGAACAACGTAACAGAGTAAGTACATTTTAAGCTTGAATTAACATAACCATAATAAAGACTAACCAAATTAATAAATGTCTACACAACTGACACCGAGTGGGGTTTGTAGCGACGATCTAAGCTATCCGTGCCTATGCTCTAACTAACTCAGCTATCTACCAGGCTCCACGGAAGTCAATCTGTTTCTTAATAAATGTTTGCATTTACTAAGCTTACATGTGCTAAAACATGGTTAAAACAAAAAAAAACAAATTAATGACATAAGCATGCCTGTATGTTAAAGAACATTATCTGCCTAGAAAGGGATTGATAGACATGATGGGCAAAAAATCCACATACATGTATCAAGGGCACAGATTTTGTAGGTGATAAGATAACAAACTATAATCCACTTATTAAAGCAAAATAAATGTTTTTACCAATCTTATCTCTACTTTTATATAAAAAACTAACTCGAAAAAATAAAGAATAGGTAAAAAAGCAATGATAATCAAAAGAAGTTATTTTAAATTAAGGAGATACCTACTTAATAAATACATTAATTTACCAAAATAAAGTAGTAGTTACATAATATATGTAATTAGTAATAAGGTAATAAGTATATTTTTTTACATGTCCGCTTTTTCTAGAAGTTATTAAAAAGCTTGTGATATCTCCACCGAATTTTGGTTTTTCGGGAAGAAATATTTGTAATTCCTTTTTGTGAAAAAATATTAGATGCTTCCTTAAATCTGATGTGTTTCTGTTGATCATTCTCATTTCAACCTTTCTATGTAGGCACAATTTACACAAAGCAATTTGGGATGCATGAATTATTTCGAAAAACTCATTAAATTTGCTTTTAGGTCTTTTAGATCTATAACTCCAACGCTCACTACTTGGACTAGAACTATTTGAATCTTTGTCCCTCATGTCAAATTGTAAACTTAAACAACAAGGATTAGATGAAAAACAATTATAATTATTGTTTTTTTTTATTCATTAGACTTTAGACATTTGAGTCATTAGACTCAAAGGAAAGTTCAATTGGGAATAAAGTTAAGTGATGTCGAAAAAGTAACTACTATACTACTAGTTACTTTATGTTCGTTACTATCCAATACCCTAAGTATCTAATAACAAACCATACTTCGTTATTCTTTCTAAATACTTCGGTATTTTGTTTATACGGTAGGCGACATTATCTGTTATTCATTTGTCTCGGTACTTTTAAATTTTAGCCGTGCTCTTTCAGCAAATTTTGTTTAACCGAATGATCTCATCGTACACTCAGCAGAAACAATTTATAGTCTTTTTAATTACAATTATTAAGTCTTTTTAATACAATTAACAATTAACAATTATATTTTTTATTAGCTAGGGTAACATATTTAAAATAATATTGATACGAAATTACTGTCGGCGTCGCAATGCAAGAATATTATTTTTATGATTAGAGGGCGGCTATTCTTAAAATATGGACAATTAAGTTCAGAGCGAAGAAGTCGTCTGCTGAAAAAGAATGTACAAAATATTTATATGACCTCTGAGCACGTGTCAAATGTGTTTTTTTAATGTATATTTTGATTCGGTATGTATGTTTTTGGTATTGTTTGTAATGCGCATAAGTCCAGTTTTTCAAATTTTTATTACATATTTTTTTGCTTCTCATAGAGTCTTTAAGCATATACCCGAACTATTATACTCGCTAAAACCACACTCAGTCCTAACTGCAAGACGCAAGAGTCTTGCAGGCTTAGTCTTGTTCTTGCTTAAATCTTGCACGGTCAGTCTTGGTCTTGGTCTTGCTAAAATTAGGCGGTCTTGGTCTTGGTCTTGCAAAAACGCAAGAACAAAACCAAGACTGCAAGACCAAGACCGATTTTGGGCAACACTACTAAAAAAATATAGGACTTTATCAATAGAGATTTAGAAAAGGAAGATCAATAATAGACTCAATACACGTATTAATGCAAACAACCGAAAAAAGCTGCGAACATGACATAAAACTACACATATTATTTATCGACTTTCAACAGGCCTTCGATAGCATATACAGACAACAATTATTAAAAAAAAGATAAAAAAGATAGAAATACCAGCAATATTAATAAGACTGACTAGAATTACAATTAAGGGCTCATCAGCAAAAATCAAGAAAACCGAAGGAGATACAAACGGCATCAATATAAAACGTGGTGTAAGACGGGGAGATAGTCTGTCGACGGGCCTACTTAAAATCATACTAGAAGGAGTGATCAGAGACGCAGAGCTTAAATAATCAATAACGCAAAGTTCAACACAAATCATAGGATACGCAGGCGACCTAGCATTGGAAGCGCATGATAAACAAAAGTTAAAAGAAACACTTCTTACGATAAGAGAAGAAAAGAATAGAGGACTAACAATCAATCAGAACAAAACAAAATATTTAATAATTACAAGAGATTATATAAACAGAATAACAAACATAAAAATCGGTGAAAATAAATTCCAGAGAGTGGATTACTTTAAATACTTGGGAGGTTAGTAGACGGCAAAAATGGAAGGAGTGTAGAAATAAGAGAACAGTTAAAGCGGGGAACGGGGTGTATTATAAATCTCACCGACTACTTAAAGACAAACACCTGAGCAAAAAAAAACAAAGGCAAAAAAGTATAAAGCAGCAATTAGACCGGTGATAGCATATAGAGCGGAAGTAATGTGTCTTATGAAAGAAGATAAAGAAAAGCTAAAAGTAATTCAAAAAAAATTATGAAAAGAATATATGGCCCAATAAAGTCAGAACAAGAAAAATATATAGAAAAATGATGAACCATAAAGTAATAAATAAGACAGTAAAATTTATTAGAGCACAAAGACTGAGACGGTTTGGACACATACAAAGAAGAGAAGATGACGCACTAATTAGGAGGATAACAACCGAAAACCAGTAATAAACAGACCAATAGCAAGCCGATTAAAAGACCAACTACTAAAGAATATATCAAAAATAAAAATTTAAAACTGGAGGGGAAAAATTTAGAACCGGAGAGAGTGGAAACAAATAGTAGTCAAAGCAAAAAACTTAAAACAGGTAAAGACAGCCATTATTCTTTCTGTTTCAAGAGTGGTAAAAAATCGAATGTCTGCAAATATAGGCCTATTGGCTTACTACCGGTCCTGTAAAAAATTATTAAGAGACTCATAAAGGTCCCCCTTATGCGCCTTTTCGTTGAAAACAACATTTTATCAGAAGGTCAGTTTGACTTTTTATGTAATAAATGTACCAGTGATGCTATGTTTTCTGTAATACATGAAGTTTATCAAGCACTAAACAATAATCTTTTCGCTGCCACTGTTTTTTGTGACTATGCCAAAGCTTTTGATTGTGTAAATCACGACATTTTGCTAAAACTAAATTTGTACAGAATTCGCGGTATTTCCTTGAATTGGTTCCAATCTTACTTGAGAAATAGGAAACAACTAAATAGAGCAAATGATACTGGCTCTAGTCACAAAAGCAATGTATGTGGAGGACCCCAAGGTTCAGTATTGGGTGCTCTATTTATCCTTATTTTTATAAATGACATCACTAACTTAAAAATCGGTGGAAAAATTATTCTTTTTGCTGATGATACCAGTATCACCTGAAGGAACTCTAATATTGCATCTGTTCATGCAACTATAACTTTTAATCTACTTAAAATAAAAATCCGGTTCGACTCTAATTTACTCTCTTTTAACGTGAATAATACAGTAGCATTATCCTATAAAGTAGATCTTTAACCCTTGCTTCTTAATAACAGCCAGATCAGCATCGTTGATTCTGTAAAATTGCTTGGTATTTTTATAGACAGCAACCTTAAATGGCCCCTTCATATCGATTTGTTAAGAAAAGAACTAGTCTTAGCCTGCTATGCAGTAAGATCTGTTTCGAAGGAAATCAATTTAGCATATTCCAAAATAACATATTATTCTTTGTTCGAGTCTCATCTTCGATATGGCCTTCCTTTTTGGGATTCTACTATAGTTGCCCAATCTAATGTTGTTTTTAAATTGTAAAAAAGAGCAATACTGTATATTTTTGTCCTCAGTAGAATAAAACATTGCAGAAGCTACTTAAAAAATCACGGGATGTTAACTCTTCCCTCTTTATATATTTTAGAAACTGTTTGCTTAATTCGTAAACACCTACATGTTGTTCCAGTAAGACCTAATCATGACTACTCTACCAGAAATTAACCTTTGATGTTTATTTACCGATCCCGTCCAATGACTAAGTAAAGAAATCTATATTATATTCGGAAAAAAAATTATACAACCATCTACATTTGCAACTTAAATTTACAACTTCTTTCCTAAATTTCCGTAAATTGACTAAAGCCTATCTATCTGAAAGACCATTATTATTCAGTGGAAGAGTTTCTTAACGAATTACTAAGAAATTTATTTTGTTTATTGACGATTTATGTAATTTCAGTAAATTTTAAATTGTTGTTGTTATTTTTCTGTTTTTTGTAAACTTTGTCCATAAAATTGTAAAATTTTCAGTGACAATAAAGCATATTTCTATTTAATTTTATATATTATATAATAAAATTACAGATTTGTGATCAGGTGCGTTCCTTTTTTGAAGTTCCTGCTTATATCGGAAATCAAAAACATCAATGCAGGCCTTGTTGCTCCATTGAACAGACTCCCGCTTTACACAAAATTAAACTTGAAGTGTGTTACTAAACCTTGTCTTTAATTAATTTACACAACCGTTTTCTTCAAGGAGCTGTAGCAAATTATGCCTTTTGACTTCTAAACTTCCTCGCTGCTTCCCTTTTTCCTGTCCCATTTCTCAAATTTTTATTAATAAAATTCCGACTCATACATAACTCAGTTTAATTAACTACATTCGAGAAAATTACAAAGTCACTGTTCTTCTTATACAAGAGAAAACAAACAAGATATTCAGGTAGTAATCCCTTAACAACTAAACTCCATTTAATATCGAATAAATTTTATTATTCGGTTTTATTTATTACTCTTTTGAAGGTTTCTTGAAATTTTTTATATAATTGTTTAACACATTATTTAAATATTTAAAGAATCTATTCGCCATGCAATGATACATTCTAAATATTTCAGAATATTCTAAATACAGTTTTTACAAATCTGACTACAATTTATTACTTAACCTTTTATCTGAGCAAATCGTCAGCTGTATGTAATAGTGGCTTAACTCAAAAATTTACAAAATCTAGTTAACATTACCAGCGGGCTTGAAAACGCCTTTATTATTACCTACAAAACTGGCACTGGCATAACAAAAATGTCCGCTAGACGTCACTAGTGTCGCTATGACATGTTGTAAATTGTTTCTTGCAGTACTTACCCTTTTTAGTTCTAAAGTTGAAGTCGAACCGTATCGATATGAAGTTTCAATGCAATACCGGCACTATTGAGTTGTGCCACTATAGCAGACAATTTTAGATATTTTCAAACTGTATCAGTGAGAATTTTAGAGTTGTGTCACATTAAATAAAAGGAATAAATTTATTGTTTTATTTATTTATTGTTTATCAAAGAGGTAAATATAGCATGCATAAAACATTTTATAACGAAACTATGAACAGGGTTCGTAACCACCTTTATTCAATTTCGACAATGGAGAGCCACTATTGTCGAAGTAGTACTTCAAAAAAAATATGTAGAGAGAGGTTACACATTGACAGATCTGTACAATGATTATAAAGCTGATTGCCAAAGAGACAATGATGAATTTGTAAAAATTGGTTTATATCGTAAGCTTTTTAATTATGAATTTAACTATGCATTTTTTCTCCCAAAAAGATCAATGTCAGTATTGTGAAAAATACAAAAATTCGAGCAGTGAAGACGAAACAGCACTACGAGATGCTTATAATAACCATTATAAGGAGAAAAACTTAAGCCGGGAGCTAAAAACACTGGACAAGGAGAATATAACTAACTTACAAAAAGTTGCTTATTTTGACCTACAAGCTGCTATTCTAAGACCAAAAAGAGACGTTTTCACTTTCTATTATAAATCTAAGCTGTCAACATATCATTTGTCTATATGCAAACTTTAGAAAAAGGGACTGGGAAATATGCACAGCTATATTTGACATGAAAGAGAAGGCAGTAAAGATGCCATAGAAATTGGTTCGTATCTGTTGATGGATTTGAAACCAACATCTATAAAAACCGATTCTGACGATTTGAAATTCATATTTTACTTAGACAATTGTGGTGGCCAAGGAAAAAACAAGTACCTAATTTGAATGTATCAGTACGCTGTACTGATACATGTTGAATATTCAAACAGTTTTTATATTGGTGGATATACGTAGACGACGTACTGGTATGTTTCACAGGAACTAACAGGCAACTCGACCAATTTTTATCGTATATTAAGTCTCTTCATAGTCATATTGAATTTACAATAGAAACAGAACAAAATCAATTCATAACTTTTTTAGATTTAAAAATTATCAGACTTAAAAACAAACATGACTTCTCCATATTTCATAAACCTACCCATACTGACACGACTATTCACAATTCATCATCTCATCCCACACAACATAAAATGGCAGCCTATCATAGTATTTTACATAGATTAACAGAAATTAACATGTCAAAATACAATTTTGAGACAGAATTAAATATTATTAAGCAAATAGCAGTAAACAATGGATACAACGAACAAACAATTATTAAAATTATAAATATTAAACTACACAAGAAAGCCCTGAACTTAGTATTTCCACCACCAGAGAAAAAACCCAGTACCTTCTGCTCGATTACATATACTGGCAAAATATCAACAAAAATAGCCAAACACATAAAAAAGAAAAGAATAACAAAGTTTTCAGTGTTTTATTGTGAATAACACCAGCTTTCAGAACAAATAACAACCTAGGCAAATATATTAAAAACAATAGGAGCCAACATAAAAAACACTTACACAGTGGTGTGTACAAACTTAAATGTGGCGACTGCCCAAAAACTTACATTGGTCAAACAGGTAGAAATTTTAATAAACGAATAGCAGAATATAAAAGAGCTTTCAATAATAGAAAAACAGATTCTACATACGCACTTCACCTTCTAGATCATAATCATTCTTTTAATGACGAATTTAAAATTCTCCACATTCAAAATAAAGGCATTAAGCTATCTTTGTTAGAATCTATGGAAATCAACAAATTAAAAAACACATATATAATTCTGAATGACCAGCTTGAGACAAACAGTTCTCCCCTCCTCAACCTATTTCATTAGAGACTATAAAGTGTAAACCCATGCCAAAAACAGATCACTTGAGAAAGGCAATCAGCCGAAACAGCTGTAGTGATAAGAATTTAAAATAAATTTTGTGGAAGTTTTGAAAACAAAGTTTTCAGTGTTTTATTGTTACATTTTGTCTTTGCCTTAATTAGTCTTGAAAGACAAAATTGTGATGTGCAATAGTGGCACAACTCAAAATAAGTGTTGATTTTAAAAGTATGTGTTACAATTTATTAAAGGCCACCTAACGCTCTCCCAAATACACCAAAATATATTTTTTTCAAAAATCCCAATCGATGTAGTAAAAAAATAAGACAAAATTATTGGCACACAAACTTTAAACCCCTGTTATAAAAAATTTCCATGTTTTGTATTGTGCCACTATTGCATACAGCCGACGAAATGTCCTGAATAATTATATAAAATATCTGAAAGCTGCATATACCAAGAATATTAAAAAATTTGATAATATCTTGACAATAAACAATAACAAAGTTTTAAAATAATATTTAAAGAATAAACTAGAATATTGACCTACATCATCAAATATTTCTTACTACATATTATCTACAAAGTTTCCTTTATTCCTGAGCACATCCCGTTAGAATTAGGGCGGCATTTACTCCGTGACAATTACAATTAGAGTAGATTAGGAGATTCCTAGATTAAAGGGTGAGCGTTGCTGACCCTAGGTTAAAATTAGGTGTCACTGAATGTTCTTCATTTACCACATATCCTCTTTAGTGCAACTTCCTTAAGGATTATACTTGGCTATAGATATGAGGTTTATGTTATAATAGTTACATTTTTTGGATTTTAATAATAAATTTTGATAAAGGTGTAACAGATATTTTTATCACAATTTCTTTTACATGTATTCTTTTAAAACTTAACAAACACCTTACTTGTATTAATATTTTATATTAACAGGTATTTTATTAAATGGAATTTAGAGATTTGTTGTAGTAATAAATTAAAAAAATTGATTTCAGATTAACTACGCGTGTTACGAGGAATATTTAGTAGAATAAAAAGAATATTTTTATTAATTATCATTAGTTATTTACTATTATTCCTTAAATTATTTGCTGTTACATTCTATACATTTTTGCAAGCGAATGAAGAAGTTATTAACATTTTTTTTAGTCAGAAAATTATATACCTAGGCATGATTTTCTTTTCAAATCCTGTAACGATGTGCAGTTGTAATAAAAATTGTTGAGTAATTGATTTCTTACTATTGGCAATATAAAGAAATCATTAGGACTTAAGATAGAGAAAATGAGGATAAGATACCAATTCCCCGATTTCAGCGCTCAAAAAGTTCCATGTTGTCGTTCCATTCCGATTATCGAACGTTGGCGATCGTATTGGCAATAATAACTTTGTTTACAACTCGAAACAGATTAGCAGATATCTCTAGATACTACTCTCGGAGATTTCGGAGCCAGGATGTTCTTCTTTGGCCTGAGCCCCTTCTTCCAGCAATCTTGCCCAGTATTATGAGGTGTAGAAGGTTATACCTCTCTGGTTGTCTCATTACATATCCGAAATATTGTAATTTTTAAATTTTTATTGGTGTTATTGATTTTGTGCTCTCTTTCATTCAGTGCTGGGAAGAAGGAGGATTATGTTCTCAAGTGGCATGTAGGAGAAAATCACTGACACTAACCTATTATCATTACATATTTAGGTCATAATTAACACTCTAAGGGCACCAATAGCCCTTATGCCAAAATATTTAACAATAGAATCCATACCTTACTATCGATTTGTAAAATGACATAGGGAAGAAAGTCGAAAATTCAATTTTCAAGCAGATTTTCCTGCGAAATGTACCTTTCCTTTCCTTCAGTACTGTCAATTCTGAGTAAGCACTTTATATATGATATTTCTTATAGTAGTGTTTATGATATTGTTTATATATATTGATACGATTAGGGTTTATAGAAAATAATTTATGAGTTATGTACTACATAATATTAGATATTTGGTTGTTTTAAATAAGTTATATACTAGAGAATTTAATAAAAATATATTTATGTGAGGGCATTTTTAATAAATTAGCATATAATAATTGTAAAAAGTTGTATTTTAATGTTGTAAATATATTTAAGTGAGCCATGTGCATAGGCAACCAACTATACAGTGAGTAATTGACAGATAGAAATTAATCATAATACGAATATAAGTGGGGTTATAATAATATATTGTTTGAATTGTGTATTTTATTAAATTAGAGTGTTAGTTACTAATTTGAATGTTTATTCTGATCTGAAAAGCCTAAATGTCAACAAAATTATCAATGGAACATTAACGAATTCTCCAGAGTGCAGAGTGTGACCATTGTTTACGGTCGAACATTCTGGAATAATGATTATGTCGGTGGATGGAACAGATATTTTTTTCGAGAACATCTATATAGAAGTGATAGAACAAATTGGAACATGATCTCTTACCAGATGATTCTGGAGTATCCAAAAAGATATAAATACCCGTGATTTGGATTCAAGAAGGAAGTTTTTAGTCAGAAGTCAGGCCAGTTCATTATGAAAGTTAGTAGACACATTTAGTTAGTGAATAGTGAAGTAAATTGTTCAGAATTTTCAAGAAGTCAGTCAGAAAAGTTTAGTAAGAAATATGAAAGTTAGTTGGAGTCAGTGAATCAAGTACAAATAGTCCAATTGTTTAATATAGTGAGTTAAATGAAGATTAAAAATTATGCATATATTTAATGCACATTTATAATTATACACAAATAATTATTGAAGATTATAAAAGTATATTAGAAGAATATTGGATGGACATTGGAAGGAATTAAAATTATATTATGATTGGAGATTAGTATAAATCAACTTATAATAATTGGATATTGGTATATTGAAAAGAAGAATAAATATAAATGGTGTTTGCTGGTGGTGTATAAATGCTGGTGAAGAAAACTATATCTTAAATTGGTAGAAGCTGATAATTGGAAAAAGTAATTTCACAAAAACAAGGATAACCGAAGTACGAAGACATTCAGTGGTGATTAGAATCTATATAGTGGAAAACAGTTCATTTAGGCATTCAGTGAAAGAAAGGTACAAAATTTTGTTCATATAATTTAGTTAGTGTTATAACAATTTCAATTTTGAAGATAGTTTGTTTAAATTTAACATTGTCTATAGAATTTAATTAGTTTTATTAGAACATCAATTTAAAGATAGTTTATTTTAAATTTACATTGGCTAGGTTAAATATATATGTGTGTTTCATAATAGTTATAATAAAGATAATTTAAAAAAGTACTTACAAACTAATTCTTTGAGAACCGCGATAAATACCCTATATTATTAAAATACTCATTGCTCATCATTCAAACAAAAAACACATCATAACAATATATATATATATATATATATATATATATATATATATATATATATATATATATACATATATATATATATATATATATATAAATATATATATACATATATATATATATATATATATATATATATATATATATATATAAAGGAGTACTACCGTCAAATAATATTCAATAAGTAAGTTCCAAAAAAATAAATCTTTTGCTCACGAGGATATCAGTCAAAGGAGAAATAATAAAAGGAAATCCCAGTTCCGTTCCTATATTTAAAGACGTTTCGCTTATTTTATTTACAAGCTTCATCAGTTCAATGAATGGTGAGTGTAGAAAGTTAAGGTGTAAAAAAAACACACCATTCTCTTAGTATCCGTGATCTCAATATTAATGTTGAAATATTAGCTTAAATGTTCATATGTAGTCGAATTCATGTATAACCATAAGAAAAAGATTACTTTAGAGGTGAAAAAAAAATTGGATAAAAACTACTGCGAAGCACTAGAAAAACCCGTCACATTGTACGTAAAAGAACTTATTAACAGTAAAGTGTAAAGATAAAAACAAAAGATTTTACAAAACACACTGGCACAGAGCTGTTATTCTAACAAAGTTAACGTTTAAAACACATCTTATACTTCACTTTAGGGCGCATCTCAAATTCAAAAATTCCAGCCGGAAAACAAAATCAAGTTACCGGTATTTTCGTTGAAGTAATTGTGTGTCATTTCATAGTTGTGCGTCGGGACAACTTATTGGAAGTATTATTCAAATATAGGAATGGAACTGTGATTTCCTTTTATTATTTCTCCTTTGACCTATATCCTCGTGACCAAAAGATTTATTTTTTTGGAACTTACTTATTGTATATATATATATATATATATATATATATATATATATATATATATATATATATATATATATATATATATATATATATATATATATTGCTTATAGATTTTCAACTTAACAATGATTTTTTCAAAAAAAAATTTGGATTATCCATAGACTCCTCCTTATCTCCATTGTGAGCAGATATTTTTACTCATCATGTTTGAGAAAAACCGATTTGTACTTTTTATGTATCAGTGCATACGTTTTCATTGATTAACAAATTTATTTCTAATTGTGAAAGATGGCTATGGATAACAAGCAATATAATTTTGATATTAATACAACTGACATTTTGTTTATTTTCATATACAAAAAATTTGTATTCATCATAAAAATAAGACATGACTTCTTTTTGTTTCAAAAGCTAATCTGAAACTTTTTGTGGTAATATTACTCCTAACAGGCTATTATATCCTACCATGCGATTCTAATTATTGGAGTCTTGATGAAGATCTTGGAGGACCTGTGGTCACAAAAACTATGTCAATTGACCGATTTCATAACGATAATCTGGATACCTACGACAAAATAGCTAAATTGCGGCCACTGGTGTCACTTTTGAATCAAGGATTTCAACAGTGGGGCGTTATGAAAATCTGTCAATCGGCAAAGCTATGGTATAGTTTTATGGTCGGCATTTGAATATATAAAGGAAAAACCAGTAAGTTTTGTTTATAAGAACTGGATGCTGTTTAGTTTCACAGAATACTGTTATGCCTTTGACACTTATTGTGGTGCTAAAGGAATGCCTTAAGTTTACGATTTACCCTTAGGATCTCGGGTAGTTCCTAATCTTTTTAAAATTATTGCAATGCCCTATGATCATGTAATTTTTTTCGATAAATATTTTAGTATAAATTTTTTAACTAAAAATGTTGAGATATCATGGTTATCATGCCACTGGTACTATAACAAAAAACCAAACTTAAAAATGTCCGATGACAAAAGTACAAATATTTAAAAAGAAAAAGATAGGTTCTTTTAAACACTATTATGATAGTGATTCAGCGCTTCTTTTTATTAGATAGCAAGACAATAATACTGTCTCCATTGTTACCAACTATAACAAACTGCAACCTATTAGTACGGTCGAGCGCTGGTCATCAAAAGCCAAAGAGAACTACAGGATTTCTGTTAAAAGTAAAAAATGGTGATGAGTGCTGTTTACAAACATGATCAACTTTCCCGTTGTCAATGTCTTGAGACTGTTTCAATTAAGAAATGATAATCCAATCTCATTTTTAGAGTTTGAACGAATTATAGTGCGTTCTTTTAGATTGCAATGAAAAATCGACAAAATGGAAAAAAAGACCTGCTGTGCAATTAACACTAACTTTACGACGTCATGAGAGTGGTCATTTCTTAAATAAAAAAATTGGTCGTAAAAAAATTAGATCAAAAGCGAAGGTGTACCCAGAGTCACAAAAAAGCTAGGTGGAGCTGCTTAAAATACACAGTGGTCCTTTGCATTAAACGCGGCTGTGTTAGAGTTTATCATTCCTAAAATGATTATTGAAAAAAATATGTGGTATTTATTTTGCTATATGTACTGATTGATTTTTGCATAGTTTTAACCATATTTTATTTTACTTTGTACTTTTTTACTACATAATAAATAACATGTAATGTCAAACTTTCATTTTTTTAACTCTTTATCCCATTGTCCCCATTTTTAGACAAACATATATGTTGTATACCTTTGGTCATTAAGTATGACTTACGTTTAATTTTTTTACTTATAATGGCACCTCTAATAAGATTCAGTTAAAAATAATTTATTTTTTTTAAATGTCTTGGGTTATCTTCTTCTTCTTCTTCTTCCTCTTTATAAGCAATTCTGCCTGTTCATTGGCGGATTAATACCTCTATGGAAGGTTGTCACTCCATCTTTTGCACGGTCGTCCGATACTTCTTCTGCGGATTGGTAACTTATCTCTTGCTATTTTGACGACACGGCTCTCCTCCATTCTGCTTATGTGGTTATTCCATTCTTTTTTTTATTTTGTGTCCATTCATTTATACACTGTACGTTACATTTTCTTTAGCCTCCACTTCACTTCTTAACTTATCTTTCAATGTCTCAGCGCATTTCCCGTAATTCTTCTTAGTACTCTCATCTCTGCAGTTTTCAGTAGCCTTTGCGTTGATGCTGTGTCGGGTCTTATTTCTGAGGCGTATGTCATTATTGGTCTTACAGTGGCTTTATAAATTCTTGACTTCATCTCAGTGTCAATATGTCTGTTTCGCCATATAGTCTTATTAAAGCATCCTGCCAGTCTATTTGCTTTTTGTACTTGATCTCTCACTTCTTTGTCCAGGCCTCCATAGCTAGACAGTGTAATTCCCAAATATTTTATTTCCATTACTTGTTCAATACTGATGCCATCAATTTCTATTTTACATCTGGTTGGTTCTTTGCTGATTACTATTGTTTTAGTTTTCTGAGATGAGATTTTCATATTAAATTCTTTTGCTCTTATCTTAAATCTGTGGACCAGTCTTTGCAGACTATCTTCATCTTGGGCTATCAATATTGCGTGGTCTGCGTAACAGAGTATTTTGATTTCTTTGTTTCCCATTCTGTACCTCTTCCTCTGTTAACGATGTTGATGATTTTATCCATGATCAAATTGAAGAGCATGGGGCTCAATGAATCCTCTTGTCTTATTCCGCTGCCTATTTCTATAGGTTCTGTAAGTTTTTAATCTATTCTGACTTCCATTTTGTTGTTTTGGTAGATTTTATCAATAATTTTTATAATATTTAAGGGAACTTCTCGATTATGCAGAAGATGGATTACATCTTTGAGTCTAACTGTGTCAAACGCTTCCTTTAGGTCAACTAGAAATTTTCAGTAATTTGCTTTATAACAAATATTGCATCTGTACACGATCTTCCACTACGAAAATCCTTGGGTTTTAATTGGTTAAAAGACACATGTTTTAAACGTATTTGATTTAAACCGATATTAGGGCGTCATCTTTAAAGCGCCCTAGCTCCCTTAGAGCTCTTGTTAACGACAACGGTCAACGGGTCGTTTTTGACACCGTCCCGTCGGCCGTTGCTCAGTGTCTTTCAGGTTCTTATGAATGTTTGTTCACGCAACGGCAACCAACCCGTTGGTTAACTTTTCACCGTCTACGTATCCAGTCCCCCTCGGCAAGACGTTCGACGGGCCGGTACCGTGAACCCTCAGTGAATCTTGTTAGTTTATGGAAGTGTGTTAACGGCGTTGGACGAGCATCCGTTGTTTCAATAAATTTTTTCCTTTGTTGCCGCTAAAATATGAATTTTGATATGAAAATTTTAATAAGTGCGGTAGAAAATCGACCTGTGTTGTGGGATAAAACCACGGAAAGCTATAAAAATAAACAGCTCATGTATTAATTTAATTTAATCAGCGTTTTAATTTATCATGTACTATTCCTAACAATTTGCGGAAAGTTTCTTGACCCATTCGGAAGTAATTGAAGAATTTTGTTTCATCTTTTTTCAATTCTTCGTAAAGTGTATGGAAACCATCATACTTTTCTCTTTCTAACAAAATAGGATGTATCCATATTTTTCTTTTACGCTTCTCCCGTTTCTTCTGCATTTTTTATACAAATAATACGCTACTATAACTTTTTGCTTTGACGACAACATGATATAACATATATTGCGTGCACTTGTTACTTTAAAACTGACGATATTTCGGAGATTCCATACTGTCAACGGACGCATATCCCTTGAAATTTATGAACCGTCGACACGGGTACCCGTTTAGCATCGGCCCGTTACCCGTTGAAACAAACGTTCGTTAACAAGAGCCCTTAGGAAACGTTTTTCGATACGGTAATTTACGTCAAATCGAAATAAAATGCGTTTCAGAATTTTAGATAAGGTATATTAGAAATTGTAAAAATATGAAAATCAATCTTGTATTCGTTAACTATTAAAATCAACAGTTAACTTAATAAAATTTCAATTTATCGTTTGATACCGTTTTGTTACAAAGCGATAAAAAATTAATAAATACGTGATCGTGTGAAAGGTTCATTTTTTACGCCAATAAATGTTTGGTGGTCCATCTATCAACATCGACAAGCCCGCTTATTTAACGATTTATCGGAAGCTCCGTGTAATAACTTCGCCGAGGGAATAAATACCAGTAAAAAATCGGTAGAAGGACAAAACGACAATGTTTACAATAAAAAGGAAGTTCGAATATATGGAAAAGTTAAGTTGATCAAGGCTCTTGTTGATCAATCACTGTCGTCAACAACGTTTACATCGTTTCGACAATATATATAAAATAAATCCTTTGAGTGTTTGTAATATAAGACGAAAACAAAAGGAAGAAACTGTTAAAAGAAAACTCTTATGTGAGCGTAAGTGGTAATAGCAGAGATATTTTATTTGTAGGGGATGTGTTCGAGCTCGACTCAGCGATTATTTCCCATTTGTTAGCAGTTAGAGGACAACGATGGATATAAAGAAAAAATATGTGTTTATGGTCTTGAAAAAATAAATTATTAATGACTTTGAAACAGAGAGTTCACATCTTTCTATAAAGAAACTGTAATTGTACTCTGTAATTGTATGTGAGTGTAAGAGAAAAATTTTAGGAAAAATGACTAATATGTGTCATGTTAAATTTATATATTATATTTATATGACATTACGAAAGATACTCCAGTCGACGAAAATACCATTTAACCTCTAAAAATCATACGGAGACAAGTTGAATGAATTTTGCTGAGAACGTCAATTTTGGGACCCAAAAAATATACCAAAAAGGTTTATTAAGTTTATTTTAAGTTTTTTAAAGTTTATTTTAAGTTTATTTAAGTTTAATTAGGGGGTACCGCCCGCTTCTTCCTAAAGCCATCCCACAATAGTAGGGGAATATGGAAAAAATTGATTTACCAACAATCTGTACACCGTAGAAAAAAATGTTTTAAGTAAAAAATGTGATAATTTTGAACACAAATGTTTATTAGCACTTTTCCTATGGAATAAACAACATTTAAAGCAACCTGTGATTTTCAATATCAGGTACGCGCGCGAAATCAATTTTAAATTAAATTTATATCATCTCGACTGTAAAAATTCGATATCTTTTAGATATCGAATAGTGTTCTATCGACAATGATCAAAATTTTGCATTAAAGGTAAAGAGAGCAGCTATCGTGTGCAATTTTTGCATTTTGTCAATGTCTATAAAATTGTTAAATAAATAAACGTTTAGCGATTTTTACCATTTTTTACAAATTTCATGAGATCAATAATATTTATCACTTACTTCCATTGACCGGTCACTATAATTTTTTTTAAAATTAGAGGCCAATCTTCAAAAGATATAGCTTGAAATTTCGATTGTGAATTTTGGCACCAAATGTCAGGCAATTGAACTATGCCTAAAAAAGCTAAATTTAAACTTTCATCACAAACATCTAAAACCCTTAAAATTGCTTCTTCTTGATTAACCAAGTACCTTTTTATGTAACAACAAAACTTTAGCTACACATCCCATCTAAATCGGATCCTTTCATCCTTGCTATCATGACATATGGATGTTAAACCTGGACCCTAACCAAGGCAAACCTGAATAAACTAGCCACAACAGAAAGAACAATGAAAAGAGCAATGTTAGGTATACGACTGTCAGATAAAAAGAGGAACGACTGGGTAAGATCCAAAACAAAAGTCGAGGACATAGCAACAAAAATTGACAAACTTAAATGGAGCTTCGCGGGCCACACTGCTAGACAAAAAGACCAACGTTGGAATACTACAATATAACATTGGAGACCTTACGAAAGTAAACGACCAAGAGGAAGACCACAGATGAAATGGGTTGCTGACATTAAAAGAATAGCCGGAACAAATTGGAAATATGTTGCTCAGGATAGAGACCGATGGAAGGAGTTGGGAGAGGCCCATGTCCAAACATGGACGACAGAAGGCTAAGAAGAAGAAGAAGAAGGGCAAGGACATTCATTGTCACCGAAATTATTCATAACGGCATTAGAGTATACCTTTAAGATGGTCAATTGGGACCACAGAGGAGTAACAATAGACGGCGAAAAACTTAACCATCTCCGTTTCGCAGATGACATTGTTCTTATCACATATGATTTAGGAGAAGCCACAGATGTGTTATGTTTGTCCAAAAATAAGTTTATGACAAATATGGTCCCCAATAATCATTTAACTTATCATAAAACAGAGTGGTAGAACTGGTGGAGAAATATACGTATTTGAGTAACGAAATAAAAATCAGCTGGGATAACCAAATATGCGAAATCCAAAGACGAATTACTTAGCGTAAGCAGCCTTTAGAAAACTGCGAGACACATTAGGGCCAATATACCAGTTATCCTCAAAAGAAAAGTATTTGACCAATGCGTATTACCGGTCATTACCTATGGGGCGGAAACTATAACTCTAAAAAAGACTACGGCTTCGAAATTGACAGTGGCACAGAGACGAATGGAACTAACTATGCTGGGAGTGACGTTGCGGGACCGAATAAGAAGACCGAAGACCGAAGATCTGCGAAGAAGGACAAGTATTGCTGATGTTGTGGAACGCATAGCGGAACTTAAATGGAATTGGGCAAGCCATGTAGCGAGAATGCATGACTCACGATGGACGAGTAAAATTACACATTGGAGGCCAAGAGCAGACAATCATAGTAGAGGAAGACCACCTACACGTTGAGCTGAAGACATCAGGCGTATCACGAAAAATTGGCAGCAAAGAGCACAAAATCGCAAAGAATGGAGGAGTTTAAGGGAGACCTATATCCAGCAGTGGACGTAATAAATGAAGGCTGATTGATGATGATGATCATAGGGACATTCCGTAGACAAAATTTCCACTAACGTTGCTTCCAAACCTTTAATTTTGTCATTAAACAGCTTTTCTGTGCAACTCCTTATTATTTCGCGCATTTGTTGTCTTGTAATATGTATTGAAGTCTCTGAAACTGGAAACAAGAATTTTCATAAATAAATTATATGTAAATTTATAAATAAAATATTTTATTAATTGTATTTGAAATACATTATTAACGTCAGTTTTATTACTGAAACCATGCGGAAGAGGTATATATTCAATAATTTTCAGCTATAAAATATAAATTCAATATATACCTATATAAATAAGATCACTTTAATTATAATTATTTATACGAATTAACGCGAATTTAAGGTATAATAAAAATGCAAAAAATTATTTCAAAGAACAATTAAAAAAATAATTGAATAAAGTGAAAATTAGCTAAGATAATGTTTACTTTTGGTATAAATGGAAGTACTAAAAGGTTCAAGGTACATTAGATTCAAAGTGAAGCTCAAAAAACATAAGTGTTATTTTTTTTTAATATTTTTGTACATTTATGAACAAATTCATAAATCACCTTGTACTACTTACTGTATTTTCATTTTTATGAAAACTTGTGAAACCTTTGAAAACTGTTTATGAAAGTTCATGGCTATTCTTTTATGAAATAATTCTTATGCAGTATCTATGAGTAGAGATTAACTCTACTGAAAAACATTTATTTATATTTAAAATTATACCAAAAATTGATTGAAATTCTTAAACGGTAAAATTTTAAATATTGATTTAATATTGAGTACTTACCTGCCTCTGGCATATTCTTAACTGCCCCTTTCACAAAAATCGCTTAAATTATAAAAATAAAGAAATCGCAAATCGTACAAAAAATTGTAGTAAAATCTAACAACTAAATGCAGCCAAAACGTATTACAAAGTGACAGCTGTCAAATTTGTTTGGTTAGGTTATTTGGGGAGGGGATAGTTCTAGATGACGTCACATATAACTACCTGCTTTATTTACAGGAATCGGCCCGAAATGCTAGTTTTGTAAATTTTCGTTTTGGCCAGCTTTTTATGTAAAATACCACTCTATGCGTCGCCTTATAGGTACATGAATGGTTTGGAGGAAGTATCATTGAACAAGTTGGCACGTTACTACAAGATCTTTTTCTATTGTCATAACCCCTAAACATTAAAAGATTTTTTTTAAACCAACTTTATTGTAAAACTCTTAAAAACATATAAAATAAATGTACAAAATATTTTAATAAACCTCAAGCTATTGTTAGTTTTATGAATTTTTGATAAAATCACAGCATTCTATATTAACTGAATTACTTCAAAACTATTTGGCACTGAAAAGTTTTATTTATTTAAGACCTTCGTGACTAAATAAAATACCAAATGTTACATATGGTTGAACTCGTATTGAAGTGAGGATTCCAATAATAATATAATATACAGAGTGTTGTATTTAAAAAGTCAAGCTGACTAATGATAACACAAAATTGGTAAATCCAGTAACATTGCAAGTATCAAATTTGAAATCTCCAGATTGTAGAATAGACGTGTCCCGGTTTTTACACAATTCGATTCTAAAAGATCCATTTAAAATATTATTAGACCATTCCGGACATTTGTTCCACTCTGTATAGGAACTACAATAAAATTATCTGCTGAATGGTAAGTTGTATCATTTATTGGGTTTTACCTGTATGTAGAGCGGAAAAAGCTGAGAATTTTGGTATACTTAACTCAATAATATTTTAAAATTTGTCATTTACCTGGTTTTCGCAGTATACCGACGAAATGATAATTTACTCTAAGTCGCCCGTAGAACGGATTAGCTGTATTTAAAAAATAAAACAGTGTGCAATAAAAAAATAGAAAAACTCATTAGATCCATCTATTTGCCATCAGTCCGAAGACAAAGATTGCGAAAAAAGTGGTAAATTTAAAATTTTAAATTATTATAATTTTAAAGAGCATTGACATATATATAAAATAGCATATTCTCGTTCATAATATGAATAGGAGTGAACTGTATCAGTTTTTGCTCTAAATAATTAAACAAACATCAAAAACTATATATACACATCAATTAACTGGAGAAGCAAAAGAAAAGAAGAATAACAGCTTATTACTCCATAAACTTAAAACTCTTAAACTAATGAACATGCTCTCGATTCTAAACAACCACAAAAACCGAATGGAATTAGTGAACTATTAACGACTGCTGAAATTCGCTGTGGAGTTTACGTTAGGTTTATGTCTATACTTCAAGGATAACATCGCTGTTTTGCCTCTTTAATAGGGTTATAAAGTAACGGTAGCTATTTTCTCTCGTATACACGAGACTGATAGACTATAGCTTCAATGTTAGAGAACACTTTAAATAATGAAAATTTGTTTTTACAATTATTCGGATCATTTATTTCTGCTAAATTTATTTTGAATGTTTTAAGTAATTTATTTATATAAACTTTTTCAACCAGTTTTTTTAATAAACAGTTTTAATTAAGTAATTGGGTGACGGTAAAACACAATTATAAACTCCTTATTTGACATTTTGGTTGCTAGATCAAAAGTACTTTCCAAAAACCAACTTTTTGATTTAATATCTTATTTTCTTACACTGGAAAATAAACAACAAGTTTGGCAAAACCAATGGAATAAAAGCAACACTAAATTGAAATAAATAAAATCGTACGTCCTTTCCTGGAACTTCTGATCTTCAAAGCAACAACAGTAAATCCTAATAACACGTCTCAGATTAGGATAGATAGCTTAAACACATGAACACTTGTTGAAAAGAGAAGAGGAACCAGTATGTTTTGTTTGTGAATGTAAAGGGATAGTGAAGCACATTTTGATCGACTGTCCAATATACTCAATTGAAAGACTATATCAACACCTTCCAAAAAGAATAAAAGAACTTCTAGAACAATCTAAATACATAGCTGACTTGATAGAATTCTTAAAATGTATAAACTTTTTTAAAAAAATTTAACACAATACAACAATAATTAAAATCTATATTGTATACCTCAGCTGTAATTGATATTTTGTATATGTCTATGAATGTCTTTTTTTTATTTAGAAAAAACATATATAATCCACATCAACCACGCAGGGTTATTAGTGGAGTAACGTACACAAGAGTTCATTTTATTTACGTTAAATACGTATTACGTATATAAACGTAAATCTTTTAAATAATTTATTACATGGACAGTGTTTATGGTTAAAGTGGTTTTGATGTCATCTGAGATTCTATATTTTCTTCTTGTTTCTTCGTAATACTGGCAGTCAATCAGAATATGTTTCACCGTCAATGGGAGAGAACAGTTTCTGCAGGTTGGAGAAGGTTCTTTGTTGATTAAGAATCTATGGGTCAGTGCAGTGTGTCCAATTCTTAGTCGGTTAATTATTACTTGATCCCTTCTATTGGATGGATTATTCAAGATGGTCTTCACAAGGGGATAAATCTCATATAGTTTGGTTCCTGAATCTTTCCAGTAGTCTTGCCATATGTTCATACAGTGGTCTTTAATTAGGTTTTTGAGATCGGAATATGGGTAATTTTTTTATTTGGTTGTGTAATGTGAGTTTATGCGACTTATGTTTGCTAGGTTGTCCACTTTCTCATTTCCAGCTATTCCTATATGCGACGGTACCCAGATAAATGCTACTTCGTTTCGAGTTGATTGAATTACATTTATCTCATTTTTTATAGCCCGAAATATTGGATTTGTGGGGTATATTTGTTTTACACCTAATAGAGCATTTAATGAGTCAGTGATGATGACACATTTATTCTCACTACGCGTTTTGAAGAAAATTAAGGCTTCCAAAATGGCTGTGGTCTCGCCTGTGAGGATGCAGCAGTTTGTAGGTATGGATATAGTGTGAGTAGTGTATTTACAGTAGTATGCAGCAGCATGTCCGTCATGAGCTTTAGAGGCATCACTGAAAATTTGGAGATGATTAGGATAATGAGATAATACTTCGGAGTATAAGTGTTTAATAAAAATCTGATTTCTAGTTGATTTGGGGTATTTTGTGGAGGTTAAATCAATGGTAAGTGGTTGGATTATCCATGGAGGAAAATTTACACTGACTTGTAGAGATCGATTTAGCATATCCATATTAAAGTTAGAAGATTTTGTTCGTTCTATAAGGGGAGTACTATTTTTAGTTGGTTTTGTAGAACCAATACTGGGATGGTAAATTTGGGAGAAGACTGGATGTTGTTTCTGTGCTGATATTTTCCCTATATAGTTTAGAGATAGTTGTTGGCGTCTAATATATAGAGGTGGTTCTCTCGCTAAAACTTGTAAGCTACTAATAGGACTAGTTCTGAAGGCACCCAGTGCTAATCTCAAAGCTGTAGATTGTATGCTATTTAGTTTTTTTAAAGCAGTTTTGCTTGCAGCACCGTAAGATATGCAACCGTAATCTAGTTTACTTCTAATAAGTGATTTGTAAAGGTTAATTAATGTTTTACAGTCGGCACCCCAAAATTTATTAGATAATATTTTAAGTATGTTTAACCAAATTTGGCATGCTTGTTGTAATTTATTAATATGCACATTCCAATTTAATTTTTTATCGAAAGTTAGGCCTAAAAATCTTAATTATAGTTTATTCGTCTTCCGGGTTTGGACCGTGTCATTTGTGAGTGACCCAAAAGTGGGTTTATCTCAACCCAAGAGATGAACCCACTTTTGGGTCACTCACAAATGACACAGTCCAAACCCGGAAGACGAATAAACTATAGTAAATTCATTTAACAGAAAAGTAGCGGTCAACAAATGCATGCACATAACACGCGAAACCCAATGTTTATATAATTGTACAGGGTTGTATTAAGATTCTAGCAGCCTATACCATCTGAATTTGAAATGAATTAATTTATAATTTTTAGGATTACTGTTAATAGTAATCAATGATTAATCTTTCAAAGAAGTATACTTAAATAATATTTTTGTAAACTGTCATTCACACATCATTAGTTAATTGTGGTATTAACCAAAAGGCAAAAAATAGACAGTTGTTTTTATACATTTTACGCTTTAAGACCAATATTTGGAAATAAGTAATAATATTATCATTAATGATATAGAAAGAGACCTCTTCTTGTGTAAAAGTTCGGGAAAATACTTATGCATAATTATAGGGTAGATAGACTTATACATTTAACATTACATTAGCATTAATAAATAAAATTTATTAAGTCGACGTTTCGATATCGATTTAACATTTATTTGTGTCAGCAGAAACGAATGTATATTTAGAAGAATTGTGACATCACTATTTTTGACTTTGATGCCGGTTATGTCGAAGATGGTTCGAAATATCAAAATGCCGCTTTCAGATTTTGATTTAGGAGAAAAAACTATATATGAATCCATCGATAGATCGTCCCCAAAGTATTGCATAGGCGACAACGCACAAACGAACATACTTTGCGGATGTAAAACGAAACTTTTTCTTTGAAAATGATGAAAAAAACTTTTTACTATTACATATAAGTAATATCGAATTACGAAAAATAAGTACTGGAAAAGTACATAGGTACAATGAGTAAAATGGGTTACAGTTTTTCATTTTTAAAATATTCCATTTTGTTTATGTAATTTCGAATTATTTCGTATCTTTTATTTATCATTGCTACTCATTTCCACATCAAAAGCTAGATCCACCTTCAACCGGATGGGGGCCTTCTTCAAGAGCCACAACCTCTCTCTTGGTATAAAAGTACGAATGCTGCGATGCTACGTCTTCTCTGTTCTTTTTATGGTGTTGAATCGTGGACCTTGAACGAAGATATGTGCAGAAAATTGGAAGCATTTGAGATGTGGCTATATCGGAGAATACTTAAAATCCCGTGGACTTACCGAGTCACCAATGAGAAGGTCCTCAGAAGAATGAAGAAGAACCGAGAGGTACTGACCACCATCAAATCTCGAAAGTTACAGTACTTTGGACACATTATGCGAAATGAATCCAGATATACCCTTCTACAAGCCATCCTGCTAGGAAAAATATTTGGACAACGGGTTCCAGGAAGAAGAACGTCCTGGTTAAAGAACCTCAGAACCTGGTTCAACACAACATCTATGCAGCTTTTCCGCGCTGTGGGAGATAAGGTGAAGATTGCCATGATGATCGCCAACATTCGTCACCGATAGGCACATCAAGAAGAAGAGAACTCATTTCCACACCACCATAGAGGTAGAGTGATAATGGTGCGTTTTTTTTATGTGGTTTCCCCGGTAGGCCTAATCCACAAATACTTAAACTTAGTGCAAAATATTATTCTGAGAAACTTGATGTACTATCATCGTCAGGGTTTATTATAATTGAATCTACTCTGGCTTCTACTAAATTATCTAACTCCCACATTTTTGGTTCCACCTTTTGGGTAACATGCTGTACACAATTTTTCCATTTTTGCGGAGTTATGGTGGATAGAGCTTCATCAAATAAATTTTTCATGTCGGCAAACTTAAAAGTTGTAGTTTTAGCTGCTACATAATTTTTTATATCTGCCCATATCAGTTCTATGGGATTCAACTCACAGTGATATGGTGGCAATCTTAAAACAATTTTATTTTGACTTTTCGCCATTTCGTCGATGACGTATTTATCATACTGTTTTTTATGTTGATTAACAAGTGCTAAAAGTTGCACTTTGAGAAGTGAGTCGTCAAAGGGGATGCTTTTTAGATGTAGCCATTCTTGGATATCCGCTTTTCTAGAAGAGGTGGTGGGGATCTTTTCAGATTTTCTGGAATGATACGACGCATTGTCCATTACAATCACAGAATTTGCTTCCAATTTGGGTAACGTTTTTTCAAACCAACTCTCAAAACCTTTTCCATCCATTTCCTCATGGTAATCTCCACTTTTCTTTGATTCAAAACTCCATAGAGCGTCAACAACAAATCCGTCTTCGCTGCCTATGTGACAAATAATCAGTCTTGATTATTTGTCAAGACCAAAAATGCTCGTCTTGACGAGGTGACTGACTTATCAATCCATGTTTTTGATTTAGTATGACCAGCGTTAATCCAAGTCTCATCTAAATAATATATTTTACGATTGCCATTCCTATGATCTTTTATCTGCCTTAAAAATTCTCTTCTCCAGATTACAAGGTCATCTCTGTCTGTAAGCATACTGTTCCGGCCACGTTTTTCAAATTTGAATTGAAGTTTTTTCAAAAGCTTGTAAAACGTAGTACGTTTGAAATCAGGTAGATTGGGGTCGTCGTTGACCTGTTGTAGAACTCTATCTATCGTGGGAATTTCATTTCTAAAAAATAATTGATGCACTATTCTTCTTATCGCTACCTTGTCAAAATCATCTACAGATTCGAGTTTGCCTTTACGAGTGGTACATTTTTTTGGTGCAACTAATGTGTGTGTAGTTTTATATTCTCTAATAACTTTAAACACAGAACTATCCGATACTCCAACTTTATCGGCTACTCTTTTCTCAACAGCGGACAATATTAACGCCGGATTTTCTTGTAACTCGTGCTTATACACGTTTACAATTATTTCTTTAACGTCCACGCTTAAATGGCCTTTTTTAGATCTCTTTTTGGGGGGAGTTAAAGGTATGTTTGCGAGTTCATCGGCAGAATCCGTGTCCGACATATTAATTTGTTTTAGTGACTGTATATAAAAAACCTGCAAAATATTATTTACAGGCTAATATTCTAATAAAATAATAGATAATAGATAATTGAACAGATATATTAAAAAGGTCAATACTCCCAATCACAATCTTTATTTTCAAGGTGTTACAGAAGCGACCGATTTCGAGGCTTACAATATTTGCCTCATCCTCAGACTAAGCAAAGAGTTTGTTTTGTTAAAAAACAATAATATAGATATCGGCAATAAGAAGTTTTCCGCTTACATCCAGGGTACTGTCTGTCTTCATTTTTTCCTTTATGACACTATCTATTGTAGTGAGGTGATATGTTGATCATAATATATGTTGTAAATAAAAGACTCTTGGGAATATGGTAGAGCATTAATGTGTTCTAACTGTGTAACTGTTGCTAAAGGTTGTTGTCTTTGATCCTTAAAATACTTCTTGGATGTTCTAGTTTTTTTTGTCAAAGTTTTTTTATTATTAAAAAGGTATGATTCTCTTCTGGTTTGTAATAAAATTAAAAGTGGTTAAAGACAAATACATATACAGTATAAGCTGCCACATCCGGACTGTATATAGTTTAAAAACTTGTGGAAGATGGAAAATCACATATTATGCAGTAGGATGTCCTTTTTTTGTTGTTTTTGTCACAGGTTCTTACAAGGTTAAGACCTAAAGGTCTTTATTTTGTAAGACCTTTTATTTACATACATATATAATGATCAACATATCACCTCACTACAATGATAGTGTCAAAAGGAAAAGATGAAGACAGACAGTACCCTGGATGTAAGCGGAAAACTTCTTATTGGCGATATCTATATTATTGTTTTTTAACAAAACAAACTCTTTGCTGGGCCTGAGGATGAGGCAAATATTGTAAGCCTCGAAACCGATCGCTTCTGTAAAACTTTGAAAGTAAATATTAGATTGTGAGTATTGACCTTTTTAATATATTTGTTCAATTATGGACTCACACTTGCAACCCTTTTATCATCATAATAATTATTATAATAGAGTCAGAATAATATTAAATTTACTTACTTCAGTTGAGAGAAAACAGCAAACACCTTAAAAATGTTCACAGTTCTAAGTTTATTTAAATAACACTATAATTATAAACCAACACTATAAATATACCAACACACATATATAGAGCTATTAAAAGTACAAATTATATTTATATAATTCAACAGACATAAATATGATTCGTAAGGATTACTGAATCCATATCTGTTAAAACTGCAAATTATGCGTCTTTGTTAAGAGGTGTAGATTGTCGTTACTTGTGAGTTTCTACTTGTTACTTTTGATACGCTTTTGTATATAATCAGTTACAGTATAAGTGATTTTGTAACAAGTAGATACCTCTTCAGCATCTCTAGATACTTGGAATGAATATATCACGCGTCCCTAGTTTGTATATTCTACTTTTCTGTTAGGCGAATATAGTATATAATTCTGACTCTGGCCGTGGAAGCCTACGATTTCATCTAAAAATCTTACTTCTGTTGACTGTTTTATAGGTAAATCATTTAATGTTAAATTAATTGTATGGTGAGTGTTATTTTTACTAAAAATTACGTATTGAGTTTTTTCTGCAGAAAAATTGAATCCGGTTTGTAATGCCCAATTTTGATGTCGATTTAACATAAGTTGTAATATATTTGTTGCTGAAACTAGGTTATTAGATTTGGTGTAAATAACAATATCATCCGCGTAAATGCTAGCTTTAATAGGAGCTCTGATTATATTTATGATGTTATTAAAAGCCACTAAAAATAGGGTGGGACTTAAAATGGATCCTTGAGGGATTCCATTATCTAGCATTTTTGGAGAAATAATGATTCCGTTTATTCTAACTTGTATAGAACGATTACTTAAGAAATTTTTTATAAAAGCAAGATCTATGAATGTTGTATTTTTCTTTATCACTGTTTGTATTTTGTTATGCTAATAACCCTAAGTGGTTGAAGCCAAAAAAAATTTTGAATGTCCAATCCTATTTACCTATACTTACAACTAAGATATTAAATATTTGAGAAGGTAGAATGGACAAAGTTGGTAGACAGAGCCAATGGTACAAAAGAGGAAACCAATAAATATGAATCCTGCTTTAATCGAAGGGAAACAATACTGTCATGTAGTTCAAAATACCCGTATCATTATTCAGGCAAACAGTCTTTAACACAAAATACGCAACCGGTAATTTAAACTCGTCCCTCAGATGAAAGACCCACAAATAAACTGCTACTAACACTCAAACTTAATGTAAGATTTGATCATAAGATACAAGCGGTTTACACCTAAAAAGACGTTTAGAAATGGAATATACCGACTTTTTCTGCATTTCTACCGCACCAAACTTTTTTTATTCAATTCTATATATTTTTTTAAGTTTAAATTGTAATTTTTTTAATTTTTCCAACTGGGCCGGAAATTGTTACTAACAAATAACTCATAACAAAAAAACTATTTCCGGAATCGCTTTGAGTAAAATTCTCTAGACGTATCTCATCGAAGTAAATACTTTCTCTCTTGTAAATTTTTCAAAAGATGCTTCTTTTGGAGCTATTTGCAATTTGTTCTACTTTACTTGCTTATAACTAGAAAACGATTTATTTTGGAGCAAAGTCGTAATGAAATAAAATAGCTATAATTGAATTGTCTATAAGTTACGACTGGTTAAAAATGTTTTAATTTATTACTGTTGCCGCAAAATAGCAATAACATTAATGTTTGTATTTTGAAAACGATTTCTGAAGTGAAAATTGAAACGTCAATAAACTTATTTTAAATTTTAATTGTAGCTTATTTCCATTAAAATAGTAATAATACCTTATATAGTTTATATAATAATTAAATTAACTATCAAATGATATTTATTTATATTTTCATAATTTCATATAAATACAAGGTTGAATTTTTGCAGTTATCAGTTCGACTATTGTATTAAAGTGCTTTTAGGCGAGCGGTTTACCCCTATAAGCAGAGCATCAACCGACTAAAATTCTTTTTGCATTTCTAATGCACCAAACCTTTTTTATTCGATTCTATATATTTTTTCAAGATGAAATGTATTTTTTTTTTAATTTTTACAAGTGGGCCGGCAATTGTTATTAACAAATAACTTATACAAAAAAGCAATTTCGCCGAATTGTTTCGAAATCAATTTTTTTAGGTGTACCTCATCAAAATAAACACTTTTTCTCTCTTGATAATTTTTCGAAAAATGCTTCCTTTTCGAATTATTTGCATTTTTTGTTGGAAAAATGTCTTAATTAGTGATTTTTGGGATTTTTTTTCTAAAAAACTACTAAATAAATTGCAATTCTACAAATAGCTTTATAATCTTTGAACCGTCCAGTACAAGTTAGAATATTTTGACAAGGATAAATAGTTTCTATCTCGCTAAAAACGTGGACCCAAATATTTCGAATATGCCTTTCGAGAGTATCCCGCTAAGCGTGTTATAGTAAATCGAATTTAGTTGAATTCATTGGAAATTATATTAAAAAAAAATATTCATTTACCAATAGAAAGCAATAAAAAGTTGATTATTTCTGGTGCTTTCGAACCTCGAAGTAAAGCATATGTGATAGAAAATAATCAGTATTATGATTCAAATTTAGAATGTAATCACTTAGAAGCAGATACTAGGGTTATTTTTCACGCTTTTACACAATATTATTTCATCTCTTGATCCATTAACCCATGGTTGGACATTGGAAAATAATTGTTTCGATTTTAATTATTTTGAAGGCGAAACTAGTTTAGATATGTTACAAAAATATTTCTGCTCATGTACCGGAAAATGTTCTACGAAAAATTGTAATTATTGTATTTCCTATAATTTAGAATGCTGCGCAGTATGTGCATGTACACCAGAGAATTGTAAAAATGTTAAAGACGACTCTATTGAAGACAATGAAATCAGCTTATTAGATGGAAATCCTGTTGCTGTTGACGAAAATTTTCAAATTATTGACAATGAAAACGATGTATAATTAATATTATATTTTAATTTGATTATATTTTTCAATGAAAATTAATTATATATTGCTTAATGTAATTCACTGTAATAAAACATTCAATAATATATATTAAAAGAAAAATTACATTCTTATAGCATTGTAAAAAATTAATTTTAATTGTTTTAATTATAATATATCTATATAAAAATAATTGGAAATATCTTTTTTTTTAATAAATTGTACGTAATATTTGTATTGAATTAATTTTTTAAAATTAAACAAATATTTCTACGCGCCGCACGCCTGTATCGCCGCAACCGCTGTACACACTTAGCGGTAGACTGCTCGAAAGGCATATTCGAAATATTTGGGTCCACGTTTTTAGCAAGATAGAAAAAAATTATCCTTGTCAAAATATTCTAACTTGTACTCGACGGTTTAAAGATTATAAAGCTATTTGTAGAATTGCAATTCATTTAGTAGTTTTTTAGAAAAAAAATCCCAAAAGTCACTAATTAAGGCATTTTTTCAACAAAAAAATGCAAATAACTCGAAAAAGAAGCATTTTTCGAAAAATTATCAAGAAAAAAAAAGTGTTTATTTTGATGAGATACACCTAAGAAAATTGATTCTGAAGTAATTCAGTAAAATTGCTTTTTTGTATAAGTTATTTGTTAATAACAATTGCCGGCCCACTTGTAAAAATTTAAAAAAAATACATTTCATCTTGGAAAAATATATAGAATCGAATAAAAAAGGTTTGGTGCATTAGAAATGCAAAAAGAATTTTAGTCGGTATATTCTATTTCTAAGCGTCTTTTGAGGGGTAAACCGCTCGCCTATTTAAAAAGAGTTATTATAAAAACGTTTTCATATTTTATACAGTCACAGCAGAAGAGTTCATTGGTATAACTAACGAGGGAGTGGCCGTTAAGTATACAAAATGTCAAAAATGACTATAATTTGTAATTTTGATTTTTAAAATGTTTCATAATTGTACAGGAAACGTAAAAAGATCTCACTAACGAATGCGATAAATCATGAAAAAAGATTGAAAAAGGTGCACCTACAAAAAACTGCTGATAAATAGAAATTTGATTAAAAATAATATGCAATTGTAAAGAGGATAGTAACAACAGCTATTTTGTTGATTAATATAAAGGTTCACGCTAGTCTACAGGAGAGCCTACTTTTTTTTGGTATTTTTCATGCGCAATACCGATAGTTTTTATTATAATATAGGTTATGAATATCTTAAAAATATAAAAATGTTGATCACGAGCGAGCTCTAAAACAAAAAGGGAATGGTTCAAAGATAATCATCCTATTGTTTATAACTTCGTCGCAAATCCCGATCATCTTTGACCGGTTATACCATAAGAACCACTAATCGTAATTCAACTTTTTTTCTTTTAAAAGTAACGTCGTGTCTAGTCTGCTCAAAAGCCTTTATTTAAATTTTTTTTTTAATTTAATAAGCCAAAACAGTTTATAAGCCAAAACATTATTTATTCATTTAAAATATTCCTAAGGCCGTACAAATTATTCGATTTTAATTTTATAAAATATAGATACGTGAATCCACGTATCCACGCTGGATAGGTGTATTCCTTTTTTATACGTAGAAAAATTGGCCAACTTATATAGGGTGTAATTTTTGTTGCGCAAAATTTTAAAAAATTTCCATAAAAAAATTTGATTGAAAAACTATTATGAGAAATCTATTAAATCGATTGTAATAATATATAGTCGACTGTTTAGGTATATTATAAAGTATTTTTAAACGAATTTTGAAGGTCTTAGGTGTAATCTAAGTAGTTGAAAAACATTGAATAAAATAAGACTTGTGTTCCCTTTTTTGTATTAATTGCTACTTAGATGTTAATAAATAAAAATATTTTTAACAGGTCGTATCTTATAGAAAATTCAAATATACCTATTTTTTACGATTTTGCTCCAAAATGAATAGTTTTTTAAAGATATAAGCAAGGAAAGTGGAAAGGAACAATGTTTTTAGTCATTTTTAAATATTTTAATTTTTTTATATCTTTTCGACTATTCTGGACTTATTTGAGAGGGAGAATAAGCCAATTATCATTACTAAGCTTATCACACAACTTTTTCTGCAAAAATAAGAATGCAACCTCTTACAACCGCCTCAAAACAGATCCGCCCTGGTCTAGAACTATTTTTTTTTCATTGTATGTATATTAATAAAACCATACAATACAAGAAGACCCGGTGATAATATCCAGCAATATCTTCTCAAAACCTCTAAACCATTTGTTTGCGCAAGTTTAAGGATCTATTGAGAGATTTGGGCTGTCTAACGTAAAAAAATTGTTTTTGGCGTGTAGGAAAAATTGATAGGTAGAGAGAAATAACAAAAAGCGTGACATTTGTACTGAATAAAGAGGTATAATATGTTCCAAATATTGTAGTATTTTCCTGGTTTTAATGGTCAGTTAAACTATCTTTTTTTACTTTCTATCTTTCTCGTCTCTTTCATACATCAGTATTAAAAACAGTATACTTTGCCCATTTTTACTCAATAGCCAAATATGGCATTGAAGTCTGGGGTTGTACCTCTGAATTAGAGCAGATATTCGTACTTCAGAAAAGAGCTATTAGGATATTGTATAAATTGAAATTTAGAGATTCTTGTAGAGGCATCTTTAGACAAAACAATATCCTTATAATTCCTGGTCTGTATATATTTTCGTGTATAATGTATTTACATAGCAAAATTTATGAATTTAATAAATTTCAATTTAACCATGTTTATTCAACAAGATTCAGAGACAATCACTTTATGCTTCCACAACATCGTTCTGTTTTGTTGGAAAGTAGCACACATTATGCAGCCATAAGTTTCTTTAACAAATTACCAATAGATATACGAATGAATTTACATCAGCCAAACTTTCGGAGGTGTGTACATCAATACATTTCTGAGCTAGAGCCATATTCTAAAAATAACTTTTAAGTATGTTTTATCGTGTTTATTAATTTATATACTTTTAAGATGTATTTCTGTAACTTTGACTTGTCTCATACATGTACTTTGTATAATGTCGCATGTGATCAATAAATTTGACTTGACTTTGACTTGACTTGACTTAACTTTGTGCATGCAATACTTATTTACCGTGAGTAAAATTTAAACCATTAAAATAATTAGACTATTGGCAAATGTTTGGCAACATTTAAAAAAATTACATGTTATTCTTTGATTTTAAGATCTATATGTATGTGCTGAGGGATAATGCAGCATATAGACCACGAAAATGGTCGACTGAGCACTAAGTAAATTGTGAGTTAAGTTATTTTTATTTATTTTATAGCCTTGTTATTTATTTAAAGATCACGAGAAAGATTTTCATAAAGTTAGATCTACTAAATTACAGGGATATTCAAAATATCCTATGTATGAGTTAAAGGAAACCAGAGACAGATCTTTGAAGATGGACACGACACGACATCAAGATCACCACTACACTCCCGCCGGGGGGTCAGTACTAAAAAGAAAGATATTCTTCTTTGCATATACTAACGCATGAAAATAGTTTATTTTATATTCAACAAATATTTATTAAAAATTGAGAGCCTGTCAACGTCCAAAAAATTTGAAAATAGAGACTCGCTTTTAAGAAGGAAAAAAAATTTGGATACACACACATGGAGGACACAGTTTTTAACTTGAGAAATAACATCTAACAATATGGTATACACTAGGACAAAAAAAGTGACACTATTGTTCTCGAGGAATTACTAGCTGGCTAAATTTCACTGTTCGCTCTAAACTTATAATGAACTGTGTTTTAACATTAATTGAACCAGAAACACCAAAAGGTTTCAGATAAATTGTATCCATCATTAATTCGAAAGCTTTTGCCGTTTTGTAATGGACCCCAAATAAAATATCTGCCATTTTCGGCGAAAGTGTCACGTTTTAGCTGATACATGCTAGCCCATTTTTATCTGAATTCCTGTTTTATTTTCAATTAGGCACGTTTAGGTATTTAACTGTGTTTTAATTCGGAAATTTGACGAGAAATTTTCATAATTGTAGGACATGAATGTATGGAGGTATGCATGCAGGTAATTGCTTAATAAATTTTCATCTTCAGTATGCATGTTGTAGCTGTTACAACAAATGTATCAGTGTTGAAATAATGTAAACTGATAGTATTGGACAACACACATTTTAATGCCTCTGTACACTGTCTTGTAAGAACAATTTTACTTTTATAATATAAAACATTCTATTTAAAAATAATAGTGATCTAGATTGATGGTGAAAAAATTAAATCACTAAAGCTTAAATCTGTCAAAAGTTTTACAGCTCAACTTCAAAAAGAATTTAAAAGCGATTAACTGTTTATTTCAGTTTTTTAGTTTATTTGTACTGTAAACCATAAAACAAAATTAAAATTAATACATTGTCTAAAGTTTCAAGAAGACAAATAAAATAAGTAATGAAATAAAACATCAAAAAACAGACAGGAACATAAGGAGTCATTGAAGCAATTATCAACTAGACAATCAAAGTCATTATTTGTCTATTTATTATTATTTTATTTTATTTTACGATTTCTTTTACAATTATTAAAAATTTTTCTCTCCCCTCCTCGCATAAATAAACTCTTCCAACTAATTAGTGTCTTTTACTAAACTAAAGTGTTATAAAAATTATTTTTTTTATTTCATATCTGTAAAAAGGAACGCTAAAATAGTTAGTAGGAAAAACACTCAATATTTCCAAAACAGTTAAAGATACATATAGGATATTATACATGAGATATACTTAGAATATTCTAAGAAATCTAAAAATTAAATAATATATAGGGTTTTGTGGGGTTCAAAGGAGTAGTGATGCGCGATATAAGGTGTTGCTTCCTGATAACACCTCTAGCCACTCCTATTCAATTCCTATCCTCACCTCCGAGAAGGGTAACTTAATCACACGGGTGGACCCTGGCAAACCTGAGCAACCCTACCGGAGATTGGGTAACCAACCTCAGTGGAAAGTAGGGTCAGGGCTGACGAGGAAGGAAGAAAAGGGGGTTAGGCATAGGGCTAACAACCCTCTCCTAGAAAACACACATGTTACGAATTTTCAACGAAAGAAAACCGGACTGATCAAACAACGACAACTGCGGGAGAAAAAGGTACATGATTTAAGAATTGCGACATGGAACATCCGATCCCTATACAGATCGGGAGCCCTCCAAAATCTGCTCGGTGAAATGAATAGATATGACATAAATATAATACCTCTGCAGTGAATAAGATGGACCGGGAGTGGCACCATTGACAAAAGACACCACATTATATTGTATAGTTGTGATGCTAAAGACCACGCACTAGGTACTGGCTTCATTATAAATAAAAAGGTTAAACACCTCGTAAGAGACTTTCGCGCTATGAACTCTAGAATGTGCATCCTGAGACTAAGGGGAACATTTTTTAATTATAGCATCTTAAATGTGCATGCCCCTACAGAGAAAAAGGAACATGATGCCAAAGAAAAATTCTATTAAGAACTAGAAGTTGCATACCATTCATGCCCAAAGAATGACATCAAAATTATTTATGGTGATCTCAACGCAAAAATAGGAAAAGAGCAACAATACCTACCAACTATAGGTAAGCACAGTCTTCATGAGGTATCCAATGACAATGGCATCAGACTAATAAATCTAGCAACTTCCCTTAACATGGTCATTGCCAGCACATGCTTCCAGCGAAAAAATATTCATAAGGGAACGTGGAGATCTCCCGATGGGGTTACAGTAAACATGATCGATTATGTTATTATTGACTCTAGACATCACTCAGATGTAACAAACGTATGCAGCAGACGAGAAGCAAATGCAGACTCAAATCACTACCTAGTGGAAATAAAAGCCAGAATCTCAAACATTGAAAAAGAAAAGGTATCCAAAATTGAAAAATATGAAATAAAAAACTTAGCAGACAACAGCAAAAAGGCAAAATACAAAGAATATATAAAAGAAAGGCTAGAAAACAGACAAAAGCACGAGGATATAAACAGAGAATGGGAAGCGAGTAAAAACATCATACAAGACGCGGCCAAAGAGACCCTGGGTCTACAAAAAAAGCTCAAATTAACTGAAGGACAGTGGTTCGATGAAGAGTGTCGTAACATAACAGAGAGGAAAAATAATGCATATCAACGACTACAACAACGACATAGAATACGAAAGGCAGAGGAGGAATTTAGAATGCTAAGGAGAAAATGAAAGAAAATATATCGCAGAAAGAAAAGAGAATACATAGAAAAAGAACTCCAAGAAATGGAAGAACTAAATAAACCATCAGAAAAAAAAATTCTACCAAAACCTTAACAAAAGTAGAAAACAATTTAAACCAAGAACAATGATGTGCAGAGACAAAGGAGATATAGTAACTCAACAGAGTGAAATACTACAAAGATGGACAGAATTCTTTAAAGAAAAGTTTGAAAAAAACGAAGATCCACTATATGATGGAATTATACTGGATCAAACGGATACCAGAGAAACAACCCCCACTTCAGTAGCTGAAATGCAAGAAGCAGTTACCAGACTGAAAAACAACAAGTCACCTAGATTATACGACAACATTAGCGCAGAATGAATAAAGGAAGACGGAGACTCTCTATTGAATACGATACACGAACTAATGGTGAACATATGGAATATTAAACAACTGCCACAAGAATGGTATGGAGGTATGGTATGGAGGCCTGGACGCTGACAGAGACGCTAACGAGAAAACTAGAAGCATTCGAAATGTGGGTGTACCGACGCATTCTTCGTTTATCCTTGACCGAACATTTCACCAACATAGAGGTACTCTAGAGAATCGGAAAGGAGAAAGAAATCGTGAGCAAAATCAAACAAATAAAGCTTGAATATCTAGGCCACATATTAAGACACGATAAGTATCGTCTACTGCAATTGATTGTCCAGGGGAAAATAGACAGTAAGCGGGGCCAGGCAGGAGAAGACACTCGTGGCTCCAAAATCTGCGGATGTGGTTCGGGCTCACATCGGTCGAACTATTCAGAAACGCCGCAAAACAAGATCAGAATTGCCATGTTGATAGCCAACGTTCGCAACGGACAGGGCACTTGAAGAAGGAGAAGCCACAAGACTGGAATACCGGATTAATTATCTCACTACATAAAAAAGGAGATCAGCTTCAATGTAAAAACTATCAGGCAATAACGCTACTAACTGTGGCGAATAAAATACTGTCAAATATTGTGTATGACCGATTGAGACCATATGCGGAACAAATAGTTGTGGGATATCAATGTGGTTTATTCTGAAAAGAGTTTAATATTCCAACTCAACTCATTGATATAGTAAAAGAAACACTTAAAGTAGAAAGCAAAATTCGAATTCAAAACGCACTAACAAATACAATCCACGTGAGAACAGACCTACGTTAGGGAGATGCCCTATCCTGTATTCTATTCAACATCACATTAGAAAAAATAATTGGAGAGTCAAAAGTCAATACCAGAGGAATAATAATAACAGAAGGTGTACAAATATTGGCATTTGCAGATGATGTTGAATTCATAGCTAAAAGCGAAAGAGAGATGAAGCATTTAATAAGATAGAAAGAGCGGCACAAAACAGTGGCCTAAACATTATCGAAATAAAAACCAAATACATGAAGGCCAGCAAATCGACAGGCCAAAGATACCTACAAAATCTGACAATAGGAGACTATAGCATCGAAAGCGTGAAAAATTTTACATCTAGGTTTACTAGTTATCGCAGATAACAATGTCAGTGAAGAAGTTAAGAGAAGAATACATATCGCTAATAAAACATATAATGGACTTATTAAACATCTAGGATCTAATAACATCACAAGAAAAAACAAATGCAAAATATACAAGACTCTGATAAAACCGGTCCTTGTATATGGATCAGAGACATTGACACTGTCGAAAAGCGATGAGAACCTATTAGGTACGTTTGAACGAAAAATTCTTATGACACATATATAAGGGAGTGAAAGAAAATGACATATGGTGCAGAAGATAATTTTGAACTATACACAGCATACAATGAACCCGAGGTCATAACATCCATAAACACCGGACGTCTGCCCTAGATGAGCCATGTTGAACGGATGTTGGAGACTGAAACACCAAAACATATAATGAGGCAAACACCAGTAGGGAGAAGGTCAAAGGGAAGACCCAAACTTAAATACAAAACACTTAAGATTACCAACTCGAAAAACAAAGCAATGAACAGAACATAATGGCGGAAAATCCTAGAACAAGCCAGAACCCAGAAAGGGTTGTCGAGCTACTGATAATGATAATGATGATAGGGTGTTGTATTTGAAATAAGAAAGTTGGTATTTGTCACAGTTATATGATACACCCTGTATGAAAAATTTTTATTGCAAAATATGCGCAACTAAAAATACCAATCGACGTATTCAAACATTTTTCTGAACATGGCCCATTTATTAATTATCGAATTTATTTCATTTGGCTGTTCTACTTTGTATAGTGTTTGTTTAATTTAGTGGCATTACTATTATTATTGCTATGTTAAGTCTGGGTTTGTTTTGGATTAATATCGGAATTAGATTATTTTCTGATAATACAACTTCTTCTTTTAATTAGATAATTGTAATGGATTTATTTTGTATTTAATATGAATTGTTTAATCTGGTGGATAATTATTTTTTTGTAAGATATCTTTAACTTTTTTCAGATTTTAAGAATGGTATTTTAGGCTAGATAGCTTAATTACTCTGTCATTAAATATTCCTGAATACGACACTTCTTTTATGCGTTATTGGTATTAAATCTAATCACAGGAGATATGACTGCTAGAATGGAATTACTTCAAGAAGAAGGAAAAATCGGACAATGTTATAGGACCGTAAGGTGAGGACAAAATTAACAATAATGGAAAACTATTACCATAATTTTGTTTGAAAAATAACATGATACTCATGAATTCACAGTAACAACACAAAAAGATACATACGATCACAAGACAAGTCATATCAAGAAGCAACCAATGGATTATAGACTATACTATAGTGCAAAAAACAGAGAGGAGCTGGATAAGAGACGTAATGATGAGAAGAAGCTCGGAAATTGGCAGTCACTACCAGAAAAGAAACAACAAAAAAAGGAGAAGTAAAAGAAGTAAATTGACAAAATAGGAAAAATGACAGAAATAGTAGAAAATGCTATGATAAATACAGCAAAACTAGTATGTAGGACCACTAGAAATAATAGAAAAGCGAAACGGACCTCATGGTGGAATATGGAGGTAAAAATCGAACAAAGAAAAAAAAAGAAATTGTAAAAAGAATACCTACAAGACAAAACGCAACAAAAATATAAAAGATACAAAATACAGAGAATGAAAGCTAAAGAAATAGTCAAAATGGGAAAAAGAAAAGCTGGGACACAAGTTTGACGAAAAAACGGAAGAAAACATTAAAGAAAATATAAAACTATTTATATAACACCGAAAAACTTACGAAGCAATAAAGAAATAAACCCTAAACAAATTGTGACCAAAAACGAAACAATATTATTCGATGACAAGGATATAACAGAAAGATGGGAAGAACATTTCGAAACACTGTTAAACGGAGAGCAAAAAAAATGAAAAATAAAACAACTTAATTGGCAGACAAGAAAAAAACACGAAGGAAACAGAATTATACAGGAAGAAGAACTAGAAGAATCAATAGGAAAGATAAAGACTAGGAAAGCTCCTTAGAGCGATGAAGTTAGTCCAAAGAGGTTGTAAATCTAATATAGATGAAAAAAATACTGCTCAGTAAATGGCCAAATGCAGTAATTGTACTAGTGTACAAAACGGGAAACACAAGAGGCTGTCAGAGCTAGAGGCATATCCCTACTATGTGTAGCAGAAAAACTATATGAAATAATAATAGAAATAAAAATCAGGATAAAAATAGATCATAAAGTAAAGGAAGTACAAAGCGGATTCAAAAAAGGACATAACACACAAGAACATATATTCAATATGCAACAGATCACATAGAAAGCCTTAAAGCAAACTAAATAAGTATACGTAAGTTTTATAGATATAGAAAAAGCATTTGATTCAATCGAAAAAGTATAAGGAAGAGCCTTAAAAAGGTTCAGCCTTAAAACAAGTCAGCAAAGACCTCATAGAAGCAACTAAAAGTATATATATGAAATCAATAAATAGAACGCAAAGAGTCAGACAAGATGATAGTTTAAGCCCAGTACTTTTTATAAATGTGATAAAAAATGAAATATTTGAGGTAGTAAAAGAATGTAAGAAAAACTTTAAAAAATACTGTATATGATGAAATAGAATGCAAATGATAAATGCAGAGATACGCATACTTTCAGATGACATAGTATTATTTGCCGAAACGGTAGAAAAATGTGCAATTTAGAAAAATGGAACTTAAAAGCAAAAAATACAACCTAAATGTAAATAAAGGGAAGACACAGATAATAAAAATAACAGGAAAAGATAACACGATAATAAAATCGAAATGGTGGTAGATCAACAAAAAATAAAGCAAACAAACAAGTATAAATACCTGGGAATAGTAATAAATAACAGAGGAAGCATCGAGGACGAGCCCAATAATAAAGAGAGTACAGGAAAACTATTCTAGGTCTTAAATAGAGGATTTCTCAATAATAAATAAATATTAAAGAAAACGATTAGGCCATATTCTGACATATGGAGCAGAAAGCTAGATCTTAAACAGAAGACACCAGAGTAGAATACAAGCAGCAGAGATGAAATACCTCAAAAGAATGATAGCGGAGATATTACAAAATAAAGGCAAATCTTGGCAAGAAGCAACACAATTATTATTTTATGGTATTAAAATTTAGATATTTTCTGGAGCAAACATTATTTTTTTTTTTGTATTTTAGCCCAAGTTTAGAAACTTAAGCGATGTAATTACGCATAAATATTAGTATTCATTCATTCAGGAATATACAGAGAGGACACTTTTCACGCTCAGAGCTTCATATGAGCGACTTCATTATAACACATAGGACATAAACCTACGCTATGCTATTTAATTTTGCACTGGCACATGCGGTAAGGAAAGCTCAACCACAACTGACAAACGGATTTTCCGCCCAAGGATCAAAAATACTATTGGCGTTTGCGGATGACGTGGACACAATTGCACAATCCACCAGAGATGCAAAAGAAGTTTTCACTCTACTCGAAAACGGAGCCAAGGAAGTTGGTCTGAAGGTCAACGAGGACAAGACCAAGTACATGGTAGTTACGAAGAACCCAAGACCAAGGGTTAGACAAAACGTAACAATCAATGAATACAACTTTGAAGTCGTCAAAGAATTTAAGTACCTGGGAGCGATCATAACATCTGAAAATAAATATGGTGGCAGCCAGGATCATTGCAGGAAACAGGGCATATTACTCATTAATGACCGTACTTAAATCAAAAATACTCGCAATAACAGCAAAAATAAGAGTGTAAAAGACAATAATTTGTCCCACAATAACGTATGGAAGTGAGACATGGACTCTGAACCAGCGGGAAACGACAAAATTACTGGTACTGGAAAGAAAGATACTGCGGACTATCTATGGGCCTTGCAGAGAAGAGACAACAGGTGAATGGAGAAGAAGACAAAATGATGAACTCCAGACAGACCGAATAAGATGGGCGGGCCACGTACTAAGATCGAGTGACGAAAGACACATTCTGGAAAAGGCCCGACGGCAGAAGGTCAGTTGGTCGCCCAGGAAAAAGATTGAAGAACGCAGTAGCTAGTGATCTACGCAAAATGGGAATACAGCAGTGGGAAATAGTTGCTCAGGACCGACAAAAATGGAGGGAAATAGTAAACGCGGCCAAGACTCGCATAGAGTTGTAGAGCCAAATGATGATGATGATGATGACATAAACCACAGTTAGATAGGTGGGCAACAAATAGGTACAAATACAAAGGAAATATTTATTTAAACGATAAATTTTTTCATTTACACCTTTTTTTTCATTTTTTGCAGAAATATCATAATCAATTAAAAAATGTTTGTATTATCTTCACTTAATAGTATATTTAAGTTTAATAGCGTCTTTAAACCTGCTTTCAGCAATTTTTGAAGCAGCCCGTACTTTTATTGACATCTAAGGGACAGTTAAAGAATATGTAATTTAGATCTGCTATACTTGTTCCACACTCATATCTGTCTCTTGGGAAAACTCGATCTTTATGTAGATGGTTCGGAAAACATCCCTAATCTACTTTTAATCTTAGAATGGTTGACACTGTATGTCTACTTAGTGCACCTACTTTGTAAAATTGGTCGTAGCCACTATTGGTTGTAGTTTAAACAAATTAGTGCCTGTAGTTTCACCGAACTCAATCCAACGTATATTCCATTTAAATTTAATATGTTGTTTTACATATATAAAGATATCTCTCTCTCCAATGACGCTACAGCCCAAATCGGGCCTTGGCCTCCTCAAAACTATGCCTCTAACCTTGTCGGTCCCGCGCCGATCTTCTCCAAGTTCTCACGTCTAGCAAATTTTGCGCGTCCGCTGCCACTTCATATAAAGATGTCAAATGTGTTTAATTCTTTAATAAGTATATGTGAGTGCATTAGTGAATTTTTGGCTATTGAATCCGCAGTACTATTGCCCAATATGTCTGAATGTCTCTTATCCCATACGAATTTTACATCATATGATAAAGCTGATAATTTTAGTAACTGTTACAAAATTTTTAATATGAAAATTTTGATGTAAATTGTGACTTATAAGTGTTGTAATGCATTTAATACTGATAAAGAATCAGTGCCCACAACAATTTTGTTCCACTGGTTTTCACAACAGCATTCAAGGGCTTTATATATAGCACATGCTTCAGCGGAAAAGATGCTGGATTGATCATTTAAAGTAAATGTTTTTGTAGTTAAAGTGAAACTGGAACAAACCATGAAGTGGAGATATCCAGGAGTGGCTAGTATATCTGTTGAATACAAAGTACGCGGTGTTCGTGTGTATTAAGGTATAAAAAATGCTTATTAAAAGCTTAAAATTTTTATTTTAAAGAAGATCTTTTCGGAATTGAATCATTCCATCATCAGTTTTATAAAAAGTTGTTAAAAACATTGTATGGCCACATAAAAACATTAGAAGGACATTAGTATTAAAAAACAATCCTCATGGTATTTATAAAGGTAAATGCAATAGACTGTTGCAATAAACTTGTTGATTAATAAAAACTGAAAATGGGGGCATCTTACATGACCCCCTGTAGCTGGTGAGGTTTTATTGACTTACATTACCTCTGATCTGTGCTGGAGTCTAGGGCTAACTGTTAGGCTATCAGCTATCAGCTATGTAAGCACTAATTGTGACCCATCTGTATAGATCTCCTTGGGAGTATTATGACAAAATTCAGTTTGGCGGACCAAATATCTTTGTCAACCAGTTAGTTCTTATCAGTCGGTTATTGTTAGTATACTCCAAACTTAAATCAACAAAAGTAATTGTGTTGTTTTCTTTTTGTTAATAAGTAAATTAAAGGTTACTATGGAAATTATTTAATATTTGAAGATAATATCATTTTTGTTACTCTTCTCATTGATACAGTCTTTGATTTTTAATAAACTTTCAGCAAACAAACAAAACAAAAAATATATAAATCAAGTAAGATTACACATAATGTAACCAATTTGTATAAATTTTCTATCATTTTGTTATGTAAAAGGATAAAAACATCACTAAATTTTTAGACGAAGAGATAAAAAGTCATTTCATTAAATTTTAAATAAGATTACTTGATCCCATTGTATCCTTATCATACAGTTTGAAAGCTCCAATCACAAATAAAAAGCTTCAAAGTATTTTATACAAAGCTTAACAATAGGGATGGAGAATAGTAGCTTCATTGTTAAGCAGTGATGTAAACCAATTAAAATAAAAAACTACTAATTATTTTTGAGTGCAAGCTATAAATTTCTATTACGACTATTTTCTTCAACATAAAATTTTATATATTTACATTAAACATTTAATATTTTTAGTTGTTTTATACTTATGATTAAGTTAATATAATTTTTCGCAATAGTAGTAAAAAGTTTGTGGAATATAGGAAACTTCTCGAACTAAACTGTTTTTATCTAAAGACCGATCTGAAATTGCTAAAACAAACTTCAGCAAATTAATTAGAGCAGAAATAATATAATGTTGCCCTGCGTAGAGCATTTAATGTTCTCTGGGATACACAGGGTGTAATTGATGAGAGAATTTTTAAACAAGGTTTGTATAAAATGTATAGATGTATAAGAAAAGCGTGACATTGAAATTATTAGGTGATAGTCTAACTATGTAATATTATAAAGGTCACATGTATGTTACTTTTTTATAGAAATAATTATTTTATTTTCATTTCTTTTGATTTTATTCATTTATTAACTTTATCTTCTATTTTGATAATTTTATTTTAAGAATAGTTGGCGCTCAACTCTTCGATCAACTGTCTATTTACTAAATATTCTGTCATAATCTAAGTTCCAATTTTAATTTTTCCTTAACATTATCCTTTTCTTTTATTCGGCCCCATTACGTTATATGCCATGAAACAATTCAAATTTCTGTACCGCACTTCCGTCGACAAGTATATTTGTCAATTGGCAACTCTGTTCTCTCATGAATGTTTCACTTAAATGCAGAGCTAGAGATAATTCAATGGAAACGGATAGATTTTCAGTTTCAAAATTTATTATTATTCATTTAAACGTTTTCCTAGGGTGACTATATTTCTAGTTAATCAGTTTTTTATGGTCGATCATGCAATAACAACTACAGCTGCTATTTAGAACTTAATCGCCACCTGAAGATACATACATGCAAGTATTTAGATTCAGCTACGTCTGAAACCAACAACTACATACATTCTACAATCCAGTCCAACTACTTGAAGACAACAATATTTGCCATAAGTACCATTTTAAAAATTTTGTCAAGCTTTAGGCAAAATTTGTTTTGTTTAATATTAAAATTTCAATTATATTTTTTGTGTACAATAAATATGATTAAAATTTAAAAGGAAACTAAATTCATGTAGTTGCAAAAAAATTCCTTTATCAAAGGTTTAATAATAAAATCCCTATCGGGCTACATCACAAAACGTTTTTGGAATAACTATTTTATCATCAGAGCTATCTAAATGTACATGTTTGAAGCTATTAAATATGTAGGTAAAAACACTTTACATGTAGTTTAATTAACTTTGAGTTACATCTTTGATATATAAAAACTTTAAAGTTTAAGTTACAAAAGAAGTTGACCACCTAACAGCGTAAGTCTCTACTGGGGTTGCTAGTCCTTCGAAAAAGTATCTGTGAGAGTTGCTATCAACAAGTTCTGAAAAATTGATGATAAAACACTATGGGACAGAGCTAGAAGTACAGATATATGACGTAGATACAAGGTGGAAAACATCAAGGACTGGGTAAGAAATAGAAAAGTAGTATGGAACGATCATAAAGCCGAGAACAACAAATAGAGTAGTAAAGACGGCAAGAGACTGTTCCCCAATAGGAAGAGGATAAGTAGGAACACCACGAAAACGATGAAACGTCAACTTACTGGAGACACCTTGAAAAACAGACGAAGTCATGTCTGCATAAAACAAAGAAAAAAAGAAGAAGAAATTATTGATGGACAAAACGCCATTTGGTTGTCTTTAAATGACAAAATGTAGTTTAGTTGTCCCTAAACGATTAAAATAAAAATATGGACTGAAAATGCATTTCTGCGTGTTTGGAATACAATATAGTAAAAAAAATCATATGACAAGTATGTCGTTCTCCAGAAGACATCAACATTCTTCTCCATCTTCACATTTATCGCAGGTCTGGTCTTTTTCAATTGTATTTTCACGATACTGCTGTTTTAAAATTGGATCTAATCAAGTTAACTCCGGATCTAACGACCATTCTTTGCCTGATAAATTAACTAAAAATTTTGATAAGCTACCCAGTTTTTTCTTCTAATAGCATGCTTCATAGGCAATTCCGGCAGTACTATGTTACTTAGTTTTTTCTGTGGTTGAATTGAACTTAAAAACTTTTTAGAAGAGTCATCATTTCTATACAATACCTCTGTTTTATACAAGATTTTACTTTCCCCAGCATTTTGTTTGCCCGAGTTAGGGTTATTCTTCTGGCTCCACTGATACCTCTAACTCTTTTGAGCGAAAGTACTGCATGTTTTATGTCATACAAAGTTCAATCAGAGCCCAGCTTGCGTACTTGTCCTTTTCTGAGAATAGATTTTATAATATTTGTCTGGTGACTTTATAAAAGCATGGGCACGGAAGTCTAGCTCAACTTGATCAAAAACTCGATCAGCTGGCGTAGACAAATGGACACGAACGAGAAATGTCATCGTAATTGTTTTAATAGCTTTTGGCGCATTATTCAAAAGCTACAAGGTGAATGCATGTACCATGTGGGAATTTTTATTCTGACTCCCACATCCATCCGAAAACAATCTTAGATGTTTAATCTCTAGGTCAAAATCTGGGTGTTTTTTTATCTTGTCTCTACCATAGTTGCTTTCATGGCCCTTCAAAGACGAAATAAATTTCATGACACTTTCTAATTTAAGCGCATTTTTCTTGGAATTTTTGTCTTTACCCCGATTTTCTTTTATATTAGTGCCAAGCATCTTTTTTCTAACTATCGTCTGAATTCTTCTTGGACCGCAATTAAAAATGGTAGAAAATAATTTTTGGCAAACAAAGACTTTCCTACATCATCATCATTTTGGCTTTACAACCCTGTGTGGGTCCTAGCCTCCCCAAGAATTTTTCTCCAGTCGTCCCTATCCATCGCCTTCCTCCGCCAAGCACGTATTTCCATATTTCTCATGTCTTCATCGATGTTATCTAGGAATCTTGTTCTGGGCCTTCCTCTTCTTCTTTGACCAATAGGTCTATCAAGGAGCGTTTTTCTAGCTGGGTCGATTTGCTCCATCCGCATTACATGGCCTACCCACCTCAGACGTCCTATCTTTATGTGTCTTACGATATCTGGTTCCTGGTATATCCTATCGAGTTCGAAGTTGTATCGTCTTCTCCAGACACCATTTTCATTTACCGCTCCATAGATGCGCCTTAGTATTTTTCGTTCGAAACATCCTAACATGTTCTCATTGCTTTTTGTTAAAGTCCAGGTTTCTGAACCATATGTTAGGACTGGGCGTATTATTGTTTTGTAGAGTTTTACTTTTGTATTTCTTGATATAACTGTAGATTTAAAAAGGAGATTAAGCCCAAAATAGCATCTATTAGCCGTGCAAATTCTGCGGTTTATCTCTGCGGTAGTGTCATTTTCAGTATTGACGAGCGTTCCCAGGTATACAAATTCGTTAACTGCTTCGATGACGTCATTTTCTATAACAAGTGGCCGTAGTGTTTGTGGTTGCGTACCTATTTTCATGTATTTTGTTTTATTGGTGTTTATTATTAAACCCATTTTTGTAGCCGCTTCCTTTAATGCTACGTACGCCTCTCGTGCTGCGTTTTCCGTTCTCCCAACAATATTGATATCATCAGCATATGCTAAGATTTGCACAGATTTGTTATATATTGAACCGGTAGTTGTGATTTGTGACGTACGTATTACTTTTTCCAGAGCTAGATTAAATAGTATACAGGAGAGTGGGTCTCCCTGACGTAGCCCGTTATTTGTTTTAAAAGGTTCAGAGAGTTCCCCCTGGATTCGTACTTTGCATTCAACTTTTTCAAGGGTTAGTTTGGTTAAACTTACCAACTGATTTGGTACTCCTAGGTCTATCATTGCTCTAAACAATTCTCTTCTATTTACAGAGTCGTAGGCTGCCTTGTAGTCTATAAATATGTGGTGCGTGTCTACACCGTATTCCAGTGTTTTCTCTAGAATTTGTCTTAGGGTTGAAATCTGATGAATTGTTGATTTACCACCTCTGAAACCAGCCTGGTATTGTCCTATTATTCGCTCTGCATATGGTGCCATACGATGGCATAGTATATTGGAGAATATTTTATACGCTGCATTTAGGAGCGTAATTCCTCGATGGTTAGAGCATTCAAAGATATCTCCCTTTTTGTGTATGGTGCAAAGTATTCCAATATTCCAATCATTGGGAAGGGACTTCTGTATCCATATTTCTTTTATAACCTGCTGTAGCGCTATTATGATATCGTGGCCACCTTCTTTATATAATTCCGCTGGGAGATTATCTATTCCGGGTGATTTGTTTCTGGCTAGTTTGTTTACAGCGTCTTTAACTTCCAGGATCGTTGGTGGATCCTCCTCCCTCTCGTCTGCTCCGCTTACCTCGCAGCTTTCGTCTTCCGGGTTTTCTTCTTCTTCCTCTATATTAAGTATCTGGTTAAAATATTCCGTCCATCGGTTTAGTACGTCTGTTCTTGTTGTTAAGAGATCGCCATTTAAACTTCTACATTGATTTGTGTTTGCCTTAAATTCTTTTCTGTTGATGACTTTCCTACTATTATGCCAAATCTAAAAAAATACTAAATTAGAGATATTACAAAGTATTCTGTAATCGAGAGATTAATATGTACTGATGCTGAAACTCGGTTTATTTAAATAAAAACTTTATAAAATTATGTGTGAAAATCATGTGATTTATCACATTTCCTCTTCCTTTGCCTTTTTATTTCCTTTGTATTCATCATCTGTGCTAATTTGTTATCCTGAGCATTTTTATTGTTTTTTTCATTATCTTTTCTTATTATTAATAGAAATTATGTGTAATGATTTTTATGTCGGGCAACAAAAGTGTGTTACATTAAAATTTTTTTGATTTATGAACACAATTATTTTTAAAATTCAGTAACTCTGGATCTAAATCTGAATATTATCTAAAACAAATAAATCACAAACACACAACATAACCTGCACTTCATCTTATTTATCTCTTACGTTCTTTTGCCGTAGTATTTATTTTTCTTTTTCTCGTTCCTCTGTTTGTATTACCCACAATATGCTCACCTCCACTCATTTTAATATTATTATTGTAATCAAGAACAACTTATTAAGCACTATTATAATAATATCATATTATATTGTTGATTCCTACAATGTTTGATAACAAAATAAAGTCGTTACATGATAAAAAAGCATTGCAAGCAAAATAGCGCTATTTGTTTGTCTCTCGCTACTGGACAAAATGCATTTTGTTTGTCTAGGGGATTTTTGAAGCCAAAAATATACGTGAAATATTACGTTTTAGAATATCTAGGAGTATGTAAATTTAATGTAAACAATGTAAATGTAAAGTATGTAAAATAAATGATGTATCGACGAATCCACCGCCACCTCGAAGTCAGAATGTGAAAATATGGACAAGATGCGATTTGAAAGTCTGCTCCTCACTATATTCTAGTACTACTAAGGGCACTTTCCCATTCAGATGGTATCTCTTCAGATGGTAGCTCAGGTTGGTCAATGCCCTTATATTTTACATTGTTACATACGTAGCTAAAACTCAAAAAAATATCAAAAACATCTATAAGGATAAGATTAAAGCCTTTGAACTGTGGGTAGATAGAGGAATTCTACGAGTGCGCTGGACAGAATATAGAACCAGCCTGTCAATTCTAGAAAAACTTCATATAAAAGACAGGCTATTGAAAAAGTTAACCGAGCATACCCAATTTATTTCGGCTACATAGCTAGAACAACAACACAGAACGACAGCAAATAAATAATATTTAGAGTATCATTACGCACTGACTGTTGCCGAGAGGGGGCATTTGGGCCTGTAGGACCCATCGCCGGCTCTTCGGGCTTCTTCCTATCCCCGGAATTGGATCGGGTATTCACCATCTTTGGTTTGTCGCTGGTAGAAAGGTTAAATACTACCGCTGTTATAAATAACAGTTCCAGTGACAAATATCTGTTATAGGTAACGGTTCCAAGGAACAGTTACAAAGTAACAGAGCAAAAATGGAAAACAGATAGGTAAAAATGATCTAAGTATTCCTTGACTTACGGAAGGGATAACTTAGTAAACAATTAAATTAAATGGTATAAAAATATAATGCAAAGAAAAAAATGTTTCTAAGTGTTTCTTGACTTACGGAAGAAACAACTTAGGACAGAAATATAGATAAATGAAATATGTAAATGTGAGAGTAAAATATGGAAATATTTCTAAGTGTTTCTTGACTTACGGAAGAAACGACTTAGAACAGAAAATAAACAAGAGAATTAAATATAGTAAAATAAATGCACAAATATTTATAAGTGTTTCTTGACTTACGGAAGAAACGACTTATAATAGAAAATAAGAAAAATCAAATATAGAAAAGATGTGAAAATATTGCTAAGTGTTTCTTGACTTACGGAAGAAACAACTTAGCATAAAATAGAAAATGAAAGAAACAAATGTATTAAGTATTTTCTTAACTTAAGAAAGAAAATATCTTAGATAAAATATCGGAAATAATAATGCAACAATGATTATGAAAATATTTCTAAGAGTTCTTTGACTTACCGGAAAGAACTACTTAGACAATGTACAAATCAAAATATAAAATAGAAAAAGCAGATAAATATTTCTAAGTGATCTTAACTTACGGAAGAACAACTTAGACACAAAATACAAGAAAAATAAACAATCAGTACATGAACAAATATAGATCAATGTAATATCCTAACCTGAAAAGGTCTGAATATACAATAATGCTAAAATAAAAAGGTATACAGAAAATCAAAAATAAAACAATAACTTAGTTGGAACAATAATAGCACCGACTAGGTCTACAGTAGAAGAGGCAAGCTCGACTGATCGATGAGAGAAAATCTACCTGCTTTTATGTAAAACAAATCCTTTGTTTTACGTAGCGAAAGTGGAATTTCCCTGCATCGAATCAATTAGAAATTTGGATTTGGCCAACCGTGGAATTCCCAAGTATTTTGACCGATATCCAAATTCCTTGATGCCTCCGGCACGGCTGTCACGCCTCCGGAGGACATGACAAGGGCTCAAAGAATGAGAAGAGATTCTAGTACTATATTAGGTTCATATTTTATAATTTCTTCGGGTATACCTCCAGGCACAGGTAACTTATTTTTTATTTGTTTCAACGAGTTCATGATTTGTTCAATGGTTAAAGATATTGTGGAAAATGACTTTGATATGTTTATATTAACAAATTAAATAAATTTTACATAACCAACACAGTCTTAGTGTATATAGTTTCTTTAGAGTGTTATTATTAAACAAAATTTCCAAGAAGCGTTACATACGTTTAATTTTTTGTGTTTCTGTTTTTATAAATGTTTTATACGTGAGTATCTGTTTTATAATTTGAACGAAACTTGAAACAAAATTTCCTAACATGATACCACGTGTCGAAAATTTTTGTAAACTTCCACTGTACCGATTAATTATCTTAAAACTTGTTATCAAACAAGTTGCTAAAACTCGAATTTGGCGTCAGTTAGATTCCATTTTGTACGAGATGTTAATTAATAAAGTTGGGTACAGAAGTTTCTACAGAAAACACAGTGTATAGGGGGAGTCACCGACTGTATTACCAGATTTGCATTCAAATTAAATTTTAAATCTAATTAGGGCGGTTTAAGTGGATTAATACTCTGCAACCTTTTGTCAGCAAAAAAAAAATGGAGAAAGATATCTTTCTCTAAGTGATTTATGACTCACATAAATTTTAAATGTTATTAATCTCTGTATAATTCATTTGATTTCCACTTTATGTAAAACAAGCTAGAGGTTAGAGCATATTATAAAATCCATAAAATAAACACAAAGTAAAGTAAAGAAATAACAAATGAATGTATAACTTATACACAACTCATTCAATTATTCATATGTTATAACGCTTATTAAACCTATTAAGTCGTAATAGGGTTAGTCTATAGAAAATATATGTTAGAAAATCTAACAAATCACATTAAAAAATAATGAGAATGTATCTACGCACTATAGAAAATTCTAAATTCTAAATTCTAGTGTGTTGAGGCGATAATGCTTTCAAAATAAAGACAGGTGTTGGTCCATCAGTATATTATAAAGGGCATTTGCCTCCTCTGTAGTTTTCCTAGGCAGTTTGAATTAGTCCACCATACGATCATCCGCAAACGATGAAACAACTCACTGAAAAATCTATGGAATGCAACAGACGTCTGGTATTAGTGTTTATAGAATTCCACAAAGCTTTAAACTCGGTAAAACTATAAAGTGCAATTAAAACATTAAATGTAAGTCGCATTAATAGCCGTTATTCTAGATAAGTATACAATATTTATAGAAGTGCGACAAACGTAATAAAGTTACACGAAAACAGTAAAGAAATAAAAATTCAAAGAAGTGTCAGACACAGCGACACACTATCACCAAAGCTTTTAGAACTTCCCTGGAACGTGCTTTCGTCAATGGAGAAAGACTGCACTACCTGAGTTATGGTGATTATTTAGTTTAAATAGGAGATGACCTTGATCATTTTCTATCGATGGATAGGAGCGAAACTATGGAACAACTTACTGGAGGCGCATTGAAAAACAGACAGTCATTTCTAGATAAAAAGAAGAAGAAGATATGAAATAACCTAAGCGAAATCAACACCATAGAAGAAATAAAAAGTGCTTGCTGAGAAGTCAGTTTAGAAACCCGTACCCGAACCACGTACCTAGCAATAATTTAGAAATTCAGAAAGACGATATAGAACTCGTTGATTAATACCTTGGATATGATATTAAAATAGGCTAGGATAACCAAACATGGCTACCCTCCTTCACCCTCCCCGTAGTACCCGTGTTGCGATTACGTACACTCGTCCATTAATCCCCCCAGGGGAGGAAAGGTGACACAGGCAGAGGAATTCAACCTCGTACGTACACAGGTCGCCGCCGAGGATCTCTCCTCTACCACTTTTAAATCTCCAAGGTGGGTACGTGCCGGGATACCGGCGCCCCTGATGGTGGTGTGGGCCAAAAGAGGTGCATACGGGTATAGCTCGTTCAACCTCACCTGGTTCTTCTGGAATGAGAGTAGAGTGGTCCCACGAGAGTCTCGTCTCGGATACTAGGAGTGTAGATCGGTTACCGTGACGCCTAAGCGCTCAGTGTGTGTCTACAGACCCGACACCTCAAGCGACGCGACGGCTCTCCACCTCTCGATTCCTACCCATTAGTCGCCTCTTCCGACAGGCAGAGATTTCTTGCCTCGGCCGTATTCTTATCTCCGCGAACCGAACGGAGAGGATAACCAAACAGGTGAGGCATCAAGAAGAATAGCGCGTAGATGAGCAGCACATCTCTCTCTCCAATGACGCTACAACCAAAATCGAGCCTTGGCCTCCTCCAAACTATGCCTCCAACCTTGCCCGTCCCGCGCCGATCTTTTGCGCGTATGTTGCCCCTTCATCCTCCCACCTTTTCCGTTGCCTTCCTTTTTATATTGCGCCCTGTATTTTACTGTCTAGGGCTCTTTTTGGTAATCCTTCAGTCTCCATTCTCACTACATCACCAGCCCATCGAAGTTTCTGAAATTTAACGAATTTTAAGATCGGTGTCTCTTTAAAGAGTTGGTAAAGTTCATGGTTGTACCTGGATCTCCATACTCCGTTTTCGTTCTTCTTCTTCTTGTGCCACTCCTATCGGAGATAGGAAATCATCAAGGCTATCCTTACCTTGTTTACAGCTGACCTAAAGAGTTCATTAGTGGCACAGCTACACCACTCTCTCAAATTACGCAACCATGACATTCTTCTACGGCCTGGATTCCGTTTTTCTTCTATTTTTCCTTGCATTATATTTTGAAGTAATGCGTATTTATGTCCTCTTATCAAGTAACCCAAATATTCGAGTTTTCTTCGTTTGATCGTTGACACAATTTCTGGGTCTTTTCCTATCCTTCGCATAACTTTAAAGTTTGTAACTCTTTCAACCCAACTTATCTTCAGCATTCGACGATAGCACCACATCTCGAAACTTTCAATATTTTTTATATTGTTCTGCTTGAAAGTCCAGGCCTCTACACCGTATAATAGCGTGTTAAATACGTAGCCCCTTAGCATTCTTAATCGTAGAGGGATGCTTATATCTCTGTTGCAGAAGAATTTCCTCATCTTTATGAAAGTTTTCGTTTCGTTCCACCGTTTTCGTTAATAGGTCCAAATATCTTTTTAGGACTTTTCTTTCAAAGACTTCTAGCTTTTGTTTTGTGTCTTCTGTCATTACCCATGTCTCGCATCCATAACATACTATTGGTCTGATAATAGTTTTGTCGAACCTAGTTTTTGATCTCCGGTGTGTGTTTTGTATGATCAGCATATGGAGCTCTTAAAAACATATTTAAAGACGACCTATCGTCCTGATCCTGAGAATATTCTGATTATTCTCAAGGCGGATAATTTTTGTTTAGTGTGTTCTGTCAGTAATAAGCTACGGTGCGGAAACACTGTCCCTAACAAAAAACAATGGTTCAGAACTAAAAATAGCACAAAGAAGAATTTAACTTTTAATGATAGGGGTAACAATAAAAGGCAATACCACAAACGAAGACCTATGAAACAGAACCAGATTTACGGATGTTGAGAAAAAGGTTTGCAGATTGAAATAGAGATAGGCTGGGCCCGTGGCAAGCATGAAGAATGGAAGGTGGACACCAAGAACATAAAAACGAAACAAAAGAAGACCACCTACAAGATGGCAAGATGACCTGCGAAAGATAACAAAAACTTGCATCCATACTGCACAAGACCGTGCACTCTGGAACAAACAGGGAAAATCTATGTCCTGTAGTTGATTTAAAAGTTGATTATGATGATTTGAATTAGTTTTATGTCCGGCAATATCTAGGTCAATTAATGCTATATTGGAAGCTTTATATCGTTGAAAGTAGCGGCAGTTTACTTATATAGTTAATTAACGAAACACAACAATGTATAGTCATTTCCCCAAGACATTCTTAACGAATCTAACCAAAGAAATAAATAGAATGAAGATCGACAACGTACGTTTAATACAAATGAGATGGCATAAGAATGGAAAATGTCAATACGATCAGTTTTGATCAATAAAAAATAACAATCAACGGCTTAAGTCCAAAAGTGAGGTGGTAGGGGAGGATAAGTAGGGTATCGCCGTATTTTACGTTTATTTACTGACCTATTAGCAATGTCCTGCTTCAGAAAACGAAAAATAAATACTCAAATTTTCAGTATAACTGAACCATTTTAGGTCCAATCATGGGAAACTTGATTTGATTTGTTTCTAAACATAAGAGAGCTGTATATTTAAAAAAAATTGTAAAAAAAAAAGAATTTTAAACCAAATCTATTTAAACATATCAATTATATATTAATTAATCAATAACTAGAGAATTTGGTCACTGAATTGCAGCAGTTGTACATTTTATTAATTGTTCCGGAACTGTTTCCACGTTGTTGTGTCAGACCGACTACACTCATTAAAAACAAATTTAAAACACTCGAAACTGGTTATTTAAAAATTAAAAAGTGCCGAAACGTTTCCAACTGGTAAATAAGGTCAATTGTATGTAGTCGATAGGCTCAGGCTCGTAAAAAGGCTCCGTAAATCGTCCGGATTATTCAAATTTCCATCGAATGGAATGGCCGAAGTCAATCATTTATTCTAATGGGATTGGTCTCGTCGGATGCAACAAAAATGTTTTTGGAACGGTAGCAGATTGCCGGCCAAATATTTGTTTTGATCATAAGCGGTAAATTAGCTGTGAAAAACTCAACACTATTTCAATGTATAAGGAAGTTAGTGTTTTAGAATAAATTCCTTAAAAACACATAAATATTCTATATGTACGGCTGTCGGTCAAAATTTGGAGAATAAAGGAAAGGATACTTGCTACTTCCTCATTTATTGAAGAAGACGTTTCGTATAAGAACACGCACACATCATCAGTTCGCTTAAAATCAGTTAAATGAGCATACATCCATGAAAAAAATTATAAAAGATTTTACTTACAAAGATTTGAATCTATAAAAAGATGGAAGTAAAGCCAAAGTTTAACATATGAACCACGTGAATTAGGTTTTTAGTTTTTTTATAAGAAAAATTAGAATGATATAAAACAGAAATATATAAAAATTCAGTACACGAACAGAATGCTTTTTAACATGGGAAGGGGGGCCAACAGAATTCCAAAAGCACTGATATGATTATGTCAACTCACACTACTAGTAATAGGACCCCGGTATGTTAACTTTTTTAAAATTACTGCTCTGTTTATTGGAGGCTATTTATTGCTTATGTCATTCTTTATCGGGTGCATTCGGAATTTAGTAACTACACATTTATAATTAACAACAAGAGGTTGATCTTAATGATCAACCTGTGTTGGCTTTGAAGTGTTAGCTTAGCGATTACGATTTGCTGTATTAAATAACTATTTCAATTTAAACAAATTATCAAAACGGTTACAAATGAATTAACACTGTATGTACTATATAAAACATAGACTTATTAAATAATGATATAAGCAATACAGTATAACAACTAAAAAATGTATAGGTATGAAAAAAGAATACACCCTATATTTAGCTTACATTAACAAAAAAATATGTCATCTTAGTCTGTTTCCTTTTCCCTTTCCACAAAACTGACCTGACCTTATGCTAAAGACGCAAACAATCTTTCACAGCACTCATATCGTCTTCCTGGTGGATGAAAACCGATGAAGTACATTTGCCGCATCCAATGCCTGCTGAGGAGTCGGAACTGGTTCTGGCTTTGTTTCCACTTCTGGGTCACTGTTTTCTTCTGCTTTTTCTACACGAACTACTTGCAGGAAGTCCTTGTCAAAAGTTCAGCTGTTGTAGCTACATTTTCATCAACTTCTTAGAAATCTGTTAGCTCTTTCGGTCCGTGGGCGATAGGAAGTTCAAACTGTCTGGCCCAAACAACTAACAGCAGGCCATCTTCATCTTTAGTGATTCCTTGATCTTCTAGCCATCCTGTGTTTGAATAAATGTTTTATCGGATTGGTCGTCACGCTGTTTCAGAATTTACTAATTATTAGGATTTTGTCAAAAATGTTTCGTTTGAGATCGCCATTGTTCTCAACCAATTAAAAGTCTTCTTCTGTAATGGCTTCTCAAACTCTTGTTGACACTGTGGTCCATGGGCTGAACGACACTCGTTGTTTTTGCTGGTAGGAAACAAAGTTTAACGTGTTGAAGGTCGCACAATACAGGATGAGCAAGACAATTGCTTACAAGAAGAAGATGTTTTCCTTTAAGCTCTATTTCCTATTTTCTTATCGCTTCTTCAAAAATTTCTGAGGTCATTTAGCCACTCATGTTAGCTTTGTATTTCGCAGGTAAATTTTTGATGTGTTTAAAGCAGCGTGAGTATTTCGACTTTTCTATCACTAACAATGTTCTCTTCACTGGACCTGTCATGTTAGGGACTGACTAAACAGGAAATGGCTAAACCAGTCTCATCAGCATTAAAAATGTCGTGTGACGCATATCGTGCCTTCAGTGCAGACGATACCTTCTCTAGGAAGTCATCCGATACGTTTTTGTTAACATTGCGAGTTGCTCCGCCAATCTGCCCGTAGTTTACCTTGTGCCGCAGCTTCCACCTGCTCACCCTCAAATGCCTTGAACTTCTCAATTTCGAGCTCGGTTGCAAAAAACTAAGCTTCTCTTCTGACCACAGGCTCAGAAAGTGGAATATGGTTTATACGCTGCTGCTAGGACCACTGAAGCATGGCGAGATTCAAATCTTCGTGCTGAGATTTCCGCAACTTCTTCCTGCTACCTCCTTCCATTTCCGCTTCAAGCTACTTTTTTCTGTCCTTCCATATCGTAGCCACAGTTAACTAAGACGGCGACATCCGATTGCTGTTCACCTTTCTTTATTGCCCGAGTTATCGATAAATTTTCTTCCACCCAGGGCACTTAAGGATTTTTCGAAAACATGTTAATTGTTCACACACTGAAACTGAAAGAAGTCGTCAATAGATGACAACATCTGTGTGAAAACAGTTGGGCACGCCGCGCAAACATTAAAAGCCTCTCACTCAATTTTTGGATAACAATGAGTAGGAGTGGTGAGTAGAAGGTAATAACATCCGAAACGGATAGACACTACGGAGAGGTGGCCGCATTGCTTAAGAGCGAAACATAACAACCGCTGGACAATGATCTTGCCACTAGTGACTTAGGTAGTCCGGGCTTTAAACAGAATAACACATTTACAATCGACTATTGAACGCTGAAAAGTCATCGTTATAAAGAAACAATGATATCGATATATAGAAATAATTAATACATTGTCCAGCCAGCAACTGTAACCTACATCCAAATACAAAACTCAAATTATGTGAAGTGTAATTTGAAAGTCTGTACATATTTACATATTTGGAACTTATCAAGAAATAAACTAAATTAATAAAAAAGAAAAAAAAATAGGAATAAAACCAAGGTTAAAGCTTTTATTTATTTTAAATATGCTAAATATTATATTTAGGATTATCCGATTATCATTTTAGAAATTAAAGCTTTGGTCTTATTGATTTCAGTAGAGGACTAACGTGTCGTCAGCAAAGCCTATAACAAAATGTATGATTCTGTTTGAGGAAACTTTTATTTCACCCGTTTTATTACGTATGCAATAAAATATACAATGACAGCCCCGTCTTGAGCAAAACGTTTACGCGAATAATGTTTGTTTCTCTCAATAAACGTTTTATTGACAAAAGCACCCGATATAAGGAGAAACGACCCTCAGAAAATCGCACCCATACCTCCAGCAAACATTTCGCGATTGTCCTAGAGGAGCATAAAATTGTTCGGGAATTCTATAGGTCCTTTGTCAACAATAATTTGTTTGATTCTGAACTCTTAACCGTCGCCGGAGAAGCGGAAAAATGTTTAGAGACATCGTCATGTTGACCTCTTTCTGTCTGCGGCCGAAGGTTAAAGTAGTAGCGAAACTGATATTTTATTTTATGCACCATCTCAAAATTTATGCACTAAGAAAACTGGAGGTTTTAATGCGAGGGCGTCCTGATATAAAAGAAATGACAAAGAAAAAGAAAAGGATAATGTTCTCAAAGCTTGTTATCAAAATTTCTAGCTGAATAGTTTTTGTTATGGAATAAACACAAAATTATTGTCAAAGTTTTTATTTTAGACCATAATATACAGTTTATGAAGCGAATAGTGTTCGAAACAATGTTGAATAATAAATCAGAATATGAGTTTACAAACCAACTAAAAGTAATTTTTTTCCACATTTATTTATTTTACATACCTCGTTTACTTCTTTGTGATTGTATCGTTTCTCAGCCTCTCTTTATCCCTTTTGGTAGTTATATACAGTGTGTAAAAGCCAAATGGAATAAATTCATTATTTAGGTTACTGTACATATTTATAAAAAATCCCGAAACACGTCAACTTTAAATTATAACTTGACATTCTTTAACCTAAAAATGCAACCCCTACCTTCAACCCCCTTAGAATGACAGGTACAACCCCCAATTTTTAAAATAAGAAGTATAGGCTTGTGATATATCGTTTGAAAGGTCTTTTCATTCTCCATTCAAAAATGTTGTCGCTTTTAAGTTTATTAAGATTATTTAAGATAAAATAAATTAAAATCATGTGGTTACCGAAATTCGCTACAATACAATCAAAAACTAAAATGTAATGCAAAACGTGATAAAATGTAGAACACGAAAAAGAACTATGAATGTTAATGAAGTAGGTGTTCAAAATGTTCACCGCGAACGTCTTGCCAACATCCTAATCTCAAATAAAACTGTCTTCTAACATTATTTAACATAACAGGCGTGATCGACCTAATCGCAAGCGTTATTCGGTCTTTTAAGTCATTTAAATCAGAAGGTTTAGTTTTGTACACATGGCTCTTCACATATCCTCATAAAAAGAAATCTAATTATGTAAGATCAGGTGATCGCGCTGGCCATTCAATCGATCCTCGCCTCCCTATCCACCGATTGGGAAATATTGTATCGAAGTACTACCGGACATTAAGTTGGTAATGTGGTGGTGCTCCATCCTGCTAAAACCATATGGTATTCGCTGGAACATGAGGGTTTCCTGGATCAGGATATAAATTTGCCAACGTTGGAATGACATCATTTTGAAGTAGTGCATAATAATTGTTGCCATTCAAGTTGCCCTCAATGAAAAAGGGACCAATGATATTGTTTCCTACAATCCCTGCCCAAAAATTAACCTTTTGAGGGTATTGAGTGTGTTCTTCTCTCATCCAGTGAGGATTTTCCGTGGCCCAGTAGAGGCAATTTTGCCGATTAGCATGACCGTTAAGTGAAAAAGTACACTCATCAGAAAACATAACGTCTTCTAATTGGATAATATTGTTATCCAACATGTCCATCATTTGCTCACAAAAAAAAGTTCTCCTATCAAAATCGTCTTCCATGAGATCCTGAGTAGGTATCATCTTATAGAGATGCAATTTATTTTCTTTTAATATGTTTACTATCGATGTATGGCTAGCATTGAATGTAGTGGATGCCTGTCTACTCGATGTATGTGGATTTTCCTGAAACTCAAGCAACACATCTAATTTGAGTTCATCACTCAGTGCATTGGCAGCTGCTTTTTTTATCTGCCTTACATGACCAAACTCGCGAAACTGCTTCTCTATTTTACTTATTGTTCCTTGGGATATAGGCGGTAAATTAGGAAATTTCTCATGAAATAGGCGAGTTACTTCCTGTTGTGTTCGTGTGTTATCTCCGTAACCAATCATTTGTAAAACTGTTATTTTATGCATTTCCGTTAATCTAACCATTTTTCAGAATTGAATTGAACGAACTTTTTACTTAAATTAAAATACTGACAACTTAAATAAAACAATTTACTAATGCGTGTTAAAATAACGTTGCCACGGAAATTCAAGTTTTTTAATGGTTACCATCTAAAAACCACATTGCTATGGTTTTTGTTCACTTTCTCATTATCAAGACCTAAACGGGAAATAAGTTTTGAGTATATTTTAGCAAATTTCGGTAACCACATGATTTTAATTTATTTTATCTTAATTAATCTTAATAAACTTGAAAGCGACAACATTTTTAAGTGGAGAATGAAAAGACCTTTCAAGCAATATATCACAAGCCTATACTTCCTATTTTAAAAATTGGGGGTTGTAAGTGTCATTCTAAGGTGGTTGAAGGTAGGGGTTGCATTTTTACGTTAAAGAATGTCAAGTTATAATTTAAATTTGACGTGTTTCGGGATTTTTTATAAATATGTAGAGTAACCTAAATAATGAATTTATTCCATTTGGCTTTTACACACTGTATACTATTCTAATTGTTTTTCCTTTGTAAGGTATATTGTTGACAATGGCCTACAACCATTATTTTTCCCTTAGTTTAAATTTAACTCAAAATTATTTATGTCGGAAATAGATTTTGTAACGTATATGACTGATAGAGATGTTCTTTTTAAATTTACTAGTTGAGTTCCAATCCCACAAGACGGGCTTTATCGTTTTTATTAAATTGTTTCCCAATTTTTTATTAAATTTTTTAAAGCTGTTTCATTAAAATAACTATATTAGAGTCTCCATCTTTACTTAGAATAACTCATTAACTTGTCTTGTAACGTTTACAATGAAGTATTATGTTTGTTCAATAAATCCTGTTATCTCTTATATTCATTTATGAATTTAACATATAAGAAATGTCTTGCAGATCGTCTGCTACAATACCTGTTACTGTAAAAGGAAAATAGTGTATATTGGAGTTCGCCTCTTATTTATTGGTTGACTATTTATTTACTAAGCTTAGAAATGAGTTAGGGCTCGTCATAATTTTACAGTAGATAGGTTAACTGTACATATGGTTAAACCAAATATGCACCTGCAAATCAACTGACTACATGGCAACATCTATATCATTACATACGTACAAGGAAACGTACATGAATTGTACGAAGTACCTTTTAAGTCGGAGAGTAGGAAAGGCCCTAGGAGTGCTCAAGTGCCAAAAAGCACCGTCCACGTCCGTAAAAATATCTGAATTCGAACTCTTACTAGTAAACTACATATACCAGGTCGGAGGGCAAAATGTATATTGGACAAGCATTAAGCAGAAGACTCTGTATTAGAGCACATAAAATGTGAACTACTTCTTGCATGACTACGAGGCATTATATCGTAAGAGGCAAACATTTTTGTAGACTACCAAGGGACTTCAAATATTTGGTACCCACCTACAAGACCTGTAAGACATGTAATATGATTACTTGAAAAGTACCTTGCCGAGAAAAGTGAACTTACTTCCTTCAAAATTTAATATCCTCGTGTTAAACTTTAACTCCTATACAAACAATAAATTATATCTTAAAAAACTTTGATTTTTCCTCTAAACTATACTTACTACAGAGTATTCTATTCTTCCTATATTAATTATTATGTGACAAACAAAGTGCAAATCTATACAGTCAAGCTAAAGCCCCAAACAATTATACAAGTCAGATTACCAATTGATGAAACATTAGGTACAATCGTTTTCACAAGACAAGAAGCATTTAATGTTGAAACTGGCTACTATGAATACCTAAGAATTCCACTCTGATTTACAAATGCACCCTTAACATTCCAAAGAGTAATAGACAATACACCAAAAGCACTTATAGGAGAAACATGCTTATTTGTCATTTACGATATTATTGTTATCACCACCACCTTGCTTCACGAGCATATGGTAAATCTTGAGAAGACATTTGATTAATTACAACAAAAATTAAAATAAAATACAAATGCAAATTTGACCAGAAAGGAGTTGATTGTTTGAGTCATATCGTAATCTGCAACAAAAACAAACCCAAATAAGGCAAGGGCCATTATAGACTACAATATACCAAAAACAGCAAGTAAATTCGAGGATTTTTAATAATAGTTGACCACTTAACATATGTTTAAAACAGATACAATTGAACACGTGGAAGATTTTGTAAAATATATTAAAACTCACTATTAATTAATAAAATTATTAATTAATAATTTGGGTTATATGGAAAAATACTGAAAAAAAAAAACTGGAAAAATCTATCTCAACTAAAATCGGAGAAGATCAGGCGGGATTCACGACAGGAAGATCTTGCATAGACCACATATATACACTCCAACAATGAATTGAAAAAAAAAATGGCAAAACATAGACCAGTACACATGGGATTCATAGATTTATAAAAAGCATATGACACGGTCCCCAGAAAACAACTATGGAACTCGATGAAGGAAATCGGAATAACAGAGGTTAATAGAAGCCGTAAAAAACCTTTACAACAACAACAAGGTAAGAGTTAAAACCGGCAATAAATGCTCCAACGAATTTAAGACCACAAAAGGCTTATTGCAGGGATGCTCTACATCTCCGACAGTGTTTAAAATATTCCTCGAACAAATATTAAAACCATGGAATAGGAAATGTGAAGGGATGGGAATACCAATCCGGGACAACTTCTTGTACACATTAAGCTTTGCAGATGACTAAGTGGTAACGGCTCAAGATGAAGAAGATCTGTGCTATATCCTCCGAAAATTAGAAAAGGAATACACAAAAAATGGACTGGAAATAAATCTAGAAAAGACCGAATATTTAACAACAGAGCAAGAACCAGTGAGAAACTTGGAAATGGACGATAATAGAGAAATTAACGGCACTGACAAATTCAAATATTTAGGATTCATACTCTCAAAAAATGGAACCACCAAGCAAGAGATAACCAGCAGATTAGCACAGACAAGAACATGTATTAAACAAATGAACGGGGTACTGTGGGATAGACAGATTACCAGAAATACAAAGAAGAGAATTTATAACACCTTGGTACGCAGTATAATGACCTATGGAGCAGAGAATTGGGAAATAAATAAACGAAGCAGGTCCAAAATCACAGCAACTGAAATGGAGTTCATGAAAAGAAGCTGCAGAGTGACAAAAATGGATCGCATCAGAAATGAGGAAATAAAACGAAGAATGGCAGTAGAATAAGACATACTCAGCTACATCGAATAAAAACGTTTAATTTGGTATGGACATGTGAGAAGAACAGATCATACAAGGTGGATAGCAAAGATTTCGGATTGGAGTCCAATAGGAAGGAGGAAAAGAGGTAGACTCCGAAGATCATGGAGGGATGGAGTGGACGAGGCCATGGAAAGACGAGACCTTAGAGATGGAGAATGGCAGAACAGAAAGGACTGGAGACGTTGGATGAAAGAAGGAAGGCGGCGACAGCTGTAAAAATCCTTATATAGATAGATATATTAATTAATAAACCATTTAGGTATGTAATACCCAGATTTAACTTAATCTTTCAACCTTAACAATGATGCTAGCAATTTCACTATAGAAGCAATTCTGTCAATTTTGATACACTTTACGACACCAGATAACCACATATCCAAAAACAGTGATAGATTATTTTCAGTCTATAATTTCAGGAACCTACGAATACTCAGGAAAAAAAAGAAACTTCCCAATATGCAGAAACGAATATATGCTATTTTGGAATATAACAGTTCTATTCATCTATTAACTAAATAAAAGCTAATTGAAAGTGTTATTGGTCAATAGATCCTCAAGACCCATTTGACATCGACTTCTCAATAGAATCCCAATAAATAACTTTACACACAACCACAAATTAAAGAAAAAAAATCACAATGAAAACGAAAACTACAAGAAGAGAAACGGAAAAATTAGGACAAAATAAATGAAAAAACTAAAACATCGTCCCAAGCAAACAACAAGAACTAATCACCAAATTGTACACTGAAAAAGTAAAAAGAAAAACATTTTCTTGTAAAATATTAATCCAGTCACAATCGACGCTCAAAATAGGTCAGTACACGAAAGAATATTAAACACCTGTTAACTTTAAAGACTAACAATAAGTTCAGAGTTTTGTGCAATTAATGTACCTTCAACAAAAACCAATATTTTAACTGTATACAGATTAGGTAAGGGTGACGTTGATCTGTTCTTGGTGAATTTTGAGAATGTTATATCGTCCCTTCTTAGTAAAGCAGACAAACTGATCACATTTGGTGATTTTAATACAAATTTTTAAAATAAAATCTTTTAATATTCAAAATCCACTAATATATCTTGGTCTAAAAGTAACTAATAATAATTACACTAGAATAACATCTCAGTTCAGTAGTTGCATCGACAACATTACGAAAAATTTTTCTGAAAATATCTATAGAGTGGGCATATTTGAACCTTGTTTTTCTGACCATAGAGCTCAATTTATATTTATTGAGTTTGATCATAAAGTGTTGACATTAATCAAACATTTTAATGGTTTATTACTTCTTGGATGGAATTTTTCTATGATTACAATAATGATTCTAAATTTTTGACGTTTTTTCTGACTGAAGCTTATAAGAACTTAATATTAAAACATTTTATACTAAAAAAGTACGTCAAAGAGCTAAAAAAAAGAACCGTGTAATGGTTTAATAATGAATTAAGGTCTGACAGATTTTTTATTTCTCTTAATAAACACATTGCAGATACCAACCACTAAGGATTTCGATGTTTTTTTTATTTATTTACGCTGCAACCACAAGGGTTATTAGCGACCTAAAAAATTAAAGGTGGAAAAAATTACAATAATTGATACAGTTCTGAGTCTTTAAGATAACTTATTGTGTTTTTTAATATTCATGTTTTTCCTAAGACTTGTGATGGAACAGACATGAAGTCAACAGTGAAATTATTATTCTTTAGAGGAATTATTTACCGATGAATCGGAATCTTCTTCCGATAATGAAGTTTTCACTGTAGAGAGTAAACCTATGTGTTTGCCAAGTTTTCGTATTAATTTGGTGCTTATGGTTTTTATTCTTTTGTCGAATGAATGTAATTCCGTTAGAAACTTTATAAGTACATAAGAGTCTTCTGAGTACAATTTTGTTACGCTGATTATGTCTATTGATCCTTGTATATTTTCGAATAGATCCACTACTTGATCGAAGCTTAACAATTGCTTTTCCCTTTCTACATATTCTCTAACTGGTTCCAATAATGTTTGGAGATTTGGTATATAATTTCTTAAGTTTTTGTCATCAGTTTTGGTTTTTTTCTTTAATTGAAGCTTAGGTTTTTCAAAGTTTTCTTCGGAGGGTGGCGTGATTGCATCTTCTAGGGTTCTTTTTCCGGTTGCTTTGTTCGGAGTTACCTGGGGTTCGTAAGAGTTCAAATGTGTATTTTTATTTGGAGGTAAGTGTTGACTTGTTTCGGGTAAGGTTGATTTATGTTTTTGGGTATTAGAGGATGACTCAGACGATGTAGGTGTTGCGATTGTAGTGTTAACTGAAGAAGCGGTCAAATGTATGGATGTATTTTGTAGTGAGCACTGTTGGGTTTGGTTTATTGATAAATTTGGGATTGCTACTCTTTGTAATGTGGTTTGAGAAGACGTAGTAAGTGTGGAGGAAGTGGTATTTGAGATTGCGGGAGTATTTTGTAGATTATCTTGTTGAGTATGATTTATTGATGAATTTTGTCTTATTTCTGTTTGCATTGCACTATCATTGTGAGGATAGTTAGAAGGTGAAATATTTGGACAATTAGCTGCCTGGTGTCCAGTTAATTTGCATTTGAAACAATTTTCGTTTTGGGCTATAAATATGCGGTATGATGTTTGTTCCAACTCGATAATAAAAGATTCAGGTAGTACAAAGTTGTCTGGAAAAGGTGAAACGAAAATTTGTCTTCGGAAGCTTAGAATATGACTAAAGGCAGGATTGGTTGCTCCTATTCGTAGATATGATATGTCCGAGAGAGGATTTAAACCTAGTTTTATTAATTCGTCCATTATTATGTTAGAAGGTATGCTTGGATATACATTGGACAGAATTAAGCGAACTGATGGAGTTATTAATCTTCTCGCTTCTAGTATATTTCCATTTACTATTATTTTCTTTGTTTCTGCTATGAATTTATCTACTAGGTTTTTGGATGATAGATATATGCATATTCTACCGTTTGATATACGGGATGCGAAAATTATATTTTTCGGTTCTATATGCTTACTCAATCCTTCAAGATAGTCATTAATTGTACAATTCTCTAGAGTGTTAAACAAAATAGCTTGATCTCTGCTTGGGATTAATATACTACGTGGTTGACTAACTGCTTTTGAGTATGATGCATTTTGTGGTAGCTGATTGGAAGATGACATCTTTTAAATGGATCCGATTAAAACCGGTGCTGTTTTACAGCTTTCGTTGTGATACCAGTTCATGTAAATTGGATAATACTTATAACTGATTGCAGTTGTTTACTTAAATATATAAATCCAAATAGATGAAAAAAGTATATTTTATCTACTCACGATTCCAATATTCAGTATACAAATCACTTTCACTTTCATACTTAATTACTTTTCTTAAGTTAATAAACCACTATAAAATTAACTTCTTTGCGAGCTATTTTAGATTAGACTCGAACATGATTTTGATTTTAATATAATTCACTATTTACATGTTCAGAACTGAAGAAATAATCGTTTAAATATTTAAATTTTTAAGAGAAACTTTGAAATGCGTCTAAACACTTTGACAGTTTTTTGACGTTCCTTCGATATGTTTAAAGTATACAAACAACAAAAAATTGAATTTAATCGGCAATAACAAAATGCTAAAAAATCAGCTTACTGTGATTTTATATTACTAATTCCAATAATAAACCTAGAGACTGCTGAAAAATAGTACATTTCTTCCTCTTTTTCTTTTTATATAGACGCTGTCTGTTTTTCAAAGTGCCTCTAGTAAGTTGTCGTTCCGTCGCTTTCGTGGTCTTCCTACTGATCGTCTTCCTATTGGGGAACCGTCTCTTGCCATCTTTACTACTCTATTTGTTGTCATTCGGCTTATATAATTCTTCCATTCTACTCTTCTATTTCTTACCCAGTGTTTGATGTTCTCCACCTTGCATCTACGTCGTATATCTGTACTTCTAGCTCTATCCTATAGTGTCTTACCATCAATATTTCTAAGTGTTTTCATCTCTGCTGTTTCTAATATCATTTTTGTCCTCCCTGTGTCAGGTCGCGTTTCTGCCGCGTATGTCATTATTGGTCTGATAAAAGTTTTGTAAATTCTGCCTTTCGTTTCTTTCCCGATATTTTTACATTTAAATAGTACATTTCGAAAGAAACAATATAAGAAAGATTCTATTACACTATTAATATCACTATTAATAACACTATTAATATCGATGTCCTTTTCGGTTAAAGAAATTATACTTCTCCTAGCAACTTCTTTTTTTTTTCATCCAGTCTTTGAAGAAGATATCTCTTAAATAACTATATATCTCTTAATAGTTATAATTATAGGGACGTTTACGGAAAAAATAGTAAGATTTAAAAAAAACATACCAAAAAGTTTTAACACCTTTAACCCATCTTATTAATTTTATTTTATCAACTGGAGTATTTCCACAACCTACGCTATGCGGACGACACAGTGATTATAACTGATAATTTGGAAGATCAGCAGTTATTACTTGATAGGGTGAAAGGCATAGGTAAAAAATATGGCCTCAAAATCAACATTTTGAAAACGAAATATATGGTCATTAGCAGAAACCCTCCAGAAAACCCGATAATATGCATAGGTTACGATCGCATAAAACGCGTGAAAACTTTTAAATACCTTGGCACCACAATCAATGACCAATCGGATCCACAACAAGAGATAAAAACCCGAATACAAATGGCAAGACAAGCTTTTGTGAAATTCAGACGGCTCTTATGTAATCAAAACCTAAATTTCGAAATACGCTACAGAATGGTCAAGTGCTACATATGGTCCATCTTGCTTTATGGCATGGAAACGTGGACTTTGAAAAAAACATCTATTAACAAACTTGAAACATTTGAAATGTGGTCATCGAGAAGAATGATGCGCATACCTTGGGTGGATAGAGTTCGAAACGATGACGTCCTTAAGAGAGCCGGCGTGGAAAGAGAACTCTTTGAATTAATTAAAAAACGCAAGATTGGTTACCTTGGGCACATATTGAGAGGAGCAAAATATAAAATACCACAGTTAATCCTACAAGGGAAGATCGAAGGTAGGAGAGGAGCCGGCCGCAAACAATTATCCTTGTTAAGGAATATTAAAAAATGGACAGGAATACACAATACAGGCGAGCTGTGTCACACCGCCAAGAACAGTATTCTAGTAATGAGATAGTCGCCGACGCACTTTGGTGTATGGCATGTTAAGAAGAAGAAGAAGAGTATTTCCGGAAGTACTAAAATACTCAAAAGTATACTACCTATCTATACAAAAAGTGATTTCTCAAAAACTGACAATTACAGATCCATAAGCATTGTTTCTATTCTTGGGAATGTCATTGAAACGGTTACCAAACAACAATAATTCTTTTAGCAGCTCACAATATGCATTTAGAAGGGCTGGTTCTACTACGAAAGAAGAATGTTGTGATAGACGTGGTTGAGGGACTTAAACGCGACAATCACACAGCAATTTCTCTTTGCTACTTTTCGAAGGCTTTTGACTGGCTTTTACACGACACTTTGCTTTATAATTTAAATTATTATGGAATAAGAGGTCGGTTGGAATCAAAGGGAATCAGAGGTAAATTATCTTAAGCTTATTTCTTAGCTATGTGGCAAACATCAGGCGATGGTCATCTCTCCGATTTTTTCATCCGCAAAATATGGAGTCACATACGGTTCGGTCTAAGGACCTCTTTTGTTGCTTAATTATGTCAACGATTTGCCTAAGAAATCCGTACAAATAATAAATAATAATGATGATCTAAAAATGTCATACACAATCCAAGGATCCTCTGAATATCATCCAGTAATCCACACGCTGGAGAAGCGAGCACTTATAACTTCATCCACTATTTCTATCTAGAAATCATTGCAAAAGAAATTAATATATATCTATAGAGTAAATGTACACAGTCAAACTTATTTGTATTTACAAAACTTTTATAAAACTGTACCGCATGCCTTCAAACAGCAAAAGAAAAACTAGACACAATATATTCAATCTTTACTAGTAGAAGAGGACTATAAATAGATTGGGAAGCGTAATAAAATCTATTTCTGGTAGTCTAGATCTAGACCAAGAAAATACAAGAGGATACAGCGCTATCATTAAATTACTTAAAAGTAAACAATAAAATGTCACAGCCACTTAAGCCAGAATAAGAGAATAATGACCAATTTTAATCAATCTATTTTACTGCTTACGTAAACCAAGATATTATAGTTAAAGAGACAAATAGAATTGAATTGGATATGAAGACATTTGCTTTCAAATTTATTTATTATATGCAAGCACAAAATATTTTGGACTAGATAAATCTAAATTTCCAAACAATTATACAGCAACAGCAATTATATTTAGTACATTTGCGAGGATCAAAACTTTACACAATGGTCTCATTAAATCGGATTCCCTATATCCAAGAAAACCTAACCAGATATGAAATCGTAGACATTAATGGCTACTACAGGATAGCACCCTTGTTTTTATTATACATCTTCCTATCTTCCATTTCAAATCGTTCACGTATATCCATTTATACTCATTCCTCACTAATAATCACACAATAATCATCGCACCTGGTCCACACCTAGTCTACAACTCAGACCTTTTCCAATCAATGCAAACCAATTCACAGACAGGGCATCATCAGCTAATTTAATATAATAATTTGTAACTTTCTTTTTAAAAGATCAGTTGTAATTTAGTTAATAAAACTGCTGTTAATTTTTTTGTTGTTTCTTTAATAGATCCTTTTTAAAAAATACCTTTTAGAGTGACGACCGTTATCTAACATTACGATTAACCCTTACTTGATCAGTTAAATTAAAAACTAATGAGATGTGAATAACGAGGACCAACTGTAAAACTATAGACGCAATATTTTCACATGGTTTGAATTGTTAAGGAGTTTATAAGAGCTGCATTTATGGGGACATAGCAAGCACGTTTCAATAGTGTTTAAGAAATAATGCTTTGTTACTTCAAAGCATCAGGACATTTTCCTTATTCCAAATGTATGTACTAACTTTTGCAAGAGATGCTTAAATTTTTTTTGCGGATGCTTAGATTTTTCATTATTAAACGTTCTGAATAATGCTCATGAAGTGGTAATTGAAGTTCACTGACTACTACCCCTATTAACTCTATTATCTATAAATAGTATCATGAAAGCTTATTATCAAAAGGTACCAATAGATCCTGTATTATTTTTTCAACGAATGATTAATACGAAGATATTTAAAGTTAAACTGAATTAGCTCCTTATGAATGTGTGAACATTAAAGTCGAGAACGCAAATCACTACCGGCGGAGAATATGTGTAATATCTTGTTTTATGGGATTAAGAGGACACATTCAATGATATTTTGGATAAATATGTTCATTATTGAGAAATCTTCTTCTTCTTCTTCTACTTCTTGGAGATCTTTCGATCTGTTTAATTCTGAAGCTGCCTCTGGTTAATTTCCTGGGAAGTAGATTGCCAACTATCCCTCCATCTTTTAGGTGGTCTTCCGGGAGGTCTTTAGGGAGGATTGTACCACATCCTCTTATGCTGCCTTCCCCATTTTACAATAACTTGAATTTTGCACTGCTCTCTGACGTTTGTATTTCTCACCCCGTCTCTTCTTGTTTTTCCCAATATTGTTCTTAAAGTTTTCATTTCGGCAACCCTTAGCATCTGTTTCGTTTTGTTGGTATCTTCGCGCACTTCTCTGCCATATGTCATGATCGGTTGTAAGCAAGTCTTGTAGATTCTAATTTTACTACCTGTGCGCATATAGGTATTTGAAAACGGATTTGAAAAGACTCTCTCCCGCACACATCAAGACAATGCGGATGCTTTGTTGATCTGACTCCTTGGGTCCTTTAATGGGTCGTGTGTGCTTCATATATCTATGTCCAAATATGTGAATTTCATTACCTGTTCTATGGGGTTGTTCTCAACTACTAACTTACATCTGAGCGGATATTTTGCTATTGTCATACATTTAGTTTTGTTGGTAGAAACGGTCATATTTAGTTGGCAGCTTATTTGAAAGAACTGAAAGAGCTGTCTCTGAAGATCATCTTCTGATTCGGCAATAATTGCTGCATCATCTGCGTAACACATCATACCAATTCTTTTGTTGCCCATTCTGTATCCGAGATTGAGAGATGTTACTTTGTTTTTAATTTTCCCATGAGTAGGTTAAACAAGAAGGGGCTTAAACTGTCGCCTTGTCTAATTCCTCTCGGTGATGGAATATTTTCAGTGAATTGGTCTCCTGCTCTAACTTTGGTTACATTGTTGTTATTTAGGTTATTGACTATCTTTGTTATGTTGGTCGGTGTTTTATTGTCTATTAATATATTTAGAATGTCTCCCAGGCGAACTCTGTCAAACGCCTTCGTCAGATCAATGAAGCAAATATACGCTGGCATGCCGAACTCTATAGCTTTTTATTTTATTTGTTTTATTATGAAAACTGCATCTGTTATAGACCGCCTTGCAAAATCTTGTTGTTCTTTAGCATTAGTGATTTGCATTTCCAAGCTGTCCTTAAGAATACTCGTGAAGAGTTTCATCGTTGTATTTAAGAGGGTTATTCCTCTGTAGTTTTGTGGACAAGTTTTTTGTCCTCTTTTAAATATGGGGATTGTTATGCTCTTATGCCATTCCTCTGGTGTTTCGGTGTCATTTAAGATTTTGTTAAATCGTTGTGACATTTTACTTTCAAGTTCAGGGCCTCCGTATTTTAGGAGTTCATTGGGTATACCATCTGTTCCAGGTGATTTTCTATTTTTTTTAGCTTCTTGATCTTTGCTTCTACCTCTTCGTCATTGATTGTAGCATTTATATCTGTTTCGTATTCGTTTATATTCAGCGCTTCTTCAGCATCATATAGCTCCTTAAAATGCCTCTATAGGTACTCCCTTGGTCTGTACGAACTCGTTAACTGGTTTTTTCCTGTTCCGATGCATTTTCCATACTTTCTTTTGGGCACCATGTAGGTCGTAGTCCATGTCTCATGAATTTAGCCCAATGTTCTCTTTTGATTGATTTTATTCTTGCGTTTACTTCGTTTCTTACTTGGACATATTCTGCGAGAGCTTCTTCCGATTATGTGCTTTTATATCTCAGGTAACATTTGCGTTTTAATTCAGAGAGTTCTTTTACCTCTTGACAAAACCACGGTTTTCTATGGTTTCTTGCCTTCGTCTTAATTTTCCGCTTTCCAATTGCTTCTTCTGCTGCTTGGTTGATGCATTTCCTGATTTTTTTGTCAAGTATCTTCTACTCTCCATTTTGGTTGTAACTGCATCTCTTTTAGTTTGCTGGTAATCCTGTTCCCATAAAGGAGTTTTGTACTCTCTGTTGCTAGCGACTCTATATTGTGTTTTTCGATGAGCATTGGGGGTTTTCTGTTTCGTTGTGGACGTTCTAGTAGCATCTTGCATAAAACAAGGTTGTGATCGGTCCCCAGGTTAGCAGATGTTAGGGCTCTGACATCAAGTACTTGTGACAGTGTGCCATTTAGAAATAAAATAAAAAAATAAATTCTTAGGATAACGTTTCGTATCATTAAAGATACGTTAGATATGTTTAAACGCATGTTTAAAAATGATCTCTTTAGGACTGAAAAAGTGTTTCTGAAAATGGTCCAAACGCATACATTTTATTAGCCTTCTTAGATATTTTGTAAGTCATTTTCTAAAACAAATATTTTATTTTATTCGTCTGTCTCAAAACTTAAGTAGTAAGTTTCACCACTAAAATCCACACACCTGTACATTGTGTTTACTAAATTGAATTGTCAGAAAATACGTTGTGATAGGTAGGTAGTTTTAATAAATTGGTTCAGTAGTAGCTTATATCGCGCTAGTAGCTTCGAAATTTAGTGACAAAATTGTCTCTAGGCAGCAATTTGGAGCTTACCTAGTTTGTCATTCACTGCTGAAGGCAGCGTGATAAGAAGATGGTTGCTGTGTGATGCATTGTAGTATTTTATTGTCACTTGATAACGGTGAAAAATTTATAGCAAATAGAAGTTTTTAAAGCTTTTTAAAATCTTAAAAATTATGAAATGATTCTGCTACTTATCCATGAACACAATCTAATTACAGTCTTATTAAACTAGTATAACGTATGGTAGTATTAATTCAAAAGAATCCAAGCAATAATATGAAAACTACATGCAATTTAGATTTATTAAAAAGAAAAAAACTGGAATAGACAATCTTCTAAACCTACTGCTAATGAAAAACTAAAAACATTTGTTTCAACAGTAGCCGAATAAACTTATTTGTTCTATGATACATGCCAAGTTATGTCCTTAAACTATTACGTGATAATTTTTATTTATGACATTATCAGCGTAAATCAACTGGATGATGAGGAATTTCTAAAAACTCACATCAAAAACATTGAAATCTTATTCCCAAATAGGTTTTAAAATTCATAATGTAGAAAAACTCTACTCTTTAATGTAAAAATTACATAACAAAAAGCGTAAAAGACTTCTCATTACAAATCTTACACAAAATTTTATTGTGTATTATATTGAATAGGAGAGCTAGTTGGGGTTTAAGCTTAAATACAGATCATTCTGAAATAAAATTATAGCTCTGTGTAAAATTTTGTTATTAAAAGAATTATGTCTTTCTGTTTTTTTATTATTTTTTTATTTTGATGCTGTAATAAAAGTATCAATTTAATGTCTACTGTGTTAAGCAACATATAAAAATGTCTGTTTATATAGTGTGATCCATTTAGACTGGAAACAACTCTATAAAATTTGTAATTGTTAACCGAATTCAACTAATTTTTACTTTAAATATCATGTAAGAAAAAATCTACGTTAGGATATATAACTCTACGTTAGGATATATAATATGTTATAATTCAAATTTTCAGGACATACTACGATTCGTCGTGAAAAATGGAGAATTTTTATTAAACAAATTCATACGTCACTATGGTTTTTATTAAAATAATTTTATTAAAATACACTCATGAACAAAAATATCGAATATTTTGGAATTTTCTAATTTTTTTTTTTTCAAAATAAATTCTGCTCAATCAAGTCGTTTATTGTAAAATAGAGTTTATTTTAGCAATGTGTAATGAACAATTTTAAGTTTTTATGCGGAGAAAATTGTGAAAAAAATAAATGTTTAATATTAGGTAAATAAGGTTATTTTACTCTTAAACTGAAATGATAATTTAAATTGCTTACACAAGTCGTTTTAACTGAAAGAAATGCATTATTAGTAACGAGTATTCCCCTCTCTAGCTCTTATTACTCCTTGCATCTTTTTCAGCATGCTTGCAAGTAAATTTTGGACACATCCTTGGGAAATTGCGTTCCATTCATCCTGTGCAGCAAGCTGAAGCTGCTCTATCGTATTTGGAACGGGATTTCTTTGTCCTATGCTGCGTTTTAGGTGATTCCACATGTGCTCTATTGGATTTAAATCCGGGTAAACGGTGACCAATCCAATCTTCGAATTTGGACCTCATCAAAATAATTACTCACCATGGCAGCGGCATGTGGTCGAGCATTATCGTGCATTAACGTGAATCTTTCATTTCCAATGTAAACAACGTATGACAAAACATGATCTTGCAGGGTGTTTTAAACGTAAGAATCACCAGTCATCCGTCCAATCACTTCCAAAAGTGCGGTATGTACCTCCCAACTAATACCTTCCCAAAGAATTATGCCATCAACTCCAAAACTAACTCCATAATCTGGCTTCCATAATAGGATTCTGGTCTCATTCTGGTTCTCAGTGAAAAGAACGTTTTTCCAGTTGTCGATATTCCACTAAATATGTGTTCTTGCAAATTCCAAACGACGAGCTTTATGATTTTGGAGAAGACGTGGAACTTTGGCGGGGCGTCTGGGCTTTAAGTTTGCTTCTTTTGATCTTCTTCTAACTGTTTGTGAACTCACATTAACTTGTCTAACATTTAATAGCTTATTTCTGAGGTGCATCGATGTCAATGAACGATTTCGTGTAAAATTAAGAATCAAAAAACGGTCATCAATTGCGGTTGTGTACCTTGGGCGTCCTTGACCAGGCCTTCGTACAAAATTTCCTGTTTCGCGGTACCTTTTTAGAGTATTCGAAACTATAGATTCAGTTCTGCTAAGACGTCGTGCGATATCTTTTTGTGCATATCCTTACTCGTACAAAATTACAATATGTGCTACTGCTTCATCGCAGTGTCGAATTGGTGGGATACTTATTTTAAACTTAGTTAAATAAAAACAATATTTAATTAAACTTAATAAATTAAACTAAAAATAACCGAATTAGTATGATTTTTGCTTTACGTGAAGAAAGTTTTTTATGATAAAATGGACGAATGACACTAACCACTGAATAAACGGCAAAATAAACATCAAAATATTTTAAACCAGTTGAGTACATCAGCCTACTATATGAGTATTATCAGGAATCTAAAATTATTTTGAAATAATAGTGACTACAAAAAAAATTGGAAAATTTAAAAATATTCGATATTTTTGTCCGTGAGTGTATATTAATTAATAACGAAGTTATGACAACTTAAAATATTAAAACTCACTAAGCTACGTTTTAAAAAAATATCTTGAATCAACTGACTGTCATAGAAACATAATTTTAGTTTAAATCCTACCAAACTACTGCATAATAGGAAACATTTTTATCGTAGCGTTTACGAATGTTTCCAACTACGTATTTTAGTTGTTGTGGAGTAATTTCTGCACGTGCCTGTCAAATCCTTCGTAGTTTATTTTAAAAGCTACAACGTGGTGTACATTAAATTTTTATTCACCCCCTTCGCTTTTAAAAGGGGTTCGCAGAAAGGGCTTGAATGATGGTGCTAAACTCATGCGAATAAAACCTTTAAACAATCATATCTCATTTCATTTTTAGTTTATAGAAAAAAAAAAAGCTTTTTTTGTCTAGCAGCATTTTTTTGTATCTTCTAGCTTTTGGGATATTTAAAAAAAAAGGGGGATTTTTTGAAAAATTCCGAAAAAAATGTCTTTACTTTAAACTCGAATTTCTTCAAAACTAATTCTTTTAAACCAGTTAAACTTCTAGACTAGTTATAACCATGATGGTTTTGGGGGAATAAGTTGTTACGTTCTGCGCCACAAAAAATATAAGCGGACATTATTTTAGTTATAACTTACCTTAATTTTCATTTAAATCACTTTTACTAGTATCATTCTGAAGCTATTTTCTTGTGGCATAATTACTATTTTAATTGGAATAAGCCACAATTAAAGTTTAAAATAAGTTTATTGAATATTTAATTTTCACTTAGAAATCGTTCTCAAAATACAAACATTGAAAATGATTTCCAAAGTGGAAATTGAAGCGCCATTTTAAACCTATTTTAGACCCATAGACCTATTTTAAACTTTAATTGTGGCTTATTCCAATTAAAATACTAATCACTTTTACTAATGATCATTTTAAAGGTGTTTTTAAAATCTTTAAAAGAATTTTCTATAAGTTTTCCATGAAAAACTTACCGTTTTCCAATTATTTGGAGATAAAATCTACATTTTTGGAGTTATTGGCGAAAAACCGTTTAAAATCATGGTTTTTTGGCATGTAATTTATTAATTTATTAGTCACTACTAACTCCAAAAATATTGACTTTTCGAAAAAACTTTGCAAAACATTTTTGTCTTAAGATTCAATATTGCAGCGATTACCTATCAGGTTTTTTTTTTGATGAAGTTTTTCACTCCCGATTTGAGGTGGTAAACACCCCAGAGGAAAAGCACATATTGCCATAGAGTAGATATTGATCTTTGTGCTAGTTTTTAACTACTTTCAAAATTTCAAGTAAATCGATGCATATAAAACAAATTCAGAAGTGTTATACCATTTTTACCGTCATGTCCTGGATTCTATGGGATATTTAATGATAGTGGTTCTACATGAAGCTGTAAAAAATAAATATTATCTTATTGCTTCAAAGGAATTGAAGAAAATCACAATTTGACTACAATTTATTTCATGTAACATGTCTAACTCATGGGCTTATCCTTGTCGCGGAACAAATGTTTTTCCAGATGTTAAAGATTTAAACAATAATATCAAAAAAGTTTTTATAAAATGGCACTTTATTGTAATCAGCATTCTTTTATACAGAGTATTTTAAAAGAATAAAAATTTTTATTACAGAACTTCAACAGATTCCACTTCAACAGCTCTAGAAGAATGTATTTTTTACCACATTTACCTCAGAATCTATACATTTCCATACAAGCATACAAGCCTAAATTTTAAATTTCTTGTTAAGAACTTAAAAAAACTTCTTCTTTGTTTTATGTAGACATGACTGTCTGTTTGGGGGCCAAACCGTCTTTTGCCGTCTTTACTACTCCATTTGTTGTCATTTGGCTTATATGATCGTTCCATTCTACTCTTATGTCTCATCCAGTTCTCGATGTTCTCCACCTGTATCTACATTGTATATCTATACTTCTAGCTCTGTCCCATAGTGTCTTAACATCAATTTTTCTAAGTGTTTTCATCTCTGTTGTTTCTAACATCCTTTTTGTCCTCTCTGTCAGGTCGGGTTTCTGCCGCTGATGTCATTATTGGTCTGATGACTGTTTTGTAAATTCTGCCTTTCATTTCTTTCCCGATATTTTTATTTCTCCATATTGTTTCATTCAGGCAGCCTGCGGCTCTGTTTGCTCTATTCACTTGATCTTACACTTCAGTTTCGAGCTTTTTGTAGCTAGATAATGTGATGCCTAAATATTTAAACTCCATCACTTGTCCTATTATCTGACTTTCCAGCTTCAATTTACATCTTAGTAAATTTGCTGTCGTAACCATGCATTTTGTTTTTTTTTTTTTGGGAAAATTACCATGTTAAATTTTCTGACAGTTATAATAAATTGGTGCAGCATACGTTGTAAATCATCTTCACTTTGAGAGAGTAGTATTGCGTCGTCTGCATAGCAGATTATTTTAAGTTGTTTTTCTCCTATTTAGTATCCTTTTTTAGTTCTTACTTTTTTTATTATTTCATCCATAATCAGCTTGAACAATAAAGGACTTCTTCTTCTACTTTTACTTTTATTGTGTTGTTCTGGTAGATATTTTCGATCGTTTTAATTATTTCGAGAGGTATCTCTCTTGCGTACAATAAGTGGATAACGTCCTTTAATTTGACCTGGTCAAATGCCTTCTTAAGGTCCACGAAACATAGAAATGTCGTTATGTTGTATTCTAATTATTTCTTTTGCACTTGCTCATTAAACTAAATATAACGTGGGTGCATGATCTTCCCGACCTAAAACCTTGTTTTTCTTCTGCTAGTGTAATAATTTTATTCAGTTTATTTGTTATCATTTTGGTTGCTAATTTCAGTGTTGTGTTTAATAAATTATTTCCTCTGTAATTTTTCGGGTCCGATTTGTCTCCCTTTTTGAAGAAATGTATTAGGATACTTGATCTCCATTCTTGAGGAATTCTTTTTTGTTCTATTATTTTTTGGATTAGTTTTAATAGTTTGTTTGGTCAGATCTGGTTCTCCGTACTTTAGGAGTTTGTTCGGTATTCTGTCCTCTCCTGGTGATTTTCTATTTTTTAATTTCCTTAATGTTTCTTTTACGTTTTGAAACGTAGGCATATCCGTAGAAATTAAATTGCAATATGCTTTAAACAAAAACTCAAGATTTTCTATTTTAACAAAAGTTGCGAAAGTTCATAAGGTGATCCTGTACCAGATCTTAAACTACTGCCTTCCGACACAAACAAATTTAATAATGCACCACTGACTTTTGTTGATATTGAAAGAAGTTTTTTGATTTATAAACATTTAGACACAGATAAAAAACATAATATTTTAATTGCAAATTTTAAAAAATAAATTATTGGCAATTGTTTTGATAAAATAAATATATGTCAAAACTGTTTGCATATTTGCGCCAATTTTGTACATATATATGTTTATATTTGCTATTTTTCCTGGTGCATATCCGGTCTCTAGTGATAATGACCCCACCTACTTAAAGCTTGCATCTCAGAGGTATATTTGATGTTATAATTTTGTTTCAAATATTGAAATCATAATCTGAAAATTAAGCTGTTCTATTCATAGGCGCTATTAGTTAAGAAAATTCTTCGTTTACATTCGCTTGGATTTGTTTTGTATATATTTTCTATATGTCGATAAGTTTATGCAGTATTTGTCAATTGTAAAGCAGATTGTGTGATTTTAATAAAGGCCAAACATATTAAATTATTACATGTGCGATGAAGTCACCCGAAAAAAAGTTGACTAACAAAACTGTTTAACAATATTATACTCTAAAAGGTACGTAAGAAAGTAAAGCTAATGTATTTGGAATATTAAATATGTCAGAAAGACCTTCATCAAATTTTTAAATCGATGACAGCAAGAAAACTTAAAAAGATTAAAGATAAAAACTACCCAACGTACTTTTCGAAAAATGTTAATCGACTTAAAAGAGCCTTTTCCGTACCTCTGATAAAAACGTCGCCAAACTTCCTCCGAACAAGTGTTCAACTTCTACGCAACTTTGCACCCCACTTCTTTATCAATTAACAAACGTCTTTAGGGTCGTAATTGATACATCATTAAAACAGGAGGTTTATAGATTTAGCGGTGGATTTTATTAGGTTAAGGGCTAATAAAATAGCAAATATTGGACAAGTAAACAGTGCCATGATAACAAGAGACGAAAGCGCACATAATTGACTTATCCAATTTGATATTAATTGGGTTAGAGGCACTAAGTGGGTAGAGCGCGTGGAGAATCTGGGAAAACACTTGAAAGGAATTGCCGCAAATGCCGTAGTTTTACTGAAAATACGTGTTTGATTATAAAGAGCTCCTTCTGAAGTGAAATAACACTTGATGGTATAGCTTTAACCAAAAATATATTCGTCATTAACATAATTATGCATAACTTTATAGCAATACATTTATAAAGGTAGAGGATTTTTAAAAGTAATTTTGCTATTATTGGGTATTTACAAAAATTATAATTAAACAAAACCAATAACGAAAATTCTATGTGAATGTAAAACTCGAGCATTAGGAAGCGTGAATAACCTCAAGTACATCTAATGTTTATTCTAACCGAAGAACACAGTATTTTTTTCACGATCCCCCAGATATTTCAGTTAAAAAATAGCGTTTAGTAATTTTTCGATTTTTTAAGTAATTTTTCGGCTTTGTTTTATGGCTCTCCAGAGGGAATCTGGAGAGTCTTCTGTAGGCTTGCTCTAGGTCTTCAAAGAATTGTTCCTTTATTTCCTCTCGCTTGGTTGGGACATGTGTATTGATCAAACTGTAACTAAAGAATTTCTATTTTAAGCGCAAATAGCACATTCTTTGACTGTAGGCTTAAAAGTCAATAATAAGGCCTTCTGTTATGTGGTTTACAATAAATTCCACCCCATTCATGTGTTGGCTTTTCGTAGCTATAATATGTGGAATGAGTTCTCTTGGCAAAAAGTGTCAGTTCCCGTCCACCGCATTTCCTGCAGTGCTAAGACATCTACTTTTTACGTGTTCACTATGTCTAGTAAAGATGTAAGTGCTTCAGTTTGGTACAAGGTTCGGGTATTTCATGTTCCTAATCTCAATTCCATTTTTCGTTTGCAGAGTCGTCGTCGTGAATTTCGTCCAACTAATAGTTTTTGAGGTTCTGTAACATACGTTTTTTTATAGGAAGAGGTTAACGGCCTCTAGCTCAACCCTAAATCTGAAGGGCAGGGGCTCTTCTGTTAGGGTTGCCATACCTTAGTCTGTTTTGGTTCGCGGTTGGTATTTTATTTTCCAGCTACCCGCCGGTCCTAGGACTAGCTAGGGCATTCCTCTATCCACCACCTGGGAACGCGTCCGATACGAGACAGACAACTCCACATGGACCACATTATCTTCACTAACCCAAAATCGGATACAAAACCTAACTTTATTTAAAAAAACAAATGTAAAAAACATTTAGGATACGTTGTAAATTTTATAATCTACTATAAATATAATTGTCCCGATGGCTCTATATAACTAGATTTAAGTTCAATCGACTTGGAAACTTTATTACCTGGAATTCATGCAATTTGTTTTTACATAACCGTGCAATTTAGCTCGAACGGTAAAGAACATTACAACTTGTGGTAGAAATGCTAGTTTAATATAATTTCAGTTCAATTCATTCAAGAATTATTATGCTTTAACTTCAAATTCTAAAGTAAACATTAAATTAAAGAGAACTGAGTAAAATTGAATAAGTTTACTGGTCGGTAAATTTATCGAAATGTGTTTAATTTTATAAATTGCAAGAAAGCAGAAATAAGTAATTTGTTTTATTTGAATGTTACTAAAAATTATTAATGTTGCTTAGGTTTAACTAATACATAATTATGTTAATAGGTTTATAGGATAATCAAAATAACCAAATGGTTTAAATAAAAGCGAACTTACTACATTGATATTTTCTGTCACTATAATCCAGAAAACACTAGAGGGCACCTGATATTTTTCATAAAATAAGTAAAGAATGAAGAGTAGAAAGAAGAAATTTTCTTTTATAAAAGAGTAAAGAAGTACAACTACTTGCGAACAATATTAACAAATTATGGAAGTTGTCAGAAGTTAGAATTAAAAAAGCACGTGCCACCTTTATAAAATTGAAAAAGATTCTTTGACATATAGCGGGTAGGAACTCATCAGGATACTTTTATGATGAAAAAATAATCAATTTCTGCTCTTCGTAGATTCTAGGTATTTCCAGACCAGGAAAACTAGTACCTATCCCTCATGGTTTCTTATCAAGGGTCTTTAAATGGAGAAGAGATTCTGGAAGAATTTAAAAAAACCGACTAGCAGAAAAAATTACAGTTGTAGAAAAGCAAATTGGATGTAAAGCTGGTATGTCTTGTACAGATAACTTATTCTGTGCCTAGATAGCTAATCTGGAAAACTTCATAAATTGATTATATATATATATATATATATATATATATATATATATATTATATATATATATATATATATATATATTGTATATATATATATATATATATATATATATATATTGTATATATATATATATATATATATATATATATATATATATAAATACATATACAAAATATGTCATGCTGCATTGAAACAATGGAGAATGAAATGTACTCCTATGGGAGTTTAAATTGGAATCAGGATAATCTACATTATTTGATTTGTGGAAAACCAGGTTATCATTATTAAAGATGAAGACGATACAAACACATGATATTTAATTTCTTGAAGAAGAATCATAATGGGTACTGAAAATTAAGACTAAAAAAACTAAGTATCTTACAATAGGAAAATATTATGCACAGAATATAAAACCCGATGCACAGGAGATTAGAAGAACACAATGTGGCCGAAACTTGGGATTTCAGTTAAATAAAGATGAAAAGGATAATCCACGTATACAAACAAGGAAGAGTTAAAGTAATAACAAGAAAATTACATTCCCTGATATGGAATAAAAGTTTATATGTAAAAAGCATTAATATTGAGATCCTCAGAACATTTAGAAATAATGAAAGAAGAAAAAATGCCAAAAATCTTAATAAATACAGAGATAGATGATAAAAAAAGAGTAAATCATTCAAGAAAGTAATGGTTAGATAAAGCCAAAATGAAAAGAGAAAAGAGTTAAAAATTGGAGAGGAATAACAAAGAACGGTAATGAATTAAGATCCTTATGTCATAGTTTCATCTTAAACTTGGACATATTCTTGATATCTTGACGCGTCTTGGATTTTAGTGGACCATCTATTGTCAGGTCTTCTTAGTAAATGTCCCGCTCACTGCCATTTTAAAGATTTAATTTTGTGAATTACATCAGCGCTCTTGGTTTTCTGTCTGATCTGTTTTATTCTTTCCGATCTCTCTTTCTATACCTAGCATGCATCGCTCCATTGACCTTCGAGTCACTTTGAGTTTCGCTATTATCTCTTTCTTTAGTGTCCAAGTTTCGCAGCCGTATGTTATGATTGGTAGTATAATATACTGGTTAAATGATTTTTTCTTCAGGTAAAACCAGGTGACTAGTCCAGTTTCATTCTTCTGTTGATTTCTGCTAGTAAGGAACCAGATTTATGTATTAAGTTCCAGGTATACATACCTACTCATATACTGCCTCAAGTGCTGTGTTGTTTATTATTAGCTTAGTTTATTATATCTACTAGCTCGTTGTATATGGTTTTTGGTTTTGTCAAGGTCATTTTTTCATATATATATATATATATATATATATATATATATATATATATATATATATATATATATATATATATATATATATATTAGTTCAAGAGAAAAAACAGTAAAAAAGCTGATGTTTTTATTATTTTTTGCAAGCAAATTAAAAACATGCTAGTTGTGCTTTATTTTAATTTGAATTTAGTTGGATTGGAATACTTTCTGCTGGAAAGGCGTTTTTAATAGTATTAAGTGTTTTTTTTTAAGAACCACCAGAAGCAAGAAAATCAAAATTAGGCAGGCAGTGACTCGATTAAAATCGTTACTCTTTGCAAAGAAGGATACCTTCAAGTTGAATTCGCTGAACGATTTAATGTCATTCAGTCCACCTTTTCCAGAGTCTTAACACGTTTCACTGTTACTGGAAGTAATACGAGTAGACCTGTCACTGCCGTAGAAGGGTTACAACTTCTAATCAAGACCGGTTTTGACACGCTAAGACTATAGTTTTGTTACCAGATCATCTCTACAAAATGAATTTTTGGATCGTTATAACTTTAGAATCAGCCAAAACAGGATAAGCAGAAGACTTGTCGCATACGACCTACGTCCTGGAAGGGTACCCACTGGCCCATTACTGACCAGATGTCATAGAAGGTAAAGATTGCATTTTGCCCGTGAACATGCTGTTTCATTGTTGGCATAATGACAATTATGGAAGAATATTATTCACCGATGAATCCAGGTACTACGTTTTTTTAATAACATGCGGAACTAAGGATACAGAAGATGAGAAATGCGACGCCCAGTGTAAAATACTGTAAAGACTAAGTAATATGGTAGCGGCTCGGTAATGGTGTGTGGTGGGATTAATTCGGAGGCTTTTACGGAATTAGAATATATTACAAGCAGCTTAAACCACACAGGTACATAACAGATATTTTAAAAGAGCATGTTATGCCATTTACACCATTTATTGGGGATAATTTTATGCTTATGCAAGATAATGTCAGGCCACACAATGCAACAATTATGCAACAAAATCGTCAGGAGGTTGGAATTCCTGCCACGGGTTGGCCTGCAAGAAGTCTTGACCTCAACCCAAAAGAACATATTAGGAGGCATCAAAGGAAACGACGACGATAACTACCTAACGCACCAAACACATTAGATCAACTGTTAGAACAAGTAGAAGAAGGGAAAGAGGAACAACCAACGATTCTTGAAGTTAAATATGCATTTAAGAAACTAGCCAGAAACAAATCACCCGGAATAGATAATCTCCCAGCTGAACTATATAAAGAAGGTGGCCATGATACCATAATGGCATTACAGCAGCTTATAAAAGAAATATGGCCCCTCCCCAATGATTGAAATATTGGAATACTTTGCACCATACACAAAAAAGGAGATATCTTTTAATGCTCTAACCACAGAGGAATTATGCTTCTTAAGTATGCGCATAAAATATTTTCCACAGTACTATGTCACCATGTGGCACTATATGCAGAATAGATAGTAGGAAAATACCAGGCTGGTTTAAGAGGTATTAAATTGACAATTCAATAGATTGCAACCCTGAAACAAATTTTGGAAAAAACATGCCAAATATGGCATTGATACTCATCACATATTCATAGAAGACAAAGCAGCCTAGAATTTTGTAAATAGAACAGAAATGTTCAAAGCAATGAAAGAGCTAGGAATACCAAATCAGTTGGTCAATTTAATAAAACTAACTCTTAAAAAAGTTGAATGTAGAGTACGAATTCAGGGAGAACTGTCTGAACCATTTAAAACAAATAACGGGCTGCGCCATGGAGACCCTCTCTCCTGTATACTGTTTAATCTAGCTCTTTAAAAAGTAATACGTATGTCAAAAATTACAACCACTGGTTCAATTTTAATAAATCAGTGCAAATCCTGGCCTATGCTGATGATATCAATATTATTTTGTGAACGGAAAACGCTGTACGAAAGGCGTATGTAGCATTAAAAGAATCAGCTACAAAAATGGGTGTAATAATAAACACCAACAAAACGAAGTATATGAAAATAGGCACGCAACCACAAATCCTACGACCAGTTGTTATAGAAAATAACGTCATCGTAGCAGTTGACGAATTTGTATATCTGGGAGCGCTCCTTAACACTGAAAAAAATACTACTGCAGAGATAATCCGCAGAATATGCACGACCAACAAATGCTATTTTGGGCTTAATCTCCTCCTTTAATCCACGATTACATCGAGAAATACAAAAATAAAACTCTACAAAACAATAATACGCCCAGGCCTAACATGTGGTTCAGAGACCTGAACTCTAACAAAAAATAATGAAAACATGTTAGGATGTTTCGAAAGAAAAGTATTAAGGCGAATCTATGGAGCAGTGAATGACAATGGAGTGTGGAGAACACGATGCAACTTCAAACTTTATAGAATATACGCCTGATATCGTAAAACATATTAAGATAGGACGTCTGAGGAGGATAGGGCATGTAATGTGGATGGAACAAAATGACCCAGCTAGAAAAACGCTTCTTAATAGACCCATTGGTCTGAGAAGAAGAGAAAGACCCAGAATAAGGTTCCTTAATAACATCGATGAAGACATGAGAAATATGAGAATACGTGTTTGGCGGAGAAAGGCGATGAATATGGACGACTGCAGAAAAGTTCTTGTGGAGGCTAGCACCTACGCAGGGTAATAAAGCCAGAATGATGATGAATAATCAAGATAAAATAACAACGGTAGTTCTCAGTATAAGAGAACGTTTTGAAGAAGTAATAAATGCCAAAGGAGTTGCCAATACTCGCTGATAGTATAATTTTCTTAAACTGTTTAATTTTTTTTTATTTTCAATTCTGTCATACTTATATTTATGATGTTAGATAATTTTATTGCAATACATTTTTCGTAAAAAAAGAAAAGTTTTTTATTTCTGGTTTTTTAGTTACGGAAAAGTTTTACTAATTTTTTTTAGAAAAGATGTTCTAAAAGTAACCAAAAATTTTTAATTACGACATATTATAATTTTTGCATTTTTGCATGACATTTTTTTGTCAATTTTAAACATTAAGATACAGTTCTAAATTTTATTTTTAAAGTGTTTAAAATCATTTGGATCCGCCTCTATTTTCTCGAAAATTGTCGTTTATTTGTGACATTTTTTTGATACCTTTCCATTTAAGTTTATTTTATAAATCGTCACAACGTCTCTAATTTTTACGATATTTTCCTAAATTCTGTACCTCTAAACAACGGAATAAACTCCCCCTTGCCGTATTGCGGCATTCCATAAGCACTTTCATACCCCCATAAAACCGTTTTGCGCTGTTTTTATGTTCCTTTTTAACGCAGCAATTTTTAGAAAATAAAAGTCATTCATTTTTGGCTCCCATCGAATATTACGTGACCGAAATATAAAAAATATAAGACTTTGCCCCACATGTTTTTTGTTTTTACACGTGTGGAAGATAAAATATATACCAAATATCAGTTTTATTTGTTTTATAGGTTTATGATTTTAAACAATTTTGTGAACAGAATTAAAAAAATATTCAATAGTTACGTCAAGTTTAATAAACATTCTTTTGCATGACTTGCATATAATAGTTTTCCAGATTTATTAAAAAACAAAAAAGACTTTAAGTATATGATAATAAGGGTAGGAAAATAAAAAGCGGAATTTATTAGCAAAATGTTTATTAGTAATCGAATATTATTGCAGTAAATTCCAGCGAATTAAAGACATTCTTTCAAAATCTGGCCTCAATATTATGACAAATACAAATTTCATCCTCATTGAATATTTAATCTCCTCATTGAATATTTAATGTGCACGAAAGTGGCACCATGCAGTTTACAACCCTGACAAAATACTTGCTTCTAAGAGCATTAAACAAGTACGAGGTGCCACCATTTGGGAAGGTGGGAAGAACAAAATTATCTGTGGCTGTACTAGTGCATCAAAACAGTGTGTATCACCACTAATAACTGCGAAATGATTAAGGAAAAAAGAGGTGGATTACAAAAGCGCTTAAGTCTTTTTTTTTCACATTTTGCGGTTTTAGTTGGATCTGATTCTAGGTCATCATTTCTAACATTAGAAAAACAATTCGTGCCATAACAGCTTAAGTCAAGTATACTATACAGATTAAAAAACAGTAATGGTTTCCAAAAGTGCTTTAGTTATGTCTTGTTCTTTTTTAAACAGGCTTAAGTCAGATGGTGAATATTTGCGCATGCGCGATTCCGGCTGTCAGCATCTATTTGCTGTGAGTTTTTAGTTATGATGAATGTTTGAGGTGAAACAAGTGAGTAATCGAACACGTGTGTTATAAGTATAAAATGAGTTTGAATTTGTGCCAAGAAAAGGAAGCGAGAGAAAAATGAAGACCTGTGGGACAAAAATCTTAAGAAATTCGCAATAAATAGTAAAGAAGTTGAGTTGAGTTTGAATTTGTGCCAAGAAAAGGAAGCGAGAGAAAAATGAAGACCTGTGGGACAAAAATCTTATGAAATTCGCAATAAATAGTAAAGAGGCTCATCCAGATCCTCGCATTTTTTGTTCTCGTAAATGTGATGTTTGTAAGGCATATCTATTGACTCCTAATGATGTAAGTAGCTTTTATGATAAAATCTACTCACATAAGACTGCTGCTGATCAGAACAACTTCGTATTTAAATACCTTCTCAATCAAGAGTCTAAGCAACATAAGCCTGGAAATAAAACAAATCCACGATCTGGAACAGTTACAAAATACTTCATACCACAGACAAATGGTGTTTTATTAAATGTGTGTAATTCCACATTTCTGTTCATCACACAATTTTTATCAAAAACATTGAATCAATTAGCTAAAGCTTTAAAAGAGCCAGAATGTCCTCGTGAAAAGCGAGGTGGAGCTAGGATAAAACCCAATGATTCAAGTACAGCTCAATCAATGATTGATTTCATAAAATCATTAAAGTGCTGTGAAAGTCATTATGCTGAGTTATCTATTAAAAAATTGTGGCGTATTTGGAACCAGACTCAAAAAGAACAGAAGAAGTCACTTGCATCTTACTCAAAGTTCTTCAAGACCTTTTAGACGAAATTCAACCTAAGTTTTGGCAGTCCAAAGACAGACGTTTATTCATTTTGTGATCTAACAAAAATTAAAATAAATTTATGTAACAATCTTCAACAAAAAGCTTCCCTTATTACTATGTAGAGATTGCATAAGTTACTAGCTAAGAAACTGCTTAGAAGAACAGAAGCTAATGTAGTTAAGGTATCTTTTGACATGGAACAAAACCAGCCTCTTCCAAAACTAAGAGTTAGTGAGGTATTTTATTCTCGACAAATTTAGGTATATAACCTTACTTTTGTATTGATGGAAGATACACAAGATTCTACTAACACATGGACTGAAAACCAGAGTAGGCGAGGCTCCAATGAAGTAGTTGTAGCTCTGTATAACATTTTGGGGATTCTAGAAGACAAGTTTAAAAATGTTCCAGCGAAATCATTGACACTTTAACTGTTTTCTAATGCTCGCAGTCGACAAAGTCTTCTTCTTAGGGTGCCTGTCCGTTCCGAACGTTGGCGATCATTCTGGCTATGATGACTTTGTTGGTTGCTATACGAAATAGCTGTGTTGAGGATTTTCTATACCATGCTCTCAGGTTAGTCAGGATATTCTTCTTGTCTGTCCAGGATAGACAAAATAAAAATCAAAATGTTTTGGGTTTCCTACTTAGTTATGTGCAGACTTCCAGAGCGTTAAATGATATTCAGTATTGCTTTTCAATTAGTGGACATAGCTATATGCCTCTTAAAAGAGAATTTGGACGTTTTGAAAAAATATTTAGAAGAAAAGAATCAATAGTTGAACTAGAAGAGTACTACAAAGTGTTTGCATCTTTAGCTACAGTTAAATTATTGGGAAAGAAGAGCTTTTTGATTTTATGGATGCTACAAAACGAGTTTTATTTAAGAAGCTCCCTTAGTAAGTATATAGTAGTAATAGTAATAAAGACATTGAACTGACTGACTGATTCTATTCCAAAGTAACATTTAATTATATTCTTAAACATAGAAAAAATTCGTTCCTGAAAAATTTACTTTTTTGACTTAAGACCTTTTGAAATCCACCTCTTCAATTGTTCTACATATGGATAGTCCATTTTACAGAACACACAAAACCATCAATAGCGGACCCAGTCTTATTGATCTTAGATAATTGCAGTATTCATATTTATTTGATAATTTGTGATTTTTGTCAAAAATATGACATCATAATGGTAAAGATACCACTCCATACCTCGCACAGGATCCAACTACTGGATCTCACGGTGTGCAGTCCATTCAAAGCAGCTTTGTATAAAGAATATGATACAGATACATACATGAAATTCCATCCATAAAGACTAACACCTCTGCAATTGACTCCACTGTTTACTTAAGCATATTTGAATGTTGCTAATGCAGAAAAAGCAGTTGTGGATTCCCAGCATCCGACATTTGGCTTTTTAATCCAAATGTCTCTCTCTCTGTCTGTCTCTCTCTCTGTTAGAAATACAGGGTTGAAGCCTCAACATTTAGAAGTACCCAGTATATTAGATATTCTTATAAATGAGTATTTGGTACCTACAAATACAAAATTAACTGAATCCGTTGACGATACACATCTATTAATATTAGAAATCAAAAATTCACTACTTCCTGAACACCCAAAACTAGATAAAGTTAATAACATACTTTTATCGACGACTAGAACCACTTATCTAACCCAGGCAGAAATTTAGCACGTAAAAAGACAAATTTTTGTAACTACCGTGAAAAATCAACATCTGAACGCACAATACCTTTTAGTGAAATATCCTCAGCTCCTAAAAAGAAGAATATACCAGAAGAGAAAGGGAAAGGTGAAAGGACAAAACAGCAATCAAAAGCATTTACCTCAACACCTATGAAATCTGTGTTAGTAGAAAATGAAAAAAACGAGCTGCCAAAAAGATTAAACTAGAAAAACGGGTTGACATCAGTACAAACGATTTTAAAAACAAAAAAAATAAAAATAATATAAAAAAATTGCAATGGAAAGTACATCATCCTCTGAACCCAAGGGAGGACAAAACGTTTTATATGATGATGAAGAGTTAGATGAATATTTTGTTGAAGGAAGAAAGGGGAGTTAAGACTGGTGTTGAGGAACTATGCGTCATTTGTGGTAATTTTGGTTAAGATAAAGAACTATGGTACAGGTGTGTAAACTGTGGAAGCTGGTCGTATGCTTTGTGTTCGGGATATGGTTATATCAATAATTATTGTTGTTATTCGTCTAAAATTCGGCTAAGGCAAATACTGGAAAAAACCAATTAATTCAATATCGACACATACCATCTTTTCGTAGATTTTAAATCGGCCTATGATAGTGTCCTAAGCAATAAATTGTATGAAGCCATGGATGAAATCCACATCCCTGATAAACTGATAAGATTGGTTAAGGCTACAATGCGTAAAGTAGTTTGCAAAGTCGAAATACAGGGCGAACAATCACAGGCATTTGAAACGCATGTTGGGCTGCGATAGGGAGATGCGCTGGCGTGTCTCCTTTTCAACATAGCTCTGGAAAAGGCGGTCACGGATGCCCAAATAGACAACAGAGGAAACATTTTTAATAAATCATCATAAATTTTGGCATATGCAGATGATGTTGACCTAGTTGCCCGCAGAACACGGAAGCTAGAAGAAATGTTTACCACCTTGTCAAACGCCTCAAAAACTATGGGCCTGCAAGTAAATGAGGTGAAAACTAAGATAATGGCATCAACACCAATCAATAGAGCCAGAAACATCGGCCACCAATTCACGGTTGATAACTCTACCTTTGAAGTGATGGACAAATTCACATACTTAGGCTCCCTGATCACCAAGGACAACGTCATGGTGAAAGAAATCAAGCGAAGAATATTCCTAGCAAACAAATGCTATTTTGGACTGAGTAGACATATGAGAAGCAGAAAATTAAGCCAAAAAACTAAAATAACCATATACAAAACCCTTATACAACCAGTGTTGACATAGGGGTCGGAGACATGGATCATTTCCAAGGCAAATGAAAATCTCCTGCTTATATTTAAACGAAGGATCATGAGAAGAATATTCGGTGGTATCTGTGAAACTGGTGTTTGTAGAAGGAGGTACAACTACGAGATATATAACAGATATAAACATATATTTCGTGGTAAAGACGTAGTATCCTTTATAAAAATAGGAAGACTAAGATGGGCAGGACATCTGGCAAGATCACAGCAGAACAACCCTCCTAGAAGAATCCTTATGTCACAACCTGTGGGAAGTAAAAGTAGGGGTAGGCCAAAACTCAGATGGAGGGATGTTGTAGATGAGGATGGTAGACAAATAGGCGCAGCAAACTGGCAACAGTTGGCAATGGATAGAACTGACTGGCGTAATAGACTTGGGAAGGTCGAGGCTCTTTTATAGAGCTGCAGCACCAATAATGATGATGATTCGTCTAAAATAGCTTTAGAACACAATTATTGTTGTGCTTTTTGTAGGACCTAGTAACGACCTAATAATGATTTTAATTTTTACCTTATTCTTAATTAAAATATAATTGTATAAAAAAACATTTTCAGTGTTTTTATTATGGTTAATTCAAAATTGAAACAGTATTATGTATATACGAAATTAGTCGATTGCGTGTATGTAGTTACCAAACACAGTAAATTATATATATATATATATATATATATATATATATATATATATATATATATATATATATATATATAATCATATTTACTTCTCTTTCATCAGTTATTGACACAGAGTGAACACCACCTTTCCGTTAATATTAGTTCCATCTCTGCCCAAGTCGACATTAGTAACATTAAGTCACATTTCAATAACATTCCAGGAACCTTGAATTCCGGGACCAAATCTCTGTTAAATCGGCAAATCGTTATAATGAGCGTTATAACGACCACACTTTCTAACTTTATTACCGCTATATGACTCTCGACGAAAATGTTTACTTCGCATCAAAGAGCTCTTTTCAATTGAAAGTTTGAAACAGAAATATACCGAACAAGTAATATTTTAGTTCGTATTTGTTAATCATTCAAAAAAGTTTTTATATTTTTCATTATATTAACTTTTAATATCTGAGAGATTGGTAGTTGTAGTATTGATATTAATTTTATTTAAATAGATACAGATATTTATGATTATGGTTTACTTTATATGATCTACCAAGAGATAAAATGATATATTTCGATTGTTGGTTAGTTCGAATTTAATAAAAGGCAAAACAAAAACAACTAAATATTCTTTAGAATAACCAGAAAGCTTCATATCAACTCCTCTTTTAATAAAATTAAAGCCTTGATTGCTAAGAATATATATACGAGGCATGTTTTTTAAGTAAGTACCGTTTTGCGATTCCGCCGCCGCAGCGCTACGGTCGGCGTTCCGCGCATGAGCGCTGGTTACCTAAATCTGTTGTCTACGCACTGACGCCATTACAGTCTGATTCTTCATTGTATACTTATTTACTCCAGTGTTTAAGATGCCTCCAACAATCGTGAGTCACGCTGATTGTGAAGTACGGGCTGTTATACGATTTCTTAGTGCTAAAGGCGTAAAACCGATCGATATTCATCGTGAGATCGTTGAAGTTTACGGACAAAACATTATGAGTGATGGAATGGTAAGGAAATGGGTGAGAGCATTTAAAGATGGCCGCACAAATGTACATGATGAAGAACGGAGTGGGCGTCCTTCGGTCGTTAATGAAAATTTGGTGCAGAAAGTGGACGAAAAGGTGAGAGAAAACAGACGCTTTACAATTTCATCATTGTCCGACTGCTTTCCTCAGTATTCTCGTAGTGTTTTGTATCGCATTGTTACCGAGAACTTGAATTACCGGAAATTGTGTTCACGTTGGGTTCCAAAAATGTTGACGGATTTGCATAAAACCCAACGTTTAGGAAAAGCATTGACTTTCCTTGAGCGGTACCACAGTGAAGGTGAAGATTTTTTAGACCAAATTGTTACTGGTGACGAAACGTGGGTGGCCTACGTCACACCAGAATCGAAACAACAATCCATGGAATGGCGACATTCATCATCACCCAAAAGAGTGAAGTTTAAGCAAACAATTTCTGTTCGGAAAATCATGTACACAGTTTTTTGGGACAGAAAAGGAGTATTGCTAGTGGAGTTTCTGCCTCGTAATGAGACAATCAATGCAGCGTCTTATTGTGAGACATTGAAAAATCTGCGTCGTGCAATCCAGAACAAAAGACGTGGCAAGTTGAGTAAGGGTATCGTTTTGCTGCATGACAATGCTCGTCCACATGTGGCTAATCAGACCGAAGATCTCATCAAATCATTTAAATGGGAAACTCTAGATCATCCTCCATACAGCCCTGATCTGGCGCCCAGCGACTACCATTTGCTCCAGCACTTGAAGAAACACCTGGGCGGTCAGCGTCTTCAAGACGATTACGAAGTCAAAACATTTGTGATGCAGTGGTTAACAAGTCAGGCGGCAGAATTTTATCAGGAGGGTATTCAAAAACTGGTGCCACGTTATGAAAAGTGCCTCAATATTTACGGAAATTATGTAGAAGTAGATTAAGGTACAGGCTTTCATGTAAAAATAAAATTATTCCCATATCTTTGCCTTTTTTTTTTTAATTTCAAAACGGTACTTACTTAAAAAACACGCCTCATATATATATATATATATATATATATATATATATATATATATATATATATATATATATATATATATATATATATATATATATATCTACATATATATACATATATATAAATACGTTGGAATTATCGGGTAAAGTGGTCTCTAATGAAAATCTTTCTTTTTTCCAAGATACTCAATATTTCGCTATTTATTTGATAGCTTCCTCAGGAGTAAACTGAACAATTTGAACATTACAAAAATGGCGTACAAATACATTTAAAAACACACAGAAATTAAAAGATTTCGCAAATAAAAACTGACATTGAAGTATTTGAAATATGGAATGTCAAGATTAAATTGTCTTAAGCACGTTCGTTACAGCAATACGATAAAAAATTAAAATTACTTCAAATGTAAAAACAAAAATAACAATAAAAGAAACGTTAGAAGAAATAGTCAGTTATTAACTTAGGCTGTGACTAATTATGTCTTATTTGTATATCTTTCAGGTTGAACATCTACTAGACTCATTGGAGTACGTAGATTCTCTTAAAAGGATTTCGACTCCTTTCTTTAGTACCTGCTGCTATAAGAATTTAATTGTATTGCTGGTCTTAGTGTCGAAGAAAATACTTTATTTTAATATGATAGTTGTTGTCTTTCTGTAAAACTGTATGATTAAAATCTTTTTTTTAAGTGCTATCTGCGCAGATTGGCAATCATCATAGCCACAAGTTTCGATGCAACTCGTCCAAAGAGTTGTTTTGAGCTGCTACTTATATCATTTCTTAGATTCTTTCTAACTAATATACTAAATATTCGGCTTCTTTCTTCTGTTCTCTATTTTGTCTTATTATGAGCCGCAATATAACATATTTCCTCGACGTATTACATGTCCAAGCTATTGCAGTCTTCTTTCTTTTATTATTTTTTTAACTTATGTTTCTCTCGTTGTTTCTCTTAGAACCACAACATACTTAACTTAATACACCCATGAGATTTTAGAATCCTTCAAAAATTGTATCTATGTTTCTTCACCTTTTATCCTTTTAGGTTGTGTTTTGCGATTTTGCCATCAAATGTTTGTCTAGTTTTTTCCTCTTTTTGCTGTTGTATATTTGTAGTTCCTTCTAGAGTTAAGTTGCTTTTGTTTTTTCTTTCAAATGTTTGGTTAAATTTTGCGATTACCAGGAAATAATTGCTATTTGCATCTGCTTCTCTGTAAGATGCAACTTTCGTGATTATAACAGAATGTCCTTCTGTTGTTGCTTAGTTTCTTAGTTTTTGTCCGTGATCATTGGTAATTTCTTGTTTATTAAAACTACCTATTACTGGTAAGTACATTTAGTTCTTTCCAGTCTTTGCATATGAATCATTAATTATTATTTACTTTATATTCCACTTTGGTAGAGAGTTAAAAATGTTTCTATTTTTTCATAAAAAGCACCTTTTTTTCGTCCTCGTTATCCTGGCTTAGCGCTGCACATTCAGAATACTTATAAAATGTTTTGTTTTTATTCTAAAACTGCACATTATCTCTAAATATCTTCTATCGTCCCCTGCACTGTTAAAAACAATGTATTCGTTTATATTTATTGTGAAATTTTCCTTTTGTTTAGTTTCTTGGAGCGCTAACACATTTAATTTATATATATTTACTTCTACTATCAACTGCTTTAGAGTTCCCTCTTCGAAAGTGCCTCTTACATTCCAAGTTCCAAGTATGAATTTTCTTTTAGTTTTCAATACCATTTTCCTTTACATTGCTAGGTCGATCTCCGATAAGACAATAATTAGCTCTGTTTTAGGTTTTTTGTTTATTTATTTATTAGTTCTTGTTTGCTGGTGTTGCATTTCTAAATTATTTCATCTCTCCGTCTCTTTTCCTTTTTGTTTCTCCCCTTCCACCCTCTGAAATTTTTCGTTAGGTTATTTCTGTATTCTTGTTTGGCCACATCATGATTTTAATTTATGTGGTCTCCCAATTACCATTCCTTAATTTATACTTATTTTGCATAACCTGTTTTTTGTCATTATTATTTTTTAATTCAGTTAGGCATTTGCTTCTTCTGATTTTAATTCCGTTTAAATTCCCAAATATATCTGAAACATATCTGCCACTGCTTTTTCAAGGATCTCATTAGTATTGCAATACAAACCGTACATAACTATATTGTTTTCTTTATGTTTATATTTCAACAATTTTCAGTCTGCTTTCCACAACTACTATTTTTCTTTGTATTTTTTCATTTCCCTTTTTAATTTGTTCGTTTTCTTCTTTTGGTATTTTTTTATGTCTTAGCTCTTGTATTTCTCGTTTATTACCTTGAAAGTTCTGTCCAATTTCTTGCATCTTCTTTTTAATGGCCTCAATATATTTTGTCTGATTTTAATCGTCTTATTTACTTGAGAAATAAATCTAATTTATCTTCTTGTTATCCTTTTCTTTTCTGAGCAAATCTTTTTCCGATCTGAGTCCGTCTGCATTTTAAAATATTTTTAAATCTTTGTATTCACAGTTATTTTAACTTTTGCCTTATACAAATACTGCGTTAAGAACCAAATCCAGGTCGACCATTCAGAGACCTGACTCTGCTCAGTCTTTTATTTTTCTTCTTCTTCTTCAGGTGCCATCTCCACTACGGAGGTTGGCAACCATCATAGCTATTTTAATTTTTGGGGCAGTAGCTCTAAATAGTTGTTTTGAGCTGCATCCAAACCATTCTCTCAGGTTTTTAAGCCATGAAATTCGTCTTCTTCCGATGCTTCTTCTGCCATCTATCTTTCCTTGCATTAAGAGTCGCAGGATGCCATACTTCTCGCCCAGCATCACCCCGCCCCCCGCCACCGAGATACAGTAGCTTTCTTTCTTTAATTGTAAGTTCAACTTCCTTCTCTTTACCTATTCTTCTCAGTAATTCATTGTTCGTAACTCTATCTACCCAGGAAACTCTCATAATTCTTCTATAGGTCCACATTTCAAAGGCGTTAAGTCGTCTCATTGTGTCTAGATTTAACTTCCATGATTCCACTCCATAGTATAGTACACAGTATACGTAACATTTTGTTAGGCGTACTTTAAGAGCTAATGTTAAGTCTTTGCCACATAGGACCTTTTTCATTTTCATAAAATTAGAAAGTGCTTTTTCGATTCTGACTTTGATTTCTGCAGTGTAGTCATTATTTTCTGTTATAAGTGTTCCTAGGTAAGTGTACTTTTGTACTCTTTCGATCTGCTGGCCCTCTACTATCAAGATTTCGTTAGTATTATGGTTGTTTTTAGAAATTTTCATAAACTTCGTTTTAAACTTTTTGATATTGAGCGAGAGTCCGTACTTCATACTACACATTACTATTTTACTTATGAGTCGTTCCAGGTCTTGTAAACTGTCGGCTATTATTACTGTATCATCTGCATATCTAATGTTGTTAACTAAGACTCCATTTACTTTTATGCCGACTGTTTCATCTTCCAGAGTTTCTCGAATTACCTTTTCAGAATAAGCGTTAAATAATAGAGGTGATAGTATGCAGCCTTGCCTGACTCCTCTTTTTATTTCCATTTCTTCAGATGTCTCTTTTGATTCGTACTATTGCTCACTGATTGTAATAAAAGTTTGTTATTAGCCTTAAATTTCTTTCATCTAGGTTTTTGTTTTTTAGAATTTCTATGAGTCGGTCATGTTTTACTTTATCAAACGCTTTATTGTAGTGTATAAAACAGACGTAAAGAGGACGGTTAACATCCAAACATCTCTACGTCAGTACGTTGAAGGAGAATAGTGCCTCTCTGGTACCCATACCATTTCGGAACTCATATTGTGTGTCACTAATATCCAGCTCCAGTTTAGAGTGAATTCTGGCGTGGATAATTTTCAACAGAATTTTCAAGGCATGTGCCATTAATCTTACGGTTCGATAGTCACTGCACTCTTTGACATTCACTTTTTTTGGCAAATACACAAATGCTGATGTCAACATTTCTCTAGGGATGATTTCAGTAGTATAGATAGCGTTGTATAGTTCTACTATTATGTCCAGGTTTTTTTCGTTGACCAACTTTAATAGCTCGCTTGGTAATTCATCTGGACTAGCAGATTTATTGGTTTTCATTTAGTTTAATGCCTAACTAACTTCTTATTTGGTTATCTCTGGGCCTACATCTCCCGTTTGGCTATCTACAGATGTACTAGCTTCTCTCTGGTCATAAAATAATTCCTCGATGTACTATTTCCATCGTCGTAGTTTTTGTTCTGTCTCCAATATAATATTTCCATTTTTTTTCGAGCAATATATTCGAGGTTCTTCTACTTCCTACTCCTGCTAGTTCTATGACTTTTTTATATAGATTAAAGTTGTCATATCTATTTTGCAGTTCTTATATTTCTTTACATTTTTCAGAGAAGTAAGTTTCTGTAGCCTCCCTAATTTTTCTTCTTATTTGGTTTTGAAGCGGTTTATAGCGGATCGTATTGATGGTTTTGTTTTTTCTCCTTTCATTCATCAACTCTAGAATTTCCTCAGTCATCCACTCTTTTTTTCTTACATTTGGTTCTTGTAAGTACTTTCTTACTTACTTATTTTTAAATGACAATAAAGCAAAAATACTGCAGATTTGATTGGTGAATTTTCCATTTGATATCTTGTAGGACTTTTTTTGTTCCTTAAGACTTCCTATACTCTTTTCTAGACATGTTCATAACCAATGATCATATTAACTGTTGGTCCAAAGCTTGCCACTCTTTTTTTAAATCGTCAAGTTCTTGAAATGTCCCTGGCTATGGCTTACGAAGCTTAAGCTGTTGTTGAAGACGATCCCAGATTTGTTTAATTAAATTATTCTGGAAAAGCGCCACTCTCGAGAGATGGAGGAGGTCTACGTCCAAAGATGGACTAAGGGAAACACTGAATAAAGACGAATAAAGATGAGAGGTGAAACACATTTGGTCAAATTGCCATATATGTACGGATCACGTGCTTGCTTAAAAATGCCTGACTAACATTGTTTAATCACATCCCGAAGTAGCTATATAGTTTACAGATTCATTTTTATTTAAACTAAAGGAAAAAACGTGGAAAGAAAGCGATTACTTAACCTTCCCGAGCTCGCGCGCGGACTTTCACTCCGTACTTTTAAAAATCTTACCATAACTTGCCTCAAAACGTTCGGTTATTCGGTCAGTATTCGTTTATGCGGACTGAAGGTCCGCTTGCGAGCATTTGTGTACCAAAATTATTGGGCAAAGATTAATTTTATATTCGGGTTTTATAAAATTTTAAAAGCTAATTGTAGTATTTTTATTCAGAAATAGTTTGTAAACAAATATTATTTAACAAAAAGAGAAATCAAACGATTTCTACCTAGCGAAACCGAATTCAAATTTTTACTACTGTGTTTCCTAAAACTTTCGAAACAAACAGCTGGATAAATTACTCGGCAAGGAAATCTAAAATTGCATTCCACATGCCGTTCATCCTGGTCAAAATTCGTAGTGAATTCAGTTTCTGGTACTCCAAACGAAGTAAGTAATAAAACAATTCTCGTTTTCTGCAAATTCGATTTAATACTTCGACATTTGTTATGTGATCTGTCCAGGGAATTTTAAGTAGTCTTCTAAATGCCCACATTCTTCTAAACATTTTACAAAGCTATATCAAAGCGTTAAGTTAAGGCTGCTGTTGCTTAGCAAGGTTCTCATATTAGTAAATGCTGTTCTGGCTTGCTCAATCCTGCTACGTATCTCTATGTCTGGATCTAGATCTTTAGTTATCCAATTACCGAGATATCTGAACTTGGGGACCTTTTGGATGTTCTTATTGTTTATTCTTATATTTAATTGCATATTTCGTGTTCTGCTAACCACCATTACCTTTGTCTTGTCTATATTAATCTTCAAGCCCAGTCGTTCTCCTTCAGTGTTTATTCTATCTATTAGTCGTTGTAGCGCTTCTTGGCTATCAGCTATAATGACTATATCATCAGCATAGCGAAGATTACTAATAGTCTGTCCGTTGATTTTGATTCCATCCTCAGTGTCACTTAAGGCTCTATCGAAAATCGTTTCAGAGTAAAGATTAAAAAGGAGGGGTGACAGAACACAACCCTGTCGTACACCTTTTTTTTCGATTGAGAAATATGATGTAGATTCCAGTCCTACTCTCACAGATGCCACTTGATTCATATAAAGGTTCTTTATGATTTTAAGGTCATTCTCATCTATCGAACGTTCCTGGAGCAATCTTACTAATTTTGAATAATTAACACAATCGAACTCTTTCTGGTAATCTATAAAGCATGGGAAGACATCTTTTTGCTGATCTCTGCATTTCTGAAGTAGGACAGTTAAGCTATAAAGTGCTTCTCTTGTGCCAAATCGTTGTCTGAAACCGAACTGTGTGGGCCTAATGTCTCTTTCACATCTGTTATAAATTTATGATGATACGGAGGAGCAAATTTCTGATTTAGAAGAAAATAATATGCATTAAATTCTTACTCCTACATTTATTGACAAAGACAACACACTATGGGCCAAATATCCTATACCCAGGTACGGTAGGCAACTAGGGCAGATAACTTAATGAAACATCTACCTGATGTAAAAATTCCACTAAAGAATTTGAAAATGGAGTTAGTAATCTGGAAATACTTTTTTCTGATAGCATGTTGAATAAAATTGTCGAGTGCATAAATAAACACATTCAAATAATCCGGGAACACTATCAAAGTGAAAGAGATGCCATAAACACAGATTTATTAAAAATCAAGGCTCCGATTGGGTTATTATATCTTGCAGGAGTTCTTAAATCTAGCCGATTAAACTGTGAGGAAATATGGAACAAAAAACAGGCGTGGAGATGTTTATATTAACAATGTGTTGTATTAGATTTAGATGTGTTTTGCAGCATTTGAGATTTGATGATGTGCTAACCCGTGAGGAAAGAAAAGAAAATGAACAAGTTTGTCCCTATAAGGGAGACGTTTGATGATTTCGTCAAAAACTGTCAAACCTCTTATTCGCCTTTTAAATATATAACTATTGACCGTAAGCTCGAAGCATTTCGAGGGAAATGCAGTTTTCGACAGTATATACCAAGAAAACCTGCAAAATATGGAATCAATATATTTTTAATAACGGATTGGAAATCATTTTACGCATCAGACATGGAGGTTTATGTTAATCGACGGTCCGTTGGACAATTTGCAGTTAGCAATTCGTCCAAATATGTTGTTCAGAGATTATATATACATATATATATATATATATATATATATATATATATATATATATATATATATATATATATATATATATATATATATATAGATCGGTACGTCTTCCGATACCCAGTTGCCACTCATCTCGATACATCCATAAGTCTTCTTCTATGTCTCTCTCTTTCATTTCTCTATTGTTGCCTTCTCTCCAACTAGGGCGGTTCCTCTCTTCCTCTTTTTTCTACCGTGAGAGGTTTACATTAAGACTTGTTTTGGGAGACGTTCTTCAGACATTCTCTGTACATGACCGTACCATCTGAGTTGTTGGGTACCAATTAGGGATGGGAAAAACCTACCGGTTTTAACCGAAAACCGGTTTTTTACTTCGCAATAACCGGTTTTATCGGTTGTTTTTTTGTCCCGGTTATAACCGGTTTTTTATTTTTAAAGTAAAAACCGGTTATTAGGTTTTTACTGTGATTAGGATTAGGTTAGGTATTATTTTGGATACCAATCATAATTATTATTCACAAGTAATTATTCCATAAAAACCATAATTCCAATTTTATTTTATTTTATAAATACAGAAACAAACTGAAAGTGCAAACTCACATCAGACAGAAACAATTAAGTTTTATTATAATATTTCGTTGAAAAGGTATTTGTAGTCGTAATATTTACATAAGAAGCGATCTGGTACATAATCTATTTTTCACACTTGACTCTTGACATTGAAAGTGGGAGAATGGCTTTTTCTGATTACCAAAAATAATGTTCTGACTATGAATATCGAATTACCGATTACGAATACGAATCTCCAAGGATTTCCCTACGTTTTAAAAACGATACACCCATACAGGAAGTATTAAATGAGTTAAAATGTATCGGTTATACAAATATACAAACGTGTTAAAAGTAATACATGATAAATTTTTTTTGATGGTACTAAAAATAAAAGATGAATTGCATTATCCAATTTATTTTTAAGTAAAATATTTATGTTGATATTATTTTTTTTAACTCCCATTTGAAAGAGTCTGGGAAATTTTTTATAAGTTGAAATGGTTGGGGTGGGGAATTTTTTGGGTTTGGGAGGAGAGGAAAATTGGTGGGTATTTTAGAAGATTATATTTTTAAATGGTAAATTAAATTTGCATCATTAATTAAATACAATAATTGCATATTATATTCTACTCTCATAATATATTCAATGACAATAGAACCTGAATTATTTTAGCGCTCTCTGTTGAGCAGTAGTATAATAATTGTGGTTTACTGTTCTCTACATCTGACTACTGAAATTTTATCGCCTTTCGATAAGGCCACAAAGGAGATCTCGGGTTCCCAGTACATTACTGCTAGCCATGTTATCCCCCTTGTGTCTATTATCGAAAGATCTTTAAAAAAACCTCAAGCCAAACCTTAGTACAGCCCAAAAGTTATGCCAAAAGCTTATAACTAGCCTTTAAGAGAGGGGCACTAAGCTTTTACGAAACCCCCTGCTTTGCCATGCTACAATCACGGACCCGAGGTTCAAAAAACTATATCTGAAACCGTCTATGGCGGAGACAGTCACATCCAATTTAGGCTCGTAATTTAGGACGTATTTCACCGAAATCGAAAAACTTTATCCTTCCAGCTCCTTCCAGAATGAAGAAACAGTGGTTCCAGTTCTGATTGACTCTATATCTGCAGCAGCCTTTGCTGCCGAGATTAAATGATCCGTTTTCATTCTAGGAGCAGAACAGAACCTGTATGCTAGGCTTGGCTTTTATAGCTAAAAAATACATGTCATTGGTTGGAAGTTCGGTGGCATCACAGAGACTGGTGTCATCATTGAATGATATTGTGTCAGATGAGAGAAGCCGCTTAACCGACCAACATATATATGAACTAGTTTTTCTCAATAGGCTTCATGAAAAATACTGGCCAACATAATGCTAAATCCATTTCATATAATATAACCTATTTGTAACCTTCTAACCTATACTTTTTTACTTAAAATATTACTTCATTCTACTTATATTATACTTTTATTGTATATTATTGTAATATGTATATATTAATCTTACGCTATATTATATTTAATAATAATCAATAAATATATAATAATATTAAAATAATAAATAAATATAATAATTAGTAGAATAAAATGGTTTTATTAAAAATTGTGTTTTATTTATATTTATATTGATGTTCTTTCGATAGTACTAATTTTGATTATATTGATATCGAGTCGAATGTAGTATCGCAAACTAAAGTGCATTGTAAATGTAAATTTGTAACCTATTTTATTAAAAAAAAAAAACGAAAACCGGTTTTTGAAAAACCGGTTTTTTTTGGCCGGTTATAACCGCCAGGTTAAACCGTAAGCAAAAAAAAACGGTATAACCGAAAACCGGTGTTTTGTCAAAAACCGCCATCTCTAGTACCAATATCGTCTACTATTGAATGTTTTACTTTCATAATTTCTCTTATTCTGTTGTTTTTTGTTACTCTTTCTAATCTAGATTTTTCAGCTGAACGTTTCCAGAAATCCTTTTGCGTTGCCTCAAGTTTTCTCTTGTATCTCTCCTTTATTTGCCAACTTTACTACTGTAGGTAATTATACTTTTAATGATTGTATTATATATCTTGTGTTCAGAGATTATACAAGTCAATAAATGGGACTGCAGAAATATTACAGTTGACAACTGGTTCACAAGTTTGGCACTGCTCGAAAATTTACATAAAGATTTTAACTTAACTAGTCCTAGCTCAAGATTCTTATGACTTAGAATTTAAGATAAAGCGTCTATACAGAGAATATGTAAAATGGGGGTTACAAGTCAGCATGAAGAAAACAGAATATTTAGTTACCAATTCAGATGCAAGGTTTGAAGTGTTGATAGACGAAGACGTGGAAATCAAACAAGTGGAAAAATTTTAATATTTAGGTGCACTCATTGGTAAGAGCGATGGAATCGAGAGGTTTGGAGGAGGAGCATGCCTTGGACCAGGAGGATTGGCGGAGGAGAACGGGAATACGGCGAAAGTCGTCTCTAAAATGTATTGTATATACAAGTTGGATCCTGTAATATATATATATATATATATATATATATATATATATATATATATATATTTTAACTTAACTCTTATAGGCACGGTTAGAAAAAAACAAAAAGGAGTTGCTACCTAAATTGTGTTGCATGTTTGCTTTTAAGAAAAATGCACTCTTGCGTCGTACATACCAAAGAAAAAGAAAAATTTACTTTTACTATCAAGTCTTCATTATGATGACAGCATCGATAGGGAAACAAATAATAAACCAGATATAATTATGGACTACAATTCGACAAAAGGGGGAGTCGATTGTGTCGATAAATTGTTTGCTGCATATGATGTTTCTCGTAATTCCAGACTGTTGCTCATGGTAATTTTTTAGTCGTTGTTGAATGTAGCTGAAAGAACTACATACATTCGTTATCAATTCCATAAATAATTTAAATTGAAATCGACAAAGAAGACAATTTTTACGAATACTGCCGTTGTAACTTATCGAAAGCCATCTTCGTCGACGAGTGACCCAACATATATCAGGGAGTATGCAAATTCGAATTCGAGAAATATTAAAAATCGAAATACCCCCTCCTTCTAATATCACTAATAATAAACTTGGCCGATGTGTGTATTGTGATCGTAAGAAGAACCGACCAATACGATTTTCCTGTGTAAAATGTAAAAAGTTTTTATGTTTAGAGCACTCATTAAATATTTGTCGCTAATGAGTTAGTCCTGGATATGAAAGCGAATAATTATAATATGTATTATAATATTATTTATTTTATTTTTGTTTATTGATTATAAATAATTGTTTCTTTTTAATAAAATATTGTAATATCTTTAATTTTGTATTATATTTAAAATATATACCTCTAAATACCTTTAAATAACTTTGGAGTAATAAGTAAAGTGTTGACTCTCAGTCAATTATGTTTTAAAACAACGCGAGCACCCAAAAGGTTAAAATTAATAAATAATTATGGATCCAACATAATATTGTTAAATAAGGTATATCAGAGTTTAACTTGCTTAAGACTATAGAGAATACCTACTAACGGCAGAAACTGTTTGGCATAGTTGAAAATTCATGACTAGGAATTTCAACGTGTTTATGTATATAACAAGCGATTTGTATACAATCCCGTTTTCGCTACTCGAATCGATATTGTATTTATTTTGGATGATATCTGTTTCTATTAAATCCGTAAATATTTTGATAGATATTTCGTGTATTGTGAATTATGCATACAAAACATACAAAGTAAATAAACAGATAATGATGTGAAATGCAAATGACGAAATAAAAAGAATGAATTTACTTATATACCAATACATTGTTATTATTAATATTATTGGATATTTGGCAGCCACACGTGGAGTACCAATTTATTAAAAAAAAAATTGTTTACATTTGCAAACTATTCATCATTCTCATTTTTGTTTCCCTTGTAATACTTTTGTCCCACAAAACTGACGTCAGTTTCTTTATATAGCCTCGAGATTGTCTCGAGGCCTAAGAATGTCTGTTTGTTTGATTTATCTTCTTTCGTTTTTTTATTTCTTATCAACAGTTGTCTTGTATTGCTGCTTTTTAACCATTCATCGACCGGGCAAAATAAAATTACACAAATACGCTGGTGAGGCCTGTAAGAACCAAAATGAAAAATTTCGAAAAAAATTAAAATTAAATTAATTTTAAAAGGTAAAAGAAAAAATAAGTTTAGTAATAAAGGTAAATAATTTATATTAATATATTAATAAATATATTAATATAAATAATAATATAAAATAATTTACTGTTAAACAATTACAATAGTTGACCTGAGTTCTCCAATCAACAATCCAAGATAGTTTGAACCATGTTCTTTCAACCATCAATTAATAGAGTACCGGCATGTAAGTAATGTTTATTTAGTGGTTTATTTATTAATTCATTACAGTTTAATAGACGATGTTACCAATTTGTGGGTCTTACCTTGTCTGCTTAAACATTTTATTTTTTATTCATTTATAAAACCACAGACATGTAATATTGGCATAATTACTGTAATTTATATAATTTATATCACCTACCTATGTTTCTTATCTTTATTAGACAACACCCTAATATGGGATTATTATTTTCAGCATTTTAACTTTGTATCGTGACCTGAAGATGCTTTGCATATTATAGAAAGCGAAACCGGTCGTCCGATTAGTTAAATTAAATTGATTGTGAGTAAGTCTAACTTATTTTTTCTTTTACCTTTTGAAATGGACTCACACAAGCAACACATTCATGATTTAAATTAATTTTCTATTTAATTCTTAAATCTAAATATCTATTCCTTGTGTATTTATATCATAGTAGCGCTTACTGTTTCAATATAATTGCAATATTTAAGATTTTAAAAAAATCATCAAGCATAATAAAAATTCTAAACATTTTTGGCATTTTACTTTTATTTTTAATTTACAACGAAATACGAAAAGGTAAACAAAAAAGAAACACTACATTTTAAAGAAAAATAACACTGTAGTAATTATAAAACAACAATGTTTAAAAAAATGTCCAAATTCAGTCAGCACATTTTCTGCATCATGCTGTTATAAATATGTACAATACACAGCCAACACTTACAGAATTTACTATAATATCTGATTTATCTGCAATATTTGTAAAAACATCTTTTGTTTGGAGGAGTTGTTGGGTCCTCTTCCCAAAAAATTCCAGCGTATTTTGCAGCTCTTTCCGCGCTAGTATCCTACCTCACTCTGGAAGCTAATGTCCCCTGGAGCTAGGATTTACATTTTTGTATATGTGTGTGTATTGTATGAGGACGGGGTATATTGAAAATATCACATACTACTTAAAGACAAAACCTGAGCAAAAAAAGCGACAAAAATATATAAGGCCGTAACTAGACCGGCTATAGCATATGGAGCAAAAGTATCTTATGTATCTTACAAAAAAAGATGAAAATAATTATGAGAGGAATATAGAAGACTGATTCTTCTTCTCATTCTTCTTTTTATGTAGACATGACTCGGTTTGTTTTTCACTGTGCCTCCAGTAAGTTGTCGTTCCATCGTTTTCGTGGTCTTCCTACTGATTGTCTTCCTATTGGGGAGCTGCCTCTTGCCGTCTTTACAACTCATATAAGCTAAATCATATAAGCTGAATGACAACATTTGTTGTCATTCAGCTTATATGATCTTTCCATTCTACACTTCGATTTCTTACCCAGTTCTCCACCTTGCATCTACGTCGTATATCTGTACTTCTAGCTCTGTCCTATAGTATCTTGCCATCAATTATTCTATGTGTTTTCTTCTCTGCTGTTTCTAACATCCGTTTTGTCCTCTCTGTGTCAGTTGGTGTTTTTGCCGCGTATGTTATTATTGTTCTGATGACTGTTTTGTAAATTCTGCCCTTCATTTCTTTCCCGATATTTTTATTTTACCATATTGTTTCATTCAGGCAGCCTGCGGCTCTGTTTGCCCTATTCACTTGACCTTCCACTTCAGTTTCGAGCTTTCCGTAGCTAGATAATGTGATGCCTAGATATTTAAACTCCATCACATGTTCTATTATCTGACCTTCCAGTTTCAATTTACATCTTAGTAAATTTGCTGTTTTAACCATGCATTTTGTCTTTTTTGGGAAAATTAACATGTTAAATTTTCTGGCGGTTATATTAAATTGGTACAGCATACGTTCTAAATCGTCTTCACTTTGAGAGAGTAGTATTGCGTCGTCTACATAGCAGATTATTTTAAATTGTTTTTTCATCCATAATCAGGTTGAACAATAGAAGAATCAGGAAATCTCACTGTCTTATCCCATAGCTAGCTTTAATAGGGTCAGTTAGTTCTTCTTCCACTTTTACTTTGATTATGTTGTTTTAGTAAATATTTTTGATCGTTTTGATTATTATCTCCCTTGCGTACAATAAGTATATGTTTTTTAACTTGACCCGGTCAAATGCCTTCTAAAGGTCCACGTAACATATATATGCTGGTTTGTTGTATTCTAATGATTTCTCTTGTACTTGACTTATTATAAATATAGCGTCGGTGCATGATCTTTCCTACCTGAAACCTTGTTGTTCTTCTGCTAGTGTTATAATTTCATTCAGTTTATTTGTTATCACTTTGGTTGTTAATTTTAGTGTTGTTTAGTGGTGTTTATTAAATTAATTCCTCTATAATTTTCCAGGTCTGATTGGTTTCCCTTTTTGAAGGGAGGTGAAGCTTGATCTCCATTCTTGAGGAATTCTGTTTTGTTTTATTATTTTTTTAATTAGTTTTAATAGCTGTTTGGTCAGATCTGGTCCTCCGTAATTTAGAAGTTCGTTTGGTGTTCTGATTTTCTATTTTTTAATTTCCTTAATGCTTCCTTCACCTTTTCCTTCTCAATAATTATTTCTTCGTTTATCGTCACCTCTGGTGTTGGTGGTTCATTATCGTCACCTGTAGCAAATAGGTATCGAAAGTATCCTACCCATGTTTTCTTCTGAATTTGTTTCGTTTTTATTAGTTCGTTCATATCTTTTCTTTGTTCTCCGATCATTCCCCATATTTATTTTTGTGTTCTGTAGAAGTCGTGTTCCATCTGTTTTGAGAAGCACTGCCAGTATTCCTTTTTTATTTTTCTAAATAAAGTATTCGTTTCATTTCTGATTTGTTTATAGTGGTTATATGCCTGTTGTGTTTGTTGTGTTCTGTATTGTAAAAAGGCTTTCTTCTTTTCTTCACATTTTGTCTTCACTTCCTCTATTAACCATGGTTTTTTCTTTTAAAATATGTTAGTGTTTGTAACTTTTCTCTCTCCAAGTAATTCTGTTGCTGCGTTAATTATGTAATTTTTGAGGTTTTCCTATCTTTCCTCAATGTTACCGTGGTCTAATATTTCATTTCCAGCGATCTTCTCTGATATTCTTTTTCTGTATAAGTATTCCATGTATTCCGTATTAAGTCCTTCGACTTTGATTTTTGTTTTTGTTGGCGCCGCTCTCTTGGTTGTAAACTATTTCAGGATGATTTTTATTTTACATAATATAATACTCTGATATTCCAAGTAGTAATTCTCATCTGGGTTTTGGATGTTTTTCGTTTGTCCTTATTTCTTGCCGTGGTCATCTTCATAGTATCAATCCAGTTTCAAGGCTGTACATTGTTTCTTTGAGCAGTATTTGTTTTTACGATTGGTAGGTTGCTAACCTTGCCAATCCCCCTTCACATTTTATTCGGGCTTGGAACTGGCTGTGGTAACCACAGAGGTACTCAGTCCACCCCGCAATCATCCTAGGCAGTGTTGAAAGACTGATTGAACTAGTAAATAATAAATATAACCTAAGAAGAAGATATCGTAAAATGAGTTAAAGCACAAAGACTGAGATGGTTTGGACTTACACAATGAAAAGAAAAGACGCTTTAATTAGAAGGATAACAAACCGAAAACCAGACCAAGCCAATAACCAAACGAAGAGGAAGACCAAAAATAAGACGGAATATCAAACTACTAGAGTCCATCGAAGATGGAAATTGTAAACTGGCGAGAATAGAGATTCAGGACCAGGAAGAATGGACAAAGATAGTAGATAAAGCGAAAACATAATCTTTTATCTTTGAAAAATAGCCTAAAGGATAAATGCGGACTAATTCACAGCATTAAATGGATTAAAAAAGCTCGAATATTAAGCGACCTCTACTCTGCCTATAGTCATAGGTCTCATATGTGTGTGTATTTGTGTGTGTATGTGTGTGTATGTTTGTGTATGTGTAACTAAACGCTAAATATACATTGTACCATACTATATGAAATTTAGAGGAACTACAGCGGTAGTTACTCTTCTAAAGAGGTTCCGTGCATCTATTTTTTTAATTTGCCGAGAATTTATATTTTTATTAGTAGAAAAGGTATACAGGAGTTCAATTTCATCAATAAAAAATTACAAAGTGTATTTTGTACTTTCATATGGAAGTGGGGTCACAGGCCACACCCTTCCGATGCAGGATTAATTGTCGAACATTCGGATTTGTTAAGGTTTATAAATGTGGTGTAGGACCACGTTTTATTTATAACTCTGGAATAATATATGAATAATACACTATTTAATTTTTACCCACGTTATTTTTTCTTTTGACATGTCCCAGTATGGTTAACATAAATAAATCCGTAACCTTATCACATATTTGAGGCGCATAGTGCAAGAGTGGCCCAACTAAAAAAAATGATATTTGAGTTAATAACACCAAGCGTTAGTATTTGTATTAATCTATCGTGTGCAATAGTGGCCCACGTCGATTTGATTAAAATGCCGGTAAAGGAATGATCAAGGTCACTTTGGCATATTATGATTTGTTGACAAACGGTCGTGTAGTAATAGCCCAACGTTCATGCCTGTCGATGTGTTTTAGTTTCTCGTGTGCACTAGTGGCCTATCTCTTAACCTTAAAATTATTATTTGATTTTTAACACCTCTTGCACGCTTTAATTGTTTGTGTTTAGTTATTTGGAAGTTGTATTATGGATATTCCATCCACATCAGGTAAATATATTATTCATATTATTTTCTTAAGTAATTATTAAAAGTAGACATATTGGAATAAGGTGTTAAAAAGTATATATTAATACACGACTGAATTATTGTAACTTATCTCTTTCAGGCAAAAGCAATTTTGATGACAGTGATGTCTCTATTATTGATGAGCCGTATGCAGATTCAGGTTCCAGTTACAATCCTTCTGATATGGAAGATTCATCAAGTGAAAAAAGTACAAGTATTTTATTATTATTATAATCGTTTGCAAGAAACTAATATACTTTGTTTTAGGTGAAAATAAAAATGTATTGGTGACTGATGAGAATTTACAAAGCAATTTTCAGTCTAACGATATTGCGAATCCTAAAGAAATTCTAAGAAGTATGAAACGTGGTGCTCGCCGAAAATTTGCAGATAAAAGTCAATGGCAACGTAATATAAGAAAAAAATTACGAAATAGTGGACGTGAGTATACAAACATTAAGGGTAATGTAGTTGCTGCCAAACAGTTTGATGCATCCGACTGTCGTTGTTTTAAAGAATGCCATAAACTCGTTACTCCTCAACAGAGTGAAACTATTTTTCAAAATTTTTATGAACTCGCCAATTATGATTTACAGACATCCTACTTATGTGGCCAAATCAAACTTACTTCAAAATTAATCAATACTGCTCAAAGTGACTCCAGAAAATACACAAGACAATATTATTTGACAAGAGAAACAGGGCTAAATATTCCAGTTTGCAAGGAGTTTTTTAAAAAAGTCTTGAGAGTTTCAGATGGTCGACTTACACGTGCTTTGAGCAATAAAGAGCAAGGTGGCACACCTTCTAAGGATAAAAGAGGAAAAAAAGACCCTCTTAATAAAACAAGTCAGGAGAAACTTGACAATATTTTTCATTTTATTTCGAGGTTCCCAAAATATCAGTCACATTATTCTAGAAAAAAAATCCCAATCTTTGTTATTTAGCTCCCACTTTAAATCTGTCAACCATGTATTCCTTATACAAACAAGAAACAAAAGATCCTGCGTTACAATTTGTTTTTAGGGATGTTTTCAGAAAAACATTTAATTTAACTTTTCATGCGCCTGTATCTGACAGTTGTAGAAGATGTGACGAATTTGAACAAAAAATAAAAACAGAAACTTCTGAAGTTACTTTGGCAAATTTAAAGTTAGAAAAAGATTTGCATCTTCGAAAGGCAGAAAGCGCACGTGCTGAGATGGCATTGGATTCGGAATTGGGTAAAATAGCTGAAAATGATGTCACTGTAATAGCGTTTGATCTCATGTCTACATTACCTACACCTCATCTTTCAACTGGGGTATGTTACTACAAAAGGCAGTTGTGGACATACTGCTTAGGTATCCACAACTTGTCAAGTAATCAGGCCCACATGTACGTTTGGCATGAAGCCATAGCATCAAGAGGACCTCAAGAGATTGGATCTTGTATACAGCATTATGTCAAAAACTATGTTAATACGTCAAAATTAATTATGTATAGTGACCAATGCGGAGGGCAGAATAGGATCATTAAAATGTCTCTATTTTGTAATTACATTATACAAAACAAGATATCAAAAGTGCAGCAAATTAACCATAAATTTTTGGTGTCGGGGCATTCATATTTAGCCTGTGACCGTGACTTTGGGATCATAGAGAAGAACAAGAAAACTTTTAATGATATTTATGTACCCGGAGATTGGACCAGAGTGATTAGGACAGCCAAAAAACAAAAACCATTCACAGTACTAGAAATGACCAGCAACGATTTCGTGAGTAGTGTTCCATTAGAGAAAGCCATTACTAATCGTAAAAAGACTGTCGAGAGCGAATCGGTGAACTGGTTAAAAATGCAATGGTTGCGATACTCTTTAACTGAACCACTACAATTGTATTATTATAAAGAATCTAATAATCCGGAGGTTATTTTTAAACATATAGACATTACAAAGCGCAATACATCTACGTTTATTGGAAAACTTCCACTTTTATACCCAAAAGGCAGAGACATTGAAGCAGCTAAATTTAACAATTTACAGGATTTGTTAGTGTATGTACGTACCACCTTATTTACATAACTTTTATAACAATCTAAATGTTAAAAATTTAGATCAACCTATACAAAATAATGATGATGGAGAAGATAATGTGTTTTACGCTATAAAAGATTCCGAACAAATGATGGAATAAACGTTTATAAAAAAAATTAGTTAAGGGCATTGTTTTGGCTTTTGTTCACTTTTTGTATGCAAGTATGGTAAAAATATATTTTATGCAAAAACGCACTTTATTTTTTTTTATTTATATAATAAGAGTGGCCTACAATTTTTTTTTTCCAAAAAGATTTTGAAAATTTTACTTTTTTGTGATATTTATATAAAATGAAATTTACCAACTTAATTTAAGGTGTTGAAATTGAAAACTAAGGTTAATATTTCTTGGAGGAACAGAGAGAGGTCAAATTGAATAAAACTTAATTCGTCTTTTTCTCAAAATCAGTTTTTACGAGTTAGGCCACTCTTGCACTATGCGCCTCATTTAATAGGCCTTTTTCATATAAAATACATCTTTTTTGGTTTTTTATTTTATATAAATACCCATTTTATTGATCTGGTTTTACCAAGGTGTAAATATGTACAAATATAACAAATTTAACAAATAACAAATTTATTGAGATAAAATTTGTGACAACGTGATTTATAATGAGTCGTAATTTCATTTCTGAATCAAACCTTGCAAGTATTATCGCTTTAGTTGATGAAGGTTATTCACAGCGGTTGTGGCGCAAAAAATGGGTATTTCTGAGAGTGATTTCAGACGAATATGGAAAGGATTTTTGGAGACAAATTCGTTGCAGAATAGAGCTCGCTCTGGTAGACCCTGAGTTACCAATGAGCAACAGAGTAGATATATAAGAATTTCCATAAATTATTCTATCTCTGTACTAGCCCTCCAGAGAGACTTCAGGCATGCTACAGGAGTCAGAATATCGTTGGCTACAATAAAAAGAAGAATTTTGCAGTCAGGCTGAAGGAGTCGTTGACCAATAAGAGTTCATCAGCTGCAACCTGGACATGTTTTGCACCACCTCTAGTGAGCTTAAGAAGACATACAGCCCCCTCAACAGTTTTGAAATTTTGTACTTTTTTCAGACGAGAACAGAATTTGTTTAAATGGTGATTTCTGATTAATTCGTATTTGGCGAGAGCCAACAAGAGCTGCAGAAATAGCACGTCCGTCCTATACTTACTTGCGCTGGTGGCAGTGTTAAGTTTTGGGTAGTTATTATGGCAGGTGGAGGAACGGAATTGGTGGTTATTGACGAGACTCTAGCAGGACAAAGGTACATCCCTCAGATTTTAGAACTTTATGTGAGATTATAGCGAGGAGCTGTGTTGTAAAAAAAGTTTGTATTTATGGATGATAACGTCCGCCCACATAAGATTTGAGCGGTTAATGACTGTATGGAGACAGAAGGTATTTGCAGTTTGGAGTGGCCTGCGATATCTTCAGACATGAACCCTATTGAACATGCATGAGATCTGTTCTCTAGAGCTGTTTATGCCGGAAGGAATCTTTTTGGAACCCATCATGAACTTACAATTGCCTATAAATAATAGGAAAATTTGCAACTGGAAATAATTAATTGACTTCAGTACTAGAGCTCGAATCCAGACTATTAGTAACAGAAACAAAATGTAATTAATTTTGATAAATTGGTTTAATGTTAAATCTGCAGTTCCTCGCATTCGAAGAGAAAAGCCACCAGCAAAAAGCTACATGGAAGGTCCACTCTCGAAACTATTAGACATGTTAAAAAGGGTCAGACTAGAGAATATAATCTAGGACTAGATGAAGACAATAGATCTGAAAAGATCAGATCAGAACAATATTGAGCATCTCAGTAGGTTTAACAATCGTTTTCGGTCGATTTAAAACCACCGGTTTCATCGTACTGTTGTGAATTTATTAATTGTTAAGTCTTTAATTTATAATGTCTTGTTCTTATCTTAATTCATTAAAAAGCACAATGACTGATATTTATTTATTTTCACTAAACATACATAATTTATTAAAAAGCGAACGTAACATTTTATCGCGAGCGCGTCGTCCGAATTAACTGTTCCTTCCAAATAAAATGTCCTTTATATATGCCATTGCCTTTACGCTAGAATCATCGAACAGCCTTCTCGATTAGCGGTGAAATTATAACGGTAAGGCAAACGGGTATTTTTACATCGGCTCGACCGTTTCTGGAAGGTTCATTCAGGTAAATTTCTGCCGGCTAATAGAATACTCTCGTAAAATCTAAAAACAGAACACATTAGTCATAATATTTACGGTTATTTTAGGCCAGGATAATTATCGTAACATTGCCCCCCTCTTAAAAGATGGTTCCTCCTGGAACCTTGTCGGGACTGAAACCGGAACTGTATGCTGGTATCGGCAACTGGACCCTCTTTTACAACTTCCAGTTGTATAAAAATGACAAGGGACGGTTTTCTCTCCGCACCAGTAACTATGCGGATTGCAACAGACTAACACCTGGACTTCGGTGTCTTTAAAGATCTCCTCCACCATATTTCGGATAACCCTCCAATCTAATTGGCGGCACTCCAACTTTGGCATGGCTAACTTTTGCACGTCGGACTCTAGTACGTGCTCCCTCAATTGAAGTAAGGCTTCCCACACATCTCGGTAGGTAGGTTGGTCACGGGCAGTGTCTTTTGTTACCAGGTAGAAAAGGTAACGTGATGCATCTTGGAGTTTCAAGGTTTTACCGGGAGCTGGCACCTGGCATTGAAGTTCTGCAACTCGACCAAACTTCCTTCGAAAGACGGATGCCAACCCTGGTGCGTCTTTGATACTGGCCGGGATGGTAAGGGCCAGCGAGTAGTCATCGGGGAGCGCGAGTAGATCTTGCTTTTCTTCAGTGGTAACACCATGTCTCGCTTTACCGGTACCTCCATAGGCACCCATGAATTCCTCAAACGTGAGGTCAGACACATCTTGGACTTGGTTTACTTCCACTTCTTCATCTACGTCGTGGTCACCTTCGAAAGATGCCAACCGGTTATGGTGTACTATCATCGGCTTTCCCCTCGGAATCTTGCTTATTCGGTAGATGACATCGTTGATCTTCTCCATGATGAGGTATGGACCTTCCCAAAACTGCTGCAATTTGGGAGAACAACCTTTTCGCTTCTTGGGATTATACAGCCATACTTTGTCGTTCTTCTTAAAGCAACCCTTTTCGGCTTGTGTATCGTACCGTTTCTTCATTCGGTCGCTAGCGATCTGAAGGTGGGAACGGACCAACTCATGTACATCGTCCATTCTTCTTCGTAATTCGATCACATAATCTTCACCTGCTACATCTTCTCCAGGTCGACACCCAAATTCTAGATCACAAGGTAGTCGCATTTCGCGTCCGAATAGGACTCTGGCTGGTGTCTGGCCCGTTGATTCGTTAACAGCAGATCTGTAGGCCATTGTGAAGAACGGAAGGTATTGGTCCCAGTCTCGCTGATGATCGGACACCATCTTTGTCAAATACTTGCCAACTGTCCTATTCATTCGTTCTACCATACCATCCGATTGCGGATGATACGCGGTAGTTCTTGTTTTCTTCATGCCTAGTCTATCACATATTCCTTGGAATAGATCACTTTCGAAGTTCCTGCCTTGGTCACTATGGATCTCCAAAGGCACTCCAAATCGGCTGATATATTCTTGGATCAACTTATCTGCAACGGTGGCGGCCTTCTGGTCTGGAAGTGCGTAAATCTCGACCCACTTAGTGAAGTAATCCATTACTACCAACATGTACTTGCCCCCATTTTCACTTTCTGGAAATGGCCCTGCAATGTCCAAAGCTATTCTTTCAAACGGGCTTCCAACATTATATTGTCTCATAGGAGCTCTCCTTTTCCGGTGAGGCCCGTTACTCGTAGCACAAATAGTACATTTCTTACACCAGTCTTTTACGTCGTCGGAACTGTTCATCCAATAAAACCGTTCCCGAATTCGCTGAAGGGTTTTCCTTACACCAAAATGCCCTCCCGATGGACTGTCGTGTAACTGACGAAGTACTTCGGCTATTCTGCTCTTTGGGATCACCAACTGTCTTCTCTTCTCTGAACCGTCATCATTTTCCAGGACTCGTTTGAGCAAGCCATCTTCGATGATAAATGAGTCCCACTGGGCCCAATACGTCTTAACTACTGAGCATAGGTTTGATATTTCCTGCCAAGGTGGTCGACGGTTTTCCTCTTTCCATTTTCGGATTTTCTGTATAACTGGATCTCTCTCTTGTTCTTCCCTTATCTTAGTAGGCGTCCAGTCGTCGTTGACAATCGTCGTTCTTAGCACTGCTGCTTCCTTGGATTCCGTTTTGTTGCAGTGGGAACACTCTGCTGGGCATGGCCTTCTGGAAAGAGAATCAGCGTTTCTGTGGCTAACTCCGGCCCGGTGCTCAATCTTAAAATCGTATTCTTGGAGTCGTTCGATCCACCTGGCTATCTGACCCTCTGGATTCTTAAACTGCATCAACCACTTAAGGGCGGCATGGTCGGTTCGGATTAGAAACTTTCTGCCATAGAGGTATTGGTAGAAGTGCTCTACTGATTTAACTACTGCTAGAAGTTCTCTTCTCGTGACGCAATAATTCCGCTCAGGTTTTGAAAGGACTTTACTAAAATATCCGAGGACTCGTTCCTGTCCTCCTTGAATCTGAGACAGCACTCCTCCAATTCCCACGTTACTTGCATCCGTATCTAAGATGAACTCTCCTTCTGGCAGTGGATACCCCAAAATTGGTGCTGTTATTAAATGCTTTTTCAACGTTTCAAAGGCATTTTGGCAGTCTATATCCCAGCGGTATTCTCTTGCTTCCTCTGTAAGTCGCGTTAATGGCTTAGCGATATCTGCAAACTTCTTAATAAACCTCCGGTAGTAAGTACATAGTCCAAGAAAACTTCTCACTTGATGTTTGTCAGTTGGTTTTGGCCATTCCTTAATGGAATCGATTTTTCCCTTATCCACGGCCACTCCTTCTTTACTGACTATATGACCCAGATAATTGACTTTACCTTGAAATAGCTGGCACTTCTTGGGGTTTAGCATCAATTGGGCAGCTTTAAGTCGATTAAAAACGTTTTCTAAATTCCTCAAATGATCTTCGAATGTCTCCCCCAAGACGACTATGTCATCTAAATAAACCAGGCATGTTTTCCAAGATAACCCTCTCAACACATTTTCCATAAGCCTCTCAAATGTCGCAGGAGCATTACAAAGTCCAAATGGCATAACGTTGAATTGCCACAATCCAGATCCTGTGGTGAAGGCTGTCTTTTCTTTATCGACTGGGTCCATTTCTACCTGCCAGTATCCAGACTTCAAATCTAAAGTAGAAAACAATTTACTTCCAGCCAATGTGTCCAATGTGTCATCGATCCGAGGCAGAGGATAACTATCTTTCTTGGTAACGTTGTTCAGCAAACGGTAATCCACACAGAACCTCGTCGTTCCGTCTTTCTTCTTAACCAGGACCACCGGAGAGACCCATGGACTCGTAGAAGGTTCTATCACCCCGTCTTTCTTCATTTCCTGAACAATCGTTTCAGCTTCCTCTCTCTTCGCCTGTGGTAATCGTCGAGCTGTTTGACGAATTGGCTTAGCATTACCAGTATCAATTTTATGCTTAACAACGGTAGTTCTTCCCGTCTTTCCTCCTTTCGGTACGAAAATATCACGATACTGCCGAAGAAATTCCCTTAATTTCCTTTTCTCCATCTGATTTAGAGACTGTCCTGCAACTGCAACCATTTGGTCGAATTTGTCGTTGGAATTATCAGATGTTGTCGCCTGACGAATTATGGATGTCACAGGTACACAAGTTCCTACTTTTGTCTCTTTCTTTATGGTCACTGGGTAGTCGTTGACATTGATAAGTCTCACAGGAATTTCTTTAGCCGAAGTCACCAATTCCTTTCCAATTATGATTCCACGGCCAACCTCATCGTCGTGGTTCCAAGGCTCCATCATAACAGGTCTCCCTTCGTCTACAATTCCCTGTAGTCGCGCTACTATGATCGTTTCGCTTCTCGCAGGCACGACTGTATCTTCTGTAATGGCTGCTTGCACAGTGTTGTCATTATGTGGATGGAGAAATACCTCCTCGTTGCCAACTTTGATTACCTTATTCTTAAAATCCAATTGGAATCCATGCATATTCATTACGTCCATTCCTAATATAACATCCTCTTCGATGTCAGCAACTATAACAGTATGGACAAACTTTTCTGCCCCAATTCCCAATTGTACCTGGATTTCTCCATGAATGTTGGCATTTTCACCTGTAGCGGTCCGAAGTCGTAACCTCGTTGGTAACAGTTTCTTACGGCTGTTTATAACTGTTGGGCGTATAATGGTTCTGGTCGCTCCGGTATCCACCAACAACGTATGCTTTTTACCATTTATGTCTCCATCTACATATACACTATCTTCACGACATTTCAAAGAAGCTATTAGTATAAGAGGGTCTTTGGAAGAGTTCCGGGTCGAAGCTGCCCCCCTAAGGTTGACTCGTTCTGGTTTTCCTGATGGTGAGTTTCTTGATTTTATGGTCTTCTTTTTCTTGCATGTCATGCTTTTCATCAAATTAAAGAGCTGGTCAAGTTTATCTTCATCTCCTTCCTCTTTTACAGTCCTAACTTTACTGTAACCGCCAGAGGCCTGCGTAGCTGACTCGTATTCGAGGGCGGCGGATAAAACATCAACCAGCGTCTTGTGACGAGCTAATCGTAGTGTTCTCTGCATTTCATGATCACGAAGACCATCAATAAACGTTTGAACGGCCAATTTTTCCATCATGTCTTCGGGAGCTGTTGGATAAGCATATCGTACTAATCTGGCAATATCTACCTCATATTCTTGAAGAGCCTCATCTTTCTTTTGTCTTCGATTTTTAAGCTGCGACTGATATACATGCTCCAAATGTTCGTGGCCATATCGCATATTTAACCTCTTCTTCAGTTGTTCGAAATCATCCGTCTCCTCTACTGCTATGGTCTGAAGCACATCTAAGGCATCTCCTCGAAGAGCGATAGTCAGGTTTACCGCCTTTTCTTTTTCAGACCATCCATTCGCTCTTGCAGCTGATTCGAACTGTTTCATGTAGTTGTTCCATGACGATTTTCCGTCGAAAGTTGGGACTTTGACATGCACAGAACTTCCACTTCCTTCAAATTTCGGCCGTGTTTCCAACTTACATTTCGTCTCGTCTTCTTTTATCTCTACTCTAATTGGATTGTTTCCTCTCTCTGCTGTCCCTGTTTCCTCCATCTTCCTTTCCATCTCTTTAATCTTTTCTTCGAAGGCCGACATATCGGCAGCAACTTGGTTTTTTAACGAAGACATTCTATCGTCGAGGGCAGACATCTCAGAAGTTACTTTAGAGATTTCCGAAGAGATGTTAGCAGAGACTTTGCTTTCCAGCGAAGAAATCTCGTTAGAAACTTTGTCTTCCAACGAAGCGATATCGCCGGAAACTTTGGCTACATCACCAGAAACTTTGGCTACATCAGAAGAAACTTTCGAAATCGACGAGAGGACAGCATCTTCAAATATATAAGTCTCTGGATCTAGTCCTTCTTCTAGCAAAGCGTTCTTTAGTCGTTGGACTAACTCAGCCTTTTTTCCGGTAGAAGCTAATTCTCTGTCTTCAAGATGTCTTCTTAAATTAGTCACTGTCAGCTCATAAATCGTAGCCATTTTCACAATTTATTTTATATTCACTTGTATTATTATTATAAGTCTAATTTATGTTCGATCTCACTCTGACACCATTTGTTGTGAATTTATTAATTGTTAAGTCTTTAATTTATAATGTCTTGTTCTTATCTTAATTCATTAAAAAGCACAATGACTGATATTTATTTATTTTCACTAAACATACATAATTTATTAAAAAGCGAACGTAACATTTGATCGCGAGCGCGTCGTCCGAATTAACTGTTCCTTCCAAATAAAATGTCCTTTATATATGCCATTGCCTTTACGCTAGAATCATCGAACAGCCTTCTCGATTAGCGGTGAAATTATAACGGTAAGGCAAACGGGTATTTTTACATCGGCTCGACCGTTTCTGGAAGGTTCATTCAGGTAAATTTCTGCCGGCTAATAGAATACTCTCGTAAAATCTAAAAACAGAACACATTAGTCATAATATTTACGGTTATTTTAGGCCAGGATAATTATCGTAACAGTACCTTCAATTTTAACCAGATCCGATGCTCAATTATTATGTACACTGTCTTATAAATATACGAACTCACCATTTAAAGCTTTTTTGTCCTTTTGATTTAGATTTGAACTTATAGAATGATCAGAACTGTATACAGGGAGGCGAGACGTACATTCATAATAACATACCAAATCCGTTTATAAGAGGAGATGACAACATTTTGTAATATCAAAAAAATCTTTATGTTTTTGTTTAATAGTTGGGTAAGTTTAAAGTATATTATTAAAATATTATTATTGTTAGATTAGAAACCTACTGCCATTTTTAATTTGTATATTTTAGTAAAGTGGCTCCCCGTCAAGAACCACCGGACCATTTGGGAATTCGGGCAGAGCCTTTAGAAATGGAACTAGAATCTAATAAATGTGCCTCTATTTCTAAAAGAAAGAACCGAAAAACTCAGGAAAGCCAAATTGTGAAAGCTCGATTTGTAAGGAACTCACAATAAATTTTTGAGTAATTCGTTTTTCTTAACTTTTCATTTACAATATTTTATCACTTTGTTTTGTTAAATTAATAAAAATATTTTGATTTATAAGACTTTCTATTATATGTAAGTATAGACCATATAATTTTATATATGTTGACATTCATTCTTCCTAGAAATAAGTGGAATTGATGTAGGTGAAGGTGGCGCTCATACGCGTGCAACTACGTTTCAATAGAAAATGCCTGTAACGGCGGGTTAATTCTATGAATGAGGATAATTTTAATATTATTTTTTCTCTGTCCTCTTATACGATGCTGACACCTGGACTCTGAGCTTCCTGAGAATATGATATCTTAGAATTGCAAAAATATGAACATAATAAGCACATTTATATTTTAAACAAATTTATTGAATAATACAGAAACAAAGTTTGAAGATAAACACAGAAAGATAGCACGTGATTACAAAGAGCAGGATGAACATCGGAACGAAAAGCAGGGTAATTAAAAACGTTTAAAAAAAGACTAGGTTGGTTAAAATAAATTATGAAATTTAAAAACTTTTTAACAAAGAATTTGCCGTTTAGTTGGTTTCCATTTAAAGCAGGCTTTCATGATTTACCACTTAATAGTTTGGACTCGGGAGTCGAAAATAACCTTACAATGAAAATATTACTTCCATTAGCATAGTTTAAAGCGAGTAGAAGGGCAGGTGATGTTTTTTAGTGAATAGGAAGAAAATATAGACCAGTTATTAAAGTAAAAATATTAAAAATAAATCATGCCGTGCTAATTTGTTAAATTTAAATTGAAATTCTTAAAACTAAAAGATTATTCAGGAGAAGGTAATGAAGATAAATGGTGAAGGTAAATAATGTTGAGAATATCATTCGTTTTGACAGTTAATTATAGTTATCTTTAGATGTGATATTTAAAAATATCTATACGTCAATGTATGATATACTTCAATGTATAGTGAGTTGCACAGCTATACGGCCTGTAATACATTTCACCAATAGAAGAAAAAGTTTTATGTATTAACGGGTCAATGTCACTGTTTCAGTTACTGATTAGTTAGTCTTTTTTTAAAACATATCAAAATTATTTACAATTTCTAGATATTGTAAAGAGATCAAGAATGGTAAGAGTTCAAAACATTGAACAAAGAAACCATTGTTTAACGGAATATTTATTCAGAGTTGTATTAATTAACAATTATAACAATCTAGGTAAAATGAATAAAATCTAAATTATTAAATTTCTTTTTTATATGACATTATATAGATAATGTCACACATTACCTATAACATAAAAATAAAAAATGGAACTAAGATTATCCTAATGTGATACTATTTTATCAATATATAATTTGTCTCACGAAGAAAAAACATCTAAAAAATATTTACCTACTCCTATGCAGTATAAAAAAGTCTAAAGAGATTTATTTTTGTTATTTTTGAAACGATACATATAGCTAAATATAAGAGAATGTATAGGCAATATCTGTCCAAGCCCTTCTAAAAACAAAAACAATGTAAGTTAATTAAATGAAACAAAGAAGCAAGGATGCATGGGTGTGCTCTGAAATATTGTAGCGTTTTTAAATAAAACGAGCGGTTCGAATTTATATAAATATATTTATTTATAAGTTTACAGCACGAAAATATCTTAGCAACTACCCTATAATCATACATCGTTACATATATATATACCAAAAGTATTGTTCGAGAATCACCTTGAGTAGTCCCACCTCGAATTCGTTGTTTGACGGATCGACCTCTCCCGCGCTCGATACATCTATGGAAAGTTCTCGGCGCTTTCGAGATGCAACCGTTACATGGGTCACGCCGAATGCATGTTCGTAACACTGCTCCCCTCTTAGATCTGAGCGTCCCGATCAGCAACTCTATATGTAGCCCCAGGATGGCGAAATCTACAGGACTCTCCAGCTGTGCATGAACCCCTCAGGAAGAAATAACAATCTACAGACTTTGAAGAACACGATCTATTCGGGTTAACACAACACACACTAATTCGTACGCCGGTTTCTCGGAAGATTAATTCAAGCATGCTTCTGACAATCTTCCAGTCCAGACTTTCTAGTGTATGGCCTATCTTGGGTAAGGCCAAATTCTTGATTTCATAATTGCAAACAATTTTCTTCAAATTAGTTAGAGCACTCCATATATCCTCGTAGGTTTCCCTCTCTGTATACGACTTCCTAGTTACCATATACAGCAAAGATCGAGAACCATCTTCTAATCTCAGTACTCTTCCAACTTTAGGCTGCTGGTTTTTTAACTTGTCCAAACGACCGAATTTCTTATAAAATACGGATGAGATTCCTTTAGTCATCTCAAGATCTTGGGCAACACAGTGGCCTAGAGAGACGTTATGCGGAACACTAAAAAGATCCTTCTGAACTTCTGTGGTCACGCCGAATCTAGCACTCTTTCTCTCTGCGTAATTTGAGATAAATTCATTAAATCTTGGTCGCCGGTCATCTTTGATCTCATGTTGAAGGGTTCGGGCTTCTTCTGTTTCATTTGAGCCAGCATAAGGTACAAGACGATTTACGTGAACTACTTTTGGTTTACCTTTCGGCAACTTCTTAATTCGGTATATTACGTCATTTATTCTCTTTTTAATTTCATACGGACCCTCCCATTGTCTTTGCAGTTTAGGGGACAATCCACGACGACGTTGTGGATTATAAAGCCAAACAAGATCACCTACTTTATAGCTTTCATTCTTGCATCCAGAATCATATTGATCTTTCATTCTGTCACTGGATAACTGGATGTGTTGTCGGGCAAGTTCATGAATGTTGTTCATTCTTAACTTCAGGCGGGCGACATAATCTTCGCTTGCAACATGTTCTTCGGAAGGTCCGCAGCCAAACTCTAGGTCGCAGGGCAAACGAACTTCACGACCTAATATCAGGCAGGTTGGAGTCTGGCTTGTAGTTTCATTCACGGCCGAGCGGTAGGCCATTAGGAATAAATGAATGTGCTGGTCCCAATCTCTTTGATGTTCTGATACAACTTTGGACAGGTGTTTACCCATCGTTCTGTTCATTCTCTGACCATTCCATCTGATTAAGAATGCAGGGGTGTCGTTCTGGTCTTATCGACACCAATCAATTTACAAACGTTTTGAAAAAGGACTGACTCGAAGTTCCGGCCTTGGTCAGAGTGGATCTCAAAGGAATCACCAAATCGGCTAAAGAATTCTTTAACAAGTACCTCTGCAACTGTAACAGCTTTTTAATTTGGTATTGCATTTCAGTCCATTTCGTAAAATAATCCATGGCTACCAGGATGTATTTATCTCCATCATTCGTCTCTGGAAGTGGACCTGCAATGTCGATTGCTACTCTTTCCATAGGACTACCAACATTGTACTGTTTCATGGGTGATCTTTTTTTACCAACTAGACCATTACTGGTTGCACACAGTTCACATTTGCGGCACCATCTTTTTACATCATCCAAACAATTCACTCAATACAACCGGTCTCGAACCTTTTGCAGAGTCTTTGTAATACCAAAGTGTCCACCTGATGCACTGTCCTGCAACTGATGCAATACTTCTGCCACTTTATTTTAGGTACAATCAACTGAAGCTTAGACTCTGTACCATCATCGTTCTCAAAGGTTCTATACAGAAGATCATCTTTTAGCACTAGGCAATTCCAATAGCTCCAGTAACACTTGATTTCTGGACTACATGCACTAATGTCTTGCCAAGAAGGTCTTTCACCTCGACGCATCCAATTCAATACTCTTTTCATACATGGATCATCTGCTTAAGCGTCTTGTAGCTGTTGAGGTTGCCATTGATCATTAATGACGGTGGTTCGTCTCACGGAGCAAAGTCGTTCTAACTGTTGTATTATTTTCTTGCAATTTACGACGAATGTGACCTACGTCGCCACCATTCCAACATCTTGTTTCGCGTCTCTTTGGCATCATGTTACGAACTACTTTCCGTACGATGTCCTACAGATGTTTATCGTTTCGTTCGTTGCTCTCTTCAGAGGTTCGTATTCGATAGCTTCGAACGAGCGGTTCGAATTATATAAATATATTTATTTATAAGTTTACAGCACGAAAATATCTTTGCAACTACCCTCTACCCATACATCGTAACATATATACCAAAAGTATTATTCTAGAATCATCTTGAGTAGTCCCACCTCTAATTTGTTATTTGACGGATCGACCTCTCCCGCGCTCGATACATCTATGGAAAGTTCTCGGCGCTTTCGAGATGCAACCGTTACATGGGCCACGCCGAATGCATGTTCGTAACAATATATATGCGTTAAGCAACTGATGACCCACTGATTCCTTGTACTGATATCCTTTAGTTTCTTGAGGGCCTGATGATGCTGTATAACTTGTAAACAGTGAAATCTTTCGTTTAACAAAAATATCTACAAGCTAACATGGATTGTGAATATAAGACCCTAGTCTCTAACATTCATAAAATATTTTAATTTTAAAATTTATTTACAAAAAAAATATTTATAAAAATTGGTGCCACTTTTTGAGATGGGGGCCTTATACATTCGTATTTAGCGCACGTTTTTTCATAAAATAGAACAGTTTTTAACTATCTACCCTTACTTTTATACAAAAAGGTACCGAGCTCCCGGACTATATAAAGATGTATAATATATATGTAATGTGTAAGTTATTTCATTTCTAAAACCCATTACATTTTGTCTCCAAACTTTAATATCGTACATTAAAAATATTTGTTATGTGTGTATAGGTTTATTGCAGTTTACGAAATTAAGCCTCTTATTGTAAACGGTATAGTATTTATTTGATCATCTTCCAGTTATATTACAGAATCCCTTTCGTTGCTTATTAAAACGATCGCAAAACATTTTCCTCTAAATATTACGTTCCTTCTCCTTTTTCATTCCCAACGTATCGATTAGATACTTCCATGAGGATCAGCAATATTTTACGAACGGCTCCTAATCTATAGCCATTCAAAAGTTCTTCAATTGCTTTTTAAGGTATAAGCTGAACGGTGGAAAATATACGATGATGGCAAAATACTTCAACTTTCTAAAGAATGTTTTGAAAAAACCTTGCTACACTTTGGATTGCTTCTGAGGAAATACTTAGACAACTTCTTTAAACGATAGAGAAATGGTGAATTATATTGGTCGCGGTAATGGTGGTCAATACTATTTTATTTATTAAATAAAAAATTGTAAGAAGAAATTTAAAAATACCAATCGGCTTTTACGTTATACATTAACATTTTTATAAACGAATTTTTTATGCACTAAATTCTCTTATTTACTAGTATATTCCAATCTCTACGAGAACTAAAAAACCAAAAGTTTGTATAATTAACAATATGGTAAATTAACAATATATATATATATATATATATATATATATATAATTATATAAATATGTTTTGGATGGGTTGGAGTCAATAAAAGGGGCTATTAGGTAACTGTTTTTTATCTCGAGCTTTCAATTGTGTTTACAATTATTTTCAAGAGCTGTTAAAAAATACAAAATATCTTACATTCTTAGTGGAACTAGAAAAAAAATATTAACTCACCAAATTAGTTTGGTTAATACATTTATGCTGCTAAACATATTTCAAAACACTATTTTAAAAATTGGCTTATCTAATAAATGTTTCTCTTAAATTTTGTAGCATAATTTTGAAAAAAAATTTTAACACAAAAACAATTGAATTTATAAGTAAGTTAGAATAGCGACCAATTACAAATAAGCCTCAATGTCATGAATGCCAACTTACAATTTTCATTTTTGACAATAGTTATATGGCCAAAAAATAAAATTTTGTTTAAAAATTCTTTTTTATTTAGTAATAAAAAAAAAGATTTATTCATCATTGATAGATGGCTGAAAAAATGTAACAAGTATATGGAGAATTAAATTAAAATGTGACATTTTACTGGTTTTATAAATAAACTATAGAGAAATAATATAATTATAAATTTGGCTTAGATTTTGAATTTCTGATCTTTTGTTTAAATTATTACCACTTCTGCTAATACAAACCCTTTCTAAAAAAGTCCTTTTGAATTTATTACTTTTATTACACAAAATTTTAATGTTATCAAAATCTATAATATGGTCTTTGTCGATTACATGCTCTGCTAAAGCACAAGATGGTTTTTTAATTCTATAATCACTTTTGTGGGAAATAATACGATTTGATAGATTTCTACCGGTCTCACCAACAAATACAGCTTCATACTGAGTACATCAGTACACAATGTTGTATACTACATTTGTTTTATCTAATTTGTTTATAGGATACTTAGTTTTGGAATATAAAGATGAAATCATTTTGATGATCTTTGTTGCTATTTTTACATTACCTTTATACATACAATAACCTTTAGTATTTGTATTAATTTAGGTGTTAATGATGGGATAAAGGTCCTGATTGTTGGATACAATGTTCTGAGATTTAGCAAAAAATGGTGTTAAGTTATTTATATTAACAATATTAGAAAAAAGCATCCTATGTAGCATATCTGGAGGATAAGAGTTCTCAATTAAAATAGTTTTTAACAATTATTGAAGATCTTCTCGTAGATAATCTGGATGAGAAAGCCTTAAAACACGTTTTTTTTAATCCTGTCATAAGGTTTATTTTCATCTTGTTTGGATGATGTGAGTAATAGCTTATCAATCTATTACTACACATGGGTTTTCTGAACCATCTGGTTTTTAACACATTGTCTGTAGTTATTACAATTGTCATGTCGAAGAATGGTAGACAATTATCTGCCTCTTCCTCAACTGTAAACTGTATATGTTAATTAGGATTGTTGAAAATGTTAACTGTTTCATGAATTTTGATTGTCAAAATTTACAAAAATGATTGATATTGCAAATTTTTTTTATATCAAATACAGGGTGAGTCAAAACGCAAATAAATTATTTTCTCAGTAATTTTAAATAGAACATCCGGTATTATATGTCACTATCGAAAAGTAGGTACCACTTCTCACACTATTTTGAGATATTTTCATTTTTTAAAAGCAAATTATTAAATAATTAAGTGTCAAATGTTAAAAAAATTTTGAATAAAATCCTTTATAAAAAGGTATATAAAAAACCCAGTTGGGCTATGTTGAATTGACAAAACGTTTTCGGAATAAGTATTCCATCATCAGTGTCTAGTTAATACATGGATGTACCCACTAAATATGTGGGTAAAAGCCCTTTAAAAATTATTAAATGAAATTTATACCCACATATTTAGTGGCTACATCCATGTATTAACTAGACACTGATGATGGAATACTTATTCCGAAAACGTTTTGTCAATTCAACATAGCCCAACTGGGTTTTTTATAAACCTTTTTATAAAGGATTTTATTCAAAATTTTTTTATTATATGGTATACAGCCAAATACAGGAACTTTGTTTCCTTGTGGATGTCAAATCTTAAGTTAGCTGTGACTAAATTGTCTAAAGCGGACAGTTTACCATAATTGTATGTATAAACTTACTAAACAGTTATGATGAATTTTACTGTTGATGAAATCGTAGATATGATATGAATATTGAAGGAATGCAATAAAAATGCGTTATTATCAGTAAGAATTTATCATGAACCGTTTCCTGAGGGGCGACATCCTCCAACAGTAAGCATTGAAAGATTGAAACAACGATTTAACCGCACTCGTTCAGTTATTTATGAAAAACACGAACGAAAAAGAAGTAGTGTGACAGAAAAAAACGAAATAAATGTGTTCCTGACAGTTACTGAAAATCCAAATACAAGTATTGGGATAACTCGTACTTTCCACTCCACACATCCCCGTAACCCCTCCACATTGCCAAAGTATCATGCCTGCCGTCGAGTCCTACTGTGCTGCAGTTTACATTGTATTATAATATAGAAAAGTTTCATTTTGCTTTCAAGAATGTAGAACGCTGTTAATGACACTTTCATTATCCACAATATCTTCCAATATAGCTTCCTGATTTAGTTTTGGTGTAGATGTCAAATACGAGAGGTAAAAGTATGCATTCTAGTCGAAATTCTATAATTATGTTTATTGCTGACGTCCATTCGATCCTAACCCTTCCAGTCTGGCTTTAATAAAAATGATAAATAGTTTTAGATCTTAATATTTCTCTAAAGAGTGCTTAAGTGTTTCATGTTATTTATACATTTCCAGACCGTTTGCTAAAAACTATCTCTGAATTGCTTGAATATCCTAATTCTTCTTCCAGTTTACCTTTCAAGTTCGTTATTAAAATACAATAGTACGAGAGAGAAAAAATGACAAAAGACAGAATTGCACCAACGTTTATATTTAGATAAACTATTTCGCATAACATAAAAAACAGTTTATTTATTATAAACACATTTAGCTAATAAAATATACATGTCTCTTTTATCATTACAAGTAAATATTTCAGAATTCCACACTTCAATCAGTTGTCAGTCAACTGGATATTTTTTACCCACAGCAGTTACACCGAAACTAATGATTTGCAAAATATTTCCTATCTAATTGTAGCATTTCAATTATTCACATTTTTTATACACCAATCTCTACGTCCAAACAATCAATCGTTTGTCATTTAGTATAAGCAAATTGTTTGGTTGAATTTAGTAACGAAATTATTTCGTAGATGTTAACTAGAGCAAAACCAGGTTATGCTGATTGTGAGATTGTTACTGGAATTTTAATTAATAGAATCCTTTGGTGGAAAGTCTCCAGGAGCACATAAATCCAACAATAAATTCCTGGCATTCCGAATGGGTTATTGGAGATACTAATTCATTTTAATGCACATGCATATTGTCGGTACAAACGAAGCGACGGCAGCAGTGTTTGTACTGATTGCAATATGTTACTACAGTAACATTTTTGTTAAAATTTACTAGACATTTGAGAAGTAACCTTAGTACAGTACATAGTTAGAAATAAAAAACTTACAAGGAAATGCAAAACTTCTTGTGTAATTAGTATATTTATTAATGAATAATAAAATTGCTAAAAGTATAACCAAAAAAGGGGTAAAATTTTCACTTGTCAAATCAATTTAAAAATTTTTAGTTTACATGTAAAACCTTATTTACTTAAAATTTAATGATATTTAAGACAACAAAATGTCTTTAATATGGGTGCCGAGATTCATGAAAGTGAAAGAGCAGATTTGTTGGTAAAACAAGACTCGAAAGAAATCTTTTTAGGCCCGGTACCATTGTGTGGCACCATCAAAGATGCCGCAAGAAACAAGGTAGAAGTGGTTAATAAAGAATCATCAAAACAAATGCACAGCCACTAAAGGGCAAATCCAGACAAAAATAATCAAGAATATTGATAAAAAAACTATCTTTTGTAAACCACTTTGGTAAACCTCAACAAACGAGAAATTAAAAAGGTCATCGAAATGGTGACTAGTCGAGAATTTCCTCGAAAAGGTGAACGAACCATGGTGCAAAAAAGCGAAATTGAAGAAGAGACCGCTATACATATCCTATGTCATTGCAATGTGCTTGGTGATATGAGGCAGAAATTTACTGGTTAACTGGGGATTGTATCAGAAGGGATCCTGAAACTACCAATGAGAAAACTATTTGCTATAGTTGAGACCACAAGACGTGTGGCAGTTTAATGAAAAGCAAGTGCCGAAGATAAACTTGTATCGTCTAAATTAAAAGAAGAAAAAGAAAAAGTACTGTTTTTTAATCCTTTTATTATTTTTTTCGCGTCTTTTAAAGTACTTTTATTACATATTTTGTTGTAAAAAAATTGTTAACAGTAAGTTAGTATAATTGTTTATTAGATCAAAAATTCAAGAAAAATTATTAGGCGAGGCAATAAAGCAACCAAAGGTTAGCAGTTGGATGGAACACAATGAAACTTACCACTCGATAGTTTTTGGGGTCACTGTACACGAATATCATGACAGCGAGGGTCTATGAGCCACCTGGTATATCTGAATGGGCCTCGTTTCCTCGAATATTGTAGAAATTCGATGCAAAATCAGTGTAAACTCGTTACTCAGAGGGTTTTGAGGTCACTGAACACTAATATCATGTCAGCGATGGTATGCGGTGCATCTGGTGCCCAGAGCTGGTCTCATCTCCTAAAGTTTTGTGGAGATTCGATAGAAAATCAGTGCAAGCTAGTAATTCGGTGATTTCTGGGGTCGCTGAACACTAGTATTATATCGGCGATGGTGTGCGAGTTATCTCAGGGGTCCCAGGACGACCACGTCTCCTAGAGTTTTGTGTAAATTCGATACGAACTCGGTGCAAATTTGTTACTCGGGGTTTTAGGGTCATTAAACACTAATATCATGTAGGCGACAGTGTGCTATGCACCTAAGGACCAGGACGGACTTGATTTTATAGAGTTTTGTAGAAATTCGATACAAAATTAAAGCAACCTCGTTAATCGGGGGTTTTGGTGTCGCTGAATACTAATATTACGTAGAAGATGGTGTGTGAATCACATGGATCCTAAAACGACCTCGTCTCCTGAAGTTTTGTGAAACTTCTTTACAAAATCGGGGCAAACTCGTTACGCAGAGTTTTTGGGGTCGCTGAATACTACTATCATATGGGCACTAGTCTCTGAGGCACCTGGTGTATAGGATAATTCTCGTCTACTAGAGTTTGTGCATCATAGTGCATTGGAGATTGATTTAGTATCGAATTTCTACAAAAATCTAGGAGACAAAGCCCGTTCTGGACACGAATACCTGGTGCCTTGCATACCATCGTTGACATGGTATTGGTGTTGGTGTGGTGGGAAGGCAACTGGTTCACAAGAAGCAGGTGCACCAGGTACTTTGGAGACAATCGATATCATTATTTTTGTGCTCAGTAACCCCAAAAACCCTCGAGTAGTAATAATAAACGTATTTCCGTCAAGTTTTTCCTAATTACAAATTCATTATTTTTCACCACTTCGAAATGCACTTTGAAAAATGCATTTTTCTTGTTCAATAATGCAATTTTCATTTCCACATCATCATTTTTATTTAAAAAATTTTGTGATACTTCTACGAATCGAATGCAACAAGATTCAAATCATGAATGTGTTGCTTGTGTGAGTCCATTTCAAATAGGTAAAAAGAAATAAAATAAGATTTATTCACAATTAATTTAATTTTACCACCAAAACGACCGGTTTCGCTTACTACACTTTGCTAAGCATCTTCATGTCTAACGGTACCAGGTAAATTAAATGATGCCGGTACAAGAATTAATAATTAATGATTCGTGAAACATAGTTCAAACTATCCTGGATTGCTGGTGATGGGTGATCATCTATTTTATTGTAGCTGTTTGATAATTAGCGGGGAAGTTCTTGAGATGGAGATATTAACAAATGAAATAAGATTAAGGTATTATGTAATTGTTTGTTAAATGAAAGTGATGTTTTTATATTATTAAATTATTAAAAGTTATTTTCATTTATTCCATAGATATATTTTAGAAATGTGTGTTTATTTATTGAAGAATAAATGATGTGTGAGAATTTGGTATCTGTTTTGGCAGAAAATTGTGATGTCAGATATATTAAAATGCCTAAAATTAAAACACTTAAGGACAATTAAAGACAGTTAGGGACACTTAAGGACAATTAAAGACAGTTAACAGAATACAATTAAGAGGACAAAACAAACATTGAATTAAAAAAGGGAGCACTTATTGCTACTACATCACTTGTTAGGAGAGGAATTGGAAAAACTTAGTTTTTTTGTTGTCTACTAGAATTGATACCGTTAGACCTGAAGATGCTTAGCACAGTGTACTAAGCGAAACCGATCGTTTTGGTGGGAAAATTAAATTGATTGTGAGTAAGTCTTATTTTATTTCTTTTTACCTATTTGCAACAAGATTCATTAAGATCCATTCAACTGCACAAATTTAGTAGGTTTTGGGTTTTTACTGCTGCATTTCCTCGACTACAACAAATGTTCTTAGGCTCTTCTAACTAATAGATTTTTTTAATGAATTTGGAAGTTTAAATGCCCTTGTATTTGTCATAAAATTAACAACTATCTGAAGACTTCAGTTTTGGACTTTCATAATTATTAACTTTAAAAAAAATGGATTGCAAAATTATTGTGCAAAAACTATTTGATTGATTTAATTAAAATTTTTTGTGATAATAAACATATCGGAAAGATTTTTTTCCCGAAACGCCTAAGTATAATATAAGTACATAAACATCACAAAAAAGCTTTTTTTTACTACTTTTTCTGTCATTTTTAGGATTTTATCATTAATAACAATTGTTCTTAAAATGTGAGACCACATCTATCATATGTAAAATTTCCTCCGTTTTAAATTTTGTTCTAAAACCAACTAAAAGAATTATATATTTTAACAAGAATTCTTACAACCTATTGTCGACTAAAAAAGCATCTAAAAACACTGATGTGGCAGACTGCAGATTCTTGTAGGTAGAGGATAACACCTCTGTTTACATATTTTCAAGCTGCTGTGGCGTAATGAATTCCAGATCACGCTGTCTGGAGGTATATGAAAGAGAAAAGGATTTACCCAACATGAAGTCCTCAAATACCTTCCTGTGAGGAATATTTTGAGCTGGCCTAATCATTGAATAATTACTCTAAAATACAGATAGTATAGGTAGCAGAGTAACCTTTCTCTTAAAACTAAAAAAACAATAAAAGGGCTTTATTGTATAGAACAATCAGTGTATTCAATGGGGTTTCATGCTCACCAATAGTTTTAGTGATGTAATGTAAATAAACAAAATCTTAATAAATTCAAACTAAATCGTTTTACATGTGTTTGAATTGAATTTAGGACAATGCCGAACGTGGTATTGGTAAAACAATTAATAAACAAGTAAGTGCTAAATGTTTTTATAAATAATTAAATATTTACTATAACCGGTCTTGCAAGCTGCATACTTAAAAGCGAATAATATAAATACAAAGCGCGTATATTTCAATCCAGTGAGTACTATTGCTGATGTAAGTCGAAACCGCGACCTGGTTTAATTGTAAGCACGTTGAAGTTTGTAATAAAGTACAAAACTACCATGTGTCTTCCTTTCGAGGAAGATGTTAACCTAAACCCTAATTGGGTTGATCTAGTGGAAGCCCAACGCATCATGGCAATCCAGTGCCAGTCCAACGCCACGATAACAAACTATATAATATTTACCACAAACAACTACAGGACCAAATACATTCAGCAAATAGATCCAGTTCTTTCAGTGAACGTTGGTGTTCTCTTCAACTTGCTTATCTAAGACTACTGGTCTACTGGTTTCTTACACCAAAAAAAGCTATATACTATTTAGGAAATAATAGACTCAATACAGTTCGCGAGCAGCAAATCACAGTGGGTAAGGAAAAAGACAGATTTTGAAAAAAACTAAAATGGGAAATGGTTTCGCGTAGAACAATGGTAGAGATGGAGTCTACCAAAAATCGGCATGAATAAAAAATTATATAAGGAAATTCATTAAAAATGTCATTGGAAAATTCATTGACATTGTCAAAACTAGAAATGATTAAAAATTGGAAATAGAAACTTGACCTGTTAACTACGTTTAAAAATCACGTAGTCGAGTCCTGGCGTTTATCCGTCTCTTTCATTTCAAAGACTTTCTCTGTCTGATCTCTAGGCTGACGAGCAAAATGTCGTTCCTAGTTTTGACAGGTAATATCATGTTTTTGATATATTTTTCATTATCGCTACTAATGCAATAAAATCGGGATTATAATGCAGAATTAAAAATATCACTAAGAAAATTTGTTAACAACATAATTCCATACCATTAAAATGATTAAATATTTATTTGCAAAGCTTGCAGTAACAATATTTTATAAAGATATTGAATGGTATATTTAATCGTTTTATAGTTTATATAGTGCTCATTTTAAATATATCAATATATCAAATAAATCAATATAAATTTAAATTATATTTTACGTTAAGTTAATACAAAGCTTTTGTTATTTATACTCATGTCACTGAAAATTACAATCAAATGGTCATCATTTAATTTATCAAAATCTTTATCAAAACCCACAAAACAGGTATATAAAGCTATTAAATCTTCACTAGACTTCAATGGTAACGCAATTCCCATAATTCTTTGTTGGTTTTTCATTTGTACTGTTGTCGATTCAATTACTGTATACCACAGGATTTTGGAGGATTTTGATTTAATTTTTTTATGTATTTATAAATGGAAATGTCGATTAACTTCAAGCTATTTGTTTGTTTTCAATTTTACTTAAATTCTAGTACTCTAGGGGGCTTCTATAATACTTCTATAGAAATAGAACACTTTCTGAGCAATCCGTAGGTATTAAAATAAATGGTGTTAGATTAAACAATCTGAGATTTGCCGACGACACCGTTCTGATCGCAGAAACACTTGAAGAGCTACAGACATTGGTGAATAAGATAGCAGACTGCAGCGAAGAATATGGACTATCTTTGAACATAAAGAAAACTAAATTTATGGTAATATCGAAATCAACACAAAATGTCCAAAATTTATATTTACACAATGAAATTATCGATCGAGTTAGCAAATACAAATATTTAGGCACTTTTATAAATAAAGACAACGATAGCTCAGCAGAAATCAAAATAAGAATAGAAAAAGCCAGATCCATATTCACTAAAATGAAGAGAGTGTTCTGCGGAAGAGATTTGAGCCTTGAAATGAAACTTCGCCTGATGAGATGTTACGTACTTTCTGTGCTGTTCTACGGAATGGAGTCATGGACATTGAAAAAGATTGATACCAAAAAATTAGAGGCATTTGAACTGTGGATGTATCGCAGAATCCTGAGAATATCATGGACCGAGAGAGTCACAAATGTCGAGGTCTTGAGAAGAATGAATAAAGAAAAGGAAGTCATATTTACGATCAAAAAACGAAAACTGCAATACTTGGGACACATTACAAGAGGCGAAAGATATGAACTGCTTCGAATAATTATGCAAGGAAAAATAGCAGGAAAAAGGTCCATAGGAAGAAGACGAAACTCCTGGCTAAAGAATCTACGGGAATGGTATAGCTGTAGCAGCAACGAATTGTTTCGGTCAGCAGTTTCGAAAATACGTATAGCCCTGATGATCGCCAACCTTCGGAACGAAGATGGCACTTGAAGAAGACTCTAGGGGGCAACATGAAAATCGTCTACCCTGAAAATTTCGATTAAAACTGCTTAACACAGTTTTCCGTACATTCATCGACAGATACGTGCCATGGGCGATGTTTGCAATGTTGATCCAGCTGGAGAGACTCTCAGCTTTTACAAAGAAAAATAGTATACGAGGGAGTTATTGCTTGTACAGCGATTTTGTTCTTTTGTAAGTTTGGAACTATATATTTTTGGACAAAATTATATATACATTATTATTATAACTTAACGAAAAAACCACATTATATGTCACCAAACTCCATTTTTATAATGGAAAGGGTGAAGTGTCGCTTTTAAATTTATCTGGTAAACTGTGTTGCTCATTAATTAGTTTGGAGTTTTTTTGCACTGGAGTTTTTAGATCAACCTCTAATTTTAAAGTTAAGGATATTAGTTAGTTTGATGCTATAATCGGTTCACAATTTGTCGATAGCTCACTACAAGTTTAACCCTAATTAGAGAACTGAAATACAGAGAGGATAGGTAATACGATTAAATAGTAAAAACCAACCTGAAACTGGCGGTTTAAGATGTTTTCGACTAACCCACCCTGTATCTAAAGGAATGCAATACAGCAGTCAACCTTATAATCCGATTACGAAGGTATTTTGGTTACAGATGATCGACCAGTGTCGTAGAGTATATGATTGAAACATTTATTTGAACTAAATAAATATATTTTTTAAATTGTACTTATGTAAATTGTATTTTTGTTTTAATAAAACTTCTTTATTTTATTCAAAAATAAAAAGTTTCTTGTCATTTGTAAAAGATACATTTATTAAATTAAGGAGAAAGGCGCCAAATGTCGCCTGGCAAAATTTTTAATATGTTTTAAGTGTATCCAATATTTTCGAATCCGGAGAAAACTAATAAATATTTTTGAAAAATTTAAACCCAGAATGATACATTACATTATTACTGAGGGCAGAAAGTCCCTGAAAACTTCTACAATGTTTATTTTAATATGCTATGTAACAGGGGTGAAAATAAAAGAGAAAATATAGTTTAATTTTTAATTGAAAATATTGCATGCAAAAGAATCTTTTTATTTATTCTAATAAATATTTCATTCTGCCTTTAAATTTTTCAAAAATGCTTTTTAGTTTTCTCAGGATTTGAAAAATAATGGATACATTTAAAACACATTGAACATTTTGATAGGCGACATTTTGCGCCTTTCCCCTTTAATACCTTACGATTACAACTACTATTACTTACCTTATATAATTACGATTAGAAAACTATTCAAATTCAAAATAAATAATCATGACTATAAGGGAGAAAAAATCATATTTTAAAAACATACATGATCATGTATGTTCATGATCATGATCTTCTAAAGATATGTGGAATATTTTAAAATATTTGGTAAATAATTGCAAAACCAAAAATAACTTCGAAATTAAAAACGTGTGAAATGCAAATGAGATAAATAAACACTTCATTGAAGTCATATCAAACATGAAAGCAGACATTGATACACACATATTCTTATGAAAATAACTTTAAGGATTCCATCAGTTCTTCTCTTACCTTTAAACCAGTATCTGAAAATAATATTTTACATATTATTAATAATAATAAAAGTAAAGGTATTGGTGATGATGGTATTGGCATATTAAGGCTGCAACTGTGTATTCCCTTTCTTCTACCGTATATCACACATATCATTAACTTTCGCTTAACAAATTCAATTTTTCCCATTAACGAGAACATGTTTTTCCTTTACCGAAGACTAAAATTACAGAAAGCATGAATGAATTAAGACCAGTAAGTGTACTGCCTACATTATCTAAAACTTTGGAAAAGGTAATCGATATTTAGTTACAAACGCATTTAAAAAATAACAAAATAATCCCTACGATGCAGTCCGGTTTTAGGTCCAGATATAGCTGTCTTTTTGCTTTATTAAATATTACAGATGATATTTTTCGAGCATATGACCAAAACAAAATATCAATTTTAATTCTTCTAGACTACTCAAAAGCTTTTAATACAATTAACCATAATTTGTTATTCTTTATTTTAAAATATGTTGGTCTAGAAGCGAGACCAGTTGATCTAATGAAATCCTATCTTTCTAATAGATGTCAAGCAGTAAAACTTAATCAAAATATTTCTTCATTTGTAGATCTTAATACTGGTGTGCCTCAAGGATCTATATATGGTCCAATTTTATTCTCTATATACACATCTAATTTTCCCTTTGTGTTTTGTCCTGTTCACAACATTATTACGCAGACGATATCCAACTCTATATGTCATTTTATCCAAATGAGTGTGATCAAGCTGCAAATACAATAAATCATGACCTTCTTCACCTGCAGATTTTTTCTCAAAATCATTGTTTAAAATCGAATACATCAAAAACTCAGGGTATCATTTTTGCGAGGAATCTCCATAGGAAAATATTTTTTGAGAATTATGCCAATCGAATTATCTTAGGAAATGAAAATTTAATTTTTAGCAAAAAGATTAAAAGCCTAGGGGTTTTGTTTGATGAAGATTTAAGGTTTACATATCATGTAAGTATTTGTTTACAAAGAGCTTACGCCGTTTTAAAATTACTGCATCAAAGCCGTAATTTATTAAGTAGAGCCACAAAATCATTAATATGTATTGCTCTGGTATTATCAAAATTAAATTATTGTGACGTGCTTTATAATGCGTGTCTCACTGAATTTGATTCATGGCGAATACAGAAATTGCAAAATTCTTGTTTGCGTTTGATTTTTAACATCAGGAAATTTAAAAGGATAAGTCATGTTTTCATCGTAGTCAAGTGGCTAAATATGAAACTTACTTTAAGATAGCTTTACTTTAAGCTTTACCATAAGATAATTCAAGAGAAAGTTCCACCATACCTGTACAATCGAATAACTTATAGGACTGACGTTCATAATCTTAATCTTAGACACAAGAATACCCTTGCTTTACCTAAACATACAACATGCTTTTTTAGACGTTCATTTTCGTATTCAATTGCTTGTAGTATTAAAAGTTTGTCCTACAATATTAAAAATCTGTCTAGTGTCAAGTTCAAGTGATTAATTTATGAGCAGTTGTTAGCTGAACAGTAATTTAAAAATTTAAGAATTAAAAAAATTAATAGTTTATAATTTATAAATTTAATATGTTATATTTTTATGTTTCATTTTAAAATACAATTTCATTATTTAGATATAGTCTATCTATATCTTCGGGGGGTTAGGTGGAAGAGCAATTGTATACCGCTGTTACACAGTGGTATACAAACTGAATCTCGCCCTACTGATATAATATTTTATTGTAAAGGAAAATTAATTTGTTTGTTAATAAAGACATTTATTATTATTATTATTATATTGCGGGGAAAATTTTACTATCAACCGGTTGGCCGAAAATGATTTTTCGTTATTTTGACCATTGTGCCTCAACTATAAAAGTCTGAAAAAAATCATGGAGGTAATTGAAGACTCAACCAATATATATATATATATATATATATATATATATATATATATATATATATATATATATATAGACAGTTTTTTTTAAACGAATTTTAAAAATTTCAAAAGCATTCAAAAATATAAATTTTCTGACAAAAATAATAAAATACTCTGCAAATTAAAAAAAAATAAGTTTCTACCGTAATTAGAAACGAAGATATCGTCAAAAAACGAAAAAACACGTTTTAATGATTTTTGAGGGTATGTTTGGGTCTAGGGGTCAGATACTTTTTGATACAGAACAACATGGTATTTTTATTTTTAAATATCGCTGGGCGCATTTTTCACTATCTTAATCGGCTAGACCTATTAAATTCGATCAAATCAATTCACTTTTATTTGAAACTACTCTCGTGTTGTGTATGTTTAGTATGGTAATAAAGAATATTGTTACTATGAAAAAAAAAACTTGTGCAATGTTTCAAATAACTTACAGCTTATATTTAAATCTGACTATTCATATAAAATTGAAATCAAGAGGCAACTCTTTTGTGCTTTCCCGTATATTGTATCTAATTATAAATATAATAGAGACCAAGTATTAAACAAAAAAAATTGAATTAAAGCAATCAGGTTAATTGATAGAATCCGGAAAGGTTAGTACCTGCAAAAATTTTTGACTGGCGCGACGCCGACGGTTTAAAGAAATTAATAAAAGACGTGATAATATGCATTAATATTAGAAAACAAAAAAACAGTCCAAGCTTACAACACTCTTGATTTGATATAAACATGAAAGCTTCCTTACACAGCTTATAACATTCGAGTTTATTTCTTTATTTTCAAATTCCTTTTTCGTTTATAGCAAAATTAAATTGTTGAAGCATTGCTCTGAAAATTAAATAAACTGGAACGGATCTTTTAAACACATCAACCATTTTTGTTGCTAGCCCCAAATCGATAAAAAACGTACAGGAAACGGTAGCGCAAAAATTACTCCCTTTACATTTGCACGTATTGGATTTAATACCCTATTAGGCCCAGCTCCTCTTTCTATACTATCAATTTCATGAGAATTCGGGATAATAAGGGTTAGCGATTACAGTATAAAGCTACTATCTACCCATTTTCAGCCTTTTGTTACCTTCGCGATGTTTGAGATAACAGTTTGTTTTGTATTTTAAAGTTTGCAGTAGTGCTGCAGGGCTATATTTTTTTATAAACTCCTGATTATTTACCTTCTTCTGTTTTTTATAAATACGGTTAAGAAAATGTGGATATGTCTTTATTACTTAAGAATTATTTTATGTCTTTATAGGAAAAAACTACTTAGCTATACAAACTTGTTTTAAGGGATTTATTATTAAATTTTACAATGTAGTTTTTTTTTAAAAACCAGCATATTCTACCAATTATTGTCCAGACCATAGTCGAAGAAACATTTGTACTTTACTTCTAGAAATAAACAAGTCACAGAAAGTCTGCGCTGGTAGAAAACGAGGAGTTAATTTTCTGATAAATAACTACATATATATATATATATATATATATATATATATATATATATATATATATATATATATATATAATAACATCACACTTAATTTTCAACAAACAATTTACATTAATAACTACATTCCTATTACAGTTGTTAATATCTCTCTTCCCTTCAAGAACTTTCCCGTTACTTATTAAATAGTTGCAGTAAAACCGATGATCACCTGTCGCCAGATTAGCATAACGGATTTTTAAAAGATTTTTTTTTATTAACAATTCTTGTATCGGCATGTAAGTAGGATTATTTAATTTTTAATTTTCACTTAATTATTTCACTTAATTTTTTATTTAATTGGAATTCATATTTAATAAATTGCAGACATATAATATTGGCACAAAACTATATATTTTGTACCAGATAGCACCCTAATACGGGTTATTATATTTTCAGCATTTAGTTTACCATGTACCGTTGACCTGAAGATGCATAGCAAATTATAGTATGCGAAACCGGTTTGCAAATTATTCAGAAAAAAATGTAGGCAATGATATTCTACATACTTGGAAAATATGCGTAATTCTACAGGGTAATTAATAACGTGGTATAGGATTATCATCATATTTCTACGAACACTCTTGATCTGAATGGACCAAAAATATTCAAAAGTGAGGTGATAAAAGCTATAGATCAAACAAAAGATGGGAAAGCAACAGGATGCGATGAAATACCAGTCGAATTTTTAAAAGTTTTTAACGAGAACAACCTGAATGTAGTATTGGAACTGTTTAATAAGATATACGATACTGGTCAAATTCCATCGGACTGGTTGAAATCTACATTTGTGCCTCTTCCCAAGAAATCGAATTCTAAGACGTGTAGTGAATATCGCCTTATAAGTTTTAATGAGTCACGCCCTTAAAGTATTCTTGCGTATTATCCATTCCAGAATACGAGCAAAATTAGAACACAGCATAAGTAAAACACAGTTCGGTTTTAGATGCGGTTTTGGAACTCGAGAGCCGCTCTTTGCAATACAAGTCTTGATTCAAAAATGTCTGGATACTATCAAACATGACAATATCATAGAACTATTACATCTTACAGGACTTGACACTAGGGACATCCAGATTATAAAAAATCTATATTGGAATCAAACAGCCCACATGAAGAATGGAAATATGGTGAGTGAAAACGTAACCATTTCGAGAGGGGTTAGACAGGGCTGTATTCTTTCGCCACTGCTTTTCAACATTTACACGGAACAAATATTTCTAGAGGCACTGGAAGAGTACAACGAGGGCATCAAGATTAATGACGTACCAATAAGTAATTTTCGATATGCAGATGATACTGTAATACTGGCCGATAACATAGAAGATTTACAGATGATACTAAATAGAGTAAATACAACTTGCAACCAATTTGGACTGAAGATCAATAGAAAGAAAACTAAATTTATTGTGATCAGTAAAAAGAACATTCAACATATCGATCTGAATATTGAAGCCGAACGTATTGAAAGAGTAGACCGATTTAAATATCTGGGATATACAGTAAATGATAAGTGGGACCCAGACGTAGAGATTAAGATCCAAATTGAAATAGCAAGATCCAAATTCATCAAAATGAGAAAGCTCTTAAGCAACCGCCACCTAAGCGTTAACCTCCGATGGCGCGCCACGAAATGCTACGTACTCTCTTCGCTACTTTACGGAGTTGAAGGGTGGACGTTAACAGCAGCAACTATAAAGAAGTTAGCGGCTCTAGAAATGTGGCTGTATCGACGAATACTGAGAATACCTTGTACAGACAGAGTGACCAACACAGAGGTATTAAGACGAATGGGTAAAGAGATGGAATTGTTAACAACTGTTAAAAGGAGGAAAGCGTCATACCTGGGCCATGTGTTCCGTAATGATAAGTACAGTCTGCTAAAGCTTATCGTGGAAGGTAGGATTGAAGGTAGAAGGTGTTTGGGCAGAAAGAAGAAATCCTGTTTGAGAAACTTGAGAGAATGGTTTCAAATACCAGAAGCTGCGAACCTTCGGTAGAAGACGGCACATAAAGAAGAAGGTATAGCAAACGTACAATTTTTTAAATGGGTTTAAATTTTTAATTTTATTTAAAATAATAATTTTTTTCAAATATGTATTCTTCTCATAATTCTTGTTTTTATAGTATTGTGTTTTGCATTACTCTAAAGAGTATTTAACAAGTTATGACCATTTTTATTTCGAAATCGCTATGAAATCAACACCATGTATATAAATAAGTAATGCATAATATTTGTATACAGGGTAAACTATAAAACAAAATTACGATTTTCTAATTTTTTTAAATAGATCACTCTATATTTTATTTCTTAGAAATATTGTATTTATGATACTTTTTCATTTTTTATAGCATTCCTTGTATCTAAAATAATTACTTTCCGAGATATTTTTAGTTTTCTTCAAATTTCGAAAATGCATTCAATTTTTGTAAGTAGAAATAAGTATTAAGTATTGAGTGATAATATAACAATTTTTTTTATTCAATAAGTAACTTACAAAAAATATTAACCATAACAATATACAATGAATGTATCAATAAATGTGATATTATAGAAATATATTTCCAGTGAAATACAAGGTTCCTAAAATTTCTACAAGATAATATGTTTTGTATAATAATATAACAAGATTATTTTTGTTTAATAAATAACTCACACAAAACAGAAAGCAAAACAATATACAATTGATGTAACAATGTTTAGATTGTTATATTAACGGTATCATAAGCCAGGAATTTTTAATAAAATATTTCTTACTGCGGATTGTGAGGCGCAATTATTAATAAGTAAAAGGCCATGTGTGTCAGTTACAAAGGTAAAATAGTAGGCTTTGAAAAAATAACAGTTTTTATATTAATAAACCATCAAGATAGGCTTTGAAAATGACAGGTTTTATATTATTACATATTTAATCGGTCTGTGTGGTTGTTGCATCGAGCAAAAAGACAAAAGAGGGAATCTAATCGTTATGAAAAGGCGACCAAAAAAGTGGCCTCTGATGGCGGACATATCCGGAAATGCGAATGCGCCAAATTTAAATTTTCCGACACTTATTAACAGTAGCTATAAAATAGTTTTCAGAATGTGTCTTAGACGAGAAAATTTTAATTAAATATTAACGATAACAGTCTAAAATGTGAAACAATTGTTAAAAAACTTCAACATAAATAAGATTTCATGTGACAGTTGGTACAAATAATAACATAACCCAACTAAATTTGATTTCCTAAACAAGGAAAGACTCTCTTTCCTTGTTTAATTTGGCCTCTCAAGATGGCACTTCCTGTCTAACAATATTTTTGCCCCCACTACCTTTACATTCCCTCTTTTGTCTTTTTGCTCGATGGGCTGTTGTCTTTATTGTTAAAAATGATTTTTTCTGTAGAAAAGTTAACAGATATAATATATAATATTCTACCTACTATACCTATTATACCTTCTCATTGGTCATTTAGGTCACGTGGTCGATAAATCTGGCAAAATACAAAGAGATGCAGGGACTGCTTTGCGCCAGTTTTCTCTGTCGCACTGGGGGAACGCGACTGTATTGCAGCAGTAAGTCTATTTTGTATTACATGTCTATTGTATTAAACCCCTTGAACCTAACCTTATTTAACCTACTCCGCGATAAATGTGTAAGTGAACAATTTTTAGACTTTAACCCTGCTTTGGTCGATGGTTAAATGAACCACCATTAGTCGCAGGTGAGCGTGAAGCTCACTTGTCATGTATGAGTCATTTATGAGTCAAAAAAACAAAAGGCATAAATATAATGATTTATTTATCAAAGCTAAAAAAGGCAATATTTTTAACAAAATACTAAAAGGAATAAAACATAAAACATAAAGTTTGGTACATCTACATAAATAAGCATAATTCTGAAACAGCAGCTAGAATAATAAAAAAAATGGAACGAGCTGATGTTGCAACTATTAGTCTATCTTGTATTATATATCTATGGTTCAATAGAAAAGGGTGCTTAACTACCCTTCCACTCGACCTAGGAGATCTATTGTGATTCATCGCCTGGTTATAGTTGTTTCTTCAGCCCAGCGTTTTTAAAAAAGTCTATTATGGCCTTAGGTGACATTTTTATAAAGACGTAGTATCGCGGAGTAGATTGGGACAAAAGCTCACACTAGGTAAAAATAAGCACAAACGATATTTTCCTCACGCTCCTTTCTAGGTTAGCTTCTACGAAAATTGGTACAATACCAATAATATGCTATTGTTGTTCGAAAACTTGTTTTAAAACAGTTACCGACTATTGGTATTTACAAAGTACTTACATTTTTTAACGTACAAAGTAAAGCTACTTTGACGCATTGTCGTAAAAGTATTGCTAGCCTTAGGAAGAAGGAAGCGCATTGAAATATAACTATTATTGTTAACATTGGTTTGTTGTAAATTAATAAGTGGTTCATGTACTTTGGGCTTGGTGATTTTTCTCTAGTAGGCAATTCATACTGATACTTACACTGATATACAATTTAAAAAAAGATACTTTAAATGGGTTTACTTTTACATAACCCAGTTCTTTTCGCTTAGCTATAAATGTCCTCATCGTTTTCGTTTATAAAATATCTATTGACTGTAAATTTAAATTTATACTCACTTCGGCACATTTTCCGCTAGCATTACCACCATTCAATCCTCTTGCGCGTGTTGTGTTGTACATAAGTATACCAGCTCCATTTAAACCACCCTCGAAATCTTGTAATTCACGGCACGCATTTTTTTCTCCCTTTTATAATACCTTATAAAAAGGAGAGACAAAATTTATGACCCAAAAATTCCATTCAAAGGACAATGCGAATTGAAAATAAAGTAAACCGGAACACGCTATAAAAATCAGTGCGAGAGAACAATATTTGGTCCATTAGAGAAGCAACCGCGTGTACGGATGTACTCAATCGTTTAAGAATGAGAATATAAAAGGATAAATAGGAAAAGAACTGATATTTATGATTCGTTTCAAAATAATACAATTTTAAAAGTAGTAAGATAAAACCCTTGGTCATGATAAAGAAGATCGTATGTCAAGTATCGTTTAAATCATTTTTTTAACATTTCTTGCTTTTAAAAGAGAATATTTTAAAATTAAATATTTTTGTCACATTTAAATTGCTAGTACTATTACCAGATGATATATTAATCAGTTTTGACGTAGTTTTGTTGTTTATTATGTCAGTTCTTAAAGAATTAGAATACATCAGTCAGCAGTTTCTAGAAGACACTATGAAAGTTTATAGTGTCGTGACAGTGTAGTTCCGTCACTGTCTTACAAAAACATATTTCCACCAGTGAGATGGGGGATTTTACAAACAAACTGATGAGATAATCAGGGAAGTCTGTTGTTTCCAGTTTGAACTGAAATGGAAAAATTCAAAGCTTTTTATTTAAGAAGTAATTATGTTGGTTCCGTTATTTGATTAACACATTTGAAATCTGAAGCTTTCGGGAAAGGGAATGTCCATTTGAAACATCTAGAAGAAGCAAAAAAACTTACACAATTGGAACCCTACGTAAAGAGCCAATTATTTTACGTCACAGAAGAAGAGACCTTTTATATATACATATACTCAAAAATGTTTTTACCGTATAATGGTGTAAGACTTAATTAACTACTCAAATATTTCTTTCATTCTTTGAGGTTTCGTGTCAACATTTTTGCGTCTGTTTATGTCACTCATTATGTCACGATTACTTCATCCCACGTCTGTCTTAATTTTCTTTTTTTTTTGTTTTTTAATAGTCTTTTTTCTTTTATCTGGTGTAAATGGCCCCACCAACTCAGCTATCTGTGTTCTATAAACTTAAGTGTGGATTGTATTTTCATTCTATATATCTGAGTTCCTTATTCTATCCATTTTGGTAGCACCTTTAACACTTCTTAAAAACCTCATCTCAATAGTTTGTATCTTGCTTTTTTGTCGTATCTTTGACTCGCTGCCAAATGTGAGACCAGGTCCATAAACTGGTTTGAAAACTTTAATTTTTGTATTATGTGATATATTTTTTCTGTATATAAATGTTTTATTTATTGTATGGTAGAGTTGTAGCGATTTATACTTCAAATATCTGAAAAAAATTCATAGAAAAGCTTAAAAAAACTAGTCCATATTTCCATTCGTTTTTGTGACTATTTATATTTATTCATATCGTGTCGATAAATAGGAAAACAGGGGAACCTGTTTAATTTTACCATTATTGTTGTTGAAAGTAAAATAATTATTTATTAACTTCGTCTGTCGGTGGATGTTTTCAGAGTTGTCTCGTTCTAAAACGTGTTTAAGAGAGCTTAATTCTTCAATACTCTTCCAGTTTAAATCATAATGTCTTTCTAACATTAACTGCTTTTTCTTGTTTTACTTGTAAAATATATTTTGGTATTATTTTAGGACAAAGTTGGTCCATATTTTTATTTGTTTTTGTGACTATTTATATTTGTTTATATCGTGTCGATAAACAGAAAAACAGGGAAACCTGTTTATTTTACTAGTATTGTTGTTGAAACTAAAGTAATCATTTATGAACTTCGTCTGCAGGTGGATATTTTCCTAAGTTGTCTTATTCTAAAACGTGTTAAAAATATTGTTACAATAGATGATGACGCATCGTATGGCTCAGAACTGTAAACATATTTATTACTACTACTCCGGCCGGCGGAGACGCAGGTAATAACCTATAGGTCCCCCTCCGATAAAAAACCAGCCTGAGTTCCCGTTTATTAGAGGCAATTCTTGTCAACACCGCCACGACCGGTCTTCCCCAAAGTTCGAGCCTATTCATGTCTGCTTCTAGGGGATTCCGAAACTAACGAAGTTTTATATTTAAAGAGGAATTTTGTTGTAAACAAGACAGTTAGTTTTTGAAGATCGCGCCGCGTTTTAAAATGTAACGCACGTATTATAATAAATGAACATAAATTATATAATTATTGGTGTAATATAAATTAGATAGATTGTACAAATAAAGACTTTAAATAAACTTGTAAGTGTTATAAGTGTAGAACCTTTATTAATAAATAAAAACAATAAATTAGAATAATAAAAACATAACAATATCCTAATTCTTCAATACTCTTTCAGTTTAAATCATAATGTTTTTCTATCAATTTTCTAACATAAACTGCTTGTTCTCATTTTACTTGTAAAGCAAATATTCACCTTTTACAGCACGTGATCTAAGAGTTTTTTTTTTTATTAAGAGCGGTTTCAACGTCCTATCCCCTGATGTATTGCTACAAAGTATGTAATAATGTTACTCCATCTTTACTTGTTTTATATCCACTTGCAGTTTTTTTTTTATCCTTTGTGATTAAGTACGGTTAGGCATTTTTTTCCAACACAGTCCCGTTTCATTAGCGTTAAATACTTGATCGGCACAATAGTCCCCAACTTTCGCTAGCTCCTGTGGAAATATTTTTGCTGCTTCTTTATCTGCTGTAGCACTCTCTCCTGTGATCTTGATATTATGAAATGCATTTCTTTTTATAAAGACCTATTTCCTGAATTAAATAACCACTTATATAGGAATTTTTTTTTAATTAGTTACTCAAATAAAATTGCGATGGCTGTTTCTGTTCTTTCTAATAATACATCCTTTAAGTAAGATTAAAATTTGGCGCTTAATTTTGTACCTGAAATTATAGATTTTCTTATAGCAACTTTACCTTACTTTGCTTAATCAGTAGACCCATTTGTGCCTTTCAGTGTTGGGCCGTTTAAAATACATTTCATTAAATTACAATATTTGACAGTCTTCTGAGGTGTCCTAGTTCTTAACGAACTTTCTCCATTCCTTCCTATTGGATGCCATCTGTGTTGCTTCTTGCCAAGTCTTACCCTTACTCTGCAGTATCTGCGAGATGTCACTGTTCCATTCTTTAATGGGTCTTCCTCTTCTGTTTTTCCCTATTGGTTTGGCGTTCCACACTCTTTTTACTTGTCTATTATTGTCCATCCGGGTTAGATGTCCGAACCATGCCAATTTTTTCTCCTTGATTGGCTCGAGTATCGGTTTGATTTTAAGTCTTTCTCTTATTTCTTCATTTCTGATTCTATCAGTTCTTTTTACTCCTATCGTTCTTCTGAGGTATTTCATTTCTGCTGCCTGAATTCTGCTCTGATGTCTTTTGTTTAATATCCAATTTTCTGCTCCATATGTCACTGTACGTCTATATATTGTTTTGTATATTGTCATCTTGGTCTTTGTTGATATTTGTTTGTTATTAAGGAATCCTCCATTAAGTGCTTGGAATAGTTTTCCTGTGTTTTCCATTCTGTTGTTAAGATCGTCCTCGATGTCTCCTTTGTTGTTGATTACTGTTCCTAAGTATTTGTATGAATTTGTCTGTATTATTTTTTGTTGGTCTATTATTACTTCTATTTGATCTTCCGTCTCTTGTTTCCTTGATATTTTCATTATCTGAGTCTTCTCTTTGTTTACGTTTAAGTTGTATTTGCTTGCTTCTAGAGTTGTTTCAAATGATTCTGACTGTATATTTAACATTCTTACTGTATTTGTTGTTTTCATGTATATACCCTTTGCTGCTTCTATCAATTCTTCACTTACTTGTTCTTTCTTTAGGCTTTCCCATATATCTTTTCTTTTGACTGAGTCGAATGCTTTTTCCATGTCTATAAAGCTCAGATATATTTCTTTATTTTTCTTTAAGGCTTTTTCTATTACTTGTTGCATGGTGAATATATGGTCTTGTGTGTTGTGTCCTTTCCTGAATCCAATTTATAGCAACTTCATTCTTCTTAATTGCTCTTACAGTTGATTCGCCTAAATTAAAATGTTTCCCAATTGTCGTAGATCCTTCCTCTTTTCCTAAGCGATCTAAAATTGCAATTTTCGTTTCCAACGAAATTGATTGTCTTTGATGTTTTTTTTTCCATTGGGCCCAATAAAATCTTAAAAAAAGAAATAAAAAAAATAGAATTACGATATAGATATGGCAAAAATCTCTTCTAATGAAAAATAAATTGTTATGACACTTACTTGAAATCTTTCAATCCGAAAATTGTGCTGTTTATTATACTGCAACTTGAAATCATCAAAATTTTAAACCACTATAAAACGACGCACCGCTAAAAAAAATTATTGCAAAACAATAACATATTATACCTTTCAATGCGAAACTCGCAATGATGTAATAGGGACATCATGCAACAAGGGAATCCCCGAATTGCAAAATTCCAAAAAGTAAATTGAGCCAAAAAGGCTCAATTTACTGAGATCTGGATGTGAATAGTTAATATTTAATTATAATAGTTAATAATAGAAATTTTTGGATGAAATACAAACCGCACAACTTTAAAACCGCATAAAACAAATATACTGAAAGAGAATAAGAGGCAGACAAACAGGAGTAATCCTAGTCGCACGAAGAAAAACAAGAAGAAGACACAATCACATACTAGCTTAGAATTGACCTCTACAGAATTGAGTGCCTTAAGTACTGCCTGACTATCTGTGAAGATGGCAACTGAACGGAACGTTCTTCCCTGCCTTTCTATTTTTTCCACGCAGTAATTAATTGCCATTATTTCTACCTGGAAAACTAGCTAGACTTACCGGGAAATGTATCTTTTGATTTATCCCTACTATGCCGGCTCCCACACCCTACGTTGTTTTTTAGCCATCCGTGTACCAGGTAGCAGCAGCTTGTATGGCTTCACATTCACTCTAGTCTTCCCTACCTGGGATATTAATTGTACACTTATTGTTGAAGCTATATCTCGTAGCTGTTGCATCGATAGGTTGACCCATCACATAATCGGTTTTTAGCTCCTCTATTAGTTTTCTGTTGTCAACACCATACATTTGGCTTATATGTCGCTGACTATGGATGGTGATAGATTCAGCAGGACTTCCAACGCTGCTGTAGGAGTTGTTTTTATGGCCGCAGTAATACAGAGGCATGCTAGCCTTTGTGTATTACCTAGCAGCCTTATTGCTTCCACTTGCTGTGTCTTTGTCCACCACGTCACCAAGCCATAGGTTATAATTGGTCTAATAACCCTTGTGTATAACCATTCTTTATATATAAGGTCTTTTAACACTTTTTCATATAGTCGACTTAGCATGCTGGTTACGCTTATTCATCTGTAATTAGTCTTCCTTATGTTACTTCCTTGAGTCGTGTTACTTCCTTTCTTGTATCCCTCCTTCTTTTCATGCTTAGGTTACAGGCTCTTTATTTATGTATCTGTTAAATAACAATGTGATTATTTTTAATAATCCAGTGGATCTCGGAATAAACCATCAATTTTTAGGATTTTTCTAGGTTTTGTTAAGTCATGTAAATTGCTGCCTGACCTAAGAAAAGTTTAAAAAAAAATGTCACTGGCTAAATGGGCACAGCTCCCAAAGCCCAATGGCCAAAAAAAATCTTGTGGGTCCATTTTAAGGAGTTTTGCAGGTATTACTTTAGGAACAGAAGAAGAACCATTTTTTAACAAGCTTTTATTAAATTTATAATTTTTTTTTAAGATTTTTTAAAATATTTTTATTCAAAAAAATATAACATAACTTATTTAATGGGTTTCATTTGAAAGAGTCCATCGTTTAGATAATGACAATTTTCCACACCAACTCCTTTGTTCACTTTCGCTATGTCCTCTGTAGATAATGAAGTTCTCCCAATAGCTAAGGCATGCTCTTTACCCTCGGCCATTATAGCCACTATAGTATCCTTGGAAACTTCAGTCATTTTTGCTCTAGGTGACGTCAAATCTGGACACATAATATTTGCTCCACTTAAAACAAATCTTATGGCACCTTTATCAACTTGTTGCATTGGTAAAAAGAAAGGATACTTGTGCAGAAGTTTTAGTGTAGGCATCCATTGACTCTCTCTTTGGCGGAAAAATTACAAATCTCCACTTGAGTTGACTACAATTTCTATATGGTCATGGCATTTAACTATTCTAAGAGAATCTTTCTTAGGTAAAATAGCGTCTATATAGTTTTCTAAATGTGGATAGGATTCAATAAGTTTGGCTCTGATGGCTTTTTGGACAGACGATTTTAACTGCAAAACTCCAGAAATGCTTTCCTTCTCATCGAACCTTTTAAACATTTTTGAAAAGAATTTCGGTTTCAGACACCAACCTATTTCATTAGAGGTTATGAATAGACTTTGTTCACTTTCGCTATGTCCTCTGTAGTTAATGAAGTTCTCCCAATAGCTAAGGCATGCAATAATAATAATTTCTTTTTACCAATGCAATAAGTTGATAAAGGTGCCATAAGATTTGTTTTAAGTGGAGCAAATATTATGTGTCCAGGTTTGACGTCACCTGGAGCAAAAATAACTGAAGTTTCCAAGGATACTATAGTGACTATAATGGCCGAGGGTAAAGAGCATGCCTTAGCTATTGGGAGAACTTCATTATTTACAGAGGACATAGCGAAAGTGAACAAAGGAGTTGGTGTGGAAAATTGTCATTACCTAAACGATGGACTCTGGCAAATGAAACCCGTTAAATTTATAATTTGTCGTAGATACTGTTTAATATTTACAAATTTTTGTATTTTTAACCAAACCCAGTAATATGTTTAAATATCCTCCCCAAATTTATTACTTCTTATCAGATTTTATTGCACCCCTTAACTCTTTTCTCAAGCTACACCTTTGAATAAAATGCATTATGTAGTTAAATATTCTGTATATTTTCCAATGCTTTAAACAACTTCAAAGTACCATTAAGTTTATGTTAACTTTTAATCTAACTTTAAGAAAGATAATTTTTAAAATTTAATTTAAACAAGGGTGAAATTAAGCTCAGACTCTTCAAAAGTTATTTGATTAATTCATTATAAAGGATCCCACTTAGCAAGTGTTTAAAAAAGAACTTGATAATTTTTTTGTTCTAGGTATTTCGTTTTTTAATGATGTGTTCTTATTTTGAAGGTAAAATTTTCAATTCAGAAATATTTTGAAATAAAATTAATTGAAAAGTTTTGTTAAGGAAACATTCTCAATGAGTTATTAAACTGTTTATTCGGGCTGTTGGGCCGTTGTCTTCTGTTGAGATTTGTTCTCGACGTTTCGCCAACACTAGGGGTTGGCATCTTCTGGAGATGTTGATGGTTCGCTTGTAAGCAGAAACTGACGACGCGTTGTACTCTACTACGGAGGCAATATTTATAATTCCCACTCGCCTCCCCTCCACTGGTTTCGGCTTGAGGGGGCGTGTCGTTGTTTATAGTAGCTTTTCTATCTCCGTGTTTGGCGGGAAGGGCGTTTGTGGATTTTAATACTGGTATCCATGTTTTGTTGATTTTTAGTCCTTCTTCTATCCTATTGAAATTGTTTGGGTGCTTGTATATTTCCACCGCTTCCCGATATAACCGTGGGTAGTACTGTGAAGTTTTGTCCAGCATCTGTGTTTCTTCAAATAGTATTCGATGTTCTCCGCTTCCCAAAGCGTGTTCGGCAACGGCAGATTTGTCGATATGTCCTAAACGACAATGGCTTTTATGTTCATTTATCCTGGTGTTGGTGTGTCTTTTTGTGGTTCCCACATATACCATTCCACATGTGCATGGTATTCGGTATACTCCGGCCGTTGCTAATGGGTCGCGTTTGTCTTTTACCGATCTTAAACAATCCTTGATCTTCTTTGTAGGTCTGAAGATGGTCTTTATGTTGGCTTTCTTGAGTATTCGCCCAATTCTGTCCGTTACCCCCGATATATAGGGCAAGAACGCTTTCCCTTTACATTCTGTTTCTTCGTCCCTTCTTCTAGATACGTTGTTCATCGCCTTGTGTATTTCTCTTCTGGTGTACCCATTAGAGGTGAGCGCTTTTTCAATATAAAGAAGTTCACTTTGGAGATGTTGTGGTTCACAAATTCTCTTCGCCCTCTCTGCCAAAGTTTTGATGACACCTTGTTTTTGGCTAGGATGATGATTTGAGTTCCTGTTTAGGTATCTGTCTGTGTGTGTAGGTTTTCGATACACTTTATGTCCTAAGTGACCTTCCTTTCGATTTACTAATACATCCAGGAACGCTAGTTGTTGAGCTTTTTCTGTTTCCATCGGTCACAGCAGTCACCCTACGGAAAATCAACAGACTTATTAAATCTTCGTCCATACCAGAGGAGATAAAGCCAAGAATATGCAACAGCGAAGCAGTCCCACCACGCTTGTATGGCTTGCCGAAAATACACAAAGACGATGTACCTCTCCGCCCTATTGTGAGCTCCATAGGATCTCCGTCTTACAGCCTTGCAAAACATCTGGCCGATATTTTACAACCACATATAGGAAAAAACGATGCCTTTGTAAAAGACTCCGCCCATTTTATTGAGAAGATCAAAGGAATAACTTTGCAGGAATCTGACATTCTTGTTAGTTTTGATGTGGTTTCCCTATTTACAAGAGTCCCCCTAGAAGACGTTCTGAATTTAATTGAGGGACTAGTTTCCAAGGATATGGTGGAATTATACCGTATTTGCCTAACTACCACATACTTTTCATGGGAAGACCAAATTTATGAACAGATGGATGGAGTAGCAATGGGAAGCCCACTAAGCCCGGTCGTAGCCAACCTTTTCATGGAGCATTTAGAGAAGAAGATAATGGACTCAGCATACAAGCCTAGGGTATGGTTCAGATACGTTGATGACACCTTTGTGATTTGGGGTCACGGAGCAGAAAAACTAAACGATTTCCTGGCTTATATAAATACACTACATCCAAATATTCAATTTACGATGGAAACAGAAAAAGCTCAACAACTAGCGTTCCTGGATGTATTAGTAAATCGAAAGGAAGGTCACTTAGGACATAAAGTGTATCGAAAACCTACACACACAGACAGATACCTAAACAGGAACTCAAATCATCATCCTAGCCAAAAACAAGGTGTCATCAAAACTTTGGCAGAGAGGGCGAAGAGAATTTGTGAACCACAACATCTCCAAAGTGAACTTCTTTATATTGAAAAAGCGCTCACCTCTAATGGGTACACCAGAAGAGAAATACACAAGGCGATGAACAACGTATCTAGAAGAAGGGACGAAGAAACAGAATGTAAAGGGAAAGCGTTCTTGCCCTATATATCGGGGGTAACGGACAGAATTGGGCGAATACTCAAGAAAGCCAACATAAAGACCATCTTCAGACCTACAAAGAAGATCAAGGATTGTTTAAGATCGGTAAAAGACAAACGCGACCCATTAGCAACGGCCGGAGTATACCGAATACCATGCACATGTGGAATGGTATATGTGGGAACCACAAAAAGACACACCAACACCAGGATAAATGAACATAAAAGCCATTGTCGTTTAGGACATATCGACAAATCTGCCGTTGCCGAACACGCTTTGGGAAGCGGAGAACATCGAATACTATTTGAAGAAACACAGATGCTGGACAAAACTTCACAGTACTACCCACGGTTATATCGGGAAGCGGTGGAAATATACAAGCACCCAAACAATTTCAATAGGATAGAAGAAGGACTAAAAATCAACAAAACATGGATACCAGTATTAAAATCCACAAACGCCCTTCCCGCCAAACACGGAGATAGAAAAGCTACTATAAACAACGACACGCCCCCTCAAGCCGAAACCAGTGGAGGGGAGGCGAGTGGGAATTATAAATATTGCCTCCGTAGTACAACGCGTCGTCAGTTTCTGCTTACAAGCGAAGCATCAACATCTCCAGAAGATGCCAACCCCTAGTGTTGGCGAAACGTCGAGAACAAATCTCAACAGAAGACAACGGCCCAACAGCCCGAATAAACAGTTTAATAAGTTAGACGATGGCCGTGAAAGCCTAACGCAATTTATTCTCAATGAGATTTAATTATTATTACTAATTCGCTTGAAAAACGACTTTGGTTAGTTCAAAAAAGACTAGTGCCTTTTTAAAACCCAAGGGATTGTTTTAAAAATAAATTACTTATTTGAGAAACCCCAAAGTCATAATTATACTTCTAGACGCGCGTTCGACTTTGGAAATTTGCACGGGAGTAACAAGCCTCGTTAGGCATGTTAAATTATAAATTAAAACTTGTAAATATCTTAAGAAAGTTCAAATGTGTACTTATCATCGAGCAAAAAGACAAAAGAGGGAATCTAATCGTTATGAAAAGGCGACCAAAAAAGTGGCCTCTGATGGCGGACATATCCGGAAATCCGAATGCGCCAAATTTAAATTTTCCGACACTTATTAACAGTAGCTATAAAATAGTTTTCATAATGTGTCTTAGACGAGAAAATTTTAATTAAATATTAACGATAACAGTCTAAAATGTGAAACAATTGTTAAAAAACTTCAATATAAATAAGATTTCATGTGACAGTTGGGACAAATAATAACATAACCCAACTAAGTTTGATTTCTTAAACAAAGACTCTCTTTCCTTGTTTAATTTGGCCTCTCAAGACGGCACTTCCTGTCTAACAATATTTTTGCCCCCACTACCTTTACATTCCCTCTTTTGTCTTTTTGCTCGATGGTACTTATATACACAACAAACAACAATTAAATATTGTATTTATCAATGTCAGATAAATTGACAGTTGTATCACCAAACATTATTTTTTTTTATTAATATTGTTATCATGGTAAATTAAACATATGCGTAAGTAAATTACGTATATTGTCATTTTTAGATACTGATGAATATTTCATTTTAATTCAATTTGTATTAATATTATTATCGTGGTAAATTAAACCTATGGGTAAGTAAGTTATGTATAACTATTGTCATTTTTAAATACTGATAAATATTATTTATTTAATATCTTAGCATTTTTAGAATCGGAAACATTTGTTATTATTTCCACTGATTGATTACTTTATTTTTAATTATTAGCGTACTTATTTATATAAAATGGTATATTAAATTATTATTAAGTACATTGTTTCTTTTGTAAACAACTGACCTAAATTTGTTTTATTGGAATCCTAGGTTAGAGTTTTAAACTATTCGAACTATAATCGTAATACACATCGCATAATTAGCCGTGATCGTCTAGTGGACTAGTTGTTCGGATCCCACGTTGTGGCCGTGGTAACCCAGGTTCGAATTCTGGTCACAGCAATGTGCTAACATGTCACGGTGAGGCAATTTTTTGTTTTTTTTTGTTAAAAAATATTTTGAACAAATATTTACAAACAGGTGTATATAAAAAAAACTCTAACCTGCTCCAAAAAAAATTTGTTTTGTAAAAATTATTGTTGGAAATGAAGAATTCGATAATAGAATAGGATTAAAAATGATACTTCTGTTTATCTATATAAAAATAACGGTTTTACACATTTTTAATGGAGTTTAGAATAAAAATTTTACAACAGCGATTCATTGCTCAGTTTTTGAAGCAACTGAAGTTAAGCAACGACGTATGTAGAAGAAAAGAACGGCGAGTCTTCAAAACCCAATAGAAGTAATAGCTATGTATACTCCATATCAACACCTAATAGAAAAATTAGCGTTTGTAAATTAGCCTTCTGTTTTCTTCATGGAGTAACAATTGACCGAGTAAGACGTCTTGTACTTCTTCTAAGTGCAGAAAAAGCCCAGGCAATGCAATTTTTATTATTATTTTCTTCTTATGGTGCCTATCCGTTACGGATGTTGGACACTAACATGGCTATTCTGACTTTGTTGTCTGCTGCCCTGAAAAGTCCGTTAGTGGTTAAGATAAACCATTTACCTTCAAGTATGGTCCGAAGTAGGTTATATCGTTGTTTATTGCGCATTATATGGCCCAGGTATTCTAGTTTGCGACTGTTTTATGGTTATGACTAGTTCGCGCTCTTCACTCATTCTATGTAGTACTTCTTCGTTGGTAACTCTGTCTATCCAAGAAAACATGCGTCTATAGCACCACATCTTAAATGCTTCGAGTCTCTTCAGTCATGCTTCAGTTAAGGTCCATGACTCCACGCCATATAAATGAACGGAGAATACGTAGCATTTTAGTAAACGAACTTTTATTTCCAATTTTATATCGTGGCTGTTAAAGATTTTTTTCATTTTGACGAAAGCTGATCTTGCCTTCTCGATCCTTATCTTAATTTCCGTCGATTGGTCCCACTGTTCATTTATGTTTGCACCCAGATAACAAATGTTGGTGATTTGTGTAATAGGTTGTTGGTTAACTAGTAATTGACCAGGTGGTATCCTATTTTTGCTTATAACCATGTATTTGGTTCTTTTGATGTTAAAATCAAGCCCAAACCTGCTACTTACTTCTGACACCCTGGAGACAAGTGTTTGCAGACAAGTGACTTATTATTATTATTACAGATGCTATTCGTGAACATATTAAATCATATCCCGCGAAGTTAGCTCACTATACTAGCAAGGAAAAGTATTATTTAATTGAGAAACTACATAGATATCACTCTTATGTACAAAATGTTTGCAAAAAAATTTGCGAAATATGCCACTGTTAAGTATTCATACCAGAGAAAAGTTTTTAAAGGAGCTTTTGAATTATCATTTGGAAGACCTAAGGCAGACACATGTTGTGTGTGTGGGAAGCTTGCAATGAAAATAAATTGTACGCATTTGAACGATAATGTAAAGAGAGTTGCAGCCGCTTAGAAAATGATTTATCTACGTCGAGCTAAGAAATTTTCAATAGTGAAATATCTTCATGCTTTCTCTGACGGCTGTGGATCGCAAAATAAAACCCACACTGTGTTAAGATTTTTTTCCGTTTTGATTTCGCTCGAAAAATTTAAAGATCATTAACCATTATTTTCCTATTAGTATCATTCCTTCCTACCCTGTGATAGAAATTTTGCGGTGATTAAAAGATAAATTAGAAAAGTAGACAGTATATACACCATAGAAGAATATGGGCAGCTGATTAAAACTTCATGTAAAAATAAATCATGCAAAATATGGTATTGGTCAATGCTGGTGGCCAGAATACTACACAAAACCATGTTATTCACGGAATCCAGTGGCAAAAATATTACAAGAAATCAGAAGGTTCAACTAAAAATAAGCCAATTCATGCATTTTCAGCACTCCACGAGAACTTAAACTTGGTTGTAGCACACCCTTTTATTAACGGTTTATCCAATCAAATCTTCAGTATTATTAATAATAAAAAAAAATACATTAATACTGCCCAAAGCATTAACATCCCAGTGGAAAGATTCCGATTAATTATAAGAAGATTGTTGATATACAAAAACTACAAAGTTATAGACCGGATATAGAAAATATCCAAGATTGTTATAATGAATTGTTCAACTGACCCACAACGACCAATAATATACCTGAAGAAGATGAATGATCACACTTTTTAATTTTTTTTAAGTTAATTTATAATTTTTAAGTTAATAATTTAAGTAATATAATTTTTTGTACTTTTTAATATAAATTTCAGTACTATGTGTATTTTATTTCATTTTAATTCCGTATAAAGTTTAGTTTCAGGTAATGCTGAAAAATTTATTTGAGGAACCCCATAAGTCAATCAAGTTTGAGCTTATAAAGAGCTTATTCTTAATCTTTTTTTCAAAAAATATTAAAGTAAAAAAGTCAGGAAACACTGTGCAAATGGAATTGGGTTAGTTTTTAACATGTAGAAATCTTCGCGGTTTTCCTCACACAGTTTTTTCTTGGTTTCGGAAAATTAAGTTTTGTGACTTATAAGCTTTCTCAAATAAGTGATTCAAATGGCATTGACAATGTGGATAACTGTATTTCTTTTACTAGTCACTCACACTAGTAGTAATATATTTATGGCTATATAGACACATTCTCAAAAATCAATGTCGTTTCATGTTCGTCGTCTTTTCTGATATCAAATTATCAGTTTTACACTAAACAATCCATTTTAATAAGAGGCGACGGAAATGAAAAACCATCTATATATCTAAATGAAGGAGGACTAAGAATAAGATTTGTTGTTATTTACATAACCTCTACTAATGGTTTGAGAAACTATAAGGTAAAAATAAAACATTGCGGTGAAGCTATATTTAGGTACACTTTTGGCTAGTCTTGATCGATGTTTGACTGCTACCAATGTTTTCATAAAACTTATAAAAACATAGTTAATCTATCATCCATAGTTATTCTATACACACTATTACCACAGTACATAATACCTCTCTACTAGCGGCTGTTCCGCTTTTAATCCCAATTTAAATTTATGTTTGTGTTTAGTATGTAGCATAAATTTAATTTTTCTATTTGCAGCCGTTGGATTTTTGCGGGTTAAAAGCGTAAGTGATATACGCTCTTATTCGGTGGAAAACCTTGGGAATATTTTTCATGCGGATGTTAAAGCAGGAATAAAAAATTTGTGTAATGTATAAATTGATATTAGGTAAATAAAATCATTATTTTATTATATATTTACAGCAGAATTTTTATTTTTAATACAACCTGGAATAACCCAAGCTTTTCTTAGTTACGAATACAAGTTAGGTTCTATTGTTACGTCCTCGTTTGCGTGATATTTTTATTTATTTATCGTATTGGAGACACATTTAAAAATGTGGATTCTATCGACCGACCTGTTTGTAAATACACGTTTGTAATTTACGGTCGATTTAAATGAAATTATCGCTTAACTAAAACCTTTTAACAGTTAAGTTTTAAAATTTCAGTGATTTAAAACAACGAGAAAAGGACTGTGGTAAAATGTTTGATATTTACTGCATATAAACGACTTTTCTTTGTCCGATTTTGAGGTTACAAATTAAATCTACTCAGTTGAAAATTAATCACATTCCAAAAAACTCGTTCGGTGGTTAGTGAACTTTATAAATCCCATCATCGGATAGAATAGTAATATCAAATAAAAACCCAACTTGTATGAGGACCTTGAGATCTCCAGATACATGAGGACTAGCCCCAACTGTGTTAACCACCAAACTACCCTAAACCGACCTTTCACTCCCATACAGCGACAACTATTCCCTTAATTTTCATCAACATTCCACTAATTGCATTCAAATTTCATTTTGCTTCTGTTTCCCCTTCCCCAACCAGCCCACTAACATCTAACATTTTAACACCCTTACTAATCACCCATTAACACATATCATACCTCAATTTGTCCACCTCCTCATTTCTTTCTTTTTATTCATCATACTCCTTATTCCACCATTTTATCCTATGATAGTTTCTTTTTTCTCATCCTCCTGCCAGTTGCATTCAAATTTTATTTTTCACTTTGCTTCTTCTCCCTTACCCAACCAGCCCACTAACATCTAATATTTTAACACCCTTAATAATCACCCATTAACACATATCACACCTCAATTTGTCCACCTCCTCATTTCTTTCTTTTTATTCATCATACCCCTATTTCACCATTTTATCTTATGTCAATTTCTTATTTCTCATCCTCCTGCCAGTTCTTGTATAACTCACCCCTTCACAATTCCTTTCCTCATGTCTCCTACTTCTTATTGTCACTTTACTTTTTCTTTTACTTTACTGTCTTTTTACTTTTTCCACCATAATTCTTCATCTTTAATCTCTAAAAAAATTTTTTAAAAAATCACACATCCTTTTGACACTTTCAGTCTGTGGACCCCATTACCACCTATATTACACAAGTCAATCCAATCCCCTTACAGTTAAATCAACATATAGTCTCTATTATTTCATTCTTTCTCTAATACTTATTCACACATATATCATTTTGTCTGGTTTTCTATTCACATACTTAATTATTTAACTTTGCCCATGCAGTTCACAACAACATAGTATCCAATTTATTCTTGCTGCTGTACATTACTCAACCAACATTTTACATTTCCTCTTTCCTATATTAATACTCTCATTCATTCTTTCTCAACTGCATTTATACTCATTTTAACATACTTCAATATGGCAATATTACATTAACACCATCAAAACTACAATATAATTATAGTTAGAATAGCATATCCTGTTATTATATTATCTCAAAAATTTTAATAGCTGATTCATTTTACCAATTAATAATAAAAGAAAAACAATTTTAAACTCTCAGAGACTTATACACCAGACTGTTGTTAGGCAACCACCATTACCCAAATTTTAATATATGTATAATAAAAAAACAATTTTAACTTCAATTTCAGTGATTCCAACTTAATCATTTCATTTATATACTTATCTTTATTATTCTTACACTATTATGTGGATAGTACCACATCAATTTCTTTCATTTCCATATCTATCAATTTTAAGCCACTTATGATGTCATAGATTCAACCTCAAACATTAACTCCATTAACTTAATACCTGACTTGTTGTTTTTTTAATAATAGAGATTTGCAGATTTAATGGGAAATAAAATTTTTTATCATTTAAACAGATTCAATTTTAATTAAAGGTTCATTAGCAAGTTACTAGGTATTATTATAACATCTTTAAAAAAAAATTTATAATTTTTAATAATTACATGAGTCGCGGAACACACCAATACTATGTCATGTTTAGCTGTCGGCTTAAATTATATTCCTGTCACCTCAGCTAGTTGGTCTGTGTCGTCTTAACTGACAAGAACCACGTGTTAGAAACCGAGCAGAGAGCCATGTAGATCCTCAAGTAATAATTTATCCATTGTCATCGACCTAGAGTCAACACATAATTTAAGTTTGGAAAGATGTAACCCATATATGGATGTCATAGAAATCTAATTTCATTGTTAGCTTCAAGTACATAAGGCACTGAAGATGATCTGATTAGATCGAAAACGTTATGCTGCTACTGTATAAATTTTGACGACACTTGTAAAAGTTTTAAAAAGTTTTAACTACATGTTTATTTTATATACCTAAATACAATGGTGAAGTGTTTTAACTTCTGTATGTTTTTTTAAACGATGGTATACAGCCAACTACTGGGATTTTCCCATTAATTTTATAAAAACCCAACGATCCCACATGAATATCTTGTAAACTTACTAGAACATATGGGATTAAAATTACTCGCTCCAATAAACTTTCTTAGAATAGGTTCATTAAATCCGGAATATCAACATATACTGAGCTTCAGAAGACAAGTTTATATCGCACCTTGCCCAGATTATCATACCCGAATCCTTAAAAATAACGTATGAGAATCTATTATTCTTCAAATTAAACCAAATATTTTTAGCCCTAGAGAGTAAAAGTTGCTTGTAGGACATGTAAACTATATGGACATTCCAATGCCCCTCCGATAACATTTATCCAAATATCCAATAATATTCAGATCTCGCCAATATCTCAACCCGCCGAAACATCTTCTAATGACTTATATTTTGAGACAACAAATAGTATTTCACCTAAAAGTTCCTTATTGGTAGAAAATTGTCCAAAAGGCGGTAATATTACTTTAATCCGTTATCAAATCCATTTGCACTGCTTAATCTGAAAATATCCCAACCACGGAGGAAATGTCTAATTCAAAAGCCTTCTCTGGCCAATAAAACTAACTACTGAAAATATGTCTCCAGCTACTCCAAAAGAAAAAGCGCCACCAAATACTTCTAACTTCTCTCTTCCCAAAAAAGTCTATCGGAAAAACAAAAAACTCAAAACAAATATTTCATATCAAGAGATAAAACTCACTGAACCGAATATAAACTATATCGACTCCTGCTCTTCGCGCTTACTAATCAACAGCCAGCAGTTCAAAGGCCTCCTACAAAATACACAGGGATCAAAGAATGTTCTAAGTATCCCTAAAGATTTCACACAAGGTGTTTCAAACTTAATAGAAATTTTAGAAGAACTCCATTTCCACGCCAACACTAAGACGCTAAAAACTCCTTGCACAAACCTAAAAACAAATTATTACGGTAATTTGAAGAATTTAGTAATATCTACCAAATCTCGCATATCAAACCAATGGCAAGACATAAAATAGATACTTCAAAATAATTCTGAACTCCATCTTTTCTTACTTATTTGATAACTCAACACTCAAGTCGTTACTTTAGTAGAACTTAAACGGGTACTATACCCGTCTAAATATGCTACAACATCTTATAACCTTTTACTCGCTGGAGATATTGTGTTTACAAGAAACTCATTTTCGAAACAAAAATGTTCACAACATGAAAGGCTATAATGAATTATTTAAAAGCCGAAACGTACAAATTGCAAGTGGAGACATAGCAACTTACGTCTCAAATAATCTACAAGCAATAGAACTTAAAATGAATACAAACCTAGAAACAATAGCCTTAAAAAGTAAAACACAACTCAATTACACCATCTGCAACATATACATTCCTCCTGGCCATTATTGTTTTAAGGATGAATTAGAATCTCTAATTAATCAACTCTCATTCATTCTTCTAGGAGATTTTAATGGCCACGATTATTTTTGGGTATCTAAAAAAACGGACACAAGGGGACCAATTATATCGAGCATATTTAATACTATGAACATAAACTAAATAATGGCAGCAATACTAGATTCAATATAGCTACTGGCAATTGTTCCACCATCGATGTTTCATTCTGTAGCCCAACCATTATTCCTTATCTACAATGGACAGTTTTGGATAACTTACTAGGTAGGTACCACTTTTCTGTCAAAATTAACTAATTCAGGTATAAAAGAAAAAGTATCAAACGAAAAAAATATCCAACACAAATAGAAAATAAAGAAAGCCGACTGGAGCTCATTTTTTAAAAATCATTGAGAACAAAATATACAAAATAAATTATTTAAAGGATGCAAATACAGCCATAACACAACTTATTACAATAATAGTAAAAGCAGCTGAATCTTTAAAAGGGGAAAACTTCTTCTTCTTCTTGTAGTGCCTATCCGTTTCGGATGTTGGAGACCACCATGGCAATCTGTATTTTGCAAACTGCGACACTGAAAAAAATTTGTGGTTGTTGTGATGAACCACGTACGAAGATTTTTAGATAGGAAATTCTTCGCCTTGAAGAATTAATTGCAGCAACCCATACCTTTGGCTGTTCCTCATGATGTGACCGAGGTATTCAATTTTGGATGTTTTTGTTGTGGTTAACAACTCTTTTCGCTTTTGCATTCTTAATAAAACGTCCTGGTTAGTAACGTGGTCAGTATAGGATATCTTCAGAATTCTACGATAAAGCCACATTCGAAAGCCTCAATTTTCTTACAGGTAGAGTCTGTGAGAGTGCACGACTCAACTCCGTACAAGAGTATAGGAAAGATGTAATATTGTGATAACCTGATATTTATGGTTACTGATAAATCGTGGCATTTAAATAGCTTAGCCATTTTTTGAAATGCAGATCTTGCTTTCTCTATCCTAGATTTTATTTCCAGGGTATGGTCCCAACATTCATTGACGTTTGCTCCAAGGTAGGTGTATGTTTTACTCTTTCTATTCATTGACCATTTACACTGATTATTTTAATTTGCTGTTTCTACTTAGAGATCCTTATACATTATCATTTCTTAATGTTCAGTGAAAGGCCATATCTCTGACTTACGTCTGTGATTCTATTCATTACATCCTGGATGGCTTCATAACTGTCAACGAATACCACCGTATTATCCGCGTATCTGATATTATTGATACATTATCCGTTAATTCGAATTCCGGCTTCAACATCTCATATTGCTTCTTAAAAGATTTCTTTATTTCCTCAGTATATGTTAAACAGTAAGGTTGATAGTATACAACCATGTCAGACTCCACGCTTGGTTTTGATATCATCGGATTCTCCTGCCTCTGTACGGATACACGATGTTTGTCATGTTTGTCATGTCAGCTTGTCGTGTTTTACTGTAACAAATGCTTTATGGGAAACAATGAAGCATGCATAAATATCGAAATTCACATCTTTACATCGTTGAAATAGCATTTGTCTCCTCTTTCGTACCCACTGCTTTCCGAAAACTAAATTATGCACGGCTGATTTTTTCTTCGCATAGTGTATATATCCTTTAATGTATGATTTTTAGAAATAACTTCAAAATGTGACTTATTAAGCTGATGTCCCGGAAATCATTGCAGGATACGGATTTTGTTTTCTTTCGTAGAGCAATAAACGTTGACTTCAGTCATGATCTTGGTATTACTCCGTTTAAATATATGTCATTGAATATTTTTGTTAGTCGTTGAGTACTGTCGGTGTTAAATAGCTTTATGAGTTCAGCATACATTGTCAGGTTCAGGAGCTTTGCCATCTTTTATTTGTGATATTGCTTTTTCCACTTTGTCATTTTCCACTTGATGATGTTACCCTGTTGATCTTGCAGTTTGTCTAGCAAAAGGGAAAACAAAGCATATTAAGTAGGTATCTTGTGGAAAAAACCACAGCAAATATAACTGAATACAAAAAATATAGAGCAAAGGCAAGATATGTTACCAACAAAAGTAAAAAAGAGTCATAGAAGAGGTTCGTCGAAAGCATAAACAGAAACACAACGCTATCATCGGAATCGAAGAAGATATAAGGTATTTATGGAAACAACACTTATATATCATTAAAGCATTAGATTATGAGGGCAAATAAATAAACCAAACAAAAGAAATAGAATAAATAGATTTCCATAAACAGGAATATAAGCAGTGTTATTATTGCTCCTCCTAAATTCAATTCAAAGAGTTCTAAAAAACTTTAATTTCTCAAACAAGGCACTGTCAAAAAAAGAAATGGAGTAATCTCTCCCATCCCTAAAAGACTTCTGGCCCTGATGATACCCCACCCATTTTTGTAAAAAAATCTTCCAGAAACGGAGAAACAAAACCAGCTTGACATTTTTATTCACATGTGGAACAATAGTGACTTCCCGTTAATCTGAAAGAAAGCAACAATCAATCCCATAATCAAAACTAACAAATCTTCACTTTTACCTAAATCTTACAGGCCAATCTCCCTAATCTGCTCTATGAGCAAACTATTAAATAAAATAATCAATAAGAGACTAGTATGGTTTTTGGAAACTCACAAATTATTGATTCCGGAACAATACGGATTTCGACCATTTAAAAGCATACTTGATAACATTATTGACGTAGAAAGTAATATTCACGAAGCATGTGCTACTAAAGATAAATTTCTAGCAATTTATTTTGGTATTAATAAAGCATTTAATTCTTCATCCCATAAAATCATCCAAAAATAAATTACAGCATTGGGGATTAAAAGGCAATATAATAAACAGCATTTTTATATCTCGAAGAGAATTCCAGGTTCGCATTTCCGGTACAATATATTTAACCAAAAAACAATTGAATGGCCCCTACAAGAATCCATTCTGAGCCCAACGATATTGTTAATTGCTATGAATAACGTCTTAAATGACTAAAACCAATTGTAGCTAGACTTTACGCAGATGACATGATCATATTTATTAAAGGAAAATATCTTAGCAATATGGCTCAAAGTCGTCAGCTATGCATAACATCCTTTAAACGTTGTTCTATAATGTCTAGATACAATTTACCTCCAAACAAAATAAACTGCATATTATTCTTAAAAAGTAACATAACGGAACTGCAATTACCATCAATATTTCTATACAACCAGAAACTAAACTATACTTCGCATATAAATTTTATGGGTGTGATATTCTGCAAACGTCTATCTTGAAAAAATTATATCGAAAGTCTAACTGTTTTTTTCTTTCTTTCTTTTATTATAAAATCTGGCTAAGTATACCGAATTGATCATATAGGTTCCTAAACATGGTAAATTTAGTGTGTTGAGCCGGTTGAATGATGTAAAGTTCTCTGAAATAGACAAGAACACAAAATCAAAAGTGAATCTTAGTAAAGAGGAACTCAAAGCTATATCATAGTCCATAAAAATATTATCAGTTGACAAGAGCAACGTAACTATAATTATGGACAAAAGTCAATATCAGGACCAAAATAAATAATTGGTCACAAATGGACCTTACACAAAACTTAAAAAGGATCCAACCAAATCAATGGAAAACATAATTTTTAAAATATTACACGAGGTTATGTAATAACTGACAGATTACCAAATATGAACACTAACATCCCACTACATCAGGATACCACACCTATACAGAGTCCCAAAAATACAGAAAGAAGATATACCTCTCAGACCAATTTGCAGTAGCATGTTTTGTCTTTATAGAAGCCGAATATATATATATGTATATATATATATATATATATATATATATATATATATGTTTTGTCTTTTCAGGACACTTTCAAAGTTCCTCCTAGACATTGTGTTGTGTGCCTTTAGCTCACAATACAACAATATTTATAAAAAACATAATATTTCTTGCACAAACCAGTAGAAATAGATTACGATCCCAACAATATGCTAGTCAATTTCGATATTACCGCCAAAGTGCTATTGAAGAAAACTTTTAAAATATTAAGATTAAAATAAAGAGATCTACTATACGATCACAACATTAAAAAAACCAATATAACAAGATATGTTCAATCCAAAACCAAACGTTAGAGCACACAAGAACTACATTTATAAAATACCCTGTGAATACAAAAATTTGTATGTAGAAGGAACCGCAAGATCACTAAGTGTCAGAATTAATGAACTATAAACAGGGACTTTGACAAATTACAGATATGCAAACAGGTCTGGGACAGTAAGAACACAGTACAATTGGAAGATGCATCAATAGTCATAAAAGAAACAGGCATGAAATAGAGAAAAATTAAAAAAGTCTTATTTAATAAACAAAAATTTGTAGCAAAACCATCAGCAAAATAGATCAGAGGCACATCATCTACAATTATACATCATACATATACAACACACAATACATAAACATACAATACATAAACACATATTACATAAACACACAAAACAATTAAAATTTGGTATCATTCAGAGGGAACAAACACGACTTTCAGAATTGTCAACTAAAAGCATGGCTATTTGCCTACAAGATCGACTTTTACATCAGTCACCTGTCAATTTTTAAAACAGTAACCGCCAAACAACTATTGGTTATAATAAAAGCTTATTATTTTAAAACAATCTTTTTTGGAAATCGAAACGTCAAATAACGGTTATACTTCAATCTCCAGAGACGAGAATGTCACTGATCATCTAAATAATATACAAAGAAGCTGAACTTTTCTTTTTGGGACTCCAAAAAAGATGCAAGAAAGTTTGTCACTCCCACCGTCGAGTTTTCCCCTAAACCCCCCTTGTATCGAGCTGCATATGCAGCATCGCATACCAAAGTTGCACCATTGTTCTTTAAATCCCATTTTAATTATTGTGGATAGGACACTCTAAAAGATATCGAATTTTTACCATCGAATTGATACAAGTTTTATTTAAAAAATTTATTTTAAAATCGCTGTTTAACGCGTTGTTTCTGAGTGAACGGTTCATTCTGCACAAAATGTTTTAAATAACATTTTTGTTCAGAATTATCTTAGCTACATTTTTTGTTTGAAATATTTTTTCTATGACGTACTTCTTCTTTGTCAACCATTTTCCATCCACTCCTGAATGTAGGTCTCTCCCAATTGCTTCCATCTTTCTCTATCTTGCGCCAATCTAATCCACTGTTTGCCTGCCACTGTTCTTATGTCATCTACCCATCTTTTTTGAGGTCTTCCCATGCTTCTTGTTGTCGTCCTTGGTCTCCATTCTAGAATTCTCCGTGTCTACGATGGGTGTTTTAGGAGGAAGCCCGGGATAGAAGTAGCAAACTTTTCTGCATGTTTTTGGTATCCCACAAATTGACATATTCTATAAAATTCAGCTTATTCGTATGATTTTTAAAGGTCAAATCTCTAACGACTGGACTATTATAAAATGTAATTTTGATTACAATCAACTGGCTTACCCTTACAAACAAAATAATGTGTATTTATTTATTGGTATAATTTTTGTCGGTAGTTTCTATAGTGATGGTTAACTATCTCATTTAGGATCTTTTCGTATTGCTCTTTCTTTTTTCTTCTAGAAATTCTCTGCTTTACTCAGCCAGGATTTTTATACTCTTTTATCTTTAATTGCGTTTTACGCTGCTGTAGCTGCTTATAAACTCAGTTTTTCTGCTAAGTTATGGCTCTAAACTTCTTACCTTCTTAGGTATTAAAACATTTTAGCCGCTATACATATACATTGTTTCTTTGCATTTAGTCCAGTATTCTAGGCTTAGATATTTACCGATGCTTGGGAACTTTTCGTTTATAATTTGCGCGTAGCTATCTCTAATAATATTAATAACAGTTTCAGATTTTAGCAACTCTATAAATATGTTGTACTTTTAATACGTTTAGTATTGTATTTAATAAAAATTACGATCGCCTAATCCCAAAAATTACCAATATGTGGCAGTAGTAGTGACACTACTAAATTAAACAGAATTTCGACATAACTCCATCAGTAAAGGTCGTTGAGATCCAGATTCGTAGATGAATGAAGTCTTCAAAAAGACACGTGTTTTCTATACTATTTTTAAGTTATTAACTTCTGTGGTAGGAAACACTTTCCTAAATGACAAAATGATAATTACCTTTGCTTATTGTTAAAAGTTTTGTAAACAGTTTGCAAAAAATTAAGTGGAAATAAAAAATGCCTGTAGCAAAGTGTTAGAAACAAAAAACTCGATATTTATTTATACACTATACCGTTAAATGTGAAAAAATCAATGATGTTCAGTTATATTCAGTTAGAAATAATTTAATATCACTCTGTTATTGTCACTGGTTGAAAAAAAATATCCCGATTTTTGTCGATTAAAAGAGAATTCTGAATTTACTGGGGAATGAAATGAAAATGTGCTTACTTTGAAAGTTCTGAACGAAAAGTTTATGGAATGTGATCGATTGGAATGTCTAGTGCTGGTTGGCTTTTAGAAAACCTTTGATTCGATTGAAAAAAAAGTCGTAATAAAAGCTTTTGATTAAAAATGTAACTGACTAGAGGTATTTTTAATTAATAAACCATACACGTGTACAGAAAAATAATATCATGCTGCAAACAGTTGACATTAAATAAAAAAAAAAATAGAAATACCACGAGAGAAATATCACAAAATTAACGAGTGCAGGATTGTATGGTCGTTAATTTGTAATGATACATTGTTTTTTGGGTTTGTAGGTAATGGTCTAAGATTATTTTTTCCTATATTTCATCTTAAACTGTGACAAACATTATTATTATGTATTAGTATTAGCATTAGTATGGAATTTACTATATACTATTATATTTTTACACACCTTCCTGATCTTCGTGGACCTGCCTTAAAAAAACATCCAGTCCACTTAAATCCTGCTTACTTCTTATAAATATTGACATATGGGCCTCTATTCTAGAGTACACAAAAGTAAAAAATTACCGATCTAAGTGTAAATTATGGGAATACCTGTACATTTGTCTATCATCTAAACGAAGGTGAACTTAGGTCTTTTTTGAGTCTTTTATACCTTTTAGGTGTACTAAAGTACGAGAATGTCGATTTATTATTTTCGACAAGTTTTTTAGGTAGGCCAATTTTTCTTGCTACAATGTCAAAAGAACGCTTCTTATTTCTTTTCGCAGCAATAAGATTTGACAATCATGTCATAAAAGAGCAAAAGAAAACCAATGGAGATCGACTTGCAGCAGTATCCTATTTATTTAACTGTTTCGTATCGAACAGTATAGCAAACTACACCTGTTCTGAATATGTTACAGTGGACGAGATGCTGGTTGGATTTATAGGTAGATGCGTTTTCAGAATGTACATGAAAGCCAAACCAATCAAGTATGGCATCAAGATCATGTGTTTATGTGATGCAAAAACACATTATTTGGTAAATTATTTTGTGGAAACAGGTAAAACAAATGATCCTAATCCCCAAAAGATATCCATTTATACATGATCAGTACTTGTTTTAGTGGAACCAATTAACAATAGTAACCGAAATGTCACTGGTAATAATTGGTTCACCTCAACAGAGCTAGTTGATGAACTAAAAAAACTTTGACTTGCCTATGTAAACATAATGCATAAAAACAAGAAAGAAATTTTTCCATAATTTCAACCAAATAAAAATTACGAAGTTAATAACTGTTTATTTGGTTTTACACATGACAATTACGTTGTATCGTCCATACATCCCGACAAATTTGGTAACTAGGAAAGTAAAAAACCTGATATAATAGCTTTCTACAATTCCTCGAAGGCAGGCGTTGATGCACTTGATCAAAAATGTGCACTTTATCGTTCAGGTGGAAGATACTAACAATGGCCTTTAGTAATTTGGTATTCCATAATAGATATTGCTACAGTAAACAGTCACATTATTTTTACGCAGCTAATCCTGAGGTTAGAAAAAATCGATCGGATTTTATGCAAGAGCTTGGAATTAGTCTTATAAATGAACATTTAAAAGATGCTTATGAAATAAATTAACCAACAAAAAAAATAATTGAAGAAAAAAAGCAACTATACGGAAAATGGCTGACTACAAACAACGATAAAATTTATAAAGAATATACAGAAAAAGATAGAGAAGTGAAAAAACAAATAACACAACAAAAGAATGAAGAATGGGAAAAAACCTGCTTAAATATTGAAACATACATAGGATGTACAAGAACTTCGGAGTAATGGAAAGTACTGAGAGGATTAAAACAAAACTCAAAAGAAAAAATTAAATTGGGAAATATACAGGACAAAGAATGGAAGAACTATTACAAGGAACTGTTAACAGAACAAAGACCACAATTCATTGGAAAAGAAAACAGGCGAAGACGAAGCAGATCGCTACAACAAGAAATAGAAATAACTGATAGGGAAATGAGAACGGCCATAAAAGCAATCAAAAATAAGAAAGCACCGAGACCTGGAGGCATCTCATCTGAGCTTATAAAATACGGATCAAAAAATTATACCGGATGATACAATGGATATTTCAGAAAGCCATAAATGGAGAACAGCTTCCAAAGGTATGGACAGAGGCATATCTGACATCTATATTTAAGAAAGGAGATAGAAAACGATGCGAAAACTACAGAGGAATAAGCGTAATATCACCAATAGGAAGATTATATGGGAAGATACTGCGAGAAAAGATAGAGCAAGAGATAAAAAGAAAATCGGGGAGGATCAGGCAGGCTTCTCGGCAGGAAGATCATGCATAGACCACATATACACACTGGAACAACTGTTGGAAAAGAAAACAGCAAAAAATAGAGATATAGATTTGGCATTTGTGGACCTGAGACAGGCGTATGACTCTGTACCAAGGTCAGAACTATGGGAGGTAATGTACAAATTAGAAATACAGACGGAACTCATAGAAGCTACAAAAGCTCTGTATAAAGAAAATAAAGTGTCCAATAAAATGGGAACAAGAATCATAGGAGACTTCACCACAACAAAAGGGCTCCTGCAGGGTTGTTCCACATCTCCAATCCTATTCAAAATATACTTAAGGAAAGCCTTGACTACATGGAAAAGAAAATGCGAATGCATGGGAATACCGGTACGGAACGAATACCTATATAAGTTAAGCTTTGCAAACGATCAAGTAGTGATTGCACAAGACCAAGACGAGCTCAGCTACATGATAAAGAAACTACAAGAAGAATATACCAAGGCTGGCCTAGATATTAACCTCACGAAAACACAGTACCTATCTACAAGTGAAGAAGACATAGAAGATCTACGGATTGATGACAACGTAACAATCAAAGGAAAGGGTAAATTAAATACTTGGGGTTTATAATCACGAAAAAGGTAACAACAAAGGAAGACGTTACACAAAGATTAGGACAAACAAGAACAGCAATCCGACAACTTAACTCAGTATGGTGGGATAGACACCTAAATATGAAGACAAAAACACAGATTTATAAAACATTAGTGCGAAGTATTGTGAGATATGGGGCTGAAAATTGGATCATATACAAGAAAAACAGCAGTAAGATAGTAGCAACAGAGATGGAATGCCTGCGAAGATGCTGCAGAGTAACAATAATGGATAGAAGAAGTAATGACAAACTAAAGCAAAAAACATCAATAGAAACAGACATACTAACATATATAGAACAAAAAAGAATAAAGTGGTATGGACATGTAAGAAGAACTAGCGACAGCAGATGGAAGAGAATAACCGAATGGAACCCCAGGAAGGCAGAAAAGAGGAAGACCCCGAAAATCCTGGAGGAACGAAGTAGACGACGCCATGAGTATAAGAGGCCTAAACGGTGGAGAATGGGACAACAGAGAGAGATGGAAACGGTTGAGCGAGGGATGGCAGTGAATACTGTAGAATCCCTGAATTTATATATATATATATATATATATATATATATATATATATATATATATATATATATATATATATATATATATATATATATATATATATATTATATAATATATATATATATATATATATATATTATATAATATATATATATATATATATATATATATATTGTTATGGATCAGTTTATCGATCAGAAATAGAATAAAGAGTTTTTTTATTATTTTAATATACCGCGGGCATATAAGTTAAAATACAACCCTGTACTTATTTGTAATAGTTAGAATAAGAGAAAACATTGTTCCGTGACGGGACCCTGACGAGTTTTTCCGTGAAAGACTGAGTGAATAGTGAAAGGACAATGGAACCCGTATAATTATAGATTTAGGAATAAACTTGTAATTGTATTTTGCGGTGGGCATTTTTCGAAAGTAAATAAGAATTAGATTTAGATATGAGATAACAAGAATTTGGAAACTTATTTCTGTTGAAAAAGGCAAAATTGTTAATGGTTTCTGAAAAGTAATTTGAATGAAAGTAGTTTATTTGTTTTAAATATCATGTTGGAAATTTTCTAAATCGAAAATAAGTGGGAAAGATGAATGCTTATGATTGGCTAAAAAGGAATGGTGGAAATGAGAGAGTGGAGAAGGTTGTCTGGGAGAGATTAAAAGAATTATTATGTTACCGGCAGACCCGAAGAGAAGACGTGTTTTCGTGTAGTCAATCTGAGTACCAGTGTTTTCGTTTGTTAGTGAAAAAGGTGGAAGCTGAGAGCAGATCAAAATCGAGAAGATTAATACCTCTTTTGAGTCTGCATAGTCCACGAGATATAATTGAGAAAGAAAGGAGAATTTGTGAATAAAGAGTACCGGTCAAAAGAGGCTTGGGGTTGTGTTTGCGGAGGAGTAGTTTGCTGGTACGCGGTTTGGATCGATGCTGAGAACGGGAAAGATTTGATAATAGCCGGACATAATCAATCAAGGAAGGAACTGTGGTTTGATCGAGAGGAGACATCATTGGTGTAAAAAATAAAGGTCTAATATTCTAAATATTCTAAAGATAAAATCAAATATAAGCATACGAACTAAGATTCCAAGTTTCAAAGAGTTATTTTTTGTGTGAATAAATTATATTTTTATATGGTCATTTTTTTTAGTAGATATTATTATAAAACAGATCAATAGATAGTTTGTAATTAAAATTAAATTTAGAGTAGAGGAGTGTGTTGGGAAAGATAATTGCCCACAAAAGTTATTTATTAATATTCATCGTATTGCTTATTGAAAATAAATAATAATTTGTGTGCATATTTATGTTGTTTTAATGTTAGTTCCGTTTCCTGTTCTATCCCGATTATGAGCAACTAGGAGATACTGAACCCACTAGAAGAGATATATAAAGTAACCTGATTAAAGTAAAATTAAAAAGGCACCCTGAGAATTTTTAATAGTAATTGATTTGTATGACTCTGCATAAATTAGTGAATTAATTAATTAAATAATTGGATTAATTAAATTAGTGTTAATTAATAATAAAACATCATAAAGCAGATCACAACAATATATTATATAATATATTTATATATATATATTATAATATATATATATATATATATATATATATATATATATATATATATATATATTAGGAAAAAGGAAAAAATTAAAGTACAATTCAATAGAGATTAAAGGTTAAAAAAAGTCTACTCAAGAATTTGTAGTTGCTATTATATTGGCTAAAAAAATATATACAGAATATATTAATATTTTTTTTATTAAAATGTCTATATAATCATTTTACTAAATAGATAATTTATCAGATCTAGCATCACTCTTCATTAACGAATAAGTGCGTACATCTATCGATTTTCCAGGAGCAATCCGACTTGAGTTTCTTGTCTAATTTCCGGTTTCCCGTAGAATCTGTCTACCTCGTCAAGTGATATAGGTACCTTCTTCCATCGTTTGATTCTATTGTTAATCTAATACCTCTCCTGAATTCTCTCTCCTTGCAAATCCTACTCGCTGCGCCACAACGTTCGCAGAATATGGTTTTTCATAATATCAAACATCACAGGGGTAATCCGCAATGACAAATACTGGGGAGTATTATGAGATGTAACAATTAGGCCACGTGCTGTTTTCGTATTGTCGTGGTAGAACAAAGACATTTTTAACGTCTCCTGTTTTAAACATACTGGTATTTCATTCTAATTAAAGCATAACAATTGGGAGTATAAAATATTCTCCAAAACATTGGGAATAAAATCATGATTGTACGAGTATTTAACGTTAAAAATAATGCTGTTGGCAAATTTAATATTAAAAAATGTAATCGGTGAAAGTAAACAAGAGGGAATCATCTGAAAATTATTTTTAGTATGAAAAATTGTAACATAAAAATATTTTCAAAAAAGAAGAGTTATGGAGTCAAAAGGTAATTTAACGTCAAAATTTAATGTCAAAACTCGTAATTAATGACCATATACTAAAAAGCGTAACTAATTTCAACTGTTTGTGCTGTTACATAAGTTTAATGAAAAATAAAGATATTGATTACAAAATTGACAAGTTTTAGTATAATCTATATATGAATAACACTTTACAGAACGTTGAAGTAGGACACCAAATCCATTCTTGCTGTCAAGGAAGTTCTACACAAAAACATTACATCATCATCATCATTCTGGCTTTACAACTTGGTTCTTGTTCTTCCTCTTCTTCTCTGGCCAATGGGTCTATTAATAAGCGTTATATTAGGTTCCTGATATATTCTATAAAGTTCGCAGTTGTATCGTCTCCTCGACACTCAATTGTCATCCACTGCTCTATAGATCCGCCTTAGTACTTTTCTTTCAAAATATCCTAACATGTTTTCGTTTTTTTTTGTATAATTCCAGGTCTCTAAACCATATGTTAGGAGTGGGCGTATTATTGTTTTATAGAGTTTTATTTTTGTATTTCTAGATGTAATTGTTGATTTAAGGAGGAGATTGAGCCCAAAATGGCATTTGTTGGCCGTGCAAATTCTGCGATTTATCTCTGCGGTAGTATTATTTTCTTTGTTACTCTCAGGTATAAAAATTCGTTAATTGTTTCGATGACGTGGTTTTTGATAACAAGTGGTTGTAGGATTTGTGATTGCGTACTTATTTTCGTATACTTCGTTTTGTTGGTGTTCATTATTATATTCGTATTGTTGGTGCCTCTCGTACAGCGTTTTCCGTTCTCCCAATAATATTGATATCATCAGCATAGGCCAAGATTTGCATCGATTTATTATATATTGAACCAGTGGTTATGATTTGTGACATACGTATTACTTTTTCCAGAGCCAGTTTAAATAGTATACTGAAAAGACAGTCTCCCTGGCGCAGCCCGTTATTGGTTTTAAAAGGTTCAGACAATTCCCCCTGAATTCGTACTGTACATTCAACTTTTTCAAGAGTTAATTTTGTTCAATTTACCAACTGATTTGGTATTCCTTGCTCTTATATTTCTTTGAACATTTCTCTTCTATTCACAGAGTCGTAGGCTGCATTGTAGTCTATAAATATATGATGGATATTAATGCCATATTCCATTGTTTTTTCTAAAATTTGTTTCAGGGTTGCAATCTGATAAATTGTCGATTTACCACGTCTGAAACCAGCCTGGTATTTTCGTACTATCGGTTCTTCATATTATGGTGCCATACGATAACATAGTACTTTGAAAAATATTTTATACGCTGCATTTAGAAGTGTAATTCCTCTGTGGTTAAAGCATTCAAATTATTCCAATATTCCAATCATTAAGGAGGGATTTCTGTGTCCATATTGTTTTTATAAGCTGCTGTAATGTCATTAGGGTATCATGGCATCACACAAAAACATAACAGTATCTATTAAACAGTCTTGTCTCTCGTATGTTGCCTGTGGATACCGTTAACCTGGTCCAGGAATAGGTAGAAGTATATGGGGAAACACGCAATTTTAGTTTACGTTATGGTTCTTTTTGTTTTGAAAGTGTTGTTATTTATCATTGTTAATATGGTATTGTTACAGTTAAAATACACGAAAAATATTTATTTTCTTTTTTAAACTTATACAGAAGTAAAAAACTTCAAAATTTGTATTGGTATAAAAATATTTATTTAAAATTTTTTTAAAAGTGTCGTCCAAAATTTATAGATGCATAAGGTTTTCGATCTAGCTCAGATCATCCTCAGTGCCTTCTTTTGGTACTTGAAGCTAACAATAAAATTGTAGCGGAGACATCAGTATATGGTTTTACATAAGTACATATTTAAATTTAAATTATAATGCGATCCTAGGTCTATGACAATGGTTGAAAATTTTAATACTTAAAGAGCAACATGTTTATTTGCTCGACTTAAACACGTGGTCCTTGTCAGTTAAAATGACACAGACCAACTGGCTGAGGTGACGGGAAGTATAATTCAGAAAGACAGCATTAACATGACGAGGTATGGGTATGATCTATGAACTAATGTAATTTTTTATAAATATAAAATTTTTTTGTAATAGTACCTAATATCTTATTAGTAAAAGCCTTTATGTGAAATTAAATTTATTTAAAAAATAGTATTTATTGTCCTAAATCTGCCAATCTCTATTATTGAAGAAACAAGTAAGTCATTAAATTAGTGGAAATAATATTTGTGGTTGAATCTGTGACATCATAAGTAGTATGAAAATTGATTAAGTTAGAAAATGAAAGGAGGTGATATTATACTGTACACATAATAGTGTAAGAAATGATATAAACGGTAGTATATAATAAAAGATTAAGCTGAAATCCAATAAAATTGAAGGTAAAAATTGATTGGGTAATGGTGGTTGCCTAATGACGGTAAGAGATCCTGGTGTGTAACCATCTGTAAGTTTAGAAAATTTAATTGTAAAATGAATATGCCTATTAAGAAAATTTATGTCATGATATGATAACAGGATATAGAATTCTAGCTATTATTATATTGTAGTATTTGTTAATATCAATATAGTATTACCCTGTAGTGAGGTATATTTAAATGAATATAAATGAAGTTAAATGTGTCGACAGCAATTAAAGTAAACTGTATACTCACGCTTAATCAAGCCATTAAGAGCGATGCTGGGAATATTTATATTCCACTATGCATCAACAATTTACTCATATAAATTACCATCTTTCTTGTACTCATTGCGTCGAGTATTCGTACTTGGTCGAGCATTGGTACTCATACCATTTTCGTATATTTTTCGAATATAAATGAAGCTGAGGAAAATGAATGATAATATCAATATTAGAAAGGAGGAAATGTAAAATGTTGGCTGAATAACTTGAGACAGCCAAAAGGAAACAGTATTCAATTCTGTATATACGTAAAAACATATATTAATATCTCCGGTACAATTTTAGTGTTAGCTTCAAGTACCAAAAGAAGGCACTGAGCATGATCTGAGCTAGATCGGAAACGTTATGCATTTATAAATGTTGGACGACACTTTTAGCAAGTTTTAAATTAAATGTTTTTATACCAATACAAATTTTGAAGTTTTTTACTTCTGTATAAGTTTTTTAACTATCGTATACAGCTAACTACTCGGATTTTCCCATTAATTTTTTTTAATTTTCTATTTTCTTTGTTTTTTATAATACATATCAGAGAATTTAAATAAACAAAATGTTCACAATTCATGAGACTACAACATGGATTCAATATAGCCCCACTCTTGTACCTTGTCCTCTCTACAGGGTGTCTCCAGCTTAACATAAGAAAAAAAAAATTTTTCCACCTGGTATAAGCTCAAAAGAAAAGTTTGAAACAAAGAGTTCAAATAAAAAAAAATCGTTAGCGAAATCCGTTAATACGTTCATGAGAAAATCGTAACGAGGATAATTTTTGGTAGTGCCAAACTTCATTTGTTTTGACTTTTGACTATTTTTACTTTTTAAACCTTTGTTGCTTTTTCTGGTAGTACAGAATTTACTACATAACATTTTATATATTCACAGCTACTATTTACTATCTTTCATATTTCCTTTCTTTTGTAAAAAAAAACTCAATATCTTCATTCTAAATGGCCTCAGCTCCCTTTATTACACCTTTCATAATACCAGCAACCGTTTCACCGACTCTCATCATTCGCGAAGATTCCATTTTTACTTTCCTCACGGTCAATTTTTCAACGGGGGCTCATAAGCATACATTGACCTAATTCGGGAGAGAAATCCTGTAGCCACCTGTATGAATCGCGACCGGGATGGTTCCCATCCAACTTCGATTTTCTCGTAATTGCTAGTCTGGCATACTGTGGAAACACCAAAACGTGCAAAAACACCAGTTGGAATTTACAGAGACATGAAAATGTTCCTTGTCTTAGCTATTCTCAAAGCTAAATTATAATTATACAAGGAATGAGACGAAGTTTTTTTGGCTTAATTGTGTCAGCTGAATACGAAAAATATTATAATATGGAAAATTTAATAATTTAGCCTGTTTTGTAATAATGCTTATTATTTTATGATGTCTTTCCAAGTTATTTAATGTACTTTTGAAATGGTTTTTTAGCATATTATGGTATAATTTCACTATTTGAGAGAGTGAGTCATGGTTTAAAGGCCCAGAAATGCGGAAAGCTGTTTGGAAATCCAGTGACGTACACTTACTTTTATTTTAACGTTAATTATATTTTATTTTTCAAATATTAATGTTCGAAATAGGCCACAATATATTTATTTACAAGTTTTTACTGACGTTTCGATCTCTATATCCAAAGACCGCTTTCAAAGATATAAATAATAGTTATATTTATTTTATTTGTTTATTATTATATATTTTTATAATCTTATATTGTTTATTTTTTTTTCTATCTTTAAAAACGGAATAGAGATCGAAACGTCAATGTATTAAACATGTAAATAGATATATTGTGGCTTATGTCCAACCTTCTCCCTAAAAATACAGAATGCCACAAACAAGCAGCTATAGAAAAATAAATATATCTGTCATTTGTATGTTTGAAAACGGTCTCTTTATAGAGATCGAAATGTCCGTAAATTAAACATTTGAATAAATATATTGTGGCTTATTCCCAACATCATTTCTAAAAATACAGAACGACAAGCGAAAAGCCATAGAAAATAAATAGTACTATCATTTGTATAATTGAAAATGGTCTCTGGATATAGAGATCGAAACGTCAATAAATAAACATATGAATAAATATTTTGTGGCTCATTCCCTACATTCCCCTAAAAATACAGAATGCCACAAACAAAAAGCTATAAAAAAGAAGTAATTTTGCAGAAAGTTTACTGATACCAACCGGCTGTCGCGTAAGTTACGCTAAAACGTCTTTTGACGTGACCCGTCCTTAAAGAGTTACACAATGAAATTTTTTTAAAACAAATTTTAAGACAGTTTCCACACCACCCCAGAGGTATGTCTTGTGGCGCGATACTTTTTTTAAATGGGTGTTCGGCAAGAGCCATATTGTCTTATTAAATAAAATGAACAAAACACTTAAACAGTATAAAACAAAACAAAATAAAATCCTATAAAACAAAATAAAATTCTATAAAAACAAAATAAAAATAATGTTTGATGTGTTTAAACATAAACACTATACACACTTACTATGTTCTTCTCGTTTTTTTTTTGTTTTTTTCGCTGTCTAAACCTGAAGATGCAGTGCTACTATCGCTGTCATTATCTTCACCACCTGGTGTAATTATAATTGGCTCTAGTAAAACTTTTATATAAGTGTCAAGTTCCCACATACGATGTTCTTCTTTAATTATGTGGCCTATACATTTAGCCCATTTCTCTGGAGTTACATGGAGGATTGCTTGAATCAAAAGTTTCTTAATTTCGTTTAATTTGAACGTTTTGTTATTGCGTGCTACTTCTCCTTTCACTTGCTCCCAGATAAGTTCAATGGGATTAAGTTCGCAATGATAAGGTGGTAGACGCAGAACTTTGACACCATAATCTTTTGCAGTTTCATCTACAGCATATTTAAGATATTCAATTTTCCTTAACCGTGCAATGTCAAGGAGCTAAATTTTGAGCATTGATTCTTCGTATCCAATCCCCTTTTCTGTAAGCCATTGTTGAATCCTCCCTTTCAATTTCTTTAATAATCATCTCATCATCATCTCATCTCGTCCCTTTCCTGATGGAGCTTTTAATCCTGTATATCAGCCTTCTATAAATGCTTCGCGTTTACTTTTGACATTTAAATCTTGCCAAACTTTTCCAACTGTATGACCTTTTCCAACCTTGGTTAATCCAGGTTTCTCCAAATAACATATTTTGCGTTCAGTGCTGCGAATTTTGCGTATTCTAAATATTTTATTCTCCGCACAATAATTTTATTTTTTTCTAATAGCATACTTTTTCTGTTGAGTTTTACATATCGAAAGTTCATTTCACGCATGGTCCTGGTTAAGACTCTACGAGATATCTTGGGTAAGGAGTCATCGTTTTCGAGCTCTTGAGAAATATTTTTCAGTGTTGGAATTTCACTCCGAAAATAAAATAAATGAATTTTTCGACGTATAATATTCCTTGTCTCGTCATCCAAAACAATGCTTTTCCTACCTCTAGTTTTACCTTTTTCTTGCTTTTTATTTTCCTATGTATTTTTAAGTACACGATAAACACAGCTAACGGATACTTTTGTTAAACTGCTACAAATGTCGACCGCTTGGCTAACATTTAATTCCATTTTTCTGCCGACAATTTCTTCATAAACGTTTCGTATTATTACCTTCTCTTCGGACGTTAACATTTTCCGTCTCTTTTGCGGCATTTCATTTTTGTAATCAACATCAGAATTTTGCAGTCTTCTCTTGAAACAACTCGGTTTTTCGTCCAACTCCAATAAAACTCAAACCAAATAATCACAGAATATAACTAAAAATTTACTATAAAACGACAAACTATAACACTCGTATTATCAATAACACGTTTTATCAATAACACAAACTTATCGCATAAAATACCCTACCCTCAGAAACGCCAATGTAAATAACCTATTGTTGATGGGCACTCGCTCGACAAAAACTAGTCTTACGGCTTTCTGTGGATCTGAATTGAAACGGAATTTCGTCGCTAAGTCCAAAGTTGCCAAACGATTGAAAAATATTGTTTTAAAATATCGATTTTTATTTTATAAATTTAAATATGTAACGAAACGGAACATATAAATAAAATTTATTTCATTACAATTTTGTGTTTAATTTTTACTATTGAAAAAATCAGGTTTTTTTGTATTTTTATGACGGTAATAATCGCTGCATGGAAGAATACAGGTTTTGTATGACCATAATTTTACTACTTGTGAACAAGAATTGGCTACATTGTACGACAACTTCTGGTCAAGTCTATTATAGAGAAGCACAAATAAATATACTACTTTATATATTCTGTAATTTCTTATGAGGAAACGCAAATTGCAATCGAGAAAACAGGCAGTTTTCGAGGGCCGCTATGTACATTTAAATTTGGGGATATTCCGCGTTTAAACTATGATATCACTCTTCTAAATTGAGGGTTTCTACTTTAGTTAATAGTTAGTTGTTTTTAAATTTCTTTTTGAAATAAGTCCAATATGTTTTTCCAATATCATTACCGACTTCTAATTCTTTATACGTCGTTAAAAGACTGATCTCTTCCAATCGTATTGTGCACATTTAAATATATATCTAGTATTTCTTTTTATTTATTATAGTACATTTGAGAATGATTGATAGCACAAATTTTATAGCAAATTTCTAAATACTGGGTTGGTCAATGCAAAGATAACGTAATAATTGATACCTTTTTATCTAAATTTTCACTTGACTTTAATATGACCACCCCAACAAACCTCAAATACAATACATCATAAAATGCAGGTAAGGAAACTCTAAAACACTAAGAGATTAAGCAATAATTGAACGCCTCATTGACGGAGAATATAAAAACATAAAATTACTTATATATAAACAAACTAAAATATCAATACTACGTATGCACACTAATTTTTATAAATATATTTCTGGTAATAGCGTCATATAAAGTTATAATTAGTAATATAAATATATAACTATTGTTATGTTTCATTTTATCAATCAAAGATAGAATAAAATTTTTATTTTGTTATAGAACGCGGGCACATAAATTTGCAACGCCCTGTGCATCGATTTGTAAAAATTTGTTATAAGTTAGTTTTAAGCAGCGGGTTTATCCATAATGAGTTTTACTCTGAAGGACTGAAAAACATTAGTAAATACTTAAATGTGAATAGACAATTGTTTACCGGCATTTGTAGACATTATCTTTTAAAAGCCTTTTGTTTTGTTTCGCTGGAAAGGCCAAAGCCACCAGGTAGTTATTGTATTTAGAAAGTATAAGATAAAACCGTTATCATTTTCAAAGAAATTTGTTTAGAAGCGATGCTTGGGTTTTTATGATGTAAAATGAGAGGCGGGATATAGTAATTTTCTGATTGGTAAGGGAGTTTGGAATGGGGATGAAGGAGAGTAAATATTTGAAGTTTGGATTAGAAAAGATTATTATGTGATGGTCATCCGAAAGAAGCATTTGAAGTTTTGTGTAGTTAGTTAAGAAGCAAGTGCCAGTGGTGTTAATTAGAAGTGGGTGGCTGAAAGGTGGAACGAGAGATAAGTCAAAGTTGAAAAGTCGAGTACTTCCTTGATTCTATAAAGTCCAAGTGAGTAAGTCACAAGAACTATAACTATTAAAAATATTTGCGACACCAAGTAAAAAAATACTTGGGTCTCAGGAGATTGTTAGTATATGAAAGAGAGGAGACAATTTTGGAGTTTGTTGAACGAGTACTGGTAAAAGAGGCCTGCTCGTGTTTTGGAGAAAGAGTTGCTGGTATGTTGATAGTTTGTTACTTAGAACGGAGAAGGCTTTGATTGGTAGCCTAACATAATCAACAAGAGGGACTGTTTTGGTGGAAAGGAGACATCGTCGTGTGTAAATTAAAAGGTCAGTCAATAATTTTTGTGACAGAATTTTTGTATGTTTCAAATAAAAGACTCTATACCATCGGAAGATCAAAAATTATCTATTTTAAAATTCCATAAATTCTATAAAAGTTTTTTTTGTCTTCAAAGGATAATTGTTAATATTGCTTATCAAATTAAAAAAGTTTCTTTTTATAATACTCACAATTTTTTTTAGTACAAAAACATATGAACAAAGATTCCAATATTTCAAAATTTTCATAGGAAGTGTAATTATTTTACGAATATCCAAATTTCTTGTTTATGTTGTTTTATCAATGTTATAAAAAAACCAACCGATAAATATTTGGTAAATTAAAATCATTTTATGTGGTACAATTTTCATTGGGACAGTTAAGCCCATGGAATTTATTTGATAAATCTTCATATTATTTCTTTTGATAATAAAAGGTATTTGTATTTGTTTATTTATGTTATTTCTATTTATTTCCTTTCCTATTTTATCCCGATAAGGAACAACTAAGAGATACTGGAAACCACGAGGAAAGATTAGTATAAGCCAAGCTGATTTTTTTTGTGTAATAAAAAGGCACCCTGAGGTTGTTTTTTTTTATGTAGGATTTGCAACACTTAGATAATTAATTAAAGTAAATATATAAATAAAAAGGTAATATAAAAAGAAGAAAAAGCAGATCAAAATAAAATTACGAACCAACGTGTGGCATGAAAGTATCTCTAGTTATGAATCTGAAAGGATAGGAAACGGAAAAACAGGTGATTGAAAATTTATTTGCCCGTCAAAAAAAGTTGATATATTTGAAAGTTTATGAAATATTATTTTTTATTTATTTTTCTCTAGGTACAGTTTTGACATATTTATTTTATTTTTGATTGATTTGAATTTTGATAATGTGATAAATTTATTATATTTGGGGAGATAAATTCAAAAGAGAAAGAGAGAGTTTCGTCTCTGCAGCATACAAGGTATTTTCGAATTTCTTATTAGGCGGGGATAAAATTTAACTACATGTCGATCACCAGAAGTAAAAGCAAAGAAAATTTAACAACAAAAATCATGGAAATGGAAAAAGAGGACCTATCAGGTATGGAAAAATTGTTACAAATAATGATGAAGAAAATGGATGAAAATCAAAAAGAAAATAATAGCAAAATGGATGAAAATTAGCAAGAAAATAACAGAAAAATGGATGAAACCAAACAAATATTAAAAGAAAATCAAAAAGAGACAAAACAAGCCTTAGAAGAAAACAACAGAAATATAAAGAGTATTTAGAAGGAAATGGTACATAAAATCGAGGAGATTGTAGAAAAAAGCGAGAAACAAATAGAGATTAAAGAAATTAAAATTCAAATAAAGAAATTAGAAAATTTAGAAAATAAATTAGAAACAAAATTTGAAAATTATCTTCAAGAAGACAAGAAAGAGATAGAAGAAAGACGCCGAAATAAATAATGAAAAACTAATTAATGATATCAGAAAACAACGAGAAACGGGGACTTAAAAAATTACACACAGTAATATTCATAAATAATTTAAAAAAGAAGAAAGAAGATATAATACATCGGTAACTTCGAAGCAGCAAAAGAAACGATAAGGAACCATCTTAAAGATGAGGCGAGTTTATGGTTTGACAGCAAAGAAGAATAATTTGACAATTGGCATAAATTCGAATAAAAGTTTTTGAGTTATTTCTGTGGGAAAATACAAATTAAAAAAAAAACATACGCACTACAATTATACAACAATGCAAAACACCTGCAATACAACTATTCTTCCGAACAGCTAGTAGAACTGATAGCCACACATTTTGAAGATACCCTAGAAGATCACATAACGTTACAAAACTACAAAGATGTCGACAGTTTACGCCAATTCCAACAAATACGAGAAACAAAAATGAGAGAAAGAAAAATGAGAAGATCGCCAGAAAGTTATAGACAACGCGAAAATCAAGACTATAAAGATAGAGGACAAAACTTTAGGAGAGATTACACAAAAAGAGAATTTATTTTTAGAAGGGAAAACGAAAATAGAGACAACGGAAGAGGAAATTTTGAACAAAGAAATCGGCAATGGAACGAGGACAGATATCGAGAAAACCAGAATAAAAATAACACTCACATATATTATCAAGGAAACAGAAATAATAGTAGACCAAATGAACAGGAAAATCGTGGAAACCGATACGGGTCCGATAGACCAAGAGAAAATAGAAGAGAGATACACAACACGCAAATAGAAGAATATGAGGACGAAAACAGAGCAACGGAAGAAGGAGCACAGAAGAACAGCAAGCGTCTTTTCACAAAGGCGCTCAATAGATACAAAAAAACAAACAGGAATTTTTTGTCACCCGAAGGAATTACATTGGCAGGAAATAATGATAAAAGAAGTGAAGTAAATTTAAAGTTTGTAGATGGTTTTATCAATGGGAAACCGATTAAAATTATGACAGATACCGGCTCGGAAATTACATTGATCAACAGAAAATTAATAAAAGAGGTTAATTTAACAAATTTAATTTACAAAATTCCCAGGGTAAATTTAGTGGGCGCAAATAAACGGACTTTGACAACTACAAATGAAGGAATACGAATAAGGGTACGATTGGGTAAGAAATTTTATGCACTACAATGTGTTATAATGCCAAACATGTTACATGATATAATCGTAGGAGTGGATGAATTGGTAGAAAATTATGTGATGATAGATTTCAAAAATAAGAAGAATAATAATAAAAAAAAACGAAGAACAGGGCAAGTTGGAAAAGGACAAGGAACATGAGAAACGGAAAAATGATGATTTAGACAAAAAAACAAACGGTGGAAATGAATTTGACAAAGAAGCAAGGACAGAGAAAGAAGAAAAAGCAGAAAAAAAATTAAAAAAGGAAATAGGGGATTTTTCAAAAAAAGAGATGAACTCAGAAGAAGAAGAAAAAGAAGAAAAAAATTTGATAAAAGAAAAGGTAAAAGATATTTGAAATGGTGGTGTTTGAAGAAGAAATATGCGAGATGAAGGAGGCAGAATATACAATAAACGTGTGTAAAGAATCTGAGGGAAAAGAACGAAAATTGATATGTGGAGAAGCAAAAGAGAAGGAGCTGCGTTTAATATTAAGGGATTATGAAAATTTAATAAATGAAGAAAACAGAGTAGCCAAAAAGTATGAACATTCATTTGAGGTTAAAGACTAAGGAAATTTTCAATCTAAAACTTACCCTATCCCATATAAGTACCGACAGGAGGTTAAAGGAGAAATTAATAAAATGAGAACAAGAGAAAATTTTTTGTCGTCGAGAGAAAATATTTTTTTGTTGCACTTATAAAAAAAATTTGTATCTTAAAACAAGGCGAAGATTTTGCTATGTTTCATTTTATAGATCAAAGATAGAAAAAAGAAATTATTTTGTTTTAGAACGCGGGCACATAAATTTGCATAAGCAGTGGGTTTATCCATAATGAGTTTTACCCTGAAGGACTGAAAAACATTAGTAAATCATAATACTCGTACTATATACAGATCATAATACTATATACATAAATACATAAGATGTCGAACGAGGTATCACCATCATCATTAGTCTCTTCATTTCCCACAGTAATAATAATTGGTTTTATTGTTTCCTCTATTATATATCGAGTTTCCAAAATGTTTCTTCCTCTGCTATGACACGTCTTATAGCTTTTTGTCAATTGTCAAATGAAATTTTTATTATGAAGTCAGATAATAGTTGACGAACATCTTAAAGCTTAAATTTTGTATTGTCGCGCAACAAATCCCTTCATTTGAGCCCAGATTAGTTCTATGCGGTAAATTTCAAAATGATAAGGTGGTAATCGCAACACTTTAACTCCATGTTCTTTAGCTATTTGATCTACACTTTACTTCTTAAATTTTCGTGAATATTTAGTCTTTTTTGAGTATATCTTCTGCGGGAACTACCATTTCTTTGGTTATTACCCAATCCAAGAGTTCTTGATTATTCCTTTGTCCTTAACTATTACAGAATAGTCGGTAATAAATCTATCATTGGACTGAAATACTCCTCAAAAACATCATTAGTCATTTCTTCATGGTAGTCGTTGGTAGAATTTGAAATTAAATCTAGCAAGCCTACATCAACAAATCCTTAATCTCCTCCAATATGAGTGATAATTACGGTGATCTTTACCATTTAAAAATTTTGAGCCCGTAGACAAACCTTTTATAAATGCCTGACGAGCATTTTTAACAAGTTAGTATTAACAATTTTTTTTAATTTCCTTCATTTATCCATGTTTCACCTAAATAAAAAAATATTTTTGCCTTCTCTCCACAATTTCCGAATTTCCCTTAAATTTTGCCTCCTCCAACAAATAATTGCTTCTCTCTCTATGAGCGCAGATTTTCTATTGTTACGTTCCCTGTTGACGTTTTACGTGCTTCTTTACTACTTCCACTCTTTCGTTGCTTTAAAACTCTATAAATAGTTGCTTCTCCAGCTCCGATCTGAACACTTAGAAACTATACTCCTAACAGTACTTGCAAAATGCTCATGTACAAGAGCATCATAGGAGTAAAATTAATATTAATACTGATTTTTATCATAGAACTAACAATTCTGCGTTTTATGATCACATGACTTTACAAACAAAACCTGTTAATCTTAAATAAAATGATAATCTGCAAAACACGTTCTGCCGCTTGTAAATTTTAATCCTGTCTAAGAAAGTTGAGGGCTTATAAATTGACCCTCTCCTTTTTGGAAATTATAAATATTTTGTACCTGTAGAGTTCGATTCACTTTCGCCATCACGTTCCTCAATTTGATCGATTTTGTTTTCACTTCCTCATCGTCAAAATAATTTTCATCGTCGATAGGAGCCATTTCCCATAATTCCAACAAGCGTTTTTGTTCGGCTTCAAAGGACATCTATAAATAAGAATTGACAAAAACTTACCGATAAAATGCAATAATAAGATTGTTCTGAAGCTATTTTCTTGTGGCATTTTAAATAAATTACTATTTAAATGGGAATAAGCCACAATTAAAGGTTAAAATACGTTTATTGACGTTTCAATTTCCACTTCGGAAATCGTTATCAAAATACAAACATTAGTAAATTAAACAAATTTTGTTTTTTGTTACTTAGTGAAAAATTCTTCTAATAATTTAATTTTATCTGACTCATCTATATTGACAATTCAGACATACATTATACATTTTAAAGTAGACGACTTTAAAATGATATTGCCAATATTGTTGAGTTGCGTTCCTGGGACGACTTTACTTATAAGATAGTTCATTCGATTACATGAAATCAACTTGAGAATATCCATCAGAAAAGATCATAACATGTAATTCGTCTTTAAAAAGACAAATACATGCCATGATGACAGTAAAATTCTCCTGTTAGTGATTCCATAGCAAATTATGAGGGGAAAAAAGGACAAGGAATTGCATTTATAAAATACCTTGTGAATGCGATCAGTTTTATTTAGGTGAAACATCAAGGCCATTAAATATTAGAATAAGTGAACATCAATCCTATATTAAAAATAGAGAATTTGATAGATCTCAAATATGTAAACACGCATGGGATAATGAACATAGGGTTCAATGGAATGATTCAAATATAGTCCTAAAAGAAACTAAACCTAAAAGAAAAAAGAGAAAAATCAAAGAAGCGGCTCTAATTATGCTAAATGAGACCAATTGTGTCGCGAATTCCTCGGCAGAATGTAGTAGGATCTGGTTACCCATATTGAAAGAGGAAGTTATTAAAAGGAAAATACCAGTATTGGTAAGTCAGTAACATATAGAGAATACATCATTTATGTTTTTTAAATAACAAACATATAAAATCGGAATTTGGTGTTTATTGAAGGTAAACTAAATGCACAATCAAATACTTACCATGTCGGGATAGTATTATGAGGTTTTTTCCTGGTTTTTTCCCTCATAATTTACTATGGAATCACTAACAGGAGAATTTTACTGTCATCATGGCATGTATTTGTCTTTTTAAAGACGAATTACATATTATGATCTTTTCTGACGGATATTCTCAAGTTAAAGTTGATTTCATGGAATCGAATGAACTATCTTATAAGTAAAGTCGTCCCAGGAACGCAACTCAACAATATTGGCAATATCATTTTAAAGTCGTCTACTTTAAAATGTATAATGTATGTCTGAATTTTCAATATAGATGAGTCAGATAAAATTAAATTATTAAAAAAATTTTTCACTAAGTTACAAAAAAACAAAAATTTGTTTAATTTACTAATGTTTGTATTTTGAGAACGATTTCTGAAGTGGAAATTGAAACGTCAATAAACGTATTTTAACCTTTAATTGTGGCTTATTCCCATTTAAATAGTAAGCAATAATAAGATGCTAAATATTTACCTAGTATGTAATTATTTATTGTTGTAGGCAACAGAGCCTCTTTATTATTGTAAATATACAGAAGTCTTCTCGTTTTATTTTACACTTTAACAACAGATAAAGTGTTACTTGGTGACATTATTCTTGGGTTTATTTATGTCAGCTGTTTACTTAAATAACTTTTAAAAAGAGTAGAGCATCTCGAACCAAAAATGTAACTCCATAAACGGCAAAAACCAAAAACCTGTTTTTTCAATTTTTAACTGCCTTAAACCACTTTAAAAATTGTAAAAAAATTCACATCGTACACTCAACATACATCAAATATATTTTTTCGCGATCCATACTTTTTGCTATTTTTTTAAAGGCGTTTAAAATTTTTGAAATGCTCAAATCAATTTGAATTCCCAGCCAACTCTCAGTTTTGTTTAAATATTTTTGTAGAGCACAAAAAGCCTTTAATTTTAAAAAAAGAAATCTATTTTGGTAAAAAATTAGGCGAGTTATGTCCAAGAAACGATTTTTGACGTTTTATGGAATTTTGAGGTTATGCATCAATATTTTCTTCTCAAATTTGGTTAATGATCATCTTTTGTGATGCCAAACAATACCCCAAAATTTGGGGTTAAATTTCCGCTGGGGCAATTTTGACATTTTTATCCGGCTTTAACTTTTGCCACTATTCTTTTAAATATTGAAAACATTTGGCAGTATTTAGTTTAAATTAAACTGCTAAAAGAACTATGAAAACCTTTAAATAATGTTTAACGTTGTAGGATTAAATGTTTTTAATCGTACATGCTAAACATTATTCATTCTCGTTTAAAATAATTTACTAACTAATGTTCCACTCACTTTAATTACCCCAATTACTACTAGAAGAGATTTTGCATAGAAAATTTGACATAAAAAAGTATTTACACAACAGGAATGAATAAGAATTGGCGTATACTCGTATAACATACATAAGTTCAAAACAATAATAGTAGCATGTCGAAATTACCATGCCTATTCCACTTCGGAAAAATTGTCCTCACTGGCATTTCAGCTATTCACATTTCTTTCTCAACTCCGATGTCATGATATACATAATGTTGCTACCGTTTAGCAGAGCCATTGGCAGACGCTTCATCGATTAGTTGTTCCACACGTTCTTTTTTAAGTTAATGTTTCTGATAGCAACGTAACCCTTAAGGTCGGTGCATATTATCGTGCACGTTACGTTTCCAGCACATAGCGTTTAGTTTCCGAAAAATATAATTTAAATGGTTTTTAATATGAACAACGCACACTGTCCGGAACAAAGCGTTTCAGACACTTAACGTTTCCGTTCAGTATATTTGAAAACAATATTTTACTGATGCCGACCGCTACGTAACGAGTCGTAACCGGTTGGTAAGGATATTATAAATATTTTGACACGTTTAATCCATAATATTATAAAAGATCTCATAAAAACGCATAATTTTAAATACATTTAAAAACTCAACTGGTGAGGCACTAAATAAATTAATAACTTTTGTGGTGTAATATTGTCGATCAGATAGCCAAGCGGGCTAGGCGGCCGATTCTCATTCGCTTCACTGTCAAATGGTTCAGTGGATGTGGGTTCGAGCCCCAGCTCGGTGTACAGATAAATAAAAAAAGGCTAACGTAGCAGTTTAAAATTCTAGACTGCGGCTTAGACTAGAATTTGCTGGTGTCTGATCGGCCTATGGTGGAGCAGTAGATCCCTACTGGAAGAACGTGGCGCCTAAATACCATATATATATATATATATATATATATATATATATATATATATATATATATATATATATATATATATATATATATATATATATTTCTAAAGTATTCAACTAGTGAATTCAGAGGTTTAATCGGTCATTCAGGTTGGCAAATAAAAAAAGAAGTCAACTACTTCATAAGTTTATCGAAGACGTTTCGCTTTATATTTCTAAAGCTTCATCAGTTCTCTAAAATATAACAAATGACATAGAGTTTATAAGAAATACAGATGTTTATAGTTCATAACTTACAACTCAATATGTAGTATATTATCGATGTTATCATATATCTACTGTACACTTTACTCAATATTTAAAACTAACTTAATCAAAAAAGAAAAAACAAAAAACAAAAAACAACACACAAACTTTGCCGAAAATAATGTTCATATTCGTAGATATGAATATTTAAAAAATTTTAAACGAACATTTGGCTTCATTTAGATGGTTCTCCGCTGAAGACCAACAAAGTTCTGATTTATTGCAATCTAGCAAACAACTTGACGCGATACCGAAATTTTTTTTATTTAAGGGCCATGTGTCACCAAATTCCAAGGTTTGAGACAATTATGAACTTCTACAGGGGACATTGCATAATTAGTTAGACGGGTGGAATTTGTATGGCGGAAATATTTTGATATATTATTTTTAATTTATGTTTTAATGAAACTTGGAAATAGGGGATGATTTTGTTATTATTTTGAATGGAAAATACGCCAACTTTTAACTGAAGAATAATTGGTATCATTTATTTCGTAAGATGAGAGAGTGGTAAACCTGGCTCAAATTGTCGATGTCGGTTCTTTTGTTTATTGCCGATGAGTTCTTGAGGATCTCACACATTTCAATAAAGGAGCGTTTCTGATGGTTGTTTTGTTTCGCCAGTATTTTGGTATTTGTGAAATCAATGTGATGTTTAGTGGAAATGGCGTGTTGTGCAAGGGCACAAGAGGGTTTGGAAAGTCTGATGTCACTTTTGTGTGAAGTTATACGCCCTAGAAGAGATCGACTAGTCTGGCCAATGTAGCAGGAGTTACATTCTGAACAGGGTATCTGATAGACAACATTAGTGTGCTCTAACGAGCTTAGTGGAGTTTTAGACTTGGAGAATAACTTTCCAATGGTTTTAGTATTTTTTAGGGATATTTTGACGGGTAAGTTTTTGAATAGTTTAGTAAGCTTGTTCGTAATTTGTGGGAAATAGGAAAGAGAAGCATATTTTGTGGCTGGTTTTGGGGTTAACGGGGAAATGTTCGTCTGTATGCTATTGGATATGGAGGCTAGTATTGCACCGTTAGGTGCTTCCGAAATAGAATGACCATAGCTTTTAGAGAAAAGATATCTGTTGATGATGGATATGGGGTAAGAGTTATCAATGAGAATGGATTTGAGTAAATCCAAAGATTCCCTCTTGTACCGCGTATGGGTCAACGTGTGTACTCTAAAGCTAAGAGCTTGTACAAGGTTATGTTTGTATCTTATTGGATGTGTAGAGCTCTTAGCTTTAGAGTACAGTAGCTTTAGAGTACTCTACACATCCAATAAGATACAAACATAACCTTGTACAAGCTCTTAGCTTTAGAGTACACACGTTGACCCATACGCGGTACAAGAGGGAATCTTTGGATTTACTCAAATCCATTCTCATTGATAACTCTTACCCCATATCCATCATCAACAGATATCTTTTCTCTAAAAGCTATGGTCATTCTATTTCGGAAGCACCTAACGGTGCAATACTAGCCTCCATATCCAATAGCATAAAGACGAACATTTCCCCGTTAACCCCAAAACCAGCCACAAAATATGCTTCTCTTCCCTATTTCCCACAAATTACGAACAAGCTTACTAAACTATTCAAAAACTTACCCGTCAAAATATCCCTAAAAAATACTAAAACCATTGGAAAGTTATTCTCCAAGTCTAAAACTCCACTAAGCTCGTTAGAGCACACTAATGTTGTCTATCAGATACCCTGTTCAGAATGTAACTCCTGCTACATTGGCCAGACTAGTCGATCTCTTCTAGGGCGTATAACTTCACACAAAAGTGACATCAGACTTTCCAAACCCTCTTGTGCCCTTGCACAACACGCCATTTCCACTAAACATCACATTGATTTCACAAATACCAAAATACTGGCGAAACAAAACAACCATCAGAAACGCTCCTTTATTGAAATGTGTGAGATCCTCAAGAACTCATCGGCAATAAACAAAAGAACCGACATCGACAATTTGAGCCAGGTTTACCACTCTCTCATCTTACGAAATAAATGATACCAATTATTCTTCAGTTAAAAGTTGGCGTATTTTCCATTCAAAATAATAACAAAATCATCCCCTATTTCCAAGTTTCATTAAAACATAAATTAAAAATAATATATCAAAATATTTCCGCCATACAAATTCCACCCGTCCAACTAATTATGCAATGTCCCCTGTAGAAGTTCATAATTGTCTCAAACCTTGGAATTTGGTGACACATGGCCCTTAAATAAAAAAATTTTCGGTATCGCGTCAAGTTGTTTGCTAGATTGCAATAAATTAGAACTTTGTTGGTCTTCAGTGGAGAACCATCTAAATGAAGCCAAATGTTCGTTTAAAATTTTTTAAATATTCATATCTACGAATATGAACATTATTTTCGGCAAAGTTTGTGTGTTGTTTTTTGTTTTTTGTTTTTTCTTTTTTGATTAAGTTAGTTTTAAATATTGAGTAAAGTGTACAGTACAGTTATGAACTATAAACATCTGTATTTCTTATAAACTCTATGTCATTTGTTATATTTTAGAGAACTGATGAAGCTTTAGAAATATAAAGCGAAACGTCTTCGATAAACTTATGAAGTAGTTGACTTCTTTTTTTATTTGCCAACCTGAATGACCGATTAAACCTCTGAATTCACTAGTTGAATACTTTAGAAATATAAATTGACGGTCGTAGTTTTTACAATGTCTATATATATATATATATATATATATATATATATATATATATATATATATATATATATATATATATATATATATACATATATATATATATATAAATATATATATATATAAATATATATATATATATATAAATATATATATATATATATATATATATATATCATCCAGCCTCAAGAGTCCACTGCTGAACATAGGCCTCTTCCTCATGTTTCCAACCCCGTCTATCTTGCGCCGCTCTCTCATGGATGAGAGCGGCGCATATATATATATATATATATATATATATATATATATATATATATATATATATATATATATATATATATATACATATAATATATATATATATAATTTATTGATGTAATATTGCATCTAAATTAGGAAGAATTCAGAGTAACATTAGAAAGGACAGGGAAGGATGTATAATAAAAAGGAAATAGAAAGTGGTCTATAAAAGAAAGAATGAGTATTGTGAAATGAATTGACAGAATTGCGATAATTTATAATGAACAGAAAGCTCAATTGATGTATAATATTTCAGGAATGGGTTGAATAACATTCAAGAGAACCTAATTTAATTGCATTATATATATGGTCAAGATTTGCATCGAGAGCAAAATATTGGCATACTCTGTGGCTGAGAATTGTTTCAACTTAACTTGGTGTTTTATTTCGACGAAGAAATTGTCATGTAAGAAATATCTTGCCTTTGTCAAGGCAAGACACCGAAGATAAATATTTTCCAAGTCATAACCCGAAAATGGACTTTAGTAGGGGAGTATATTCGAAGCCCTCTACAGAGCACCCAGAGACAACAGACGGTGGTTAGACCCTTAATTGTTCCCCCGAGGTAACAATATAAGTGCTTTGGTTTACACTTTTCGAAGTATTTTATTGAATCCAAAGCGACTAACTACTAAATAGTTATTACATAACATTGACAGATAACTTTAATTTAAAAAAAAAATGAGGATAAAAAAAAATTTAACGATAATTATTCTACCAGTTCATAGGTATCAAAACCTATTGCAAACGTTAACTGATTATTCCTACCACACCTAGGTTCGAGTAAACATGAAACGATGTAATTTTCTGCGAAGTCCCTTATCTACTACGGGCCACCTAAAGGTCAGAATAATTTTAGAAGCTCTCCTTGCTAATTTTATGCTATATCACCATTACAGATTTCCTTCGAAATCCCATCTACAACCTGACCAACACAGTATATAGTAGTTTTTTTATTGGCAATCATAACAAGCACCCAGTGTCCAGACTTGATTGCTAAAATTTTTCTATTTACGCACATTATGAAATCATTCTCTTGTTCTTGTAACTCAAGTTCGTTTTTAAGATCACTGTCATCGAAATTAAATATTTTATCTGACTGTTCTTCTGATTCGTCAAGTATTGGCTTGCATGAATTTTGCTTTTTTCTATCTTCGGATATATTAACTGGTTTGAGGTTTTCTGTTTTATTTTTCTTAGCTTTTCAAAAGGTTTTTGTTTAATTGTTTTTAATAATATATCTTCAAAACTTCTCAAGCCGAATGAACTTCCTCGTGTGGTTTCTGTTTGAACATCATTTTGTGTGCTGTTAGCTGATACTGATGACTCAATTATTTCTTGTGTTTGTCTAATCTGAACATGGTACTGCGTATTTACGGTTAATGATGATGGTATCTCTGCTAAGCCTCTCTTTTTATCGTCAATTGTAGTGGATATACTGGTAGTGAACAGAAATGCAGCTATTTTTGTTGCAGCATCCACGAATCCCAAACATGTTTTTCATGCAAAACAATTAATGAAGCAGCTTTTTTGTCTATCTGCATTACACGCCATTACAAAAATTTATGTTTTCTTTCCCCGGGCCTTGATATTGCTAGATAAGTACGAAATCCGGTCGGTGCTACCACTTTGGCCTTACTCGGATTCAGACAAAAACTGAGATTTTCAGAAACACGTTTGAGCAATTTAAAATATTCATTAATGGAGAAAGGATCGATACTTTTTTTCTTGAAGATCAAAACTTTGCGCTGTTTTCAAGGAAAGTTTATAAGCTCTTTTGAGAGGATTGAAAAAATTATCTCCAGGAACGCCTTTACGAAATGGTGTGTTTTGACTAACATATTTTCCTATCAACTTAAGCACCTTCTTTTTGGATAGTCCGAAACCCCATTGGGCAATTTTTCTAATTCCGTCTGCACTACTTTTTTCAATATCTGATGAAAGTACAGTAGATCTTGCCTGTGTTTGACTTTTTACGCTTCGGATGCCGTTTACATAAATAAAAACTGTTGCTTTGGGTATGGAATATACTGTTGCTGCTCTATGCAAGCTAAGTCTTCCACTTTTGAACTCTTCTACAGCTACCTTTAAAGTATCAGCTGAATACAATAGCTTTCGCCCTTTCTTTACGTAATTACATACCATTTTGAACCATTTTAACAGTGATATGAAAATAAGTAAATCATTAGAAACAAATTGTACGCCCTAAAATTTCTTTTTGATGATTTACTTAGAGGAAATAGGTACTGCTTTATACCTTCTTTTAAGGTATAATATGCAGGTTTACACTTTCCCCTGTGCTACTGGTTACACTTTCTTGCCAAATTATTTCTGAGGGTCAGGTGTAACCTACATGCTTTTTTACTTCACACCGCAAGTGATTTCAAATTTGACGCTAGAATTAACAACAAAGAATAAAATTGTACTACTTACCAAATTTGAAAACTGCAAGAAATAGAAATGACTAAGTATAATTATACTAAAGCTACACACCTCGAACTATGAACCTACTTTTCAGCTTCTATGTAAGAACAAACTATGGTTAGCTTAAGAACCAGTAGTAACACTTAACATTTCGAACCACAAAAACACAGTGCCACAGTGTTATAGTGCCACTATTGTTTTTTAGATATCACCACTCATTTATAATAATTATTTAAATAAACTAGTAGGTTACATTTGCCCCAGATTTACACTTACCCCGGTTCACCTTAATGTTTTAATAGATTTAAAAATCATAATAATACTATATATCCATCGTGAAAATATGGATGGCTCTATATATTTAAAAATATTTTCAAAGTATAGTCCTAGCTTCATATATTCCCAATTTTACCTAAATAAATTGTTTTCGTTTACGTCAAATGAGTAATTGGCCTTCCTTGCACTAATACCGTACGTGTCAGATTGCTACAAAATTTAAAAGTATAAACTATATGAAAAATCTCAAGTATTTTCTAAAATAATTTTCCTTGATATTTTATTCAAATCTTGTACTCAAGAACACGCCTTTAAATTATATCGATCCACCAGGAATATCGTGATTTAATGGTAAAGGTGTTGTTCAATTTCTTGTGTTAATATTACGTTAAAATTAGCTTATAGCTTTGGAATTTATAATGGCACTTAACGTAAACGCACTACCAATGAAATTTGCCAATGAAGACTACATAGATTACACTTTTATCCAGTTCCCTGTCATATTATTTTGGGAACTTAGTATATTCTTAACAAATATTAGCATAATCAGGAATTTTATTAGATATATTGAGAAAATCGAGATATATTGAGAATAAAGGTTTGAAAGACCGGGTAGATAAAATAAAAGTGTAAATATATAACAAAATTATGATTAAGACACTGGTATTGCATGATCTCATATTTATTCTTTAGTTTTGCTATTTATGATTTTATAAATAAAATACACAGAAATACACACAAAAATATACAGAAATCTCAAAAGATTTGCTTAATAATTATTGTCACACGGACAAAGGATAACCTACTATCCTTGGGTTTGTTTTTTACAGTGTGAAAACCCGTTATAGAATAAAATTGTTTGTGTCTTTATTTCAAAAAAGTATAAAAAATGCTGAAACCCGCCATTTTAACTATAAATGATGTGCACTTTTTACGCATAAATTTAGATGTACAGGGTGATTCACGCACAACCTAGCATAGTATATAATTCACAAAGTTTTGTTAAATAACTGTACTCCCTATGATCTTATTTAGACAGAATTGAAGCCAACTAGAGAGCATTGTTTTTTGGCGGAAAAAAGTTAAGGGGGAAATAATTTGAAAATTTTAAAAGATGTCGCTAATGTTAGCTTTATTTATGATTTTTATCATAGAATAATGATGTTTGGGACTTGTTTTATCAACTTATACTTGTAAGCAAGCAAAAAGATTGTTGTATGTCAAAACAATTACAAGAAAGATACCTATCCCACAAGTATAATACACTCGCGATCATAAAATCCGGGTCACCTTGAAAATCACCGTTATTTTATTTTTAACGAGCTTTATCGTAAATAATAATAACACAAATACAAACTAATGCATGTTTTTGAGAATTGTTGTCGCCTTAGTGGTTTCCTTTGTAACAAAGAATTCCAATAATGCCAATTTCGCGGAAAACTATACACTTCCCAAAATGAACGGTACCTGTAACTGCCGCTTGTTTTAAATGTCTCATTTGTGCTTCGACTTTCTGTTCAAACGCAACAAACAAACGTTTATTATTGCCACCATTAGTGTGTATTAGTGCCATTATTAGTGTTTATTATTGTTTATTTTTTGCCAAAAATGCCTTTGACTGTTGTTGAAACGGCACGCATTGTTGCGCTTGTGGAAGACGGTCATACTTAACGGCAAGTCGCAAGAACTGTTGGCGTAAGCCTTTCTACGGTTCAACGAGTGCTTCAACGCTTTCAGGAGACGGGTTTGCTATCTAGACGACCTGGATCTGGACGAAGAAGAACGACCACGGCACGAGATGACGGTTTACTTATGTTTCAGGCTTTACGAAACCGGATCTCAACTGCGGTTGTGCATCGAAATCGTCTACAGCAAGTACGAAATTGCAATGTTAGCGTTGCAACAGTCAGGAGAAGACTTTGTTCTTCTGGACTATCTTCTCGGGTAATGGCTACAGGACCGCCACTTCGTCGGGCGCATCGAGTTGCACGACTACCTTTTGCTCGACAATACGCGCATTGGAGAATTAATGATTGGAGCAAAGTGTTATTCTCAGATGAATCCCGTTTCTGCCTAACTGGATCCGATGGACGTGTAAGAGTTTGGAGGAGAACCGGTGAACGATTTTCACAAGCTTGCATTGCTCCAAGAATGTGATTTGGTGGAGGCTCGTCCATGGCTTGGGGAGGTGTATCTTCCGACTTCCGCACAGAATTACCCTTCATCGAAAATGGGTCCTTAACTGCACGAATGTACATTACGGAGATTCTGGAAGAACATGTTATGCCCACCATGGCGAGACTTGGAGAAGACGCCGTTTTTATGCAGGACAATGCGCGACCTCACGTTGCCAGGATCAGCATGCAATACTTAGACGGGTTGGAATTACGAGGTTACCCCGGCCAGCTAGGTCTCCGGACCTGAATCCCATCGAACATCTCTGGGACGATTTGAAAAAATGTATTTAAACCCATACACCACCTCCTAACAACGCAAAGGAGCTTAAAGATCTGTTAGTGAGAGAGTGGAATAACTTACCACAACTTGTAATCCGGAGAAAAATTGAGAGTATGCCCCGTCGTCTGCAAGAGGTTATTAGAGCAAGGGGAGGCAATACACGATATTAGTCACTGAAATTTCACTAATGTTTCGCCACGTTCTGTATTTTCAATTTTTTTTCGTATGTCTGTTTTATCAACAATTTGGTTTGTTTTCTGCTTTTTCAATAAAAACAATAAAAAACCGTTGTTTTTTTCTTTCAAAACAAACATTAATGACAAATAAAAAATACATTAGCCTAAAAAAAGGTTATTACTGCACCAGAGGCAAAAATATTCAAGAAACTTAAAATTTTTAAGGTGACCCGGATTTTATGATCGCGAGTGTATTACACTTAGATCTAGATGAATTGAATGCTTTTAGGAACTTTTCTTCTCTATTTTCTCCCCCGACTGAAAGTTTTTATTTAACCTTCCGTCAGGCTGTTCAAATTGATACAAATTACATCATACAAATTTATACATTTGGTTTAGGTCGGAAATACGCTTATCATGGCAAGTTGTAGTAAAAATATAACTTGGGGGATCCGAAAGATGTTGATGAACTACAAAGATTGAGTTTGACGACGACGAAGGAGATTACTAGGACGATTTTGATGATGGAGAGGATACAGATGCAGAATATGAAGGCGAACCTCATGACCGCGATTCAGATACTTAACAAGAAGCTAGTGACAATGATGATTACAATAGATCTAACGCAGATGACAACAACTTTTTTTGGAAGAGAGAACAGTAAAGAAAATAAGCTCTTACAAAAAATAAAATAGAACAAAAATCCCCCATTACAAAGAGTTTATTCAAAACAATATAATCTTATTAGCAAGTTACCAGGTGTAATAGTTGCTGCCAGAATGGCAAAAACGTCTTTGGAATGCTGGAGTTGCTTTATGGATGACGAAATATTGCGTATAATAGTACAACAGACCAACCAATATTTTGAAAGTATTAAATCACTCTTCAAATAGGCTCAAACTTAAATCACTCTTATAAATAAAATACCACAAAATAAATACCACAAGATGACATAAATGAGGGTATGGTATAATACAGAACTTTGTGCTTTTTTTACGAGTACTACGGCCGGTTTTAGAAAAAGTTCGTTAGTTACCTTATGTGTTAATGATTTGTATTCAAATGTATTTTTTAAAGTTTTTTATGTATTTACGTACATGGATGACATATAATAAAATAGGTTTAATTATATTAAAATAAGTTGTTGTTATTTACAATAAAACATCGCACATCGATACATCGCACCCCTTTCTTTTGGTTTGAAGACCGCGCCCGACTGAAGGTTAATTAATTACTGCTTATATACTTATGTGCATAATTACATTAACATGCAGTTACTACTACATCCATCCATTTATTCTTTGATTTTTCACACATGATTGAGACCTAAATTAGAAAATTAGCAATAACAAAAACTTTCTCACTGGACACAGTTTTTTGTTAATTTATTTTATGAGACAGTTTAGTAAATAACTTTAAGAAAAAAAAAGAAAGACAGTTGAGATTTGATTTCACGTATAGTGCGTCTATATATCCGCTTATACGTATTTCATCCAAAAGGAATCTTCGAAGGGGCTATTTACAAACGCTCTGAACGTGAAAACAATCTTTCCTGTCGTAGTAGAAGCAACACTAAAATGGCTTCGATATGAACAGCGACATCTGATAATAAATCTGGAAACTAATTGTCGAAACCAAATTGCAAGGCACAACAGACGTTGATAAAAATGTAATTAGAGACATGGGGAATCTAAAATTGCAATCCACAACATATCTCCTTAACTAAGCAAAAATCCTTAGCGAATTGGTTTCTAGTACTCATAAAGAGTATACCGAAATAAAAGGAAAGACAGTTAAGATTTGATTTCACGTATAGTGCGTCTGTATATCCGCTTATACGTATTTCATCCCAAAAGGAATCTTCGGAGCGGCTATTTACAAACGCTCGGAACGTGAAAACAATCTTTCCTGTCGTAGTAGAAGCAACACTAAAATGGCTTCGATATTAACGCAATAGCGACATCTGATAATAAATCCGGAAACTAATTGTCGAAGCCAAATTCAGATTTCTGATTTAATCTGTGCCTTCTAAGAATTGCAAGGCAAAACAGACGTTGATAAAGATGTAATTAGAGACACGGGGAATCTAAAATTGCATTCGACAACATATCTATCTTTGCTTAGTTGAGGAGATATGTTGTGGAATGCAATTTTAGATTCCCCATGTCTTTAATTACATCTTTATCAACGTCTGTTTTGCCTTGCAATTTTAAGAAGGCACAGATTAAAGCAGAAATCTAAATTTTGTTTCTACAATTAAAAATCTTCGGATTTCGCTTCGTGATTTATCATCAGATGTCGCTATTGCATCCATATCGAAGCCATTTTAGTGTTGCTTTTACTACGATAGGAAAGATTGATTTCACATTCAGAACGGTTGTGAATAGCCGCTCCGAAGATTCCTTTTAGGATGAAATACGTAAAAGCGGATACACAAACGCACTGTTTTTCTTAACTGTTTTTTCTTTCATTTTTATCTTCATCGTTATCGTGATTCAATAATTTTAGGTCACCTCTAGGAGCTAAATGCTTCATTGCAACTGTACTTGTCTTTTCATTTGGATACTGTATTAAGGCGTAATCTGAACTCGCTTCTTAAAGATCTATCTAAAGGATCAAACTTACTTCTTCGTACAAATTTTTTTAGTAACACATTGTCTGAAACTTTAAGCCATGAAGGAATTGAAGTTCCGCTACTTGTTCTTTGTTAATAATCATGGGGTATACAATTTGTTGCTGTACACAGTAAACCTTGTATAGAGTGTAGAGCATCTGATAGAACAGTTTCTTATTTAGTGATATCTAAATTTTTGGTTTTCAATGCTAGATTCACCGCTTTCCATATAACTCCATTGTATCTTTCGACTTGTCTATTTCCTTTATGGTTATATGGTGTTGTTTTACTTGAAGATATTCCTTTAGAGTATAAATATATATTAAATTCTTATAAACTAAAACTAGTTCGCCTGTCCGAATGTATATATGCCGGCATTTTATATATACAAAATAGTTTATTCATACATTACTGCCTAACTAGATGTATCTGAGCATGGACAAGCCTATGGAAAACTTAAAAATTCGTCAATGATTGTAAGCATATATGAATTTCTAGAAGAACTGGGTATTGGACACTTAAAGTAAATGTTTAATCTTTTGAACAGAGCTGTTGATTTAATTAAATGTTTATCATCTTCTTTCTTATAAAATCTGGGTTTAGTTTCGGCACAAATTTAATAAGAGGTAATTACTTGTTTAATTTCATTTATAAAACAAGGTAAATTTCGACTTTTTATAAAATGGCAAAGCCGAGTAAGTAATCCCAGTATGCGATAAATCTGAATGTAATAATGATAGTGCATCAGCTGCATTATTAGCCTTTCTTGGACGATAAATAAATATTATCATATTTAAAACAAAAAATCTCCAAACGCCAACGCATATTTTTTTTATTTTTGATTTTACTTGTATGTTTTGTATTAAATATGAATGAAACTGATTTTTGATCTGTAATTAGTTTGAATTATTATTCCTATCAGCTGATGGATTTCTCTATCTCCATTTTTCTAATGCTTCAACGCAAGAATATGTTTCTTCTTGAATTGCCAAATGTTTTCTTCTCAAAAGTAAATATTAAGTCTGAACCTAGATCAAGAAATTTCCATTCCTTCTTACCAGGAAAGAGTGCCAAAGCAATTACCATTCGTGAAGAAGATTTCACATATCAAGAAGTAGCAATCAAATTGACTGATAGCGTCACAAAATCAGGTGAAAAACGCTAGAAGGACAATATCGGCAAAAAGTACAGGCAGAAAACCGAAAGTTACTGTCTTTAAAAGATTTTCGCAAATGACATTAACGCTATTGTTATTAACGCATATTGGACCACACCATCCGAAGAAAGTTGGGTAAAAATGGATTGAGAGCAAGAACCTCTAGAAAGAAGTCGTTCCTGAATAAAATACAAAGGCAAAAACGCATTGATTGGGCTTTGACACACACAAAGAAAGTGGAGTAAAGTAATTTGGAGTGTTTTTTGTTTTTGTTTCTGTGGCTTTAGCACTTAACTATTTAGCCAGATACGTGTTGTGAAATAAAAAAATAAAAAATTATTAATATTAATATTCTAATATAAGTAATAGGTACTAAAAACCTTTTAAAAATGCCTATAGCTGAATCAAACAAAATAAGAAAATAACAGCAAGATAAAACAATAATCAGGAAAAACAGATATACTCGCTTCTCGTCCAAAAACCCATCAGAATATTTGTTTAAGACATTACTAGAAATAGGTCATGGAAAGGAAGGTAAATAACAATTGGACTAACAACAAAGGTTAACGAGATTAGCTTAGATTGACTACAGACACACGTTTGCATTATCTATAAATTTAATCAGACAATCAATCATACACTCTTTTCTCATTAGTAGCCAATAGGTTATTTATTTGGTACGAAGGAAATATTTGCAGAGTTTGCAAGTTGTTTAAAAGAGTTCCTGAATGTTGACAATATTTGTAACGCTTAAAAAAATATGGTTTAGTTAGATCTCATTATTCTTGTGTTAATGTTTCACATAAGTCCGAATTGTAGATTTTGATTTTTGCAAGATGAGAAGGATAGCAAGCGTGACCAAATCTTAATCTTGTTGAGGTTGGTATGTATTTACGGGCAGTATTAAATTTCTTAAGCCATTTGAGGTTGTATAGAAATGTATTGTGTTGTTAAATGTTCGACAAAGGTTTTCCAAGAAGTTCTCCAACGATCTATTTGATTTCTTTTAGAGATAAAAAAAGCGCTAGGAAGTCAAATTTTCTTATCTGGTAAAATTTGATCTAAAGGTTATTGCGGCTTTAGCAATATAATCAACATGCTCATTATATTTTATACCATCGTGCGCTTTTATCCAAATAAAATTACTAGTTATATTTTTGTTTTTAAGGTTAACAAGCATGTTCTAAATTTGGTAAATGAAAAGATTAGAATTATAATTGGATAACTTTGAGCTTTTGAGAGATAATAAAACTAACAATAAATCGGATATTATTAAAGCTCCATTATTGTTTAAACTCTCTAAATATAATTTGGAGTGATAAGAAACCAGAATCTCGATCTTTGGAAGTGATGGAGTGCAATTTATTCGTCGCCAACCGAGGGAAGACTTTTTGCCTCAGTGTACTACGGTCACCTTGAAGCACCCTGTGTATATGTTGGACGTGTGGCATCAATAGACGGCAATATTAATGCAAACAAATATTAGGAAAAAATACTGTAAGCCAAACTCTCAGAGATTTGTTTGAAGGGGATGCTTAACATTGCACCTTGCAATAGGATGGAGAGCCCTGTCATACGGCCAAGACTTCCATGGAATGGTTAATAAACCATGACGTTAGTGTCCTGCCTTCGCCTGAAAATGGTACCGATCTAAATCCAATAGAAAATCTATGGTCAAGGTTGAAAGTGTTAGTATCACATCGAAACTCAAGTACCAGGAGAGAACTGATAGAAGTCATTAGTAAAACTAACTTAGAGTTATTACATAGAATATTTGGCTTGTCTCGTAAACTTCATGCCTCGCAGAAGGGAGTATGTGCTAAAAAACAAAGTAGATAATCTCACCAAATACTAATTTTCTTCATAATAACCAGTGTGCCATTTTTTTAAATATATGAAGCTTATTATGAATAAAATTATAGATCGTATGACATGACGTATAAGTCGTATGACAAAGACGAATGATGCAACAAAACTAAATTTTTTGTAAAGTTTCCAGAATTTTGGCCACTAGTTAGTATTCAAAATTTAAAGAAAGAAATAAACAGCTTTTTGCTCGTTTCCGTTAACAATATTTAATAGAGTTGAGATGTGTTTTAAATTATCTTATTTTCTTTAAATTTGTATTTTATTGAAAGGAAGAAAATTATGAAAAATAAGGTACGTTATATTATATTTGTTTTGATTTCTTGTGTGGAAGTGACTAATCTTCTAACCAAGTAACCTTTCGAGTATTGATATTATTGTTCTCGTTTCCTGCATTTCACTCATTCGAAATTGTCGAAAAATTAGCAAAATGCCAAAGTTCAACAGCAAAAACAACAATGGCATTAATTTATGTATTAACTATACATTTGTTTAATTAAATCATTCATTTGCTTGTTAATTATTTATTCAAATCTTTGGTATTAATCTATTTCAAATTAATTATCTATGTGCTGACAAAATAAAATCAAATAATTTAATTTAATTTCCGGCGATATTTATTTCGATGATCGAAAAAGTGTACGTCCGAACCATGTACATGCAAATTGTTCACGGGAAATAATATCTTCGCGCTTGGATGAGAAACGTCTGTGCCTGATGAGTCAATATTTTAATTGATTTCGATCGATAGAGCCTACAGTTGGATGAGGTCGTTAATAATATCAGGTATTAGATATACGTTGATTTATATATGGTCCAATTAAATTGCTGCCCATTTTATATTAAATTTAGAAACACTAGACTTGAAATCTTAGAATAATAGTAATTTATATACACCGGTATAGTTTGCTGAATATAGGAAAATATTAATAATATATAAAAATCAGAAATTCACTGGCAAAGTGTTCTCTAGTTAAATGAGGGAAGCAACTTGTTTTTTAATATACAGCGAGAATGGACAAAAAGATCTCTAAAAGACTTTAAAAGTTTCAGGAAGGAGCTTCAATGTCAACTAGCTTATGGTTAATTAGTATACATACTAGATGGTCTGATAAGTAATTTTCTTTAAAATGCAAACTGTTCTTAAAAAACCTACAAAATTGTTATTTTAGCAGGTACTTCATAGCTTAAAAGCTAACCGAGTTATGAATATAAAACCAATCACATATTTAAGGATATATCAGAACGCGTATATTGAAGCATTGTGAGATACACATTATGTGCTATTAAGGCAGAGACATACTTTCACTCATTCTTACAAACAAATAAAGTTTGTTTTTTAAGTTGAAATAAAATAAATTCATTACATTTTGATTAAAAAAATTATTGTACTTATAGTTTCAATGAAAAAAATTTCTAATTTTTTCGCAAAGGGTCGTTTTTCTAAGGGTAGAAAGTATGTGGTAAAAAATTAAAACTGTAAAGAAATCTAAATTTAATGTCAGTGTATAATTTAATAATTCCAAATTGCTTGAATTTACAATTAAATAATTTTTCTAATAGGGGTAGTTTTTGGCCCCAAAATAAAAAACAATGAACGGCACAAGTTCAATTTTTAAATGGAGGGTAAGTTTAATCCAAATGGAAATTTTCATGCCAATGAGTGGAGACAAGATATTCAATGACATTGTTTTAATTATAATTATTCTAAGTGGTCAGATTTAGGGGTTAAACTGTGATAAAATCTTAAATTATGTTGTTCAATGTTAATTGACTTTATTCACTTTATTAAAAGATGATTTGAATGAATTGCCCGCTTTAATTTACAATTATACAATTTTTTATAATAGGGATAGTTGTCATCCCTAGAAAATAAAAAGCAACCAACGGCACAAGTCCAAAAAAGAAGTGGAGGGTAAGTAGAATCTAAATGTCAATTTCGATACAACTCGGTGGTGACACAGTGTATTTCACGTTAATTTACTGGGCTAATATGTCTGATTTCCTCTCATCTGAACCGACACCGTGGCCCTCAATTTCTGGCCTAATTCAGTCTTATGATACACCTCCTGAATTAAAGGTTTGCACCATATCTTTGATTGTTTTTCCCACATATGAGAGATTTTCTAATTTTCTTTATTTAAAAAAACTCCATACTTTTTCGTTGTAATCATACAATGATAAACCTTATATTCGAGGAACTCTCTAAGGACTATGAACTTTGTTAGATCTTTGGTAGCTCAGTTTAATTTTGCTTTATCGCTTGCGCATCTAGATATCTGTCATTTTGTTCGTAGCTGCCTTTTCTCCAGTATTTTTCGTTTAATTGTAAGGTCAAGATTTTTTCAGGTTAAGTATAGTCAATAGTCGGGGTTACTGCTTTTTGTATAGCTATTGTGAATTTTTTTGTTGCATCGTCCATTTCTTGTGGCGTTTTTAATGTAATTTTAATGTGATTTGAGTATCTAAGTGTTACCTAAATTCTACTCAGTTTATTTTATGGTTATAGACTTGTTTGTCTTGGTTTTTTAATAATTTTATTAGACAGTGAAGTTATGATTGGCGAGTGATTCGAGGATAAATCTAGAGAAAACTTAACCTAAAAATAATTTTTACTAATTCTTTTCATGATCCAAAAGTATAGTAGATCGAATAGTTCTCTTGGATCGCTGGGCCAATGGGTTGGTTGGCCAGTACTTAAGTATGTTGATCCATCTGATGTGGCTGCAAGTAATTCCTTGCTAAAAGGAACCTAGAACCCCATTATATATGTGTAGCGTTCCAGTCTCCACCAGCTATTTATCTATTACCTAACGATCTGAGAAAATCTTTGTATTGTTCCATTTTGTTGTCATGTTTTGGCGAACAGTATATGGCAGATATTACTATTGGCCCCGCTAAGTCATGAACGCAAACTGTTGTTGTCTATAGATAAACTCGTTTACATCCTTTCATCGTGTGATGTTTGATATTTCGTTTAACACTAGAAAGTCGGGCTTAGTATACCTACCTAGAAAGCCCGAAGGGATCATTTTGGCCCCAAGATCCTAAATCAATAAAAACCAAGTTTAGAATTAACTATTTATTTGGGAATAAACAAAAAATAAAAATAAACAGTTTTAAGAAATTATATAAACTCTTGACGATAGAATTTGATTTAATTTTTTAGTTTCATTTTAAACATTTGGAACACCATACAGTTTGCAGTTTTTGGCATTTGCCACACATTGCCTTGTTACAGCCGTGGCACTCATTGGAAGTATAATTTCCTTTACAAAACATTTTTAACTGACATTTTTCTTTTTTGGCTAGTAACAGTGCTGGTGGTTGGTAAATCCGGTGGTGCTGGGTATAGTACTAGATTTTAGGAGGCAAGGTATGGAGCCCGTAATTCTTCACACAGCTGAAGAATAAACTTACGACGACTGATTTTACTTCCAGTAACTTCTTTATAAATAATCCATGCATTTATTGCTCCTAAGTCAAGAATGTTATAAAACACGTGCATTGGCCTTCGTCTTGAAGCAACTTTTGTAGTATAAAGACGCGCCATTTGGTCCACTACATCAACCCCGTATTTTGTTTTATTATAAAAACTAACTGTTTGAGGAAGTTTTTTTCCATCGACAGCAACATCCACTGATTGATGTAATGAGCTCAACAAAAGCACATTTTTGTGACTCCTTCCTTGGTATGCAGTAAGTGTTATCTTTTCGTCGCTCTGGAATATATGGGTAACATATAATTCTCCATTTTTACTCTTTACGCTTAAAGGAACTTCCTTTCTGTTGCGATTCAAAATACCCACAAGACTTGTTGATTTTTTTTGCAATGCCTTGGCCAATTTTAACGATGTAAAGTAGTTATCTGTCGTAACATTTTTGCCCTTTCCCAGTTGATTTTCCATTAACCGCAAAACAACATGTTCACCAACACTTGTATCTTTCTGGCGTAGATGATCAGTGCCAGTATAAGGGTAACCATTTACAATATATTTTGATTCCACGCATGTCAAAAGCCAAAATTTTATGCCAAACTTATCCAGCTTATTTGATATGTACTTTGTGAACGGGCACCTGGCTTTAGAAGGCAGTAGTTGTTCGTTCACAGTAAGGTTTATTCCCGGTTTGTAAAATGCACCACTATTTTCTATAAATCCATTCCAAACCGCAGAGGCTAGAGCAAATTTGTCGGTTTTCAATCCTTCAGATCTCGTTTGCTTTATGTCAAATCTGAGATATTTTATAATATCCTTGAATCTGTCTCGTGGCATAGTTTGACTAAAAAACTAAGGACCCATACTGTTGACCACAAGCTGTTGGTTGGGAAATTTTTGGCGCCGTAGACTCCTCTTGCGTACATAATAGCAAGGGCAGCCTCCAGTTCTTCCATGTGTAGTTTTTCAAACATCGATGTGCTTCTGCAATAGTGCATTCTTTTATATGACGTAACATGCTGTCGTTGATTATTAGATGCCAAGCACTTACCACACAAATGTTCCTCACGTTCTTTTTTGCATACGACGTAGGACCTGATTCCTCTCGATAAATGTTGTGCTGAGCGCGGCGTCCTGTAATGAGCAACCATTCAATGAATATGAAGATACTAAAAATCATAATCTTACCAGGTACTGATCCAGAATCAATAACTTTCCACGTTGTTCCGTCTTTCGATTGTTCGGTGTCTCCAATTGAAACAGTTTTTCCTTGTTGACCTCTTTTTCTCTTGTGACTTGGCTTAGATGCACTTGGATTCACGATAAAATTAGCTGACTCGTGCTGTTGAGTTATAGAAGCAGTCACTTAAATCATTATTTTGTGGTGGTACGTATTGTTCATCGTCTGACTCATTATTTTCTGCAAATTCAGATTCACCTCCCGAAACATCTTCTTGTATTTTTCGTATTTCTTCAAGAAGTTTAAGCTCTGATAGTCCACGACGAGACATCTTTACAGTCGTCTTGAATTTTCACAATTGAACGAATGTTTCAATATTCTAGAAACGAGACCGCAGGACCTAATAAACCGCTCAATAAACAAAATACTTTCAAGGAAAAAACAGTATGTAACAAAATACCTTCTAGGAATAAATGTACATAAACATAATTTTATCTATCCGACAGAAAGTTAAAAGAAATCGTCAAATTTCCGAGAAAACAATAATACATAATACAGGGCCAGTTTGGCCCCTTCAGACTTCTATGGTAGGTTTGTTAGAAAATCCATTTAATAAATTTAGTAAACAATATTTTTTTGCGATAAATAAGACTTTGTATCAAAATATTAAAAGTCATAAAATATGAAATTATTAATGTGTCAAATAAAAGAACTACAATAACTTCAAATCGCAACAGGGGCCAAATTGGCCCGTCCGACTTTCTAGTGTTAATTATTAAAGCAATCCCTCCAAGCGAGGTCCCATCTGGATGTTCGGTATAATATGTGGCATAGTCTGGTATTATTTTGAAATAGCTTTATTTGTAAAATGTGTTTCATTTACAAGCATTATGTCTAAATTATTATTTTGTATAAAAGCACGGATTTCTTGCGTGTGCTTGCATAGGCCGTTGGCGTTCCTTTCAGCAATTTTAATTAGGTGATTAATTTGAATATTTTATTGACGAGAGCAGAAATCAGATTCATCAAGTCATTTATAAGTGTTTTCATCATGGATTTAAATTCTGTCATATCATTAGTTTGTTTCACACCTAGGTTAGTGTGGTTTGTTAATTTATTTGTGTTCTATTGTTATTTAAATGATAATTTTCCTATCTCAGTTTTAGATAATTTTTTTTCTTGCAGCTGCTTATCGACTATGCAGCCTTTGTAATTCGCTGTATAAACATTGGTATCTTGAGTTTTCCTGGAGCAATCTTTCGTAAAATGACTCTCTGTGTATTTTACACAGCGAGGCTTTCTGTGACAAAATTGTTTGTGTGTCTATATCCTTGAGATCGCAAGCACTGTGGTATCTCTCTGTTGGGGCGTGGTGCTTCAAAAACTACATTTGAGTGGATTAGATGTTTCGTTGTATATATGTGTTATTTTTTTTTAAATCTATAAAGAACATAGGTAGTGGTTTTTTAGTTGATCTTTGTTTTATATTTCTTGATATTCCAAATGTTTGTGGGCTCGTGTCCTAAGTATTTTAAGCTTTTTTCTTTATGTCTTTAATGTTTGTTGATGTGGATGTTCTTTAGTACTACTTTAAACATTTACATTTTTTTAGTTTTATATATATATATATATATATATATATATATATATATATATATATATGAGCAGAACAAAAGAATATGATCTACCACTGGCGCTAGCATTCATAGACTTCGAGAAGGCATTTGACTCCAAATACCCAAGAGCAGTCATAGAAGCTCTTGTCGACCAAGAAGTAGATAAACCATATGTCGAAACGCTAGCAAATATATAGAAAGAGGCCCCAGCTAGAGTAAGCATATATGAAAATACCCCAGAATTTCCCACTCAGAAAGGAGTCCGACAAGGAGACACCATATCCCCTAAGCTCTTCACTGCAACCTTAAAAAATATCTTCCGGAAATAAGACTGGAACAACCAAGGTCTATGTATAGATGGAGAATACCTAAACCATCTTAGACTCGCTGATGACATCATTCTAATTGCTAGAAGTCCTGAAGAATTACAACTACAAATTAATGACCTTAATACAGCCAGCAATGAGGTAGGCCTAAAAATGAACCTAGCAAAGACTAAAATAATGTGAAATTATCTGATCGCCAACGTGGAAATAAATATTAATGAAATCTCGCTAGAAGTAGTAGACAAATACATATACCTGGGACAGCTCATACATAAATCGGGATCACTACTTCCGGAAATCAACAGACGAATAAAACAAGCGTGGTCAGTATTCGAACGAAATTCCATAGTCTTCAAATCCAAAATGCCACTATACCTCAAGAAGAGAGTATTTGATCAATGCATATTACCCGTCTTGACATATGGATGTGAAACTTGGATATTAAAAGAGAAATAACGTCGAAACTCCAAGTAACTCAAAGAGCAATGAAAAGATGTATGCTAGGGATAACAAAGAGGGATCGTAAAAGAATTGAATGGATACGGAGGCAAACCCAGGTGACTTATGTAATCCAAAGAATATAATCCCTGAAATGGCAATGGGCAGGACATATAGCAAGAAGAACAGACAACAGATGGACCACTAGAACAACTATGTGGTACCCCAGGAACGCTAAGAGACCAAAGAGGCGCCCGAATCTCAAATGGGATTATGATATAAGAAAATTAACAGGAACAACGTGGTCTCGAATAGCACAAGATAGAAAAATATGGGTGCAAATGAGCGCAAATTATAAGAACAACGAATTACTAAGATATCGTCGAATAATAATAAGAACATAGAATAACATTGAAATAAGGGAGGCTGCACCGTAATTGGAAACGGTTGATAAAGCTGCACATGATGATATATATATATATATATATATATATATATATATATATATATATATATATATGATATTGTGTGTTTTTCTGATTTAGGGCTTTTAATGGCTTATTTAAGTCTCATATTCAACCTGTATTTTACCTCCTCAGTACTGGCTTAAATACTGTATTAACCTGCAATTTCTTCATCTAACAATACCATGAGGGGATTTATATTTTCTACTCCAGTGACAAATATTGGTGGTGGTTTGGGTTCTTCCTTGATGTCGTCATCTGGTATTTCCACAGTTTATTTTTCTGACTCTTCACTGAGGCTACTAAATCTACTGCTTAGCCAGTATTCATTGAGTTTGTTTTGTCTTGTCGATTTTCTATTTTCTTCCTCTGGACTTCTCGGGCGTTTTCTACTGGGAACAACATGCTATTCGTTATTAGGGTAAGATGAAGGTAGTGATAAAAATAAGGTAGAATATGGCATTTGGTTTGGTATCTATGGATTAGACGATTGGTAAACAAATGGGGGTAAAGCATTAGATGTGATAATTTGAAATTGTTGTGGTTATTCATTAAACATTTGAATTTTTTGAGAGGAGCACGTCGCTGACTGGTTTCCAAGAAACCTGGACTCCATCATTGGTGCGGATGTTATTTCGTTTGAATACATATGAATTGGCTCCGATGCGTGAGCTATATGAACGACATTATTATAATCAATTTCAAACAATTTAAAATCAGATTGTTTTTGTTACGTACAAAATAAATATGTTAAAGCATGTCTTTTATTAATTAACTTAATTACCGTTTAACATGTTTACTTTAATTATCGCAAACGACCGTACGCTTCGATATATCAAGCTCTACTGCAAAGTTCGATATTAAGTATAAGCTTAAGAAAGAAAGACTGCGTTTTAGAACTCAGCTGATCTCAAACAACACACTAAGATCATCATCATCATCATCATTATTGATGGCCTCTACTTCTTCTTCCTACATGTGTTCCTGTGGTTAGATTTTTAGCGGTGGTGTTGTCTGGTATTCGTATTATGTGTCTAGTCCATCTGAGTTACTTAATGTGTTTTAATTAATATTAAAATAAGACATATTTGAATAACCTTGAATAGACGTAAATGCATAACAAAAAGAGACGCCCATGTCAAGTATATTTTTTGTGTTAAATTACCACAACTATCGCCACTATAAAACATAAAAAGTCGTAAATTCATTTTTTTTTGCTTTAAAATCGCTCTATATGTACGTCTCAATTAGCGTCCTGATGCCGATAAACGACATTCTACCAGATATTGACACAATTATCCCATTATCCAATTATTCTTAATTATGCTGCTCTCGTTATTTGCACTGGATCCATTATACAGGTACTCAATGACGGGCAATTTGCCGATTTAAGTCGAAAAAAGGGTTAATAGGATTGCTACGGCGCAGAATTTATGTTAGGTTATGCAACAATTTTACAGATTTTAAAAATATATTATATGGATCCATGAGAAAAACCAACTTGGTAATGTAACCCGTTAAAAAAAAGATGCAAAGAACGAAAGGGCTTAATAAGGGCAAATATTTCCGAATTTAGAAATGATAAAAAAATACTCTGCCAGGGCGATTTTTACTTTTAAATTTCTACTCGAGCGTTTAATTTTGCACGAACGTCTTTTTATATGTAATATTCTCCATTGCAACAGTATCCAGTCAATAATGCATGACCAGAACAGATATAGACCTATAAGATTGAAATATAAGATAGAAATTATAACTCTTCTTCTTCAGATGCCGTCTTTCTTCGAAGGTTGGCGATCATCATGATTACTTGAACTCTGTTCACTACTGCCCTAAAAAGCTGGTTAGACGACCAATTAAACGACTCTCTGAGATTACGCAGCTATAAAATTTGTTGCCTCTCCAGTAGACGCTGCATTCGTTACCCCAAGCGATACATATCACTTCGTTCGTCTCCCAACCTACTTCACAATTTTCTCCTCTAAGCTGTAAACAGTGTTCAAATCTACCATGCATATAAGTTCTAATAACATTCCTAACTCCGTTATCTTAAGTGATTCATTAAGCGCTCTTTTCACTCTTAAACAAATCTATACCAAAGGTCCTCATGAGAAACTGATAAAACTTGAACTCATGCAGGCTTAAGAAAATTCTAGAATTACCGGATTTATATGGATACCTTCCCACATTGGCATTGCAGGCAATGAAAGAGCGGACCAGTACGCGAGTGAAATTGCTGTATGTGTCGATATAGAAAAATCCAAGTATCGAAATACCGTGAGTGATATAAAAGCTTTTATTAAGAATCGAGTTTTGTGCAAGTGGAAAAAAGAATGGCAATCTTCTCAAACAACACTGAAGTATTAAAAATGACGTTACAGCCTGGAAATCTTCAACCAGGAACAGAGAGAATAGTTGGTGATAACTGTATTACGAATTGGACACGCGACACTTACTCATTCTTATTTTATGTCTAAAAGTGATCCATCTATATGTAAAACATGTAATGTTCAAGTTACCGTTAACCATATTTTAATTGTATGTCGTCGTTTTGCTATTAATCGTGTCGCATTTAACACACCTAAAAGTACCTTATTTGGTACTAATTTTTCAGCGAATATGGTAAATTTTTTAAAATTTATAGGAATGTTTTATAAAATTTAATCTAGTAATTCTGTAGCCGCCGCTAATAATAAAAAACTGAATTCATAAATTAAAATTTATAAAAGTCACAATATCTCTGGTTTTAATTAACGAAAATTTATGTTTTTTTGTGTTAATTTGGAATACCGTGTGGCATAGATCATAAAAATACATTTAGGTAATTAGTGAATTGTTTATTTAACCAAATAATTTGTTTAAATAATTTAAAATAAATATTAATTTTACAAAATTTAACTATTATTAGTTAAAGATATTATGCATTATTGTAAACATTTTATGTATTATAGTTATAAATAATATCTCTTAACAATAAATTTTACAAAAAATTAATTTTTTGTTTGAAAATCAAATCTAAACGTGCTAAGTTTTACAAATAATACATAATAATACAAATATATTTGTCACAAATTAATTATTACAAACTTTATACCTATATAATTATACATAAAAATTGAAATCAATTTCTATATATAAATAACATATTACAATTTTCATACTTAATATTACTATTTTTATTAATTTATACAAAGTTTATATAACAACTAATTTGTGTAAAATATATTTTTAATGTTTTTTAGTCAAGAAAAGTAATGTTAAAAATAGTAAGCATAATTTAAGAAAAATTAACACGCACAGATTTAATTTTTAAATAAAAAATAAATTTTTTGTAAAATTTTTAACTATAATACATAAATATTTAAGTTGCTTATCATTTTATAACCTGTTTTACTAATAGTAATAAGAGAAAAGTAAAATTTGACGAAATAAATAATTATTTTAAATTGTTTAAACAAATTACTCGGTTAAATAAACAATTCAGAAACCAACTAATTGAATTTTTATAATATATGAGATGAAATACCCCAAATTAAAAAAAAACATCAGTTTGCATTGATTAGAATTGGAAATATTGCGACTTTTAAAAATTTGAATAGTAAAATCCAGAAATAAAAAAGTGCTAACTCGGATTCTAAGCGTCAGCGTCATACAAAATTGCATTTTTTTAATTCGTGTAAAAATGCCAACATTTCAAATAAAAAAATATAACTGCGTATATGTTAATGCTTCTGAGTGGTTTTAAATGTTTATTTTGTATGTATTTTTTAATTGTTAAATGATTTAATTTGATAAGCTTTCTCGTCAATTTGGTGCTTTTAAAATTTATGTAGATCCAACAGTTTACGCATAATAACGTTGTAGATAAAAGCTTTCTGGGATAAACAATTTCAATTTTTCAATAACTGTTAAGTTCAACTTATGTATGTAATGTTAGTATATCCATTTTATAAGGCCGAATTCAGACCATCACTATAATTTATTGCTGCTATATTGCTAATTTATTACCAAAAGAAAAAAATTATTACTGTAGCCGTTTCTGAGAAACAGTGGGTATGCTAATTTTACGGTAAAGTTAGCATATCCGTAGCTACATCTCGGCCAGGAAAATGGATACAGGATCTATCTTGACGGTATATTTTATTGCTAATTAATAACTGTTGATTGGTATACTAACCAATCTCCAAAAGCTACCCCATCATCCCCTAGCTCAAAACATACCCCCGAAAAACCAAAATATCGGCGAAAAAGCGAACCGCAAAAAATTTATCGCTTATTTATTGTCGAAGTTTTTCGCCAAGAAACAATTTATTGCTGCAACCGTTTCCAAGAAACAATTATTATGCTAGCTTTACGGTAAGGCTACTATTGCCATAGCTATATCTCGGCAAGGAGAAGTGATAAAGGACCCATCTTGGCGGCATATTTTATTGCTACTTAATTGCTAATGATTGGTATATTAACCAATTCTCAAAAACTACCCCATCATCGCCTAGATTTTAACACATCTCCGGAAAAACGAAGATATCAGCCAAAAAGCGAAACTCAAGGCTAATTTATTGCCGTTTTTACGACAAAAAAGATATATTGCTGCAACCTTTTCCAATAAACAATATCAGTGGTAACTTTACAGTAAAGCTAGCATAGCCATAGCTATATCTCGACAATGAAAATGATTACAGGGCCAATCTTGGCCGCATATATTATTGCTAATTAATTAATGTTAATTAGTACATTGACCAATCCCCAAAAACTACCTCATTATCCTTCTAGCACAAAACTCATCTCTGCAAAAATCGAGATATCGTCCAAAAATGTTCAAACTAGAAAAATGAACCGCTATGGAAACAAGCAAGAAACACTTTATTTCTGTTAACGTTTCCCAAAAGTAATGATGACTGATCTTAGCGTCATATTGTATTGCTAATTAAATTTTCGAGAATAATATTTAACCTACTTGCTAAATTGTTCTTATCATCCTTTAATGCAAATCTTATCCCTGTTGAAATTGAGCTGATATAAAAAATAATATGTCATTTGACCCTGGCTTTTAGCTTGGAAAGCTTTTTGTTATATTCATTGCATAGATCAGACAATATTTCTCTTAAGCCACAATATTCATATAATATGGCAGCTAAGAGATGTAGTCCATATTTATTTGTTAAATTTTTGCTTATTTAGTGCACCCCTCACACCGTGTGCTACCAATCTCACTCCCTTAAATTTACAAAAAATGAAAATAAACTATTTTTAACATAAAAACACAAAACGCGTCTTTCGTTGTAAATTTATTGCTGTAGTTCTGAGACTTTTATTAATTTACCATCTTCTGAGAAACAACGAGTACTGTAGCTTCCGAGAAACAATGGGTGTTGTAGTTTAAGTATGAAGGTACAATAATTTTTGTGTTTTGGAAAAGAGTGAAGCAATAAGAAGCATTGTTGGCGTTAAACTACACCAAACCATGTATGAACTGGTCTTAATTACTAAACACATAATTTTTTCTGAAATACATAAAATTGATCATTAGTATCTAATAACCAGTAGCGTATCAACCTCGGTAGAGGTAAGATGTATTTACAGTGATTGAGTTTGTATGAGTACACGTATACCTAGTATTTCCTATAGTCTGTGTGGATAAATATATGTGACCACCAGGTCATAACTAACATTATATATTTCACGTTTTTTAAAAACCTGGGCGTACTTTTAAGCTGCGTTGACATGGGTAGTGAATCACGGACGTGAGCCACGCTCCGTGTAAACATAAGTAAGATTAAATTTTTTTCACGACTCGATATAATTACGATCGTGAGAAGATCAAACATGTTTGATTTTTGGATCGTGGTCATCTAGAGCAGCGCAACGTTAAAATCAATATCTATTTCAGATTATGTTGTATGATGTGTGTTTATAATAAATATTGAGTTTCCTTTCCTATTTTTATTTCGCGTATTATTAAGTATTTGGGCAGAGTGTTAACATTACTTTGTAGTTAATAAAATTTGAAAGAAAAATGATACCATCCAAAAGCAACGTTTTGAAAGAAAAATGATACCATCCAAAAGCAACGTTTGGTTGCATTTTAATAAACTTGATACAGAGCAATATTGCTGCAATTTTTGCTCCAAAGTTTAAAAAACATTAGGAACTACCTCCAATTTGTGAGCCTACTTAAAACACAAACATGGTCTAGCTTTTAATCAAGTAAGGAAAAGAAAAGACTGCCAGAATGTGAACAAGAGTGAAGACCATACATCAAAAAGCAATGCCGTGGCTGATGAAGATAAAATTTTAAATATTGTAATACCGCAATACCGCGTTTAAGAAAATAATATTTTTACTAACCTGGATCAATTCCTTGTGGTACGCTGTTTGACCTATATTTCGATTTTTTCGAGGATGAGTTTTGGGCTAGGGGTTGGTGGGGTAGTTTTTGGATATTGGTCAATATACCAATCAGTAGCAATTAATTAGCAATCAAATATGCCGTCAAGATGGGCTCTGTAGCATTATTTATTGTCGATTTATTTATAAAGTAAAAAATATATAAAGAATAGTAGGAAAATGTAAGTTGTCTTTCACATACAATACAAAAAATCCAAAACGCCAATTGAATAATTAAATTACCACTTTAAATATGTAGAACACAATAATTATTGTATAAATACACAATAATTTATACACAATAATTAATAATATTTTTCATTATATTGTTACGATAAAAATCCTGGCCTAAAAATAACTGTAAAATATATGATGACTAATATTCTGTTTTGTTGTAGAAATTTCGCCGGAGGTTCTAGATTCAAATTATGGTGAATTCTCCAACTAGATGTTTCTCGATTTTTCGATGCAAGACAATGCGATCTTTCGATGCTGTTCTAGTATATCAGGATTTCGTATATAAATACAACATTTTTATATGGAGGGCCAGTTAATACTCAAGACCCGCGCTCGCGAATTTGTTACGTACGGATATAATAAATTATTGTCAGATAAGTTAATATAAATAAAGAAATAAATTAAATCCGTAAGTGTTATAAATATTGAACCTTTTAATAAATTCACAACAAATGGTGTCAGAAGTGGGATCGAACATAAATTAGACTTATAATAATAATACAAGTGAATATAAAATAAATTGTGAAAATGGCTACGATTTATGAGCTGACAGTGACTAATTTAAGAAGACATCTCGAAGACAGAGAATTAGCTTCTACCGGAAAAAAGGCTGAGTTAGTCCAACGACTAAAGAACGCTTTGCTAGAAGAAGGTCTAGATCCAGAGACTTATATATTTGAAGATGCTGTCCTCTCGTCGATTTCGAAAGTTTCTGGCGATATTTCGAAACTAGAGAACAAAGTTTCTGGTGACATCGCATCATTGGAGAACAAAGTTTCTGACGATATTTCGAAAGTTTCGTCTGATGTAGCCAAAGTTTCTGATGATGTAGCCAAAGTTTCTGATGATGTAGCCAAAGTTTCTGGCGACATCGTGTCATTAGAAAACAAAGTTTCTAACGAGATTTCGTCTCTGGAAAGTAAAGTTTCTGCCAACATTTCTAAAGTAACTTCTGAGATGTCTGCCCTGGACGAAAGAATGTCTTCGTTAAAAAATCAAGTTGCTGCCGATATGTTGGCCTTCGAAGAGAAGATGAAAGAGATGGAAAAGAAGCTGGAGGAAACAGGGACGGCAGAGAGAGGAAACAATCCAATTACAGTAGAGACAAAAGAAGACGAGACGAAATGTAAGTTGGAAATACGGCCGATATTTGAAGGAAGTGGAAGTTCTGTCCATGTGAAAGTCCCAACTTTCGACGGAAAATCATCATGGAACAACTACATGAAACAGTTCGAATCAGCCGCAAGAGCAAATGGATGGTCTGAAAAAGAAAAGGCTGTAAACCTGACTATCGCTCTTCGAGGAGATGCCTTAGATGTGCTTCAGACCATAGCCGTAGAGGAGACCGATGATTTCGAACAACTGAAGAAGAGGTTAAATATGCGATATGGCCACGAACATTTGGAGCATGTATATCAGTCGCAGCTCAAAAATCGTAGACAGAAGAAAGATGAGGCTCTTCAAGAATATGAGGTAGATATTGCCAGATTGGTACGATATGCTTATCCAACAGCTCCCGAAGACATGATGGAAAAATTGGCCGTTCAAACGTTTATTGATGGTCTTCGTGATCATGAAATGCAGAGAACACTACGATTAGCTCGTCACAAGACGCTGGTTGATGTCTTATCCGCCGCCCTCGAATACGAGTCAGCTACGCAGGCCTCTGGCGGGTACAGTAAAGTTAGGACTGTAAAAGAGGAAGGAGATGAAGATAAACTTGACCAGCTCGTTAATATGATGAAAAGCATGACATACAAGAAAACGAAGACCATCAGATGCTGGAATTGTGGCGAAATAGGACACGTACGAAGCTCCTGTAAGCACCCTAGGTATGACGCAAATCAAGAAACTCACCATCAGGAAAACTAGAACGGGTCAGCCTTAGGGGGGCAGCTTCGACCCAAAACTTTTCCAAAGACCCTCTCATACTAATAGCTTCTTTGAAATGTCGTGAAGATAGTGTATATGTAGATGGAGAAATAAATGGTAAAAGACATACGTTGTTGGTGGATACCGGAGCGACCAGAACCATTATACGTCCAACAGTTATAAACAGCCGTAAGAAACTGTTACCAACGAGGTTGCGACTTCGGACCGCTACAGGTGAAAATGCCAACATTCATGGAGAAATCCAGGTACAATTGGGAGTTGGAGCAGAAAAGTTCGTCCATACTGTTATAGTTGCTGACATCGAAGAGGATGTTATATTAGGAATGGACGTAATGAATATGCATGGATTCCAATTGGATTTTAAGAATAAGGTAATCAAGGTTGGCAACGAGGAGGTATTTCTTCATCCACATAATGACAACACCGTGCAAGCAGCCATTACAGAAGATACAGTCGTGCCTGCGAGAAGCGAAACGATCATAGTAGCGCGACTACAGGGAATTGTAGACGAAGGGACACCTGTTATGATGGAGCCTTGGAACCACGACGATGAGGTTGGCCGTGGAATCATAATTGGAAAGGAATTGGTGACTTCGGCTAAAGAAATTCCTGTGAGACTTATCAATGTCAACGACTACCCAGTGACCATCAAGAAAGAGACAAAGGTAGGAACTTGTGTACCTGTGACATCCATAATCCGTCAGGCGACAACATCTGATAATTCCAACGACAAATTCGACCAAATGGTTGCAGTTGCAGGACAGTCTCTAAATCAGATGGAGAAAAGGAAATTAAGGGAATTTCTTCGGCAGTATCGTGATATTTTCGTACCGAAAGGAGGAAAGACGGGAAGAACTACCGTTGTCAAGCATAAAATTGATACTGGTAATGCTAAGCCAATTCGTCAAACAGCTCGACGATTACCACAGGCGAAAAGAGAGGAAGCTGAAACGATTGTTCAGGAAATGAAGAAAGACGGGGTGATAAAACCTTCTACGAGCCCATGGGTCTCTCCGGTGGTCCTGGTTAAGAAGAAAGACGGAACGACAAGGTTCTGTGTGGATTACCGTTTGCTGAACAACGTTACCAAGAAAGATAGTTATCCTCTGCCTCGGATCGATGACACATTGGACACATTGGCTGGAAGTAAATTGTTTTCTACTTTGGATTTGAAGTCTGGATACTGGCAGGTAGAAATGGACCCAGTAGATAAAGAAAAGACAGCCTTCACCACAGGATCTGGATTGTGGCAATTCAACGTTATGCCATTTGGACTCTGTAATGCTCCTGCGACATTTGAGAGGCTTATGGAAAATGTGTTGAGAGGGTTATCTTGGAAAACATGCCTGGTTTATTTAGATGACATAATCGTCTTGGGGGAGACATTCGAAGATCATTTGAGGAATTTAGAAAACGTTTTTAATCGACTTAAAGCTGCCCAATTGATGCTAAACCCCAAGAAGTGCCAGCTATTTCAAGGTAGAGTCAATTATCTGGGTCATATAGTCAGTAAAGAAGGAGTGGCCGTGGATAAGGGAAAAATCGATTCCATTAAGGAATGGCCAAAACCAACTGACAAACATCAAGTGAGAAGTTTTCTTGGACTATGTACTTACTACCGGAGGTTTATTAAGAAGTTTGCAGATATCGCTAAGCCATTAACGCGACTTACAGAGGAAGCAAGAGAATACCGCTGGGATATAGACTGCCAAAATGCCTTTGAAACGTTGAAAAAGCATTTAATAACAGCACCAATTTTGGGGTATCCACTGCCAGAAGGAGAGTTCATCTTAGATACGGATGCAAGTAATGTGGGAATTGGAGGAGTGCTGTCTCAGATTCAAGGAGGACAGGAACGAGTCCTCGGATATTTTAGTAAAGTTCTTTCAAAACCAGAACGGAATTATTGCGTCACGAGAAGAGAACTTCTGGCAGTAGTGAAATCAGTAGAGCACTTCTATCAATACCTCTATGGCAGAAAGTTTCTAATTCGAACCGACCATGCCGCCCTTAAGTGGTTGATGCAGTTTAAGAATCCAGAGGGTCAGATAGCCAGGTGGATCGAACGACTCCAAGAATACGATTTTAAGATTGAGCACCGGGCCGGAGTTAGCCATAGAAACGCTGATTCTCTTTCCAGAAGGCCATGCCCAGCAGAGTGTTCCCACTGCAACAAAACGGAATCCAAGGAAGCAGCAGTGCTAAGAACGACGATTGTCAACGACGACTGGACGCCTACTAAGATAAGGGAAGAACAAGAGAGAGATCCAGTTATACAGAAAATCCGAAAATGGAAAGAGGAAAACCGTCGACCACCTTGGCAGGAAATATCAAACCTATGCTCAGTAGTTAAGACGTATTGGGCCCAGTGGGACTCATTTATCATCGAAGATGGCTTGCTCAAACGAGTCCTGAAAAATGATGACGGTTCAGAGAAGAGAAGACAGTTGGTGATCCCAAAGAGCAGAATAGCCGAAGTACTTCGTCAGTTACACGACAGTCCATCGGGAGGGCATTTTGGTGTAAAGAAAACCCTTCAGCGAATTCGGGAACGGTTTTATTGGATGAACAGTTCCGACGACGTGAAAGACTGGTGTAAGAAATGTACTATTTGTGCTACGAGTAACGGGCCTTACCGAAAAAGGAGAGCTCCTATGAGACAATATAATGTTGGAAGCCCGTTTGAAAGAATAGCTTTGGACATCGCTGGGCCATTTCCAGAAAGTGAAAATGGGGGCAAGTACATGCTGGTAGTAATGGATTACTTCACTAAGTGGGTCGAGATTTACGCACTTCCAGACCAGAAGGCCGCCACCGTTGCAGATAAGTTGATCCAAGAATATATCAGCCGATTTGGAGTGCCTTTGGAGATCCATAGTGACCAAGGCAGGAACTTCGAAAGCGATCTATTCCAAGGAATATGTGATAGACTAGGCATGAAGAAAACAAGAACTACAGCATATCATCCGCAATCTGATGGTATGGTAGAACGGATGAATAGGACAGTTGGCAAATATTTGACAAAGATGGTGTCCGATCATCAGCGAGACTGGGACCAATACCTTCCGTTCTTCACAATGGCCTACAGATCTGCTGTTAACGAATCAACAGGCCAGACACCAGCGAAAGTCCTATTCGGACGCGAAATGCGACTACCTTGTGATCTAGAGTTTGGGTGTCGACCTGGAGAAGATGTAGCAGGTGAAGATTATGTGATCGAATTACGAAGAAGAATGGACGATGTACATGAGTTGGTCCGTTCCCACCTTCAGATCGCTAGCGACCGAATGAAGAAACGGTACGATACACAAGCCGAAAAGGGTTGCTTTAAGAAGAACGACAAAGTATGGCTGTATAATCCCAAGAAGCGAAAAGGTTGTTCTCCCAAATTGCAGCAGTTTTGGGAAGGTCCATACCTCATTATGGAGAAGATCAACGATGTCATCTACCGAATAAGCAAGATTCCGAAGGGAAAGCCGATGATAGTACACCATAACCGGCTGGCGTCTTTCGAAGGTGACCACGACGTAGATGAAGAAGTGGAAGTAAACCAAGTCCACGATGTGTCTGACCTCACGTTTGAGGAATTCATGGGTGCCTATGGAGGTACCGGTAAAGCGAGACATGGTGTTACCACTGAAGAAAAGCAAGATCTACTCGCGCTCCCCGATGACTACTCGCTGGCCCTCACCATCCCGGCCAGTATCAAAGACGCACCAGGGTTGGCATCCGTCTTTCGAAGGAAGTTTGGTCGAGTTGCAGAACTTCAATGCCAGGTGCCAGCTCCCGGTAAAACCTTGAAACTCCAAGATGCATCACGTTACCTTTTCTACCTGGTAACAAAAGACACTGCCCGTGACCAACCTACCTACCGAGATGTATGGGAAGCCTTACTTCAATTGAGAGAGCACGTACTAGAGTCCGACGTGCAAAAGTTAGCCATGCCAAAGTTGGAGTGCCGCCAATTAGATTGGAGGGTTATCCGAAATATGGTGGAGGAGATCTTCAAAGACACCGAAGTCCAGGTGTTAGTCTGTTGCAATCCGCATAGTTACTGGTGCGGAGAGAAAACCGTCCCTTGTCATTTTTATACAACTGGAAGTTGTAAAAGAGGGTCCAGTTGCCGATACCAGCATACAGTTCCGGTTCCAGTCCCGACAAGGTTCCAGGAGGAACCATCTTTTAAGAGGGGGGCAATGTTACGATAAAAATCCTGGCCTAAAAATAACTGTAAAATATATGATGACTAATATTCTGTTTTGTTGTAGAAATTTCGCCGGAGGTTCTAGATTCAAATTATGGTGAATTCTCCAACTAGATGTTTCTCGATTTTTCGATGCAAGACAATGCGATCTTTCGATGCTGTTCTAGTATATCAGGATTTGCTGGATTCACAATGCTGGAGTTTAATAGATGTACAGTGGAAAGAAACAGAATGTATAAAGAAATAGGTGTAAACCCTGTGACTGCAATAGAGATGATCGTGAAGATGACGGGAAGTACAGAGGGATGGAATAGTGTTTACAATTACATCCGAGCAGTCATTAAAAAGAGAGAAAAAGAAGAGAAACACCAACCGGGCCAATGACAAAGATAAGATCTAATTACTATTTTATTGGGAATAAGCCGCAATTGAAGGTTAGAATAAGTTTATTGACGTTTGAATCTTTGATCTTTGATCTTGCACTGATAACTTGTTTATACTCCAACAATTATCAGAAAAAAAGAGCGGTTTGTACTGAAGTACATCTAGCCTTCATCGACCTAGAAAAGGCGTATGATACAGTTCCAAGACTTAGATTGTGGCAAGCTTTAAAACAACTCGAAATTAGTCCATACCTTTTAGGAATAATCACAGAAGTATACAGGGATAACACTACTTACCTAAAAATCGGAAATTGACTATCAGAGCCAATAAAAGTAACTAAAGAACTAAAAGATGCAGTATGTCACCCTTACTGTTTAATTTATATATTGAGGCAGCCCTACAAAATTGGAAAAACCACTGCCAGGGAATGGGAATCCCCATAGGAAATGACGTACTGTTCTCCCTGAACTTTGCGGCTGACCAAGTCGTTTTAGCCCAAGATTCTTATGATCTACAATTTATGATAAAGCGTCTATACAGAGAATACGTAAAATGGGGGTTACAAGTCAGCATGAAGAAAACAGAATATTTAGTTATCAATTCAGATGCAAGGTTGGAAGAGTTGATAGACGATGACGTAGAAATCAAACAAGTGGAAAAATTTTAATATTTAGGTGCACTCATTGCTATGAACGGCTTGGGAGAAGCCGAAATTAAACACCTAATTAATCAGGGACGTAAAATTGTAGGATGTCTGAACTCCTTATGGTGGGATCGCAACATTTCCAAAAGAAACAAAAAAAGAATAGGGAAAACCATGGTTGAATCAGTTCTTAGTTATGGCTCTGAAGTATGGACAATTAATGCAGACCTGTAGTGAAGATTGTTGGCAGTTGAAATTGATTATTTGAGAAGAAGTGCTAGAACATCACAGCAGGAAAGGAAGAACAACGAATTTATAAGAAATACATGAATGCTACAGAAACGGTTATTGACAGAATTAAAAGAAGAGGTAGACTTTTCAGAGAAAAAAAGAAGAGAGGAAGAAAAAACTTGGAAGCCCCAAATGGAAGCCCTCTGGAAGGAGAAAAAGAGGTAGACCTCGACGCTCATGGAATGAAGGAATTAGAAGAGCGATGGAATCGAGAGGTTTGGAGGAGGAGCATGCCTTGGACTGGGAGGATTGGCGGAGGAGAACGGGAATATGGTGATAGCCGTCTCCCAAATGTGTTGTATTTACAAGTTGGATTAATGTCAAACGTCAATAAGCTTATTTTAACCTTCAATTCTGGCTTATTCCCATTAAAATAGTAATTACTTTAAAATGCCACAAAAAAATATCTTCAGATCAATAGATAAGATCTAGATAAGAGAGGGGAGTGTTCTGAAAATGTCGTCAACCTTACAGCGGCCATCCCACTTTCGGAGTATAATAGGTACGACAGTCAACTACGCACAAGTAGGTGGAGAGGGTAGTTTTAGTTGGTAGCAGGATAATAGATACCTTAATCTTTGGCGTTGCTATCTTAAGTACTTTAAACTAAACTAAAACCCAAATTTTAGGGACTCAAAATGGACGTAGCATAAAAAAATATCAAAACTCCCCCTCAGACAAATTCTGAGTGCGCCACTGTCTCTCTCCACGTATAATGTGTTTAAATTATTTCAATTTTCTTGTTTTTAGTGTATTTAAAATATCAATTTGTTTATTCATTCTTCCCAGAACCACTTTCTTCGTGGCCTATGTTTTGCCTACGATATTTTCAGAATTCATCTGTACACCCACAACTCGAATGTTTGCAGTTTTTTATTGATGTCGCATTGAAGGTCCTGCTTTTAATATCCCTGAAGTGATCATTTGTGGAGTTAATCATTGTTCCCGGATATGTATATTTTTTCTCTTGTTTGACATTGGTTTCGTTTATTAGAAGATTCTCGTTGTTTCTTTTGATAGTTTTTTGTTATTGATAGTTTTTGATATTGTCATAATTTTGTGTCTTCTCGACGTTCATTTTTAGACTGTATTCTTGTCCATTCTCCGCTATTCTGGTCATCGTCTCTAAAGAGCTTTAATATTTTCCGCTATGAATGTGTGAATAATTAATTTGGTGGCCTTCTCAAATTACGATTTTTTTAGATGGCTTTATTATGATTCCTTTAGAAAAGTAGTTATAGATAAATTATAAATCATGTATTTGAGGTCTGTAATTTTAAAATGAAACAGCCTACTGATTTTAAAAAATGTTTTGTTTTACGAATGCAAAGATAAATTCCCACAAAAAAACATTTACTCACTTTAACCACATCAAACAAGGGAAAGTTAAACACAGAGAAATACATTTTTGTTTCTCCAAAATATCGGATACCGAATTATATATCGAACTCACTCGTATGGAAAATGCTGGGGACTGATTCAATCGTATATCCTGAAGTAATAACGAAATTTGATCGAACAATGGAAATGACTAAAGACGAAACGATTGATAAACCGAAAAGCGGGTCTGGAAATGATTTATTCGGTTCACAAAAGGGGGAAATCACAGATAGTATCTATTATATAATGGAGATACAAGTACATCTCTATAACAATGAAAACTAATTAGAGCAGAGTACACTATCAATATTTCAGAAACAATTGGTTTTTGTGAAGTGATAGAAGATAATAATACTTGAAAAACTATACATCGAGAACTCTACTAAATATCATATTATGTCTTTGTGAATAAACCACAAATTATAACAAATTATAAATTATTTATTTATCTGATCTTATAGATCGAAAGATTAAAAAAATTTTTAAAATATAATACTTTAATGGTATTGTCAGTATTTTACAGGTGCATTTCTAGGTGAACTATAATGTCCACGTGCAAGTAACGTTTCGGGGAACTATTTTAGGTGATGAGAACGATGAACAAATACCACCTTCAAAAATAATAGAAATACTAACATATTTCATCTACATACTTGCAAAATATGTTATGCTAAGAATAATTATTTCATTCATTTAATAAGTGCACTTAAAAAATTGGCAGCGTATGTGATACGCAGTAACGACAATCGTCTTATAAACAATGTGTTCTGGGAAAGGCCAGAGGGAAGAAGGTCTGTAGGGCGGCCTAGAAAAAGGTGGAAAGATGCAGTCAAAGAAGATCTAGAGAAAATGAGAGTGCGACAATGGGAATTACTGGCACAGGACCGACAAACATGGAAGGCAATAGTAAACGCAGCAAAGACTCACGAAGAGTTGTAGCGCCATTAATGATGATGATAACTTAAAAGAATCAGAGTGACATTTTTTTGCATTTAAGAGACGAGGTGAAAAGGACACAGGACAAAAGAACTAGGTGAAGGATACAAATTGGGATAGGTAGGAAAAAGTAACACTAGGAATGGATTTGGTATAATTACTGCTAATGAAAAAAAGATATCTGAATAAAAGTTGTAATAACGACTGACACAATATGTAATATCAGTAAAATTTAAACTTAATAAGTGTTAAATGTTGGGTATGTATGTACTCCTAGTCTGGATGAGAATAAAAGAAAAGCTTTATATGCTCAATTAGAAGATATACTTAGATATATTTAATTAAAGAAAAATTTTTTATTAGAAAGTGATTTTATTGCATATTTAAACGTGACACGAAGCAATACATGAAGACCTAGGCTTTGAAACTAGATATAATGCTGGAGATGATATGCTAGAATTAGCAACAGTATTAGATACTGCCAGTGTGACACATTAAATAACTTCTTTCAAAAGAGAGAAAGTTCACTTATCACATACCAAAGTGGACAACATTACTCTCACATAGATTATTTCATAACATTACGTAAATGCATTGGTTAGTGTAGTAGTGTTTGGGACTCGGGAGACTGAGTGAGACCTCGGAAGCTCTAAAGATGACATCAAAGAGGATGTCGAAAGCTCGACGCAATTATTTAACCCGGAAGATTGTTAAGTTTTATATTAATTACATTAATAGTATTAATCTTAGCTCTAGGTCTAATATATATATATATATATATATATATATATATATATATATATATATATATATATATATATTTATATATATATATATATATATATATATATATATATTTATATATATATATATATATATATATATATATATATATTAAACTTAGAGCTAAGATTAATATTATTATAAAAATTAATATTAAACTCACCAGTCTTCCGGGTTGAACCGCGTCGATATCCATTTTGCCGAGCTTTCGACATCCTCTCTGATGTCTTCTTCAGGGCTTCCGAGGTCTCAGTCTCCCGAGCCTCCAGACACTACTACACTCACTAGTCACTTCTAGTTCACTCACTAGTTCACTACTACGACTGGGACCAGGGGACGGTTCATTTATACCGTCGATGGTGACGTGGCCTAGGTGGGGGTTAGGGTGGGGATTGGCGCGAGAGTTGGCGCGAACATTTCCGACAGTGGGATTTTGATTGGAAGATGGAGGGGGCGATATTTTGTTTATGCCCCTCCATCCCCCCCCCCATCGCCCCCTCCATCTTCCAATCAAAATCCCACTGTCGGAAATGTTCGCGCCAACTCTCGCGCCAATCCCCACCCTAACCCCCACCTAGGCCACGTCACCATCGACGGTATAAATGAACCGTCCCCTGGTCCCAGTCGTAGTAGTGAACTAGTGAGTGAACTAGAAGTGACTAGTGAGTGTAGTAGTGTCTGGAGGCTCGGGAGACTGAGACCTCGGAAGCCCTGAAGAAGACATCAGAGAGGATGTCGAAAGCTCGGCAAAATGGATATCGACGCGGTTCAACCCGGAAGACTGGTGAGTTTAATATTAATTTTTATAATAATATTAATCTTAGCTCTAAGTTTAATTGTACTAACCGCGGAAATCTTTCCGAACATATATATATATATATATATATATATATATATATATATATATATATATATATATATATATATATATATATATATATATATATATATATATATATATATATATATATATATATATATATATATATATATATATATATATATATATATATATATATATATATATATATATATATATATATATATATATTGTTATGATGTATTATTTGTGAATGATGAGCAATGAGTGTTTTTTAATAATATATATATAGGGTTTTTATCGCGGTTCTCGAAGAATTAGTTTGTAAGCACTTTTTGAAATTATCTTTATTATATCTATTATGAAACACGCATATATATCTAACATAACCAATGTAAAGTTTAAAATAAACTATCTTTAAATTAAAATTCTTATGAAACTAATTAAATTATATAGATAATGTAAATTTTAAACAAACTATCTTTAAAATTGAAATTCTTATGATACTAACTAAATTATATTAACAAAATTTTGTACCTTTCTTTCACTGAATGCCTAAATAAAATGTTCTCCAAAATTAAGATTTTAATCACCACTCAATGTCTTCGTTCTCAGCCTCGGTTATCCTTGTTTTTGTGAAATTAATTTTTCCAATTATCAGCTTCTACCAATTTAAAATATTTTTCTTCTTAACAGCATTTATATATATTCTTCTTTTTATTATACCAATATTCAATCACCAAATATATTATATAATTTTAATTTTCAATTAATACTTCCTTCCATTATCCAATTACCATTTTTACATAACATAATTTTTAATCTTCAATAATATTATCTTTATACTGTTTCTTAATCTTCATTGAACTTATTATATTGATCATCTGGACCTTCTGACTGACTATCTTGAACTTACTGAACAATTGACTTCACTAACTAAATGTGTCTATCTTCTAACTAACTTTCTTACTAACTGACTGGCCATCTGACTGAACATTTTGAATCCAAATCACCGGGTATTTATATCTTTTTCCATGTTCCAGAATCATCTGGCAAGAAATCATATTCGAATTGTTCTATATGATTGTTCTCGAAAAAGTATATGTTCTGGTTATGTCCATTTCACAGACAACCATATTCGAGAACGTTCTCGTAAACAAAGGTTAAATTCTGTATTCTAGAGAATTCCTTACTTTTCTATCGAGAATTTAGTCGACATTTAGGCTTTTCAGATCAGAATATAAACTTAAATCAGTAACTTAAACACTCTAATTTAATAAACTACACATTTTAAACAACATATTATTATAACCCCACTTATATTCGTAATTATTAATTTCTGTAACTTATGACACTTATTCAAGTAGGTATATCTGGTTGCCTATGCACATGGCTCACTTAAATATATTTACAATATTATAATTATAAAAAAAAAATTTACATTTATTATATGCTAGTTTCTTAAGAATACCCTCATATAAATAATTTTTATAACATTCTCTAGTATATAACTTATTAAAATAACCAAATAACTTATTAACAACTTATATAACTTATTAAAATAACCAAATACTTTTAATATCTAATATTATCTAGTATATAACTTATAAATTAATTTTTTAAACACTATTTTTCCTCCTCCTACGTCCAATATCATTTCAATATATATATATATATATATATATATATATATATATATATATATATATATATATATATATATATATATATCCGTCTTCTTATTTTCACTCCTAGTTTCCATCAATATAGGTCTATCTTTCATTCTTTGGCCATCTTGCTTTCCTATTCTGTTTATAAGAGTTATTTCTTGTTCGAGGTCTACCTTAATTCTTAGTTTTTGTAATATTGTTTGGAATTTGCTTTTAAAGTCTTTATAATCTTCTTGTTCTTTCTCTATTCCGAGTATAACTAGGTTCTTCCTTCTAGTATTTTTTTTTCTAGCAGTTCTGTTCTTGTCATTTAGATTTTAATTTTTTCTTTCATTTTATTATTTTTCATCTACAGCTGTTGATTAACTGTAGATATACTTTTCTTAGGTCTGACTGTATAATATCCAACTTTTCCTCGACTCGTTTATTGTGGTCCTCCATTGTTTGTAGTTTTTCTAGAATTGTATTTAATATCGTGTTCGCTATCTTAGCCTTCGGTGACAGTAGAAGAGAGTACACCCTCTTCTACGGATCAAGGTCTCCTATCTATCCGTCCCCAGAAGAGCAAAAATGAGGACAGAAATATTTTCGCCCAAATACTTTCTTTTTCTATATATTTTGTATAGTCACTTAACACTGTCAGAATATCTGTTGGTCTATCGCTTGTATTATTAATGTTGTAACGATAAGACTACCAAAGAGAATTGAAGTACTGTCATAAAAATAATACCTCAATCAACCATGGGAGTTCATCGTCTATGCCTTGCCTAACTCAGTATCTCAAGTGTGAGTTCGTCTTGTCATAAACTAGGGATTGAACCTGAACTCTTAGCTGATAGCAAATAAAACAATTCTTAGCCAAAGATGTATATTAAAAGGATAAAAAAACAATAATTAACCCTGCCAAAGCTTAACAATTAATACGTGATACTTATTGCTTCGGGCTGCTTGTGTGTTTTAGATGTTAGGTCCTCCAATTAAATGTTGTGTCTTCTGGAGAGCTACAGTAATATGTGTATGTAGGTCCTGACTAAGTTGTTAATAAATGTCCAATATGGTCAATAAATTCGATCTGGTCAATAAATTTTCATGATTTTGAATGTGGTCAATAAACTCGATGTGGTCAATAAAACCACCAATAAACCCAATAAACCCAAGATAATTTGTAGACCATAAAATTAATCTTATAATATTGTTTACCTTCTTTTATAAATTTTGAAAAGAGGCAAAAAATAATCCCACCATTAAATGTGATTGACAGAAAATAGGAAGGGACTGACTGAATGAAGTTAGCACAGATATCATAGGATGTTGCTATAGATATCATGAAACTAGCTTGTCTGTCAACACAGAATATTTAGTCTACTAGACAGAAAGAGAGGGGGCGAATATTTATTGTAGAAGAGAGAGAAAAGAAAGACAGAGGAAGAAAAAAACAGAGGGCGTCAACTACTTTTTAAATAAAAAAATAGTAAAAATTAAACTGAAGATAAAGAAATTAATAAATTAAAAAAGAAATTAAAATAAAATAATTATTAAAATATAAATTAATAGAGATGTGACGTTTATAACATTACAATAAATTATTAATAAAACTAATTTTACAGTATTTTAGGTTACCTTAGGCTATACTTTTTAATATTCCGAAAATTTCTCTGTAATAAGATTTTTTATTTCTACTTACAGCTTTGTGATTTTGTAAATTAAATATTCACTATACCTACTTAATTTAGTAGAATATCCACTAACAAATTCGCACATGTATTTACGTTTCAGCACCACGTTACCTAGTCTCTTTAAAGAGGGTTTAAAATATAAATAACAAATAAATAATAGAATTACTATTTAAAAACTACAGAAAATCTGTACCGCCTACTGTACTTCCTACTGTATCACCCACTGTACAATCTGTTTCTATAATTATTTACTTGATTTATTCGTGAGTTTCGTTATCATTATCACCAAGTTTTAGACAAATTTCACTGCATTTTAAGTTGTTTTTTATTGAGCAAGAAAATTCTTTTTTCTAAGATTTTCACTGTAGTATTACCTTCAAAGTACACTTGCAAATGTTGACTATCAATAATTGTTTCGTACTAACTTTGAGTTGGCTCTCTAATGGGAGTAATTGCAAGGTGAGCATGATTCCAGTCATTAGCTTGCCATAATACTCTTGTAATATGTTGATAAAGTTTAGATGGTGGTTCACAGTTTGTCAATTCCTTGACCCCTACTTATTGCCAATCTGTACCTTTAAATTAAATATCGAACAACTTTGTTGTGTATATATCGAAGCTCAAATAACTTTATTGAAACGATGAATATTTTTAATTCCTTCGTCCTTATATGGAGCTTCATGCAATGATGCTAATACTTTATATACATCATATGTAACAAGTTCACAATAGGAAATAATTGATTTTTTGGCAAAAAAATAAAAAATCATGTACGGCTGGTAGTGCATTAGAGAAATAATTGAATAGTTTTGTTGTAAAAGTAAATGTATCGGTATAAAAACTCTAAGGTTCGTAGTGGCTATTTTTCCAGTATGCATCCAATTTTTTGACTTTATTAAATATTTCAGTATTATAATCTTTCGATTAAAACAATATTCAGCTTGTGGCTAAGTACTGAATGTATTTCGGACTTTAAAGCGTTAGGTAAATCGCGGACCACAATAATAATTTTGTTATTTTATTGGTGTTTTCGAGCTAAAATAATCGTTTTACGAAAAGTCACAAGAATAATACTCAAGTTTCTATATCTCCGCTTCTGGTTGATATATTTTGATCTTTTTTTAATTCGTATGTACTATTTGCGTACATTAGAAATATGCAATATTTTAATAATATTATTAACCTTTTGCAGATACCGTGAAAAAATTTTTCTTGGTCTAACAAACCGACTTTTTATAAAATTAAAAAAACGTAGAAATTTAGCTGTATGTAACAGATATTTATAATAATATAATTGTGTACCTTATTGTCTATAAAAATATATGAAATTTAAAAATTCTTTGTTGTTTTCACAATTTTAAGGAGGTATTACACATAAAGGGTCATTTTTATGAATAGGCTTTAATAAAATCAATATAATTATAGCAAATAAGAAACACTTCTGGTTCCACTAAAAGAAAAAACATAAATTTGTACTCTCGAAATCCATACAGATTACTAAAACTATTATTCCAAATTTTGAGCATTATAATTATCACAACAATGCCTACATAATCCCATCAGATGCTCTAGGCACAAATATTTTTTACAGTTTGTGCAAGAATATCTTGTTTTTCAGTTTTTTAGTGCAGCAGTACGTACATAGTCCATGAGTTTGATCTGAGGAACAACATTCTCAGTTTCTATTCCATATATTTCAGAAAGACGCAAACAGATTATCCTCGGAATGGTTTGCTGTTGTGCTCTTCGACAAATATGTGGGTTAAGTAATTGAAATCCCAAATTTTCTAAGAATTTTCTTCGATCAATTTTTGTTTGGGTATTCGAGGTGTAAATGAACTATTTATTCCAGCAACATTCGTGGCACTATAAAAAATGGCTATTGGCCAACGACGAGTTGCACGAGCGCAATTGGAGGCTTCGTACATTTTATCAACAGCACCTCTTTTCGTTTTGTTGTAGTCAGTCGGCAAGCTGTTTCCCTATGTACACTTCCAAATTTGCACTATAAAACATTTTGGCATCCACTAAGGCATATATTTTTATTTCGTACCGATTCGGTTTTTTCGGCATATAAATTTTGAACGGACACTTACCTCGAAATGCTTTGACATATTGTAATGTTGGGACAAATTGGATACAAACTTGCCGTAAATTTTCCTAACTGAAGCTAATTTGTCGACTTGAACTCTTTCTTGCCTGGTAACTTTATCGTCGAAACGAATATGTTTTAACAAAAACTAAAATAGTATCCGGGACATAGCAAGTCTGAATATGTCCATAGCCATTCCTATCTATCTATCTATATAAGGATTTTTACAGCTGTCGCCGCCTTCCTTCTTTCAGCCAACGTCTCCAGTCCTTTCTGTTCTGCCATTTTCCATCTCTAAGGTCTCGTCTTTCCATGGCCTCGTCCACTTCATCCCTCCATGATCTTCGGGTTCTACCTCTTTTCCTCCTTCCTATTGGGCTCCAATCCGAAATCTTTGCTATCCACCTTGTATCATCTGTTCTTCTCACATGTCCATACCAAATTAAACGTTTTTCTTCGATGTAGCTGAGTATGTCTTGGTCTACTGCCATTCTTCGTTTTATCTTCTCATTTCTGATGCGATCCATTTTTGTCACTCTGCAGCTTCTTCTCATGAACTCCATTTCAGTTGCTGAGATTTTGGACCTGTTTCGTTTATTTATTATCCAAGTCTCTGCTCCATAGGTCATTATACTGTGTACCAAGGTGTTATAAATTCTCCTCTTTGTATTTCTGGTAATCTGTCTATCTTACAGTACCCCTTTCATTTGTTTAATACATGTTCTTGTCTGTGCTAATCTCCTGGTTATCTCTTGCTAGGTGGTTTCATTTTTTGAGAGTATGAATCCTAAAGAGTTGAATTTGTCAGTGCCGTTAATTTCCCTATTATCGTCCATTTCCAAGTATCTCACTGGTTCTTGCATTGTTGTTAAATATTCGGTCTTTTCTAGATTTATTTCCAGTCCATTTTTACTAGCCATAGCCATTCCATTTGTACTAAATAAATCTTCAGTGTTTCTCCGATTATTTTTACCAGCATCAAAAAGATATAAAAGTCTTAATAATTCTTTTATTTCTAATAAATCAGTCGGTCTAAAAGAACGATTTTGTGAAACGTCATAGGCTTCCATTTCTATAAATTTATCAATATGTTCATTATGCATGTGAGAAAAAGAGCACTACCATAATTCCAAAGCTTTATTTTCATGCCATATATCTCCTTTAACTCCAGGTAAATGGGTGATAATATTTTCAGCGCTTGTTCGAACATTTCGTGCTGATGCAAGATATTTTCCCCACCTATTAGTTCCATCTTTTCCGATAAGACAGGGTATTCTTGTCCCTTGTTCGACTTTTCTTCAAGAATGTGTGAGTTTTATTTATTTTCAAAATCCTCTTCTAAGTCTATATCCTCAATAGTTTCTATAATATGTCTATAATCGTCTATCAAACTCCCATCATCATGTTGTTCTGACTCTGAGTTAGTTAAAATTTCCCCAGGAAGCTGCATCAGTCATTCTGGTTCCCTCTTGAAATTCATTATAAACGTATGTCCGAAAATATAATATAAATCAGTAATGCAAACAAAAAAACCAAACAAATTATTCGTTTCTCAAAATATAACGGCAACCATAACGTCGGTTTGTGGGACCGAATCATATATTATATCCAAAATTTTATATCAATTATACACACGTGCTGAATTATAACTAAATAGACGGTTGAAAGGCACTGTGGAGTGCATATTAAAATAAAAATTGGCGAGGCTTAAACTGCGAAAATTTGAATCACTCGATACGAGAGACATAACTTTATCAGCCGAAGATTAATAAACAAAAAATGTAATTTATTCAAACAGTTAAAAATTTTTTTTTAAATTCAAATTTTTTATTGTATTCTAATTATTAATTTTCTGCTGTATTATAAAAGTCTAAGTCTTTATATTTAAAATGTACCTAACTAATTTCTTTTCTTAATTATTATTACAAATTAGCTGCGACTTAAAAATATAATTCCTACTTTTTATCTAATCGTCTCAGAATAACTATCTACTTCTTTTAAATTTGTGTAAAAATTATCAGCTTTTCAAATATGTAAAAACATTTTGTATAAAAGTAACAGTTTAAAAGTTATAGTCTACAGGCCCATGGGAGATTTTAAATGGGTCATTTGACTCAGAATGAATTACATATAAAATAATACTACAATATGTAATAACAACTATGCCGTCAATTATTATCGGTACGTGTGAGTCCCAGGTAAGAGAAACTTACCACTCAAGTAGGTAAGTTTATTTTGGCCACACAATTTTGTAAGGCATTAATAAACTTAGGTAATACAAAAATAATGATTTGTGACCTAATGCCGTACAAAAATATTGGTACCAGGAGCAGGAAAATGTTTTTATTTTCGGTATATTTCTACATTTTCGGTAATTTTACACAGTACGGCATTCATACATAATATTTTTTTATTTATTTATGCCTCAACCTCATAGGGTCATGGGCGTTGTTCAATTTGAAGTTTTACAATTTATTTAGTACATTTATGGAATATAAGTATGATGTTAAATTTTTCATATCAGTTCCGTCACTTGAAATTGCTTGTAAGGTATCTTGTAATTTATATTGAAGTCTCTCCATGCGATATAAAGGACACTCCAGTAAAATATGGCGAGCACTGAGCACAATATCACATACGTAGCACTGTGGTTTTAATTCACTCTCCAGCAGATGTTTATGGGTGATGGCGGTGTGGCCTATTCTCAGCTTATTTGGGTTTGATTTCCAAGGTAATATAGAATGTTTTATATGTTTCTCGTAGTTGGGAGATTGGAAAATTTTGGTTCGATGAGATAGGAAATTTTTTATGAAATGTGCTATATTACCTTTTATTCCCCATCGACTAAGTTTTTGAATAATACCTTGTCGCCAAACTGTATCGTATGCTCTAGTTATGTCAAAAAATACTGCAATACATTTTTGTCCACATGCCATTGCTTCATGAATCTCAGATTCTAGACTAATAAGATTGTCCAGTGTTGAACGATTTTTCCGGAATTCGCTGTGTTCCGGGGCAAGTAATTTATTATTTTCCAAAAACCACATAAATTTGTTGGAATGATTTGATGATTTTCTCGAGAACTTTACACATTACACAAGTTAGAGAAATAGGTCTATATGAATGTGACATAGATTTTGGTCGATTTTGTTTATAAATAGAAATGACGATAGATGAACTCCAGATTTTTGGAAACTTGCTATGTCTCCATATATTATTATAGATATTCAGCAAGTGTTTCTTTGCAGATAAGGGAAGTTTTTGAAGAAATATTGAAGGGATGTTATCAGGACCGGGAGAAGAGTTTTTCGTATTATTAAGTAAGTATTCTAATTTATCGATGGTTACGGGATAATTTAAAAGAGAAAGGTCATCAGGCAGTATATCAATACCTTTGGATTCCTATCTTTCTTTTTTGGTCAAAAAATCTGGATGAAGAAGATCATCGCTTGAGAATCTTTCAAAACTATTAGCTAGAATATTGGCTATGCCTAGAGGGGAAGTGTATATTTTTGGTTTTTATTTTAAGAAGTTAATGTGATTTTTGGTATTTTCCCGGATATCTTTCGTACACACAAAATTTTGAATCAGTATATAGAATAAATTTTTTGCAGCGCCGTACGTTTTAACTGAGACAGGGATGAGAAATCTAAGGCGCAACACCTAATTTTAACTTTGCGGAATAGTTTCTTAAGTTGTTATTACATATTGAAGTATTGATTTATATGTTATTTATGCACGGTCAAATGACCCATTAAAAATATTCCATGGGCTTCTGGTCTATTATTCTAATTGTTTATTATTTAAAAATAACCGTAAGTTTACAAAACCGATTTTAGTTATAAATTGATTTTTTTTTTAATTTTTTGATGTTTATTAAAAGGACCTCTGGGAAAACTAAAAAAAATTACCTGTGATAAATAATTTAAATAATTTTTAAGTTAACTGATGAATGAAGTTAAAAGTTTAATAATTTGTTAAATACTATAAGACAGCCGTTTGAAATCAATCACAAACGTTTAAGTTATTTTTTACAAAAGTCATTACCAATTAACGATTTTGCCTTATTTTGCTTTTTTCAAAGACAAAAATATTCACAAGAGCTAACGGATCGGGTATTAAATTACATAAAAAATGACATGTCTATAAAGCATCCAAGATGTAAGGTATATCAAAAAATACATTAAAAGATGTGAATGCCAAAGTATGTACACGAAAGTATTAAAAGACATCCAGTTTTAATTAGTGATGAGGAAAAACTAATAGTAAAATGGATATTTTTTTGGCTGTCGCGGGTTTTCCCGTGACACGCTATCAGCTTACTAACACCGTAGTTGTGATCATTAAAAATCTAAGGAAAGCCAATCCATTTAAGAATGGAATTTCTGAAAATGGATTGTACCAACATTTCCTAATCCGGAAGTAAGACCTCGTGTATCGCAAAAGATGACAGCTAGCCGTTCCTTCGTTACAGAGGAAAGGATAAGAAATTGGTTTAAGAAAGTATATGATTATTTCAGTCAAAAGGGCATTACAAATGTATTGGAAGATCCAAGCCGAATATTCAACTGTGACGAGAGAGCCTTTTTTATGGCTCAACAGGACAAACAAGTGTTAGTTAAAGAGGATCTAAAACCGTATATAACAGAACTGCTAACGATGAAAACGAATGTCTGACCGTATTAGCCACAATATACACTAGTGGAGATATCCTACCACCGATGATTTTGTTTCCCTATACAAGGCTGCCAAAAAAAAATAAAAACCAAGGCTACTAAAACATTTAGTTCCAACGATGCCAATCGGTTGGGGTATCGGATACAATGAAAGTGGATGAATGAATACAGAAACGTTTTAGGAGTATGTCGCAAACTATTTTAATAGATGGTTGAACGAAAAAACATTAAGCGATTTGTCGTGTTATTTTTGGATGAACATGTTAGCCATATATCTCTGGCATTGAGCAAGTTTTATCGGAAAAATGGAATTGTTTTGGTAGCACTGGTTCCAAATTCCATACATATCATCCGGTAGCTTGATGTTGCTATATTCCCACCTGTCAAAGCTACATGGCGCCAAATAGTTCATGATTTCTGAACCTACTTTTAAAATCAATCTCTCATAAATTCTGCTGAATCCTATTTTATCACTCCTTCAAAATTTCCAACGCCATTTAAAAATGCATTTTATTTCCCCAGAAAAATATCTCAAACGTCCAAAAGAAAGTCTACAAAAAAATTACCACCTGTAGTAACGATTGCTAATGATTTCATGAAGTACCAGGGAAGAGCAGAAACTAAAAAAAAATAAAAAGGAAGCAAGAAAAAAGCAAAAGCTTGAAGAAAAGAAAAAAAAGCACCTAACATCTCGAAGAAAAATGCAGAATCAGATGGCATGAAAACAGAAAAAATTAAAATTTCGAAAGCTGTCAAATTAAACCTAAACATTGAGAATGAAGAAATACAAAGAGGAGAGATAGACGGAGCAAATAAAAAAGAAAATTAAATTTTAAACAAAAATGTGGGTTCTGGCAGAAAATTAAGTGAAAGAACTAGAAAGCCGAAAGCTAAAAATTCTATGGACTTAGAAGTGGGCGACTACGAATTAGGTGACCACGTCATTGTTGTTTACGAGAAGAAACATTTTCCAGGAGTAGTAGAAGAAATAACAGAAGATAAATTCAAAATAATGCTATACAAATATGCCATCTTTGGCATTGGAGATGGCAAAAGACAGATTAAATTATTTGGTATGACCCAGAGGAAATTATTTGTTCAATTTCATCGCCTCATCCTGTTAATAAAAGAAGCCTTTTTCTGTACCTGAGATCAATAATTTGGAGGTCTTTCATAGCTCTTTGCTCTTATGCATTAAATGAAAATAAAAGGCTGTTGCTAAGTAACTTTTTATGAAAGGATTTTTTGTCGTTATTTTTGGATCAAAATATATTACGTATGTACATCTTTTTATTTTATTTAGTTTTTCTATGTCTCTTCTATATAAAAATTATGTTTTTATGCTTTTTTGAGAATATTAAAATAAATATTTACATTTTTTGATATGCAAGCCGGAATTAGATCACTGTTAGGACGGAATTACCACTAATTTTTTTTTTGCGAATAAAAAACACATTTTTTATTAATTATTTGGATAAAGAAAACCTAAACCTATCAAGTACAGTTGAAATCCATTTTCTCTATTATTTCGTTATCTTAATATTTACGTCTAAAGTCAAATATTCCTTAACTGGGCCGCTATTGGGTCGGTTTACCTTACGCCATTTTAAAGGATTTTCTGTTTCTTTACAGATAAAATATTTATATTTAAGATAGATAGATAAAGTTTGAATAGTAAGCACAATTAATAAAAAAATTATATTTTTCGCACTACATTGTTAATTAAAAAACCATACGGAAGTTTCTGAAAAACACCTATAGGTTTGATTACTATAGATATATATTAACGAAAAAAGTTGTCAAATACCTGGCCATTGAAACGTGCTTAACCCCCTCAAATTTTGATTATTGCCCTGGAGTATGAGTATCTTATATTATCTCTAATATAAATCCCTTATATAAACAAAATTCCAAAACTACAGGAAAAAATATTGCCAGATCAAAAAGCAGATATTAGGGAACATTCAAGTATTAATTAATTGAATAAAGAAAAAAACTGATAGTGAAAAAAAACAAGGCATACTCACGAAACGTTAAAGTTATGGAACAATTCTTGAAATCGAACAAGATCCGAAACTGAAATGGACTGTAATAATTTTAAAATTATAGCTGCAATCTGAATACTGATTCGAAAATATTTTTTGAAGTCATAAAATCGTTTATTTGTGAGATCTAATCCGTCGTTTATATATAAAGTTGAGGTGATCCTTTTTTCCAATCGTCTATTCCGAAAAACCTGCCTCATTTCAATTATCGACCCTTTTCTGAATGTTCCTTTAAAGATGACAAATCACCTTTACCCTTGTTAGTGTATTTCGTCTTCAGTGATTCTCACCATTCGAGAAAATGCCGATTTTGCTTTCCACACGACCAATTTTTCAACAGGGGCTCATAAGCATATAGTGACCTAATTTCAAGAGAGAGAGCCACCTGTATGAATCGGGACTGGGATGGATTTCCATCCAGTTTCGATTTTTGTGTAATTGCCAGTCTAGAAATGCAAAAACCCATAAAAAAACTTGTGCGAAGACGTAGCAAAATTGTTTTTTGGAGGGCTGCGCTCAGAGGGATTTGCAAAATGAGTAAGGCCGATAAATAATTAACGAATTTATACAAGGTCAAAGGGGCCGGAACGAACGACTTTTACGTGGAGTATTGATGTATCTACTTGCAAAAGTCAAAGAGAGATCTCTTGGCAGTTTAAGCACATATATGTGAAATATGTGAAGAACATTTTTAAAAGGTGTTTAAAATATAGAAGATTTTGTCCTATCGCCAAATTCTTTATAATTTTACTTAGTTGGCCGGTTTTTACCTCCGGGATCTTTGATGACATTATCACACCTGAGTTTAATATAGTACAAAGACAATATTTGGAAAATATTAGATACAAATTAAATTATTCAATGTGTTTATTATAAAAATATTTTAACTACTAAAAATTATTTTAAACGGTAAAATTAGGATTCTTTTAAGTAAAAAGAACTAAATTTGATCAGTAAAATTTATTTTTAGCTCAAATTTTTAAACATCATAATAGTGCGTGGCTTGTTAGTTTGTTTAAGGTTTAATAAATGTCTGACTTACCTATCATAATAACAAAATGATATAAAAGTAAACCAAAATTCGTGGAGAACAACTTGAAACTCTCTTTTTCGTTCATATCAAACTAAAAGTCATTGAAAAAACAAAATGTACACGCGAAGGTATATCTCACATTCATTCCACGCTCACAATAAATTCAGCACTGAATTTTGAAACTACACATTCGAACTATTTTTAGTCCAGAACTGTTTACAAGACGATTTTACTTGTTAAACATACATAAACATAGTGTTTACATTTCCACGAACGGAATTATTTCACGGAAATTTTTTTCGGAGCCGAGAGCTTCCGTTTCAGCATTTTTGAATACTGCGGGTGGTTAGACTGTTGCTGGCGAAGCTGTTGAATGTTTTTGGTAAAACGTGGGGGAACAACATGTTGAGCTTCCGACTCGTCTGGTCGGATTGAGAATTAGGGCGTCACGGCGCCTGCGTCGTGAGAGTGTGGGGACTACCAAGGGCGGCGGAAGAGGGACTTACAGTCGGTCCTATCGATTGTTGAAAGGACTATCCCAATCAACATTTTCATATCGTATCGTACGCAAAAAACTGGAAAATCATATTGATAATTAACGGAAATTGGTATTTTCTCCCATAAAGTGACCTTCAATGCAAATACTTTGCAAATATGCATTAAATGTTTATTTTATCTATCTAAATAAAATATTACCATAGTCAAGAAAGAAAAAAAGCTGAAAAAATCGTATACAGGTATTTGAAGGTTCTAATAGGTATATAAGGGGTATAAGCTGATAAAAAATCCGGTAATCCATACAGCTGATTTTGTTTTGTTTTTTTTTAACAATCTTAAACTATTCACTGCCAGTTAAATTTGTAAAGTATGTCAGGACCCTAATACGTTTTAATTCAACCATTTGAAAGTTTGGTTTTATTTGTGAATCTATGTGTACATATTAAAATGGATATAAAAAAACTGTCAAATTGACATGGACCTGCGTGACGTGTCCAGGGCACATAGCAGTAAGTTCTTGCCTGTGTGCCCACAACACTCTTTGTGTAGTTTGATTAATTTTTGGGTAATTAAATAAAAAAAAAGAAATGTTCTTATTTCTATTTATCTAAACAAATAATTAAACTAAAAATTAAGATGTATTATGACAAGTATAAATTATGAATGGAGAAATAAATAGTTGATTGGTTGAGATTTTAAAATTAAACCTTTGTTTGAGAAGACTTATGAATGTCATAAAGTCAAATCAACATAAAAGTGTATTTTTCATGAAACAGTCTAAAACATAGGACTAGGCATAATCCTGGCTCATTAGGACATTGTGAACAAAAGTTTACTGTTCCTTTCCTTTTATTAGCAGTATCCCAGCAATATATCCAATGGCGGCGTTTTGATCTTCCACTTTCGTCTTTTGCCAATATTCTGGAAAATGTTGAGTGGAGGTTGGTTTTTCTTCTTTCAATTTTTTTGATAATAATTTTTCCAGAACAGATATTCGAAAGTCATACAATGTAATTCTGTTTTCGGAATATTTGTTGAACAAAGTACAACCACAGAGTTTGCGAAAATTTAATTCTATAATTTGCAATTACAGTTTGGTCATCATCACTCTCGACATCATTATCACTCTCATCATCACTTATCTTATAAACCATCAAAATCATCGTCAGACTAACAACTGTAACTTTTGTTTGATGTCGATGGTTGATTTGCATTTGCTGTCATTTCTCAAAAACACGTTCTATAAGATAAATCTGAAACAAAGAAAATCAAAAATCACTACAAGCAAAATCGACGTATCATCAAATCTGTATCTTGTAAAAGCACTGCCAAATATTAATAGTAATGCAATGGTTTTCCTTTCTCCTAATTATATTCTTATCAAAACTGATATTAACACTAAGTTACACATTTTTACAAAAGTTAAGTAAACATAACCTCAAAATAACATTTACCGCAAAACCAATTTAAAAAATTAAAAAAAAAAACAATAAATTCATTTGTACTTTTAATTAAAAGTTGATTAAATGTTACTAAAAACTTACCTAAAAACCTTTCAAAATTGTATAAGAATTGTATAAATGGCCAGTTAGTAAACGTTCTTTAAGTCTATGTTATGTAAGTACCCGCTACGCGTGTCGTAGGCACTGAAGTTTTAGTAAGGTGAACACGCCTGGCGAGTTCTGGGCAGTGTATAGCTTAAACAGTTAAAAAAAGATTTTTTGCCTATAAAACGTTTATAGGCAAAAAACATTTCAGCGAAAAATGATTCAAATGAAAGTTGTAGACCATAAAAAGTTCTTTAGTTTGAGAGTTTCCAAATTAAAATACATAAACAATTGACCGAAATAAAAAAGCCTTATTTTTGTAGTGATTTTTATAAATGCTACTAACTTTGTTTTTTTGCATACTCACATGTAATAGAACTACTCAAAATTGTGGCAGTTAGTGAGTTACTAAAATGTGCCTAATTTCAAACAGATCGACTAAATACTTTATAAGTTATTCAATTTGTTTATCTCGGAGACCGATGATTTAAACAACTGGACTTGCCCAAACAGTCACACTAGTGATTTTGTAAATCGCAATTGATTCTTTAAGGCTTCATTGTTAAGTTATATTGAAAAAAACTGCAACATTTTATTAAGTTTCTGACTTTTTAGCTTTTAAACATTTATAATTACTTTTATATATTTTATGTCACGCGATTGTAAGTAGGCTCAATGAAAAGTTGGTAAAAAACACACTTTCCAAAAAACAGTATTTTCTATGATAAATAACAAGAAATTTATGTTTTCGTTTTAGATCTCTGAGGTCCGTGATCTCTTGCATTATGTATTCTTGTTTTCTGTTGTTTTTCGTGAACCAGGCCTTGCTATGTCATAAACTAACTAATCGTATAGCTTTTTTTTATAAATAGACAAAAATACTTCCATTTCTTCTCGTCCTTCTTACTTATATATGTTGACAAGACTCTGTCTGTTTTTCAATGTACCACCAGTAAATTGTCGTTCCATCGTTTTCGTGGTCTTCCTACTATTCGTGTTCCTATTGGGGAACCATCTCTTGCCGTCTTTACTACTCTATTTGTTGTCATTCAGCTTGTGATCATTCCATTCTACTCTTTTATTTCTTACCCAGTTCTTGATGTTCTCCACCTTGCATCTACGTCGTATATTTGTACTTCTAGCTCTGTTCCATAGTATCTTACCATCAATTTTTCTAAGTGTTTTCATCTCTGCTGTTTCTAACATCCTCTTTGTTCTCTCTGTCAGGTCGTGTTTCTGCAGCTTATGTCATTATTGGTCTGATGACTGTTTTGTAAATTCTGCGTTTCATTTCTTTTCAGATATTTTTATTTCTCCATATGGTTTCACTCAGGCAACCTGCGGCTCTGTTTGCTCTGTTTAATTAATCTTTCACTTTAGTTTCGAGCTTTTCGTAGCTAGATAATGTGATGTCTAGATACTTAAACTTTATCACTTATTCTCTTATCTGAACTTCCTGCTTCAATTTTGTACTTGTAACAATATATTATTTTTTGTTTACCGAATAGTTTAACTTTCCTTTTATTTGTGTAATTGTGTTGAACTTTTTTTTTTCAGAATATTCCAAAAGTACACATATGGATGTAACTCAGTGGCCACTCTAAGATATAAAAAATAATCTCATTCAGGCAAACTAAGACAGAGCTTGCTACGCCATGTGTACAACTTATCGGGGAGCTGATAAAACGTATTTGTAATTGCAAGATGATGCTTTATCCCCCAAATTTCTCTGCTACAGTCCATTGCAGCCCAATACTCCTTCAGTATTTTCGTTAAATCTGTAACGTTTAAATCTTCTAGAATTATGACTAGCTCACGATTGGGAATAGCCCTTATAATGCCCTATATATGGTCGTATAATGTTTACAAACTTTTGCTTCTGGTTTTTTTGCAATGGTACGAATTCCGATTTGAGCCACTCTACTGGTATTTTCCTGCCTTGTATATTTCATTAAATATTTCAGTTATCATTTTTATTTATTCTGCATCTAATAGCTTCAACAGTTCTGCAGGAATTTCATCACGTCCCGGTGCCTTTCCATCTTTCATTTGTCTGATGGCTGCCGTTTTTTCTTCTGGCAGGATTTCAGGACCTGAATTTTCTTCAATGGTGGGCTCTTGTATTGTTCTAAGGTCATGGAAAAGCTTCTTCAAGTATTCTTCCTATACTTTCTTTTTTTCTTTGATTACGGCAAGATTGCCTTCATCATCTGCTACTTTTCGGCTGTTGCGTTTTCGGAACTTTCCAGCTATTTCCTTCACCTTTCGATAAACATTGAAGTTATCATTTTGACTCTAATACTCATCTATTTCTTCGCATTGTTCTGTTTTTTGTTTCTTTTTGGCTTCTCTTATTTTTCCTCTGACGATGGTATCTTATATTCTTGGAGATTTTCTTTGTTTTTTTTTCTCTGATCCATAAGTTCAAGTATTTTATCTCTCTTCTTTAATTTCTCCCACTGTTTCTTGTATGATGGTCAGACTTTCCTTTATAGTTCCTGCATTTTTGCATTTTAGCACCTTTGTATTGCGGTTTTCACTCACCTTTAGTCGAACATTGAGATCTTACAGTTTTCTAAAATCATACTTCTTCATCGACTTACTTGTAACCTTCTTCATTCTGATTTTGAAATTACCTACAACTGGTACATGATCAGAATTTATGTCTACCCTGGGTATGTTTTGATAGATGTAAAGCTGTTCCTATACCTCTTATTTACTAGCATGTAATCAATCTGATTTCTTACAATCCTTCTCGCAGAATCCTGTGGAGATTTCCAGGTGTACAGTTTCCTTGGGTGTAGCTTAAATCAGGTGTTCAGTATTACTAATTGATTTGCTTCCGCAAAAATCTCCAATGTATCTCCCCGATCGTTCCGGTTTCCTAGACCAAATGGTCCAACTTCAGATGTTGTTTTGCTGGCCCCAACTTTGGCGTTGAAGTCACCCAGGACATGTTAGGTCTTGCTTTTTCAACCGTTCCACGACTTGATTAATGCTATGGTATAGTTCTTATATCTCTTCTTTTGTTTCCTTCTGTTGTAGGTGCATACACTTGAATTATATTGATGTCGATTGGTCTTGCTTTTAGTTGTATGAGCATTACTCTTGCTGAGATTGGGATGCAGTTGTTAACAGATTTTGCCACTTCTTTTGTCAATAGATTGCCTTGTTAAAATGGAACTGGACGGAAGATAGGAAGAATGTTGGACAACCGTTGAACGAAGCGAATTATTAAATGGCGATCAAGAGCAAACAAGAGAAGTAGAAGCAGACCTTAAACCAGATAGACTGACGACATCAAGCGAATGGCTGTTCACGAATGGATGCAAAAAAAAACAAACAGAAATGAATGGACACACCTAAGGGAGGCTTGCATCCGACGATGAACGGAATAGCTATTGATGATCCTGAATTTTCCAGAAAGACGATGTTTCAAGCAATGTCTAATATTTTAATGCCGTCCATTCAGATTTTGAAACTTGATATTTTGATGCTGGTAATAACGCAATGGATTTTCAATCCATTTGGTGACATTGAAAAAACGAATATTTTTTCATTACAACAACTGGACATCATTAACCGGGGAAATTTGAGATTAGACCCATTTAAATTAATGCCAAATGTCGATAATTTATTATTATACCATTAAGTTCATACCTCCCATTAAATAAATTCCTTTTTCTTGATTTTTTCATATAACAGTTACTATACGTTGATTTAAATTTAATTAATAAATTTGTAAAAATTATTTTTTACTTGTGCAAACTATAAGTACTTCACTTATGCTATAAATTTAAATCTTTCAAAGTGAATAGCAGGAGGTCTATCTAAAATTAAAAAACATGACATGTGGTCTACGAGAGAAAAAAGTTTGGGAACCTCTGGTATAAAACAATTCAGAATTGGCAAGAATAGCCACTATTGTCTTAAATAGTGAAAATAAATTGGAAAACGTAAGTGGTACGATAATTTTGAACAGAAGTATAGGTTAAATATATTTTAAAATAAACTTTTTTAATATAATTTAAAAAATACCTTCAAATCGTTTCTTTAAATATTAACTCTAAAACCATTTCACTATATTGAATACATAAAAAGAGAGAAAATATGGTTATTGAATTTTTTCAAACACGTGCGTGAGGATTTCTCCATCGAAATTTGCCTTAATATTTGCATGGAAAGTCGGGAATATCCTCCTGCTGACGTTGTATATTTTCCCTGAACGTGCTAGAAGAGTTTCCTACAATTTTGCTTTTAATATTTATACGAGGAGATATTTTATTATAGGAAGGAGGAAGAGATATCACTTTTCTTAATATTAATTGCTATTAAATTAATGTTTTAAATATATATATATATATATATATATATATATATATATATATATATATATATATATATATAATATATATTATATATATATATATATATATATATATATATATATATTTATATATATATATATATAATATATATGTATATATATATATATATATATATATATATATATATATACATATTAATGTATATATAGAATTAACAGCTTTCAATCTCTGATTCCCATCTCTCTGACATCTTCCATCACTACATCACTCCATTAATTTCTTGGTTTTCCTCTCTTTTTTTGCTCTCAGGTACTCTCCAACCAATATTCTTGACTTGTCTATTACCTTGCATTCTTTCTAGATGTCCGAGCAATTCTAGTCTAGGCTTTTTCACTTCTTTTGTTATTGTAAGCTTAGCAACACTTCTACATTAGTTCATCTTCTGCATTCTCCCTCTACTACGTTTTCATCAAACATTCTGCGAAGTATCTTTCTTTTCCATGCTTCCAATCTATTCTGTATGGCTTTGTTTTTTAAAATTAAATTGAGGTTGCGCTTTCTTTTTTCGTATGCTTCCATCATATTAATTCTAACCAAAAATGATCAGAATCTACGTCAGCCCTCCTGCATGTTTTCACATTTGTTATTAAATTATGGAATTTCACTTTTATGAACATGTGGTCTAAATGATTAGTTTTATTTAATTCCCTAATTTTATACGGTTCTTTATATACATTCTTTCACCTGTTATGTTTTTATATACATCTTCTCTTCCAACCTTTGTATTGGCGTCGCCTATAATAATTATAATTTCTTCATACAATGGACTATATATATAATCGGTTTTTCAAAGCGTCCTATGACGTTTTTTAATACTTAATTTAATCCTAGTCAAACAATGCACCGATCCACTCTATGATTTCTTGTGCTTATTGCCTTAGTTATGCCAAAGTCTTTTTCGAGAGTCTTGTAATTTCCATTCTCTGGACATGTCCCTACCATATCAGGAATCTATCTCTGCACGATACTCTAACTCACTTCCTAAAGACGTCCATTTTGACTGCCTCCATTATTCTCTTTCTTTTGCTTTTTCTCCATTATTCTCCAAGTTCCTGGTTCGTATAACAGACTACTTTTAATAAGAGTTGTATATTGTTATATTTCATTCTTTTCCCAATAGCCTAACTCCACGATACCTGTCCACAAATAACCCATAGTTCTTCTAGCTTGCGTTAATCCTCTTTTTATTCTTAATAATCTTTCCTTGTCGAATCTTAAACCATTACAAGATATGGGTATTACTCACAGGGCATAATTGTGTTATCTTCTAACGTGATGTTTGTCATATGGGTTCCTATTGGCAGATACTCTATTTTTAAATTACTTTTTTCAATTTTCAACTTCTTCTTCAGTGCCTTATCCGGTCCGGATGTTGGCGATCATCAAGGCTATCATGGTTTTGTTGACTGCTCTGCGAAACAGCTCCGCTGAGGTTATCCCAAACCATTGTCGGAGATTTTGCAACCACGAGATACGACGGCGTCCCGGTCCTCTTCTGCCTGCATACTTTACCATACTTTACCCTGCATAACAAGTTGAAGAATTCGATATTTTTCTTCGTTCCGCATCACGTGGCCGAGGTACTCAAGCTTCCGTTGTTTAATTAAATTAAGCACTTCTTTTTCTTTTGTCATGCGCTGTAGGACCTCAACGTTGGTGACATGGTCCACATAAGATATTTTTAGTATCCTTCTGTATATCCACATCTCGAAGGCTTCGATTCGGTTTTCAGTGGCTTGCGTCAGTGTCCAGGCTTCAACTCCATATAGTAACACTGGAAGAACGTAGCACCTCACTATCCACATATTGGTTCCCAAACTGAGATCACTGCAGCACAGTTTTAGAAGGTATATACCCATACCTATACATTTGCGTTTTCATTGTGTCAATACCTTCGCATCATATATCTTAAACAGCATCAAAATACAACATCCTTAACGTAAACCTTTACCGACAAGGAATATCTGTATTAATCTATTTTTAATTGTAGATGTTAATCATTTATACAAATTCCGTAATGGTTTGATTAGAGTGAAACTAATATTGGTTTCTAGCAATACTTTCCAGAGTTTCTTTATAGGAACTATATCGTAATCCTTCTACAGTTGTTTCAACCAAATATAATATCATTACAACTTCTTATAGCTGATACAATAGCTATAAATACTATATCTAAACAATACAGTATAATGATATAAACAGTTATAAAAATATGTGATATATAAGAAGCATTTATTGATTAAGACGACTTGCACTATACCGAGCTTTCAACGTCATCTCTGATGTCTTCTTCGGGGCTTCCAGGGTCTCAATCTCCTGAGCCCCAAATCTCTTCACTTTATTATTCACTACAATGTTTATTCCTCAAGACAGACCCCGGAGAATTATTAGGAATCAAATAGACTACATTTTAGTAAATAAAAGATTCCGAAACAGCTTTACATCTGTCAAGACTTATCCTAGAGCAGACTTGGAGACAGACCACGTTCTACTGGTGGGAGTATTTTAAGTCAAACACAAAACAGTGCAGAAAAGGAAAGTACAATCATACAACCTACGTATGCTGAAAGACCTTGATAAGGATGAGAGACCAAGCCACGTAAAACGAGCAAGTGACTGCAATTAGAGACGAATTGAACGAAGAGCAAACGATCAAACATACTTTATATAGAACATACAGAAATAGTGAAAATGTAAAGGATAAACACTTAAGACAGATAGATTAATGAAGAAAAAATCATGGATGACAGATGAGATCCTCAAACTAATAGACGAGAGAAGAGAAGCCAAAAATGACCTAGACAAATATAAAACAATAAATATATTGATAACAAAGAAAATCAGAGAAGCGAAAGAAAAAGAAGCAAGGGAAAGATGCGAAGAAATTGAGACTCTGCAATCAAAGTACGATAGTCACAATGTACATAGGAAAATTAAAGAACTCACGGGGACTAAGACGAACGCAGAAAGGAAATATAACTGATTCTGGCGGAAACATCATCTTGGACAAACAGAGTAAAATAAGAACTTGGAAAGAATATCTAGAAAAACTATTTGAAGACCAAAGAGATAACACATTTGAGCTAGAAGAAGAGGTAAATGATGGACCCAGAATATTACAGCAGCAAGTTTACTCCGCAATAACACAGTTAAAGGATGGCAAAGCGACAGGCCCTGATAGAACTACCCAAACTAATGGACAACGAATCAATAGTGTTACGATAATTATCCTGGCCTAAAATAACCGTAAATATTATGACTAATGCTGTTCTGTTTTTAGATTTTACGAGAGTATTCTATTAGCCGGCAGAAATTTACCTGAAGGGAACTTCCAGAAACGGTCGAGCCGATGTAAATACCCGTTTGCCTTACCGTTATAATTTCGCCGCTAATCGAGAAGGCTGTTCGATGATTCTAGCGTAAAGGCAATGGCATATATAAAGGACATTTTATTTGGAAGGAACAGTTAATTCTCAGACCCCGCGCTCGCGAATTTGTTACGTACGGATATAATAAATTATTGTCAGATAAGTTAATATAAATAAAGAAATAAATTAAATCCGTAAGTGTTATAAATATTGAACCTTTTAATAAATTCACAACAAATGGTGTCAGAGTGAGATCGAACATAAATTAGACTTATAATAATAATACAAGTGAATATAAAATAAATTGTGAAAATGGCTACGATTTATGAGCTGACAGTGACTAATTTAAGAAGACATCTTGAAGACAGAGAATTAGCTTCTACCGGAAAAAAGGCTGAGTTAGTCCAACGACTAAAGAACGCTTTGCTAGAAGAAGGACTAGATCCAGAGACTTATATATTTGAAGACAAACATGATGCTGTCCTCTCGTCGATTTCGAAAATTTCTGGTGACATCGCATCATTAGAGAACAAAGTTTCTGACGATATTTCGAAAGTTTCTTCTGATGTAGCCAAAGTTTCCGGCGACATCGCTTCGTTGGAAGACAAAGTTTCTAACGAGATTTCTTCGCTGGAAAGCAAAGTCTCTGCTAACATCTCTTCGGAAATCTCTAAAGTCACTTCTGAGATGTCTGCCCTGGACGATAGAATATCTTCATTAAAAAACCAAGTTGCTGCCGATATGTTAGCCTTCGAAGAAAAGATATGGAAAGAGATGGAAAAGAAGATGGAGGAAACAGGGACAGCAGAGAGAGGTAACAATCCGATTACAGTGGAGATAAAAGAAGACGAGACGAAATTTAAGTTGGAGACACGGCCGAAATTTGAAGGAAGTGGAGGTTCTATTCATGTTAAAGTCCCAACTTTCGACGGAAAATCATCATGGAACAACTACATGAAACAGTTCGAATCAGCCGCAAGAGCAAATGGATGGTCTGAAAAAGAAAAGGCTGTAAACCTGACTATCGCCCTTCGAGGAGATGCCTTAGATGTGCTTCAGACCATAGCCGTAGAGGAGACCGATGATTTCGAACAACTGAAGAAGAGGTTAAATATGCGATATGGCCACGAACATTTGGAGCATGTATATCAGTCACAGCTTAAAAATCGTAGACAGAAGAAAGATGAGGCTCTTCAAGAATATGAGGTAGATATTGCCAGATTAGTACGATATGCTTATCCAACAGCTCCCGAAGACATGATGGAAAAATTGGCCGTTCAAACGTTTATTGATGGTCTTCGTGATCATGAAATGCAGAGAACACTGCGATTAGCTCGTCACAAGACGCTGGTTGATGTCCTATCCGCCGCCCTCGAATACGAGTCAGCTACGCAGGCCTCTGGCGGGTACAGTAAAGTTAGGACTGTAAAAGAGGAAGGAGATGAAGATAAACTTGACCAGCTCGTTAATATGATGAAAAGTATTACATGCAAGAAAACGAAGACCATAAAATCAAGAAACTCACCATCAGGAAAACCAGAACGAGTCGGCTTTAGGGGAGCAGCTTCGACCCGGAACTTTTCCAAAGACCCTCTTATACTAATAGCTTCTTTGAAATGTCGTGAAGATAGTGTATATGTAGATGGAGAAATAAATGGTAAAAGACATGCGTTGTTGGTGGATACCGGAGCGACCAGAACCATTATACGCCCAACAGTTATAAACAGCCGTAAGAAACTATTACCAATGAGGTTGCGACTTCGGACCGCTACAGGTGAAAATGCCAACATTCATGGAGAAATCCAGGTACAATTGGGAATTGGGGCAGAAAAGTTTGTCCATACTGTTATAGTTGCTGACATCGAAGAGGATGTTATATTAGGAATGGACGTAATGAATATGCATGGATTCCAATTGGATTTTAAGAATAAGGTAATCAAAGTTGGCAACGAGGAGGTATTTCTCCATCCACATAATGACAACACTGTGCAAGCAGCCATTACAGAAGATACAGTCGTGCCTGCGAGAAGCGAAACGATCATAGTAGCGCGACTACAGGGAATTGTAGACGAAGGGAGACCTGTTATGATGGAGCCTTGGAACCACGACGATGAGGTTGGCCGTGGAATCATAATTGGAAAGGAATTGGTGACTTCGGCTAAAGAAATTCCTGTGAGACTTATCAATGTCAACGACTACCCAGTGACCATAAAGAAAGAGACAAAAGTAGGAACTTGTGTACCTGTGACATCCATAATTCGTCAGGCGACAACATCTGATAATTCCAACGACAAATTCGACCAAATGGTTGCAGTTGCAGGACAGTCTCTAAATCAGATGGAGAAAAGGAAATTAAGGGAATTTCTTCGGCAGTATCGTGATATTTTCGTACCGAAAGGAGGAAAGACGGGAAGAACTACCGTTGTTAAGCATAAAATTGATACTGGTAATGCTAAGCCAATTCGTCAAACAGCTCGACGATTACCACAGGCGAAGAGAGAGGAAGCTGAAACGATTGTTCAGGAAATGAAGAAAGACGGGGTGATAGAACCTTCTACGAGTCCATGGGTCTCTCCGGTGGTCCTGGTTAAGAAGAAAGACGGAACGACGAGGTTCTGTGTGGATTACCGTTTGCTGAACAACGTTACCAAGAAAGATAGTTATCCTCTGCCTCGGATCGATGACACATTGGACACATTGGCTGGAAGTAAATTGTTTTCTACTTTAGATTTGAAGTCTGGATACTGGCAGGTAGAAATGGACCCAGTCGATAAAGAAAAGACAGCCTTCACCACAGGATCTGGATTATGGCAATTCAACGTTATGCCATTTGGACTTTGTAATGCTCCTGCGACATTTGAGAGGCTTATGGAAAATGTGTTGAGAGGGTTATCTTGGAAAACATGCCTGGTTTATTTAGATGACATAATCGTCTTGGGGGAGACATTCGAAGATCATTTGAGGAATTTAGAAAACGTTTTTAACCGACTTAAAGCTGCCCAATTGATGCTAAACCCCAAGAAGTGCCAGCTATTTCAAGGTAAAGTCAATTATCTGGGTCATATAGTCAGTAAAGAAGGAGTGGCCGTGGATAAGGGAAAAATCGATTCCATTAAGGAATGGCCAAAACCAACTGACAAACATCAAGTGAGAAGTTTTCTTGGACTATGTACTTACTACCGGAGGTTTATTAAGAAGTTTGCAGATATCGCTAAGCCATTAACGCGACTTACAGAGGAAGCAAGAGAATACCGCTGGGATATAGACTGCCAAAATGCCTTTGAAACGTTGAAAAAGCATTTAATAACAGCACCAATTTTGGGGTATCCACTGCCAGAAGGAGAGTTCATCTTAGATACGGATGCAAGTAATGTGGGAATTGGAGGAGTGCTGTCTCAGATTCAAGGAGGACAGGAACGAGTCCTCGGATATTTTAGTAAAGTTCTTTCAAAACCTGAGCGGAATTATTGCGTCACGAGAAGAGAACTTCTAGCAGTAGTTAAATCAGTAGAGCACTTCTATCAATACCTCTATGGAAGGAAGTTTTTAATCCGAACCGACCATGCCGCCCTTAAGTGGTTGATGCAGTTTAAGAATCCAGAGGGTCAGATAGCCAGGTGGATCGAACGACTCCAAGAATACGATTTTAAGATTGAGCACCGAGCCGGAGTTAGCCACAGAAATGCTGATTCTCTTTCCAGAAGGCCATGCCCCGCAGAGTGTTCCCACTGCAACAAAACGGAATCCAAGGAAGCAGCAGTGCTAAGAACGACGATTGTCAACGACGACTGGACGCCTACTAAGATAAGGGAAGAACAAGAGAGAGATCCAGTTATACAGAAAATCCGAAAATGGAAAGAGGAAAACCGTCGACCACCTTGGCAGGAAATATCAAACCTATGCTCAGTAGTTAAGACGTATTGGGCCCAGTGGGACTCATTTATCATCGAAGATGGCTTGCTCAAACGAGTCCTGGAAAATGATGACGGTTCAGAGAAAAGAAGACAGTTGGTGATCCCAAAGAGCAGAATAGCCGAAGTACTTCGTCAGTTACACGACAGTCCATCGGGAGGGCATTTTGGTGTAAGGAAAACCCTTCAGCGAATTCGGGAACGGTTTTATTGGATGAACAGTTCCGACGACGTAAAAGACTGGTGTAAGAAATGCACTATTTGTGCTACGAGTAACGGGCCTCACCGGAAAAGGAGAGCTCCTATGAGACAATATAATGTTGGAAGCCCGTTTGAAAGAATAGCTTTGGACATTGCAGGGCCATTTCCAGAAAGTGAAAATGGGGGCAAGTACATGTTGGTAGTAATGGATTACTTCACTAAGTGGGTCGAGATTTATGCACTTCCAGACCAGAAGGCCGCCACCGTTGCAGATAAGTTGATCCAAGAATATATCAGCCGATTTGGAGTGCCTTTGGAGATCCATAGTGACCAAGGCAGGAACTTTGAAAGTGATCTATTCCAAGGAATATGTGATAGACTAGGCATGAAGAAAACAAGAACTACCGCGTATCATCCGCAATCGGATGGTATGGTAGAACGAATGAATAGGACAGTTGGCAAGTATTTGACAAAGATGGTGTCCGATCATCAGCGAGACTGGGACCAATACCTTCCGTTCTTCACAATGGCCTACAGATCTGCTGTTAACGAATCAACGGGCCAGACACCAGCCAGAGTCCTATTCGGACGCGAAATGCGACTACCTTGTGATCTAGAATTTGGGTGTCGACCTGGAGAAGATGTAGCAGGTGAAGATTATGTGATCGAATTACGAAGAAGAATGGACGGTGTACATGAGTTGGTCCGTTCCCACCTTCAGATCGCTAGCGACCGAATGAAGAAACGGTACGATACACAAGCCGAAAAGGGTTGCTTTAAGAAGAACGACAAAGTATGGCTGTATAATCCCAAGAAGCGAAAAGGTTGTTCTCCCAAATTGCAGCAGTTTTGGGAAGGTCCATACCTCATCATGGAGAAGATCAACGATGTCATCTACCGAATAAGCAAGATTCCGAGGGGAAAGCCGATGATAGTACACCATAACCGGCTGGCGTCTTTCGAAGGTGACCACGACGTAGATGAAGAAGTGGAAGTAAACCAAGTCCAAGACGTGTCTGACCTCACGTTTAAGGAATTCATGGGTGCCTATGGAGGTACCGGTAAAGCAAGACATGGTGTTACCACTGAGGAAAAGCAAGATCTACTCGCGCTCCCCGATGACTACTCGCTGGCCCTTACCATCCCGGCCAGTATCAAAGACGCACCAGGGTTGGCATCCGTCTTTCGAAGGAAGTTTGGTCGAGTTGCAGAACTTCAATGCCAGGTGCCAGCTCCCGGTAAAACCTTGAAACTCCAAGATGCATCACGTTACCTTTTCTACCTGGTAACAAAAGACACTGCCCGTGACCAACCTACCTACCGAGATGTATGGGAAGCCTTACTTCAATTGAGAGGGCACGTACTAGAGTCCGACGTGCAAAAGTTAGCCATGCTAAAGTTGGAGTGCCGCCAATTAGATTGGAGGGTTATCCGAAATATGGTGGAGGAGATCTTTAAAGACACCGAAGTCCAGGTGTTAGTCTGTTGCAATCCGCATAGTTACTGGTGCGGAGAGAAAACCGTCCCTTGTCATTTTTATACAACTGGAAGTTGTAAAAGAGGGTCCAGTTGCCGATACCAGCATACAGTTCCGGTTTCAGTCCCGACAAGGTTCCAGGAGGAACCATCTTTTAAGAGGGGGGCAATGTTACGATAATTATCCTGGCCTAAAATAACCGTAAATATTATGACTAATGCTGTTCTGTTTTTAGATTTTACGAGAGTATTCTATTAGCCGGCAGAAATTTACCTGAAGGGACCTTCCAGAAACGGTCGAGCCGATGTAAATACCCGTTTGCCTTACCGTTATAATTTCGCCGCTAATCGAGAAGGCTGTTCGATGATTCTAGCGTAAAGGCAATGGCATATATAAAGGACATTTTATTTGGAAGGAACAGTTAATTCTCAGACCCCGCGCTCGCGAATTTGTTACGTACGGATATAATAAATTATTGTCAGATAAGTTAATATAAATAAAGAAATAAATTAAATCCGTAAGTGTTATAAATATTGAACCTTTTAATAAATTCACAACAATAGCAATAATTTTGAAGATATTCAACAACACATACAACTCTGGAGAAATACCAACAGAATGGCTGAAATCTGAGTTAATTGCACTTCCAAAAAAAAACAGGAGCTAAAAAATGCGAAGATAACCGTACTATAAGTCTCATGAGTCATCTCCTAAAATTGTTTCTAAAGATAATTCATAAGAGAATTTACAAGCTGGTGAAAGTCAAATTTCCACCAACCAGTTCGGGTTCACAAATGCTGTTGGTACAAGAGAGGCTTTGTTCTCAGTACAAGTCTTATTCCGGAGATGCAGAGACGTCAACTGCGACGTATACGAATGTCTGGTTGATTACTAGAAAGCGTTTGATCGAGTACAGCACGCCAAGATGATGCAAATACTAAAAGAAACAGGAATTAACAACCAAGATCTGAAAATAATTAGAAATCTTTAATGGAATCAGACAGCAAATCTCAGAGTTGAAGGTGGACACACTGACTATGTGAAAATCATGCGTGGAGTGAGGCAAGGCTGTATTTTGTCTCCTCTAATCTTCAATCTGTACTCTGAAAGAATATTTATCGAAGCTTTGCACGAAACTGAAAAAGGTATTCTGCTAAATGGTTACCGGTTAAATAACATCAGATATGCAGATGACACCATAGTATTTGCGGACAATTTAGAAGACCTACAAGTTCTTATTTCCACCTACAACTAGCGTGGAAGATATTATACAAGATATTAAAAAGTTAAAGTGGAAATAGGCAGAACACGAACACAATGTAAGACAACGGAGCAACAAATAGGCAAAAAAGATTCTAGAGTAGCAACCTAGAGAAAAGAAGAACTGTTTTTAAACACCTTTTAGCTGATGGGCAGATGACTTGAAGAAAGTGGTCATAAATATATAAATATATATATATATATATATATATATATATATATATATATATATAAACGTGACATAAAGTTAAACTTACACACAAATAAATTTACAACTAAATATGCGCAAATTTCATGACAACGACAATCATTGTTCTTTCGACAAACACATTCTATTAAAATGAAATATGTTCTCTGAAAAATATATATACATCGGTTTAGAACGTCTTTCGACGTTGTCCGATACCTAAACACCATCTCTTCCTATCTTCGCAGTCGTTTGTTGTTAAATTTTGTTGTTTTGTTGTTTTGTTGTTCTGAAAAATAATTTTTAATAATTATCTTGTACAAGTATCACTTACACTATTAATATTATTATTGTATAATAATATTAATAAAGTATTTTACATTTCGCTATTAACCCAATTTGCGTCTTCGGTGTGGTTAACATATTGAAACTACATATAACCAATTCTGTGCGTATAACCCGTTTCCTGTTTATATGAGGAATGAGGCAGATTTTAGTTGTCAAGGTACACAAAACCTTTATTACAGTTATGTCAGGGAGTAAATTAGAGTTCGCTAGTGAAATATGGGACTAGAGACTAGCTATTGTATGTCACACCATTGAAACTGTCCGAAAATCCATTCTTGAGGGACATGTACGACCGTACAAACGTATCGCCGGTTTAACAAGCTTACCACTTCAGTGTGGTTTATATCTAACAAGAATAATGTTTTGAATATCATTACGCGATTGTGTTATAGGATGGCAGTTGTAAAGATTTGTCACAAAAAATTTTATAGCATGATAAATTTAAACTGATATTGATTTAGTAATTATAAGAAGCTGGAAATTCAACAATATCTTATAGAAAGCAATTATTATATCTAAAAAAATGTAATGTATTCACTAAAAACCGATTATAATAATAAATGTCTGCTTCTTTGAGTACCGTGCCCAAGTTTTAGGCGTGGGTAGCTTCCATGACGATTTGCCGATATCGTTCTCGATTTTCGGCATGTAATATATCATCTGCTGATAAGCCAATCCATTAACTAAGGTTTCGGAGTCGCCTTCACCTTGACCTACTCTGTTCAAGACTTCTCTGTTTGAAATGTGTTGAACCCATGATATTCTGAGCATTCTACGATATAACCACATCTCGAAGACTTTTAATTTGTTCATTATGTTAACCTTCATAATCCAGGTTTCACATCCATACAGTAATACAGGATACACCTAACATTTTAGGAACTTAATTCTCAGCTGTAAGTCCAGCTCAGAATTTCTCAGAATAGATCTAAGTTTCATAAATACTCCTCTTGCACTTTCTATACGATTTTTAATTTCTTCAACCGGATTTAGTATCCCGTTTATCCAACATCCTAGGTATTTAAAATGGTTAACTTTTGTTATCGGTTCATTATTGGCAATTAGTTTTATTGCGCCGAGGTCTTTTTTACTAACCACAAGTAACTTTGTCTTTGTTGTATTTATGCTTAGTCCATTATTAGAGCATTCTCTAGTGACCCGATCTATAAGGAATTGAAGATCTTCGATACTTTCAGCCATGATCTCGGTGTCATCTGCATATCCGATGTTGTTAATAGTTTCTCCCCCGATTCGAACTCCACATTGCCTTCCTAGGCTTCATTAAAAATTATTTCTAAGTAAACGTTAAACAAAATTAAGGACAACACATAATAAATACACACAACAAATAATAAATGTACAAAATGTTTTTACAGAATTATGTTAGAACAGCATCCTTAACAATTTATAAATAAAAAATAATAAGTTTTTAGAACATCAACAAGAGAAATCATAAGATTTCTTACTGGCGAAACTGAATTCAAATCTTTACCACTGTGCTTTCTACAACTTGCAAAGCAAACAGATTGATGAATTGGTCGGCAAGGGAATCTAAAATATGCATTCCACATGCCGTTTATCATGGTCAAAATTCGTAGTGAAGTCAGTTTCTGTTACTCCAAACAAAGTAAAGAAATAAAACAATGACGGTATTAGATTTTTATTTCGATGCAGGGCGGCTGCTAGCCGCTTATACGTATTTCAACCTCTTTAGGTCTCATCAGAGCGGCATATGCCACTGCTCTGAATCGAAACAAAATATATCCTGTCTTAGCACAATAATTATCGAAATAATTATTTACAGACGTAACAACGCCATCTAATATCAACAAGAGAAATCGCCAGTAAAAAATCTTATGATTTCTCTTGTTGATATTAGATGGTGTTGTTACGTCTGTAAATAATTATTTTGATAATTATTGTCCTAACACGGGATAGATTTTGTTTCGATTCAGAGCAGTGGCATATGCCGCTCTGATGAAACCTGGAGAGATTGAAATACGTATAAGCGGCTTGCCGCCGCAGTGCATCGAAATAAAAATCTAATACCGTCATTATGTGTTATGTTTTTAGAACATGTTTAATATTTGTTCTAGACCAGTAAAACTAGAAGATGATTTATAATAGATTAATGGAGAAAGATTTCCGCGGTTAGTACAATTAAAACTAGAACTATGATTACTACTACTATAAAAAACTCACCAGTCTTCCGGGTTGAACTGCGTTGTTTTTTATTGCACCGAGCTTTCGACACCCTCTCTGATGTCTTCTTTAGGGCTTACTAGGTCTCAGTCTCCCGAGTTCACAGACTCTACTACACTAATCACTAACATGCATTACTGCCACTGGAAACAAAGGACGGTTCATTTATACCGTCGATGGTGACCTGGTTTGGGTGGAGCTTGACATGGGGGTTAGCGTGAGGATTGGCTTGAGTATTGGCGCGAACATATCTGATTCTTATATTTCATTTATGAGAGGTCTCCATGTGGAGGTAACCGTATGACGTTATCTCTTTTATTAAGACAACTTGGCATTTTATAAATGTCTGTGGCTTCTCGAATAATTGGTTCTAGAGTTTTCAAAATAAATTTTGTATGAAGATGGTGTTGACCTAGAGCGGAAATTGAACCGGAATTGCGAACAGAAATGGAATATTCATAAATCCTATTTTGAATTCTACGATTTGTTTGCCCTATATAGGATCGAGGGCAGTCTGTACAAGAAATTTCATAAACTCCGTGTTGTTCATTTGGAATGTTGTCTTTGATTGATCGGACAAGAGATGAAAGTTTTTGTCCGGGGTAAATATTGTCTTTATTCCTCTTGATTTTAGAATTTCGTCGATTTTGTGAGTGACACCTTTGATGTAAGGAAAAAAAGCTTTCGTATATGAGGATCTAAGTCTTTGGGTTGAGAATGAGTTAAAGATTGATGTCTGTGGATGCTCCTATTGATGTGTTGTAAAGTACTGCTATAAGCAGCTCAACAAAGGTACAATTGTACCATCGTTTTAATTTGTTTAGCCAGGATATAGATCGTAGGCCTTTGTTTCTTCTGCCCAGTATCTTTCTCTGTATCGATCTCCATTAACGCATATCCCTCACTTTCCATGACATGACTTAGATTCTGCAATGTTCTATTTTAATTGTATTTAATATTTCCTTTTTTTTTAACATACTTTTTAAATCGTTTAGTGTATTATCAATATGTGATATGATCTCCTGTGTATAATTGTTGTTTTCGGTTACGATTATTCCCAAGTAAGTATTTCTGTCCACCTTCTGAATGAGTTCATCCCTAATCCATAACGTGTTTTATTGTTATGTACCGGCTCTGGTCATTAATTTCGTCTTTTTTATGTTTAAACTAAGTCCGGTCTCTTTGCTACTATCCACAATCTAATTCATTACATCATGCAATTTTTCAACCGACTCCGCGATTACTATCGTATCATCGGTGTATCTGATGATATTTATAGGTTCTCCATCGACATTAATTCCGCTTGATGTTTCCTTTAGTGCTTTCTGAACTATCTCTTTTGAATATACGTTAAAGAGCAGCAGAAAAAGTATGCATCCCTGCCTTACCCCTCTTTGTACTTATATTTCTTCTGATAGTTCGTTGCCAATATTTACAGATACAACTTGATTAAAGCAAAGGCTTGATATTATTCTTATATCTTTCATGTCTAGACTTTTATCTTAAAGTAGCTGTAGGAGGCGATTATATAGGACTTTGTCGAATGCCTTGTTAAAATCAAGGAAACAAATATAAAGAGATTGGTTAACATCGATACATATTTGCGCCAATACATTAAGGGTCTCTGTAACCATTGCGTTTCTAAAGCCAAACTACTGTTACAGTAATGTTAATGTTAAACTAAGTATTACTATCTTGCTCCAGTTCTGAAAATCCTTTGATGTATAATGTTTAAAAATTTCTTTAGAGTGTGGCTCATTAAGCTGATGGTTCGATAGTCACAGTATTCTCTAGCTTTACACTTCAGTAGATTAGAGACTAGATTAGAAATATACTTATTAGAAATATTTTATTTTTGACGTGTCGATTCGAAAATTATTTTCAAAATAATCATTTTTTGTATTTTGAAAACGATATATGACCTGGAAGTCGAAAAGACAAAACTTTAATTCTAATAAAAGAATACAATAATTATTAAAACTTAACTATTATCAGAAAACAACTTAAGAAATATATTTGGAACATGAAGAAAACTAAAACAAAGTAACTATAGTAGAAATCCTCAATTTAGAAGAGTGATTTCATAGTTTTAACGCCGAATATCCTCAAATTTAAATGTACACAGCGGCCCTCGAAAACTACCCGTTTTCTTAATTGCAATTTGCGTTTCCTCATAAGAAAATACAGAATATATAAAGTAGTATATTTATTTGTGCTTCTCTATAGTAGACTTGACCAGAAGTTGTCGTACAGTGTAGCCAATTCTTGTTCATAAGTAGTAATTATGGTCATACAAAACCTGTATTGTTCCACGCAGCGATTATTACCGTCATAAAAATACCAAAAAACATGATTTTTTCAATAGTAAAAATTAAGCACAAAATTGTAATGAAATAAATTTTATTTATATGTTCCGTTTCGTTACATATTTAAATTTATAAAATAAAAATCGATATTTTAAAACATTATTTTTCAATTGTTTGGCAACGTTGAAATTAGCGAGGAAACTCCGCTTACAAATTAGAATTCCGACCCAGACATAGCTGTAAAACTAGTTTTTATTATTTTTTCGCCGAAGAAATGCCCATCAAGACATAACCGATGGTTCATTTACATTGGCGTTTCTATGGGTAGTGCATGTGTTGCATTTTGTGAGTATATTTTATGTGATAAGTTTGTAAACTTATTGTTGTCAATACTGTTTTATCAATACTGTATTGTAGTATTGATAAAACGTGTTATTGATAATAAGAGTGTTATAGTTTATCGTTTTATAGTAAATTTTTAGTTATATTCTGTGATTATTGAAATACAATGGACGAAAAACCGAGTTGTTCCAAGAGAAGACAGCAAAATTCTGATGTTGATTCCAAAAATGAAAAGCCGCAAAAGAGACGGAAAATGTTAACGTCCGAAGGGAAGGTAATGATACGAAACGTTTATGAAGGAATTGACGGCAGAAAAATGGCATTAAATGTTAGCCAAGCGGTCGACATTTGTAGCAGTTTAACAAAAGTATCCGTTAGCTGTATTTATCATGTACTTAAAAATACATCGGAAAATAAAAAGCAAGAAAAAGGTAGAACTAGATGTAGAAAAAGCATTGTTTTGGATGACGAGACAAGGAATATTATACGTTGAAAAATTTATTCATTTTATTTTCGGAGTGAAATTTCAACACTAAAAAAAATTTCTCAAGAGCTCGAAAACAATGACTCATTACCCAAGATATCTCGTAGAGTCTTAATCAGGACCATGCGCGAAATGAACTTTCGATATGTAAAACGCAACAGAGTATGCTATTAGAAAAAAATGAAATTATTCATTCTTCAGTAAAACTTCAGTAAAAACCTGCAGATAAATATATTATGGCCTATTTTGAACAATAATATTTCAACAATATAATATAATTAACGTTGAAATAAAAGTGAGTGTACGCCACTGGATTTTCATACGTCTTTTCCCACTTCTCCGCCTTCAACGATGAATCACTCTCCCAAATAGTGAAATTAGAGTTTAGTAACTGAAAAAAATATATAAGGTTACCGACAAAAGCAAAAAATATGTCAGGGGAATTATACATATTATTTTTAATAAATAATCATCATAAACAGAGATTCGTCAGTAAAAAATTAATATCATCAAAAATTAGAATCCATAATGAAAAAAATTATGATCAAGTGTTAATATAAATGGAGAAGAAAAAAATTGACTTTTATCAAAAATATATTTTAAGAAAACTACAATTATGTTTACATAATTATGTTGGTTTATATATTTTATGAAAACTGATTATTATAAAAATTAACTTGATAATACTGAACATTGTTTTGACAATACTAAATCATTACCTGTATTAATAAGAAAAAAAGGTCGAATAAACGCCCTCTATATCCATCGTTTTAGCAAGAGCGGATAGTCTATATCATTAATCTTTCGTAAACAATTCCTTGAAAAACAAATATGGTGAGAGTGACTTTCTCTTAGATGCAAATTGAAATTTTATGCTAAAAGATCTGCTTACTGTATGCATAAAATATTATTTTGCTCTAATTTTAGCTCCATTTACCAGGTGATAGTTACGGCGCAAATCATAACGATAGAGCTATTCGAAAACAAGTGAAATTTATATGTTTTTATGTAGAATACACTTTTCCTGAAAACGATTCAGGTATTTTTCCGAATATGCTGTCGTTATTTTGTGATTTATGGTATTAGTTTTATTATAAACGGTATACATTTAGGTAAATATACATTTTAGACGCTATTATCATTCAGAAATAACTTGCCAAGTTCGGTAAGCCATATAGGATTTTCATGGACGGTTCAAAATCCAATTTAGGAGTTGATGGTGCTGTATATATCCAAACCAATCAAGAATATATAAATATTATGTTTAATTACACCAGTACTGTTCCATTTATTTCACAGAACTGTTTGCAATATATCAAGCTATAGAATATACTGTTAAGCGGGCCCTAAACGTAGCAACAAATTTTGTTTACCTTGTTTGTACATACAAATAACAAAATATCAAGTTTTAAAACTACATGGTCATACTAAAATATGTTTAATCAAACATATCAATACAAACATAATTCATCACTAAGTTATGCAGATAGTTTAAATATAATGTTTGTGCAAATATATAATGAGAAGACAGAAATAATTTAAGCTTGTTTGTACCAACATATTAAGATCGATTTGTTTGTGTCACCGTTACACGTAATATCATCTCGAGAATATTGTGTCAGCGCATACCTAAATATTCGTGTAGCTCAATAATTTATTTGTGCATACTAAACACTCAAACCCCAGAAGTTAACTGTACCTCTTTAGCGTCTCTTCCATTCGATGTGTGTGCTAGGCGCACACACATCGAATTTGGACGGTCGATAAAAGTTCGATCGAACAAATTCCTTTGGTGGCGTGAAGAAACAATGTGAGCGTGTACAACCATCGATCGCCAAACGGCACGGCATCGATGTCGTGTGGCGATCGATGAATATAAGGCTAGGAGCACACACATCGAATTTGGACGGTCGATTTGGAACTTTTATCGATGATGCTTTGCACGCACACTACAGGAAATTTATTCGATGACGTTTGTTAATCCACAAGGGTTTGTTAGGTGGAGTACACAAAATCACAACGAACAACTCAGAACTGCGTAGCAACACAGAGGAGTGTCCAAAAAACGCAACTGGTCCTTTGGTCGGTCGACAAAGATCGATGTGTGTGCGCGCGTTCATTTGGTACTATACGCCTTGGAACGACGGCAACGACCACGGCATCCGTCCATACAGTGACATTCATCGATCGTCATACGCCGTTTGGCGATCGATGTGTGTGCACGCTCACATTGTTTCTTCGCGCCACCAAAGGAATTTGTTCGATCGAACTTTCATCGACCGTCCGATGTGTGTGCGCCTAGCGTCACTGTGTGGACGGCTGTTGTAGTCGTTGCCGTCGTTCGAAGGCGTATAGTACCAAATGCACGCGCGCACACACATCGATCTTTGTCGACCGACCAGAGGACCAGTTGCGTTTTTTGGACACTCCTCAACGTACGTAGCTCTGTGTTGCTACGCAGTTCTGTGTTGTTCACACCGTTGTTTGACCGTCCAAATTCGATGTGTGTGCGCCTAGCCTTAGTGTCTGTTGCGATTTATTTCTAATTGTACAAAGGATACCTCAGAATTTTGTTAGTCACCTTGAGTTACAGTTTCGTTTTCAGTGTCTTCAATATCTAAACTTTGAACTGGAGTATAAGTTTGCCTGGAATTTCTAAATAAAAAATTATGCAAAATACAAAATGCTAAAACGATGTCTTCAATAATGGCAGGTATTACATTTATTGATGTATGAAAAATTCGAAATCTTGCAGCAAATATTTAAAATGTTTTCTATTATTCTCCATGCACGGCTCAGACGATAATTAAATATACGTTCTTCTTTACTTAAATTGTTTGTAGAAAAAGATTTCATTATATTCTTTGACAAGGGAAAAACATTATCTGCCACAAAGACCTACGGTATAGAATTTTTATCGCTAGTTTTAAGTAATGGTTGTATAAGTTGAGCTGGTCTGATTGTAGTTTTCTGTTACATGTAGTGTTTTCCGTAACATCACCATCATATACTCTGCCGTTTGTCCCTATATGTACCCTAATAAATTGATAATTACATTGACTGTGGCTAACAGGATAATGCTGTGAAATCCTTTATAATTAAAGAAATAACTTTCGCACCCAGGTGGCGGAACAATTTTTATGTGTTTTCCCTCTAATGCTGCGGAACAGTTACAAAAATTCCATTACTGTTGAAAATTTCTGGCAATCGTAATCCACTCTTGTTGACATGTTAAAAACTATAAAAAAAATTTTTAGGATGTTGTTCAAGAACCACAGCAAACAGCAACGAGTAAAAAAATAGAATCGAAAAAACAAATTTCGATTTTGCAGAAGGGCTATGAAGTGATGAACCAAGTTGATGACGAGTATACTGCATTTGAAGACCATATAGCGCATCAGTTAAGATATATGGCTAAAAACCAGTAAATCATACAAACCATAAAAACCAGCAAAAAAAATTATTAACGAAACTTTGTTTTTTGGAGAATTGGAGCACGTTATACTGCACAGCCATTTTGTTCAGCTATAACTGTTAAAGTGAAGATAGTTCTAATATTTATATTGAACTACACTGGTTGTCACTCCTGGTTATGAAAGTACGCCTCTGCTAAGTGAAGAGGGAATTGAAGGGCACTTATGGGAATTATAATTTTTTTCGTTTGTTTATCTTAATTCTGTAGTCTACTTTATTTTCTTATCATTTGTAATAAATACAACCAATAGGTATAGTATACTTGAAAATTATCTGTAAATACTCATTTTTCAGTGACTGGTAAATTGCTCGATATATTTCCGGAATAATTATTCTTAACGACTGGAGAGATACATCACAGCTAAATTTTAAATCCCCATAAGATCTTCCTGTTGCAAGAAAACGTAACGTAACTGTTAAACTTTCCTCAGCAGTGATCGCTTGTCTCATTAGAGTATTTTGTTCTGTGATTCGGTATTCTATTAATACCAAAATAAACCTTAATTGGTGATTATCCATACGTAAATAATTTTTTGGTTTCTGAAACTCTTAATTCGGCTAAAAAATTCAAATGCAAAAACTGACTCTTTTCTGATACCACTCTTTTGACCACAACCGTTTTCTTTTGTTGTTTGTCAGCTGGTCCATAATTATGTCGTCCACACATTTTCTTTTAGAGACAACATATTTTCACGATTACAGTGTAGGCGACCAACTTTCTACTGACATCGTGTTCTATTAAAATCTAAAAATGCATAAAAATCATTACCCTACACTATCATACATATCTGCACAAAGATTTCACTCAATATTATCACCACACACTTATTGTTACTTGTAAACCTTCGATTTGTTTTTTCAAAAATTATTTTTGGTATTTATCCCTATACGTTTAAACTTTGTTTATACACAACATGTTGCACATACATTTTTTATGGCAAAGTGAACTGTGTATGGGACCAACTTGTATATCATACTAAACTGTACAAACTAGTTGAACAAATATGTTGCTACGTTTAGGGCTCTCTATAAGAATAAAATTTCTGATCATCAAATTGTAATCATGTCTGATTCATATAAAGATAATTCAAATTCAGATAATCTGCAAAAATTTTATTAAGCTCGCTAGCGACACAATGGTGCATATTTTAAACATGTAAAACAAATACCATGTTCACTTTCAGTACTTTTTATTTTGGCGAATACTGTGTTAGGATGTGCGAAAATTGGAACAAAAGAAGAGGGCGACACACAATATATTGGTCGCTTTGGGCTGGACAACAGGAACGAAAGGGGTAAGATGTTGTACAACTACTTAAACAACGAAAATTTATTTTGTCTCAACACTTTCTTTAAAAAATCTAAACAATGTAAATGGACATGAATCAGCCAGACAAAAAACTAAGAACGAAATAGACTACATACTCTCTAACAAAAAAAACATATGCACCGACGTGACAGTACTAAACAAAACATCAATCAATACCCAACCACCGATGTCCTGTTTCAAAAACAAACGGAATACCAAAAAGAGCTAAGCACAAGACTAAAATCAATAGAGACACTGAAACAAATGGATATAAACGGACTAGCCAATAAAATAAAAGTAACCTTAACAACATCGGTTAATAAAATATGCTCAAACACAAAAACAGCCAAAACATCCAAACTCCAACCTAATACAATTAAACTACTCCAAGAAAGACGAAACAGAACAGATCGAACTTCGGACAGCTTCAAAAGTTTAAACAAAAACGTGAAGAAAGAAATTAGGAACGATTATAGAAACTATACTAACAATCTAATAAAATATATAATACAAGATAACTGCAATATGAAAGTACTGAAAGCAAAAAACTCAAGCGGCATAACCAAAATCATAGAAATAAAAAAATGAGAAAAACGTCACCGTTCAAGACAGAAAGGAAATAAGCGAGGCCATTGAAAAATTCTACACTAAATTATACTCGGTAAATACACAACCACAACAACGACCTTCTGAACGAACAATAATTAACACCGGTTCAAAAGAAATACCAAACATAACCGACTATGAAATAAGAATGGCCCTAAATCAACTAAAAACGAATAAATGTCCGGGAGAGGATAAAATTACAGTTGAAATGTTGAAAATTGGTGGCAGAAAAATGGAGCAGGTATTAAATATTTTATTTAATAAAGTAATTGATGAAGGAAAGATTCCCAAAGAATGGTACAACTCCGAAGTCATTCTACTATTCAAGAAAGGAGACAAAGCAAACATCGAGAATTACCGACCAATATCCTTTGTATCACATCTGTATAAATTACTAACTAAAATCATAACCAACCGCCTAACACATAAGCTCGATTTCTATCAACCTATCGAGCAGGCTAGATTCACAAAACATTTTAGTACCATAGACCACTTGCACACCGTAAGAACACTGATAGAAAAATGCACAGAGTATAATGTTCCAGTTCATATGGCGTTCGTCGATTTCCATAAAACATTCGATTCCATCGAATTATGGGCAGTGCTTGAATCTCTAGAAAATGCACGTATAGATTCAAGATACACTAACACAATTAAAAACATATATGAAAATGCCACCATGCAGATAAAGCTGGACGAAAGTACAAAAACTAATCCCATAAGACTACAACTGGGACTAAGACAAGGGGACACCATCTCTCCCAAACTATTTACCCTTGCTCTAGAAGACATTTTTAAGAAACTAGAATGGAACAACAAGGGTATCAAAGTCGACGGATCATACTTAAACCACTTGAGATTCGCAGATGACATAGTTTTAATAGCCGATAATAACCAGGAACTAAATGATATGTTACGACAATTGAATGCAGTTTCAGGAGCGGTAGGCTTAAAAATGAACTACAACAAAACAAAAATAGTGAGCCGAGACCAGACAAATATAACAATACAAAATCATAGAAAATGTTGATTATTATGTATATCTAGGTCATGTCATCAAACTGGGAAAACCAAATCAAGATGTTGAAATTAAAAGAAGAACACAACTGGTATGGGCGCTTTCGGCAAACTAGCATATATCTTGAAAAACACCTCCATTCCTGTAAACTTAAGAAAAAGGTGTATAACACATTGCCTACTACCAGTTTGTACCTACGGCTTGGAGACAGTAGCCCTTACCAAAATATCTGCTAAAAAATTAGAAACAATGCAAAGAGCAATGGAACGAATCATGCTTGGAATATCACTGAGAGGCAAGATTAGAAATACCGAGATAAGACGTAGAACGAAGATTAGGGATATTGTGGAAGAAGTTACAAAAATAAAATGGCGCTGGGCAGGTCACGTAGCCCGATATAATGACAACAGGTGGACACGGAGAATTCTAGAGTGGAGACCAAGGACGACAACAAGAAACATGGGAAGACCTCAAAAAAGATGGTAGATGACATAAGAGCAGTGGCAGGCAAACAGTGGATTAGATTGGCGCAAGATAGAGAAAGATGGAAGCAATTGGGAGAGACCTACATTCAGGAGTGGATGGAAAATGGTTGACAAAGAGAGTGTTAGGAATAATCAAAATTTTTGAGAATATTTAAAAAGGACTAAAAGAAAAAATTAGGATGGAATGTTTAATGTTGAATAAATCTAGACAGCTTAGTCTATCATTATGTTATATATTTACCCAGTGTCCGGTGTCCGGTGTCTGTTTTGTTTTATAATAAAGTGGTACCATGTTGGTATTAAATACTCACTTTAAGCTGATTATGGCCCTGAATGCATCGACTGTAAAAATGGTTTGTTATCAATATATTTCTTGTCAGTACAACATATTTTTAATTTTTCCCTATGCTAAGTATTATACACTGACCCGCAAAAGTAATCAGACACTAAGTTTATTTAAGTAAAATAAGAGGTGCTAGTTTCCATTCGGATTCTTTCCGTATTCTGGTCTTTATTTTCAGCGATAGCCGCTTTTAGTCGGTTTATCCACACCATCCGGTTCGCTTTTAATTTTTCATTATTTTCTTACTTTCATAGGATTCTTCTGCTAATTCGTGTATTAACTACCTCCTTTCTTTTCACTCCTACCTCCGAAAAAGCCCGGGAGTAGGAGTGACAAACTTTTTTTCATCTTTTCTGGAGGTTCACAAAAATGACATATTAAGCAAAATTTAGCTTGTTCGTCTCGTTTTTAGAGATCAAATCTCTGATTACTGGATTAAAAGTATTTTATATTTTTGAAGTTAGTATTTCAAAAAGATTTGAAATAAAGTGTCACATAATCTACTTTCTCTTTTAAAAAATCAAAGTTACGACTGTTAGCCGAAGAGGGATAATGCCAAGTCCAAAAATTTGATGATGCAGTATACTAGAATTATTTTAAAAATTTTCCTAACCCAGCGTGTTGCTTATGTGCTCTAAAAAAATTACCCAATATCAAATAGGAGACTTATTCCATGCACGGTATGTGAAACTGAATAGAATTTAATGCCGATACTTTAAGAAAACAACATTAACAACAAGTATTTATAATATCAGGATAGTATCATATGTTTTTTTAGTTTTTCTTATATTTGATAATGGAATTACTTACAAAAACACACAAAGTTGTCTCAAGAGTGCACGTCAAATATACTTACGATACTATTTTAAAATCAATACTACTACTGTTTTTTCTAACGTAGAGAAACAAGATGGTTTTTTAATTAAAAAAATGTATTTTGAAAATGGCTTCTCGTTTGGGAGCCGAAACGTCAAATAAAGAATTTATTTATGATTTAGCTTTATTCCCAAAGAAATTATTCATAAGAGCTGAGAAGACACAACGAAAGATTTTCAGAACAATAAAAAACTATTACACCGCAGCAGATTCGTTCCTAAGATCAACAAACAGAACTCCATGTTTATTCGAGAACTCCACAAATCCTTCGCCCGAAAGCGCCTCAACCTCGCCGGCACCAATTAACTTTCATCATAGCACTTTGTAAAAGTTTTTGCAGGATCATCAGAGGGTGGAAAATCCAACAGAAAAGTAAATGAATCAAATAAAAACGTCACTAGCGGTTTTATTTCAATAAGTTGTGTATGAATGGGTCGCTGCGTTCTTTAATTATTTAAGTCAGCAATTATTTTTACTACAAGTATGTTCATAACTCTACTGCAGGCTGTTCGAAAAATTAGGCGAATTGAGATAACACGTTAAAAAACAGAATATGTTTCCCAAAAAAAATGTTTATTGTATCTCTAGTGAAAAAAACAAAAAAGTATATTTTACTTTATCGAATGCGTTTCCGTAATCGACAAACATTATGAACATATATTTTTGTTGGTAATCTGCACCTCTCAATTAACACCAATAATAAAAGGGCGTGCATGATTTGGACGCTAAATTTAAAAATTCGACACTGAAAAATAAAATTACCTGTTTCTGCATACATGATTTGGACGCTGGGTGTAATTGAAATGTAAATGGAAAGTCAGGTAATAAAATTCTAGAGATTAAGCTTGATAAGGTTTATTTGTCACTTTGAAATAAATACGACATACATTTTACGAAATGGAATTGATCGATACAGGTAGTTTAATACTCATGTATCCTATTTCTAACGAACATAATTTTTTTTCTACTCTTTGGATCTTTAAGTCTATTACTTTCACTATTACAGACACTATTAATTTTAATGTAAGTTTCAGTTTGAAAATTTTTTAAAACATCAATAAAATGGAAAATATTGCTTGGATGAGCATGGTCAAAATTATCATTAAAACGCGAGTGGAACGATTCACAAGCATTAGTTGTTAATTGTAAACTCTCACTCATGACAGTCCACATCTCCGACGGAAATGTTGCGTGGTCGCCAATGTAGTTGTCCAATAAGTAGTCGGAAAACTTTTCAATTTTTGAATCCTTTGGTTGAATAGCCATAAAATCATATATGAAAGATTCTTCGACTTCTGAGGGAGGTAAAAATGGCAGCCCAAAAATATATTTCAGCCATTTAGATATTTCACTGTCTGCCAATTTATATTCCCGAATTAAGCCAGAACCACCGATATTACGATACCAAGCTTGCATAAGATGAAAACGGCACCCTTTAATGTGCACATTTGGAAATTCAAAACGCGCAGCATTGTGGATACCAATTTTAAAATCGGAGAAAATGATTTTTGGATTGAATTTTAGACCAATTACTTCACATTTGTGTTTCAAAACATTAAATAGTTTTATATAGGTTTGTTCCGATTTGTCGGGAAGTAAACAATAACACAATGGTATATAATGTCCATTGATAAATACATGTATGGTAAAAAATTGCTTGAAATATTGAGCACAGTAACTAAATGTACCGTCCATATAAATCGTTTCACTGCCGCACAGAAAACGCATATTAGTGTTACACGAGAAGATGATAATGTTAGAACTTAGTTCAACTGCAAATATAAAATTCTCGTCTTTAAGTGTTTTGATATTCATAATATTTACCGCAGCAATAGTTTCTTCTTTACTTTTGGGCAGTTTCGGTTGAGCCATTCGCCGTTCACTGTATATTTGATTTCGTATTAAATTAACGTCTTAACGTTACGTCTTAACAGACATGTGGCTCAAGCAATCTACATTTTCTTTCAACGCACTATGTATGATTTTGGACGGCCTTTCGGTCAAATTATCCTTAGCCTTCCTTTTGGCACTGCTACGCACAATCTGTCTGTTAAGCGTCTTGATATCACACTCGTGATTATGTTCTAGATTACTTCGGATCACTAACTTTGGTGTTGGTGGGTGGAGTTGCAATTTATGTAAAAGAATCTTATGTATTCTTCTCTTAATTTAAATGAATATAGTGTAGAGCAAAGTTCAGTTTTGTGCAATTTATGTACCATCAACAAAAACCTATATTTTTACTGTATACAGATCGGATAAGGGTCTTTAGTGAATTTTGAGAATGTTATAACGTCCTTGCTTAGTAAAGCTGACAAACGGATTATACTTGATAAAATTGAATCTGACCCTTCTTTTGATATTGAAAATCTATTATTATCTTTTGGTCTAAAATTAACTATAAACGATTATACTAAAATCATAACCCAGTCCAGTAGTTGCATCGACAACATTATTACAAATTTTTCTGAAAATCTGAAAATATCGGCAGAGTGGGCGTATTTAAACCTTGTTTTTCTAACCATCTAGCTCAATTTTTATTTGTTGACTCTGAGCGTAAAGTTGTTGACACTAATTAAACATTTCAACGATTTATTACTCCTTCTGGTTTACAGAAGCTTAAACGTGCGCTAGCTAATACAAAGATGAACTTTTTCTATGATAACAGTAATTATCCTGATTTTTTGACAGTCTTTCTAACCGAAACTTATTATTACTTAACATCAAAGCATTTTCCACTAAAAAAAAGTATGGTAAAACTGCTAAAAACACCTATGCAATGATTTAATAACGAATTAAGATCTTACATATCTAACCTTTCTCTTATTAAAAACATGGCATCTAAAAACTAGGAATGCCGATTTTTTCAAAGTATATAAATAACAAAAATTTGAATATAATCGCTAATTACAAAATGCTAAAAAATCAGAGAGATATTGGTACGGATGTACATCAAATGAACTTTTCAGAGCAGCCGTCTCAAAAGTCCGAATAGCTATGATGATTGCCGACCTCCGCCGCGGAGATGGCACTTAAAGAAGAAGAAAAAATCAGCTTACTGTGATTTTATTACTAATTCCAATAATAAACCTAGACTGCTGGAAAATAGTATATCAATTTTTTTTATAATTGCTGAAAATATAATTATACCTCTTCTCACTATTAATATCAATGTCCTCTTCAATTACAAATATTATCCTTCTTCAAGCAAGTCCTTTTCTCGTCCCGTTGTGGAAGAAGAGGTCTCTTAAATAGTCGGGACGTTCACGAAATTAATAGCAAGATTTTACCAAATAGCTTTAACACTTTTACCTTTCACTCATCTTATTAATTTAATTCTATCAACTGCAGTATTTCAAAAGTATTAAAATACTCAAAAGTACTACCTATCTATCAAAAGGTGATTCCTCAAAAACTGACAATTACGACCCATAAGCATTGTTTCTACTTTTGTGAAAGTGATTGAAAAGGTTAACAAACAACAATATTATTCCTATTTTAAATCGGTATCCATGGTTACGTCGTTGAAAACACGAAGCTGATAGACCAATCAGAATTAAAAGACAGTTGGTGTTTTCGAGATAACACAAGCTGTCTTTGGTTTGTGATTGGTCAGATTATGTGAAAATTTTAAGATGAGTGAAATAGCCAGAAGAAGTGTTATTAGAGAAGTGAATTAATATATGTAAACACGCGCAAAATTATAAAAACATTTAAATCGAAAAAGAACATTTGTTAGATACTACGCTGGACCACTTCAATTTGTTGTTAATACTGGTTTATCCGAAGAAAGCTTTTCTGAGGATGAAGATTGTGATTCAAATTCAGGAATAGAGATCTTAGAATCCTGCGAGGAATCATGACTAACTCACTAACTTCTTGTTTAGACAAATAAATATATTACTTAATTAGTTAAAATAAACTACTTATTTTTTGTATTATTGAAACCCTTCCTTCGAGGTAATGTTAATAAATTGTAAGTATTGAGGAATTTGTTATTTATTAAAGTGCTCCCAATATTTTACTCATTATTTTTCGAGTGCAACTGAGTATAAACTTCATAATGATTAAGAACTATGAAAATAAAAATTAACAAATTCATTGTTAACTTAATTGGATATACTTGTGAAAAATTATTTTAAATCTACCTGTTTCCGGCCGCCACCGGTAGAAACAGTCCGCCCACCTGCGTTAATCACTACGTCACATTCCCAAACTTAAATTTGTTGCACTCTAGCATCAAAAGACAAAGTGTGGATTTATGCCGCAAAGTATAAACAATCTTATAGTACAGATAAAATTGGAAACATCTACAAACAAAGTTCCCCGGACATGTGTTCTCGTGCACTTTGTACGCGAACAAGGTAAATGGATCCAATTCCTTCAGAATTACAGCAGATGCAGAATTGAAGGATATTCTCTTGAAAAATAAAACATACAATATATTATGTTTCTTTGAACACTGGCTCAGAGAAAACGAATTAACAACATTAAAGCTTGATAAGTATTTTTTGTCAACCTTTTATTGTCGGAAGGTAAGGGAACATGGGGGTGTTCTAATTTTTAGCGATAATAAAATCTTTATACGACCAGTTTGCTTAAATGATATATCATGTGAATATGAGGGTGAATTTCGTGCATTAGAAATTATAGATATTAAAACTATTTTATTAACAATGTATAGAACTGGATATGGGAATTTTAAAGTTTCTCTAGACCTATTTGAAAAGTTATTGTTATTTTGCTCTGCTAATTTTTTTAGAAATAATAATAATTGGAGATTTTAACGTTGATTTCAAAAAAGCTTCTAATGAATTAAACAGTTTCCGTGATCTAATTTCTACTTTTGGCTTAACCATAACTATTAATAAATTTACTAGATTCACAACTAGATCAGCAACTTGTTTAGATAACATCTTAACAAACATAAGCAGTGAGATAGTTGGTTGTGGAATTGTCGACTCATGTATTTCTGATCATCTTGCTCAATTTCTCTACTTAAAAAATAATAAAATCTGCAAAAAGTCATAGCGCTAATACATATAGAAGACATATATAACAAGTAATGGCATCCTGATGTTAAAACAATCGTTCAATAACGTTGACTGGGCTTCAGTTGTTTCTCTCAAAACAGCAACAGAATTAGCTCAATCTACTACCGAAATGTGTGTAAAGTTAACTGAAATTAATTTTATAATAAAAAAAATCACGAACTCATAGTAAAGTTCCAATTTCTTGGTTTGATGATGAACTAATTGTAATGCAAGAAAATCTTTCCACATTCAAGATAATTGCTGATGTTGCAAAGAAATATAGTGAGTATAAAAAGTTTAATAAGCACTATATATCAACAATATCATTAAAGAAAAAACTGGCTTATGAGAATTTCTTTTCCAATTCAGAAAATATACCTGTCTCGTGACAGTTGGAAAGTTATAAATTATCACAGAAAAATTTCAAAACAAAAAACTCTGTCCAAGCGCGATTATTTCAAATGATTTCAATAATTACTTTATTTCAGTCGCTAAACAATATTCGAAATTCTTTTAATTCTACAAATGAAAATTTAGCCATAGATTTTTTGAAAGATGTACACTCTCCTTGTGACTCTTTATTTTTATTACCTGTAAGTGATACTGAAATCAGGAATGTTTTGCATATATTGAAAAATTCACACTTCACAGATTTTTATTTTTTAAACAAAAAAAATAATTGGGAAAACAATGGATATAATTGTTGACAAATTAATTATATTTTATAATAATTGTCTTACTGAAGGGATTTTCCCAGATGTATTAAAAGTAAAAAAAGTACTACCAGTTTTCAAAAAGGGAGCTTTAGATGAAATTGGAAATTATCGTCCCATCTCAATTATTCCCATTTTCGGCAAAATTTTTGAGAGCATACTAAATGTTCGTTTGATAGAATATCTACAAAAACACAAAATACTTCACTGTAATCAATATGGTTTTAGAAAAAAGTGTAGCACTACACTAGCTATACAGAAAATTGTGAGAGATTGTGTCTTTGACATTGTGTGACTTATCCAAAGCTTTTGCCTGTGTTTCGCATGGATTACTGTTGGAAAAAATGCATAAATACGGTATTTGGGGAAACACTCTTAATCTATTGAGATCATACCTTACAAATAGAAAACAGGCAGTTTTTCTTAATAATAGCTATTCTGAGTTCAACACGGTTGAATATGGGGTTCCTCAAAGTTCGATATTAGGACCCACTTTGTTTCTTATTTATCTGAACGATTTATTTCACTATACTTTTCCTATAAAATGTGTTTGCTTCGCAGATGATACAACTCTCATTAATACTGATATTAATCGGCATAATTTAAAAATTAAAATAGATGGTGATACCCAGAAAGCAAAAAACTGGTTTGTACATAATGGGCCGAAGCTAAATGAAGAGAAAAATCAGAATTTGATTTTTAGTTCCAATTGTAAGTATATCTCAAGAAATAGTGTTAAACATCTTTCTAGACGATAATTTGGATTGAAGTGCTCATACAGATTACTTAAGTTCTAGACTTGCTATAAGTATATTTTTAATACGCAACTTAGTTTATATGATTCCTAAAAGTACCCTTGGAATGTGCTACTTTGCACTATTCCATAGCCATTTACAGTACGGAATAACTATTTGCGGTCATTCTTCTCACGCAGATCGAATTTTTAAACTACAAAAAAAATTAGTGAGGATACTTGCAAGAGCAGAGTATAGGGCACACTGTAAACCTTTATTTATGGATTTAGGTATTATGCCACTACCTTCACTCTTTATATATGAGACGCTGATTGAAATTCATGCCAACAAAGATAAGTTTAACGTAAACACAAACTTCCATGATCACGATACAAGATCTAGAGATGCTATTAGAGCACAACGCTTTAGTTTGACAAAGAGCATAAAAAATTCGACTGATGTTGGTTTGTATAACTTTTGCCAGATAAAGTAAAAAGTCTTCACTTGTTATCGTTTAAGATTAAAATCAAGTCACACTTTTTGAAACATTGTTTCTATTCAAAAACGGAGTAGGTACCTAAGTACAGCTTTTACTCAATAGTACTAGTTTGGTCAGGGTATTTGCCTATTATGATGAAATTTTATGTTTTTATTTAGTGTATTTATCGTTTCTTAAATTGTTAATAATAAATATCTGTTTGTAATGTTTAAATTCCCAAAAAAGTTTTTATATGTATATATGTAAATTGTCACTATTCCTTTGATTTGTCAAAAACTATTTTTGTATATTGACTAAATAAATTCTATTCTATAGTTCCCTTGTTATTTGAATTTCAATATTGCATATTATTACTTCGTGTTCCACGCCATATTCTAGATAACCCTTTCAACGCAGCTTCACGTTACACGCCATATTTTAGACAACTCTTCAAACAACACATTAAAACAGGTTACTTCGTCCCTAAATAGAAATACAGAAATTACAGCAATAGGAATAGGAAAAAGTAAATAAATTTATAAAAAGTTTATAAAAAACAAAACTTTATTCAATAAAAATAATTAAATGGATTTATTTCAAAGAAAAGCATAAAGTTTTTGTATATCAAGGTTTTTGACTATTTCCACTTCCACTATTCATCACTTTCGATCTCGTTAATTTCTGCCAATCTCACAGTTTCGTATTTTTTCGTACTAACTACACAGTGAAGTAAAAACAAAAACGTTTATTAAAAAGTAGTATAAATCTTTATTTATTAATAAGAAATAAAAAAACTAGTTACACCATGGATAATCGTCACGTTTGTATGACGTCAACGGTAGATCGTACATAAACGGAAACAATCGCTTATTCTTCTTATCGGCAGTATTGCTAATCTCAAAATATTCTTCATCAAAGAAAGATGGTAAAAACAAAACTCCAGCTTCGTATGATCTAACGTACACTCCCATGTCCTTCCCAAACCCTGATCCCCAAGCAGATTTGGACAGATTAGCACTGGTGAGCAAGAAATAGGCAATTTTGCTCAAACATGGGGAAACTCTGCAGTAGGTTTTTATGTGTGGCATTGCTCTAGTTCTACCATGGGATGCTGCTTTCCATTGGCTAAAAATTAGTTTTTTGCATTAGGAAGTGTTTTAAATAACGGAGCTAGGCTTTATGCTAGATTTTACGTTATAGTAACTATGAAAAATTTTGATAACAACCTGTGAAACATTAATAAGCAGCTTATGATGGCAGTCCGACGTACTTAGCCTCACCTCTCGATGGCGCTACTATCGCAAGAGAAAGGGTATCCCCGTTAAAATAGGCTGTTTTTTACATTCTACGTGATTAAAAAATAAGACTCAGCACAATTTTAACCCTCTACCTCCCTCCCCTAAAGTCAAAACGTCATTTTTTGGTCTTTTCAATCAATCAATTAAAAAATTTCAAAAAATTCACACGCATAGTTAAGGCTTTTACAAAACTTGTGTATTTGTTATAGACACATAGGTGGAGTATACATAACATAAAAATACATGTTTTTTTTAAATAGCTTATAACTTTTTTTGAAGATGGCTGCAAGTTTAGTTTTTTTTTCTATTTTGTGTATTTATTTAAAAACTATGTTTATGATTTTTTACAGATTTTTCCGTCAGGTACACCACCTTAAAAACCCCAAAAAATTGTTTGTTTATGTATATGATCTATTTTATATACTTCAAAATAGATCAAATAAGAGTTTTTATAGGTTATATATAATATCAAGTAATTGGGTTCTTGAAGATATTCAAAAATTTGGCGAAACACCTCTAAACCTCCAAAAGACCATATTTTTCAGGGGTTTTAAGGGTTTTTGCAAGGTTAATAATATTTTTTGCGATCAAAAAATACGACTCAGCACAATTTTATCCTGCCACCCACTCTCCTTAACACCAAAAACGTAATTTTTTTTCGGTATGTTGCAATCCATTTAAAAATTTTAAAAAAATTACACGTCTATCTGATGCTTTTACAAAACTTTTCTATTTTTTTAAGGGCCCATATTTTATGTTTAGTGCGCATTACCTAAAAATGCATTTTTTAACTATATTGAATAAAAAAATATATTTAAAGATTTTTGCAGTTTTTTGTCGTCTAGTGCGCCACCTTCAAAAACAAGAAAAACTGTTTTTTTTTTAGAATTTTATAGACTTCAAAATAAATCAAATCAAGGATTTTTTATAGGCTATATATAATTTCAAGTAACTAAGAGTCATTTAGGATGTTCAAAAATTAGCAAAACACCGTTAAACCTCCAAAAACCTCCAAAAACCAAAACCACACGCGTAATTGAGGCTTTTACAAAACTTGTATATTTTTATAGACCGAAGGTATGGACATATAATACAAATAGGACGACTGTTGCCATACAGTCGCGTTCCCCCATTGCTACAGAGAAAACTGACGCAAAACAGTCCCTGAAGCTCTTTCGAATAGGCCGGGTTTATCGACCACGTGACTTTCTCATTGGTCATGTACATCACGTGATCGATAAACCTGGCAAATTATCGGTTGTGAGCATGTTTCTCTGTCGCACTGGGGGAACGGGCATGTATTACAGCTATCAGTATATTTGTATTATATGTCTATAACAAACCGCCTTCTCGAAATGAGTAAAAAAGATATCAAAATGGTCACTGGCCTTCTCACTGGTCACTGCCCTCTGAGATATCATTTCAAGAAGATGGGCAAATTAGATAGTGAGAACTGTCGTTTCTGTCACAATGAAAAAGAAACGGCAGAACATATACTATGCAACTGCGTAGCACTGTTCTGCAAAAGACTAAAATTCCTAGAGGAGGTCAGTCTGGCGTCCTCTGACATAGGAAACAAGTCACCTAGGAAGCTAATCAACTTCATCAGAAGTATCGGCATTCTAGAGTTTAACTAGATTAAGGTATACACAAAAGATCTCTATAGGTCGAAGTGCGGTGAGGCCGCATGGCCTTTGTAAAATGTATAACTTTTTTTTGGAGATGATTGCAGGTGTTTTTTATATTTTTTGTACGTATTTAATCAAAAAATATATTTCTGATTTCTTTCCAAATTATTCCAAAGTGTGTCATGTTCAAAAAGACAAAAAACTGTTTTTTAGGGGTTTTTGGTGATTTTCCCCGTTGTATAAACTTAAAAATATCAAGGTTTTTTATAAATTAAATATAATTTGAAGTAACTGAGTCCTTTACAACATTAAAAAGTTGAACAAAACTCCTTTAAACCACCAAAAACCATGTTTTTCAAGGTTTTTTTTAAGTTTTTGCGGGGTTAATCATATTATTTGAAATCGATACAACCTGATTCAATTCGTATCCAATTCATATTCAAGAAATATATGAAAAAAATATTCTAAGGGCTCATAGAAGCAAATACTACCATCGTTTAAGCGAAAACTCAAGGTTTTCAAGCGTTCTTCATTTTTGTAAATTTTCTCCATTGTATGTAGGCTTCAAAGTTAATCAAATCGAGGTTTTTTTTAAAATAAATATAATTTAAAGTAACTGAGTCCTTTTTTAGGACATGCAAATTTGGGAGAAATTCCTTTAAATTTCCAAAAATCATGTTTTTCTAGGTTTTTAAAAGTTTTTACGGGGGTCAATCATTTTATTTAAGATCGATACAACCTGATTCAATACATCTCCATTTCAGATTACTCGTATATATAAAAGAATATTTTCAGGCCTCAAGTATGCAACCACAACCATCGTTTATGCGAAAAACCAGAATTTAAAGCGTTATTCAGGAGTTTTTATTAGATATGTCCAACTTTTTTACCTTACTACATCATTAAGCAGCATTTTTTTTTAAATTTTATAAAAATAACACGAAACAATGCATCTTTCATATTCAGAGAAGCTAAAAATTTCTTAAAACATGCAAAAACCCGGTTTAAGTAATTTTGATGATTTTACTGAATTGTAAAGTCCCGTCGTATGCTTTAATTATGTAGAAATGTAAAATAAGTTGGATCAATTCAGCAAAACCCTCAAATAACCCTTGAAAACCTGGTTTTTCATATAAACGATGGTTGTCCTGGTTTCTTTAAGGCCTGAAAATTTTCTTTTTCATATATTGTTTGAATATGAATTGAAAACGCATTGATTCAGGTTGTACCGATCTCAAAAGATATAATGAACCCAGCAAAAATCCTTAAAAGCCCTGAAAAAAGATAGTTTTTTGGGGGTTTAAAGGTGTTCGGAGCGATTTTTGCATATACTAAAGCCCTCACTTGCTACAAATTATATATATGTAACCTATAAAAAACTCCTAAAAAACAGTTTTTCCGGTTTTTGAAGTTGAAAATCTGAAAAAAAAATTAATAAAAACTAGACCGGCAGCTATCTAAAATCAAATTATACGCGTACATTCAACGTACGAGTCTACAAAAAATATACAAGTTTTTGAAAAGCTTTAACGATACATGTGAAGTTTTTGAAACTTTTAAATCGATTGCAACCTACCGAAAAAAACAAATAAAAACGAAAAATTACGTTTTTGTGGTAAGGGGTAGGGGTGGAGGTTTAAATTACGCCAAGTCTTATTTTTTTATTACATAAAACGTAAAAAAATGAAAAAATTATTCAGATCATATCGATTTCAAAATATATGATTGACTCAGCAAAAACTCGCACAAACTCCGAAAAAACACAGTTTTTTTGGTAGGTTTAAAGGTGTTTCGTCCAATATTTGAATGTCCTAAAAAACTCAGTTGCTTCAAATTACATATAACCTATAAAAAAACCTTAATTTGATATATTTGATCTAAGTCCATAAAATGGGGAAAATCGCCAAAAAACCAGTTCCTCGGGTTTTTAAAGGTGACGCACCTCACGGAAAAATCTGAAAAAAATTATAAATATATTATTTTAAAAAAACATTTTAGGTTCTGTACACTCCATCTATAGGTCTATAAAAAATATATAAGTTTTCTAGAAGCCTTAAGTATGCGTGTGAAATTTTTAAATTGATTATAACCCACTGAAAAAAAAATAAATAAACGAAAAAATGACGTTTTTGGGGGTAGCAGTGGAGGGAGGGGTTGGCGGCGTCAAATTTCGCTGAGTCTTCGCATGGAGCGTAAAAAATGAAAAAATAAATAAATCTTGCAAGGCCATTTTGCCTCCCTTAACGGATGGTATCCTTCAGTACCGTGTAGTGCATTCTCATAGACGGCAGTCAAAATTTCATCCGAGTGGGACTCGCAGTTTTGTTTTGTCCGCGTGTGGAAGTGGGAGTGCCAGAGGATTTTAGAAAACTTGAAAAAGACCAATAGTGATCGGAAATTCGATTCTTGTTTTTAGAAGGGAAATTAAAGAGCGCTTGGATGCTGTGTACGGTGAATCTTCTTCGGTGCGACCGTCAAAAATTGGTTTAATAAGTTTGAACGTCGGTTTTTGATGTGTTACTGCCAGGGGTCTCGAAAATGGCATCAGAAAGTTTGCTCACGTTGGAAAATAAACGCAACGTGATCCGAAGAAGGCGAAGACTGCCCTATCGAACGAAACGGTGACAGCCACCGTTTTCTGATATTCATAAAGTATGATCTACATCGACTATTTAGAGAACGACAAAACGGTCAAAATGCTCTACTGTGCCGAATTATTGGGATGATTCGACTTAGAATTGCAGAAAAAATGCCCCTATTTCGAGAAGAAAAAGTGTTCTTTCGCCATGCCAACACACCTCCGTAACCGCCACGCCTAAATTGGTCGAGTTGGGGTAAGAACTGCTGCCCCATCCAGTGTATTCTCTAGATTTGGCCCCTTGCGACTTCTTTTTGTTTCCAAACTTGAAAAAGTCACTCGCCGGGCCTAAATTTGAGTCGAATGAGGAGGTTATATGGGTTAAAGAAGTTGAAGCATCGCTCGGTCCAGTGTATCGAGCTTAAAGAAGACTAAGTTGAGAAATAAATCGCCACTTTTCCAAATTTTTCGTTTTTCGTTTGTAGGCCAACACTTATCGGACCGCCCTCGTATTTCTGCTTCTAAAATTCCCATAAAAGATTGTAAAACTATTATACTACAAAAAACTATGTATTTTGTTTTCAAACAACAGACACAAGAATCAAAAATCAAATAAAAGCTCTTACTACATATATTCTTGTAACCATTTTTGTTTTTCGTTTGTTGCCTTTGAATATGGTAAACAACCTCCGCTCTCATGGCTAAAATAACCTGTCATAACATTATCAACACTAGGATACACAACGCTGATACTAGCACTGGAATTCATGGGTTTGGGACTTCCCTTATGGCTGGCCAAACACCTTCAAAAAGTTATTTTATATATAAAAAAAGCTTCAATTAGTCACATTGTTTTACCTCAGCAAGGATCCTCTCAACCAATCTGCCGGATTCTTTCCCATTGATCCAATACTTGAAGCTTGCGCTAGTATTCCCCAAGATAACGGTCCTTCACTCTGAGGGGTAGTTTTAGCTGGTAGAACACAATTGCGAGAGAGAAGATCCGCCACAGCATGCAAATGGCTTCCATTGGAACTGGGATAGTACTTTCCTGGGGCCGAATAAATAAAGAATACTCTAAAATAGAATATAAAGTTAGTAACATGTTATAGATATAATTATATTATATACTTTTTTAATATCTTCACCCAGGCTCAAACTAGAATACAAGAACATAAAAAATATTATAGAAATAAAAAAATATTTTAACTTAGGACTTAGAAAAAGTAATCAATGGTAGAAAATCCTAAAAGTAAAATAAGATAAAAATATCATTTTTAAAGCAAACTCTCAATTCATAAGTTTGCAATTATTGTGAATTAAACAAGCGATTATGATAGCACTTCCGAGATTCGAGATTTTTCATATGTTTAGGAAAAAACATTCAACGTTTCATTGCAAATATTTTCCACTTTCACGGTTTTATATATGTTATTTTTTCCTAATGTGGCAAAACTGTACATTCAAAAATTTTCAAAAAATTCATAAGTATTTTTTAGGATTATATCTTTGTGCTGTAAAAAAATTAACAAAATTGTATGTTTAATTTTCCCGCTTTATACTTGGAAAAAAGTAGTTTTTTTTGAGTTTTTTCGAAAACGAAAACATGAAGTCTGCTCAAAATTTCTCAAAATATTTCTAGTGATCACATATATCAAATTTTTTCAAAATTTTTTAATGTGTAGTTTGTCTTTTGGGGGGGGGGGGGGGAAGTGCAGATCAACCTTAATTTTGCGTGGTAATAGGGACAATATCACATGTATTTAGCTATAAAAATTTCAAGAAGTTTCACTTAACAGTGTAACCGTTTCAAAAGTTTTAGAAAATTCATTATAATTTCGATTAATTTTTTTTAAAATAAAATTGCTTACGCCATCTATCTGCCGAGTACTTTTAATTACCTCAAGGATTCTACTGTAATTCCAAATATATCCGTTAGATGAGAACGTTCATTAACTTGTCACTCGTCTCGATTTTCAGCGGAAAAGATATAGCGTCTTTCTTTTATCACTTAAAACGTCAAACCGTTAAGACGTGATTCTGTTTATGTGGTCTCTATAGTCTATTCGCCTATAGAGGTAAGCCGAAAAAATCCTTTTCCTTTCTATATTTTCAGATAAATATTTATTTTTAGACACTTATCGGTGAGGCTAGAGATTGTTAAATATGTTTATTTGGCCCTAAGTAATATAAGTATGGTATTCTAAACTCAGCCCAATATTTCTTTATGGTATAAATGGACTCCTACTAAATGGTTTAATCCAATCAAATACTTAGAGGGTAAAAAAAAACAAAGCATATCATTTTCTTCATAACCACCAACAGTTGGATAAATCAGGTTGTACCAAATTTCAAATTTCTATTCTCTATTGAGCAAGCGAGGAATATTTATGAACTTAGAAAAAAATAGTGAAGTGTTTTATTTTTATTTAAAATTATAATTGATATTCTTAGTTAATAAATAACTATATTTTTTGAATGTGAACGAATTTCGAAATTTTGGATAATACATAAATTCATTTTCTTAACTACTAATTCTTAATTTAATATCATGATATAGAACGTTTGTTTACTAATACGATTTAAAAATTAGTTTTGAATAAACACTCCTCATGGTAACCGAATAATGTAAACATAAGTTGGTATCTTAATATCCTTCTGGAATGACGTAACTTTTAACGTGTAATCTTTTAATTATGTTTTTTGTTCATTAAAAAAAAATGAAAGTATAGTTTTGTTGTACAACTTTCTCTAAATTCTTTTTTTTTTCTTTCTCGTCCCCCTTCAAGAATAACCAGGGGGTGGTGCCCAGTAATAAATTCGAATTCCACATTGTCTATTTGAATTTGAGAAATAATACACAGTTTCTATATGGTTGAAAGAACCACGCCCACCTCTCTTCAACAATGAGCGACCTGGCCTTGGACATTAATTTGTATGCCAAATGTTTGTTATGCATGAATGCTACAACAGGTATTGCAAAATTGCAATTGTTTATCCCAGAAAGTTTTATCTACAACGTTATTGCGTATAAACTATTAGGTCTACATGGATTCTGAAAACACCAAATGGAAGAGAAAGTCTTATTTTGTCAAATTAAATCATTTAACGTTTAAAAAATGTATGTTAAATATGAGGTATAGGTTTACAAAAGTAGTGTGACTTTAAGCTTATAAATATTTAAAATAACTCAGAAGCATCAACATATAGAAAGTTATTTTTTTAATAACAAGCGCAGTAAATAATATAGAAATTTTTATTTTTGAACTAATAAATATTTAATATTTACTTACCTAATAGCACTAAAATCAGCTTTCTGTACATATTCTATAAAAGGCTTTAAAATGGACTCATTGTAACTTCTTAAGTAACTTAAAAGATGTGTTTTAAATTTTGTAGGCGAGTCTCCATCTTTTTCTGAACATGAATCTGGAAGTCTTTTGCAAGCCGGACTAACCCATAACCTACAAAAACATTATAACTCAAGGTTTCATATGCCATATCAAAATAACGCCACGCAAGTGTTTTTGTGAGCTTATGCTAATTATAAATGAACAATCTAAGTCTCAATAAACAAATTATATACGCTTGTTCAATTGAAACTCGTCTTGGGTCAGGTTAGCCTTGGAAACAATTAAAATCACTCAACTGACATGCTGCAATGTTGGTTATGTTTGTAAATGTCACACTGGGTATCATTTGTATTTGACTGCGATTTTAAGTACATATTGTGACTTAAAAATGGCGTTTGTTGTTAACAATCCGCCCAAATGTAATTAGCGTGTGGTAAAAAACATTTTTTTCAATCATGAAGGACCCTTACTCATAGAGTTTACATCACCTAAAGTTCATATCATCGCAAACTAAGGTTATATAAGCATAAGCATAAAAGATATCATAGAATAAGAACCGTACTGTCAGATTGTCAGAACGCTCAAAAGACCAGAGGCCGCTGACGAGGCAGCCATCGCCATGGAAGCGGTAGAGGTCTCAGGTATCCACGGAGCTCTAGGTGGTAGCATAAAGGATCTACAAGTAAAACTTCAACATGTCAAGGCTACATCGGCTGTGATATGCAAAAGGTTTGACAAAGAAGACTTACATTTAACCCTACTTCAGGAACCTTGTCTTTATAATAGAAAGGTTGCAGATCTGACGTCAAAAAAGTAAAGTACTATATAATTCCTTTAGGGCAAAACTCCGAGCTTGCATAGTATATGATAAAGGGTTAAAGTGTGAGCTAATTCCAGCACTTTGCACCACATATTGTGTAACAGGTATCCTAAACGTATCCTAAATGTATCCACAGAGCAAGGTAGTAACAGATGGTTGGTATGCTCTTTCTACTTGGCAGGAAATAAGGTTTCTCTCCCAGACATACTAAAGGATATAATTGCTTACAGCCAGAAAAACAATATTCTACTAATACTGGGGTGTGATGCTATGAAACTAATATATCGACAAGTGGAGATTGACTCAATCAAGTCTAAAAGCTCTCAATTATATGCAGAATGATTCAAAACTTGTGTGGAATTGTTTGGGTATCCTCTCCCAGGTTGAAGGTCGAAATAGTCTGACATTAGCCTAGGTTCCAGGGCACAAAGGCTACGTAGACAATGAGATGGTTAATAAACTGGCACAAGGAGGCGTTTGTGCACCATTAATTGGCGCGGAGCCTTGCTTTAAGGATACTTGTCAGTTCTGTCTACAAGAAGAGAAATTGCTCTGCACTGTCAGTGTGAATTGCAGAGCAGAGTGACTCACAAGAAATCATCAGTCTACATAAAAGGACCCCTCTTAAGGCTGTGGGGATTAGTACTGATTCGAGTACTAATCGAGTAACGACGAGAAGTAGATCCACCAGGCTTGAGAATGGCAAGTGAGACCTTGCCGAAACGTCGCCAAAACAATGGTTTTCAAGAAAACCAGCATTTTACAACGCGGAGTCAATCCCGGAAAAATAGTGACAGCACATATAGCTCCCGCGGAAACTTCAAAACAAACATATATATATATATATATATATATATATATATATATATATATATAGAGAAAAGAAATTTAATCTTTGCAGATTAGTTAAATAGTAAACTCTTAAATATTGGGGAAATCTGCAAGAAATACTCTAATGTGTATCAATTGTTTCGCCGAACGTTTTCGCCAAAGAGAATTAATTTGGCTTCTTCAGGGCTGAAAGAGAATAAATTATAATTAGCTACCATATATTATCTATTAAAACATTATTGATCTTACCGTAACTTAGAATTGTAGAGTTAGAATATTAAAAAACTTTGCTAGTAACATAGTGGTGTTTTTTGTTACTATGTGCAAAAAAAGTTTTTTATAAGGATTGAAATGTATGGTAGCTTCGAACTTGACACGTAAAGGCTTACCCAAGGGTTTTTCGATTAACCTTGGGTAAGCCTTTACGTGTCAAGTTCGAAGCTACCATACATTTCAATCCTTATAAAAAACTTTTTTTGCACATAGTAACAAAAAACACCACTATGTTACTAGCAAAGTTTTTTAATATTCTAACTCTACAATTCTAAGTTACGGTAAGATCAATAATGTTTTAATAGATAATATATGGTAGCTAATTATAATTTATTCTCTTTCAGCCCTGAAGAAGCCAAATTAATTCTCTTTGGCGAAAACGTTCGGCGAAACAATTGATACACATTAGAGTATTTCTTGCAGATTTCCCCAATATTTAAGAGTTTACTATATATATATATATATATATATATATATATATATATATATATATATATATATATATATATATTAGAAAAGAATTTCAAATATTATTTACTTAATTATCAGATCTCCTTTCATAGAAAATATCAGTTACATATTTTTCTTTCTTTATTTTGATTGATAAGCACCTACTTAAAATATGAAATAAGGATACATTACCCTTGATTATAGTGATTCCAGTCTTCATAATACAGATTTGCTGTTGACACCACTATCCTGATTGAATTATCTTCATATACATAAATACCAATCTTCCTAAAATAAAAAAAATAAGTTATTGACATATTGATTTCAGATGTTACCTTATTTTAGGTGACACAAGATTTTGGCTATTCACCAGACTCTAGATAATGGAACACAAGTTTATATTTCTGCCCTTTGTTTGTCTTAAATGTGCCAATATCTTATCGGTAGTGCAGTATTGTTTGTCTGTTAAAGTTAAGTGTTCTAATGGGCCCCTAGATGAAAAGCAAGTGACCTTGTATATGTCTGAGCATTTTTATCTATTAATTACATGGTACTCCAAAGATTTTGATGTCTACGAACAAAAGTGTTTTTTTTTAGAGTATTGTGTAGCGCTGAATCCAAATCCAAAGTTTTTTTAATATAGATTGCATAAATAGGCATTACATTTAGAAATGTGACCGAAGGTTTTATCATCTGGTGATGAAATTGTTGTGACTTGTTCAAAAATGTACATATAAATAAATAAAAAGTAATTATTAAAAGATAAAGTACCTACTCTACGGCAAAATTTATCTGTACAAATTTGGCAACCCTGCTAATTATGGCAGGAAGTATAAGAGCCTTCTGATGATAAGCTTAAGCTTAGTCGAGATGGAAGATACAGAAAGCGCGTCGGTTTCAATTCTACTGTCATGTTGTATGAACAGATAAATATTTTTTTATTATTTGTTCTAAAATGAAACAATCTCGGAGATCGTGTGTGGCGTGATCGTTGTGGTTGTAAAACAGAGTCAACATATTACCAAATTTGTAGAAAATGTGTACTTTTCATATTTTGGTGTAAAACTTGGAACTCAAAGCATGGGCCCTCATACTGTTTATCAAATTTGTGTCGATCTATTGCGACTTTGGTTAACAGATAAAAAGAACTTTGATCAGATAAAAGGCATATATCGAGCACAGTTTAATTTAATCTTGCCCAAGTACTTTCGATCCCTAGATCATCTTCCGGAAGATGATCTAGGGATCGAAAGTACTTGGGCAAGATTAAATTAAACTGTGCTCGATATATGCCTTTTATCTGATCAAAGTTCATTTATTCGAGCATTCAACCTTATATTTTTTTAGATAAAAAGAAAGCTATGTTCTTTGGAATACAGATAGTCTGGAGAGAACCATCAAATCATGGGGATGAATTTTACTTTTTTCAGTTAAGAACAAGAAATCTTAGACCAGTAGCTCATAGCGACACTATACCTGTTCCTGCCCCTTCTACTGTTCTAAAAGATTTTAGTGATTACTGTAACTATAAAATTAGTGACACTGAGAACAATGTATGTGATGAGGCAAATGAACCTGCTGAAGATCGCTCACCTAAACTTTTTACTCAAAAAGAAATAAATGACTTAGTTAGAGATTTAAATCTCCCAAAGGATACTGCAGAAATTCTTTGATCCAGATTGAAATCAAAAAATCTCCTTGCGACGAGTGTCACTTTTTCTTGAGACCGTCATCGTAAACGAAAACTTGTTCCTTACTTTCAAGAAAAAGATGCAATGGTTTTCTGTAATAACATTCAATTAGTGATGAAATATTTTGGAATTTACTATAAACCTACTGAATGGAGACTCTTTATAGATCCATCAAAAGATAGTTTGAAAGCTGTTTTTTACAGAATGGAAACAAATATGCTTCAATTCCATTAGCTCACTCCGTTCATTTAAAAGAAACGAAAAAAGAATATGAAAATTCTCTTGGAAATTATTAAATCGAGAAAAATAACTGGTTAATTTGTAGAGATTTCAAAATCATCGGTATTCTCCTAGGTTTGCAAAGTGGATTTACTAAATTTCTCTTGTTTTTTGTGAATGGGTAGCAGAAATATGTCTAACCAATCACTATGTAGTGAAATCTTGGAAAACAATCACCCAGTTAACACCAGGCTCAAAGAATATCATAAACAGTCCATTATTAAACCCCAAACACGTTCTGCTTCCACCTCTACATATTAAAACTGGGTTTATTGAGACAATTCGTGAAAGCGTTGAATCGGAATAAACCATGTTTCCAGTATTTGGGTAAGAAGTTTCCTAAGATAACTTCTAAGAAAATAAAAGCTGGAATTTTTGTAGTTCATCAAATTCTCTGACTAATGATCGACACTGAATTTGAAAAATGCATGGAGGAGCTTCAAATTGATCGTTAAGGGTTTCCTTGGGAACCAAAAAAAAATCCCAAGTACAAAGAAGAAGTGTAAATGGCTTGTTAAGAAGTTTCCCAAACCTAGGTTGTCTTATGAGTGTAAAACTTCATTTTCTTCACTCACACCTGGACTATTTCCCGATAATTTGGGAGATTACAGTGAAAAACAGGAAGAAAGGTTTCACCAAGATATTAAATTAATGCAGCAAAGTTATCAAGGCAGGTGGAATACTACTATGATGGCTGACTACCTTGGAACCTCAAGACAGACTGTAATACAAAGGATCTACATCTAGAAACTCAAGAAAGAGGAAGTTTCTTTTAACCTAATGGCAAGTAACATTATATTAATTTAAGTAATGGTTGTAGACAATTAAAATAGAGTCAGTTTTTACTTGTAACCAATGATTTTTCTATTTTCTTCGTCTTAATATTTTCATTCATTAAGCATAGCCATCAAATGATCGAAATTCTGAGAGCGAATTATCTCAGAACTATACTGGCACCAAACGGCAACAATTGAAAGAGAGCACACAACATCCGAAGACATATAAATCCGACGAGGAGTGAGACAGGGTTGCGTCTTATCACCGCTACTCTTTAATTTGTATTCGGAGTCTATATTCAGAGAAGCATTAAGCGAGGTCCAAGGCGGAATTAAGATTAACGGAATCAGCATAGACAACATCAGATATGCTGATGATACCGTCTTAATAGCAAGCAACGCACAAGAACTACAAAATATAATAAATGCGGTAGTTCACCACAGCGAAATGTTCGGTTTACATCTAAACGTTTCCAAAACTAAAACTTTAGTATTTTCAAAGACACCAATAAACGTACAGGTGTATGCCAAGGGTCAAATAATAGAACAGGTAAATTCCATAAAATATTTGGGAACAAATATCAATAGTCAGTGTAATCCAAAAAAAGAAATCCTATCAAGAATCGAACAAGCAAGGAAAACATTCATGAGCATTAAAACATTTTTTACAAGATCAGACCTTAGTCTACAGCTTAGAATCCGAATGATCAGATGTTACGTTTTTTCTGTCTTACTGTATGGCTGTGAAAGTTGGACAATGGACTCTGAAATAGAAAAAAGAATAGATGCCTTTGAGATGTATATATACAGACGAATGTTGAGGATTCCATGGGTACAAAGAGTTACTAATGTTGAGGTACTTCGTCGCATGTGTAAACAAAAAGAATTACTAAGAATAATCAAAGAGAGGAAAATGCAATACTTGGGTCATGCGTTGAGAGGCGAAAGATATGAATTACTTTAAGTTATAGTGGAAGGAAAAGTACAGGGCAAAAGATCAGTAGGAAGACGCCAGAACTCGTGGCTGAAAGACCTGAGGAGATGGTTCGACCGCTCATCCACAGAGATCTTTCGCGCAGCAGTTTCCAAAACTACAATTGCCATTTGGATCGCCAACCTTCGAAAGGAGACGGCGCAATGAGAAGAAGAAGCATATCCACTATAGCACACTTGTGTTTTCGTATAAAAGTTAGATGGCGATTTGTGAAAAATTTGTACATAATAGGGAAAATCCGATGGCAGATTGAGAACACGGCAAACAAGTTCTAAAACACCTTTCACTTCTCAGTCATCGATCAATTTTTTTTTTAAATTGTTGCACTGTGTTATCTTTCTACAGCAAAGATAGTATTGTGTTTTAGTTAAAGTACCTACTGAAACTGGCTGAAGGACGAAAGTAGATGCATTTAAAAAATGTAAGAAATAACTACTGAACAAATAATAAGTTTTTTAATATTCTATAATGAAAATAATAACATCAATAATATCAGCTACGCCGATGACACTGTGTTACTAGCAGCCAGCCTAAACGATCTGCAGGCCTTACTAGACCGAGTGCGAACTGTGAGCGTAACATACGGACTGAACCTCAATATTAAGAAAACTAAATTCATGGTTGTCAGCCGTACAAATTTAGATCCCGGGGCACTAATGGCAGGTAGCGAAGAGATCCAGAGAGTCACAGATTCACTTACCTCGGAACTACCCTCAACGTACAATGGGACTACGCTCAAGAGATTAGATTCAGAATTGAAATGACACGGTCATTTATTAAGTCACAACATTTATTAAGTTGAGATCCTTGCTGTGCTGCAGTGATCTCAGTTTGGGAACCAAGATGCGGATAGTGAGGTGCTACGTTCTTCCAGTGTTACTATATGGAGTTGAAGCCTGGACACTGACGCAAGCCACTGAAAAACGAATCGAAGCCTTCGAGATGTGGATATACAGAAGGATACTAAAAATATCTTATGTGGACCATGTCACCAACGTTGAGGTCCTACAGCGCATGACAAAAGAAAAAGAAGTGCTTAATTTAATTAAACAACGTAAGCTTGAGTACCTCGGCCACGTAATGCGGAACGAAGAAAAATATGGAATTCTTTAACTCGTTATGCAGGGTAAAGTATTTGGCAGAAGAGGACCGGGACGCCGTCGTATCTCGTGGTTGAAAAATCTCCGACAATGGTTTGGGATGACCTCAGCGGAGCTGTTTCACAGAGCAGTCAACAAAACCATGATAGCCTTGATGATCGCCAACATCCGGACCGGATAAGGCACTGAAGAAGAAGAATAATGAAAATGACTTCAAACCCATTTTCAAAACTAAAAATACTTACGAATGATGACATCCATAGGGATCTTTCATTTTAACAAGTTTACTAGTAACATTGGGACAAAACATCTTTATGAATTTTTCCATATCAGGCCAATCATCTCCATACAAAATGGTGAGGGGTTTTGAGCTAAAAAAAAAAATACAGAAAGGATTATTTTTTTTATTTCATTGTTTATTACCTTCTCACCTCAGACCTTTTTCTTTATACTGCTTTAACAACCAATCTATATCAATCATAAAGTTAATTTGAAGAGAATTTTTTAGAGTTCCTAAACTTGGGCACAGTAAGTCTGAAACAAAAATAAATGAAGATAAAAAGTTATATTTATAAGAATTGATATAAAATCTTCATTACATAATTATTATTCTATTTATTTATTGATTACAAAGTGATATAAGGTTGAATAATCGAATAAATGAATTTTAATCAAATAAAAGGCAGATATCGAGCACAGTTTTTATTAAATCTTGCCCAAGTACTTTCACTCCTAGAACATCTTCAGGGGCATGTCGTCGAAATTAGGCTATCCAACAATTCATATATTCCAACAATATATGACATTCTCCATATATTGTTGGATAGCCTAATTTTGAAGAAACGCCCCTGAAGAGCGAAAGTAGAAGAGGAGAAAATTTATTGATTATAAACAATATAAATAATTACCTGTAAATGTTGTGGCGTTTTCCTGTCTTTTAGTCTCAGGAGCTTTAATGATTGTGGTAAAAAATACACTGTAAGGTGCCATCCTTTCTATTTTCTCCATCATTGTTTCGTCGTCGGATATCAAAATAGGACTATCTACAAGATTCACAACTTCCACAGCATCTATAACTTTACTAGACTTTGGAGCAATATGTTTTCCTTTCTGAGTCTTACCTGGACTGGTTTTTGTACTAGAGTTACTTTTATCTTGCTTTTCAGGATTTTTTTCTGTGCTAGTTGAGCTGCCTGGTAGATTTTGTATGTCTTTTAAATGAGAAGTCTTTAGGAGTGACTGAAGCATTTCAATTTGCTCCAAATAAACTTGTTGTGGTTGTGGAAAATCACTTGGTATTTCAACAGGGCTACCCATCTCTATTAGCTTCAATACTACATGAGAAAAAAAAACAAAAGTTAGTTAAAATGTAAGTAGTTAATCTTCATCGGACTGACCAGCTCCACTATATCTTTAGTTTAGCTATTTAATTGACAAAAACCCACTGATGATACCAGATATATTTCAGAATATAAGATATATGTAATTAGTATCTCGTAAACAGACAATGGCTAATTGTAGTGTCAATTTCTTGTTAGATTTGATTGACAGTTAATCTGAGGATGAATATGATGCTGAAGCTGACCCTGCTATAACATTGCTAACTTGGAATAGTTTTATATGACTAGCTTGCTGTAAATAGTCATATTCAGTCAAAATTCAGAAGAGAATGTGGGGAATTTGCACTGTTTAAAGAACTAAGTGATAAAAGGTTATAACCTATTATAAAATGAAAAGATATAGATTTTCTGGGCTGCATGAATTAATTAAGTATGATATAAGAAAACGAATATGAATATGTGTGACATTATTACATCCATGGAGCAACTCACACAAATATTATGGTAAGTAAACTACAATAAATACTATGGAAGCCAATATTTATTAGTGTCTATGAAACCAATACAGTGTTGTGTATTGCAAAAGTAGGTTCTTTGTATTTAACTCATATACAAACTCTTCTGATAATATAAATTCTTGTGGACTTAAGTATTCCTAGATGATTTTCCATGTATTTGACAACACACCAAATACAGCAACACTATGCTAAAGAACACATGAGGGACAGGGTGCAGATAATGCAGAAGATGTAGTGGATTGATTCATATTTCATTGATAACTCATACCCATCTGGACATGTTCAGTTAGTCAAAGTCATGTTATACATGCTGTCAAAATTTTTTCAGTAACAGTTTTTAGTTGTGGTGACTTAACTTTTTGTTGGCTCAAAGATTATCTGTTACATATGTCTCATTAGGATGACATTTTGTATCGTTTCGCTTGTTGTGTTTGTAAATAATCCAAAATTTGGTCATTTTTTCGCTTGAGTCGGTAGAGGTTTGTAATTGTTGGCTGCTTGTTGTTGGTCTAGTTTGCTTTTCTTTTTTTTTCTAAGAGTATTCTAAACATAATTGTAATATAAACAAACAGAAAGGCTGAATCATATTACAATAAATGGAATAGTGTACATCTACATAAAACTACAGTTTATGTGTATATTGATTCTATACAGACTCAAGTTTATATTGGAGTATTGCTTATGGTTGGCACTTTTCATGGATCTTAAGAGGCAAACAATAATCTTTTGCATGTATAATAACTTCAGGTTTCTACAATTTTGAATCTAGGTAAGAAAGAACTGGCTGTAGTAGGTAATTGTAAAAAATCACTCAATCCAGGTGAGTATCTGTAGTTAGATTAGTAGGTTGAACCTTTTAGGGGTAAATTTATATATTTTTATGAAAACAAGGTACTAAGGTTCCAAGGTAACAAGGTACTAAAGAGTTGTCCTCCACTTGATAGACCATTTGAAAGAAGGGTTTGTTTTTCATAAGTTTAGCAGTGGCTGAGAAGTTATGGTAAAAGAATATAAATAACCCTCTGTAGAACTCTTTGAACTGAGGGAACTTATAGCGACATCAAATGAAAAGGATTACTTAGGTATGTTTGCTTTTACAAAGCAACTAACTTTGTCCCTTATGTTCCAAAACCAAGAGCTGTGGTTATCTTACTTTCAAGTGAACATTTTTACTAAAAATGGCTAGGGAAGAACACTCCAATAAACCCGAAATTATTCTTCATTATAAGAAGGAAAGTAAATAGAGGAAAGAAGATGTTGATACAACAGATAAGTTAGCTAAAAAATATATGGTAAAAAGAAAGTCAAAATACTGGCCAATGGTCATATTCTCTGATCTTTTTTGTAGTTGCCTCAGTCCATCTTTTTTGTAATATTTTGCAGTATATCAGTATATCCTATAAAAGTTAATCAGGACCAATGCTTTAAAAAGACAAGGAATTGTGAAAGAAATAAGGTTGGTTAATAATTTTATAGTAATTATCAGTATTGAAGTTATCAAGTGCATGGTTTTAGAAAAAATCTCAAATTGATTGCTGTTTATCTGAGATTGTCTAAATATCTGAGATAGACTATAAAGATTAGCTCTTCTTAATATTACATAATTATTTTCCAAGAAAAGCTTGAAAGTAAAAGTAAAAATGGTTATTATGACAATGGAAAATTGCATGTAGAAACTGAAATTACACAGATATATGATATAAGATTTGATATTTATGACAGCAAAAAATTAGAATTAAAAGCTATTAAAAACGAAGATATCATAAAGTCAAATTTCCACTGAACATTCTTCTTCTTCTTAAAGTGCCCTCTCCTCAATGGAGGTTGGCTACTACAATTTTAAAATCTTCTCTATCTTCAGCTGTTCTTATTAACTGTTCAAAATTTAGCCCTGTCCATTGTCGGATGTTTCTGAGCCACGATAGTCTTTTCCTTCCTAGGCCTCTCTTTCCCTCGATTTTTCCTTTCACTATAAGTTGGGCATATTGGTACTTATTATTTCTCAGTATGTGGCCTAGGTATGATGTTTTTCTAACTTTTACTGTGTTAAAAAGTTCTCTTTCCTTGCCTATTCTATGCAGCACTTCTTCGTTTGGGGTATGCGATGTCCATGAAATTTTGAGCATTCTCCGGTAGATCCACATTTCAAAGGCCTCCAATTTATTTACGGTTGATGTTTTTAGGGTCCACGTTTCAACTGCATATAGAAGAGTCGACCAAACGTAGCATTTTGATAAACGTAGTCGAATTTCGAGTTTTATTCGAGAATCACAAAGAGAAAAGAACATACATGCATAGAATGTATGCCTCTATATTATTTGATTTAAGTAACTGAAAATATTTTCACACCATATGTTGTGACTAAAAGTCTCTGATCATTGTACTTACAAGTTTTGAAATATACATAGTATATCACTGTCACTTACAATGGGGATGGTCAAATTCCTTAAAATGATGTGGATTTTTTCTGAAACACTTTACTGAGTGAGGACAGTTCTCTCTTTTAATTTTTTTGCCATTATTATCTGAAAATAAAAATAATTTATAGTTTTTATTATAATTAAACTAAATAATGTGAGATCAAATTTTCGGTTTAATAATCTTATTTAAAAATAAAGAAATATATGTACCTGGCTGGTCGATTTTTCTTTTTAAAAATGATTCCATTACAATTTTTTCTCATAAATAAGTAGGGGGATAAAGATGTGATTTTTTACAATTACAAAAATAAAAACTAAACCACAAATACGTGAATAAGATAGGTTGTTCTTTATTGTTTATAAAATTTGGATAATTTATATCAAAATTGTTTATTGTTAAATCTTATTTAGACGTTAAAATAACCCTAAACTTCAACTTCAAATCAGAGAAGCAGAAAAGAGAACTACTTCCACTCACTGTTCCACTTCCCTATATTCCAATTTACGCCAAATGTAGGCAACTTACAGTTCCTACTTGTTGTGTTGCCAGGTTTTCACAAAATTCAATGTAATTGAAATCAAATCAAATACCACACAAAGAATATGCGTCTATATTATTTGCAAATACTTTTAAAATTCAAACTAAGCGAAATCCTACACTACATAAAATTAAGTGTAAACACATACGTAAATTTAAAAACTAAAAATGAAATACATACTAGAAATTTACAAAGGATGCTGTTTAAATTGGATAATGTACGGCTCAGGTATGGCGATGCTAAATTTAAAAATTACGCGTATTTGCCAAATCCATATTTTACCTATTTGCATACTCCAACTTCGCTCAGTTGGAGTATGCAAATATTAATGGCAATCACTATTCAAAATCAAGATACAGCAATTTTTAAAAATATAAGAAATTGCAATATTAGGACCGTACTTAATGGAAATATATTAAAAATATATCGTCGACTTACTGCCAAAACCAACTAACTTCACTTTTTAAAGTTTTGAGGAATCTATATTTTAAACTTTAATAATTTGAAATGAAAAATCGTCTGAATTTAAAAATGATTTAATGACTGAAAAACATTAAAGTAAATAACATTAAAACGAAATACTTTTTTAAAAAATTATTAAAATGAACTGAAAGTTAAAAAAAAGTACAAAAAACATTTTTTGGGCACTTGTCCGGTTTTGGCTGTACAAAATTAGTTATCTTCCAGGTCACTTTGAACATCAGTATCCTCAATATCAGGCTCAGGTACACTGTAATCGATGTAGTTCGAGGTCGGTAACGACTTATAATATCGATGAAATTGATCTGGAACTGGAATGACTCCTGATTGGCACACCTTTAATGGATCCTGTTTTTTTTTTTAACTGATGGGCCGACATTTGAAGTACCTATACCTTTTTTTTAAGTCTATTGCTCTCAGATTAACAGGACGACCTTTACCAAAAATATTGATTTCTTTGTAGTGAGAACTGTAATTGTACCTGTACAACATAATGCCTGATATGCATTTTAAATATTTCAAGCATTTTATTTGTAGCGAATTAACTTTTTCTCCATTATTTGTGCTTTTTGTCCTATTTTTCATTATTAGTTTTGACAGCGCCTCAAGTAAAAAAAGTCCTTATACTTAAGTTCTTCTACAATATAAGGTTTCTTACCAGATCTACACGTCCTTGCCATACGGAAAACATTAAGCCAATCATGCATGGTGTAAACTGGAACATACTTTTGCGCCTTTTCAATAGCACTATGCATGCTATCTACCTCCATGTAACTATGTTCACTCTCGAGAAATTTTTGTTCCATCACAGATAAGTAGGATTTTGTTTGTACTAAATATATAAACAAGGAAAGTAATATTCTGATTGCGGTTCTGTCCACTACAAGTGTCAGAGAAAAGAGAAAGTTCAGTAATATCTGTGGAGAGTTTATCGATATATCATCATCATTATCATCACGTAACGCTACAACCCTGGGTGGGTCTTGGCTGACTGGACAACTTTTTTCCAATTTGTTCGGTCTTCCATCAACCTAGGGTCAAATGAAATGTTTATTTTCCGCTTCATCTGCTTGGATGTTATCTCTCCATCGCATTCTGGAACGTCCGAGTGGTCTTTTGCCTGTGGGAATCTCCTCCCCTACCCGTTTTACAAGTCTCTCGTTATGCAGTCTGTGAACGTGGCCTGCCCATCTTAGTCGCTGTCATTTAATTTCTTGGACAATATCGGCGTCATTGTAGAGTGCTTTTAATTCGATATTGGTTCTGATCTTATACTGGTTTGTTGTGATGTCATGGTGAGGTCCGACAATTTTTCTAAGTATTTTTCGTTCAAAGCGTCTGAGCTTTTCTTCGTTTGCTTTGGTCATGGTCCACGTTTCGCATCCGTATGTTATTACAGGTCTAACGATGGATTTATAGATTTTTATCTTTGAACTTCTTGTAAGATTTTTTGATTTTATGAGCTTATCTAATGCGAATAGACAGCGATTTGCAGATTGGATTCTGTCTTTTATTTCTTCAGTGACATCGTTGTCAGCTGTGATTACGGCCCCCAGATACTTAAAACGTTGTACTCTTTCGAAATTGAAGGCGTTGACCGTCACATTTTGTCCTATTCTGTCTGTTCGTGTTGTTCTATTAATACACATTTCGTCTTCTCTTCATTAATCTTCAGCCCTACTTCACTTGTTGCTCCTTCCACCTTGTTGAAGATGTCTTTCGTGGATAGGATGGAGTCTCCAACGAGATCTATGTCATCTGCATATGCGAGTAATAGCTTGGGACCTTGAACCGATAGCAATTCTATTTTTATTTCGGCCGACCTCATGGCTTTCTCTAATACAAGGTTAAAAAGTAGTAGAGATAACACATCACCCTGTTTGAGTCCTCTGTTGATTTCAAACCTGCCAGACAGTTCATTTATTTACACGTACTTTAGATATTCCACCCTCCATATAGAGACTTTGGTCATCCGATTGAGTTTCTTTAGTATTAAGAACTCCGCCATGGCATTCCATACTTGGCTTCTTTCTACGCTATCATATGCCTGTCGAAAATCTATGAAAAGATTGTGTATGGGTCTGTTATACTCCCATCCCTTTTCTAGATTTCCAGGCTCCTCTTTTTCCATTTAGCTCAGTCTATGAAAAGCAGTATGATTTGTTGGGTATTGCCAACTCATACACCGTTAAGTTCTAAGTACAAATCTTATGGCTGTAATACATCGGACTTACATCGCTACTTGAAATCTGTAATACGCATTGAAGATCAAATAAAAGTGCAGCACATAAAGTTACTCTCTCTCTCTCGCTCCCTATGGGCTCTTTCTTTATCTTCCATTTTGGCCCCGTAACAATCTTTCTTTCGCATAATGTGACTTTCGTAATTCTCTTTTAATTGCTTCCTTTTCTCCAAATCAACTGTCTTATATTTAGCACATATCTGACATTGATCTTTCTTAGGGGTAAAAAAGACATTAAAATTGTTGGAGAATACTCTTTTTTACATTATTTGGGAAACTGGCGTTAGATTCTCATTTTCGCACAGCTCTTTATACAAACTGTACATTTTTGAAATACTCAATTTGCAATTTGAAGGTACTGCCCCTTCGTAGGTTATCCTACTATAGTGGGATTCCATAATAGGAAAGCTTTCAATATGTTTTTTAACGACTTCTAAATCAGAGTCAGTTGTTTTATCATGAGGTACATTTTATCCATTTTGTCTTACTGGAGAAACAGTGTGACTTGTCGTCCTTTTATATAGATTGATACTTTGGAAGTGGAAACTCTGTTTTATTCTTCAAGTTTCATATGTAAAAAATATATATAATTGTGTATTATCCGTTCATTTGAAAAAGATATAAATATGCTCGTTCATCCGTTCTATGCGTTATAGTGAGACCCTCGAGCGAACAACTTTTAAATGTGTATATAGGTATAAGAAGTGTCTTGTTATAGTTTATGTATATTTGTTTCGAACAAACGTTTTGTAAACAAACAAGTAAGGTTTAGTAATATAAATTATATAGATCATTAATATAAAAAATACCAAAGAAAATGTAGATATTGAAAAAAATGAAGTGTCACAATTAGCAAACCAATTTTTTTAATCGATTATTATTATGATACCTGTATGCAAAGGAACAACGAAGCGATGGTGTTATGGAATATGTAAAAATTCCTCACTTACTAACTATTCTGATGTTTTGGCAACGCTGTGGTGTTCTGACGTCGTAAATCTTAAATGAGGTGTAGGCATTTTTATATGAAAAATACTATATAGCATTTTTCATATAAAAATGTGTGCACGTCACGATTTATATGCCTAGCCTGAAGAGGGTCAACCGACCCTAAACGAGTACAACAAACATTCTCTCCTCTCAAAATAAAGTTCCTTATCCTATCCCACTGAGACTGAACATTGTCTACTACTACGATTTATATAAAGTGACGTCACTTATATTTAAAATTTCCAGAACGTCAACCTTAGAGTTCAAATTTTCCTAACACAGCTAATAATACAAAACCTATACGGAACTGCTCGATCTTTTATATGCGTCAACATGGTATAATCATCAGAAAAATGTAATCATCATTATATTGGGAATTTTACACTTATATTGATTAAATAACCAAAAACATTTGTTATTATTTTTAATATAAATTTTATGAAATAACTCTTTAAGTCTAATATTCCACAAAATAATAATTTTAATTAAATATATTAGACAATTGTACGCAACTGATACAGGAATACTTCAAATTTTTTGACAGTTCAACTTGTGACAAAATTGTTTTAAAGGGTTGTCGCTTTTTTAGAGTAAGAATTTTGTTTGTTTTCATTTCTTACACAATTTGATCATAATATATTATATATTAATAGATTGTATTTATAAATACATATTAAATTTAGATTAATAGCTTTAAAAACTAATTATTGTTGTGTATTGTGATTGTGCTGTGCCAAAACCACTAAATAGTCTGTAGAAAGCTGATAAGGTTTCATGTAAGATAGATTATTTTGAACAAGAAATATTGGTGGGACATTTTTACTATTAAAGCTCTAAAAGTGGTAAGTTTAAAATTTAGAATGTATAATTTTGTATTAAAATGTTTTCTTATGTATTTTAGTGTGTTGCAGTAATCTTAAAACTAAGTGTATTTACTGTTAATGTAATAGTTTGACAAATAGTTGACATTTTAAAAATTCCTCACTTATTACTATTCTGATGTTTTGGCAACGCTTTGGGGTTCTGACGTCGTAAATCTTGAATAACGTGCATGCATTTTTATATGAAAAATACTATACATGTTTTCAAGATTTTTTCAATAATTTTTTTTGTCAGCGCCACCACAGAATAAATAACCATACAAATATTTATTATTCTGTGGTGCCACTAACGACCTGTCAAAACTATACGTGACTATCTTTCAGTTGTCATTTGTCACATTGATATTCGAGTTCAGATATTGTGCAGTGAATATTATATAATTCTAATTTTTAGGGTGTCCTAAAAAACCATAAAAATGGCATATTTGCTTAATCAGGGCATTCGTAGATTCATGCAAACTTCTGCAAAAAGGGCAGCCCAAATTGAAGGCCCCTCAGCCGTATCTGGTCAACATGAAGGTGGTTTCAAGATTTGGAAAAACCTTACCATTTTCGTAGCTTTCCCATCAATTATACTGTGTGCAGTAAATTGTTATCTTTCTCACCAAAGCGGCCACCACGAACCCCCAGAGTTTCACAAGTATGATCACATGAGAGTTCGCACTAAGAGATTCCCATGGGGCGATGGCAACAAATCCTTGTTCCACAATCCACACGTCAATGCTTTACCCGATGGGTATGAACACCATTAGAAGTTTTCCTATAGAAAGTGTATTATTTAAATAAAAGATGTCTTTTTAAAATAAATGTAGTTAAACTATTTTTGTGTTTATTTTTTGACCACATTTGTGAGATCTATTTAATAGTTTAAGTTCCAAAATATAATTCTCATGTTTAAGACTTAATAACTTAAGGCAGGTACGTATATTAAACTATGCTCGCAGATTTTCTAGTTGATATATTATATATCTACATCTAGCTCTTTTTTTTTGGATAAGATATGGTGTGTATTCTATATCCTTGTTTTTCAAATATTTGTTATCTGTGGACTTGAATATTTTGACACTGTTGTTTTCAAATTCTTAAAATTTATGTATTCTAAGATGTCCTAATATCTTAATTTCAAATGTTTCCAGGCTTTATAGGTTCTCATTGATAATTCAAACTTTTGGGAGTGTATATGGTTATCTAGAGATTTAAAATAGTTTAAAGAATCTATAGTTTCCAGGCTTTATAGGTTCTCATTGATAATTCAAACTTTTGGGAGTGTATATGGTTATCTAGAGATTTAAAATAGTTTAAAGAATCTCTATCTAGACACATTATTATAACTTTTATTGTTACTATAATAATTTATGTTTTTTTAGTCCTTTTACATAACTAATTCAGGGCTTGAAATTGTAATGTACTTGCTTCACATCTATAATTGGCACCAAATATGGTATTTGTACTCATGTAAAAGTATTCAGCTTCAGATAAGTATATCTAGTTTATAGAGCTCCCAATTTTTGTTAAAAATTAACCTGCTAATATTTTATTATATATTCTTGATTTCATATGACTAGGAAGAAATATTTTTTATCAAAATAATGTATCTATGGATATATTAGAATATCTAGACTATTACATCGAAAATAGATAGTATTATTAGCAAGTATGGCAATGACCCTGTTACTTGTCTTCTATACTCTAGTCACAAGAAATATCAGGCTATCCTGTTATACTTGTAAACTGCAGTAGCAGTATAAAGTGATATTAATTATTACTACAAATAAGTAACTCTAAATGGTAAAATAATTGTGGAAAGACAGTTCCAGATACCTAAATAGAGTTTGACAGAGTAATAGTTTAAATAAGAGAATATAATTAAAACAGGATGGATGATATATAGAGAAATGGGTAATGTGTTGTACAAAGAATTTTGATGAAAGAAAGGTATGGTGCAATAAAAGAAATGTCAAAATGAGTGTTTAGATTAACAGTTACGAATCTTAATATTGTATTAAGTAAAATATTAAAGAATTTAAGGAATATAATTGAGAAAGCCAAGCCCACATTGGGAAAAAGACTAAATGATGTTTAAAAAAAATAATAAACATTTTTATTCTGACTACAAGATCTATAGCGCTCTTCTGGATACCCGCATTTTGAAGGATTCAAGTTGTGTCACATTTAATCCCAGAGTTTCTTTAGCTACATACTGCAATACAGAATAAAATAAATATGTTTTTTTAACTTTCAAAAATGATGAACATTCTCTCTCCTGTTGCCAACCAGAATGTAGCTTCGACTTTTTAAATAATTTTAAATTGTTTGTCCTTGTTTAGTGTAGTCTTATGTTCAACTTTGTGTTTATTTTTATGTGTATGACATTCTGCAATTGTTGGATAGCCCAAAATTGACGAAATGCCCCTGAAGATGCTCTAGGGAGCGAAAGTCCTTGGGCAAGATTTAATCAATAAAACTGTGCTCTGTATCAACCTTATACCAAATATTTTTTTTTATGTAAAGGAATGGATATATGTTTAATTAATTAAGATGGTCCATTTGTAATTTGTCCCTAAGACAAGTCTTCAACTTTCAAAATGGACAAGTTATGAATACATATTTTGGTCTGTATCCAATCACTTTTGCTATTATCAAGTTATTATGGAATATGGTTAAAAAATATGGATAACATACTTTATGTAGTTATTTTTCTAAAACAGCATTTGTTAGCAACTTGTTCTATTTCAAAAATTAAACTTAAGAATTCTTTTTATGAGCCTGTCAGGAACTGATGGATTTGCTTATTGACACAGTCCTGGTGGAAACTTACCTGGTATACACTGTATCTGTAAGTTGGTGGTTGATGAGGAAGTGTTTATCAATATTAGACTTTGCCTTAATGGCCTGTCAAGTGGATGGAAATCATAGGAAAATTCCATTCAAGCCAGTGATGAAATAGTTTCCGAAGATTAAGAGGAACTGCTGAAAAGTAATTAGGAAAACCACGATGAAGGTTCAGTCTTTGCTGTCTATACATGGTCTTAAGAAAGCGCTTATGTATGTAGGATATACAAAAAAAGTTCTTTTAGCTGTCAGTGTGGAAAGCTCTTCATGGACAATGTTCATAGTATGTGATTGAGTAATTTCTCATGTTATTTTATTTTCAATGCCTAGCAACCATAATCATTGAAATAACATAGCATGTAGTTATAATTTTCAAAGTTTATGAGCTTAATCTGGATGCAGATTTTTTAGTTTCTAATAATTTAATTTAAGCGTAATTTTGAATGTTATTGTTTGCTAAAAACTTGTATTGTGTTCTCTCTCTTTCGCATGATTCTAGCGTATTTTCTCATGCAGAACTGTTTTAAATACATGTCTACTAATATTGGGTCCTGGGTAACCCTTTGGTGGGCAAGGGGTGCTAAAAACCCCCGGGTTCAATATACCAAAATCCACTTCCACAAGATAGGCACATGTAACGTTAGAAACCGTTATATTCCGGTAAATTTGAAAATATTGTTGGGGAGGACAAACGCTTAAAATTGTCTCAATTAAGCACCAGTGTAATCGAATTACAGTGGCCTTGTTGTTCAGGAACATGCAGAAACGACAATGGTATATTGCGTTATAGTGGGAATGATAATGGCGATCCACAGCATAGAAATGGAGTGGGGATTTTCGTAACATCGGAATTCGAAAAATATGTCCTCAATAAATGACACAATACTGCTCTTAAGCAGTATAGCAGAAATAAAATATGACAATAAAGTAGAAATTCTGTATAATAAGCTTAGTGTAGCATTAAAAAGTTTAAAATCCAATGAAATCACATAGGTACATAGTGGGCAATTTTAATGCCAAAATTGGTCAAGGGTATGGATCAGATCTTGTGGGGGAATATAGCCTGGGAGACAGTAATGAACGAGGGGATAGACTCTTTTGATTTGATTTTTGATAAGAATATAATATAGTAACAAACAAGTACAATATCCAACACATACAATATCTGATCACAACCTCGCAAGGTAAGAGTCAGGCTAAAATGAATGGAGAAAATGCATCAGCAAAAGAATTATACTATTGATTGAAGTCATTATTGATGAAAGAGAAATTCTTGAAACAACGATTAACTACATAACTGAATTGTTCCAAGATGACAGGCCAAACACGCAGAGCAATGTAAATCAAGAAGTACCTGAAATTTTAAAATCTGAGTGCCTTCATGCAATAAAATCAGCCAAAACCAAGAAAGCAACTGGACCCGACAAGATCACAGTAGAACCCTTAAAACGATTCAAGAGGACCACATCTAGTTAAGCTTTTTAATGACGTGTATACTACTGGTGAAATACCTGAAGTCTGTTTTTATTGCAATTCCGAAAAAACAGCGGACAAAAAGAGACGAATACAGATTAAATGGTCTGATAGGCCACATATTGAAAATTTTTCTTCACAATATTCATGGAAGAATTAAGTCATTGCTCAAATAGTGTTCACAATAGTACACTCCGCAATTACTACATTATCTTTATACTTTGAAATCGCTTACTCATTTGCTCTTTTTGCTAAAAATTTATCACTCATTTTACAAACAACAATAACTTTTGATGTTACATTTTTTTCGGAACAAATTTCTGTTGTTACTTCATAAAAGAGGTGAAAGAACCGTAGTACCTCTTCTATAATGTCCCAGACGACTTGTTGCCTGGAAAGGTCGTTCCGCAAAAGGACTGTAGTTATAATAACAGCACCTTTAATATGCGACCTAACATTTCAAATCAAGATTGCCAACTAGTTGTAACCTCTTGTTTCAACTTTAGAAGTGATAAATTCATTTGTCTTTGGGCATCTTGTAACTTACGCACTCCCTAAAATATTCTACAATGCATTTTAACTTTTCAAGAGTATCCGATATTGTCCGTTTGCTTTCTCAATGACCAAATTTAATCAATACTTAAAGCAACCAACCAGTGTCCCATTGCTCATTTTAACAAATGATAAAATATTTGCCACACTATGACTTACACGCAGTTATCTTGTGAGAAATTTGCCATTCTTTCATTATTATATCTTTAGGAATTTAAAAACGTTTTCAGCACTTTATTATAATGGATGTAGCCTAACATAGAAGAACAAAGGTTTGATTGTTCATCAATATAATGAGCTGTTACAGTAATAAACTTCCATTAGTGCAGGATGTCCATGCATCAGTAGTAAGGCACACAGCTTGTGCGTTATTTATTTTTAGTTTTACTATTATACATTATTTTTGCTGTGTTTTAAAAAGCTAATTTTTTCCTAGATGGTAACTTAAAATGTGGACAATGACACACCAGTTTAATTAATTCTTTGACCATGCTTAACACATGGTGTCCTTTAGCGATCATTCTGATAAATTGTTTATTGATTTGTCCTATTTTATATGTTAATGGCAGGTTTCGAACGAAATTTGTGATTTTGGTTTTATACTTAAGGAATTTGATGTGTGTCCAGATACGTCTTCAGTATTTATTACTTAGATTTCAGGTGTATGTTCAGATTTAGATGGTTCCATTGATGTTAAGATTAGGGGGTCTTTTATATATTTTTTTAATCTATAAATAATAAAAACTTAATTAATCTCTTACAATTATACAGAAAAACAATTTTTACTTACATATATCATCTGTTATCAGCTCACCATAAACTTAAAATAAAAGCACAACATACTATGATTTCACAGCGTAGGTGTAGATTCAGCGCTCAACAGCTCACTGAAGTTGATCTATGTAGTTCATAGTTCTTTAGTTAAATCAAGCTCTCTCTCTCTACCCGCTCTCTCACACATTTGCCACTGAGCTAAAATTTTCAGCATTATTTTCTCGAGACCTCTTTTAAAAATATTCCTTAATTAAAACATTTGTTTATTACATCAGCCCAAATAAAATTATATATATTTTTTGGAATAAAAAAGAATACTGAATTACTTTTCTATGAGCGCTTAAGTAAACTCATCCCTTACTTCTTGAGTATTCTGTTCAAGATCCGTGCTCTCAAAATTTAATAATACACTATTAAACTGAGGACTAAATCTATGATGCCCTTAGAAAAATAAAAAATAAACATACACATGGTCAAGAGAAAATTCAAACCTTTATTTTTTCAAGATTCTCCACAATGTTTTATAATTCCCATGCATTATATATATAATCTAGCTATAAAATATTGTACTTTCCCAGAGCTTTGGAAGATTTTTCAAATATCTCTAGTTCATAAACGTGCCTCAACAAACAATAATAAAAATTATAATTCCATTTTGTGCAATTTCTTGAAGGCCTTGGAGGTGTGTGTCTACAACAATCTATTTTATTAGCTAAGAAAACAAATGTCTAGAACATGGTTTTTTCTCTTACAGTTACAAATCTTACCAGCAGGTTACAAAAAGTATACAAAGCTATAGCTGGAAGGAAACAACTGGATGTTGTATACACTGATTTCTCAAAGGCATTTGACAAGTTCGACTACTGTCTTATGACTCAAAAAATGTTCTGTATGGCTATTTTTTTATTTGGTATCTTAAAAATTTATACTATTAACACACCAGAGCTTTTAAATGAATTAAACTTTTTTTGTAAATACTGTGCAAATTAGGAAACATACTTGCTTCTATCTCAAAAATAGATCTACCAATATAGCATGAAATTCTCCTCTATATATGAGCTGCTCCACCTTACAAAATAATAATAACATTGATATATTTAGTGACGTTTTGTCTTACTTTAAAAAGAAAAGTGATTCTTTGATTTTGGCATTGTGAACAGGATATCTGTTTGAATATTTTTAATTGTGCTGTTATTTAGTTAATGATTAGTTATTTTTTGTATTATTTTTGGTAATGAACTAATTGTTTTTGTATTGGGATTTTTCCTGTTACACAATAAATTTGATTTGATACTGTCTATACAATATATAAGACGTTTAGGTGCTGTTTCTCTACATCTGTAACTAAACTGCCAGACAATTTGCAATATATTGTAGGTCTGATATTATTTACCTTTAATAACTAAGTTTTTACATACTTTATTTTCTGTTGTTGATTGATTAACAGGGATCAAAAATTGCTTTGTTTTGGGTGTCACCCATTTTAGTGTCATTTTCTGCAATTTTATATATTCAGAATTTTTTGTATTTAGTGAAAACATTTTGTTTCATCATTAATGCAAGTAGAATTTATGATTACATCACCTAAAGGCTTGTTGTCTTAATTTGAGGGTAGTTATATCAAAACATAAATTTCTATTATGCCTGTTATTAAGAAATAAAACCACTTTTAAACAAAATTTATATTTACAATGAAACAATCTAAAAAGAAATCTAAAAGCTTCATACCACTCCTTTAGTTACTTGCTATTGTTCTATTAGCAAGTAGGCAGTTTCTTTTCAAGTCAACGCACTCCTGGAAGGCTTGAACTACTCTAGCACACTTCATTGGCTCATTCGGATTGCACCTGTAGCATTCCATGACAGCACGTTCTGTATCTTTGCATGGAGGTAGATTCTTGGCGATTCTTCCTAATTTTCCTGATGACAATTCTTCTAACTACAATAGGTACAAATATATTAAGACAGCAAATCAATTCAAATACTCTTTAACATTCAAAGCTGGGCTAAAGGTTTTTGATTTAATTGTAACATTACTAAAGTGTAATTCTACATACAGCTTTTTGATACTCCTGATCCAAGACATCATTTATTTTCTTATGTTTCTCTTCTAAGTTTTTCAGCCTCTGTTGCCAATACTCATCGTTTTTCTTCAATTCAGCTACATTTGCCTGTCGAAGTTGATAAGAGTTTAAACTAGGTTCATTAATAAATATAGGAAAAGGGCCCCCTTGAACTGGTGGAGGAACAGCTTGTTGTTTGAATTCATTTCTTACCACTAAAACAACAAATAATGAAAGTTATAGTATTGAGGACATACTTTATTATTAGGTAAGTTGGGTTTTAAAGACTAGTTGAAGGAAAGTAAGTACCAAAATAATCAAAGAAAAAGTTCCATATACCATTAGGATCTCTAAAAAACTGTAAATCATTATGTTCAAATGATCTAACACATTAAATTCTTAAACAAATTGGGAAATCATATAGCTAATACCTTTGTAAAATAATTATTCCATAGCTGAATAAAAACATAAATCACACTGAAGATTGAGATAATCCTATGTAACTCAAGTAACAGAGAAAGGCTAAAAAGTATCAATATTACTGGATCATAAGTCTAATAGGACATATTAAAAATTAGTTTCAAAAAGTGCTTAAATATTTAAGTTTATAGAAAGCTAGATTAAGATAACATCTTGTTCATATATTTAGTAATATAAAAGAAACTAAATTTGTATTTAATGGAGGCCATACACGTTAGGGTTTGCACGATGGTTTTAACCTTGCATGCCTAACCAACAGGCAAGCCCTAGCGTGTATGTGATAAAACTACAGTTATCGGTTCATGTACATGCAACTGAGCAAATATGAAAATTCATATTTTTGCCTCTCAGGCATCACATGTTTCAGGTAGTATTCGGCCCAAAGTTTGAGGTGATATAATAGTAGAATATTTGAGGCACTCGTATGTTCTTCCTGTTGCAAGAAATCTTAATGTTATCGCTAGTCTCTCATGTGCTGATATTGCTTTCCTCATAACAGTATCCTGTCTTTGTATTAATGGAGTAATCAATGATAATAGTTTCAAATAAAGTTTTTTATCCATTCGTAAATAATTTTTGTAATCTGTAGGTTTAACTTTCAATTTATTTATCAAATTTACGTGGGAGAAATAATTTCTTTTTAATAACCAGCATTTAGACAATTCAGTGTGATCTCTATTTTTTTCTTTTCTGAAGAATAAGTGTTAAGCCAAGTACACCTATCACATTGTTGTCATCCTTTGTAGTTTGGTAGGTATATACCGCACAAAGTACCGTGGGCGTCCTGCACACACCATCACATAGCTTAACAGAAGAGTTAATGGCAAAACTGTGCATGCAAACCCTAACGTGTATGTGTAATATGGGACTCTGTTATACCTGTCAATTATGCATGCAAGGTTAAAACCATCATGCAAACCCTAATGTGTATGGACTCCATAAGAGTGATCTCAGTTGTTAAAAAGATATGCATATTCTGTAGACTATAAAAACCTCTTTGACAACAATGACTATTCTTAGAGAATAATAGAGAAGAGAATAAACTATTTTGACAAACAGTGATAAATATTGGCAATAACAATAGACCTATCATCTGACACAAGGATGATACTACCTGAAATCAAAGGATATTATAATGCATATATTATCTATAAATCACTATAATAAAGTGAGAACTATAATTAGGAATTTTTGCTTTGCTACCATTTTGATTAGATATTTAAAGCTATGTACTAAATAGATCCTTTTTCTAAGGTATAGATTTAGTGCCATTCCTTTATATTTCTATCCGTATTTAGTTGTTACTCATTTCTTTCTTCTGCTCTCCCAACCATTTCATCCCTTCAAAATCTATGTTGTAGGTATGTCTCCACTACTCTTCTTTGCAAATCTCTACTTGTTTCATAATTTTAGTAGCTCCCCTCCCTCATGACTTGCCTATCTTAATTATCATCCATAATTAGTTCTTTCCAATATACTTTTGTTTCGATTATATTCGTCTATGATGTATTCTAGCAAATAGGGTATGTCATTACTTAAAAGGTAACAGTTCCTATTTTAAATTATCATAGATCTATTTTAGGGCTCCTTACTTTTATCGTTTTCCAGGATAAAACACTTGACACTATAAATATCACAAAGAAAAATTTAGTTTTAACTGAAAACTTGACAAATATCAAATTTATTTGAATACAAGTTTATGTAACATTCATAACCTTACCTTGACTTCCTTTTAATCGATCCACAACTTCTTCTGAAACTTTAATAACGCTTGTAGGATCATCGTTTTCTACTGTTAACTTTCTTGTTGCACTTGACGAAGCACCCATTATTGTAACTTTTTTAATTAACTACATACAAAAATTTGTTTAGCCATCACTTCACCACAAACGTCGGTCATGAACACCGGGTATAGAACAGCAATTAATGCGTATTTGACACAGAACGTGAAGTCGACTTTTGACAGAAGAGGGTTCCAAATTATACTTGAGTTCACATATATTTAAACATGAACTAATCTCCAGGATTCCGTAATACTACAGAATAATAAAACAATCAGAATGCCCACTCTGCTTGTCAAGATAAGTACACGCATCTTGTTCGCGCAGACGAAATCAGCCATGTTTTAAACGGAACCAGTGTTGTTCAGTAAAATTTTATCTGGTGTGCACAGAAAAATTAACCCGGTTTAATTGATTTACGACAACCATAGACATAATATGCAATATTTTCTGTCGTACTTTTAGTTGAACTTCGAAGGCGGCATCTGAGAGTGGACATTCTGATTGTTATTTATTCTGTGGTCAAGATAAATACGCGCATCTCGTTCGTGCAGACGGAATCAGCCATGTTTTAAACGGAACTAGTGTTGTTCAGTGAAATTTTATCTGATGAGCATTAAAACGTTTAGTGGTATACCATTTTTCAAAGGAAAAACGTTGCACGTCAAAATTTATATAAAGTGACGTCACTTATATTTAAAATTTCCAGAACGTCAACGTTAGAGTTCAAATTTTCCTAACACAGCTAATATGTAATACGAAACCCATACGGAACTGCTTGATCTTTCATAGGCGTCAACATGGTATAATAATCAGAAAAATGTAATCATCATTATATTGGGAATTGTAGAATTATTAGAATTATATTGATTAAATAACCAAAAACATTTGTTATTATTAATAATATAAATTTTATGAAATAACTCTTTAAGTCTAATATGAGAGAAGATGTGTAAATAATCATCAAATGGTTTTGAGTCGCATTGATAAGCGGAAGATAGGTGGAGGTGTCTTAAAGCTCCAAAAAATTGTTCTCTAATTGTTCCACTATTGATCATTTCCTCAAATCAGGGAAGAAACTAAACAAGCATTAAAATATGTTTCTTTAACATAGGATAGATCAACTTTTCCGATGTGGTACTTATTCTAGGGTAAAATTTAACGTTATAATTTTACTCTATAGTAAAAATTTTACGTTCCACCGGAGATAAAGGCACTTACAGGATTTTAAAGTTCATTAACATCTTTGAACGCTTGAATTTTTAGTTCCCCTTAACATGGTTGCTCTAATCCTCATTAAATTTTAAAATCATTTTTAACACTCACAGATAATACTGCCTAAGTTTATTCGTATCCCTACTTTTTACCTTATCGTTGTAGAATAACTTTGTTTTTGTTTAAATTCGTGTAAAACTGTCAGCTTCTAAATATGCTAAAATATTTCGTGTACGACTAATACCCTAAAAGTTATTCTAATTCTTTATATGCCAAAAATAAGAGTAAAGCTGCAAAACGATTTTTGGTTATAAAAATGATTTTTTTAATCTTTTTTGATACATGTTGATAGTTTAACTCTTAAACTTTAACTTTAATTAAAAAAAGGGGCCGAAATCTCTGCAGAAAACGAATAGGTTTTCTATATATAGGCCTATAATAACTAAAGAATTCAAATTTCTGGATTTGTCACAATCCAAAACAGGGTCTTTTTTTGCTTATTTCCCTGTTGGGATACCCAATCAAGCTCAGGCAAAATGTATATTCGGCGAATATGCGCAAATAAAGCTAAAGTACTGTGGAACATAACAGGTTTCGTATACGCCTGATTTGAACACTGGTTTTGTCATACACTAGCTTTGAACATACACCAGTCAAGGGGCATCTGCATACGATGAGGTTGTTTAGTGGAGACTTACGAGGCAGACTGTGTAGTAGAGTACATCCTAGAGAACATAGATCGCACTCGGAAAACACATTTTGGAGACTGCCAAATGACTGTTAAAATATATGATATATATCCACTAGACTTGTACAAAGTAGTACCAAAATTATAAAACGGCTATCATGACTAAAAGGAATATGTACAACAAGTCAATTGGCTACAGTACGACTGGTTTATAACAGGCAGCTTCCGAAAAAAGCAAACAAAAAAATGAAGAGATTTAGCTGAATGCCATAGCGCAAGAAAAAATAATAAAGAATTATAAGAAATAGAAAATTAAAAGCAATATTTAAATACTTTATTGTAGTTTCATTAAAACCAATATTTAAAATACTTTCTTTTGTCTAAATTTCAACTACCGGGGGAACCTTACAACAAATAATTATTAGGCAAGTATTTACAATATATTATTTATTATCTTACGATCATATTTTATTTTGCATTTGTTTGGTTTCTAACATTGGCTGGATATACTTGTATAGGCGTGCTTTTCAAATCTCTTTGAAAATTGCCATACTTTTGGACGGGAGAGTGATTTACTGTGTATTCCATTGTATGCGTAAGTATTCTTTTCATAAAGAAGTAGAATATTTCAATTCCGCAAACGATACTGAAGCCCAAGAATATGCCCAGAAGTCCACCATAGAATGCTAAAATGTAAAAATATTATTTGAACTTTTTTAAGTTTAATATAAATGGTGTTTGAATATTAGGAAATACATTAATACCGTACAATAGGAAAATGATGTCTATAAATACCTACGAGTTGATCCCAAGTGAAGTTTACTTGCCTTCTATTTTTTAAACCAACCAAATCATTGAAGAATATTCTTAATACACTGTGATCTTTCAGTTCAACTCCACCACTAATAATATATAAAAAAAATAATGTAATAAGCACTAATAGATAGTTCGTACAACAAACGTCAGTTATGGTGAGGTGCTTGAAATAAAGTATTTACGCTTGGTGACGCTCTGACCGATGAATTTATTAGAGGCTTCATATTTCTTTAATGGCTCATTTGCGAGGTATTAGTGGTAGTGTTATCTGCTATTCAGACAGACTTATGCCTATCACTGTTTTATTGTAATGACCATAGACATAGAAGAATAGACTAGGCATTGTAAGCAAAATAGTAAAACGCGGAGTACTCGATTGATAGTATATCTATCTCTCTTTAGTAGTATGATCATTGCGTATGAAAAAACAAAGATAATTGACCACTGAAAGTGAATATTGTCGTTTCACCTCTATTCGCAGAGTGGCCCATACCTTACCTAGTCTATTCTTATTAGGCCTGTGCCATGATTTACTTAACCGATAAAATGTGCCTCTAAAATGGATTCTCATAAAATTCACGTGACGAAACTTCACCATAATCGGTGTTTGTTATACTATGATGTGTAGCTGAATGAATAAAAATTTAGAAAGCTTATATATGTAATATACTGAGACATTAACAACTTACAATGTACTTATTACAACAGTTAACTACTTACAACAAATATGGTAAATAAGATGATAAGTTCCTCTTTAGATGAACTGTACTAGTAGACTGATAATAACGAACAAAACTACAATCTCTGTAGCATCCACATCTTTTCCATCGCTCATTGACACTGCTATTACACGGTATTGCATTTTGTATCACCGCTATTGAACAAAAATACAGACACTATAATATAGTGACGTGGATTTTTTTAGGTTAGATGTAAGTATTTTTTGCTCATATAAAGAAATCCAAATACTTTCGCAAATACATTTTATTTTATTCTCGATTAGGTAACACAATATTTAAAATTAGATAATACTACATGACTTATATGGTTAAAACAATGAGAACCCTGGCTCAAAGAATCAAAGAACATCTCAATAGCACAGATAAATCAAACTTTGGACATCACATTCAATTTAAAATCACTCCTTTTCTCCTATAAAAAACAGTAAAATTTTACATAACATCCCATATAAAAACTTTAAACTTATGAACCTTTTAGAAGTCCTTGAGATATCCAAAGAAATGAAACTGAACCGTGGTTATTGCTTAAACACACAAATCAATCTCAATTGCAATTACAAACCCCGTTTTAAATTATTGTGGTAGACTTTAAAAGAAGACAAGTGAACTCATGCAATCTTAAAACTGTATTCTTTATATATTTATTTTTCAATTTTTTAAAATTTTATTACTAATTTATAACAATTAGGTATTTGAAAAATAAATTAAAAAATTATAAAAAAAATTTCCAATGTTTTACTTAAAATTCTTACAATTCCAACCAAGAGATACAAATTTTTATCACAGAATGTGAATAGAGATGAAGAATCATGTTAATTTCCCCCAAAAAAGACAAAATTGCATAGTTATAACAGAAATTTTGATCATCATCATCATCATCCAGCCTTTATTTATCACATCCACTGCTGGACATAGGCCTCTCTTAAACTCCTCCATTCTTTGCGATTTTGTGCTCTTTGTTGCCAATGTTTCGTGATACGCCTGATGTCGTCAGCCCAACGTGTAGGTGGTCTTCCTCTACTACGTTTGTCTGCTCTTGACCTCCAATGCGTAATTTTGCTCGTCCATCTTGAGTCATGCATTCTCAGAAATTTTACTAAGATGTAAATTAGAGCTGGAGGGTCAAACAATAGAACAAGTGATGGAGTTTAAAGATCTAGGCATCACACTATCGAATGTGATCACTAGAAGTAAAAGATCAAGTGAATAGAGCAAACAGATCCGCAGGTTGTCTGAATAAAACAATACGGAGAAATAAAACATTGAGAAAGAAATAGAAGGCAGAATTTACAAAACAGTCATCAGACTAATAATGACATACGCGGTAGAAATACGACCTGACACAGACAGAACAAAAATAGTGCTAGGAACAGCAAAAATAAAAACCCTTATAAAAATCGGTGATAAGATCGGACTCGGTAGGAAATAGAAGACTAAAATGAAATAATCATATAAGCCGAATATCAACAAACAGAGCAGTGAAGACGGTGAGAGACGGTTCCCCAATAGGAAGACGATTAGTGGAAAGACCACGAAAACGATAGAACGACAACTTACTGGAGGTACATTGAAAAACAAACAGAGTTATGTCTACACAAAAAGAAAAAGAAGTAGACAGTTTTATGAGGTTACCCAAGTCAAAATAGTAAGTGTAATTAATAAAATGTGTATTTGGGATTTCGTACTTATAACAACCTACAACTATTCCACAAGCTACGAGGTTATCTGCCCACATATCATAGAAATGTCTAATGGACATCATTTTTAAGTTCTATTAATATATTGTGAGATGTTTCAAATATGCACGGGATATTCTTTATTGTACAAAATCACACATCCTATGTACCTTTACTGGATAATATGTGGTTTGAGCATTCATATGAGGATATTTGGATATAAAACTACGTAAAATATTATGAATGTTCATTATTTTAAGTGCTTTGTCCGATCTCCCGGAAGTAGGCGATCATTATAGCAAGACTTGTTTTATTTTGTGCCATATGAAAAAATTATTTGGCACGTCTGAAGCCTTATGTCTTATTTATTGTTGCACATTGGCTCCCAACTTCCTGAGGGTAGTTATATTGTAACACATTCGGGCCCACGTTGGGCGCCAATTTGGATTAACAAATAATTTGGAATACAATCATTATTTAAAGAAAAATATCAAACATGAGGCGTTATAACTTACAACATCCCTTTTTTATTGCTATATTTATACCGGAGGAGGTTTATACTGACTAGAGCTTCGCGTGTTCCAAAAGCAACTATCGAAATCTTATTCGCACTTACTTTTGATTCGACTACGTTTTATTCGTACAAATGTTTTAAGCACATGGGACATAAGACTAATTAGTCGGTAATTACAGTCTTCTGGGATCTTACTAGAGACAGATATTATTAAATAGCTTGACAACTAAATAAATATTTTCTTTATTTATAAGCTTGAATACTTTTGTGCCTATTTTTGCTAATTTTAAGTGCACGTGTTATTTCAGATTTGACGATTTCTGGTGTTGGAGACATGTTACATTCATTATATACACTCTGCGGTCTGTTATCTTTAACAGTATCTTGTATACATTTTGTACTGTTGTCTTTTACCTTTACTTCATCTAAAATTATTTCTTGTTGTTCGTCGACTAAAGTCATAGGAAATATTCTTTTGTATATTCCAGTACTTTCTTTAACCTTGCTGTGTATGTTAAATGTGTCATATTTTTAACATAATTCTTCCAGTTCTTCATATTGTCTTTTCATCCACTTTTCTTTAGCAGCTTTGATCTCTTGTCATATTATTTTTTGCAAACCTCTATATTATTTTTGTTTGTGCTTTATTTTACGGTGTTCTTTCATAATTTCCAGTTTATAACTTGCCATCGAATTTTTTTCCGGTGTTTTATTTTCTCGCTTAAGGTATTGGGCGCAAGCAAGTTTTAAATAACGCGCTTAATGGCTCACTCTTCCACTGCGCATGATTGATGATTCAGTTTTTTAAGAATGGTCGCTTCTTTTAGTCCTCTTAATTTTATAGTTGCAAAACGTGTAGTATAATAACGTGTTTATTATCGAATACTTTATAGATTGTTTTAATTGTTTACAAAAAATTCCAAACCTTTTTTTAAAACTCGATTGATAGACAAGTTTTGTTTAAATTTTGGATACTTTACAGCAACCATTTCTTAATTGGATAAATCATAAGTCATGCGCAGTGAAACAATGGACCATTGAGCGCATTATTTAAGATTTTGTAGATGGTGAAGACGGCTTTGATTTTATTTCTAAGTAATTCAGAGTTTCCGTCATTGCTAGGTAATTCAGTTAATTTATTGTTAATATCTTTAACGACATATTGTCTAGTTTGGTCTTGATTTAATCTAGTTGTATCTATTGGTCTTATTTTTGCTTTGTTTGTGCAAGGTTTTAAATAAGTTTTAATTTGAGAGACTAACGGATTATGGTATAAGTCCACGTCAGCTTCGCGATAGATTGTGACACTTTTCATACAGCTTCTGAATTGCTTGTTTATTAAAAGAGTCTATTTGGTTTCTTGTTCATTTTTCAGTAATATGTGCATTATGTGGCGCTTTCCGTGTACCTATACAATCTAAGCTCAGGTAACTTAAACCATGTGTTAATGATTATTTCTAAACCATTATGATTTCTAAATCTGAATTCTGAATCACAAAATTCATATAACCTGTCACGTCTCTCATTATTTTTGCCTCGGCCAAATTCTACAACAATATCTATGCGCCGACTGTGCCATATTTACGCATTCAATTCTCCCATTCATATTGTGATTTCGTTGGTTGGAAATATTTTTATTCGAACTTAAAATAGACATATGCTAGATAACCATTAGTTATTCTTAGTTCCTCTGGCAATATTGCAGAAGAATTGGGTATCCAATACTTTTTAAGAGGATATTAACGCTACTTCTCGATCTACGTTACATATTGTATTTATATTTACATTTTACATTTATTTTAATGTTCCGATTTGCAATGCGGAAATCGTTTTCAAAAAAATTAATATAAAACAAGATGTTATTTTAACCAGTAGCTGTTTATTAATTGGCGATTTGTTTCGTTCAATTTGACAAGTGACTTACTTGGCCTCGATCTTGTAGGAAAATACCCCTGTCTCGAATTGAAATTCTAAGAACAGAACAGAATGTAGCAGCTCTGGCTACCAATACTAAAATAAAAGTCAGCAACAAGAAAACACCAACATTAATGGATTAATAAAAGGTATAAGATACATCATCTACAATTAACTACATAAAAAAACAAAGTTTAGAATTTGATATCTATCCGAGGGTATAAGATCACCCTCAGAATTTCAACTTAAAACATGGATATTTGCCTACAAGATCGTGCCCAAGTAAGTCACCTGTCAAATTGTATCAAATAAAGCATTAATTATTAAACAACTACAGTAGAAGACTTATGGAATTTACAGATTAAAGATGGCGGATAGCAGGATGGCTGATGTATGTTGTTATTGCACCATAATTTGCGTTTGCAGGACATTTGTAATTACAATTTTCGGCATAATCGGGTCAGCGTATTTGCCACAAGATATAAAAATTGCAAAATATTCGTTCCTTTGTATGAATAAAATAAAATTTTATTTAGGGGAGGATGGGGCATCATGGACCATGGGGGTAATGTAAACCACATCGGTTATTTTGTTTAAAATTGGCAACACTGCATCTAGTAACTACTACAAATATGCGTAGACATCTTATCTACTTTTAGTATGAGTGTGAACGCACGGGGAGTACGTTCAGACGTGTTATAATTAAAAACACGTGTTTCGTCGCTGCTGATCTAAGGAATTTACTACTTTTGACTAAAGATTTCTCGGTAAGTAGACATGATTATTTTAACTTTTTGATACTGTGGTGTTGCTTGTAAAATGTGCTTTTAATAATTAAGATTTGCTTTTGATACGTTGTGAACTGGTACGTTAATTTCCATATTTTGAATGTGTACTACGCATGGGGCAACGTGGACTAGGAGTGGTTCACATTGCCCCATTATATTTTCTTGACACTTTTTTAATTATATGCTTCTTTTGCAGTTAGAAATGGTACGAAATTATGTGAGGAAAACTGAGCAACAATCCTGGTCTCTTGTTGCCTTGAAGAATGCTATCCGGACAGTTAAAGCTGGGGAAATGGGCTATTTAAAAGCTAGTAAAGTTTATGGTATCCCGAAAGCAACGTTAATTCGCAGATGCAAAGAAAAAGTAACAAGAATTTCTCCTGACGAAAAGGGTCTAGGTTTCTACAAAACGGTTTTTACCAAGGAACAGGAAGAAGAATTGTATAATTATATCTTAGATATGGAGAAGCGTTTATACGGAATTACTTTGCTTGATCTTCGTCACCTAGCTTTCCAGTTAGCCGAAAAAAATAACATAGACCATCCATATAATAAAACAAACAAACTTGCAGGTTTAGATTGGGCGTACGGATTTCGAAAACGGCACCCAGGGCTTTCATTACGTAAACCCGAATCAACATCTGCTGCAAGAGCTGAAGCTTTTAATCGTTACAATGTAAAACAATTTTTTGATCTGTATAAAGCTACTTTGGATTCTAAACATGTCAATCCAACGCGTGTTTTTAACTGTGACGAAACAGGTCTAGGTACAGTCCCCAAATGTAATAGTAAAATCTTGGCGCATAAAGGACGGAAACAAGTTGGACGGCTTACTTCTGCTGATAGAAGTGGAATAACAACAGCCGTTATTTGCATGTCATCATCAGGAATCTTCATACCGCCGATGTTAATCTTTGCAAGAAAGAGAATGAAAGTTGAACTCCAAGCTGGTGCACCTCCAGGTTCAATATTCGCCTGTAGCGATAGTGGCTGGATAAATAGTGAACTCTTTTTAATATGGTTTCAACATTTTCTTCAACAAACGAAACCAAGTGAAGACGATCCGATCTTATTGATTTTGGATGGACACAGCAGCCATACAAAAAACATAGAAGTAATTAATTTGGCTAGGGAAAAACATGTACATATCATTTGTGTGCCTCCACATTCCACCCATCGAATGCAGCCAACCGATGTTGGTGTCATGGCTCCTTTAGCACGATATTATGATATGGCATTAGAAAAGTTTCTTAATAACAACCCAGGCAGAGTGGTAACAGCTTTCCAAATCTCTAAAATTTTTGGTGAGGCTTTCTTACAAGCTGCAACACCTTTGACTGCTATTAACGCTTTTAAAAAATGTGGGATAGTACCTTATGATCCCAATATATTTACAGACCTCGATTTTGCACCATCTGCTACGACTGAAAGAGATTTGGAGAATAATAGTCTACCAGTGTCAAGTCAAGATGAAGCAATTCCTTCAACTTCAACTGCAGAGCCTCACTTAAGTCAAGATGAGGTAATTGCTTCAACCTCAGTTGCAAAGCTTCATACTGGTAACGATTTTCAATTAACAATTTCCCCTGCACACAATAGAGCAACAACTTCATTTGGAGCAAACAGCCGTAAAGACGTTCGTCCTCTGCCAAAGAGAAGTAAATTAATGGAACCAAAGAGGAAATCCAAAAAAGGTAAAACGGCTGTACTGACATCTAGTCCGTATAAGCTAGAATTAGAACTTGAAATAAACACGAAGGAGGCAATAGAAACAATGAAAAAGGAAAAAGCTAAGAAAAAAATAAATGATGATAAGCACGAAGATAGTGAAAGAAGTAACAAAAAAATAAAAGTTTGTCCTTCCAAAGATGGTAAGGGAAAGAAAAAAAATAAATGTAACCATCAAGTACAAGATGATGGCAATGGTGAAAATGCTGAATGTTTTTACTGTAACGAGTGGTTCTCCTCATCAGCCAATGAAGAAGGATGGGTACGTTGCTCGGCCTGTCTGAAATGGGCTCATGAAGCATGTGCGGGAATAGATCCAGAAGATGATGAAGAATTTCAGTGTGAATTTTGTATTTCTGAATAAATATAACATGTGTCTATTTTTACTAATATGTTCTGTTACCGGTTTTCTAAGTATTTTTAATAAAAAAATTCTTTTTACTTGATTTTATTTACCAAATATAGCCATTAGATAATGAAATAGTGTGACTTTCCTCAGTAGTTCACATTGCCCCACCCTATGGGGCAATGTGAACTTTTGACATATAGTCAGTTGTCATTTTTTTGTTGAAAATACGTTAAATAAATTATGTTTCAATTGAAACTAAATGACAGTTAAATGTTTAATGAACGTCCCTAATTAATTAAACAAAACAAAATCATTTCTGGTTTAACAGTATGTGCATATCTTCCTTAGATGGTTCACAATGCCCCATCCTCCCCTAATACTTTGTACAAAAAGAACATAATATTTTTTTGTCTTTTTAAAAACCGATCTGTACGACATATTTTTATACTTATATATTCTGTACTATATTTTCATACTTATCTACTAAATAATCTTTTTCTTCTAATGGCCCTATCACCATTTATGGGTATTGGCCTGCTTAACAACGTTCTTATATTTTGCCCTGACAGATACTTCTCTTTGCCGCTGCCTGATGTTTATGGTTTTAAGATCTTCCTCTACATCGTCTATCCACCTTTTACGGGACCTTTCTCTTGTTATATTTGCTTAGGGTTTCCATCTCTGGATTACTTTTGAAGCTCGATTATCTGGCATTCTTTCTAAGTGGCCAAGCCAGTTTAGTCTTTGTGACTTTTCAAGTCTAACCATATCTACATTCTGCATTATTTCATACAGCTCATAGTTCATTTTTATTCTCCACGAACCGTCGCTACAATGGTTTGTCCAAATATCTTTCTCAACATTTTGTGTTCAAATATTCTCCATTGATTTTCGTCAGTGGTTGAAAGGGTCCACGTTTTACATCCATATGTGACCACTGGTCTAATTAGGTACTGCTTCGTAGATTTCAAGCTTAGACTCACGATTCAATAACTTACTTTTCATTAAGTCTTTGTATGCATAAAAGCACTAATTACCGCTAAGAATCCGTGTTTGTTTTACTTGACTGACGTTGTTGCTGTCATGAGCCTAGGTAGGGAAAAGTGGAGGAATATTCGTAGGTATCGTTGTCTACCTTTAGATTCTCATATCGATTCGACTTTGTGCAATCCATATATTTTGTTTTCCTTTCATTTATATTTAGAACAAATACAGCGGCTTCCAGTTTCAAATCTATAGCTTTTTCGGTTAATACCCTTCTATTGCGGCTTAATACCCTTCTATTACGGCAATATCATCTAAATATTCGCATATTTGAGTGGATCTTATATTAATACAGCCGTTCATATGTAGTTTTCTGATAATAGCTTCCAAAGTTAGATTAAAAAGTGTTTTTGGTAAGGCATCACCTTGCCTAGATCCTTTTTTAATATTAAATGCCTCTGCCATATCTCCATCTATTCTCCCTATGGCCTTCTTCTTCTTCTTCAAGTGCCATCTCCGTGGCGGAGGTCGGCAATCATCATAGCTATTCGGACTTTTGAGACGGCTGCTCTGAAAAGCTCATTTGATGTACATTCGTACCACTCCCTCAGGCCTTGAAACCCTCCAAATTCATTTGTAAGTTTAACAAAGTGTATCTTGTAGGCGACATTTAACATTGTTGTGTCCCTATAGGATGTGCCTCCCATTCTTAAAGGCAGAATAGAAGGCCGTAGAAGTGTAGGAAGAAAACAGGTTTCTTGGTTAAGAAACATTCGTGAATGGACTGAGATATCAAATGCAGGACAATTATTTCATGTGGCAGAAGATCGAAAAGCCTTCGAAATGGTAATCGCCAACGTCAGATAACTATGATATGACATGTGAAGAAAAAGAAGTGCCCCTATAATTTTCGCATAGTCGTTTGTCTCCCCTCTTGTACATGTAAAATATGATTCCTATTTTTCATCCTCTGGGAAAATGTCTATAGCACATTTTCAACATTCTTTATCAGTTCTGTAGGTATTATATATGTGTCAGGCGCTTGGTTATGTTTAAGATGTTTTATGACGTATATAGTTTCTTTACTAAATAATCTACATTTTCTTATTTCCCCATTTATCATATTTTGTTACCACGCATTTACATAACGCCCTACTAGTGGCTTTTAACACATCTGTCAACCGCTAATATCTTTTTATTTTTCACTTCAACGAACACACTGACATATTTTCCTACGTCTCACCATTTTCTCATCAATTACTCTAACAAGACCCCTCAGATGCTAGGGGAAGCTTCCTTCTAAACTTGCACTTCTTGTACACTATCCCCTATATCTCCAGAGATTACTTCTACGGCCTTATCGCCACATACCTAGTCATCCAACTATCCGCCATCTATGATCTATCTGTAAATCCCATAAGTATTTTACTAACTATAGGTTAAGATAACTTCTTGTTTTATAATAATCTTTTTGAAAACGATTTCCGGATTGGAGATTTAAACATGAACAAAATGTAAAAACAAATTTTACATACGAAAATAAACAGTTTCAGTTCAGAACCATTTTTTCTAGATTTACGTCACAAATGGCAGTTTCGGCTATTTGTATCTCAGTACAATATTACTTCACGATATGTAATGGCTTAACTTATGGCTAAAAGAATACTATCTAAAAACGATTTTCTTTCTTAATGAAAAAAATTCTACATTAGAGATCTAGTTTAATAAAAATATATATGGATTGGTTGCACCCCGTCTGTTTACACTGGGGGTGGATGCTTAAAAAACTGTAGTGTCTCGCACAATGGTTATAGTAATACTGAGTTTAAGTACGCCAAAATAGCGTCGCGTCCCTTAAGTATGCTAGGGGCGGTGTCTACAGGACCATATTAGTTTACGTATATAAGACATACACCCACGTTAATTAAAGAAATAAATATAAAATAAAAATAATAAACAAATACTTATTGTAAATAAAATATATGTGGAGGTTCGAAAGAATATTATTAGTATTAATATTTTTAAGTTTTAGTAGACATGTATACTTGACAAATCATCTACTTTATAAAAAAAAAAACTACAGTTCATGTTGTTAACGTCTTAGTATATCCAGTAAAATATATTTCAATCAATAACTTACAACAAATACGGTGAATACGAAGAATAACTGCTTTGTAGCGTTGTTGTATGCGATTTTGCCGAATATGTTGTTGTTTGACAGTTTCTGTAACATCCACATCGTTGTTTTAAAAGACGTTCCAGCGTTACCTCATTTGTGCTATTAATTCCAGGGATAGAATTTTTTACCAGACCTGGTTGGAGAAATATATTTGAAACCACACAAAAATCTTTTTTAATAGGGTTTAGAGTCTTTCAGGTGTTTTATAAACGAATTAAATAAATATACAGACTTTTTTGACGGTGGCGAAGCTGACGAAATAAATTCTTAAAATAAAATTTTAAATAAAATCGAAATTGACTAATAATTACACACATATTTACCAATTTTTTTAAATTTCTGATTGATAATTTAATATTGACGATTCGTATACTTTCAGTTATTCAAAACAATTTTAAATTTTTTACGATTATTATTAAATATACTAATTTACCTTAAGCAGAAAAAAATGTTTAATAAAAAATTTTTAATTTGTCATCAAACGAAGATAGAATTAACTCCTTAATAAAAATGGAAAAGAATATCTATTCTACTGAAAATAGTTTGTGAAAAGTTACAAGTACATATCAAGAAATCTAAAATATAGTATAGTTAATATTTTTAGACTATAAGCCCAGAGAACCCATGGACTATAAGCCCATGGAAAAAATACATCGAAATAAGATTAGAAGAAGATAAAGAAAAATACTATAGGCAGAGACGATTGGCAAAAAAGACAGTCACACAAGCAAAAGCAAAAACATGGAAAGAATTTGGAGAACAACTTCAGGAAGAATATATAACAAATAATAGAAACTTTTGGACGACAATGCGACACATAAGGCAGGGAAAACGAAAGGAAATAAACGGAGTAAGAGATACTTCAAACCAAATACAAATAAGCCCAGAACAAATAGCTAGGGTATGGAAAGAATATTATGAGAAACAATTTGATGCCGAAATGATAAAGGAAGACAATATAATCAATGAAGGAGAAGAAAATACAGTGCCAGAGAAAATAAGTAGAGAAGAAGTAATAGAAGGATTATCAAATATAAAAATAGACAAGGCAGGTGGAGATGATGAAATTAAACCGGAAATGGTAATATACATGGAAGAAGAAGGAATAAATTGGCTATGGAAAATATATAAAGAGGCATGGGAAAAACAAACAATCCCTAAAGACTGGCAGAACAATATCATCGTGCCAATATACAAAAAAGGAGAACATGTAAACTGCGACAACTATAGAGCAATATGTCTGTCATCGGTATGCTTTAAAATATATACGAAAATAATAGAGAAGAGACTGAGACAAGAAGTAGAAATGTTATTGGGAGAAGAACAAACGGCATTTAGACCGGGAAGACAGACAAATGACAACATAAATAGAAAGACATATTATAGGGAAATGCTTGAGGAAAATAAACGTACCTAATGCATTGATAAAAATTATAGAAAGTACTTACAAAGAGGTAAAAGGAAGGGTACAAATAACAGGGGAAAGATCGGAAGCATTTAATTGGAAGAGAGGTATTAAACAAGGAGATAGTCTCAGCCCTTTGCTATTCATAATAGTAATGAACGAATTGATAAGAAACACTAGAGTCAAAACTAATTAACTACAGACAATAATAGGTTTGCGCAGATTACAACCGGTAACAATAGAGTCCTTAATGTATGCAGACGACATAGTACTAATAGCAGATTCCGAGAATAAAACGCAGAAACTAATGGATATATGGGTAGAACAAATAGAAGAACTTAAAATGGAGATAAACGAGGAAAAAAGTAAGATAATGATAATCAGCGGCAAAGGAGATAAGAAAGATAATCAAATAAAGATAAAACGTAAAAACTCAGAATTGGAAATAGTAACAACTTACGAATACCTGGGAAGTATAATAACTAATGATGGAAAAATAGACTGGGAAATAACAAATAGAGCAAAGAAATCAAACAAGTTATATTATGCGTTAGCCCCAATAATGGGAAAAAGAGAACTTGCACGAGAAACAAGAATAAAAATATATAACACAATAGTGATACCGACTGTGCTCTATGCAAGTGAAAACTGGACAATTCTGGAAAAACGTAAGAGCAGGATAAATGCAATGGAGATGAGACATCTAAGAAGGATAGTTGGAAAGACAAAATGGGATAGATTAAGCAACGAGACTATTAGGAGAATGGCCAACCAGGAACCGATAATGAACAAAATAGCAAAGAGACAAATGAACTGGTATGGGCATCTGATGAGGATGCAATCCAATAGAATAACAAGAAAAAATTATGAAGCAAAAAACATCGGAAAAAGAAAAAGAGGCAGACCAAGAAAAAAATGGATACAGCAAGTAGTAGAGGCGGGAAAACTTAAACAAAAATCACTCGAGGAATTGAAAATAATGGCAGGAAACAGAAAAGAATGGAAGAGGTGGGTAAATGGAAATTAAAATAGCTAGCCCAAATCCGACACCCTGATAGGGTAAAAGGAAGAGGAGAAAGAAAGAAAGAAAGCCCAGAGAACATTTTTGAATCGAATATAAATCAATACTACAATGTGTAATATCAACTTTAGAATATCTGCCGCCAATTCTTATCGGAACTCAAAGCACATGGGTTCAAATTAAGGGTTGCGCCGTAGATTCTCATCCTTGTTCCAGCTGAAATGTACGAGGTTAAAAAAATGAATCTATATACTGATCCCAAAATTTGTTTATGAATACTGTACTGTGTCAAATTACCGAAAATGGAGAAAAAGTTTTCCGAAAATAAAAAAGTTTCCCTGGTCTTGATAATAATATTTTTGTAGGGTATTAGGTCACAGATCATGATTTTTGTATTACCTACTATCACCATAGGGAGGTTGGTTCTTGGCAAGAAATAACCCATATCTGCTTCCTAGGAACTGCAGAGGGCTTCGACCAGCCCAATCGAAGTTTCCTCTGCGTTTCTGTCCCAATTTGATGGGTTTGGTAATTTCTCACAATAAAACACAGTTTGGTAATAGAAAGGTTCACGCAAAAGAGTCTAACGACGAGTGGGAAGCATAGCCCTGTATAGGATACCCTATGTGGGAGCCGGAGTAAGACTAGACTGCCTTAGTTTGCAACAACCTATAACACAAATCACCAACTTTTGTTATCTGGGTGCAAACTTAAATGAACAGTGGGACCAATCGACGGAAATTAAGATAAGGATCGAGAAGGAAAGATCAGCTTTCGTCAAAATGAAAAAAATCTTTAACAGCCACGATATAAAATTGGAAATAAAAGTTCGTTCACTAAAATGCTAGGTATTCTCCGTTCTTTTATATGGCGTGAAGTCATGGGCCTTACCTAAAGCATCACTGAAGAGACTCGAAGCATTTGAGATGTAGTGCTAAAGACGCATGTTGAGGATTTCCTGGATAGACAGAGTTACCAACGAAGAAGTACTACATAGAATGGGTAAAGAGCGCGAACTAGTCGTAACCATAAAACGTCGCAAACTAGAATACCTGGGCCATATAATGCGCAATGAACAACGATATGACCTACTTCGGACCATACTTCAAGGTAAAGTGCATGGGAAAAGAGGTCCAGAACGAAGAAGAATATCCTGGCTGCATAACCTGCGAAAATGGTTTAACTTAACCACTACCGGACTTTTCAGGGCAGCAGTCAACAAAGTCAGAATAGCCATGTTAGTGTCCAAGATCCGTAATGGATGAGCACCATAAGAAGAAGAAGAAGAAGAAGCCAAAGTTTGGAAAATGCACCCATTTTATACAATTTTCTTTCATATCGATATGTGCATTTCCAAGTTAATTGGCCAATCGTAAATTGTATAGAATATAAAATACGGGGTGATGAGCATCTAAGTGCTCATTGGTCCACAGACTAAGGCACGAGATGGCATCCTCCCTTTGAAGACTCTTTTGCTGGAAAAAAAATTATTTAGTCCACAAAGAAATTATAAAGAGTTCCAAAACTTACATATAAAAGATTCAAATTGTACATACATATTCACAAAAGTTCATAAAAGAATTAAAATATGTATATAAAAATGTTTACAAATCTCACAATGTTCATCCAAAAATGTTCCTACAGTATTTTATAAAAGGGTCAGAAAGAATTCGAAAAATGCCCATACAATGTTTCAAAAATGTTTACACGAAAAGAGAAAAAATTAAAAGTGTTCCCAAAATTCAAAATTATTTAAATGCTTATAAAATTCGAAATGTCATTTAAATGTTTATAAAAGGTTAAAATATTGTTCACACCATATTTTTATATTCACCAGTGACGTAGAGAATGTTTGTAAAGGTCACCACACCACAGCACAGCTTCCTGGTAGTAGTTGTTGTCATCTTCTTCTGCCGATAAAATCCTCGGTTGAAGTGTTTTTTCGTCGAATATCATGAAGGTCTACTGTCTAGGTTAGCTGACAGCATGGGTTGATATTGAGCTCATGGAACCATTGTCGTTCTGGAAGATGCTCAGCGTAGTTCGTCGAAGCAAGCTTGGGTCGCAAGGCTCACTGTTGGTTGGGCGCCATGTCTCCATAGGGAAGTTGGGGTATTGGCAAGAATTAATCCATATCTGCTCATAGGTCCTCTGCAAAGGGCTTCGACCAGCCCAATCGAAGCTTTATCTGCATTTCTGTCCCAATTTGGTGGGTTTGGTGATTTTCTTCGATTTGTTGAGAGATATCGCTATAATCGAAAAAAAAAAAACGATTTTTCATGATATCGCAGGAAAATTATGGAAACGATTTAATATCTCGAGAAATACACTTCCAAATAAAAAATTCAAAATCACGTGTTTAATATTTTTTAAAAATCTATCGATTGGTACCAAATCTGACCTTACACCTCAACCCCGTCCACTCCACCCCGTAGGGGTGGAGTGGACAACTTTGGAATCTTAAGAAAAACCACATTTTTTATTGAAGATTAGGATTCTGCGTGAAAAACTAAACAAGTGTTATCTGAATTTTTTTCTGTAATAATCTTTAATAATTTGTAATAATCTGTAAAAAAATTTATACAATTCAGAAGGCTGCAAACTAATTTTTATGATACTCAATACAGTTGTTTAAGAATGTTTTGTAAAATCAGAACCGTTAAATGCATTAAAAATGGGGGTTCCCATCTAAGATTTCAAAGCTGCACCCCTAGGGGTAGAGTGGGAGGAAGTGTTTGATCTCATTCGATTTTTCAAAATTATATTATTGAACATGTGTTTCTTAGTTTTTCATTTGGAAGCATATTTATCGAGATATTAGACCGTTTCCATAATTTTCCTAGGCTATCTTCTTCTTGTAGTGCCTATCCTTTTCGGATGTTGGCGACCATTATGGCAATCTGTATTTTGCAAACTGCTGCTCTAAAAAGATTTGTGGTTGTTGTGTTAAACCATGTCGTAGAATTTTCAGCCAGGAAATTCTTCGCCTTTTTGGTCCTCGTTTTTCTGCTACTTTTCCTTGTAGAATTAATTGCAGTAACCCATATCTTTCGCTGTTCCTCATTATGTGACCGAGGTATTCGATTTTGGCTGTTGTTATTGTGGTTAACAACTATTTTTCTTTTTGTATTCTTAATAAAATGTCCTGGTTAGTAACGTAATCGGTAAAATAATATCTTCAGGATTCGCGACGATAAAGCCACATTTCGAAAGCCTAAGTTATAGGTAAGCTATACAGGTTTCGAAAGCCATCTATCAACTATTATAAAAAATATCTCAAATTAAAGTTACTTATTTTTACATAAAGCAAAAATCTGCAATAAAACATGAGGGTTCCTATTTAAAATTTTAAAGTTGCCCACCACCCAACACCGGGGTTGGGTTAATAGTAGTGTTTGGTGTCATTCGGCAGAATTTAAAAAATATTGCAAAAGCATTTTCCATTTTTTGATTCTACATATTTTTATATGATAGAAAATATAATATGGTAGATGACATAATACCGATTAAACTTAGGGAACCAGAAATGCGCATAAACCACCTGACTAGGGACGAAAAAATGCCCGTCTGCATGGGAAAACCTCTGAACGAGCGACATACCAATGAAGTCAGTTAAGACTATGTCGACAATATAGAATCAAACTATAATTTGACATCAGAAAAGATGTTCCCAGAAACAGAAGGTTCATTACTCGCTATTCAAGATCAGGTTATACCAACCAAAAATTACTCGAAATATATCATCAAAGGCGATAGAAGAAACGAAAGAAACGAAGAAACTTACAAAACATTAAAAAAATGAAGCTACAAATAATTAGCCCACGATAATTTTTTTAAAGACAGGAGATCCTTAATCAGAAACATCAATACGGAAATAACACCATCATCATCATCATCCCGTCTTCTGCGTCCAAAGTCAAACATAGCCCTCCCCTAATTTCTTTCAGTTCCGTCGGTCTTGAGCTTCCTGCAGCCCATTCCCAGCGATTCTTTTGACGTCGTCTGTCCATCGTGTAGGTAGTCTACCTCTGCTTCTTCTGTCTGCTCGTGGTCTATACACTGTAATTTTTTGGGTCCACCATCCTTCATTCATTCTGGCCACAGGTCACGCCCAGTTCCACTTTCCAAGCAATGCTATGATCTCTATAACGTCTGTGACGCCTGTCTTCTTATTTCTTCGTTTCTACAGGAAACGAAAATATTGATATACTCCAATGAAATTTATTTTTTCTTATAAAATATTGTTTTGGTTTTGTTGTATTTTTGGTTAAATATGTTATATTTTCTTTAGAGTAACATATTAGTACTCTTAAACATATTGTAGTATTGTAATAAATATTAATGAATATGATTATACAGATATTTCTTGGCTTATGGAACGTATCCCTGTATATGTAACTTCTCATTAAAATTGAGGTGCGTTTTTATAAACATAATACCAAGACGTTAACAACTAATATAAAAATGAAATAAAAAAAAAAACAAGTATACAAAACTTAAAGAATATTAAATACATTTTAACAATATTGTGCAGAGCTGTAAATTCTTTGTTAATTTTTCATAAAATATGTATGGACCAGACAATATCTGCATTGGAATGACCACATTTGGGTGGGAAATATACAAACGTAGTTTTTTTCACAAATGGCTTCTAAGCATCACTCCAAATGATAATTTCACTATGCTTAGTGGCTACTATATCCCTCCTCCCTTGTGGATAAACCCTTCGGGGATAGGGATATAGTAGCTTCCTCACTCTCCATGTCTGGAACGTAGCCAGTGTTCTAATTTTCGTAGTGCAGTGCTGATCTCCGAGATCTACAGTTTAATCTACTTAATGAGTTCCCGATTACGTACGTGTTCCAGATCTACGATATGTAAAAAACTGTTTAGAATATTTTTTTATTTACCTATAGTAATTGTATATTTCTATTTCTGTCTCTAATTCAATGATATTTGTTGTTATTTCCCAAGTCATCTGTGAGATTAGTTGCACCCGATCATGTCCTCTAAATTTTTTTTTGTCGTATTTTTAGAAAAATGGCTTCTATCTCCACACACTCAAGTTAGCGAATCATTAACTTGGAGAATCCAGCTGATGTAGCAACTATCTATGAGATTCTTGAAAAAGAAGATGATATACTTGTTAATGAGAATATTTCAGACCAAGAGGACACCGACACAGAAGAAGAAATTCACGAAAGAGTCAAGGATTGTGACACTGACCAGGACGGTGAAAGTTCTGACGATGAAGAACCTAGCCTACAATATTTTTTATTGACAAAAATAAAAATACAAAATGGTTAAAAACAAATCCTTACGCCAAAGTGGATGAGGGGCACACAATGTCTTGCTGCATGTTCCTGGTACTATAGGAGATGCAAGAATTACGAAATCACCGTATGAATGCTAGAATTGTATATTTTCAGAGACAATAATTGAAATAATTGTGAAATACACACATAATTATATTAAGACAATACAAGCAAAATACGCAAGACAAAGGGATGCCAAACGTACTGATATAGTTGAGAACAAAAGTTTTATTGGGCTGCTGTACTTTGTTGGGAAGCAATAAACAGTCGTTAGCAGAGTTATGAGGCGAAGACGGGTTTGGTATTTCATCTTGTAATGAACGTGAAAATGATTAAATTCCTTATCAGATGTACTCAGTTCAACGACATAAAGAATTGTGATAAATTGGCAGTTGTCTATGCAACGAATTGGGTTTTGAACAGCTCCAAAGAAAGAGCATCCAAATAGTTAGAATGCCCACTGAGTTACAGCTAAAGTTACGTCAATTCCAACCCACTCCACGATAAAATCAGGAGGTGCCTTTATACCATGATAAACAAACGAAGAGATGTTCGAAATGCCGAGATATAAAGAAGGTTCGATACTAAAAATACAAATGTAAAAAACGCGTTTCTGTTGTACTTTATTTAGAACATGCGCATATGATGTGTGATAAGTGTTACCTCTACTAGAGCATTAGATAATGATATACAGCCAAAATTATATTTGGCCATGCGGATTTTTTATATATAGGGTAAAGGCACCACTTGTGGCCACTACCCTGCCTATGGCCGTTTCACTATCATTAATAGGATAATAAGCATGGCTTTTATCAACCAATAAGCTTGAAGCTGCCAAAATGTCAAATAAGTCCATAGTAAGTGGGAACAGTGATAGAAACCTATCTAACTGATCCATTCATTTCATTGTTGATGTTTGAGCGGTAGTGTGTAGCACGTTCAAGCTAACTAACGAAAGATATCAAAAAGAATTGTTTCTCAATTTTCTATTTAAGGTAGCTCCTAAATAGTCCAATATGCTATTCAAGGTAGCTCCTTTTCAACTCGTACTGTGGCCCGATTATTTATTTTCAACTAAGATTCCACATAAGGCTGTCTACTGATTTTCATTAATTTAATTTTTGTGATATCCTTATTTTTGTCCCACTCCATAAATGATATTCATATTACCTCTTGCAGTTTCTCTATATTGTCTGTTATAATAGCTCTATCTAAGATTTATAATACGAATACTATTTATTTTGATACCTTTTTCGTTGTACTGAGCAAGCTGAAATATCTATTCTTCATAAACGTTAAGATAAAGTGGGAACGAAATACAACCCAGTCTCACTTGTTTACTTATTTTAATTTGCTTTGTATACCAACCGTTGACTATCCTCAAATCTATTGTTTCATTCCAGTATATTTGATGTATCATTGTCAAGTCTTTGCCAATGAGCCAAATTTAATTTAAAGTATATATTAATATCTTTTTTTTAATTGTCAATACGGGAATGCCTGTCAATGTCTTTTGGTGATCAATAGATAAAATAGAGAAATTTTTTGTTTTATCATACAATTAGAATCAGCAGCTTCATGGCAAAAAATGTCTCTCGTGATTATAAGTTTATTTTGAAATCAAATTAAATGTCTCCTGTTTTTCTTCATATTTGAAACAAATTTTCTTGTGGATTACCTTAATGAACGTTTTTAAGGCATAGCTTATTCAAAAATCTTGTTTTGGTCAAAATGTATTATTATGATGCTACAACGTTATTGTAAAAAGTTTACCACGGCAACCTGCTTATATTCTAAACGAAAGGATAAATTATTAAAAAAAAAAAAATTTAATTGTTGAAAAATTATTATAGATTTCCGGTATAAAGTTTGGGTAAATTGTTTACTGTAATGTTGAAGTATTTTATTCTTTCGATAAAAGTAAGATTCAGTTTGTGTGTAAGAAATAATCAATGTGTTTCAAATGTTAAGTTCAGACGTTCAAGTCTATATATCCCGAAATATATATCAATTTCTTTATGAATTTTTTAAACTGACTTTTGCAATATAAAATCAAAATTGAATTGCATATTTTGAAACTACTTGACTTAGATTTTTATTCGATATTTTTTGTTTTCTTAAATTCATTGTCAAATCTATTTGAAAAATGGCTTCGAAAATCGCTAAAATTTGCTTTTTTCAGCCTTTTCAATTGTCTATTTACATTTTACGCTTAAAGTAATCATTTTAAGAAAAATTAAAAGAATAACTTTTGTCTAATAATAACCCATATTATTCAAAATAGTGCGAAAAAAAGCAATTTTATATAATTCGTCTAAATTATGTTATTAATCAATAGGTTCCCGTGGAAAACTTTCGGTAAACTTTTAATCATATTGGCATCATAATCTATCGAATAAAACAAGTTTCAGCTTGTGGGTATAAAATCGACATTTTTCATAATCGACAATTAAAAAACAATGGGTTGCAATAAAATTATCAATAAGAAACTTAAAAAAAATAATTTTTTACTAAGTTATCAAGATTTGAAAATAGAGATTTTCGTCTTTTTTCTAATCTTAAATTATTTATAACTCAAAAACGATGTATTTTAGAGTAAAATTACTCGGGACCTTTTTGTGTGAAATGAGCCAGTTAATCTAAAAAACTTATTTTGGACAAAAAAAATTCAATTTGACAATTTGTTAAAAAAAAATTGTTTAAACAATTTTTGACCATCACTTTCTCTAATCAAGATGCACTTTTGTATTAAGTGGGCTATTTCAAGTAAGACTGTTCAAAAATATGGAATGAGACTATTTTTCTTAGCCAGTGCGCCCATACTACCCGGACTAAAAAATGTTTTGTGATACAAATTATATGCAAGGAAATAAATCTGCTAAAATAATAAATGTGTACATCGTCTTTCTTTCACAAATATTTTTTGGAAATAAAAAAATACGTACCATCAATTTTTGCAAGGCATGGTATATCCAAAAGATTACACACTTTTACAGAAGGGTCATTTACTAAAAACAAAACATAAAGTTATATAAAAAGAGTTTAAATAAATTAATAAGTAGACTTGAGATTATATGCACCAATAAGCCAACAGTTCAGTTCAGTTTTAGCCTATTCGAACACAAGCATATTATTGAACTTCAGGAAATAAATATACTTCAGCTCCACCATCTTATTACCATTTATTCAATTACTCTAGATTTTGAAATATAACCATATATAATATTCATATCTTAGAAAAGTATCATCTTGTATGACTGCAAAAAGATGTTCATATCGCCACCAATTATCCAGTTAAATTTTAATTAACTACAAATCCAGTTTCTTTAAACCACAGTCAACCTCTTCCATTCCATAGCTCCAAAATAATAACTACCGATGTTTTTACGTCCCCAGAAACCATTTGCTGTACCTATATCTAACCTTAAAGCCATGAAAGCGAAAAACAACAAGGAGTCTGCAGAAATAAAATCGTCAGAATCATATTATTACCAAAGCTGCCAAAAATGTTGCAAAAAATTACTCAACCTCATTTATGCTGAATTTTGATCGACTTAATCTACTTCTGAGCAATCTCATGAGCAAGCAAGATCCTTTTAATATATTTCAAAATTATACTTCTAAACCACTGGCGTTAATGAAGACATTCAATTGAAACCAATCTTTGGTATAAAAAAAAATACCTTAAAAACCTTAGAAATAAAATCGTCAGAATCATATTATTACCAAAGCTGCCAAAAATGTTGCAAAAAATTACTCAACCTCATTTATGCTGAATTTTGATCGACTTAATCTACTTCTGAGCAATCTCATGAGCAAGCAAGATCCTTTTAATATATTTCAAAATTATACTTCTAAACCACTGGCGTTAATGAAGACATTCAATTGAAACCAATCTTTGGTATAAAAAAAAATACCTTAAAAACGTAAGACGATAAATGTGGACTATAGAGTGGATGCTCTAATATCCTCCATCCCTTTTTTTGTAGATTTTTTATTAATTTGGCAATTACTGCATGAACAGTGAAAGTAAACATTTTGAACATCTGCTTATCTGACATGCCAGGTAATTCTCATTGTTTAATTTTGCATCATTGTACAACTTTTTTAACCACTAAAATTTTTAAAATTAAATAGCTTTATGTTAAAGGAAAGCTACCTTATTTACTGCGTTACGCTAGGCGCACACACATCGAATTTGGACTGTCGATAAAAGTTCGATCGAACAAATTCCTTTGGTGGCATGAAGAAACAATGTGAGCGTGCACACACATCGATTGCCAAACGGTACGGCATCGATGTCGTGTGGCGATCGATGAAAGTCACTGTATGGACGGCTGCCATCGTCGTTGTCGTCGTTCCAAGGCGTATAGTACCAAATAAACGCGCGCACACAGATCGATACAGTGTACTTCACCTAACAAACCCTTGTGGATTAACAAACGTCATCGAATAAATGTCGTGTAGTGTGCGTGCAAAGCATCATCGATAAAAGTTCGATCGAACTTTTATCGACCGTCCAAATTCGATGTGTGTGCGCCTCGCCTTACACGCTACAATAAAAGTGCACTAACCAATACAATTCGTGTTAACTCTCATTCTACTTACTTGCAATCTAACGCTTCAATAGATCTGTAGTGATCTGAAATAAAGTAACTACTTAAGATTAACTTTTTAAGATAAGTACATCTTTTTTTTCACGTAAAAATTGTGAAGGCTTTTTGATCTTCTGCCACATGGAATAATTGTCCTGCATTTGATATCTAAGTCCATTCACGAATGATTTTTAACTAAGAAACTTGTTTTCTTCTTACACCTCTATGGCCTTCTATTTTGCTATTAAGGATCAGTTGTAGTATTCTATATCGATTTCTCCTCACTATATGTCCCAGATAAAACATTTTCCGGTATTTAACAGTCTTTAGGAATTCTCTATCTTTGTTGACTCTCCCTAGTACTTCATCATTAGCATTTCTTGATGTCCAAGGTATCTTTTGCATCCGTCTATGAATCCACATTTCCAATGCTTGAATTCTGTTTATACTTGATACTTTTATTGTCCACCCTTCTATTCCATACCAAAGTACAGACCAAATATAGCACCTAACCATTTTTTGTCTTAGTTCTAAACTGAGATGAGCATTCCAAAGAAATGTCTTCATTTTTATAAAAGTAATTTTCGTTATTGCTATTCTTAGTTTTAGTTCTATGTCTGGATCTAGTTGGTCCATTATGACAGCTCCCAAATATGTACCTAATTTTGTGAGCTTTTTCAGCTTAAACTCTATTTAATTGAAGCTCTACATCTGGATGTGGGTTACAACTAACGACTAAAAATTTGGTTTTTTTTTTAGTTTATTTTGATGCCCATTTTCTCTCCTACTTTGTGAATACGATCTAGCAGCATTTGGAAACCTTCAATATTTTCTGACCGAATTAATGTATAGTATCTAATTATATTAAGTAGTACTCCGTTGATTTTTATTGGAAGAAATTGGAGAAAAACAACTTAAAATAATCTTTATGCAGACGACGCAATACTAATCTCTCAAAGTGAAGATGATTTATAACGTATGCTGCACCAATTTAATCTAACCACCAAAAAAGTTAACATAATGACATACGCGGCAGAAACAAGATCTGACATGGAGAGGACAAAAAGGATGTTAGAAACAGCAGAGATGAAAACACTTAAAAAAATTGATGGTAAGACACTATGAGACAGAGCTAGAACTACAGATATACGACGTAGATACAAGGTGGAGAACATCAAGAACTGGGTAAGAAATAGAAGAGTAGAATGGAACGATCATATAAGCCGAATGAGAACAAATAGAGTAGTAAAGACAGTCATGTCTATATAAAAAGAAAAATAAGAAGAAGAGTAAGCATTAAACAATGTTGAGAATAAAATGCAACCTTGTTTGCATGCAACACTCTTCATCGTGTGGAGATTTCGTCGGTGTACTTGGCTCAAATTTTTACGATAGCAGTTTGATTCCAGTACCGACTTTTAATGACACGAATATTTTTGTTATGTATTCCTATATTTTTATAAGTCCATATATGTAATTCAAAAACTATGCATCGTATATACATTAGATATATAGTAATATAAAAAGAATCCAACAACCTCTAAAATAAAAGATCATAAGACCAACTGGGTCTGTGTCGTTTGAACTGATAAGACCACGTCACGTGTTCCAGTCGAGTAAGGAACCATGTTGCTTTTTAAGTAATAAAATTTACATTCAATATCATCGACTATTATAATATTGCTACGATAAATATGACTTATATTTATTCTGTAAACATGCTAATATTCTAATAAGAATTTTCTAGTAGTTTCCCCTACGATAAAACCGGTTTTCTTTGCCGTTCGAGAGAGTTCGGGGGTCAGCACAGGTCAACATCCGTCCGCTTCGAAGGGATTCCAGAACTAATGGCTGTTTAATATAAATAGCGGACTTTTCATTGTGTGAGTTAGTCTGACTAATAATATCGAGTTGAGGTTTGGAAATGTAACGCTCGTATTGTCGGGAATATAAATTGTAATAAATGTTGTAAATAAATCATAATTATAGTATGAAATAAATTAGTGTATTAGTGTAATAAATTTGTATAAATAAAGACTTTAATAAACTAAATAGTAGAACCTTTTTATAATAAATAAAGGTAATAAATTAGACTAATAAACTCAGTTCAATATGTAAACCATATATTGATGTCACGATTTCATTTTTTGTACTAGCTACAGGTACTAATAGGATGAATCTGATTCAGATTGAAAATGTTATGCATGTCTAATTTTTGGACGAGACTTTTAACAAGTTTTAATAAAAAAGTTTATAATAATATGCACATTTGAAGTTAATACTTCCGAATTAGTCTTTAGCTACGGTATACAGCTGGAATTTTCCGAATAATTTTATATTAATGAGATTAGAAAAACGTGCAGAATATGTAAATATGTAGGCGAGAGATAGAAAATATCTAAATAAATGTGGTAGTGAAAGAACAAAAAGAAAATAAAGTGATAAATGGTTAAATGTTCGAATAAATGAACTTTAATCAAATAAAAGGCACAGTTTTTTATTAAATCTTGCCCAAGTACTTTTGCTCTCAGACCATCTTCAGGGGCACTTTGTCAAAATTGTAGGCTATACAGTACTTAACATTTCCGTTAAGACCAGGAGCCATTATCTCTCCTGCTGTCACCCACAATGTAGCTTAAATTTTGAAATTTTTTTTAAACTGTTTGTCCTTTGTCTAGTGTTGTGTAATGCGTTATTTAATGTGTATAACAATTATAGAAGTTCTGGATAGCCTACAATTTTAATGAAATGACCCTGAAGATGATCTGTGCTCGATATCTGTCTTTTAGCAATACTTACGATTTTCTGGTATATAATGAAATGGTGTACAATTACACAACTTCCTCGTGATATTCATTCTGCATTCAATGAGACAGTTATTAAAGTTATAGTTCCTGTAGTAGATCAACTGTCGTTCATCTGGAAAAAGGCATTCCCGAATATGGATAGGTATACTTCTGATGTCGTCTGGAGATATTGTCATCACTGGAGAAATAGCGATTAGATTGACTACTCTAGTGGGATTTAAAATGTTTTGGAAGTTCCAGTCAGGAAAATCGTATGGGTTAGTTACCTTGATCTAAAAATGTATATAAATATAGTATATATATAGTGGACTCCCTCTATAACGAGAACTGAAATGGCAGACTAATTACCTCCTTATAAGCCGATCTCGTTATATCAAACAACAATATTACTGTGCATACATATGAATATGTAGTTTTCTAAAACATTAACTTCTTATAGTGAAGCTATTCGTAGCAATATAAGATGCTAAATATTGTTTGAATCGCGTTTTTGAAAAAAAAAGTTGTTTACTTTTATTGTCAATGAAATACATTAAAATAAACAAGAGTTGTATACTTTTATTGTCAATGATATACGTTAAACCAAAAATCTGTATTCTGTATTAAGCGTAATTTCAAGGATAACATAAACTATTGCTTCTGCAATTACAGAATTCTTCTATAACAGATTACATTTAAATTTTTAATAAAAAAATTGTAAACAAGCTAGATTATGTCGTTTTTTTTATGACTTAATATTATGTTTAGTACCGTGCTATTAAAGATATACAAATTTTTAGTAAACTTACTCTTTGTCCTATAGAAGGAACAAATGATGCAAAGTAGTCATCTGGATCATTGTTAACTAAGGCGATAAGGCCTGATTGATAGCCACACGACGATATTTTTTGAGGTTCTAATGGCATTCTTCGTGAAAATCTGAAAAACATGATAAAATATATTATAATATACATTAAACTGTTTTAGAGATTTTTGAAAAAATTGTTGTAGAAATGGAAAGAAAATTATTTTGTTTATGCAATAATTTATCTTAAATGAGCATTTTCGTTGTGAATTTTGGGAAGATTTGTACAAGTATATATATATATATATATATATATATATATATATATATATATATAATATATATATATTTCTTAATTTGTGGTTCAATATAATTAATGTTGAAAAGTGGATTAGTTTTTCTTAACATTTCTAGTGTGATCATATTTTAGTTTCTTGTAAATTTTGGCAGATGAACTGTCAGCTGGTGAACAGCAGAAGTCTATCGGTGAGAAAAGAGTCCCTAAACTCATATCCACCAAAAATAATATTATCTTTAAATGGCTATATTTGTGCCACTTTAAAACCATTTTATATGTTAGAAAGTGTAAACGCCGTAGGAAAAGCAGTTCTTCCAAAACACTCCTCGACGTTATAAATAGCTAGTGGCATTGTTGGATGATGCAAAAGTCAATCCTTGCAATCTTTGCTGTAGTATTTCTTTAGTGGGCCAAAAAACGGAGCGGTCTAAGAGCTGTACCTTGTGGCTTATATGAGGGAATGTAAACATGACCCGTTTTCGTTAGTCAAATTTATAATTTTAATAGACATCACGTGATTGTCTATAATTAGGAGCACATTGTATTTCGCAATGAGTCGGACATGTTTTATTGCGAAATAGTTTAAAAAAGCTTCAAACTTTTCAGCGTTGGACCACCCATTGGGAGTAATCCATCAAAAAACATCAAAATAAGTAAATAAACGTTAGTTTACAAGTAAGTAAGGATAATATAAAATCTGTTGTCTTGAAGTATTGGACTCAAGGCACCGATGAAAATAGATAAAGAAAAAAAAATGCCAATGCGCAACCACTGACGTAAACATTCAAAATTATTGACTTTTTTGGCTACGATCGAGATGTTGGACACAAAAGACCGCGAGGTTGGCTTGTAGCTTTTATATAGCGCCAAATTTGAAGTAAATCTATCACTGTCCCTAGGTACAATGTGTCCTAAGGTATACGGATTACCCCTACTTGTAGATTCGTTATAATCCAAAGGTCATTGTAGTTTATTTATTTTGTTTTGGGAAACTCATTATTCGCTATCCGCTGTTTATTGCGGACTTAATCAAAAACCTAACTGCCTAAAACCTGAAAATATAGAAGACTTTTTCTAGTATATAACTACCGAACTTACGACTTTGTATACTGCTCCTTCATCAAAAACGAATTAAAACTACAACAAAATCCCTCCGTAGTCCTAATTTGTTGAAACAAATTCGTACATTTAGCAGCTAAACCTTTCCATAAACATTTAACTAAAATACTTTCACAGCTACTTGTTAACTTCTGTAGAATTTCTTCCGCTCTGACGTTATTTTGATCAAATATTTTTTGAAGCTTTGTCAATTTTTCCAATGTTGTTGCGTTCGGCATTTTGAATTTGATCAAATAAAACATGCTTCGTAGATCGTTAGCAAAGTCCTCTATACTGCTGTTCGTACTATAAAAAACAAAAACGTTAAGTAATTAATTAGATATATGAAAGAAAGGGTAAAAAGCACTGAGACTGTGAAAGTTATAGAAGGTTACATAAGGTACGTGAATAAATTAAAACCAAAATTACGTCTTAATACTTTTTTCTACAATCTCTTTTGTCGTCTCCCCATTGCTGAAGATTTTAAGTTCCTTGAATCCTAATAACAAATTTTTTCCATTGGTCTTTGTAGTCTAGAGCTACCCAGCTCTAAAAATCATACAAACAAGCTGAATTTTGCTGAAAATGTCAATTATAGGACTCCAAAAAGGATGCAACAAAGTTTACTACCTTTACCCCATCGGCTTCCCCCTAAAAGCCCCCTCCTAAGGGGTAGGGACGGAAAAAATCGATTTACCAAGAATCTGTAGGTCATAGAAAAAAATATTTAAAATAAAAAATGCAGCTGAGATAATTTTAAACAAAAATTTTTTTAGCACTTTTCCTATAGAATTAGCGGTTCTCTTAGAGACAACGCTTTAAGCGACCGATGATTTTCAATGTCAGGTACGTGCGCGAAATCAATTTTAAATAAAATTTATGTCAACTCATCTGTAAAAATTCGATATCTTTTGATCAGAGTGTCCTATCGATAAAATCAAAATGTGTTTTAAAGGTGAAGAGAGCATCTGTTGTGTGCAAGTTTTCTTCAAAGTTTTCTTTAAGCAGTTGCGTAAGGAAAGGATGGGCAATAGGAAAATAAATTAAAGCAAATATTTTGTGATACTTAACTATTAAATAATTTATTAAAACAGAATAAAAAAAAATATTAAAATTACAAATAATTAAAATTACAAATTCATTAAAATTCTTATACAAATTATCAATAGTTATTTGGACTTGTATTCAAATAAAAGATCTCTTTTCTGTGTTTTATTTTCTAAATTAAATGAAGGCAAAGAATTTTCTTTCAAGAAATATTACTTTTTTTTTAATTTTTTTATATCTGAATTAAAAAATTATATTTATTGTGAAATAAAATCACTAAATAAAATATTAAAAAACCAAATTAATTATGATCGTGGTTGAAAGTCTTTGTTGATTATACGGCAAACTAACCTTTTACTTCAAGAATTCTCCACTGGCTCCTTTTCTTCTTACGACTGTGATCTACCCACCTTTTTCTCATACTCTCAGTTGCTCTACACACGCCTACGTCTCTCGCATACACTATCGCCAACAGTTTCTCCAAAAGCTGCTCGACCAAACTCCTATCTCACAGGAACCCAATTTCTTTTTAAAAGAAAGAATTTTCACTTAGTCGACTAGTACCAAATATACTATACACCAGTTTGTTTATTACGGGATGTACGTTCGTTGTCCAATGATACCATTCCTGGGGCCTAGTTGCACAGACACAAAACACATTTCACAATCATTATTTGACAAGAACTCTGCGAACTTTTACTGCGGGATATAGAACAAAAACAACTTGCTTCTTCCGACGTTCAAATCACAGTAATCTTCCGTTTATCTGGCAAAAGCTGACTTTGTTCACTTTAATCTCTCCTTCTCCTTTTAACCAATCAAACATACACATCCTACATAACACGCCATCCCTTTCGGCCAATCAAATTCTGTGACTTGCCAAACACAAGCTCAATGCTATTATGATATCACATAATCTTGGTATTTCCAAATTTTACATAAATAAGATATTTTCTTTGTTGCCAAGTTTCTAGAGACAATACAGCTAATACTACTTCGGTTATTGTATACTTATCCCTGACCATAAAACTTTCCAATTCTTTGACCAATTTCTTTGTAAACTAAAGACTTAAAAAAATTGCTATCTTTGAAAAAAAAAAAAATGAATGCATATGCACTAACAGAACATGTATTAACAATAAAACATGAATTTAATTTCGAGGATTCCTGTATTTTGGCAAAGGAAAAAAACCATTCAAAACGTGTTGTCTTGGAAATGTGTTTCATAAAATCCAATACGTCTTGTATAAATAAAAAGTCTGACATAGATAAACTGAGTAAAATTTATTGTTATTTACTGACAAAACATCAAAAATAAAATAAAGATTTACTTTTACATATACACACCATAATACACCTGCATGCAAAACATGTTGCATACCATCAAGACAGGTTTAATATACTACTTCCATTAATAAAACATGAAGAACACTTAATTACACTTTAATCATACTATTTTTGTTTTTGCTTTCTGTTCTCTATGGATCAGTTAAAACACACCATTAAAAGATGTCACAAACGAAGTTTTACTATCATTAAATAAATTTTAAAATGTATTTTGTTCATTATTTTATATGTTATATTTTATATGTATGTTATTAATGTTTCACAGTCTTAGGTCGTCTTCCAGGGCATCCAACAATCACGTTTTGAGCCTTCCTTTTTCGTCTTCCTATCGGCGTCCATTGTAATATTTTCTTTGTTGATTTCGTATCTTCCTGTTTCTGGAAATATCCCAGCCATGATTGTCTCTGACTTTTAACAAATATTACACAATATCTCTTATCCTTCATTTAATTTATTAATCTTGTCGTTTCTCTCGATTCTTCATCTTTCTTCTGGTTGAGGTTAAAGTACAGTTTCGTTAAAGGTTTTAAATTTACGAAAATTGAAACGTTACATAGAAAATACGGAACTAGGTTCATTTATTTTTCTACTTGCACACATTTTGATGAAAGAGCTTTTAATTGATATGATCATTTTAAAAAAATAGTGATGACTTTATAGTTTAGAAAGTTGGCAATAAAAACAAAAGAATCGTATCATGTAAGACTACCAAATAATTAGGGATAAAACCAACATAAAAATAAAAAATAATAAAGGATACTCCATACTTTTTTTATATATTCGCCATTAAAAACTGAACGGTCGCCATTTTGGAAGGCTCGACAGATTCATAAAAAATCTAAGAACGTACTATAAGAAGTAATAGCTTTTAAATAAGGTATTACTTCACAAATGATCCCATTTAAAATGTTCTTGTATAATATACTCTTTAAAAAATGGCACCTTGATGGTGGACGGACACCTTAATGATTACGTCCCGAAAACGTACGTTACTTACTTTAGTGCAGTTACTCAGAAATTTATGAATTTGCGTTTTATTGTTCAGGAAACAGTGGAATGGAGGATTCTAGACGCGCGGTATAACAATGTTGTTTGTATTTTTTTAATATAATTATTTTCAAAAGTTTGTAATTTATAGCTTGTATGCATTTTTGTTTGCAATTGTGCCATACGTTAATTAATAAATACTTACAAGTTACTGGCAATCCATAAAGCTCTTCTTTTTGTTATCTTGTTGTTGTTACAGATAGTAATAGCGGGAAAATCGTAGTTGTAGATCGCGTAATGATTAGATTCTGTCAATAGTAGTAACGGTTCCTTTTCATTGGTAAACCATGATTGCATAACCAAAGTCAGTGTTAGTACAAGTAAAGCAATACACAGTATGAACCAAATTACTCTAGAAATAAATAAATTTACGTCAATATAATAATATTTTTACAAAATGTATTTCAGTAGCGGCTCGTGGTTCAATAAATATGGAGGTCAATTTTAATAAAAAAGTTAACTATGGAGAATTACAATTTTAAAACAAGTCCATTTGGTTTTTTTTGAAATGCAAAATTTTTGACGATGGTCATAAGAAGCGTATGCAAAATTTTTGATAATTTTACACTTTCTGGAAAAGTTTTATACAAATTATTATTAATAAAAAGCTGTTATTCATTTGTGCCACCACTCTTGTAGAAATCTTTACTTTTATACAGATCAGAAACTTTTGATTCAGATTTTTTTTTATTTTTAATCCTAATTTTACAATAAAAATGCATTCAAAAATATGAATATTGAAAAGTTAAGAACAAGGTAGACCAACTCGGATTCGTATTTTGGATAAAGCTTTCTATCAAAACTCTTATTATAATAAAATTATCAAATTTTGAACAAACATATGGTTATACCTTGTAACGCTTGCCGTGCTACAATAATATTACAAGGCCAGAATCGCTCGTTGTCGAAGAGAATAGGGCGGGGTTATAGAAACTATATCGTATTTTAAATTCAAGCACAATTAGATAATATGAAATTATTATTTATTATTGGACGCCACCCCTGGTTTATCCTCGAAGGGGAAGAGCAAAAAAAAATTAAGATTTATTGAAAGTTTACAATAAAACTATTCTTTATTATTTCTTAGTATTGAACAAAAAGAAAACATTAAAAGTTACGTCATCCCAAAGGGATTCCAAAATATTATTTTATGTTAACATTATCATAAACAAAAAATCTTTGTATCGTATTAAATTAAGAATTGGTTATAAAGAAAATGAATGTATATATATATATATATATATATATATATATATATATATATATATATATATATATATATTAACCCCAAATTTCGAAATTTGTTTACATTGAAAATAATATAGTTATTTATCAACTAGGAACAATGAAGAAAATAAACCTTTAAATTAAATTAGAACACTTCACTATATTTTCATTTTTTTTTTGAGTTCATAATCATTTCTGTTGTCTTGAAAGTAGGTATAATAAAAATTAGTACAACCTTAATCTGCTCTGTTTCTCTTCTTATTTAATCAGTCACCAAATTGATTCAGCTACGTACTATATCAAATCACCACCATCCTAGATAAGAGGGGTTAGGGATTCCATAAAAAGATACTGCTACTGGGCCATGATCTGGAATAACTCCATAGCAATACTATCTTGCGACAATGTATTAGAAATATAATATCAGCATTATAGCCTCTCCAATAAGGGTCTAAAAAAATAAATATCTATCTGAAATATGGACAAGAAAAGGATTTATTTGCTCACCTCTGAATTGAGACCCAGTTTGGAAACACGTCTTAATGGTTGGACGGTCTTAACAGAAAAGAGCGAAGCGCTATCATGGCGCCTGAATCTGGAAATTGGGCGTGAGTGACAAGTTGAAAAATATGCTCATCTACCGGATATATTTGGGAATTACAGAAGAATCCTTGAGTCGGCTACAGGTAGGTACTTGACAGATAGATGGGGCTATTAGTTTTATTAAAAAAAAATATAATCGAAATATATAATGAGTTTCTTTTAAATCTTTTGAAACGGTTACACAGCCCTCCCCACGATTTCAACTGGGTACCAGCGTGGAATCGGACTAGGCATGGTGGCACACCATACTAACCTTTTCAAAAGTGGGAATAGATATACGGAGAGGTAAGACAAACAGAATGGACAAATATAGCTACAATCTGGACTCACAGAATCCTTCTTTCACAACTCACGTGGGAACAACTCAAAGATTTCAGAACAAAGCGAAACAGAACGCATAGAAATGACTCAACTATAAAAATGTAAACAAAAAAAAATTGCATTCTCACTCTCAAAATGCATAGGGTATTTCACCTATAACCAATATCATGAACAAAGCGGAATAAAACAAAACATATCTACAAATCATTATTTGAGACCAAATGCTCGCATTCAATCGAAACAATATAATTAAGATATTATTACTTGAAATTTCATAAGTAATATAAAGCAAAACATACTAGTGTTGTCACCAAGATACAAAACAGATAATTTACTGCGTAGTCGTTATGAGACCTAACACAATAAAACACAAAAAAATAATGTTATCGTTTGTTCGGAAGCGTAGAGTCTTTCATCTATGACTTAATCCACGAATAACATAAGAATAATAATACAATCGTATCATTAACGCCATAAGATACAAAATACAAATGTGTCATCGTTTGTTCGGAAGCATAGAGTCTTTCATCTATGACTTAATCCACGAATAACATAAGGTAATTACGCAGCGCGTCATTATAGACACATTTAGAAATACACAAATAAAAGGAAAGAGTTACTAATAGTTCAAAATTGGGTACATTAAAGTTCTACAAAGACAAGCCTTAATAAGTTTACTGGGAAAGGTAGACATCAGAATTTCTGTAAGACACATCTATATTTAGAAACAAAAAAAGGCTGATGTTTAGTTATTAGTATGACAACTAGAATTTGTGATAACTAACGTGTATCATCCGCCTATAATAGGGACAACATTGGTAGGTCAACTTCGGGTAGGGTCAACTTCGGGTAGGGTCTAAATAATTCTAGATTACATAACTAAACAGGTATTGGAGAACTAAAAAAAGTTTCCTGACGCGGGAGGCTGTTATTCTAGATTTATTACTGAAATAAAATTATGAATGGCTTATCATTCCGACGAGTCAACTAGCGGGAATCCGCTTACTTCATCCCTAGCCTTCCTCAGTGTCTGGCCATTCAGAATATAGGATGTTAGACAGCAATAATCTTTTCAAACATTATTTTGGGGGGTTTCGAATAGAGAGTCGAAATTCGAAGGTCTTCACACTAAGAGTAAAACTTAGGCAAATGAACAGATACTATAATGAACTATCATTGGTAACTAGACAGAGGAATCTTGATATCTTTGGTATAGATACCAAAAAAAATTACTTGGATTTATAAATCCGTAAAATAAGATAAATTGAATTTTGTATCCACTTGAAGACAACTAAAGGTATGTACAATTCATTGTAATATAAACTACCATAAGCATAAAAATATTACATTCTACCAAGGCATTCTAAAAATAAAATGAGATTAAATTTTGCAAACACCCTTAAAATCAATATAGGTTATTGGTCGGGGTAGCACAAACTCAAGATCTCGATCAATACAAACTAGAGAGAGAATAATACCGAAGTAGAATAAGATAAATAAAAATAAAATTTATTTCGAAAAGAAATACGACATATATACATATATATAGACATATTGAACACAATAAATGATCAATATTATAATAATAAAAAGTAAAACAGTTCAACGAACTGGGGTGCGAGCCAAACTGAGTTGCTCTGGAGATCGACGTGCGGAGTCTCCTACACTACTTCCAGAGGCTCGTCTCTTTGCGACAACATCTGAGATACGCAAAATTATTAATTGGAATAGGGATAGGTCCACTAATCCACTTGACTATAGCAGGATGCTCCCTGACTAATAGTCAACACCACCGACATAAAACAAGGGTTGTCGAGACAGCTCAAAAAAAAAAATTGAAACGTGTCAACTTCCTGAAGGGAAAGAAGCACTAAGGGACAGATTTGCCGAAGCAAAGTGGTATTCAATGTACTAAGTACTAGGGTATCAGTGCTGTACTGACCCCACGCCAAAAAAAAATTGGAAAGGAAACGAATCCTCTCCAGGATAAAGTTCGCGTTAGCGCAACTCTTCCTGTACACGGGCCACGGAGGGGTTGAATAGTCGCTGAAGAAGGTAGCAAAGATTAAGTACGCAAAGGCGTAAAGGGAATCAACTAAAAAATTAAAAATTAAGAATGGACTGAACATTTTAGAAGAAAGGCAGGATGGCCAATAGTTCCATAAGAATATCCTCTGGGATTGATCACAGTGGAAAATTTCCAAGCAAGAAGACTGGCAAAAGGACAAAAGAAGAAAATAAATCCAAACCGTTAATACATAATCTTGGAGAAGAAGAAAGAAAATGGATATATGGCATACAAGCCACAATCGCTACACAAACAATTCAGTCTAAAACTGATGTTTCCAAAAGAAACAAAAAAAATCGTAAGAGTCTTCCACGAAACAAAAACTTACGATAAGACTTAAAAGGAACGGAAGAATCATTACAATCTTCCAAAGAAATAGAAAAATATTACAGTTCATCGTCAATAATAAAAAATCGTGATGTTGGATGTAACACACCACAACAATAAAAAAAAGTTGAACAGTAAAACATTTTTGACACCTAATTGAATCCAATATGGTCGTCATACAAATCACAAAGAAATGTTTACCATTCTTTAGCAGAACTCCAATAGAGTCAAAATAATATAAACTTTTAATTCTCAGTGGGTCATTCAACGGTAGTACCAGAACTATTTCAATTGTTAAACAAACGTGGTCTTAACGTCGACATAAAGATAAAAGATAAATTCACAATAGGCGGCAGCGGGTTGTTTCACCTCTGTTTATACAAAGAGTCACAATAGACAACAGTAAACTACTCCAACCTTCACTTGTACCATATCATGAACACAAGATAATAAATGAAAGCTTTTGAGCCTTAGCCAAAAGTCTCAAAGCAAAAAGATATATGTGGTCTAATAAACTATTAGAAGACCGCAAAAATGTCAACGACAAAAAAAGAAAGCTGCTGCTTATACAACAGTCTGACATCACACAAATAACTCAAGATACAATAATACAGGTCACGTGCCTGTACGTCCTACAGGACATCTTGAGAAAAGAAAAAGGTAAAACCACAAATAACAATAAATTCCAGTACCAAAACATACTTCTACTACATCTGACCACACAAAGACATAAAATTAACATAACAGAAGGAGAATAACAATATTTCCGCTCTATATTCTCAACAAAGACGCCTTAGGCAGAGAGAAACGAAGTCATATCATTACTTCCTTATACTTGCAAAACAAAAGAACCATGGACTGTAAATTATAGAAAGCATTTTCCTTTTCAGGAAATAAAATTTTCTTTTCAAAGTACGAAAAAGTTAAACTATGAAAAAATACATTTTTAAAATAAACGAAAAACAAATTAAAAAGAAAATTTATCAGGTAACAGACTAAAAAAACATATTAAAAACATCCTATTATCAAAGAACTCAACTTCAAATCCTCGAAAAAAGAATATTTCGCGTAAGTATTCTACACGAATCCAGATAACATATTTTAAAATTAGGTAGGTCGGGACAGTCTGTATATAGATATAGTTCCCGGCTGTTTGCCGCAAATAAAAACCATGAATCAAGGTTAAGAAATAAAATTCACTTAATTGATTTTTCAAATAACAAACACTAAGAGCCATTTCGTTCATTTAAAATAAACACATTGAGGAATATAATTATTATGGTTCCTATAAACAAAAAGACTGAACTGCAAAGAAAATGAATTGAGGACTAGAATATAAAATTAAAATGCTTGAACATATAAGCCCGAATAAATTCAAGCTAAACACTTCAAAGAGATAAACAAAATTCATTTTTCACTTATGGAATGTTTACCTAGGCGGACGGGGAATAAACACGTTCACATTAAGAATACCGACAAAAAGAAATTCGCAGAATGATTATATCATTCCAAATACGTTTTAAGTATGTCACAAAATTAAAAATACGACTAGAATATTTCTACGCAATTTTACGAAGATTAAATTAAAGGAAAACGAAAATCGTACCAGTTAAACTGATTAAACAAAAATTGGGTAAAAGCAAATACACAAACAACTTGAGTCTAAAATACGAAATGTAAACAGAAATCATAAACATATTACATACGTTGTTTTTATAATGAAGATACAGGCCCCACGTTGGGCGCCATTTATGTAACGCTTGCCGTGCTACAATAATATTACAAGGCCAGAATCGCTCGTTGTCGAAGAGAATAGGGCGGGGTTATAGAAACTATATCGTATTTTAAATTCAAGCACAATTAGATAATATGAAATTATTATTTATTATTGGACGCCACCCCTGGTTTATCCTCGAAGGGGAAGAGCAAAAAAAAATTAAGATTTATTGAAAGTTTACAAGAAAACTATTCTTTATTATTTCTTAGTATTGAACAAAAAGAAAACATTAAAAGTTACGTCATCCCAAAGGGATTCCAAAATATTATTTTATGTTAACATTATCATAAACAAAAAATCTTTGTATCGTATTAAATTAAGAATTGGTTATAAAGAAAATGAATGTATATATATATATATTAACCCCAAATTTCGAAATTTGTTTACATTGAAAATAATATAGTTATTTATCAACTAGGAACAATGAAGAAAATAAACCTTTAAATTAAATTAGAACAATTCACTATATTTTCATTTTTTTTTTGAGTTCATAATCATTTCTGTTGTCTTGAAAGTAGGTATAATAAAAATTAGTACAACCTTAATCTGCTCTGTTTCTCTTCTTATTTAATCAGTCACCAAATTGATTCAGCTACGTACTATATCAAATCACCACCATCCTAGATAAGAGGGGTTAGGGATTCCATAAAAAGATACTGCTACTGGGCCATGATCTGGAATAACTCCATAGCAATACTATCTTGCGACAATGTATTAGAAATATAATATCAGCATTATAGCCTCTCCAATAAGGGTCTAAAAAAATAAATATCTATCTGAAATATGGACAAGAAAAGGATTTATTTGCTCACCTCTGAATTGAGACCCAGTTTGGAAACACGTCTTAACGGTTGGACGGTCTTAACAGAAAAGAGCGAAGCGCTATCATGGCGCCTGAATCTGGAAATTGGGCGTGAGTGACAAGTTGAAAAATATGCTCATCTACCGGATATATTTGGGAATTACAGAAGAATCCTTGAGTCGGCTACAGGTAGGTACTTGACAGATAGATGGGGCTATTAGTTTTATTAAAAAAAAAAATATAATCGAAATATATAATGAGTTTCTTTTAAATCTTTTGAAACGGTTACAACCTACAGCTACGCGATAAAAATATTATGTTTAATAATTGCAAACAAGGGAAGTAATCATTAATGGTATCATTAATCTATTTCTTTAAATATTATTTACCTCTCTGGTTTTTTTCTTCCCGGCATTGCAATAAACTTATACCCATGTAGATTGGTGATGTTACAAAACATATTTAAATCATCCCTTAACATCTCAAAAAACGACATTTTTTCAATGACAGACTTTTTAATTTTTGTTGGTTTAAAAGTAATAAGACCAGGTTTGTTTCTTACATTCATCTTATACCTTCTGGGTATATTTTCATTTACCTCTTTAATATATGAATTAATGAACAAATACACTAGGTCAAAGTTGTGATATTTTCCAATGGATTTCTCATAATTAAAAAAAACCGACGCTAAATGTTTTTTAAAAAGGATTTCCTTTGAAAACTTTTTTCATTTTATTGTATTTATACATCGATTATTTTTTATTATTGATAGCGTGAAAATTATTTTAAAAGTTTCGTTATTAAGGTCACTAAAATAGAACGCAAGGTCACTAAAAATGATACGTATTTGATTGTAATTAGAGTAAAACGTCGATCAACGGGTAATTCTGGTTTCCTTGATTTAGTATCTTCTAATTATTTCATACTGTTTCATTTCTATAATTTCAAAATTCTCTTTATTTTCTCTAGTTAATTCACGCATTCTTGATTCATCCCTCAAGGTTTCTTTAATTATAGTTTTATATAATTTTCTTTATTTACTTTCCTTTGTGCGTTTACGCATATTATGAAACGAAATCGTTTAATAGCTATTTTACCTTGCATTATTGAGTTATCTATCTTTTCGTCGCCGTTTCATTTTGTAAATATTAATTACCTCACATGTTTTTATAAATGGTTGAATTTAAGTACTGACCGTTCTTCAAAACCGTCATCATCAACATTGGAACTTCAGATCTAATTGGGCCTATTTGTTTAATTACACCTATCGATTCGTTCCTATGTTTGATTTCCCTCTCCAGCTGTTAGTTTCCACTACTTTTAGATCGTGTCTATGATAAATATAGCGTATACTTAGTCAGCTCTTCGATTGCTTTTGTACTGTAATTATTGGGTTATAGCAGGGCTTCCCAAACTTATTCGCACTGTGACGCCCTTGGGACTTTGCTATGTTTTTTACGACACCCTTTCAACTCAACCCCCAATAATACTTACCAATTTTAGTACTAGCCTAGTAACAGGTTATAGTTATAACAAAAACACTGTTTAAACATTTATATTTTTTATTAGAAATTAAGAACGAAATCAAAACGTAGGCACAAAAATGAAAGGGAATATCTATTTATGTAACTGGCTGGTTAATGTGAGGGATGTGGTTGCTTTTTTGAGCACAGCTTATGAAACCGGGGCTCCAGTTTGGAAATTTCCAATCTCATTTCTTTTTTTAAGTTTATGTTTGACTTGTACTAGTTTTTAATTACTGCAACTACAGAAAAGCCCGTTTCGCACAAGTACGAAGTCGCAAATGGTAATAAAACCTTTAATGCAACACTACTGATGGCATGCTATTCACGAGAAAGTGAGCTCCAAAATTCAAACAGTTTGTCCTTGTCGTACTGAAGCTTTAGGCTGGAATCACGGGAAAATTCTGTCAGTTGTTCTTCTTCCTTTGTTGAAAGTGTCGATGGCGTGGATGACAGAAAAGGGTTTTTAACCCAATGATATTGCTGCATATCTTCGGAAAAATATTTCTCAAAGTGTTCGCTCAATGATAACATGTGTTGTATAAACATATTTTTCAAAGAGGGATCAAGGATTTCTATCGATTTTTCTTGCAGAATACCTTGCAAAGTAGGAAAAGAGTCAATTTATTGATCTTCTAATTTTCTCTTCCATAAGAGCAACTTCTCCTGAAACCCAGTAATTTTATCTGCCAATTGCAGGATATGAGTATTGTTCTCCTGCAAAGACTTATTAAGATCATTTAATTTATTAAATATGTCACAGAGGTATGCTAATTTTATTATAATCAACTCTAAATTAATAAAGTTTTGCACATCATCATGTGATTATGTATGCAGATACGTGTAAAATTCATTTCTTAATTCGTATACACGTGCGACTACGTTGCCTTTGGACAGACAACGAGAGTTGCAATAATAAAAAGAGGTGTGTTTGGCCCCCATTTCTTCATAAAGTTTATGAAAAGGTCTTGATTTCACGGGTCGTGTTGTAATGTAGTTCACCACTTTAATAATGCTATCCACCACAACACTTAATTCAGGTGTAACGTTCTTTGCTGCTAAGAGCTCTCTATGTATGACACAATGTGTCCATTTTACACTTGGTTGCCTTGGTTTTGATAAGAGCTTGTAGTCCTCCATAATGTCCAGACATCGCCTGGGCACCATCCGTACACACGCCTGCACAGTTATCCCAGTTAATATTATTTTCAGTCTTGTATGACTTTAAAATCTCAAATAAATCAGTAGCTTTACAACTTTCACATATTTTTCTGCAAAATAACAAATCCTCGCATAGATTTGTTTCTTGTATGTAGCGTAATAACATCAATTGAGCATCATCATTACTATTAGTCGCCTCCAGTCCAGTCGTCCAGTTGAATGGCAAATAAACCTGAAAGTTTCCCCATTATTTGCTCATTAATATCTTCTGCCATGTCGTGAATACGGCGACTAACCGTATTGTTTGAAAGAGGTACATTTTTTATTTTTTTAGCTGCCGATTCTCCAATCATCACTGTTACCATATCAACCGCTGCAGATTGAGGGTAGATAAGAGACGAGCAATGCTTTGGTAGGAATTGATGCTCTTGATACCAAAGTCGTGGTCTGATGTTTTAGCTCTCGCAATTTTTTTACAACAAAGTCTCTTGGCTTACCTTGAAAATGACTAAGTTAATTCCATCTGCCGTTTTAGTTTATTAGGAAGCATACTTTTGAGCCGCCAACACTTTGTGACAAACAACACATTGTGAACGTTCTACACTCCCTTTAGTAACGTAGGTAAATACAAAATCCAAATATTGGTCGTCATATTTCCTATATTTCTTCTTTTTACGTAAATTAACATTACCTATCTCGTCTGATTCTTCACTTCGTTTTCTATTCTTTTGAATATAAGTATCCACTGTTTATAGCAAAACACTCCGCGTGCGTAATAAAACAAAACAAAAGCTTGATTAAATGGCATAACATGCGTGACAGTAGGAAACACGTGGGAGGGGAGCACACGACCAATCAGAATGCGCACGGTGCTCACTCGACTCGTGTTGCTGTATTTTCGGATAATTTCGTGGACCATCGGATAATTTTCGGATTCAACATTTTTTTGAATAATTTCGGATAATTCAAAGGTCTATCGACTTGATGTTATATTTTTTATTTGATTTATTTATTAATACATATATTCTATACTTATTTAAAATCAAATAAATATATTTTCTGTATTAAAAGTCCGTGCTGACACGCGACGCCCCTGGGACAACGCAGCGACGCCCCAGGGCGTCGCGACGCACAGTTTGGGAAGTCCTGGGTTATAGTTTTTGTTGGTTCGGAGTGATTTATGTTAGGTAAAAAGGAGACCATAACAATTGCCAAGATATTATTGTTAGTCTATTACATTAAACTTAGAAAATACACTAAAAAATTACTAACAAAAGATGATAAGATATAAATAATATATTAATATAAAAAGACAGTCAAGATTTGATTTCACGTACAAAGCGTCTATGTATCTGTTTATACGTATTTCGCCCTAATATGGCTCGTCAGAACAGCTATTCATAGGCGTTCTCAACGTGAAAAATAAATCTTTTCTGTTTTTTAAGAAGCAACACTAAAATGGCTTCGAAATGGACGCAATAGCGACATCTGATAACAAATCCGTAAAATAGTTTCGAAACACAATTCAGATTTCTGCCTTAATCTGAGCCTTCTAAAAATTGCAAGGCAAAGCAGACGTTGATAACGATGTTAATAGAGTCATGGGAAATCTAAAATTTGCATTCCACGACATGTCTCCTCAACTAAGCAGAAATCATTAGCGAATTGGTTTCTTGTACTCATACAGAGTAGATCCGAATAAAATAAAAAGACAGTCAAGATTTGATTTCACGTACAAAGCGTCTATGTATCTTTTTATACGTATTTAGCCCTAATAGGGCTCATCAGAACAGATATTCATAGGCGTTCTCAACGTGAAAAATTAATCTTTTCTGTCTTTTAAGAAGCATCACCAAAATGGCTTCGAAATGGATGCAATAGCGACATCTGATAACAAATCCGTAAAATAGTTTCGAAACATAATTCAGATTTCTGCCTTAATCTGAGCCTTCTAAGCGATACCTTAATATATTAGGGTTAGTGCCTAGCTCCAAATAAACCAATCAACTAGATCATGTGCTTATTTTAAAACACTACTCCTGTTACACAGGAACAGATGCAGATAGTATTCAGTTCGTGATAATCATCATTATGGCATCTACATTCCTAGTGGAGTGATTGCCGCCCTCTTTGGACTCTTCCGATTCGTTTGTAGCGGGGAATTAGTCTACATTTTGGTTTTACAATTGGATGTGTGATTTGGCGTCTTCTATAATATTTCTCCATTCTTTCCTGTTTTTGCTTATGGCTTTCCAATCTTTAACTCCCATCTTATTAAAGTCCACAATTATCTGCTTTTCCCATTTCGTCTTCGGTATACCTCGTGGTCTCCCTGATACTGGTCTCCATTTGGTGATTTTCTTGATAACTGCTTCTGAATTCCTTCTTTCTAGATGTCCCGTCTATCTATGTCTTGATAAATCTGACGATGTCTTCTCCTTTCAAAAGTTCTCTTAGTTCGTAGTTCATTAGTTTTTTAAATTCATTATTTTCTAAGTTTAATATGGTTTAATGGGTCTGCTATTCTTCGAATGATTTTTCTCTCTAAGATCCCTAATCTTTCTTCATCTTTCTGTGTTAAGCACATTATTTCAGCACCATATATTTTTACTGGTCTAATTGCTGCCCTGTAAATTTTCAGTTTAGTATTCTGAGTAAGCTCCTTATCTTAGAGGAAGTTGTTGTATTTTTAGTAAGTTAGGATTCCTGTCAGAATTATTTCATTGATTACTATTCTTCTTTCATAAGTTCCATTAACGGAGACTCCAAGATATTTAGAGTGTTCTACCTTTTCAAACTCATATTCCCCAATATTTAAACTTGTCACATTAACTGTTCTTTTTCTTGAACGTATTAGGTATTTTGTTTATTTTAATTTATTGCCAAACCTTGCTTGCACAACTATGCACTAATTCTTTCTTTAAACTGTTAATCAGTTCCATGTAGCTTTTATTGTTCCTTCAATAGCGACGTTAGATAGTGAAGTTGATAGAAAATTGCTTTGTCGTACTTCAGTTGCTATTTCTATATTTTTTTAGATGCCGTCATCTGTTATTATTGCTGCCGTCGATCTTTTCATTTTTATTTTCGTAAGCTTTATGAGTTTTATTGGGATATCTAGGCTTTTTATGTCTTTTATTAGGTCGGGTCTCATATGTTCGTAAAACTTCTCAATTAACTGTGATTATGCGTATTGCGTCTATTAGTGACCTGCCCTCCCTAAACCCTTGCTGCTAGTCTCCTATTTTAGTTGCGATATATTTTGAGAGTCTGTCTGATTAATTATGTCAATATTTTGTAGTAGATATTTAATAATGTTATTCCTCCATAGTTGTTACATTGTGTGGTGTTCCCTTTCTTTAAAATAGGAAATATCCACCTGTTTTTCATTCTTCAAACATTCTTTTTTCTTCTCAAAACCTTATTATTAAGTCGTATATTTTTTGTTGCTGTTCTTCTCCGGCTTGTTTTATTAGCTCGTTTGGGATTTTGTCTGGGCCTGCTGCTTTTTTCTGCTTTAGATTTTTTACCACACGTATAAAATCCTCATATAACGAAATTTTGATTTCGTTTTTATGATTCAGGTATGATTCTTCCCTGCATTCGTGAGTGCTTTCTCTAGCCTTAAACAACTGTTCATAATGTTTCTCTCATAATATTTTGACATCAATCTTAACTGTTGTTTTTTTCTTTTTTGGGATTTTATATATTTATATAGCTTTACAATATTCTTGCTATTTACTTCCATTTCTTCTACCAGTTCATCAATCCATTTCTTTTTTCTATTCGTACATTTGTCTAAGCCTTTCTCTCTTCCCCTATTCTCCTCCAAGTTTTCTGCTGTACCAGTCTTCAGCCACTTTTTTTATCTTCGTCGTACCATTCTTTTTTTCCTTTTTGTTCTTTATATCTATATCTGCTGCTATAGAAATGTGACCTTTTATTTTTTCCTTATTTCTTATATTTTTTAGGGTTTAAATTTGTTTCCAACTCTTTAGAATAATTTTTCTGAATAGTGTCTGACTCTAGTTTCCCTACATTCCATTTTTTGTATGTTGCTTTGTGTCTTTAATTATTTTCATTTCCATATTTCCTATTACCAAGAAGTGGTCAAAATATGCATTTACACACCGATACGACCTGACGTCCTAAATGGTTCTTCTCCACTTTTTTAAATCAAAATATGATCTATTTTATTTCCCTCAGTTGATCAGCTATTTTACTTTCTGCTCTTTTTTGTTTTCCCGTGCATTCTCCCGTTAGTGTTTGTAATTGTGTGGAGAGTTTCCTTTTCAGCTACGGCTTTATTTATCTCTTCCTTTCCTATAATTGCGTTGAAATCGCCCAGTAAAATTAATATGTCATGCTTGGAAATATGTTCGTATATCTCTTCGAGTTTCTCGTAAAACTCGTTTTTGTTTTCTTCTTTGGCATTCTCAGTCGGAGCATATGCATTAATAAATGTAAAATTATATTGCTTGTTATTAATTCTGACATAAGATATTATTCCACATATAGCTTTAAAATCTATCACTTTATCCCTTAATTTATTGCTAATTATGATATTATGAAAGCTGTACCAATATGACTCTGTTTGGTATCTCCGGAATAAAACATTGTGTATTTTGTTTATACTATTGCCCCTTGATATTTCCATCGAATTTTTTGTAACGCTAAGATTTCGATCTTGTACTTTTCCATCACCCTCACCAACTCTTCCACTTTATCGGCTATTAAAAGAATAATAATATTCCATGTTTCTATTCGTATTCTGTTAGTTTTTCTTTTATTTCCATTTTTTTTTGCTTTTTGTTTTTTCTTGCACTCTTTACTACCTTTTCCTTATTCATAGCCAATTTTCGTTTCTTTTTTACCAGTTCTGTATTCTGATTTAGTTTTTTAAAGTATTGGTTATCTTTGTTATTGTCGCTAATTTATCTTCTGTAGTAATTACAAAACATAATCAAACATTTGAAAGAAAAATCAAAAATAGCTTAACACTAGAAGCAACAATAAATATACAACAGATAAAATGGAAAAAATTTGCAGACAAAATCATAAAACACAATGGCAACAAAAAATGTAATTCCAAGAAAAGAACGGCAAAAAGCATCTATAGATGAATGAAACGAAAGTTTACTGAGAAAAAGATTTATATAAAAAGAAAGTAAGACTTTTTTTTAAAAAGTTTGAAATAACAGCAATGCAATAGGTTAGGGTAGGTTATATTTAATATGAGCCTTCTTGCTAACATACTATTGATATATGAAGGTAGTGCTTCAGAAGTGATGCTGGACTTACAGCGCCCATTCCGCTTGCGGATCGCTGGATGATACAGGAGGGTCTGGTTTATCGCCGGGAGTACGAATAACGAATCCTGCACTAAAGTCAGCCAGGCGGCGTCCTGGACTGAGATGTCTTTTGAAGATTCCGGACCCACCTTCTATACAGACGAAAAAAAAAAAGGTTTAATATGATGGGATGCTTAACCAGCGCCTTCACCTTTCTTACAATGTCTAGATACTGACATAGTTCCTTAAGTTCTTCTGTGGCTTTTAGTGGTGTCCAGGTTTCGCATTCATACAATACTATCAGTTTTGACACTTTTATAATGTTGCTGTAATGACAGTTTTATGTAATGATTTTAGCTTCAATTTTTTTTTACATGTCGTTATCGTCTGTAACTATTATTGTTTTCAAATATTAACGTATCCTGGCGCTTTCAAAACTGAAGTCACCTATTGACACATTTTGTTCTATTCTATATCATCTCATATTGACTTGTTTTATGGTGTTGTGACATACATGTATTATCTTGTCTTCATTAATGCTTAATCTCTTTTTGCTGGTCTTTTGCTCTTATTTTAGGAATTGTTCTTTAACTTATACTGTGGTTTTCGTGACTATATCAATATCATTTTCGAAGGCTATTAATAATTGAGCCCGCCGGACTAGAACATTTGCAACGTAGTTTTCACTTCTGTCACTACTTTGTCTAGGGCAATATTAAAAGGTAGGGTTATCATCGCGTCGCCTTGTTTTAAGCCGCTTCTAATCTAAGCACTTTAATGTTACTGAGCCTTCTCTATCACAACTTTTGGTGTTCTTGACACTTATCTTAGTCAATCTAATTTATTTTTGTGCAATAGATATTATGTATCTATTGATTAAACTTTAATATTTTGTCCAGAATTTGTCATATGAAGAATATTTTTTTAATTGTTTTTTTACTGATCTCACATTGATAGTGACCCATGCTAACTTCCATAAATACAGTTATGCGATTAAGGAAAATATTTGCAAGTTTCTTTGTATCTTGTGTTAAATAGCGACATGCCTCTGTAATTTGAGCACACATTTTATTCTCTTGTAATTCTTTGTATTCTGATGTAATCGTAATCGTAACTGTAATCGTAATAATCATTCTAAAGGTACGCAGTCGCTGACAGGTGCCTTGCTGGTTTTGAAATATTTAGCTGTCCTTTTTATCTCTTCTAGACTGCGTATTTCCACTAGCAGATCTGTTATACGAAAAGTGTCCAATGAGGTATTTTCTACTGTACGTGTGTTAAGCAGTTTTTACTTCAAGTATCTGCAATCTCCTTTCCATTTGCTATTAAGGTGTCATCTTGTCTGTTTAATAGGTTTCCTGTTTTCGATCTAAATCTTTTTTCTTTGAACACTTTGTTGTAAAATTCTTTTATTTTAATATTGTTTCTTTCGACCTACTTATTTATTTCGACATACTCTAACAAATACACAACATTTTAAATCAATACGTACCTAAATAAAATAATTAATTAATAGTCTTTATTATTTAGATACCACACTTTTAATACATACTGTTTTATAATTATAATGTAAAAGTATATAACAATAAATTTTACTCAGTATATGGAAACAAAGGGTACCTCTTTCGAAAAGGTAGAAATCTTGTTCTTCTATTTTGCTGCATTTTGCATCCCATACTGTAGATGATTATTCTTTTAACAATATAATACACAATTTCTATTACACAAACTATGCTGCAACCCAAACAAATTCCAAGGACTCCACCGTAAAATGCTAAAAATGATACAGTACTGATTAATAGGATATTAAATTTAGTGCACTAACTTTTTAGTAAAGGCAAGCGCACAAAGAACGCTTTGTGGGACTACTAAAGCAAAACCCAAACCGGGTAACAGAATGGACAGAAAGGTTATTAACATTTTCAAAAATAATAACTACGTCGAGTTTGCGGAAAACAATGTGAACTTATGGAAACGAAATCGCATTATTTTTATTGCCAATTAATCAAAATTTTCCGCAGCCCTCTTCTGTATTCGGTGGAAAGTTAGTGAAGAAGCGCGAAGTGCACAAAACTTGTGGACGCTTTTTCATGTACGAAACAAAATCAACCACAACCATATAATAACCTACGACGGATTATAACACTATCATGTAGTGTTGTGTTAGATCTTTGATATAATTTACAACCTTGGGTCTTGTGGTCATTAATAAACTATCTACGAAAAAGTGACACATTTTTTAGTGCAAAATTTTTGTGCAAAATTATCGCAATGTTTAAATTATAAACATATACATATCTTTCAACCATATTGCACAAGATAAAATATTTTTTTATATTCAAAAAGCTGATTTTTACCCGAACTTAGAAAAGTTGTTCTAGGACAATAATTAGAAGCAAGTTAGTTTTTTTTTAATTCTAGGTAATTTGTCTATAACAATTAAGATACTTACCGCGATTTTAAAGATAAATATTCTTTATTACTGCAGTCGTCAGAGACGTAAATGCCACTGAACCTCTAAAAATCATACGAACAAGCTGAATTTCTCTGAGGATGTCAATTTTGAGACCCCAAAAAAGATGCAAAAAAGTTTACCAGTTTACCACCCGGCGTCCCCCTAAAACGGTCCATCGTAGAGGAGAAATACGGAAAAAATCGATTTACCAAGAATCCATATGCCGTTGAAAAACATGTTTCAAATAAATGAATCTTTTAATCAGATTATTCTATCGACAAAAATCAAAATGCATTTTAAAGGTAAAGAGTGCTGATTTCGTATGAATTTTTTGCGTTTTGGCGCAAATAAAGTAAGTTTTTATAAAGCTGTTAAGTAAAAAAACGTTGCGCGATTTTAATACTTTTTACGATTTTCATGAGATCAATAAAATTTATCACTTCTTTCATTGTCTGGTCATATTAGAATTTCTATCTTTAGAACCTAATCTTGAAAAACTATAACATGAAAGTTTGATTTTGAGTTTTAGCAACAAATATGATGCTTTTAAAATATGCCTAAAGACGCTGAATTTAAAGTTTTACCTTTATCATGCAAAACGTTAATAACTGGGTAAAAAATCATGGACTGACCATTTCCCCTGACAAATCAGCCACAATGATATTCACTAGATATAGGATTCGTACGCCTGACAACATAAAGTTGTCTGGATATGATATACCTATTGTAAAAGAATACAAATCTCTTGGCATTCTTCTTGATCCCAAACTCTTATGGTCAAAACATGTGGAATATATAAAAAGTAGGTGTGAAAAAGGTATTAATATTCTTACATGTGTCACTAATCGAAGATGGGGTGCTGACCCTGAAGTTGCATTGATGTTTTACAGAGCCTACGTGCGATCTATTGTAGACTATGGTTGCATTCTGTATGGTGCCGCCAGTAACACACACTTATTAACTGTAGACCGCATTTAGTTTAAATGTCTAAGAATATGCTTGGGCACCATGAAGTCTACTCCTTGCCCTGTACTACTTGCTGAAAGTAATGAAATACCTCTTCAAAATCGTCGAGAAATTATGGCAATTAAACATATCCTGAAGCTAAGATTAAATAATAATAATCTACTTAGTCAACTGTATGAGTTATCTATTGAAAACCTCTCAAATAAATACTGGCGCATAAAAAATTCTCCTCCACTTGCTGATGCTTTCTTAGAAACTAATGAGTATCCTAATATCTATGGCAAAGAAAAAAGATTACCAATATATAAAGCTAATTTTCAGGTAACATTAAATACACCAAAAGTCATTATACCAAAGTACACAGAATCCCCACAAATAAACTTTGTCTTACTTAGATCCATATTGAGTGACTATAATGATCACGTAATAATGTATACCGATGGTTCCAAAAAAGAGGATGGTGCCACAGGTTGCGCAGTTTACATTCCACATAAAAGCGAATCTTTGAAAATTAAACTTCCATCACATTGTTCAATATATACTGCTGAAGCGGTAGCTATCGAAAAAGCATTAGATTGGCTAGATTCACACAATTTAAATAAAGCGGTAATATTATCAGATTCATTATCGGTCATTAAAGGATTAAACTCAGATATAACTCAACATAAAAGAAATAATATTCTTTGTGCTATTAAAAATAAAACATATAGTAAAGATATTACAGTTATTTGGGTTAAAAGTCACATTGGTATCGAGGGAAATGAACTGGTTGACCAGCTTGCTAAAGATGCGACCCATGTTGGACTCTATATTCCCATCTTTAAATTGGAGGACTTACAACAACACTATTATAACAAAATTTTTATAAATTGGAAAGAAAAATTGAAAAACAGCAACGAATTCAAATAATCAATATTATACTATCCACCCTACCTTACCACAAGATGTTGACTATATTTTCAAATATGCAATTCCAAAGAAGTTGACATCCACAACTACACGACTGAAAACTAATCACGGTGCATTCCCAGCTCACTTGGCTAAGTTAAATATTATCCCTTCTGGGGTATGCTAATGCGATAATATATCACAATGTGACATCAACCATATTCTTTTTAAGTGCGATAAACATAGGTATGAAACAGATCAACTGTATTCAAAACTATCAGAACTTAAAATTCAGACTCTTTTATTTAAACTAACTTTTAATTTAAAGTTGGTTACATTATTTAAAAACTAATATCTTACATTACAATTCTGTGGCTAAAGGACTAGTTTCCAAGCCAACTCACCAAACACACACACACAAAGTTTTACTTCACAAACGATCTAAAATGTTTAAAAATCCTTCTGTTTAATTTCATGAGTATGTTTTTCGAAACTACACAGCCTTAGCTACAAATTCTACTCAATACCGTCTTTGAGGAGGCATTTCCTGTGACGTGCAATTGTTTGTACTGTAAAGGTTTAAATTTTGCGTTTTTTAGGCATATTTCAAATGCCTCATATTTATTGCTAAAACTTAAAACTAAACGTTCATGTTCATTAAACATCGCTCTAGCAATGAAAAATCCATAACGACCCCTCAACGAAAGTGATAAATTTTATCACATTCATGAGAATCGTAAAAAATGGCAAAATCGCGAAATGTTTATTTATTTAATAGCTTTATAAAAACTGACTTTACTTCTGGTAAAATACAAAAATTGCATGCCAAAATTCACACTCTTCACCTTTAAAACGCATTTTAATTTTTGTCGATAAGACACTCTAATCAAAAGATATTGAATTTTTACCGTCGAGTTGATAAAAATTTTATTAAAATTGACTTCGCTGTGTTAACTGACACTCAAAATCTCCGATTTATTCAAGCATTGTTTCTGAGAGAATGTTTCATTTTACACAAAAAGTGCCCATTAACATTTTTGTGCAAAATTATCTGAGCTCAATTTTTTATTTGAAACGATAAATCGATTTTTTTCGTTTTCAGCAAAATTCAGCTTCTTTGTATGATTTTTAGATTTCTAAACTGACGACTGGACTATTGTTATAAATAAATTTTGTGCACAACCTTTTGAAAAAGACTGTACTTTAATGGGTCGTCAGTTGATTTTTAAAATTAGGATCGAAATAAAGACTAGTCGGATGTGAGTGGAAATGGAAACTACAAATCTTGCTTGAAAAAAATGAAAAATCAACTTCACACTACTAATATTTGTAATATTTGAAGACCGGTTGATAATGGTATTTGATTTATATTTTTTAAATTCAGAACTTTTTGCTCTTGTTACAGTACTTCACAAAATGACAACTTGGTATTCATATAACCACATTTGACTATGTCAGCAATTAAATAGTGCCAAGTAAAGGTGAACTTAATATGGCATTTTTCGATCTTCGAAAAAGTTTGTGTCAAGACTAGTCGAAGGGCCACAGAACAACCAGATGAAACTATAAAGGTTGCTACTACAGAAATGTTTCAATTTTTATAGTATTAGAGAAATGTATTATTATTTATGGATGCTGATCTTGGTATCTCCATACTTGCTTTAGTAATTAGTGGTATTTGATTCACGTTTTGGTGAGTCAGCTCAAGATTGGATTAACTCTACGTGGAGAAAATATAGAATTTTCTATAGAATTATCTATTATCTATTAGAATCATTAACTAATAATTATTGTACCGGCATGTAAGTAGTATTTTATTCTTTACTAATTTATTACAATTCAATATATTATCTCTGACCAATTTGTGGGTTTTTACTTTGTCTGCTTAATCAATTTTATTCATAATAATAAACACAGACATGTAATATTGGCATAATTACTGTAATTTTATCTTTTATCTTTATAAGACAGCACCCTAATATGAGCTTTTTATAATTTCACCATTTAATTTACTCTGTACCGTTTCACCTGAAGACGCTTTCCAAAATGTAGAAAGCAAAAACGGTCGTTTTGGTAGTAAAATTAAATTGATTGTGAGTAAGTCTTAATTTATTTCTATTACCGATTTGAAATGGACTCACACAAGCAACACACTCATGATTTTCGTAATATGTTTCTTTAAATAACCTACCTAATAAATTATCCCAAGTATAAGTAAGCTGTCTTCTACTTTTAATGCCGGCTAAATTAGCAAAAAATATTTTCAACACACTGTGGTCTTTGATCTCAATTCCATTACTGTAAAATAAAAAAGTTATTTTCTTTTTACTTAATTTAGTATTTCTAGCCGAGAGAAAGGAAACCTGGTATGCTATCAACCATTTTATTATAAAAGAATCCACATCAACTTCTGAGTTATCTATGGTTAATAAAAAATGTTAAGGAAAATATATGGCGAGTTATTTATCGAATAGCACCACCTAGGATGTGCATAGAATATATATGGAGTGGAATGCCATCTTAACCGGTCATTTTTTTATGTAAAAAAGTCTACTGGTTACTTCTCCATATATTCACCTTATCACTATGTAACTATGTAAATGTTAGCGTATAAAGCAATCGTCCGGCCCATCTGGACATACGAGATTGGACTGTGGGGAAATACAACAGATAGCAACATAGCAATATTAGAGCGATTTCAATCTAAGGTTCTTCGTGCCATAACTGATACGCCGTGGTTCATTATAAATGCAGACATTTACAGGAAATTAAAGATTAAAAGCAAATAATCGTTAAAACTAGTTCTTTCCATTTTGTTGGGCTGTGTTATTATTTCTGTTTCCTATTATGCAAGTTAAGCGTTTACTTTGTATTCCAATTCTTTATTTCGCGAAATTTTCATTTCTTTATTGACGCTTGGAGAATAAAAGTATTGGCTTCCTTGCGTAGATACATCAATCTGCTGATTCAGCTGTTGATTTATTTGTTATGTCTTTATTTAGCTGTGTACCTAAACATATTTCAACATAATTTCAGGATATTGATTAATTCCGCCATTAAATAGAATAACTTGGTTATTTTAGAATTTTAGAGAATTAAATTTTTCTCAGAAATAAACTTAATGATAATTGCGTTTTGTTCTTTTTACTGTCGTAAATACAATACTTTGAAGAATCACTTGCAGGGAAGATTGTATTTGTAACAATCTTATTCATGTAATGTAGAACTCGATGTATAACTTTTTTCAAATAAATACGTTTCGGCATGTTTTTAGAAGACGTTATATACATACAGACCAAACAAGCATCTGCGGTTGCTAGTAATCTTTCTATTAATATACTTAATCATTGAAATAAAAAGGATATACTAATTTAAGTATTATACATCTTTAGGTATATAGTAGACTTCCGCTCTATGAGAAACATATTTTCTTAAACGCCGCTAATAATTTCATTCAAAATTTCAGAGAATTCATGATGAACACGTGATTTCGGTTACACTTCACCACTTGGGGCGCGTGATTTTGGATGACTAATTATTATTTGCTAGACTATAGGGATTATTACCTCAGCTGTCACACCGGTGTGGGTTCCAGATCACTACGGAATAGGCGATAAAAAAAGAGCAGCTGAAATTCCTAGAAAATAATCACCTACAAAACAGAGCTGGCCCCACGAGTACCAAAAAGCACTGTCCGCAAAAAAGAGTTGAGTCTGAAAAATCAGCTTATAGTCATACCAGGCTTTCTTCCTGGACAAATGTTAGTCAAGACGACTACACACAATAGGTTCGTGGCTTGAAGACTTAAGTTACTCTGTAATAGGAAACCTGAAATAGTGAACAATATCTTGCATGGCTGAGAAACACTAAATATGGTACCCATCCACTAGATCTACACAAGCTTATACAGGGTTCCAGAATTCTGGAATGGATATAATGAATGAATGGAAAACAATGAGCCAATTGTCTGCAGTACCACAGTATTATACCAGTTTAGCTTTCTAAAAATAAGAACAAAACTAAAAGACCATAAGTTGTATAAAAAAAAGTACTAACAATATTTAATAAATTTGACAATATATCTTACAAATACCTACTATAAATATGGAGAATAAAGAGAGTTATTCTGAAGTAGCGCATAAGAACTATCTTGCGCTTGATAGATGGTCAATGTACAATCCGGGTAGCAGCCACATTGATATTTATAATATTTTTCTGACATCGATCCCAATATTTCTTTTCCAGTGAACCCTGGTACCGAACTCCTGACTTTACCTACGAAAAACGGTTAGAATTAAAATTTTGGTACCATCAAATGAGGTTTAAAAAAATAATTTTATTTCATGAAATTTCACTTTTATACATGAAATCCTTGTAGCGAATTTATGAATGGTCTTTAAATATCCATATTTTTCCTACTGGTTCTATAAAAAATAATTTTTTGTATCTAAACTTTATAACTTAAATCAAAACGCAAATAATAATCACACAGAATTCAGTGCACAGATCACTTTTTGTTACAAATAAAATCCTTGAAGAACAGAGAAAACAGGAAAATTCTAGAAGAATTACGAAACAATTTATTATACAACTATTTTTACGATAAATATATGATTCACATTTAACTGTAAACATCTTTTTTCTAGTATTGTTTAGCAGGTAATACCCAAACGGGTCCCCTCTTATACCTACGATTGGAACTCTCCCGAAAAAGGGGTCGAATAAATTCGTCGGCGACTGAAGATCAAAGAAGATTCGAGACAATTCAAAGGTCAACATCCATGGACTTCGAGAGATGGGCTTCCAGGCTAACGGCTTTTTGATATATATAGTGGAATTTTAATTGTTGAAGACAGTCTGAAAATAATACGGCTTCAAGTTTCTAATTGTAACGCGGAAATACATATTGTAAATAAATAATATAAATTAAAGTAGTTGTAAAAAGTGTAAGAATATTGTATATATAAATTAAGTAAAGACTTTAAATAAACTAAGTGTTCTAAATGTAGAACCTTTGATAATGAAGACATTAAATTAGATTAATAAAACTACTAGACTATTAACAGATAAAAATAGAAAAAATCCATATAAGAAAAAGATAACAAGCAAACTAAAAAAACAAAAAAAAATGGACGTTGAAGAAAAGTGGGAAGCCATTTCTTCTTCAGCCTTAAGTAATCCAACTTTGGATATAGGCCTCCCCCAAAATCAATCCAGTGTCTTCTATTTTGCGCCACTTGCTTCCAGTTGTGTTCTCCGATCTTCTTAATATCATCAGCCCATCTCATTTGTGGTTTTCCTCTGCTTCTCTTTCCTAACCATGGCCTCTACTGTTGTATTTCGTGGTTCCATCTCTTATCCTTCAGTCGGGCATTGTGTCTTGCGAAGCTCTATTTTAATTTGGCAGCATGTTCTCCTGCGTCTTTTACTTTCGTTTTGCTTCTAATCCATTTGTTTGTTTTTTTGTCTATTAGTCTCACCCCGAGCATTGATCTTTCCATCGCTCTTTGTGCTTTTACTATTTTATCCATATTGAACTTGGTGAGTGTCCACGTCTGTGAACCATACGTGAGTATAGGGAGGATACACTGATGGTAAATTCTGGTTTTCAAATACTGTTCTATTTTAGTGCTTTTTAAGATCCAACTCAGTTTTCCAAATCCTGCCCACCTAACCTTATTCTTTGGCAGTTTGATTTTTTTTGTTAATTTTGATTATCTGTCCCAGGTAGATGTATTCGCTTACTGTTTCTAAACTTATGTCGTTAAATGTTATTTCTAGAATGTTCGGTGTATTTGTCATTATTTTTGTTTTTTCCAAGTTCATCTTAAGACCTACTTTTTTCGAAGCTTGAAATAGTTGCGTCATTATGGTCTGTAGTTCTTCGAAACTTGTAGCGAATATTACAATGTCATCAGCGTATCTTAAATGACTCAGTTTTCTTCCATTAACATTTACTCCCATATCTGCCCAGTTAATGTCTTTGAACACGTCGTCAAGTCCAAGTGTGAATAGCTTTGGTGAGATAACATCTCCCTGGCGAACTCCTTTGTTGATTGGTATAACTTTGGTTTTAGCATCAATTGCATTCATCATTTTCATTGTAGCTTTCTTGTAAATATTGTGTATGAGCATTCTGTACCGGTAGTCTATCCTGCAGTTGTTCATAGCTCTCTCTATTACTCAAAATTCCATGGAGTCAAATGCCTTTTTATAATCAACGAAGCAAATGTATAAGTTCAAGTGATATTTATTGGCTTTCTCTATTAGAGTTCTGACTGTAAGAAGATGATCCGCTGTACTGTAATTTTTTCGGAATCCTGCCTGCTCTACCGGTTAATAGCTATCGAGCTTCGACGTTAACCTGTTAGTTACTACTCTCATAAACAGTTTGTACTTATGGGATAGCAGGGAGATAGGCCTATAGTTCTTGAGATCTTCCCTGTCTCTCTTTTTGAAGAGAAGTATTGTCAAACTTTCATTCCAATCATTTGGGACTTCTCCTCTGTGAAGACATTCGTTGAAAAGTTTTTTCAATTCTTCGAGAATAATTTTATTCCCCTCCTTCAATATTTCTACAAGTATTCCATCTGGACCCGGAGCCTAATTGTTTTTTAGTTGTGCTATAATAGCTTGTTTTATTTTGAAGAATTCTATGTTAGGGAGTATTTCTGAGTTGACATTCGTTATCTTTCTTTTAAGGTCTTCCTTTGCAGTGTTATCTGGGTTCTTGTTTGAGGAATATAAATCACGGTAAAATGTCTGAGTAACTTTTAGGATTTCGTTCTTTTCTCTTATTTCTTTTCCATCTTTATCCTTCAATGAGATTATTATAGGCTTTCCTAAGTTTGATCTTAGGCATTCCAGGCCTCGGTTCTTTTCTATTATTTTTTCTACCTTGTTTTCATTATAGATCCTTAAATCTTCCTTTACTTCCTTCTTTATTTGTTTATTCAATTATTTGAAACCATTGGTGTTTCACTTTCCTTCGCTTAGAAATGTGCGTCTCTTTTCCATTAACCGTTTTGTTCCTTCACCTATTCGGTCTTCTTTATTTTTCGTTTTCTTTGCAACAGTCAGTCCTGCTTTCAAGAGCTTTCGCTGCATTTCTTTATTCATTCTGTTCACGTCGGAATATTCTTGTTGATAATGTTCTACAAATTCTTTTCTCAAGACTTCTCTGTACTCATCTCCCTTCTGTCGTATTTTAGTTTGATCTATCTCATTACAATAATTATGTGGCCTGTTTCTACTGATTTTCGTCTGTTTAATAAGAATCCTTGCTCTCAAAAGGAGATGATCGCAGATAGTTGTGAATCGATTGAGAGCAGTTATATCTTCAAAAATGTTTTTTTTTCCCACACAAAAAGTAATCGATCTCGTTTTTTGTCTTTTTATCGGGAGATACCCACGTCCATTTTAGGTTTGCTGGTTTCTTGAAGTGTATGTTCATGGCATATAAATTTTGTTGTTCTAAGAAGTTATATAATTTTTCTCCCCTTTCATTTCGTGTGCCATAACCATGCATCCCTATTATGGTTTCAGTATTTTCTTCTTTTTTAGTAGTTTTAAAGTAGTTCTTTTTTAAAGTAGGTATATATCACATATATACCTACATCATAAAGTGGTATCATAAAGGTATCATAAAACAAAAATACAAATTTAAAAGATATAAATCAGACCAGTAACACACGGATGTGAAACCTGGGTTTTGAGAATAGCTGAAATAGACCTGTTGGAAAGATGGAAATAAAAAATGTTAAATTAGTTTACAAATAAATAAAAACGTGGGATGGCGAAGAAGAACGAACAAAAAAATAGAACGCTATACAACGATATAAAAATAGTACTTATGAAGTCACTCTTGCCATAACCAAACAAGATAAAAAGAAAGTATGGGAAGAATACTTGGAGAAACTTTTCACGTGTTTTAGGAATGGATACTCTCACTCGCTAATTAGCTTCATATTATCACCATTCAGCCTCAAAAGTCCACTACTGATCATAAACCTATTCATCGTGATTGCAACCCCGTCTTTTTTGCGCTACTCACATGCAGTTTTTATTTTTTCTTCTTAAATCGTCAGCCCATCGTGTAGATGTTCGACCGACGGTAATCTTGTCTTTTTTCTTAGTTTCCATTACAAAAACCTCTTTGTCCATTACCCATCCGTCATTCTAGCTATGTGTCCTGCTCTGGCTATCTCCATTTTAGTCTGGCTATCCTTTCCATGACGTCATTCACCTAGGTTCTTCTCTTGACCTCTTCGTTTTTTTATTTTGTCTCGCAGAGTGATTCCTAACATGGATCGCTCCAATCTTCTCTGTGTGACTCTTAGTTTGGTAGCCGAGGCTTTTGTCAAAGTTTCTCTTATTTTTCCATATGCTGCCCTTCTTCTTCTTCTTCTTCTAGAAGTACCTATCTGTTTCGAATGTTGGCGACCATCATGGCAATATGTATTTTGCAAACTGCGGCTCTGAAAAGATTTGTGGTTGTTGTGTTATCTTTCGCTGTTTCTCATGATGTGACCGAGGTTTTGGCTGTTTTTATTGTCGTTAACTCTTTTCCTTTTGATTTTATTATAAAGCCACATTTCGAAAGCCTTAATTTTCTTACAGGTAGAGTCTGTAAGAGTCTACGACTCAACTCCGTACAACAGTATACGATAGATTTGTATCAAGGTAGGTATATGTTTTTACTGTATGTACTTAGTTACATGCTGCCCAACCAAGACCAATTCTTCTCTTTAGTTTATGGGTCTGATTATTCCTGCTAATCATAATTTTATGTCTTAGGTAACACCAATATTGGTGTGATGTTCTGATTGGGTACCAGTATTTATATTTAAACATACATTTTCTGTAGCCACAACGAGTTCCTGTACCATCTCTCTTACCATTCCTAAGTCCTCAGCTATTATGACTATATCATCGGTGAAACCGATATCAGTAAGTTGTTTAGATATTCTCTATCTATTTTTATTTCCTTTGTCAGCCAATCGAAATTCCTAAAAGCATGTTTCAGCACAGTATCAAACAGTTTAGGTGACATTGGGTCTCCTTGTCTAACCCCCGCTCTATTTTTATATTATTATTAGTAGTTTGACAGTGTAGTATTTTACTTAGGCGCTTAAAGCCTGCCTTATGTTAGGGCCTAAAAATTTCCACTTTATGCTTGTCGCTTTTTCTATGACATCTTTTACCTTCGCAACATTCTTATCCATATGGCAATCGCCTTTTCATCCTGGGTTTTCGCTAATTAATCCATGTTCGAGCATTTACCTATTCCGATCAATTAATTCCCTCTAAATGGTTTCATTATATGCATTTTGTGTCTTAATTGTGCCACGTCGACCATTTGTAATCTGTTCTTCTTTGTAGTCAAACTAGCATTGATATAATATATTTTAGCTTTAAATAGTTACGTGATCCAAAAATTAATACAAACCGTTTATTGTAGCTAAACATGGTATGTCCAGAAGATTGCAAACCTTGATACTAGGGTCTCTTCCTAAAAAATAATAATCAGTATATGTGTTCTGAAATACAAAAACAATTTACCATTATCAGGCAAGTAGTAGTGTGGAGTACAGTTACACATTTCTCTTGTAATGTTCATTCTACATTCCACTAAGCAACTACGAAAATTATAAACATTAAAATAAATAAGGTCTTTTTCGTCTGGATACAGACACTGCCTTTGACTAAGTGGTAGTTCTCTAATCTCTTCTGAAGCTTCAGTATATTCTGGTAAAATGCTTACAATGTTTACTCTTCTGGTTGCGATAAGGATATTCATAGCATTCCAGTCGGCATAGTGATAGGGGTTGCTGACTCTGATCTAAAAATATAGTATTAAGAATTTATTAGGAGAAGTGAAGGCAATAAGATTAAAAACTAGGAAAAAAATAAGCAAATACGATAAACAAATATTTGAGTCCACCAGATGCAAAACTTTGTATTTACCGTATAAGTCAAACTGATTTATTTGCAAAAGCTGGTAAATTTTGCAAAATACCTTAGATTTAATAAATGACACTTTTTTGTAATAGATAAATGCTGTATTAGGTAAAATACAATAATTTTTGTCTTAGAAAGTTACTGTGTTTGCTAGTTTTAAATAAATTTAAAATACCGAGTTTTGCAAGTAAACTTTGTAAATATATGTATACAACTAACTTTGCTTATACATGATAATAGTCAATCATTAACGATATTAGTGGTTGGATTAGTCTGTTTTCCAAACCTAGTATATTACGAATAAGGAAGAAAGCATGTGAAAGTAAACTTATAGTCAACAGTTTATTTTTATAAGTACAAAAGCTCTTAAAAACTACGTGTATATATGTGTATTAACTCCTAAGAATCCCAGAATCAAGCAACATGCATCATTCTACGTCAGTAGTTTCATCCAACAATTCCAGATACCTCCGTTTTCTGCTTTGTTTTTACGTTTCCTATAGTATAGAACCATATAAATCGGATACATAGTTTTTCCTTATTGTGGACTTATGTATAATTAATCATATCTTATACTTTTCCGAAAAACTTTTTATCATCGGATTACTTAATTTGTTCAGCGGAATTTCAACACCAATAAAAGCTTTGCAAAAGTCTTCATTAAACTTTGAGTTGAGTTAATTCAGCACTTACTGATAGTTCTTCTATGGGCATCCTGACCTAAATCTGACAACTCATTTCGCATGAGTTAAAACTTAAAGTACATTTTATATATAATTTAATGTAATGGTTTTACCCCTTTGTACTTTATCGTATTTTTTTTAATAGTTTTACTCCCATTGTACCATTTCTCGAGATTCGAATATTGTAACTTCTATTTCAATCTCATTGTATTTTCTAGAAATTTTATAGTTATAAATAATTTAAAATGTGGCGCAGTAAGTGGTGAATATACAAAGTAAAGTTTTTTAAAATTTGGAAAAACCAGTTGTAAATATATAACATAGATAAGTGGTAATGTATAAAGGTGGATTTGTTCCACAAATTAGAATGGCGATCCTACTACCATTTAGAGCGTAATTCTTCTTCTTCTTCAAGTGCCCTGTCCGTTGCGAACGTTGGCTATTAACATGGCAATTCTGATCTTATTTGCGGCGCTTCTGAATAGTTCGACCGATGTGAACCCGAACCACTTCCTCAGATTTTGGAGCCACGAGTGTCTTCTCCTGCCTGGCCCTCGCTTACTGTCTATTTTTCCCTGGACAATCAATTGCAGTAGACGGTACTTATCGTGTCTCAATATGTGTCCTAGATATTCAAGCTTTCTTTGTTTAATTGTATTCACGATTTCTTTCTCCTTTCCGATTCTTTGGATTACCTCTGTGTTGGTGACATGTTCGGTCCAGGATATACGAAGAATGCGTCTTTACACCCACATTTCGAATGCTTCTAGTTTTCTCGTGAGCGTCTCCGTCAGCGTCCAGGCCTCCACACCATACAGTAAGATCAGAAAAATGTAGCATTTAACTAGACGTAGTTTTAGGGGAAGAGACAAATCCCTGCTTATGAGGAGCTTTTTCATATTGCTAAATGCTGCTCTAGCTCGTTCTATTCTCGCCTTAATTCACGCCTAGAGCGTAATAAGTAATGTAATTAATTCCAATTTGAAGTACCATCCACTACCATAAGAAATAAGAACACAAGCATAACACAATTCGTAATTTAGTAATTAACTTTGTTACTATAACTAAGTAAAGATCTAGCCAAAGATTTATCGCAAAGTTACGAACAAAATTGTCACATAACCAAGGATGTTTCCTTGTATTAATTTACTTAATTAATAATCAGCGTTTGTGAAACATGCAGCTTTTAAACTATAAGCTATATAACAATAAATAGGTATACCCAATACGCGAGAGTCTTAAACTCTTAAACCAGAAATGCGTTGAGTTTGTTCGAATAGGTAAAATCGTTTTCATCGTTCTTGGCGTGTGCGTGTAACAACACTTGCAATAAGTTGTTTCATCTGTCTTTCCTTGTCTAAGCTCGATTCGTTTACCTCCTCCAGTGGCGGAGCAAAATGTAGCATGTTAAACGAAATAATAGTTATAAAAGAAAATTATAAATTATTTTTCATTAAATTTCTAATAACGGAATATATGTATAAATTGCGAAGAAGCATTTTTCTAGCTTGCAGTACAATAGGACAGGATATAACGAAAAGTACATTTTAAAATTATTTTGAAATATACTCAAAAAAGTGGTAATTATTTAACCCATTTTAATTAAAAAATGATACAGATTCTTTAAGTTTTAAGCACTGTAGCGAATTCTGAACTGTTACAACGTACTGACCTTGATTAATTAGCTAATCAGTCAGCGTCTTCACTGGAACTGTCTTCATCATTGAAATCTTCCGCCAAATCGATGATAATCCTACTTTCATTTTCATCATATTTGACCATTTTTGCCCAGTCGTCCTGAATTAATTTTTCAGTATGGTTAACACAACTCGCCCACACTGCAGGTGTTGCCTCAGCTAATGCATCGCCCCAAACTTTTTTCACTGTTGTTAATCTGTTTTTATAAAATGTGGGATCCACCTGGTCTCTTAAATTTTCACAAAATGATTTCCAAGGTATAATATATAATATATATATATATATATATATATATATATATATATATATATATATATATATATATATATATATATATATATATAATAGTGTCCATGACGATTTATCTCCTTTCAACGAACATCTAATTTGCTGTAACCTAGGTTTCAATAAATAAATCTTTTTCCCTTTTCGTATTATGGACTTGCTGAACCCTATATTAGAACGATAAAATATTTCTCCCCTTACTGTGGCCATATGATCTTTTTCCTTAGAAAATAAAAATCTTTTCGATGCATTACATTTAAAATGCCACTGGGGAAGTTTTTTAACAACAATGTTACTCGTCCTTCTCTAGTGTTATATTTGCCAGTCTTTACCAAGTTTCAGCATTTTTGAGTATTTTCCAATTATATCTTCATATTATTTTCTGTTTTTACAACCTTCTTCTGTTTTATCTTCCTTTCTGTCATACCGAAAATCATATGTGGATGCAAAAAGGAATGACCAACAATAGAAAACGTAAATTTCACTTCCTTAATGTGACCAGATGCTTCATAAACCAACTAATAGATTATCATAGACATAATCGTGCTATTCTTTGTTCTGTCCACCACATCCAATTGCAAATAGGTGAAATTTTTCGATTTGATTTTTAAAGTTGAATTTTGAGAGTATCATGTACACCAGAGGCAACAGAATTTGAATATTTAGACGTTCATACTCCAGCTACATAGATGATGTCATGGTTCAGTTATAAAAATTTCGTTCTAAGACATGCAGAACAAGTATCTATTAAGAGAGTACCGTATGATATGTTGTAGTGTTCATTACCGTATTTTCGGAAACGTAATAACTTTAAGGAATGTTGTAAATAACGTTGACAGTACATTCTGTAAAGCTTTGTAAAATTTAGAGTACATGGTAAATAAAATCAAGTTGATCGTCCTCCATTATAATGACTCTCTGCATCGTTCAAACGCCCCATAAAGGTTGGGATAGATATTTTTATTGGATTAAATCTACCTTTTATTGTATCTCCTCCTCTTCTTTCTTTTGGCGTTTGACTTTGGGTAACAAACCTTCTTACAACACGCTCGATTCTTCCAAAACTTAAATGAGTTATTCCAAGAAATGCACTCTTGCATACTCTTTAAAGTTCATCCTGTACTGAAGGAACATACAATTTAATTAAAATTCCATGTAGGTTTGTACTTGATCTCTTGGGCTTTTGACTTTCATAAAATTTTAGCAGAAAAATATCTTGTTTTATTTTGTCAGTGGTTATATACATATTATTATGGAATCGCTGAATGTCGCATCTTTAAATCATAATGTCAATTATTTACAATAAACTTGGTGATTTTAGCACTCTAGCAACAACAAACAGTACACCAGTGCACATGTGCGCCTTCATAATGGCGTATGATGGCGTATTTGACATGTGCACATGGGACGTGTCATGTGACTCAAACAATGTAAGCGATTGGGCAATCACACAGTTATCAAACAAGCATAGGCTTACAAATAAAGAGTTTTGCATCTGACTTAAGATTTCTAATGCCGATTTCTTAGCAAATACTTGATTTTTCAGCTAAATTTCTACATTAGCAGTTTGCTATAACATATCGCACACCTAGTTCAATAGTGCCACAAGTGCAAAATACAATAATTTCGAGAAATGAGCAAAACGTTCTGTAGCAAACGAGTTATGCCTTGTAAATAATTTATTTTTAGAATGACTGGCTTCAAAATTATAATTTAGTTAGCAAATTATAAAGTTATTCGCTGGATCTTATTACAATTTATTAAAAATAAAACGTTAATTGTATTTTGATAGTTATGGCGATATTGCATTGTGAAGAAAGTCATGTATAAAACGATACCTAGGAGATACGGTGGTAACATAATAAAAAAATCAACTAGTTCTTACAAAAAATATTTTTTTTATTATTATTACAAGTATGTACAAACATTTTTTTAATTGAAGTTAAATGTGTCGATAGCAATTAATTAAAGCAGTAATTAAATCGAAGCAGTAATTAAATCGAAACGCAACCATTTTCGTAAATTTTTTTAATTACTATTAACCAAGTCCTTATAAAAACAGGTATTATTAAGTTTTTATTGTACAGTTCTAAAAGGTGTTGCTTGGTTATTGCGGATATCGATGGTGGCTTTATTTACGCCCTTGTCGATGCTTTAAAATGGATCTCTTCGAACTCATCGGCATTATAATCTGTTTTATAGAAGAAAGATACAGAATTGCTTTTGACAACTTTAATAACTTGGATATTATTCCAGACTACCTTTTCACCTTTTGTATTCTTTGTAAAATTTCCTCCAATTTTTGAATTGAAATCTTTAAAGTCATAAAAGTCTTCTGTTGACATAACCTTTACATTGTAAGGATTTCCCTCTTTTTTTGCAGACCTTATGATGACAGGCCATTGTGCAGGAACATAAATGGGACCTGTTTTAAGTATATATTTTCTTCTTTTGCCTCTCAAAAGTTGCGTACATGGCGTCCCCTTCATTTTGGGTATGTTCCACTGTTAAAGATTTATGTGTGATTGATTTAATATTAATTTTTGCAATTGCAAAGAGGTATACTATAAATTTATTTTTATTTTGTCCAACACAATTGTCGCTATAAAATATAAAGTCTTTATCATTACAATAAGTTGAAAGGTAATCAAACAGACACGTAGCTATTTCGTTTGAGTCGCGGTTAGTAATAGCCTCGCGCCAAAAGTAACAGTAACCACTCTTTTGTACCATCTGAAAAATTCTAAAGTTAAACAGTTCAGGCGGCTTTTATAGTAGAAGCTTAAAACATCTCCACAAGGTGTAGAAAGGATGCAAATTAAAACAAGCTACCAATACTTGAGAACCATCTTTTGCTCTTGCTACATCTTGTGCTTTTTCTTCTCTACTTCTTATTTTTATTATGGATATGTTTATTATAAATTTGATCAATAATAGCTTGCTGCTCAGCAGAAGAATTTTTATATGATTAACAAACCGCGCACTGATCTTTTTTCGGCTGAAAGAAAGTTATGTTAAACCCAGTTTTGAAAATATGCTCGTAAGTGCATTTTTAAGCCACAGGCCTTCCTTCACTCTCTTCCTGTAGTTTGTAGTAGCGATACTTTTGTGCTAAAGTAAGTGAACCATCTATGTATTCCTTTGTAGTTTGTGCTCTGAGATAATGTGATTCTACCCTTTGGAAAGAATTTATGTGCTCTCTTATTTTATTTTTCACCGGTCCAGTAACGGTTTCTCGTTTCATAAAATTTCTTCTCTTATCCTTTTCAACAGATTCTTTACCAAAATAAAAATCAAATAGTTTTAAATCAAATAGTTTTACACTAAAAACGTGGATACCTCGTGCATAAATAATGGAGAACTGATAAAAGCGTACCACTAACCTATCAATGTTTGCAGTTGTGGCCGTATTGAATTACATCGGTTGTATTGTAGCGGAGTGTATTATCGCCACACCTTCTAGTTATGGCCATATTGCATTTCAAAACCGTACAGTGTAATACCGAAGTATCTTACTTTATACTTATCCAAGACAATATTTTAGTTAAGGCTGTATTGCATTAGATGGGGTATTATATAGGCAACCTTTTTAAAGCCTTAACTCAAAATTAGAATTTTTTGCAGTTGTGGCACTATTGAACTAGATGTACGATATGACAAACAACTGTCAGCTTAAACTCAATTTTTACAATTTTTGCAAAACTCAGAGTTTTGCATCTAGTACACTCATTTATACTTATGTAAAAAATACTATGAAAGATAATATATAAGAAACTAACTAAGAAATCGGATAATTAGGCATTTAAATCTGCAAAAAATATGCACGCAGATATATTAGCCTCTTAAATATGCCTATATATGTAGATATAGCAGAATATAGCAGGAGTACCCTAATACTATTAAAAATACACAAACAAACATTGTTTTAGAAATACACTCCGCCAAAAAAGTATCGCATCATCTATGAAACTGCAAATTTTGTATTAAAAATAATTTAAAAGATGGATTTTTTACTGTTTTTTTCTTGTTTTTGAAGTACGTAAAAAGTATTAAAAGAAAAATGCAGAATGTACGAAAAACAAAGGTTTTATTTAATTTATTTCATAAATTAGAAGTAAGCGCACAAACAGCATTGAATAAAAAAAAATAAAAATCAAAAGTAATGATAATTTAGTAAGACGTATTGCCTCCTATAGCTCTTATAACATCTAGACAACGTTGTGTCATACTTCCAATTAATCTTCTTAGATAATCTTGATCGATATTATCCCATTCTACGGTTAATAACCGTTGCAGGTCCTGAAGATTAGCTGGTGTCACCTTACCAGGTCTCACCCTTCTGTAGAGATGGTTCTAAAAATGTTCTTTTGGATTTAAGTCTAGGCTGTGCGCTGGCCAATTGAAAACTTGTAAATTTACCTCTTGAAGGTACTCAGTAACGATTCTTGTTACGTGTGGGCGTGTATTCTCATGTATTAACACAAAGTCATTACCAATAAATGAGGCGTAGGGAACAACATGCATCTCCAAAATTTCTCTAATGTACCTATCAGCAGTTAGGGATCCCCTATCTAGCTGTACCAATTCGGTTTAACCCCGCCCCAGAGCGAGATATTCCGCCCCAGAGCATAATAGATCCTTCTCCAAAGTTTGTGGCCGGTCTTAGATTGCATTGAAAATCACGCTCGGTATCTCGTCTATAAACTGGTGTTCTTCGATCAGAAGTGTATAAACAAAATCTTGACTTATTCGTAAAGAGTATCTTATTCCAGTCATCGATATTTCAGTTTACGTACTCTCTTGCAAATATTAGACGTGCTATACGGTGTTCCCTTGTAAGTCCTGTTACAGCTCGTCCTTCATAAAAAACGCAAACTGTATACTTTTTACAAAAGTAAAATAAATAGTGATAATATAAAAACCAGACAAAATAGCAATTATCATTTTTTTTTCTTAAACAGTAAGTTGTATTTACAAATTTCTTTTTAATATTTGTTCTAGCCCTAATATTCTTAAGGACCAGAAAGAAATAATTTAAATTAACCAAATGCTGTCAGAAATATTCGTAATTTTATAAGTGATGCGATAATTTTTTGGCAGAGTATATATTAGTAACATAATAAATACATATACCTGTTTAAAAATCAAAATAATAAAAACTGTACCAAAAATTAAACTAAAAGTAAACTAAAATCTAAAAAAGGGGTTAATAAGTTTCGGTTAGATTTAGTTGCCTTGTGATGCATTAAATGTTCAAATTCAAATTTCCTGCTGTTATACAAAATAGTACAATAATAATTATTTATATTTAGAAAATATTCTTTCAACATCACAAGATACAATTGGCGCATATTGTAATATATTGTTCACTATTTAAAACAAAATGTTTTTCAAAGCTTGGTAACCTATTTTTAAAACACAGTTTTTCAACAGTAATGTTATTTTCTTGGTGGCTTAAAGTCATTATTATTGCCTATAAGGTTTTAACGCTTTTTGTTAAATTTGTCTTTTCTTTCAAATAATTGTTTTGGCAAACAGTTTAAATTATCTTTATTAAAATTTAAATTTTCACGCAAATTATTATGGCAAAATGTCTTTTGGATTTTTGTATACAGTGAGCGTCTTAAGAGTTAAATTTGTTCAGTATGGTTTTTAATAAATCCTCATTTTCAGCACAGTACATATCAGCAATTATTTAAGTACCCCATCTACTGGCTCTAGAGATAATGGAACCTTTCCCGCTATACACTGGTCGTCCACTTTACAAATACCTTTTTCATTGATGAATTTAATAATTTCACTTGTGGACATAAATCTTTAACTTATTCTGCAAGACGGCGAAGACCATAAGCGAATCAAGTAACATGCATCATTCTACGTCAGTAATTTCATCCAACAATTCCAGATACCTCCGTTTTCTGCTTTGTTTTTACGTTTCCTATAGTATAGAACCATATAAATCGTAAACATAGTTTTTTCTTATTGTGGACTTATGTATAATTAATTATATCTTATACTTTTCCGAAAAACTTTTTATCATCGGATTACTTAATTTGTTCAGCGGAATTTCAACACCAATAAAAGCTTTGCAAAAGTCTTCATTAAACTTTGGTCCTTATGAAAGCCATGTAGTTATTAAAATATGTTGTTATTAATAAGATTGTTTATCCTTTAAATGTTTATAATTTACAGTTTCTAAATTTGTGTCGCTTAGAACTTTCTGCTGGCACTTACAATAATTTTACAATATTTGCATCCATCCCTACTAAAATCTGGAAAATATTTCACAAATTGAGTTAATTCGGCACTTACTGATAGTTGTTCTATGGCAATGATGGGCATCCTGACCTAAATCTGACGACTCATTTCGCATGAGGTAAAACTTAAAGTACATTTTATATATAATTTAATGTAATGGTTTTACCCCTTTGTACTTTATCGTATTTTTTTAATAGTTTTACTCCCATTGTACCATTTCTCGAGATTCGAATATTGTAACTTCTATTGCAATCTCATTGTATTTTCTAGAAATTTGATAGTTACAAATAATTTAAAATGTGGCGCAGTAAGTGGTGAATATACAGAGTACAGTTTTTTAAAATTTGGAAAAACCAGTTGTAAATATATAAAATAGATAAGTGGTAATGTATAAAGGTGGCTATAAAGATGGTTGGATATTCTTAGATTTGAGTTAACCACATAAATATTATGTTAAAAACCGAATAATTTGTTATTGTATTTTTTACAGTAAACTTAAGTAAACATTTTGTATATTCTAAAATAATATTCAACAGTTTTTTTTTGAAATTTTATATAACAGAACTGGTGAAAATAAACAGAGGATTTGTTCCACAAATAAGAATTCCAATTTGAAGTACCACCCACTACCATGAGAAATAAGAACACAAGCATAACACAATTCGTAATTTAGTAATTAACTTTGTTACTATAACTAAGTAAAGATCTAGCCAAAGTTTTATCGCAAAGTTATGAATAAAATTGTCACATAAGGATGTTTTCTTTAGTATTAATATACTTAATTAATAATCAGCGTTTGTGAAACATGTAGCTTTTAAACTATAAGCTATATAACAATAAATAGGTATACCCAATACGCGAGAGTCTTAAACTCTTAAACCAGAAATGCGTCGAGTTTGTTCGAATAGGTATAATCGTTTTCATCGTTCTTGGCGTGTGCGTGTAACAACACTTGAAATAAGTTGTTTCATCTGTCTTTCCTTGTCTAAGCTCGATTCGTTTACCTCCTTCAGTGGCGGAGCAAAATGTAGCATGATAAACGAAATAATAGTTATAAATGAAAATTATAAATTATTTTTCATTAAATTTCTAATAACGGAATATATGTATAAATTGCGAAGAAGTATTTTTCTAGCTTGCAGTACAATAGGACAGGATATAACGAAAAGTACAATTTAAAATTATTTTGAAATATACCCAAAAAAGTGTTAATTATTTAACCCATTTTAATTAAAAAATGATACAGATTTTTTAAGTTTTAAGCACTGTAGCGAATTCTGAACTGTTACAACGTACTGACCTTGATTAATTAGCTAATCAGTCAGCGTCTTCACTGGAACTGTCTTCATCATTGAAATCTTCCGCCAAATCGATGATAATCCTACTTTCATTTTCATCATATGTGACCATTTTTGCCCAGTCGTCCTAAATTAATTTTTCAGTATGGTTAACACAACTCGCCCACACGGCAGGTGTTGCCTCAGCTAATGCATCGCCCCAAACTTTTTTCACTGTTTCATCTCCACGTCCATGTTCTTCAATATGAGGATCATAGTATTGTTTAGAAATGCCCCAGACCAACTCAATCGGATTATATTGACAGTGATATGAAGGCAATCTCAAAACCTGATGCCCATGTTCTTGGAGTAGCTTGTCTATAACGTACCTGGTATTTTGTGGTTTATTCTGGCGACAAAGACTCAATAGCTCTGTCTTGCCCGAATCATCGTCAAAAATTATTTTTTTCGCTCGTAACCATTCTGGTAAGTCCGATTTTTTCCAACTGGCATTCGGTAACTTTTCTATTAAAGAGCTATGGTATGAGGCATTATCCATAATAATTAGAGATGGTTCCTCCAACATTGGTATCAGCTTTTCAGAGACCCAGTTTTTAAAAGACTTTTTCCATAGAATCATGATAGTCTGCACTCTTCGATTTCGTAGAAAACAGTAATCCAGCATCTTTAACAAATCCTTGCCTACTTCCGGCATGTAAAACAACAAAGCGTTTACCTGTATGTTTGTGTCCTTTTCTAATGCTTTTCACACAATCATCTTGCCAAGTACGTTTATATGCCCCTTTTAGGAATATCCATGTTTCATCTAAAAAAACGAACTGAAGTGGGCTTGGACTTAAAAAATTTCTCATATAATGCTTCAAAAAATACAGTTGTTTGGAGACAATACATGGTTTCTCACATAGCACTCGTCTACTATTTTCTAGTTTGTATGAAAACCCACAATTTTTCATAAGACGCCACAAACTTGTATCAGAATCGTTATAGATATATTGTTTCTTAATTGTGTATTTAGAACTTTAATTGTAACGTGCCCTCCTTTTGCTTTCATGCCATACAGTACATTTCTAATCTCTCGTTTTATAGTATCGCTGACATCATTAGTCTTTTTTTTGTACATTACGTGACTCTCCTGGTGTAGTAAGAGCTGCCCCTGTCTTGTATTCACTCTTTATTCTTGTCTGAAGACTGTGCGAAGACTGATTTTCAAAGCGTCCGCTACTCGTTCACGTAGCGATGATAACGAAAGCAAAGGTCCGTTGTTTTCTTTTTCTTTTTTAAAATACTCCAATAAATAAACTACACATTGTCGCATTTCTCCTGTTATCGTTTTTCCCGGCATTTTTTTTATTAAATAGAACAATTAGTTATTCACAACAAAAAAGAATAAGTTAAACTGTTCGGAACAAATTCCAACAATGACTGACTAAAATCGACTAAAACAATATAGAATATCAATGGTAATTGCTACAATTATAAACCTATTAGCCAGCTCATTCAAGAACAATGCCACAAGTCATTATTGCAATGGGTATCGGAAGAGAGAGAGTTAATTTATAATAAACTGGAATTTTTAAGGTCTCGAGAGTATTATTTTATATAATGGAATTCCACACAGTAAGAACTCAAACTATTAATTAATTAAAAACTGTTTACTTATAAAAACTAGTTCATCAGCTACTTCAAACCTGCACAGATCAGGGTAACATGTTAAAAAAAAACACGTCACTGCCAGCTATCTGTATTCGTAAAGAGGCCGAACTTATCACCGACACCGTATCGGCCAAACGCATCGGTGTTATTGCTATAATACTGGGAGACGTGAGTGGTCTCTTCATTCCCTTCTCATCGCACTTTACTATGGCAAACATGACTCGCACAATTGAATTACGCATATGTGTATCAGAGAGAGACGAATATTAAAAATTCCGTAGTAGCTTATTTCAGGCACACGCCAAGAACGATGAAAACGAGTATACTAATTTTAACACTGACTTATATCCTTATATGCGAGAGTTGAAAACTCTAACCAAGACGCGACCAGTTAAGCTGGGATACAATATGACACTGATTACGTGACTACTTTCAAATTATCACTGCCTCAGGGCAAATTTATTCGACATTTCTATTTAGGTAGCTAAAATCCCCTTTTAAATGATCGCTAAATTTTCTAGGTACCTGTTTTCAATGGGTAAAAACAGCATTTGAATGCTTTATACCAGTGATATCTTTGGAATTTATCCGGAGAAAGTTACCTTGGCAGATTTTAAGAAATTAGAAATTGTTTGCTACCAGTGGCGTAGAAACACTTTGATATTTGATATTTTCTTACAGAAATTTATTCAGGAACCGTTTCAGAAACTGAAATCCACTAAAATATCCACACGATGTCGTGATATCATTTTTTTTTAATTTATTTTGGGTATACTTACCCTATGTCCAACCGAAGGAACATAGGCTGCATAATAATCATCAACCTCGTTGTTTATAAGAGCTATTAAACCAGTTTGGTAGCCACAAGTTGATTGTCTCTGAGGCGTTGCAGGATATTTGTGTGCTGTCCGTCTGAAAATATAGGTATTTATGATAGCTTAAAAATATAACAATACTTAGCAAGTAAATATTCTTAATTTAAATAAACATTACTGTTTATTGACCATAACGAATACTGTATAACATAAGTTTTTGTCATTTTTCATTTCTGTCAACTTTTTGTATTCTGAACGAGGCAATCAGTGGCAATTATGATGGACGATGCAATGTTTTGCCTAATCAAAATTTACTTGTTTCGAGTCGAACTTTATAATTGTACATTCTTCTACTGTTGGCTTAATGACAGACACTCACGGGCGGATATCACATAATGATTCAACCGGCCGTGATACTGCGATCAAGCTGGCAAGGGGAAACCACCTGATTATACTCCCGTGACTACACCATCATGAATGTAATGAATCAGTTAGATATGCTCAGCTATCCAATTAGAGATCGGCGCTCAGTTGGTTCCAGGCCACTAGTGTCAAATACGCTACTGGGCATGAGTTTGTGAGCAACCAGGCAACACATGCGAAATTAACCCTAGGAAGAAAATCAGATTTTCAGTTAAGAAAAGCAATGAGAATAGCAATCTGGAATGTTCGAGGATTATTGCAACAAGGAAAACTGCATATACTACAACGAGAAGTCGAAAGAGAGGATATAGATATATGCGGACTTTCGTAGACCCATTGAAAAGGACAAGGACACTTCCGAACGGCAGATCATGTTGTATATATATCGAGAGCAAATAATACAAGAAGAAATGGTGTTGCAATTATGGTGACTAAAAAAATTTCACAATACGTGTATGATTACCAACCGATAAATGATAGACTTATAAAAAGAACTTTACTAGCCTCATCAAACAAAATGCACATTCTTCAGGTCTATATGCCAACCTCAGACGCATTAGTCAATAAAGTGGAAGACGTATACTCCGTTATTAAATACAATAAGAAATATTTCATCTAAAGAACCATTCATAATCATGGGCGATTTTAACGCTAAGGTAGGATAAACAAGAATGATAACATCCAAAATATAGGAAACTATAGATTAGGTATTAGAAACAGCCGAGGCGAACGTTTAATAGATTTTGCAACCGAAAACAGTTTGGCCATTGTAAACAAAATGTTCAAACATCATGCCCGTCGTTTATCGACGTGGATTAGCCCAAATAGAGAATACAAGAAACAAATCGACTACATATTGATTAAAAACAGATGGAAGACATGTTTTACAAACGTAAAAACTAGACCAAGAGCTGAATGTGCATCCGATCATAAATTGTTATGGGTTTTCTTCAAGATGAAGCTAAAAGAAAACAATGCCGCACCAAAATCAAAACAGGCTGGAGATTTCAAATCCGAAAACATTTAGAGATGCATTAAAGGAACCTAGTATGTTGAACACGCAAGACAACCCAGAAGAAATGTGGAAAGGTTTCAGAAATGCTATAAAAACCTCTGTTAAAAAACCAGAACCAAAAAAATGATCATCAAGAGAAAACACTGGATGACAGACAGAACGTTGCTACTTCTCGAAGAGCGAAGTAAAATCAAATTTCTCATATATCAATACGACAGAAACAAAGACGAATTAGCAAGGTTAAATAAAAAAATTAAAAGAGTATGTAGGGATGATAAAAATAAACATATCAAAAAGGATGTGAAGAACTAGAGAGACATGCAAACTGTCCGAAAGTCCGATACCTATCCAGGGAATTTAAACCAATTACACAAACAATAATGGATCAAAACCAACATATTATAAATGACGAGAAAGAGATTGCGGAGGTATGGAGAAAATATTGTCAAAGTCTATATGCAGATGATCCCCAGAATGCAAATCACGTCGAGCTCACTGCAGAGAGAGAACCAAACATTCTAAAGTCAGAGGTAGAAAAAGCAATCAAAAACTTAAAAAATACAAAATCTTTTGGCGCAGACCAGATCACCGCAGAAGTTTTAAAAGAGACTGGAGATGTTGGAGTAAATGTTATGCATATGATCTGCAAAAAGATTTGGGAAACTGGAGAGTGGCCCAACGACTGGACAACATCCACTTTCATTCCTATATTCAAAAAAGGAACTCCGCTAGATTGCAGCAACTACAGAACGGTAACCCTATTATCCCATAATGCAAGGTTCTACTGCATGTAATACATGAAAGACTAAAAGCTTTTGTATTGCCTCAGATATCAGAAGAACAAGCGGGATTTGTCCCAGGAAAAGGCACAAGAGAACACATCCTTAATATCAGACAGCTAATCGAAAAAAACTCGTGAATTCAATACTCCTATGCCTATGTGCTTTTGTGGATTACACAAAGGCCTTCGATAAAGTCAAATGGCAGCAGCTATAGTCCATACTAGCGGAAATGGGAACACCCCACCACTTAATTCAACTAATTAGAAGTGTACATAAAAATAATAAGTGCACAGTAAAAATACACAACACCCATTCCGATCATTTCAGAACAGAGGCAGGTGTCAGGTATGGATACATAATCTCACCAACTCTGTTTAATATCTACAAATTAAAAAGAAATAAAGATATAATAAGATGTCTGGAGGAGAAAAGCATATGGACTAAAGCTAAGTAGGAGTAAGACAAATATCATAATAGTAGACAGAGCTTGGAATAATCTTCAACACATTAAAGAAATTGGGGACTTTGAAGTAATAAATAGTTTCATATACCTGGGGTCCCTAATAACAAATGACGGAGGGTGTGACAGAGAGATACGTAGAAGGTTGACTATTGCTAGAACAACTATGATGAAACTGGTAACAATTTGAAAAAATTCTAGCATAACAATACACACGAAGCTAAGGCTAGTAAGGGCACTCATTTTCCCATAGCTACATATGCATCCGAAAAGTGAACCTTAAAGAAAGCGGATAAAAATAAACTAGACGCTTTTGAAATGTGGGTATACCGCCGCATGTTAAGAATATCCTGAATTGATCATCACACTAACGTATAGATATTAGAACAACTTAAAGTAAAGATACAACAAAAATATTTCCAGAATTTTAGACATATTGCTAGAAGAACAGGTACGATGGAAAAACTGATAGTCGAGGTTAGAGTTGAAGGAAAGAGACCTAGGGTAAGATATGTAAGACGTTGGGTAGATCAAACAAAAATATTGATTAACCAAGGGTTACATGAAGTCAAACAACTAGCCCAGGCCATGAACGATACAGTCAAAAAACTGTAAAGGCCTGATGGTGTCACCATATCCCAAAAGAGATTAGGACTGAGGAGGAGGAGAAGGAGGATACCATTATATTGAATAACTGTTTTACTTACTCATAAATTGAAGTATTCTTGAACACATATGAATTGAATGTACAACAGAATCCTTCCGATGTTTTCGTCGGTTGAAATAGGTGGGAACATTTCACAGGTAGTCCCTTCCACAAACATTTCATAAACATCATCTCACAACTGGGAGATAACTTTCTTAAAACTTCTTCGGGTGTAATTTTTTTCTTATCGAATATCTTCTGGAGACGAGTGTATCGCTGCATTTCTTCGTCTGTCGGTGATTTATATTTTATAAAGAAATACATGTATCTTAAGTCTTCCATTAGTTCTGAAATATTAGTTTTGGTTCTAAAAGAAAGGTAAAATTTTTAATAAGTTTTATTAACATCAATTTGACTTTCTTTGTTCAGAAGTTTTCTAAGGATAGTTTTTTTTTTTAAATTTATGCTTTTCTTAGTCTAAACACTTCACATATAAAGTTTGTATCATTTTTGCTGTTTTTTAGAAACTGTATTACCGAAGATTTCATGTAAAACAGTTATAAAACATTAAAAGTATAAAGATACTAAACGATACGTTATTGATACTTAAAAGAGGTTTATTCTAGATTAAGTAAAAAATACTTCATCTTTACGAACGCTGATCTTGTTTTCCCTATGCGTTATTTTATTTCAGTAGAGTGATCTTATTGAATGTTTATGTTAGTAGTACCAAGATATGTGTACCCTGTCAATTGGCTGTTGGTTTACCAAAAGTTGTGTATTTAATATTTCGCGCTTACTACCTACCATGTACCTTGTTTTGTTCGTTTTGGGATCTAGCCCATACTCTCAACCTATATCTGATATGCGCGACATTATTGCTTATAAATCGTCTAGGTTATCTGCAAAAACTACTGCGTCGTCAGCATATCTAATGTTATTTAGACGCACTCCGTTAACTAAGACGCCTTCCTGTAGTTGTCCCAGTGCGTGCTCGAAGATACGCTCCGAGTACATGTTAAATAGCACTGGGGATAGAATGCATCCTTGTCTCACTCCTCTATCTATGGAGATTGTCTCTGTCAACTATTCATCCACTTTAATGTTGGCAGTGTTTGGTTGTAATATAAATTATATATAATTCGCAAGTCTCTATCATCCAAGCCCGCTTCTTTTAAGATGGATATGAGGTTGTCATGGTTTACTTTATGAAATTCCTTTTTGTAATCGAAATAACATATACATATATATATATATATATGATGTATATATATATATGATGTATATATATATATGATGTATATATATATATATATATATATATATATATATATATATACATCACAGTTGACATCCCTGCACCTGGATAAGCACTTGTATCTCGAATTGAGCTTCTCGGATGCCTAAGGTATCGCGGAATCCAAATTGTGTCCATGACACTTGTTCTTCTTCTTCTTCTCATTGCGCTGTCTCCTTTCGAAGGTTGGCGATCCAAATGGCAATTGTAGTTTTGGAAACTGCTGCGCGAAAGATCTCTGCGGATGAGCGGTCGAACCATCTCCTCAGGTCTTTCAGCCACGAGTTCTGGCGTCTTCCTACTGATCTTTTGCCCTGTACTTTTCCTTTCAGTATAACTTGAAGTAATTCATATCTTTCGCCTCTCAGCACATGACCCAAGTATTGCATTTTCCTCTCTTTGATTATCCTTAGTAATTCTTTTTGTTTACACATGCGACGAAGTACCTCAACATTAGTAACTCTTTGTACCCATGGAATCCTTAACATTTGTCTGTATATATACATCTCAAAGGCATCTATTCTTTTTTCTATTTCAGAGTCCATTATCCAACTTTCTCAGCCATACAGTAAGACAGAAAAAACGTAACATCTGATCATTCGGATTCTAAGCTGTAGACTAAGGTCTGATCTCGTAAAAAATGTTTTAATGCTCATGAATGTTTTCCTTGCTTGTTCGATTCTTAATAGGATTTCTTTTTTTGGATTACACTGACTATTGATATTTGTTCCCAAATATTTTATGGAATTTACCTGTTCTATTATTTGACCCTTGGCATACACCTGTACGTTTATTGGTGTCTTTGAAAATACTTAAGTTTTAGTTTTGGAAACGTTTAGATGTAAACCGAACATTTTGCTGTGGTGAACTACCGCATTTATTATATTTTGTAGTTCTTGTGCGTTGCTTGCTATTAAGACGGTATCATCAGCATATCTGATGTTGTCTATGCTGATTTCGTTAATCTTAATTCCGCCCTGGACCTCGTCTAATGCTTCTCTGAATATAGACTCCGAATACAAATTAAAGAGTAGCGGTGATAAGACGCAACCCTATCTAACTCCTCGTCGGATTTGTATGTCTTCGGATGTTGTGTGCTCTATTTCAATTGTTGCCGTTTGGTGCCAGTATAGTTCTGAGATAATTCGCAAGTCTTGTTCGTCAACTCCAGTTGTTCTCAGAATTTCGATCATCTTTTGATGGTTAACGCAATCAAATGCTTTTCGATAGTCAATAAAACATGCATATACATCCACATTCATGTCTCTGCATCGTTGCGTTAACACATTTAAAGCAAAAAGAGCCTCTCGTGTTCCCAATCCGTTTCGAAATCCGAATTGAGTGTCACTCATCTGGAACTCGCACTTCTTGTAAATTCGTGTATGGATAATTCTGAGAAAAGTTTTAAGGACATGAGACATCAAGCTTAATATTCGATAATCATCGCATTGTGAGGAATTCGATTTTTTTGGTAATGCTACGAATGTTGATTTTAGCCAGTTTGTTGGTATTTTACCTGTGTCATATATCTTATTGAATAGTGCTGTTATTAAATCTAGGCTTTTACTTTCGTTATCTGCCATTAGTTTAAGTATTTCGACATTGATATTGTCTGGACCGGTGGCTTATCCATCTTTCTGAGATTTTACTGCATGAATCACTTCTTTTTTGGTTATTTCTGGGCCTTTTTCATTTATTCGATTATCTGTGGATGGTGGAGAACAAGGTCTATCGTCGTCAAAAAGAGTTTGTATGTATTCTTTCCATCTCTCTAGTTTGTCTTCTGTACCCATAATTATTTCGCTATTATCATTTTTTAATATTGTTGCTTGTCTCTTTTTGTGTCTACCTGTCATTTCTTTTACTTTTTTATGAATATTAAAGGTGTCGTATTTTTTCTGAAGTTGTTCGATTTCTAGGCATTTTGTTGACATCCAGTTTTCTTTCGCCTCCCTGCACTTTTTTCTAATGATTTTGTTGATTCGCTTGTATTCTATTGGGCTTGTTTTATGTTTTCGTCTTACGTCCATGAGGTCCATGATCTCTTGCGTTATCCATTCTTGTTTTTTGTTGTGTTTTATGAACCCGATGTCTTCTTCTTGTATCTTTGTTATTTTTGTTTTTAGAGCAGTCCATGTTACTTCAATGTCTGTCTGTACCAAGTTTTCGATCGTTTTTATCTCTTCCTCAAGCTTGATACTTATTTCTTTTTTCTGTTCAGGGTTCTTCAGTTGTGAGATGTCTATTTTTCTTGTCACTGTTTTCTTTTTGATTTTGAGAAATCTTTTTAATCTAAAATCCATTATAACTGGATTTTGATCGCTATGTATATCAGCTCCAGGGTATGTTTTCGTAGATTGTATGTATTTCTTAAAGGTGTTATTGAGCAAAATGAAGTCAATTTGATTTCTAACAATTCTGTCTTTTCTGTCTGCAGGTGATTTCCATGTGTATAGCCTTCTAGGATGTTGTTTGAAGAAGGTATTGGCAATTAACAGATTGTTTTCTACGCAGAATTGTACAAGTCTATCTCCTCTATTATTTCTGGTACCTAGACCGTATGCTCCTATGTGGTCTCCTTCAGCACCACGACCAATTTTAGCGTTAAAGTCACCCATGATCATCGTTATCTCACCTCTTTTTGTCAGTCTCATTATTTCATCTATGTTGTTATAAAATTTTTCGATTTCTTCGTCTGACTTGTCACTTGTTGGAGCATAGACCTGAATAATATTTAGTTTTCTGTGAGTTGTTTGTAATTTCAACATTGCTACTCTATCATTTAGAGGGATGAAGTCTATGACTGATTGAGCAATTTTGTTCGACACTAATATAGCAGTTCCATATTGATGTTCTGGGTCGGTTCCACCTGAATAGTATATGTATCCATGTTTTGTTTTTTTGTATTCCTGATCCAGGCCATCTTACTTTACTTATCCCCAAGATGTCTATTTTCAGTCTTACCATCTCGGCTTCAGTGTTTGGCAGTTTCCCGGACATAAATAAGCTGCGTACGTTCCAGGTGGCAATGCGTACTATTCGGTCGTATATTTGTATTCTCTATGCACTTTCTTGGGTAGTTGACGGGGGGATTCTTCGCACCCTCTCCCCATTTAAGGGGTGCCCCGGACTGAGGGCCATTTTTAGGTTGGCTCCAACTAATCAGTCTTGATGGATCCCCAAGATTCCCATGATGGATAAACTAGCTGTAAGTCAAAAAGTTTAATGTTGTAAATACATATATCTTTATCGTTTTATTTTTAATAATTTTGTAATATTTTTTTTATCAAAACCGTAAAAAATGATTTTACTATATTTGTATTTAAGATGCTAGATACGACATCCATAATGTTAAACCACAGAATATAAAGAAATTTTCATTGCTGGATTGTCTATTATTAATCATTTTAAAATACATAAAAGGGTTATTTATGAAAAGAATAAAATCGTCGATCGGGCAAGTAAATCAGGCTGACAAAACGTATTCACTTCACTGTGATCTAGTGGATCGATAGTTCAAACACTGACCAGAAAAGAAAAAGAATAACGTAATATAACTTCTTCTTTAAAATACAAAATGTTACTGGTTATTAATTAATAAATTGTAAGCCAATGAAAACAAAAAAAAAATACAAAAAAACTAAAAGGGAAGAGATAAAAATTGCCTAAAACTGTTGATTTGCCAGATTATTCAGCAATACGTATTGCTTATTGTCAGTAATAAACTGACAGATACAAAAAATAGGGAATCGTCAGTATGTTAAAGCTACAAAAATTCAACACTCTCTACATTATATCCAACAGCTTAAAGTGGATTGGGTAAGAATTAACAATAACAAACCTAAAGTATTTGCCGATTATTTTATGAATTGGAATCATCAGTTTCATCAACAAAAAAATCTTTTCATATGCATCAAGCATTCTCATTACTATTACGGTAGCGTTGCTACACCTCTAATAGAAAATACTAGCCAATTCAAGTACGAACGTATCCGGTGGTCAATGACTTGAGTCTAACCAGTCCAAAGATTTGATTGGTTTTCAACAGAGGCGTTGGGAGATTTCTGGAAGCACAGGCGTACCATATATAAGTGAGATTACAATTTTAGAGATTTAGTTGATATTATAATCTTGTATCATTAAGTTAATAAAGTTAATTAATTGTGATTTTAGTGTTAGTGTTAAAAGACTGTAAATAAAATACAATAAAGTTTACAATACTTACAACTTATTAGCTGTTAATACAGCTCTCTTCTTGCTAATTTTGTTATTGTCACAAACTGTGATAGATGGAAACTCAAAATTGTATATCGCATAATTATTTGTTTGAGTTAGATGTATTAATGGATTGGTTTCAGTAGAGCTCCATGAATTTAAAATTAATATAATAGTTATTACCATAAAGAGAGCACACGTTATAAACCAAAATATTCTAAAATATTATTATAAATATTATAAAATAATACTGCAAATTAGGTCATCTTTCTAGATATTTATATTATGAGCGAAGATTAAAGTTAATAAGAATTTAGAGGAAACATTTATAAAGTTCTAATTTTTTTGTATAAGATACTTCGAAAAAACACCATGGGACAATTGGATCCCAATAGGTATATAATTCTCATGAACAAATGACGAATAAAAAAAATTATATTTGAATATATTGTTGTGTCACCCCTGATTATGTTCCTGTGTTTTAGCGGGTCTTGAATTCTCATTTATCGGGAAGCTCTCGAAGCATAAAGTTTCAGAACATGTAGTTGTCCTCATATAAGCCTTCAGAGGTGGCCTGTTATCCTTAGTATTGGTGAACTGTTTTGTAAGCAATATCGATGTGAATTGAAGACATGAGTTGATAAAGGTGCTATGTCCATTTTTTTTTTCAAAAAATGACTTATTTGTATATTTGGTTACCTAAAGTCGTAATACAACCCCTGAATAACTCAAGATTCTTAAATTGTTAATAATAAGGATTATTTTAATTGATAAAGGTACTATGTCCTATGACTAAATACCCTTTTTTATTAGATAAAGGTGATATGTCCATATTTAAGGACATAGCACCTTTATCCACTAGATAGTGGGAAAGTTTTATTTACATGATAGGTGCCATGTGACATTTTAAGGTTATGTTTGTTGTTTATCACATCTTTCAACATGGGTTCGAGAAGTAAAAGAATGTTAGAATTAGTAAAAAACAAGAAAATATGTGTTTCAAATAAAGGTAAGTCCGAATAGAGAATTTTTTTGTAGATAGAAACTGTATTTTGTACTTCTCTAGAGGTCAATACCAATGCGGTGATTTTGGAGCAGCCAAGCACTAGTGGACTTCAAAAGAAGGTCAACTCTAAAGCAGGTAAGCATATTAAAAAAAATTTTACTACCTTTATTAATTAATCATCTCTTTTTAATAACAATTTACCCCCTCTGCAATTCAATTTTTTATTTAAAAAAATATAGATATAATATACATTACTTGAGTTATTATTACACACATACCTACCTATGTACATAAATTAAATTTTTAGACTATATGGATAATTGTACTGATGAAAGTGTTACATCAGGCAGCGAATATTCCCCTTCCAGTGAAGAAGATTCAGAAGAGAATTCTGATAACTCAAATATTTCTTATTCGACGAGTCTTATAAACAAATATCCGGATGTTGATAGAGTCAAACGTAAAATGTTTTCTGATAACCAAGAAATTAAAAAGGTAAAGCTAAAAAAAGTTAAGATTAAGAAATAAAAATAGAAATTAGAAATAAGTATAAATTTAATAAATAACTAAGATATTTTTAAGGTTCCAACAAACAGCAGGGAAACCCCGGATAGGATTGACGAAGTGCAGGAGGAAATACCTCGGGAAATACGTATAGAAGACCATAACCAGCAATTCCATGTTACTGCCGATGAAATAAGTAGAAGAGAAATTGTTAAACCAGTTTTAAAAATAACTAAAAAAAGAGTCCGGAAACCTGATAATTGGAAACGAAATAAAGCTGCAAGGTTAAGACAACAAAGTAAAGAATATATTTATCAAAAGACTGGTAAAGTGATGGAAGAAAAAACAATTAAAAGAGATTTACTGTGTAAAGAAACATGTAGACTAAACTGTACTGAGAAGTTTAGTATTGCAAGCAGAGAAGAAATTCTAAGAAAATTTTATAAGCTAGATACAAATTCCAAAAATATTTTAATTTTTAAAAGTATTAAAAATACCTAAAAAATACCACATAAAAAATACCTTTTCCCTTTACTAAATATTAACCGACTTCATCAACTGTATATAGAGGATTGTCAAACAAAAAAGCTCGAAACTAAGTATTTCGTAAAGGCCTCTTTTTACAGACATATATTTGAAACAAGGTTTAACTTATCTTTTGGTGTACCAAAAAGTGATACTTGCAGTTTATGCGATGCTGGAGAGAACTCTTTAGAGCACTCGAATAATTTTCAACTTGCTTTTACGCAGCAGAAAGTTGACCGCGAAGCAGTAAAAATTTCCAAAGAAAAATGTTACATAACAATAGATCTTCAACAAACGATGCCTTTGCCAAAGCTATCAACGTCAAAATCTTTTTACTTAAGACAAATGTGGCTATACAACTTTGGAGTCCACTGTTTAACCAGTTCTGGTCATAAGTCCTATTTTTTTACATGGACTGAGGATATTGCCAATAGGGGAAGTAATGAAATAGCAAGTTGTTTGCTACGATTTTGTCTGCTTCTTAGAGAAGAAAATCCCCAAAATGATTATTTAATAATTTGGTCAGATCAATGTGGGGGACAAAACAAAAACTTCTCCATTATTAACCTTTTTTAATACCTAATATTAAATAAAATATTTAAGACCATTGATCTTAAATATTTTATTAATGACCATAAATTTCCCGAAGTTGGTCACAGTTACCTTGACTCTGACAGAGACTTTGGAAGAATAGAAAAGGTTCTTAGAAAACATCAGAATATTTATATACCAGACCAATATCGGGAAATTATTAGATCTGCGAGTACCAAACAAAGTGTATGCCTTAACATGGAACATTTTTTTTATTGCTTTGAAACTCTACCTGCAAAACTTCATTTAAACAAAAGACTCACTAATAGTCTTGACCAAAAAATCAATTTTCGAGATAAAGTGAAGTGGCTAAGAGTAAGTTGTTTTGGAAAATACTTTTACAAAACTAGTTTAGATCCGTTTACTCCATTTATGGAAGTTGACTTACAAAAAAAAAGAGAACTGATAGTACAAAGTAATCAAGTTGTTTTACAAAAGATATTTTACCACCTAAATGCGGTAGTTTGACTTCTGAAAAAATTTCAAATCTACAAGATCAACTTACGTTTATTCCAGCAGAGTATAAATGGTATTATGATATTGTTTTAGAAGAATGTTTGAAAAACCCTAAGAAAAAACGTAATTCATGTTGAATTTAAATGTTTCTGTGTCTTTGTTTACAAATTTTTAATGTATCTTACTTTGCTTTTGTTAATCTGCAAATAAAATTTAATTTCCAGATTATTTAATAGTTTTTTTTATTATTTATTTTAAATTTAAATACAACATAGGTGACATAACACCTTTCTCTATTCAAGTTTATACCAACATCTGCATAAAATGTTGGTTGATTAAGGTGCTATGTCCATTAAAATTAAAATTACTAAAAAAGTTTAAATTCTAGAAAAACAAAAAATATTATATAAAAAAGTACAAAACGATTCTAATCTAATAAGATATTGGTAATTTTTATAAAATTTATTAAAAAAAATATATAAGTGAAAACGCGTTTCCTTCAATTACTCAATATCTGAAAAAGTGGACATGGCACCTTTATCATCTCATGTCTTCAATTGTAAGCGATAATTTTTATTCTAATTAGAATTTGTGATAATTGTAATTAAGTCAGTTTTGGAGTTAAAATAAAGTTAGTTAAACCACGTTTGCTTCACTTAATCTCTGAATCCACAGAAAAACGTAACAATATATATTCTGATTCATTATGCAGAACAAAATTGTGTTGGAGTCTTTAAAAAAAATCTAAATTTAATGCTATTTTACAATAATAACGTGTTTTCGATATCCTTTTCTCAATTTGTTTTCGTGACAGTTGTGACATCTCCTTCCTATTCGCCGCCAGAGGTCCTTTTATTGGCAAATATTTCGCAATTCTTAAATTCGTCGAAGTTTGATGGTCGTGCATATTGACAGCGACGCTTAATTGCTGCACTTTATCTTAAGTAAGAAATGAGGTCTTCACCTAGCATCTAGCTAAACAACAAACTGAAGTAGTGGAATATTTTTATGATATACGTCTTTATATAATGTCCAAGGGTTTACAACTTCTTCCACCATTTAGTAGATTTTCTATCTATTTCATATCTGGTCTGATAAGTCTACGCTACCAAAATAATTAATTGCAAATAGTGTCACATCAGTAGAAGCAATTTCTTCCAGAGTCTCTTGTTTATAGTTTCTGGTGGTGGTTATCAATTTAAAGTTATAACAGTTGCTCAAAAACATTACATCTTTCCTATATTTTTATTTCACCGCCGTAAATAAAATAGAACAAAACCAACGGACGCCATCGAAGAAATCACGTCGTTAAAATGGAATTAGGTAGGACTCGTCGCCAGATTATCAGACAACCGATGAACCAAACGTATTTAAGAGTGGAGACTAAGACAAGAAGCAATACGGAGCAGAGGATACCCACCAACTGGATGGACTTACGATCTGAAGTGTTTTAGCAATAACTGGATGCAAGCGGCACAAGACAGGGACAGATGGATAGAGCTGAGGGAGACTTATGTCCAGCAGTAGGATACTATACTACTACTAGGTAATATCACCAAATATTGGAAGGATTGGATATTTTAACACCAAAATTGGAAGAAAGATTAAAGACTCAAAACAAGATTAAAAATTTTGGATTTGGTACAAGACATACAAGAGAAGAAAACTTATGGAATTTTTAAAACAAAAAAACATGTATGCTATCAATACCTTTTATAGAAGAAACCTAACAGAAAGTAAACATGGATTGTACATAACGTAATTACCAAAAATGAAACAGATTATTTTCTCTCAAACAACAAAAGAATATTTGAAAATGTCACAACAATAAACAATGTAACAATTGGTAGTGACCGTCCGTACAGTTGGGGCACAAATATATATTAACAAGGAAGGAGAGAAAAGAATGATCTTTAAAAAACAAAGCGGATAGATGCCTTTAGTATAAGTATAAATCGAGAAGAATTCCGAACAAATTAAAGACGTTAACAAAAACATAAATAAAAACCTTCTCGAATTCGTATTACAGGTCACAAAAAAGAAGAATTAAACAAAAAAAAATAAGCAAATAAACTGTGCGATTTATGATTGAAAGAAGACAACTACTAGAGGAAAGAAGACAACTACAAACACCACACTCAAAAATACGTATAACTAAATAAAACAATTACTAAAAACCTAAAATTTGACATCAAAAATGGAACGAGAACTTACTTGAGCGAGTCACTGAAAACAACCGAGGCTTACTATGTTGGTTTTAAACACTGGGTTTTCAGAAAATTATCAAAATAATGATACCAAATAATAAGGAAGAGAAATATAAATTTAAATAACAAAGATATACCACAAAACCTTGTACAACTCACAAAGTTAGCCTAATGAACCGGCAAAGAAAACGTCAAAATAAAAATAAAAAACTACCAGTAAGATCAGAGTTACTACCAAATATAGAGAGCTTCGAAATAGACAGAGCTATACAAGAGCTAAAAAATAATAAACCTCCAGGACATGATGGCATAATAATTGTCGAGCTTTTGAAAACAAGCATAAAAATAGCAAGCCCAATACTAATAGAGCTATTTAATAGATGTCTTCATAATGGCAAAATCCTTAAAGACTAGAACGAGAGTCTTCACAAAAAAGTGGAGAAATGTAAGCTTTTGATTTATTTACCTATATCGTTGTTTAGTTAAATGTACAAACTCTTTATCAGAATTATTAATCAATGGTTGTCTTACAAAATAGATAATTATCAACAGGTTGGCTTTCGCAAAGGATATATATCAGACCACCTGCTGTACAGTACCTACAGTATCGAGATGTGGGCCATAGAGCAGACTATTCATAGTTGTGGAATATATTAGAGATAAAGTCAAATAATATTTAATATATATGAAAATGCAACTATAATATTACTACTAGATGAAAATACAAATTTCATCCACATTAAGGGGGGAGTTAGACAAGGCGAAGTAATAGCGCTAAAGATGTTTAATCTGATTATTTAATAAAATGGTCAACATATGACATCAACGTTATTGGCAATAAGTTAAACCCCCTCAGATTCACTGACAAAGTCGTGATTATAGGGAGCATATTTGAGAAATAAGAAACTATGGAAGAGGGACTGGTAAACAGCTCGCAATACTCCCAATACTAAAAATGAATATGACACAAATAAAAATAATGAGAAACACAGATAACCACAAATATATATGGCAATGAGATAGCACAAGTCCAATGTATCTACCTAGGCCAAATTTTGAAACGTGACAAAGACAACTATAGTGCGGAAATCACTAGAAGAGCAATACTGGCATGGACAGGATTTAGAAATCTTAGTTGTATACTTAAAAACCGCAAAATACCACAATACTCGAGGAGTAAATTATTGAAATAGTGCATTCTTCCTATCATGGCATACGGATGCCAAACCTGGACCCTAAATAAAGCAAATATAAACAAACTAGCCACAACATCAAGGGTAATGGAAAAAGCAATGTCGGGTATACGACTGCCACGTAGAAAGAGAAACAATGGGGTAAGATTAAAAACAAAACTCAAGGATATCACAAGAAAAATTGCCAAAATCAAATGGAGCTTCACAGGCCACAATGCTAGTAAAAAAAAACCACGTTGGTACGTCAAAATACAATATTGATGACCTTGATGTAGATGATAAAAAAATACCCAGAACAAATTGGTACATTGCACAAGTAGAGGGAGAGGTATATATTAAAAAATAAATGAGAGAAGGCTAAGAAGAAGAACACTCATACAAACTTTGTGATTTTCTTAACTAGCCATTATTTCACTTTTTTTAATTCTATAATAAATTGCTGTATATACAGCAAAAAAAAAATAAAAGTTACCAAATGGTCGAATAAATAGTATACTGCTCTAGAATGTACATTACCTTTCTATTAACATTAGTTTGGGTATTGCAATAAATTTATAACCGTGCAAATAAGTACACCTACAAAACAGTTTAACCTCCTGAAAAATCATTATAATAATTGATTTGCCAATTGGAATTTTTTTAATACCGGATGGTCTGTCAATTTTATCATTTTTCATCCTAAATAGTGGTCACTTCTGTATATGAAAGCTTTGATAATAATAATATGGAAACCTAGATATTTTGTTGAAGTTGGCATTTTTTTATCTCTATACTTTTTTGTGGCTATAAAGCTTCCTGTAATTTTGATACTAAAACAAATTGAACATAGACCACCCGACCGGATTTCCTGAGGATTGTAATATAAAAAAGACAAGGCATATGAAAATACATATGCGTTCATAATTTTACCAGAAAGCCATTTTCTAAAAGCTTTATAACAATAATATTAGGGGAAAATAAAACAAAGTCTTACGTTGGTATTATTATATATTTTACAAAATATGTACATTCTCAATTTCTTAATAAATAGATCAATAGTTGAGGATTTGTGCTGCCAAAAAGTTAATTTATTAAAAAGTTATAGTTAACAAAGTTAAAGTACAGTAAACTTCTCCTCTAAAGAGGCTTTTTTTAAACAAAAATCATTCAGAGGTATATGAAGCTGTACCATCCAACTCCCTTCAACGAAAACTCTCAACAACATACGCGCAAAGGGACAGTAAATGATAATATTTTTATCCAAATATTTCCTTAACTCGACAGTTTAAATAATCATCAATTATATCAATTACGGAAATAATTGTTTTCTCATTGAAATACTAATACATAACTCCTTATGACAAAAAAGATATGTACAAATATAAAATTTATATACACACAAAGAGAAAGATAATTCATTACGATAAGGACGACTCAGCGAGTTCCCACAGATCTTATACATATCTGTATAAGATCTGTACATATTTATTTATTGCAGAATAAAAACTAAATTTATTATTTCAAATTAATACAGATGTCCACGAGTGATCTTTCATATAACTCTTTACGTTATTAGCACCAAGAAATAAAAATCTGAAATGAAAAAGACAGAAAAGATTTGATTTCACGTTCAAAGCGTCTATGTATCTATTGAGACGTATTTCGACTTAAAAAGTCTCATCAGAATAGTTATTCATAGCCGTTCTTAACGTGAAAAATAATCTTCTGTGTCTTATTAGAAGCAACAATAACATGGCTTCGTTATGGACGCAATAGCGACATCTGATAGAAAAATCGGTAAGATAGTTTCGAAACAAATTCAGATTTCTGCTTTAATCTGGAGCCTTCTAAAAATTGCAAGACATGACCAGACGACGATAAAGATGTTAAATAAAAATCTGTTTGATGTTTCTACTTCACATTTAACTGTTTAGCAAACCAAGCAAAATAATAAATTTTACTAATGTCTTGTGTCCGTCGATAAAAGAAATGGTGACGTCATTAACTTTACTCTGTTAATAACGTTGTTAAATTGTGTTTTGATTGAAATAAGAATTTTAACTGAAATGCCTGATGAAGTATATTCAAAAACATAACTAGAGCCGGACCGAATTATTTTTGGATAAAATTTCACAATAAATTTTGTTTTTATTTGAACATCTATCTGTATAATTAAAGTAACTGAAATAATTTTAGTTTTGAACATTTTGCGACGAGAATAATATGGCTTCCGCCAAAGGAAGTTTTTAAGTTTGAAAGAGAAATCGATATGGTTTATTATGCGCATAAGTTAAGTGTTAGACAGCACAAAAATTTGGAATTGGAAAAACTTAAGCTAGTGAAATTTTGAAACATAAGAGTGATTTAATTAATCTGTTTTCTGAGAGTAGAAACCCGGAAGCGAAAAGAAAATTTTTGAAAACCGAGGGGGCTGCATTAGACCAAACTGTTTTAGATTGGTTTTGTAAAGAGCGGTCTTAAAATATTTATGTTTCTGGTAAAATTATTTAAGAAAAGATATCAGAAGTTACAAGGAAACTAAGTGTTGATATAAAAGCTTCTATAGTGAACAGATTGAAAAATTTTGTAATCGACACAATATTTCCTTTAAGTATATATGTAGTGAAGCAGCTGCTGTAGATTTATTAGTGGTTGCTAACCGGAAGGTAAAACTGCTTATTTTGATGAAAGGATACTTTCCGCGATACATTTTTAATGTAGATTCGATGGGATTATTTTCTAGAGAGTTACCCATCAAAACTTATACCCCGAAAGGAGAAAGGTATAAGGTTTCCAAAGATATAATCACAATTCTATTTTGCACTAATATGATAGAAGACAAAAAAGGCTACTGGTAATTGAAAAAAGTAAAAACCATCGTTGTTCAAGGATTTATATGTAAAGAAATGACCTATCGAATGGTACAGTAGTAAGAAGTTCAGGATTACAAGGAAAATCATGACAGAACTAATCAATATATTTGATAGAAGAATGTAGAGAGAAAATCGAAAAGTTCTTTTGTTCCTAGACAACATTATGTCTCGTCCACAACTTGTGTTATGTGATGTTAAACTAATATTTCTACCACTAAACACTAAATCAGATCAGTCCCTAGATCCAGGGATTATAAAATGTTTTAAAACATACTGCAGATAGTTTTTGATTTGAAGGTTACTGTCGTCGATGGACGAATATGATTCTAGAAAGGAGATTAAGAAGTATATCAACTTAACCAACGCCTTAATTTGGACCATAAGTCTATGGAAGAAAGTGCAATGGAAAACCAACAATTAATTTCTGAAAACTGAATTCGCTTCACAGGTCGGCATTGAACCTGAAGAAGAGATTTTTAAAACCATCTTACACTTTCTGAGTTTTTCAAAATAAACAAAGACTTTTCACAGATTTATTAACTTATACAAAAATTGATGGAACCTTGATGACAAAAAATCCTGATATAAGTATTCAAGAGTATGTACGAGAGTTTCAGATGAACCAGGCTGTTGCAACATTATCAGAAAATGAAAGTGACGACGAAGAAATTAGTGGTTTGAATATAAAAGACATTGAAGCCTACAAAAACCGTAAATACATTGAAACATTCTTTGTATTAAAAGGAAATTTTAGTTTGACAAAACGTGTCTCTCGACTTATATGTAGATTCAGCAGAAACTGAAATTTTAAAAATTAAATTAATCAACCTTAAACAAACCAGACGCGACGGTTTTTTTAAATAACATACTTGTACATGAAATCTATACTTGTATATAATTTAATTAAATATTAAGTGTTAAGAACTTGTTTTTATTAAACAACTAACAAATTTAAAAATGAAGTATCTACCTAGCATTTAGCATTTGAATTTTTCCGTCAACGGACGCCTAGTGGTGAAAGTCGTGCAAACATAATAACTAATATAAGTAATATTTTGAGAAAATGAAAATTTTAGGGGTAAGCAATTTATTTATAAAAATTAATAATTATATATATGAAACATATGAGATTATTGGTGAATTCTATATTATATCATATTTTATAATTCTAGATTACGCCGTGTCTTGTAAAAATACAAAGGGAACGTTACCCCAAGCACCATTAAAGGAAATTTTAAATTATATATTAGATATTGAAGACGAAATAGATGAGATATTGGAGAGTGATTTAAATAAGCAACAAATTGAGGAGAACCAAGACGATACATGTTCAGAGCAAGATATGTCCGATGAAGAGGACACAAAAACGTTGAAGATGCACTTATTGACAAGGAATGCATCTTCAACAACAGGCAACAAAACATAATAAGAGTACTACCGAGATTGAAAGGAACTTCACGTTAAATAAAAACAGAAATTGGCGCTTTTTTTACTATTATTAATATTGATATGGGGAATGCAGCGTAAGAGGATGTACAATCATGTAAGACGAATGGATGAGAATAGACTCCCAAAAATTGTCCTAGAAAACATCCCGCCCGGTTCAAGATCTCCCGGAAGACCATCTAAAAGATGGAGGGATAGTTGGCAATCTACCTCCCCGGAAATTAACCAGAGGCAGTTTCAGAATTAAACAGATCGAAAGATCTCCAAGAAGTAGTAGAACAAGAATATTCATATGGTTGATGAACTCCTAATTTTTACCAAGTTATATGTTCTTCTTCTTCTGCTAGTGCCTATCCTCTATGGATGTTATTAGCAGCAGTTCGAAATAGGTGTGTGGTGGACATACCTGTCCACTGTCTCAAATTCTAAGGCAGGATATTCGGCGGCGTCCTGGTCCTCTATTTCCTTCTATTTTCCCTTGTAATATCAATATTAGGATTGTGTATTTATTTTCATTTTTCACTATATGTCCGAAGTATGCTAACTTTCTTTCCTTAATGGATTTTAAGACTTCAGGTTCTTTTTGTAAACGTTGCATTACTGCCTCGTTAGTTATATGATGTACATATGATATTCTAAGCATGCGACGATAGCACCACATCTCGAAAGACTGCAACCGTCTGCAAAACGCATTAGTGAGTGTCCATGCCTCTGCTCCATACATAAGAACAAAAAACACATAACAATTAAGAATTTTGAGTCAAAGATGTAAGTTCAAGGTTAAATTGCAGAGAACTTTTTTTATCTGTTGGAAGGCACTCCTTGCTTTTTCGATCCCACATTTAATCTCGTATGAGTGATCCCACCTGTCTGCGATGTTGCATCCTAGGTATGTTATTTTTTCTGTTCTATCCAATACCTCATTGTCTGCCATAAACTTTGCATCTGTATCTTGGTTTTTTCTAATGATCATAATTTTCGTCTTCTTATTATTAAGTTTCATTCCATATTTTCTACCGATGTTAACTACTTGATCTATCAGCCTTTGTAATCCTTCAGCACTATGCGCAACAAGGACAGTATCGTCTGCATATCTTAGATTATTTATTACTTCACCGTTAACAATCACGCCATCAGCCGTTTCGCCCAAAGCTTCTCGAAATAGATGTTCAGAGTACGCGTTAAACAACAAAGGCGAGAGTTTGCAACCTTGTCGTACTCCTCTTTGTATTGGGACTTCATTGGATAATTGATTGTCTACTCGAATCTTGGCTACTTGTTTCCTTTAGAGTTTGGCTATTATTCTTATATCCTTGTCATCGATGTTTGCGATTCGCAAAGTTTCAATAAGCCTCTCATGCTGTACTTTGTAAAATGCCTTTTCGAAATCAATGAAACAAGCAAAGACATCTGTATTAACATCTCTTGCTCGTTGTATTAATACTTGTATGCTAAAAAGTGCTTCTCTTGTGCCAAGACCGCTGCGAAATCCAAATTCAGCAAATCAGCAATACCCTCCTCCAATTTCTTGAATATGTGAGCATACATGATGAAGTTACATAAATGAACATATAAATAAAATGTAATTATTGAGAGATAGAAATTGCAGGAAAGTGGACAGGAGTGAGTTGTTGGACTTCTTCGGTCTTCCCTTTTTGATTGACATAAAGCACGGCAATCACACAAATGTGATGGAACTTCGGGAAAGAGATGGCACTGGGAAGAAATTCTTCGGGCAGTTATGAGCTATAAACGTTTTCTATTCATTGCATTGATATTTGATGATAAACACACAAGAAGTGGTAGATATAAAGTCGACAAACTGTCGGTCATTAGATCGCTTTTTGATAAATTTATAAAAAAATTTCAAACCTCATACAATTTGTCAGAGTACATAACAATTGATGAAATCCTCCATTCCTTCAGATGCAGGTGTAGCTGGATATAAATACCTAACCAATCTGTTAAGTACTGGATAAAAATGTATGTGTTGTGGCCCATACGACGTATCAAATTCGGCTTTTGACGTTGTAAACAGTCAAATAGAGTTCATAGAAATAACGGAAAGAAACATAACAACCGATAATTTTTATACCAGCACTCCGTTCGCTAGATATATTTTGGAGAAGAAAATTACTTTGCTTGGGAAGCTGAAGAAAATAAGGGAAAAATTCCTCAAGAATTTCTTTCACATAAATCAAACACAGTTCAATATAACACATTTGGATTTCAAAAAGATTACATGATTATCTCTATGTGTCCCGTAAAAGTAAGCCCCGATAATATTATTGTCGTCTATGCACAACAAAAGTAAGGTTGACATGGATACTAAGAAACCACAGTTAATTTTAGAATACAACTAAACAAAAGGAGGAGTTGATACTGCGAATGCTTTGTGCCCTCCAAATAAAAACTTGGCAGGACCCTGGTCTACCTGGCCTTTCGGCATACGACCGTTAGCGCCTCCACTGCCCCTACGAGTCCGACACCAAAATGAAGGTGGCACGACACGTACGCATACGCGCACGCATCGTGGGGCTCCACCTCCCCCGTAGTAGCTGTTTTACGATTACCTCACCCATCCGTGATCCCCTCCCATGGGTGGACAGGTAACGCAGGCAGAGGAGTTTCCACCTCGCACGTAGACAGGTCGCCGCCGAGGATCTCTCCTCTACCACTCTTAAATCTCCAGGCGGGTACGTGCCGGGACACCGACACCACTATTGCTGGTGTAAGGGCAAAATAGGTGGGTACGGGCCCAGCTCGTTCAACCTCGCCTGGTTCTCTTAGAATGAGAGTAGAGTGGTCCCCGAGAGTCTCGTCTCGGATACTAGGAGTGTAGACCGGTGACCGTGATGCCTAAACGTCTCGAGTGCATTTCTACAAACCCGATACCTCAAGCGACGGCTCTCCACCTCTCGATTCCTACCCATTAGTCGCCTCTTACGACAGGCAGGGCCTTCTTGCCTCGGCCGTATTCTTATCTCCGCGAGCCGAACGGAGAGGAGTTGATACTGTGGATAAATTATGTTCATCATACAGTGTTTCACGAATCACGAAAAGATGGCCGTGTGTTATATTTTATAATTTAATAAATATTGGCGGCATAAATGCTTTTGTTCTACATTCTGCTGAAAATTTTGGAAAGTCACTCAAAAGGAGACATTTTCTCAAAAACCTTGAACAATGAACTTGATGAGAAAAAACACCTTCATACACGACCACAAATCAAAACACTTCCACGTGATATAAGTTCCTGTTCAGGATGTTTTCGAAACGACTAGTTCCTCATCAAGAAAATATTGATATACGTGGTAGATGCTGCAATTGTTATAGCAAAAAAATTAAGTCGTATACGTCTATAAAATGTACAAAATGTAGTGCATTTACTTGTAAGCGACAATCTAAATCTAATATTGTATGTACAAATTGTAATGATCAAATAAATTAAAGGTTTTTTTTATACAACTGATTAAAATTAGTTAAATTAATCAAGCTTTTTTATTTTCTGACAAAAGAAATAGCGATACAGTTAATCAATAATAGAAAAGTGTCAAAAATAATAGGGAACTATAATGGCATGGCTATTATACATACATGGCAGCAAATTGTTGCCGCGCACCCGATGTCGTAATTATTTAAGGCACGCCCGGCCGAAATTTAAGAAATATGCCAAAACCAGTTGTAATGTCCGATGAAGGAGAAAAAAGGGAAAGGGGCCCGAAAATAGATATATAAACTAAAAGACTAAACACGTAGATTTAAGAATTTTTTTGTCTAATAAAGGATAACAGTTTTTAAGCACTTTTCACTGTATTATAATTTTTAACACATATTAATAAATTGTATGAATTCTATCTTTTCTTTTGTTGCCGCTCTTCAAAACTCGATTAAAACTTGCATTAGTGCTTTTCAATGGTAACACTGTAAAGAAATATATTATTTCTATACCAGATATGAAGCTGAATCCCATGAATAGACCTAGTAGTCCGCCATAAAAAGCTAAAACATACATCATAGAGTGAGTGAAACATACTGTGAGTACTACTATACACTAATGTTAGAAGATTTTAGGCTACTTGAGTACTGATCAATATATTTATTGTGTATTTTTACTTAAACTATAGCAGTAATAAATATATAAAATTTTTTATAATGTAATAATACCTCTTACCAAGAAGGCTGTGCCAGTTAAATTTGACATCTGTACGATTCTTCACACCGACTAGATCGTTAAAAAATACTCTTACTACTGAATGATTCCTTAAATATACTCCTCCACTAAAATAAAAAAATAGTTATTGTATCAAATAGAAGTTAAAAAGCACAAATGGGACTGGCCTTACATAGAGAGTAAACGTGTACAGATCGCTCGGTAAATTAGTGTCGATTTTTGCAATTTATTGCCGTAAATACCAATTTTATTAGTATTTAACTACAAATAGTGGTAAACGAACGTTTATGTACATATTGGTGGTATTTTTTTCATTGCTGCATGCAAAGTGTTCCAGGCAACACGTACTGCAATATTTATAAACAATTGTCTAGTTAAATAATTGATGGATTCGACCTTTCGAAATGGAAATTGCCTTTCTCAAGTGATCTGTTTTTGGCATGGGTTTATATAGAGACTATAAAGTGTAAACCCATGCCAAAAACAGATCACTTGAGAAAGGCAATTAGCCGAAACAGCTGTAGTGATAAGAATTTAAAATAAATTTTGTGGAAGTTTTGAAAACAAAGTTTTCAGTGTTTTATTGTTACAATTGTCTAGTTTTTTGTTATCAACCTACTCATAAAAAAGTAATTAATTCTGCCAAGGTTTTTGGTAAACCAATATAGACAACACATTTTACAATATGAGTTTGTTATTTGCGGAGATTCCAGGAGAAATATAAACGTTAACCTTGACCACTCCATTGCTTTTTACTACAAAAGCAATAAAATTAAAAATAATAAATTCACAGTAATACAAAATCTTCAACACCCACATCTTACGTTGCTGCTATGAAATCAAGACCTAAGCCTTCCTTCCCTAAAAAGAACAAGTGATTATTTATCACTCAAGAGAAAACTTAAAACTATTTGACTATTAAAATCCCCTGGTGATATTGTTGGCCCCAAAAATATTATATTTGAATCTCGAATCTCGAACAACTAGATCTGCATATAACTAAACAAAGTTGAACCTGTTGATCAGCTTATTACCAACAATTCAATTATTAAAGTAATCGCTCTAGACCTATCGATTAGGAGATTAGTTACTCCTGCAAAACGTATCATAATTTCGAATGTCTGTCCCCCAATTCCTCACAATCTCGTAGAAAATACTTTAAACGGCCTTAGTTTAAAACTCACGTCTCCCGCCTCTTTCTTAAAATCTGGAATTTGAGGAGATGAATATAGCCATATCCTCTGATTTCGATGACAAGTATACATAATTCCACCTACTGAAAATTATGAGCTTCACACCTCACTAGTCATTGAATCGATTTCACACCATACCGTGAATTTTTATCTACTGATAGAATGGAATGCTTTATTTGTGACCAAACTGGCCATACAGGTGCAAGTTGTATATATTGTCAAAACACCAATATTGCTCAATCTGTCGGTAAACAATAATCGGCAACAAAAGCTTTCAGTTACCACTTTAAAACAATTATCGGGTAAACTTATACAAGGACAAAAATGAGCACTTTTTAGCTCACTCAGCTCACCGGACATACTCTCTTGACCAACTTATATCTAATCCTTAAATTAAAAACTCGTCATTAATACCTCCTTCTCAAGACTTAATAGAAAAAAGCACAAAATACGCGAAGAAGTCAAAAATGGATCCCACAGATAATTTCAAAATATCAGATGCATCAAAGCAAATAATTAAGGATGTGTACACCAATAACCTACAAAGCTTCTCTACTCCACCATATCATCTCATAGCTTTTCTTGAGAACGATCTGTCAAGTAGTAACCTTATAATAGAAACCCAGCAAATTACTTCTAATATTAATTCACTTTTATCTGAAATGTACGCAATTTATCCACACCTAACCACAAGATCATTAAAAAGAAGTTCACAAGAATATCAAAGAAGCTTAAACAGTTATTACCTTCAAAATTAGACGACTGACGATGATGACCCAACCTGACATTCACAACATTCTTAAAAATCCAATCACTAACAACTTTTACACTTATTTAATGGAATTGTGATGGATTCTTTTGCCACTTAGAAGTAATCCAACAACATATCAGCCTACCCAAAAAACTATCACCAACACTAATATAATATGCCTACAAGCAACCAATTTCAAACAAAATCAAAATATTGATCTTAGAGGTTATAAAGAATATCATCACATAAGAACAGAATGCCTCAGAGCAAGTGGAGGAAGCTCAATTTTTGTCGAAAAAGACGTCTATTCAACACATTTGTCTTTAGTTACAAACCTAGAAGCAATCACAGTAACCATATGGTGCCCTGAAAGAATAAATATTTGCAATCCTACTGAAGTTGAACTGCTAGACTTAGTTTTTCAACTTCCAGCACCATTTCTAATTGTCAGAGACTTTAATGCCCACAATATTGTATGGGGATCACAAACCACGTAGAACAGAGAAAATGTAGAGAAAGTAATAAACATTAGCTACACATTTTTTTAAATAATGGTAACAACACTCATTTCAATATTTCAACAGGAAGTTTCTCAGCGATAGACCTAAGTTTATGTGATTATATATAAAATATATCCTTTTCTAACATGGAATGTTTTAGATGATCTATATGATAGTAACCATTTTCCCAACCTTATAACAAATAATAAGGAAAAATCACCAGGAACAGTAATAAAGTGGAAGATTTCTAATGCTGACTGGGCAAGTTTCAGAACTGACGTAGTCCTCGATATGAAACAAGTTTTCTTCTCCTTGAGAAATATAGATAATAAGATAATAAACAAAGTAAGAAACACTTATGGAAGAACTACATTTGCACTTTAACTAATAATACTGAAATTTTTCAAGTCTGAAAAAAAATTAATCAAATGCGGGGAAAATTCGCACACAACAATTCTAGCTCTCTTACGTAGAAGTAATTTAGTTGCCGATGATCCAGAAATCGTTAATGTAATTACAAAAAAATTAAAAACAAAAATTTATTCATAGAAACAAATCCTCCTGTACAATATCCTTCCCAATCTCTCAAATTTGACCCTACTGTCTTAAACATTCCGTTTACACTACAAGATCTTTTAAATATTCTTCCAACCTGCAAAAATTCAGCTGCTGGTCCCGACAAGATTCCCTTAATTTCCTCTAAAATTTTCCCATATCTGCGGTTGAAAAACTTATTATAATGTACAACATAATATGGACCAATCAGAAATTTCCAATATTACGGAGGGAATCTATCGTTAAACCAATAAGGACACAGGACAAATCCCCGAACAATCCAAATTCTTACCCTCATATTTCACTAACATGTACCTTATGTAAGCTGCTAAAAAAACTAATAATCACAAGTCTTATATGGTATCTATAAAAATACAAAATTTAAGATTCAGCTTAAACAGAGATCGCAACCGCCTTTCAAAATAAGCAAGATTTAATAGCAACATCATTTGGCATCGCATCGAGAGCTCCTTCTACACTCTATCACATTCTACTGTATTGATAATATTATAAGAATACAATATTACGGAAAATACATTATCTTGTATCCAACAGTTGCTCTCCAATCGCCGCTTCAGTATTGGAGATTTTCATTAGAGACCATTTTACCCGATAATTCCAACGTATTTATAAATTATTTTTTGGTCGAAATAATCACTTCTAATATATATATTTATATATGTCTAATAATATCTATTCACTAGTAAACTTCTACAAAACCTTACATAATATAATAAAATGGATGACTCACTATAAGTTATGATGATTCATAGAAAACTCCCTAGATAATATTCCAAATGAACTTTCGGCACTGTAGATAGTGTTCTGACAATCTGGTAAACAGTTGCATCGTCCTTTTTGAATTTCACTTTCCCGTACTATCTGGTGATTGGAAAAATTATAACCAGGTATGCTGCTGCGAATGAAATCTTTAAAAAATACAAAACTGTTTAAAAGCAAAGGATGTAATATATATTTTTTATTTATAATAATAATAATAGATAAAGCTTAAAAATAATAAGTAAAGTAGTAGTAGTATTATAGGTAATAGATTTTGACAAGAGCTATGACCTTGTAACTAACAGGTAAACTTGTGTACTGCATCGGCATGACTCACAGCTCTTGTCAAAATCCATTACCTCTAATATAGACTGTTCTATTTCTTTCGAATAAAATTTTACTACAAAAAAGTCAATATTTTAAATTTGGAGATCGGTCTTTCGCTTTAGTTGAATGTCCTTTCTTTTAAATAATAATAATTATAATTAATTAAGTTTTAGTTTTTAATTGTTAATTATTAATAATAATATTATCAAAAAGCATAAAAAACCTAAAAGTAGTATACCGAATGTAATTTTCCAAGGGAATTAGTGTAACAGTTAAATATATAGTAGGATTATAGCTTTAGTAGGATGGACAAAATGAACGAAAGGTAGTGGTATGTTGTACAGATTAGGAATTCCAAGAATTCCAATAAAAGTAAAATATATATACTATCATCATCATCCAGCCTTCTGCTTCCAAAGGTAAACGTAATCTTTCTATAATTTCTTTCAGTTCTGTCGGTCTTGAGCTTCCTGCAGCTAATTCCCAGCTATTTTTTTGACGTCGTTTGTCCATCAAGCAGGTGATCTATCTCCACTTCTTCTGTCTGCTCTTGGTCTTCTTCTTTTCTTCTTTAGGTACCGTCTCCTCTAAGGAGGTTGGTAATCATCACAGCTATTTTCACTTTTGAGATTGCAGCTCTGAACAAGTTGACGGAACTGCAATTTTACCACTTTTTCAGATTGTTGAGCCAGGAGATGCGTCTTCTTCCAATACTTCGTTTTCCCTGTATTTTTCCCTGCATTATGGTTTGTAGCAACACATATTTATCCCCTCTCATAACGTAGCCGAGATATTGTAACCTTCTTATCTTAATCGTATTCATGATTTCCATTTCTTTTGTCATCTTTCTGAGGACCTCAACATTTGTTATTGGGTCTACCCAACTTATTTTTAATATTCTTCGGTAGGTCTACATCTCGAATGCTTCAAGTCGATCGCTCACCTCTTTCTTTAAGGTCCAAGCCTTCACCCCATACAGCAGCACCGAAAATACATATGAACGTAATATTCTTATTTTGAGTTGCAAACTAAGGTCTCTATTGCATAATACTTTTCTCATCTTATTAAATGTTTCTCTAGCTTGTCCAATTATCATTTTTATTTATTCTGTAAACTCGTTATTTTCATTAATAATTGTACCAAGATATCTGTATTTTTTTACTTTTTCTATTGGAACCCCTCTTATGTTTAAAATGTCTTGTTGTGTTTTGGAAATTGTCATAAATTTTGTTTTATTAGCATTAAGCGTTAGTCCGCTTTCCTCACTAGAATTTACTACATTATCTAAGAGTGTCTGTAGATCTTGTATATTCTCTGCAATTAGTATAGTATCATCAGCATATCTGATATTGTTGATGGGTCTGCCGTTGAGTTTAATTCCAATTGTTACATTTTCGAGTGATTTTTTAATTATTTCTTCCGAATATAGATTGAACAATAAGGGGGAGAGTATGCAACCTTGCCTTACGCCTCTTTTTATCTCTACTTCCTCCAAAAGTAATTTGCCTACTCTGACTTTTGCTGTTTGGTTAAAGTAGAGACGAGTTAATATTCTTAAGTCTTTTTTGTCAATGTGTTTATCTTTAAGTAACTGTATAAGACGGTTGTGTCGGACCTTATCGAACGCCTTATTGTAATCAATAAAACAAACATAGAGTGGTTAATATAGATCCATACATCTTTGCATGAGGACGTTAAATCCAAATAATGCCTCTAGTGTACCCATGGCATTCCTAAATCCAAATTGGGTTTCAGTGATGTCTTATTCCACTTTTCTGAAAATTCTTAAATGAATAATTTATAAGAATATTTTTAGTGTGTGACTCGTTAGACTAATTATACGCTGGTCATTACATTCCTTTGCATTAGGTTTTTTTGGTAATGTAATAAATGTTGATTTGAGCCAATCTCTCAGAATAATACCCGTATTATATATAGTATTATATAAGTCTACTAATACATTTATCTGATCTTCTGATATTAATTTATTATTTCAGTTGGAATTGTGTCAGGCCCCGCAGTTTTATTAAATTTTGCCAGATTTATCGCATGTATTATTTCATCCTTAGTTATATTTGGACCTATATCATGTTCCTCGCAATCGTTCATGCTATCTTGTTGTGTCCTCTCATCCTCAAACAATTCGTGTACGTATTCTCTCCATCTGTCTTTGATATCAGATATTATTTTACCATTCGTATCAACCAGGGTGTTACTATTGTTGGACCGTCTTATACCTGCTAATTCTTAAATTTTTTTGTGCAATTCAAAACTGTCATGATTTCTCTGGAGTTCTTCTATCTCTAAACATTTGTCGTTGTACCACTTCTCTTTAGCTGCCCGTATTTTTATCCTGATCTCCTTGGGTGTGGCTTTGTATTCGTTTACATTTTTGTTTTTGTATGATCTTCTTTTGTCCATTAGTTGCCGGATCTCATATGTCATCCATGGAGTCTTAGCTTCATCGATTTTGTGACTACTCAGCGTATCTTTAATTGGCATCATTAATGTGTTCTTAAATGTTTCCCATTTCTCGTTGGAATCTTCATTATCATTGATTATTGTTTTGCTGAACTCTTCGTTAATTTTCAACGTTAGTTCTCCTTTTATATTCGGGTGTTTTAGCAGAGTGCTTATTTGTTGTGCCTTTTGTTGATTTTTTATTTTCTTTTATTTTCTTTTGTAGTCTCCGCACTATAATAATTTGGGTCCAACGCCCAGCATTCATTCTGGCCCCATGGACCGCCTAGTTCCATTTCAGCCATGCTATGTTTCACCGTCTCTGAAATTCAATCCAAGTAATAACCATTCCATTCTTGTTTGGGCTACTCTGAGTTTGTTTACAGTGGTCTAGGTTAAAGAAAGTGTTTTGTTGCCATAAGCCATGACTGACAGCACATATTGGTCGAGCATCTTCTTTTTAAAATAATTTAGCTCCATATGCGGCTTATGCGGCTTAAAGTGATTCTTCTTGGCAGTTCAGCGGTTTGGTTGCCCCTGGTAATTTGGATTTCATGTATTATTTTAGGTATTTATATTGATGAACCAATGCTATTTCGTTGTAGCCGATTTCTGGATTTTTGCTTGGTACCAGAATTGTTATGTGTTATTTGTCAAACCAACTTCTTTACAGGTGACATTCTTTACAGGTGGTTCTATTATTAGAACAATGTCGTCCGCAAATCGTAGGGGGAGAGCATTTCGCCGCTGACATTGATTCCTTTTGGTTCCCACTCCAGACGGTTCAGAACTGCCATAAAGACTTTGGAAGATAGGGTGTTTTCTTGTATGAGTTTTATACATTTTGTATTTTTGTGTAATTTTACGGTCATGGTTGAACTATTGCATAATATATTGTTTCGATGAGTTTGGAGTCCCGATAATCCATACGAATTTCCTTCAATGGTCTCATTACGTTGTTGCATTAAGCCAGCACCAATGGTCAAATGTGTTCGATGATTTTTTCTATAGTTCCTTTCATGCAGTGGACGTGATCGTTAGTGCTGTAGTTTTTCTTAAAACCCGCCTGTTCCCTAGATCGGTAAAAATCTAATTTTGTTTCCAGTCTATTTATTATTACTCTTGTAAATAACTTGTAGAGGTGGTTTACCATGCTTGTGGGTCCGTAATTCTTGGGATCTGTTGAATCGAACTTTTTATGCAATAAAATATTAAGTGCACTGTGCCATTGTAGTTGTATGTATTTCACTTTTATGTAGACATAAGTTGAATAATTCCTTTATATGCTCTAAAAGTCCATCTCCTCCAATCATTGTGGATTCTATAACGATGTTGTCTTCTCCCGGAACTTTATTTATTTTTATTTTCTTCAGAGCGTTCCTTGTTTCGTCTGTTAATATAGCAGACATCAATTTTGATCCTTGGTTGACTAATCCTTGTCAGTTTTCTAACTTTTCTGTTAATTGCTTATTATGGATTTTTTTTTATAATTATCTATAGAAACCTACTACCCTAGTGATTCATCCCTGTTGGTGATGAAATCTTCATTTCGGTATTTTTGTTTGCCATTTGTTAATTTTATCCTGAAAACTTTGAGGCTCTAGAATCTTCATTTATTTATTGATTTTTTTTACTTTTATTTTTTCGGTTGTCCGTCCTAATAGATGTTTGTATACTTTTACTTAACTCTTAGTTTATGGTGTTCTTTGCTTCAATTAAAATGCCAAGTGGAATTAGATATTATGTAGCAGTTTAAAAAAAATAGTTTTGTCATGAAAGAATGTTTTCTTTATCTAGTACATTAACGGCAATACAAAAACGAAGGATGTGTTAGGTGCAGTAAAATTATTAGATATAGTAGATAATGGAATAAGTAGTCATAGGCACATAACGCCTTTTTCTATTCATAAACTTCCTAGTATAGTACACATTGCAAATGGCAACACTGCTTCCTTTTTTTATCACCTGATGTATCGAGGTCATAATAAACGTGAAGTTGAATAGAACAGAACAGAAGTTATTATTCTCGTCATTCTTCTAGTGAATTCAGAATTCTTAGAAGGAATTATTTTGTTGTTAAATAAATATTTATATTACTAGCATATTGGCGAACAATTTATCGTTTTTTTTTTGGACACAACAAAAATATGTTTCAACATGGAAAAATGTTGGTTGAAAAGGCGCAAGCATAATATACTAATTTAAATTATTCTTCAAATACCAGTAATGGCAATAAAATAGAAGGTGCGTATTTTTTAATTATTTTTGTAAGTAAACAACAATAATTTTACATAATGAAATTTAATTTTTAGTTGATACTCAACACATTTCATATTACCTGATAAAGAACAGGTTTTACCAAATATTAATATCGAAAATTAGGTGGAAGGTAATTATTTGTTAACAGTGCGAAAGCATAAATTGTTCAAGTTTTAATTACGTTTTAGTTGGTACTCAACAAATGTCTAAATTCACCTGCATCGTGTTTATTTGAATCAAGTAGCAGTGAATATGTTCCAGGTGAAGAGGTATCTAGTGACGATGAGTACAGTGTCAAATTGGCAAGTATTGGAGTAAGTAGTCGGAAAAATACTAACTAGGGGGTGGGAAATCTTGCATAAGAAGAAAATACTAAAAACATATACTAAGAACAGGCCAGTTCAACGAATATTCTGCAGACATTATCTGTAGAGGCAACAAAGATCGTTGAAAAGATAAACAATTTTTGAGCTAGCACAACGACAAAAGGAACAGTAAGAATTAAAAGTTTTTCAATCAAAATAAAAATTAGCAAGCTTAGATTAAAATGTAGCAGCAAATTTAAAAATGAAGAACGAACATCAATATTAAACAATTTTAATGTACTGGATATTAACGGAAAAATGCTCTCTTATGTAAAAGTATCGCTAAACCAGTAGCACGCATCAGAAAAAGTGCAAGAAAACAGAAATCTGTATCTTATCGATATACTGTTCTTTTCAATAACAAAGACATTTTTGTGTGCCAAAAACCACACAGATCTTGTAAAACAGGAGATAATGAATCATAATTTAGAATTTCCTGAAGAAGAGTCCCACTACTTCCGTACCAGTAATCTTAACAAAAAATATCTGCAATCTAATCTTAATATGTCAATCATGTATCGGTTGTACATTGTTAAATGCAAGAAGAAACAAAAACCCGAAATGTATTTTACAAAAAAATTATTATATTATGTCAAATTTTTTTCTACAGATTTTAATTTATCGTTTAGTAAACCAAAGAGCGATATATGCAGTATCTGTGATTTAGGGCAAGCCACTGAACAGCATCCTGAGAATATTAAGACCTAACCAAAGCAAAAAACGATAATACTGTGGGTAACATTACAATGGATTTGAAGCAAACTATGACTTTGCTAAATATAACAACATTGAACAACATGGAAAGGGCATGTTGCAGGTAGAGGTAGTTCTGAAATTAAAAGCTGCTAGTGGAATTCAGACGTGTCATGATGTTGAATATAAAAAAACATAATAACATGGGCGGACTCTTACGGTGAATAAAATCAAATTTTTTATTTGATTACTTTCTATCAGTTAATGATATTCTCACAGTTAAAGAAAGAAAGCTACAGTATCTCGGACATGTGATGCGGGGCGAGAATTATGGCATCCTGCGACTCACAATGTAAGGAAAGATAGATGGCAGAAGAAGCATCGGAAGAACACGAATTTCATGGCTTAAAAACCTGAGAGAATGGTTTGGATGCAGCTGAAAACAACTATTTAGAGCTACTATTTTGACAAAATAGATCATAAATTTCCTTAAGTCGACAACAAGTATTTGGATTCTGGTCGGGATTTTGGAAGAATTGAAATAGTGCTTAGAAGACACGGAACTATGCTGACAACGTAACAGTACCGAAAAATAATTAAATCTGCCATCGGTAAGAATTGTATGTAAGATTATGACGAAGCATAATGAAAGTGAAAGATGTAAGTGGAAGAATTGATTGCGCAAATCAAATGGAGCTGGGTATGATACGTGATACCACAGTACAACGAATGATGGACGAGAAACATTGTACATTGACGACCACTAGAACACAGTCGTAGTAGGGAAAGATTACAAAAACGGTAGGTAGACGACATCCAAGAAAAAGGGGGAGAAACTGGCATCAAATAGCACAAAACAGAGAAGAGTGGACAATAATGGAAAGGTCTTTATCCAAAAGTGGATGCAAACAGGCTGAAAAGGAAGATATACAAAGAGTAGCTTGGTGTGTTACTTGAATAATATTTTAACGGTTTCACTTACCTGCTGTTTTTATCAAACATTGTATATCTAAAAGATTACATATTCTGGCTGGTATATAAGTAGCTAAAAACAAAAACTAATTTAAATTACACTGGAAGTTTAATGCATGGTCAGAATTAAATAAAAATGTGTCTCCACTATCGTTAATTTATAGATAACCTGAAGAATTATTTTTATAATTATTTAATTATTTTTATTAAGAATTTTTATTATATTCATTTAAGTTTCTATTAGACAAAATAATAAAAATGAATTTCAGTTGCAAAATCATATAATATGTCATTCAAATGACATCTGGTTTATAGAAAAAAGTATTAGTGGATTTTAATTAGTAGCTACTACAAAATATTTACTAAAAACTAAAAATGTCATACGTAAGGCCTTCAAGGTAATATTCAGTGGGACTATAAGCCAACAACATGTCACTTGTGCTAGACATTGAAGTCAGAGGCTAAAATAAAATAAATGATCGAATAGGACCTTTTCCTACTTATTATTGAGCCGTGTCTTTCCGAAGCTTAGCGATCTAAATGGCAATTGTATTTTTGGAAAACTGCAGCACGATATATTCATCCAGATGAACGGTCAAACCACCTCGTCAGGTGCTTTAAACATAAACTCTGACGTCTTCATAAAAATTTTTTACCTTACATGTATTTTACCTTCTATTATTGGTCAAAGTAGCTTGCATATTTAATCTCATAACACAGAATCCAATTACTGCATTTTTTATTCATAAGAGCATCAACCATTTTGGGTTATTAGCTGTACTATAGGTAATACATAGATACTTGTATCTAAACAGTAGTTTTAATTAATTATTAGGTTCACAATTATGTAAGAATGTCATATTTTACATAATATTCTACAATTTATAAATAGGGTTTGCAAAACGCTAACAGTTACAGTTTGTTTAAAACATCAATATCTTTCAAGTGATTAATCATATTTGCAAATTTACAATGTGCTCGTAAGACTGCTTTTATATTGTTAGGTATTGAATATTTTTGTTAATTATATATTTAGGACACTGTATTAAGATATGTAGTAAAGACACTACATACTTTCTCTTTACTAAATCTTTACTACAATCAGACCGCTTGTGTTAAGGTGGACCAAGAGGTTTCAGCCAAAGTTTCTATGAAGCGTGGTGTCAGACAGGGATGTGTTATGTCACCGATGTTGTTTAATGCCTACACTGAACCAGTTTTTGAAATAGCGTTAAATAATCGCCGCGAAGGTGTTAAGATCGGTGGTGAAATTATTAACAACATGAGAAACGCCGATGACACCGCAATAATGGCAGAGAGTCTAGAAGATCTTCAAACCCTGTTGAATGCTGTAAACAACGAATGCACTGAAAAGGGCTTAACAATCAACCCAAAAAAAACAAAATGGATGGTGGTCGGAAAAATTAATATCGAAGACTCAGTACTAAGATTAGACAACAAAATTCTGGAAAGGGTGGAACACTTTAGATATCTGGGTAGCTGGATTGACTGCAGGGTTGAAAGTGACGAGGAAATTTCGACCAGAATAGAACTCACACGGAAAAACTTTATTAACTGGCGTTCTGTATTGAAGGGTATGAAGTGTAAGAGTATTGAAGTGTTACGTCTGGTCCACTTTGTTCTATGGATGTGAAACTTGGACAACAAAAATAAAAAATTTTAACAAATTAGAAGCATTTGAGTTATGGTGTTACCGTCGCATGCTCAGAATCCCGTGGACAGCACACATATCTAACGAACGCGTGCTAGAGACCGTGCTCAAAGAGCGAGAATTGATCAACATTATCAAAATGAGAAAGGTCTAATACTTCTGTCATATAATGAGAGGACCTAAATATCGCTTACTCCGGTTAATCATTCAGGGCAAAATCGAAAGAAAACGTTGGGTCGGAAGAAAACAACTGTCCTGGCTGCGTAACATTAAACAATGGAGAGGTCGAACGGTCGAGGAACTGTTTCATCTAGCTGCCGACCGAGAATCATTTCATCAGCTTGTCAATATGACGATAGCCAACGCTTGAATACAAGCACGGCACACAAAGAAGAAGATTAAGATATGTGTTACATTAATGTCGTAGTTACATAAGTCACAAATAGGGCGATTTGATTTGAAGATTAGGTAGCTGTGAGTTACTCTGCTATGACTTATGCATAAACGGGTTAGGTTAACAAACAGCTGACGATAAAGTTCATCTCGAATCACGATTCTGTTGAGGGCTTAATAATGTGTAGAATTGATTGTGAAAGATTCCAATCGTTTTCCCATTCATTTATCACTTTTTTTTAAGGAACGATTTGTTCTCTAAAAAACTCTGCTTTTTCGTTTCCTTGAAGTTTAATGTGCGATGGAACCCATATAAAGCGTACTTGCTGCATCGCGTTGTATGGAATTCAATGCTATCGTAAGAATTTGGATTTTTTTTGGTTTGTTTATGAATGAGGGTTTGTCGAATTGAGTATAGTTCTCCATAATAAATACTGCAAGTAGAAGATAATTTAAACTGTAATACAATGTTCGGACCTATAACTGATGATCCCACATCATCAAGACTTTTGAAAGAATCTGTATAGATATGACAATGATCTGGGAAAGAAGCAAGTATGTCGTAAAAGTATTAAACAATTGTTGCATAGGAAGACTCAAGGTTATTGTATTTAGAAAGAGTTAGATTGCATTTTGCAGGAGGAAAGGTCCAGAGGGAAGGTGTGACTGTATTTGTCTAATCAAAAAATGTTGGAAATTGAGTACCATGGAGAGAGAAATATCTGATTTTCTCTTAAAAGGGATGGTTTGTTCTTTTTTTATTTATATGTATAAATTTCTGTGAACTGTTCAGCGATAGTATGATGGAAAGTCGGATGCGATTTTATCGCACATATGAATAATGCGTATGTTAATAACAAATTGTAGCCTTCTAATGGGGATAGTACAGAATACTCCTGTAGCTATCCCTAGTGCTGTATTTTGTATGGCTACGATATCACCACTGTGCAAAGCTAAACAAGTACTTTTCTTTCTTTAGTAGTATTAAATAATTCTATTTGCTTACTAATGCCCTAGATACCCTTGCCGTTGGTAACCTTTTGTATTAATATAATTATCAGTTTTCCAATGCACTTTCAATGAATTAACCTTTTTTTTATTTGAATAACAATTTCAATCTTTAATAGGATATAATATTTCGATTTCTACTGGGTCCACAATAAAATTAAATAAATAAACAAAGTAATCTCTTTGTTTTTTTTTATAAACTTCGTTTTTAGTCTTTAGTATTTTTGATAGAATGAAAGATATTTGAGTTATTCATAAAAAAACTGATTAAAAACGTGTAATTTAATGAAATTTAATCATGAATAAGGCAAAAGATATACATAAAAAAATATATAAAACATTTTTGCTTAAAATGTGCCCCTCTATCCATTTATGGAGTTATTTTCGATATAAAAATTTTCACCCCTAGTCGGGCTGGTAATCACTCCCAGATAAAGAGCACACATCGGCATAGAGTAGATTTTGTTTGTGTATATATTCCCTAGTTATTGTTAAAAATTTCAAGGAAATTGATGCGTCTTTAAGAAAATCGTAGAAAACTTTGATAAACTGGACTTTATACCTTTTTTTTTATTATTAATCACTTACCTTGTCTGGGAATAAAGTATATGGGCACACACTGGCACATTTCTATGGTCAAATTCATTCTACATTCTATCATACAGTTGTGATAGTTATATTTTTGAAAGTAAATAAGATGGCGTTCGTAAGAAAACCAACACTGTCGCCGTTCGACTTCGATATGTTTAACATTTTCCGTACACGTGGTTATGGTAGGGCTAAGACCAATAAAGTTGACAGTTTTTAAATGGATCAGCATATTTTGTATGTTCCAATCTGGGAAATTGTAAGGATTGTGTATTAAAATCTACAACAATGTACTAAATGTGACAAAGTAAAGAGGAAATAAAAATTAAAATCAGATTTATTTATTGTTAATAATAATATGTTCATAATACAAGGTATACGAGTACGAGTGTAATATTACACACAACACAGCATATGATAGATTTCTGTGTTGAGCACTGATCAAGAGAGGAATGTTCAGTGCATATTGGTGAAGTAACAACTTGTGTTAGGAAAAATGAAGAAAACAGTAATTATTTTAAGTAAAAGTAGAATTGCGTCAGTCCTTATTTATTTGTATTAAAACTTAATTATACATCAGAAAAATGGGGATATGCTTTGGTACTTTGATCAACAATAATAGACCAGAGCGGATCTGTCAAAAAACGACTATCGGATTATTTGGACGACCTCAGGAATGTTTTAAGATTGTAAAGAATTTTTTGGCTTAAAACGAATAGAATATCTCGATAACTATCAGCTTAAAATAAATTTAGAAAACGGCGTTAAAAAAGACTCGGCAAGACATTTCTTATAAAAGAAAATAAGTTGAATTACGAGCAGGGGTTTCTAAAATACAACCGGTAAATAAGTTTACCGTCATTTGCGATAAAGTTATAAAAAATCGTATGATGATCTTTAAACTATAACCTTTTTATTTCAGAACTCTAGTCGTTATTTTTTTAATAGTAAACGTATTTTTGTATATTTGATACTGAGCCATATTTTCCCATTTTCTGGACCAAAATAACTGGACCAAAAAACATAATAAAAATATTTGTTTTGGCTCCCACATATTGGCGTGAGGTATTATTTATAAGTTATTGCATTCCGGTAGATATTAATCGGCAGATTTACTCTACTCAACATCATCTTTGTCTCGACAATCCTCTGGTGATTCTGGCCTGCTCCAAGATTTTTGTTTCTGGTATCCTGTTGATATCTTCAAATTTTAGATACCCTAAGTCGGTCTTAATTCCATTCAAACACCTAGTTTGCGGTCGGCATGTGCACCTTTTTCGTACATGCGTTTCTTTGGTTAAATTTTTAGCGATCGTGTTGTCTGGCATTTGTATTATGTGTTCAGCTCATCGCTGTGTTTTAATGAACGACATCTGGTTCATTAAAGAATTGGTATAATTTAAAGTTATATCTTTTGCACGACTGCCCTTGGTGGTTTATAGCACCAAATATTTTGCAGATTATTTCGATTTACTCGAATATTTCCAAAAGTCTTTCAATAGTATTATGGAATATCGTACACTTTTTTTTTTTTAATATTTATGTTTTTAGTTATTAAAATAAAAGCTTGAAAACATACATCGTGTTAACCACAAACATTTCGTGATTTAGTTTAATGTCAAATAAACAATACGTGAATTACAAAAGAAAGACCTGTTACTTGGCTTTATAGAATTAGCAGAAATTATATATCACAGATATAGTATTTAAAGTAACTTTTGGTTTTCCGATGAATTATTATTAATAGTTATGTGATGTTAGTAGTAGTGTGTGTAGTAGTTGTTATTAATTATTTAAATTATTTTTGCTCTAAAATCATGGAAATATGTAAACAAAAGCGGATTTGAGCACTGCAATGTTTCATAATTATTATAGACAATTTTGACTTAACTTTTCCAGAGAAAAAGATGATATTTTGAAAACCAAGAAGCTTAATTTTATCATTTTAATTCTCCTGGACCTAACAATATCAGCAGACGGTGTCTAAAGCAACTTCCTGAGAGTATAATCCCGCATCTCACAAAAACTATTAATGCATGTCTCAAAAACTAGTATTTTCCTACTCCTTGGAAAATAGCAAACACTATCATGATACCCAAAAAGGGCAAACCCCGTACTAATGTGGAATTATATCGACCTATCTCCTTAATAAATTCACTAGGGAAAGTCCTTGAGCTAATCCTAAAAGAGAGGCTCAGTGACTATCTCGACACTCACAATATCATCCCCAAATTTTAGTACGGATTCCAACCAAATAGATCCACAAAAAATACATTAATAGACTTCACTACCAAAGTCACACAGACAATAAACTGTAACGGTATCGCCATAGCCACTTTTCTTGATGTACAAAAGGCCTTCGATCAAGTCTGGCACGAAGGACTAATTCGGAGGCTGATTGACATCGGGCTACCTCTACAATTCATTAAATAATTAATAAATCTTATCTATCGAATAGAACAGTGAGAGTGAGAATAAGTACGTATATTGTATACATACAACAGTTCTATCTCTATCCAAAACATACCACACACACAAATGTACCTCTATGCAGCTGACACTGCCCTCCTGACAACAGCAGACGGTTACTTCCCTGAGAGAACCTTTAGAAGAGCACAAACTCTATTAAACGGTGTCGAAGAATGGTGTAACAAGTGGAGAGTTAGGCTAAACGCTGCGAAAACACAAACTATTGTGTTTCGCAGCCCAAAAACATCAATTGGCATTATTCGCAATCGCGATGACCAAACGCTCCTGTATTTGATGGGAGAAAGACTCGTTACTAGCCCGACAGCTTCCTACTTGGGTGTTTTATTTACTAAAACACTTAACTGGGAACCTGATCTAAAGGCAACTTTAGATAGGGTCAGGAACCGAGCCCGACTCCTGGTACCACTATTAGGGACGTTTGGAAAAACAAACAACAAAACTCTCACACATACTTACAAAACATTCATTCGACCCGTTATAGAGTATAAGTCAAGCTTATATTGCCTTCTTAAGGGTTATCAAAAGTGAAGGCTGTCTGCTGCGGAGCGCAAAATTTTGCGTAGGACGTGCAGAAAACGTTGGTACTTCCCCTCCCGCGAAATCCATCAAACAGCAAGCACCACCTCCATTATCGAGAGAATAAAAACTCTCAACAGAAATTTTACTCTCAAAAATTTCAACGACTCCTCATCTAACACACAAATCACCCTAAAAAGTTCCTGTTCTTTCCACGGTCACGTATCCACCCGGAAGCCCAAAAATACGCTGACATTCTGGAGGCCACCCCATTAGCCTATCGCTCCCAAACCTAACTTATCAAATCCTTTCCCTACCCCGGACAGGGGGAGATTGGTTTTTTGCGGTTTTCCAATCTCACTACTCAACGATACCTGTCCGTCCCTGAGAAAATAGCCGCAACTATTTTCTCAACTGAATCGACAGCTGCTGGAACCGTCTATCGAACTCCGACGAGGCCTGGCCGTTAGCGGAAGCAACCCATAACATAATTATAGTGCAATACACTAGTTCTGAAGTCGATTACAATTGGATAAACGGCTGCAGGAACAATGGTCACTAGAGAACACGGTTCTGTTTTCTGTCGATTTAGACTCGCACAAATGCATACTAAGCACAAATTCACATAACACACACACACAAATCCAACAGTGAAAGGGGTCCTCTTTCTGTTACCGAAACATCCTCATCACCGGGACCTCCGACTATCTGCAGCCTCCGTTACTTTACACGGAGTTTGTGGATAGCCAGAGAAAATCAAGGTGATTCGACGGACTCAGTAACAACGAAATGATAGCTGCCGTCACTGTTGGATTTACACACACATTCACACAGAGCGAAATGCGACAGGTCAACTCTCGAAAGCCGAGGCGCCTCCACCCACGAGCACACTCGGCCACAAAATTACAGTGCAATACACTGGTTTTGGGGCCGAGTTAAGCTCGAGACTGCACATGACTAATGGTCACTAGAGACCTGGCCTAGTCGCATCTAGCTCGAAAACCAACACATTCAATCTGGAAAGAACATCAATCCAGACAAACCGTTTCGCCCCTGGCTCACTGGCTGACAATAGCGACTGACAAACCCCACAGAAGAAGAAGAAGAAGTGCTAAAACACCGGCGATTTTTGGGACTGTTTGCTGAGTACACCATTAAAAATCAAATTCAACCCTAGCCTGAAGATGGTCAACCGACCCGAAACGGGTACAACAAACATTCTCTCCTATCGAAATAAAGCTCCCTATCCTATCCTATCGAGAATGAACATTGTATGATGATGTGATCATTAAGTTTGGAAATTTAAAAATTGTAGAAAAGTTATTTAAAAATTAGATTTTTGTGTAAGTGTAGTTGAAAAGGGAGATTCGAAAGCTTATAATACGAACTTTGAATTAGAAAAAATATTCGACGAGTAGCATACGATTTTTATCAAAAATTCGTTAGTTTGTTAATGATTAAACAGTAAAAGTCAATACATTATATTATACTTTTAGCTTGATTTATATATTCGTATTCTATTGCTTACTTTAAGTCCATATGAGGGTATTAAGGTTGCGAAATGATCCTCTGGTTTGTTATTAAGTAAAATCTCCAATCCAGTTTGATAGCCACAAGCTGAAACTCTTCTCGGTTTTTTTGGTATTTTGTATGCCAGAATCCTTAAAAGATGTTAAGTAACATTAAAAAAAAAGAGTAAACATACATCATTCAACTATAACATAGATTAAAAAATTAATATATACATTGGGCAGGTTAGTAAGTTTCATGTAGGGGAAAATCAAATTCTCCTACATTTTATCGAGCAATTTTCCACGCAGTTGGTTTTAGTTAACATAATAACAGCAGCAGTTTTGATTTTTTTGTTCTCATCTGTTTTCTTCAGGACTATATATACATGAATTAATGTATTGAATTCATTATTAATTTTGTCATGAGTGTCTATATATCCGAGATCTACCAAATTGACAATACCATTTTAAAATCTAACCTAAAGTAATCTGTAATAAAATAAAAACAAACTCCCTTATCTTAAAATGTATAATATGTCTCAATTATCATTACGAATGATTCACATAAAATTAATTTATTGAGTGAATTTCTTTTGGATTGTCTTAAAACAAAATAAAATACCTAATTTTTTTACTTCATTTCTCGGATTTTGTCCGATAAGTGAAATCATACTACAGCATATTTAGAGTTACATCTTTGGCAAGTGGCAACAAAAAACGCGCCATTCTCTAAAGGAATTATTGTCATATTATGTGTCCTTTTATGCATCAACGTTGGTGAGCCGTTCGATGCCTGTGTTGCGGAGTTCTCAAATTCTGTTTCCCGGAATTAGAGAACGCGTCACGATAGGTGTTTCATAAGTACGTTAAATTAAATTGGTACTTTAAAACAACGTTTTTATTGTCGCTGATGCTTCGATAGGAATTTATTCTGCAAACCTGCAGGCGTGTATCGATGTGTAAAAACCTGTGTTGTTCCCATGGAATACTTCTATCTTTGTGAGATTTATCATCAGATGATAACAAAAACCATTGTCGTAATTCCTTATGTTGTGTATATGCGCCGAAGGATTTCTGCAATATTTATACTTCTTATCTTTCCTTGGATCTTTCCCTGCATAGTCAGTTGGAGCATGGTGTATTTCTCTCCATGTGTAATATGTCTGAGATATTCTAATTTTCTTGTTTTTATTGTATTTAAAATTTTTATTTATTTGTTCATCCTTCCCAAAACCTCTTTGTTTGTGACGTGTTCTGTCCATGATATTTTCAGAATTCTCCTGTACACCCAAAGCTCAAATGATTACAGTTTTTTCATTGATGTCGCATTCAAGGTCCAAGACTCCATTCCATAAAATAAAGTCGAAAAAACATAGCACCTCGTCAACCTAACTATTAGTTCCAGTTTTAAATCCCTGGTACATAGCACTCTTCTCATTTTGTTGAAATTTGCTCTAGCCTTTTCTATTCTTATTTTGATCTCCTGATTGTAATCATTTGTGGAGTTAATCATTATTCCCAGGTATGCATATTTGTCCACTTGTTCGACGTTGATTCCGTTTATTAAAAGATTCTCGTCATTTCTTTAAGTTTTCGCTATTCTCATAAATTTCGTCTTCTTGACATTCATTGTTAGACCATACTCTTTTCCATACTCTGCTATTCTGGTCACCAGTCTCTAAAGATCTTCAATGTTTTCGGCTAAGATTACAGTGTCTTCCGCATGTCTAATATTGTTAATGGGAACTCCATTTACCTTTATTCCAGCTGTTTCACCCTCAAGAGCTTTTTTCAGGACCTCTTCGGAGTGGGCATTAAAAAGAATTGGCGACAATATGCATTCCTGTCGTACTCCACATCTAATTTTAATTTCTTCCAACAGCTGTTCGTTTACAAGTACTTTTGCTCGCTGTTTATAGTATAAATTTGATATGATCCTGAGGTCGTTGTAGTCAATCTTCTTTGATTTCAGGACATTCAATAATTGTTTATGTCGTACTTTATCGAATGCTTTATTATATTCAATAAAACATGCGTAGATATCTTGATTGACGTCCAGGCATCTTTGTATTAGTATATTAAGTGAAAAAGGAGCTTCACGTGTTCCTAGGCCTTTGCGAAAACCAAATTGTGTATTATTAAGGTCTATGTCCAGTTTGTGATATATTTGGTTATGGATGACTTTTAGTAGTAACTTTAGCATATGAGACATTAAGCTAATGGTGCAGTAATTGCTGCATTCTCTTGCGTTTTTCTTTTAAGGGAGACAAATAAAAATAGATGTTAACCACTCTTTGGGTAATACGCCTGAACTATAAATTTGGTTCAAGAGTGTCACTAAAACATCAATGTGCTTCTCATCTAGAATTTTTAGGATTTCTATAGGAAGCATAAAAGGTCCAGGGCTTTTCCCACTCTTCATTTTTTTTTAATGCGTGTAATATTTCTTCTTTTGTAATATATGTACCCATTTCTTCTGACGTAAGTACTATGTGCTCCAGATCTCCTCTTTCATCATCGAACAATTCGTCAATATATTCTGCCCATCTTTGTACTTTCTCGTCCGTATGTGTTATAGCAGTACCGTGTCTATCCAGAATTGCACAAGTGGTATTTTGTTTTCTTAGTCCTGCCAGTTCTTTGACTTTCTTGTGTAGGTTAAACAAATAATATTTATTTTGAAGGTCTTCGATCTCTTTGGATTGCTCTTCAAAGTATTTTTCTTTTGCCTGCTTTATCGTCTTCCTAATCTCGTGGTTTATCTCTCTGTATTTATTGTTATCCTTGTTTTTAAATTGTCTTCGTTGTTTCATCATATTGACTATCTCGTCATTCATCCATTCCTCTTTTCTCCTTGCGGAAGTCTTTAGTATTTCTTTACAGGGTTCCAGTAGACAATCTTTTAGTCGATTTTAGTACTCGTCGATATCATTGGTTTTAATTTTAATATTTATACACATACCACTTAACACATAAATCCATTTTTTATGACAAACACATCCTTATTGTACGGTACGGTGGTCACTGATCTATTTAATAAATTTTATCTGAACGCGACACGCGGCAGAAAATGCTAAACAAATGTACCATTTATTTTGTTTCATCTACAAAAACCGCTTTTTTTGTCGACACGCGACAGACGACGAAAAACGCGTGCATAAAAAAATTGGATAGACTGTAGTCACAGGCGATAGAATTATTTCCTAACGCAGGTGTTATCCTAATACTGTGACATCAGTGGCGCACCCAGAATTTGTCTGAGGGGATGGTTTTAAATTTTTTTTATGCTACCTCCATTTTAAGTCCCTAAAATTTAGGTTTTGGTTTAGTTTAAAGTACTAAAGATAGCAGTGACAAAGATTCAGGTATCTATTATCCTGCCTACCAACTAAAACCACCCTCTCTTACTTGTGAGCAGTTGGCTGTCGCACGTACCGTACTTCGAAAGTGGGGTGGCCGCTGTAAGGATGACGACATTTTTGGAACACTCCCTTCTCTTATCTAGATCTTATCTATTCTTCTAAAGCATTTTTTTGTGGTATTTTAAAGTAATTACTATTTTAATGGAATTAAGCCACAATTGAAGGTTAAAATAAGTTTATTGACGTTTGACATTAATCCAACTTGTAAATACAACACATTTTCGAGACGGCTATCGCCGTATTCCCGTTCTCCTCCGCCAATCCTCCCGGTCCAAAGCATGCTCCTCCTCCAATCTTCTCGATTTCATCGCTCTTCTAATTCCTTCATTCCATGAGCAAAGAGGTCTACCTCTTTTCTTTTTTCCAGAGGACCTCCATTTGTAAAGTTTTTGGGGCCAGCGTTAGTCACGCATTCTTAATAGGTGTCCAAACCATTTTGAACCTCTTTTTTCTATTCTGTCAATGACCGTTTCTGTAGCATTCATGTTATTTCTTATAGATTCGTTGGTCTTCCAACCTTCTTTCTTTCTTTCCTGCCTTGCTGTTCCAGCACTTCTTCTCAAATAATCCATTTCAACTGCCAATAATCATCTCTTCAGGTTTGCATTAATTGTCCATACTTCAAAGCCATAACAAAGAACTGATTCAACCATGGTTTGCCCTATTCTTTTTTTGTTCCTTTTTGGAAATGTTGCGATCCCACCATTAGGAGTTTAGACATCCTACAATTTTACATCCCTGATTAATTCGGTGTTTAATTTCGGTTTCTCCCAAGCCGTTCGTAGCAATGAGTGCACCTAAATATTTAAATTTTTCAATTTGTTTGATTTTCACGTTCTCGTCTATCAACACTTCAAACCTTGCATCTGAATTGATAACTAAATATTCTGTTTTCTTTATGCTGACTTGTAACCCCCATTTTACATATTCTCTGTATAGACGCTTTATCATAAATTCTAAATCATAAGAATCTTAAGCTAGGATGACTTGGTCATCCGCAAACTTCAGGGAGAACAGTACGCCATTTCCTATGGGGATTCCCATTCCCTGGCAGTGGTTTTTCCAATTTTGCAGGGCTGCCTTAATATATAAATTAAACAGTAAGAGTGACATACTGCATCCTTGTTTTAGTCCTTTAGTTACGTTTATTGACTCTGATAGTCTATTTTCGATTTTTAGGTAAGTAGTGTTATCCTTGTATACTTCTGTGATTATTCCTAAAAGGTATGGACTAATGTAGAGTTGTTGTAAAGTTTGCCACAATTTAAGTCTTGAAACTGTATCATACGCCTTTTCTAGGTCGATGAAGGCTAGATGTACTTCGGTACTAACCGTTATTCTTTTTTCTATTAATTGTTGGACTATAAAGAAGTTATCAGTGCAAGATTAAAGATTCAAACGTCAATAAACTTATTTTAACCTTTAATTTCGACTCATTCCAATTAAAATAGTAATTAGATCTTATCTCTGTCGTTGGCCTGGTTGGTGTTTCTCTTCTTTTTTTTTTTCTTTTTAATGGCTGCTCGGATGTAATTGTGAATACTATTCCATCCCTCCGTATTTCCCGTCATCTTCACGATCATCTCTCTTACCATAACTTTTATTAATTTAAATAATATAAAACGTCACTTTCATTTAACAAACAATCACATATACCTCATTCCTATTTCATTTGTTAACATCTCTCCCCTCAAAAAACTTCCTCGCTAATTGTCAGACAGGTACAATATTAACCGAAGATCACCCATCGTCAGCAATACAGGATAGTTTGAGCTATGTTTCACGAATCATTAACTAATAATTCTTGTACTGGCATGTAAGTAGTATTTTGTTTGTTACTAGAGTATTAAAATTCAATTTAATAGATTATCTCTTACCAATTTGTGGGTTTTTTACTTTGTCTGCTAAATCAAATTTATGCGTATTAATAAACACACCCTAATATGGGCTTTTTATAATTTCAGCATTAAATTATTAAATTTTTTTATTTCCTTATTTTATTTCTTTTACCTAATTGAAATGGACTCACACAAGCAACACCTTCATTATTTAAAAGAAAAAGAGTTAAGATTTGATTTCATGTATAGTGCCTCTGTATATTCGCTTATACGTATTTCATCCTGACAGAACTCGTCAGAGCGACTTTTACAGAAGCTCTGAACGTGAAAATAATCTTTCCCGTCGAAAACAAGCAACAATAAAATTACTTTAGTATGGCGCTACAGCGACATCTGATAATAAGTCACAAAAGTAGACATCCGAAGATTTCTTTTGACAAAAACAAAATTCAGATTTTTGCTTTAATCCGTGCGTTCTAAGAATTGCAAAGCAAAACAGACGTTGCTAAAGATCCAAATAGAGAAAATGAGGAATCTAAAATTGCATTCAACAACGTATCTATTCAACTAAGCAAAAATTCTTGCTGAATTGGTTTCTTGTACTAAAAAAGAGTATATCGAAATAAAATAAAGACAGTTAAGATTTGGTTTCACGTAAAGTGTCTCTATATATTCGCTTATACATATTTTATCCTAACAGGACTCATCAGAGCGACTTTTACAGAAGTTTTCTGTACGCGAAAACAATCTTTTCCGTCGAAAAAAATGGTCGTCAAAAGGCACAGATTAAAGCAAAAATTTGGATTTTTATTTCGTCAATAGAAATTACTTACTTACCCACTAAATGTATGGTTCTTCAAAGCGTGATAATTAAAACTACAGCAATATCCATAGGTAGTTATGATAGTCTCGAAAATACTATCGCATCTCTTCTCATCACTCTTCCAGAGACACTTTGTAACCATATCATCACAGTTTGTGGACACATTCATCAACACTGATTTTATTGAAATATTAGCTCTATCAAGTATGGTTTGTAATTTGGTGAATGCTTGTTTAGGGACGTTTTGACCCATGCGATACTCAAATAGGTAAAAAAGAATTTTGAGTTGCTGGGAGAGATCTTCTGCGTCAATATTCTGTTGTTTTGCTCTGGAAAGTATTAAGCTTATTATCTTAATTTAATTTAAAACACTGAACAAAACTTAGGTATCACTAACATTTCAAGAACATATATTATTGTATTTTAGAATAATTTTACTTCGTTCATAAACCAATGCAAGAAAAAAAAATAGTAACTAAAGAACTGTATTATAGGATAAAATTTAAGAACAATTTTATTTTTATAAGTGATTAAGGTATAAAGTGGTCTTTATTTAGTGCGTAAGTTTTATTTCAGGTATCGTAACATTAATTTTAATCTCTACGTTTGCTTAATCGATTATTAAATATCTTAATAATTAGATATATAGATATCTTAAAAGGACTTTGACAAGGTAGAGCATAAAAACATTATGAATATTTTCAGGAACTTAAATATGATTGTAATTAATTTTAATTTTAATTTATCAGAATCATAAATGAACACAATGCCATTAATTTAACCCTAGAGTGCTAACGTACGTAAATTTTACGTACCGATTTTAATCTGACAGCTGCTGAAAGAAAACTAACGTGGCAATGTTTAGCCGCGTGGGCTATGCCATCCTGACTTCATGGTCAATAAAACAAATGAATACTCGCTTTGATCTTTGATTTTAGTTTGGGTTAGGCTTTGACCGTAGTAGTTATAACACTCTGTATGTAAAAGATACGTGTGGTTTGTATCCGCATAAAAAGTTTTGTACAATACGTAATTGTGACTTGTTGCTATTATTAACGTATAAATAAGATGTCTGTAAAATCAAATGTTAATCTAAAGTATCCTCTTACTGAGAAAGAGTTGGAGGAAATGATAAATTAAAGTTACTTCAGTGATTTAAGTGATACAGAAGATGATCTAGGAGTTAGAAAATTCATTTGGCAGCGACAATAGTATTGAAGAATGATAGTATGATCCTACATAGGACGAAGAAAATATCTTCACAAAATTAGCTAACACATGGGCAGATACACCAGCAGAAACTCACAAAGAAACAAGAAATACGTGCTCTCGTAAAAGATTTAAAATTACGCAGCAGTCGTCATCAGAATCAACATATAACCGTATTGAACAAAAATCGTATGTTCTAATATGGGATAAACAGTCTTTAGTAGGTAAAAACGGTTATAAGTGGAGTAATTTACCAATAAATGATGTAGGTCGTAAAGGTGCATCCAGAAATATTGTTTATATCTGTCCAAGTCCAACCAACTTAGCTAAAGATGCTATAGAATCTATAGATGTTTTTAATTTATTTTTTTACAGATCAGAATCTGGACGAAATTTTGCTACGTACACACAAAAAAATTGCAGAGCTACGAGAGAAGTACCAGACAAAAAAAGCTACTGTTTTAGAAACGACATTGCCTGAACTGAAAGCACTGTTAGGTTTGTTATTTTTATCTGCTGCTTTAAAAAATAATCACCTCTCAGCTGACGTTTTGTTTGATAGCACTTATTGTGGCTATAGATATAAAGCAACGATGAGTAAACAAAGGTTTAACTTTTTGATCAATTCTTTACGATTTGATAACTTCTTGACAAGAGAAAAACGTAAAAAAGAAAGTAGTTTTGCTTCAATATCCAAAATTTGGAACTTGTTTATTGAAAACTGTGTCAAAAATTATAAAACTAGTTCATATGTGACAATCGGCGAATAACTCCTAGGATTTCGTGGCAGGTGTCCATTTCGCATGTCTATGCCAAGCAAACTTAGTAAATACGGCATAAAAATACTTATGGTTAGCGATGTAACGAAATATGTAATAAATGCAACACCATATCTGGGTAAATCTACTGTAACTAACGGCATTCCTTTAGCAGAACATTTTGTCACAAGCCTGACGAGACCTATACATAGAAGTAGACGTAATGTGACAATGGAGAACTGGATTTCCAGCATCCCTCTTGCGAATAAATTATTATCTTCCTCTTACAATTTGACAATGGTCGGAACACTTTGGAAAAATAAAGGAGAAATACCTCCTGAATTGCTCGATAACAAAACTTGGAAGTGCGGTTCAAGTATGTTTGTGTACGATGAAAACATGACTTTATTATCTTATAAACCTAAACAAAATAAGATAGTTCTTCTACTTCCAACTATGCATTTTTCTGGAAACATTAATCATGAAACAACAAAACCCGAAATAATCCATACATATAATTTAACTAAAGGGGCTGTAGATACGTTTGACCAAATGTCTCAGACCATTTGCTGTAATAGGAAGACTAGAAGGTGGCCGCTATGCATATTTTACAATATGATGAATATTGCAGGAGTAACCGCTTTTGTAATCTCCCATCACAATGCAACTAAAAACAAACAGGAGCCATTATCAAGATTAAATTTTATGCTGAAACTTAATGAACAATTAACGAAGCCGTGGCAACAAATAAGACTCCAAACAGTACCAATTTTATCAAGAAGTCTTAAAGAGTCTCTTTCCATGCTTTTGAATTTAACGCAAGTTGCTGAAGGCCGAAGAGGTCTCCAAGGGAAAGGAAAACGGACTTACTGTAGTTTATGCTCTACAGCAAAGAAACGAATGACAACTACCAAATGTTACAAGTGTGAGAGTGTCTTGTGTGGAGAGCATCAAATAAAAATGTGTATGGAATGTGTACAACAGTAGACGGTTATCGTTTCTATATTTGTAATGTCTATTATATGCACAGGTTTATCGTGTACATATTATTACAAGACTCTGTTTTGTGTCAAAAGTATCTATTTTATGTTTATGTTTTAATTATTAATATTTCAATGTTTTTTATTTGTATCGTCCCTAAATAAACTTCTCTTGAAATTAAACCATTTTGTTTTAATTAGATATGAAATAAAAAGAAAATACTAGACCTAAATCAGTGAGTACGTAAAATTTACGTATAGTTAGCATTTACGTATGTTAAAGAAACGTTAGTATTTTAGGGTTAAAATAGGTTGTATAGTGAAATTTATATTTTTTAAACTAGTTGGAAATTAATAATTACTTTTTATGTTATTTAAAAAAACAACTTCACATTATATTAAAAGATTGAAAATATTTTTGTAGACAAGTCATAATTGCTCGCATTAATAAAAATTCAAAATATCTGAGACTTATAAAGGCTTCAGATAGGATTGATATAATTAGCCACCGAAAAAACTTCAAGTATTTTCCTCAGCTTCAAACTTAGATATAGTTTTATTTATTTCTGGTGTTTCTTAAATAAAGTCATTGATACTCAATTCTCCACTTTCTGTTGGCCCATCAATATCAACAAGACAAATTGGTCTAAATCTACTAATGTATCTTTGATAATGGGTAATTATTGTGCAAGTGAAATATTATCCTCTTCTTTAAAACCTCATCTATATTACACACACATCCGGCTTTAGGACAGCATTTTCTTGTTGTCTTTGGCGACAATTGATATGGTAATATTTTTCTCTATTTCTTGAAGGTGACCATCACAGTCTATTCATGTTAAAAGCTTCTTAAAAAAGTTGCTTCATTAATAATAATAACAATAATAATTCTGTTACAAATTATGAATACTAAAGTCTTACCCAATTATGTCGCAGAAGCCGCTACGCTTTAATATTTGCACAAGCTTATTTACCGTGCAGCAACAGCAACAGCAAATATAATGAAAAAAAGATCAAAGCACGACGGAATACCAATAATAGACGGAATATCAGGGTTGCACCATGGGAAAAGACTTCTAAACAGGATTGATTTATTGAGTAGGGATATTGGTCAAATGATAGAATATATACGAGAAATAACAAGTAAAAAAGTCATCAGAAGACCTGAAGAAATAATGCTAAGCACTGCAACACATCCCAACAGTGCCTGGATATATTAGAACAAAAACTCTCTATTCATTTAGGACGGCTTAGGAGTTATAAAGTCAGTAACAGCCGGAAATGCGACAATGTGCTTTTTGATTATGTGGAGAAGGCGTTCTTTTGAAAACTTAGTTCCACTGTAGAATGCGCCAATAAATCATACCCAAGCCAAGAAATTGAAAAGTTTTGGGGAAATGAATATGACAAAATGTGAATATCTCTCAGTGGGAACAGATGAAATATGTGACCTAGTCTTGGAAGACGACAAAATCAAAGGCGTGCAATCCTGCAAATATTTGGGGGTCATTTTCAACAAGAAGGGAAATAGCGCAGATGAAATCAGGGAAAGAATAAACAAGGGCAGAGCAGCGACCCGTGCCTTAAACTCTCTTCTCTGGCAAAAAACAATTCGACGAGAAACCAAAAAACACATTTACGGTAGTATAGTTCAAAGTATTACACTTTACGGTTCGGAAGTATGGGACGTCACCAAAGCTAATAAAAACAAACTTATGACGACAGAAATGGATTATCTGAGACGAAGCTGCGGTAGATCGAAACTGGAGAGAGTTAGAAACGAACAAATAAGAAACGAAATGAAAATGGAGAGAAATATCAATGATGACATAGAAAGAAAACAATTAATCTGGTTCGGACATGTTAAAAGAATGCCAGAGTACAGATGGCCTAGGAGAGTACTGGAATGGATCCCACCTGAAAGAAGAAAGAGAGGACGACCACGGAGAAGTTGGCGCAACGATATTGATGAAGCAATGGCGGCAAGAGACTTAGAAGAGGCAACTGCATATGACAGAAAAAGATGGAAATTGGGGGCGGAGAAGCGGCGACAGCCGTAATAAATCCGTTATTATATATATTGGGGAAATGAACTTTCCACACCAGCTACTCTTAACAGTAATGCTGGATGGATAGAATTACAACGCACAACTGTCAACACTACCGCACTACTCTATATGAACCCTTTATCACAGAAAAAGTCTCCAATATCATCAAAGAGCTTCATAGCTCGTCAGGATTAGGCTCACTTTACCTGGCCCATGCCCGGCACGTCAGCCGTGACCCGCTTCCTCGGCAAGCCCGACACGCCCCGATCCTCAGAGCCAATCCTTATCCCGAAGTTACGGATCCAATTTGCCGACTTCCCTTACCTACATTATCCTATCGACTAGAGGCTCTTCACCTTGGAGACCAGCTGCGGATATGGGTAAGAACCGGCGTGATCCTCCATGTGACCTTCTCTTGGATTTTTAAGGTCCGAGGGGAAGATCCGGACACCGCTGTAACTGCGGTGCTCAAGAAAATTTTCTGGACCAGACAGAGTTTAAAACTTCTAGCTAAAGAAGTTCTGGAGTGCTTACGATTATTTATCAAAAGTAATTAAACATGTTATTTCTAATTCGCAGGAAATACCATCATTTCTAACTTAGGGTATAACTTATTTAATACGGAAGGATCGAAATAATACCCAAGATCCAGAAAAGTACCGTCCAATTGCTTGTCTTCCCACTTTGTATAAATTGATCACATCCTTTGTAGTAAAGAGTATCTATCAACACTGACCTCTAAACAATATCATACAACCCCAACAGAAAAGCTTCGCTAAGGGTTCCATGGGCTGCAGAGAAACACTTATTATCGACTCATTTCTATCCAGCTATACACTAAAAAAAGGAACCTCTTCACTTCCTTTATTGACTATAAGAAAGACTTTAACTGTGCTCCGCAGGAATGGCTTGTAGATATATTAAGAATATATAAAGTCGATAATAATATAGTGACCTTTTTAAGACATATAATTACAGATTAGAAGACTAAATTTCACCTCCAAATACCTGGTGACAATAATATCGAAACGGAAAATATCGCATTTAACCCCGGCCTATTCCAAGGAGACTCGTTGAGTCCATTGAGATTCTGTCTAGCAGTGAACCCACTGTCGCAGCTATTAAACTACAACTACCTGAAGTGTCGCAACTTAATAATCTGTTGTATATGGATGATTTAAAACTAATGGCTTCCATACGAGATCAGATGCTAAAAACCGTAGAAACATTCTCTAGTGATATTAGTATGCACTTCGGGCTAGACAAGTGCTGTATTTAGAATACAGTTAGAGCAAAGGTTCGATCCAACATGCAAAATGCCCAAAACATCGAAGCTATAGGTGAAAATGACAAATATCTAGGACTAAAGCAAGAGCGGTAAATTAACCATAAACAAATGAAAATCGAATTGACTTCAAAGTTCATACGAAGGGTAAAACAGCTGCTCCGTTCACATCTAAATGGTAAAAATTTGCTTAAGGCACTAAACACCTACACATTTTCCGCGCTTAGCTATTCATTTGGTATTATTAAGTGAACTAAAATGGATATAGAGAGTCTTTAGCGAGAAGTACGAACAATCCTCACAAAGGCACAAAAACACCATCCTCGAAGTGCAGGAAAAAGAAAGACATTACCGCGCGGTATTTACAAGGACAATCACCTATGGATATAAGTGAAAAATTAGAAAAGCAGATTACTAATTTATGAACTTATTTTCATACACAGGCTGAGACATCTACTCTACATCGCGCGATTTGCGTAGTAGATGACACAACATAGATCAAACTGAGGGAACCAGAAATGCGCATAAATCATCTGGGTCATTACAAAAAAATGCTCATCTGGATGGGTAAACCTCTGCACGGGCGACATCCCAATGAAGTCAGTCAAGACTAAGGCGGCAACACAGCGTCGAACTATTGGTTGACGTCAATAAAGATGTTACCTGAAACAGAAGGTTCATTACTTGTCAATCAGGATCAGGTTATACCAACCAAAAATTACCTGAAATATATCTTCAACGACCGTCAGGTCCAAAATGACAAATGCCGATATGAATGTCAAGCACAAGAAACCATCCAACATTTTACCGAAGGTTGCCAGTCATTTACTGTAACTGAATATAAGGAACGGCATGATTCAGTAGGGAAAATTTATCATTAAAAGATAGCTATGAAACTGGAACTTCGTCAAACAAACTCTCTCATATTATTAATACATTAGAGAGAGTACACAGAGAGTATACTCTGTATAGATCTCAAGTATGGATACTTGATATTAACAACTTCAAGCTATACTTTGACTGCACTGTGTTTATAGACCAAACACTAGCACAAAATAGACCAGATCTCGTACTAATTAATAAACTAACGAGAAAAACAACACTAATCTATATGGCGATACCTAACAATAATAAACTGCGTATTAAGTACAACGAAAAGATCGCTAAGTACAGAGATCTGGAAATTCAAATACGAAGACAATGGAGAACGGAAAGTACTCAGACAATACCTATTATTCTTACTAGTACTAGAGTCATTCAGAAGAACCTCCTAGAAACCATAAAAAAGCTGGGTCTAAATGTACATCTCTGTAAGACTATGCAGAAAGCTGTGCTACTCTCGACGTCCAGATGCGTACGAAAATTTTTGGGAGATACCCCGACGTATCAAGTAACCTAGAACTCGATAACACGGAAAGAGTCCAACCAAAGCTCTATTATTTTGATACCGTAGGTATGTGGAATGGGCGAATTTTCCCCTTAGAGGGAGTGTAAGCCATATGGCTAAATTATAATAATAAAATATCTAGTGAAACTTAATGAAAAATTGAAAGAGATACTTACATTTCCTTTGCAAAAGCAATAGCTTTAGTTTTTGATATCTTATTGTAGTCGCATATGGTAACAGCAGGAAAATGGTAGTGCCAAATTGGGTAATGACTAGTGTCTGTAACTGTAACAGTAGGTTTTTCTTGGAAACTTAAATATGCTACGCACAGAAGAACTAAGGCTGTTATCAAAGATAGGAGGCAAATTAATGTCCAGAAGAATCTAAAATCGTACGTACGTGACCATTAATTTCTTTATACTATATAGGATAAAATTTAAGGTAGGTATACCATTTTTCAAAGTAAAACGTTACACGTTACAATTGATATAAAATGACGTCACTTATATTTAAAATTTCCATAACGTCAACCTTAGAGTTTTAATTTTCCTAACAGCTAATAATACGAAACCCATACGGAACTACTTGATCTTTCATAGGCATCAACATGGTATAATAATCAGAAAAATGTAATCATTATATTGGGAAATTTATAATTAAATTGATTAAATAACCAAAAGCATTTGTTATTATTAATAATATAAATTTTATGAAATAACTTCTAAGTCTAATATTCCAAAAAGTAATAATTTTAATTAAATAGATTAGACAATTGTACGCAACTGATACGGGAATACTTCAAATTTTAATGACAGTTAAGCGTGTGGCAAAATTGTTTAAAGTGTTGCCGCGTTTCTAGAGTAAGAATTTTGTTTATGTTTTGATTTCTTACACAATTTGATCATAATATACTATATATTAATAAATTGTAATTTTAAATACATATTAAATTTAGATTATTAGCTTTAAAAACTAATTATTGTTGTGTATTGTATTTGTGCTATGCCAAAACAACTAAATAGTCTGTAGAAAGCTGATACGCTTTCATATAAGATAGATTATTTTAAACAAGAAATAATGGCGGGACGTTTTTTTTATTAATGCTCTAAAAGAGGTGAGTTTAAAATTTAGAATATATAATTGTGTATTAAAATGTTTTCTTATGTATTTTAGTGTGTTGCAGTAGTCTTAAAACTAAGTGTATTACTGTTAATATAATAGTTTGACAAATCATTGACATTTTAAAAATTCCTTACTTACTAACTATTCTGATGTTTTGGCAACGCTGTGGGGTTCTGACGTCGTAAATCTTGAATTACGTGCAATGATTTTTTTATGAAAAATTCTATATGCACTTACAACGGTAGGAAATAAGAGCTTTATCCATCTATCGAACTTTACACTAGAACGATTTAATTTTAAGTTTTAAGTTTTAAATTTTGGAATATAACTCATAAAAATTATTTAGTAGAATTATTTTCATAATTCCAACAAATTTTAAATGCAGTTTAAATACTTTATAAACTGTTTTTTGAAGATTATGTATTTTTAATAGTTTATGAAATAATATTGGGTAAGGTAGTGGCTCCCTTTGCTGACAGTACTCCAATAAGCGACACCAGAATTTGTTATCTTATATACTAAAAGGCTAAGCCCTTTTCTTGTGCGCAATACTCCTCCTAAACGGTGATAGATAGGAGAATAATTTTTTCGAATAATTAAACAGATTGTTGAGTAGATTCCCCCTAAGGTTTAAAATTTAAAAAATTCGAACCGGTTTAAAAATGGCGGCCATAAAATGAATTTTTCCTATAGTAAAGTATAGGAATTCAATATTATACACAATGCAACAACCGTCAATTCTCGAATGCTGGAATGTACCAACAAGTGTTTCCACTTAAGGAATAACGATAATGACCACTCAAAATTCGGGATCCTCCTGTCTCCGATTTTAATTTATGGGGTCTGTTTTACACTGTCTGATGAGTTGGTATTTTTTTATTTTTATGTTTAGTTAGAAAGTATTCTGTTTCCAACAAGTGCAGCGTGTGTAAGGTGTTGTGATTGATATTTAGAGATTTAGACTACGTTTTGAGTTTAATACTTGAAGAATTAAATAATGAAGTAAGCATTACTTTGTTTTTAATTTATTAGTTAGAAATATATTATTAATTTTGTTGGGAATAAGCCACAATTTTACTTTAAATTAGGTTTATTTTAAATAAATAAATAAAAAATAAACTTATTATAAAGTAAAATTGTGGCGTATTCTCAAAAAAGTGGAACAGTAGGCGGTAGTGTAGACTAGCGCGGAGCATCATACTGTTTTCTGTATTTTTTAAATTTAAATAATATTTAAATATAAATTTAGTTAGTTAGTTAGTTAGAGTTCTCAAACCAACTTCTTTTTCTTAAACGTGGCATTTTACAATCTAAAATGTGCAAAAAAAGTTACTTCCGGTTTTACTTCCGTTTTTATTTAAGAGGGGCGGAGTCTAATAATCATATTGTTTCCGTTTCCTAATGTAAATCTTCCTGAAAATCCTAAAAAACTACTGTATCGATTTTCAATTTAAAAAAATTGGCGTCGATACAGTTTATTTTTAGGATTTTTGGAACATTTACACCAGGCGACGGAAACGATGGATCGTTAGACTCCGCCCCTCTTAAATATCAGCAAAACTTACATCAAAACTCGATGTCGAGTTGGTCCGCTAGTTTATGTACTAAAACTATTTAAAACAGTACAGTCTGTAGTATTGGCGGTCTTTGCTTCCTTGGGTAATAGTTCGAATATGTTGGCATCAATGCGCCGATAAAATAAATTTTAATGTTGGTGACATTGACTAGTTTTATAAGTAACGTAAAAGTGCACGTTTTGCCGAAATTACCAAGCAAAAATGCTAAGAAAATAGTTTATATCAATTGGGTGTGTGACGTTAATGTGTATTTAAAGGGTAAGTCTTTTAGTGTAGATCCATTTAACAGTAATATAAATGTACGTATTTGTTGTTAAAATTACCTTATGTTAATAAAGTAAGGTTAGATAGGGGATGTCAGTTACTGCTACAAGATCTGAGGGAGTATCCAGTAAGCGACACTAGTGTCAGCTATCGGGTTTCACATGTTTTTATATTTTGAATGAATATTTAAGTAGGAAGCACGTAAATAAGCCTGTAAATGCAACCAAAATTTTATAATTTCATGTTGTACCAATAGCTGACACCCATTTCTGATAGTGGTTACTAATGTCAGCTACTGGGTCCAAATAATATTTGTTTAATAATTTAGATTTTCTTTGTTTTTCAATAATTTCAGTTGACAATGTCAAAGAAATATTCTAATGAGATATTACGTCAAGGCCTGGCAGATATTGACAAGCAAAAAATATGGGGTCCCAAGAACTACATTAATATATAAAAAAAAGTGGTAAATACCCTAGAGAATGCAGAAAGGGACCTGCTACAAATTTAACCCCTGATGAAGACAATCTGTTGGTCAAATGGTTATTTTATGGTTTTCCAGCAACAAAGCTTCAGCTCATTGATTCTGTAGAATTCATTTTTAAACTTAACAAAAGCGAAAATAATTTCAAAAATAAAAGACCTGGCAAAAAGTGGTATTCTTGCTTTCTACAAAGACATCCAGAGTTGACACAAAGAGTTGCGCAAAACCTAACCACCGGGAGGTCATCTTTCAATGAAGAAAATTTACGCCGCTGGTTTAGGGATATTAAATCATACCTTGAGGAGAATCATTATTAAGACATTTTTAATGTTCCTAAACGAGTATTCAATGCTGATGAGTCGGCTTTTTATATGAATCCTAAAGGAAGCCGAGTTCTTACACGCAAGGGAGATTCCACTGTCTACAGCCATCTACCAAATGACGAGAAAGAGTGTCTTACTGTTCTTATGACAGCAAACGCAGCAGGAAACATTGCCTCAGGCATGGTGATGTTTCTATTTAATGCTATTGTGTAACTCTATTTCATGCTATAGATTTTGAAGGTTAGGTTCTAGTAATTAAAACTTTATCGTGGCAAGTCAATAAAAGAAATAGATTGTATTGATCTCATGAGAATCATAAAAAATGGCAAAAATCCCACCACGTGTATTTATTTAACACCTTTATGAAATTTAAGTTTACTTGCAGCAAAATACAAAAATTGCAAACAAAAGCTGAACTCTCTAACTATAAAATGCAAAGTCATATATAACTATATATGACTTTTGTCGATAGGGAACTTGGATCAAAAGATATGGAATTTTTACTGTCGAGCTGATACAAATTTTATTGAACATTGATTTTGCATTCTACGCAAAATGTGCTAAAAATATTTTTGTTTAAATTTATCTCAGCTACATTTTTATTTAAAACATTTTTTTCAATGGTGTACAGATTCCTGGTAAATCGATTTTTTTGTGTTTATACCCCCCTATGAGGGGTTTTTAGGACAAAGCCAGGGGGTAAAAGTGGTAAATTTTCTTGCATCTTTTTTGAAGTCCCAAAATAAATATTCTCGGCAAAATTTAGCTTGTTCGTATGATTTTTCGAGATTTAGTAGCATTCTCGTCTCTGACGACTGGAGTATTATTTTTTTAAATACGACTAGAAAAAAATACTAAAAGTGATTTTTATTTCTGAAAAAGGTAAAATTGACTAAACCTGATAAATTTTTAAGTGTATTTTAAAAATTAGACCTATCCAAAAATCATTCATATCATTCATGTTTTTTTTTATTTATTTATGCCTTAAGCTCTTAGGATCATTGGCGTTGTACAATTTAAAGTTTTACAATTTATTTAGTACATTTATGGAATATAAGTATGATGTCAAATTTTTCATATCAGTTCCGTCACTTAATATTGCCTGTAAGGTATTTTGTAATTTATATTAAAGTCTCTCCATGCAATATAAAGGACACTCCAGTAAAATATGGCGAACACTGAGCACTGTATTGTCATCGAATGCCATAGTCTGTGGACTAGTGCGCATTTCGATGCGCATCGCCCCGCCTCGAATTTTCCCATTGGCTCTTGACCTGGAAATCATTGGCAAATTTCAGGACAACCAGGTCAGCCCCTCACGGGCCCTCCGAGAGCTTAGTGCTCTTGGGGCGCTGCTTCCTGCTGTTCCAATTATACTCTGTGGCTGAGATATTATTCAACTACAATCTGATGTTTTATTTCGACCTATATTTTTGTCGTGTAAGAAATATCTTGTCTTTTTCAAGACAAACCTTCAGAAGACCACGACCTGATGCTTTATTTCGACTTGGTGTACCTTTGTCATATAAGAAATATCTTGTCTTTTTCAAGACGAGCCATCAGAAGATAAATATTTACAAGTCCATACGCTGTAAATGGACTTGGGTAGAGGAGCTCTCGACTGCAATATTCGAAGCCCTCTACAGAGCACCCAGAGATAACAGAAGGTGGTTAGACTCTTATTTGTTCCCCCGAGGTGACAGTATCACATACGTAGCACTTTGGTTTTAATTCACTCTCCAGCAGATGTTTATGGGTGATGGCGGTGTGGTCTATTCTAAGATGAGATAGGATGGTTTGATGTATACGCTTATTTGGAATTGATTTCCAAATAGAATATAGAATGTTTTACTTCTCGTAATTTGGATGTTGACTGATTTCACTTGGTCTGCCAATCATTGATTATTAAGTTCGTGATTATAGGTTTTATATCTATTGGTGGAATACTTCTGATTTCTAGGACTCCGGACTCGAGATTGCTAGTTTTGCCAAGGAATCTACTTCTTCATTACCAGCAATTCCGATATGGGAAGGAATTCATACAAAGTTGACATTTATGTTCATAGTTTGTAGTTGCTGATTTAATAAGTAGTAGACTTGACTAGGCTAGGATATAAGTTATTTAGGGCAATTACAGAACTTAGGAAATCCGTAATAATCACAGGGTTTTGGATACTATTTTCTAACACAAAATTTATTGCATTGAGAATAGCGGTTAACTCGGCTGAGTAAATGGATGTTAATTTAGAGAGTTTCATTAATATTTTTGTTTTATTAGTAATCAATGCTGCTCCCACTCCATCTATAGTTTTAGAGGCACTCGGAAGACTCTCATACGTACTTAAAAATAAAAATATACCTCAAAGACTGTGAACCAAAGTATTTAATTTCTGTATCGTACCTGTACTTACATATGGAGCTCAAACCTGGACATTCACTAAAATAGACATGGAGAAGATCAAAAAAACTCAGAGAGCTATGGAACAACAGATGCTGGGTATCTCACTTAAAGATCATAAAACCAATGAAAACATTCGTAATAAAACAAAAGTAAAAGATGCTGTCTAGTGTTAATATCTGGTACACAATAGGTATCTGGAAATTTGAATTCAAGTTCATTGAGGTATCTATTAATCCTTTCATAAAAAGGAAGGCCTAGCATGTGTTTTAAAGATATTCCTAAAACGATCTGAATTTACATAGTGGTTAACAGAATTCATAGGATTTGCTGGTATTGATGCCGCATATGTTAGTGAAAGTTGTTTTCTTCGGAATTCCAGGGGGACTTCTCCAGCTTCACAGTGTAAACTTTTAGTACGGCTAGTATAAAAGGCACCTAGTATGGTTCGCAAAGCACTATTTTGTATTCAATCGAGTTGTTTTATGATATATGGTTTTGCTGAATCATAAATAATACAACCGTAATCGAGTTTGGACCTGATCAATGACTTGTACATAAGGGTTTTACTATCTGCTCCCTACGTGTTTTATCATTTATCTCTTAACAAAAATCTGCAGAGTCTAGCTTTTACTGGTAAGTCACAAGTGGAGATATTATTATTTATTGCAATAAGAAATAGAGTGACGCTTAAATTAGATCCTTGGGGAATTCCGTTTTTTTTTTTTTTGAATTTTTGTATTAGATAAAGTATCGTTAACTCGTACATTTTTTTATGAATTGTGCTATATTACCTTTTATTCCCCATCGACTAAGTGTTTAAATAATATCATGTCGCCAAACTGTATCGTATGCTCTAGTTATGTCAAAAAATACTGCGATACATTTTTGTCCACATGCCATTGCTTCATGAATTTTAGGCTCTAAACTAAGATTATCCAGTGTTGAACGATTTTTCCGGAATTCGCTGTGTTTCGGGGCAAGTAATTTATTATTTTCTAAAAACCACATTAATCTGTTGGATATGATTTTCTCGAGAACTTTACACATTACACAAGTTAGAGAAATAGGTCAATATGAATGTGACAGAGATTTTGGTTGATTTTGTTTAAAAATAGAGATGATGATAGATGAACTCCAGATTTTTGGAAACTTGCTATGTCTCCATATATTATTATAGATATTCAGCAAGATAAACTAAGATTATCCAGTGTTGAACGATTTTTCCGGAATCCGCTGTGTTTCGGGGCAAATAATTTATTATTTTCTAAAAACCACATTAATCTGTTGGATATGATTTTCTCGAGAACTTTACACATTACACAAGTTAGAGAAATGGGTCTATATGAATGTGACAGAGATTTTGGTTGATTTTGTTTTAAAATAGAGATGATGATAGATGAACTCCAAATTTTTGGAAACTTGCTATGTCTCCATATATTATTATATATATTCAGCAAGTGTTTCTTTGCAGATAAGGGAAGTTTTTGAAGAAATATTGAAGGGATGTTATCAGGAAAGGGAGAAGAGTTTTTCGTATTATTGAGTGAGTATTCTAATTCATCCATGGTTATGGGATAATTTAAAGGAGAAAGGTCATCAGGCGGTATATCAATACCTTTGGATTCCTCTCTTTCTTTTTTGGTCAAAAAATCTGGAGGAAAACATCATCGCTTGAGAATCTTTCAAAACTATTAGCTAGAATATTGGCTATGCCTAGAGGGGAAGTGTATATTTTTTGTTTTTCTTTTAAGAAGTTAATGTCGTTTGGGGTATTTTTTCCAAATATCTTTCGTACCATTTGCCACACTTTATTAATTGGTGTAGAAGAATTTAATTCTAAAACAAAATTTTTCCATGGATCACATTTAGTTCTTTTAATAATTAATCTAGCTCGTGCTTTACATCGTTTGAATTCTAATTTAGTTTCAAGTGTATTGTATTTTCTGAATCGATTTAATGCTGTTTTTGATAGTTTAATGGCTTCTTGACATTCCGAATACCAAAAAGGGACTGACGAATTTAATTGCTTGGAATTCATTTTACCAACGGCTTTTTTTGCGGCATTTAATAAAAATTGGAAAACTCTTGAATTTGACTATCAATATTATTATTTGATTGTAAAATTTCATGTAATGCATTCATTTCATTTGAAACTAGATTATAATACTCTTGCCAATTTGCATTTTTGAGATTCCATTTTTCAACATTACAAGAGTATTGTATACTGTTAGGATTTGTTATTACAATCGGAGGAAAGTGGTCACTATCATTTAAATCAGAAAGCACATCCCAAGATAATGTCGCTGATAATGCTGGAACACATATTGAAAGATCTATGACAGAGGATTTACCAGTAGAAATGTCAAAATGAGTATTTCTTCCATCATTTAGTAGGTTTAACTGAAAATTGTCCAACTTCGATTTCGATTCTACGACCTAATGGAGTAATTTTATTTGATCCCCTTATGTAATTATGTGCATTAAAATCTCCAACTATTAGACGAGGTGAAGTTATTTGTTTAATCAAATCTGAGATTTCATCATTGCTTGGTTTTTGTGTAGGTGGAATGTATATATTACATATGTTCATTTTTAAAGGCCCTTTGATAGTAATTGCGACTGCTTCAAGTTGTGTATTGATTTGAAGAATTTCTACATTGATGGATGAATGAGTGTAAATTGCTACGCCACCACTAGCATGGTCTACATTTTCTCTGTTTTTATATGTACATGTGAAGTGTTGTGTACATGTGAAGAATGTTTTTTAATCATTTGTTGTAATATCTCAAGGCGAGTGTAATACCCTCGTAGGTTTCACTGGATAATTGAGAAAGCCATTATAATACATCTTTTACAATTTCATGTTTTGTTACAGGTAAAATGGTTGAAATAGAAAACCAATATATATATATATATATATATATATATATATATATATATATATATATATATATATATATATATATATATATACAGGCTAACTATTACTACGGTAAATGTTCATATGGATAATTAAAGATTTCCTGACAGAGGATTTAAAGACAAAGTAAATAAAATAAAATATTTTTTATTCTAGTTTTTTTTTTCTAGTAGTTTATTCGTAACTTAAAATCAGTATAGTAGCAATTATCTGTATCCAGAAATTTAGTGTCTCAATATAAAAGTTATTTTAATAACAGCTGTAAAACTGAATAATCCCGTGTAAATACTCTATTGTTGTATAATTATCACAGCTACCAAAGCTGCCAGGACCGGCATAATAGCCAAGCATAGCACGAGTGTATATAGGTATATATAATCAGATCAAATATTATCATTCAAGCATAATGTCAAAAAACTCTTTTTATAAACATACAAATTTCCCATAATTATTGTTATTAATCATTATTTTAAGTCTCAACGAAAGAAAATGTTTTGTGTGTGTGTGTTTTATTGGCACTAGTTTTCACACTGGCCAGTCAATTTCATAATGATTTTTTTAGACTATAACTTATCACTAACTCAGGGGAGTACTGTGTAGTGTCTGTGTTAAGTAAAAGTCTTGTTACTTTAGTAAAGTCGACTTCATTGTCTTTACAAAGAGACGCTAATTATATCTGAACGTCTGAGGTCCCTTCGGTGAGTACCGATTTACTCGTTTTAAAAGGTTCATATTTATTCATGTTGACTTGTTATGTTTGTTTTCCGTTTCATGTCTGAAAAAGTTGGCAAAAAATGGGAAATATTCTTTATTAATAATTTTACGAAAAAAATTATTCTTCATTAAAGGTTATGCATCACATAGAAATCATTAACAGATAATCTTATAAAATATTAAGTGGTAGATAGGAAAAATCAAAATTATTAATTAATACTGAAGAGGAAAGTGATTTTAAATTTAGATATGCAAGAAAATGTAATTTTAAAATGTTTGTAGCTATTAAAAATTATGTCCAAGTTTAGATTCATGGCCTTCTAATAATTAAATAATACATTTAAAGTAAAAAGTAAATAAAAAAATACTTTTGCATTTGTTGATTTTGTATATTGAATAAGGTAAATTAGAAATAAAATTAAAAATTAATGCACCTACTGATACATCATTAAAAGGCCATGAATCTAAATTTAAAAATAATTTTTAAATCCTACAACCAAATTAAAATAACATTTTATGCTGCACCTAAATTTAAAAGCACTTCACTTTTAAGCATAAATCAATATTTTTGATTTTCGGTGTATACCACTTAAACTTTTATAAATTTGATTATTGATTATTGATTTCTATGAAATGCAGAAATGTTTATGAAGAATAGTTTTTTTTCATGAAATTAATAATAAAGAAATTTCCCATTTGTTGCCAACTTTTTCAGACATACTTTATACCTTACTAACAATTAAAACACTTGTTTCCTTACATGAAGTATAAAATATAATCATATTTAGCTATATGTATATATCTACATTAATTCATTTTAATTTTCAGTTCACCATTTTATTATTTCACTTGCAATTTTTTTAACAAAACAAAAATTGTTTATGACTATCAAAATTTGGATATATTTAATAAAGAATCGAGACAGAAAATATAATAATTAATTAATTCTAATACTCCATCAGTTTATGTATTTTTTCCCTTAATTATCTAGATATTTATTTAAATTAAATATGTAATGTAAATGACAAATAAAATATAAAATTCGTTAAGCTGGCTCTTTTTACTATTTACCTGAAGAGGCAAATCCCTTTATGGCTTCGACTTTATCAGCGGGATACTTTTAAATTCTGCATAAGTCAGTTCTTATAATTGTGAATGAAGTATAAATCTAATGTAGAAAATAAGAAATAATTGTTAACTTGTAACAATTATTAACTGCAAGTTTAAATTTATTATTTTCAGTGGTATTTTACATGATATAAATTATTCAAATTAACCATAGGTAAAAAATATTAAATTATAACGTTCGTAACACCTTTTTCTAGAAACAAAATTATGACGTATGAAAGATATATATTTTTAAAACATAATATCTTTAAACTATTCGTTAAAAAACAATTATGATTTTTCTAGTGGTTTATTCGTAATTTAAAATTAATATTGTAGTAATTATAAATGTAAATCTAATGTAGAAATAGAAATAAGGAATCGGTGTTAACTTTTATTAAGCAACAATTATTAATTGCAAGTTTGAATTCATTATTTTCAGTGGTATTTTATATTATACAAATTATTCAAATTAGCCACGTGTACGTAAAAAATATTAAATTATAACGTTCGTAACATTTTGTTCTAGGAACAAAATTATCACGTATGATAGATATACTTTTAAAACATAGTATCGTATAAACTATGCTTTAAAAACAATCAGATCATTCTTGCGTTTTTAAATATTCATAACAACTTGAAGGTAAACAATTAAATAAACAAATAAAATGAAATCAAATCCATAAATAACAGGAGATGGTTATATTAAAATTATTACAAAAATATCAAAAAGTAAAATAAAGAATAAACGTCAACAGGCTCCACGTCTTCGATGTCTGATTCTAAAAAAGTATCTTTTATAGTTTCAGAATAACGTATCCCACTCAATTCGTTTTGGAAATAAACGGGAGTTACTTTTTCCGTCCTCTATCATATTTGGACTTGATATCGGTAAAAGTGAACAACAACATGCCATTAGAGGTACTTTGGTATTATATATTATATTTCAACCCTACCCTATTAAGCAGATTTGTTAGTGCAATATTTTACTGTAACATTAAAGCAATTGCTTTTTCTGAAAGTTACTATTCTTATTTTACTTATTTTCCCGATGAGGCTACTTTTAAAGTACTTGTCAGCTGTAGAATCCCACTTAAAAAAAATCATCAAAAGTTATTCTTTCAACCTGATAAGAAAAGGGATCATTTCTTGCTGTGCTAAAAACGGTATATCATTGAGATGGCATGTAAAATAACAGTATTCTTTAGATTCGCTTTAACCCATTAGCGCCCACCGTGACTATATGGTAACGTAAAACACATGATTTTTAAAAATTCTGTGGTCCACCCATGGAACTAGTCAGCCACATGTTTTGAAAACTATCGTTTCTAGGAATACTTCAGGTACCCATAAAACGTAACGGATTCGTATTTTAGTCTTCTCTCAACCGTCGAGAGGTAATCATGACAGTGTGGTTTGAGTTTATAAAAAAAGATGGACGTCCGTTTTGAGTAAGTATATTTCGATAGTCTTCTATAAAGTAGTCTTCTTATAGTAACGATATTTGCATATTTAAAAAAAAACTAAGTTTATTATACCCCCACTTATTATAAATTGTTGTATTTTATCAACAATTAATTGTAGAGAATTTGCTAGGAATAGTCAAAATACGCCATTACCATATGGTTGCAGTGGGCGCTTACAGAGTCATTACCTTATTTTTTTTCAGTCGTGGATTTTCGTTAGCAGAAGCGCTAGATATGGTTTACGGTGAGGAGAAATTAGCCGAGCAAGTCGATAATATTTTTATAACACCGCCAGATGTAAATGGTGCTGATACAGACGAGAATTCTGCAAATTAAGATAAAGGTGGATTCGTAAATAACCTAACAGGTGCTTAGTTGTACAAATATTGATATACCTACATATTATAACTATTTATTTTTACAGGTAGGCAGCTACGAACGCAAGCAGAAATACAACTTTCTAGCAATGAAAGAATCGGTACTGACAATGAAGAAGTGCAGACAGAGGTAAGTATAACCAGTAATTTTTTAACTTGCTTAGGTTTAAAATATATATTTTTCTTACAGTCAAAAGCAGTAGTGGAGACATCCGAAAGAGAAACTAGAGCATCGTTTTAACTATAGCAAAATGAAAGAAAAGATGTAATAATGAAAAAATGTCATCATCATCATCATTCAATCTTCGCTTATCCACTGCTGAACATAGATCTCCCTCATAATTTTCCATCTATTTCGATCTTGGCCTCTTGCATCCAATTCCTATGACAACGTTTTAGATCGTCAGTCCAACGTGTTGGTGTACGACCTTTGCTTCGGTAGGCATCATCTCTTGGTCTCCATTCCAGTATCCGTTTTGTCCATCTAGTATCTGTTGATCTGTATGAAAAAATGTGCTTGGGTTCAATTAGACTTAAAGAAGATTATTCTAGGTATGAAAATCTATCATGTCTTGATATCTTCAGTATAATTTTTGATGATGAGACAGTAAACTACTTAGCAGAAGAAACTCAACGATATGCACAATTTGTAAACCAAACTCACCCATGCATTACATCTAGAGAAATACGTTATTTTATAGGTATTCGGGGAACAATCCATTACCATCAAAGATAATTGGGATACGCATGATGATGTTAAGAACACTTTAGTTTCTAATTCAATGAGACGAAATAGATTTCTGCAAATTCAAAGGTTTTTGCATTCCGCAGGTAACACAAAAGTATGGAAAATTCGGCCATTGATTGACAGAATAAAAACAAAATATCTTGAAAATTTTGTTTCAACAAAAAATCTATCATAATGATGAGTCTATGATAAAGTATTATGGTCGCCATGAATGTAAACCATTTATACAAAATAAACCAATCCGTTTTGGTTATAAAATGTGGTCATTAAATACTTTTACTGGATATCTGGTAAACTTTGACCTATACCAAGGAAGAAGTCCACGTTCATATAATCAATATGATAAACTTTTTGGCAAGTGTTTATCCCCTTTAGTTCGAATGCTTAAAGGGATAAATCAGTCAGATTTACACCACAACTTACACGTTGACAAACTATTCTCAGGACTTAATTTATTTAGTTACCTACGATTCTTGGGGTACGCTACAACTGGAACAATAGGGTAAAACAGAATTCCACCTAGCTGTCCCTTGGAAAAAAAGAAGGAGTTTTCTAAAAGAAATCGTGGATATTCACAACATGCAATAGAACAAAACAGCGGTGTGTTACTGGTGCGATGGAAAGATAACTCTGTTGTTACAATGACATCAACGAGTTGTGGTGGTTCAGCATTAAGCACGGTAAAAAGATTTTCTCATGAAGAAAAACGCCACATTGAAGTAAGTCGGCCTCACTGTATTGCTGAATACAATTAAAATATGAGGGGTACCGACTTGATGGATCAAGGTGTTTCAACCTACTCAGCAGTTCGAGTAAAAAATAGTACTGGCCAATTGTAACATCGTTTTTGGATGTTGCAGTCCATAATTTATGGCATTTATATAAAAAAAATTAAAAAGATATATCCTTTCTATTGTTCAGAAGAGAATTGGCCCAAGTTTTTCTCGTAAGATATGGAAGTCCTTCCTTATGTACAGGAAGACCTCGTCTACATAGACAGAACTTGCCAGATCTTTGTTTTGATCGAATCGACCATTTAGTTACACCAAACAGCAGAAGGCGATGTGCTGGTGACGGATGTGCAACATCTGAACGAACAATGTACCATAAATGCAACGTTGGTTTGTGTGTTAATTGTTTACAGGATACCACACCAGACGATGAAAATATTCTCAAATAAATAAAAAAAAATTTTTATTTCAACGATCCTAAAAATTCCTTAAGCGTCCAACGTTACCATATCGTAACACCATATAATTACAAAAAAAAGACATGAAACCAAAAAACTTGTTTTTGTGATTAAAATATTAACATTTTCATCTGATTAACCCTAAAAGTAGATTTACTTTCTAATAAAAAAAACTTTGGCGCTAATGGGTTAATAGCGCCCACGATAGATAACATATAGATATATATATATATATATATATATATATATATATATATATATATATATATATATATATATATATATATATATATATATATATATATGTATATGTATATCTAGGCCATGCAATTAAAAACGAAAAGGAAAATCAAACCCTAGAAATAAAAGAAGGACACAATTGTCATGGGCTGCTTTTGGTAAGTTGAGCTTCATTTTAAAAGATAGAAAAATCCCAATACACTTAAAACGAAAAATCTATGGCACTTGTATACTACCAGTTGCAACTTATGGATTGGAAACTATGGCAATAACAAGAAAAAGATAAAAGCCTCAGAGATAAAATACCTAACACCGAAATACGTCGAAGAACTAAAGTAACCGACATCATAGAAAAAATAGCGACATTGAGATGGCAATGGGTAGCACATGTAGCAAGACAAGACACCAACAGATGGTGTCTTGTCTTGTCTTGCTGTCTACTCGCATATATGTGTGACCAGTAAGTAAATAATTGTTCTGCATGGTTTTTAAGTCCTTTAGTCAATCTTGATAAAATACCTATTAAGAATCCTAGATATTTCGTTTTCACCCCTTTTGCTGTCACTTGCATTCCAGTAATAGCAAGAAACTTAACGCGTCCCGTGTTCGTACTCCTATAGTACGGATGATCAGACCTCACCAAACAACTATTAGAGCTATTCCAAAAAATAATACCACATAACAGAATACCACAAGAATGAAAATCAACCATCTTAATACATTTTTTCAAAAAGGGAGACAAATTGAACCCAGTGAATTACAGAGAAATTAATTTATTACAACACTATTAACACAACACTAAAATTAACAGCCACAGTGATGAATAAAATTATAACACTAGCAGAAAAACAACAAGGTTTAAGATTGGGTAGATCATGCACCGACGGTATATTTATGAGGCAAGTGCAAGAGAAATCATTAGAATAGACAAATTTGCATATTTATGTTTCGTGGACCTTAAAAAGTCATTTGATAGAGTCAAATTAAATGACGATATTCACTTATTGTACGCAAGAAAGATACATATAGAAATAAACAAAATGATTGATAATATTCACCAGAACAACACAATAAAGGTAAAAGTAGAAGAAGAGCTAACTGACCCAATTGAAGCTGGCACTAACTTAAGCCAGGGAGATTCCCTAAATGAAATATTAAAAAAAGCAAGAACTAAAAAAGGATATCAAAATGGGAAAAAACAACTTAAAACAATCTTCTATGCAGACGACACAATGCTAATGTCTCATAGTGAAGATGATTTACAACGTATGCTGCACCAATTTAATATTAGTTCTCTGCAACTGACGGAAGGCGATATACGTCATATTTAAATCGCTCATATCGGCCAAATTTGCCATCGCGGTAAGATTTTCATAACTTATTATTATTATTAACTTATTATTTGTTGCATAGCAAACTGCTACAGTAATAGTAAAAGTGATCGCACTTTTTAACGATTTCCACGTGAAAATAATAAAAAGCATCAATATGAAAGCTGAAAAATATTTGAATATTTTAAGAAAACGTGTAACAATAATTCCATATTTTTAGTCTTAAAATTAAAAAAAAAATTTACTTTTTAATATTATTTCTTGATGACATTAAATCAGAATTGAAAAAAGGAAAAATTTACTCTAATTATATTTAAAATAGTAAATCTGTATTAACAATTGAACAAAAAATGAGGTTAGGATTAGGATGTCAAAAAATCATTATAATCATAATACTCTTATTTAGCGTAGATAAACTCTGTATTATAAATATACAAATTGGTATAATAAATATAAAATATATAAATTAGTATCACTCCAGTCGTCAGAGACGAAAATGCCACTGAACCTCTAAAAATTATACGAACAGACTGAATTTTGCTGAGAATAATACTCGTAATTTTGGGACCCCAAAAAAGATGCAAAAAAGTTTATCACTTTTACCCTCGGCTTCCCCCTAAAACCACCCTCGTAGGGGGATAAAAACGTGAAAAAATCGATTTACCAAGAATCTGTACACCGTAGAAAAAATATTTAAAATAAAAAATGTAGCTGAGATCATTTTAAACAAAAATATTTATAACCATTTTTTATGTAGAATGAACCGTTCTCTTAGAAACAACGCTTGAAGCGACCGTCGATTTTGCATGTCAGTTAAAGCACGAAATCAATGTTCAATATAATTTGTATCAGCTCGACGGTAAAAATTCGATATCTGTTGATTCAAGTGACCTATCGACAAAAATCAAGATGCGTTTTAAAGGTAAACAGTTGTGTACAGTTTTTGTATTTTGCAGCAAATAAACTCAGATTTTATACAGGTGTTAAATAAATAAATTTTGCCATTTTTTATATTCTTACGAGATCAATACAATCTATCCCTTTCATTGACGGGCCACTATGAAGTTTTGGTTACTAGAGCCAAACCTTTAAAAACTGTAGTATGAAATTTTAGTTATGCGTTTTAACAACAAATGTGAGGCATTTGAAATATGCTTAAAAACGTAGGATTTATACTTTCATACAACAAACGATCTAAAACATTTAAAACTTCTTCTTTAATTACACTAGTACGTTTTTCTAAAGAACAAAGCTACTGCAATAATCTACACCAAAAAACTGTCTTCTTAAATGCATTTTCCGTGACATACGATCGTTTTTAATGTAAAACATGAAATTCTGCGTTTTTTATTCATATTTCAAATGCCTCACATTTGTTACCACAACTCGAAATTGAAATTTTAAGTCATAGGTTTTAAAGATTTTTTTTATTTATTTACGCTGTAACCACAAGGGTTATTAGCGACCTAAAAAATATGATACAAGTGGAGTTAGAAAAAATTACAATAATTGATACAGTCCTGAATCTTTAAGATAACTTATTGTGTTTTTAATGTTCATTTTTTTTCCTAAGGCTTCCTTTATATTATTTGGGATAGTGTACTTCTTTCTTGCTGCTTCATAATATGTTTTGCATATCATCATATAAGTTATTATATGCTTCACGGAGAGTGTTACTTGACAATTTTCACACATTGGCGGCACAGTTCGCGTAAAGAGGTGTTTATGTGGAAAGTTACTGTGTCCTAGTCGCAAACGTGTTATTCTCACTTGGTCGTGTCTATTCGCTGTGGGTTGGAGCCACGGTTTCACTAATTGTTTGATTTCCTTGAGCTTATTTTGTGATGCACTCTACACTTATTTTGCCACGCACTTAACACTTTATATTTTATTTATGACAGTTATCTGAAGAATTCTCATTAATAAGAATGGAGTCCTGGCTGAAGGATACCAAGCGGGCTAGTTCATCTGCTTCTTCATTTCCTTGTATACCTGAATGTGATGGAACAAACATAAAATCAACAGTGATCTTATTATTTAGAATCTCTTTTTCTGATTGAACATGTAAGGCAATTGGATTATTGGTATATAAACGTTTGATAGTGTGAAGTGAACTTTGTGAATTTAAATTTTAAGGATGTATTGGGTGTGAGGATGCTGCACCAACACCGTCTGAAGATTTGGATGCGTAAGTGTATATTTTATAGTGGTTTTTATAAGTTTCCATTTCTATTAAGAATGATTGTTTGATCAGGTCTGTTATAGTCTTTTTTATATATACTAAGGTTAGTATTAATCTTGGGAATTGGTATTAACCAAGGTGGAGAAGTAATTCAAGATGTAGGTCATAAAGGTTTCTTCTAACTCTTTCGTAAAATGGTGGATCTAGTCTTGTCGTAGAGAAAGTGTCTCGAAATCGATCTGTGAACGTATTGGTATAAGTAGAGTGTTCTTTATTACTAGCTATTTTAAAAGCATATGAGAGTTAATTTGCATCGTAAACTTAGGGGTGGTTCTCCTGTTAAGCATTGTAAACTTCCACTGGTGTCGTTCGAAACGCACCTGTAGCTATTCGTAGAGCTGTGTTTTGGACAGTTTGTAAGGTTTTTCATACTGATACTTTGCTTGATGAATAAACTATCGCACCATAGTCGAGTTTGGATCTAACTAAAGATTTATATACATGTAATAGTGTATTTTGATCTGCTCCCCAGTTTTTTCTGGAAATAGTTTTCATAAAATTTAATCCTGCTTGGCATGATTTTTTAAGGTCTTCTGTATGTTTTTTCAGGAGAGCTTTTGGTCGAAAACTATACCTAAAAATCTGATTATTTGTGAAACTGAGGGTTTGATTATATAGCTTCATATGTGGAGTTCAGAATGTAATGTTTTCGTGTGAATAAAATACATTTAGTTTTTGTCAGTGAAAATTGTAATCCGATAGTTATAGACCTAGACCATAATTCTAACTGATTGATTGTTTGTTGTAAATGTTTTGGAATAGATGTAGAGTTTTTTCCTTTGGCAAGTAAAACTAAATCATCAGCGTATAATCTTCCTTTAACAATCGGTGAGCATTGTTGAAGTATGTCGTTTATGGCTATTAGAAAAAGGGTTGAGCTTATAACTGATCCTTGTGGTGGTTGTAAAGATTGATCTCTAAAAATGAAAAGTTTACTACAACTGGTCAATGAAAGTGATCAATTTTATTAGCCCTCACAAGAATCGTGAAAAATGGCAAAAAATCGCGCCACGTTAATTTATTTAACACTTTTATAAAAACTGTGTTTATCCTTGGCAAAACACAAAAAGTTCATAAGAAAGCTGCACTCTTTGCCTTTAAATCACACCTTGATTTTTGTCGATAGGACATTTGAATCAAAAGATATCGAATTTTTACCGTCCAGCTAATACAAATTTTATTTGAACGTTTATTTCGAGCGCTTAACTGACATGCAAAATCGACGGTCGCTTTAAGCGTTGTCTCTAAGAGAACGGTTCATTCGATATAAAAAATGCTTATTAACATTTTTATTTAAAATTATCTCAGCTATATTTTTTATTTATAACATTTTTATCTACGGTGTGCAGATTCTTGTTAAATCGATTTTTTCACGTTTTTACCCCCCTACGAAATCCCTGGGTGATTTTTAGGAGTCAACTCTCTGACGACTGGACTATATTATATTATTGTTTAATAAAAATAAGTAATAAGCTAGTAAAATGTTTAAAATCTATAATTTATTTTTAACTTACTGTGTAAAAATATCATTAACATTTAAACTATAACTTTATTTGTAATACATAAATACTATTACCAATATTTATATATAAATAATTAATATACAGGCAATAATTAGGATTAATTACACATTGATTTTATTACTGCTGATTTATAAATGTTTTTAATGGTGTAAATATTATGGTGATTATATAATAACCTATAGAGGGCGAGACCTGTTCAGCTGACCAACATGTTAATTTCCCCAAAATAGTAAATCGCTAATGAATTGAATATGCTAAATGTTTTTACTATAACCATGTAAATTAAATATATATTTTTAATTATACAAATTTTTGTTTTATTTTAATAAAAATAATCGAGTTACAAACAATTAACACTTACTTCTCCAAAAATATCCTTTTTGGCAAAATAATAAATCTATAGCCGTGCAATGCAGTATTCAAGCAAAACTGCTTTGCCTCCCTCTTAAATCTTGATAAATTAGATGCCATCGCTTCTCTCTCTTTATTAACTCTACTTAAATAGTTCAATTTGAGTTTTATTCGATTACTGGTGTATATTTATTTACTTTCAGTAAAATTTCCGGATTGATTTCTTTGTTATCGATTTGATTTAGTCCAGGAAGTAGTTGATATACTGTATTTAAGTTGTAAAGACATAGTTGATGTTCGCTTTCAGAAAAAACTTTAAAAATAGTTTAAAATTAAAATTTAAAAAATTAATTTGAAAAGGAACATTTTTTTAATAAGATATCAATGTATGAAAGTAGTGTAAAAAAATTCTCGACCCAAAAGGAAAAAATAATTTTTTTCTAATTAAATATTAATTAAATTGTATAAGAAAAAAGTAATTTTGCTAAATTTATAGACTTAATTGAAGAATTTTATGCTGTTCCTTTATATTTTTTTATTAAGTTTTTTACAACTTAATAATAACATAATACGATCTAGAAATCGACCCGGCCACTCAATCACACACCTTCTACCAAATTAATCTATTTCAAAAAATTTCGTGTTAGTATTGATGCACGTCATGAATACAATGTAGTAATGCCCCGTCTTGCTGCATTTATATCCTTTCATCGGGAAATTCTAGATCTAATTGACTTGGGAATAAGGTAGATAAAGATGGAACTAAGCCGTGTTATAAAAAATGGCCATGTCTTTCTCTAGAGTATATTACACCAGCGCCAACAAATTTTTACTAGTTGGTGAGAGTAAGTTTTCCTCATCCAATGGAAGTTAAGATTAACGACAACTAAATTTATTTACATGACCACTCAGAGTTAAATTTAAACTCAGTGAAAATATCAATTTTGGAGATATCTGATTTCCATTGGTAAGTAGCGTGGAAAATTATTTCAAAAAACCTATCTCTGTCATATTTATAGTCCATCAGCAACGTATTATAATTTTAGAAGACATTTGTAAAGTAAAGTCTCTACGATACAAACGCTCTGGAATTTCCTAATTTTGCTAATAGTATATAGCAGTGAATAGTGTACTAGAAAAGCGAGCTGAACCTCAGGAGACTGAAACTCCGGAAGCCCTGATGAAAACTTCATTAAGGAAGTCGAAAGCTCAATACACCCAAATTCCTGGTTCCAACCAGACACAAGACCTTAGTTAAAATATATTTACAATAAAATTTTTTGCTGCATATTACTATATGACTTTTTATTTTCACGAGCATTTTTTAATAGCAATCAATGCACAAGAACTACAAAATATAATAAATGCGGTAGTTCACCACATCGAAATGTTCAGTTTACATCTAAACGTTTCCAAAACTAAAACTTTAGTATTTTCAAAGACACCAATAAACATACATGAGTATGCCAAGGGTCAAATATTAGAACAGGTAAATTCCATAAAATATTTCTAAGCAAATATCAATAGTCAGTGTAATCCAAAAAAAGAAATCCTATCAAGAATCGAACAAGCAAGGAAAGCATTTATGAGCATAAAAACATTTTTAGTCTGCAGCTTAGAATCCGAATGATCAGATGTTACGTTTTTTCTGTCTTGCTGTAAAAGTTGGACAATAGACTTTGAAATACAAAAAAGAATAGATACCTTTGAGATGTAAATATATAGACGAATGCTGAGAATTCCATGGGTACAAAGAGTTACTAATGTTGAGGTACTTCGTCGCATGTGTAAACAAAAAGAATGACTAGGAATAATCAAAGAGAGGAAAATGCAATACTTGGGTCATACGTGAGAGGCGAAAGACGAATTACTTTAAGTTATACTGGAAGGAAAAGTACAGGGCAAAAGATCAGTAGGAAGCGGCCAGAACTCGTGGCTAAAAGACCTGAGGAGATGGTTCGACCGCTCATCCGCAGAAATGTTTCGCGCAGCAGTTTCCAAAACTACAATTGCCATTTGGATCGCCAACCTTCGAAAGGAGACGGCGCCATGAAAAGCAGTTAAAACTTCCTTATGATAGATGCTTTCACAGATATGGACTGATGCTGATTTTTAAACACAAAACTACATGTTTCCCCAATATATGAAGAAGTTAACATAGCATTTTCTTTTCTCCTCTCATCTGACTGATATCTTCAAGAGTTTCAGTGTGAAAGGGTTTTCATCCCATTCCATTATTCTTCACTGTTACTTACGGATATATATATATATATATATATATATATATATATATATATATATTCGAAAGTATTTATATATATATATATATATATATATATTATTATGATCTGCCTTTTCTTACTTTTTATTTAACTCTTTATTTATTTAACTACTTTAATTAATTATTTAATTAATTATCTAAGTGCCGCAAATCATATAAAAAAATCTCAGGGTGCCATTTTATAAAAATAATAAATCAGCTTAGGTTATACTTATATTTTCTCGTGGTTTCAAATATCTCTTAATTGTTCCTTCTCGGGATAAAATAAGGAAAGGAAATAAATAGAAATAACATAAATATACAAGTACAAATATCTTTTATTATCAAAAGAAATAAAATGAAAATTTTTAAATATTGCAATTTTTGTTCATATGTTTTTGTACAAACCATTCTGAATATTATAAAAAGAAACCTTAATTTATTACGCAATATTTATAATTATCTTTTGAAGTAAAAAAAAATGTTTATTATGTTAGGCTACCAATCAAAGCCTTCTCCTTTCTAAGTGTCCACCTGTCAGCATACCAACAAACTCTTTCTCCAAAAACATGAGCAGGCCTCTTTTACCAGTACTCGTTCAACAAACTCCAGAATTCTCTCCTCTCTTTCATATACTAACAATCTTCACTTGGACTTTATAGAATCCAGTAGGTATTCGACTTCTCAGCTTGGATCTATCTCTCGTTCTACCTCTCAGCCAATCACTTCTAATTATTAAACTACTGGTACTTGCTTCTAAATTGACTACACAAAACTTCAACGCTTCTCCCCGATGACCATCACATAATAATCATTTTTACTCCAAACTTTCAAAACATTCACTCTCTTTTCCCATTCCAAACTCGCTAACCAATCAGAAAATTTCTATATCCCGCCTCTTAATTGATATCAGAAAAACCCAAGCATCGCTTGTAAACAACTCTCTTTGAAAATGATCACGGTTTTTTGTGACTTACTTTCTAAATATAATAACTAGGTACCTGGCGGCTTTTGGCCTTTCCAGCGAAGCAAAACAAAGGCTTTTAAAATATTATATCTACAAATACCGGGAAACAATTGTCTATTCACTTTTAAGTATTTACTAATGTTTTTCAGTCCTTCAGGGTAAAACTCATCATGGATAAACCCACTGCTTAAATCTACTTATAACAAATATTTACAAATCGATATACAGGGCGTTGGAAATTTATGTGCCCGCGTTCCATAACAAAATCAAATTTTTATTCTGTCTTTGATAAAATGAATCATAACAATATATATATGAAAGTAAATGATTGCATATCATTTCAACTCGAATTTTGCTACTGTTCTACATGTGTTTCGAGTTAGTCAATTCTCATCAAGAACACTTGTAGATAAATTGTAAATTCAAAGCTTTTTACTGGAGGCTAGGAATAACATTTTTGTACTTAGGCAATTATTTATACTCTACCAGCCAAATACTAGACTGCATTTCATTTCAGTTTGAACTTCCACAAGTGTTTTTGATGAAAATGACTAACTCGAAACACGTGTAGAACAATGATGAGATTTGAATTGAAGTTAAATGCGATCTTTTTCATCTTGTTTAACGTCTTTTTTTCTACGTAAAGAGTAAAAAATATAGTGTTTTCAAGGGTGAAATGTAGACGCATGTCGGAGTAAAAGGTTATTCTTAGCATCGTTCAATAGCGTCTAGTAAGAAGCTTTGAATTCGTGGTTCATCTAACTCGCTATGGAAAAGAGGTTTCCTGATATCTTGCTGCTTCGTAACGATGTTGCCGCTAGAGTAATCAGGCAGTTGTGTGTTGCTAATGAGAGTTGAATAACTTGAAACAGATGTAGAACAATGGCGAAATTCGAATTGAGATGAAATGCAATCTTCTACTTTCATTTAACGTCATTTCTTTACTTCTTCTTCTTCTAGCATTTTATATGTAGGTTTTAAAGCCTGTTTCTTCTTTAATATTAGCCTCCTAAATTGTTTAAATTATTGCACCATCTTTTTCTTGGTCTGAAAATATTTCTTTGTCCATTTGGTAACTTATCTCATGCTATTCGTACTATCCTATTCTTTGCCATTCTACTAATGTGTTCGTTTCACTACTGTTTCCGTTTTGTCATCCATCCATTTATGTCTTCTATATTGCATGCTCTTCTTATGTTTTCGCTTTTCTCCCTATCCTATAGACTTTTACCTGATATTCGTCGGAGTATTTTCATCTCTGTTGTTTCTAGTAGTCATCTCGTTTTAGCTATGTCAGGTCTTGTCTCCGCCGTGTATGTTAATATAGGTCTAATTGCTGCTTTATTGATTCTTGTTTTTGTGTCTTGTCTTAGGTTTTTGTTCTTCCAGATTGTGTCATTAAGAGATCCCGTTGCTTTACTTTTTGCTTTATTATTTTCCCATTAATTTCGATTTTACGTCGTAGTGGGTATTTAGATGTTGTCATACATTTGGTTTTTTCTGCTATTATCATGTTATATTTCTTTGCCGTTGTATTGAAGATATGTGTTAATCTTTGGAGCTCGTCTTCTGTCTCAACGATTAATGCGGTTTCGTCTGCATAACATAATATTTGGATTTCTTTGTTCCCCATTCTGTAATCATGACATTTACGTACTGCTTGTATTATTTCGTCCTTTATAATATTAAAGAGAAATGGGCTTAACGAGTCACCCTGTCTGACCATGTAGATTATTTTTTCGCAATATCCGTCTAATTGTTTTGGGGTTACATCTTTTTCCAAACTGCCTTACCACCTCATCTCACAACTTTGGTGCACTATTTTAAGGATTATTTGCTATTTCTCTGAAAATCCATCTTTCTTCACGTTCGGTAAAAATCTTATTTCGAGCTAACCTTGATTGATTGAAAACTCTACTTTTAAGTTGGTAACGTTCAACAATGTGCTGAACTGTTTATGAAGATTTATTTATCATTTTGGATATGTCTCCTTGGCTATATCCATTTGTATGTTGAGTAATAATTAAATTTCTTACACTAATCGTAGTTCAGTGACCCATTCTCAAATAATTTTGTTATTTGCCAATTAAATACTTTTAAATGTCAAATTAAATATAAAATAAACTGCAATATGAATTTAATACAACCCCTACTTCGCAAATTTCAAATTGATAAGTTGTGTAGTGCTTCATCTTATCTGCATCATTTAACTGTGACATCAAAATCATACGTAAAATAATTAAATATTTATTGTTATTTAAGTCTATATTAGTTATTTAAGTTGGTATATTCCAAACCCAAAAAATAGCTTATGCTGTTGTAGAAGACTTATAGTAATTTAAGTTCAGTATGTAATTTTTTTCTAATAAATATTGAGCCACTGCCACAAACTATTTTCATTGACCAGCGACTGCATCATTTAAGGTGTGAGCCACTGTATTCTTGTTTTAGTGTGTATCTGCAGCTTTAAATTTTCCAGATTAATAAGTAAAGTGTTTTTTATTCTACTTTACTTCTTTATACTACACAAGTGGCTTAAATTGTATTTAATGTAAAATTATTACTTAATTCTTATTTTGTATTTCTATTTTTTTATTTATTTACGTTGAATATTAATTTATTTTTTGTATAATCCACTTCTGCAATAATTATGTGATATAGTTGATTTAAATTGAATTTAGATTTTTTTTATTTGGCAACAATGTCAACTTGATCTCTGACGTAAATAATGACGTGCATCGGAATTTATACTGTACCAACTGTATATGAAATTATTACTGCAGTCATGTTGAGACATAAATATAAAACATCTATAATATTCTCAATATATATTCGAGTTTCTTGTAGCCCTCTGGCTATATCTTTGTAAATTTTATTGTACTACAAACTAATAAATAAACGTGAACTTATCAATTATTAAAAATCCTAATCACATTTTTACATGTGCAATTACAATCTACCAGTTGTTTTGTTGACGACTGGTCGCGGGGATAAAAAACAAAAACAAGCGTTTGTCGATCGATTTTTTACACACGCCAATAAACATAGTAGTTTTTAAAATAATTACTTATTTCTCGTAATTATTTTATAACTCTTTAAATTTTAGGATAATTATGGGTAATTCGGGATTAAAAATTAACATTCTATCTTCTTCTTTTCTTCTTTCTGTGCCTTTTAAAGATTATTTGACATTGGCGTTAGCCATAAATATTTCACTACCTTTCGCTATGTGGGAATATATGTCATATATTTCCTTATTTTCCTTAAGTCAATTGCAGTATTCAATCTGATTTTTCTGAGTTTTCCCTAGTACTTCTTTAGTCGTATCTACCAAGGTAATCGTAGTATCGATGCATGTGTTCATGTTTCCATTGCTTCAGTTCTATTCATTGTTGATATTGTTACTGTCCACGTGTCTAACTCTCAAATAGAAAAACTCAGTCCAAATATAACACTTAGTTGACTGTTCTTTATCTTATTTTTGCACTAAGGTACCTATGGCCATTTTCTTATTTATTGCAATTCTGCATTTTATTTCTATGTCCTTGTTTTAGTTAGTGCGTCGTAAGGTTTTCAAAATATGTAAATTTGTGAATTCTCTCAACTCCATTTAATTCGAGTATTGGCGTTTGAATATTGGTTACAATTATACATCTAATAATTGGTTGATTTTGTTTACCTTTAATTATGCATAACGAGATATAAAAGATAGAAAGACAAAAATAAGATCTGACGAAGCATTGTTTATATTTAAGTAGTGGATATTAGTACTTTCAAAACTTTTTCAAATCAGTGAGAGCACCTTTATTGCAACATATAAATGAATGGAATAATATATTAAAAAAGTAAATTAAAATACCCGGTTTGCTTAATATACTATTTATTTATATAACAGCTCTTCGGGCCTGGAGGCACATGGCTTCTATGTTCTTCACTATTTTTTCCACCCATCTCTATTTTTCGTGTTTTCCTCCCAATCTGGTATTCTTAGGTTTCTTACATCGGTTTTAACCTCTTCTAACCACTTCTTTTTTGGTCTTCCTCACTTTCTACCTGTTCCTCCTGTTAATACTTTCTATACCTACTACGAGTATTTATTATTATTACAAAAGTTTTATTTACAAAATACTTTATAAAAGGTATATAATTAAAACAAAGCTTTTTTCATTTACCATTTATTTACAACTTTTATTTGTTGTACAATTGCTTTTTAATCTATATTTATAGACTAAATCTCTAATAACGTTTATCGCAGTTGTTTGTGCATTTCTGTGGGTAAAATGTGCTAATGGGTCGTCTACCAAGAAGTAGACTGTTGAAACGGCCAGGAAGGACAAAAAAAAAGAAAATAAATTATCAGAACCCGTGTATTAGGAAAGAATATCAAGACCTCGACCACGCAGGCCCGAAGTGGATACAAACTGCCTACAATAGAGAGACGTGGAAGAAGGAAGAGGAGGCCTATGTCCAAAATTGGACAGCAAGGCCTATATAGACAGATAGATAGATCAATACCTTAAGACAGGAGACTGGTTATTGAAACATTTTAGGATCAGAGGGATACTGATATTGAGATAATCAGAGTCCTGTAGGCAAACCTCCAGCATATTAAGACAGATTTGTCAGAACTTACTCTGGCTATGAGAAGGTACGATGTATTTTTGATACAAGAGCGGGGGGCATAAATAGACTGCAGGATATTACAGCAGATGTTACTCAATCAGCTCAATTAGTTGGTATCTATTTTATAGTTGATTCCATTTTTTGTTTTAGTAATGTAATACATTTAAAAAAGATGCTGTTTTTGTAATTATTTACTGTTAATAGGATTTAAACATTATTATAGTCAAACTGGTGAACTATATTGATGAAATGTTCGACAACAACATATGAGTTTTTACCTTTGTGACAGACACTTTTGAGCTGGGCAATCCGTTGTATTAGCCATTGGATGGTCTGTGCAATATAGCAATCGAAAGTCTTTTCCAAATCTATAAAGGTTAAAGCTAGTGTTGTTTCATATTCTTTAATTGTACTCATTAGTTCTCGAAGTGTAGAGATATAATTTAGGGTACTGCATCCCCTTCTGAAGCCAGCTTGCTCTTTTGGCTGTGCAACATCTAATATATTTAATATATTATTTATGATCTTTCTGAATATCTTGTATATGATCTGATGTTGATGTATGATGACGCATACATCAACCTGTAACTCTGTCTTGTGCGGCTTGCATCCAATTAGTGCTAACACGCTTCTGGTCGTCAGACCATCTAGTTGGTAGGCGTCCTCTCCTCCGTAGTGTTTCTGGTCTTGGCCTCTACTTGACAATAGGTTTTGTCCATCGATTGTTTGATAATCTGGCGACGTGCCCTGCACAATTCCATTTTAGCGACGCAATTTTTTTGATGGCGTTTGTTGTTTTTGTTCTACAACGTATTTCTTCGTTAGGGATACGGTCACTCAGAGAGATTAACCGTATCCCAAACTGAGGAGTAATGTCTTTGAGTAATGTGACTCATCACATTGCTCAAATATTTTCCTTTTGCGGTATTTGCTCTGTGCGTGACTGTCCCGACACCTACCGCCTTCATCTGACAGTTTTGGACCTACCAATTTTCAGGTTACACATATGACATTAATGACATATGTTTGACATTGTTAAATACAGGCGAAATTGACAATTATTAATAATTACCTTTTTAATTATATGTTTTCAGTTTATGTACAAAATAAATGTAGTATTAAAAACTGAAAGAAAAGTTAAAAATCTAGTACTGGAAAATAAGTTTTTCACGTGAAAGAGCATATAATTAAAAACAGTAATAGTAAAAGTTATGATATAAAAGCTAAAGTCATCAGGCACTCTGCAGTTAGCTTGAAGCCTTATAAAATATCATTTAAGGTAAATTATTTAAATATTTCAATTGCATAAAAATGAGGTTACGTGATATTTCCTTTTTCATATTAATAGCACGGATCCATCTTTTTCTTTTCTCTAATTTATATGTAATCTTTGGGAACCTATAAAAACTACACTTACTATTTTTGCTATTATTAGCACAACTAAATACGCAACATGTATTTGCACACATTTTTGATAAAATTTATGCGTAAAAAGATAGTGTCCAATTTTGTCGTATTTCGCCGCTACGCACGCTGGCATCGTTTCAAGGTACCCCTACCATGGTCACGCACGGAGCGAATATGGGTAGGTCCGATTTAAATACATAGTTTAATTTACCAAACGCTGCCCAGGCTAATCCTATGCGACGTGGGAGCTTACATGTCTGGTTATCTCTGCAAAACCGAATTTCATGCCCTAAGTACTTATACAATTCAGCCTGCACAATATTCCTTTCATCAACAGCAATATTCTGATTTAGCACCAGATTAGTCATTATTATTATTATTATATTATACATTATTATTGCATCGTCCATGCTATAATCGGCTATAAAGACGATGTCATCTGCAAATCTCAAATGACTGAGCTTATCTTCATTTATGTTGATATCATGCTCGTTCAGATGTGCCTTTTAACAAGTATGTTCTAAAAGCGTCGTGAATAGCTTTGGAGAGCCGGTGTCCCCTTGCCATACTCCTCGCTGTATACAGAATTTATGTTTCTTGTTCAGATAGTCTTACACTAGTTGTGTCATTTTGGTAGAAATATTTGATTATGTTAGTCCAAGCTTTTAACATTTTCTAATGGCATATGGAATGAGAATTATGTTTGCTCTATTCCAGTAGTCTGGTATGCATATTGATCTTAAGAAGTTGGTAATTTCGATTGGTCGATTTGCAGACGACATCAGTCTGATCGCTAATAATCCTGCAGAACCACAAGAACTTATCAGCGACCTAAATGCAACTAACAAATAAGATAATTCTGACAGAAACGTCGAGTCGCAATATAAGGTAGGTATGTTTGCTTCTCTTTTTTTTTTAAATACGCATTTTGGTTTTCTTAGAGAGGTTTTGCATATTTGTTATTTTTTTGGCATCTTTCTTAAACCAATCTTCTCATAGGCCAAGTCTCGAGTTTTCCACGTTCCTCGAAAAAGGACTAGGTGGCGTCCTTTATTTCCCCCCTTTCTTTTAGTACCAAATTCTATAGTAAAGAAATATACAAAATACCCAAATCATTTCCATTGTTACGTTTCAATTCCCCATTTTTTCTCTTAATATACCCTTTTCCAGATCTAAACTTACCGATGTGTCCTTCAAAACACCCGAGCGTCGGGTTGCTAGGTTAACATACTTGCACCTGGAATTCTACTCTTTTTTTTAATCCCCCACTTTCCATCCAGATCCACATCTTAAATTAGCATTTTTGTTCATTGCTCCTTCTTTGTCTGTGCCTCCCATTTGTTTTGCCATTCGTTTAATATCTGGTTTGGTGGAAATGAAAGGAATAAATTCGTTATTTCGTAAACCGGAGACTTTAAGGAAAAATCCTGAAACCCGTCGATTTTTATTGTTAAATAAGCTATTCGTAAAAATACATTTTTATTTTTGACGTCATCTATGTGAGCGTGATGACGTCATTGCTAAAATTTTTGAATAGAAAGGGGGGTATTGTAATACATCATTTGAAAGGTCTCTTAAATACCTATTTAGCTATATCAATATGTCTAAGTAATTAAAGTTTGTAATTGTTTAAAAAAATAATTAAATTTTTATTATTACAATAAATATTTATTAAGTATTATTCAATAAATACAACGAAACCTAAATTAAGTGCTCAAATTGTTTACTTTTAGCTAAAATACAATGAGAAAGGCGTGCCGCGAACTCTTCTCTAACATTCTCTAAAACTTCCGGAGTTATTTGAACAACCTCATTACGTATTCTTTCTTTCAGTTCATTAATATTTTGTGGTCTATTTTGATACAATTTGGAAAGACGTTGTTTAAGTAGTTGCGTACCAAGACAGCATAGTGTAGAGGCGCACCATCTTGCTGTAGCCATAAATCATTTCTGTTTGGAAACAACCGGTTCAATTCTGGAAGCAAGAAATTTTGAAGAAATTCTAAATATCGAGGACCTGTTAAGTTTTCTTTGAAAAAGTATGGTCCAATACACCTATTATCTATTATTCCCACCCAAATATTAATTTTCTCTGGGTATTGAGTACGGTACTCTTGCATCCAGTGTGGATTTTCCGTAGCCCAGTACCGATAAGTTTGACGATTGACATGACCGTTTAGTAGAAATGTAGCTTCATCAGAGAAAATAATCTTTTTTAAAAACATCGGATCTCTGTTATTTCGTTCCATTATAATGTCACAAAATTCAATTCGTCTATCAAAATCATCTTCCATAAGTTCTTGTACTAAACTTACTTTGTAGGGATGCCACTTTTCCTTCTTTAGCTGTTTAAGAACTGTTGAATGGTCCATGTCATTATCTAATGCTACTTGCCGTGAACTGTTATGAGGATTATCTTGAAAAGCTAACAGAACGTCTACTGGTTGGTTTTCAGATATTGGTTTTCTACTACCTTTAGGAAGGTCTTTAACATGACCCGTTTCTGTAAATTTTTTCTCAATTTTGCTGACAGTGGATTGTGAAATTGGTTCTCGACGGGGGTATTTATTATTAAATAACGCACATACTTCTTTCTGCGTACGTGTTTTATCACCATAACCAATCATTATGAGAATTTCAATTCTATGCGTTTCAGTTAGCTTCATGTTCAAAGATACAAAGACTTTTTGAATACGTTCACTACAATAATACTATTAATCACTTGACAGAAAGATAATTAAGTTTGAATGTCCAACTATCAATGTTCATATTGATAAGGTAACTAGTTTTTTTAAAAAGGTAAAAAGTAGATAAAAAAGACATTTCTGGGTGATAAAAAGATATTTTTGGGTGTCAATAATACATCATATCAATACTTAATAAATATTTATTGTAATAATAAATATTTAATAATTTTTTTAAACAATTAATAATAATAGTCTCCCGTTTTATACCGCTGTCGCGGCTTTGGGAGTATAGCAGGGTAGTCTGCTATATCTAGGGCCTACGGTATACAAGGAAAGTAACATGGCCAGTGCTACGCTTCAACCGTCTATTATTACCCCTGGTTTTACCCAAGGTACTCATTTTTATTCAGGCTGAGTCTACCTGGGGCCTATAGACATTTTTAAAATGTCTAGATGTTCTTGCCGGCGGTAGGATTCGAACTCCGGACCACTTAAACAACTACAAACATCAAATACTTAGACATATTGATATGGCTGAATAGGTATTTAAAAGACCTTTCAAATGATGTATTAAAATACCCCCCTTTCTATTTAAAAATTTTAGCAATGACGTCATCACGCTCACATAGATGACGTCAAAAATAAAAATGTATTCTTACGAATAGCTTATTTAAAAATAAAAATCGACGGGTTTCAGGATTTTTCCTTAAAGTCTCCGGTTTACGAAATAACGAATTTATTCCTTTCATTTCCACCATACTGTATGTGTGGCTTAATTAAGAATCTCTCAAAGAAAAAAATACAATACTAAAAACAGACGTATTATTAATAAAACAAAACTTTTAATAAAATATATTTACAATAATCTTATATAAATAGACATCACTATTTTTCTAAAAAATAACAAAATTTAATAAAAATAAATAGATATCACATTAAAAAAGGAACTCTTCTTTCTTCTGTACTAATGTGTGCAGATCTTTACTTTTGTAGGTTCATATAACTCTAAAAATAAAAAAATACATTTTAAATTATGAAATACAATTTTAGTTTGTTGAAAGTGTGTTATAGTAGTCAGCGTATTTTGTGGGTCATATTGTGCAGAATATTTCAAGAAAAAGCTGTGATTAACTGTCTGCTCTTTTTTTCGCGTTTCACAACTGCCACCATTATAAGCAAGTTACAAGCTTACACAAAGCAGAAAGTAGTAATAGTTTACCTTTTGATATATATATATCCAATATTACCAACAATATTGCGACATGTTTCTAGTGTTATAAAGCCATAAAACCACCTCTTTTTCGTACTCTTTTTTGTTGTTTCTGTTCGTATTGCTCTATTCTATATCATGTTTTAATCTTAAATTTATATTCTTAAGCTTTTAATACTTATTCGTCTTAATAATTTTCGTGTACTCATAGACAACAGGATAAACGAAGTACAGTTAATATTTCCTAAAATACTTTATTTTGGATATTGGTCAACGTTGTTATCGATTTTGTAATTAATATCTACTAGGAATAAGCTTTAATTACAAAATTACGAAATTGGAAATATTTTTCTATATATAATAATTACAGAAGTAAAATATCATATGAAAATAGCTCAAGAACGATATTTATCATCACTGTCACAGAAGTTCACGGTCCCAAAGAACCTTAACATTGGCATAATATAACAGTAACAGTGCAAAATTGTTTGAGCAATCTCTAGCATTATAGCTTAATCCAGTTGTAGTCCTTTGTTAAATTATTTACTGCAAATTAGAAAATATTATTTTCCAAAAAAATAGCACAACCAAGAAAACCATTGTTGATGATTTAGAATATTTTTGTAAGATAAAGAAATATCTCTCATTAAGTTGAAGAGGTAGATAATCTGTAAATTGAGCTATTTGCTAATAGCTAATAGAGTATTTATATTTTCCTAAATAAATATGTACATTACAGGTACGTTACGAAAAAAATCTGTTTTAGTTGTCTTCGAAATAACTTGGCAAAGAAGAGCAATCTTCATAGTAGTAGTTATTAAAATGCTGCAAAAAAATTATTGTTATGAATAGTTTGTTAATAAATTTTTAGTTATTATTGTGTTAGTAATAGGACATATGTTGTATTTGTTTCATTTGACATGTGTTTACATTTGATTGGGCTTGTTTCCAGGGGTCGTATTTTCGAATTCGTTCGAGCATATTTCGCATACGAAATTAGAAGAAATTCGCTCGAAATCCAGTTTTTTATATTTTCGAATAGTGCGTATACGAATTTTTTCGTATACGACGACACGAATGGGTATGAACCATTCGAATTTCGATGCTAGTATACGATCAAAGTAATTTTTGTCATTTCAATTGTCACTGGGCCTGTGTACGTCAGATAAAATTTCAGCTGATAGTTTTTAATCGTTGTTTTAGATTGAACAATACAATAAAATTTACATTAATACCTACCATATTTTTACATTGAACTTTGTTTTTAATGGGTGGTTTAAATAATTTTTTAATAGAAAGATATAGTTAACGCCCTTGCCGAGGCGATAATATTAGCGGAACGAAGAGGCAAGTTTACCAACCCATTCTTAACCATCTAGAGGACTATTCGGATGTAAAATTTCAAAAATTGTACAGATTAACAAGGCCCCTCACAATGGAGTTGATAGAATGGCTTTTTTTTGTTCGGCCGACACTGAACCACCATATTTCATGCCCTTTTTTACTTCTTGTTTTAGATAACAAATTCACCATAAACTAGGTTAAGTAAAACTGCCAATTATTCTTCTTTTTTTATTATTTAAGTTTTGGTTGTTCGAATTTGCAGTGTTGCCGGTGCAAATTCTTTTAGTATACGTATAAAATTTCGAAGGACGTTCAAAAATACAGATTCAAATTCGTATACGAAATTTTTCATTCGAGTTAACTCGTATTCGAAACAATTCGATTGAATTCGAAAATACGACCACAGGCGTAAGTAACCTGAGTCTGTCATTTACTACTTTTACTGTCACTAGAACACTGTATACATTGTGATACTGTTATACTCGGTGCACTGTTCCAGATCCAATTATTGTCTAGAAAATTTTAAGTTCGACTGGAAGGTACGATACACCCAAGCACACGTGCTAATGGCAGTTTGTCACCAAAATAAAGTTGCATCAATTAAAATAAAGTTTTAATTATTAATTTTTTAATCGTGTAGTCATTTAGAGATCAATATTAAAAGTTTTTAATCAAAATTACTGAATATACACCTGGAAAGCCGCTAGATATGATGGCAAGAACATAATAAGAAACCAGTTTGACTACATCATTATAAGATGCATTATGGAACCAAAGATTCCGTAATGCCATAGTATCGACAAAGGTAAGTGATCACAACCTTGGTGTAACTTGATTTGCACTTCGAATGTGCCGCTGGTAAATAGTCAAACTCCGTGTGAAAAAATACTTTATTTTTAATTAACAAAATACATGAATATATGACCGCTAATAAGTATTATATTCCGCTCGCTATTCGACGGCCTCGATTCTCGTATCTTGTATGTGTGCTGTCGCCTGGAGATTCTTTTCGTGACTCTTCTTAATCTTCGCATAATATGACACATTGATGATACAAGTTAAAAAGCGGGGATAAAACCTTGCATTTTGTAGGACAAATATTTTTTCGGCTAATTCAGATAATTATCTTGAGAATTAACAAAAAAAGCCAGTGAGGAATAAATTTTTTAGAACCGTCAAATTAACTTGTTTCATTCTCGCTACCCCTGTTAGCTACCACAAACGAGAATTATTGTGAGAACGTTGGGCGTCTCGTCAAAATGAAGCTACTTACAAAAAATTAGCTTGTTGGTAATAAATGGTGAAAATGGGCCTGGGACTCCGGACTATTAGTAAGTCAAAAATAAAATGGTAGAGGATGAAATAATAATCAGTAATTGTCCATTTTGTTGGTTGTTGATGCCAATTAGAAAACAATCAAGTTTTTGTTTTAATACAGCCGAAAGAATATTTCATCTTCTCATGATTACAGTTAGAAGACTGCCATAAAAATATGCTGCCGCAAATATACAACTGACAGTATAAGTTAATAAAAATATGTGTTTACTTACCTCTTCTGCAATTTTACATAAATTCTCAGCCATCGATTTTCCAGTTTGTTTAACCAAACTACAGAATATTCCCTCTGTATTTTGTAATAAAATGTGCGGATGATTGAATTCTACTGCTGAACCTGCATCCATTACTAATACCTTATCAGAATCCATGACTGTATGCAATCTAAAAAACTCATCCATTAGATTACTTCATTATATTTAGGACAGAAAGAGTTTTCGCTCCGTAAGACGAATGGCCAATATAATTACATTGGAGTAATGCATTTGTTAGTAGTTAGTGTAGTAGTGTCTGAGAGCTCGGGAGACTGTGACGTCGGAAGAACTGAAGAAGACATCAAAGAGGATGTTGAAAGCTTGACGCAATGATAATCGACGCGGTTCAACCTGGAAGACTGTTAAGTTTAATATTAATTCTTGGAATATTATTAATCTTAGCTCTAGGTTTAATTGCACTCACCGCGGAAATTTAAGATTAATACTATTACAGGAATTAATGTTAAACTTAACAGTCTTCCAGTTTGAACCGCGTCGATTATCATTGCACCGAGTTTTCGACATCCTCTTCGATGTCTTCTTCAGGGCTCTCGAGGTCTTAGTCTCCTGAACCCCCAGAAACTACTACACTGGTCTCCTACCAATGCCTCACTGGTACTGGGAACACAGGACGGTTTATTTATACCGTCGATGGTGGCGTAGTTTGGTTGGAGGTAGGCGTGGGGGTTAGCGTGGGGATTAGCGCGAGGATTGGCGTGGAGGTTGGCGCGGTGGTTGATACGAACATTTCTGACAGTAGGATTTTGACTGACAAGAGGAGCGGACGATATTTTCTTAATGAAACGTCTCCAAGTCGAAGGTAACCGTATGCCGTCATATCTTTTATTGAGACAATTTGGCCTTTTATCAATTTCTATGGCTTCTCGGATAATTCTTGGTATCCGCTTTTATAATTCAATTCAATGTAAAACGAAAGACACTTAAGATTTGATTTCACCTACAGTGCGTTTGTGTATCCGCTAATACGTATTTCATCCTAAAAGGAATCTTCGGAGCGGCTATTCACAACCGCTCTGAAAATGAAAACAATCTTTCCTGTCATAATAGAAGCAAAACTAAAATGGCTTCGATATGGACGTAATAGCGACATCTGATGATAAATCACGAAACGAAATCCGAAGATTTCTAATTGTCGAAACCAAATTCAGATTTCTGCTTTAATATGTCGCTATTGCATCCATATCGAAGCCATTTTAGTATTGCGTCTATTATGACAGGAAATATTATTTTCAGGTTCAGAGCGGTTGTGAATAGCCGCTCCGAAGATTCCTTTTGGGATGAAATACATATAAGCGGATACACAAACGCACTGTACGTGAAATCAAATCTTAACTGTCTTTCCTTTTATTTCGGTATACTCTTCATGAGTACTAGAAATAAAATTCGCTAAGGATTTTTGCTTAGTTAAGGAGATATGTTATGGAATGCAATTTTAGATTCCTTATGTCTCTAATTACATCTTTATCAACGTGTGTTTTGCCTTGCAATTCTTAGAAGGCACAGATTAAAGCAGAAATCTGAATTTGGTTTCTACAATTAGAAATCTTCGGATTTCGTGTCGTAATTTATCAAGTCAATGTATTCAAATTCAAATGTTCAATTTAATTAATGTAATTTTATTGAATTGTAATACTGATTAATAAAACATAAGTAGAAAGTTGTACTGCAGAATCTAAAAATTTGACGGGGCAGTTTAAGACTGACAATATTGTTTCATTATCATTATTATCATCCAGCCTTCATTTATTACGTCCACTGCTGGACATAGACCTTCCTTAAGATACTCCATTCTTTACGATTTTGTGCTCTTTGTTGCAAATTTTTTGTGATGCGCCTGATGTCGACAGCAAAACGTGTAGCTGGTCTTCCTCTACTACGTTTGTTATTTCTCTATTTCTAATATCTTCGTTTCTTATTCCGTCCCGCAACGTCACTCCCAGCGTCGTAGACCGTTCCATTCGTCTCTGTGCCACCGGTGGTACCATTCCCAATTTCGAAGCCGTAGTCTTGGAGATATACTCGCAAATTTCCTCAGCGAAAAAAAAAATATTCTGCTTAAACACATTCTAGAAAAAAAAGATGCAAAGGAAATGGACGTGGCACCGCCCAGACGGCAAAGTAAAAACTGAAATTGACTTTATACTCTCCAACTTCAAAAACATTGCTAAAGATGTTACTGTATTAAATTCTGTCAACACTGGTAAGGATCATCGATTAGTTAGGGTGCGAATAGAAGGAAATACGGAATTCGATAGAAGAAAATCCTTAACACAGGATAATTAACTAAACACAGAAACACTCGAAATGAATCAAGAGGAATATCAAAGTGAACTAAAAAAGAGACTAGGACCTCTACCAGTATTCAACACAAAAGATTTAATAAAATAACACAAAAATTAACGAATGACATAACATCAACTGCAAAAAAGATCTGTGGTAAAAAGAAAAATCCGAGAAAAACGAAATTGAAACAAACAACACTAGATTTAATGGAAGAAAGAAGAAGAATGTCAAAAGAATCACCAGAGTGTAAGGCTATCAACAATAAAGTTAAAAAGAACATAAGGTCAGACTTGCGAGCCTATCAAACAAAACAAATATTGCAAACCATCGAAAACAATAAAAACATGAGAGTAATAAAATCAAATTTAACGAAAGGAAAATCAAAGATAACTAAAATCAAAATCCAACAGGGGAATACTGTGACAGAAAAAAATCAAATAATCAAGGAAATACAAACGTTCTATGAGAATATGTATACATCTACTATACAGAACCCCAAAACAGACCATAGAACAATTCTAAAAGTCGGCTCGGAAACTCACCCTAAAATAACTTCTTCGGAAATTAGACATGCCTTACAGGCAAATTAAAAATAAAAAAGCTCCTTGTGAGAATCGTATAGCATCTGAAATGTTAAAAATGGGCGGAAACATCGTTGTAGAGGTTGTGGAAGTTTTGTTCAATAAGTGTCTAACAGAAAAACAGAATAGCCAGTCTGTGGGAAAACGCCGAAATAATACTTTTACACAAGAAAGGAGACACTACTAATATTGAACACTACAGACCTATAAGTTTGTTGCCACACTTATACAAATTGCTAACAAGAATAGTTACCAACAGCATAACACAAAAACTTGATTTATATCAACCGGTTGAACACGCGAGATTTAGATAAAGGTTTGGTACTAACGATCACTTACAAACCATCAGAACACTGGTAAAAAAACCACAGAATATAATATACCTCTACATATGGAATTTATTGACTTTCACAAGGCTTTCGATAGTATTGAAACTTGGTCCTTTTTGTGAGCCCTGAGGGATGCTCGAATAGACTCACGGTACACTACACTTATTAAAAATATTTATGAACAGGTCACATTCCACATCAAAATTAATGAAGACGAAAAACTGAAAAAATGCGTCTTGGTAAAGGTATTAGACAAAATGATACTATTTCTCCAAAGCTTTTTACCTTAGAATTGGAAAATGTAGTCAAACAGCTCGACTGGGAGCAAAAAGGTCTAAACACTGATGGTGTACGTTTGAGTCATTTGATGTTTGCGGACGACATAGTATTATTTAGTACAAATATCAAGCAACTGGAGTAAATGCTCAAGGAGTTACATCAGCAGTCAAATAAAATAGATCTTAAAATAAACCTTCAGAAAACAAAAATAATGAGTAATTTACAAACTAATATGGTTATTGACAACGTCAGTCTTGAAAATGTAGACAATATTGTTTACAATTCAATAAATTGTTTTGCTGCTTTGATTTGTTACTTCTCTCCTTTTTGATTTTGTTTTAAAACCAAATTCCAGCGCTTATTATGTAAGTGTGTAATAAACAAATCGTTAATAAAAAATGGAAAAAATACCTGTGAGCTATTGTTAGAACAGTACAATTGGCAAATTTGTTTCGTATGGTAGACTGTATTAAAGAATCTGTTTTCGGATCAACATTGGCTGTAGCTTCATCCAAAACAAGGATCTTGTTTTTTCTCACTATAGCTCTAGCCAAGCACACGAGTTGACGTTGACCCAAACTAAGATTTGATCCGGCTTCACCTATTTTGCTTTCTAAGCCCATTTCCATATCAGAGACAACATCTAAAAAAATGAAGAATACTATATAAATAAAGAATTCTATCTAAATAAATTTTATAAAACAAAATTGATTCAGTTTTTTTATGATCAAGACACGTTGCTCTAACTTAATTTTACTTAAAGGCTTTTTGTTTGTGCATGAAAAATTAAAACGCATGTAGGGAATAATTAAAGATGGTTTATTTAACGTTCATAAAAAAGTAAAATAAAGAAGTAGTATATTTACGAGAAAAAATCTTTCTGTATCAGTTAATCCATTTACTGCTAAAATTATCCAGTTGGTGTCGTTATCAGTAACAACGATATTATTGTGGATAAAGAGACTAAATATCTTAAAAGTTATAGCTTTCCGTTTATATGTATATTTGGAAATTATCGATATCAATTAGTAGAAAAAGACAAAGAAAAACAGTCGAGTTTGGACCAAAACACAAAACTCAAGACAATAAACACATTTTTTTTCTATCAGATATGTAATCCATAATTAAAGGGAATAATTTTATATGTAATATGACCTTAATATAATCTACGAGATTATACCCTTGCTCAGGTTCACAAATGCTTTTTTCAGGTCCAAATCTGAGAAAGGCGTATGACTCTGTACCAAGGTCAGAACTATGGGAGGCAATGTACAAATTAGAAATACAGACGGAACTCATAGAAGCTACAAAAGCCCCGTATAAAGAAAATAAAGTGCCCATTAAAATGGAAACAAAAATCATAGGAGACTTCACCACAAAAAAAGGGCTCCTGCAGGGTTGTTCCACATCTCCAATCCTATTCAAAATATACTTAGAGAAAGCCTTGACTACATGGACCAGAAAATGGGAAGGCATGGGAGTACCGGTACCAAACGAATACCTGTATACGCTAAGCTTTGCAGACCAAGTAGTGATTGCACAAGACCAAGAAGACCTAAGTTATATGATGAAGAAACTACAGGAAGAATATACCAAGGCTGGCCTCAATATTAACCTGCAAAAACAGAGTACCTATCTACAAGTGAAGAAGACACAGAAGATCTACAGATTGACGACAACGTAATAATTAAAGGAAAGGATAAATTCAAATACTTGGGGTTTATAATTACGAAAAAGGCAACAACAGAGAAAGAAATTAAGCAAAGATTAGGACAAACAAGAACAGCAATCCGACAACTTAAATCAGTATGGTGGGATAGACACCTAAATATGAAGACAAAAACACAGATTTATAAAAAAATAGTGAGAAGTATTATGACATATTGGGCTGAAAATTTGATTATAAATAAGAAAAACAGCAGTCAGATAGTAGCAACAGAGATGGAATGCCTGTGAAGATGCTGTAGAGTAACAAGAATGGATAGGAGAAGTAATGACGAAATAAAGCACAGAACATCGATAGAAACAGACATACTAACATATTATCGAACAAAAAAGACTAAAGTGGTGTGAACATGTAAGAAGAACTAGCGACAGCAGATGGATAAAGATAATAACCAAATGGAGACCCATAGGAAGGAGGAAAAGAGGACGACCCCGAAGAACCTGGAACAACGAAGTAGACGACGCGTTGAGTAAGAGAGGCCTATACAATGGAGAGTGGGACAATAGAGAGAGATAAAAACGGTTGAGCGAGGAAAGAATCCCTGAACATATATATATATATATATATATATATATATATATATATATATATATATATATATATATATATATATATATATTAATTATACCCAAAATATGCGACTATTTTAAAGTTGGAATAAAATTCATCTTACCCTTTAGAGCTACTTCTTCTAGAGCTCGCCATAGGTCTTCATCATCGTATTCATCCATAGGATCTAAGTTTGATCGCACCGTACCAGAAAATAGTACAGGTGACTGGGGTATAATAGCTATCTTTGAACGCATACTGGTTAAGGGTATATCACTGGTACATATTCCATCGATTAATATCTTTCCTTCAATATCTGTTAATCTAAAACAGTTATTAAATTTTTTTAGATAGTTCCAAAATGGTAAATTAATCAGTTTGGTACTATCTTTTTGTTTAGTATATACTCACAGATAAAACTATTACATTTTTTACTTTCAGTCGTTTTTTTGTTAAAACGTTTGGGTTTTATATTGCTCACTTCTGTTTACTGATACAGTGTTTTACATTATTAATAATCAAATAAACTACAGATTAATATTTATAAGAAATTCGCGTAGGAATTATTAAAATCACTTCTCGTTTAGCTAACACATTTTTTAGTAAAATATCTTCTCTCTTGTTTTGTGCCATATCAAAAATATTTGACGTTGTCGATCACCATGGCAAAAGCTTCATGGTCTTCTGCTATATGAAAACTTTGTATTGCACTTTGTATTTAGGTTATAATTTGCATGTCCTTTAGCCATGAAGCATGCTTTCTTCTTGTATGTCTTCAAACTTCAATTTTTCCTTGCATCAGCTGCAGTATTTTATATATATATATATATATATATATATATATATATATATATATATATATATATATATATATATATATATATCACCCTTCAATATATTCTCCATAAATTTTCCTACGTTTAACAGTATTTAGTAACTCTCTATTATTGTGGACTCGTATATAGCGTTCCACGTTAAGAAAATAACATTGCGGAGATAGGGCCATGTATTTCTTATGGACGATAGAAGCGCAGCGATGCCACGATAAACACAAGCACGATTCAGGGTTGTATAATTTGTATTTTCGTTTTCACAGACATGAATTAAATAACTGTTTTTTAACGTTTTTGTCGTTCTCTGAGACTACATAATGATAATAAGGCTTTGTGGTTCTTCAGTTGTTATTCTGACTTTACAGTTAAATGTTAATTGAAAATGGAAATTCGAAAAATATATCGACAATCTAGTAAACCGCATGTGGCAGCAGTGGCAACACTGATCTCCATAAGCCTAATGTTATTTTCTTAACGTGAAACGCTCTATAGCAATACTTTGTTATGTTTGCTGTCTAAGCAATCTTTAAAATTCGGCCATGAATCCAGATTTCTAATGCTTGAACTGGTTGCTTTGTTGAAACTTTTAGCGTACATGGTTCAGCCCCATACAAAACCACTGACCACATAGTACTTAATTATTCTTTTTCTTAATCCTAAGCTGAAATTAATATGACAAAGAAATGTTCTCTACTTTAAAAAGTGTTTCTAATCATTGTAATTGGGCAATTTATTTCGACGTCCGAATCTAGTTGGTCTATTGCGGTGTTCCCAAATATGTGAATTTGTTAACCACTTGTACTATTTATTTCGTGTTGAATATTGGATATAAGCTGCGGGCGCACATTAAAAATTTGGATTTATTTATTCGTAATTTATTTATATTATATATTATATCTGTATTAGTAAGAGTTTGTAGTTAGCGAATATTATCTTGTGTATCCTTATGTCGTTGACCATTCATTTGGTTAATCCATCTTTGGAGGTCATCTTCAACCTAAGGACAAAAGATTGTCTTATTTGTGCTAACTCTTCCGTCTATGAAGACGTTAGTCAGTAAATCGGGTCTTACTGATATCGGTAATGACTCGGCTCTTCATTGCGTTGACCATCTAATTAGATGTGGTCTGTCTTTAACCACGTATGAGTGCAGGTTTAGATTTTTCTTTCATCAGACTTTTTCTTAATTTTTGACATAATAACCATGCAATGTAATAACACTTCAATATTTAGTGTTTTCTCCTCCAACTATAATGATAGCTGGCGTTATCCTGGAAATACGGCGCAAAAGATCTTATATCAATTCTTAGTTAGTTGATGGTAAGTTGTGTAGCCTGTCCTAATTTTATTCTATTATATTTGGTTTCATCTTCTCCCCTGACCTTCCATATATACGACTGCCTCCAACACAATTCCATAGAAAAAGAAAAATTAGTACGACCGTTGAATTCAATACTAAATGCAGTTCACCAAGATAGTGTAGGGTTCTCCTTGTCATCCAGTTAAATATTAAATTTTATCTAAACCCTTAGTTTTAGATTACATAGGCTATCACATGCGGTTAATTAAAGGGAATCCCTTCTTTTACTTAAAAGAATTCTTATTGAAAACTCCTACCAATATTGCTCAATTAATAAGTATCTTTTCTCAAGAAGTTATGGTTCCACAATTATTGTTTACCTAATAGTGACAAATTAAGGTCAGTTTTAAATAACGCTGTTTATTATACAGCTCTGCAAACTATAACACATGGGACTCCTTTCACTACCGTACTTTCCTCAAGTTACAGCTAAACTATTTAAAAATATACCATTTAAATTAGCAGTAAAAAATGCAAAATCTGTCAGGAACTTGTTTTCCTAGACCAAGACACCCTTATCCCCCCCAGAGCAAATAGATGTTGTTTACCACATTATCTGTGATGAATGTAATTTTTGTTATATAGGTCAGACTAGGCGGTCACCTAAGGGTAGATTAACTTCCCACTGTAGTGATAATAATTTATCTAAGCACACAAGTCCTCTCGCTGAACATGCTATTACTACTAAACATAAGGTCAATTATGAAGAGCTTTGATCAAATGAAAGACAAATATCGAGCACAGTTTATTAATTAAATCTTGCCCAAGTACTTTCGCTTCCTAGAGCATCTTCAGGGACTTTTCGTCAATTTTGGCCTATCCAACAATCTGTTGAGAATTTCATAAACATAAAATTGTACATTACACCACACTACACAAGGACAAACAGTTTAAAATCTTTTAAAAGTCGAAGCTACATTATGGTTGGCTTCAGGACAGAGAATGACGTTGATTCTCTCTCCTGATGCCAACCATAATGTAGTTTGCCTTTTAAAAATAAAAAAAAATTTTAAACTCTTTGTCCTTGTGTAGTGTAGTTAGCCCAGTCTGGTTAAAAAAAAGGTCGAAAAATTTTTCGCAGATATCTGAAGCTTTTAAGATAGATGAATAGAGAAAAGATGAAAAGAAGAAGAAGAATAGATGAAAAAGTACTCGTATTTTTAATTTGCGTTTTTTTTTAACAATAATTTATGGTCACAATTTGATTTTTTTTGTGTTTTTTCCCTTATATATTACATAAACAATATTTATATAATTTTTTTATATCAAGAATATCTGTATTTTCCGTTTTTCAAAATTAAAATTGATAAATAATTTACGGAGATATTTGTAAAAAGCAGTTTTTTTGCACTAATTTATAAATTATATTAATTTTTTTATTAACACAAAATTAAATGTTATTAATACATTTGAACATCGAGGAATTACTGTCTTTTAAATTTGTGCGAAATTTCCCCCCGATCGGTTAAGTAGTTTAAATAAAAGTTATTTAATTTATTTATTCCTGAGGCTTAAACTATTAAACTTGCTCTATTAATGATGCTAGACACATTTAGCAAATTTCATAGGATTCTTTAATACTTAAACTAGAAGTTAAATGCATATGGCGTTTTCATCGAAATGATTTACAAAATAAACGTTTGAAAAAAGGGTATGTTTTTTACTTACAAACAATTGTAATAACTTCTATATTTTTCAAGCTACAGACTTGTACGTACAACCATTGGATAGCTGGTAAAAAAACTCACATTTAAAAAAAACCTTCTATGACCAATAGGAATGAAGTTAGGGACTATTTTAAAAAAAATCAGATCTCCATTGTTTATAAACATTAAGAAGTAAAATTTGCACAAATTTTGAATGAAAATCTAAACTTTATATTGAAACTTATAGCTATAAAATTCATCTGATTTTTCGAAACTTACAGCCCTTCGAAACGAAGGTACATACTTTCAAAAGATCGACATAGGAAAGTAGAGGGGATAACTATTTCTGCTCCGTTTTTTTTTTCGAGATAGGAACTTTGTCAGGCCAGTGAAACTATGTAGTTATCTATATTTCGACAAGCTACCCCACAATAAATAAAAGAGTCTTTTAGCTGCAATGGAAGCCGAGATAATGTAAATTTTTCCTACGTGTTTCAATTTGAAGTTATATCCAGGTCTTATCTAAATAATATTTTTCGTTTTTTTTTTCTCTGTGGTGTTTAATTTTAGAAGATATTACCTCATCCAAGAAACGATTTCCGGACTGTCCATTAATATTGATTTTCTGTTAATGATTTATCACGAAAAATTTAATTCGTGAAGTATCTTCTACAATCAAGTTCTACCGATGCCCAGAACAACATCATCTTGCAAGTCGGCATGTATTTTCGGAATTGTTGGAATTTCCTTGGTAAAATAAAAAGAATGAACCTTTCTTCGAACTATACTTTTAACATTTTTATTAATTTCCAGTGGTAGTGTCCCTGATTTTATGACAGGATTCGTGACAACCCCTTCCTTGTCCTCTTTTCTTAAATTATAAATTGACCTCTTGGAACATCCTGTGTACATCTCCATAACACTGTCTACAGAGCACGTATGATTAACGTGTTGTAATGCTTTGAAAACAGTTAATATGATGATCTTTTCGTTGGCCGAGAACGCAGTGAGCTTTAGCCGTTTGGCTGGAGAAAAATCCGCCATGACGCAGTTACGAAAATCTACTAACGAGTATTAGAGATTTCCAAAGATTTAAAATATATATAGGTACGGTGTTTACAACATTTGAAAGTTGTCTACTTTAAAAGTAATTAGATAATTACATTAGAAAGTAATTAAATAACTGCTCATGCACATTAAGTACAAATTGTTAAAATGCATTCCATGAATGTATGCAATTAAACTAAATATAATTACCAGGTATAATCATTATTCGTAATTATTAAAATGTAATAGATATCATAAAATTTATTAATAAAGACGTATTAAAAAATTATATAGGGTTATATTTAGTATATATATATATATATATATATATATATATATATATATATATATATATATATATATATATATATATATATATGTAAAAGATAAAATCTTTTAGCGAAAGTCGCTATCGCTTTATTAAATTAAATGGCCAAATATATGGCCTAGAAGGACATATTCGTTAAACTTCCCGTGCTCGAATCGGTATCAATAAAGTGTTATGATCATTTCGGCCTATCCCAACTTCATCAGACACTTGGGCTGATACAAATTCAAACTCGGAAAGTCCAACGAATGTCTCCCAAAACTTCACTACAACAGTAGTTAGCTTACAAAGGCGCCACCTGCTTTGGTGGCCGTGAACGAAAACGATATGATAATATCGTTTTCTGTATCCTCTGCGCTATGCGAAATGTGTAAAAGATAAAATCTTTTAGCGAAAGCCGCTATCGCTTTATTAAATTAAATGGCCAAATATATGGCCTAGGAGGACATAATTCGTTAAACTTCCCGTGCTCTAATCGGTATCAATAAAGTGTTACGATCATTTCGGCCTATCCCAGTCTCATCAGACACTTGGGCTGATACAAATTCAAATTTTCATTTCAAATTCATTTTGTATCAGCCCAAGTGTCTGATGAGGCTGGGATAGGCCGAAATGATCATAACACTTTATTGATACCGATTCGAACACGGGAAGTTTAACGAATATGTCCTCCTAGGCCATATATTTGGCCTAGGCCAAATATTTGGCCTAATATATTTGGCCTTATATATATATATATATATATATATATATATATATATATATATATATATATATATATATACTACTATTTTCCTATTTACTGGTATCAACTATTTTAAGCTTACCTGAAAAGAGCAGAAATCAACGTTGATTTTCCTGCTCCTGTTCTTCCTACAATTCCAACCTTCTCCTTAGGTTTAATCTTAAAAGTAAGATTGTTCAAAACATAAGGTAGGTTTGTGGCATACCGCAAGTAAACAGATTGAAATTCAAGCATACCATTCTCCGGCCATCTTTTTGGCGGCTCTTTTTGTTTCTCGTGAGATTCTTGCTTTATATCAATGTAATCAAGGACTCTTTCCACTGACGTCATCGAGTTGTCCAATTCGCTCCATTGACGCATTCCCCACTGGAACATACCTGTTAAACTTATAGCTTGGGTGATTGCTAGACCAACGTTGCCACCATAAGCTAACAGAATGTTATATTATTAGTAAAAACATTGTCAACAAAAAAAGTCACTATAAATGTTTTAAAAATATATACACCAGGATATTTCCTTCTACTTTTGTAACCATCTCAGCTGCAAGATATGATGCGAACTGCGAATAAGTATTTAAATGTTACAAGTGGCTCTAACACATATTTTGCTTTTGTCACATCTCTTTTTATCTACAGTAATGAAGAAACAAATATTTTTATGCTATCTACTAATCTCGAGAAAACATATAGTAAAATACTTTTCCTGATTTGTAGAGAGTATGTAGAGATTACATATAGATGAGCCTACTTTCTACAAACTCTACTTTCTTACTTCTTTCCGCGTTCACGTGGACTATGACACGTGCAGTCTGTGTCATGGCTAAGGAGCAAGAATATTGGCAATCCAGTCCGAATATCTGTATCTTAATTGTGTATCTTAATAAGTGAGAAAATTTAAGCGAGCCTACGGAAGTAATTGGTATATCTAGAAGACAATAATTGTTGTAAATTCATAATTTATGTATGTAGTAACTTTCCTATAATAAAATACTTACCACTGCCGAAAACGAAGAAACTGAAAGTAACCACTGCAATATACCCAACGCAAAGAAGATCTAACCAGAAGCCGAATGTTCGATTGCAGCACAAAAATAGATAATACGCCGAGCTGTGCAGATCCTGATGTTTGTCAAATTCAACTCTTAAGATTTCTTGAGCTCCAAAAGCTCTTACTGTAGTTAAGCCTTGTAGAGATGCGTGTATATGAGAAAAGACTGGACTTCGTGCTAAAATAAAGGTAGGGGTATAAAAATTCATGAATGGTAATTTTTCTGTTATATTCTGGGTTCTCTATTCCATTTCGTACTGTCTAGTAAACTTAGTAATTATTTTTTGCTATGTTTGTTAAATGTTAACAAAATGAAAGTGGTTGCAAATTACGATACGACCAAGTACACGTAATATCCGAAATAATATACATATAAGCCTTCCTTCCCATTAACATATACATAACGAAAACCATAAAATTCACGTATCACTATGCATAAGGTAATGATTATGATTTTTGTACAAAAAACGCAATATCTTTGCATATGAGGAGAAAATACTGCAGATGACCTCTACTTAGAAGACGGGAAAATTAAGAAATGCGATCAATGTATATATTTGGGGGTAATACTAACAAAGACAGGAAGAACTGATGAAGCCATAAAAGACAGAATAACCAAAGGGAAACGAGTTATAGGTGCATTGAATTCAGTACTATGGCAGAAAAATATAAGACCGGAAACGAAAAAAAGAATATATAATACCATATTGAAACCAGTAATCGTCTATGGCTCAGAAGTATGGCAGTTATCACAAAAACTTAAAGGTAACCTATTGGCAGTTGAAATGGATTTTTGGAGGAGAGCAGCGGGAAAGTCTAGATTAGAACATATAAAAAATGAGGATATAAGGAATCAAATGAATGTACAAAGATCAATTATAGAAGACATCGAAAAAAAATCAATTAACATGGTACAGACATGTTAGACGTATGGGGAAGAAAGACTACAAAAAAAATAATAGAATGTATACCACCAGAGAAAAGAAAACGAGGACGACCACCAACAACATGGATGCAAGGAATTTATTTATTTTTGTTGATTTCCAAAAAGCATTCGACACTATCAAACTTTTCGGTATAGTCGAGGTTTGGATCTAATGTATAAATGATATATTTATATATGTACGTTAGGGATAAACGGTCGCAGGGAGGTAATCTTTCGTAAATAAAATCTTAGTTCTCTTCCATAAATCATCATCGATGGAGAATATCCGATTGCTTCATACACCTGCGCTGAGATTAGTGCTCCTTTTAGCGTTTTGTGATGTTTTAATCAGATATCTTGTAGATATCTACACCTTGTAGTCTATCTATAAATGTCTGTATAATATTTGTTCCAGAAAATCTTTTGTTGTATGATGGTAAGCCAAATTCAATGATATTTTATTATCAGCTTTAAATTGTTGCAGGCTTTCGTTATGTGTTTGATATCAAACTTTCAGCTTTAAATTAGGTAGACCTGATTTAGATGCTGCTGCCAATATCTTGTCTCTAAAGTTTAAACGAGAGATGTATAACTGGGTGCATCCTGGGGAAAAAATTTCAAGACGGTTGCAGTCTATCATCGAAGCGCTTTCTTCCTCAGTTCAGTCATTTGCTCTAGCTGCATCTTCAAATTGAAAACTATAAGTTTCCCAAGCTATTTAACCATCTAATGTAAGGTGCTTTTATAATTTTACTAGTTCTAATTATGCTTTTTTCAACTATCGAAGATGATAAGTCTGTTTGTTTAGATTTGATATTAGTTACTAAAATAATATTTGAAACGGAAACTTGCGTACCAAATTTTCTTTTTGTTGTTATTACCTGTTGTTGTTTTGCTGTAATTAAATAGTTTTGTTGTTGCTTTTCTTTTATTTTCTAAATCGATTTTTATATCGGTTTGTCGTTCTTTTAATTTGTATATTCTGTTGGTAATTTGACTTACATCTAACTTAAAATTTTTGTTAATTTAACATAAAGTATTTATGATTTCTACCTCTACTTTTCTACGTCTCTAATTATTCTCTTCCTATGCTTGCTCACGCCTCTCTTCTTTTTCTTTCGCCTCCTATTTTTCGCTTTTTCTTCATACCTTTCTCTTCTGACCTCGTCTACGAATTTGCTCGTAAAAATTTAAAGCTTAGAAGTGATAAAGTCAAGGCCAGGCTCGATATGCATGCTACTGGTACAACTTTTGAAAGAAGTGACCCAGTATGGTTATACAATCCCACATTTAAAAAAGGACTTTGTCCGAAGGTTCAACGAAACTGGAAAGGTTCGTACATTGTCTTACTGAAAAAAAAAAAAAAAACAATCTAATCTACCGCATCCAGTTTTCAGCTAGAAGTAAACCCAAAAAATATTCAAGAAATCTAGAATGATTGATATGTCATCTAAAAATCTCGAAATATCTAGTAATGTCTAAAACGACAGAAAATGTATATAAACACAAGATGTTGAAAGTTTAAGTACAGGACAAGAACGGTAGTGTTTTGAATTTTATAGTTGTCATTTTTTAAAATATTGTAAACAAGTTTTTGTTTGAATAAATTGATTTTAAAGCAGTGTAAGCATATAATTGAATAGAAGTGTTTAATACATAGAAGTACAAAACATAAAATTCTTTACTACTTGTCATACCTTTCAGTCTTATTATTTTATATTCTATGCTATTCACAACAATAATTTAAAATGACTTACTGGCTGCTTCCATACGTTTCAAATTTCTACTTGAAGAAACGTAAACAACTTTGAAGAAATAGAACAGACAACCTATTGCTACGGTAGATATTAGAATCCAAGCATTGACAGTTGCAATTACAATGTTAACAGCTAAAACGTTTAGAGCAATCTGAAAAATAAAATAAAAAAATAAAATCTCAAGAATATGAATCAGAACAAACATATTTCTATAATAATTATTTGTGTTAATAGTATTCATCACTAATAGCAAATATATTTGCGAAGTATATAAACGCAAATTAAATATTATTTATAATTTCCACTCACTTATTTGTGACCTTAACGTATTTTGCGAAATGGTAGGTTTAGCGTTATGTATTTGTAAAAAGAAACTTATTTATTTTTACGCACAACAGGCCGTTAAGGCTTAGGGCATTTTTTTTAAAACATAATCCTAATATTAACTAACTATAATTATTTTAAATAAAACTTTAACTTAAATATGTATATACAACATTCTTAACTGCTCTGAAGGACCTGGTGGACAATATTTCTCCATTCGCTTCTATTTTGTGCTTTTCTTTTCCAGTCCGTCACCTTCACGTGTTTAAGGTCTTTCTCCACTTTACTAATTCACCTCGTTCTGGGTCTACTTCTTCTTTTGGGGCCGATTAGTTTTCTGGTTATTACTAGTTTAGGCATTCTGTTTGCTGCCATTGTTTCCATATGTCCCAACCATCTGATTCTTTGTGACTTGAGGAACATAGTAATGGTAGGTTCTTTGTATAAAGGCATTAATTTATTGTTGGTTCTTCTCTCCCAACTATCTTCTGTCTTCCGTTCCCCGAATATGTGTCTCAATATTTTCCTTTCCCATTTTGAATAATGTAGTGGATAAAGGATCTCCCTGTCTCAAGCTTTTTGAAACCGTAAATTGATCTGATATGTGACCCTGCCAAGCAATTTCACACTTCGTAGAGTTATTTCGTGTCACCAGCCGGATCAGTTTCTTTGGTATACCCAAATGTTTCATTGCTCGATACATTTTGACTCTATCAACTCTATCATATGCTTGTCTAAAATCCACAAACAGAACATGCAGGGACACTTTACCTTCATAACAAGTCGCTTGTGTCTTCTTTAATGAGAAGATTTGGTCTACAGTAGATCTCTCCTTTCTAAAGCCGGCCTGATATCCATGTAGGATTGTTTCCGTATAGCAATTTAGTTTATTTCTCAATATTCTTACCGAGATTTTGTATACCGTGTCTAGTAAGGCTATACCTATATAGTTGTCACACTTCAGTTTGTCTCCTTTTTTATGCAGAGGAAATATGCGGGCCCCGTACCACTCCGATGGCATTATTTCCTTTTCCTATACTTGCACTAGTAGCTGGTATATTTTTCTGTGTAGTTGTTCTCCACCAAACTTGACCATTTCTATGCATATGTCATTTTTACCAGGACTTCTGTTATTTTTCATGTATTGCTGTTACCACCTCCTCCTCTGTAGGCTGCCTTTCAACTATCGCATCTTCTCCAACCGTCCAGTTGTCTACTGCTTCATGCTTCACCTCACCATTTAATAATTCTTCAAAATGTTTTTTCCATTCCGTCATTATTTCTGCCGGATCGCTAATTAAATTTCCGTCTTTACCTTTCATATAACTACAGTGGCTTTGATAACCTTTTCCCATCTTTTTAACTTCTTGATAGAACGACCTCACCTATTTGTTTTTAAACTTCTCTTATATCTCTTTTTCCTTCTACATAGAACTTTCAATCTTCCTCGAATTATTTTATATTCTTGTTTTTTACACTCTCTATTATCTGTAAACATTATTTGTTGTCTGATCTTCTTCTTTTCCTTTGCTATGACCCTCTTCGTCAAACCAATCTTTGTTTGTACTTCTCTTGGAGTCGCACTTAACTATTTTCTTGCTAGCTTCTCCTACGGCAGATTTAATTTATTCCCAGGCTTGATCTGTCTGTAAATTTTGGTCACATTTTTGTAGAATTTGATTTTTATCTTCTTCATATTTATTTTTTATTTCTACTTCCTTAAGTGTTTTTCAATATTGTACTTTCTCTTCGTTTTATTGTTCGATTTCTCTTTTTTTTCCCAGCCTCCTCCCACATGTGACTTTAACGAAGCAATGGTCCTAGTCGATTTCAGCTCCTCTCATACTTCTTACCTTCTAAACGATATTCGTATATTTTTCAATTTAATCATATTATTATTTCAATCATAACATGATCTATTTGATTCACCGTCCCTCCAAGAGACCCACGTACCTTTGTATATCTCTTTTCGTTTTAGTTGTGTGCTTCTCACGACCATGTTCTTCTCCATGGCAAACCATGGTCAAAAGTCTTTGACCATTATCGTTTGTTACTTCGTGTTTACTGTAGTTACCAGTTATTGCAGTGTACAGAGGTTCTTTTCCCACTTTAGCATTACAATAACCCATTATTATTTTTAAATCACGCTTAGGTAGGCGCTCGTATTCGTCATTTAGCTGTTCATAGTAAAGATCTTTTATTTCGTCGTCCTTGTCTTCTGACGGTGCATAAATATTGATTATACTCCAATTCCTTTTCTTATTTTTAATTCGTATTGAACACATCCTATCAGAGATAGGATAAAAAGCTATCACTTTGTCCTTGATACATTCAGCTACTAAAAAACCAGTCACAAGCATTTTATCTTTACCTCCACTTTTGAAGAGCACCACATCTTTAATATCAGTTATTTCCGATCCTAATTGTTTTGTCTCTTGAAGATCCATTAAGTCGATTTTATACTTCCTTGCCTCATTCATTAGCTCTTTTAGCGCACCTTCATAAAAGGTTCCTCTGACATTCCATGTAGCTAAATGTATCTTGTCATTCTTCGGCTTTATCTTTGTATGACTGTCTTGTTTTGTTTCGTTTTCATAGTTCGTAATCCTTTTCTTGCTGGTGCTTAGTTTTTTGCTTTGGTCTCTACCACCAACGTTTGGTTCATGCCAAAAAGAAACTTACCATATATTAATAATTTTAACGCAGCATTCATGAAATTCAGCCACATTTATGCAAAATGACAATCGAAAATTTCGACAAAAGAGTCCTAATGTGCCCATAAATCCGTGAAGGCCATTTGCCTAATATGATATTCCATACCTAGCTTTATCCTATGTACTTTATTATTCTATAAAAAATTACAATTTAAAGAAAAAGCAGTGTTTTCTATTAAATTCAAATATTACGTAAAGTCCCTTTTTTGCTGTTTGGTCTCTTGGAGACCAAAAGATAATTTGCTTATACCCATTACATATATCTCATTAAGTTTTTAACAGATACTTCCAAATATATCAAGTAACTTCTGCAGTCTACATTTGCTATAATTTCAAGTTTACAAAATAAATTCCAAAAAATTGTTGTTAGTTACGATGGAACTTACAACCGTCGATTAGTATTTGAAAATATGTAATGAAATACTCACTTTAAAGATGAAATAACATTGTATTTTTCAAATACTATAACTTATATTTCGTTAATTTTGATAGATAAGTTGTTGTAACTGTAGATAATAGATTTTAACAAATAGCACAACAATTGTGACAACCTCCTGTCATTTACTAATGTTTGCCTGCTGTAGTTTAAATATAATCCTACCTGAATTGTGTCCACTAAAACGTTGGGCAATGTTTCATCTATACATCCAATATCTTTCGAAAATCTGTTGAGTATTCTTCCAGAAGGATTTGTGTTGAAGAAGAGCATAGTACCATTACAAATCTTCGAAAACATAGTATTGTGCAGTTTTACAGATGCGTTCATACACATTTTATAAAAACTTATAGACCTAGAATGAGACGTAATGAAAATAAAATAGTTGTGAAATAAATTTTTGGAGAATACTGAATATATAAAAATATAGGCTATAATTTAGGATTATACCATTTAGTCTACAATTGTCTACAAAAATATCTAAAATTTACCTCATAACTGTTACAACTATCACAGATACAATAATACAGCTGTATGTTATAATGCATCTATCACTATTAAAAAAACCAGGTTGTAAAGGTGTTAGGTGTTTTAAAGAATATTTCCAAAGAGAATTGTAGTTTTCTTCCATATAAACGTCATCTGAATATCCTATAAGTAAAGTTTTATTTCCTTCTTCTTCTTGAAACGTTTCTTGTTCTAGATTTACCCTAAAATGGCAATAAAAGACGTTAAAAACCACAACAATTATAAATACATGCTATGCATTTATGAATAAATCAAAAATTATTGTTTAAAAATCTTATTATATAGTTCGTTTTTTACTTAGGACAATATATTTTAAAGAACATGTCTGACACACATACAATTTTAAAATATAGTGACAACTAATAGTATTGCTACCACATTATTTTTACTATACAATAAGAAATAATATTGTTTTCTGAAACAAACACGTCACAAAAGGTAGTTTTCATACCAAAGGCAAATTCACCCTAAATAAATTAATATGAGTGGTAATAGAAATAGCTCTACATAGACTCCTTAAAAAAAAGCTGCTATAAAAAGGAAATCAATGGGATTATAAGTTCCATAATCCAAATATTTAGAGCAAAACATACTCTTGACTGTTTATATCCAAAGCTTGAAGGGAAGCAAGGGTAAAGTTTATACCAAAACCAGGGAAAACATATTTAATTTTCTTAGCAAAACTATGTGGATCAAATATGGTAAAAACAATGTTAAAAATTTTGAATTTTTAATCGATTAGTCACCAGCATATCACATCACAACACATATAACCATCAGATTTCCCCTGCGAATACTGCACTCCCCAATACGTATGTATCTATAAGTAGGTATATATAACATCATATATAGCGCAAGCATGGTACAGGAATGAAGTGTTGCTTAAGCGATGTCTCAGAAGGCGAATAAACTTTACGGGAGTATAGACTTGGTACGGTATGGATGTTTTACCATGTCCTGCAGCATTAATTTCTTTTCAACTCCTGAAAATAAAATGAACATAGGATGAAAAGGGATGGCCTCGAAGAGCACTGGGTATTTTGAGTAAACAAATATAAATATCAAAGGAACGAGCAGATGTGTCACTGTATCAAATCGATCTTAGTGCCTAGTGTATATAAGAAATTTATGGGTTGCTGCAATTAATTTTACGGGAAAAAAAAAAGAAGGAAAACGCAGTCCGGGAAGAGGAATGATTTCTTGGCTGCAAAATCTACGTACATGGTTCAGCATAATAACCACAAATCTTATCAGACCAGCAGTGTGAAAAATAGAGATCGGCATAATGGTCGCCAACATTCCAAACGGATAGGCACTACAAGAAAAATAATAGATCATAGTGAATCTCAATTAGAATGCTAAATATTAGAATTAGTACCATAAGACAGCTTCGGCAGTACTTACTTTTTCTATGAAAAGGTTCGATGCTGCCTTGATATAAATGCCGTGGGAATACTAAAACCAAATAAAAAACCATCCATGCTGACTTGTAATTATTAATCAAAGGTGTACAATAACACAATTTGCTGAAGTACGACCAGTGTATAAGAGGTAACTTCTAAAATGGGAAAAAAGCATAGCATGTTAATTTAAAGACCAAAGTTTAGTACAAGTCGCATAATCAAGTACCAGTAACAGACACTGTCTACTCTGGTGATATAAAAAGAAAAAGAAGAAAACGACATAACATAATACAATACTTGTATCAACAAATGGAAAATAGTTTAGCGAGCATTTGAGAGAGATAAATCTCAGTCTTACTCACAAATTTTCTTCAGAGATAAATTAGTGAGTAAGACTGCAGCAACTGAGAGACTATAAGGAAGTATTACGCCTCAGTTGTGATCTTTAGTTGCAGAAAACCTACCAAAGCTTACCAGCAAAGTCCAAATTATCAAATGATTTCTTGGTTAATATACAAACTTAAACACGAACGTCCAGCTAACAACCGGTTCTTCTAAAAACCAAATGAGTAGAATTCTCGAACTCATCGTCGGATTTGTTAAAATAACATTAGAAGACATTAGCCGATTGAAATGCGAACTACTGTCAAAAATACTGCTTTATAACGATATCGACCTGGTAGCTATAAAGGAATCACATGCTGGGAACGAACAACAACTCGCAAGCAGAAAAAAAATTCCAGTCCATGATCTCGTTACAACAACTTACCACCATGTTAATGGCATCACCATCTACGTAAAATACTCTGTAGAAAATGCCTACTTTATTGCTTCCACCATACAATATAATATAAATCCGGTCGTCACCAAAATAGGAGAAACAGAGGTAACAAATGTTTATAAACCTGCCAATATTACATGACCAAATCACGTCGCAGATGTAAGGCCTCATCCAGCTATCTATCTAGGTGGTTTTAATAGCCATCATCAAGAACAAAATTACAGAAATAATCATAAAACAGTCAAGACACTGTTAAAATGAGAAGAGATTAACTGAGTAGCTGCATCACGTCTTTGATGTTAAAACTGGGGCACTTTCAAATTGGCAGCATAGAGCCAAGAGTATAATCAAGATTTAAGTTTCGTACGCTATTCGTTAGCAATCAAGAAAAAAGTAAAAACTTTCATAAAGCTGACTGGCACGCCTTTATCAACGAACTTAATAAAATCTTGCGATGGATTCCACCAACATAAAAATTATGAAAGGTTTAGAAGTGCAGTCATTTCTACAGTAAAGAAATAAATTCTCAGAGGGTCAGTAAGCAGCAAATACTAGGATAGAGTGAGAAAAGTAGTCAACACCTTTACCAAGAATACCTTCAAACCAACGAAAGCGGCACTAATACATACTCTTCCTGAGCATAGATATAGCAAGAAGAAAAAATGGGCAAACAAAGTTGAATTGCTAGATTTTAAAAGGTTTAGCCTTAAAGTATGGTCACTTCGAAGTGAAAAACTAGCGACATCATAAATCCACGAATTTAATCCCAAATAAAACGCATTACACATAGTAGCCACATTCACAGGAGCATGCGATAAAAAATTCACCACTGCTTTATAAAAGGAATTTTAAAATCTAAAAGCTATCTGTCAATTAGACATAAGATCCATAAGATATTAAAACTGGTAGCAAGGCACGTGGCACGGATAGCATACTCCCTGAATTTCTGATCCATTTTGAAAAATCAGCAAAAATCTGGTTGTCTAAATTTTATACCGAAATACTAAGTCAGGTAACCTACCAAACTTATTAAACCAGGAAAACCAGCAGACCAGTCAGAGAGTTACTGCCCATCGCCTTACCTAGATAAGATCCAAGAAAGATTCTTGGATTCTAATTCTTAACAAAACTGGCCCAAAGCTACTTTAAAAATACTAATTGAACAAGGATTCAACAGCAAAGAAACACTACAACCAAGAGCTCTCTTTAACTACTCACGTAGACGCAGGTTACCAAAGAAAGTGTAAGACCTTTGTGACATTCAGTGACCTAACGGCTGCATACGACACGGCCAGAAAAGGTGGTATAATCTATAAGCTCCTCAAAATAATTTCCTGCAAAGCAACTCCTAGACTCTTAAATAATATGCTGAATAGTAGAAACTTTCGTGTAATTACAGGAAATACAATATGCAAATAGACCAATGGCCTCCCCAGGGCTCCCTACTTGCACCGCTGCAACTTGATATGCACATAGCTAATATGCCCATACTAGATCGATAAATTTGTTTATGTAGATGACTGGGCACTTGTAACTTAAAACTCTTCGATCCAATCTTTAAGGATATCCCTATGGATGATCTTGAAAGGCTGGTTAAAAAGCTTTCGACAATATAGACTTAAATCTAATCCCAATAAAATAGAGGTTAGCCGTTTTTACACATAACTTAAGGTGTACATTGACAACTAATTGCTCACGCACACTTTTAACCTCAAATACCCCAAATACTCTAGTTTAATGAACACCAATCTCGTTAAAATAATAACAGCACAGCTGAGAACCTGCAACAATATCTTATAAAAGCTCTGTTGGACAACATGGGGATTAACAGCAGATATATTTCAGTACTCAGGTCTTGGACTTGTGTACACCATGGCAGAGTACTGTGCTCTTATATGGGTAAATTGCACTTACACAAAAATTATAGATATCCAGCTTAGTAACACAATGAACTGAAATGATCAAGTTTATACCAACAGAATCGCTGCCACGGATGAGCCACATACCTACTTCTGATCTCCGTCGCTAATATTCTTTGTTGGCGACATTGTTCATTACCCATAAAAATATATAAATAATCCCCTAGTAAAAGAACAAGCAGAGTGACATACCAAACCCAATGAGAAACATACCATGCATCACTAATGCGACTGTGGTGCCGAGATCCAGCATATAGTTGACAAATACTTAAAAATGATTTATATGTTAAAATGTAGTATGTTGTGTATTAAATTGTCATACGCTTAATAAACCTACCTAAGTTATCAAACAAAGCATTTACAGGAAGGTAGAATGTAGGTAGCTATATATACCGGATATACTGAAAATATCAGTGGTAAATCATCATGAATTATTAAGTGTTAAATATTTTCGCAAGTCATAATTAAATACTACTATATACTATTATATATTTACCAGAAGTTAACAAAATAGTCTGATCCACTAGCCAAGAACTGAGTGAACACAAACAACATCAGCACCCAAAATCCATAGAACCAACCACCTGCATACTTTAAGTACCCAGAATACGCTTTAGATGTTAATTTTATGACAACAGCTTCCTCAGCAATCTCTGTGGGCTTCTCATCAGACATATTTTCAAAATATTCTATTTCTGACGATTCTTCATCTATTGTATCGCTTTCCTCTTCTTCAACATTGTTAACGAGTAGTCGAGCGAAGTCGGTATTGGATTCAGATATTTCCTTGAATGTTCCACTTACGACGATTTTTCCACGCTCCAGTAGATATATTTTGTGTACGTTTTTTAAATATTGCAGTTGATGAGTAACTAGAACAGTGCATTTTCCTCGCAAATAACTACAAATACAGTCTTCAAATATTTGTTTTCCTTAAATAACAGATTTATATTATTAAAGAGAAAAGTCAAAAAATTGTTTAATAAATATTTTTAAATAACCTTGAAATATGTTTTCTTACCTACATGAGTGTCGACGGCTGAAAGCGGATCATCTAATATATAAATATCGGCATCCTTATAAACAGCCCTTGCCAAATTGACTCTAGCCCTTTGGCCTCCACTAAGAGCAACTCCACGATCGCCAACCATACTCCTATCTCCATGAGCTAATAGGGACAGATCCCTTTCCAAGGCACAGACTTTGATAACTCGCTCGTACTTTTTAGGATCCCACGGTTCACCAAATAAAATATTTTGTTTGATGGTACTGGCAAACAACCATGGCTCTTGTGAAGCATACGAGATTTTACCAACAATATCTTTGTTGCCTTGGCTTAGTGGTAGCTCTTTCATGATGGTTTGAAGAAGAGATGTTTTACCAGATCCGACTGCTCCTACTATAGCTACCAGTTGTTGAGGACCAACGTTAAAATTTATATTCATCAAAGTGTTTTCTTCTTGTGTATTTATCCACTTAGCTGAGACGTTTTCTAAATACACACCTACAGATTTCTTTTTTTTAGAACTATGTATAAGCAATGTACCAGATGTAATCTTCTTAGCTTTATATGGTTCTCTTATAGGCTCATAATAAACCTCATCAAACTGAAGAAACTCTTCTATTCTAGCTATAGATACTAAAGCTTCCGCAGTCTGAGTTATGGCTTGAGGAAAGTCATTACTGACTGCTGATTTTAAAATATTATAAAACGAAGAGATAACGTAGACGTATCCAGCATTAAGTCGTTTTCCAGTGAAAGTATAGGTTATAATACATAAAAATACTGCTGCTCTTGTTATAAATTTGCTGAAAGACATATGAAGGGCTCGAATATAAGAAGTAAGGCGAATTTGTTTTATTTCTGAACTAAAATAAACAATAATATTAATACTATACTGGTTACTGTATAAGGTGATTACAATATTAAATTATTACGATTATTCAATAGAAACCCATTTAAGAATTGTAACCTACTTTCTACAAAGTCAAAAACATTTCAATTAGTATTGCTCTGAGTCTGAATTTAACCAACTTTCTGAGACTCTTATTTCATACATTTAAGTTGATCTTCAACTCTATGAGCCACGTAGGATTAAGCATTATCAAGCACAATAATTATAGGGCAACCGAAACGATTCTTCTTCTTAAGGTGTCGTCTTTTTTCGAAGGTTGTATGCTGTTTACAGCTGCTCTAAACAGCTATGAGATTGCGCAGCCATGAGATTCGTCGCCTTTCAACGTCACGCTTTGCTAAAAACTTTCCGTGCGTTATATTGTTATACTGTGGACAAGAATTTGTAGCCGATAATAATAAAAAGAGGTGGTATTATATTGGTAAGGTATCCAAAACTGTAGATGTAAATATTAAAGCAAATATATAACTAATAAACTATCACTGTTTCTCTCATCACGATGCCAAGGTATTGTAGTATTCGTATCTTTATTTTATTATTTAGTCCCGTTTCTTTTGAAAGTCTTCGCAAGACTTCTTCATTCGTGACTCTGTCTACATAAGATATTCTCAAGATTCCTCTGTAAAGCCACTACTCGAAAACTTACACTGAGCAACATATTTCCAATTTGTTCCGGTTATTCTTTTAATGTCATCAACCCATCTCATATGTGGTCTTCCTCTTGGTCGTTTACTTTCGTAAGGTCTCCAATGATGTATTGTAGTATTCCAACGTTGGTCTTTTTGTCTAGCAGTGTGGCCCGCGAAGCTCCATTAAAGTTTGGCAATTTTTGTTGCTATGTCCTCGACTTTTGTTTTAGATCTTACCCAGTCGTTCCCGTATACCTAACATTGCTCTTTCCATTGTTCTTTCTGTTGTGGCTAGTTTATTCATGTTTGCCTTGATTAGGGTCCAGGTTTGATATCCATATGTCATGATAGGAAGGATGCATTGGTTGAACACTTTGCTCCTCAAGTGTTGGGGTATTTTGCGGTTCTTAAGTATCCAACTAAGTTTTCCAAATCCTGCCCATGCTAGTCTTGCTCTTCTAGTAATTTCCGCACTTTGGTTCTCTTTGTCAAGTCTCAGGATTTAGCCTAGGTAGATATATTCCTGGATTTGTTCTATCTCACTGCCATTTATAGTTATACGTCTGGGGTCATCTGTGTTTGTCATTATTTTTGGTTTTTTCATATTCATTTTTAGGCCGACGTATTGTGAGCTGGCTGCTAGTTCCCGCATCATAATTTGCAGTTCCTCGAATGTGCTCGCAATAATCACTATGTCGTCAGCGAATCTGAGGTTGTTTAACTTGTTGACATTAACGTTAATGTCAAAGGTTGACCAATTTGTAGTTTTAAAGACGTCTTCTAGGGTTAGGTTGAAAAGCTTTGGCGATATTACGTCTCCTTGTCTCACTCCTCTCTTAATGGGGATGGGATTTGTATTTTCGTCTAGCTGTACTATCATAGTTGCATTTTCATATATATTATGTATTAGTTGCCTATATCTCGAATCTATTCTACAATTATTAATAGCTTGTTCTATGGCCCACATCTCGATACTATCAAACGCCTTTTCATAGTCGACGAAGGCAAGAAATACGGGTAGTTAGTATTTATTTGCCTTCTCTATCAATGTTCTCATTGTCAGCAGATGGTCTGATGTACTATATTCTTTGCGGAAGCCAGCCTGTTCAACCGGTTGGTAATTGTCCATTTTGTAGATTAACCGGTTGTTAATAATTCTCATAAATAGTTTGTATACCTGACTAAGCAACGATATAGGTCTATAATTCTGAAGATCACATTTGTCCGCTTTTTTGTGTAGGAGTATTACTAGACTCTCGTTCCAGTCTTTAGGGATCTTGCTATTATGGAGACATCTATTAAATAGCTCTGTTAGTACAGGGATTGTTAATGTCTTGCTTATTTTCAAGAGCTCGGCAATTATACCCTCGTGTCCTGGAGCTTTATTATTTTTTAGCTCTTTTAAAGCTCTTTCTATCTCGAATCCTTTTATATTTGGTAGTACTTCTGATCCCACGTTTTTTATTTTTCTTTTGACGTTCTCCTTTGTTGTTTCATTAGGCTAGACTTGCAAGCTGTACAAGGATTTGTAGAAGTCTTCGACAATATTTGTTATTTTATATTTGTCCTTCTCTTCCTTATTGTTGGCGTCTTTAATTTTGATGTTTTTTTGAACACCCAGTGTGGGTCTTAGACATTTTAAGCCTGTGTTGTTTTCAATTACTCACTCTATTAAGTTCTCGTTCCATTTTTGTATATCGCATTTTAGTTCTTTTCTAATTGTTTTATTAAGTTCTTTATGTATTCTTGAGTATAGCGTTTGTTTTGCGTAGGAGAACACTAAATATGTAATATATAAGCATGTACATTTTTACGCCGACACTCAGTCCTATTGCAAATAAACTGCTTGATTTTCATAAATGAGTTAAGTGCAGTTTTATTTCTGCTTATTAGTTCCTTTGAAAACTCATTATTTTCAAACCCACAAGGAAACTAAATTTCTGCGGTTGGTTGTATACAATGTATCACAAAAATTTTATTTAAAAAAATCCCTGATAAAAGGTATAGTAATAAAAACCCTATCGGACTACATCACACAACGTTTTCGGAATAACTATTTCATCATCAGTGCTATCTGGATGTACATATCTGAAGCCACTAAATATGTGGGTAAAACCCTTTAAATGTAGTTTAATTAACTTTGAGTTATATCTTTGACAATTAAAAACTATGATGTTTAAGTTACAAAAGGAATTGATCACATGGCAACGTAAGACTCCACTGGGGTTGCTAGTCCCTAGACGAAGTGTTTGTGAGGACAGTTGCTACCAACAAAAGTTGCTTTTATTGATTTAACAATATTAAATTCTACCACGGCTTTGTATACTGCGTTTTTGTCTAAACTGTCATAGGCATATCTAATATTGACAAACAAATTATCTTTTTCTTTTTCGTCTTCCATACTTTCGAGCTAAATTTCTTTTTTTTGAAACCTCATATTACTTCTTATGTTTAGTCACTTCTCAAAATTTGCTGCCCATTCTTCTTGCCGAAACTTTCTTGTAGAATTTTCGCGTTTTCATTTGTGTGTTATACTTCTCTAGTTCTTTCAGTTGGTTTTGTATGTGCTTCTTCTTTCTTTTTAGTATTAGTTTTTTGTCCCGTCTCAGCTGTCTATATTCTTGCCCTACTCGTCTGGTTCTGCGTCCTTAAAACCTTGTGTATGCTAAGCTTTTTTCATCAATGTCACCTGTCACAATGTCACAATGTCTTCGTCTTCATTTAACAACTTTAATAGTTCAATACTACAGTTGGTTATCTGTCTGGTTCTTCTAATATTGTTGGACAAGTCTTTTATATTTTATATATTCTTCGTATGTTCGTATTTTTGTTTCGTTATCTGCTGCTATCTGCCCATTTTTGTCAATTAGTTTATTTCCGTTCCTGAGTCTGCAATTTCTGGTGATTTCTCTAATAGTCTTATGCATGTTAAATGATTTGTTTAATTCTTGTCTAGGGAATGTCTAGGAGAATACCATCACCTATTTAAATAGCTTAAGAAACACCATTCAGACAGATTTTATGCTTATATGAGAATAACTCTGGATACACTTCATTATATATATCATACCATCCGTATCTCCGGCAAATGTCACCATTTGAATATCACCAATGCTTGAAAACCATCAATAAACTTGTAATTTACCACCCGATTAACAGCTCGATCAGGATGTAAAACAAACTATTTTGTTCAAGCATCGACATCGCTATAAACCGCGATAATAGGTCGCGAGTGTGAACGGGTGAAACATTCTTGGTATGTGCGATGTCATAAGAAAATGAAGGTTTGTTTTGACATCGATATATCGCCGCGACCGCGACCTTTATCGCACACATCTACGTATCTTCGGTATGTCCTTACCCTTACGATTTTATCGTTTGTATTGTGACGTAACTTATAGGTATATAATCTTTTTGGTGGATGCTTGTAAAACGTGTTTATTATTGTCGTTCCTTTTTTTTTGATAAATTGGACCAACCTCTCTCCTCTTTCATTGCGCTTTTCTTGTCCATGTTCTACAGTTAAATATTTTTCAAACGGTTAGTAAATCCGTAAAAGTAAAGGTTATAGTAGTCATTTTATTATTGCTGTATAAATATAGTATAAATACAACTGTGGTTACATATTTTCATATATAGGCAATGTCGATTGCCTGGCAATTTTAAACTGCCAAAAACTCCTTAACAATTTTCTTAGGTGTTTTTGTATTATCTTTTAGAGACAGGTTTCCGATTAAAGATCTAATTTTTTACCGTAACAGTACTTAGAAAATATAACCATATGTTATTAAAAAATGACAAAATATAAATATTTTTGATATAAGCCATAAGAGTACTTTAGAAAACAAAATATCAAAATTCATTCTGTTTCCGATATCCAAATAAAATGCGTTTCCATTGAACAATTCTAATAGATATGACAAATAATAATACAATTAAAAATTATAAAGAAAATTTATGCATAAAGATTAACTGCATACATACTTTCTTATCTGCTCGATCAGTTTGGAAAAAGATCTTTCCCAAGTATACATTTTGATCACTTGTATCCCACAAATGATTTCACTCATGAGCAAAACCCTTTCATCTGTTTTAACAGCTGTTTTCTGTCTGTATTGGGTTGTTAACTTCCCCATCACCACTAAAAATGCAAGAAAACCTTTAACATGTAACATATAACAAAAGTCTACCTAATTTTAGTTTTAACATTAAAATGCTGACACCATTCCCAAATATATTTCCAGAAAGTGAGTTATTAAAAATTTCCAGCTAAATATATAACTTACTTAAAATATAATAAATGTGGTGAAATTAATACAAAAACACAGAAAGACCTCTGAAGTAGAAAACGATGAAGTATTCTATAAATGCTTGCATAAATTGGTGAAATGTACTATATTCGCGCAAGCTAAATATCAATTTGAGAAGGACTTATATCTTATGAATATGAAGCTAGATACGGCTATGGGCGCCGGTAGTGGGGTGCAAGGGGCCTGTTCGGAAAGAAAGTGCATATTTGTAAGTGTTCAAATAGAAAAGTTATATAACGCCGATCTGTGCTTCCTCCACAGGGGAGGTTGCCTCCTTTTCTCGGGGTTGGAAATTCTTTTTGCTCAAAATAATTACGGGAGTTAATAGAGGATTAAATTCTAAGCAATTTTTTCACTATAGAGTTTTTCAGAAAGTCAATACTGTTTGAACTATTTATGGTTGAAAACAGCGAATTTTCAATGACAAAGTTATTTTTGTTAACGGATTTTCATGAATAACTCCATATGCTATATGAAAAAATATGCCTTTAATAAAAAAGTATGCAATATAAAAATGAAGCTTATGAAAGAAGAATAAGGTTCTTTTTTAACAAGATATTCTAGATAAAACATAAAGTGACATATGGTCGTTGAGAGGAAGACTTTTTTTTTTGATTGTTTGGAATAATGTATTTACCGTTAAATTAAAAGGAAAGAGTTAGTTTTTCGGGGTAATGATATTAAAGTTATCTAAAGACCTTGATAGTGGTAATGAGCACTACGGAATGTCATTTGTATGTAAACTAAGTAGGTTACAGCTCGTTAAAAGCACTCTTTTCGAATATTTTAAGGAAAAAAGGACAGTATAATTAACCTAATATCCACATTCAAAATTAATTGTAATGTTTCTAAGTATGATATTTAAGTGTATTAAAAGATTGTATCGCTTGATTGGAATTGTAAGAATTTTAAGTAAAAATTGAGAATTTTTCTTTGTTTCAATAAATAATAACATTTTAAATGATTAATTACAAATAATTGAGGCGTTTATTTTAGAAACAACATAAGTCCAAAATTTACAAAAACGCGATTGTGGCGTCATCATGTAAAAGACACTGAACTCTATCACCCCAAAGATTCGTTTCTCCCAAAAACATCGCATATCCCCCGATATGTGGCACTATCGGTATTTCTGTAAAACCGACATATTTATGTCCTATTCGTTTCTTTTAAAAACCACATAGGTCCATGTACTAATGTTCTTTAAAAAAAAAACTACGCCGAGAGAACAGCCCACTGGTAAGTACCGAACAACTTCGGCAGGCATTGCCGGCGAGTTCTCATTCTCATCGGTCTGTTCTCCCGGTGTAGACAGGCAGAGACTTGTCAAATTTAGTAGCGTTGCTGTCTTATTACGGAACGGTTGTGTTATTAGTCTCGTGTTATATTTTAAGTAGTTTCTTCAGTTTTGCACTATAAGTTATGAATATGGAGAACGCAGTAGCAAGTGGTAGTGGAGTACAGCAGGAGCCTGAGCGTAAAGTTAAAAAAACACCGAAGGCCAGTTTAATAAAAATAGTCAAAGTAAAAGGCGAGAAGCATATTAATCATAAAGGAAGACTAGTAGAAAGCTGCACTCTTGGAAGAAACTGCAGGTAAATAATAGCTTTAACGTAAATATTGAATATTTTTCTTACAAAATATTTTTTGTTATAGATGTAAACGGCTCAAGTGTCATGAACATATTAGTAGGGAAATTAAAGTGGTTTTATTCCAACAGTTTTATAATATGAACAATAAAAATGAGCAAGACTCTCATTTGTCTGGTCTAATAACTATAAAACCAGTAAATAGACGCCGCCCGAAAAATAGAAATTTGGGCATTCATGGTATAACTGTTGGTAGACTTAGACGCATACAAAACCATTTGGTCACACGAGGTATGGCGCCAAGGGATTTAAGAGGAAAAGATAAGAGAAAAGGTCAACTGATTATTTAGATACCGTAATTTATTTAATAAAGGAACATATTAAGTCTTTTAAACCAAGGCAATCCCATAACTCACGACGCAAAAACCCACTTCGTTTTTACCTGTCGGAAGGTTTAACCATAAAAGACATGCATTCCATGTTTTAATCTGAATACCTGATCAATATCCCTTATAAAATCTACTGGAAAATATTCACATCCATCTTTAATATAAAATTTGGCTCCCCACGATCCCATACATGTGCTCAGTGTGATTCGTTCCAACAAAAACTTACTTCTGAAGAAATCAACGATGCAGAAAAAGTCCAAATAACAATGGAAAAGAAGATTCATTTAAGAAAGGCTGATGCATTTTTTACAAGGAAAAGATGATACAAGACACAGGCTATGGCTGGAGAAATCGATTGTATTAGCTTTGATTTTATGCAGAATCTAACTCTTCCATATATTCCATCAAATCCAGTTTTTTATTCACGTCAGTTGTGGTACCACGTATTCGGTATACACAATCTTGGTACAAATGAGGCATTTATTTACACCTATACTGAAGGACAAGCGAAAAAAGGTGCCAACGATGTGTGTTCCATGTTGTTACATTTTATTAACAATAATAACTTTACGACCAGGACTCTTGTACTAATAAGTGATGGATGTCCTGGGCAATTCAAGAATTATGTTATGTTGCACTTTTTATTTATTTTTGTCCATGTACTTAAACTTTTTGACACAATTAAGTACCTGTTTAAAAGAAGAAACGCCATTTTGAAAGAGTAGAGACACCTGAAGAGTGGGACAAAGTGATATTGTCAGCACGAAGTAAACCATCCAAATTTTCCTTAGTAAAAATGTACCCCTCAAAGTTTTTTGACATAAAGCTAGCCACCGATTAATATTTTCTGAAAACAGCCAAACCGCCAATTTTTCTAAAACTAGTACGCATGTTCGAAATTACTACAGAGACGTAGCTGTAGTGAAGTTGAAGGATACTTCATGGTCCATGGAGATCCTCTAGTGTCAGAAGTAAAGTAGCAACAACTAGTTTAATAAAACTCACACCAAGTTATTTGCAATCTGTGCCAATTTCATCTGCTAAACTGAACAATTTAAGGGATCTCTTACCGTATTTAGGAAATGCAAAAAATCGAAGCTTTTATGAAAGCATTTTTACACGACAAAATCTGCAGAGCAATGATGCCTTAGAAATCGATGAAGATGAAAACAGTAGTGGTTGTGATGAATCCTAATTATTTTTTGTAACTTAAAATTCAATAAAAACTTAAGTTTATAACATTACTTTTGTTTTATTTTTTCATTCTTTTTAAAACAACATAAGTCAAAGATTTTTGTTTTTTTTTTATTAATATCATGAGATTTTGTCTAAAAAGTAATAGTCAGAAAACCTTTATTTAACTTATATTCGTCACTGTACAATTTAAAAGTTTTTCGAAATATGGTAATAAACTCGAGAGAGCGTTTTTTTCATTTTCTACAAAATCAAAATTTTGGACTTATGTTGTTTCTAAAATAAACGCCTCAATTGTTCTAAAATCGCAATGGAATTTAAAAAAGTAGATTAAATTTTATTCAAATTGCATGAGGTCACTTTCTTCCTCTAAAGTCTTCCACAATAATTTAAATTAGATATTAAATATTGGATCGGGTCACTTAACGTTTAAATTATTTAATATTTTATCTCTCACCTTTTTTCTTTCAATATTTCTTTTAAAATTCATATTTGACTTAATTTCTAATTTCTTACTGGTAAAAAAACATTCTCTATTTTACTAACTTCTTAAACAGTAAAGATATTAAACCCGGTAAAATATTTGTAGGTATGTGTATAAACATTGGTAACAGGTAATTAATATTACGTTTTCAATACGTTATGCTTAACATAAGGTAAATTATTGCTTATTTAAAAATACAAAAGTCTCAGTAATCGTCATCTTTGTTTAGTAAAATCACTGGCACTATATTAGACAAACAATGAAAAAGAACAAAAATGAATATAAATACGCAACATTAATTATTTAATTAAAAATACATAAAAATTTTTACAGCTATACTTACTTTGAAAGGGAATAAATAGAAGCAGAACCAAGAATCCAGCTAGCCCGGTATAACCAGTTACCTCAAAAATCAAATACATTACAACTATGCTTTCCAACGGGCCAACCCAAAGAAAATGACAATATCTAAAAATATTGTCAAATCTGTTAACATCATTGGACAGCAAATTTATCATCTGACCGATCGTTGTTTTCACTAAAGCTTTTTTGCTTAATTTCAAACTTTTTCTGTAGATCAACGAACAACAGGCTATTCTTATTTTCATTCCAAGGTGTTGTAGCGAAAGATGGAACGAGTGGCAGAAAACTACGTACAATAACGAGCACAAAACTATACATAGGGAGTATATATATGCTTCTGTGAGAGTTATTGACGTTTGGCTGGGTTCGTAATATTCTATAAGCTTTCTTAAGAGTAAAGGCTGTGATAACCTAAAAAAAAAAAGAAATTAGGTGTCTACACCATATATTTAAGTCTTAAAAAAATGCAATATTTCCGTCTTTTAACAGTTAAAAACAACAAATCTAATTGCACCATTCTTCATAATTAATTTAGGAATTGTAAAAATAAAAATCACATGGTAATAAATCTTTCTTGTAGGGTGGATATACCAGCGACATACATATATTTGTACAATAATGCTACCATAAACACGATATTCATTCTTCTATCCTATATCACGATGTTTAGGTTTTATGAGTTATTTTTAAACTCTAACTTCTTCTTCTTCTTCTTCTTCGTGCGACTAGGATTACTCCTGTTTGTCTGCCTCTTATTCTGTTTCAGTCGTTGTTGACTGTACATACGGCCTTCCAACGGGTCTTCTGCTATACGGCTTGTTGTTTTTACAGAAGTTCGCTAATCTATCTGGTCCCATTCGGTTAACATGTTCGTTCCAGTTTTTTTTTCTTGTTTTTATCAACCTGTTAATATTTTGAATTTTGCATTGTTCGCGTATACTTGGTTTGTCTGTTTGTCTGTCTCTTAATGATATGCGCGCTATTGGTCTTAATACTTTCATTTCGATATTGTTGGTTTGTTGTTTCGTCTTTCTTGTATCGGTCCTTGTGTCCGCTGCATATGTTAGGATTGGTCTTATTGTTGTCTTGTATACTTTCATTTTGCTTTTCGTGGTCAGATATTTGTTTCTCCATATGGTTTCTCAAAGACAACCACTTACTCTTGCAGCTTTTGATGCTTGCCTTGTGGTCTCTGTTCTTATGTTCCTGTTACTAGTAATCTCTACTCCTAGGTAATTGAATTTCATTAATAATTGTTCTTCAATTTTGCCGTCTTTTTCTAGTTTGCATCTACGCGGCTCTTTACTGATCACTATACATTTAGTTTTTTCTACTGATTTTCTCATATTAAGTTTGTTTGCTGTGATATTGAAGGTGTGGAGCTGCCTTTACAGGTCATCTTCGTTATCAGCAATTAGTACTGCATCATCGGCATAGCATAGTATCGTGATTTTATGCGCTCCCATGTGGTATCCGTGTCGTTTTCTTACTTCGTAAATTATTTGATTCATCACCATATTGAATAACAATGGGCTGAGCGAGTGTCCTTGGCGGATTCCTCCTTTTAGTTCTATGCATTATATTTCCCCTCTTGGCATTATAACTCTATTCTTGTTAATTTCATTAATTGTCATTATTATCTGATGGTCTATTTGTTCAGCTTGTAATAAATTTAAGATGTCATTTTGCTTCACCCTGTCAAAAGCACTTTTTAAATCTACAAAGCACATGTATGCTGGTTTTCCATATTCAGTAGACTTTTCTATTATTTGTCTGATAATAAAAATTGCGTCTATTGTGCTGCGATTCTTCCGGAAGCCTTGTTGTTCATCTGCCATGTTCGCTTTTTCCTCGATTTTATCTTTTATGACTGCCGTTAACAATTTTAATGTACTATTCATCAGACTAATGCCTCTATAATTTTCAGGATTTCTCGAGTCTCCCTTTTTAAGTATCGGTAGCAGGAGACTTTCCTTCCATTCCGCTGGTACTACTCCGTTATTTATTATGTCGACGAATAATTTTAGGAGCCATTTGCGTAGTGTTGTTCCTCCATATTTTAGCAGTTCATTGTTTATCTTATCAGAACCAGGTGCTTTTCTGTTTTTTAAATTTTTTTATTCGTTCTTGTAGCTCTTCTTCTGATATTAGTATTCTATCGTGAGTTTCGTTATTAATTCTTTCTCTGTTCTCTTCTTCTCCTTCTCCATATAATTTTGTGAAATGCTCAGTCCATTGCTCCTCCGTAATTTTATCTAGCGTACAAATTCATTCATTTCTGTTTTGTGTCTCCTTATCATTTTCCACACTTTTTTCTGGGATCCATAGAGGTCTTATTCCATATCTTTGGTAAATTTCTCCCAGTGTTTTTTTTTGATGTTATCTATTTCTTGGTTTATTCTATTCCTAATTCTCACGTAGTCTTTTCATCCCTCCGGTGTCTTCACTCCTTTGTATGTTAGGAAAGCTTGTTTCTTTTCATTTGCTAGTGCTTTCACCCTTTCGTCGTACCATGCAGTTTTGTATTCCCGTTTATTTCTGTTAACTATTCTTTTACCTAAAGCTTCTTCTGCCGCTTATAGGATACATTTTTTAATAATTTTCCAGGTTTCTTCGATATTCTTTTTAGTCTCTAGGTTATGGCTGTTTAGCTTTTCTGTTAGTGTGTTTCTAAACTCTAACTTTAGTTTATTATTGGCCTTTCCGTTGTTGATATAGAGTTATGGGAAATATTCAGATATAAAAATTAAAGGACAAGAACTGAACTGTCAGGAATTCGGTTATTGAGTTTCATTGTTCTAATACTCAAGATAACTCGAAAGAGCCTATTACTTCACTGGTAAGTTACGAGCTTGTACAGCCCCTGACAAGGTATTACACGTAAAAGGTTTTAGATCAGGCCTTGCCTTCATACCTTAATCATAAGTTTAAGTTTATCTGCGACCATTCTTCCATCATTCTTTCTATAAAGTTGCTAGATATGCTGTAACATATCCATAGGGTTTTTTTTTCGGAATCCATATGTTATAAACCAATCATACTATAACCAATTGGCTAATTGTACATCTTCAATTTTTTAACGATACCCATTCTAGAATTGTGGAAGATGTACCAATTTATTCAGATCTGGTGGTATATCATACATATCATATGTTTTTAGAGTCACTTAATAGTCTTTGAAAAGTGTTTGCTGTCTGCGATCTAGTTTATCGCCATTATGTAAGATATGGTTGATTATTTTAAGTGCTCTGTTACCAAGTTTGCAGTTTAAGTCTCCATGAAAGAGTGTCATTGTTTGCAGGTATATTTTAACTAACTCATATTCAGTAAGGAAGCCTGATATGGCTTAAAGCTGATTCCTGACTGGTTTGCGCATTACTTCAACTCTATTAATATATGCCCGTCTAATATACATTTTGCCATGTGCTTGATTGTGTTTTATTTTCTCAATGGGTCTGTCCGGGTTTTCTTTGGTCGCATATGTAATTTTTCCCACTCTTATGGCCGATGCTTAATCGAAATATTCTGTAGCTAATGTTTTTTTGGAAAGTTTATCAGCACTTTCCTTATTTTATATTTACCAGTATTTTATACATACCAGTTTGACTGTCTTTGTTTGACCGATTTGTTGAGTTCCTCTCGGTATTCTCACACTAGCCCAGAATCCACCTTAGAGTGTAAAAAAACCCCAAGGCTACCTGGGAAACAAGACTGCAAGGCCAACCCGATCGTCAACATGTGAAAATCTTGTAACACAGTAGCAACCTATAATTTTAGTCTACATTAAGCTGGAAAGGTGTATAATGCAATTTAATAGATGCAAAGACTGAATATAGATACATTAGGAACTAGCAATGTTTAATGGCCCGATTCAGGCAAGATAAAAAATAACAATAAAACAAAATATTATTCAGGAAGTCAAGACAGTTCTCATGGATATGGTATCTGGATAATACTAAACAAAAACATTGATCAAGTGGTAGTAAATTTCACACTAAAATAAAAATTATACAAGTTTATGTTCCAACTGTAAATAAATCAGTCAGCTATATTGAAACTTTCTTCGAAAACAATTTTTTAAAATCCATTGAACCGCAGGATGTTACAATTATTTTAATGGGAGATTTTAACGCAAAGGATGGAAAAGAAAATGTAGAAAAATGTCCAGGAAGATACGGTATAGGAAAGAGAAACGAAAGGAGTAATAGGCTTATTTAATTATAAACTTTATTCAAATCAAAGGTAGATATCGAGCACAGTTTTTTGATAAATCTTGCCCTTGAATCTGTGCTCGATATCTGCCTTTTATTTGAGTAAAGTTTATATATTCGAGTATTCAACCATATATTATTTTATCTAATTATGCCAAAACAACAATTTGGTTATATCAAATACATTGTTTAGGCCGTCAAAGAAAAAAATATACACATAGAAGTCACCAGCATATCAAGTAGGGAGCATAGGTTAGACAAAGATACAGTAATTCAATTATATTAGAAAAATATATCCGATGTAGAATCAGACCACAACCTAGTAGTCATCAAAATTACCTGTGACCAGGGACACGTAAAGAGGACACAGCGGTATGAAATGCTACGACTGAAAAAACAGAGAAAGATAACAGGATTAAGGAGTGTGAAGAAGGAGAGTGTCACGGTTGAAAAATTTTAGGGACTAGTTTAAATGCAGTTCAATAGAACTCTTTAGAGCAGTGGAGGATAGAGCAAATATAGTAATGATGATATCCAACCTCCGATTGAGAGACGGCACTTAAAGACGAAAAAGAAGAAGAAGAAGGCTACTAAATTTTATATATCCATATTATGTATGGATCCGCTTTGGTTCGAAAGTTTTCTTAATAATTTCTCTTGCAGAGTGCATTATTGCAAAAATATCTGCCTGAAATATGGAGTTATATCAGAGGTGCACCAAGAAGAATAACTCTAGTACTCCAGCAGTCTACATCGAGTCTTTGCTGTGCCACATCCATATCGTAATAAAATGTTCACTTTATGTAAAAAAAATATTACAAAAGTACTTTAGGCCTGTATCTCGGTGTCATAAAATCAGAAATCATTATCCATTTAGTATCCCTTATTTTATTTATTATATTTCATAATCTAACCATTGCGTTGATATTTTCTTGCACTTTAAAATATGATATTCTTCTCCCCCATTTTATAACTATGTGTAAAGAAGGGAGGTAGAGTAGGACATTTATAGCTACTACTGGTTTGCCTTTAATTCATATCGATATTGAATTAATTCAGACTCTACTAGGTCTCTTAGTCTCTATGCTACCATACAGTCGTCGGAGCAGTCGACGACTGAAACAGCAGTAGACGACAGTCGTAGTTACTGAAATTCCGCTGTAATTTTCAGTATTTATATTTTCTCATTTCTCTTCCTTTTCTTCTTTTTTATGTAGACATGACTCTGCTTTTAAATGTGTCTACACTAAGTTGTCGTTCCATCGTTTTCATGGTCTTGCAACTGATCGTTTTTTTTTATCGGAGAACCGTCTCTTGCCTTCTTTACTACGTCGTATGTCATTATTGGTCTGATGAATGTTTTGTAAATTCTGCCTTTCGTTTCTTTTCCGATATTTTAATTTCTCCATATGGTTGCATTCAGGCAACCTGCGGCTCTATTTGCTCTATTCACTTGATCTTCCACTTCTGTTTCGAGCTTTCTATAGCTAGATAATGTGATGCCTAGCTATTTAATCTCCATCACTTGTTTTATTATATGACCTTCCAGCTCCAATTCACATCTTAGTACAACATGTTAAATTTTCTGACTGCTATGTTAAATTGGTGCAGCATACGTTGTAAATCATCTTTACTTTAAGAGAGTAGTATTGCCTCGTCTTCATAGAAGATTATTTTAAGTTGTTTTTCTCCCATTAGGTATCTTTTGACGTGACAACGTCTTAAATTAGGTTGTGGCTCGGAGTCACTCATGAAAAAGTGTAACGCCCGCTCACGTCTGTTACGATGAGTCACCGAACGAGAGAGAGGCCCGCCGGACCGGCGAATGCCTTGCGTCTCTCTCCCACTCAAACATGATCGGTCCGCTGGTGCGATGCTATTTCTCCTATCATCGTCCTATCCTCAACAAAATCACTCAAATAGAAATTAGTTAAGTTTAAGTTTACATGTACAATGTTTTAGTAAACAAAATATATTTCGATAGTTAAAATTTGTGCAATTCTTATTTTCATTCAATTCCTTGTTCCTTTTGTGCAATTTAATAATATTCATATCAATAAATATTCTACCGAGAAAAAGACGTTGTCACGTAAAATCTTCGCCCGTAAAACCGACTTTACAGGCAACCGATTTTTTTTTAGTTCTTCCTTTTTTTATTATTCAGCTGCAATTATCCCAGGCAGTGTTTTCTCTTTTGGTGGATGGATGAAATATACGTCATTTTCCATTCTCCTGCTACTGGCTATCTATTCAAATATCTATTAAAAGACATTTGCTAACATCTGAAAAAGTTCGGACGTTTCAATTTTGTTCAATTCAAGGTTATTTAGTCCTGAGGGGATATCTTCTCGACCGTAAGTTTTATTATTTTTACCCAATTATTTCCATACATTACCAATCCCATAACTATTTTTTTCTTTGAAAATTTGATTTACACAGTCGCCTTATTGTGTTATATTCCATCTAATCTTCTTTTAAAGTTTTTTTTTGTTAAAAATAGCTCTTCTATTCCACTATTTAATCAGAATTGGTTGCTTGGTGGTTTGGTATATTTTCTAAATATAGCGCTTTTATGAGCAAAGCTTTTTAGGATATATTTTGGTTTTTTAATGTTCATCGATTTGTTGACACTATAATTTTAGTTTTAGCTAGAAATTAATGTGAATCACAGTTTGATCCTCTCATGACCCTTATATCATTTACCTTTAACTCTCCATTTTGTTTTAAAATAACGTAGTCTACTATACATCTGGATGTATATATTAAAGCAATGTTAAATCTAGCCCATAACTAAGGATTGATAAGGAAGATATTAGGACAAACCCAATGTAGCGATGGTTCGTGGAGAATAAAAATGAACCACGAGCTGGATGAACTAATGCAGAGCGCAGATATTGTCAGATTTGTAAAGTCACAAAGACTAAACTGGCTTGGTCACCTAGAAAGAATGCCAGATAATCGAGCTGTAAAAGTAGTCCAGAGATAGAAGCCCCAAGGAAACAGAACAAGAGGAAGGCCCCGTAAAAGATGGATAGACGACGTAGAGAGGGATCTTAAAAATATGAACATCAGGCAGTGGCGAAGGAAAGTATCCGACAGGGCAGAATGGAAGAACATTGTTAAGCAGGCCAAGACTCACAAAGGGTTGTAGCGCCATTAGAAGAAGAAGAAGAACTAAGGATTGATACTATGTAATGATTAGTAACAAACACGTCACAAAGTACTTACTTTAATAAAAATTCTAAAACAAAAGTCCAACAAGCGTGTTTGAGGATATCCTTTTTGAATAATTTCCAAATCGGACGTATGAGGCATGGATGTGAGTGTTCTAGTTTTTCTAACTTCCAAAAAGTTTCAAGCTGATCTCCGAGGTAATCAGATTCATGTTCTTCAAAGGGCTTGTATAAGTCGTCTTCATTTAGCTCTTTGTTCCATCCCTTATAAAATAGTTTTAAACCCCAACTAAAACAAAAAATATGGTTAAGAGTAAGTAAGCTGTGACTAGTTTTAAATTAATATTGTCATTATTATTCTAAATATTTTTCCTTGTACTATCTCAGTTTTTTATCAAATATATAAAATGAAAAAATATATAAACAAATAAACACTTATATGATTCGATTTCCAGGTCGAAAGTCAATTTTCAAAATCATTTTAAAAACTGCTCTTCGAAAAATCTTTCAACATAGATCAGCATAACATTATCATACAATGTTTAAATCGAAAAGTGCTTAACAACAATAATACTAACATAGTGAAATATCGCTATTAAAACCAACAGTTTGTGGTAACATTAGAAGGAAATAGCACATATGCTCAACAGATAAGAAGCGGAGGCTGCCTACTTTTATCATTACTATTTAATATATACCCCGAAGAATTATTTACACAAGCACTTGAAAACTGTACATAGGGGCTCAAATTAAATGGTGAAACTATAAATAACATTTGTTTGCTGACGATATAGTTATTCTCGCTGAAAATGAGAAAGACCTGCAATGCTACTAAATACAATTTGCGATACTGGAAAATGGTGTGATTTAACAATAAACATTGTAGAAATGTATAGCAATCCATAAAATATTAGTAAAATAATAAGATAATAATTATAAGAGTAAAGTCATAACAAAGAAAGAGTAAAGAATGACGATATTAAACTTCTGGACTAAATTAAATATTTAGGAGTCTGGATTACTGAAGATCTAAATCTGGAATCAGAAATGTGATCTAGAATAGAGCAACCAAAAATAGGATTTTTGAAAATGAGAAAATTACTGAGTAACCAAAGCTGCAAATTCGATATAGGATGGTTAAATGTTATATCCACTCTATTCTTCTTTAGGCGCTAAAGTTTGGAATGGTAATATTGACTTAATAAGAAAGCTAAAGCTTTTTAGAAGACAGATCACATTACGAACGAAATAGTGTTGTGCAGAATGAGAAGAGACAAAACGCTTTTGATCAGCAATAAAAGGATAAAGACAGCATATATGCAGCACAACGAAGAACGAATATCCTTAAAAATGATAAAAGAGATCTTCTTCTTCTTCCTATGCCGTCCCCATTAGCGGAGGTTGGCGACCACATTTTTAAAAGCTAAGCTTCTCTGTCTTTTGCAACGTGGAATAATTCATCTACAGTCATGTTTGTCCAGTCTCGAAAATTTCGCAGCCATGACTTCCTCTTTCTACCTATTCCCTTTTTGCCATCGACTCTACCCTGCATGACGACCTGCAGAAGACTATATTTATTATTTCTTAGTATGTGTCCAAGGTATGCAGTCTTGCGTACTTTTATCGTTCTCAACAATTTTTTGTCTCGACCCATTCTTCTCAGCACTTCCTCATTGGTGACAATGGCAGTCCATGGGATTCTCAACATTCTCCGGTATATCCAAAGTTCAAAGGCTTCAATCTTTTTAACTATTTGCGCTTTTAGTGTCCATGTTTCTACCCCGTACAATAGTTGCGACCAGACGTAACATTCAACAAACCTCAGTCTCAGCGCAATATTCAGATTTTTGTCACAGAACAATTGTTTGAATTTTAAGAACGCTGCCCTTGCCATTTCTATTCGTACCCGGATCTCTTGGTCTGGATAAAAGAGATATTATTACTGATATAAAGAAAATATTGTATCGCTGGACCAATTACATCCAAAAGCTATTTAATGATGAAAGAGAAGAACTATCATTAGAAAGAAACAACAGAGGATACCGGTGCACCAATATTACGGCAAGAAGTCATCTATGCCATCAAAAACAACACAGAAGAGGGCAAAACTACCAGACCAGATGATGTTTCCATCGAATTATTAAAACTCATTGATGAAGATGTTACTGATGTAATGGTTGAATTCTTTAATTTAATATATCAGACTGTCAGAATCCCCAGACAATGGCTGCAATCGATCTTTGTGGCAATACCCAAAAAGTCAAGCGCAATATCCTATTCAGATCACAGAACAATACCTTTAATGGGTCACACGCCTAAAACACTTTTGAAAATAATAAACAGCAAAATTGTTAAAACTTTTGAGTATGGAATTAGTGACACACGATTTGGCATTAGAAATGATATGGGTACAGAGATGCATGAATATGAATTAGGGCACGAATTTATGTTTTTGTAGAATTTGAGAAGGCATTTGATAAGGTTTAACATAAAAAGCTTGTAGAAATATTGAAAATCAAAAATATTGACAGTCGTGATATGGAAAATATATCTAATCTATATTAAAATCAAACTACTAAGGTGAAAGTTGACAACCAGAACACCCGAGATAATACAGAGTGAAGTTTATTTAAAGAAGCGCTCTAAGATTCCATAGAAGGTATAACTATCAATGGAGAAGTTTTGAATAACTTGCGTTTTGCAGACAATACAGTAATAATGACGGATAACAACTGTAATTTACAGAACGTAATGCAACAACTTAATGAATGCTGTCATGGATATGGACTAAGGATAAATTTGAAAAAAACTAAATGCCTGATCATGAATAAATCAGCAGATGCAAACATCCAATTGATTGTTGAGGATACTGTAATTGAGAGTGTCGATACCTACAAATACTTAGGAACATGGATAACATCAAATATGAACCAAAGCAAAGAAATTAAGACACGCATTAAAATAGCATGTGCACCATTCGTTTATCTTAAAAAGTTTCTTTGTTGTCGGGATATAAGGTTTGGACTATGCCTAAAAATGCTTCGATGTTACGTATTAACTACTCTTCTTTATGGGTTGGAAGCATGGACATTAAAACAAGTGCCTCAAAATAAGTTGACCGCCTTTGAATTTTGGTGTTGTAGAAGAATCCTACGAATGTCATGGAGTCGAAGAATATCAAACGCAGAAGTTACTAAAAGAATAGGAAATGGAGCTGAAATAATATTGAATTTCAAAAGAAGAAAACTTACTTAGAAGAGGGAACTTAAAGAAAAAGATATGCAACAGTTGATTATGATGAACCGGATTAAACATATAGGAACTTTTAAGAAAATCCGAAGATAGAAATAAATTTGTAATGATTATAGCCAACCTTTATTAGTGGAGTCAGCACTAAAAGAAGAAAGTATAAATACTCAAATATAAGAATAATTTGGAAGTTAAACGTATGAAGTGTTACAAGTCATGTTTTGCACTAAAACACATTCGTGTATTACAATCGCTTGTTAGAGATACTGACTTTAAAACATTTAAACTAAACAGTAATAGATACATACAAAATACTTTACTTACCAAAAAAATAAATTTGACAAATAGTTTGAGCTTAGTTGTGGATGTTTTCCCTTATTCTTAAGTTCATCACTATTACCATCATCCATATTTCATATAACAACTATTTTTGATATTATTTGTGCCACGGGTAATCTAAACAAAAAATTAAAAATTAAAAATGAAACAATGCAGGAAAGGGTAAAATAATAATAACCGATTTTGTTGTTATGTTTCTTGTATGAGTTTGTCTCTTTCACAACTATGTCTGGTTTGACTAAGTCTTACTGTTTTCTACTAGTTTTATTTTCCATATTAACGTTGCTTATTTGACCATAACAATATTTATAGATCCACATCTAGAATCTTGACATTAACCAATATCTTTTCAGCAAACATTAAATACTGTTTCAAGTCATTTACATCGCAGCTCGTAAAAAATATATGGTACATAAATTAATAAATTGCCTAAATCAGTCTTTGTTACTCTGTCAAAATTGTTAATATAATTTTGTTAACAAAAGATTTGTTAATAATAGAATTTTCAGAAAAAATAAAATAGCATTAAATTTTAACGTCTTATGACTATATTTTATATATATTTTACCCTGTTGAATTACATATTAATATTTTTATTATATTTTTAGTTACTTTCGCAATATTTGTAACCAAATCGTACTAAACATTCTACCGAAAAATTTGCTACATACAGTGGCTTACAGTTCATAGTAAAATTAACTTGTGTCAGGGGCTCAATATTTATTCGATAAAATTACATACTGAAATTAAATTACTATAGGTGTTCTAAAATAGCATGAGCTATTTTTTGAGTTTCAAATATACCATACTTTTAAACAATAAATATTTAATTATTTTATGTATGACTTTGATGTCACAGCTAAAATGATACAAACTTTAAAACAAAAAAATATAATAAAGAACTCGACCCATTGAAAAATTATTGTTAATATTCCTCCTTAATTATCAATTACAGCCTGTAGTCGTATTGGCATTGATTCAACCAACTTTCTGGTGTACTCTGGGGAAATTTTGTCCCAAGCTTGAATAATTTTTACTTTTAATTTATTTCTATTTGAAATTGGATCGCAATTTATTTCACTTTACTTTTAATGTCAATCACAAATTTCAATAACATTTAAATTTGGTGACTGGGCTGTTGATTTAATGACATTTCTGCAATTATAAAGCAACCAAGTACGAACCCGATATGACGTGTGTTTTGGATCGTTGTTCTGATAAAACCGGTAATAATTGTTATTGATACCTAATTTTTGCGCGCTATGGGCAAGATGCTACCTTAATATATCCAAATACATGTATTGGTTCATATTTTCTTTAATAAAATGCATGTTATCTACTTCTGCAGATGACATACACCCCCACATATTCAATCCACTTCCACCGTGCTTTACTGTAGCTTTTATATTTTGTAATTTTAATTCGTTATTTGGCTTTCTCCACACCGATATTTTTTAAATGGACACAAACAAGTTTATTTTGGTTTCTTCAGCAAACATTACTGTTACTCCAAATTATTCTCCAAACTATTAATTCAAAAGTTCAAATCCTTGTTATTATGCTAACCAGGGAACACCAATCTAATACACCTATTTCTTTGGCTAATAAAAGATTTATTCCTAGCAGTTTGACCATGTAGATTATTCTTTCGTAATATCCGTCTAACTGTTTCGAAATTACATCTTTTTCCAAAATGTCTTTTTACATCATCTCGCAATTTTGGTGCACTTTTTTGGGAGTATTTGCTTTTTCCCTGACAATCCATCTTTAATTATGTTTGGTAAAAATCTTATTTGGAGCTAAGCTTGATTTATTTTTAACTCAATTTTCATTTCGGTAAAGTTCAATAACGTGCTGAACTGTTGATGAACATTTATTTACCATTTTGGATATGTCTCTTTGGCTATATCCATTTATATGGTGAGTAATAATTAAATTTCTTCCACTAATTGTTGTTTGAAAATACTTTGACATGTTAAATTAAACATAAAAATAACTGCAATATGAATTTTATGCAACGTCTACTTCGCAAATTTCAAATTGATAAGTTGTGTAATGTTTTATCTTATTTGCATCATTTTAGCTGTGACATCAAAATCATACATAAAATAATTAAATCTTTATTAGTAAGTATTGTATATTTGAAACACAAAAAACAGCTTATGTCATTTTAGTTGACTTAAAGTAATTCTATACCAGTATGTTACTTTTTTCTAATAAATATTGAGCCACTGGTACAAGCTAGTTTTATTAAGTAGCGACTGCATCATTTAAGCTGTAAGCCACTGTAGTTTGCTTTATTAGCAAAATGGTGTTGGCTTCTTATCTGTTTACCATATATTTTCTTCCGAATTAATATGAATCTTCCCACTCAGTTATCCCATGTTTATTAACATATCTTATTAAATTCTTTAGTTTTGATAGAAGATTAGTTTTTTCTTATTGTAGCATTGAATGGGCTTGAACTTTCACCTAAATAAAACTTAAGGAATTTATAAAATAATGTATGAATGTAATTACTTGTTATTTTCTGTTTATTTTAGAAAAAATATATTTTTCCGTCGACCATCCATTTATGATTAATTTTAACACCCTCAAAATCATTGATTAATGACCACTATTAATGAATGATTTTCTATTAATGAACGATTTTATTATAGGCAACACAACATACATTGCTTGTATAATAATTTAACCACATTTAACGCTCTGTGATTGGCAGTGACCTGTGGTGTAGGCAACCAAACATATAGGTACCTATTTATATTCCCACTAAAAAATTATTTAAAATGACATAGCCGCTGTAAGTACTGTCTGTCATTGTATGTCATTATTTATCGTTAAGTAAATAAAAATTTAAACTAAGATATTTTTATTTCTGAAAAGTTCGGTCGACAGAAAAGTTTTGTAACGAACTCGTGAATTAAAATGGCGATTAACAATCTCGAACATTAACGCACTCGCTTCGCTCGCGCGTTAATATATCTCAATTGTTAATCGCCCTTATTAATACACTTGTTGGTTAAATAACTAATAATGTGTTTGTTGTTTTAAATGTTAAATATTGTTTGTAAACGACAAGGGATACTCATTTTTAACTAGAATATATACTCCAGTTATAAGAGATAAAAATGCCACTGATTTCCCCTAAAATCCCTCTTGTACGGGGGAGGGGAGGAAAGACGGAAAACATCGATTAGAAAAAAATGTTTTGAACCAGAAATATAGCTGAGATGATTTTGAACAAAAATGTATATTCGTACTTTTTGTGTTGAATGAACCGTACTCTCAGAAATTCAGGAAACCTGCAAAAAAGATTAATTATATATCCATAACTTCATTTTTAAATGAACATTCCAAATACAAAAAAAATTTCCTCTTTATTTTTTTTTATTCGTTTGACCGCCACTTCTTACTTTTAAACTTTCTACTGGCCATGTTCCTTCAAATTGTATTAGAACTTCCTTTCCTATTCCAGTACATTTTTTTTTACTATTTTTGCCCTGAATAAATTCTAGTTTCTAAAAATCAGAGAAAAGCAGAGAATATTAATTTTGGGACCCCAAAAAAGATGCAAAAAAGTTTACTACTTTTACCCCCCGGCTTCCCCCTAGGACCCCCCTCGCATGAGGGTAACGCATAAAAATCGATTTACCAAGAATCTGTGCACCGTAGAAAAAAATATTTCAAATAAAAAATGTAGGTAAAATAATTTTAAACAACAATGTTTAAGCATTTTTTGTGTAGAATGAACCGTAAGATCAATAAAATTGATCACTTTCATTGCCCAGTTGTAGTAAAATTTACAATTTTAGAGATCAATTTTTAAAACCTATGACATGAAATTTCAATTTTGAGTTGTGGTAAGAAATATAAGGCATTTGAAATATGAATAAAAAACGTATAATTTAGTGTTTTACATTACAAATGATTACATGTCACGGTAAATGCATTTAAGAAGACGGTTTTGGGTACAGTTTATTGCAGAAGTTTTGTTTTTTTGAAAAACGTACTAGGGTAATTGAAACAAAAGTTTTAAATGTTTTAGATTGTTTTTTGTGTGAAAGTTTAAATCCAGCGTTTTTTAAGCATATTTCAAATGCCTCACATTTGTTGCCAAAACTCAAAACTAAAATTTCATGCTATAAGCTTTAAAGGTTAGGCACTAGTAATCGAAACTTTATAGTAGCCAGTCAATGAAAGGGATATATTGTATTGATCTCGTGAAAATCATAAAAAAATGGCAAAAATTGCGCCACGTTTATTTATTTAACACCTGTATAAAATCTGAGTTTATTTGCGGCAAAATACAAAAACTGTTTACCAAAGCTGAACTCTTTACCTTTAAAACGCATCTTGATTTTTGTCGTTAGGTTACCTAAATCAAAAGATATCGAATTTTTATTCAACATTGATTTCGTGCGCGTAACTAACATGCAATATCGACGGTCCCTTCAAGGGTTGTTTCTAAGAGAACGGTTTATTTTACACAAAAAAGGTTATAAATATTTTTGTTTAAAATTATCTAAGCTACATTTTTTATTTAAAACATTTTTTTGTACGGTGTACAGATTCTTAATAAATCGATTTTTGCGTTTTTAGGGGGGAAGCCAGGAGGTAAAAGCGGTAAACTTTTTTGCATCTTTTTTTGGGTCCCAAAATTAATATTCTCGGCCTAAATTTAGCTTGTTCGTATGATTTTTAGAGGTTCAGTGCTATTTTCGTCTCTGACGACTGGAGTATACGTGATTTTTATGTATCCTCTCCAATATTTTAATTTAGTTTTACTTTTTAATTCGATGTCCAGCACAAACAACTTTGGTTCGCAGTCTCACTAAATATAATTATCCACGTTGTCTCTTAAATGTTTTTAATTTATGCTCTCTTTTTTTAAGAGCAACTACACATTTCCTACTTTTAGGTTGAGCGCCCACCCCGCAACTATTTTAAAATAACGGTTGAAAACCAGTGAGAAACTGGTCTCGTGGACAGATCGTCTCGGGGGCGAATAGACCGTAGGTTTATAACAGTTGCTCCGTGGGCGCTCAACCTTACCTGTCAGATTTTTAAGATTCCAAGAATCTATCCTGATTTTGCTAACTTGTAATGATTTGGTTTTCTTTATTAGTTAACGTAATATGAACTACTGTGCACCATAATTTATCTTCTCTCCCAGGTATCACGTATTTTCTACATATTAAAAAAGTTAATAGTGGGTATACTTCACCGTTAATTTAAAGAGCTTTATTTTTATTTCCTAACGCTACGTCTAATATTTTTTTCAGTCTATTTATTTTTGTTTTTTATGTATCAGTATTTTGAGCAACTGAAAACAAAAAAACAGGTATTTCAAAGTTTTATGATATCTAAAAAATTAATGTAGTATATGTATTTTGAATACGGCAGATAAAAAATATATAAAATATTACAAAACCAAACATTGTAAATATCCTTGATCAATATTTATAAAGTGTTAATGTTTTGTCTAAATGTTTGGGTTATAATAATTATTTCCACGATTGTATCATAACATTTACTACGATTAATTTTATTTTATAATGTATGCGTTATTTTCCAAGAAAAATAATTTTAAAATTTGTAATATATACAGCACAGTACAGTTTGTTTGGGAATAATAAGCCGCCACCAGATCAAACATATCAATGAGAGAACAAAATAGTCTAAGGTTCTTTTCAGAACCAACACTGATATCCAGGATAAATTTCCAGGTAATCATTAATTGCAAACAAAAAAATACAAATAGAGTACTCTAAAGCAAATACCTGGGCACCCCGTGCGTCCACATCAAGCAGAGACACACAGGCTCTTTGGCATCCTGGGTAAGTACTTTGTTCTCGAAATATCGCAAAAAAGGCTAGATATTGCTATATTTGTTAAGCCACAATACACATTATAAAAGTAGCTTTAAATCTGGGCCATGCAGGTCTTCACGGCTGATTTTGTACAATTTTGAGAGCACTTTCACTCATGCTAACAGAAGAAATATATTAAACATTAAGTTTAGATATTTCACTTGGAAATTTCAGTCCATCATTAAATATATTCAAATATAAATCACAAGTTATTATATTCAATAATTAACATTTACACTTACACAATAAATTTTATTTTAAACCATAAATTTTGCTATATGAATGCAACATGAATTTTTACAATAAATTGCACCAAAATATCATGAAAAATAGAACATGTTCTAATTTTTCGCCTAGCACAGAAATTGCATTAAAATATCTTTTGGCCATGCGCAGTTACACAATCTCTCTTACATTTCTCTTGCATAGCATTAAAATTGCATAATGTAGAAATGCATAATGTAGTACGAATTGAAAAAGAGACATCTGAAGAAATGGAAATAAAGAGAGGAGTCAGGCAAGGCTGCATACTACCACCTCTATTATTTAACGTTTTTTCCGAAGAGGTAATTCGAGAAACTCTGGAAGATGAAACAATCGCCATAAGAGTAAATGGAGTCTTAGTTAACAACATCAGATATGCAGATGATACAGTAATAATAGCCGATAATTTACAAGACCTAGAAAGACTCATAAGTAAAATAGTAATGTGTAGTAGGAAGTACGGACTCTCGCTCAATATCAAAAAGACGAATTTTATGAAAATTTGTAAAAACAACCATAATACTTACGAAATCTTAATAGTAGAGGGCCAGCAGATCGAAAGAGTAAAAAATTACAAAAAATTACACTTACCTAGGAACACTTAATAACAGAAAATATTGACTACACTGCAGAAATCAATGTCAAAATCGAAAAAGCACGTTCTAATTTTATGAAAATGAAAAAGTTCCTATGTGGCAAAGACTTAACATTAGCTCTTAAAGTACGCCTAACAAAATGTTACCTATAGAGTGTACTATACTATGGAGTGGAATCACGGACGTTAAATCTAGACACAATGAGACGACTTAACGCTTTTGGAATGTGGATCATTAGAAGAATTTTGAGGGTTTCCAGGGTAGATAGAGTTACGAACAATGAAGTACTGAGAAGAATAGGTAAAGATAAGGAAGTTGAACTTACAATTAAAGAAAGAAAGCTACAGTATCTCGGACATGTGATGCTGGGCGAGAAGTATGGCATCCTGCGACTCATAATGCAAGGAGATATAGATGGTAGAAGAAGCATCGGAAGAAGACGAATTTCATGGCTTAAGAACCTGAGAAAATGGTTTGGATGCAGCTCAAAGCAACTATTTAGAGTTACTGCCTCAAAAATTAAAATAGCTATGATGATTGCCAACCTCCGTAGCGGAGATGGCACCTGAAGAAGAAGAATGTAGAAATAGCTTAACCGTCGACAACAAATGAAACTGACATAGAAGTACTCACAGTAGCCTCAAAAGGGTGTACGACTCCATTTCAAAAAGTCAACATCAATCAGTAGTAATAGAAGCCAATGCAGCCATAAAAAAACCTCTTAAACGAGACTCGAATTAAAGAAGGGAAATTTGTCAGATTTTTTAGTAAAATTGGATTTAGCTCCTGCGGATCTTGGACCAGACCCAACAAATTACGAAAGATTTATTCTACAATAAGATACGTGTGAAAACAATAAATCCATTTAGTGAAGTCCTCATCAACTGCAGTTCAATATTACTTGAAAAATTAAAAAAGAAAAATAGGAGAAAATCGACATAACATACAGTAGCAAGATCGCTAGGAACTTTATGAAAAAACTTAACGTCGACCCTTTAGGACAGAAATACATTATACGTAAACGCCAATCGGGTACCACATCATTTATTGAGAAACGGGAAAACTGAACAGAATGCAAAAGTCCAACCGTTGCTGAAGGTTGATCATTTTAATACATCGTTTATCCTAAAGGAACTAAATGACAATATATATTAGTTGAAAAAATGACGTATACACTGTAGCTATTTAACGCCTGTGTGAGAATCAAGAAGATACCAAAGCCCTGGCAGGAGTCGCAAATTATAGCCTTGCTAAAACCTGGGAAATATCTAGCAGAACCAAGCAGTTGCAGATAGGGATTACAGAGGTGGCATTGGTTAATTTGTCAACGGTATACGAGACCAGAAACCACAATAAGACTTTTTTAAAAAATCTTTAAATCCACTAGACACATTAATCTAATAAAGCTAATTGCATCTGTACTGTATAACAGGGGGTTCTTCATCACCTTAAATGGTAAAAATAGTAGATGAAGAAACCAAAAAATGCCTTTCCCCAAATAAGTGTAATTGCACCAATGCTGTTCAATATTTTTACCAACAGTTAGCCCACCTCTAAATTTTCTAAACAGTTCCTATAATATGCCGACGATCTGGCTATAGTTGTTCAAGACAAGACCTTCTATGGAGTCACAGTCACAAATAAAGTCCAAAATACCAAAAATATCTCGTAGTACAATAATCTACTAGCATGTTTAGCAAGAAATAAAACCTAGTTTATTTGAGATTTTTTATTTCCAATACAATACGTAAACAAATAGGATAATTAATTTTTTTAATAAAATCTATTGTTAATAAACATTTAATACGTTTATTGAGAAATGATTCATAAATATTAGATTCACAAATATTACTAAAAAAAGAAAATAAAAAATAAAAAAAAATGTTTAAGCAATTTAGACGGTTTTATTAACCAATTTATTTATTTTTAAATAATGCATATTCATAATGTACGCAAACCGTACACACAAATTATAAAAAGGGTTAAAATCCATAAACAAGAACCAGAGATACAGTTAACATCTCCTTCCTCTCCATCGCTCCCGCGAGTTTCAAAGCCGGCCGATTTTGAGGACCACATTTTTGAGGCTTTGTGAACGGTTTCATTGAAAAGCAATCTTTTTTAAATTCGGCACTTTAAAACTTTAAAGTGGGCTTTAAAGCCCACTTTTCTTTATCATAATAATGGACAAAATAATACAAACAGTACGTAAAGGTCATGGTTACATAATGGGGAACAAAGAAACCCAAATATTATGTTATGCAAACGACGCCGCATTCATCGCCGAGACAAAAGACGATCTCCAAAGATTACCACACATCTTCAATACAACAGCCAAAAAATACAATATGGTAATATCAGCAGAAAAACCAAATGCATGTCAACATCTAAATACCCACTACGATGTAAAATAGAAATTGATTGGAAAATAATAAAGCAGGAATCAAGGTTTAGATATATGGGAATAGATATAATGACAACAAAGCTTAAAAGCAAGTAAAGCGACGGGATTTCTTAATGACACAATCTGGAAGAACAAACACCTAAGACAAGACAGAAAAACAAGGATATATAAAGCAGCAATTAGACATATATTAACATACACGGCGGAGACAAGACCTGACACATCTAAAACGAGATGACTACTAGAAACAACAGAGATGAAAATACTTCGAGGAATATCAAGGAACAGTCTGTTGGATAGGAAGAGAAGCGAAAACATAAGAAGAACATGCAATATAGAAGACATAAATGGATGGGTGACAAAACGGAAACAGGAGTGGAACAAACACATTAGCAGAATGCCAGAGGATAGGATACTACGAATAGCACGAGATAAGTCACCAAATGGACGAAGAAGTATTGGCAGACCAAGAAACAGATGGTGCGATAATTTAAACAATTTAGGAGGCCAATATTAAAAAGGAAACAGGCTTTAAAGCCTACATACAAGAAGAAAGAAGGAAGAGGAAAACTTTAAGGAATATTCTTTCAAATGACGTTAAATGGAATCTTTTAATTCTTATAAACAAAGCTGCTGTCAATTAAAAAAGGGACTAACTAAAAAAGGGACCAAATTTTCCTTGGACAACTTTTTCTTTTTTAAATTTGTGAAAAAATGCAAGCTTTCCAAATATATGAAAAAATAATTTTCTCGCAAGTAATAGTTAAAGAGTTATTCTAATTTTTATAAGAAAAAAATCGACATGTTTTGAAAAATGATTTTGCAATATTTAAAACCATTTTTCTTCATTTCTTTTTAATAATATTATTAGAATGAACCTTCTTCTTTCATAATCTATCCGTAGAATTACTGAAACTTCATCATTTTCTGACTTAATTGTTGCAAAACAAAAGTAATTTGGGATAAAGAATAAAATAACTTATAAACTATTTGACCGATCGATTTAAAATTTTGACCTTATTTGAAGCAGTAAAAGAGCCAACTATCCATGTAATATATTGATTCAAAGTTTGTTCAAAAAAAATTGTTAATTGGTTAATAACTAATTAAGTCCAAAAAATCTACTAAAGAAAACATATACTTTCTTGTTATAGATGTCCACACTACTTAAAATAGATCTCGTTTGTCTGACCGGGTCGGTGTCATGAGAAAAATCTTATTTTCCTGGACTATAACATTTATTTGAGGAAATAGATGGTATTTGCTAATAATTATTTAAGTACAATGTATGATATCTAAGAAAGGGTTAATTGAAAATAAATAAACAACCAGATAATATAAGGCAAAATAGCTATTAAACGCCTTCATCCGATAAACTGGAGCTAGATCTTAAAAGAAGTAAAATAGATCAGAAAAATCCTTACTAAAAAGACATAGACTCAATAATAAATATCATAAGCTTACCTTTAATTAAAACTTTTTTTAAAAACGTTTTAAATCAATCAGTTATTTTTTTAAACGCAATGAAAACTTCATCTAACATATGTGGTTTATTTATCAATTTCAGTGTTATCGAAATAGTATATAAAATAATGATAACAACCTGCCAATTACCTTTAATTAAAAACAAATAAATAATTGAATGGATATGGGTAAACATATTTTTCACCATTGCAAATTAACTTCGTCCACTAATAAGCATAAAGCTTCCTACTTTTCTAGTCTATTTACCACTTGTATATCCTCCAGGCATTCCTCTATTAAGACTGTTTTATCAGCGAATTTTAGTTGGCCTACCAATAATTATATTTCTTACTGTTTTTATCAATACTTCATGGAATTTTGGTTTTGAACACATGTTTAACAGAGTGGGAATCGACATAATATAAACGTACTTGCTCACCGCTGTATTAATTACGTAATTAATCTATTTGCTCTAATATAATTTAAGAGGTTAGTCTTTGTATGTGGGTATATTTTATTTTATAAAAACCCTTAAAAGGGCAACATTAAAAGCACGAACGTTTTCGGAACAACTGTTCCATCATCAGGTTAAAATACAGGTTACCATGCCTGAGCCACCAAAATATTTGGGTAAAAACCCTTTAAAAGGTAATGTGTTACCAAAGATTGTACATGATGTTAATAATATTATATGATGTTTAATATTTTAATTAAATTTTACTTCAGGTAACATACACCCATGCTTAAGTGAGTTCCAGTGTCCGGAGAGTAAACCTCTTCAAACGGACTTCAGCTGGTAACTGAAGTCCGCTGGTAACTGAGTCCGAGAGCTTAGTGCTCTCGGGGCTCTGCTTTCTGCATTTATTTTCCATACTCTCTGGCTGAGAATTGTTTCAACTTAACTTCGTGTTTTTATTTCAACGAAGAAATTGTCGTGTAAGAAGTATCTTGCCTTTTTCAAGGCAAGACACCGAAGATAAATATTTTCCAAGTCCATAACCCGAAAATGGACTTAAGTAGAGGAGCTCTCGACAGTATATTCGAAGCCCTCTACAGAGCACCCGGGGATATCAGAAGGTGGTTAGACCCTTAATTGTTCCCCCGAGGTGACATGGCGCCCGACAACGTGGTTAACATCCGAACCCACGACCCAGCTCGAATTCACAGAAGGCAACACACCATTGACTTCAACATGGGTTAAAGTCAAGAGAATAATGGGGAGAACCACGTAGTGTTAGAAAGCAATACTCTAACACTCCGACATCGAGGCCTTCTGCAGACCTGATTTCTTCGACGTGTAGACACCTTTGACGAGCCAGGCTTCTTCGAAGTTAGAATCCCCAGATGCCGATGGAAGTCCCGGAGTAGACCCAGTCATCGCCCCCCTAGCGAAAGTGGTCGGAAGACCACGTAGGCTTCGGCACACTGGTACCCTACGAAACCCCGTTGGATATGGCAGATGGGATCCGGACGACCGAAAAGAAGACGAACCCGTTGAAGGAGTTGGCACACCGACCGAGGATGGACCTGTAGGAGCTTGAGATGCCGTCATCACCACCGACCTCCCCCTGTAAGTGGTGCAGTGTTGTGTGAATTATTTTGAACATTTTTACTTGTATTTTTATGCATATTTTCTTGTGTGTTTTCACATGTATTTTTATTGTATTTTTTATTGAATAAGTATTTTTTCACAGCCGCAGAGTCTCCAGAGGAGGGGGGATGTCATCGAATGCGATAGTCTGTGGACTAGTACGTATTTCGATGCGCATCGCCCCGCCTCGAATTTTCCCATTGGCTCATGACCTGGAAATCACTATTTATCGCTCGAACAGCGCATATAAATATTGACGATTTTCAGGTCAGTTCATCACGGGCTCTCCGAGAGCTTAGTGCTCTCGGGGCTCTGCTTTCTACATTTATTTTCCATACTCTCTGGCTGAGAATTGTTTTAACTTGGTGTTTTTACTTCGACGAAGAAATTGTCGTGTAAGAAGTATCTTGCCTTTTTCAAGGCAAGACACCGAAGATAAATATTTTCCAAGTCCATAACCCGAAAATGGACTTAAGTAGAGGAGCTCTCGACAGTATATTCGAAGCCCTCTACAGAGCACCCGGGGACATCAGAAGGTGGTTAGACCCTTAATTGTTCCCCGAGGTGACAGCAGAAGGGCCTGCATAATTCGTTTTCGTTCCATACCATAAAGGAGTTACTTTTATTCTATCTTTAAAAAGAAGTTCCATAATCTGCTTCAAGGGAATGGGCTTGAATCGGAAACATCTCATACAGCTGCGATACACTTTTCTCGCCCACGCTCGCTCTACCAGTTTCGTCCTCTCACTAGGCAAAAATGTTTCCTGAGAGTACCTAACAATTGCTGCGGTCCTCAATGTAACAACCTCTTGAGCTCCATTTGCAATACCAATAATGTAAGTTTATGTTTAGCGTTTAATAAAAGAGGGTGTTTTTGCGAATAAGGCATATTTGCTAATTTTAATCTACCCTCTCCCTGAGAAATCCTACCTCATCTAGAAACGGATTTAAATTAAGGAGATTTTTGCCAAGGTTTTCCCCTTTCAATGTCCTTATTTATGTTCCAAAGCTCTTTTTTATTAGTCCAGTAATAATGCGTCCATAGAACGCTCCAATTGTAAAGGAGATAGTGCACTAGTTACGTCAAAGTCCCTTTATCTGATCTTTTTAACATACCTAAAACAATATGCCGCAGCTCTCCACAACTGAAATTTTGAAAGTGGACTAGTTTTGGATCTTTTTTAGTAGCTATATGTGAAACTACTGTACGAGTTAGATCTAGTAACTCCAAAAGATCAACAATTCTTGAAACCTCTGACCATATGGATCGTTTTGTATGCTTATTGCCTCCAGATGGAAGCATAGATGTAATAAAATACACAATGGATAATCTTCTTTTAATTTCCAGATCAAACCTAGTGTCTTGTTTTAATCTTGTTCTCCAATCTAAAAAGAACCAGAGCAATCATCTTCTAATCCTGCCATGGTGAGATGAACCTTTTGACTGTTTGTCACCCATTTTCTCAGCTCTATTCCTATATCTTTCCAAATTTACCTCACTTTCTTGCACAGGTTTACAGCTTTTTCTTTTAATTCAGCACCAGTAAGTAGGTCATCCACAAAAAAGGCTTTTAAAATTGTTAAAGAAGCCTCAGGTCTAGTCTCCGCACATTGAAGTCGTCACTTCTTAAAACACCTTATAACCATGTAAGACGCAGATTTTCTTTTATATGTTACTCTATTGAGTGTATACTTTTTTAAGTCTGTATCAGGTGATGCTCTCCAAAAAAATTTTTTCTAGCGGACCGTTGCTCACAAACATTCCAAATCATCCTATGCATTTTTGCCACATCTCCACCTACGGTAGATACCAAATCTTCTTGTATTTTCGGTCTCATAGTTTCACTATTTTCATGTACCACCCCATGATGTGAAAAATAAAATAATATCCAACGAATCATCCGATAAAGTCATATGACTCATTTCAATATAATTTTGCATGAGCGTAAGATATAATTCTCAAAACTTTTCATTCTTTTGTAATTTTTGTTCTAATTTGTAAAATCTGTTAATGCTAATTGACTAGATTGACCCAGAGCTGTAACTGATTTTTTCAGTGGAATACGTACGACATATTTTCAATGACGAGCTCTACTGATCGTTTGCTAAAAGATGTGCTTACATTATATGCATTCTTTTGAAATCTCCTCTTGTCCTTCTGAAACTTCTAGGTTCAAATAATTTATAATTGACTGATATCTAATAAACTAAGATAACACCCTGTAACATTTTGTGTCTTTCCAATAAAACTCATTTTTCTATTGATCAGCCACCCAACTTTGTCTTCTGAAGCATTGGAAGATTTTGACCCAATTTAATTTGTCCTACACACCATAGCTCATAAAACATTTTCACTCCTAGAAATAGATCAATCTTTCCAAATTTATGAAATCCTGGATCTACTCATCAAAGATGTTTTGCAATATACCTTGTTATAGATATATTCTGACATGGGATTACTCCAGTAATTTTTGGAACTACTATAGAAGATGTCTGTTTTCTAAAGCTCACTCCTCACATATTTTACTGAAGCGGCCTGGCTTCCAGTTCCAGCCAAAGTAACTTCTATTGAATTCTTAGATAAATTCAACTGCTTGACAATTTGGACAGCCTAGAAAAAATGGAAAGATGCAGTCAGAGAGTATCTGAAGAAAATGAGAATGGAACTATGGGAAATATTGGTACAGGACCGAAAGATGGAAGACCAACAAAAATCTTCGAATTATGAATAGCGTTGTATATTATGATGATTCTTTAGACTAAACAGGAATGTTTTAAATTTGATTTTTATATTGAAAAAGCTGGTGATCTGAAAACCGGAACAGATAATAAAGTAAATTATATAAATATTACATAAATGATTTAAAGTTACAGTGATTATTTCCACTTCTTTAGTAACCACCAAAGGTTATAATAATAATTTAATAAATTTTTAATACTGGATTTATATGATTTCATGCATATTATTACCCTACACTAATGTGAAATGAGCTATGAGCGGGTTATAAAAAGAATAAGCAAGATTTTCCGGACATTATATAATTTTCTATTATATTTTATTATTAGATTTTATTAAAAACACCTCAAAATGAATGCATAGACATTTCTAATTAAAAACAACATTTTGTAATTAACTAAAACTAATAAAATCCTTTTAATTATTTTTAATAATAAAAACATTCCAATAATAAATATATTCCAACTTTTAAACGAATTTAATTTTAATTTTGTGGGTTTAACGGTTAAATTTTTAATTTAATAGCTTGAGTAGAATTAAACGGATGTACACTTTCTACTACTTAAAATCCAGTATATTTCAGATTTATAAAGGGTGATTCATTTAGAGGTACTTTCTTTGATAAGGATTTGATTGGAGATCGTGCATGAACACTGTCAAACTGACATTTGTTCGCTTTTGTTTAGTATTTTTTGACATTTCATGATGGAAAGACTTAGCCCTGCACAGGGTCTAGAAATTATTAAGTTCTATTTTGAAAATGGGAGTTCTGTGAGGAATGTGTTTCGTGCGCTTAGAGCAATTTATGGTCCACATAATCGGTCTACTGAACGTACAATTCGCTTTACGATTAGTAAATTTGAAACCCAGTTTTCATTATTGGATAACACGAGACCAAATAGGCCACATTCAGCACGTACTGAAGAAAATATAGCGGCGGTAACGGATAGTGTACTCGAAAATAATGAAGAATCGATTCATCGCCGTTCTCAACAGCTTGGCTTCTCATATGCAACAACTTGGCATATTTTACGTAAGGATTTTAGTTTAAAAGTATTTATTTTTTTAAGCAAAATTCAATTAGTGCAAGAGCTGAAGCCAACCGACTTTCCGAGTCGTCACCGTTTCAGTCGATGGACTCTTGATAAGCTTTCACAAGATCCACTGTTTTCGAGAAAAATTTTGTTTTCAGATGAGGCCCATTTTTGACTTAATGGGTATGTTAATGAACAAAAACGCCCTAAAAAAACAACTGTTTGGTGTGGCTTATGGGCTGGTGGAATCGTTGGTCCATATTTCTTTAAAACAGAGGCTGGCCCGAATTTGGTACCTGAAATTGAAGCTCGTGGTCTCGGCGACATTTGGTTCCAACGAGATGGCGCCACTTGCCATACAGCCCGTGAAAGCATGGCTTTACTGCGATAACGATTCAGTGAACAAATTATTTCACGCTTTGGACCAGTGAATTGGCCGCCTAGATTTTGTGACATCTCACCTCTAGACTCTTTCTTTTAGGGCTACCTAAAGGCCAAAGTCTCCATAAATAATCCAGATACGATTGAGGCATTGGGGGCCAATATTACTCGAGTCATTTGTGAAATACCAATCAAAATGCTGGAACGAGTCATCGAGAATTGGGACTTCAGAATGAACCAACTTAATCGTAGTCATGGCCAACATTTAAAAGAAATTATCTTTAAGAAGTAATTGTAAAGAATGGTTCTTTTGAACGATAATAAATTATTTCAAATAAAATTAATTTTTTTCATTGTTTTTTCTTGTTGAAAATGGTATTTCCAAACGAATCACGCTATATATACTTATACTTGTACAGATAATTAAAATTTTTTAACAAACATGAAATTTTGGAGATCCATTTGTTTTACCACCATTCCATGGTACTTTGGAATATGAGACCGTAATGCTCAAATACCGGTTCAACTACTCCGGGAACGAACGGTGGCACTAATCGCTGCGACAACTCAAGACTAACCGCTAAGTCCCTAAGCTTTGCATAATGCAGGAGAACAGGATATGAGTTCGCTGATCTGGTTTACACATGGATCCAGGATGGAAAAGCGCGTAGGCGCTGTATTTCAGACATTCAGAGTGAAATCTTTGCGATCTTATTAAAGGTTTAAAGATGACTATCTCTCGGACTTAAAATTTTTATAAAGTTAATAGCAAAACCATCGTTATAGGACAATATCAAAATCATTGATGAATATTTAGATAACATTTAAAAGCAGCGACTAGCAGTGCTGCATTTTTGCCTTTTAATAGTATGTTCCCAAATACCTGCTGTTTCATCTTTTTCGGCATTTAAGATACCAATTTATCGCAAAAAAACGTATTGACATCCATTATTCACCATTGCCACAAAGATCATAGGGCTCTGGGCTAAAGATATTTGGTTCCATAACAATTTTTTTCTACTATATTATCCTAGTGTAAATATCTCGATTCGATTAAAATATTTTACTTCTTTCTCTTTATAAGCAATTCTGCTTGTTCATTGGCGGAATAATACCTCTATGGAAGGTTGTCACTCCATCTTTTACGCGGTCGTCCGATACTTCTGCCGATTGGTGACTTATCTCTTGCTATTTTAACGACACGGATCTCCTTTATTCTGCTTGTGTGGTTATTATATACTTTTTTTTTATTTTGTGTGAATATATAGCCAACTCGGGCGTTAAAATCATCCATAATGATTATATATTCATCATTTGAGGTCTCGTTTATTAGTCTAAATTGGTTCCTAGAAGTTTTCCCTTGTAGTGATACCTCTTACTATTTTTCAGAGGTATATTTACATTCTTATACTTGCTGTAAACATTTTCTATGTACTAACAGGGTGACTCCTTCTTTGGCCCTGGTGTTTTTTGCAACACCACTGTAAATCATCAGATAGTCATCTAGCATAATTTGACATAAGTCTCATCTAGCATAAATTAAAATTAAAATATTGTTTTGACTAAATTATCGCCGACTGAACCTGATATAAGGGTAATATAGTTCCGAACAGAAGTTACCTATAATATAGTTGACACTTATATCAGTATTTCTAGCTACTTTATCAGTGTTTCGTTGATAAAGAGATAAGTTGGCTCTATACCGTTCCAGAATTTTAATCGTTCAACAATCGTTCATTTACATACTTAGATCCTGTTTTTTTTTAAAGGACGTTGTATTGATGTTATTGTTAATTAAATTAACTGTTTAGTTAATTTATTGATAAAAAGGTGATAAGGTTCCGTGTATATTTGTAATGAACAATGTATCAAATGAATTACTATTACAAACTTCATATCTTTATGTTGATACAAAAACAATGATATATTAATAGTTTGGTCTTTATTACTGATAAGCATTTGACCCATATTAAGAATTTGCTTTTGTCCTCTTGACCGAGGATGTTTTCAATTTGTTGTTTATACAAGTTGAACGATAAGGCGTTCGTTTTTGAACACACGAGTCTTCTAAACGTCTAAACAAAAGGGAAAGTTTATTTTTGTTATAACTTTTGAATCACAACTTAAAGATCATATTTTTATTGTTAAATAAAAAAATAAAAGCTCTAATGAAACTTAACTGACTAATATTGTTATAAAACTGTTTTCAACTGGAAACTTTGAAAAATATTAAAATATAATATCATACGTAAATTATTGATTGTTAAAAATTGTCATCGAAAGTGACATCTTCTTTAACGCAAAAATAACTGACCGCACTGAGTTAGTCCAACATATCGGATAAATACCAAAACTCCAAGGTCATAAGGAAGGCACCAAAACGTCTCCCATTTGCAAAACAAAAAGTAGCATTTGACATTCCTGAAGGTATGTGGAAGGAAAATGTCATCGGAGAGTCGAGTAGCTTCTGTTCTTCTTCAGTGGGGTTACTGACAAAGAAAGAGGGTCCCACAAGGATCTTTGTCCACCACAGAAGATTGAATAGCGCCACCAAAAAATACAGCGTTATTACATGTAATAACGTTTGATTTTGTTAATAAAAAAATTAATAAAATTTATAAATGAGTGCAAAAAAACTGCTTTTTTGCAAATATCTCCGTAAATTATTTATCAATTTTAATTTAAAATAAAGATATTCTTGATATAAAAAAATGATATAAAATCAAATTGTTACCATGAATTATTGTTTAAAAAAAGCGCAAGGTAAAAATATGAGTATTTTTTCATCTATTTGTCATCTAGTAACCCCCACGTATGTCTTAAAAGCTTCAGATATCTGCGAAACATTTTTCCACCTTTTTTTATCCAGACTGGGCTAATTGGACGACATACCAATTAATTATTTTCACAGTACCAGAAAAATAGTACCTCTCTGTCCCAGCAAAAAACCATACTGATTGTTGTTTATTATTGATAAAATTATAATCACGATCGATGAATTACTCAAAAAACTAATAAATTCAGTTTAGAATGCGATTTTAAGTTTAACTAATAAGGAATTTTTAAACTTACAGTTTTAAATAATATTTCTTTACTCTCTAACTGTAATTTGTAACTTTCAATATTTGCAATTAAATACAAAAATATCAAGAGCCGACACAACCGTACAGTTAACAACCTATTTCAGGGCCGAACTCCCCTATAAAGCCTTCTGAAGAATATCAACATCTGCATCTTCGTTGAAATACTTCGACGAATGTCTGGTTGAACTTTAAATTAAATAAAATTATCTAAGTCTCTATTACCAATAAACATATCGAAAGGGCCTTTGATATGACACGAAATATCGACAGCCAACAGATATACTAGGGGCAAGTGTACCTGTTATACTTTCATATTCACATAAAGGCGCCCACGCTCAAAAATAGTGTGGATGCAGTTATGTAAAAAAATACATTTGTTTTATTTTAGTATCTCTTTTATATGATAAGATATTAAGTATCACTGTCTTTATATTTTAATCAAACAGTAACTACAATTACGTTTATACGAATATTATGTCCGACCTACTTGCTTATTTTGTAATAAATATTTTATGGACACAATCACAAAAATAATAGTCGGAATCAATGAACAGAAAAATGTCTTAGGAAATTTATTAAGAAATAGTGCTCTTACTTTTAGTAGTTTTTACATGTGCAATCATTAAATATTTGTACTTTGATTGAAATCAAGCATTGTTTTGGTGGTATAGGTCGGTTTTATACTAGTATACTGTGAAGGTTCTATCGAGCTGAGGTTTTAGTTGTCTAGTAATTTAATTAATTATTTTAGTACATCGCGTTTCATTTTTTTTTATATATAATGTGGGGAAAGATTTCTTTAAACAACTTGAGTCAGCTTAATTTGTCTTCTGTTTAATTTGTTTTAGATAGACCCAATTTACCTGGAGATCCTAAAGCGTTTTTAAAAAATCAGTTAGTTGCTCAAAATTTATTATCGGTGTTGTTTTGTATAAAACTTAAGAGGTCGCTGGTTAAATGATATTAGATAAATAATTATAAAGTAAAAATGTAATATTTTGTTTGTAAATCAATTAGCGAAAAATAGCAAATATAAGTTGAGACTTAAGACGGTCAGAAAAGAACCTGCTAATCGTTGCGTGTGGTCTGTATACCAAGGGGGTACACCAATAAATCACTCTATTGTGTTGCGATAATTGTTCTGGTAATACGAAACCGTACACTTGTTTCTATATTTGTGACCCAAAATACAAAAGAGAAGCCAAATTCTCCGTACTTAAAACATAATAGATGAGATAGCCAGTTTAACAATTTTACAGGAAGCAATATATTTTACCAAAGTCGTTAGCATACAGCATTGAATTAGATCACATTACAGTACCGTAACAGAAAAATATTAAATGTAAAAATATGAAAGAAATAGTACATGCTTTCCCAAACATTCTCCCGCGCCAAAAACGAATGTTTTTAAGAACAGCTGAAAGGATAAGTATAAAGAATAGACATAAAAAGATCGACATACTAATAAAGAACTAAGTAAGAATGAAATATGATTTGACAAATAAGCGGCGGTCATATTTTGACCACAGAACATTGTTGTATGTCGTCTGACCCTGTGCTCAGATTAACAACGCGTACAATGTCATCAATTAGAAAAGAATAGCGTCAAATCAGTAGAATTTTCGATCTTCTAAACTAGAAAGACTGTGTCATACACAATACCGTTGGCACCTTTTCCTATAAGAATTCCGTGGGGTGCGAAAAGACAAGAAGAAGAATAGCGTCGAAATCTCGGCGTGGTGTCACATTTCAAGTCTTCAATGACAGCCGGGAAGTAATGATATTTCGACGAGCTCCACGATAGGAAAATGCCAGTTTGGTGAAAATTGTAATAATTGTGCCAGTGATAAAACACGACTAACACAATCAGAGAGGTGTTGATTAGAAGGCATATAATGCCGAGTAGAGTATGGTATCAGTTCTTGTATGAGTTTAATACGATTGACAATTTAGGGGTAGAAAAATTAGCTCAAGGGAGCGCAATCGTCGATATCGGAATCGAAATATCGGAAGGACAACCCTTTGACAAAAGTGACTGAATCAGCCAGCAATATGGCTGCCAGGAGTTCCAATCTGGTTGAGACAGAGCGAGCATAAAAATTCCACTAGACTCGTGAACAAAAGTGACTAGATCGGTCAGCAGTATAGCTGCCAAGAGCTTCAATCTTGCGATAGATGTTCCTGTCTAGATATAACACCAGAAATGTATCACATACAAGTACAGAGGTCAGATGTATCTGTTCAGATATTTCATCATCCCAGGATATATTGAAGTACCACAACGGTTTTAGAAGACGTTTGACTAGCAAAAAGACATGGAAAATGAATAAAAACAAGAGGATAACAACAAAATACGACTGATTTACGCACGAATAGCCCTCTTTGTGCACGGTTTGTCAAAGGGACAAGAAGAATGAGAAAAGAAATCAGTCGTAGGATTCCATTTTAGGCCCAGTACCGTAAAAATGAAATATTCCTCTTTGTCAACGAGCAACATGTCAAAATGCGTAAGCCAAAGCCTGAAAGTAATTACAGATATTTGCTGACGTTGTCGATTTGTCTAGCGAAAAACCATCGAGCTTAGCGAGTGCTCACTGCAGAAGGTGAGTAGTATCAAAGAGAATCACTTGTAGCGTGATTCTGACGTAAGTCCGTCGAGATGGTTGCTGGCCCACTGCCTAGCGGAAAACCATCGAGCATTAAAAACTAAGCGTTACTCTTGTAGAGTTTATAAGCGAAATAAAACGAAGAAGTACCGTTAGTAACGATACGCAGTAAAAACTCTTGGAGAGGTTTAAAAACGAAGGACCAAATGTTTTGTATAAAACTTAAGAGGTCGCTGGTTAAATGATATTAGATAAATAATTATAAAGTAAAAATGTAATATTTTGTTTGTAAATCAATAAGCGAAAAATAGCAAATATAACTGTCAGTAAATTACGAAATTAACTAGCCATACTCATTATTGTTGTTTGTACAAAGAATATAGACTTACCTATTGAAATATTAATGTCGTATTATTCTTAGCCAGTGGAATATCGTTGGTACCCGCCGACGCTCGATGGCGAGAACCTATCACACACTAGGTCCGTTTGGTTCGCTGTCTTGGGATGAAGTGTTTTGAGTTGAGACTTAAGACGATCAGAAAAGAACCTTCTAACCGTTGCGTGTGGGCTGTATATCAAGAGGGTATACCAATAAATCACTCTATTGTGTTGCGATAATTGTTCTGGTAATACGAAACCGTACACTTGTTTCTATATTTGTGACCCAAAATACAAAAGAGAAGCCAAATTCTTCGTACTTAAAACATAATAGATGAGATAGCCAGTTTAACAATTTTACAGGAAGCAATATATTTTACCAAAGTCGTTAGCATACAGCATTGAATTAGATCACATTACAATACCGTAACAGATAAATATTAAATGTAAAAATATGAAAGAAATAGTACATACTTTCCCAAACAGGTGTTATAAGTTTATTAGTCATTAAATCTTTTACGGGTTTAATACTGTCAGTAATAGTTTCAGAATTATCAATGGTTTTGGATTTTTTAAGTTGTGTATTGGTTTTGTAAAACTTTTTTTTAGGTTTTTGTAAAGTTTAGGTTAGATCTCGCAGAGGGGCCGACCATCGATTCGGATCATATGCTAGTGATTATAAAATTTAAAATGAAAACAACGAAGAATGACAGGCGAAAAGCACAAATGAAGATGGGACGCAGGTAAATTGAAAGAGAAAGAAGTAAGAAGAAGATTTTTACAAGTAAATACAGAGATGCAGTTCAAAGAACTATAAATGAAGAAACAGTAGAAAAACAAGAAATAAACAATGCAGCAAAGAAAGTAGTTGGCAAAATGCAAAATTAAAGAAGAAATAATTGGTTTGACGATGAGTGCAAATTAGTAGTGGAAGAGAAAAATAAAACAAGATTGAAATTGTTAAGCATAAGCAAAGAAAAGGAATGAGAAAAATATAAAGACCAAAGGCAAAAGACAAAGAAATAATTTAAATCGAAAAAAATCAAAAAGTAGAAGAAATTATGAACGAGATAGAAACAGAAAATAAAAGACACAACTCAAAACCATTTTACCAATACTTAAAACTAGGTAACCAAATATGGTTATAGCTGTATAGCTACAGAATTGCAGAGGTATTTTGAAGAAAAATATCAAGAAACGGATAAAGAAGAAGAGAGAGAAACAATAACGAACACGGAACAAGATGATGAAGAAGAAGAATTGACCTATACAGAAGTAAAAGAGAAATTATGCAAACTTAAAAAGAAAAAACAGCGGGAGAAGACGAAATTTGTGCAGAACTTATAAAATACGGTAGAGAGGCTTTACACAAAAAGATTTATAAACTAATAAATAATATATGGAGTAAAGAAATAATGCCCGAAGAACGGAAGAAGAGAATTATCGTGACAATCCCAAAACAAAGAGACCATAGAATATGCAAAAACAACCAAGCAATTAATTTACTGAATGTAACAATATATACAGAATAAAGCATAGGAGATTACCAGTATGGTTTTAAAAAAGGAAAATACACGATAGTTGCTATACATACGCAAAAACAGGTGATGCTATGGTATGGTATGAGAAAAGATACGAGTACGACGGAGAAACACATATAATTTTCCTAGACTTTAAACAGACAAACTATATAGAAGAACAGTAATCCAAGACTTACAAGACAGTAATATACCAAATAAAATTATAAGAATGATAGAAATGACAATGCGAGATTCCCAAGCAACAATAGACACCGGAAGAGAAAGAACAGAAATAATAAAAATAAAAAATGGAGCAAGACAAGGAGATGTGCTCTCAATGTAACGGTACTAAATAATAGGATATGCAGACGATATTATAACCGTACTAGTAACAGATAAATAAAATACAATACATGAACGTAAGCAAGAAAAATGAAGAATAGAGCGGTACATGCTAGGAATAACTCTGCGAGACAGAATAACCAACGAAGACATCAGGAGAAGAACCGGAGTGACTGACATCATCGAGAAGATAGCCAGACTAAAATGGAGATGGGCAGGACACATAGCCAGAATGACAGATGGAAGATGGACAAAGAGGTTATTGGAATGGAGGCCAAGGGAAGACAAGAGAAGCGTCGGTCGACCACCTACAAGATGGACTGACGATTTAAGAAGACTCAATAAAAACTGGATAAGAGCGGCGCAAGATAGACGGGGTTGGAAACATGAGAAAGAAGCCTATGTTTAGCAGTGGACTCTTGAGACTGGATGATGAAGCAAGAAAAAGGAGACACAAATGACAGAACAGGTAATAGATACACAGTTTCGAGGAGGTTGAAACATTCAAATATTTGGGAGTATTAGTCATCAGAAGAAATGAAAGTGTAGATATGAAAAGAACAATTCAAGTGGCAAATCAGCATATTCTATAGAAATCAAAAAATGTGTAGAGATAAGAAGATAAGCCGAAACACAAAAATGAAAATCTACAAAACGACCATAAGACCAATGGTAGTATATGCTGCAGAAACATTTACATTAACAGCAAGAGAAGAAGCACAATTGAAAGTTTAGTTTTTGAAAGGAAGATTATAAGAAAAATACTGGGATCAAAGAGGAAAAACGAACAGGATGCAAAACAATGGATGAATCACAAAATACAAAAATGGATGGGTCAAGAGAACATAGCAATTAAAGTACAAAGAATTAGATGGTATGGACACATATTGAGAATAGAGAAGAGCAATCTGTTAAAAGTTGTAACGGAATGGATACCACCAGGAGAAAAACTATACGCAGACTTAAACTGAAAATAAGTGAAAGAGGACCATCCATTTCTCCTACTTACAGGTTTTTATCTTTTCATAGTGTAATTATTTTCGAACAAATTAAACACACTTTACTGAGTTGTTCTGACAATACTTACATTTCTTGTAAAGTTGGCAATACTCTTAACAATAAATTAACTAACACCAAAGACTCCATCCACCATATGAACCGTAGTGGAGTTCACAGATTGTCTAATTATGATGCTTCTTTCATTGACAGAACATATAGATCATTATCAACTTGATATGCAGAAAACTCCAAACAGAAAAACACTTCAATATTTTTCCACTAGATAAAAGTTAACAAACACCATTTGAACATCTCTGATGGTGTCACATTAATTCACAACATACAAGACAAAAATAGTTTACGTCTTAACCTGCATGAAGACTTGTAGATTGTTAACGACATGAGGACTAGCCCCAATTGCGTCAATCGTCACTCCTTCTTTAATCGTGACTTCATCCCTACACACAGTCAACTTTTCTCCTAATTTTTAGTGATACCAGTTCAATTCTGCTCAGTCATTTTAGATATAATTCCCACTACTTTATTACTGGGGTCCTTTTCTCCGCCTCTTTTTAACTAGCATTTAACTGTCTACTTCTTTACTAATCTTTACTAATACAGCATACTTCATTTTCTTTCATTTTTATCTACAATTTAAATATTTTTTCACCAATTTTGAAGTTACTCTTTGTGAGTCTTTAGTCTTTGACATTTTACACTTCAAACTTTTAGTGTCCTGTTTCCTTATCAATTAATTTCTCTATATTTCAATTTCATCTTTAGTTAACATTCTACACCAATACGTCCTTAAACCACAATTTTACTTGGTCCGCTTTTCTTAACAAAAATATTTTTATTTCAACTTGCTGGACTGCCCGGTAGAAGTTATACCTCTATACACGCGTTCGTCGTTACAAATTTATATGGGAGTCAATCTGCACAATCATTACATATGTAATGCTATAGGTAAGAGAGAGCAGAAAGAGAAAAAGAATTAGGTATACAGGTATATGGTGCATCGTTTGCTGTATTTAAACATTTGACCTATAATGGGAGTATAGTAATTACATGAAGGATTGAATCAATATTTTAATGAAAATATATATTTTTATTTTCATATATATATATATATATATATATATATATATATATATATATATATATATATATATAAAAGGAGTTGAATGCAAAAAAAAATTTTTACACATACTCTGCAGTAAAATTCATTGTTAATTTTGTTATTAATATAAAAATACAATACAATACACTGCCACATAATTCAATATTATAATAAAATACAAATTAAAATGCAATATTCATAAGTATTTAAAAATGACGATATGATGAAAAATGAAGATAACTCAATATGGAACACTCGATGCTGCTATAAAAGACAGAAACATACAGGGTAGGAAAACCATATCCATGATAAACGGCATTCTGTGGGACCAAATAATATCTAAAGCGAACAAACAACTCATATACAACACCGTACTTAAAAGTGTAATGACATATGGCAGTGAAGTTTGGCCAATGAAACAAAGAACAGAGAAACTGTTACTAGCAACAGAAATGGACTTCTGGAGAAGAGCAGCAGGCAAATCAAGAAGAGATCGGATACCAAATGAGAGAATACGAGAAATGATGGGAGTCAAGCATACAATAGTTGATGACATAAAAACGAAACAGTTAATATGGTACGGCCATGTATAGAGAATGCCAGATGACAAGATTCCGAAACAGATTTTGACGTGGACACCACAATGAAGAAGAAAAAGACGAAGGCCGAGAAGAAGTTGGAGAGAGGGAATTGAAAAAGAACTAGAGGAAAGAGAAATCCCTTCAGGCTTATGGTTAAATAGAGAAAAATGGCGGTTATGAGTCGGAAGGCGTCGGAGAACGCTGTGAACCGATAGTAGTAGTAGTATTTAAAAGTGACAATATACATAACTTACGCATATGTTTAATTTATCATGATAATAATATTAATAAAAAATAATAATATTAATAAATATTAAATATTATGTTTACAAAAGGAACATTTTTATTCTCGAGAGAGAAAGAGAAAGAAAATATATCTTCTGTCTTTTTCTTACCTATATCTTACATATGTAATGATTTTGCTGATTTACTCAATATATACGAATACACACAAATTTTCAACGTCGAACACGCGTATAGAAGTATACCTTCAACAAATGTTTGTGGAAGATAAAAATAAAAAACAACAACTCGGATTATGTTATAAATTTTTATTTTATTTTAAAATTTAGCATTTTTGCGTATATTACATATATTTAATAAGACTAACGTGGGGATTTTAAATATTTCAAAAATAAAAAAGGAAATTCATATTGGGATTCGAACTCACGTAAGAAATTTGCCAATTAGACTTGACACTAACGTATTTCAAAATAGACAGTTCTCGGTCATACAGTGATTTATTATAATTATTATTTTGAAATACAAAAGCCTAAAATAATTATGAATATTTATTAAATAATACAAAACATATTACATAAATAATAATATTATATATGGATATATATATATATATATATATATATATATATATATATATTTATATATATTATATAATATATAATATATATAATATTAAATATATGTATCTACAAAAGGAACATTTTTATTCCCGATAGAGAAAGAGAGAGAAAATATATCATCTGTCTCTCTCTTACTCATATCTTACATATCTAATGATTTCACCGATTCACTCCCGTGCAAATTTCCAACGTCGACCGCGCGTATAGAAGTATAACTTTTATTCTTATATTTAGTTATAGTTATATTTTTTATTCTTTTACCTTATTTTTCCTCCCTCCCTCATTGTCACGCAAACATAAATATTATTAACATATAATTATTGTTCCTTACTAAATTATCATCACACAACATTATTAACTTATCTCGATACGTCATTACTCAAATGTAATATAATGCAATAACTGCATTGTATCAATTATCGTTACTTTGTTAACTAATAACATAGATGGTGCTTTTTGAGTGTTTGCCAAAGTAGGGGGCAAAGTAGTGCCCTTTTTCGAGTAGGGAAAAAGTATGTTTCCTTTAGATGAAATTTTATAACATCGACCTTATGTCAAGACTTTAATAAATGAATTTAATGATGCTTGTCATCTAATTTTAAATTTTTAAACCTATTTCAGTAGCTAGTTTCAACTACTTTTTAAAATGTGAGTATTTTTTACATTTTTAGAAAGGTAACAGTTAAACTTTTACCTATATATTTGTTTGTAATTTTAAAGTGGAAATATTCTTGTATTTTTTACTGATGATTGTCCGACTGGACCGAAAACATTTTGGAAAAATTGGAACCCTTTTGGATAAATTTTAAATATTTAATATACCGTTATACACTAAATGTTTTTACTTGTCTGTATTTTTTTTTAAATGAAACCTCTCGTACTCGTATTCTTTGATCATTTGTTTATTATTTAAATTAGAAAGTAAAAAAAATGGTTTGTAAAATTTGGCTGTAGCAAATAAATATTTATAGCCCATTTGGCTTTAGCAATAAAATTTAAAATTCGTGTCTCATGTTAACAGTTATATGAGTTAACATTTTTAAGACACACAATAGGGTATGTGTTCCACTTAATTTAAATTAATTAAAATAAATTAATGCAGGAGGCAGTTTATTATAATCTTCAGTTAGTTAAACCAAACATACAGGGTGACCAACTTTTGTGATGGAGTCTGTTATATCTGGTATTAAAAATAGGAGGTAGTTGAAAGATTCTTATTAGTTGTAAATTATAAATTAGTACAAATATACAGGGTCTTTCATAATACTGGACCGCTAAAACTTATCAAATATGTTTCTTTTTTAACCCATTATAGGTCAGCGTCCTTTGTATAGACAACTAAAATTTTATTTTTTCCAACCCTCAAAATTTGTGTGAATCCAAAGAAAAACTTTCCATAGATATCTTTGTAGTAGTTTAATAGTAAAAGTTTCATCGAGCCTTTTTTATCATTAACAGGATTATTCTTTTTAATTAATGGTTATTATAAACTATCATTATCAATCAGCCAATCGCGTCCACTGCTGGACATAGGCCTCCCTCAGTTCTTTCCAGTGTTGTCTACACTGGGCCGCTTGTAGCCAGTTTCCCGCTACAAGTTTTATATCATCGGTCCATCTAGTCGGTGGATATTATAAACTATACTCATAAATAAATCTTGAAAATATAAATTATTGAATATTTATTATAAGTTTTATTTTACTGATCGATAAATAGGATACTGGTACTTAGCGTTATAAAAATTTGCAGTATTTCAGTATTCAGTTGACTGTGAGTACTTTCACAAATCGTATTTTTTATATTATAATTTCTAAAAAGTTTTACATTTTATCATATTTGAAGGGCTAGGGTGTAAATAATGGTATCTGACAAAATTGTCAAAATTAAGTTTTTGCATGAAAACAATGGTATATGCAGTTCTAAACAGGAATCTCATGATATTTCGTTACTAGTTTAAAAGATGGCGCTGTAAATAAGTTGCAAATGGCAGCTAAGTTTTATGATTCAGATAAAGACCCGGAATATATGCCTAACGATGACAAATCCAGAGGAAGGAGAAATTATAGAGGACAACCTGTACAAAATTCGTCCATTGTTAAATTATTTTAATCAAAAAATGAATGACATATATCAGACTGACAAAAATCTCTCCCTTGATGAATCAGTAGTTTTATGTCGTGGTCGTCTTTGTTTTATAATGAATATTAAAAATAAGCGCCATAAATTTGGTATAAAAATGTATGTACTTACTGAACCTAACGGATTAGTTCAAAATATGAAAGTTTATGATGGTAAATTTGATACTACCGCCAGAACAGACCATTCAAAAAAAGTTGTCATGGAATTGATGCACAAACATCTAAATGCAGGTCACTCGTTGTTTATGGACAATTTTTACATGAGTATGGACCTTGCCGAAACACTTATGAAGAACAAAACAAAACATATTGTACAGGAACTCTTCCAATCGCCGAATATAATAAAAATATGAGTGGTGTTGATCGCAAAGATCAAATGTTATCATACTATCCTTGCGAAAGAAAAACCCCTCGCTGGTACAAAAAATTGGGTATACATATACTACAAGTGATTTTAGTAAACTCGTATTTTTTATTTAACAAATATTCTGGAACAAAACTGTTAATGACTTTCAACTAGAAATTATAAGAAATTTACTACGCTCTCCTCAGAAAAATGTTCCTAAAACATTAAATAACTTGTCTGAACGGCATATTTTGAGCAAAATAGCTGAGAAAAATACAAAAAGAGAAACGAAACGTAAAAAGTGCAGGGTGTAACGTACCATGAAGACCGAAAATTACTCTAGTTGGTGTATTTTTTGTACTATTTGTTATCTATAACGTTCAAGTTGCTTGAACGTTATAGACGTTCAAGACGTTATATAAAAATTTAAAGTGTGGTGCTAACGGCGCGGATCTGCGTCCTTTTGACATTTGCTCCCAAATGTGGCATATAATATCTAGAACATCTAAAACATCATATAAAATACCAGCAACCAACTCTTATCACTGTTTGTTGAAACAAAGTTCCTAGCATCTGGCATGTTCCTATTAGATTACGTACGCAGTGAACCTGTTAAGTTAATAAACAATAATGGCTGCTAATTTAGGGTATACCAGAATACTAAAGTTATAAACAATAATCAGAACCTGTCAATCAATTATGGCTAACGCAAAATTTATTAAAATTGTGAATTATTACTCATGCATATAAGAACAAAAGTATTTAAAACAATTAATAAATTTATGTACAGGGAATATTAAAAAATGAAGTATGGTAATAGTACTTTTCGATTGTGATATTAGATTTAGGGCGATCCATTTAAAAATTTTATAGTCTGGCAAATACTAAATGAAAGTAGTCATTTATAATCAAGCCACGTAAGTGGTAAAATGTAGCCGACATCACGTGCCTATCATCAATTATAAGAAATTTTGAATTCGATCATTGACGGCGCTTAAGAAAATATGTTTATTGCTCGTGAGCACTTTATATTGTAACAATTAAATATTATATTTCTGCTTATAATAATAAAAATAATACATTAGATCTAGTTTATTTCAGAAAAATATTCAATTATTTAGTCTGTCAATAGAAAGAACACTAGCAACCGTGGATGTTGGTTTGGTCTATGTGTACATAAAGTCTTCTAAAAACATGCCAAAACGTGTTGATTTAGAAGAAGTTATACACCGAGTCATGCATTACATGAATCATATTGATACAAATAAAATACTCTGATCTATTATGTTTACGGCAGTTAACAGAACGAAACGCAGCTATCAGGATTCGAAGTTTATTTCTGATAAAAATTTAATTCTCTTGACAGTCAAATAACCAACAAATCTATTTAATAACGGAATTATTGAATGTCCTGACATTATGTCGAAATGTGTTTACATAGCAAAATAAAGATAAAATAAATGAATCAACATTTAAATCAGCAAATTTCTGCAAATACACAACGAAGCAAATACTTTCATTTTATAAATGTCAATAAAAAACTAAAAAAGGGAGAACTGAAATACAAAGTAAACATTTCACTTGCATGGTATGAAACAGGAATGATAACACAGACCAACAAATAGAAAATACTTGGTACTTGTGGAATAAAAAATTTTAAATATTTTTGATGCTCTAATTTCAAAAACGTCTTCATTTTTTATAATAGTTGCTTATAAATCGACTGTAATTTACATTTCGCTCGAAACGATATACATAAAGGCACCTGGAAATCACCAGATGGACTTACAGTAAATGTAAAAAATGAAGCTATTGTAAACTCAGCTCACAAATCGAACATAATAAACCTCCGCACCAGAAGAGGAGTAAATGCGGATTCTCATCACTACTGGGTCGAAAGTAGGGTAAGAGCTAGAATTTTAAACATTTAAAAAATAAATAAGTTCTAAATATAAATGATACAATGTTAGACTTAAATATTCAAACAAATATAGGGAAGATAAAATATAAACATCAAAATAGACAACAGACTAAAACATTAAAATATAAATAAAGAGTGGGAAGGGTGCAGAAACATCATGAAAGAAGTAATAAAATAATTACTAGGCATGGAAGAACAAGAACAAATACCTGATTTGACAAATAATGTCAGATTATAATCAAAAGAAAAGACTGAGCATATTTACTGATGCAACAGAAGCACAGAATGCGAGAAACAGAAGAGGAATATAAATACCTACTTAAGAAAGAAAAGAAAATGCACCGCAGGAACTTTAAGAACTACAAGAGCTAAGTAAATCAATAGAGACCAAAAAATTTTACCAAAAACTGAACGAAATCAAAAAAGAATTCAAACAAAAAAAGTGAAGAGATAAGCAGGGTAATTTATTGGGACAGATAAAAACTAATAGGCACAGCTAAATTATACGATAACTTAAAAGATCACGCGTATGACTCATTTCATTATTTCTTTGCTAGAGTATAAGAAAATAATGAACTTTAATTTTGACTTACCCTGTATTCGATACTATGAATGTTATCAAAATTAATCATTTTTATAGTTTTTGACTACTGTAAAACTATGGCTATAACAGATTGTTGCTTTTGTAGCATTTTTTAAATGAATCGCTTATTTCAGAAAACCTATAAGTCATAATTTTACCAAATTCGTTTTTTCACTAAAATGGAATTTTAAACAAACTGTAAATACTCATTTTTGTAAAGAAGCGCCTTCAGTCTGTCGTAACCTATCTACAGCGGTATGAGTTGGCGTGAGAAACACTATAAGTCCATGACTAAAGGCGTTTCTCCTAAAATATTTTTCACCTAATAAGACCGCTTTGCAATTAAATGCTGGTAACTTTATTACTAGCGGACCAAATAAGCGGGGATATATTTTACACTACCTTTATGAATAACATTTTACTGCTCTGTTCTTTCAATTAGCACTGCTCAACAAGTTATCGTTTATTGGTTTTAATATTTTATTGCAATAGTGCGAGTACGAAATTAAACAGTGAATTTATTAAATGTTAATTTTTTTTAAATTTTTTTCTGACGTATCGTATAATGTAGGTTTACTCAATAATAAAAGTTATGCGTTTACAAGAACATATTATGTGAAAAATAAGGAGTAAATACCATGTGTCATAATAATTTTTATCTCCTTTATACACACTTTAAAAATTTGTTTAGTAATGTATCTCTTGAATCCACACAATATTTGAAAAAGGGTTCATGCTGTTTAAAAATATCTTTCTGTTAACGACACTGTCATCGACAAAGTAGATCAAATTCAAACGTCATCATATTTCTCTTCTGTATATCGTTAAAAATTAATTGATGGTCGTGGGTTGTATTGGTGCTATTTAATAATTTAACAAAATACATAATCAGCAAAAATCTGATTTAAAACATGCGAACAATTTTTGCAATCACAATCAATGCAGTGTTTATGCTTGTTTAGCATAAACTGTTAAATAATTTATGTTCGATTGTTTCGTCTGTTGTACAACCCTCGTCCTTTTTAGGGTGTAGTAGTTGTATATAACTACCTATTTTTTATAGTAGTGTAGTAAAGCGGTACTTTAAAGCAAAATGAGTAATTTGGAAGAAAATAAAATACAGTCGAAACGTAGAGTGTTATCTCTAGAAGAACGGCGTTTAGTTATAAAAGTCGAAAGTTATTTTAATTTGAAAAAAAAATCCATTGGTCCATCCACATCTGTTATGGAAGTTCAGAAACGCACATGCGATGCTTGCGGTATCTCAGAGAGGACATTCCAAAGAATTAATAATATGAGTGAGGATGACATAAATAAAGTAAGCAAGAGAAATCGTCGATATCCAAAAACTTTAGATTTGCACCAGTCAATTAAACTTGCAATTAAAAATATTATATATAATATGTATTAAACCAAAGAGCATGTAACAGTTAGTGCTGTGGTACAAAAAATAAAAGACACGTAACTGTGTGATATTAGTTTAACAAGTTTGTGGAGAATGCTGAAACATTCAGGTTTTCGATATAAAAAGACAAATAATAGGCAAGTATTGTGTAAACTCTCTAATGTTGTTTCAAAACGCTGGCATTTTTTAAGAAAATGCATGAACAATAAAACGTCAGTTGTATTTTTAGATGAAACTTGGATTTTCGCTAAAGGAAATATGTCAAAATCATCCTGGCAAGATGTCACCACGAAATGTTATTCTTCTAGTTGTTCCGGTAATGGTAAACGCTACATTATACTTCATGCTGGAAATGATGATGAGTTTTATTCCTGACGCTAATTTAATTTTTTCGTCCACAAAGAATACAGGTGATTACCATGGAAATATGGATGCAAATATTTTTGAAGAATGGTTTGAAGAAAATTTGTTAAAAAAATTGGAGCGAACATACATAATAGTCTTGAATAATGCATCCTACCACTCAAGAGTAGAAGAGAGATTTCCTTCAAGTAACTGGACAAAAGAAGAAATAAAGTTGTTGTTGACAGAAAAGAAAATTTATCAATGACATATTTTTAAAAATCGATTTACTTCCAAGGTGTGGAGAGTACAAAATTTAAAAGAAATGTGTTACTGACCAAATGGGCCTTAAATATGGCCATGAAGTTCTTCGACTTAGTTCGAGTTAGTTTGGGGTATAGCCAAAAATTTTTATGATAAACATGCATCCAAAACAACAGATGACGCTAGCGTTCTTAGTTTTTGGAAAGAATCGCTAGAACAAATAAAGGCAGAACAATGGCAAAATTGTATTAGACATACGAAAGACATAATCGTTCAGTCTTTTCAAACCAAGCGAGTTATAGATGAGGTCCGGCCTCTAATTACTTGGACAGACAATTCAGATAGTGACGATTCTGATAGTGAAATATCAGACAGTAAATAGGACAAATCGTTTACTAAAAAGAAGCAACAAAAAAGTGTTTCGGGAATTCAAGTATTCATGTTTTCTCTGATGGTTTGGAGCGCAAAATAAAGACCACACTGTGTTAAGGTTTTTCTCTGCTTTGATTTCGCTCGAAACATTTAAGACCATTGACCATTAATTTCCCATTAAGGGTCATTCCTTCTTACCCTGTGATAGGGATTTTGCGGTGATTAAAAAAAAAATAGAAAGGTAGACCGTATATACACCATGGAAGAATATGGGCAGTTGATAAAAACTTAGTTAACTAGTTAAAAAGTTGGTAGCCAGAGTATTACAAAAAAACCATGTTAGCCGCGGAATCCAGTGGCATAATATTCCAAGGAATCAGAAGGTTCAACTAAATATAAGCCAAGTCATGCATTTTTACCACTCCTACGAGAACTTAAACTTGATTGTAGCATATCCTTTTATTAACAAATTAGCCAATCACGCCTTCAGGCTTAACAATAATAAAAAAATACGGTCATATAGCCTGAAGCATTGGCATATCGCAGTGGAAAGATTCCGATTAATTATAAGAAGATTGTTGATGTACAAAAACTACAAAGTTATATACCGGATGTAGAAACTATCCAAAATTATTATAATGCATTGTTTAACTGGCCCACAACGACCAATAATATACCTGAAGAAGATAAATGATCCTTTATACCGTAAAAAACTTTATAGTCTTAAAATAAAATATAGGGAGATTTATTAAAAAAAAACATATCTTAGATGTGGTACTGTGTTATTGAAGACCTATATATTTGTAACTAATTATGAAATGTGAATCTTACAGCTGCCCCCTATCTCCTATAAAAACAGATATACCTGACTTTATCACAAAAATTATCACTCTTTATAACTAGAATAATAATTTACATAAATATTAGGTTTATATGAGATATAATCTTTTTTGCAAACGATTTCCGGAGTGGAAGTTGGAAGTCAAACAGTAGTTCAAAATGAAATTTTCATTACAATCAATTGAAGCTTAATCCCGTATAGACATAATATTTAGCTTAAACGTGCTAAAATCAGAACATTTTTAGAAAAATAATAATACCACGTTTCCTATCAAAACAACAATCTATTTTTTTGTTAAAAAACTCTCCTGCTTGGATGTTTCGGTAAAACTCGGTTTTTGCAAAAACTATTCTAGAGTATAGTTCTCAATCAAAAATATTATAAAAAAATGTATATACTTACTTAAATTTAATTAAAAAAAAACACGTTAAAACTTTAAAAACTGTAAAACCAAACACAAAATGCTTCACTCTGTCCTAAAGTTGTTCGTTAAGCCGTGAACCATAAAATGGCAAACTTTTTAAAACCTAATAACAAAGTAAAAATTAGTATCGTTTTTATAGTACTATTTTTCTTTTTCGATAATTATTTCGGAATTAGTTCATTATAGTTAATCAGCTAAATATCTAAAGATATCGCTAGTGTTCGATATAACGTTACGGTTGGTCGTCTATAGCAGACGCGTGTAGTGTAGATCAGCACAACTGTTTTTAACGAGAGTCGATATTGCACTGAAGTATAATACTATTAGCGATATTATCATATATTTAAATTTAACGCTATTTAATGATTTGTTCATATTTCTTTCGTAGTGTAGAAATTGTTACAACTACATATACATATATACATTATTGGTCTGTTGTTATTATTATTTTTAAATACGTTTTTTTAATTGGTATTACGTTATACAAAAATTACTGATTATTACATAAGCTATAAATCTTATAGTTCTTTTGTAAACGTTTTGTTCTTACTTTACGCAGGTACAACACTGCTGTGCTCTGCCACTTTGTCGTGACATCTTTGTATAGAACCCTATCCTTTACCTAAAGTTCTCAACTAAGTACTGTGCTATAGATCAAATCCAGCAACTTTCTTTTGGAAATTTCAAGTACCTACTTAAAAAGGATAAGGGTTTCAATTTTAATAGATAATCTCCATAATTTATCATCATCATCAAGGTCTTTCAATCCTGATGGAATGTTTGCCGCTCTTACTTAGATCTCGCAAATTCTCTTGTTGCGGTGAATCACTCCGCATTCTTCCTATGCATTGTTAGAATTTATTGTATGACTTGACTTTCGTTACAATTTTCTTTCACTTATTTCGATCTGTGCATAGTTCTTTGAGTTTATCACTTTCAGGATTTTAATACCTCTCATGGCCTGGTTCTGTCATCTCTCTTCGTGTCTTCCCTTTAGTCTTTCAGTTTCTGGCTTCCATCTGGTGACCTTCTTAATCAGTAGGTCGTTTTTCCTTCTCTCTATGGTTTTAGACATCTTAATCTCGGCGCTTTAATAAATTTAATCATATCTTCTCCCTTCATTATGTCTTTTAGTGTATAGTTTATTCTTCTTCTTATTTCTCCGTTTCCATTCTTATTGATCCCATAATTTTTCCGAGGATTTTCCTTTTGAAAATTCTTAATTTTTCTTCATCTTTATCTGCGACGCATAATGTCTCAACTGCGTATGTAACTACTGGTCTGATTGTAACTCTGTATATAATCAGTTTTGTATTTCTGGATAAGTTCTTATCCTTCATTAGCCTATGATATTCTATAATTTTTAATATTAAAATTGTTAAACTCTTTTAAAGATGCCTTTTCTATTTCGATTTCTCTCGTCTTGTTATCTTTTCTTCCAGAACAGAGTAGATGTTTTGTTTTTCCTCCGTCAATTTCTAGACCTTTTTTTCCATGCTTCATTTGCCAGGATTGTTACTACTTCTTTTAATATTTCCTTACCTCTTCACATAAGGAAAATGCCATCTGTATATGCTACTGGTTGTGTTGAGTAGTGGGCTATAGTTCGTTTAATTCCGCTGGCCTTGACTGTTCCTTCTACTGCAATGATGAATAGTGTGGTTGACAGGGAATCGCCTTGTCGCACTCCTGTTTCTATTGCGATTGAGTTTGTGCTACCTTCTTCTGTTCAGTGGCGGATCCAGAAACTTTTGTCGGGGGGGGGTCATGGGTCTTGAGGGTGATTTTGATATAAGATTTAGATTTTTGCACCTTTCAGTGGCTGATCCCCAGAAATTTTTATCGGGGGGAGTGTCATGGGTCTTGAGGGTGATTTTGATATAAGATTTAGATTTTTGCACCTTTACGATTGATATGATTTGTGCCTCATATAAGGGAACCATTTTACCATTTCCTCAATGATTATTTTAAGCGATATATTAAACCAATGAAAAGTTATTAAAACCCAAATACCCTACAGATGCAAAGAAGGCTACAATGCTAAGGGGTCTTAAACTTAAATCAAAAAAGAATAATTTAAACCCAAATACTCTATGACAGTAAAATCAAGTGTACAAGACTATTAAACCAAAGGAAAGTAATTAAAATATAAATACTGAAAAATCAAGAACTATCAATTTAAACTAGATATTTTAAAGACAATTAATTTAATTCCACCTATTTTGTGGCTACAAAATCGAGAACAAACCAAGAATAAATAAGTATAAACCAAAATTAAGTAATTTAAAGGCAATAACTCAATGTAAGTGTAAACATTAATAAATGTATTAAACATTTTCAATAAACTCTATCTTATCGTTGGATATTTGATATCAATTTGTAAAAACATTCATTTATTCCTTATTGCTATACGGAGTTTAAACATAGACTCTCAGAATTACAAGTATGTGGCGGATAGAAGCCTTTAAAATGTGTGTTTTTTGTGGATAGAGCATATGACTAACAACGATGTGCTGAGAAGAATGAGGACTGAGAGAGAACTCCTAAATATTGTAAACAACAGAAAAACTAGTTAAATTTACAGATGACATATTTACAGGATATTAAAACAGTATGACGTCAACTATTCATTTGAAATGTGGATGAACCGCAGAATGCTAAGAATAAGCTGGACCAGCAGAACTACGAATGAAAAAGTACTAAGAGCAATGAACACACGCCCTCATCTCGTCAATACTATCAAAATTAGAAAGACGTTATATCTAGGACACATAATGCGCCATAGGGAATTTGAGCAGCTCCAAATAATATTAGAAGGCAAGATTGAAGGTAAAAGGGGCATAGGACGAAAGAAAAAATCTTGGCTACGAAACATCAGATATTGGACCCACACAAAAGGAAATGAATTAATTCATCAAGCCCAGAATAGAGAGAAATTTGCCATATTGATCGCCAACCTCAACAGAGAATGCACTTAGGAGGAGGAGGATATTTACAGAGGAGAAAAATATAACTTTGTACGACTCATAATGGAAGGGAAAGTAGAAGGAAAAAGAGGTACAGGAAGAAGAAAATGCTCCTGGCTGAAAAATGTAAGAGACTGGACAGGCATGGACACACATTCGATACTAAGAACAGCTCAAGATAGAGAGCAATTTGCTGTAGTTATATATATCCTTCCGTAATGAAGAAGGAACCTTAAGAAAAAGTGTAAACAGCATTTTATTTAAATTAATTTATTCAACAAAAACCATCATATAATAATTTAAGAATAGTTATTTCTATAATTAGGCATATTAGGCTACAAGTGAGTGAAATATTTTTTTACTCGGTATTGAAAAATTTCTTACAAACAACCGACAACGAGTGGTAAATAAATGTTCAGTTCAGTTAAGAAAATATATAATCTTATAAAATGTATTTTTTTCGCCTATCCGATTTAGCAAATCGCTCTACGATTGCATCAACATCTGGAGAAATTTCAGGAGGATGCACATTGATGAGTGCTAAACCAGTTAACGTTTCCTCCGAAGTTCTATTTCTAAGCCAGGTCTTTAGACGCTTAAGCGTAGAAAAATAACGCTTTACTGTTGCTGCACTGACTGGTAGTGTAATTAATATTTCCAGAAGTATTCTGATATTTGGATACATATGAATATCGCAGGTTTCTAATACTTCTAAAATAGAATCAGGAAGTTTTCCATTATTTTCCCCGACTATTTTCCACTTTTGAATTCACAGTGAAAACTCTTGGTCCACTGTGGAATATGCAGTAGATGGTCCAATAATATCCTGGAAGGTGTCAACAATTTTTTTTAACGCAACTTTATCATCTGGTGTGTTATCAGTTTAAGATAACTTAACTTAATCAGTAGAACCCATTTGTACTTTTCGGTGTTGGGCCGTTTACAATACAATTCATTAAATTACAATATTTGACAGTCTTCTGAGGTGTCCTAGCTCTTAACGAATTTTCTCCATTCCTTCCTATTGGATGCCATCTGTGTTGCTTCCTGCCAAGTCTTACCCTTACTCTGCAGTATCTGCGAGATGTCACTGTTCCATTCTTTAATGGGTCTTCCTCTTCTGTTCTTCCCTATTGGTTTGGCGTCCCATACTCTTTTTACTTGTCTATTATTGTCCATCCGGGTTAGATGTCCGAACCATGCCAATTTTTTCTCTTTGATTGACTTGAGTATCGGTTTGATTTTGAGTCTTTCTCTTATTTCTTCATTTCTGATTCTATCAGTTCTTTTTACTCTTATCGTTCTTCTGAGGTATTTGATCTCTGCTGCCTGAATTCTGCTCTGATGTCTTTTGTTTAATATCCAGTTTTCTGCTCCATATGTCACTGTAGGTCTATATATTGTTTTGTATATTGTCATCTTGGTCTTTGTTAATATTTCTTTGTTATTAAGGAATCCTCTATTTAGTGCTTGGAATAGTTTTCCTGTGTTTTCCATTCTGTTGTTTAGATCATCCTTGATGTCTCCTTTGTTGTTGATTACTGTTCCTAAGTATTTGTATGAATTTGTCTGTATTATTTTTTGTTGGTCTATCATTACTTCTATTTGATCTTCCGTCCCTTGTTTCCCTGATATTTTCATTATTTGAGTCTTATCTTTGTTTACGTTTAAGTTGTATTTGCTTGCTTCTAGGTTCCATTTCTCTAAGTTGTATTTCAGTTTTTCTGCAGTTTCCGCAATTAATACTATGTCGTCTGCAAATATACACATCTCAGCATTTATCATTTGCATTTTGTTCCAACCGATGCAGTATTTCTTGAATGTTTTCTTACATTCTTTCACTATCTCATCTATTACATTTATGAATAGTACTGGGCTGAGACTTCCCCCTTGTCTAACTCCTTGGGTTGTTTCAAATGGTTCTGACTGTATATTTAACATTCTTACTGTATTTGTTGTTTTCATGTATATACTCTTTGTTGCTTCTATCAGTTCTTGACTTACTTGTTTCTTCTTTAGGCTTTCCCATATATCTTTTCTTTTTCCATGTCTATAAAGCTCAGATGTATTTCTTTATTTTTCTTTAAGTCTTTTTCTATTACTTGTTGCATGGTGAATATATGGTCTTGTGTGTTGTGTCCTTTGCTGAATCCACTTTGTACATCCTCTAATTTATGTTCTATTTCTTTTCTAATTTTCCTTTCTATTATGGTTTCGTATACTTTTGCTGCTACACATAGTAGTGATATACCTCTATAGTTCCTACAGTCTCTTGTGTTTCCTTTCTTGTATATAGGTATAATTACTGCATTTGTCCATTCTCTGGGTATTACTTTTCTCTTCCATATTAGGTTATATATGTATAACAATTTTTCTTTTGCTTTTACTCCTATATATTTCATCATTTCTGGTGCTACTTCATCGCTTCCTGGTGCTTTTCCAATCTTTATCTTTCTTATTGCTTCTTCCAGTTCTTCTTTTTCTATAGTTTCTGGATTTTCCGTGTTTCTCATGGATACTCTCCTGTTGTGGCTTTCCTTCTCCATTGTATTCGCTTCATTTCCATTTGGTATCAGCTGAAAATGTTCCCTCCATCTTTCCATTATTGTCTTATCGTCGTTTATTATTGTTCCTTCCTTGTTCATTATTTGTTTCAGTTCCGTTTCTTTGTTGCTTCTTAGGTTTTTCAGTGTTCTGTAAAATAATTTTACGTTTTCTTTGCTGTTTTCTTCCATTTTTACCCCGAATTTTTCCCAACTTTTCTTTTTCTCTTTCTTAACTATCTCTTTAACTTTTGTTCTTTGTCTCTTATAATTTTCATATTTTTGTTGTGTTTTGTCTTGGATGTATTCTTTCCATAATTTCTTCTTTTCTTTTATTTCTCTTTTCACTTCATCGTTCCACCAAGATGTTCGTTTCCCTCTGTTGTTATTTCTTGTGTTGTAATTGATTGTTCGTCTCTTGATTTGACTTCTCTTGTGATCTTGTGTAACCTTTTATGTTGGATGTGTGTGTTCATAATCACCAGGTTATTGTCTAGACAGAATTCGAGTAGTAATTTTACATTTTTGTTTAGTTTGTCCTCCCCATAAGGTCCGATGACATTGTTCCATTTTTCTGTTTCTTTCCCCACTCTGCTGTTCATGTCTCCTGTGATAACAATTTTCTTTGTACAATCATTTATCACTTCTTGTAATTTGTCCCAGAATTCATTCTTTTCGTTTTTTGTTGCGTCTTCATCTGGTCCATAACATATGATTAGGTTTGTATTGGTTTCCTCTGTATCCATATCTATGTCTACTCTTAGTATACGTTCATTGTAATATACCCAATTTTTTATTTTGTTGATACTCTCCTTCTTTATCATGCAAGCTACTCCTGCCTGAGCTCTCTTTGTTTCTTCCACTCCACTGTATATTAGTAAAATTACGTTTTCTAATATTATTGATCCTTTTCCTTTTTTCTTTGTCTCTGTTATAGCTACTATTTCAATGTTCTTATCTCTAATATTTTCCCCCAGTTCTATTTCCTTCCCATTTATACCTCTCACATTCCATGATGCCATTTTCCAAATTGTTTTGTTCTTTTCTGTGTTTAAGTTGTACTTCAATTTGTTTTTACTTCCGTTTGTGTCATTATCTTTAGATCTGCTCATGTCCCTGTTCTGTGCCTGTTTTGTTTCTCGGTCCGTCATTGTGTTTTCTTCAGCTAGTTTTTTTAACTAGTTGGTTCTGTATTGTATGTTATTTTTTCTATCCGGCTTGTTTTTTGATTCCATTTCCACTTAATGCCTTCTATAATTATGAAACCATATCCAATTTTTGTCCTTTTCCCATTAGTCTTTTCATCTGCTGCTATCTTCCTAAGATTTCTTTGTATCTCTATCTCTTTTAATGTTAGGTCACATTCTATATATATTCTATGTTGCTTATAGTTTATTAGTTTACCCTTGGCTTTCAGTATTTTCATTTTATCTTCGAATTTTTTACATTCGATAACACACATTGTTTCATTTATCTTTTGTACCCCATGTATTTCTGATTTTACTCCCATTTTTGTTTCTATGAAGTTCTCCAGTTGCTCTACTTCTATTGTGTCTATTGGTAAGCCTCTCATTATTAGGTTATTTTTCTTCTTTTCTTTCTGACATGCTTCCAAGGCTATTTCAAGTTTTAGATAAAATTTTAGATAAAATTAAATAAATTCATAACTTTTGGTGAAAGTCATTCTTCTAAATCAGTTAAGATATTGTCTAAAAGGGGTAAATAAATAATCTTCGCAAGAGTTAGCAGGTTGGTTTTGATGACAGGTCTGACGAGAAACTATATGAGGCATCTTCAATTTAATGTCTAGTTGTTCGGCTATTTCGTTTTCTTCATAGTAAAGTTTGCTAAAAAACCAATTCAGCATTTGACCTTTTATTTTAAAGAATGCATTTAGTCTCATCTATGGCATCAGTAGCATTCGTCAAATCTAATTTTAGCGACTGAAGAAGACGACTAAGTGATACAGTTGTACCTAAACCATCACTAAGACAAACTACTAAAATGGGAAATTCTGGGCTACTAATAGTTTGCATTAATGAAAATTTACTGTCCTTCCACGTAAAAATTGTTTCAAGAGCGTTGTATATTTTGATGATTGATTCGTCCTGGAACTAAAGATGACCTTTATGCCTTTCAACCCAACAAGTTTCACAAATACATTGGACAGCAGTCCCCAGTTTCCTTATTTGTATTCACTAACGTATTAGACAGAGCTACTGCAACAACAATATTCACTCATATAATACATATTTAAATTTTACAAACAACCAATTCATAATATTGTTCTGAAGCTATTTTCTTGTGGCATTTTAAATTAATTACTATTTAACTGGGAATAAGCCACAATTAAAGGTTAAAATACGTTTATTGACGTTTCAATTTCCACTTCGGAAATCGTTCTCAAAATACAAACATTAGTAAATTAAACAAATTTTGTTTTTGTTACTTAGTGAAAAATTCTTCTAATAATTTAATTTTATCTGACTCATCTATATTGACAATTCAGACATACATTATACATTTTAAAGTAGACGACTTTAAAATGATATTGCCAATATTGTTGAGTTGCGTTCCTGGGACGACTTTACTTATAAGATAGTTCATTCGATTACATGAAATCAACTTTAACTTGAGAATATCCGTCAGAAAAGATCATAACATGTAATTCGTCTTTAAAAAGACAAATACATGCCATGATGACAGTAAAATTCTCCTGTTAGTGATTCCATAGTAAATTATGAGGGAAAAACCAGGAAAAAAACCTCATAATACTATCCCGACATGGTATTAAATTAATTAAAATAAACAAGGCCATTAAATGTTAGAATAAGTGAACATCAATCCTATATTAAAAATAGAGAATTTGATAGATCTCAAATATGTAAACATGCATGGGATAATGAACATAGGGTTCAATGGAATGATTCAAATATAGTCCTAAAAGAAACGGATGGTAAAAAGAGAAAAATCAAAGAAGCGGCTCTAATTATGCTAAATGAGACCAATTGTGTCGCGAATTCCTCGGCAGAATGTAGTAGGATCTGGTTACCCATATTGAAAGAGGAAGTTATTAAAAAGAAAATACCAGTATTGGTAAGTCAGTAACATATAGAAAATACATCATTTATATTTTTTAAATAACAAACATATAAAATCGGAATTTGGTATTTATTGAAGGTAAAATAAATGCAAGATCAAATACTTACCATGTCGGGATAGTATTATGAGGTTTTTTTTTCCTGGTTTTTCCCTCATAATTTACTATGGAATCACTAACAGGAGAATTTTACTGTCATCATGGCATGTATTTGTCTTTTTAAAGACGAATTACATGTTATGATCTTTTCTGACGGATATTCTCAAGTTAAAGTTGATTTCATGTAATCGAATGAACTATCTTATAAGTAAAGTCGTCCCAGGAACGCAACTCAACAATATTGCACAATATCATTTTAAAGTCGTCTACTTTAAAATGTATAATGTATGTCTGAATTGTCAATATAGATGAGTCAGATAAAATTAAATTATTAGAAGAATTTTTCACTAAGTAACAAAAACAAAATTTGTTTAATTTACTAATGTTTGTATTTTGAGAACGATTTCCGAAGTGGAAATTGAAACGTCAATAAACGTATTTTAACCTTTAATTGTGGCTTATTCCCAGTTAAATAGTAATTAACCAATTCATAGACAAAACTGAAGATAAGAAATACCTAATACAAAATACAAATGTGCTGATTTCGTGTGAAAATCATTTCAACTCTTGACTTCCTGCTTATAGGGTTGATGAGTTTTTAATTATTTTGATTTTTTGATTGATATTTAATTTTGTTTGGAGGGTTCATGACCCCCGTGATCCCCCCCCCCTGGATCCGCCTCTGCTTCTGTTGTTATTTTAGCTCGCGATCTATCCATCAATAGCCATTTTTGTTAATCTGATTAACTTTGCCAGTATATCTTGATTTTTCAGTTCATTAAATAATTTAATTCTTTTAATACAGTCAAATGCTTGTCTAAAGTCTACGAATAGGGTGTGAAGTTCTTAATATTTCTCGATTGTTTGTGTAATGATGTGGATCTCATTTGTAGTGGATTTGCCTTCCCCGAATCCTTGCTAGTAGGCTAGTAGTCCCCAATTTGTTTCTCTGTGTATTGAATGAGTTTTTGCCTAATGAAGGCTATGTGAATTTGTACTTAGTAGAGATATTTCTTTATAGTTGTTACAGTTTGTTACTTTTCCTTTCTTAAATGAAGACCTAGGGGGAATGTCACGGAATTTGAGAAAATTGAAGTTTAATATTTGTAATTGTTTAACTCATTATTTTAAAGGGATGCCTGCGATCTATTTTTAACTCTTTATTGTTAGTCTATTTCTTATTAAGGTTAAATAATAAAAAGGTAAAATGAAATCGTAGGCTTCCACGGCCAGAGTCAGAATTATAGTTTATTCGTCTTCCGGGTTTGGACCGTGTCATTTGTGAGTGACCCAAAAGTGGGTTCATCTCGACGTTTCGCTACAATTGTATGTAGCTTCTTCAGGAGAATAAAAAGAAAGAAAAAAAGAAGAAGAAAAGAAACAAAAGACAAGAAGATGGGTAGTTAGCAACGGTAACTCAGTTACTCAACGCAACCAGAGGCGAATACTAACTACCAAGATGGGCATTTGGTCACAGTAACTCAACTACTCAACGCAGCCAGAGGTGAAAACCAAATGCCAGGACAGGGATTCACGTCCAACAGCTCAGAACACTAACGCGTCGAGAGGCAGGGAGTGAATCCGACGATTACTCCGCTACCGATCTATTTATAGTCGCGGTGACCTGTCGTGTCGGGACGTATCGGCACACTCCGTGGCGCGAACGTCAAGAAGCGCGCGCTGGCCAATCATGTGGCTGCATCGTGGTAGCGGGACCGGACGGCGGCTCTAGACTGGGATTCCAGATGGGAGACAAGTAGTATCCTTCCTCTCGATTGATATTATGTGGATTTTTTCGGATCTCTAGAGATTCGCGGATTTTCCTGGAATAAAAGAAGGGGCTCTTAGAAATGATATGAGTTTTTTCGAACAATATGGAATGACCGGTTTCTTGGCAGTGTTCTGCAACTGCAGAATGGGAGAAAAGACCTGATCGAATGCATCTTTGATGCTCTTGAATCCGAGTTTTGACGGAACGACCAGTTTCGCCAATATACACTTGTCCACATGAACAAGGAATAGAATAGACACCACAGGAAGATAGGGGCGGTAATGGGTCCTTAGGAGAGGGTAGATATTGTGAGATTTTCTTGGGTGGTCGAAAAGTAGTCCTGATACCTTCCTTGCGAAGAATTTTGCCAATCCTATCAGTGACACTTCGAATATACGGAAGAAAAGCCACAGGAGTATTACCCGAAGATTCTGAATTTGTCGTCCTAGGGTGTAAAGGGGGATGTAGATGTCGGTGTGTAATATTTTGAATTGTGGACTTGGAGTAACCGTTGGCGACAAGGGTTTTTTGCAGATGGCCAAGTTCTTCTCTAAGGTTGTCAGGTTCAGAAATCGAAATGGCCCGATGGATGAGAGAGTTGATCACAGAATTCTTTTGGGCAGGATGGTGGTGTGATGAAGCATGTGGTAACGATTCGTGTGAGTCTTTTTTCTATAAACAGAGTGACCCAATCGGCCATTGGGCTTGGAGGTGACTAACACATCGAGAAAGGGAAGGGACCGATTATTTTCTATTTCCATTGTGAATTTTATACTCGGATGTTGTGAGTTAAGATGATCTAGGAAGGGAGAAAGGGTATGTTGACCATGGGGCCAGATGATAAATGTATCATCAACGTAGCGGAACCAGACTTTTGGTTTTAAGGGGTAAGATTCTAGGGCTAAAGACTCAAAGGCTTCCATGAAAATGTCAGCAATGACAGGGGAAAGGGGAGAACCCATTGGTGTTCCAGATATTTGTTTGTAGAAATTGCCTCTAAAAGAAAAATATGTTGAAAGGAGGCATTTTTCCGCAAGATCTGCCAAAACCAAAGACTTGTTATCATTGGTCAAGTGATCTCGCAGAACAACTAGAGAGTCATGTATGGGGATATTAGTAAATAGGGATGATACATCGAAACTGACGAGAATGTCTTGGGGATCGACCGTGAGGGAGGAGATTAAGGTGATGAAATGTGTGGAATTTCGGACATAAGAAGAGGTACGACCAGTATAGGTCTTAAACTGATTCGACAAGTACTTTGCGAGTTTGTAGGTAGGAGAGTTAATCGTAGTCACAATGGGACGAAGAGGTACGTTGTCTTTATGGATTTTGGGAAGACCGTAAATTCTGGGGCAGATGGAGTTTTTCGGAACTATGGACTTCTTAACATCATCGGAAAGATCGGATTGTTTGATGGCATGGGAAATTTCGCGTTCGACTCTAGGAGTGGGGTCTCGAGAAATTGTGTTATAACAGGATGTATCCCTAAGTAAGTCGTTTACTTTCTCTATGTAGGAAGGAGTATCCAGGATGACTGTGGCATTACCTTTGTCTGCAGGAAGGATTATTATCTACATGCTTCATCACACCACCATCCTGCCCAAAAGAATTCTGTGATCAACTCTCTCATCCATCGGGCCATTTCGATTTCTGAACCTGACAACCTTAGAGAAGAACTTGGCCATCTGCAAAAAACCCTTGTCGCCAACGGTTACTCCAAGTCCACAATTCAAAATATTACACACCGACATCTACATCCCCCTTTACACCCTAGGACGACAAATTCAGAATCTTCGGGTAATACTCCTGTGGCTTTTCTTCCGTATATTCGAAGTGTCACTGATAGGATTGGCAAAATTCTTCGCAAGGAAGGTATCAGGACTACTTTTCGACCACCCAAGAAAATCTCACAATATCTACCCTCTCCTAAGGACCCATTACCGCCCCTATCTTCCTGTGGTGTCTATTCTATTCCTTGTTCATGTGGACAAGTGTATATTGGCGAAACTGGTCGTTCCGTCAAAACTCGGATTCAAGAGCATCAAAGATGCATTCGATCAGGTCTTTTCTCCCATTCTGCAGTTGCAGAACACTGCCAAGAAACCGGTCATTCCATATTGTTCGAAAAAACTCATATCATTTCTAAGAGCCCCTTCTTTTATTCCAGGAAAATCCGCGAATCTCTAGAGATCCGAAAAAATCCACATAATATCAATCGAGAGGAAGGATACTACTTGTCTCCCATCTGGAATCCCAGTCTAGAGCCGCCGTCCGGTCCCGCTACCACGATGCAGCCACATGATTGGCCAGCGCGCGCTTCTTGACGTTCGCGCCACGGAGTGTGCCGATACGTCCCGACACGACAGGTCACCGCGACTATAAATAGATCGGTAGCGGAGTAATCGTCGGATTCACTCCCTGCCTCTCGACGCGTTAGTGTTCTGAGCTGTTGGACGTGAATCCCTGTCCTGGCATTTGGTTTTCACCTCTGGCTGCGTTGAGTAGTTGAGTTACTGTGACCAAATGCCCATCTTGGTAGTTAGTATTCGCCTCTGGTTGCGTTGAGTAACTGAGTTACCGTTGCTAACTACCCATCTTCTTGTCTTTTGTTTCTTTTCTTCTTCTTTTTTTCTTTCTTTTTATTCTCCTGAAGAAGCTACATACAATTGTAGCGAAACGTCGAGATGAACCCACTTTTGGGTCACTCACAAATGACACGGTCCAAACCCGGAAGACGAATAAACTATAATAAAAAGGTATTTATTTTACTTGAAGCTAACTGTCACTAATGTACTTTAGAAAAAAAGGAGTATTTTATACTCGTGAAAAACAAGGTATTTCATGATATTCCTAGTTTTTTGTAATTGTAGAAATAACGTAGAAATAAAAGATGTTAGAGTTACTTAAAGGTATTTTATATTTAAATGTAATTGGAAAGGTGAAACATAAAAATTATTGTTCGAGAAGGCTTTCGTAAAAACGTCTCGCGTCAGCTCCACAGAATTTTTTAAGAACTAGTAGGTCGTTAAACTTTTCTTTAGATATCTTCACCAAGCCTGCAAGGAAAATTACTCTTTAATGTAAAATAACATTTTGAAATATAAATAAAATATGAAATATTTAAAACTGCTACCGTGATACGCTTTATCTGGTAGGTAAAACTCTCCATCACTCAAAGTTTCCATTTGCTCAGCAGATTTTTGTTCGCGTATACCACGGATTTGTAGAGTGGCCCATTATAGAATGGTCGGTGGTTTATAAACTTATGTTTAGCTTTGATTGAGATTAATTTTAGTTCTTAAATTTTGAAAGGGCTATTCTTCTTATATAGCAAGACTGCATCTAGAAACTTTGCCCAGTCTCTAACAATAGCTGGATCCTCCTCAACTTTGACTACTTGGAATGGTTCTGGTTTCATTTGAGCATTCGTAACAACTCATAAAACTCCTGTGAAGTTTCCATCCTGGTCTTCAGCTTTACCAAACCACAATTTTTATCGCATTCCATAGACGAATGTCCCTTAATAGGAAATGCTATTGATATGGTGTCTAATTTTAACGTAGGAACAAGAAAATGCAGATATTTAAACATTGTAATTTTTATTCTGTCCCCCTGCTACGTCACAAAAAATGTTTACTATTTTTACTTGTTTGTAAAACTGATTCATGATAAAATAATTTACGAAAGATTCATTTAAGTCTTTTTTAGCTATCGTCTCAGGATAAATGTAGAAAATAGATTTACCGGTAGAACTCATATAAATATTAAAAGAAAACATTGACAAGTGTCTTCTGTAGTACACATCGTTTGTGTTGATGTGTGGAAGTAAGACATTTTTTTGGTAGTTCATGACCAGAACTTTATATCCCTTATCACGTCTAACAAACTGCATATATCTGACCTCGGAAAACCAAAAGAAACGTTTCGTCGATAGCTGTCATATGCAATATTTACTTGAAGATTCTTTTCTTGAAATAATTCATAGATTTTTTTACATTAAACTCTTCAGGAAGGTAAATTTTAGATTTCTTTTTATTACCATAGTGGCTTAGTCTTCCCTTAAAGACTTTAAGTGGATTCTTATGGATCTTTAGTGCTAACCCCTTAGACCAGAGGGTGCAAAGCAGTTCATTTTAAGCCCTCTTTGAATATACTTAACTATTCCGTTAGTGGTGCCGTGAATTAAGCAAAATTCTTTGAAACAACTAGGTAGGTATCTCTTGCATTTAAGCATTTCTTAAAACCCTAACCATATAGCCAAAAGAGCAGTCGTATTGTTTCGCTGTCTCGGAATTGGACTGCCTAGAACGTCATTTTGATTGAGATTAGACTTGCGATATGGGAGTTCTGTTTGTCACTTGAATCTAGAGCATTAAAATCAATTACAGCTATCGCCGCTCTCATGACTCTGCAGACGAAGTTTTCGCATGACATCAGTCGTTCGTCCTTTAGATTCTTTCTTTTGTTTTGTTATTTGCACGTCTTCATCACTACTTGACATTTTCAATTCCTAATTACTTTATTATTCACAGTAAATAAGCCACACAATTCAAACTAATACGACACACAATAACCTCTAAAACAACAAAAGCCAGAATGAATAACAAAACAAAAACAAGTGTCTCGTACCGGCTGCGCTGTGCCCGAGTATAACATTCCTTGTTACTTGAAATTCCGCTCGGACATTTCTGGTTCTTAGCAAGTATAATAACAGTTTATGGTCAATACTCTAAGTTGCCTACCGATAACTTGTGCATAAGAAATTTTGCTAGTTTCTCCGTCAGATAACATTATTACTTAGATTTGAGACAAAAATGTAAATTCCTTGTTTTTCTCGTGGTCTTCAAATATTAGTATAATTCTATCTTCTTTACAATCCTCGGGCATTTTTTTGTTTCCCATATTCCAACTAGTAGGTTAAGATGCTTGTTAATAATTTTATCGTTGCGTTTTTAATAAGCTCTTCATCAGTTTTCGTCAATAATACAGGCAAATAAGAATAATCTCCGGTTTCCGCGGATAAAAAACATTAAAGTAAAAACTTATTTTTATCAGTATTTTGATTAATGCGCGCGATGTAGCGTCATGTTTAATGGCTCTTGCGCTGGTCGTATCTTAGTGTTTTACTTAGTGGACCCCTATTCTAGTCAAATATTTTCATTTTTGCAATTTTAATATAACAAACGCAAGAAAACACACCGCAAAAGTATGCCACACTTCACTTATTGTACTTCAGTTCTACATCTGGTTTATTATTACTACATCTAAAGATTAATCATCATCATCATCATTCTGGCTTTACAAACGTGCGTGGGTCCTAGCCTCCTCAATCATTTCTCTAAAGTCGTCTCGATCCATCTCTTTCCTAGAAGCACGTATTCCCGTGTTTCTCATGTCATGTCTATAAATTAATAACACAACCAAATAGTGCACTTTTTTTTAACAAAATCGCATTAGCCAAATTGGCTATTAGCGAAACAATGATAGCGAACAATAATTTGTATTACATATTTTTCATTAAAGTTGTCACATCTTGGTTCTTGTTTGTTGGAGAACACGTAGCTATTAGTTAATCGCGTATGACCCAGTCGGAGTAGCGTTAATATTACCGGGTCTCTTCGACTTTTTGGTAATGTGGGCCAGGGTTTTATCGATTTTTTAACATCGCGTAGCTTGGCCGATGACACTTGCCACTTTTCTTCCCACATATATCGCACTTTACATTTGACCGCCGCTTTCACGTCCGCACTCGTAAATGTTTTAGTACACTCCGCACTATCACTACTTGCAGTTTCTTTAGCAGCATTGTCTGCCTCTTCATTTCCTGGAATTCCAATATGGGATGGTATCCAGAATACTATAATATTTTTTCCATTCAGTTGAACGATATGGATTTTTGATTTTATCTTGATGACCAAAGGATTAGTTGGGTAAACATATTGGATTGACTGTACGAAACTTAGAGAGTCTGTGAGTATAATATAATTGGTATTATTGAATGCGTTGACAGCAAGGGTAGCCTGGTATAGAGCATATAGTTCAGCAGAGTAAATGTAGTACTCTGAAGAGAGTTTGTATTTATTTGTCGATCTTGGGGTTATGATTGCAGCACTAGTACCTTCATTTGATTTAGATGCGTCTGTGTATATATGTGTATAATCCTTGTAGTTGGGAAGCATATCGTTGAAGGCGGATTTGATTAACTGTGGGTTTGTTGAATGTTTGTCGAAAGAAATGAGGCGGGTTAGGCACCGAGGGTTCTTTATTTGCCATGGAGGAATTGAGGACGATTGGAAGGAAAAGCATTATGGAAGCGTGTAGTTTAATTGATTTACATAGCTTCTAATTCTTGCATAGAAATGTTTGGCAGTTCTTGGCTTATTTATGAAAAGATTTGGAAACTTTTCTGTAAAACAATTGTGTATAGTAGGGTTTTTAAGGTTAGACCTGATTTTTGCGGCGTATGCTACACTTAAAAAAAGTCTTTTGTCTTCTAAGGACGGTTTACTAACTTCACAATAACTAGGTACTTTCGACTGGTGTTGTGCGTAGAACTCCAGATATTATACGAAAAAATAAGTTGTGAAGACTGTCAAGTTTTTTTTAGCAGTGTCTTTTGACATGATCTTACACAGTAGATCCATAATCTAATTTTGATCTAATAATGTTCTGTATAACATTAAAAGTGTTTGGCGATTCGCACCCCATTCTTTATTGGCCAGAGATTTTAGAAGATTTAATCGCTTGTGACAAGATAAGATCAAATTTGTTATATGAAGTTTTTAGCTTAGAGTTTCTTCGAATGTCATGCCCAAGAATTTTATTGACGTTACACGTTTTAGGTTCTCATCACATAGTCTTAGGTTGGGGGTGTTTGTGACATTTTTCTTAGAAAACAGGATGAAACGAGTTTTTTCAGTGGAAAAACAGAAACCTGTTTTTTGTGACCAGAGTTCCAAGTGTTGTATAAAGTTCTGTGTGTGACAAAATATATTTCAAGATCATCCGCTTAGACGTGTGCCTTTATAACGATTTTAGATTTTTGAGAATATCATTGATTGCCACTATAAAGAGCGTAGGACTTATAACCGAGCCTTAAGGAATGCCATTTTCTGGATACATTATAGCTGATATTGTGTTGTTTGTCCTAACTTTGAAAGCTCTATTTCGAAGGAATTTTTAATAAAGATGAGGCAGGTACCTTGGATGTTCCAATTATTTAATTTTTTATTATATAATCGTGCCAGGCTGTATCGAAAGCTCTTGATATGTCTCTTGAAAGAAAACCACTAGACATTTATTCCTTAGTGCGAATGCTTCAGAAATGTCACTTTCCAAATCTATGATATTATCTTTGGTTGATCTTTGCTCTCTAAAACCACTTTGTTCTGGAATAATTAAATTTTGTCTCTCTAGGTGCCATCTTAGTCTATTATTAATAATTTTTTTCTAGTAACTTACACATGGCGCATGTTAAAGTTATCGGTCGGTATGACTCGGAACTTGTTTTAATACTATTAGTTTTTGTATAGGTATTAACTGTGGATTCATGCCATTTTTCAGGAAATTTCTGCTGTAGCCAAATAATATTAAACAGGTTTAGAAGTTGTTTGTGAGCGCTATCTGAAAGGTGTTCGATAAAAATACTAGCAATATCGTCCGCGCCAGGGCTAATTTCTTTGAGATTTGATAATGCTTCTGTATACTCTAATTGACAAATGGATAAATTTAACGGTTCATCTGTGTTAGGTATAATGCAAATTTTCTTATTTTCTTCTTACTGTTTGTGACTAATGAAAGATTTTTTATAATTAATATTACTGGATCGGTTTTTATATGTGTTAGCAAGGATTTTGGCAATCTCAGTATTACTAGTTACTGCCTTTCCATTTATTTCGAGGCTTTTGATATTCTGATTGCTATTTAATCCGGATATTCTTCGGACTTTGTTCCATACTTTAGTCATGGGAGAGTTTGCATTTAACGTTGATACATATTGAGTCCATGTCTGGCGTTTGGCATTTCTAGTTCTCTTTTTGGCTATAGCACGTTGTTTTCTCTATTCAATTTTATTCTCAACAGTTTTGTAGCGCTTGTATTGGTTAAAAGTTTTTTTGTTAGATTTAACTGCTGTTTTGCATTCGTGATTCCATCATGGGACAGGGTTGCCGTTGTTTTATGCATGTAGTCTTTCCTATTGCTTTTTCTGCTGCTTTTGTGATAATGGTAACAAGGTTCTTTAGTGTCTCGTCTATATTTGAAGTAATTTTAAATGTCCTTATACTGCTTTCGATTAAATTTGAAAAAAGATTTCAGTTAGGGTTTTTTAAACAAATAGTGCACTGTAATTCCTCTTAAAGGATCTTTTTAACTTGTGACCAAAATACTCTGATCTCCCTGTAGAAATTAAAATACAAAATGCGTATTAAAAACTACATATGAAAAACTATGTCATAATAAACATATTGCTTAAGTTATATTTTGGTTTCTTTCACCACTTGTAATTTTACGAGTGTTACAAAAACGCTTTTAATAAAATTTGTTACGGTTGTCGAACTTATTGAAACTTGATCGAGTAGAACAATGATTGGTTAATTTTGTATTTGCTAATAATGTTTTAAATAACAGATCCGAGATGCAATAAATTTTACAAAAAAGACAATTTAATCTGATAAACTTTTTTATATCTACTAATTATGACAGAAATAAAAAAATCCACAAATAAAAAATAGATCAGGGCGGATCTGTTTTTAGGTGGATGTGAGAGGTGGCATTTAGATTTTTGCAGAAAAAATTTTATGATAACTTTAGTAATAATAATTGACTTATCATCCCTCTCAAATAGATTGAAGACATCAATCAAAAAAATTGAAATATTTAATAGTTACTAAAAACATAGATTTTTTTCTACTTTCCTTGCTTATACCTTAAAAAAATTCATTTTGGAGCAAAGTCGTAATTAAATAAAATAGCAACAATTAAATTTACTATAACATACAACTAGTTTAAAATGTTTTAATCATCAAGTTAGAATCTATGGAGAGGACATTACGTGACTAAAAACGACATATCGTGTATGATTGTTTACGTTTGTTGTTTGTCACATATTTTTAGTTTTATAATACTTTTATAAAAACTCTAATATTATATTGTGATAGTGCATAATAATGCTCAACGTAGTTGCAGCAGCAGAAGCAATGTTAATAAAAAATCTTCACGAATAACTTTCCACAGGTTAGTATACAAATATGTAAACAAAGTAATGGCCCGTAATTCAGAAAATAAATTAATAGTATTCATAAAAAATCTTATAAGTAAGGTAGATCCTGCTATTCTTGAGATTACTCTAATATCTTCATCCTAAATATGTTAAAATTTCTTATTAACTACTGCAACATAATTATTTTTATTTCTACACACTATTTCCGTTGTAATATTTGGCAGATATTCAATTCTGTTTTTTTAACACATTGACGGACAGACCTGCTATAGCCGTCATGTATATTGTGACGCACCTGCTACAGCCGTCCAATTATAATTCGCTTTGTAGGACAGACCAGTTGAGGCTGGCACATTTTATACTATTATACCATTAAAAATACATGTTGGTGTCCCACGAAAGGTGTGTGCAATGTTGGTTGTCAGCAGTTTAGGTACCTACTGCCAATTAGAAGACATGGGTGTATGGAGGGGAAGGCAGTTGTACCGGAATGCCACATGCATTGTTATTGTTGACTCAGACATTGTAGAAATTGTTATTTTGAATAATATTCAGTGGCGTATGGTTTTGATTTAGTTATTTTTGTGCGTAAAAGAATAAAAAAATATACGGGGTGTTTATTTTTGAAACAAGCAATGAATCCAAAAGAAGAAAAACGTCTTTTGAAACCTTATGAGGAAGTAGACAGCGATGAATATATTGATAGTGATATATCTTATGGGGAATCAGACTCCTATCATCGTGAAAATGACGATGTTGATTCTGATGACAGTAACATAGAGTCAGAGGTAAGTTCAAGTTTTTTTTTATTTTTGTTGTTATTTTAGAACAATGACTTTCAGGTTCTAGAAACTCTTAATGAAGAAGATCATGTTTCTGCAGAAGTGAGTCCCGAATCAGATGCTGACGATAATATTCGTGCAAACGCAGACCCAGTCGAAGGAAGTGATAATGAGGATACTAATAAAAATGGATGGAATAGTGATACTGTGAGTATAGATGACTTCTTATTTGATTATTCACAAATGGGAATCAAGTTATTTGGAGATTTGAACTCGTCACCTTGTGACATTTTTACTCAACTGTGGAATGATGGTATAATGGATTTATTGGTAAAATCTACAAATCATTATGGGAAATCCTTAACTAGACAATCACACCTCAAAACCAGACATTCACGTAGTATTACTTTTAAAGAGAATTCCAAAGAGAAAATGAACAAATTTCTTGGTTTATGTTTGCTACAAGGGCAAATTAAAGTCCAAAATATTAGAAAACTGTTTAGCTTCGATCCATTAAACTACCATCCAATATTCTGGTACATAATGAGCGGTAGACGATTCGAACAAATTTTACGGTATTTTTCCGTGCACAGTGGTGACGATATTCTTAATCCGAATGATCGACTTTACAAGATTAAAAGCCTACTAAATATGCGTCTCAGAAATTTTCAAGACTCTTATACACCAGGTGCACAGTTGTCTTTGGATGAGTCGCTACTATTATTTCGTGGTCGGCTATCATTTAGAACTTATATGAAAAATATGACGAAACTAGAACATCTGGTTATGACACTGATGCAGCCCTATCTAAATAAGGGATATCATCTCTTTATGGATAACTATTACAATAGCATAACACTTGCCAATAGATTGTTGCAGAATCAAACACACGTAACAGGTACTCTACGCTCAAACAGACGAGGAAACCCGAAAGTAGTTGTGACTAAACGTCTTCGTAAAGGACAGCATATCTGGAAACGTCAAGGAAAGGTTTACGTCTCAAAGTGGAAGGACAAGAGAGATGTTTTTTGCGTAACAACTGCTCATCATCCTACTTTAGCAGAGGCTAGAAATCGTCATGGTCAGATACGTATAAAGCCAATTGAAGTATCTGAATACAATAAATTTATGTCTGGAATTGATCGGTCAGATCAAATGATATCATATTATTCCTGTCCGAGAAAAACTATTTTCTGGTACAAAAAAGTTATTTTTCATTTGTTGGATATAACAGTTTGGAACTCCTATTTTTTGTACAAAAAAATTACAGAAAAAAAGATAAGATACATAGAATACAGAGAAGCTCTTATTAGATCGCTATTAGGTCTCGATAACAATTTCAAGGATGGTCGTTTCTGTGTCAATTTCAAGCCAATTCATGAACGTAGTGACAATTCAGAACCTCATTGTGCTACTGGTACAGTATCTCAACACTTCCAAGAACTAATACCAAGACCAGATAACCATCAGAGAAAGTTCTATTACCTACGCTGTAAACAGTGTTCCAGAGACAAGAAGAGGACAGAAACTCATTGGAGATGTAAGACATGCCAGGATACTCCACCTCTTTGTCCTGGACCATGCTTTGAAAGATGGCATATAGAAAAAAACTAATTTGTTTTGTTCAAAAATGACTTTCTGTAATGTTCTAAATACCTAATAAAACAATTTCACGTAAAATTACATTGAACGGTTGCAGCCGTTGTGTCCCATTAGACATAATATATTTGCCGGGTGGGACGGTGACGGCTCCTACCGTCATAGTTTTTTTTTAGTAAGTCACTTAATTTTAAGCAGTTTAGTTATATCTAAAAATTTGAGTTTAAAATATTCCATAGTATAATAGATAATCAAGTGTGTTGGTTTGGTCGAAAAAACGTTAGCTGGTGTCAGTCAATGTGTTAATAACTTTTCTAACTTTGTTAATTGAACTAAATTTTTAACTGTCAGTTAATTTGTAGTTATCAAATATATAAGTTGTAAAACGAACATATTTCTTTTATTTCATCCCGTATATTCATTATACCCTTTAAAAAATTATTTATATTATTATCTCTTTCAGATACAACTTGTTATTTGACTATATTAATTTATCTTTATGTATAATATGTCGTGTTTTTAGTGTTTACCGCGGGATAAATAAATCATAGTTTATTAAAAATGTATTGCACTTTTTTAGGTTATGATTAAATCTTCTGAATAACTAGTCATATTTGTATAGTAGTTTTAATATTATTGAGTCAGGCCCTGATCCCACCACCATACTGGTATGATCGTTAGCCACACCTACTTTTACGTTTTAATACACACTTTATATGCTCATAGCTTCTCCATAGATTCTAACTCCATGGTTTTATTCATCACTTTTGCTGCAAAATTGCAAGAAATACAAAAAAGAGAATGAAACAAGCCGTTTTGTTCAATGTTTTTTAACCACTTACAGATAGGACCTTCAAAATTTGTCTAGAAAGTCATTATATTATTATATAGTAAAATACTCGACCAAATTTCATTAAAATCAATTTAATAGATTTCGCATAAGAATTTTGCAATCTAATTTTTTTTAATTGAAATTTTCTTTTAAATATTGCACACCAACCACTACACCATATATAGAAATTAGCCAATTATTTTACTCATAAAAAAGCACTTTACCTGTCTAAGGTACTTTTTAAAATTAAAATCAGATTAATTGAGCAGCCTCAGGAATGTTTTAAAATTATTTAAAACAATATTTTGGCTTATACACAAATAGAATTACTTGAAAACTATTGGCTTAAATTTAATTCAAAAAACGGTGTTAGAAAAAAATAGCAACACGTTATTTTTTTTAAGAAAAAAGTAAAATTACCAGTAGTGGTTCCTGAGATACAACCGGTCAAAATTGACCAGCATTTGCGACGAAGTTATCAACGATAGGATGATAATCTTTAAACCATTACCTTTTTCTGTCGCAGCTCTTTCTCGGAAGTAGAACAGCAAAAAGAGGAAGTAGTAAGTACGAACAACAGAAATATGAAGAAATTGAAAGGAATAGGCAACAGTCAAATAGTCGAGCATTTTACAAATCAGTGTCAAACGAAAAGAAAGGCTTTAGACTGCGACACAGATGCGTGTCTGTAGTCAGAAAAAATGATGAATTAATAATAAATGAATAAGAACTGCTCCAAACATGGCAAGAATATTTCAAGACTTTACTAAACATACATCAAGAGGAAGAACATGGAGAAAATATATATTTTGGGGTGGACCTACCGGTAGATGACCCCAAAATAGATGAAACATTGCAAGCAATTAACAAATTGAAGAACGGAAAAGCTTTAGGCTCTGACAATATACTGGCTGAATTCCTTAAGTACGGAGGAGAAACTCTACATAGACAAACACACAAACTAATAACACTTACATGGAACGAAGAGAAAATACCAACAAAATGGCACGAAAGTGTAATAATACCCATCCATAAAAAGGAAGACAAAACCTAGAAGTTCAAAAATAAAATAGCTACGAGATGATTCTCTAACAAGAAAAAGCTATTGTCAAAGGCCTTTGGTAATCTATAAAGCAAACAAACACTTTTCTCTGATCATTGCATTTTTGGATTACTAACTGCATGCAAAAAGTGCTTCTCATATTTCCACGTATCTTTAATTCCTAATTAAACTTTTTTTATTAAAGGAAGTGTCAGTGTTTTATTTAGCAAAATAAATTAACATCCATTTAATTGGTCAAACTCTTTGCATCGATTTTATGTATAAAATGAACAGCTAGACAGGACCAACATTCTTATTCAGTTCGACTCAATTCAACATTAATTAAATGCATGACGTTCTTAACACATTTCTTCTATTTTTACCTACATATTTATCTTTAGTAAAATTGAGCAATCCACCGAAAACAATTTCTCAATTACACAAATTAGAAAATTATGAAACGTAAGTTTCCTTATAAATTATCACCACTGACGCATTTTGTGTCATAATTTTAACCTTGAAGGGTCCTTGCAAATTTAGCAGTAAGTAGTTTTGCAAGTAATTGCAAATTTGTCAATTAAATATTCGTTTTTAACCCAAACTGCATGCTGATCAAACAAACATTAGATATTAATTAGAAAGTGATTATTATAATACAAGTCTTACTATTTTAATGACAATAAGCCATAATTTAAGTTTAAAATAATTTTATTGACGTTTCAATTTTTTTACTTCGGAAATCGTTATCAAAATACAAACATTATTAAATTCATCAAATTTTGCTTTTTGTTACTTGGTGAAAAATTCTTCTTATAATTGAATTTTATCTGACTCATTTATATTGAAAATTTAGACATATATTATAGATTCTAAAGTGGACGACTTTAAAATTAAATTGCCAATATTGCTGAGTTGCGTTCCTGGGACGATTTTATTGGAAGATAGTTTATTCGATAACATGAAATCAACTTTAACTTGAGAATATCCGTCAGAAAAAAAGATAGCATGTGATTCATATTTAAAAAGACAACCACATGTCATTGTAACAAACAGTAAAATTCTCCTGTTAATGATACCATAGTAAATCATGAGGAAAAAACTAGGAAAAAATCTCAATATTATCCCGACATGGTAAGTATTTGTTAAATAACAAACATCAAATTCTCATTTTATATCTTACTTCCTAATGGTGATATTTTCCTTTTATTAACTTTCTCTTTTAAAATGGGTAATCAGATCCTACTGCATTTTGCCGAAGAATTTGCGACACAGTTGGTCTCATTTAGCCTAATTAGAGCCGCTTTTTTGATTTTTCTCTTTTTAATATCTGTTTCTTCTAGGACTATACTATCGTCGATTGAATCCTATGTTTATTTTCCCATGCGTGTTTATATAATATTTGAGATCGCTCAAATTCTCTATTTTTAATATAATATTGATGTTCACTTACTCTAACACTCAATGGCCTTGATGTTCCCTCTAAATAAAACTGACCGCATTCGTAAGGTATTTTATAAATACAATTGTTTGTTCTTTCTTGTTCATTGTTATGTTTAGTTTTAGATAAAATAGATCTCAATTGTTTGTTGTTTTGAATGTTGTTGAAATGTTGAATTTATTTCCTATCTTTTAAAGTTTTTCTGATAATCCTTTTATGTACGGTATTGTCATTTTCCTTGTATTATTCCTTGTGTATGCTGTAGGATCTCGTTCTAAGTTGTTCTCTTCTATTCGACCGATTGTAGAAAGTTTCTTATTTATAAACAATAAAGGATAATCATGCTTTAATAAAACAGATGTTAACAAATGTTTTTCCACTACGAACGAATTTTCGTTAGATCAAGTAATTTTGGCTCTATCGTATAATGATTTAATGATTTCTTTTTTAATATTGATATTGTGATTTGGTTTGGAATTTAGATATCTGTTGGTGTGTGTTGGTATTCTAATCATTCGAATCAATTAGTCATTAATGAATTTATTAATGTTCGTATTTTGATAACGATTTCCGAAGTGAAAATTAAAACGTTAATAAACTTATTTTAAACTTCAATTGTAGCATATTCCCGTTAAAATAGTAATTACTTTAAGATGCCACAAGAAAATACCTTCAGAACAATAACATAATTCTCATTCTTGTTAATGCAAATTTTGCAGCATATTAATATTATAATTGGAAATCAATTACAAATGGAAAATAAATTATTTATTAAATGTATAGGATGCTAGATCTAAAGCTACTTTAAACATTTTTCTTCTGGTTCCATATGCCCTACAGTGTGGAGTCATTAATACTGGATGGAAAATTTGCCATCATCCTTCCTCGCTCTTCTTATTAATGTAATCACATCAGATGTGCTGCACCAATTTAATTTTAAGTAACCTAATTTAAATGCTTCTGTACGGTTCAGCAATCTTATAATTGATTCAAAGTAATTAGCCATATCTTGCTTATTAAGATGGAATTTCTAGTTTCTAGCCATTGCTACTCGAATATTCACTTCTTTTTTTTTCAAAAGCAAGACTTTACAACTTCGTCCTCGAAGAAGACGAAGTGGTAATGTTGTCGCAAATTTTGAGAAGGAAAAGAAAAAGAAGACGATATTGGATTCATCAGCATTTGAAGCGTTGAGTAAACATGGAGCCAGTATATGTGCTTAAAAATTGAACACGCATCCGACACAGTTTCAAAACTGTTACCGAATGAATTCGATTGTATCATTGCACTGTTGATTTCCATATGGCTTCTGTCGGAACAGGCATATACATACAGCGGTTAAAGAACATTCCATAAATTTAGGGTCCGCTTTATGCAGATAGATTAGATGTATTGTTTGTGCAAACATATTGTTAGAAGAGAGACATAATTTGGGCTTGTTTATACCAACCTAGTAGTATCGATCTTTTGTGAGAGAAAATTGTATGCCCAAACGTGTCTGGAGGCGTCTTTGTCGCAAGGGGTGCAGGTTCTAATTCAAGAAAACGCGTAGGAAATGGGCGAACCCTTGATTACCAACCTTATCTCGAAGTAATAAACAACTAAAAACGCTTGCTAGTTTATTGATAACGTTGAGATATATAATTTGGAGTTAAAGTTAATGATGTTTTCCACAAAAATTTTTAAGGGTATATTTTAATTTATTGTTGTGATTAGCAAAAATCCTTGTATGGATTTTGTAATTTTGTAGAAGTACTAAATAAGGTCACAAAGTCATATATTTGAAAACATTAAGAATAAGCAGTTGATAATTTTCGAAACAGGCCTCGATGTTTTAGACAAACAGCCATGTTTATAAGTTGAAATTGATATCAAATTCTGATTTTTGTGCACTTATGTGGCTTATTGTAGATATTGTGTCTCTGATCTTCTATTAACAGGAACAAAGTTTTAGTTCATACCGATTAAGCAAAGTATCTGTATGTGTCTTGAGCATTTTAGGCAAATAAACACCGATAATAACGTTATTACGTAACTTTAATTAGTTAATTAGTTTTATCTTTTTCTTCTTCTTCTTCGCGCGACAAGGATTACTCTTGTTTGTCTGCCTCTTATTCTGTTTTAGTCGTTGTTGACTGTACATTATCTTTCCACCTTTTTGGCGACCTTCCAACGGGTTGGAAGGCCGCCAAAAGGCCGTATAGCCTTTCTGCTATACGGTTTGTTGTTTTTAAAGATGTTTGCTAACCTATCTGGTCCCATTCGGTTTACATGTTCGTTCTAGTGTTTTTTTCTTGTTTTTATCCACCTGTTAATATTTTGAATTTTGCATTGTTCGCGTATACTTCTGTTGGTTTGTCTGTCTCTTAATGATATGCCCACTATTGATCTTAATACTTTCATTTCGATATTGTTGATTTGTTGTTTCGTCTTTTTTGTATAGGTCCTTGTCTCCGCTACATATGTTAGGATTGGTCTTACTGTTGTCTTGTATACTTTCATTTTGCTTTCCATTGTCAGATATTTGTTTCTCCATATGGTTTCTCGGAGGCAACCACTTACTCTTGCCGCTTTTGATGCTTGCCTTGTGGTCTCTGTTCTTATATCCCTGTCACTAGTGATCTCTACTCCTAGGTAATTGAATTTCGTTACTTGTTCTACAATTTTGTCGTCTATTTCTAGTTTTCATCTCCGCGGCTCTTTACTGATCACTATACATTTAGTTTTTTCTACTGATATTCTCATATTAAGTTTATTTGCTGTGATATGGAAGGTGTGAAGCTGCCTTTGTAGGTTATCTTTGTTATCAACAATTAGTACTGCATCATCGGCATAGCATAGTATCGTGATTTTATGCGCTCCCATGTGGTATCCGTGTCGTTTTCTTACTTCGTGAATTATTTGATTCATCACCATATTGAATAACAATGGGCTGAGCCAGTCTCCTTGGCGGATTCCTCCTTTTAGTTCTATGCATTCTGTTTCCCCTGTTAGCATTATAACTCCGTTTTTGTTAATTTCATTGTTTGTCCTTATTATCTGATGGTCTATTTGTTCATCTTGTAATAAATTTAACATGTCATTTCGCTTCACCTTGTCAAAAGCACTTTTTAAATCTACAAAGCACATGTATGCTGGTTTTCCATATTCAATAGACTTCTCTATTATTTGTCTGATAATAAAAATTGAGTCTATTTTGCTGCGGTTCTTTCGGAAGCCTTGTTGTTCATCTGCCATGTTCGCTTTTTCCTCGATTTTATCTTTTATGACTTGAGTTAACAATTTTAATGTACAATTCATCAGACTGATGCCTCTATAATTTTCAGGATTTCTCGAGTCTCCCTTTTTAAGTATCGGTAGCAGGAGACTTTACTTCCATTCCGCTGGTACTACTCCGGTATTTATTATATCGACGAATAATTTTAGAAACCATTTGCGAAGTGTTGTTCCTCCATATTTTAGCAGTTTATTGTTTATCTTATCAGGACCAGGTGCTTTTCTGTTTTTTTAATTTTTTTATTCGTTCTTGTAACTTTTGATATTAGTACTCTATCGTGAGTTTCGTTAATGATTATTTCTCTGTTCTCTTCTTCTCCTTCTCTATATAATTTCGTGAAATGCTCAGTCCATTGTTCCTCGGTAATGTTATCTATGCGTACATATTCATTTATTTCTGTTTTTTGTCTCCTTATCATCTTCCACACCTTTTTCTGGGATCCATAGAGGTCGTATTCCATATCTTTGGTAAATTTCTCCCAGTGTTCTTTTTTGATGTTATATATTTCTTGGTTTACTCTATTCCTGATTCTCACGTAGTCTTCTCGTGCCTCCGGTGTCTTCACTCCTTTGTATGTTAGGAAAGCTTGTTTCTTTTCATTTGCTAGTGCTTTTACCCTTTCGTCGTACCATGGTGTTTTGTATTCCCGTTTATTTCTGTTAACTTTTCTTTTATTTAAACTTCTTCCGCTGCTTGTAGGATACATTTTTTAATAATTTTCTAGGTTTCGTCTATATTTTTTTATCTTTTCATTTTGAGTTTTATCCATTTTCTTATTATATTTTGGATATTATATACAACTGTAGTTTGTAAAAATTTTGCGTTCATAGTTTACAACACTTGCAATAAAGTTTGAGTAATCGTACATATCATACTGTTGTTTACAATTTTAAACCAAGATGGAGGCAGTTATTAACATTGTAAGAGTACGCGCGCACTATTATAAACCAGTTTTTTTTATAACGGATTAACCGTATTATTTCTTTTGTTTCAGCATGTCTGGTAAAAAACGAACTTCTCAACGTGCTTTATGCTCACCAGTGGTTATTGAGGCAGCAAGAAAAAGGGTTGAAAGTGAAGAAAGTAAGAGTCGTGACAAAATCGGAAAATACGTTAAGATAAAGACTAAAAAGAACAAATGTAGCTACAAAGCTGGAAAGATACTTTAACAGGAGACATGGAAAAAGAGTTGTGCAGCTATATAAAAACAATAGACAACATGTTTTACAAGTAAACTTCTAGAATTCTAAGAAGTCTAGCGTTTGAGTTTGCTGATATAAATTAATTAGAACACCGTTTTAACAGAACTTCAAAAAAGGCAAGAGCTGGCTGCGTGGATTTTTGAAACGGCTAAAAGATGTTAGTTTAAGGCAACTTACCGCTACTAGCGTCGCCAGGGATATTGGGTTTGAACCATAGTGTAAGCGTTTTTATGAAAATCTTTCGAAGTTAATGAACAAATATAAACTTCCGCTACATGCAATTTACAAGATGGATGAATCGGGATTTTCCACTATAAAAGGAAAAACGTGTGTCAATAAAATATCTAGCGTAGAACGAAAAACAATGCTACTGTTACAATATGCGCAATGAATGCTAATGGAAAATACATTTTTTCCGCATTAAATATTTACGTAAAAGAATTAATGCAGAACTTTTAGATAGAGCTCCACCATTATCAGTTGGAATGGAATCCGATAGTATTTTATCAGTTGTTTGTTAATTATGTCACACAATTTAGAGATCATGCTAATAAGCCGACAAAGGAATAACCAGTCCTGTTGATAATGGGTAACCACACTTTTAATGGATTACCAACACATTTGCAATCATTTCAACTTTGGAAGCAAAAATTGCTGTTGCGCCAGAAACCAAAATATTAGACGTATCAAACACTACTGAAACATTATCAATTTGTAATAAATTAAAAATCATTTCTTAGTTAAATTAATTGCGGTTAGATCAAAAAATCGCTGAAGCAAAAAGTCGGAAATTATTACTAGTTCTCCATAGAAGGACCAACTAATTGAAGAAAAAAAAAGCCGAAATACAAACTCAAACTAGATGTTAGCGATAACCTATCACCACCACAAGCGTTTCTGGGAGAGTTTAAAAATGAAATCAGATGTGAACCTCAGGCCGGCAGAGAAGATACGGAAAAATGAAAAAAAGCCAAAAACAACGTCTCAGAAGAAAATTTTGAGCTGTCCAGGATGCAACGAAACATTTAAAGAACCTACCACAGATAACCGGATTAAGTGCATATCGTGTGCTGAATGGTGGCATAAAAAGTGCAGTGCCTACGCAGGTTTTGAATCTTATAAATGTGACATATTCATAAACTTACGTGCGCAGTCTTAAAATCCTAAAAATTTCATTTTTTCTATTAAAGTTTAGTTCGCAAATTATATTTTATTTTGTTGTTTATGTATCAACAGGCTTAAATAATAATAAATATATTTTCAACGCACTTGGTTTGGATTTTACACCTAATTAAACCTTAAGTGCGCACGCTATCCTATATTCTTATTGTTGACCTTTTCTTTCAGTATTAGTAACCAGAGCAGGCTTAATTCTGTGGATGGATTTGCTACACATTTTTCTTAAGTAAGATAAGTGTTACTTCATTGATTTTTTGCTTTTTGTTATTTGTTGCTTGCATGACTAATAATAAATATTTTCATTGTACTGTATGCTCATTGTCCCAGGCATATATGCATATCTGGGGCATATGTCAAAATATCTATTTTTAGTGTATGATTTGTGATACCCTAACACTTAGAGGGCTTGAGGTTTCTCCTACGTAAACAATGTTGCGTTTCCAAGGTTTTTTTATAGATGCAGTTCTTTGATCTCTCCTGTGTGTTGTTTAGTTTGCTTTTGGAGATATTAGATCTTAGTGTGTTGGTTGTTTTGTTTCCTATCCTATATAAAACAGTTTCAAATCTTAGATCTTATTCAGATATTTCCTCTGTGCATTATTTAAGGTCTAATATGTGTCTAAAATGAATAGGTCCTGCTGTATTACCATCTCCGTCTAACAGTGCAATATAAGCAATATCTAGCGTTATAAGCAAATATAGCAAATCTTGTAGCGGTTGCATACATTATATATGTAATATAACTATATACATTATATATGTAATAATAATAAAAACACAACAAGGGAAATTAAGTATTAATATATATTTTTTAGATTAAATAATAACAAATATAATACAGGCTACCTACTGATACTTTAAAAACAATAACAAATACATAGATGGTCACAGTGTATTATAAAACTATTAGCTCCTCGATTAGGTATAGGGTTGGTAATAATGCTTAACATACATCTATGGTTATCCAATCTTTAGATATATAAATATTTTTATTTTTATTTCTACGATAAAGATAAATAGTTCATTGCTATTCTTTCCTAAAAAATAAATTTTTTATTAAAAATAGAACTACTAAGGTGTTAAAATTTAAAATGGAAAATCTCAGTGGAAAAACCTCTTATGTAATATGGTATAAAATTATACTGTTACAAAAAAAAACAAAATGGATTTATAAAGTTTCACAAAGTATTCAATCCTATCGGACCATTATTAGTAAAGAACCTAGAAATAAGTATTACCACGTTAAAAATTAAAGCGAACAGGTAAAATGTTGAGGGTTAAGTTAAACATGTAAATATTCACGTCTAAATAGTAGTTAAAACTAACCACATAACGAGGTCGGATGACCCTTAAATAACATATTTAAAGCAATAAATTTTTATAATTGTTAACTAGGTCGATGTTAATAAATTACATTTTTAAGGGAACATACAGATCTCCGCTCGAAAATCGACTTGCTCTAACAAATGGTAACAACCAACTGATCAAACCAGGAAGTGAAAATTACTAGCAAGTGGTAAAACCTTTAATACAGACGAAAATAGTTTTACTAAGTGAATATTTGTCCAATTTTTGGTCAATTCTATATAACTCTTACACCACCAATATTACATTATTCACAAACACCACAAATTATTTCAAAATCCATAAGGAAACTAAGTTCCTGTAGCTGGCTGTATACCATGTATTACAAAAAATTTTATTTTATATTTTTATAAAAGGAAAATTCCATCATCAGTGTAAAAAAGTACACGTGCTATGAGCCACTAAAATATATGAGTGAAAATCCTTTAAATGTTCTAAATTTACAAATATGTTACATTATATGTTATGTCAAATTAAGATGTTTAAGTTACCGTTGTTAGCAACAGGTCCTCGAAGACACTTTGTCTCAGGACCAATTAACCGATGTAGAGCCATACGTTGCCATGTTACCAATTCCAACGATAACTTAAACATCTTAATTTTAAATAACATATAATGTAACATATTTGTAAATTTATAACATTTAAAGGGTTTTCACCCATATATTTTAGTGGCTCATATCATGTGCACTTTGTTACGCTGATGATGGAATTTACATTCCGAAAACGTTCTGTATTTGTGATTTAGCCCGTTTGGGTGTTTTATTTATACCTTTTATAAAAATTTGAAATAAAACAAATTATTTATTATTGTAATTTAATTTAATATCTTTACACAATAATTTAGTTTATTATATGACGTAATTACTCTAGTGCAAGATTTGATCTTACTTTTAATTCATTAACTAGACCAGGGATCCTCACTAGGATTTCTTTGAGAGACTAATAGTTTGAATGAAATTTTCCTCAGGGCCGCAAGTACAAGTGGTTGTATGAAATAACTTTAAAACTATATGATTATAATATAAGTTTATTATAAGTTACGTAAAAACAATATAATTATAAATTATATAGACTGTTTTGCAAGTAAAAAGTAGGAAAATGTCTTTTACTTGACTTCAGGAATGTCAAGTCCTGAGTTTATTAATTCTTTCTCAAAATGTTTTCAACATTCTCACTAGTTAGCCTAGATCTGTACTAACTTGTTTTTATAAACTTCAGCTTACTAAATGTAGATTCACAGACATATCTAGATGCAAAAATACACAAAATTTTCTGAGCACAGTCAATTAAGTTAGGAAATTTGTCATTTTCAACTGCTTCCCAAAACTTATAGTAAGCTTTTTCCTTCTTTTTTCTTCAAAAATACTTTTGAGATCTGTATCATTCTGAAGATCAATTAACTCATTTTTCAAATCCCTAGCTTCGAATCCAAAAATAGAAAGATGAGCTACATTTGCTGTTGTTATTGCCCATGGATTTTCCACCAAGCGAAATGGTTCTTGGAACTTCCTGAAGTCACTAAACCTCACAGACATTTCATCCTTTAGGTCTGCTAACAGCTTCAGTAGGTCAGAAATCTCTTGACCTTCATCTGTATCGTGCTCAAACAGTGCTTTAACGGAAGGAAAGCTGGAATAATCTTCATTTGACAATTCTTCAATATACATATTCAGCTTCTGTTCCAGTGAAAACACAATATTCATCATTTTCGTTACAATGTTATTGTAGTCTCCTTGCAATTTGGCCAATGTTTCATTTATAATCCTCATTGTATCAGTGAGAAACGCTACTTTAAACCACCAACCAAAATTATGAATATCAGCAAACTCTTTATTCTTTGTAGCCAAAAACAGATTAATCTCATGTCGAATGCTGAAGAAACGTTCCAAAACTTTACCCTTACTTAGCCATCTCACTTCTATGTGATAAAGAATGTCCCTATATTGCGACATAAGTTCTTTCAAAAATTCTTGAAATTCTCTGTGGTTTAGTTCATTTGATCTTATGATATTCACAATCTTTCCAAATGTTTTTATAACACAGCTGAAATTTTCACCAAATTTAGCAGCTAAGATTTCTTGATGAATGATACAATGGAAACTCAATAAATTATCATTTCCCAAGTGTTTTTTCAACAGATGAACAAACCCCATATTTCGCCCCAACATTGATGGGCAACCATCAGTACACACAGAAAAACCGTATTTCAAATCACTGCTATGCTCGTTAAAAAAATTCACGGTAAATGGTTAATGTTTTTAGGGTCCATTTAATTTTTCGGGCATGCGTATTTACGAGATCCACAAGGTTTTGAAACATCTTTACTGGTCAGCCAGTGCCACTGTGGTGGGGGTAAAGATGACTAATGCGAAATGCGGTACAATGCATGGCGCCGCTCTACACTACTGTAATCTCATTAAAAACATAAATAGAAACATAATTATATTACAACTCACAAATTTTGTTTTACTGACTAGCAGTCTTAGGGCCGCGAAAAATCGCTCCGAGGGCCGCATGCGGCCCGCGGGCCGCGTAGTGAGTACTGAACTAGACAATTTTCTCTTTCAATGGCAGACGTGTATTGTACAATTAACCTTAATTTAACCCATTTATGCCCATAGTTGCATCTACGCAACGTATTGTATGCAATTTTTTTTTCACATTCTTACTGATAATTTTTTTTATAAATTGCGAATAGTATTGTGTTAAGAGAGATTTAACAATTCAGAAAAAATTTTCACGCAAAAAATATATTTTGAAATATTATTGTTTTATTGGGCACAAGATATTTTCATAGCTGAGGATATAAAATAATAATATTCTAAACGTAAAATGTATTTATTTTTAGAAAATTAATTATACCTCCAGAAATTAATAACCTAACAGATGGAGAAGATATAAATGAGGATGATATCGGTAATGTACATGGTTTGCCGAAAGATTTGCCTGGAACATTTGAAAGAACAAATATATATGAAATCCACAAGGAATCTACGTTCCTTGTGGATTTCATATATATAATTAATTTTTGACTGAAAATCGTTCCCTCGATTTTCAGTCAAAAATACTAGTCATCTAGTCAATAATTTACAACACATCAATCTTCACCCCAACATTACTATGCTTTCATTTGATGTCAGCAATCTATTCACGTCTGTCCCTAAACAAGAAACAATTAATCTGGTTAATTCTCTTCTCAGAGCCAACTCCATTACTTCATTTACTACCAAATCCATTATCCAACTTCTACAACTTTGTTTAGAACAAGATTTCTTTGTTTTTAACAACAAATACTATAGACAACCTGATGGCTTAGCCATGGGTAGCTGTCTCTCTCCTTTTTTGGCTGATGTATTTATGGATCATTTAGAATCCACACAGATCATGAAAAACCCTGAAATACTCCATTGGTTCCGTTATGTTGATGACTGTTTAGTCTTCATTTCAGGTAATTCCAATTCAGCTGAACATTTACTTTCCAAAATTAACCAAATTCACCCCAATATCAAGTTCACTATGGAACTAGAATCATCCATGTCAATCAATTTTCTAGATCTTACCATTACCAGATTAACTGACCACTTCGATTTCAGTATCTATAGGAAACCCACACAGACTGATCACACAATTCCATTTTCATCCAACCACCCCATGTCACATAAACATGCAGCTTTTCACAGTTATATCCACCGCTTAGAAACCATTCCACTTTCAGACGCAAACTACAAAAAAGAATTCAACATACTTAGACAAATAGCAGTCAACAATGGATATGATCCCAACATCATCAACAAACTCATCCGTAAAAAACGCCTTAAGACCCTGCAGGAGAATGCGTTCCCCAGAGACCTCACCACCAAGCCCAATTACGTTTCACTTCCATACTATCATGAAAGTCTTTCTGGAGATATCCGAAATCTCATCCAACGGTCGGTTGAAAACATCCATGTGTCATTTAAAGTACCCAACAATTTGGGTCAACACATATCTAATTCCAAAGATCCCATCAATTATATGGATCAGAGTGGAGTGTATAGATTAAAATGTTCAGATTGCAACGCCTCTTACATAGGTAGAACATGCAGATCACTATCCTCACGTTCTCTAGAACACACTAAAAGAGAAAATACTTCCACTTTCTCTCAACATCTTAAAGAACACAAACACACCCTTAATATCCCAGAAGACGTTTCACTTATTCACAACATCCCCCAAAAAAATTTCCTTAAATTAGACTTATACGAAGACCTTGAAATTCTCAAAGAAAAACAAAAAAGCCCAAATTGCGTCAATCGTCATGTATCCTTCAATCGAGACTTCCTCCCTCTCCATCGCCAACTATTTTCATAATCTTCATCCCCTACTCACTTTTACAACAAAAATCTACATTTATCACTATTTGTCCGCCAAATACTCATCTTCTTTAATCCACTCCAAAAAACTTTTCTGTTTACACATCACACTCCCAATCAGTCCTTATCTCTCTCTAGTAAATCCAAACTTCTAGTCCGACCCACTATACCTTAGTTGTCCATACTTCTTGTCGGCACCTCCAAACCTTATACTATTCTTCATCTCTTTCAAACTAACCTCTCAGTCCTCATTTCACTCTTCCACACAACCCTCCTAGGGTTTGTTTGCAGCTCTCTGGGGATCTCAGCCTTCTGTATTCTTTCCGTATCCTACATTTTTTCAAAAACACTATAAATTTCTTATTTTTCACTCAATTTCATCAGAGCCACCCTAGAACCATTTCATTTTCATAATCGAGGTTTATATACACCTATAAAATCACCAACTTATAACTTATCTCTCTATATTTCTCATGTACCTAGTGTTGCTTTATGACAGATAGGGCCTTTCTTAAGTTATAAGTTGAGTAGTATACTTACAACATACTTCTAAACCATGCTCCAGCCATCAAATTCTGTTTATTTTAGACAATAGTTTAATGAACACCTTAAGACCTTCATATCCATTAAGAATTAAAAACAAATCACATAACTTAATTACCATTAAAGCTGACCCCATAATTTTTGCTTTACTTAATTCTAACAGAGCCAACCCACAACCATTCCATTTTCACATTTTGGACAATTATACACCTGCAAATCATACAACTTGTAACTTATCCTTTTATAGTTCCCATGTACCTAGTGTTGCTTATGACAGATAGGACCTTTCTTAAGTTATAAGTTGAGTACTATTCTATTAACTTATTAAAAAAAAACCATGTCCCAACCATCAATTTCTATTCATTTCACATAATAGATAAGAAAATAAAACTTCCATACCACTTAGTCTGTTAACACCCTATCAGATATTTAATTTCATGTACTTACAACTTAATTATTTTTACATTTACCAGGTACCAAATGTTTTTTTTTTGACATACAGGGCCTTCTATAATCGAGTTATAAGTTAAATTTCACATGACCATTATACTACAAAAGTTTTATCTCATTCATGTAAGAACACTTTCATATTTTAAATATATTCATTCATTTTCCACCAATATCAAACAAAATTTCTATAACTCAACCTTCTACATGTGTCTATTTTCTATTTTCCAAGTACCAAATGTTGAATAAACATAAAGGGCCTAAATATAAAAATCTCTTTTTCATTACACTACCACACACATGCATAGTTGGTTGCCTAACTATAACCACATTATCTACTCTCCACATTTCATCTCATACACATAAAAATCAATTTTTAAAAAAACAACAACATTGATGGTTGATACTGTTATATTATTTAATATCAAAAAATCTATTACTTTAACAATTTAATTAACGTTGGCTTTTGTCTTAAGTAGACACATACAGTTATGTTGACTACTCTGTTACTTGTTCCGTCCTAACTTGTCAACATTGTCATTTCAATCAGTTGCTTCCATTAAGTCCTCGTAGACACACCGTCTCAGGACTTGCAACTTCAACGTGGAGTCATATGTCGCCATGTTACCTAATCCAACGGTAACTTTAGCATCCTAGCAATTTATATAATATAATGTAAAACAAATGTAACTAAATTTTTGTTAACGGGTTTTTACCCATGTATTTAGTGGCTACATTCATGTACACCTAGTAAGTATTAACCACACTTTACATTAACCTTAGTCAAAATTTTAACTTCACGTTCTCTTTAATTAAGTGGTTATATATTTTATAGGACACTGATGATGGAATAATGGATTCCGAAAACGTTTTGTCTATAACAGCCCGTTTGGGTTTTTAAAAATATATACCTTTTACAAAGGATTTTTAATAAATTTTTTTAATAAATATATATGAAGTTGGCGAGTTAGAAGAGACCAACCACCAGATAGAAAATACTTCAAAAAACAACAACACTGCACAACGAAGACAGTTCGTAGCTCAAAAACACCCATGGATTATCGTCAAATAGAAAGTGGGCCGGTTGTCTTAAAGAGGATAAACTCTATATTACTGTATTGTTTTATATTTTATATATTTTTTAGTGTCGTAGTATAGATTTTACACTAATTTTGATTTTTGTTTCAGGGCTATCTACAAAAAAAACCAAAAAACATACAAAAAACCGGCCTCGGCCACCAAAAATATTAAAAATGCTAACAAAAACCGGCACACGCCAACAAAAAAAATTAACAAAATCCCCAAAACCCGGGCACGTAGGGCCCAATCCCTTGAGCACCAAGTCGCCGAACTGGGACTGGCTCAGAGCGGAAACTTGAGGCCCAAGTAAGCAATTTTAATTCGCGGATAAGCCCCATTAAGATAACAGGAATATAGCGACAATGCGATAACAGGAATATAGCTGTCCTGTTTTGCATTCAGTTAGAAAACCATGTTGGGGTTCTATTACCCAGGACCTCCACATGAAAAGCATTTGGCTGATAGGTTGGCTGATTGGAGCGCGGTGGGGTGACTCCTCTTTTTACTCGAGTTAACACACCTCGCTCCAATGAATTGTTAGACCCGAACGTAATTCTTAGGGGTGAACATTTCTCATAGGCTGGGTTTAATTAAAATGCTTGCTTGCTTGCAGAAGAGACCAGTGTAAATCAGTCGAGTTGAAGACGTAACGTGGTGCAGAAAATCCGTTTAGTATGGAAATGATGCTAATTCGAATGAAGAAAAGCGCAAAAAATATAGCTGATAAGTTTCATGAAATTTCGTTACTGGACTAATGGAAATGTTCAAGAAAGATGTTATGCAATTTATTATTTCAAATTCAAAAAAATATTCGAGACATCACAACCATCCCATCTTTGACTTGGATCGAAATGATTAAGAACTATTTTTGAGATTGTTGATTTTGAGCGGATATCACACTCTTCCACGTGTAAAACTTTCCTGGTCTTCCTGTGAGGATAAGCGAGTTCAGTTTGTAAAGAATGCCATGTCTCGAAATGGATTTTTTGAAATAAAGCGGAACATACATCTTGCAGATAACGATCAGATAGATAAACAAGACAAATTTTCAAAAGTTCGTCCAATGATCCACCTGTTGAACAAAATTTTTTTAAATATGGCATTTTCACTCAATATCTATCAATAAATAAACAAATGGACCTATACTTTGGCCACCATTTGGCAAAAATGTTTATAGAAGGAAAGCCTGTTCGTTTCGGGTACAAAATGCTTTGCCTCTAACAATTAATATTTATATAACTTTATCCCTTATACTGAAAAATCCAAAGTAAAATTCAAAGTATCCCCCTATGACGTTACCTATATTAGCAAATCTAAGGTTTAAACAACTCTTTTCCTTAAAGTGCCAATAACTGGGTGGTTTACCCTAAGTTAATACGATAATGATATAGACTATAGACAATAAAATACAATCTAACTTATTATCAGGATAAATAGATATAACATTTACACGAAGAAAAATAAAAGATTATCTAAATAAATGCTTAATTTCAATCCAAAGGACAAGAAAGACGTTGGAATATCTCGAAAAAGATGTTCATAATATCCTTATGAAGGATATTCTTATGAAGGATATTATGACCCTATTTGCATATATTTTGTATAAGAGCTTCTAACTCTAGAATACTAACGTACTTAATTTTTTTTTAATCTGATGGTGACTGAAAAAATACTGAACATGGCAATCCTTAGCTCCGTCTGCTATGTTATCTTCACTTCTTGGTCTGTAAGTTACAGCATACCTGCTTTGATTTTAGTTTGGGTTAGGCTTTGACGGTATAACACTTTGTACGTAATACTATGTGTGCTTAGTATCCGCGTAAAAAGTTCTGTAATGTCAAAAAATTTTGTAATAAAAACACATCAAAAGTAATTTTGATTTGTTTTTTGTTATTAACGTATAAATAAGATGTCGGGACAATTAAATGTTGCTCTAAAGTGTTTTTTACTGAAAAATAATTGCATGCTATTGTGAATAAAGTAGATGACCTAGAGGAGTTACATAAGCATTTGACAGCTAATATAACATTGAAGATAGACACTACAATCTTTCACAAAACGAAGAACTAGCTAACATCTGAACAACTACTTTAGCAAAAACTGACAAAAAAGTAAGGAATACGTGCTCATTTCAATTAACATTTACTGACAACTCTATTGAACCACAAGCGCCTGTGGTAATATTGGATAAACTTTCTTTGGTAGGTCAAATGGTTAAAAATGAAGTACTTTGCCTATAAATAATAAAGTTACATCTAGAATATTGTTTATACCAGTTTATACCAAAGATGACATAAAGCCTATAGATATGGTAATTTCTTTTTCACTAATGAGATTCTTGACAAAGCTTTGCTACGTACAAATGAAAAAAATTAATTTCAGATATAATATGACATTGTCTTACCCATAGAAAAGTTTAAATTTGTGATAAATACTTTACGAATTATATAACAATAAAACACTAAAAACTTTGTTTTAAAAATTTCCACAAACTTTATTACAATATCTTAACACTACAGCTGTTTCGGCAGAAGGCCTTTCTCAAGTGATATATTTTTGGTATGTGTTTACACTATATAATCTATTACTGAATAGGTTGAGGAGGGAAGAACTGTTTGTCTTAAGTTAGTCATTCAAAATTATGTCTGTATTTTTTAATTTGTTAATTTTCATAGATTCTAATGAAGATAGCTTAAGGGCTTTATTTTGGATGTAAAGAATTTGAAATTCGTCATTAAAAGAAGGTAAGAAAATAAGATCTAGAAGGTGAGGTGCGTATGTAGAATCTGTTTTTCTATTATTTAAAGCCCTTTTATGTTTTGCCAACTAAACTATTTTGTTTTCAGTATATTTTAAATCAACAGAAAATAGTAAACCTAAATGACTCAGTACGTAAAATTTAAGTGTAATTAGAGTTTACTTTTGTTAAAGAAACGTTAGTATTCTATGTTTATGTATAATTTTTAAAACTTGCAATTAGCGCTCCGTTTTACCCCACTATGTTCCGCTGACAGTCAGGTAAGATTGATAGTAACTGGGTCCACGTTACTGCAGAACTTGGCTTAAGAAATTACGACAATAGTGTGGAACTAGCACAAAATTATTGTTCAGAACGACGGTAAAATATTGAACCGTTTTCTCAGATTTTATAATAAAAAATATTTCATTACCATTGATCATTAATATTATTGATTCCATTGATGTGTGTTCCTTTGGTTTAATGGCCCTGGTTATACACCAATTGGTCAGTTCTTAATTGAATTCATGCAATAGTAAATTATACACACGAACTTATATCTAAATGAGAATTAAAAATTTAATATTTTGGATAGTAAACCTTGAAAGTATTACAAACAAATCTTATTTAACGACAAAACAAATTATCGAATTTGTACCACCTTCTACCGTTCAATCAATAGATTTTAACAATATCTAATAAAAATAAGGTCAAAAGAAAATTTCATAAATTCTGATGGTTTCGCCATCGCGCACGATTTAGAAATATCAAATTACGCACCTGAACTGTGACTCGGCGAGATTAAGACAAAAAACTTTTTACGAAAACAATGATGGAAATGTTGCGTATGTATACGGTGACCCAAAGGTGTGGTTTCGGAAGATAATGAGGTTATGGAAAAATTTATCAATTGTATCAATATTTTACATATAATATATATATATATATATATATATATATATATATATATATATATATATATATATATATATATATATATATATATATATATATATTATATATACATATATATATATATATAATATATATATATATATATAATATATATAGTATTTATTTAGTAAATAAAAATTGCTGCTAAACTAATTTTATTTGGTGAGTTAACAAAAATTGTTTTTTCTTTCTAGTTCAACTTTGTAAGATATTTTGTCTTTTTTAGCAGCTCTTGATAATAATTGTAAACACAATTGAAAGCTCGAGATAAAAAATAGTTAACCAATAGCCCTTTTATTGACTCCAACCCATCCAAAACAGTTATATATTTGTTCCAATAATTATAGAGAGTAGCATAAATGTAGTTACCATGAGTTATTTGGAGCTGCATACTCAAAATGAAATTGATCGTGAAGATTACCAACTTTCCAAACTAAAAGAGCCCACAGGAGTAGAGAAGATTAGCAGGTTACTAAGCAAAAATAGAAAAATGACAGTCAGTTGACAAACTAATTCAGGATAAAATAAGTAGATGAATGGAAGAAGTCAGACTTAATCAGTTTTCGGAGCTGCGAAATTTTTTATCGTGGGAGCAAATTTCCATCGTCAAATCCAGTGAGGCCGTTTCTATAAAATATTTTAATTTATGGAAATAGTAAAATAGCTTGCCACAAAACGGAGCTAATTTTATATCCGTATCTCTAAGAATTAGATATTAGTTTTGAGCCTGAAAATTGGAAAGCAATGTTATCTGGTAAAAAATATAGTGCATTCTTTTTTCATATAATTAAAGCATGTGACACAGTCTACCATACGATACTATTGAAACTTATTTTATTTTTACTATAAAGAAAATCAGATATAATCATAATCATCAAAATAAAATAATACTATTACATACCTATCTAATTAATATTTATGAAGATATCAACAGGTTTAAATGAGAAAGTAATCCTGAAAAAAAATATAAATGACAATTAGTTTTTGTTGAAAACTGTGTTTATTAATTTATACTCTATTGTTGAATACAGTATACATAATATTTATCTTATTTATATAGGGACGTATACGAACTCATCACTTCATAGGCTCGAAAAATTATTATGCCCTTCGATATATAGCAAACTGATCACCAGCACCCTTTGGAGATAGGTAAATTTATCACCACAGATAGATAAACTCATCGCCAGCATTTTGACTTAAAGCGAAAGATTGATCTGTTACACTTTTTGTTTATTTGGTAATCTATTCAATTGAGAAATAATTTTAAGCAAATTGCTTTAAAATTTAACTGATATATTTATTTATATCGGGTGTCCCCATTGAGTGGCCTATTAGAGAGAAATATTTTTTTTCACTTAGTCTTAGGTAGCTATCAATAGAATTTAGTGGAATTCCCTTATACTAGCCAATGCATTGCATTTGCATTTGATACATCTAGACTTGGATTACTCTTAAAATTTCTCAAACTTTAGTACCTGTCACGGGGTATATTTTAAAATCCCTGGTTTTGATGGATGACTTTGAACTATCTACAAGAGCATATATAAATTGGTGATGTTTACATATACCCATATATAGACAGTCTCATGAGCAACTGTACATTTTCCTACTTCGTATGGAAGCCCCATATGCGGAAAGTTAAATGCACATTAATACTCCAGTACATGATCGTTTTTAAGTGTAATTTTCCACGTCACGACGAATTTGCTTGAAAATTTAGATTTAGGTTCCTCTTATCCTCTACATTACTTTTAAACTTTAGCCCAGGATTGCTTTTACTTGGCGGGTGAGAGCCACACTTCTCGGGTGTGAAAAAACATATGATCAAAATAAAACAGGAAATGGATAAATTGAGTAATACTCAACTTCTATTTTATAGAGTTTTTTCACTAAATCAATACTTTTTGAGATATCTGCGAGTGAAAATGTTATTTTTTTAAAACTTAAATCGCGTTTTTACGGTTTTTTACAAATAAAAAATAAAGTCGGACCATTGTTTTTTGGTAGAATTATCGTAAAAATCACCCCCTAATTAGCATCCCAAATAAAATTAATTATTACGCTTTACAATTTAGTTCATTTATGTATTGTTTATATGATCTGTAAGTTTGACCAGTTCAAAGAGCTTATTTTTAAACAAATTTGGTTTTAAAGTAGAAAAAAAAATTTAGAAATTTTTAAAAAATACATTTTTTTCAAAATACCAAAAGTATTAGTGATACGAAACATCTTTGAAAAGTAAAAAAAATATAGTTTTTGCTTTTCTAAACATTTGGTGGTTTTCTGTTTTTCTGTAAACGTACGTTTACATACGCTCGTAATTAATGACTCATTCAAGTCCTTTCAACTACAACCCCTTTAAAAATAAGGGTTAAAAATTAATTTAAATGATCTTATAGCCCTTAAAAAACCTAAAAAATGGTTTTTTAAGTACTTCATAACGTAAAAGCTAACCGAGTTATGAGTAAAAACCAATTAAATATTTTAGGAGAATGTAACTGAATCATTGCAACATACATTATAATATGCTATTATGGCACAGGCATACTTTAACCTATCCTTACAAACTAATAAGGGTTATTTTTTAAGTTGATATAAAATAAATTCATAACATTTGATTTAAAAAATTTATGTATTTATAGTTTTAATGAAAAAAAAATACTACAAGTATCCGTATTTCTTCTTAAGGGGTAAATTATGTTGTTTAATATTAATTGACATTAATTCACTTCATTAAAAGATGATTTGAATCAGTTACTTGCTTTAATTTAGAATTATATTTTTATATAGAATATTATTATATAGAATTTTATATAGAATATTTTTTTATAGCCGTAGTTTTCACCGCTAAAAAATAAAAGCAACCAACTATACAAGTCCAGAAGTAAAGTGGAGAGTAAGTAGAACAGTAAATCCAAATTTTTATGCAATTCGATAGTGACACGGAAAATTACAGGATATTGCCGTATTTACTGGCTTATAAAAGGAGCTAATACTTTAATATTATAAAGAGCAAGTCATAACTTTTGAACAGTTATTTCGATTTGTCTCATCATACTTTGGTAAATTTAAAAATTATTGCGTTTTGTTCATATAAAAAATTTCGCTCTCTTTATGGATTTTAAAAACTTTAAAACTGGTAAACAAAATACGTTAATATACAAAACAATATATAAATTTAAAGTTATTAAATTAAACGATATATTTCAAAAAATAGAATTTTTCCTTGTACAAATTTAATTTTTAATAATTATCTATATATATATATATATATATATATATATATATATATATATATATATATATATATATATATATATACATATATATATATATATATATATATATATATATATATATATATATCGAAACAACTAGTATGACCGTTAATCCAATATAAATAAAGATCTCTCGAAGAGTGGTGGGTTTTTTTTCGGTCAAAAGTTGGAGAAAAAAGACAAAGGAATTATCTACTTCATTTATTTATTGAAGAGGTTTCGCTCTTTAATCAGAAAGCATCATCAGTTCATCTAAAAAGCACAATATGAAAAACCAAACATCCATAGACAAGTCAATATAAATGAGTTACCTCAACAAGATATGTAGCAGTCAATGGCATAAAATGTAAAGAAGCTTAAGATAATGGATATCAATAATTAGTTGTGTAAACAATAAATTGAAACTAGATACAGTTTACAATTTGATTTAAACATAGCACAGCAAAAGACCATGTGGTTTTTTGTACATGTAATTTAAGAAAGTATATAAAAAACTTTGTAAATAATAAGTATTTGCCCAGAACTAACAAGATCATAAGATCACACTTCCAACAGTTCGATATTAATTGAATTTAATTTTTACTTTAGGTAACATTATTGAACAGATTAAGAGTTTAATTAGTAATATTATAAAAGATGTAATGAAGAAAGCATTTATGTTGGTCAGCTGCAAACTATGCTAGAGGATGCAGAGGCAGTAAATGACATGGGGAATTTAAAAGCATCCTGCATGTTTTTTTCTTCTTCTTCTTCGAGCGACTAGGATTACTCCTGTTTGTCTGCCTCTTATTTTGTTTCAGTCGTTGTTGACTGTACATTATATTTCCAACTTTTTGGCGGCCTTCCAACGGATCTTCTGCTATACGGCTTGTTGTTTTTACAGATGTTCGCTAATCTATCTGGTCCCATTCGGTTTACATGTTCGTTCCAGTTTTTTTGTCTTGTTTTTATCCACCTGTTAATATTTTAAATTTTGCATTGTTCGCGTATACTTCTGTTGGTTTGTCTGTCTCTTAATGATATGCCCGCTATTGATCTTAATACTTTCATTTCGATATTGTTGATTTGTTGTTTCGTCTTTCTTGTATCGGTCCTCGTCTCCGCTGCATATGTTAGGATTGGTCTTACTGTTGTCTTGTATACTTTCATTTTGCTTTCCGTGGTCAGATATTTGTTTCTCCATATGGTTTCTCGAAGGCAACCACTTACTCTTGCCGCTTTTGATGCTTGCTTTGTGGTCTCTGTTCTTATATCCCTGTCACTAGTGATCTTTACTCCAAGGTAATTGAATTTCATTACTTGTTGTACAATTTTGCCGTCTATTTCTAGTTTGCATCTACGCGGCTCTTTACTGATCACTATACATTTAGTTCTTTCTACTGATATTTTCATATTAAGTTTGTTTGTCATATTGAAGGTGTTTGTTTTAGTGTCCGAAATAAACATTAGAGAACTATGTAAAAAAGACTGTTCACCAGCTTCAAATGGATGGAGACCTGTGTTTCCATTAAGCTTAGAAAAACATTCGGATTAGTATTGTTTGGAGATGGATAAGCGGTATTTTAGTTTGACAAAATCGGACATCAGACGGTTGGCTTATCAACTTGCATTGCACAATGATATTTCTCATCCACTTTCAAACGAAAATGCGACAGCGGGTACAAAATGGCTCAAGGGATTCCTATAACGTCATTTAAATTAAGTCTACGCAAGCCTCAGAGCCTCTCCAAAGCAAGAATATAGGGATTTACGGAAGAAAACGTAACACGTTTCTTTAGCTTTAGCTTTAGATTTAGGCTTTAGCCCAAGGGAGAAGGGTGAATGAAGTGCCAGTCTTGTCAACCATGGGCGCATGAGGATTGTCCCAATAATTCTAAAAGAAGACGTATATATGCGATTTTTGTTTGGAAAAATAAATATGTTGATTTAATTGTTCTTCATAATATAAATAAATAAAGTTTATGTGCCTACTGTTTGCATTTTCTGTTTCAACTTAAATTACTACCCGAAATTAGGACACCAGGGTGTCCAAAATAGGCAAGCAATTTTTAATACGTTCAATATGCAATTATTGTTTATATTGTTTTGATTTACAAAAAATCGAACAAAAATTAACTGGACAAAATTAACGCACCACTCATATTTTTCTCAATAATCTTTATTTATTGATAATTTACTGTACGACAAGTTGCCTATGGACCTTGTTTGACAGTGACAGTTATTATGTAAGCTAATAATAGTCTTGTTTTAACGTGGTTTTAACAATAATTTGTATTAAACTTCGTTTTAGACTACAAGTGAGTTAAACTTTTCATAAAAAGAGCCGATTAAAGCAAAGTGCTTGTGAGAAACAAGCTTTTTATTGTAATATTTTTGATCACATGCATGTTTGGAAGTTCATTTACATATAAATCAAATAAAAAAATGAACTGCCAAAGAAATTTGTCAACAGAGGAGGCAGTGCGAGCATCGACTCTCCTAGATAAAGGATATTCAATGCGATACGTTGCAAGTTTGTTAGGAAGACATCATTCCGCCATCAGTCACAAGATGAGGCGATATAATGAAATAGGTTCGTACCATCGAACACCAGGGCAAGGGCGAAAACGTTGCACTAATCAAATTACAATCGTCGATATCGTCGTTTTGGACGGGAATTTGTTTTGAAGCTCGTACGGAGTTGGTCCCCATACGTACGAGATCTATGAATGCTCATTATTACTTAGACAACATCATTGTCGAACATGTAATGCCTTTTGCTCCGTTTCTTGGACCTAATTTTTTATTCATGCAAGACAACGCTCGTCCTCATGTGACTTGACAGGTTATTCTCTCCCTAAATGATGTTGATATTCCATTATTAGAGTGGCCACCTAACAGTCCGGACATCACAACCAACTCATTGAGGCCGTTATTGAAGAATGTGAGAATATTCCGCAAGCGTTTGTTGAACATTTGATATAAAGCATGCCTCGACGCATAAATGCAGTCATACGAACTAGAGGAGTGCCTATGAACACGGTATTAGTGTTGACCCAAATGCATTTTATTGTGATACTTTACTGATTTTTTTCTTTTTGCAATTTGGAGTTATGCTAGCATATTTACGCATTTCCGGCAAAAGCAAATTTTTAAAGAAACAAAAAGGCAAATTAAGGTCATGATAAAGTCATGTTGGACTATATTTGTAGGTTTTTATTATTATTTCAATGTAAGTTAGTTTTATTTTGTGTTCATATTGTAAATATTTAGAATAATCAAAGTGGTGCATTATTTTATCCAGGAGTTTAGTTATCGAACAAACTAAGGATTTATGTTACTTACGTCTGGTGCTTCTGATTGGTAACACTTGTGGGTCAACCAAGCATTTTCACAGTCGTTTTTACCCTCTAAAATAAAATAATATATTGGTATTATAAAAAAACAAAACAAAACAGAGATATACATAAGTTGTATACAACAGAACGTATAGTCAGCATTTATTAAAACTCTTCTAACAAATAGCTGAGGTTATTTACAGTGGCTCAGTCCAAGTAGCCTAAACGCATGGGTACGCTCCGAAATAAATATAATGTTATCCAACTCATAACACACTGAGATAATTCCTTGTACTGATATGACTCTATTAATATTTATTATACTTTGTATTCAACATAAAATAACTATGCACCGTATACACCAGGTAACATCAGAATGAAGCTGGTTCAACACTACTGGTTTGTTGGAAAATATGCCACTAAAATCAGACCTAAGAAGTAGTATTGGCCAATATATTAGTAAGTAGTTAGTAAGTATTCGAATGTATTAGAATATATTAGTAAATCCATTCTAAAAACGAGTCAATAAGTCGAATGTTATTTTATTAGATTTTCGTTGATATGCAGCATTTGCCTACCTAAAACTAGCACTTAATACAAGAAGTATAGTAGGAATATTGAGCACGTCAACATCTAAAGTACTCGTATTTACGGACATACAATTTGAAGGGAAAGAGAAGATGTCTAGAAGAAAATTGTAAAGCAAAACCCTTTAAAGTATTGTGGAAAATGTACTGTAAAATTGCATAAAAATGATTTTATACAATATCATAAAACATAAACTTATTTTTGTTAGAGGCATAAATATACAAATATTATTTCCTACAACTAATTTTAACTAATTCGTTCATATTTGCAATTATGATAACACTAACGCCTAATGATCTATTTATAAAACGGGTCAAAATTCAAAAATGCAAAGATATTAAACAACTTAGATAGTTAGATATAGAAGCTAAATATTTTTATTTTAAGAACAATATTACTGATATTTATGTATAAGGTAAAATTTGAAATTTGAAAAAAAAATAATTTTGGCGTTAAGGGGGCCAAAAAATGTCAACTGAGCGTTCCACATTAAGAAAATAACATTATCCTTATGGAGATCAGTGTTGCCAAAACTCTCAGGCAAGTATTGCTATTAGATTGTCCATAATATGATTCATTCTAATCAGAGCCGTATTCAGCACTGTGTAGTTGTAGTTAATTAATTTCATTAATAAAAGGATATGTAGTTGAATACAAAATAACGCATTATAAATACTTGTTTCTTTAATTGACGGATATAGGTATGTAATTATTATAGGACTAATAAAAATACTTAAATTTTACTATTGTTTAACATTACATATTTCTAAACGCTTTAGAAAAGATGTAACTAAAAAACAGAAGTGCAGCTTTAATTTTATTTTGATGTAAGTAATAACAACAATTACATACATAAAAATTTTTCCTTGTATACAAGGTGAATCACCACTAACGGAACGGAAGATTACAGCGAAAGAGTAAAAAAATTTTAAAAATTTTACATTATTATTTTGTAAGTTGATAAAAGCTATATTTAAAAATTATTTTGAAATATACATGGTGTCCCAATAAATTTCGGCGTATCAAAGTTATATTTTTTCATCTTCTTATTCTTCTTCTTCTTCGTCTTTATAAGCAATCATGCTTGTTCATTGGCGGATTGATAACTCTATGGAATGTTGTCACTCCATCTTTTTGCGCGGTCGGCCGATACTTCTACCAATTAATGATTTATCTCTTGCTATTTTGACCACACGTGTCTCCCCCATGCTGCTTATGTGGTTATTTCATTCTGTTTTCTATTTAGTGTCAATTATATATATATATATATATATATATATATATATATATATATATATATATATATATATATATATATATATATATATATATATATATATATATTCAAATTATTTTTCGACCGTACTGTTTTAAATATTGATTTATAGTATCAGCAATCGGTCAGGTTTGATTTATTTATCAACCTATTTTATTAATTTATCAACCGATTGCTGATACTATAAATCAATATATATATATATAAGCAAGTTCAATATCAGAGTTATATTATATGAAATTTTTCTCACTATTACCTAATTTTCACGGACTGTTATTAACAGACTTATCACATAATTTACTCACTGCATATTAACATCATTCTCATCTTCTCTATCATCGTTATCACATTCATTACTGTCACTGTCATCCGTCACATTTATTACCACAGGATCAATATCGTCCATCAACCCGTCAATGACCCAAAATTTTTTCTCTTCCTTAATAGAAAGTTTACAATAGTTTGCATTTCTTATTAATTGTTTTATAGCGGCGATCTTAAACTCTGTATTGTGTGAGGCAATATGTCTTTTTATGTATTTTGCTTTGTATGTGTTTACAACTTCCATGAGCTCTGATTTTAAATAATCTTCTTCAAAAAAGATATCTTTCTCAAGCAACCATGACTTAATTTGATCTTTATTAAAGGCTTGTGCCGGAATCACTTCTTCTCTCTTCGAATGGTATGAAGCGTTGTCCATCACTACAACAGTTTTGTCTGGAAGATTAGGAAGCAGCTTTTCCTTAAACCATTGTTCAAATATAGGACCATCCATCTCATCATGATAGTCCGCTGGGTTTTTTTAGTTAAAAATCAAAAAGCAGCACCTTCAACAAAGCCTAATTCGCTACTCGCATGCACTATAACAAATCGGGGCATCGTTGTGTCGGCTGTTTTAGGCTTGTTGACAACCCCTTAAAAAACGCATCCCTGGTTGAAGTCACTGAGAGGTCCTTCTATTCTTTGGAAACACTATGTCCAACATTCACTCGTTTCGTTCGTCCAAATAAACGACGGTATATCCTTGAGAACAAAATTTTTTTATCTCACGCAAATACTGATGCCTCCATTTTAGAATATCGGGCCGTTCAATCATGCTTGACTTTACTTCTCATTTACAAAAAACAAAGTTCATTTCATGGAGTATTCTCCACATTGTTGTGCGTGGCATGTTTGCTAAATATTATGTCTTTTTTCACCAGTGCAAAAATTTTGTTCAATCTCGGCGGTAAATTTTTAAAGAAGAACTATGCACGATGGCACGTAGCTGCGTACGAACTACTGCCTCGTAAGTGAACTTTCTGATGTTCACTCTACTTTTGGTACATTTTCTATGGGTCTTAGTCCTCCTTTCGCAGTTTCTATGCGTATTTTAGAAATACTACTAAAACTTAATCCCGTCATAGCACTTACTTTATCGGTTAAACTTCTAACACTTTCACCACTTCTTAAATTTAGATGATAATTAAATACATTTAAAACAATTTGTTCTGCACGGATGTTCAAGATATTCCCTTGGCTTAATTTTTGAATTTCTATTTTCAATTAACATTTAACTGTAAAGTCACAATAACTACTAAAGAACCGCAAAGCTTTATTATCATTATGTAGTCAGAGAACGACATAAAATCGCTGACATACGCACACCGTGTTATTTTAAGTTGCAATTAGTAATTAAATATATGCAAAGCGGTCCGTTGAATTGCTTATCTTTCAATAGCCGGCAAAATGCATGATTTATTTAAGAAATATTTTCTACTGATTTCCATGATTAATGGCATATGGTATTCTTACCGAAAAATAAATAAACTGTCGTTACTATAATTAAAATAATAGAAAATAAAATTATCTTTTGTAAATACTATTTATTTAATTAAAATCATTTTCCCTACTTTTCATCTCTTTTTTGGAATGGGCATTTTTGGTCAATTACGTTAAAAAACATTAATTTTAATTCATGTCTGTAGAAACGAAAACACAAATAATGAATACAACCCTGAATCGTGCTTGTGTTCATCCTGGCATCGCTGCGCTTCTATCGTCCATAACGTGGAACGCTCTATATAGAGACATATGGATAACTTTATGGATTTTATAATGAAAGGAAAGATATCAGGCACACTTGATTTTGACAGAAGGTTTTTCTAGTATACAATAATGGTGTTATCAAATTTAAAATTATTGGTTCTACATTGATCATTTAAATTGCTTTATAAATAATTACCAGATCTTCAAATACTAAATAAAGACAATTTTTTGCTAAATTATACCATTACGCAACACATATTTTACTAAAACATATTTATTTACAAACAGTTTATATCCAACACAAAAAAATGGTAAATTAACTAATCGAGTATTCATTAATCAGTATTTTGTAATGCTGTAGGCACTTATTATTTACGTATTAAGGTCGGTACATATATACGAGCCAAACGGTATGCATACGGTATGCGAACGCTATATTCGTTAATGTGTACTGCAGAAAAAACCGCTTGCGTACTGTTTCATCGTGACTCGTCACCATCGAGCAAAAAGACAAAAGAGGGAATGTAAAGGTAATGGGGGCAAAAATATTGTTAGACAGGAAGTGCCATCTTGAGAGGCCAAATTAAACAAGGAAAGAGAGTCTTTTCTTGTTTAAGAAATCAAATTTAGTTGGGTTAGGTTATTATTTGTCCCAACTGTCACATGAAATCTTATCTATATTGAAGTTTTTTAACAATTGTTTCACATTTTAGACTGTTATCGTTAATATTTAATTAAAATTTTCTCGTCTAAGACACATTCTGAAAACTATTTTATAACTACTGTTAATAAGTGTCGGAAAATTTAAATTTGGCGCATTCGCATTTCCGGATATGTCCGCCATCAGAGGCCACTTTTTTGGTCGCCTTTTCATAACGATTAGATTCCCTCTTTTGTCTTTTTGCTCGATGCTCGTCACGAACCAAATTGTTGCGGTTTATTTCACAACTTCAAAGGAAGCTCGTCTTTCAGTTTGGACGGCGCTTAATAGACGTAGCGAACATTTTTATTGTGTCATCAAATCGACATTGTGTGAATGACGTGTTCCTTCCTAGAGAGACGCGAGAAAACAGTAAACTGATTATTGTACATATTTTTATTTTTGTTAAACAAGCAAAAACAGGAACATAAATCAGTACCCAAATTATAAATAAAATGAATCATTTCGCACATGTGTGTTCGTTGTTGGTTTGTCGCTTTCTATGGATCGAGATAAGTATGCGATCAGTACGATGTAGAATATTTTTCAAGGATCTGTACGCGTACGGTACGTATACCGTTCGGCTCGCATATGTGTACCCACCTTTAGGAAATTAAAACAATACGTACACACAATAATATGAACCTTTCCACAGATGAAAGTTGAATGTAAATTTTATATAAGTATACATAAGTAGATCATATTATTTAATGATCAGGTAAAATAACTGAATTAAGCAAGAGTAATCTATTTAGAATGAACTAAATTGTAAATTAGTAAAAGTACGCCCAAAGTTTTATAAAATTTTATAAAGTTTCATAAAATATAATATGTATGTTCTTCTCTATGTTATTACCATATTCATAACTTGCGTCACACTTTAAGTACTGAAAATATGATGATTATAGTGTCCCTTACTATTTTGTCTAATAAGACAAACTTTTTATTGTTTTTTTTTAAGATTATGTAGGGTAACTGTTGTCATTTATTAATCTTATTTGGGTCATCTTGGTCAAAAGCTTCTTCGATCGCAATGAAAGCTATATGGGTTTGTAGATTAATTTTTCTGTATTTTACGCAGCTGTTTGATATTACATATATTCTCACTTTAACCCTCTGTCGGTCGCATGTGTATCAAAATGATACAAGCTTGCCAATTTTCAATGCTATTATTGAACCCTAAAGTAAGGAGAACCCACCTTTATAGTACCTTCCTAGACAGGTTTAGTCTACCGCTCAGTCGTATTCGTAATGTCCTAGTGATTGAGTGTGTTTACATACAAGCGTATTATATCATATTGATACATTGCGATATAACGTTTAACTGTTATTTTACTTTGGTCGTATTTTAGGCTATTTTCGGCTTACTTATTATAGGTAAGTGTTATTTTATATTTTTATTTTCAGTATAATGGCTGCAAAGCGGATTTACAAGGAGATGCTCCTAACCAAGTGGAAGATTTCGAGGATGAACCGGACACAGATGCAGAAATTCAGCTAACGGATGAAAGAGTTGGTGACTCTGATACTGAAGAGACTGAGCCACATAGCCTGGTTACACGTCTCCCAGGAATAATACATGAAGCATGACTGGCTAAGTTACAAAGTTACATATAGAATGTTGGAGTCAGATATTTTCTGATAAAATGCTATAAACAATAGTCAAGTTCACAAACCAGTACATTCATCTTGAAGTACGAAATCACTTTGACCGACAACGTGATGCAACTGACACGAACATGACAGAACTCAAGGCCGTCATAGGCCTTTTATATCTATCAGCTATCTAACTTTGCACGCCAACAAAATGATGTTAGAGAATATCTGGGGTACAGATGAACATGGCGTGAAAATATTTTGACTGACACAAGACCTGAAAGGAAAGCTATTGACAACATTGCGTAAATTCGTGAACTGTTCGACAATTTTGTTCATAATTGTAAATATAGCTATTCACTAGGTGAGTGTGTGACTATTGACGAAAAACCGGAGGCTTTTAGGGGACGTTGAAGGTTCAAACAATATATTCCTTTAAAGCCATCCAAATACGGAGTAACGGCAGATAATTGGTTCACAGATGTGCAACTTGTTACCAAATTAAAAAGTAATAGACTGTTGTCTATTAGTAGTAATACTGTTAAACTGTTAAAGTACTAGAATGTTGGCATAAAAAAAATAAAAGGGAACTGCCAGTAGATCTGCTAAATGTAAAAGGGTGACCACCACAGTCAACTATGTTTGGTTTTGGAGAAGACCATAGATCAGACGTTAGGACAAGCTACGAAACCAGACATGATCACATATTAGAATAAAACCAAGTCAGGTGTCAACGTTGTCGATAAGCTTTGCGCTTCCTACAACGTTGCTAGAAACACAGGTCGTTGGCCCATGGTGGTCTTTTTTCCATGCTGAACGTTGCAGGCATTAATGCCTAAGTAATTTCAATTGGAAATGGACAGAAGAATATACGGTGTCGCCTTTTTCTTCGCAAACTAGGCCATGAGTTAGTCTTAACACAATTACAAAAAAGAAGTCTTACGACACAAGGTATTACCACGTTCTCTTTATGAAGCGCTCAGCAGATTTAGACCAACGGAAGAGCTCGATGAAGAAGCTGGACTAGTGGCTGCAGAAGATGTAGCTCAAACAAAGCGTCGTCGCTGTGCTTTATGTTACACATCACGAAGGACCATTTTGACCAAAACCATTTGCAAGAATTGTAAACGATATATTTGTGGCGAGCATACAACCCCAGTATGCACATCATCTCACTCAAGATTACAAAAACTAGAAGACTGAAGTGACACATAAGTGACAGATGGCCACCGCAATGAATGAGATTTTTTTTTGTTTGAAATGTTTATAAGAAAATAATATATTTTATGTTTGCGTCATATAAGAAGGCAAGATTTTATTTTTACCAATTTATAATGTAAAAAATCAAATCATTTTATACGAGTACTTAGGTTATATTTCTATGTAAGTTACCGTTTTTTGATAATATATAAATGTTTTAAATCCTACTAAAAGAATAAATTATAAAAATAATAAAAAACACAACTAAAACACCACATATATCTGACTGCGTGTTAGTAAATTTTATAATCACGTATCAAACAGATACATTGCGACCGTTGCTATCAATAGTTTTTTACCCGTAAGTCACTCTTCGAACTTACATACACAAATAGTTTTTTTGTTATCACAATATATTTACACAGAAAAAGGAGGAACATAATGAATTATTGGATGTAATCTACAACTACGCTTGATCCAAAAACTATTGCTGTTACTGTAATTTCAATTCAAAGTTAAGATGTATCATTTTGATACATTGCGACAGCTTTTAGACAATAAGTTCAAAGTAACTCCACTACTTAACATCAGACAACAATGATAAAATTATTCTGAAACAAACCTAAGGGATTTTTTTTTTATATAAGGATACACAAATATAATAAACTTAAAATATAAAAAGTCCAAAATTATAAATATTTAAAAAGCAAAAAAAGAAAAATCCATAAAACTCTATAATGTATTTTAACGAGCAAATTAGAATGTTGCAGATAACCTACTAGTAAAGATTTCCAACATTCTTCAAAAAACTGGTATATTTTGACCTTAATATTAAAAACAAAATAATTAATAACACTTTTCTATATTAACTATATCGTATTTTTTTACGTAGTTTTACTAAAATACCTACTTTTTGTTCCACATTTTCTAATGACAGGAGCAGCTTTGTCGCGGAACTCTTCAGGTAACACCGCTATAGTAGCTTCCTCATCGATAATGCCATCATCGTCTATCTAAAAATAAATGTTTAAAATTTAAATGCATAGGGTATTTGCAAAACTTATTTCAACTATTATCGTATTGTGGGTAGTGATATTGAGTATTATCTAAAAATAAAATATTTAAACCGACTGCACAAAATGTGTAATAAAAACATTTTAATCCTTGAGATGTAATACTTTTATTCTACTATTGGTTGAAAGAAGAACAGACAGAAGGGACAGAAGGGACAGAAGAAAACAAAGCTTATGATAATTAGCAAGAAAAGAATAACAGAAAGTCAACTCTACGTCAACCAATCCCCTGTAGAAAGAGTGGCGCACTACAACTACCTCGGCACCATAATAAATGAAGAATGGACAAACAACCAGGAGATTAGAGCACGCATCGGAAAAGCTAGATCAACCTTCAATCGGATGGGGGCCTTCTTCAAGAGTCACAACCTCTCTCTTGATACAAAAGTAAGAATACTGCGATGCTACGTCTTCTCTGCCCTTTTTTATGGTGTTGAATCGTGGACCTTGAACGAAGATATGTGCAGAAAACTGGAAACACTTAAGATGTGGCTATATCGGAGAATGCTTAAGATCCCGTGGACTGACCGAGTCACAAATGAGGAGGTCCTCAGAAGAATGAATAAGAATCGAGAAGTACTGACCACCATCAAATCTCGAAAGTTGCAGTTCTTCGGACATATTATGCGAAATGAATCCAGATATACTCTTTTTCAAGCCATCCTGCAAGGAAAAATATTTGGAAAACGAGGTCCAGGAAGAAGAAGAAGATCTTGGTTAAAGAACCTCAGAATCTGGTTCAATACAACATCTGTGCAGCTTTTTCGCGCTGCTGCAGATAAGATAAAGATTGCCATGATGATCGCCAACATTCGTAACGGATAGGCACATCAAGAAGAAGATTGTTGGGAACATCTATAGTTGGAAAAATGAATACAAAATAGTTACTGTATGCTCTTAACACACTCACTGCCCGTGCGAAAAATATGTTTCACACTGGGTGCCACGTGAATTTTTCTTATACTAAGCATAATATGAGTGAATTGTGAATTAAATAAATGTAACTCAACATTTCCATATAGTTGTATGTAACGCTAGACGCGTTCTTGGCCATATTGTAAGAAAATTGGTATTTATTTATCGTATAAAACACTAAAATATAAATTTACATAAACGCAAAAACAAATAAAAGTTCAGAACAAAATAATTTGATCTTTAAATAAACAATAAACTACATCATTTGTTTGCATTAAATATTCTAAAGTATGGTGTGAGACAAAGTTCAGAGCCATCTGGGCACTGAGGGCAAAAGTAAACTGAATCCTCTCGTTTTTTGCCGTCACTTTAACAAACAGTGCATTTTCTTCCCGTAAAAATTGTCCATAAATATGGAATGTTCAACGCCTAGTTGTTCTTGAAGAAGATATTTTACTCTTTTTCCGTATATTGAGAGCCAGATAACTGAAGATCTGCAGATACTGAATAAACAAGTAGTTTTAGAGTTAACTTAGTTGGTTGGTTCAAAAAGAACTTACAGCTTTATACTAAATTTGTGTCGTTTTTCTTTTATGTACTGGCGGAATTTTAACTGACCACGCCATAGCACCATAGATTTATCCAATGCCAATTGCTCATTTGGATAATAAATATTTTGCATTCTATTGTTAAAAAAGTTAATTAGAGGAAGTATTTTTCCTAATTGTGTGCCAGTTGTTTAATTCTTTATGTCTTCCAAATGTAACGCTCGCAATATCAATAAAAAACGATTTCGGCTCATAAGTGTTGAAAAAATTGAGATAATAAATAAGTAGTGCTTTTTTCAATAATCGTTGATCCTATTTAAATGAATTGTGCCCCGTGTGCAATAAGTGTCCAAAAAACGTTTTTATTTCACTTCTAGTAATGTCCTTGTAACCACCAATTCTTGATTGAATACCGCTTCTCGAAAGTAATTCCACTGCATGTGCATTTGCTTTAGCACAAAGAATGTCACACAGCTCTTCCGTTACCAATAAGTAAAAATAATTTATTGTACATAAATAAAATTTTGAAGTTAATTTAAATTTATTGATTTTTGGTACAGTTATTTTGTTAACATATATATCTTTTATAAAACAAGATTTAATTATCTTTTATTACACGTAGGTGCAGGTTTAATCAACTTATACTCCAGAGTTTGATATTTCAGATGTTTAAAAAGATACAACAAAGTGGTAATGAAGGTACACAAAATTTGTACGTATATACTGAACTAAACACAAAATCAAAATAAATAATGATAAAGCCAACTTTATTTCAAATCAGAAACAGATCTTACTGCAAATTGCATAGCAGGCCGAAGCTAGTTTCTTACTTAACAAATCGATATGAAAGAACCATTTAAGGTTGCTGTCTAAAAAAATAATAACAATTTTACAGTACTTACTATGTAACAACAGTAAAAACAATAACCGACTGATAACAACTAACTGGTTTACAAAAGATGTTTGTTCCGGTAATACCGGTACCTAAATTTTAATACCAACGCACCTATAACGATAAAAGCAGTGTTGTATTCAGTCTATCCGACAGGGTAAGTAAGCTACATAACCCACAATACCATTTCAAAAGTCTGAAAAAAGTTAAAGATATCTTAGAAAAAATATTTATCCAACAGAATTTTACAACCATCTAATCAATCGCATTCCAATGCCAATCCAAAACAAACCCAAACTATTTGCATAGAAGGGTTATTCCCAACACACACAAACCAATAAATAGTGTACAAACCAACAAATTACACACAACAGCTTTAGCCAAACATTCTCTGGAAAATAACCATTCTTTTGATTGTGAAAATGCACAGATTTTGGAAAATAAATAAAACTACAAAAAATATGCATATTGGAGATGATTCACATAAAAAAGATCGAAATTCTAGCAATAACAATACTGAACTAAAGATCTTTCCAATATGTATCGCAATTTAATAAATTGAGTTGTTTTTTAAAGCTGTAGTCTGGTTTCAAAGATGACCAACTCTATTTAGCAAAATTTTCAGTATAGGTAAAAAACTGTTTAAATTACTTCCACATAATTAGTACTGTTGAATTTTTTTTTTTTGTTGATTAATAATTATTTCTAGAGCATTTTGGAATAATAATATTTATGCTTTTTCCTGCAGTTAAAGAGATATTTAACGTTGAAATAAGGTGTTGGCCGTGTTTGTAACCAACATGTGGAGATAGTCGTTTTTGTAACCAAAAATATTACTGATGATGTCTCTGATATCTTATTAGCGACATGACAGGTGGATATTAATAACTAAGAAAAAACTACTTAGGTTAAAAATAGTAGAAAAATGTGTTGGAACAAAGAAAGTCTTAATACAAGAGATATTGTTATTGGAATTCTTATAAAAAAGTTAGGACAGATGTTTGATATTAAAGAGAACTAAACGAGAAGATAAGTTATATAAACAGTGGCAATAAAATAGTTAGGCAACATATTTTCACAACGGTCAGGTCGCCAAAGAAAAAGCGAAAGTATTAGCAGGGAATGCTAAAGCAGAAGCTGATCCAAATATATTTAATACAAAAATATATAAAATAGTTCAAGCAAAGACCGCAAACGATTTTAATAAAATTAAATGTATCCGAGATCAAAACAATAAAATACTAGTTTACAAAGAGGATGTCAAAAAGATATGGAAAAAGTACTTTGACAGTATTTAAAATGAAGAATTTGACATTAAACCAATTGATATACTGGAGTAACAGTAATGGTCACTAAAATAACAAACGAGGAAATCGTTCAAGCACTTCAAAATATAAAGATAAACTAGTTGGATCTGATGATTTTACTGAGAAAGTGTGGACAGCATTCGCAGAGACAGGAACAAGTTACCTAAAAGGTTTTTTAATTAACGGATAGTTTGTTTTGCAAAAGACTTAGTGAAGTTGAAGATAAGAACTAATGAAAACAATAAGTCAACTGGGTTACGTTAAATCACAAGTAGGGAATTTAGGATTGTGATTAGGATTAGGAATGTGTAGCATGAGTGGTAGGCGGTTAAACAAAGAGTAATAATTGCAGGTATCTTAAATTAAAAACTCTTAAATCGCTGAATAGAATAACAAAAAGTGAAAAAAAGGGCTCATTTATTAGGGATAGTCTAGATGTGGCACGAACTAATGTCAAGATAAATGCAAGAACCACTGTACACGAGGTGTAAAATGAAATTGTCAATTACTAACCACATCTTTGTTAGCAATTCTGCAACTATGTAGTTCGATTTTGTAAGTGGGCTCCGAAAAATAAAATAAAAAAATAAACACAAAAAAAAACAAAAACAAAAACAAACAAAAAAAACGGAACAAAAAAAAAACCAATTTAAAAGTAAAAGAAAAAATCTAAATTATACATAATATAAAAAATAAAAAGTTAAAATAAATAAAAAAAGAAAGAAAAAGAAAACGAAAGAAAAATTTGCCAACAGACTAACTTTTTACTAGTTCTTTACACATTATGTGAAGTCGTGAAGAAGAATCAGTTTGTAATTAAATTAAATTAAATTAGTACACTTAAAAAAAATTGTCTGGCTAATTAGTCGTTACCAAAGCCATCTAATTTAAAAAAAAAAGAACCGCTGACGGTTCTTTTTTTCTTAAGAAGGAGTATTTTTTTGTATTTAGGGATATCCAAAATAAATAAAACAGTCAGAAAACACATGTTGTTAACATATATTGCAATGGCCCATGATACAAACATAGAAACATAGACAAAAAAGTAATGCAATTAAGGAAGTTGACTTCGCATGTCAACAAATTCAAAGAGAATGGTTATAATGTTGAAAATACGCCAAAATAAATTATAAAATAAACTCTATGTTTGGCGTTTGGGTTTTTAAATTGGAAAATACTGTTTAAATTAAAGATATCATTTTATTAAATAACTTGACAGAAATATCGTGTCGATAAAAACTACGATATCACAAGAAAATAATCTCGGAATAACACTATACACTAATATTTACTTAACATAACAACATACTTTTAATAACAATTTTCCCTTTATAGTTTATTTATTTCGCACGTGTACAAATGTTTATATTTTAACACATGCAAAAGGTTTATTTTATAGTAATAGCTGCCACTATCTAACTTGTGATGTTTTATTTTAAAATAAACTAAAACATACTTGTATAACATTAAATATTCATATATGCAACTGATAATGATTACTATATATAATTTCTTCTCATTTGTTGCATCCTACTGCATTATGTTTCTTAATCGCCAATATATTTTAGAAATAATATTTTTTTATTTATAACGTGGTACAAACCATTAATGCTATAACTAGTAGTATTATAACCCCTAACAGGGTGTTCCATAAGATGGTGGCAGACCAAACTTATGTTTTCTTTTTAAATAGAATACCCTATATTTTATTTTAAATTTGAAATCTGCTTCACTCCCACATCACAACTATGTAAAGTTTTATTATATTATACCGGCTATTTAAAAAGTTATAACCAATATTACCTGAAAATCGTATCAAGTTTAACTCCCTGTATAATTAAAAAGAAGTACAGGAACATTGATCTATTGCAACCATAGTTTTTAAATAATTGTTAAAAATTATAAAACATATTCGTTTTCACAATATTCGTTAAATCAAATACAGGGTAAGTCAAAATGCAAGTACATTATTTTCTTGGTAATTTTAAATAAAACACCCTGTATTTTAAATTACAATCGAAAAGTACTAATATCGTAGTTTAAATTTTATGAAATACTCCCTATACCTAAAGTTATCAGTTTTCTAGATATTTTTATTTTTCCATCAAACTATTAATTTGGTAGATATTTTAACGTTTACCAATAATTATTGTGAGTTAGCCATGATTGATTTGTCAGAAACTGACAGTTTGACATTATTGTTTATTAAGTCAGTAACGAAATAACGACACATAAAAGAAAACAATTTATTTCAAATAAAATTTATAAAAAATAACCGACGGAACATTAAAAAAAAATAGCAACACATAGAAAAATAAAAAACAACAGTAATTTTAACTTATCTTACTTAAGTAAGGTGTTCAAAATGACCTCCCAAAACATATATGCATACTTCGGTCATTGAAAGAGTTGCTTACATTACTAAACATTTGTAAAGAAATACTTTGAAATGCAATTCGGATTCTATTTTTCATATCATCGCTTGTTGTAGGTATTTTATATACTTCGTTTTTAACGTAACCCCAAAAAAATAAGTTCATTTTATTGAATTCTGGTGACCTTGGGGGGCCACCTTACCGGTCCATTCCTTCCGATCCATCTTTCACCGAACTGATCATTAAGTTCACCACGTACTAATTCGTTGTGGTGCGCAGGAGCACCGTCATGTAGAAACCACAAAATTGTTCACGTATATTAAGTGGAATCTCTTCTAATAATATCGGTAACTGATTTACGATAAAATCTAAATAAATCTCTCCATTTAAGTTATCTTCAAAAAAATATGGTCCTACTACATGGTTACCGACAATACCTCCTCACACATTTAGAGTCCATCTCGTTTGACTATGTGTTACTATATGGTATGGATTACTTGTTGAATAGTAGTGAGAGTTATGCCTATTAACAGGACCGATTTTCAGGTAATATTGGTTATAACTTTTTAAATACCCGGTCTAACATAATAAAACTTTACATTGTTGTGGAAATGAAGCAGATTTCAAATTTAAAATAAAATACAGGGTGTTCCATTTAAAAAAACATAAGTTTGGTCTGCCACCATCTTATGGAACACCTTGTAAGATTGTAGCTAATTTTAAAATGTGGAGTTTAAAGCTGCCTACAATTTTTATAGTAAAGTAAAAAGTAATAACTTTTTTTGTAATTTTTACTGTAACAGATCTGCTGAGCTTCCTCACACTAATTAATCACCCTGTATATATATATATATATATATATATATATATATATATATATATATATATATATATATATATTAGGGATCACTCGAAGAGTGGTGGGTTTTTCGGTCAAAAGGTGGAGAAAAAGACAAAGAAGGTGGCTACTTCATCTATTTATTTGAAGACGTTTCGCTCTCTAATCAGAAAGCATCACCAGTTCATATAAAAAGAATAATTATAAAAATCAAACATCCATAGAGAGGTCAATACAAACGTGTTACCTCAAAAAGACATGTAGCAGTCAATGGTATAATATGTAAAGAAGCTTAAGATATTAGACATTAATAGATAAGTTGTATAAACAACTAATTGAAACTACATACAGTTTACAATAAAACTCAACCTTAGAACAGCAAACGACCATGTGGTTATTATACATGTAAATTAAAAAAATATGTTAAAAAAACTTTGTAATGTAAATATTGTAAATGTAAAAAATAAGTATTTGCCGAGAACTAACAAGTTCATCCAACAGTGTAATATTAATTTTATTTAATTTTAACTTTCGGTAATATTATTGAAGTGATTATAAAAGTTTGCTATAGTAATTTTATAAAAGGTGTAATGAAGTAACCACAAAATGCTTCCACGCTTTCCGGAGACATTCGGAAAATGGGAGCCCATTTTAAAGCCACTGAACTATCACGAGAGACAGTGCCTTTGAAATCAAATCATGACAAACAACAAGGCGAGTTACCAACCGCTAATGCAATAAAGCGGTAAGTTTAAAGATATGATATAGTAGGTAAAAACCTTGTCTGTGCGAACCATTAAATGAAAGAAACAGATGCTTAGAAACACCATATTACTTTCAGGGAATGGCCCGAGGAAAAACAGCAAAAAGTGAGGTCAATCCTTCCACATCATAATATAAGTGACTAAGTTGTAGCTGGTTAGCCAGCCACAGGTACCGATTTAATTCAACTTCCAACAGTCCAATGTTCATAATCTTTTGGAACTGAGAAATTAATAAGAATTATATGAATCAAATTAATTTAATTTAAATTTTATGAAACTATTTCATCAAAAATTATTTTATATATTTTATAACATTGATAAATGAATCAATAAAATATGAGTTGAATCGCAATCTTTATTTAAGTTAAGTAAAAAATTATATTTGAATTTATTTAAATAGTAAAAATATATATAAAAACACACCGTAGGGGTCAATTTTATAGTGAAAAATACCCATTAAGCCTAATTCTGCAATATTAATGCATGATAAATTTGGCTCAAGTTACTAATGTCCGTTCTCTTATTCAGAGCGTTAGGGTGTTTAAGTATCGAACACATTTCCAAAAACTGCCTTTTCACGAGATTACTTTAGTTGCCAGGAATCTTAACTTCATTAAAGTCCACTTTATGATTTGTGTTAATAACATGCTGAGCTAGAGCACAAGTATGCTTGGATAAGTTGATATAACTGCGGTGTGTCGTAAGACGCTCTCTCAGTGATCTCCCTGTCTGACCGATGTAACACGAGTCACACTCAGCACAAGGTATGTGATAGATGACATTGACTTGTTGCAAAAGGGACAAGGGTGTTTTAGTTTTAGAAAACAAATTTCTGACCGTCTTGGCATTCTTAACTGCTATTTTAACAGGCACATTATTATGTTTGTTCAGTTTAATTAGTTTTTCAGTACCTTGAGGGAAATAGGGTAAAGAGGAGTAATGAGTAGTTGGAGTCCCAAGTGCAGTAGTAGGCAGAACAGTGTTATTAATGGTATTATTTGATATTACTCTAAGTTGGTCACCATTAAGTATGTCATTTAATGAGAAACCATAACTTTGTAAATAAAGGTATTTGCTAATTAGGGAACATAGGTAGGAATTCTCAATCAATATGTTCCTGAGCAGTTAAAGGAATTCCCTTCGATTAACCAGGTGTGTTAGCCTATTTAGCCTGCAGCTTAAAGATTTAATAAGGTTTAATTTATATTTAAAAGGATGACAAGAGTGGTAGTTGAGAAACCGATTAGAGACCATTGGTTTCCTATACCAACTTGTTGTTAAGGTATTGTCCCCCATTCTGATGACACGCATGTCTAAGAAGGGAATACTATTGGTGATGGAATTCTCAAGTTCAACAGTGAACTGTAAGTGAGGATCAAACTCATTGAATAAAGACAAGGTGGCCTGTATCTTGTCTGGAGGTAAGGCTAGTAATAGGTCATCAACATACCGCTTAATAAAAGAGATTTGGAAATCTAAAAGACTCGAACGGTCAGATACTAAATCATCCAGTACAAAATTAACTAGGATGGGAGAGATTGAGAAACCGATAGGTGTGCCAAATATTTGTAGATAATATTTATCATCAAAGACCAAAAAGTTGGTTTCAAATACTAATTGCAACAGTTCTGTAAATACATCCCAGGATACAGGACAGTTAGGTTGGATAGGGTTCCAGTGATTTCTTAAGGAGTTAATGATACTAGATAAGGGTAAATTAGTGAAAAGGGGTACCACATCAAAACTCACTAAAATGTAACCTTAAAGTTTAAAGTTTTAATAAATTCAATATTATAATCATTGTTATAGTTATAAGACTTTGACAAGATGTCAGTCAAAAATTTTGAAATATTTATATTGGGTGAATTGATAGAAGAAACAATGGGCCTTATGCTCAATATAGGCTTATTATTTTCGGTAGACAATAAAATCTGGGAGCATATATATATATATATATATATATATATATATATATATATATATATATATATATATATATTGTGACAATTACGGTTTATAGAAAATAATTTATAAGTTATATACTACATAATATTAGATATAAAAAAGTATTTGATTATTTTAAGAAGTTATATACTAGAGAATTTAATAAAAATATATTTATGTGAGGGCATTTTTAATAAATTAGCATATAATAATAAAATTGTAAAAAGTTGTATTTTAGTAATTTTAATGTTGTAAATAGATTTAAGTGAGCCATGTGCCTAGGCAACCAACTATACAGTGAGTGATAGACAGATATTTATACTCTGAAGTGACGTTTAAGAATATTTACGAATATAAAGTGAGGTTATAATAATATATTGTTTGAAATGTGTATTTTATTAAATTAGAGTGTTAGTTACTAATTTAAATGTTTATTCTGATCTGAAAAGCCTAAATGTCAACAAAATTATCAATGGAACATTAACGAATTATCCAGAGTGTAGAGTGTGACCATTGTTTACAGTCGAACATTCTCGAAATAATGATTATGGCGGTGGATCGAACAGATATTTTTTTCGAGAACATCTATATGGAAGTAATGGAACAAATTGGAACATGATCTCTTACCAGATGGTTCTGGAATATCCAAAAAAGATATAAATACCCGTGATTTGGATTCAAGATGGCAGTTTTTAGTCAGAGGGAAGTTTTTAGTCAGAAGTCAGGCCAGTTCATTATGAAAGTTAATAGACACATTTAGTTAGTGAATAGTGAAGTAAATTGTTCAGAATTTTCAAGAAGTCAGTCAGAAAAGTTTAGTAAGAAATATGAAAGTTGGTTGGAGTCAGTGAATCAGGTACAAATAGTCGAATTGTTTAATATAGTGAGTTAAATGAAGATTAAAAATTATGCATATAATTAATGCACATTTATAATTATACACAAATAATTATTGAAGATTATAAAAGTATATTGGAAGAAATTAAATTATATTATGGTTGGAGATTAGTATAAATCAACTTATAATAATTGGATATTGGTATATTGAAAAGAAGAATAAATATAAATGCTGTTTGCTGGTTTGGTTGGTGGTGTATAAATGCTGGTGAAGAAAACTATATCTTAAATTGGTAGAAGCTGATAATTGGAAAAAGTAATTTCACAAAAAACAAGGATAACTGAAGTACGAAGACATTCAGTGGTGATTAGAATCTATATAGTGGAAAACAGTTCATTTAGGCATTCAGTGAAAGAAAGGTACAAAATTTTGTTAATATAATTTAGTTAGTGTCATAACAATTTCAATTTTGAAGATAGTTTGTTTAAATTTTAGATTGTCTATAGAATTTAATTAGTTTTATAAGAATATCAGTTTAAAGATAGTTTATTTTAAATTTACATTGACTAGGTTAGATATATATGTGTGTTTCATAATAGTTATAATAAAGATAATTTAAAAAAGTACTTACAAGCTAATTCTTTGAGAACCGCGATAAAAACCCTATATATTATATTATTAAAAATACTCATTGCTCATCATTCAAACAAAAAACACATCATAACAATTTGGCACCCAACGCGGTGGCTCTCTATTTAAAAGAATTAGTTTGGGAAGATAAGTGCTCTCATATAATTAAATTAATTATCAGTAGAAAGAAAAAATTATAGATTTTATTTTTAATTATATTTGAACAAGTAAAGTCTCAAAATGTCTCAAGGAAAGAAAGGTACAAGAAGTAAAAAGAATGAAGAAGATGTGGAAGTAGAAACACAACCTATACAAGAGGAGAGTTTAGTTCAAGTTCCACAAGATACTGCAGAAATGAATCCAGAAAGAGAGGAAAATGTCAATATGGCAGCTTTGATGTCATTAATGATGCAAATGAACAAGACAATGGAAGAGAATACGAAAAAAATAGAACAAAAAATGGAAGAGAATTCAAAAGAAATCAAAGAAGACATAAAAAAATTGGAAGAGAATTCAAAAGAAGTCAAAGAAGACATGAAAAAAATGGAACAGAAATTGGAAGAGAATTATAGAAAATTAGAAAAGAAAATAGAAGATAATAATAATAAAATTGTAAAACAAATGGATAAAAAACTTGAAGCTGCAGAGAAAAAAGTAGCAAATGAAATAAAAAGTATACGGAATGACTACAAGAAAAGGATAGACAATGAGAGGACAGAAGTAAAGAGGATTATTCAAGATAATAAGATAGATATTGAACAGAAAATAGAGTTACAGAAATGTAACTTAGAAGTAAAAATTAACGAAGACAGGAGAAACACAGAAGAAAAATTAGACGATATACAACAAAATATCCAAATAAATTGTAATCAAATAAGAAATGTGGAACAGAGAATAGATGATATTTCACAAATGAGAGACATAGGGAGACCTTACTTAAATTTAACAAATGAGACTGGGATTAAATTCTCTGGTAATATAAAAAATTTGCATCCTAGAGTATACATAAATAGTTTAAAACATAAATTAAGATTTGTGAATAATATTAATGATATTCAAGATTATATTAGAATGACATTAAATGACAATGCAGCAACTTGGTTTGCTAGTATTGAGAATGATTTAGATAATTTTCAAACATTTGAAAATAAATTTTTAAATTATTATTGGGGTGAATTAGAGCAAGCCAAGTTTAGAGAAATTCTATATTTTGGAAAGTATAATCAAAATTTAAAATCAAATATGGTAGATTATGCATTGAAATTGATAACAGTTGCAAAATATTTAGAACCACCACTTAGAGAGGATGAAACAGTCTTAAATGTATCTAGACATTTTGATGCTGATGTTGTGCAAACCGTAACTGTACAAAATATTCAAACAATAGATAATTTTATTAATTTTATTCAAAGAATACAAAGAGGCAATATGACAAGTAATAATAACAACAGAAAAAACAATAATAACTTTCAATATAATAAAAATGATAATCAACAATATAGACAATCATATAATAGATATGGTAATAATTTACAAAATTTTAATAATAATAACAGTAATCAAATTAGACAGAATTGTAATAACAATAGTAATTATAATAGACAACATTTTAATAACAGTACTAATAATGATAGACAAGATTTTAACAATAGAAGAAATACAGAGCGACCTAACTATAACAGACAGGTAAATTGTGTTCGAAGGAATAGGAGCCGCGAAGACAGGGAACGAAATCGTACAAGGCAAGAAAATGTGAGTAGAAGTCATAGTAGGGAAAGACATAGTACATCAGATCCAAGTGGTCAGATACAATCTGACAATTCTAATAATCAAAATTTTGTGCAGTAAACTTTCTGAATTACAAGTTAGGCCATTGCTATTATGAAAAACCTTCTGAATTTATTTCTTTAGATGAAGAGAAAATTATTGAATCTATTAATTTAATTTATATAAATGCTTTGGCCAAAAATAAAATGATTAAGATTATGATAGATACTGGTTCAGAAAGTACTTTAGTCTCGGAGAATTTTATTTTTAATACATTAAAATTATCAGATATAATAAAGATTCCAAAAATTAAAATTGTTGGTGCAAATAATAAGAAGTTGGGTGAAATTGATAAACTAGCCAATTTTAAAATTAATATTCTTAATAAAGAAATTAATATGCAAGGATTTATTGTCAAGGATTTATGTGTTGATATATTAATGGGAAATGATGAATTGGAAAAGAAGAAAGTAAAGATAGATTTTGAAAAAAAAATGGTAACTTTGGAAGGGCAAATAATTAAATTTATGCAGAAAGATGAGGTAGAAGAAGGAATAAGAGTTGATAGGATATTATTAAAAGAAAATAATGATGTTTATGAAGAAGAAATGTATTTTGATGATAGGGAAATGTCCCAAAAGAATGTAAAGAATAATTATTGTAGTGAATATTTAAGGAATGGAAATTTTAAGCAGATGGATGCCTACGAGGCGGAGTGCGTAAAATTGGAAGCAAGGAATAATGAGTACATAATGAAGAATAATTTTATTTGTAAAGAAGATATAATGAAAGTTTTAAATTGCCCTGAAGAATATAAATCAATAGTCATTTCCATATTGCAGCAACACAAGGGACTTGTCAATAAAGAAAATAGAATTGCACAAAATTATATCCATAGTATAAAAGTTAAAGAAGAAAAAGATTTTAAAACAAAATCATACCCAATACCATATAAATACAGAGAAGAAGTAAACAAAACAATTAATAATATGTTAGAAGATGGGATCATTGAGAAGGCAGACACACGTTTTATTAACCCCATAGTAGTAGTACGAAAAAGATCAGGTGAAATCAGGTTATGTTTGGATGCAAGGAATATTAACAAGATCACTGAAAAGCAATTTGAAGCACCAATGAGTATAGATGGAATACTAGGAAGAATTACAGGAATGTCATTTTTCACTAAAATTGATTTACAGCATAGCTTTTGGTTAATACCTCTAGAAAGAAAAAGTAGACAGTATACAGGATTTCAGATAGATGGAGTAGTATATCAATTCAAAGTAGTACCATTTGGACTTCAATCATCTTGCAGTGCTCTATGTAGATGTCTTCATGATATTTTGGATCAATATGAACATTTTGTAATTCACTACATTGATGATATATTAATTTTTTCTAAAACTGCTGAAGATCATGAGAAACACCTAAAAATTATAATAAATAGATTAGACAAAGTTGGACTAAAAATAAATCAAGAAAAATGTACATTTTTTCAAAAAGAAGTCATATATCTAGGTTATAAACTTAACACTAAGGGAATCGAAATGGATCCAGAACGGACACAAATCATTCAGGAATATAAAACACCACACAATTTAAGAACTTTAAGAGGATTTATTGGAATAATTAATTATTATAAAAGGATGATACCAGATCTAAGTATAAAAGAACTTCCATTACTTGAACTACTGAGAAAAGGTGTAAAATGGAGATGGGATCAGAGAAGAGAACTAGCATTCCAAGAGATTAAGAACATTTTTCTGTCAAATTTGAAAATATACTATCCTGACTACACACAGCCATTCATATTAAGAACAGATGCATCCATAGAGAGATTATCAGGGGTATTATTACAAATACATGATGGGGTCGAATACCCAATACAATTCATTTCAAGAATTACAAAGCCACATGAAAAGGGTTACTCAGTTTCAGAATTAGAACTAGCAAGTATAATACACTGTGTCACAAAATTAAGATTTTATTTGTTGGGTAATGAATTTACAATAGAAACAGATCACCAAGCTTTAACATCTATATTAAATAACAAATATGGAAACAGTAGAATACATCGGTGGAGTCTAATATTGAGTGAATACTCATTTGAAATCAAATACATTTCTGGAAAATCCAATATAGTGGCAGATGCTTTATCAAGGTTAGAAAATACATCACAAAAAGGGCAGCGAACAATAAAAATTGGATTAAATCAATTAGTAGAAAGTACTGGATTATATTCTAAAGAAGAAATTATAAGAGATCAGATCAATTTGAGTGAAAAACAAAAAGTCCTTAGGAAAGATGGGTTATATTATAAAATAATAAATGGCATAGAAGTATATGTAATAACTAGAACTTTAGCAAAGAAAATATTGAAAAATTTACATAACAATTATATGCATATTGGTTCAAGAAAGCTATGGATGCTATTTAGGGACAATTATTTTGCAAAGAATGACATAAGTATAGCAAAAGAAATTACTACCCAATGCCCAATATGTCAACTAAACAAAGAAAAGAATTTCAAAAACCAGAACACATATAAATCTAATGTTGTATATGAAAAACTAAATACAGTTTCCATGGATTTTATTTCAAATTTAGTTCTCAGTCCAACAGGAAAAAAGCATATACTAGTGATAGTTGATTTATATACAAAATTTATTAAACTATATCCCTGCTCTAGAACAAATGTTAAAACATTAAAATTATATTAATCAATTTTTCGAAGAAATAGGACCATTTAGAAATTGCATAATAGATAATGCTACATATTTTAACAACCAAAAATTTCGGACATTTTGTGAGAAAAAGGGAATCAACATTCATTTTACAAGTATCAGACATCCTCAGGCAAATCCTGCAGAAAGATATATTAAAGAAGTTATAAAATATTTAAGGATACTGTGCCAAAATCAACACGAAACTTGGCAGCAACATATACCACAAGTAGAGTATTTTTTAAATAATACACATAATTTGAATACAGAGGAAGTACCAGAATATTTAATGTTTGGCCATATAGGAAACAGAAAGTGGATTAGTGAATATAATCAGGATATGTTAGAACAAGTAATGCAGAAAGTGAATAACCGAATTAGGAGGAAAGCTGAAAAATATATCAGAAGACAAAATCGAAATATAAAAAAACCAATCACATTTCAAAAAGGAGACCTAGTGTTAATTCGTTCACTTAGAAAAAGTAATGTTAAAGAAAACCGTTGTAAGAAATTACAACCAATGTTTGAAGGTCCATATACAATTGAAAATCAGAATGGACTAAATAGTTATGTGTTAATAGATGCAGAGAACAGACTAAGAGGCATATTTCATATCAACGACATTTTTCAATATCATGAAGAGATTGAATAATGATTTCTATACCTTTAACACAAATATAATAACACTAATAACTTACTGATATATCCATTTTATTCAATAGACTTGATTTGTTAAATGGTAGATGGTAGATTTCATTATTTTGAATCAATTTGACATCATACTTGTTGAATTTTGTATATATGGAAATTAATTTGTACCCTAAAAATCATAATTTGGGGTTAGACACAAAATTAGATACTATAATTGCTATAAAAATGTCTTTCTAATATAATAAAGTGAAAAAACTTACCAATTTATATTGATGAAGTTATTTTGAATGGAAATAATTCCTAGATTTTGTCTATAAATAAACAGAACACCATATCTATTATATTTTTAATTAAGGTTATATTTTATTCTCTGATATCGCATCCATTGCTCCATTTGACATGACAGTTTGACCATAGAATAGCCGAACTGTGATCCGTTGTTCTCTGCTTTGACATAGACAGCGAACAGGGATGTATTTAACACATTTTAAATAAAAAAAAAAAATTGATTTATTAAATTTAATAAGGTATGAGAAAATTAATATTTAAAAAAATAATAAGTAAATTATTTATTTTAAATATTATTTTTGGGGTATTGTGACAATTACGGTTTATAGAAAATAATTTATAAGTTATATACTACATAATATTAGATATAAAAAAGTATTTGATTATTTTAAGAAGTTATATACTAGAGAATTTAATAAAAATATATTTATGTGAGGGCATTTTTAATAAATTAGCATATAATAATTGTAAAAAGTTGTATTTTAGTAATTTTAATGTTTTAAATAGATTTAAGTGAGCCATGTGCCTAGGCAACCAACTATACAGTGAGTGATAGACAGATATTTATACTCTGAAGTGACGTTTAAGAATATTTACGAATATAAAGTGGGGTTATAATAATGTATTGTTTGAAATGTGTATTTTATTAAATTAGAGTGTTAGTTACTAATTTAAATGTTTATTCTGATCTGAAAAGCCTAAATGTCAACAAAATTATCAATGGAACATTAACGAATTATCCAGAGTGTAGAGTGTGACCATTGTTTACAGTCGAACATTCTCGAAATAATGATTATGGCGGTGGATCGAACAGATATTTTTTTCGAGAACATCTATATGGAAGTAATGGAACAAATTGGAACATGATCTCTTACCAGATGGTTCTGGAATATCCAAAAAAGATATAAATACCCGTGATTTGGATTCAAGATGGCAGTTTTTAGTCAGAGGGAAGTTTTTAGTCAGAAGTCAGGCCAGTTCATTATCAAAGTTAATAGACACATTTAGTTAGTGAATAGTGAAGTAAATTGTTCAGAATTTTCAAGAAGTCAGTCAGAAAAGTTTAGTAAGAAATATGAAAGTTAGTTGGAGTCAGTGAATCAGGTACAAATAGTTGAATTGTTTAATATAGTGAGTTAAATGAAGATTAAAAATTATGCATATAATTAATGCACATTTATAATTATACACAAATAATTATTGAAGATTATAAAAGTATATTGGAAGAAATTAAATTATATTATGGTTGGAGATTAGTATAAATCAACTTATAATAATTGGATATTGGTATATTGAAAAGAAGAATAAATATAAATGCTGTTTGCTGGTTTGGTTGGTGGTGTATAAATGCTGGTGAAGAAAACTATATCTTAAATTGGTAGAAGCTGATAATTGGAAAAAGTAATTTCACAAAAAACAAGGATAACTGAAGTACGAAGACATTCAGTGGTGATTAGAATCTATATAGTGGAAAACAGTTCATTTAGGCATTCAGTGAAAGAAAGGTACAAAATTTTGTTAATATAATTTAGTTAGTGTCATAACAATTTCAATTTTGAAGATAGTTTGTTTAAATTTTAGATTGTCTATAGAATTTAATTAGTTTTATAAGAATATCAGTTTAAAGATAGTTTATTTTAAATTTACATTGACTAGGTTAGATATATATGTGTGTTTCATAATAGTTATAATAAAGATAATTTAAAAAAGTACTTACAAGCTAATTCTTTGAGAACCGCGATAAAAACCCTATATATTATATTATTAAAAATACTCATTGCTCATCATTCAAACAAAAAACACATCATAACAATATATATATATATATATATATATATATATATATATATATATATATATATATACATATATAATTATATATACATATATAATTATATATACATATATATCTATATATATATATTTATATATATATATATATATATATATATATATATATATATATATATATATATATATATATATTTAGCATATTAATCATCTCGATCAACTGTCATTAGCTCTCTCATTGAATTATTAATTTATATATTAATACTTTTATTTCCCCGGTTCTTTCACCCGTAGCTGTTTGCTAGTAAATGAGATACGATACAACTAAAGATTAAAAAATTACTGTTAATTAAATATCAAGATAATGTAATAATTGTTATACTTACACAAGCCATTTGAGCCATTAAGCATTTGATATAGCACTTAAATTCTTCTTTATCGGCAAATGCTCCCTTTTTTGCGTTATTAATATCATCTAAAAATAACAAACAGTTAATTTTGGCGTACAACACAGTTCCTAGACAAGCGTTATAAAGCTGGATGGAAGAGAAATAAGTACCTGAGAAGTACTTAAGGCTCGTGAACGATATGTATGAAGAAACATAGAACAAAGTAAGGATTTGAGTCGAATTGATCGAAAATTTTCCAGTGACGGTTGGTTTGCTTCATGGCTCTTTACTAAGTTTAATCTGTTTAATTTTGTTATGGATATATCGATGGCGTCACGACAAAAAGGCATAAGCGCCAAAATTTATAAATTTATGTTTTGGTATCAAAATAAAATACATTTTACGTCCTATCGACTATTAAAATGACGCAGCTGTAAAAAATTCCAACTCGACTATAACAAGCTTTGAATTTTCTAACCGCCAAACGAGTTTCTTAAAAGATGAGACACCGAAATCAGTAAGCGACAAGATCCGTAGTGGAAGGTGGTGCTTACGTCTTGGGTCTGAAAACGTGGTTATATCAATAAGGTAAACAATAATTTGAAATATTATTAATATTTAATGTTTTGTTAAGCGTTTAGTTAGATTATTTATCTTGAGAAATCATAATATACCATAAGAATGTACAATTTTACCGACTGTCGGTTAGGCATTTTCAGAAATTTTTTTTTCGTTTATCTAACCGCCATTTGGTCATTTAAAATAAAATGGTTTTGAGAATGGTTTCTCGGAGGCACAAAATAATAAATCTTGCATTGCAATCCATTTGGGAAGATCAGGAAAGCAATGTGCAGCAATCCAGCGGAAATAATGAAAACCATGGTTCATTTTCCACTGAAAATGAGGTCCTCAATGAAGCGCTAAAGCATGATGTTCTTTTAGAGCCTGTACTAAAAGACCATCAACAAGAACTCCAAATGCCTAGTTCTGTTCTAGATGATGATGCCATTGTGGATTTCAGTTTTCCTCGAAGTCCAAATTTGAATATTGACAGCCGTTTATTTTCGAATATTAATGAAACTACCGAAGAAGAGACTGATTTATTAACCTGTGATAAAAAGCTTGTACCTTACTCAGATAGTGATGATACTGATGATAGTAGTAATAATGCCGCAATAGTATTTAGTTCATTAGTTAATGATAAGATAGGTTGTAATGATTTTATACAACAAAATGATTCTTAAACTCCGAATCAGATTCATCATCCTTGACAGTATTTTTTAAAAATGAGACTGAAATTGACAGCATTAGTTCTAGCTCATCAACTGGTTCAATTTTCTGTTATATCGGTCCTTCGTTTCTATTAGTTTGTTTTGTTATTGATAAATGTTATTTTCTGTTATCAAATTTTGATTTGTATTTTATTTCTATTAGTTTTATAATACAACTTACTTAGTTATCAATATAGAAAAAATGGTACGTTTTAATAGTTTTTGTTGTTTTTTACTTAATATAACGTGATAATTATATTAACTTTATTTTTGTATTTTTTTACACCAATATAACTCTAAGAAACTCATAAATATATTATTGTGTATTGTTTAATTTGTATTATTTTTACTTAATTGTTATGCTTTAAAATGAAAAGATTTATTCTCCATTTTTGTTATAATTCCGTAAAATTAAAAGGCGTACAAGTTCCTAAGCGACATTTTTTGATCAAAATACTTTTTTCCAAATATGGTAACCGCCTTTCAAAAAGGCTTAAACACCACAGAACCTAACATTAAAGTCGTAAGCACCAAAATGTTAAATATCTCATGTTTATAATAATTGTTTTTTAACTAACATATGGTAAGTCAAAATGCCTCAGTTCGATAATAATAAAATGCCAAAAAAATGTAAAAAAAGAAATATTAAGCGATATTAAACGTTTTTTGTGTCTCCTAAAAAAAAACTGTCAATGGCGCTTATGCCTGTCTGTCGTGACACCGTCGATATAGACTGAGAAGGGAAGGATGCGGCGTCCTTGGAAAATGCTGTTTGCAGGTAATATTCTAACTACGAAAAAGGCAACAACAGAGGAAGAAATTACACAAAGAGAAAGACAAACAAGAACAGCTATCCGACAACTTTACTCAGTATGGTGAGATAGACACCTAAATATGAAGACGAAAACACAGATTTATAACACATAAGTGCGAAGTATTATGACATATGGGGCTGAAAATTGGATCATAAACAAGAAAAACAGCAATAAGGTAGTAGCAACAGAGATGGAATGACTGCGAAGATACTGCAGAGTAACAAGAATGGATAGGAGAAGTAATGACGGAATAAAGCAAAGAACATCAATAGAAACAGACATACTAACATATATAGAACAAAAAAGATCAAAGTGGTATGGACATGTAAAAAGAAGTAGCAACAGTAGATGGATAAAGAGAATAGAAAGAAGGAAAAGAGGACTACCCCGAAAATCCTGGAGGAACGAAGTAGACGACTCCATGAGTAAGAGAGGCCTAAATATGGAGAATGGGACAACAGAGAAAGATGGAAACGGTTGAGCGAGGGAAGGCAGTGAATACTGTAGAATCCCTGAATATATATATATATATATATATATATATATATATATATATATATATATATATATATATATATATATATATATATATATATATATATAGATAATATTGTTTTAGTGGAGGAGAGCAAAGGCATATTGGAAGAAAACAAAAAAAGATCCAGTTCAAAAACAGAGCTGAAATAAAAAATACTACTAAAATTTTGCTAATACTAGTAAATCATGGTTAGATAGACAACTTATTCAATAAACGCCCTCTAATATAACTCTCAGAAGTCAACACAGTACCGTTACTATCTTCAGAGCCTTTAAAACATAATATGTTAAACATGTTAAAACATAATATTATTATCTTAGCACTACAAGTTACTTCCACATCCCGATTTAAATTAGAACCACATTCCTTAAAGAGACTAAAAAAATTCTGAAGCAAGGATCTCCTTCTTTTGATTTTTTATCATCTCTCATATACTTCCTAACCAGAGAGTAATTTAACCCAGACTGGCAAATATTTTTATATTTTTAAAAAAATGATCACTTAAATTTCTTCCTCTATCTAACAAAAACTAATATATTATTCATTTCTGAATACAATTTTTAACCACTAACCTTCACTAGCTCCAGTTTCTTCAATGCAAGTGTTGTGCAGCATGTCAGCCAATTCCTGCATTTCTTGGTCCATTCCCTAAAAAGTAATTTTAAAAAACTTATTGTTTAATACGTTAAACACGGGTGGACTAAGTAAGAAAAGTTCCGTATGGACGGGACTTTTTTTTTATTTTTTGTTAAATAGAATGCTCCATATGTATTTCTGAGTTCAGTTCCAATATTGCAAAATTTTACTTATTTTTTATCATTTTTCTCGTGACATTACATTAATGTCTTGCCGTCTTTCCAAAAATATTGGCCTACAGAGACGGTGAGACATGAATGTGATGTCACACTTTGCGCATGTCAACAAGTTGGTTGTTTGTTTCTGATTTCATTGACAACGCACATTTGATCATTCAAAGTCGAATCATCAAGAGAGCAGCATAGCTAACGGTAATTATGAATAAGAGCAATGTAGACTGCAAACATTGTGGAATGAATTGTTATCTGATGAAGATGATAAAATAAGTGAATTTGGTGACGTTTATTTATCGACGTGACGAAGAAATTCCTACAAAACGTGCAAAAAAATTTGAAACCAGTGAGGCGATCAATCTTGAAAGATAAATTTCTCGATCCACCGTCAGTTGAATGTACCAGTGAACTTACAACTAAACACGACGACAGTATGGTGAGTAAGCTTAGTTCAGATCTTTCTTTTTGTTGGAGACATTGCTAATATAAATCAACTGAAAAATGTTTGGATCACAGCAGTTATTTTGTTACACATTGATCAAACTATTGATGATGTGATAGCTCGAAATATATCCGAAGATGCCGATGAAGAAAATAACACTACCCAGTATACTCAAATAGTATGGGGACCCGTTGATGGTACTTCACTAAGAACGTTTGATTTCTCTAGTGTTGATATTGAAATAAAAGCTGATTTCTATGATAGATATGAGTAGACTCCATACGACTTTTTCCAACTACTTATTACAAATGAGATTATTGACCATATGGTGTACCATACCAATCTTTATGCCGAGCAAGTGTTGAGAGAAAAGCAGAAGCCAAAAGGCCACGTAAAGGGATGGGTTCCCACTGATAACAAAGAAATGGAAATATTTCTTGGTGTAATTATTTAGATGGGTTTAGTTCAGCTACCACGTCTAAAAACTTATTGGAGCACTAATTTTTTATACGCTAACAAGGTAAAAGATCTTATGCCAAGAAACAGATTCGAACAACTCCTTCAAATGTGGCATTTCAATAATAACGAGGATGTGAGCTTTGCAAATGATAAACTTAGAAAGTTGACCCCACTGATCAATAAGTTGATAGAATAATTTCAGTACGTTCTTATGCCAAGAACAGACCATGTATGTATTGGTTCCTTTTAGAGGTCGTTTAAAATTTAAACAGTACATTAAAAATAAAAAGAACAAATTTGGAATCAAATTGTACAAATTTTGTACAACTGGTGGATATACCTATAATCTACAAGTGTATTGTGGAACTGATGGTATCAATAATGCAACAGCGACTGTAGTCATAAGTTTGATGGACAATATTTTGGACAAAGGGCGAACCCTCCATATGAATAACTATTATACTAGAGTGTATTTAGCACCTCAATTATTGAATAGAAAAGCACGTCTTGTTGGAACTGTAAGGACGAACAGAAAACTGAACGCGAAAGAAGTTGTGACAAAAAACTAAAAAGACATGAAGTATTTGCCCAATAAAGTGGTACAGGTGTCGTTATGATGAAATGGAAAGATACGAGAGATGTGCTGCTGTTGACACACCGATAAGGTAGTGGGAGTGAGACACCATGGAAAAGAGATAAAAAAACCAAAAGCCATCGCGGATTATAACAAAGCTTATATTGATCTTTCGGATCAATTTAAAGCATATTTGCATTATCTTAGAAAGAGAACGAAATGGTACCGGAAGTTAGCGATCGAGCTAATTTTAGGTTCTGTTTTAGTGACTGCATACTTGTGTTATAAGGAAATAACAAAAAATAAAATGCAGACTACTGAATTCAGAGAGCATCTTGCCTTGACACTTTTAGATGTAACTCATGAGCTTGTATCGACCAAGAACATCCAAAATGATGAGCGTCATGTATTACAAGAGCACGCTAAAGGTCGATGTGTTGTGTGCTATGCTTTAAAAAAAGAAACTTTAGGACGGCAAGAAGCACAAAGCAAAACTCCAAGAACCAAATGGCAGTAAGTAATGCGATTTTTTTTCATTTATATAAAACTATATCTTTATTTTTGTAACCAAGTTTTTGCTAATAAATGTTTTGTTTACTTTATATCCATTTTAGTTTTGAAATACAATATCTCCTCATTGATGACACTCAGTTGACTGTAAGTACTAAATGTGTCTAAACATTCCAAACCGGTTCACATTAGATATTTCTATAGACGGCTATTATCGGCTCCCATAAATTTATCATTATCGTGTGACTTTACAGTTAGCCACGCCGTTTTATTTTCTGTTTGACAAGAGACGTCAATAATAGACGTCTGGTGTCACGCATGCCTAAGTTTACCGGACAGTGAGACATTGCGTTGTTGTCTCATCATGCTTAACGTGTTAATAAGTTTTTACTTTTATTTTGGTAAAATAAACCCTATTTATTATTTTTATTGGGAATTAACCACAATTTTAGTTTTAACTTTACACTGGTTGCGCACTTAAAATTTAATCAGTGGTCGCGCTGAGTCTGTCAAACCCCATATTTATTTCATGCATTGTTTGTTCAATTTAAAAAAATACCAATTTTGGTTTATGGGGTGTTTTCTAAAAGAGTATACTGATTTTAATTATTTTGATAAATAATAAACTAATTTGGTATTTTATTACATTTCATCTACATAAAGTAAAATAGCTATTTTACTCCACAATAATTAAAACGAAAACCATTTATTATTACTACTTTATACAAACTAAAAAGACTAATAAAATGCAACAAAAATTGATGTAAAAATATCATAATATACATCAAGATACGTTTATAAACAATTATTTTTGCACATATAATGCAAAGCATAGACTTTAGACATATAAAATGTTTAAGTTACACAAAAATCTCGTTTTACTTTGATTTGCACAAACATAGCACTTCTTTTTAACATTTGGGTAATTAGAATACCTCTTCTTTTCTTTGGCGTACTTGGAGCGGTAGATTTTTTTCAATGAGCTTCGTTTTAATTGATTTTGTTAATACTAACGACAGCTTCTTCAAATATACGCGTCGATATCATTTTTCGTTAGGATTATTTAGGAGGTATATTATGTATGAGTTTATGGCCCCAACATTTATTAACGTATAAAAATTAACCAGTTGCCATCTTCTGGTGTTTCTTGAAACATCGTAGTTTAAACAATGTTGATCAACTGCGTCTACCCCAGCTTTCGTTTAAATATAAAACGAAATAATATCAGGTTTATATTTCCCATCAGTTTCTGGATCAATTTGGTCATCGTGATGCATTGAAGATGCCAGGATAACATTTTTTCCCTTTTTAAGAATATGCGACACAACTATTGTTCCGAAACATATTGCTAAATACTGGTTGCGCCTTTGGGTTGACAAGTTCTATAGGCACTACCCGTTTGTTTTTCCTGACGGTACGTACCAAAAAAAGTTAACTGATGGTCTTACAGAAGTGATGCTATCAATCTAAAGCAGATAAACCAATTATCACATGTAATATTGCGCGATGTACCAGATATTGGTATAAATAGTCTTTCCACGATAGTTTGTGCACTATATTTTAAACCCTACGTGGCCCTTCCGGCTGTTGTCGAGAATAAATTTCCAAGTTCGTTGTATAACGCATTTTAGTACTGACCAAACTAAAACTCTCCATTTCATATTTATTGGGATTCTTCTTCTTCTTTTATGTATGTAGTCATGACTCTGTCTTTGTTTCAATGTGTCTCTAGTAGGTTGTCGTTACATTGTTTTCGTTGTCTTCCTACTGGTCGTCTTCCTATTGGACATCCGTCTCTTGTTGTCTTTACTACTCTATTTGTTGTCATTTAGATTATATGATCATTCTATACTTCTCTTCTTATTCTTATCTAGTCCTTTATGTTCTACACATTTCATCTACGTCGTACATCTGTACTTCTAGCTTTGTCTTATAGTATTTTACCACAAATTTTTTTAAGTGTTTTTTCCATATTTATTCATTCAGATGCTGCCCTAAAAGATGCCAAGACGAAAAAATAACCATTGAGACAAAGCAACTAATGAAAACTATAAAAAAAATCAAAGGAAAAGAAAGCATTGACGAAGAAGAACTGCGAAAAATAAACAAAGAAGGATCAAAAGCTATAAGGAAAAATTTAAGGAAATTTAAGAATGAAAAAGTCCAGCAAACTATAGAAGAGAATAAAAATCTGAAAGTCCTGAGAAGACGACTAACCAATGGAAAATGCGAAATACACAAACTAAAGAACAAAGAAGGAGTCCCCACATCAAATAGAGAAGAACTACTACACATAGTTGAAGACTTCTATCAATAACTATACACAAGCCAAAGAGAAGACCAAAAGAACTTGGAAGCCGTCGCATCACGCAAAATTATCAACCAGGGTTCAGAGCTCATGCCAGAGATCACACTAAGCGAAATCCAGAACGCAATGAAAAAGATGAAAAACAACAAAGCGCCAGGAGAAGATGGAGTCGTAATAGAAGCTATAAAGATGGGCGGACGTGCCCTACTCAACCAAATAAAAATGTTGTTTAACCTTTGTCTAACAGATTGTTGCATACCAAAAACATGGAACAATGCAGTAATAATTTTACTACACAAGAAAGGAGACAAGGCGCACCTAGAAAACTATAGGCCAATCAGCTTATTGAACCACATCTATAAAATGTTTACCCGAATAATTAAGACAAGACTAGAGAAAAAGTTAGATTTCTACCAGCCCCGAGAACAAGCTGGCTTTCGCTCAAAATTCGGAACAAACGATCACCTATAAACAGTAAAAACCTTAATAGAAAAGTCGCTAGAATATAACAGACCACTGGTACTTATCTTCGTACTTTCACCAAGCCTTCGACACTGTGGAATTAGACAGCATTATAACTGCTCTGAACAATAGTAGAATAGATTACAGACTCACAAAGCTAGTACAAACATTATACCAAAACGCCACAATGCGTGTAAAACTAAATGAAACCACCAGAGAAATTCATATCAAGCGAGGTGTGAGACAGGGCGACATTCTCTCACCTAAATTATTTATAACGGTCCTCGAATACGCCTTTAAAATGCTAAAGTAGAAAAATAGAGGAATAAAAATAGATGGAGAAATGCTCAATCATCTGCGTTTTGCCGACGACTTAGTACTTAATACCGAAGATCTGGGTGAAGCACAACAAATGTTACAAGAATTAGAAAACGTATCTTCAACAATAGGTCTAAAAATGAACATCAGTAAGACCAAATTTATGACAAATTTAGTTCCCAGCGAACACCTAACCATCCAAAATCAAGTGGTAGAATTGACAGAAAAGTACATATATCTTGGTCATGAAATCAGAATAGGCAAGGACAACCAGACCTGCGAATTCCAACTACGAATAACACTTGCTTGGGCGGCGTATGGTTCACTTAGAGACATCTTTAAGAGCAACATGCCGATAGCTATGAAACGGAAGACATTTGACAAATGCGTTCTTCCTATTATGACATACAGAGCAGAAACTCTCAGGCTCACAAAAACAACAGCACTAAAAATGCGAGTGGCACAAAGGCGCATGGAAAGATCAATTCTCGGCGTAACAAAAAAAGACAAAATAAGGAATCAAGACTTAAGGAAAAGAACAGGTATCAGTGATGTCGTCGAACGTATAGCCAAGCTGCAATGGAATTGGGCAGGTCACATAGCGAGACTGAAAGACACAAGATGGACCAGAAAACTAATTAACTGGCCCCCACGAGAAGACAAACGCAGCGGAGAACGACCACCAACACGCTGGATGGACGACATTAGACGAATATCCAAGAAATGGCAATAAAAAGCACAGAACCGTGAAGAGTGGCGAAAAATGGGAGAGACCTATGTCCATCAGTGGACAGAAGAGGTTGCATGATGAAGATGATAATTCATTCAGGTAAATTGCGGCTCTGTTTGCTTTATTAACTTGATCTTTCTTTACTGTTTCGAGCTTTCCTTAGTTAGAAATTGTGATGCCTAGATATTTAAACTCCATCACTTGTTCTATTATCTGACCTTTTCAGCTACAATTTACATCTTAGTAAATTTGCAGCTATAAACATGCATTTTGTCTTTTGTGGGGAAATTAACATGTTAAATTTTCTGGCGGTTATATTAAATTGGTGCAGCATACGTTGTAAATCATCTTTACTTTGAGAGAATAGTATTGCGTCGTCTAAATAGCAAATTATTTTAAGTTGTTTTTCTCCCATTTGGTAACCTTTTTAGTTCTTACTCAGGTTGAACAATATAGGACTAAGGGAATCCCCTGTCTTATCCCATTGCCAGCTTGAATAGGGTCAGTTCTTCTTCTACCTTTACTTTTATTGCGTTGTTTTTATTATGTTTTACAACAAGTGGATAACGGTATTTAATTTAATACATAGGTATGCCAGTTTGTGGTAATGATGATTTCTCTTGCACTTGCTTTATTATAAATATAGCGTCATTGCATGATCTTCCTGACCTTACACCTTGTTGTTCTTCTGCTAGTGTTATAATTCTATTCAGTTTATTTTTTATCACTTTGGTTGTAAATTTTAATGTTGTGTTTATTAAATTACTTCCTCTATAATTTTCCGTGTCCGATTTGTCTCTCTTTTTGAAGAGAGGTATTAGAATGCTTGATTTCCAGATATTCTTGAGGTATTCTATTTAATTCTATTATTTTTTATTGTAGAATTCGTATTCCATCTGCTTTGAGAAGCTCTGCTAGTATTTCCTTTTTATTTGTCTAACTAAAGCATTCGTTTCATTTCTGATTCGTTTATAGTGGTTATATGCCTGTTGTGTTTGTTGCGTTCTGTATTGTAAAAAGATTTTCTTCTTTTTCCTCTTTTTGTCTTAAGTTATTTTCTAAATCCTTGAATTTTCTTTCTTTATATGTTAGTCTTCGTTACTTTCCTCTCTCTAAGTGATTCTGTTGTTGCGTTAATTATGTTATTTTTAAGTTTTTCCCAGATTTCTCCAAGATTTTCCAAAATTCCCCAGAGCAGGGTCTGTCAGACTAGGCGCGACCGTTGTAGAGTTAAATATGTTTATTTAGACTTTCCAATTTCCACTTCAAAGATTTTTTTGTTTAGAAATTGATATTTTTAAATAATAAATACTAATAATAAATTTAATTCATGAAACCTCCTTTTTCCACTACAATTTAAAATATCTCTAAAACTATTAAGTATTGGCATAGAAAATATTTAAAACAAATTAAACTACATTGATTTAAGTTTATGATGGTTTATAAAATACAGGGTGGTGCATTTTAAATATTGAGCAAATAATGAATTTGTGTATTGACTTACCCTGTATTAGATTTAGTACGTATTAGCAAATCAATCATTTTTATTAATTTGGACAATCATTTAAAAACTATGGGTACATATATTACAGATTTTGGCTTTTGTACCTATTTTTATTTAAACAGGATACTGAATTTGTTACGATTTTTATTGAAATTTTTTTGTTGTAACGAGGAAGTAAAGCGAATTTATATCTTTTATACGGTACAGTGGTATTGAAGACCCTGTATGTTTTTAAATTTTACAGCTACCTCTTTATTTTGTTGGAAAACTCTTATAATAACAGATATAACGGACTTTGTTACAAAAGTTGACCACCCTGTATAAAATAAGAGATTTATAGAAATTATTTGAAGAAGTATGTTAAAAAAAATCAGAAAACAGAATGCGGAAAATATAAGAACTAGACAATTTTATATATAAAAACTTCCAATCAGTTATTATTCGGAAGAACACAAGTTTCAATTTCAAATGAAAATTATTATTAAAACAAGGAAGTAGATATAATTTATCTAAATATAAATATACATACAATATACAGAAATATTTTATAAACATGACTGAAATCAAAAATACTGTACCGATTATGAAATCGCATAATAATCATTTTTCTATTATATTGGAACTTTCTATTACATTTGAACCTTTACAAATTGTGAAAGATAAATAAAGAAACATTAAATCAAATTACATTGTAAATAATTATAGACTATAAGCACATGAGACATTTTTAAGGGGTCATTTGAACCATCATGGATCACATATAAATCAATACTACAATATGTAATAACAACTTTAGAAACTATGCCGTCAATTTTTATAGGTACAGGTGACCACACTTCATGGACAGAAGAGCCAATACTTTAGAGCCAATACAGACAGGTGTAAGACAAGGGAATCCTCTATCCACCACGCTGTTTAATTTGGCCCTTGAAAAGAGTCACCAGTATCTAGCCTTTGCTGATGATGTTGTACTTGATGATGAGGAGTAGAAAAAATTAGAAAAAATAGCTAAGAATCTTCTAGATGCCGCAGGAAATATAGGATTACAGATAAATATATATGAAACAAAATACATGGAGCTAAAGAAAAAGCAAAAGAAAAACAGAAAACTAAATCTGGAAATTGCATTAGGGAGAGAAATTCTGGAAATTGAAGAGGTGGAGGAGTACATCTATCTGGAAGTTCCTGTGGCAAGTAAATGCGAAGAATAAAAGGAAATAGATCTACGAATATAAAAGGAAACAGGTGTGCAGGCAGTTTGCAAAGAATAATAAAATCGAAAGAGGTATCGATAAATACAAAAATAACGCTGTATACAACTATCCTGCAACCTAGTCTAACGAAGGGTTAACAAAGATGGGTGTTAACAAAGAAACTACAACAGAAAATTGAAATATGGGAACGAAGAATATTAAGAAGAATTTTTGGAGGAAAGTTGATAGAAATAGGATGGAAGCGAAAAACAATAAATGCTGAAATTTATAAAATGTTCGGCGGAAGGAGAATAAGCGATTCTGTCAAAGCTAGAAGATTGCAGTGGCTAGGTCATATTTTAAGAATGGAGGACAGTAGAGAAGTAAAGAAGATAGCATGGAGAACACTGAAAGATTAGAGGAAAAGAGGCAGACCAAGGAATAGATGGAGGTCATCAGTTTAGGAAGATCTACAAACAAAATAAGATAGAAAATTGGAGGAAAGAAGCTAGAGACAGAAGAAGGTGGAAGAGAATAAGCTATGGGCCTGAAACTGGCTGCTACAAGCTATTATATATACAGGTGACTACACAGGTAAGGTAAACCTTACCTGTGTAGCAGGAGGTGTAAAAAGAACAGGGAACATTTGGCGAAATATTTTATTGTTAAAAAAAAGCGTAATAAATCGCTCGTTGCTGTTGGGTTATTTTTAAGGCTTTTAACAAAATATAGAGACATAGGCGGCGTGAAAGTAATTTTTTAAGAGGAATAATTTAAAGAAATTTCAAACATGCTTCAACTTAAATGAATAATTTAATATACCTTTAGCATTTTTTCTTATTTTCTTCCTGTATGTCCTAAAAGTCAGAAGATGGCAACATGTTGCCAGAAACCGAACAGAATGGCGACGAATCTTAGAGCAGGCCAAGATGCACAGAGGATTGTCGAGACAAAGATGATGATGTCCTAGAGTTGCATATATTTAACAGCTAATAACTCTTTTAGCTAATTTTTGTTTTGAACATAAGCTCAGAAACTCGACTACAGGATTCATACGAACAATAATTTACCATAAAATATATGATTTTCCAAAAATATAATAATTTAGGATATTTAGGGTTAATGTATGTTTCTGAAATGAGATTATAATTCTTATTTTTGCAAAAAAATTTTATAAAAAAGTACGCAACAACATAAAATCTATAGTTCTTGTTCAAATATCTTCTTCTTTACGTGCCATCTCCGCGACGGAGGTTGGCAAACAGCATGGCAACTCTGATGTTAGATGCTGCCACTCTGAATAGTTCGATTGATGTGCATCCGTACCATTCCCTGAAGTTACGCAACCATGAGATTCTTATCCTTCCCACACTTCTCTTGCCCTGGACTTCACTTCACTTCTACACTTCTACACTACACTACACTACACTACACTGCACTACACTTCAAATATCTACAAAATGTTAAACACTAGGTATTTATAACCTCATACCAAAAGAAAAGTTGTTATATTTTCTTCAACATAAAATACTAGTATACAAGGTGTTCTATTAAAAAAAATGAGAAAATTTTGTACTTGGATATCACACAGATAATCACACTGTACATACACTGTATTTAATGTATGTTGCCTGAAGTTAAATCTAATAAAATATTAAACATTATTCATTTTTAACAACAGCATGTACATTTTTTGGTAACTTTAATTTTTATAAAGGGTTTTACCCTAATATTTTGGTGGCTCAGGCATGTTAACCTGCTTTTAACCTGATGATGGCATTATTATTCCGAAAACGTTTGTTATTTTGATGTAGCCCTTCTAAGTGTTTTTTAAATATACCTACATACAAAGATTTAAACCTCTTTTTATGCTTAAATATTACGTTCTCTCAGTATTGCTGTATGTGGTAAAGGTGTGGACGCTAAATAAGCAATGCATGAATCAGCTGGAGCTAGGATGCAACAAAACAGAATTCCAAAAAAACAGTTGAATGCAAGAATGCAGGGGAAGGACCAATTGGAAGACCGATAAAGTGATGGTAGCATAATGTGAATAAGGACACAAGAAATCTTCTTGGAAGTCGATCGTGAAGGAGAATGGCTACAGACAGTAACGAATGGAGAGGTTTGTTAAAGGAAGCTAGGGCTCGACTTGGACTGTAGATCCATAGAATGGAATAAGCTGGAAGCATTTAATATATGGGATATTATATCTAACCTAAACTAACCAAGAAGTACTGGACACGATGAACAAACAAAAAGAGGTCATATTGACTATTAAAATATGAAAATTAAACTAAGACAGATAAACGCGAAAATAAATATGAACTGTTACAAGTGATTATGCAGATAAAATTGAAGAAGAAGAAAAAGAATGTATTCTTTGAGAAACCTCAGAAAATGGTTCGCTTCCAGTTATATTTAACTGTTCTGAGCAGCAGCTTTTAGGGTCAAAATTGCTGTCCGCTTCGTAGCGGACATGGCATATGAAGTAGAAGAAAGAATGAGTCTCAACAAACAAAAGCTTCCGAACTAATTTAATTAATATTTATTGAAAAATATTCAAATATTTGTAACACGTTTGCCCTACCTTCACGTTAAATATTAAAAAAAGTAATCCAATAGCACAAAAAAGCAATCGTTCCACCATTATAGTTGTATTTTCTCGAACTTCTCACTACCACTATAATCTGCTTCGAGTTTGAGGAGAATTTATCATAAGGAAAAGGTTCAATTAGTGACAATTTTAATAGCTACTTTGGCTGGAAATGTATGCATGCATATATTTATACTTTTATTAATTGTGTATTGTTTCAATACATGCAGATTATGAGCTATGAGTAATTTTAAATGTATAATTACTGAATCTCAAAGCACAAGGCGAAGAGGTTGTAGCATTCGGTATACTAAAGCGGGATTAAAATAAATTTTTACAAAAATTTATTCTATCAATAATGTTAATAATGGTTTTTTTTATGATTTGTCCAAAAAATTTTAATAATCACACGAACTTGGTTGTATAAACTAAGATCTTAGTCGATGGTGTTTCCCATGTATTAATAAACTTATAATTACACTTAGGCAAATATGCAAATTGCATATTTTGCATATAATGCATAAAAAATGCAAAAATGTCAAATTTTGCATATTTTTATAAAAGTGAGCATAAAGTGCATATTATTTGAAAATTTGGTGTTAACTATATATTTTTATATTCAAACTTACAGATACCATGAAAATGCCAATATTTAATTTTGTTTTATAATCAATTGGTATTCAAATTCTTGGTATAGTAACTAATAAAAGACAGCGGCTTATAGTTTTGTCACGTTTTGTCCTGGAATTAAGGGTTTGTGTTTTCCAGTTTATATCTCTAGGTAAAAATTTTTATTTTGACGGTCAGTTTCACTTGGTTTCTCTATTGTTGTAAAATTGGAGGCGTAAACAACGTGCATTTCTAACTGTAAATAATTATTGTGCTTTGAAAATGCCGAAAATAAGCAATGTTTCAACTTGAATAAAACCTTACAAAGAGCTATCTATGGATATGGATAAAGTTTATTGCTCATGTTGTGAAAAAAAAACGAAAAAAAAATTGAAAAACCGTAAGTACATACGTATTATTTTTTATTTTATTTTAAAAATTTACACGGTGGTACAAATATTTTAAAATTGGAGATTATTTTAAAAAAAGTACCGACACAAGGCTAGTTCGCAATAAATCGATGTATTTTTTTCTTTTTTCAAGAATTTTTTAAACTCCTTGCGATAAAAAATAGGATACCTATTTAAAATTCATATCATTTATTAGTCTACTGAAAGGTCGCTAACATTTTTTTTCTGACAATAGCATAGTTTGCTTTAATTTTACTAAAAACAAAAACATATCATATATTGGACTTAATTAATCAAGTGCTTTTAATTTATGCTCAGTATTTTTTCTTTAAATGTACACAGAAAAGACCTAGAGCGTCTTGTAAATATTTGGGGGTCCTTCCTTCTTGCACAATCATTTCTTGACATTTTCAAGATTACTAAACCGATTTTTATTTGATTTAATTTAAATATTTTAATTGTTATGCAAAAACGGTTCATTTTTAGTTTATTTCTATAATCTTAGATTTTAAAAATGGGTACAACTATAGAATATTTATATTCTTTTTTAGATTTCATCTTAAAAAAAAATTTCGAATAGATCAGCATGTCAGAACCGCGAAACATTTAGCTAAAAAAGTAAAAATCACATCTGGTGAAAATATTAACCTTCAGTGTCCAAGTGCTTTCAGTCAAGTTCCAAAAAACAAACCAAACAAAAACTTTTAACGAAGACTTGTGTCGTGCATTAGTATCTTCTAATATACCGCTTTCAAAATTATCTAATGAAAACTTTAGTTCTTCTTTAAAAAAATATTGGAAACAAAACATTCCCAGTGAACGAACTCTAAAGAGAAATAATGTCAATTTGTTATACTCCTCAGTTATCCACAACATAAAAGCCGAAATAAGTAATAATTACTTTTACATATGTGTGGACGAGACCACTGACTCGTCAGGAAGATACATTGTGCACTTATTGATTGGTGTACTTAGCGATGAAACCTTTCCAAAATCGTATTTAATTTCCTGTAAGCAAGTGGAAAAGACCAACGCTCTAACAATATCACGGTTTCTACAAGAAGCATTAGCAAACTTTTTTCTTCCTGCTGCTATGCCTAATGATAAATTATTGCTTATTTTATCTGATGTTGCACCATATATGGTGAAAGCAGGACAAAATTTAAAAATATTTTATCCAAACTTAATACATGTCACTTGTTTAGCGCATGGAATAAACAGAGTTGAGGAGGAAGTAAGAAAAAAATTTCCACTAGTTAACAGTTTAATAGCGAGTGTCAAAAAGGTATTCCTGAAATCACCTGTGTAAGAATACAATGTTACAGAGATATGCTTCCTGCTGTTCCACTGCCACCGCAACCCATTTTAACACGTTGGGGAACATAGTTGGAAGCAGCTAATTTCTATTCTGATCATTTTGTTGATTTAAAAAAAAAATAGCGTTTTAACGGATGATAGTTGCCAATCTTTATTGGAAGCTAAGCAAGCCTTCGAAAATAACATCTTCCAACAGCAACTGTCATTCATAAAATCAAATTAAAGTTTTGTCCAGAAAACTAGAACTCAATTAGAATCCTCCAAATTATCATTGTTAGAGAGTACAGTTGTAATAAAAGAATTTTAGTCGTTATGTCAAAACGTTAAAGGTACTATTGGAAAGGAAATTTTTCAAAAATTTAAAGTAACCATAGAAAAAAATAGTAATTACCAGGTTCTTTCTGAAGTGGTTCTAGTACTAGCTGGGACATTTTTCGAACTACTTAATTTAGAACCATCTATTTCCATTATAGTAAATTTGACAAATGCCCCAGTTACATCAGTTGATGTCGAAAGAAGTTTTTCTATTTACAAATATATGTATTCAGATAGAAGCCATAAGTTTTTATTAGAAAATTTTGACCATCATTTGATAATCTGTTGTTACCACAATTCAAAATAATATTTATATGTTAAAATAATTGTATATGTTAGGTATTTATAATATTGTAAGTATTTTTGTAAATAAAAAAAATATTGTAAATATTTTTATTACATGCATATTTTTTAGATAAATATGCATATTTTGCATAAAATACTGCATATTTATGCGCATATTTCATACTTTTTTATTTGCATATTTGCCTAAGTCTACTTATAATTAAACAAAATGCCCTTATAATAGACTGTACAATGCTGTGTTTTAATGGATTTGTTAACATAGTAATAATTATTAATATAATTATTTAATAATTATTATTATTAGGTACAAAAGAAACAGCAGCCTCGTTGTGCAGTACAAAGAGCATTACCGCTCTATCTAGGAGGAAGAGGACTAAGGCATATAGGTGAGCAATTAAAAAATCAGATTGTTAAGGCCGTTCCTCGCGATTCTGGGCATAGCTAAATTCCAATGTAAAAGTTTATATCAAATAACGCAAAAACTATGGCAGATATTGAGATGATTCTTTTTTTATATGAAAGGTCTTAAAAAGTTCTAGTGCACTATTTGGTGGTAAATTAATAAATTGTTTAAATAAGTTTTTTTTTCAAATATTTTTGGTTAAAATAAACGTAAATTTTTTTTTAAATAGGGCACTACAGTATTTGACCCACTTTCACTCTCTCTCGGTCAGTACAGGCTGTCCTTGTCGATAGTTTCTGGATTCTCGCCGACGATTAGGTAAGAATGAGGGAGGGTCATAAATAATGTTGAATAACATTATTAGGAATAATTCCGACTTTTGACAAACCAGTGTGTTAATTGTTTTTAATATGGTTAGTTCACGAAGACGTTTGTGTTCCGGACGAAAAAGTCGACAACGATTGAGGAAATTTTATATAAATTAGCAGTAAGTACCTATAATTTGATTAAATTTTTATATGAATAGAAGTATTTTCTGTTGATTTGTGACATTTTCCTTCTAAATGTTTATACTGTTTTTATAATAATACTATTGGCCTAAATGCAGAAGAGTTAGTTCAGTTGTCAGATAAAGACTTCGAAGCAAAAAAACTGGAATTTTTAAAAAAATTACAATAAAATATCTCGGAAAGAACAGAGATTTTTAATAATTAAAAAGTTATTTTCAGATGCAGGCTTTTTTAAGTGTGGGAAATCATCATAGAAACTTTGGATATAGCTATTGTTTTGACGATGTTTCAACAAGGTCTTACTTGCCCCTGTCAAGTCAGATTAGTTCTGTTTTTTCCTTAAGTTTGAAGAGAACTGATTTCTAAGCAGCAGCAGCAATTTGATTAAACCCAGCCTGAAAGACTTGCACATCCCTTAGAATGACATTCGGGTGTTTTAATTCATTAGAGCAAGGTATATTAATTCGTGAAACCAGTAACCACTTCACCTCTCCAATGCTCCAGACCATCCCTTTCCCCCTATAGCGCTCTGATACGCGATAGAGGTTCTCTTATCAACCAAGTGTTTATCGTGTGAGAGTCCTCGGTAGAAGAACTTCAACACGATTTCCTAACCCGATCAATGCATGCTAGCGTGAGGTGTTTTTTTCCTGCTTTCCCTATTGACGTATCTTCGAACTGAAATTGTTAGTATTTTAGCAAAATGTCTGAAAAATAAAGCATATTTAATGAACATTTTTAAAATGCATATGAACAACATAACGAATTGTCTTTTTTGATAGAACTACGCACTCATCTAGTATTTATATATTAGGCAGGATTTGTTGCTTTGGTCGTTTCTGCTTCCATCGATCTTCTTCTTCTTAAAGTGCCTATCCGTTCCGGACGTTGGCGATCATCACGGCTATCTTCACTTTGCTTATTGCAGCGCGGAACAGTTCAGTGGTAGTCGTGTTATACCACTTTCGCAAATTTTGAAGCTAGGAAATGCGTCTTCTTCCAACGATAAAACGCATTATACCTTATTATCGGACTTAAATGGTTTTTTAGCTCATCGAACTTAACTCTGGCATTTTCAACCATCATGTCTATTACCCTTTCCTGCCACAATTCTCTGAACAAGAAGCGCTTACTGCTTGACGTAGACTGTTGTGGGTCACCTGTATCCTCTTTCTGCTAGTAGTGCAGATATGTCCTCATGAGAGAGATGCATATGTCAATATAGGAAGTTATCAATCTTAATTGTTTTTGTGCGTAGTTTTCATTTTCTACCTGCGAGTTCTCTCATTTAAGCTTTAGATGTTGCTGCTTTCTGTATTGTTGTGTCTACGTGCTGCTAAAATGTCAGTCCTTGATCCATTGTAACTTCCAGGAATAAGCATCTCTGTTCCATTCGATTGGATTGTTTTGCACCGTCAGCTGCTCCTCTGGGTTCTCTCTTCTATTTTTGAAGAGGACCACTTGTGTTTTTTCGGAGTTAATGGCTATTTTTTATTAGATACTCCATTCTTCTAAGTTGTCCAATGCTGTTTGTAGGATGTTGACTTTAATATCTATGTTTTGGTGTTTAGCAACAATTGCTTAGTCGATGAAGTTGTGGTTAAATACCTTGCACCGCTATGTGATAGGTCCTATGCGCAAGAGATTAGATGTGGTCTTAGTCGCTAATTTACTTTGTACGTTTTTCTGCAGATTTGGTTTCCATGCAGTTGGAAGTCTTTGGGCATCATCTATTTAAATGTTTTGAATGTTTCAAAACTAACCAATTTCTATTGTTTTCCTAATTACACATTTAATTCTATTTTTAATGTTCGTTAGCATCATTGTTTCATTTAAGTTTATTTTATGTTGTGTGTTATGACATGTTGTGGTAGGGATAATGTCTTTTCTTTTTTTTTTTCGATGGCATTTCGATTGCCTTGTCTATTGGTTATTATTATCAACATAATACAATCAAAATGGTATTTAATTTTGATTTATACAACAATCTTTAAGGATAGCTTTTTATTACTTAAAAAATATATTTTTGGCAACATCTATTTTAGCTTTATTGAGAAATTCTATCGCCAAATATTTTCAATACTTTTAATAAGCATATACAATTTACAATTTTTTAAATAGGAAGAAGTTGATAATTCTCTACCATTCATTGAGATGAGAATTGTAAGAACTACAAATAATGTGTTGAAAACCAGATTGTTCAGAAAACCCATGTGTAGTAATAGATTTATAAGCTATTACTCACATCATTTAGTTCAAAGCCGTTCATTACCAATGTAATTCAGGTCTATGTTTCAACATCATCCAGTGATGAAAATAAATTAGAAGCATTTTACAAAGATCTTATTGATGCTCTAGATCTTGTCAAAGCAGCAGAAAATACCATAGTCCTCGGAGATTCTAACGCTAAACTCGACACAGGAGACATTTTTGTTCCCAGTAATTATTTTTTGCTTCTTTTATTTTATTTTATTTGATTGCGTACTTCTCCGTTTTTCTTTTGATATATTACTCTATTGCTAGATGTTTTATTTGCTAGCCATTTCTTATATATTTTGTTTTTTTCTTGTATCATTTCTTTTACGTTTTCTGTCATCCATGGTGGTTCGTGGTGTTTTTTGTCATTGTTTTTTCTTCCTAATATTTCATAAGCATTTTTTTTGTTATCGTTTTGAGGTTGTTGTATTTTTGTTCTACATCCATATTTCTTTCTATCTCGTTTAGTTCCTTTTCTAATCTAGATTGAAAAAGATGTTTAATACTTGGTTGAAATAAAAGGTGCAATTTATATCTCTCCATTTTGTACTGTGTAGTATTGTTTCTTTTACTTTCGGTGTTTTGTTTGTAGTATTGCTTAAAGGGGCACAAAACATTAGCTAGAAGAAAGCAGTGATCTGTCTTACAGTTAGATCTTCTTTTTACTCTGTAGTCTTGGAAGTTAAATTTTGATTTCTGTCTTATTATTATATAGTCTATGATCGACTTCTATTGGAGTGAAGGTCGTTTTCAAGTGTATTTATAAATATCTTTATGTTCTAATTGGCCATTTATTATTTTAAAATCTAAAAGTTGACAGAACTCAATTAAGCTGTCCCCTGAACCATTTTTAACTATTCCTTCGTGCCGACTCACCACGTCATCGTCTATTTGAGAACCTACTCTGGTAGAGTTTTAACAATTCTGCTGTATATTATTTTCAAAAATGTTTTTAGTGTGTGACTCATTAAAGCTATTGTTCTGTGATCTGAGCAGAATATTGCACTTGACTTTTTAGGTATTGCCAAAAAAGGTCGATGTCTGAGTGTATGGCAGTCTGATATATTAGATTAAAGAGTTCAACCATTACATCAATAATATCTTTTTCAATGAGTTTTAATAATTCGATGGGCACATCATCTGGTCCAATAGCTTTGCCCTCTTTTGTGTTTTTGATGGCATAGATGACTTCTTCCCGTAATATTGGTGGTCCGGTATTCTCTGTGGTTTCGAATGATGGTTCTTCTCTGTCATCATTAAATAGCTTTTTGATATAATTGGTCCAGTAACACAATCTTTCCTTCATATCATTAATAATATCTCCTTTATCATTTTTAAGGGTATTCGTTCTTGTACGTTTTCTAAAACCTGTGAATTTCTTTGACTTTTTGTGTAAATTAAAGTTATCGTACTTTTTATCCAGATCTTCTATTTCCTTGCATCTGTCGGAGAGCCACCTCTCTTTTGCCTCTCGAATTTTGTTTCTCATGTTTTTCTAAATTTCTTTGTATGTATTCAGGTCTTTTGCTTTATGTTTTCTTCGTTCTTCCATAAGCTTTTCCAAATAATTTGAGGGTTTCTTTTTCAACTGACCTAAGGGCGTGTTAAATTTTTCTCCACTTTTGGTCAACAGTTAGTGTTTCTGCATTATCTTCTTTGCCTTTCCTTAATTTTTCGTTTATTTGAAATTTCGTTTCCGTATATGTGTTGTCTTGTTGGAGCCGCGTTGTATCCAAGATTTTTTTGGAGCAAGGATGCTTTACATTCTTTAGTTTCACCCTTATTTGAAGACTCCAATAGCTTTTTAAAACACTACAAACTAAGAGTTTTGAATATAATAAAACATAAAACAGTGACATATATAGTCTGCTCTACATTTCGTAAGTTCTTTAAATATACCAGGCTCGTAACTTCACCACTTTATCAAAATAAGTGTTTGGTATAGAAAATAATATCAGATTTCCGTATAAAATAATTATATAAACTAAATTTGTAATTTTCCATTATTAAAACAAATTTTATTTTATTTATTTTTGTTTAAAAACACAAAATTATACAATTATATTTATAAAAACATATTTATTTATTTAGTAGGATTTATCAATCCATATGTCAGTTTAATAGAGCTTCTTTGTTAGGACGTATTTAAATAAACAAGTTCTGAATAATTTACGTAATACAGTTTATTATAATATAAAACACAGTATTACATTGATATCCGCAAAACAGTGATTTCTGCTCGCTGCCAGATGCAGCTCTTTAAAGGTAAGATAAAATAACTTAATATCTATAATATAAAAATGTATCGCAAAGTGCGTTGGTAAGCGCCTAACTCAACAACGCATGGACCAATCTTAACAACTATTTTTTTAAAATATTCCTTGAAGTCTAAGGATGGTTTTTACGGCGAGAAAAATTCGAATAATTTTCGGGAAAACCCTTAAACAGGCCTTTTCTTTTTCCCATACAAATATTTTCTAACTAAATGTAGAGTCAATTTGAACTTCATTGCTATTCAATAAAGTTTATATTAAATTACAAGCACTCACTGTTGTCTAAACAATGTAGGTGTGTTCCTAACGTCGAAGAGTCAATTTGCGCTTTATTGTCGCTGCACAAAGTTTAAATTCAATCATAATATCGTGAATCCGATCAAATTAAATAGTCAAAAAATGTAAGAGCTAGAGATTGGATTGGCCTCGCAATATTCTTTCTTTTGTTTTAGTATCGGAACGCGACATAAATTGCATCAGTTTTCATGTCGTTGCATCTGTCAAACAAACCGCGTTAAAAAGTGTTTATTATCTTTAATAATTAATTTATTATTAATTTAATATACTCTATACACATACAACATTGTTTTGGTTTAAAGGAGCTGAGTACGAGCAGGACCTTTTAATCCTGGTAAGGTTTTGACTGTATTATGTTGTGGAGTTAGCATATTCTTTACAGCTTCATTTACCGTTTACTTTTGTCGATCTCTTCCATAGTAGTAATTTTTTATAATTTCATCCTCATTCTCTTGGTCCAACTCTTAATCAATATTTTCATCATTTGAAAAAGATTGTTTATTGTTTTTTCCGATATCATATTCATCTTCTATATCAGACAATTCAGATTTTTTTCTCATTATACCATCTTAAAACAGTACTTTCAAAATCATTGTCTAATGGATTAACTTTTTTTAATGTACTAGGAACCAAATCCATCTAAAAATACCAGGTTTTATACAAAAATCTTTAATTTTATAACAATTACAAAACTTACCTTCCGGTGAGGTGGAGTCACTGAGACTCTGATTTCTATTTCGAACGTGTTAGCAGTATCCTAGCTGAATACCCACTGAATACCAATCACTACGAATAGTGATTTGAAGGTACATGAACGCGAGCAAGACTTAAGGTCATTGGAAAAAAGTTTCTAAAAAAGAGTTTCTAAAGTACTTGAAGTCTACTTGACTCTAGCTCACCGGTTACAGTTTAACCACAACAACTTACCTACTGATCCTACAGAGTATATGGAAAACATAAAAAAGCAAAATAAGTATGACAAACACCAGTGAATAAGAAAATAAAGAGAGTTAGATCAACCAGTACCTTAACTACTGAAATTGTGAAGGCATTAGTTGTATACTATTATTATACTACACCATACTTTACAAACTCCACATAGGAAGATATAAGATGACAGATTATGTACATATTTTTCTTAACGTCGTCCAGCAATTTATTTGATTCTTGTTTTAATTTAAAAAAAACAACTAAATAAAAAAACATATATTTTAGTCAACAATACAAATACACTTTTAATGATGCCACTTTAAACAACTTAACACAAAAATGTTTTTTAAAACAATACATTTCAAAAACATTATATTTCTTATATCCAATAATTTTTCTATGGTAAAAAGAATGCCTGAAAAATAAAGAAAACTGATATAAAAGTGATATAAAATGCGTAAATAATTATGTAATTTTAGTACGACTATAACAATTTAATAAATAGAGAACATTTTTATTGTTAAATCTTTGGTCATATTGTTTTAAACCTAATAAAAAATTTATATGATAAAAGGAACTAAACAGAAAGAATTTTTGCATATATAACGAATACAGTAATAGATGAATGGAATGGCAGGAAAATCAGTAACCTGCAATATGCAAATCACAGTTATACTAGCAGCAAATGAAGTCAAAATGACTACCATTACCTAACGGCTAAGCCAGATTAGTAAATAATTCTGACTTTAGATCAACACCGGAAAAACATAAATAATGATCGTAGACAGAGCAAATAATAATCTACAGCACATACACCAAGTAGCGACCTTCGAAGTAATAGACAGATTTGTATACTTGGGCTCTCTGATAACCAACAATGGCAATAGCTCCGCAGAAATCAAGCGTAAGCTAACAGTGCCCGAACCGCAACAGCTAAATTAATTAAAATACGGAAAGACTGAATAATAAAAAGGAATACTAGTCTCAGGTTAGTTAATGCCCTCCTTTTTTCATTGCTATATACGCATCTGCATCTGAAACATGGACTGTTCATCCTAAGATCAAAACCTTCGAAATGTGGATCTATAGAAGAATTCTACACATCTCCTAAACAGTATATAAAAACATCCTGTCAATTCTGGAAGACCGTAATATAAAAGATGTGAAAGGACGGATAGGCCGTGCCAAAATAACATTTTTTTTAAATTAAGAGTGTTCTTCTTGGCAGGCATTTACCATTAAATAACAAAATACTTGTTCTCGAATGTTATGTGTGACCTATTATGTTCTAGAGAGTTAAAACTTGATCACTTAAAGGGAAGACTTTTAATACGATCGAAGGTCTTCGAAATGTGGCTCCGTATTCCCTGAAGTGCTTACCTCATGAAGTTGAAAATGATGAAGTTTTAAGAAGAAGTTGCGTAGAAAGACAAAATTGCTGAATGCGATTAAATAACGTAAACTTTCTTATTTAAGTCGGGTGTTAAAGAGACCCTTGATACCAAAACTAAAATTACAAGAAAAAATTAAGAGAAAACAAGGACATGGTAGAAAACAACATGTCTGGCTAAGAAACTTAGAGAATAATTGGATATTTGATCACCGACGTACAAGTTTGCACATAGTAATCAAAGAAGTAGAATTCAATTTTATTGTTTTTTCCTTATATAACAATTAACTTGGGATATTTGCATAATGCATAATTATTGCCAATATTGCCAATATTGCATATTTACTGCCAATCAAATAGCTCACGTTTTATTTGAAAATAAACACGCCAATACCATTACGTATAATAGATGTTTCCAAGAGACAGACGGCAACATGTACCATTTTATGATAGTACCACGTATAAAACAAGAAATTCCAAAGGAATCTAAGCAAAAACTAAATGCAGCTGAACGTTTTAATGTGAAAAATCTGAAGGATGAAAACATTGTGTGTGTGTGTTTGTTTTATTGGCACTGGTTTTGACAACCAACTGGCCAGTCAATTTGTTTTGAGTTCTCTCTTTACACAAGATATTGTTAGTATTTAAATTTAAAACTATTGTATTGACAGCTAGGACATGGAATGTTAGAAACTTACTTACTAGTTTACTCTATTTTGGCTGTTTTATTTTTTGTATCTTTTTTTTTATTTTTTTTACTTTTTTTTACTTTTTTTTTTATTTTGTTTTATTTTTTTTTATTACTACGCTAAGATCTAAACCCAATTCGACACCTCGGAGGTTTAGATCTTCTTAGTAACTTTTTTTTTTATTTTATTTTTTTTTATTTTGTTCTCCATTTTTTTTTATTCTTTATTATTTTTTTATTGTTTAATTTAGCTTTAATTTTAAACAATTAATATGACCATATAAAATTTTATATACATCTAGATTCTTTGACTCTAAAAGATGTGTTAGATTAGAAGGTAATTGAACATTAACTTGAACAAGCTTGGTAAAAAAATTTGATATTTCAATAAAATGTAAAGGACATTCTAACAATAGATGTTGTAGATCAGCTAGCTCTCCACATATACATTTATTATTATTTTTCAGTCCTATTTTTCTTTTGTATACTGGAGTCATACAATGATTGCTTCTTATTCTACAAATAGTTTTGATGAAGCCTCTGTTGGAAACTTGTTTAAACCATGTCTTGACGGAAATTTTCGGTGGATTCTTTTATAAAATTTGCCTTTGTCTGAATTGTTGTAGTGTCCCTGCCATTTTGTGCGTTTAAGAGATCTGATTACAGATATTAAATCACCCATAGGAAGTTGATAGGTTTGCAGAGTGGATTCTTTCATGGTTGCTTTTTTAGCCAGATCATCTACTATTTCGTTGTTTTTTATACCAATATGTGCTTTTATCCAGCACAATATGATATTTTTGCCAGATTTCAAAGCTTCACTATTCAGTGCTATGATGTCACTGATGATATAATTTTCTTCAAAATTATGTAAATTATATTTCAGTTTATGTACAATGCTTTGGCAGTCTGTAAATATAACATAGTTTAGTTCTTTTTGATTCATACATATTTTGTAGGCTTCTTTGACTGCTACGAGTTCAGCTGTAAAAGTTGTCATTTTGTCAAGTAATCTGTTGTTTATCTTTATACTTTTTTGGGGGTAGAATATAGCATATCCAACTTTGCCGTCCATTTTTGAACCGTCTGTATATAATTTTTGATAACTCCCCCAATGATGTTGTACATACTGAAGGTGGTCTATTTTAGTGATGAAAACATTAAAAACCAGTTAAAATGTGATATAACAAAAAGATTAGAAGACACAATTCCAAATGAAAATACTGAGCCAGAATGCACATAAATAGAGAATATAGTAACAGAAGCGACAGAAAAAATATTAGGAAAAATAAACAAACAGTGAAGATTGGTTTGATACAGAATGTAAAAGGGATTTAGAAGCCAGAAGAAAAGCTGAAATACAAATAAATATACGAAATACAACAGAAACGAGGAAAAGGTATAAAGCAGCAAAGCACCAAGTAAAACTGACCTGCAGAAAAACGAGAATATTTTCAAATAAAATTACAAGACATGGAAAATTATATAATAAACAAAATAATTAAAAACCACTTTCACCAAGAAGTTAAGGTCAACAAAGCTACGAATTCCGGAATCGCATGCTGCTGCAGAAGTGAAAAAGGCAGGCTAATAGGTAACTTACCAAGGAAAATACCAATGAAATACAATTACAAACTAAACCAAAGTAAAGCAATAATGAGGCCGAAATAAACGAAAAATCCTATGCCAAAATTATAGGGGTATGCTTTATTGGATGTGGCAAATAAGATATTATTTATTAATAAGAGACAAGATAACAAGACGTCATCGAAAGAACCACGACACTTAAGTGAAACAGGGTAAGGCACTTAGCCAGAATACAAGATGGACGGTGGACAAGACGTATTATGGAATGGAGGCCCAGAAACTATAAAAGAAGCCGAGGACGACCACCGACTAGATGAACCGATGATATAAAACGTGTAGCGGGAAACTGGCTACAAGCGGCACAGTGTAGAGAACACTGGAAAGAACTGAGGGAGGCATATGTCTAGCAGTGGACGCGATTGGCTGATTGATATAGATGAATAAGAGACCGACTGACAAACTATGAATCTGAGATAATAGGTGAACATCAGCGAGAGTTTAAAAGAGAAAGATCTACAATTGATCAGATTTTTACGAATAAACAAATATTGCACAATATCTACGAACAAAATCTAGGTTTGCACATTCGTTTATAGACTTTAAGCAGGCATAAGGCTCAATCGATAGAGAAAAACTATGCGAAGTGATGAATCTGGTAAAAATACCTACCAAACTTATTAACTTAGTAAAAGTTATTGCTTTTGCAGACGATATTTTATTGATTACAAGCTCAAAATCAGAACTTATAAGAATATTGAAAATTGGTTCAATTTAAATACCTTGAAGTAACGATTACAAATAAATCCAAAGAAAATACTGAGCAAATACTAAAGGAAGTAAAGCTGTAGCAGCACTAAACAACATGATCAAATCTAAGTTAATATTTAGAAATACGAAAATCAGAATTTACAAAACGATCGTGCAACCTACGGTTATGTATGGCAGCAAAACTTGAGTGTTAAGCCAGAAAACTACACAGATATTGGAACGGTGACAACAAAGGACAACGACGTCGTATAGACTAGAAGAACAAATAATAAAGTAATGGAGCTCTACAACCAACCAAACATCATACAAAAAGTAAAAGCACAAAGAGCACGTTGGATGGGACATGTTTACAGAATATCCACAAACATACATGCAAAAAAGTATTAACAGGAAAAGCGGGTGTAAAGCGCAGACCAGAAAGACCAAAAAAGAAGTGGTTAGAAGAGGTTAAAACCGGTGTTAGAAAACCAAAAATCCTGGACTGGCAGAAAAGACGAAAAACAAAAATGAAAACAGAAGCCATTAGCCTCCAGGTCTATATATATATATATATATATATATATATATATATATATATATATATATATATATATATATATATATATAGACATGGATATATATATATATATATATATATATATATATATATATATATATATATATGATGTTTGAGAAGATAAAATGATCTTACCCTTTTATCCATATCATAATAACATTTCAATGTATTAAATATGGCTTCGCATACATCTGCACCAGCTAAAATAGATTAAATGCATTAGTATGAACCAGGAAAAATACAAAACAAGATATAGAAAATTTTAAATAGACACAAAAAATTTACCTTGGGTACCACATTTTGTAATTACCGGGGTAGCAATGTCTTTCATGTCATCGGGTAAAATAGCTAGAGCGCCCTCCACGTCAATTTTTCCATCATCAGTTATCTACAACAAAGTTAATATTAAAAAAAAAACTCCTTTAAGGGATATTATGTCTATCTTGGTTTAGTTTTTTTGTGTTTTGAAGCTATTATAGGTCTTTATTCTTTCTCATTCTTCTTTTATTAACACATAGTTCTCGTTTTCTGAGGCAGTTTTTTTATTTTTCCATCATCTATTGAGTAATGTTTTCCATTTTAATTTTTTGTTGTAATATTTTGCCTATGTTGCCTGTTCTCTACTATTAAAAATATCCTTTGGGTCTACACTACACCTATGTTTGTTGCTTTTGAATAGGCTTTATCCCTGCTATCTAGCCTTCTGTAGATACAGGTATTTAAAACCTATTCTCACTATGCTGCTCTAGCTCAATCTCTGGATTTTTTTTTATTTGTAGAACTTCATTATTAATTTTCTATCTACTTTAATTTTTTTTAGTTCTTTTTTATCTTTTGTATTGACTGTATCGTAATTCAGTTTCATAGTTTCCATATGCCGTTTTATCTCTAACTTTTACAGTATTGTGTTTCTTTCTGATCCATTTTGTCCCAGGACAAGCTAGAGAATAAATGGTTTTTCTTGTCAGAGCACCGCATTATCGACCACATTCAAACAAAACAGTCCTTTCACCTCGATAGAGCCCATCCCTATCATATATGTCTTTCCTTATTTTTTTAACATCTCCTTTATTCTATTCTGGTTTTTCTTTTTTGCACTGTTTTTCTTTTTTACTATTAACTCTGAATTTAAGTTTGAAGATTATCTTTATGTATGTTGATGCTTATGAACTAGATAGTTTTTTTTATTTAGTAACTATTTTTATTTAGTAACTATATATAAGTTGAAGTAAATCCTGGAAAGGATTTTAATTTTCCTATCCAGGGCATGTCGCTATCTTTTAGAAAACTTGTTATTTTTAATATGCTTTGATGCATGTCTTTATCTCTTCATTTAGGTTTAAACGGGGTAATGGTGCGCAATATAAAACACTGTATCATCTTAGTGTCACTTAGCCTTTCCTACTAATTCCGACACTCATCTTCGACTCTCATCTCACAAAAACTAATATTTCACTGCAAGATACCAGACGCATGGAGAAACAGCATAATGATACCAATGTTCAAGAAGGGAGATAAAGAAGGCCCCAACAATTATAGAGGTATAAATCTACTAAACACTGCACTTAAGCTTACCACAAAAGTCCTAACCAACAAAATCAATAAACTAACAACTCTATCAGATGAACAACAAGGATTTAGATCCAGAAGATCCTCTGTAGACGCCGTATTTGTACTAAGTCATATCACAGAAAAGGCCATTGAGTACAATAAACCAGCATATCCATGTTTTATAGACTTGACAATGGCTTTCGACCGCATCCAAGTTGAAGATCTTACACCTACTGTATAAAAGAAACATACCAATCAATATTAAACAAACCATCGAAAACATTTACTTCAATAATCGAATATAGGCAAAGATAAATGAAAAACTAACACAGTGTATACCAATACAAAGCGGAGTTAGACAGGGTGACTCGTAAAGCCCACTTATCTTTAATATAATAATAGACGAAATAATACAAGCAGTACGTAAAGGTCATGAATACAGAATGGGGAATAAAGAAATCCAAATATTATGTTATTCAGACGATGGCACATTAATCGCCGAGACAGAAGACGAGCTCCAAAGATTAACACACATCTTCAATATAATAGCCAAGAAATACAATATGATAATATCAGCAGAAAAAATGTATGACAACATCTAAATACCCACTACGATGTAAAATCGAAATTAATAGATAAATAATAAAGCAGGAAGCAAGGTTTAGATTTCTACAAATAGATATAACTAGTTACGGAGATGTTGAAGAACAAGTACGACAACAAAGTTTCAAAGCAAGTAAAGTGGCGGGATCTCTTAATGATACAATTTGGAAGAACAAATATCTAAGACAAGACACATGAACAAGAATATATAAAGTAGCAATTAGACCTATATTAACATACACGACGGAGATAAGACCTGACACATCCAAAACGAGACGACTACTAAAAATAACAGAGATGAAAATACGTCGACGAATATTAGGGCAAAGTTTGTTGGATAAGAAGAGAAACGAAAATATAAGAAGAGCATGTAATATAGGATGCATACATGGATGGGTGAAAAAACAGAAACAGGAGTGGAACGAACCCATTAGTAAAATGGTAGATAGGATAGTACAAATAGCACGAGATAAGTCACCAAATGGATGATGAAGTATTGGCAGACCAAGAAGAAGATAGTGCGATAAGTTAAACAAAATAGGAGGCTAATATTAAAGAAAAAATAGGCTTTAAATCCTACATACCATAATGAAGAAGAAAAAGAAGACTTCCAAGCCGGTAAACACTAAAGGTTTAAGCAACCCTGTGAAAAACAAAATAAGAACATCAAACTGGGAAAGTAAAAAGTAAAAACATTGTACCGAACACATGCACTAAGGATATTGTTGACCTTCTTCTTCTAGTGCTGTCTCCACTAATGAAGGTTGGCTATAATCATTGAAAATACGTCTCTTTTTTCTGCTTTTCTAAAGAGGGTCTGTGTGTTTAACCCGGTCCATTCGCGAATTATTTTCAGCCAGGATATTTGTCGTCTACCAGGACTTCTTTTTCCTTCGATTTTACCCTTTATAATCAACTCGTACTATCATTTCTAAGTATGTGTCTTTTGCCTTTTAATGGTGGTCAAAAGTTCTCTGTCTCTTCCCATTTTGTGCAACACCATTTCGTTCATGGTAATGAACGATCCATGGTATCTTCAAAATTTCTCCTAAAGAGGCACATCTCAAAAGCTTCCAGTTTTCTCATTAAGTCAACAATAATAGTCCAGGCTTTGGCACCATAAATAAGAATAGCGTGGATATAACATTTTACCATCCGATATCGGATTTGCAGATTGAGTCTTTGGTTACTCAGAAATTTCCTCATCTTCAAAAAGGCTGCTCTTGATTGCTCTATTCTTGAGCGAATTTCTGATTTCTGATACAGATCTTCCGTTATCCAGATTCCTAAGTATTTCATTATGTCCACTTGCTCAATATCTTCATTTTTTTTTCTGGATCCTTGTAATGACTTTGCCCCTCTTACTGATAACAAAGGTTTTAGTTTTCTTTATGTTTATAGTTAAACCAAACTGTTCCCCAGTATAACAAATTGTGATTGTTGACCAATCGTGACTAATATACGCTATACATGACAGTTGTATAGGACATGCTGTTGATAAAGAATTGTAAAATAGAGGGAAAGACATTTACAATATATTTCAGTTGACAGATTAATTCTTTGAAAGAGACAAAAATAACCTATAATAGACTTTAAAACCACCATCCGCCCAATATGCAAAATAAGAAAACCGAATGAAACGAAGGGAAGAAAGTAGTATAGTCAAAAAAGATACCGAACCTCGAAAGAACAGCTAAAATATCAAAGACCTGAATATAGAAATGAAAGATTTTATAGAAAATTAAACTTTACAAGAACTAGATATAAACCAAATTAACCCAATATAAAAGACGAAACCCTATTAACAATCAACCAAGATAAATGTAATGATAATCTGTTTAAAAATAAATTTCCAAAAATAGTCAACTTACCAGCAGAAGTGTTTAAAGTATCTGGAGCAATCTATATATTTAATTTATGCAAATCAATAGTAGAAAAATGGAAACTACGTACGTCGACGTACGTTAGCAGACTAGTGGAACATTGGAATATTGATAATAACAGAACACCTAGTCGAACGTTTAGTTACACTATAGTGGGACGTCGGCCATTAGGAAGATCAAGAAAGAGGTGGATAGACGAAGTTGGAAGCGACGCTAAAGAGATATTGATGGTGGATAACTGGAGGAGAGCAGCCAAGGAAAGGAATGCTTGGAAGCAGATGCTAAGGGAGTACATAGCCCGACTTGGGCTGTAGCGCCATTGGAGAGAAAGAGCGACAAGGAAAAATTGGAATAATATTTTCAGTCCATAAAAAGCAATACGTCATAACTTCAAAAGAATCATCCGACTAAATGCAGCTTATAACAGATTGTCTTACATTGTATGCTTTCGTCCAAGATTCTGTGCAGAGAATATAATAGGAAAATAGTAAACCGATTCCCGACCAGAAAAGTCAACAATAGATCAAATATTAACACAGAGATAACTTCCGGAAATGACAAAGGAATGTGGTATTACGACATACTGTATCTTTGTTGATTTTCAATTGGTTAATGCCAGCATAAACGGAAGGTCCTTTACAATTGAATGCAAAAAATTTGAAATACCAAATTACTTGGTAAACTTACAGGCTTGGTAAAGCTCAGATGGAGACTTATCCCGCAAAATCATAATTAATAACGGCGTTGGACCAGGTAATATACTCTTTTGTACTATTTTTAATTTGGCAATTGAAAAAAATCATTAAATTAAAACTTGTGGAATTAACAACAATGGTATAATATTGAATACGAGCATCCACCTCGTTGCATATGCAGATGACATAGATATAGACAGTAGCGAATTTGTAGTTATAGAAGGATTATCACTGCTAGGGGAACATTAAGAAAGTATGAGACTTGTAATAGATATACCGAAACCAAAACTAGGGCAGTAACACCAATTCTCCAAAAGCCGATGCACAACTTAATTAATAAATGTAAAAATTATCGAAGCAATTTCATAATTTGTATATCTTTCTATTTTTGCTGTCTATAGCCCTCTTGAAACAAAAAATGATATGACCGAAATCAAAAAACGAATTACTCCTGCAAACAATTTTATTTTGGTCTATCAAGATATCAAGACAACTAAAATCTAGTAATATATCGAGTAAGTACAAAATTAAAGTGTATAAAACCTTAATCAGATCAGTTTTAATACATGGCTCAAAGATTGCGATACTTACTCAATACGATAGGAATCTACCGGTAACTCTCAAAAGAATGACAGAAAACTAAGTAGGAAACGATTTAATTTTAAGTATACCAACTACACAGGTGACCAAATTACAGATGAATTAATAAAACCAATAGAATAAGATGGATAAATTGATGTTTGAAAAATTTGTGGCCAGAGATAACGCGTAGGACAAAAAACTCTTCCTGGATGATGTTAAAGAAGATCTATAGGTATTGAGAATAAGAACAAGGATAAGTGAACTCTAGAGAGATCTTTTAAGGAAATCTGATGCTTAGAAAGAGTTCTGAAGCTATAAAAATAAAATAATAAAAGTCGTGTTCTTTTAATTTATTCTATCATTTGTTATAATTGTTGATTCTAAAATTCTATCTCCTTATCCATACTCCTACAGCTATATGAATATTTTCTGTAGTATTCCCCTTTTACGGTCTTTGCTCTAAAGTTTTCCATTATTATTATTATAATCCTGATACGTTTGAGTAGAACATCGATGTTTTTAATATCCACCAATAGTTGAGATCTATATTTATATGGAATCAAATTTATTATAATTTGCCATTTGTAATTACTAAAACGATAATTTAAATAAAACATTTACACTTACCACACCAATTTCATCAAAAACACATTTCATGTAACATTTTAGTTTGGGATCTTCAACAAAATCTCCACTTTTCGCCTTTTCAATGACATCTGTAACAGAAACATAGTCGCTATTAAGAACTTTAAAAATTAAATCATTATTTTAAAAAATTTAAGTACTTTAGAACTAGAACTACCGTGAATAACAAATGCAATAGACTCCTAATGTATCGAAGTATGGAAGAAATATGGTACCTTATTATATATAAGATTACTCAACCTATCATGGATGTGCGTTACAAATAAAGTGATTATAAGAAAAGTAAATATAAATTTTTTTGTAAAGATTATTACTTCTTCTTTTTCTTTTTCTTTTTCTTTTTCTTAGTCTTGCTTTTCTAGTGATTGCCGCACTCTTGCTCACTTTGTCAAGTTTCAGAAGTTGACTTGTCAGATATATTCTTGGAATTGTTCTGTCTCATTGCCATATATAGTTATACGTCTGGAGTCGTATCTATATATAAAGAACCAGTTTATTAGGGCTGCCAGTCAGAAGGTTGCCCGGGATGTTAAAGAAACACTCTTTTGACACTTTTTGTCTAGCTTTCGGAATTGTTATATTCCTGTTTCTAGACGCTGTAATATAGATGAAAAGAATATGTAAATATTTGCAAAATATCACAATTCATCAGTGCAACTTACTAGTCGTTGAGATTATTTATAATAAGCTTTGATCTTCAACATTAATAACACAAACATAAAATAATGGACAAAATACATTCTAAAATTTTGGTAAGGATAGTAAAACTTTGTTTATTCTATAATTCTATGACATCTTTTGATGGTGTGTTTTAACTCTGATACATAGAGAACAAAAAGAAAAAACAATAAGATTAAAATGTAATTAGGTGTTCTTAATATTGTATTTCTTTTCAAAAACCAAGAGGCCCGTACTGGTTAATTTTTAATTTTTAAACCTGTCTTCATGGTATGCAACCTGTTATGCACACAGGTGTGCATTAGAAAGTTATTAAGTAATAGAAATAATTTATTAACAAATTCTAATAGTAAGTGGATAAAGAACATCTCAAATACCATCATACCAGAACCAGTTCTGGGATTTTTATCTTAAGGTCCTAAATTTAGTTTGCCTGTAACACCAAAAGACCTTGACATTTATAAAATGATTGGTGACATTGAAAACATTATTTCGTATGTACCCGAAACAGCACATGATATCGTTAGAAGTAAGGTCACTAATCATATTACTTATTACTTGCAATTTAACAAAAAATTAAAGTCACCTTTTGCTAAAATTTGAAAACAAATTAAGTTATTCCTAAAAAATAATCCTAACCTCTTAGTAATGAGATCAGATAAAGGTAACGTTTCTGTAGTGATGGAGAAAGACATGTATATTAATAAATCATTAGAACTCTTAAATGACACTAACACTTATGTACCAGTGAATAGTGATAGAAGTAATAAACTAATAAAACACTTAAAAGGTAATTCATGCATCACCCCAGAAATGGCAAAGAAACTAACCATTTATAATGGTATTTGTCCGAAATATTATGAATTGCCAAAAGGACATAAACCTAATGTACCTCTAAATTATAGTAAATTAATTTACTAATGTTTGTATTTTGAGAACGATTTCCGAAGTGGAAATTGAAACGTCAATAAACGTATTTTAACCTTTAATTGTGGCTTATTCCCATTTAAATAGTAATTAATTTAAAATGCCACAAGAAAATAGCTTCAGAACCATATTCTCATTGTCTAGAGGTGCGCTGATGTACTAAATGTTTTGCTAAATCTAGGCGGTTATACCGGTGAGAATTGTCCATTTTATGAGTTAACCAGTTGTTAATAATTCTACTAAACAGTTTTACACTTGATTAAGCAATAGGTCTATAACTATTTAGGTCACATGTGTACTTTGTTGTTTATTAGCACAATTAGCCTATAATTTAACTCTTAAGGAGTTTTGCTACTGTGGAGATATCTGTTAAATAGGTCTGTTAGTATTGGATTTGTTATTGTTTTGCTTATTATCTGCTTTATCAAAAGCTCATCAATTATACCGTCTTGTCCCGAAGCTTTATTATTCTTTCTCTATATTCGGTATTACCTCTGAACCCACGTTTTTTATTTTTCTTTTGACGTGCTCTTTTGTTGATTCATTAGGCTAATGTTGTGAGTTGTAGAAAGTTTTGTAGAAATTTTAAACTCTTTTTGTGATTCTGTACTGCTCTGTACTTCTTGTGCTTCTGTACTTTGTGCTTTAATAAGGAAAGTACTAGAGTAATGCGATGTATGAATCACTATAGAAGGCAGAAAAATTAGTAACGTAAAATCGATGCAGACAACATAGATGATACACTTATACTAATAGAAAATAAAGTCTAAATGATCACCGAATAGCTAATCTGGATATGCAATACCGAATAAACAAAAATAATGAAATAAGTATAAATAATAATCCAAGAAAAAACAAATAATAATAACCTACGGCACGTACATCAAATAGCGAATTTTAAAGTATTAGACAGATTTATAATTTATAACCAACGATGGCAATAGATTCTTGGAAATCAAGTATAGACTAGCAATGATAGAAGTAAGATCGAAGCTTTTGAAATATGAGTCTACAAAAGTACTTTACGCGTGTCCTTGACAGAAATAACCTGTCAATTCTGGAAGAACTTCATATAAAAGACAGGCTATTAAAAAACGTAAACCGGGCATAATTAAATTATTTCGGCCATATGGCCAGAAGAACAGGCATCACGGAACTGTTGGAAGTAGAAGGAAATGTGACCAAAGATCTCCAACATGATGAGCAGACCAAATAAAGACTCTGGTGAGAAAAACACTACATGAAGCCGTTCATATGGCACAAGATAGCAGCCAATGGAGACTCCAGCTAACAATCTTTGAGTGTAGCCACGCCCTGGCAAGAGCTCAAGGAATAAGAAGGAGGATTAAAAGAAAAATAATCATTTACCTATACTTAACTCTTTCGCTATATACACCAATTAAAAGATCTTTATATAAAATATAAAATAATTAAACATTGGATATATGTAACAAACTAATTGATGTCACGATATTATTTCTAGAAGTTTTACTACTATGATTAAATATAAGGTAGTAAAACAAATATCATAGCAATATCACGAGTTATTAGTGAAGACTGTTCTGCTAATCGTTTGGCCAATTGTAATAAAAAAAGCTTTTCTAAAATTAGTTATTTCTAAGCACTCAGTACAAAAATACAGACAAAGACAAATACAGACGAAGATACAAAAACACATTTTTATGTTTACTAGTTTTAGTTATAATCGAATATCCAAAAAAATTTCTATTCACAATAATTTTATTTTCCATTGATCTATTATTGCAAACAAATGTTTTTTAAACTCACCTTCGCCAACTCCAGTTTGAGATACACATTCGGCATGTAAAGAATTCATCAGCTGTTGTTGCTCTTCTGTGAGAGCCTAAAAAATATATTGTTAAAGGGATAAAAGATTTACTTATATAGAATTTCGAATAGAATTTAAATATTTCATATATATTAAATTATTTTTGAAGTTATACTTCTATACGGACGGTCGGCGTTGGAAATTTGCATGAGAGTGAATCTGTGAAACCATTACATATGTAAGATAATGAGTAAGAGAGAGGTAGAAGATATATTTTCTCTCTCTTCCTCTCTCGAGAATAAATGTTCCTTTTGTATATATATTTAATATTATATATATAATTGTGTATATATATATATAATATTATATATAATATTGTATTAATATTATTATTTATGTGATATGTTTTGTATTATTTAAAATTAAACGTTTATAATAATTATTTTAGGCTTTTGTATTTCCAAATAATCACTGTTTTACCGAGAACTGTCAATTTTGAAATCCGTTAGTGTCATGTCTAATTGGCAAATCCTTTACGTGTTTGGTTCATACGCTGGTGGTTGTGAATTCGAATCCCAATTATGAATTTCCTTTTTTATTTTTGAAATATTTAAAAACCTCACGTTAATCTTATTAAATATATGTAATATACGCAAAAAACATCAATTTTAAATTAAAATGAAAATTTACAACATAATCCGAGTTGTTGGTTTTTACTTTTGTCTTCGTAAAATAAGTTATGTATATTGGCAGTTTTAAATACTTATGAATATTACATATTTTAATTTATATTGTATTATTATATTGAATTATGTTGCAGTGTATTTATTGTATTGTAATTTTTATATTAATAACAAAATAAACAATGAATTTTACTGCAGAGTATGTGTAAATTTTTTTTTTGCATTCAACTCCTTTTATACATTTATAAAAATCAAAATATATATTTTCATTAAAATATTGATACAATCCTTCATTTACTATACTCCTATTACAGGTCAAATGTTTATATACAGCAAACGATGCACCATATACCTATATAACTAATTCTTTTTCTGTTTCTGCTCTCCCTTACCTATAGCATTACATATGTAATGATTGTGCAGATTGACTTCTATATAAATTTTTAACGGCGAACGCGTGTATAGAAGTATAACTTCTACCGGCCACACCCGATTTTTTTTATTTATAAACACGCTTTCTAGTCGTTTCTTTATTAATGCGTGTCGTGATTTCCTACAATACGAGCAATTCTATATTTTCATCGGCTTCTATCCTGGTCTGCTCACGTTGAGTCTCTACAAAATCTCTTACCACTGGCTTCGTGCACTTGATCTGTTCATAGAGCGGGTAAGCAGCCTTTGTGTCTACTACCTCCAATGTTTTCCGAAATTATAAGTCTTTTAAGATTATCTTTACTTCTTACAATATGTTGGAAAATGTTCGAAAGACACCTGTGAGACAAATAGAGAGGATTTGAATGTTGAGCTCTTGGAGGATTGAGTGAGATGTTATGTGCTCTGGCCATGATATCTGAAGCATTCTTTACCAGCACTACATCTTTAACACGTCTGTTTATTTTCTATCTATTATATTAGGTACATACTCTCAATGCGACACTGCTCACGCAAACCATGGCTACCACATCCTAATAGATTGAAATCATATCACAACTCAAATTTCCAACACATATTTATATATCCTTTAAATATCTTAATTCCCATCTCCAATTAATTTCCCCAATACAAAATAATAAAAACACAAACCCAAGTAATGACCCTCAGTCTCAGACACCCCTTAAGTGGAGAGTGCTAATACTTGCTTATAACGATTTATTCCTCAAAAAATAAAATTGGCATATAGAATGTCCAAAACATATATACCAAGCTGGAAAAGCGGCAAATAGATTTACGAGAATACGTCACAGAAGAACATCATATTATATATTGCTCGGCAGACGATACCAATAAAAAGAATAATGGAATGGAAATAATAGAGGGCACGCAAAGAAAGAATGCATCAACATTATACTAAGTGACAGGAATGCCAAAGTTGTAAAAGAAAACATTGAGCAAGTGACGGGCGGTTTTGGACTCGGAATAAAAAACGAAACAGGAGAACAATTAATAGAACTATGGTAATAAGTAGACTCATAATGTGTAGTCATCTTATTTAATTACTGATGATCAAAGGGTGTAAGTGCTAATGATGCGCAACTTATAGTATATAAACCCACAAATGATTATTTTTTCCAATTAAATATTCGTCATCTGGTAATAGGCTGGTGGCTTTTATCAAAAATGGTCGATTTTATGTTCACAAGCTGAAACTTGTTTCAATCGATAGATTATGATGCCAATATATTATTGTTTAAAAGTTTACTGAAAATTTTTATGTCAACCTATTTATTTATAACAATTTTTAAACAAATTATGAAAAATTGCATTCTTCGCTTTAAAACCACTTTTTTTATAACTTGGATTATTCTAAGACGAAAGTTATGAGTATAGATAAGTATAGTTATTAAATAAGCAATATCATTTTGATTTTATATTTCAAAAATTAGTTTATGGGAACCTGGATTTCAGAAAATAATGATCAAGCAGAAGAAATATGGGCCATGATTGAAATAGCAAGTAATGCGTTTGTAAAAATGAAAATAATCTTCTGCTATGAAGACCCTATATTAAAACTGAGAGTAAGAGCTCTGATGTGTTATTTATTTTCAATACTACAATATGGACTTAAAAGTTGGACACTGAAACAAGAACACATAAATACGCTACGGTCATTTCAAATGTGGTATTACACAAGGATGCTTAGAATAAATAGTATGGACACAAATTAAAACGAACACAAAAGTATTGAGAGAAATGGACAAAGAATAAGAAATAATAAACACAATAAAAATAAAAAAGTTATCTCTGACACATAATAAGGGGACAGAGATATGACATGATAAGATTGGTAATACAGAGAAAGATAAGAAGAGAAAGGAGTGCAGGAAGAAGAAGAGCGTTATAGTTGAAGAATTCAAGAAACTGGTTTAAATGCAGTTTAATAGAACTCTTTAGAGCAGGGGTAGATAAAATATAGATAATGATGATGATAGAAGGACAGAGACACATCGTCTATAAATAATTACGTGAGCACAAAAAGTCAGAATTTGATATCAATCCGAAGATACAAAATCACTCTCAGAATTTCAATACAAAAACATATCTGTTTGCCTACAAGATCAAGGTCAAGTAAACCAACTGTCAAATTGGCTGACACAAAGCGATGATTTATAAACGACTACAAATAACAGAATTTCCTAATTTATAAATGCTGTTCCATATTGGAAATGTCAAAAACAAATTAAAAGTAAAATTAAATTTTTGTTGCAATCAACTTTGGTTTATTCTCACATAAATACAATATCTATTAATAGGAAAGGTTTTTCCAATAAAGCAAAATGTCGGGTTATCGGCAAAAAGAAAAACAAAGGACTTAGTGGTGAATGATAAACATGAAACCAAAAAAATATACTCACCATTGCTCCATAAAATAAAAATCCCAACACTATAAAGGTTTTCATAGTGTATGACTGTTCTCAATTCCCACAAATCATTAAGTGAACATTTACGAAAAATGTTTAAATATTATTTTTAGAACTAGTAATTACCTCCCACATTTATACAAATTTTTATTGACAATTTGTAAACATGTAATTTTTAGATAAATACCGTTTAAGGCAGGATGTTTCTATTTTTTGTTTATGGTCATACTTAGTAATGCACTGTTATTATGTAAATTATAATAAAATATTAGCACACTAGTTAATGTCCTTGTTAAGTATTACACATTAAATTTAGCAGTTAGTTATTAGCTTTTTATCAATGAGATGCTTAACTTGCTAAGGTAAATTTGATACTCTTATTTGTTATTATTATATACATTTAATATACATTTAATAAAATTATTAATACACTTCTCCAAGAAATTAACGCACCACTTCAGTAAATCAATTTTATTTGTAAACAGGCAATGAATAAAAAATAAAACTTCACCAGATTTATTCTACATTTTATTAGTAATTATAACAATTTGTCTAATCGTCAGAAAATGTTGAAGTACAGGAGAAAAAAAAATAAAACGGAAAATTCTAAAAAAATAATGATAAGAAAAGTAAACTAAAATATGAAAAAAGTCTTAATAATCAGTGTTTCCACCTCTACTACGTATAATAGCCTCACATCGTTGGCCCATACTTAAAATTAATTGTCCTATTTCATTTTGGTCTAGTTCTCTCCAAATCTGGATCAGCCTCTCTCCCACTTCCTGGAAGTTGTTTGGTTGGATCGGTGTCGCTCTTAATCGCCTACCAAGGATATCCCAGAGATTTTCAATCGGATTTAAATCCGGACTATGTGCTGGCCATTCCATAGTGTTAATTTCTACCTCTTCTAGATAATTTCTGACGATCTGTGCAGCGTGAGGTCTGGCATTATCTTGCATTATTAAGAAGTTTTCACCGATATAAGGAGCGAATGGTACTACATGTTGTTCCAGGATCTCCAATATGTACCTTTCAGTTGTAACAGTTCCATTTTTTATGACCACTAGGTCCGTGCGTGCGTTCAAAGAAATACCACCCATACCATAACGGATCCTCCACCAAAAAATGTGGTGTGTGAGAAGTTACACTGAGCATATCCTTCGTTGGGTCGTCGCAACACACGAACACGTCTGTCGTTATTGTACAAATAAAATCGGGATTTATCAGTAAAAAACACTCGTTCTCGGTCAGCCTCTAACCAATTAACGTCTTCTCTGGCAAAATGTAGTCTCCCCCTTCGATGCTCTGCAGTTAATAGAGGACCTCTGCAGTTAATAGAGGACCTCGGGCGGCAATCCTAGGTGTTAAGTTGTATTCCCTAAGTGGCTGGTGAACATTTTCAGTACTAATTTGTATAGCATGCACGTCTCGAAGCTGAATTTGTAGACTTCGATGTGCTACAAAACGTTGTCGAAGAGCAGAAAAATCGATCTTGACTAGAGGTAGTTACCCGGTTTCGTCCTCGCCCTGGTCTGCGGGTATGATCCCCTGTTTCGAGGAATTTTTCTAACAAACGTGAGACGGATGTGTGGGACACGTTAAACCGACGATCAATTTTTCGGTAACTCCAACCTTCTTCCGACAGTATCACTGATTGGACACATTCATCTCGGGTTAAATTACGTGATTGACGCTCCCTAATAAACACAATTAACAATAATCAACAATTAAACAGTAGCCGAATAAAATTCGTGAACACTTGAAAATTAGTATATTTATAGAATTAGTACATTTTTTGCTTCTTTTTGTTTTGTTCCAAAAAAAAACTATAGCGATAAAACACAGTCAATAAATATAGAGTGTACGAATAGCATATACAAGGGGCTTGCAAAATATAACATTACAATGGAAATTTTTATTAAAGCTAATAAAATATTTTAATATTTCAAAGTGGTGCGTTAATTTCTTGGAGAAGTGTAAATATGTATAAAAATTGTTATCTTCTTCTTCAGCCGTTCTCTATCGTTTCGATATAGACCTCTTTCAATGTTCTGCAGTTTTCTCTATTTTGTGCTAGCTGGTACCAATATAATGCTCCTGTTCTTTTTAAGTCATCGTACCATCTTGTTCCGATCTTCTTATAGTTTAAGATCCGAATCAAGATCGACCTTTACCCATCTCTTTATTAAATCAAATTTCGTACATGTCTTGCTTATATTGCCTATCAGAGTATGTTCATAGCTATCCTTAATTAAAAAAGTTGTAATTATTTTTTTAACGACCGGTTTCGCATACTATAATTTACTATGCATCTTCAGGTCAACGGTACATAGTAAATCAAATGTTAAAAATATATATTCCATATTAGCGTACTGTCTGGTACAGAATATACAGCAATTATGCCAATATTATATGTGTGTGATTATTAAATATGGCTTTAAAATTTATTAAATAAAACAAAATAGAAATTAAGTAAAAAAACAATTTAGTTAAATTGAAAATAAATAAATTAATATTACTTACATGCCGATACAAGGATTATTATTAAATGTTTGAGAAAACATAGTTGAAAATCTGTTATGGTAAACTGGTGACAGGTGATCATTCGTTTTACTGCCACTATTAATGAATAAAGGGAAAGTTCTTGAGGGAAACAGATATCAACAACTAAACTAGGAATGCAGGTATTGTGTAAATTGATTGTTGAAAATTAAATATAATGCGTTATATTATTTAAAAGTATTTATATTTATTCAAGAGGTATATTTTGGAAATGTGTGTCATACAAATTTAAACAGCTAATTTAAATTTACTTCTTATTTATTGTCTGTATCTTGTTAGTTTGTTATGCAGTTTTTAATTTAAAACTGTTTAGAATAAATATATGATGACTAGAGACGAATTGATCGAGAACAGTGAATCGATGTGAAGAATTGCTATTTCGTGACGCTACCTTTGACGCCTTCTCGTGGCGCTAGTTTCGTGACGCTCGCCTGGGAGCATTTTACTATAGAGAAAAAAGTAATACCACGCCAGTGTAGAAGCTTTAACCGTTAAAAGCAAAAACCATTAACTGTCAAATAAAAAATTGATAACAACTTCTAATCTAAAATTAAATACTAACATCATATACATAAACGCACAAAGTGTATTACCTAAAACTGTTGAGATCAATAAAACTCTTTAAATCAAATCCTAGCTTTTAATCTAATTTTCAAAAATTCTGATAACCAGTAAAGTATTTACTAATGTTTGTATTTTGAGAACGATTTCCGAAGTGGAAATTGAAACGTCAATAAACGTATTTTAACCTTTAATTGTGGCTTATTCCCATTTAAATAGTAATTAATTCGTGATTTTTTATCCAGTCTTGCATCACTTGTATCTTAACCGGAACAGGAATTCGTCTCTCCACTGCACTCCACCGCATAAAATACTACCAATACCGCGACCACCGTACTCTTGTCCTTATAAAATCTATGAAAAGGTCCAACGTAGAATTGTTTTGTCCTTGAATGGGGTTGATCCTTGTTAATTCTTCTTATGTGCCCAAGGTAACCAATCTTGCGTTTTTTAATTAATTCAAAGAGTTCTCTTTCCACGTTGTTGTTTCCTTGTTGATTCGTCTGGAGCGAATAACATCTTATTTCTGTCTTCACAGTATCTTAATAGTATTGTTTCATCTGTTGTGATGTTATTGCATCCTCAAAGTATGTGTTGTGGTTGAAATCTCCTGCTACGACTACGGTCTCAGCTGAGTTCAACATGGCATCTAATTCTTACAGAGCTAGATTGTTGAGTATTCTCCTGTAAATAGAAAAAATGTTAGTTTATACCTAGATTTTCAAAATAATTATTTATTACCACCTGGTTCCACTCAATACTATTTTTGACGTATATGGCTACTCCTCTTTGATCAAATTGAAATGAAATGCAGTCTAGTATTTACCTGTTATAATTAAAATAACAGCCTGGCGCGCTAGCAGCGGCATCTATACGAAGTAACAAGTTCAAAGCCCTTACTGGAGGCTGTTGAACGACGCTAGGAAAAACCTTTTACTCTGACATGCATCTGCAGTTCAACACTCTTCTTTACGTAAAGAAAAGACGTTAAAATGCAAGTAAAAGATTGCATTTTATTTCAATTCGAATTCCACCACTGTTCTATACGTATTTCGAGTTATTCAACTCCTCGTCAGGACTACTTGTGGAAATTCAAACTGAAATGAAATACAGTCTAGAATTTGGCCCTTATAATTAAAATAACAGCCTGGTACACCAGCAACGGCATCTGCGTTTTTGTGTTTTTTAATGGTGAACTGTAGATGCATGTCGCAGTGTAAGGTTATTCCTAGCGTCATTCAAAAGCCTCCAGTAAGAGGCTTAGAATTTGCGATTCAAAGAGGTGTTACTTCGTATATATATATATATATATATATATATATATATATATATATATATATATATATATATATATATATATATATATATATATATATATATATATACATATACATATATATATATATATATATATATACATATATATATATATACATATATATATATATATATATATATATATATATATATATTTGGAGAGTAGTATATATATATCTATAGATATATATATATATATATATATATATATATATATATATATATATATATATATATATATATATATATATATATATATATATATATATATATATACTACTTTCCAAAATTAACGCACCACCTAAAATGGACCATGATTTTAAAACTTTATTTCTTCTGAACCCTCAATTGGATTTCCATGATTTATTTTTCACATTGTAGGTATATTTCTAGTTAATTACTATATTAATGTTTTTTAAGAAATGTCAACGTTTTACTTATATACGGGGTGTAAAAATAAAGTTGTGTTTTTTCATCTAATTTTGCAACACCCGGTGGAATGTATTAGAAACAAACGCTCCATGTTATGAATATTTTAAGATCGCTTGATTTTTTCTTCACATTTTGGTAAAAAAATCATTACGATACGTTTATTATCAAAAAAGAAAAGTAAGTTCAAAGCAGAAAAGTAAGTTCAAAGCATTGCGTGATTTTTTACTCTCCAAAATTAACGCCCGACCTCAACTCTACCATAATTATTAAGCTATTTTTCTTGTGTATCCTTGATTGGATTTCAATAAATTTTTTTGCTCATTGCAGACCTATTTCTGAGTAATTACGGTATTATTGTTTTCTGGGAATTGTCAACATTTCACCTAGATACGGGGTGTAAAAATAAATTTGATTTTTCATCTTATTTTGCAACACCCTGTGGAATTTTCTTAAAGCAAATGCTACATCTTAATCTTAATACTTTAAAAAAGTTTCTTTTCTGAAAAAGTAAAAAATTGAATTTTTTTCAATTCATTATTTTTGTATTAAAAAAATGTTTTCAAAATTATAAAAATTTTCAGAGAAACATTTATTAGATTAAAACATTTTTATATTAATTATTTTTAAGATGTATTAGCAGTAATTTTTACCTACTAAACTAATTTTTATTTGCTCTTGATAATAATTGTAAACATAATTGAAAGCTCGAGATTAAAAAAATAGTTAACCAATAGCCCTTTTATTGACTCCAACCCATCCAAAACAGTTATATATATATAACAATATATATATATATATATATATATATATATATATATATATATATATATATATATATTGTTATGATGTGTTTTTTGTTTGAATGATGAGCAATGAGTATTTTTAATAATATAATATATAGGGTTTTTATCGCGGTTCTCAAAGAATTAGCTTGTAAGTACTTTTTTAAATTATCTTTATTATAACTATTATGAAACACACATATATATCTAACCTAGCCAATGTAAATTTAAAATAAACTATCTTTAAATTGATATTCTTATAAAACTAATTAAATTCTATAAACAATGTAAAATTTAAACAAACTATCTTCAAAATTGAAATTGTTATGACACTAACTAAATTATATTAACAAAATTTTGTACCTTTCTTTCACTGAATGCCTAAATGAACTGTTTTCTACTATATAGATCCTAATCACCACTGAATGTCTTCGTACTTCAGTTATCCTTGTTTTTTGTGAAATTACTTTTTCCAATTATCAGCTTCTACCAATTTAAGATATAGTTTTCTTCACCAGCATTTATACACCACCAACCAAACCAGCAAACAGCATTTATATTTATTCTTCTTTTCAATATACCAATATCCAATTATTATAAGTTGATTTATACTAATCTCCAACCATAATATAATTTAATTTCTTCCAATATACTTTTTTTAATCTGATTCACTGACTCCAACTAACTTTCATATTTCTTACTAAACTTTTCTGACTGACTTCTTGAAAATTCTGAACAATTTACTTCACTATTCACTAACTAAATGTGTCTATTAACTTTCATAATAAACTGGCCTGACTTCTGACTAAAAACTCAAAAACTGCCACCTTGAATCCAAATTACGGGTATTTATATCCCTTTGGATATTCCAGAACCATCTGGTAAGAAATCATGTTCCAATTTGTTCTATCACTTCTATATAGATGTTCTCGAAAAAAATATCTGTTCGATCCACCGCCATAATCATTATTTCGAGAATGTTCGACTGTAAACAATGGTCACACTCTGCACTCTGAAGAATTCGTTAATGTTCCATTGATAATTTTGTTGACATTTAGGCTTTTCAGATCAGAATAAACATTTAAATCATCAAATATATATAAATTAAACACCTCAAACCAACATTATTATTATAACCCCACTTATATTCGTATTATGATTAATTTCTATCTGTCAATCCACTGTATAGTTGGTTGCCTAAGCACATGGCTCACTTAAATCTATTTACAACATTAAAATTACTAAAATACAACTTTTTACAATTATTATATGCTAATTTATTAAAAATGCCCTCACATAAATATATTTTTATTAAATTCTCTAGTATATAACTTATTTAAAATAATCAAATACTTTTTTATATCTAATATTATGTAGTATATAACTTATAAATTATTTTCTATAAACCCCAATCGTCACAATACCCCAAAAATAATATTTAAAATAAATAATTTACTTATTATTTTTTTAAATATTAATTTTCTCATACCTTATTAAATTTAATAAATCAATTTTTTTTTTTATTTAAAATGTGTTAAATACATCCCTGTTCGCTGTCTATATCAAAGCAGAGAACAACGGAGCACAGTTCGGCTATTCTATGGTCAAACTGTCATGTCAAATGGGGCAATGGATGCGATATCAGAGAATAAAATATAACCTTAATTAAAATATAATCGATATGGTGTTCTGTTTGTTTATAGACAAAATCTAGGAATTATTTCCATTCAAAATAACTTTCATCAATATAAATTGGTAAGTTTTTTTTTTACTTTATTATATTAGAAAGACATTTTTATAGCAATTATAGTATCAATTTTGTGTCTAACCCCAAATTATGATTTTTAGGGTACAAATTAATTTCCATATATACAAAATTCAACAAGTATGATGTCAAATTGATTCAAAATAATGAAATCTACCATCTACCATTTAACAAATCCAGTCTATTGAATAAAATGGATATATCAGTAAGTTATTAGTGTTATTATATTTGTGTTAAAGGTATAGAAAATGTTATTCAATCTCTTCATGATATTGAAAAATGTCGTTGATATGAAATATGCCTCTTAGTCTGTTCTCTGCATCTATTAACACATAACTATTTAGTCCATTCTGATTTTCAATTGTATATGGACCTTCAAGCATTGGTTGTAATTTCTTACAACGATTTTCTTTAACATTACTTTTTCTAAGTGAACGAATTAACACTTGGTCTCCTTTTTGAAATGTGATTGGTTTTTTTATATTTCGATTTTGTCTTCTGATATATTTTTCAGCTTTCCTCCTAATTCGGTTATTCACTTTCTGCATTACTTGTTCTAACATATCCTGATTATATTCACTAATCCACTTTCTGTTTCCTATATGGCCAAACATTAAATATTCTGGTACTTCCTCTGTATTCAAATTATGTGTATTATTTAAAAAATACTCTACTTGTGGTATATGTTGCTGCCAAGTTTCGTGTTGATTTTGGCACAGTATCCTTAAATATTTTATAACTTCTTTAATATATCTTTCTGCAGGATTTGCCTGAGGATGTCTGATACTTGTAAAATGAATGTTGATTCCCTTTTTCTCACAAAATGTCCGAAATTTTTGGTCGTTAAAATATGTAGCATTATCTATTATGCAATTTCTAAATGGTCCTGTTTCTTCGAAAAATTGATTAATATATAATTTTAATGTTTTAACATTTGTTCTAGAGCAGGGATATAGTTTAATAAATTTTGTATATAAATCAACTATCACTAGTATATGCTTTTTTCCTGTTGGACTGAGAACTAAATTTGAAATAAAATCCATGGAAACTGTATTTAGTTTTTCATATACAACATTAGATTTATATGTGTTCTGGTTTTTGAAATTCTTTTCTTTGTTTAGTTGACATATTGGGCATTGGGTAGTAATTTCCTTTGCTATACTTATGTCATTCTTTGCAAAATAATTGTCCCTAAATAGCATCCATAGCTTTCTTGAACCAATATGCATATAATTGTTATGTAAATTTTTCAATATTTTCTTTGCTAAAGTTCTAGTTATTACATATACTTCTATGCCATTTATTATTTTATAATATACCCCATCTTTCCTAAGGACTTTTTGTTTTTCACTCAAATTGATCTGATCTCTTATAATTTCTTCTTTAGAATATAATCCAGTACTTTCTACTAATTGATTTAATCCAATTTTTATTGTTCGCTGCCCTTTTTGTGGTGTATTTTCTAACCTTGATAAAGCATCTGCCACTATATTGGATTTTCCAGAAATGTATTTGATTTCAAAGCAGTATTCACTAAGTATTAGACTCCACCGATGTATTCTACTGTTTCCATATTTGTTATTTAATATTGACGTTAAAGCTTGGTGATCTGTTTCTATTGTAAATTCATTACCCAACAAATAAAATCTTAATTTTGTGACACAGTGTATTATACTTGCTAGTTCTAATTCTGAAACTGAGTAACCCTTTTCATGTGGCTTTGTAATTCTTGAAATGAATTGTATTGGGTATTCGACCCCATCATGTATTTGTAATAATACCCCTGATAATCTCTCTATTGATGCATCTGTTCTTAATATGAATGGCTGTGTGTAGTCAGGATAGTATATTTTCAAATTTGACAGAAAAATGTTTTTAATTTCTTGGAATGCTAGTTCTCTTCTCTGATCCCATCTCCATTTTACACCTTTTCTCAGTAGTTCAAGTAATGAAATTTCTTTTATACTTAGATCTGGTATCATCCTTTTATAATAATTAATTATTCCAATAAATCCTCTTAAAGTTCTTAAATTGTGTGGTGTTTTATATTCCTGAATGACTTGTGTCCGTTCTGGATCCATTTCGATTCCCTTAGTGTTAAGTTTATAACCTAGATATATGACTTCTTTTTGAAAAAATGTACATTTTTCTTGATTTATTTTTAGTCCAACTTTGTCTAATCTATTTATTATAATTTTTAGGTGTTTCTCATGATCTTCAGCCGTTTTAGAAAAAATTAATATATCATCAATGTAGTGAATTACAAAATGTTCATATTGATCCAAAATATCATGAAGACATCTACATAGAGCACTGCAAGATGATTGAAGTCCAAATGGTACTACTTTGAATTGATATACTACTCCATCTATCTGAAATCCTGTATACTGTCTACTTTTTCTTTCTAGAGGTATTAACCAGAAACTATGCTGTAAATCGATTTTAGTGAAAAATGACATTCCTGTAATTCTTCCTAATATTCCATCTATACTCATTGGTGCTTCAAATTGCTTTTCAGTAATCTTGTTAATATTCCTTGCATCCAAACATAACCTGATTTCACCTGATCTTTTTCGTACTACTACTATGGGGTTAATAAAACGTGTGTCTGCCTTCTCAATGATCCCATCTTCTAACATATTATTAATTGTTTTGTTTACTTCTTCTCTGTATTTATATGGTATTGGGTATGATTTTGTTTTAAAATCTTTTTCCTCCTTAACTCTTATACTATGGATATAATTCTGTGCAATTCTATTTTCTTTATTGACAAGTCCCTTGTGTTGCTGCAATATGGAAATGACTATTGATTTATATTCTTCAGGGCAATTTAAAACTTTCATCATATCTTCTTCTTTACAAATAACATTATTCTTCATTATGTACTCATTATTCCTTGCTTCCAATTTTACGCACTCCGCCTCGTAGGCATCCATCTGCTTAAAACTTCCATTCCTTAAATATTCACTACAATAATTATTCTTTACATTCTTTTGGGACATTTCCCTATCATCAAAATACATTTCTTCTTCATAAACATCATTATTTTCTTTTAATAATATCCTATCAACTCTTATTCCTTCTTCTACCTCATCTTTCTGCATAAATTTAATTATTTGCCCTTCCAAAGTTACCATTTTTTTTTCAAAATCTATCTTTACTTTCTTCTTTTCCAATTCATCATTTCCCATTAATATATCAACACATAAATCCTTGACAATAAATCCTTGCATATTAATTTCTTTATTAAGAATATTAATTTTAAAATTGGCTAATTTATCAATTTCACCCAACTTCTTATTATTTGCACCAATAATTTTAATTTTTGGAATCTTTATTATATCTGATAGTTTTAATGTATTAAAAATAAAATTCTCCGAGACTAATGTACTTTCTGAACCAGTATCTATCATAATTTTAATCATTTTATTTTTGGCCAAAGCATTTATATAAATTAAATTAATAGAGTCAATAATTTTATCCTCATCTAAAGAAATAAATTCAGAAGGTTTTTCATAATAGCAATGGCCTAACTTGTAATTCAGAAAGTTTACTGCACAAAATTTTGATTATTAGAATTGTCAGATTGTATCTGACCACTTGGATCTGATGTCCTATGTCTTTCCCTACTATGACTTCTACTCACATTTTCTTGCCTTGTACTATTTCGTTCCCTGTCTTCGCAGCTTCTATTCCTTCGAATACAATTTACCTGTCTGTTATAGTTAGGTCGCTCTGCATTTCTTCTATTGTTAAAATCTTGTCTATTATTATTAGTACTGTTATTAAAATGTTGTCTATTATAATTAGTATTATTATTAAAATTTTGTCTATTATAACTAGTATTATTATTAAAGTTCTGTCTATTTGAATTACTGTTAGTATTATTAAAATTTTGTAAACTATCACCATACCTAGTATTATTGTTATATGATTGTCTATATTGTTGATTATCATTTTTATTATATTGAAAGTTATTGTTGTTTTTTCTGTTGTTATTATTACTTGTCATATTGCCTCTTTGTATTCTTTGAATAAAATTAATAAAACTATCTATTGTTTGAATATTTTGTACAGTTACGGTTTGCACAACATCAGCATCAAAATGTCTAGATACATTTAAAACTGTTTCATCCTCTCTAAGTGGTGGTTCTAAATATTTTGCAACTGTTATCAATTTCAATGCATAATCTACCATATTTGATTTTAAATTTTGATTATACTTTCCAAAATATAGAATTTCTCTAAACTTGGCTTGCTCTAATTCACCCCAATAATAATTTAAAAATTTATTTTCAAATGTTTGAAAATTATCTAAATCATTCTCAATACTAGCAAACCAAGTTGCTGCATTGTCATTTAATGTCATTCTAATATAATCTTTAATATCATTAATATTATTCACAAATCTTAATTTATGTTTTAAACTATTTATGTATACTCTAGGATGCAAATTTTTTATATTACCAGAGAATTTAATCCCAGTCTCATTTGTTAAATTTAAGTACGGTCTCCCTATGTCTCTCATTTGTGAAATATCATCTATTCTCTGTTCCACATTTCTTATTTGATTACAATTTATTTGGATATTTTGTTGTATATCGTCTAATTTTTCTTCTGTGTTTCTCCTGTCTTCGTTAATTTTTACTTCTAAGTTACATTTCTGTAACTCTATTTTCTGTTCTATATCTATCTTATTATCTTGAATAATCCTCTTTACTTCTGTCCTCTCATTTTCTATCCTTTTCTTGTAGTCATTCCGTATAATTTTTATTTCATTTGCTACTTTTTTCTCTGCAGCTTCAAGTTTTTTATCCATTTGTTTTTCTATTTGTTTTACAATTTAATTATTATTATCCTCTATTTTCTTTTCTAATTTTCTATAATTCTCTTCTAATTTCTGTTCCATTTTTTTCATGTCTTCTTTGACTTCTTTTGAATTCTCTTCCAATTTTTTTATGTCTTCTTTGACTTGTTTTGAATTCTCTTGCAATTTTTTTATGTCTTCTTTGACTTCTTTTGAATTCTCTTCCAATTTTTTTATGTCTTCTTTGATTTCTTTTGAATTCTCTTCCATTTTTTTTGTATTCTCTTCCATTGTCTTGTTCATCTGCATCATTAATGACATCAAAGCTGCCATATTGACATTTTCCTCTCTTTCTGGATTCATTTCTGCAGTATCTTGTGGAACTTGAACTAAACTCTCCTCTTGTATAGGTTGTGTTTCTACTTCCACATCTTCTTCATTCTTTTTGCTTCTTGTACCTTTCTTTCCTTGAGACATTTTGAGACTTTACTTGTTCAAATATAATTAAAAATAAAATCTATAATTTTTTCTTTCTACTGATAATTAATTTAATTATATGAGAGCACTTATCTTCCCAAACTAATTCTTTTAAATAGAGAGCCACCGCGTTGGGTGCCAAATTGTTATGATATGTTTTTTGTTTGAATGATGAGCAATGAGTATTTTTAATAATATAATATATAGGGTTTTTATCGCGGTTCTCAAAGAATTAGCTTGTAAGTACTTTTTTAAATTATCTTTATTATAACTATTATGAAACACACATATATATCTAACCTAGCCAATGTAAATTTAAAATAAACTATCTTTAAATTGATATTCTTATAAAACTAATTAAATTCTATAAACAATGTAAAATTTAAACAAACTATCTTCAAAATTGAAATTGTTATGACACTAACTAAATTATATTAACAAAATTTTGTACCTTTCTTTCACTGAATGCCTAAATGAACTGTTTTCTACTATATAGATCCTAATCACCACTGAATGTCTTCGTACTTCAGTTATCCTTGTTTTTTGTGAAATTACTTTTTCCAATTATCAGCTTCTACCAATTTAAGATATAGTTTTCTTCACCAGCATTTATACACCACCAACCAAACCAGCAAACAGCATTTATATTTATTCTTCTTTTCAATATACCAATATCCAATTATTATAAGTTGATTTATACTAATCTCCAACCATAATATAATTTAATTTCTTCCAATATACTTTTTTTAATCTGATTCACTGACTCCAACTAACTTTCATATTTCTTACTAAACTTTTCTGACTGACTTCTTGAAAATTCTGAACAATTTACTTCACTATTCACTAACTAAATGTGTCTATTAACTTTCATAATAAACTGGCCTGACTTCTGACTAAAAACTCAAAAACTGCCATCTTGAATCCAAATCACGGGTATTTATATCCCTTTGGATATTCCAGAACCATCTGGTAAGAAATCATGTTCCAATTTGTTCTATCACTTCTATATAGATGTTCTCGAAAAAAATATCTGTTCGATCCACCGCCATAATCATTATTTCGAGAATGTTCGACTGTAAACAATGGTCACACTCTGCACTCTGAAGAATTCGTTAATGTTCCATTGATAATTTTGTTGACATTTAGGCTTTTCAGATCAGAATAAACATTTAAATCATCAAATATATATAAATTAAACACCTCAAACCAACATTATTATTATAACCCCACTTATATTCGTATTATGATTAATTTCTATCTGTCAATCCACTGTATAGTTGGTTGCCTAAGCACATGGCTCACTTAAATCTATTTACAACATTAAAATTACTAAAATACAACTTTTTACAATTATTATATGCTAATTTATTAAAAATGCCCTCACATAAATATATTTTTATTAAATTCTCTAGTATATAACTTATTTAAAATAATCAAATACTTTTTTATATCTAATATTATGTAGTATATAACTTATAAATTATTTTCTATAAACCCCAATCGTCACAATATATATATATATATATATATATATATATATATATATATATATATATATATATATATATATATATATATATATTGTTATGATATGTAAAATCGAGAAAAATATTGGGTTGATTAAAATATTTCAAAGTTCAAAAACATTAAAATATTTCAGATAAGTAGGATAATAAACAACAAACATTTCGAAGAAGGAAAGTTATTAAATTTTTGGATTTCCTGTACTAAACAAAATGTAAGCTATACATAAATTATTTCTTTGTTATACTTGAGTGACCCGCATAAGTTTAAGTGAAAGCTAAAGACAATTGAACGGGGTTTTTCAAAATACATTAATGCAGTGATTAAAGACAATAGAAGGGATTATAGAAAGAGGTTTTTGTTAGTTTTTAAGAATTATAGAAAAATATTATTTGTAAATAAGTTTTAGGAAATTTATAATTATAGGTAAAAATTTGTTTGTTATCGAAATGAAAAAATGGGGGAATTGTGACGAGTTTTGATTGGCGGAGATTGAAAAAGGTGGGATAAGTATGTAGGAAAAAGTTTAGCGAGATTGAGGAGAGAGAAAGAAGGATCAGTTGGTTTTCCAAATCTGTAAGACGAACAGTGATTGTTCTTTGGTGATTCCCAAGAAGTAGCAAGCAGTAGTGTTGAATGTTAGTGAGTTTTTTTGGAGTTAGTGTATCTGACAGAGCTGAAGCAGCAAAATATTGTAAGTCATATTTTCCTACTTATATTCCAAGAGTCACTGTTCAGGCCAACGAGAGATTCATTTTATCGTAAAGAGAAGATATTCCAAGAGTCAATTTTTCACTCGGGCCAACGAGAGATTCAGTTTATCGAGAGGAGAAAGGCTATCATAATTTGAATGATTGTTGCTTTTGAAGGAGATCATTAAGGACGATATACTTGCAACAATCTGTTGTAAGATTGCTGATTACATAGGGAGCGGTTGAGAGGAGATAATACAGTCTACAAGGAACAAGGATTTGGACCACTCATCATCAGAGAGAGATATTTTTGTTTTCTGCAGTTTTTTTTCTTTTATTGATAACACAATTTTTACACGTAATTTAGAAAGGATATAAATATTTTGATTAGGAGAGTTAGAATAGTTTGGGATTTTGAGTTTTCAATGAATATTGTTTGTACCATTAATTTTGATTGTTCACGTACGGAGAACAAAATTTTGAGAATCCTTATATGAGATTTGTTTATTGAAAACTTTTGAGTGTGAATTATTTCATTATTTTATTTCAATATATATAGTGTTAGATCATATGTGTTTTTTTATTATTCCGGTATTCTCTGGACCTTACCTTTCACATGTAATAGCATAGATATTGAAGCACGAATTTAACCCTGAGATAAAAGAATTAAAAATTGTGATAGAGTCATAATCATATCATTTAAATAATTTTAATTAATCAAAAAAATTAATTAGCTAATTATTGCTTGGCGCACCAAGACTTTAAATATCGCAATAATATATATATATATATATATATATATATATATATATATATATATATATATATAAAATTAGTTTTTCTTCGGTTTAGGTTCAATAAATTATATTACATGTGGAACTAGGTTTTATTTTCCATAGAAATCAACGTTTCGGCAGGAAACCCTTGCCTTTGTCAAGATTCTAAAATGTACAATATTAAGAACAAACAGTTATTGTATATATATATATATATATATATATATATATATATATATATATATATATATATATATATATATAACTTAACAAAACGTAAAACGGGACACTGACATTAATGAAGTGACAAATAAAAGTTGATATCTGATATCTCATGGTTTACTGTCATTAGTGTATAATTATTTTTATATGGGCGTATCATTGATGTTTTCAAAAAAGGTAAAGTGGATATATGTTATGACTTTAAGAGCTTTTTATGGTGTTATATTTATTATTATTTAAATCAGATTGAAATATATTCTATTTAGGTTTTGTATATCTCTTTTGTCATTTATTGCGTTGGAATTTCTTTTTATTTCTATTAATTCGTGTATCTCCCTCTTCTTTTTGTTTTTTTTTTTTTTCGGTTTTTAAAATTTTGATGTTTTTGAAGTCAAATTTATGCTTCTTCTCATTTTCATGTTTTGTGAGCGCAGTGACATTGTTCTTGTCATATTTGTGAGAACGAATTCTGGATTGAAGCAGTTGACTGGTTTGCCCGATATAGACACCTTCACAGTTAATACATGGTATCTCGCAAACAACATGTGATTTTTTGAGTTTTGGAGTTTGTGTTTTTAAAAAATTTTTAATAAAATCCTTTATAAAAAGGTATATAAAAACCCAGTCGGGCTATGTTAAATAGACAAAACGTTTTCGGAATAAATATTCCATCATCAGTGTCAGGTTAATACATGAATGTAGCCACTAAATATGGGGGTAAAAACCCTTTAAAAATTACTAACTGAAATTTAGTTTACATTATTTCTTGTATAAAATTAAGATGGTGAAGTTACCGTTGGATTGGTAACATGACGACATATGACTCTACATTAAGTTGCAAGTCCTGAGACGGTATGTCTACGAGGAATTTATGAAAGCACCATTTGCCATCTTAATTTTATACAAGAAATAATGTAAACTAAATTTCAATTAGTAATTTTTAAGGGGTTTTTACCCCCATATTTAGTGGCTACATTCATGTATTAACCTGACACTGATGATGGAATATTTATTCCGAAAACGTTTTGTCTATTTAACATAGCCCGACTGGGTTTTTATATACCTTTTTATAAAGAATTTTATTTTTTAATATATGGTATACAGCCATTAAAATTTTTTAATATATGGTATACAGCCAACTACAGGAACTTAGCTTCCTTGTGGATTTTGTGTTTTTAGTTTAGTGAAATATTTATTTAAAAGGTTGTTGCCTTTGTGGGCCACTGTTATGTTATGTTTGGCTAAAAGATTTTTATATTAATATTACGATATTAAGATATTAAAATTATAATAAGATATTTTTATATTAAATATAGTACGGTTCAAGAAACTTAAAACTATATATATATATATATATATATATATATATATATATATATATATACATATTAGTATTAACTACTATTAGTAAAGTAGTAGTAGTAGTATTATTATACTCACCACTCTTGCTGCTCTCTGAATCATTTCATTTTAAAAACTGAATACATGAACTGAGACATGCACCAAATTTACATTTGTTATTCTTTAATTTATAATTCAAGACAAGTACGTAATGGATTAATAAATTGTTTAAAAATATAATTGCATTGTAATGTTTGCTTTTGTAGTACGTAAGCAAATAGTCAGTTAATAAAAAGAGAGTTATATAGAATGTACAACTACGTCTGTGGTCGACAGCGTAATCAAGGGAATGAATTGTAAGTGATATATATATTTTTTTTATTTTTACAATATTTAATAAATTCTATCAGAAAAAATTATGAAATTTGGAGTGACACTTTTAGATGCTATATAAGGAATTTATCAGCAAGTAGTAAAAAGTTATTAGCTGTAATTTTCATCTTTATTTTTTGTATTTTGGTAATATACAATAGATATAGGTTATTTTCTTATCAGGTGAAAAAATTTTAACTGACAGTATTTATTTTTAAAACCTTTATTCGAAACTCGCAGGAAAAGTCGAATTGGTAGTATTAATCCTATGAGATGCCAACTAACCGAAATACACGATACACTTTTACAATTATACGAAAATTCCCAAGATGTTCGTATATTACATGAAGCATTTACGGTATCAGAACAAATATCTCAATATTCATTTCTAGTATTAATAGGTATTTGGTATGATTTGCTGCTCCCTATAAACATAGTCAGTAAAGCCTTATATACCAATTCAATGTATTTAAATAATGCTGTTAATTTATTATGATTTTGTTCAAAATATCTTTCAAATAATCGTTCAAAAGATTTTGAAAAATGCTTGATAGTCGCCAGAGAGGTAACAAACTTTAGGCACTGAACTGATTTTTATACAAAAACGCATCCGACGTATAACGAGTCAGCAAGAACATTTCAAAATAAATGCATTCAACAGCAAATCTAATTAAGGCTTCATTTTTAGAATATTTTGAACAAACCATTTTGAACAAACCGATCATTTTTGATTAATCGGAGATGTTTCTGTAATTTAAAAGAGAATATATAAATAATGATGAATTAGCCAAATGCTGCGTATATTTACAGTGAGGTCTCGTTTTATGCGGTGGGTATGTTCCACAGAAAAGCGCACATAAAAAAATACATTACTTGCCTAGAATAGGTAGAGATACTCTAAGTCGATAAAGGTCATATGTGTTTTAATGTTTTTTTCTTTGTTCTTTTCAATCACCTGTCTCATAATAAATATATTATCTAAACATGATCTGGCTTTTCGGAATCCTGCTTGTTCTTCGCTATAATGATCCATGTGTTGTTCTAGTTTTTCTTTTATTACTGATGAAAAGATTCTTGCTATTGAAGGCATTACACTGATCCCTCTGTTATTTGGTGACCATTTGTCACCTTTTTTGAAAATGGAGGACATGTATGATAAATTCCACTCATCGGGAATCTTCTCTCCTGCTTCGATTTTATTGAACAACATTCGTATAAAGGATACTATCCTTTTTACGATTTATTTTTATGTTCCCTGGTCCTGGTACTTTATTGTTTTTGGATTTCTTTAGTGCTTCATTTATATCTTCCTCTGAGAGAATGAATCTGACAAGCAATAAATACAAGACGACGATGAGAGCTTTGTTTTTGACTAATTAGAAACTTAAGACAACAATACTGACACATGAAGAATTTAAAATTTGAAGAAATAGTTTTTGACGAAATGTGAAATGAAAATTTTGACGAAAAGGACCGTCTTCATAGAATTTCGTATTTTTTGGAAAAGATAAGACAAGCAGTTGAACGTACCCGTGCTCAAAATCTTGTAACACAAGCGCCTATCGTTACAGGAATTACAAAACAAAAAACAGAATCCATCGAAATTTGGAGTTTATTTTTTACGTCGGGTTTATTGAAAATTATCGTCGAAAATACTAATAAATATATTTTACTGAAACAGTACTCCCAGACCTATAAAACAGCTTACCCAAAAGACGTAACTGAGCTAAAAGCATTTGTGGGATTACTGTACATAGTAGCTGAGAACAAGAATAACCCCACCAAAATGCTGCTAACCTTTTTAACACCAATGGAATGTCAATGGAAATATACCGATTGACAATGGTCCTAGAAAGGTTTAGGTATGTACTAAGAAATTTGCATTTTAATGAAAAAACTACTCGAGAAGAGGGCCAAAACCCTAACAAACTAGCTACAATAACAGAATCTTTTGACGTATTTACTGCTCAGCTACCAAAATATTATTGAATATCCCATTTTACAACGGTAGATGTGGGTTTCGGGTTTATATGCCCAACAAATCACGGAAATATGGCTTAAAGTATTTACTCTTGTAGACGCGAAAATGTTTTATACCTAGTCAATGGAAGTATACGTCGGTAAACAGCCGAATGGACCTTATGAAAAAGATACTGCTAGCTTTGCCTTGCTTCCTTATTTGTGCAAACCTATAAAAGTATACCTTTTAAATGTAATGTTACCATAGACAATTTTTTATCGCTGCAAATGTGGCAACTAAGGTTCTGAATGTTCACACAGAGGCATCAGTGTGATAGCATGTATGGGCAGGTTATATGGAAAAATACTGAAAGAAAAACTGGAAAAATCTATCTCAAATAAAATCGGAGAAGATCAGGCGGGGTTGACGGCAGATCTTGCATAGACCACATATATACACTCCAACAATTAATTGAAAAAAAAATGGCAAAAAATAGACCGTACACATGGCATTCATAGATTAAAAAAAAGGCGTATGACACGGTTCCCAGAAAATAACTATGGAACACGATGAAGGAAATCGGAATAACTCAGAGGTTGATAGAAGCCGTAAAAAACCTTTACAACCACAACAAGGTAAGAGTTAAAACCGGCAATAAATACTCCAACGAATTTAAGACAACAAAAGGCTTATTGCAGGGATGCTCTACATCTCCGACACTGTTCAAGATATTTTTTGAACAAATATTAAAACCATGGACAAGAAAATGTGAAGGGATGGGAATACCAATCCGGGACAACTACTTGTACACATTAAGCTTTGCAGATGACCAAGTGGTAACGGCTCAGGTTGAAGAAGATCTGTGCTATATGCTCCAAAAATTAGAAAAGGAATACACAAAAAATGGACTGGAAATAAATCTAGAAAAGACCGAATATTTAACAACAGAGCAAGAGCCAGTGAGAAACTTGGAAATGGACCATAATAGGGAAATTAACGGCACTGACAAATTCAAATATTTAGGATTCATACTCTCAAAAATTGGAACCACCGAGCAAGAGATAACCAGCAGATTAGCACAGACAAGAACATGTATTAAACAAATGAACGGGATAGACAGATTACCAGAAATACAAAGAAGAGAATTTATAACACCTTGGTACCAGACACCAGTATAATGACCTATGGAGCAGAGAATTGGGTAATAAATAAACGAAACAGGTCCAAAATGACAGCAACTGAAATGGAGTTCATGAGAAGAAGCTGCAGAGTGACAAAAATGGATCCCATCAGAAATGAGGAGATAAAACGAAGAATGGCAGTAGAACAAGACATACTTAGCTACATCGAAGAAAAACGTTTAATTTGGTATGGACATGTGAGAAGAACAGATCATACAAGGTGGATAGCAAAGATTTCGGATTGGAGCCCTATAGGAAGGAGGAAAAGAGGTAGACTCCGAAGATCATGTAGGGATGAAGTGTACGAGGCCATGGAAAGACGAGACCTCAGAGATGGAGAATGGCAGAACAGAAAGGACTGGAGACGTTGGCTGTAAATATCCTTATATAGATAGAAAGTTCTGAATGATTACCAGCTAACAATAATGGTACAATGAGAAAAAATAAGAGAGATATTCCGTCGGAGTTCGTGAATATTCATCGACCAGTTCAAACAAGTATGTTTGGCTTCCAAAAGAATTTATCTCTTGTATACTATATTCCGCGTAAGTAAAATGACTTACTACTTTCAACTATGCATTTCTAAGATAAAATTGATAAAGAAACTCAAAAGCCGGAAATCATCAGAGAATATACTAAAACGGAAGCGGGAGTAGACGTTGTGGAAAAGCTTCTTATTACTGAGCTAGACCTACCTGGTGCTATCCAATGGTTTTGTTTTATGATGCAATGAATGTGGCTGACATAAATGCATTCATAATTTACAAATGCATTAATATAGAAGATAAAACACATAGAAACATTTTTTTGGAAAAAATTGGTTATGTTTTACTAAACGATCATACAAAACGACGAGTTCAATAGGACACTTTTTCGAAAATAAAATCAATCAAGACTTTTATAAATATTGAGCATGCAAATTGATTATCATGAAAATAGAGAAGTTACATATGGAAAGTGTAGTTACTGCTCAAGTAAACAAATCGTTAAACTCTTTATTGTTGCTATAAGTGCCCCAAATTTATATGTTTGGAACATGTGAAGAATGCAGCCATCACGATGATACCGCACAGATCGAAGACTAGTTGTAAAGACATCTAAGCTTAGTGAAAATAATCAATTCAACGTTGGAAAAATCTACTTACGAATATTAATAACACAATTATAACAATTGTTTACATTGATATTGTTAGGAATATTAACAGAAGTGGCAGTATTGAAATTAGTGTTAGACGTGTCAGTACTTTTACTATTTTTTGAGATATTAACTTGGTTGCGGCCATTTTCAATCTGTGAAGCTATGTGAATTTTATTTCTTAAGGAATTTTCTACGTATCCCTTTGCTACATTAGTTGATTTCCATCTTTCGTGTCTTTTCACGTTGATAATAGTACCACCATTATCAGCCAGTAAAGTGGCTGAGCTTCTTCGTAGACAGTGCCCGGTGTATTCTTTGGGATGCAGTAATTTAAGAAGTTCAGCAATAGTGCAGTCGATTTTTCCAAAAGTGTGAATACCAATAGTTTGTATAGTACACCTTCCATTTTTGTAATATTCAAATAATATACGATGCGGTGTGTTTGTTTGACGTAATGATAAATATTTTCTGTATAAAGAAATGGCGTTTTCTCCAATAACCACAAAGGTTCTTTCCATGTTCCTTTTCGAATTAGGAATTTTAATCACAAACATGGTTATCTTCTCTCCCATATCATCTAAACTTCCTTTGCAAAGCTCCTCACGATGACAAGCGCCTGCCAAACCAATTATTAATGCAACCTAAAATTTACAACAAAAAAAGAGAAATTAGATTTAATTATATAACCTTTGTCATTAAGTAGATCTTATCTTCAACTTCTGATAACGATTTATCTATTTCTTCTTTATTCAATACTTTCGATTTTTTTGGTTTGTAGCCGATGGATTTTCTTTTAAGGAAAGCAATAACTTTTGGGTAGCGGCTTATATCTATATTATTTTTAATGTTAAGTGTGGACTTAAGCATCGAGTAATTGCTCCAAATGCTTGATGGCTTCAAGATATTAGATTTTTCCATTAGATATGCAAGAATGACTTCTTTATTTATAGTATGTAAATTTTTATCATTGCTCCATTTTTGAAATAAATCGTAGACCAATTCATACCTCTTTCTTGACTTTACCGGCAATAATTCATCAATAGCGGCTTTTGCAATTTTCCTAATCTCATCTGGAATCATTTCGGCTTCACTTTCATTGCTAATTTCCATTTCTTAGAATTGTAAAACGAAAAACTGACAGAGAACACACGAATCTTAAATGACAAGCGTTGTAATAAAATATAAAGTTGATGTAGCCAAAGCCATTACCTAGCTACCCAACATCGTCCCGAAAGTGAAAAATTAGTCCCGAAAGTAGGTACATTCGCTACGGGTTGTGTAAAATGGTACTTTCGATTTAATAAATGATACCTACCGAAAGTTTTATTTTCGGGACGGCTGCAAAAAAAATATTTTAAAAACTAATTTTTAAAGTTATGAAAAAATGTTTTCATATGTTTATTTTATTTAGCTTGAATTATTTAATTATTTATACCTACGTAGAAATAACTTTCTACGCTTCTTAATAGGTTTTTTGTTTATTAATTTGTTTATTCTTGATATTTTGTTCATGGAGTATAATAAAACTATAAAAGCATATAACACAATGTTTAATTTTGAATAAACAATAAATAAACATGCGCATATTTAGGTATAGTCATTTTCTATCATATTGGTAGCACATTATGTATGCAAATCCTCAACAGGTCAAAAAACCATAGGCGTCACCCTATACTTGTTTTGAAATAAATAAAAAAAATTAATATTTTATGATGCCGTCAACAATTCATTATCTTTTAAAAAATCTTCTGTAAAATAAGTGTCCACTAATCTCACTATACCTTTTTTGTGCGTAAAAAACGTCGGTATATATGCCACACGATTATTGTTAATTATACACGGGTGATTAAAGAGAGAATTCAATGTTTCACGAAATAAATTAATGTAAACAGTAATTTAAAGGTGAATATTGTTTTCTATACAAGTTATCGCCTGACACAAAAAGAATACCTTCTTTGAACGATTACCTGGAATTACTGATAAGGCTTCACTAATGATACTTTAAGTAGTTTTTATGCCACATTACAGCTTATGCCAATAATATAAATTAGAAATTGTTTGCATCTTCCATTTAGTTTGTAGATGTCTTACTAATATTCATGTCTTACCTACCTACGTTTTTGTTGTCGATATTTTGTTATTTGCATTTAAAAATGACGTCGACAACAGGTTTTATCCCGGTTAAGTGTAGTTTTAAAGGTGCCTTCAGTCTAAGATAGAGAAATATAATATTAAATGTACACGATGCACTTGTACATCAACACCCTTTAAGTAATGTTCGTGAAATCGTTAACATGTGTTCAAATATGGCAGGGGTTGGAGAAGCAACAATTTATAGATTCCTAAAAGAAAGAAAAGGAGGAACTGTTTCATCTCCCAAGAAGAGTGGAGGGAGTCAACCCTTGGATATTGAAGAAATACATAAGAACATGATAAGACGCAGCGTCCACTCATTTTACACAAATATCCAAACATTAATTAGAGAAAACAAAGAGTTACCAATTATAAGCAACAAGAAATTATGGGGACTATTGAGAGAGATGGGATTTCATTGGCAAAAGAATAGAAGAAAATCCGTTTTAATTGAAAAAGATTACATTGTATGTTGGAGACGAGATTATCTAAGAACTATTAAAAAGTACCGAGAAGAAGAAAAAACAATTTTTTATTTGGACGAGACTTGGCTAAATGAAGGTCATACTGTACCATATCTATGGGTTGATACAAATGTGAAAAGTTCCCGTCAGGCATTCATCGAAGGTGTATCTACTGGAATAAACAATATTCCCGTTGGAAAAGGACGCAGACTCATAATAACCCATATTGGAAACGAATACGGATTTGTCAATGGTGGATTATTAAGTTTTGCCTCAAAATCAACCAAAGATTACCACGAGGACATGATTGCTAACGTTTTTGAAGAATATTTTGAGCAAATGTTGGATTTAATTCCAAAAAATTCTGTCATAGTCATGGATAATGCTAGTGGCCATTCAAGACTAGCAGAAAAATTGCCAACAACGGCATGGAAAAAAGGAGAGATAATCGAATGGTTGGATAAACATTCAATTGAGTACAAGGAGAAGTCGACAAAAAAGGAATTATTACTTATTGTAAGGCAACATAAAGCAGCTTATAAAAAATATATAATTGATGAAATGGCATTAAACCGTGATGTAATTATTAAACTTTTACCCCCATACCACTGTCATCTGAATCCGATAGAAAATATATGGTCTCAAGTAAAGGGTGAAGTCGGACGCAACAACAAAACTTTTAAATTAGAAGACTTACAACAATTATTAGAACATTCCTTATCAAAAGTAACTCCAGAAAATTGGAAAAATGCTGTTAGTCATGCTCACAAGGAAGAAAATAAAATGTGGAATTTGGATAATATGACTGATGCAATGCTGGAACCGGTAATAATTAACATTGGAGTTGAAGATTCCTTAGATTCTGAAGAAAGCAGTGAATCTGAAATGGAATTTGATTAAAATAATATTCATTTTTTTACAAATCGGCCCCTGTTCCGGCCACAAATTATTTTATATATAACCAATAAAATAAACATCTTAATCTCCATCACTCCGACACTGGCAACTTTATTTAGGGATTAGTAACCCTCAAAACTATTGTATTCTATTCTGCTTCAACCTTTATACCTGGTGGTCATACTCAATTTAAAATTGTTTTCCTATATACTTCTCTAAACTTGTTGACAAATATCTATTTTTCATTGAGTCACCCGTATCAACAGTTTAGGGATTTGCATACATAATGTGCTATCAATATAATGGAAATGGACTATATACAAAAATAATCCGTCTTGTAGACCTATGTAGATTAGTAAGGGTGTAATTTCCAAGCAGGTTAGTACAGAAGGGTTAAAATCTATAAAATTAATAAATAAATAACAAAATTACTTTATTTAATTTTAAAAATATTCATACTGTTCATACTATCCATATTCTAAAGTGGAACTGGGCTGGTCATGTAGCAAGATCAGTTGATGACCGGTGGTCAAAAAGAATTTTGGAATGGAGACCCCGAGTACAAGCTAACAGAAATAGAGGTCGACCCGCAACGAGATTGACAGATGACATAAAAAGAGTGACTACAAATTGGATTCAGATGGCGCAAAATCGGACTAAGTGGAAAAGCATGCGAGAGGCCTATATTCAGCAGTGGACGTTAGAGGCTAGTTGATGATGATTCATATTCTGGGTTGCTCATACTGCAGTTACGATCCTTGTATCTAGTAGTTTCTTAACTGTGTCTATCGGTATGCCGGTATAAGCATTCAACGTTATTCTTAGGAATGATGCAAGGGCACCCTCTAGTCCTGGGGAGGAGAAATCGTCACCGAAGGCAGATGAACGACATCCCTTCGTCAACGGCATAGGATGCGAAAGGCAAGTGGGAAACCATCGCATTAAATTCCCAAGATAGTTAATATGGCAAGTCAAAATCAAAACATGGCCCCTAGTTTCCGGCAGGCGTTCAATCGTCAAGGGGTGCTAAGAATCCCCGGAAGAAAACTTAAAATTGCTACGTGGAATGTTAAAACTTTATATAGAGCAGGCAAACTAGCAAATGCTGAAAACGAGATGAGACGAATGAAGTGGGACATACTTGGTATGTGCGAGGTGAGATGGAAAGGAGAAGGATATGTGGATATAGTAAATGGCAACCGTTTTTATTATGCAGGTAAAGATGATGATGCCCAGTCAGGTGTAGGAGTGTTGGTAACAGCATCCCTGAAACAACACACAAAAAGTTTCCTACCAGTCAGCGACAGATTAATGACTATCAAATTAAATGGACAACCATTCGACATCAATATAATACAAATATACGCACCGACAGCAGAGAGCCCAGACGAAGATCTTGAGACTTTCTATTCCAAAATTGAAAAGATCAAAAAACACATAAAATCAGATGACATCAACATATTTATGGGAGATTGAAATGCCAAAGTAGGAGTAGAAAAAGTCGAATCGATCATCGGCCCATATGGTTTAGGGACCAGGAACTAACGAAGCACACGCTTTGTTGAATTTTATTAAGTGAACAACCTGGTGGTTCTTAACACATGGTTTAAATTACCTAAAAGACGTCTATATACGTGGCGGTCTCCTCAAGATTGCGAAGGAAATATTGTAAGGAACCAAATCGACTACATTACAATTAACAAAAGGTTCCGTAATGGTATTCTAAATGTAATAACGTACCCAAGCTGTGACATACATTCAGACCACAATCCTGTAGTCGCAACCATCTGATTAAAACTTAAAAGAGTAGACAAGGCTAAACCCACTCAGAGAATAGCATGGAGTAGTACTAACCAAGGACAGCAACAGAAGTATAAAGACATGGTAGATACGCAGTTAGAGTATAAGACAATAGGTCCCACTAAGGAGAAGACAATAAAAGAAAACATTGAAGACATGGAGGAAAATTAAAAATACACTCTTAGAGGCAGCAGACCAAAGTATACCCAAAGAAAACCGTAAACATACAAAACCATAGATGACAAACGAAATATTTCAAATTATGGAGAGGAGACGGCTGGTAAAAAACAAAAATCTAACAAGATACAAGGAACTCAACAGGGCAATTGAAATAAAAACATATGGAGCTAAGGAAGAGAGGATGAAAAAAAATGTAAGGAGGTAGAAAATCTGCAAAGGAAGCATAAAGGTAGAGAACTAGACAGAAAGGTTAAAGAAGTAGCGTGAATATGGAAACCCAAACACTTATCGATTGTAACAAACAAGAAAAACTAAATGGAAGTGGACCTTGAAAAACAGAAAGAAATATGGAAGCAATATCTTAAAGATTTGTTTGGTGATCAGAGAACAGAAGAGCCCCCACAAATAGATACAGATGAAAAATTAAACATTCTCTCCGAAGAAGTTTTGCAGGCAATAAAAGACGCAAAGAACAACAAGGCACCCGGCGAAGACTTAATAACAGCCGAACATTTTAAACACCTAAGTGATAATGCTGTCAGGAAATTAACATCCCTCTACAACATTATATATGAACATGGCATAATACCGCATGACTGGCTAACATCTACATATTATATAGCTCTTCCTAAAAAACAAAAAGCAAGAAAATGTGAGGACCATTGAACTGTATCCCTCATGAGTCATGCCGCTAAGATTTTTATGCGAATAATTTATAACCGAATTCAAAATAAGTGTGAAGAATACCTGAGTCGTTCTCAATATGACTTTAGAAAGGGTACAGGCACTAGAGAAGCAATTATGGGATTGACACTGATGGCAAAAAGGTATCTTGAGGTTCAAAAACGGCTGTATGTGTGCTTTGTCGATTACAGAAAGGCCTTTGACCGCATCAAACACGGAAAATTGATCGAGGTGCTAAAAGAAGTAGGGTTGGACGGACACGACATAGCTATCATAAGTAATACATACTGGAACCACACAGGATGCGTTCGAACAGAGAACGGAAACACCAAGTACATCAACATAAAACGAGGAGAGCGTCAAGGGTGCATTTTATCCTCCCTATTATTTAATGTATATGCCGAACATATAATTAGAGCTTCTCTGGAAGATCGCCCTGAAGGTGCCAGAGCCAATGGAATCATCATTAACAATATAAGATATGCCGATGACACCGTAGTATTAGCAGAAACAGAAGACCAACTAAAAATATTGATGAACATATTATCAGAAGAAAGTCACAGGGGAGCTTGGACATTAACTTTTCCAAAACCAAAATTGTGGTATTCCATAAAAACCCCCATGAACAAGTTATACCTAACATACAAATAAATGGTATCACCCTTCAGAGTTCCCAAAGCTTCATATACCTGGGCAGAGAACTAAATAGTCAACTGGACCACTCAAAAGAAATTAGAAGACGCATTGAAATAGCAAGATCTGGTTTCATGAATATGCGTAAAATGCTCTGTAACCCCAAGATATCAGTCTCAATAAGATTGCACTAAAGTGTTATGGGTGGTCTCTATTACTATATGGGTGTGAGACCTGGACATTAAAATAATATGACGTCAACAAATTAAATTCATTTGAAATGTGGATGTACCGCCGAATGCTAAGAATAAGCTGGACCAGCAGAACTACGAATGAAGAAGTACTGAGAGCAATGAACACACGCCCTCATATGGTCAATACTATCAAAATCAGAAAGACGTCATATCTAGGACACATAATGCGCCATATGGAATTTAAGCAGCTCCAGGTAATATTAGAAGGCAAGATTGAAGGTAAAAGGGGCATAGGACGAAAGAAAAAATCTTGGCTACGAAACATCAGAGATTGGACCCACACAAAAGGAAATGAATTAATTCATCAAGCCCAGAATAGAGAGAAATTTGCCATATTGATCGCCAACCTCAACAGAGAAGGCACTTAGGAGGAGGAACTATGTCTGTATATCTCCATTGGGTTGTTGTTCGTCCCCTACCTATTTTTACGTTTAGTTTAGGGGGATCATGCCCCTCTTTATATTGAGAAAAATTAAAAAAAAATAAACTGGAAACCTGAGAGAGGAAAACTCCGCGATGAATCTATAGACAAAGGAAAGGTAGGTTATATTGAGGAACTCAGCAGTAGTTGAGTGATTAAGCCTACTTTACGGGTGGCCTAAGGGCGATGATAAACTAAACAACCAGTGACAACAGAAAATCAAATAATATTGAAATAGATGACGTAAAATAAAATTGCAATTAACCAAATTAACCAAAAACTGCAAATAATAGAAATAGACCATAAACAAGATGAACAATGAGATGGCAAAATATATTGCATATTGTAGAAAAAAGGTTCGGGAATAAAAGAATAGTAGTAAGAGAATTAAATCAAAATTAATAAATTAAGATGGCGAATAAACGATGATTCAGATATAGATAACCAAAGATGTGGCTAGATGAAATGACTCGTCAATGTTTCAATTTTTTTATTTATCAGAATCAAAGTGGGATTCGTTTTCTGTGTACAAAAGACGTATATTGAAAATTATAAAAACCTACAAATCCATTTTTCAAGGATATGCAAAACACAAATTAATATTTAAGCTTGACTGATTCTTACAATAATTAATGCTAATTAACCTAATGACATATATTTATACCTGTGTCAGAATCGCATGTCGAAATTTAATTATTGTGGTTTGTATTTAATCTAGGTAGTATAGTGTATTATTTAATATGGAAATTTTGATAATTACTAATTGGTCAGCAAATTTTATGAATGGAATTCAATGGATATTAACAAACATTCTAATCGTTTGTTATTTTATACAAAGTGATTACTTAATTTAGTTATTATAGATTTAAAAAACTGACCATTGATACAGATGGTGAAAATAACAGACTATTAAAGTATGGTATAATCGAATAATCATCTTAATAGTAATTGCAGATAAAATAAGATTTCATCTGTTTGAAAAAGAATGGGTACGATATTTTTTCGTGGTAAGCAGTATCATATATTTCTTTTCGTGGCAATAAATAGTCGGAATGAAAGTTTTAGGTACACATTATATTTCACTTTTGCTTACATTGTGACTATGAGGTTATTATTCACTTCCAGACCAGGGTTGATCTGTTTTGAAGGGGATGTGAGAGGCGGCCTTCGTATTTTTGCAAAAAAAGTTATGTGATATCTTCAGTCATAATAATCGACTTATCTTCCCCTTCAAATTGGTCGAAAATATTAATAAAAAAATTAAAATATTTAAAAATTACTAAAAACGTCATTTTTTTACTTTTCTTGCTTATAACTTTAAAACGATTCTTCCTGGAGCAGTTTCGTAATGAAATTAAATAGCTATAATTAAATTTTCTATAAGAAACAACTCGCTAAAAATGTTTAATTTATTAACCTTGCTGCAAAATAGCAAAAAACACAAAAAAAAAGAAAAAAAACAAGCCTTTTGTATTTAGTGTTTTTTAAAAATTTAGATTGTACCTAGGACATTCATAATTCACCTAGAAAATCTGTATAACGTAATAAAACAGTCCGCAAATATCATTATAATCAAAATTAAACAAATAGAATATCTCAATAACTATTAGTTTAAATTAAATTCAGAAAACGGCTTGAAAAGGACTCGACAAGACGCTACGTTTAAAAGAAAAAAAAATTATGAGCATTTTTCTTGGCCAAAAACGTGAGCTCTGCTCCATCAACAAATTCACTGGTAGATCCTGCGTGCAATAAAATGAACCGTGCACCACGAGCTGTTGAAGCTTTTAATCCTGTTGTCAGACCACGAACAAAAGCATCGCGATGAGATGTAATTGTTTTATCTACCCATTCTTTTTTCACACTGTGCCCGATATTTACCCATGATTTATCCAAATACACTATGTTTTATCCTTCTGCACGGTATTTAAGAATTGCGCGCAAATAACGATGACGCCACGAGATGATTTCTGGTTTTTCAATCAAAATTAGATCTAATAAAAGATAAAAGTTATTGTGTAAACAAAGTAAAGATAATTATTGTGGTTTGTATCTAATCTTGGTAGTATATGGAAATTTTGATAATTGGTCAGCAAATTTTATGAATGGAATTCAATGGATATTAACAAACATTCTAATCGTTTGTTATTTTATACAAAGTGATTACTTAATTTAGTTATTATAAATTTAAAAAACCGACCATCGATATAGATGATGAAAAAAAAACAGACTATTAAAGTATGGTATAATCAAATAATCATCTTAATAGTAATTGCCGATAAAATAAGATTTCATCTGTTTGAAACGATATTTTTTCGTAGTGAGCAGTATTATATATTTCTTTTCGTGGCAATAAATAGTCGGAATGAAATTCTAAACTTTTAGGTACACATTATATTTCACTTTTGCTTACATTGTGACTATGAGGTTATTATTCACTTCCAGACCAGGGTTGATCTGTTTTGAAGGAGATGTGAGAGGCGGCGGCCTTCGGATTTTTGCAAAAAAAGTTATGTGATATCTTCAGTCATAGTAATCGACTAAAATATTAATAAAAAAAAATTTTGCCCTTTCTGCAAAATAGCAAAAAACACAAAAAAGAGAGAGAAACAAGCCTTTTTTATTTAATGTTTTTCAAAAATTTAGATTGTACCTAGGACATTCATAATTCGCCTAGAAAATCTATATAACGTAATAAAGCAGTCCGCAAATATCATTAAAATCAAAATTAAACAAATAGAATATCTCGATAACTATTAGTTTAAATTAAATTCAGAAAACGGCTTAAAAAGAACTCGACAAGACGCTACTTTTAAAAGAAAAAAAATTCTGAGCAGGGGTTCCTGAGTCGGTCAAAATTGACCGGCATTTGCGACGAAGTTATAAACAATAGGATGATAGGGTAACGGGTACAGTCATTGGCCACTTAAGGGATTGCAAATTACATTAAAATTGTGAAATAGATTGTAAAATAAAAGTAAAATAGTTTGTAAGAGTTTTTTAACAGCAATGAAACATTAAATTTTATAAAAACGCAGTTTATTTTAAGCAAAAATAACAATATAGGTATATTAAAAATTAACACAAATTTACAAACGTATAAACTCCACAGGTATTGGCCAGACAAACATAGTTATTGGCATATAAAATTATAGTCATTGGCCATTCATAAAATCCTAATTTTTAAGTATTTTCTGTTTTTGTAGGTGGGGCATAAGTTTTATTGTGGTTTCTTTGAACAAATGCTGATATGAAAGCTTCTAACACAAAATTGACATCTTATTGTTTCTTTCTTTAACAACTTTTTTTGCTCTCGGCATATCTCATGTAAAAATTTTTTTTATTACTTTAATCTTGGTTTTTTGTCTTTTGACCATTATTGTTTGCTTTTGCGTCAATTCACTTTTATTTTCGTTTAAATTCAATGTGCCTCCAGTAAGTTGTCGTTTAATAGTTTCCGTGGTTTTCCTACTGATTCTTTCTATTGGAAAACCGTCTCTTGCCGACTTTACTACTCTATTTGTTGTCATTCGGCTTATATGATCGTTCCATTCTACCCTGCTATTTTTTACCCAGTTCTTGATGTTCTCCTTACCTTGCATCTACGTCGTATATCTGTACTTCGAGTTCTGTCCCATAATGTCTTACCATTAATTCTTCTAGGTGTTTTCATCTCTGCTATTTCTAACATCATTTTTATCCTCTCTGTGTCAGGTCGTTTTTCTGCCGCGTATGTCATTATTAGTCTGATGACTGTTTTGTAAATTCTCCCTTTCATTTCTTTCCAGATATTTTTATTTCTCCGTCTTGTTTCACTCAGGCAACCTGCGGTTCTGTTTGCTCTATTCGCTTGATCTTCCACTTCAGTTTCGAGCTTTCCGTAACTAGATAATGTGATGCCTAGACTCCATCACTTGTTCTATTATCTGACCTTCCAGCTCCAATTTACATCTTAGTAAATTTGCAATTAGAACCTGTAACGTAATATTTTGCCTACCACATGGGGTGTTATTATGGGGTATTGAAAATTGGGGACAGAAATTATTGGGGCAGAGATAGGGCAAGCAAAATAAACGAAACTGTGCGAACGGCACTCAGGGCTTATTTGGAGGGCTGGTTCATGGATAAGTGAATGTCAAGGGACGAATGGACGAACAAAACACAAGGGAGGACCTCTAGCAATTTAAAATGAACGCCGCTTCGAGGTGCCAAATTATAACAATTACAACAACTAGTTGTAACTATTGAAATAACTATTAGAAATACAAAATATTTTTTTTTAATAAAGCTCAAAAAATAAACTTTTTTTTAAATAAATAAAAAAATGGTTTAGAGAAATAAATCAAACATTTATTGTTGTGTCACCACAAACAGTTACAAAATTACAGATGGCACAAAATATACTACATTAGTAGTTACAGAGATTTATACCAAAATAATAAAGAAAAAAAACCTACACATGTCCTATTAGTTTACAAACTCTGTTACTACAAAACTTACAAATGTTACTGGGCTATAAACTGTGGCAAATTAAAAATTATTACAAGTAAGAACTATCTTTTTAAACGATGAAAGCAATTATTATTATTAGAAAAAAATGTCTATCGTTACTTTGAAATTTAAAACAAAAAGTTACCTCGATTTTCACTAAATTTCTCTACTTTACATTTCTGGGGTCGGAAACTGGGCCTACTGGACTTAAAAATTTCTGGGAAAACTGCACTGGGAATCTCTCGTCACACGAACAAAAAAACTGCATATCACACTGTGAATTATTGAGGTTGGAAGTTGAGGCACTGGAACACAAACTTTGGAAACTCGGCTTCTTAAAAAACAGGAATAGGTACAGCCGGACATAATGGCAACATTTCAAATTTCATTTTAATTGCAACTACCTATTGAACTGATTAAACTGCTTCTATTAACCCTACTGCTACCTATTTTCCATAAAAAAAACAAAATAAGAAAACATTTCAAATTTGACGAAAAATTTGGACATAACGCTGAAGCCTACCGCTCTTGACCACGCTTCAGCGAGAGTGAGCAAATTAAATTTATTCGCTTAATTTGGTATAAACAAAACACTTACAACGGTAACGAGAACGCAAAATATGCTAAAAGCGGCTTAACGATAAAGAATGCCGAGAAAATACACATCTGTGACATAATAAACAAACTCTAAAATGGTTTATTTTCGACCTCGGTGAAGCTAAGATGAATTGAAAGAATTCGGTGTTTTAATACGTATGAATAGGGAATGAAATACACTATAATTATTCTTCGTTGCTTTATCAAATACGAGGGGATTTCAATACATACTGAGGAATTTTAAAAATGCTACAAACCGTGCATTTTGTCTTTTTTTGGGGAAATTAACGTGTTAAATTTTCTGGCAGTTATATTAAATTGGTGCAGCATACGTTGTAAATCATCTTTACTTTAAGGGAGTAGTAATGCGTCGTCTGCATAGCAGATTATTTTTAAGCTGTTTTTCTCCTATTTGGTATCCTTTTTTAGTTTTTATTTTTTTTTAATACTTCATTCAAATCAAGTTAAACAATAGAGGACTCTCCCTGTCTTATCCCATTGCGAGCTTTAATACGGTCGGTTAGTTCTTCTTCTACTTTTCATTTTATTGTGTTGTTTAGGTAGATAGTTTCGATCGTTTTGATTATTTCTAGATGTATCTCTCTTGCGTAAAATAAGTGAATAACGCTAGTTTGACCCAGTTAAATGCCCTCTTAAAGTCCATGAAACATGGATATGCCGGTTTGTTGTATTCTAATGATTTCTCCAGCACTTGCCTTATTATAAATATAGCGGCGGTGCATGATATTTCTGACCTAAAACGAATACTGCTCAAAGAAACAATGTACAGCCTCGAATATTCTGAAGCGGTAAATATTCGATTAGTATGTTCTACCGTAATAACCTACGGTATGAAAATACTATCCCCAACAAAAAGAAATACTTCAAAACTAAGAATAGCACAAAAATCCTGTTCCGTTCATTGATAGGAGAATCAATAGAAGACATAATTAGAAACGAAGACCTATGAAACATAACCAAAGTTACAGATGTTATTGACAGAGCTTGCAGATTGAAATAGAGATAGGCTAGCCACGTAGCAAGGATGAAGGATAAAATATGAACACTAAACAGACAGATAAACGAAACAGAAGTAGGTGGAAGATCATCCACACGATGACAAGATGATCGAGATCTCCAAAAGATGACTAAAAATTGGATCCATACTGCATAAGATCGTGCATTCTAGGTTCAAACAGTAGAGCATGATATCCTGCAGTGGACTTAACCCATTATTATCTAGCGTGCCATATATGATACAGAAAATTTTACGGTATTTATTTTAGATTCTCTGAAAGGTTTAAATGTTTGCAACCACCATTACACATTAGTATTTTATGTTGCCAAACTAATGGTGTACACTTATTTCATATTTTGTGAAAGGTATATGTACAGTTTAATAACCTAAAAAGTGTTGAAAAAATTGTAAGAATAAATATGGCCAGTTCTCGACCGTAAGTAAATAATTTCTATATTTTTCAATACTAACGTTTTATTTTCATTATGAGTACCAAATGAGGTATAAAGAATGGTATGATAACTGCAGTTTAGTTCAATTATATTTTGTAATTATTTTTTAAGCCTTTGTTTATTAGCGTACCATATATGACACACTAGACTAAACGGGTCTGTCTTTTTTTTAGTTTGACTCCTAAAGAACTTACGGACATCATTGAATCTGACGAATGGTGGGAAGACGATGATGTTTCTAAAATATATATAGCCCCACCGGACGATCACAATGTGTCAGGTGAAGATTCAGCTGATGAAGACTCTGGAGGTTTAGGTTCATGAACAGAATAAAGAAAATAAAATATATAATTGGGCAAAAGATACAGATTTGGCATGTACCCTGAGAAACAACAATTTTCCAGAACAGAATTATACACAATATCGAGATAAGACTGCTGTTGATATTTTTGAACAATTTTTTGATGATGAAGTTATAGAATCTTTAGTGAACGAAAGTAATAAATATGCGTTATTCATAAATTGTCCAAATCCAAAGATTCCTTGGGCGAAATGAGATGTTTTCTTGGTATACTCATTGTTTCTGGATATTGTGATCTTCCTTCTAGAATGTTTTGGGATTCAGCTGAGGATGTAAGAAACAATAAGCTATGAGACGTGACCGTTTTGATCAAATTATGAGATTCTTGTACTGCAGTGACAATACAAACCTACATAAAGATGACAAAATGTGTAAACTTAAACCTTTGATGAATTTATTAAAAGACAAATTTATGAAATATTTTGTACCCGAAAGAGAAATTGACTATGATGAGTCAATGATTGAATATTTTGGTCGCCACGGACGCAAACAATATATCCGTGGCAAACCAATACGTTTTGGGTACAAAGTTTGGTCTCTCGACACTAAAAAAGGATATTTGATCAATTTTGAAGTGTACCAAGGATCCACTTTAAATGCCAATGCAGATGATCAAAAACGGTATGGTAAAGCAACAGCACCTCTCATATCACTTATAAATGATCTAGATATTGAAGTCAGAGAGCTACCGTTTAGATTTTATTTCGATAATTTGTTTACTTTTATGAATTTGCTTGCATACATGACAGAACATAATTACGGTGGAACTGGAACAATTGGAGAAAATCGCGTTCCTAAGACTTGCCCTTTGAAATCGGCTAAACAAATGAAGAAGAAGATGGATAGGAGAATATACGACTACAGCGTATCAAAAAATGACTCGATTGCCATTGTACGATGGAAAGACAATTCCGTTGTCACTGTGGCATCTAATGTTCATGGGGTATTTCCTCTAATCTCAGCTAACAGATATTGGGCTTCTCAAAAGAAAAAAATAGCAATTCCACGACCTGACGCTATAACCCAATATAACTACATAACTACATGGGAGGCACTGATCACTAATGTGTATCGGATTGGAATTAGAGGGAAAAAATGGTGGTTTTCCATCTTCACATGGTTATTGGATGTCAGCATTCAGAACGCGTGGGTTTTAGCCAGAAGTACTGGGAAAAAAATTTGCCAACTTCAGTTTAGAAGGGAAATAGTTCAATGCTACTTATCAAAATACAAAAATTCACCTAAAGGAGCCGGTTGTCCTTCAACATCTGCTGGGATCTCTAGAGTTCACGAAAATATTCAGTTTGATCGTTTTGATCATTACATTGAATACGTGCCTAATTCCAAACGAAGACGTTGTGCAGGGACTAATAATGTAGGCAGTCCCGTACGAACGCAGTGCCAAAAATGTGATATTGGGTTATGCATTACTTGTTTTGCTTCCTTTCATAGAAAAAAATAGTTTATACTTATTTGTCTATTGTTTAAAAGTTTAGTTTTCTTACGTTTAATTTTCTTTTTTAATAAATTTTCGAAAAAAAAAATGTTATTTAAACATACCTTAAAATCCTAGCGTTCCATATAAGGCACGGCCTCTAACTAAAAAATATTTAAACAAATGAGCTTGTTTAAGTTATAAATTGCTTAGAATACGTGTCTCATGTGTTTATCTAAAATTTACTACTGTAACTTAAAAAAAAATAATTCAGGCATTAATGGGTTAAACGAACTGATGATGATGAAGGTGATAATGATGATAAAGTAAGCTGGAGTGGTTCTACCTATATGTATACGTTATCACAGTTCTTGTTCAGAATTCGCAATGTTATTTACATAAATAAAAGTGCCAAGCACTTATTAAAAAGGTTCTGAAACTATTTTCCTGTGGCATGTCTAAGTTAAATATTATGTTTATATGGGATTAAGCCATAATTTATTGTAACAAAAATTACATTTTATAATTGTTATTTGATGGTTCGTTTTCCACTCCGGAAAGCGTTTTTAAAAAAGATTATTTTAAATTAGTGAGCTGTTATTATATCAATTTAGATAAACAAATTAAAGAGTTTTATTAGTATTTGTCAGTTTATATATTTTGGCTTTACGTGGCCCTTGATATAAGTAACCATTATTTTTAATTTATTACACACTAATAAACATTTCGATATCTTTAAGATATTGATAAGATACTGTAGTTTTGTTATAAATGTAACGCAACTATCAATTACTAACAATTAAAAATGTTATTAGTTAGAAAAGGTAAGTAAAAATGTTATTGTTATTGAAAACAATTTATTTTGTTATAGAATTTGCGTTTATAAGTAAGTTGTAATATTTTTTTATCAATAATTTACTTACATTATTCAATTTAAACGTAAATTAAATATAAGTTTTTGTTGTCGAACTTTATCCCATCTTCATTTTTAAATGTTAAACTTCGTAGAATTGTGTTTAAATCTAATATTTTAGACGTGTAATTTAAATTTTCTCCAGCCTTTAAGTTGCCCCGCCCTTTTTAAGTTTCCGGCGCCGTATTGTATTCGGGAACTGAACAATTAGTGTTTTAGGTTCGGTAATTACAATCGTTTGAAATGTGGTGTTACTGCCGGATTCTAAGAATATCGTGTCAAAGAAGAAAATCTCAAAACTAAATTACGAGTTGTGTTGCGACGACTCTTGTGCTTTTTCCCTGGTGTTTCCATTATTGATTTGCAAATTTTCGGTCACATCATTCATGACGATCGCATCTCAAGTTTGATTCGCTTTCGTCAGCATTGCCAAGATGTGTAGGCATCTCGTGTACTTTTGCAGTAAGTATTATGTTGTTTCCTATTCTGTTTTTTGATTAAGGTTTTTTCCGGAGGCAAATGGTACTTTCTGCCGGTACGGTGATACCTGGAGCCGGTGCGGTCGGCTCTGGGCTGAAGTATTTTGTAGCCAATCTTCTTTTGGCACGTTCATCAACTCTTTCATTGTCATGTATTCGTATATGACTTACTGATGACTTGCTGCCATCTTTCTATATTTTTTTTATAATATCTTAGGTTTATTAAGTTGTGAACTGATATTAACTAAATTAAAATTTCTATAAAGGCCCTTATAAAAATATGGCATATGTCATATGTTTAAATTTTAATCTATCTATCTATCTATATATGGATTTTTACAGTAGTCGCCGCCTTCCTTCTTTCAGCCAACGTCTCCAGTCCTTTCTGTTCTGCCATTCACCATCCCTAAGGTCTCGTCTTTCCATGGGCTCGTCCACTTCATCCCTTCATGATCTTCGGGGTCTACCTCTTTTCCTTCTTCCTATTGGGCTCCAATCCGAATTCTTTGCTATCCACCTTTGTATGATCTGTTCTTCTCACATGTCCATACCAAATTAAACGTTTTTCTTCGATGTAGCTGAGTATGTCTTGTTCTACTGCCATTATTCGTTTTATCTCCTCATTTCTGATGCGATTCATTTTTGTCACTCTCCAGCTTCTTCTCATGAACTCCATTTCAGTTGCTGCGATTTTGGACCTGTTTCGTTTATTTATTACTCAATTCTCTGCTCCATAGGTCATTATACTGCGTACCAAGGTGGTTTAACAAACTGATGGTTCTATAATCAGCACAGGTTTTTGCTGTTGTCTTCTTAGGTAGAGAGGACATATCCTCCGGACAAATACGCATGTGAATAGGGCCCTTTACCCTTATATATGTATAAAAGTAATATTTGATATTTTTTTTTCAATATACTATGGTTAATATAATTTTTATTAAATATTGTTTCACTTCTTTAATAGTTATTTAACCAACAAGTGCATTAATAAGGGCGATTAACAATTGAGATATATTAACGCGCGAGCGAAGCGAGTGCGTTAATGTTCAAGATTGGTAATCGCCATTTTAATTCACGAGTTCTTTACAAAACTTTTCCGTCGACCGTACTTTTCAGAAATAAAAATATCTTTTTTATTTACTTAACGATAAATAATGACATACAATGACAGACAGTACTTACAGCGGCTACTTTATTTTGAATAATTTTTTAGTGGGAATATAAATAGGTATGTTTGGTTGCCTACACAACAGGTAACTGCCAATCACAGAGCGTTAAATGTGGTTAAATTAATTTATACAAGCAATGTATGTTGTATTGCCTATAATGAAATCGTTCATTAATAGAAGATCATTCATTAATAGGGGTCATTAATCAATGATTTTGAGAGTGTTAAAATTAATCATAAATGGACGGTCGACGAAAAAATAACTTAATTGGACTAGGAACAATATTACAATACTTGTTTACAATAACTCAATGACAACTATAAACTTTAAAAATACTACTGTTACCATCTGTCAACAACATATGTTTATATATATTTTCTGACATTCCACATTTCACTAGACGTTTTAGGATTCTTCGATGACATCTCTAAAATTCTAGACTTCTTCATTACTTCTTATTTTTCGTCCATTGACTATTTCTATATAAAATAAATCTCATGGAACTATCGTAACAATATTCTTAAAAAGGTTTGTCAAAAATAGACATTTATAACGAAACTTTACTTTAACAATGTCAATTTATAGCTGAACTAAAACTACACTACCAACAAACGTTGTAAATAAGAAATTCCAATGCCAACCCTAGTTACTACAATTATTTTAATATCTTTACACTTAGTAATAGAAAAATTATTAAATGATTTTTTCATTATGTTTTGAAACTTATTTAAAAAAAATAATATTTACAGATTTGACAGCGATTTTAATTGTAATTCTACTGGTTGGAGTGAATCGAGTTCAATGCTCTACAGTAAATGAAATAATTCTCAAACCAAGTTCAAATGGATTGGCAATTGAAGTAAATCAGAGTAAGTAATCGAGTATCTTAAATTTAGATATATTAATTTATTAACAGAACATATCAACAGTTGAATACTAAAAAATTTTTACCTATATCTATAGAAATTTTTTTTATCCAGTATTTACTAAAAGGACAAGAAAATATATCTACAAAAAATAGAAAATAAAATTTTTAATTCAAAACCATGAAGATGTCTGTATTTTCTGTTTTTGTGATAAGGTGATGATTGCCAATAATATGAGAGCTAACGTTTGATAAGCAGATATGGCACTGCACAAAGAAAATTACCCTCTTTCGATCGAGTATCATACATGTCAGTAAATAATACACTATAATACCTATTTTTTTTTAAATTATTACGTTAATGTTTTTATTCACTTAAGTACTCTTTTTTCAGAGGAAGAAAAAAAATTGAAAGGAACACTAGGAGTTGGCATAGACTTCACCAATATTAACTGTTACGGACAAGAATCCTGTCAAGTTGGAGATGCTGATTTCTCAGTTAAACAATCTGATGATGGTTTCCACATCAAATGGGAAACAAAAAATTTAACCAGTGTTTTTCAAGACTGCTTTGATTTTGAAGAGGGTGTTCACTGGTACGGAGGACCGGAGAGAAAGAAACAAAGCTGGCCCATAGAGAAATTGGAAATTGAAAGTAAGTATATTTTTCTGAAAATGTTTGTTTGCGTTATCTAACTTTTTATTAAATAGCTTCTTGGGAGTATTAAACTGCAAATAATACTAATTTTTTTTATTTTTTTTAAATTGTATTTATTTATTAATATTTAAATTATTTTCTGTGCTGAGTATCAAGCTTTTTTTAAAAATTTGGTTACGTAGATCTATAAAAGCCCGCGCGCATACAGACAGCGGGCAGGCGGTCTGAGTTCTTTGTTCAGAGTTCTGCATTCTTTGTACTGCTAACATCCTAATGTAATAGCACACACTACCAGCAGTCAGACCACGGTGATCAGTGAGAACTCTCGCGGTCTGTTCACATAAGGACAGAGAACGCGAGACCTTTACTATGTCGGAAACAGAAAAATTAATTGTTTCTTAATTAATTGATTAATTGAATCTCGCGCAGCTACCCGCGCGGTGTATTATATACACCACATCTATTAATATCAGATTAAATACATAGGAATTATTTATAGTAATGTATAAGGATAAAAAACATGATTTTCATTTTTGCAAAAATCGCATATAACAACTGTTGTCATATGTTGGTTACAAACTGACCTATTGCTACTTCAGCACATGATTGTTGTGTCCTGATTTTTTTCATGCCGCAAATGAAACACCTCGCTCTGTTCTTTGCAGGTGGCTTGTCATTGTCTTCTGTTGTTTTTTTTATATTTCGTAAGAAAACCTTCTATATCACTTAGCAGTCATTGAATGCTGGCGCTTTCAGAGAGATATGGCTTAATCAAACCAGTTCAATATTGGGTTCTTTAAACTAAAAAGGAAACATTTACCGTGTGTTCTGTGTTTAATATGACTGGAGATGCTGAAATAGCAATATTGCACTAAATGATAAGAGCTTGCGTGTGGCTTGCTTTGATCTTCAAAAGGTTTTAGCTACGCCTTTGTCTAACGTAAGTGATTTTTACTACAAAAGCAAATACTCTACATATAACTTAACAGTTTAGGAAATAATTAGGGTGACTGCTACAACTGGTATGAACAGGTGGCTAAAAGAGGTCCAAATGAAATTACCAGTTGCCTCTGTAAATTTTTAGAACTCAAGGCAAAACATAGTGTTAAAACAATAATATTCTATTTAGACAATCGTGAAGGACAAAATAAAAATCGTTTTGTGTTTTCGATGTTTGCTTTTGCTGCTGCACATTTTCACATTGATATTGTTTACAGATTTCTGTAAAAGGCCACAGTAAGAACGAGGGTGACAGTACGCAAGCTGTTATCGAAAATGCAAAGAAAAGGTAATCGGTTACTTTGTTAGAAGAACAAACAGAACAGTGGGTCAGTTTATTCAGAATGGCTAAAACCCCAGGAAGAGTTTATAATGTTACGGAAATATCCCAAGATATTTTTTTTACCTTTAAACAACTGACTGATACTGAGAATTGGAAAGTTGACAACGAAAAACAATCAGTGAAAGTTAACAAAATACGAGGAATAAATTTTTCGCATCAACAATAAAATTCTTTAAGGTTCAAATACGAATTTGATGATGGTTTTACAAGTTGTAACATAAAATTTAATCGAAAATGCATCTATTACCATCAAATTTCCACCGAAACTATATCATGCACCATTACTAATTGAAGCAAAATCTAAAAGGATTACTGTGGCTGTATAATACTAGCAATATACCCATATTGTACCATGGATCTTATAAACATCTTAATTCAAAGAGTTATGTACCTCCTAAAGTCGAGCTCGATGTTGATTCAGTTGAGAGCAAAGAAGAGTCAGAAGAGGAAAATTGAATTAAAATACAAAACTGCAAATAAGATCAGTTACTTCCTCAAAATGTAGTATTTTATACAAATAAAGTTAAGAAACAAATAATTCTGCGATTTATTACTTTAAAATATCTCCATCGAAAACTATAGTAGGTAACTCATTTAAAAGTCACATATGAGCATTTCTGTCTTAAATCTGTTTTACTCTTGTAGAATAATTAATAAAAAGTATCACTTAATGCTATAAAACAATTTTAAAAAATTATAGCGGCTCGGAGAAAATACTAGAATAGAAAAGAATTAGTTATAATATATTTACAGTTTTGTGCGTCATAATAAAAATTCCTATTTTAGGTTATCAGGCATATGTACTACATCAGTTGGATAATTTTGCTGTAGCTGAGCGTTATTGGTTAAACTCAAAAGGATTATATATTTATCTAAATTCTAAAGTACCTTTGTATGTTGATCAAAACATTTCGAATAAAAATAGAGTTTGCTTCATAGCCAAATTAGAGGGCCCTTATATTAACAGACATAAGGTTAGTATATAATTTGAATAATTTATTATTCCTGTATGTTAATTTTGTGGAAAAGTAAACATTTGCTTAGACGAAGTTGTTTCTAGGCAACGACAAATATCTTTTAGACAATATTCATCATTGTACTTTACCTAAGCGGGCAAATATTTTCTATCAGTGGTTGTGTGTGATTGGGAATTATTGACTTCACAGTAAATTTTCATTTGCCATCTAACCTTTCTGAGACTATTTTGTATTTTTTATGCACAAGCTCTAAAGAAGTACCTAGGTTCGCATGTGTTAGTAAATGTTTTCCCCAACATTTATTTGCTGTTCGCAACGTAGTGGCTTTCCAGTATATAATTGAACTTGTAATGGGTAAGTATTTTGAGTGTCGCATGCCCAAACAATCTTAAGACCATATTTTGCAGGCTTTATGGGAACGTACTGAGTAAATTGTGTATACCCTATACAAGGGTATACGGTTTTTAAATTACTGTTGAGCATGGTCCAGATGTCACGGATTGGAGCAGCTTTATCTGTTGCTTGTCGTTCATAATATGTTCGATAATCATCAAAAAGAATAGTACTCAACAATAATAATTGGAAACGATCTCGCAACATAGCAGCACGAACCAGTGGCAGAGCAGTTAATTTCCATAAGTCTGTTACATGTTTATTGGGTAATTGGCTTGAAAATTTCCTATGGCTTTTGATCAACATTTTGAACATCTGATATCTTCCGTATTGTAGTATTCTGTTATTTGTTGATCTTTTCTATTGCTTTCTCTCAGAATAATTTTCAAGAGGAAATTTAACCCTCCGCAGGACTGGCAGGTTACTAATTGTTGTTATTCTTATCTTGGAACAACAAAAAAAAAGAACTTGTTACATATTCGGTGAAAATTTTTATATTTTTATGATTTTTTATTTTGTTCTATTACAAATTTTATAGATTATTTAAAATAAAGACGAAAAAGTTATAATTTTTAGAATTTTTTGGAATACGATATAGTAATAAAAGATGATCCCAGAGAGGCACACCAGCACGCCGTCCAAACATTTTTGGGAAAGCCATCAGGTAAAAATAAACAAATTAAAATTTACAGTACATTTTTTCAGTTGAATTTTCTTTTAAATTAAATATGAAAGTATCGATTATTAAAAAATCTAGAAGAGGATAGCAAAGATAGTTCTTACTAAAGCCAAATCACACAACAATCTGTGAAAATAAACGAAAAATGCGGAATAATTCACCACAATAAATGAATCAGAGGCACTTTAGGAATAGAGCGGAACTATTCTGCCAGGAATAGAAATCCTTTATAATGATAATGAAAGTATGGACTAAAATTGTGCACTGCTGAAGTACAGTATTTGAAGCATAGTCTGAAAATACTAAAACTAGGTTTAGGTGATAACAATACTATTTATTGATTGAAATGTACAATTATTAGTATGAATATAAAAAGTAAATGAAGGTGAAATACGGCGAAACACTATAATTTTCCGTGTCATCACCGAATTGTATGAAAATTTAGATTTAAGTTCTACTTATCCTCTACTTCACTTGTAAACGTGCCGTTGGATTCTTTTTATTTTTTTGGGGTGAAAACTACCCCCATTAAAAAAAATCCGTAAAATTGTAAATTAAAACAACTCATCATCTGGCATCACTGGCTCGACAACCCTTTTTGGGTCTTGGCCTGCTCCAGGATTCTTCTCCATTCTGATCTGTTTCGTGCTTTTTTTCTTCACTTTTTTATTTTTAAGGTTGTTATATCATTTTCTATTTGTTCTAAGTATCTTAGCTTCGGTCTTCCTCTTGTTCTTTTTCCTACTGGCATCTGTTTGAATATTTTGTTTGGTATTTCGCCTTCTTCCATTCTTTCTACATGTCCTATCCAACGCAGCCGTCCTATTTTATTGAATGTTATAATATCCGGATCCTAGTATATTTTGTATAGTTCAGAGTTTTATCTTCTTCGCCATATGTGTCGCAAGATTTTTCTTTCGAAGGTGGCTAACAACGTTTCCTCTCTTTTAATGAGTGTCCAGGTTTCTGAGCCGTATGTGAGTACCGGTCTTATTAGGGTTTTATATATTTGGCATTTTGTTTTTCTTGCGACGTTATCTGATCTTAGTTGCCTAATTAAGCTATGGTAACATTTATTTGCAATAAATATTCGCCTCTTCACTTCCTGCGTAACGTTATTATCAGACCTGACTAGGGATCCCAAGTATATAAAGTTTTTTACCCCCTCTATGTTGTATTCTCCTATTGTTATATTTTGTGGCTGTCTTATTTCTGCGTTTTTACTTACCTGCATATATTTTGTTTTGGTCTGATTGATTTTAAGACCACTATTTTGTGCAGCTCGTTCTATTTGGTTGTATGCCTCTATCATTTCTCTTCTTTATCTTGCGATTATGTCAACATCATCTGCAAAGGCCAGTATTTGCATGCTTTTATTAATGATTGTTCGTCGTGTATTGACTGTTGTGTCCCTCAGTATTTTCTCGAGTACGATGTTGAACAAGATGCATGATAGAGCGTCTCCCTGGCGTAGTCCCTTTTTCACATCTATTGTTTCCGTTAATTCATTTTGTATCTGGATTCTACTTTCTGTGATGCGTGTCGATGTTATATTCACTTGTTTTTTCGAGGATCTGTCGCAGAACAAATATATCTGGTCTATTGTTGACTTCTGTCGACAGAAGCCACTTTGATATTTGCCAACTATTTTTTTAGCGTGTGGTCTAAGTCTTTCATAAATGACGTTGGACATTATTTTGTATGCTGCATTCAACAGCGTGATTCTACGGTAGTTTCCACATTCTAACTGATTTCCTTTTTATTAATTATTAATTAATAAATATTATAAATTAAAATTCAAATCAACTTTTAATGAACTTAATGAATGTAAATTAACATTAAATAACATAATTGAAGTTTTTATCACAGTTTAACCCCTAAATCTTACCTCTTAGATTAGTTATAATTAAAATAATGTCATTGAATACCTTATCTCCATCGATTTCCATGGAAATTTGGATTTAGGTTATACTTATCCTCCACTTCAAAATTGGATTTGAGCCGTTAGTTGCTTTTATTTTTTTAAGTAGGGGTGAAAACGACCCCTATGGGAAAAAAATTATATTATTGTTAATTCAAGCAATTTGGAATTATTTAATTATACAGTGATATTCAATTTAGATTTCTATACCGTTTTTATTTTATACCACATAATTTCTACCTTTATAAAAACTACCCCTTGCAAAGAAATTTGAATAATTTATTGTACTTTTTTTTCACTGAAACTATAAATACAATAATTTTTTAATCAAAATGTTATGAATTTATTTTATTTCAATTTAAAAAACAACCCTTATTATTTTGAAATGATGGATAAAAGTATGTCTGTGATTTAATAGCACATTATATGTATCTCAAAATGTTCCTTTATACGCGTTCTAATATCTCCTATAATATATGAATATGTGATTAGTTTTTTAATCATAATTCGGTTAGCTTTTGAGCTATGAAGTATTTAAGAAATCAATTTTGTACGTTCTTTTAAGGGCAATAAGATGCCATCTTAATAATAGACATAATAGACATCTGTGCTCTACAGGAAATAAAAAAGAAAGGAAAAGGACAATCAAAATAAGGCGAATACATACTAGTCTACAGTGGAGTAGCAAAAGAAAACAGAGCCAAAGAAGGTGTAGCCTTACTAATACAAAAAAAGGACCAAAATCACATTAAAGAGTGTCAATAAATATCAGAAAGGATTCTAACAGCAAAAATAAAAATGAAGAAGGAAGACCTGAACATCATACGGCTCAAAAAATAACAAGCGAAGTTTGTAAGTAATGAACAATAACATATCAAAAAAGAAAACGCCATGGTTCAGAGAGAAAGTGAAGACAAAATGTGAAGAAAAGAAGAAAGCCTTTATACAATACAGAACACAACAAATACAACAAGCATACAAACACTATAAACAAATCAGAAATGAAACGAATACGTTAGTTAGATAAATAACAAGGGAACATTAGCAAAGGGGGCACTAAAAAGAGAACACAAAAGAAATATGAAGAATGATCAGAGAACAAAGAAAAGAGATAGACGAACTAATTAAAGTGAAACGAATTTAGAAGCAAACATGGGCAGACTACTTTCGATCCCGATTTGCTAAAGGTGACGATAATGAATCACCAACACCAGAGGTGGCGACAAACGAAGAAATAAAAATTGAGGAGAAAATGGTAAAGGAAGCATTAAGGAAATTAAAAAATAGAAAATCAACAGGAGACGACAGAATACCGAACGAACTCCTAAAGTACGGAGGAGTAAATCTAACCAAACAACTATTAAAACTCATCAAAAAAAGATTAGAACAAAACAGAATTCCTTAAGAATGGAGATCAAGCATCCTAATACATCTCTTCAAAAAAAGACAAATTTGACCCAGACACAAATAAATTTATTAGACACAACAATAAAATTACCAACCAATATAATAACAAATAAATTCAATATCTAACACTAACAGAAGAACAACAAGGTTTTACCTCAGGAAGATCCTGCACCGCCGCAGTATTTATAATGAGGTAAGTGCAAAAGAAATTATTAGAATACAACAAACCGGAATATCTGTGTTTCGTCGACCTTAAGTTAAAGGTCGTTATCCACTTATTGTACTCAAGAGAGATACTTCTAGAAATAATTAAAACCAACGAAAATCTTTACCAAAATAACACAATAAAAGTAAAAGTAGAAGAAGAACTAACTGACCCTATTGAAGCTGGCAATAGGATAAAACAAGGAGATTCTCTAAGTCCTCTATTGTCCAACCTCATTATTGATAAAATAATAAATAACTTAAGAACTAAAATAGGATATTTGAACTTAACTCAAAATGGCAGATATCGAGAATTTTTTTTTAGTAAATCTTGCCCAAGTACTCTCGCTCTCAGAGCATCTTCAGGGCATGTCGTCATAAATGTAGGCTATCCAGCACGTCAATGAATGTTATAAACATTAACACAAAACTAACACTAGACAAAGGACAAACAGTTTAAAATTATTTAGAAGCTACATTGTGGGCAATAGTAGGAGAGAGAATAATGCCAAAGAAATACAGATAAAAAAGGATACCAAATGGGAGAAAAACAGCTTAAAATAATCTGCTATGAAGATCACGCAATACCTCTCTCTCAGAGTTAAGATGATTTACAACGTATGCTACAACAATTAATTATAACCGCCAGAAAATTTAACAAGTTAATTTTCCCAAAAAAGATAACATGCATGGTTATAACAGCAAATTTACCAAGATGTAAATTGGAGCTGGAAGATTAGATAATAGAATAGGTGATGGAGTTTGAATATCTAGGCATCACATTATCTAGCCACGGAAAGCTCGAAACAGAAGTGGAAGGTCAAGTGAATAGAGCAAACAGAGCCGCAGGTTGTCTGAATGAAACAATATGGAGAAATAAAAATATCGGAAAAGAAATGAAAGGCAGAATTTACAAAACAGTCATCAGACCAATAATGACATACGTGGCAGAAGCACGACCTGACACAGAGAGGACAAAAAGGATGTTAAAAACAGCAGAGATGAAAAATTGATAGTAAAACACTGTGGGACAGAGCTAAAAGTACAGATATACGACGTAGATGCAAGGTAGAGAACATCAGAAACTGGTAAAGAAATAGAAGAGTTTTTTTATAAGCAAAATTTTTCAGACTAAAAACCGTCTGAAAACGTGGATTTTATTTTATGAACATTTTTTTAAATGAACATTTTCACTCGCAATTAACTTAAAAAGTATTGACATAAAATACAAATTGCTTAAAATTAGTCAATTTATCGAATTCCGGACTTATTTTAAACGTATGTTTTTTTACCGCCGAGGATTAGTATCTTTTACACTCCAATTAAAGGCAAGTCCCTGGGCTTAAGTCTTAAAGTAGAGGGTAAGAGGAATCTAAATCCAAATTTTAAAGCAAATCCGTCGTGACGATTAAAATTACACTACAAAACGGACTATAACGAAAACATAAAATTATGTTACGCCACAGTATTATCATTCATAATTATTTTTACAAATGTCGAATATGAGTAAGTGATAATGAGACAAATAAGTGAAAACAAATATTTTTGTCGTAAATTAAATTTATTATTATGATAATTGAGGAGGTTTAAAGCAAAACCGAATAAATCCACTAAAACCGATTTTTGGAAAAATAGGATTTTTCTGAGATGCAAAAAGTAATTATTTTTTTGTTTATCTTGTTCGCAAATATTGTTAGAGAAGTCATAATAAAACTTTTGCTACAATATAAATTTAAAAAAGTGATATTTAGTGCAAAAGAAAATTTAAACAAAAGTGGATTTATTTGGTTTTGCTTGAAATAACTGGATTTATTTCATTTTGCTCACAACTTTATTAGCAAGAATTAACAATTTTCAATTCAATTCAATTAACAATTCTTATTTAGTATGTTTAACCACTTGATTATTTTCACATAAAAGATTCGTGTACCACAAAAAACTTTCGTCACTTTTCCACTCCTTTCCAAATTGTTTTTCCATAAGTTGTTGAACACTTTTTATCTTCTTTGGTGGAATGGCACTTCGCAGGTTGACTTCGGATAGCAAAAATTTTTTTAAAGACTTTCCCTTTTTGTAAATTGAGCGCCTAAGTTCGGATTGGGCTTCAAATCGATAATGCTGAAAGCATGATATTAAAATTTTAATTTCTTTAGTTTTTTGAATCTGTGTCTTTTCCAGACAGATTCTTTTTAAGTCTAATATTCCCACAAACTTGTTAAGGTAATTTTGTAATTCCTTGATATCAAAAATTTTCCAGTCTTGTCCTAAGACTTTTGCACTTCCGACTTGTGCATAATGACCGATATATTCTTCTTTAGATATAATAGTTGGATTCTTTCTAAATATTTTTTCAAGTCGCCCAAAAGCTCTATCTGCTGGCATAAAACTGTGACCTCTTACTGGAAGGTAATACAAACTTTTGTGATATTATCAGGAGAATACTTTAACAACCAAAACATTAACATATGAATCAAATGAGAATTTTTGTTCTGACCCCCACATCCATCGCAGAACAATCTAATCAGTTACATTATCCAGTTCCAAAGATTTTAGGTAATCGAACAAAGCAGATGACACTTCTGTAGCGCCCCTCCCAGCCTGATCTTCGGTCCAAATATAAAACGTTGGATTTTTGGAGTTCATACCAACACAGCAAAAAGAATAGAGGCTTATTTGGTGTGAATAAAATGCATCCAAAATTGGCGTGCGTGGTAAGGGTTGAACCTGCTGCAGGTCAAAGCAAAATGTCAGGGAATTCTCTGGCTCTTGTTTAGAAAGCTCGTAAAATGCTTTTGCTCTTTTTTTATGAACTCGATATTCAGTCATATAATTGGTTTTCTCTTTTTCGTCTTTTTCCGATTTAATTAAATGCTTTAGACGCGTGCATTGGGAACAGGTATCAGAAGCTGGAGACAAAAATCCAATGTTAAATTTTGTTAGAAAAACCTTTCTAAGCATATGGTAGCCAACTTGGTACTAACTTTCAGCCTGTTCATTATACATACGTTGTAACTTTCTAATACTAAGATGGGCAGGTAAATAGATTCTTCGAGATTTTTTTCGATTATAATGACTTCCGACGCCACGCAATTTGCCAACAAATTCGCGTACTTTCTTCCTCTTGTCCAAACTTATTGTTGAAATATGATCCCCTCCTCTTCGCTCTTTGGGACAGTCTCCTGAGTCAACAATCTTACATAATGTAAACAATCTGTAGTTTTTAACACCGGTTGCTGCCATGAAAAAAGCCCTGCAGACTTTAACTACCCCTGTTGATCTTGTTTTCTTAATTTTTAAAAAGAAGTTTGCTGCCCTTGTTCTTTGTCGGGGATTATCTTTAACATATCTCTTTCTTACGGTACCGGAAACGCTTATAATATTACAAAGTTTCACATCTTGAATGCTTTTTTCTGGTACACTATAAAGCTGACTTCTTATATTCTTAATATCTGATGTTTTAACATTTTGGCATTGGTATGTTTTATTGTCATGTGAGAAAGGACGCTTAAATTTCTTTAAGTCTGGATCTGGATCTTGGTACCTAAAATAAAATACATAAGGTTAAAAAAAAAGATAGCGTGGCACTTGCGGAGTGCCGACAGAAGTGAATATTTCTTATAAATTCGATTATATTCGATTCGATCCGATTTGATATTACACATAAATAAAAAATGATTTTACCCGTTACTTTTAGGATTAACAAACTTTCAAAGGAATTAGAAATAACGCAAAATAAGCAACGTATGCTTTTTTGATACAAATACAAACATTCTGCAAACTTTCATTCTGCGTTTAAATGTTTTAAAAATATTTATTAGTTTTCTCAGAATTCGAAAAAAAAAAAAAAATTTAAATAACATTGGATCAAGATTTTGCGCCTACCCCCTTAAAAAACCAAAAAATCCAATTATTAACAACTATTAACTTTACTGGAAAGAGAGAAACAATATTTACTAGTCTACGATTTATAAAAGGACCTTTTGAAAAACCTGCCTCTATCCCAAAATGAGCTATACCTACTAATTTATAAGTACCTTGTAACCTTACCTTTCAACTTTTCCTCTTAGCTTTTTCGGGGCTTTTTCCCTTATTCTGCTTCCTTGATTGGCTTCTTCCACAGCTACTGACTCACCCAAAAAATCTTCTTCCATATTTTTTATTTAATAGTACCTCTGTTACCGAAACTTGTATCGAACTATGTATATTAAACCCGCTAAAAACAGTTTAAACCAGAAATAATATACACTTAGCCACACCCAGTTCACAGACTACTGACAACCTCTTACTGAACAAAAAACACGCGGTCGCTCCAGTCAATGTGTAAACATGCAGAGGCGAATCAATCAACGACAAAATATCTCTAATACCTCCCTAGTACCATCTATTGTTCTAATGAAACATTTGCATAAGAAGATAAAGTAGGAAATGCGCATTTGTGGATTTATTTGGTTTTGAACAAAAAATGAATTTATTCGGTTTTGCATGCAAACATGAATATCACCATTAAAATTCAGTAGGATTTATTCGTTTTTGCTCTTATATATTTTTATATATGGTGTAATTTAACGAAATGAACCGATATTGGCCACTAACAAAATTTTCGTAAAAAGTGGAATTATTCGGTATTGCTTGAAACCTCCTCAATTTTTCGACTGTTCTAACAACCATTCAAATTTCGTCATTTTGTGTCATATGGAACAATTTCACCCAATCATGTCAACATTAGACTGATAATTGCATTCAGTGCAATTTTCAATCCCTATGACAACACGATCGAGTTTGACAACTTCATCCAAATAAATTTCAAAATGTCACGTTTCGGCAATGAGAATGTTCAAAGTATAAATGCGCTAATCAAAGAAAAAATTCCCAGAAATACAACCTACAGTCACAAATATATTTGGGGAATATTCATGGAATTTTGCTGCGGACGAGAATATGAGTTAAATGAACATAGAAGCTTAGAAGAATTGGCATTGATACTAAAAGATTGGGCCGTCAATATGAGAAAGAAAAACGGGGACGAATTCAAAGAGGCAACGGTGAAGACAATGTGGAACGTTTCGTGCAAACTATTGCAAGAAAAGTACTATAATGACTATAGTATTATGATTGACATATATAGATCTTCTATAGTAGAGAACAGCAACGAATCTAATGGTAACTTAAATTTTAATAATTGTACTTTCACTAACTGTACTTTTAATAAATAAGTGTTTCCTTATGTTGAATGATTTTTTTTTTCGAAAAATTATCCGCCGAATATCCCTCGGACATTGATGAATGCCTCATAACTTCATGACAAATTTCTCAAGCTCGTTGCTTGATAGGAACGAGCTTTCGATTGTCATGAAATTATCTCATCTGTTATCAATGTCCTAGGGATATTACTACTGAATACAGTCCCGACCCTTTAGATAACCATTTTTAAACCGTTTAATACCTAGTTTCTGGGATATTTGTCGCTGAGCTGATCTTACCAGTGGCCTTTTTTCTAGGAATTAGAATTTGTTTTAGCTAGGAAAACATCTTTCCAATTCCAAAGTTTTTGTAAAATAGTTCTTCCACTTTTTTTATTTCTATCGCCATTGTTCTTAATTAATAATCGGCTCCTCGGTGCATAAACCAAATACAACTGTAATCTGTATCTCTATTCTCGGGCACCCAACCTTTCTCTTTAAAATGGCACCCATATAAAAACAATTGGACGTTTTGGGTATTTTTAATATCCCACTATTAAATTTTGTGGGATATTATTTTTAATATCCCACTATTAAGTATGAATTGTTTAGTTTGTGATGTTTCCTATGACGTCGGCAAATCAGCTACTTTTCCAGAGGTGTTTTCTTAATAAATCCCCTTTAAATTAGCCTCCGTAAGTACCAAATTTTTGAGGTTGAGGTCTTAAGAACTTTTTGTACACTAAGGTCTTTCTTAAAGTTGTGTATTCTTGCGTATTTCAGATTTGGTTTCGCCTGTTTTAAATCTGATGCTGACAATGTTGTCGAAACGCGTTTTTATGTTTATTATATAAAAACTTTTATATGTTTTACAATTTGGTTTTTACAAATGGTTTCATTTGAAGATTAGTAATCGTTAATACTTTACTTTTTTTTACCACTATTAAGAGAGACTTTTCATTACAAATATAACTAATTTAAAATTCATTTATAGGATATCCAGATGAGAGAATGATAACTGAACCCATCTGGACGACATGGGCAAAATACAAAACGAAAATCAACGACGAAATCGTACTTAGTTTTGCGAAAGATATTAGAGACAACGGGTACGAAAAGGGACAAATAGAAATTGATGATTATTGGGAGGTAAGACTCCTGTAATTCCGTTGTGTTGGATAATAATAATTTTGTTTTTCTATTTTCTTACTACTTAATTTATATCAGTTAGGTCATGGCAACTTAGAGACTTAATAATAGTAGCCTTCTTCTTCTTCAGGTTCCTTCTCCTATCGGACGGAGGTTGGAAATCATCATCGCTATCTTAATTTTATTGGCCGCGCTTATATTATTATTATATATTATAGTTTATAGATTATAGTAGCCTTACGTTAACCTAAAATTTGTGAAATCTCACACCTAATATCAAATTTATATTAGCTGTTAGTTTGTAAGTTATTCATTGCAACCTATAAGTCAAGGGACTACATAGCTCATAATATTTTACTAATAAAATATCCTTATATTTAATATTTAATAATACTTATAGTGATATTTCCAACATTTTAATATTTTTCTTTATCGTAGAAATGCTACGGAGCTCAAGAATTTACACCAACAACTTTTCCAGACATAGTCAATACTATAAAATCTCTAAAAAGTTTAAACTACAGGGTCACCTTATGGATACATCCTTTCGTTAATAGTGACTGTCAAAATAATTCCAATATTGGTATAGAAAAAGGTAAAGTATAAATATAAATCACTGTGAAATATTCACAGTTTTCTGTTGTTGCTCTACTAAGTTCTGTTTTTTAAAAGCCTATCTCCGCTTCGGTCTTACATTCTGTTCAATTGTCTTCCGACGTTTACCGCTAACACTATATTGTGGAATATTGCGGAATAATACAAGGGGATTCATTGAGCCCCATGATCTAATTTGATCATTGATGAAATCATCAAAAGCGTTAACAAATGAAGAAAATACAAAATAGGATACAAAGAAATCAAAATACTCTGTTACGCAGGCGACGCTATATTGATAGCCCAAGACGAAGATAGTCTGCAAAGACTGGTCCACAGATTTAAAATAAGAGCAAAAGAATTTAATATGACATCTCGGAAAACTAAAACAATAGTAGTTAGCAAAGAACCAACCAGATTTTAAATAGAAATTGATGGCATCAGTATTGAAAAAGTAATGGAAAATAAAATACCTGGGAATTACACTGTCTAGCTATGGAGACCTTGACAAAGAAGTAAGAGATCAAGTACAAAAAGCAAATAGACTGGCAGGTTGCCTTAATAACACTATAAGGTGAAACAGACACATTGACATTGAGATGAAGTCAAGAATTTGTAAAGCCACTATAAGACCAATAATGACATATGCCTCAGAAACAAGACCCGACACAGCCAGTGAAGACATTACAAGAAAATGTAACGTACAGTCTATAAATGAATGGACACAAAATAGAAAAAAAGAATAGAATAACCACATAATCAGAATGGAGGAGACCCGTGTCGTCAAAATAGCAAGAGATAAGTCATCAATCGGCAGAAGAAGTATCGGGCGATCGCGCAAAAGATGGAGTGACAACCTTCCATAGAGGTATTAATTCGTCAATGAACAAGCAGAATTGCTTTTAAAGAGGAAGAAGAAGAAGAAGACTATATTGAGAGCATACATTAATCGCCTTAAAATGTAACTTTGTAATTTATAAGTTATCTGATCCAACACTAATGAAACCTATACGCTCAGTCCACTGCAACTTTCCATGAAATTTATTAGTTTCCATAAACTTGTCCTAATACTAGTTGTCTCTCATAGTCTGCATGTATTTACCAGGAACATTTTTTTATTCTGTGACCACTATAGAACTTCTCGATGTCTCCATCATATGCTTTATAAGATGGAGGCAACCAGATGTTTTGCTGACCAAATCAGTTAATACCATAGGAATGTTTGTTTTTTTATTAGGTATCAATCTATAATGTCGGTTAATCGCTCTCATGATTTTGCAAAGTAACTATGGTTTGTTTTTGAACCAGGAGGAGTAAACTAAAAAGACAGATTCGCACCCAAGAAAGTTACTAGAAAAGTCACCAAATACATCTTCTTTTTTGATTGATTATTTCGGCCTTACGCTAGACCCGGTCAGGTGTTTGACAAGTTTTTTGAGTTATATGGATCTCGATATCCAAAAGCTTTTCGTTCAGTGGGTTAGGTGGACTTTTTGAATTATTATTTAAAATTTAAAGCAAAAATGCAAATTTAACGTTAATAACTATTGTAAAAAATTAACCCACAACCTTGATATTGCTTGAAAAGTTGGGACTTTCAGAGTGATTCTGTAATTAGTTTTAAAATTTATTATTTATTGGTTTATCGGCGATATTGAAAAATGGAATATGAACTTCAAACTTGAGTTATTAAATATCTTTGGTTCTTGTTAATGGATTTTGACGTTTCTTTTTATAATTTTTATGTACTCTTTAGTATTATGAATGGTAATGATTGTACACGACAAAACTTAAGGACGTATTCTAGAAAAAACCCAATTTGTCTGGCTCAAAACTTTAAAAAATTGGTTTTAATCTACACATGTGGCTAACAAGATTAAAACAAACATTGTAAAATTCTTTTGTTGTTTTATTTAAGACACATACTCTTTTTAGGATATTTCGTCTTAGATCAAAATGGCAGAGCAAACGGTAGTTGGTGGAATGGTAATGACTCTTTTCAAATTGATTTTACTAATCCAGAAGCAGCAGAATGGTGGTCTGCTAGGTTAAAGAAACTTCAACAGAATCCTGGCATAGATAGTTTTAAATTTGATGCAGGAGAAACTGATTATAGTCCACAAGTTAGTATACTTTAACCAGGGTTTTTACTAATGGGTTATTTTTCTTTGTTGGCCTTTTAAAAACTATTTAAATCTTTTGATAGCTTTTTGATTCCTATAACATTTTCTTTTTAACTTACTATGAAAAGTAGTTTTAGTTCAAATATTATATTTTAGCCTTCAGTTTATCATGGTGTAAACCAAGAAGATGTCCCTAACATTCTAAGCGAAAGCTATGTGAGGACATGTGCTAAATTTGGACCTCTTGTAGAAGTCAGATCTGGTTCTAGGTAAAGTCCAGCAAAATTTCTATTATTATATGCTTTTTATAAAATTGGCTAGGTCTAGATAAAGATCAATATGAATTTACTGTGCTATATTTTTAGAACACAAGACCTACCAATATTCATTCGAATGATCGATAAAGACTCAAATTGGGGAGACAGCAACGGATTGTATACTTTAATCACCACTCTTTTACAGATGAATATTAATGGATACACTTTGTAAGTATACTGTTTTTATTTTTTTCTTCTTCTTCTTAAAGTGCTATCTCCTCAATGGAGGTTGGCTACTACAATTTTAAAATCTTCTTCATCTTCAGCTGTTCTTATTAGCTGTTCAAAGTTTAGCCCTGTCCATTGTCGGATGTTTCTGAGCCACGATAGTCTTTTCCTTCCTAGGCCTCTCTTTCCCTCGATTTTTCCTTTCACTATAAGTTGGGCATATTGGTACTTATTATTTCTCAGTATGTGGCCTAGGTATGATGTTTTTCTAACTTTTACTGTGTTAAAAAGTTCTCTTTCCTTGCCTATTCTATGCAGCACTTCTTCGTTTGAGGTATGCGATGTCCATGAAATTTTGAGCATTCTCCGGTAGATCCATATTTCAAAGGCCTCCAATTTATTTACGGTTGATGTTTTTAGGGTCCACGTTTCAACTGCATATAGAAGAGTCGACCAGACGTAGCATTTTGTTTTGATAAACGTAGTCGAACTTCGAGTTTTATTCGAGAATCACAAAGCAGTTTTTTTATTTTTTCGAAAGATTTTCTGGCCTGTTCTATTCTCGATCTTATTTCTAGATCATGATTTAGGCTGCTATCGACCCAACATCCCAGGTACTTAAATCTATTGACCTGTTCTAAAATGTGCCCATTTATTGTGCAAGGTTGAGGTACGTTTTGGTTTTTTCGTATTGACATCACTTTAGTTTTTTTAATGTTTGTTTTCATACCAAATTGCTTACAGGTCGAGTTTGTCTTGTCGATGAGTCGTTGTAGACCTACGTCGAAATCCGCAATTAACACTGTATCATCGGCGTATCTGATACTGTTGATATTTACGCCATTCCCCTTGACTCCATCCTTGGAATCCTCCAATGCTTCTTTAAATAGAAACTCGGAGTAAAGATTAAACAGCAGAGGCGACAAAACACATCCTTGTCTAACTCCCCTCCTAATTTCTACTTCTGCGGATGTGGAACCTTCGATCCTAACTCTGGCGTTTTGGTTCCAGTACAAGTTTTTTAAGAATTTGATGTCTTTTCCATCTAAACCGACTTCTTGCAAACGTTCCAATAGTAGGTTGTGTCTTACTCTATCAAATGCTTTTTCGAAGTCTATAAAGCATATAAATATATCTTTCTGTTGGTCGTAACATTTTTGGGCGAGAACTAGTAAACTGAACAGGGCTTCTCTCGTTCCCATGCCGGCTCTGAATTCAAACTGATCGTCTCCGATGATTGTTTCGCACTTTCTATAGATACGATTATGTACGATTTTTAGTAGGACTTTTACTGCATGATTCATAAGGCTTATCAGACGGAACTCATTGCAGTGTTGTGGGTTTGGCTTTTTTGGTAGTGGGATGAATATTGACTCCAGCCAATCTTGGGGTATTTTACCTGTATCATAAATGCGATTGAATAAAAGGACAAATATTTCGATATTTTCTTTGCTTATTAATTTTAACGTTTCTGGGTATATTTCGTCTGGACCTGGGCTTTTATTTATTTTAAGATGATTAATTGCATTTATGATTTCAGATTTCAGAATTGTTGGCCCTTCGTTGTTATTTTCCAATCTTGGTTCTTCTCGTATGTCGTGAAAAAGAATTTTAATATAGTTTTCCCATTCTTTCAGTTTGTCTTCCGTTGATTCTAGCAGTTTGCCATCTGTGTTCAGCATGGTGTGAAAAGTCGTTCTCTTGGTAGTTGATGTAAACTCTTCTACCTTTTTATGTAAATTAAAAAAATCGTGCCTTTGTTGTAGTTCTTCTATTTCCACGCATTTTGTTTCCAGCCATTTCTCTTTTGCTTCGGGTATTTTTTTTTCGAATTATTCTATTTAGCCTTTTGTATTCTCCGTCCTTGTCATTTTTTCCTTTAGATTCTCTTCGTTTGTTTATTAATTGTAAAATCTCTTCTGTCATCCATTCCTGTTTGTTATTTCTAGGTATTACTTTTAGATGTTTTTCCGTTACATTGTTCATTTGTTCTTTAATAGTTTTCCACAGAACGTTTATGTCATCGTACTCGCTAATTCTATTGTGGTCGATATTTCCTAAATTTCTGTTTAATTCTTTATTTACTGTCTGATGTATGGTGTCGTTTTTCAATAATTGGATGTCTAATAGTTGGTGTTGAGGTTTTTGTTTCTTTATTAGTTTCCATCTTGCGCGAACTTTTGCAACAACAGGATTATGATGGGAATTGATGTCAGTTCCAGGATATGTTTTTGCACTGATGATTGCATTGTGATATCTTTTGTTGACCAATATGTAATCTATTTGGTTACGGATTACTCTGTTTTCATTGTGTTGTGGTAAAGTCCAAGTGTACAATCTGCGAGGGTGTAATTTAAACCATGTATTTGTCGCTACCATGTTGTGTTGTTGGCAGAATTCTGTCCTTCTCTCTCCCCTGTCGTTCCTTGCTCCAAGTCCGAAGTCTCCAATCAATCCAGAAACTTTTCCTCCACCCAACTTAGCATTAAAGTCACCTAAGATAAATGTTAGGTCTCGTTTTTTGGTCATCTTTATAAGTTTTTCTACGTCAGCATACCACGCTTCTAGCTCTTCTATGGGTTTATCGGCCGTAGGGGCATAAGTTTAAATGATGTTAATATTTACTGGCTTTCCGGATAGTTGAATAAGAAGACATCGGTCCGAAAATGGCACAAAGTTTGTGACGGCATTGTTATATTTGTCTTCTAAAATTACTTCAACCCCGTTACGATGAACCGGATCATTATTACCCGAGTAATAGAAAGTTTTGTTCATGGTTTTAACTTTACCTGAACCTGGCCATGTAACTTCACTCAAACCCAATATCTGCAACCCTAAACGTTTCATTTCGTGGCATGCATTTGCTAATTTTTTCTGATTCGAACAGACTTCTAACGTTCCATGTTGCAAGCTTGCAAGTTTGTATTTAAAATATTAAGGCTATTCCTCCCGGGGATTCTTCGCACCCCTTGATCATCTAAGATCTGCCGGGGACTAGGGGCCATTTCTGTTTGTGCTTTCATTGTAGTTTTCTTGGGAAATATATACCAGAGTGGTTTCCCGTTGCCTTCTCTGGTTTGTATTTTAGCCGATCCTCTGGACACAGACGCTATTTGCAGCCTCCCACTCTGGGTCAGACGCTGCGTGCTAGTTTGATCCATACCACTTACCAACTCATCCGCCCGAAGCCGTTGGTCAGTAAGTAGGAGATCGCTTATACCGGCAATCGCTTGGTAAAATTTTCGCCATATCTGGCTACCCTCACTTAGTTTAGCCTGCAGACCAATGCAGTTGCCCGGGGTGTGGCACGTGGAGACATTAGTGGGAGTTAGCTGTCTTATGAGGACCAGTTATCAAGAACCATCTTCCGTCTAAGACGCTCGATGTGGTCGTTCCGATAAAAGGTGCTACCTCTATAACACAACTCTACACCCCTTTATTATTATTATTATTATTTTTTTTATTTTTATTTTTTTACTTTTTTATTTTCAATAGTGAGTTTTAATTTATACCAATAACATATTATGTATAACAATAACATAAAACGAATAAGGACAAATAAGAAAAAAAAGGGATATTTGCGACATGCTAAATGTTATTTGATTAGCTTATATTTTAGGATTGATCAGGGAAAGATATATATTTAAATTTCAAAGCTTAAGTATTTTTTAAACCAATAGTGGCGTCAAAATATTACGATAAAAATATGTTAAATATCTTAATTTTTAGAGTTTTGCCTGACATGATTGGTGGAAATGGTTATGCCGGAAAGTTGCCCGATGCTGAACTTCTCGTGCGATGGACACAAGCTAACACGTTTATGCCCGCAATGCAATTTAGTTATTTACCATGGGAAATAACATCAACAAAGGTAATAACTTACATATGTTCTGTTTATTTAAAAAAAAATAATTTAAAAATGCGACATATTAGTCGCATACTTTTAATTTGAGGGGGACACTTCTTAGTGCTAATTTCATAAGAGTAAGATTCATCCCCTCTATATTGGACATACCACTTATTTTTTTTTTTTTAATGACATTAGGTATCAAAACATATCTCATTTAAAAGGTCTGGTAAATCTGTAATTAACGCTAGAACCACAAGGTGGAATTTGCGGAACTTTAGCAACAAGGTGGCGTCATATAACACCGATAAACTCGCTCTTTATATTTCACTCCCTGCTATTTATAACTTTAGGTGTTACGGTCAAAAGTGTGTTTAATAGGTATTAATTAACATTAAAAACTGAAATTAAGTTTTATTAACACCAAAGTTATAACAATTATTAGAAAATTTAAAAATGTGCCATATTCGTAACTTAAACTATAAAACTAAAGAAAACATTGCGTCACCAAATTTTTTTATCAAAAAGTGTGTTAAAACTGGTAAAATAAAAAAGATAATAGAATTTTTACAAAAAAAAAGTCATTTACAATCTACACAAATGCTAAGGCGATGTTCGGCGCATACACTTTTATGGCAATGTTCACATTTATTTCGAGCCTTTCTGTTCTTTTTTCGGAGACAGAAGTCACATCGGCCTAATAAATCATTTATCCTTTAAGCAGTTTCTTATTCTTCTTCGCAATTCAGAAATTTACGAATATTATTCCTAATTTCTCTTGGGAGACGTGTATTGGTCATTATTTGTTTCAAATAATCTTCTACAAGGGAATATGATAAATCTTTCAGAAAAGCGGACGGTTTCTGTAATTTTGTTTTGCAGTTACATTTGCATATCACATAGGAATTGAATCCAGCAGTATCAATCATAGCATACAAAATTCGAAGTGGTCACCTACGAGTTTTCCTCGAGACGTTCGTTAGATGACAAAGTTGATCAAAAGTATCAACGCCGCCTTTTGTTTCATTGTAGAAAAAAATGATTTCAGACTTCTTTGTTTTTTCGTCAATATCTGCTGTCGTGTGCATAGTTGATAACAATATAACAGTCTTGTTTTTCTAGGCACGTAAGAAACTAACGGGCTGTTTTCGTCAAAAACAAACAAAGATGAATCAATATGTTTTCCGTTTGTTTTCACTAATTGCTTTGGAATATCTGGTTTATTTTTTCTGATTGTTCCTACCAGCGTTAAATTCTTTACCTGTAATTTTTCTGCGGCTTCGTACGAGGTAAAACAATTTTTCATAGTGCAATTTCCATTTGTCCCATGAATATGTGTTGTAAGCTCAAGCACGTACTGTGTTGGAATCGAACATTGACTTTTTCTTTCCTCCTTTCCAATATAAGGTTTAGCAGAGCACATATAATATGTTTTCGCATCACACATCGTAACGAGTTTGAGACCCTATTTGTCAGGCTTATTTGGGATATACATCTTGAAGGGACAATGGCCCCTAAATCTTAAAAGCGTCTCATCAATTGTTACATATTCCGATTGAGTGTACATTTGTCTACAAGATTTCTCGACCATATCCCAAATATCCCTAGATACCTATCCCGGATAGCTGCAAATTTATCAATCTTTCTTTTGTCTTCTCCCGTTTCCTTATTATCAAACCGTAAATAGTTGATCAGAAGTTCAAAACGGTTCTTGTTCATGGTTGTCCTAAAGCGAACAGGTCCAAAAATTGGTGACCATAAATCACTCAGTGTGACATGGGCATTTTTTAAAACACCGTTCAAATATAACAGTCCAAATAACGTTCGTATTTCGACACTATCCGTTGCTCTAAGATACCATTGCTCGCTCTTATATCTAATTTTCTTTCTTTCGATTTCCTCATTAGTGTACTTTACAATTATATCCACTAGCTCTTTGCTAAAAAATAAACTCCAATTTTTTTTGGATCCACCATATCTTTTGCTGGTCCTTTCGATCCTGGCAAGTGAAGAACCAAGTTTTTTTTGAAACCCTGCTATTTTTGCTATGGAAACTATTTAGACACCACCTACGCCCATTTTTAGCATATATAACTTTTTTTATTTTGGACTTTTTGTACTTTCTACTGCAATTTCCGGAGAGACTTCAGGATTTTCTAGAATTAAGGTATCAAATTCATCATCCTACGTATCCTCTATATCTATTTTGTCTTCAGTTTCCCTCTCATCGCTTTCTACAAACTTATCTGAGTCGCTAAAACCCCTTATAGCCATTGCTGCAACTGGGTATAGCTACATCTAATTTAAGCCTCTTTGACTCCATCCTTATAACACTGCAACAATTGTAAGAAATAAATAAATGAATCATTTCAACAAAACCTTTATATTTACCGTCGTAAAATTCCAAACGTAAATATCAAGATGGCGTCGTATGCGACCGCTATCGTAAATCTCAAAACTGACAGAAACTGATGCACTAACCTACTCGATGAGCAATTGGTAACTAAAAATGCGAAAGGTAGAGAGATGCTAGATGCTTAGCTATGTCCGGACAATAAAATCAGTTTAAGAGCGGATAGTAGGATTCGCCCATGGTACAATGAATACATGTACCATGGGATTGTATTCATTGGGGTGTATTCATTGTACCATGGGATTCGCCGGTCGCGGGCGATCACCTTGTGGTTCTAGGGTTAATCATTATTGTTTTGCATTTAATACCAACATCCATTGGGAGGTGAATTAATTAACCCGCGTATTATATTATGACAGAAAGGATATTTAAAGATAATTATAAAAAGTTACAAATAAAGTAAAAACACAAGTATTAACAAGAAATAAGTGTTATTTATTCATGTATTCAAAGTATACACCATTAAAATTCATGCAATAATAAATTTTGCTTTCAAATTCCTGTCGCACTTTTTAAGATGTTCCTTTTTTATATCTCTCCAAACTTGAATATTGCGCTGTTTTAAATTATTATTAAGAGATATTGGTTATGTTTTTTAGACCTCACATTTTAAATATCCCCACAAAAAAAGGCGATTGTGTTAATGCTGGAGATCTAGGCGGCTACTCGTTGACACCCCTTCGACTAATCCACCTTCCGGGATGATTTTGGTTTAACCAATCTCTCACATGTAGATCAAAATGTAGTGAATCCCTATCTTGAAGAAAATATAAGTTATTTCATCAATAAAAATATTTCCTTGGTCTTGTAGTTGGTTTTCCACACTATCAACTATTAAGGTTCGATAAAAGTTACCTAAAAGTTCCATATATGTTTAATCTGAGGGTCAGTCCTCTTCAGATTAACACAGTGTACAGTTAGAATTATGGATCTTTACAAGTTTGTTATCAGTTAAAGTACACGTAATTATTCGATAAAAAAATAACTTTATATTAACCGTAATTTTTCAAATCTTGTTGAAAATTAAATTCCTAATTGGTCATATTGGTTAAGTTCCGGTCTTAAGCAAGTGATGAACAAACGTGTTAAAAAGCATTCTGGAATGTTTTGAAAATATTGAGTCCCGAAATCCTAAAATATATAACACAGAGACCACAGTTTAAGCTACCGGTTTTTACCCCGGTCAAGGGGTTTAATGATCCTGATTCCATAACTGGTTGGTTTTCTTTCACAAAAAAAATTGTTGACACATTATTTAATCAACTGCAGAAAATTAAAACAGCCTGTGTCAAATTGCACGATTCTATTGAGCTATTCTATTCAGTTTTAAAAAAATATTTGTTGACATCAGAAACAACCTACCCTTTGTTACAGAAAATATACAAGAATGAAGGGAACCGAATAGACGGGTACGAATTGATGAGAATATTGAAATTTATCTGCGAGAGAAACTTGTGGTACAGGATCCCACTGCAGGATCACTATGTTCATAATATAGTTCATCAAACTCATATTTTTACATATATTTAAAAATAGGAGAAAACCTTGATTATTGATGGCTGATCAAAAAGTGCCCGCTGATTTTGACAAATATTTTATTTCGGTTATTTAACAGCTGGCAATCACAATTTTCCACCATTTTTTTTTTCAAGCAAACCTATAACCTTATATTAAGAAAATAATTAGCTTTAATATTATATAAAAAACGTGCATATGCGTAATGAGTAGCGTATTTTATTTCAAAAATAAGAGAACGAAATAAAATTTTTGTCAAAAATTAATTACTAATAATTGAATTAAATATTTGCGGCGACTTTTTGACCGGCAATCTATTACCAATGTATCCTAAATTAAATGTATGTAAAAATGTGAGTTTGATTAACTAAGTTATGAACGTAGTGATCCTGCAGTGGGATCTTAGGCTACTGTGACACTATTATATTTTAAATTAAGGATTCGATTTCCTTTTGAAAATCATCTATGTGGTGCAAAGTTGTTTCAAAAAGCAAATTATTAACGATGCCAATGAAACCAACTGCAAAAACTGCAACATGTGTCTCTACTTTTTAATTGATCAAGACGTTTCTAAGGAATACATTCTCGGAAGAAAGACCGACAGCTCTTGCCATGTTGTTCATCTAAAAAACTTTACTTAAAGAAATTTCTGACTTCAACGAACGGGAGATCAAAAGTATCTCCGATAAAAACAAGGATTAAGTTTCATTTCTTTGGTCTTTTTTATACAGCGGCTCCCTGAACCAAACTTTCATCCGCCGCCATTGATCAAATTCATGAAAATCATAAAATAATTTTCAATCATTTTTGGAGTAAAATACTCTTCTTACTGCGTTATGGCTACATAACCCATAAGAAACCATAATTATTAATGTTAAACCATTTTTCTTTGAGTGAAATTAAAATTATTTCATCAAATAAGGGCTAAGACAATATGTAGTTATAATAAAACTAGTAGAAAACTAGTACAAACTAAATTATTGAAATTTTAGTAACAAGGATTAAGAAAGTCAAAAATCAATAATACATTCATAAAGTAAAAAAGTTCGATAAAAACAAAAGCAAAATGTAACGACTCGTAATCAAAATAAGGTTTATCTTCAATTGTCTTTTATGCAGGTATTTCTATTGCATATACACGAACTTGCAAAAATCCATTAAAAGAACATAATTAATTACACTTCCTTCTTCTCATTTCTAAGCTCTTCTTAGGGCGTGGTAAAATTCTAAATATTGTTAGCTTGCTGTCTCTATTTGCTGCTATCCTGTACCAGAGAGATGGCTTCATGTAGGGACTTTTCCACTATAGTTTTCATTTGGTCTGCCCATGGTGTAGGAGATCTTCCTCTTAGTCTTCGTCCTTCTACCTTTCCTTCTACTAGTAATAGTTCCATGGTTCCCGTTCTCTTGTCTTTTCCGAATTTAGGTACGCTTAGTTTACTTTTTTTAATAGCTTGTCTTTTATATAAAGCTCTTCCAAAATTGTTGGGTTAGTTCTGTGTTCTGTCCAGAACATGCATAGAACTCTTTTGTAAATCCACATTTCGATGGCTTCAATCTTACTTTTATTAATTTTTTTAAAGTCTGTTTCAGCTGCTTATGTAGCAATGAGAAAATAAGAGCATTGACCAACCTGAGCTTAGTATTCCTTGTTATTGTTTAGTCTTTTCATATTTTAATTAATTTACCTATTGTAGTTCGGAAAGTGATAGTCTACGCTTGATTTCTGAGGAGTTATCGGCATTTTTGGTTATCAAGGAGTTGAAGTATATAAATCTACTACTTCGAAACTCGTCACTTGGTGTATAAGCGGTAGATTACTATTTGCTCTTTCTATGATTATTATTTTTGTTTTTTAGGTGTTGATCCAAAGTCCGAACTTTTTTCTTGTCGGGATTAGTCATTCGGTGATGGCAATCAGTTCGACTTTATCCACGGCTACTATAGGTGTGCCATCTGCGTATCGTAGGTAACTGATTTTTTCTTCAAACGTCAAATAATGATGACATTACTTATCTAACTTGATCCTGTCACAGTTTGATGTCTCCGCCGGCAGCAGTTTTTTTTCCCATTTCTTTACGGCGGAGGGAAAAATGTTGTCATGGCAACAATATGAAACATGTCACAAAGCATCAATATAAATGTCATTAACAACAATTAAACATCATTTTTATTTATAGTTTTATTAAAAGTACAATTAGTTAATGAGGCATTTTCAAAATTGAAACCGTGCAAAAATATTCCCGACTCTTGATACGCATTGGTAATTGTTGATGATACTGATGGTCGAGAACAACTTTCAGCAATCATTCCCGATGTTGGCGAATCATGAGGGTTTAAAATTTTTTGAGCATTATCGTTCTTATCGGACTTGGAGGGCCCCAAACGTGCTATTGCATCATTAGCCGCGGACTCAATTTCGTTTAAATTTTCCATTTTCGCACTAAATTTGCGCTTGCGGTTGCAACAACAATAAGCTGTCTTTAATAATTGCAAACAACTGTCAAACAACTGTAACCAGGGAGACGCAAATCCCACCGACGACTTAATTATTTTAATTTCTAACATCTAGACGACTTTGATAGTTGTCACAGTTAATTTCGAGTAAAAATAGCGTATGAATTGTACTATTTATGGTTAAAAATTGCTACGTTTGAAGAAAAAATAGTATACTTTATTCGGCAAAGAAGCGACTTTTGTTGACTTGCCCTCTATTACGCGACTCACTTCGTTCGGCGCGTAATATCGGGCGAGTCAAGAAAAGTCATGCTTCTCCGCCTCATAAAGTAATATACTATTTCTGCCAACTATAGTGATTTTTCCATCCCATTCGTCCAGTAATTTTCTCATTATGTATTCAAAATATATGTTGTATAATAATGATGATAGTATGCAGCCCTTTCTGGTTTCTTTCTTTGTTCTGAAAGCAGTTGAATATATTTCGTGTACTATAACTCTGGCTTTGGTTAAAGTTTTTATCATACAGATTTCTTATTAGGTTAACTAGGTGGCTAGGTACTTCCATATTTCCCAATATACTACAGAGGTCTTCCCATTTTACTGAATCGAAACCCTTTGTGCTATCTCTAAAAGAGAGCCGCATTGGCATATTATGTGTTCACGATTTTTCTATTATCTATCTGTTAATCACGCTCACGCGTTCCTTTTCCTGATATGAATCCACATTGTTGTTCGGTTATCTCTGGAAGTAAAAAGTTCTTTAGCCGGTTATTAATTATATCTAGCTTACTACAAGATATTGCTTACTTGAGATATTAGAGCAATGGTTCTGTAATTGCTATATACGGTTAGTGATCCTTTTTATTAGGTAAGGATAAAGGTTGATTCGCACCACTCATCAGGCCATTCATCTTTGATTAATATCATGTTACACATATCCAGTATTACATCTACGCCAATCTCGCTCATTCCTTTTAGATTCTTTTAGCCATCATAGATGCTATCTATATAAGCGTTTTTTCTATCAAGGTCGGTTGAAATCTGATCAGATTAAAGCAGAAATCTGAATTTGGTTTCGAAAATCAGTTTACGGATTTATTTATCAGATGTCGCTATTGCGTCCAGATCGAAGCCATTTTATAGTTGCTTCTGTTATGACAGAAAAGATTATTTTCACGTTCAGAGCGTTTGTGAATAGCCGCTCCGAAGATTCCTTTAAAGGTGAAATACGCATAAGCGGATACACAGACGCACTATACGTGAAATCAAATCTTAACTGTCTTTTCTTTAATTATTTTGTATTTATTTTCATATGAAGGATGGATAGACAAAGATAATAGATTAAAAGCATGTATTGTATCTCTTCAAGTATTAATAACGCAAGGTTAAAGATCCATGATCGCTACGTATTTCACTGTTTTTGAAAATTATATGAACTATATTATCTTAAGTAAAGTTTTCGATATAAGGGTTGACGTATTTAACAAAAAAATAATTCAAACTTTGTTTTAGTTTAACGTTGCCAAAATTGTAAAGAAGTTTGTCACACTTCATGAAAGATATGCAGATCACATCATTAGAGCCATGAAAAACAGCGTGGAGAAGGGTACACCGGTCAATCCTCCAATTTGGTGGATTGCGCCTAAAGACCTAAAAGCCTTAGCATGTGATGATGGTAAGTCAACAAAATTCCTTTTTGGTGAAATACTGTTTTTTTTTTATTTTTAAACGTTCTTCGACTTCTATGTCAAAAAGATGTTAAAAAATAAAGAAGGATTAAAATATAAATTTTTGAAAAATAAACAGGATTCCTTTATTTTCGACGACACTAATATTTGTGTGTGGAATGTCTTTTTTGTGGAATCCATTGTACAGTTCTTTTTGTGTTTTCATTCAAAAAGTCAAAAAAATAAAATAGAACCAGCATTTTCTTTAATTTTCTTACCATATGATCTCCCCTAGTAGGATATTTTAATATTTGAGCATAAGTCTGAAGATGGCTTTGTAAGCCTTAGCTATAAAAATACTTTCATCTTTTAATTTGTGATAAATGTGTGTAAAAACATATCAGTGTTTTCAAAAATTAGATCTGGTTTGTAGATGACCTATATATGTTGAATCTTTAAAAATCCCCACTTTAGTCCAAATATTCCTTCGTTTAATCCAAGAGAGCTTGGTACCGCCGTTGTTAAGAATGATTCGTATTCAGCAATTAATTTCACTCAATTCTCATAAAATTTTTTGTAAGCATATATATAATTTATAATTGACGGGTCAACTATATTCTCAAACTATTATGTCAGCATGTGGTTTTTCGTAAAAAAATAGCTAATTATTTGCTTCCGAGATTTTTATTCGGAAAAAAATTTTGTTAGATACAGTTTTTTTTTGAGATTTTGATAATTTAAAAACTGTTTCTTCTTCTTCTTCTGGTTCCTATCCGTTTCGGATGTTGGAAATCATATTGGCAATCATGACCTTGCTCGCTGCGGCTCGAAACAGCTCCGTTGAGGTTTTCTTAAACCATGTTCTTAAATTCCGCAGCCATAATATTCTCCTTCTACCGGGTCCTCGCTTACCTTTGACTTTACCTTGCAATATAGACTGCAGCAGGGAGTAACGGTGCTGATTTCTCATAACGTGTCCCAGATATTGCAATTTTATGGGTTTGATCGTAAACACAATATCTGGTTCCTTCTTCATTTTTTCTAAAACTTCCTTGTTCGTGATCCTTGCTGTCCATGATATTCTCAGCATTCTTCTATAAAGCCACATCTCAAATGCTTCAAGTTTTTTAATAGTGGTGTCTGTAAGCGTCCATGCCTCCGCCCCGTACAACAACACAGAGAAAACATAGCATCTCAAATGTCTCATTTTTGTATCTAGGGATATGTTGTGACTTTTGAAGATGGCGCTCATTTTGTTAAAGACCGTTCTTGCCTTTCCTATGCGGCACTTTATTTCCTGTACATTGCTCCACTGTTCGTTTATAATAGTTCCCAGGTAGCTATAGTGTTTTACTCGCTCTATCTGCGTCCCATTAATGTATAGATGAGCCCCATTTATATTCTCCTTGCTGATAATCATTTGTTTCGTTTTGTGGGTATTAATGTTTAGTCCGTACTGTTGACTGTACTCGTTTATTCTGGCCATTAGCCTGTCCTTTAAAAACTGTTTAGTGTAAATAATATTTAGAACAATATATCATAAATATACTAAATGTTTTAGAGTACTTGGTTGGAGAAGAAATCCTAGTGGCGCCAGTAATAAAAGAAGGAGCAACTAGAAGAGACGTATATTTACCCGCAGGAAAATGGGTAGATGGAAATTACGGCGAAATCTACCAAGGGCCCCTAACCGTCGATTACGATGCTGGAATAGACACATTGCCTTTTTTTATCCTTAGTCAATAGGAAAGAAATAAATTTATATAAAGCCAATGAATAAATGTAGTTATGATATTATTGTAATATATAAAATTAAAAATAACAAACACAAAATATTTCCAGATTACCATATTTACAAAACAAAAACATTTTATAGTTTAGTGTACAGACATACACAAAACTTTCTATTTCTATTTATATGTTATTATTATTCGCGTGTGAATGAGAAAGAATATCAGATGTTTCAAAAGCAAATTTTATCAAACAAAAACAATACTAAATAAAGGCATTAAGTACTAAATAAAAAAAATGATATTGTCTTTTGATGATAAAGTGGTAATGAGAAAATTAAATGTGTTGTTTATGGGATGAAAGCAAAAGGATAGTATGTTATAATCAATGTGCTTGATAACATATATGTATCTACACATATAATGAATCCCAAAAATACAAGCTGGTCTGAGAAGTCCCTGGTCTGATGGTGAAAACAACAATTTATGCTTTTTGTTAACATAATCTCTAATACCAATATCTCTTCTTTGTATATTCATCTAAAAGAGTGAAGAAATGCTGCAAAGTAGTTATCTAGAGCAGCAATGGCTTCACGGCTGGTCTTTATTTTTAAGAGTTGTCCAAAAGAACCGAATTTATAAAACATTGTGCATTTTTTAACTTGTAATGATATGGATTACTAAATTTCCTTATTTACAAAACACTTTGTGGGCAGGCGCATTGTCCTGATGTCCTCTTTAGGTCGGATCTATTTTCATACATATTTTAGTTCAACCTACGAAGCACATAATATGTTATTTAATTTGTTTTACTGTAAATAAGTGTGTGTATTGTAAGTCGTCTTTAGATGGAAATTAGAACACCGTTATAAATAAAATAGATTACTTGACAATACATAGTGAGTTCTGATTACTTACTTTTATTTTCCGTGTTTGGAACATCCTATATTTCCTATGGTGACCACCAGTGGCGGCCGGTCAGGCTCAGTAGTGCAGACCCACACTTTTATAAATATTATAGATTTTTTTTAATATTTAATTTAATCATAATTTAATAATTAATTATCGCAGATAATAATTTGATGTCATTTGTTTCTGTAAAATAAAAAAATATCTGAGATAATATAGACTAAATTTTATTCATAGTTTTTGAAAGAATTCTACCAATCCGAGTGATCAAAAGTAGCAAACGCTGCCCAGGCTAACCCTATGCGACGTAGGGGCTCACATGTCTGGTTATCTCTTGCCTGATCTGTTCTTGCCTTTCGTCGGTGCTCTCATACCTTGCGCGATAAAAAGATTCGACAAGCTCAAGGATTTTGGTTCTATCAGTGGTAATGTTTCCATCTTTGTTTTTTATTTTGTATATATTTTTGTTGCCTATGTTGTTCATATTTTTCCTCAAAACTTTCATACTTTTGTTTTCTTGAATTATTCTTTTCTTGAATTCTTTTCGGATTGACCGGTGGATATTTTTATTTATTTCTTCATATCTGTTGTGTAATTAGAGCCGTATTATTTCGTCAGCCGTTTTATCTTACCTATTAGCTCTTTAGTATTTTGCCTTAGTTTTATGGGTCAGAATGATCGGGCAGCACTCCTTTTCCGTTTTTTTTAGAGTCTTCGGTATGCCATCATTTACTTGATCTACATCTTCTATTTCCTCTTGCCCCCCTTAGTCTTGTATATGTTTGGTTAGTGTATCTTCATACAGGTCGTTGTTTTCTGGGAGAATCCATTTCTTTTTTCTTGTTTTTAATATCATCTTTGTTCTTTCCAATTTTTAGTATCTAAATAGACATTTAATAGTATCTTATCTCGGATTAATCTGTGGTCGCTTCTTATTGAAAATTTGTTGAGTACTTCGATGTCTTTGATTATTTCTTTTCTGTTTGTTATGATATAGTCTATTTCATTTTTAATACTGCCATTTGGGCTGATCCATGACCATTTACGCTAAGGCTTTCTATCGAAAAAAGAGTTCATCGTGGATAAATTTTCCTGGTGTAAGAAGCTCAACAATCTTTGCCCTCGTAAATTTCTTTCGCCATATACATACTTAACCTATTGCTACTTCTGCATTATTTTGTTTAAACCCCATTTTCACATTAAAGTCGCCCATAATTATTGTGTAATATGCTGGTGTGGCATGTAATGCTGTTTCTAGGTCCTGATAAAATTCTTTAAATTTTTCATCCTTAAGGTAATCCATGTCTGGGTTACCTTAAGGTTATATCTTGCATTTAGTTGAAAGATGAGATATACAATCCTGAGACGTATGCTGATAATTTCAACTATATTTTATGTATGTTTTCTATATATAATGAATTCTATTCCACCATTTGAAGTGTCTTCTTCACTTCTAAAATGAAATACGTGTCCTGATTTAAGAGAAATTTGGGCTTCTTCGTCTTATTTCGCTGAGGACGATAATGTCCTATTTTATTCTTCTTAGCTCTTTTTCCAGTTCCATCATCTGCTAGTCTGATATAAGCGTTCTGACATTGTATGAAGTAATATGCATTTGTCGCTCTTTGTAGTAGCCTGATTTTTTCCGGGAAATCTTAGCACCCTCTGCTCCAAATCTGTTCTAACCGCTACCTTGGTTGGGGTGTTGGAGCCACCGGAAACTGAGGGTCATTTAGTAGTTGTGTATGTTAGTAAGTGGTAACTACCCTGAGACACATTCGTAGGTCTTAACCTGGTAACCCTCTCTTACTATCACAACGTAAGATGATAGTTATAAATTTATTTATCGCTTTTTATATCGAGTCCATCATTACCTCTGAAGGAGCAAAATAGGCTGTGGCAGCTCACGCTTTACATAGCTATAATCAGCGCATTTCAGACTTTTCGGGGGCGGATCTTGATTTCTTCAGAGAGCTTTTCTGAGACCTTAGTTTAGGTAGCTAAGTTTGGTGATCATATAAGAGGTCTTTTCGATCCGTCTTCTGCTTCTTTCACTCTACGTCTGACATGACTTATTTTTAATGGATAATGCTTGTCCATTTTAGGCAACCCAATATTATACGATCTGTTTTATTGACAGACACGTCAGCGTTCATAGCGAAAGCAGGTTAAATTTAAACATAATGTTAAGGCAAGGTGCGGAGAGCCTATGATTCTGCTTTACATTTTGTATTAGTTAGTTTACGAAAATTATTTCTTGTGCTTACTTTTTTCTTGACCTCTTGATACCGTTATCACAGTACAATATAGTTCTATCTAGACGTATGCCGAGTTATTCTGGCGTCGCATTGTGTTCCAACATCTGCGCACGTCATTTTACCTCTAGCGTCCTTTAAACATGCTTGTTACTTAGATAGAAAGTACCCACGTGTGTTTTTGTAGGATTGGGTTTTAAAAGGCTTTCACTAGGGTATAGTGCTACTCTTTTAGAAAATTTGACAGTTTATTTCTTCAAATTTATTGAAGGTTGAGCTGCCACGGTTGTATCACCAGTATACATCAATTGGTTTATGTTGTATAGGATAGGTGCGAGGACACTTATCCGCAGGTGACCATTTTTTGGTCTCTCCGACTATTACTGTACTAGCAAATTACGTAAAAGCATCTGTTTGAAAATCTTTTGTAATTTCGTAGAGTTTTGCAGCACCTGTTAATGGTTAAATATGTCATAGGCTGCAGATTTTATTAAATTTGTTATTAAAGAACAATTTAAAGAACTGGCTGACTCTTTAGCTAATTAACATTGATATTAACTTTTACATTTTTTTGTCACATGTACGCATTACGTCATTAAGTACGCAATGAAAAGCTGGTAAATAACACATGTTTAAAAAAAAACCAAAACCTGTGACCTATAGGAAAAAAGGTAGCATTTTCTTTTTCTTGAAACCATATTTCCATTGTTTGAACTGAAACACGAACAGATTGTAAATGTAGATCTGAATTTTATGATCCAAATTAAAGATTGCGTAATAGTGAAGATGTAAAAAAGTTATATTATGTTAAAGTAATAATACTCGTAAAATACGGCCACGGAAAAGTGGAGAGGAGAACTGTTTACTGAAATATCTTGGTCTGTTTCTTGTTATTGGTCATAAAAGAAATCTTTTTTTTTTTGAAAAGTGTGTTTTTCACCAGCTGTTTATTGAGCCTACTTACAACAGAGTTATTATAAATGTTAAGAAGCTAAAAAGTTAGATATTTTTCAAATTGTATTTTAAAAATAAACTTAATAAACTGTAGCAGTGTTCTTATAAACCTTTAAAATGAACGTTTAAAGAATGATTACAATTTACAGAATTCCTCTAGAGTAACTGTTTTGAGCGAGAACTTCTTCTTCTTCTTAGCCTTCTGTCGTCCATGTTTGGACATAGGCCTCTCCCAACTCCTTCCATCGGTCTCTATCCTGAGCAACATATTTCCAATTTGTTCCGGCTATTATTTTAATGTCATCAACCCATCTCATCTGTGGTCTTCCTCTTGGTCGTTTACTTTCATAAGGTCTCCAATGTTGTATTGTAGTATTCCAACGTTGGTCTTTTTGTCTAGCAGTGTGGCCCGCGAAGCTTCATTTAAGTTTGGAAATTTTTGTTGCTATGTCCTCGACTTTTGTTTTGGATCTTACCCAGTCGTTCCTCTTTTTATCTGACAGTCCTATACCTAACATTGCTCTTTCCATTGTTCTTTTTATTGTGGCTACTTTATTCATGTTTGCCTTGGTTAGGGTCCAGGTTTGTAATCCATATGTCATGATAGGAAGGATGCATTGGTTGAACACTTTGCTCTTCAAGTATTGGGGTATTTTGCGGTTCTTAAGTATCCAACTAAGTTTTCCAAATCCTGCCCATGCTAGTCTTGCTCTTCTAGTAATTTCCGCACTTTGGTTCTCTTTGTCAAGTCTCAGAATTTGGCCTAGGTAGATATATTCCTGGATTTGTTCTATCTTACTGCCATTTATTATACGTCTGGGGTCATCTGTGTTTGTCATTATTTTTGTTTTTTTCATATTAATTTTTAGGCCGACGTATTGGGAGCTGGCTGCTAGTTCCCCCATCATAATTTGCAGTTCCTCGAATGTGCTCGCTATGATCACTATGTCGTGAGCGAATCTGAGGTGGTTTAACTTGTTGCCATTAACGTTAATGGCATAGGTTGACCAATTTGTAGTTTTGAAGACGTCTTCTAAGGCTAGGTTGAAAAGCTTTGGCGATATTACGTCTCCTTGTCTCACTCCTCTCTTAATGGGGTTGGGATTTGTATTTTTGTCTAGTTGTACTATCATAGTAGCATTTTCATATATATTATGTATTAGTTGCCTATATCTCGAATCTATTCTACAATTATTAATAGCTTGTTCTATGGCCCACATCTCGATACTATCAAACGCCTTTTCATAATCGATGAAGGCAAGAAATACGGGTAGCTGGTATTCATTTGACTTCTCTATCAATGTTCTCATTGTCAGCAGATGGTCTGATGTACTATATCCTTTGCGGAAGCCAGCCTGTTCAACCGGTTGGTAATTGTCCATTTTGTAGGTTAACTGGTTGTTAATAATTCTCATAAATATTTTGTATACTTGACTGAGCAACGATATAGGTCTATAATTCTGTAGATCACATTTGTCCCCTTTTTTGTGTAAGAGTATTACTAGACTCTCGTTCCAGTCTTTAGGGATCTTGCTATTATAGAGACATCTATTAAATAGCTCTGTTAGTACAGGGATTGTTAATGTCTTGCTTGTTTTCAAAAGCTCGGCAATTAACCGTCGTGTCCTGGAGCTTTATTATTTTTTAGCTCTTTTAAAGCTCTTTCTATTTCGAATCCCTTTATATTTGGTAGTACTTCTGATCCCACGTTTTTTATTTTTCTTTTGACGTTCTCTTTTGTTGTTTCATTAGTCTGGCCTTGCGAGCTGTACAAGGATGTGTAGAAGTCTTCGACAATATTTGTTATTTTATATTTGTCCTTCTCTTCCTTATTGTTGGCGTCTTTAATTTTGATAATTTTTTGAACTCCCAGTGCGGGTCTTAGACATTTTAAGCCTCTGTTGTTTTCAATGACTCGCTCTATTAAGTTCTCGTTCCATTTTTGTATGTCGCGTTTTAGTTCTTTTCTAATTGTTGTGTAAATATTCGCTCTCAGGGATGAACAAATTGAATAAACTATTTGGTCGAGAACATCATCATCATCACTGGCTCTACAACCCTTTTTGGGTCTTGGTCTGTTCCAGGATTCTTCTCCATTCTGATCTGTTTCGTACTTTTTTTCTCCAGTTTTTTATTTTTAAGGTTGTTATATCATTTTCTATTTGTTCTAAGTATCTCATTCATTTGGTCGAGAACAGTTGTGTAAATATTCGCTCTCAGGGATGAACAAATTGAATAAACTATTTGGTCGATCTGTATGAAATTTGGTACACTATAATAACTCATTAACTGTCATAATTTAAGTACTTATAATATATGTTATTATGCAAAAAAAAAGTTATTAATATTTATAAATTACTACAAAAATAAATATTTTTTGCATTTAACTGGGTCAATTGTTTATTTATTTTAATTTGGAAGCTCTCAAAACAAAGAACTTTTTCTCTCTGAATATATAAAAAACGTTTTATAGGCAAAAAAACTTTTTAAGATTTTTTAAAAAAACACAACAAAATCAGCTGTACGTCTTCAATAATTTTTTATTAGCTACCCCTTGTTTCAGTAGTAGTAAAAGTAGATTTTTTAGCCTTTTCTGTCTTCCTTGACTGGGGTATATATACATCTTTGTTAATAGTGCTTAAAAATTACCTATCTACTTTGGACATTACGATACAAAGATAAAAACAACAAATTAAAACATTTAAATTTTATTGATCATGTTTCTCATCGGAGGCATCTGATAAGATTCATGATTATAGAGAATACATGATTGTTATCATATATTAACATAAATATCTATAAATATATCTTAACATTTGGAAAACATTTATTATAATACTAAAGAATATCCTTATTCATAGAATTGTTAAAATTATACTTTACAGAAAAAACAATTCAATATCATATCTAATCGGGTGATATTCTCATTTAAAGTTGACCAAATGATGGTGAGATTCTCATAAACTTAATATCTAAAAATAAGAGTTTTGTAGTTTTATAATTAAGTCCTGACTTCTGTTACACGCTTGGAGCCCTCTAGCAGATAACTGAAGACTCTTTCTTAATTACTTTAATAAAAACTGCCACACATCTAATATAGATAAGGTAGACGGAGTTTTACTGATAATGTAAGTGAGCGTAAAGGGTATAAATGCAAACGACAGAAATAGGTTTTATTCTTAAACAAGGATTCGTTTTTATTTATAGAAAATATTGAATCGTCCCATATGTACAAAAACCGATGCAAGGAACTATCATGAAGTGAAATTTGATTAGTACTTAAGCTTTAAATGGTCAATACAAAATTTTTCAGCAAAAAACAGCCCTTAAATCCTCTACATATACGCCACGTCACCATCATTTGATTTTTTTTAATTCTATTTATACCTATATAAATTATTTGAGCGACTTATTTTTTAATACATTGAGCTAATACCATAGAATAAAAGCAACATTGGTATATGTTGCTCTTATTTCATTAGAGTAATTTGGACTGTACACAAAAATTTGCAAAAATTGTACAAATTGTGTGGGTGTATCTGTGAGATAAATATCTTCATGGGAAAGAAGATAATAAGTATAGCAGTATCACAACTGTAGTAAAAATTATTTAGAAGTTTCTTTTTGATACTATTGTTTGTAATTCACGTACTTTGTATGTAGTTTATGTCTATATAATAAGCCCAATAAATGTAAATCTAAGATTTTCTCACATTATTTGTTAAATGATATAGAAATAATATTAGTTAATTTCGTTATATACAATACTAGCCAAAAGTCCCTCTTCCCTCGTATCTTTTGAATGGTTATACTTATAAAAGTGAAATTTGGAGAAACTAAACAAACGGACGTAGGCTTCTCAACTAGTCATAACAGGTGACGTAATAGTGACAGATGACGTTACAGCGCCACTGTGACAGATAATTTTAAATGAGACATTGTGACAAGGGATCAGATGCTATGCCAGTCAAATTCGACTTTGAAACACCCTTTGAAGTGGTCATAAAAAACCACCAAATGGGTGAAGAAATTGAACCAAAAGTGGAAGAAGGTTCACTCGTATGGTATACGGATGGATCTAAGATAGATGAAAAGGCAGGAGTGGAAGTTACTGGACACAATCTAAATCTCTTGGAAACGCCCCAACTATCTTCCAGACAAAAATACATGCTATAGACATAAGTGCCCAAGAATGTCTCAACCGAGACACCCGTAGGACAAAAGTCTTTATTTTATCAGACAGCCAAGCCGCCTTAAAGGCTCTAAAGTCATTTACATGTGAGTCAAAGTTGATTTGGGACTGTAATCAATCTCTCAAGAAACTGGCGGAACGCAATGATGTAACTGTGATGCGGGTGCCAGGTCACAAGGGAATTGCAGGAAATGAGGAAGCTGACAGCCTCGCAAAAGAAGGAGGTAATACCCCATTCCAGTGTCCGGAACCCTTCTGTGGACTATCGAAAAGAAACATCAGAGAGGAACTCCGTACCTGGGAACTCAATCAACTAAGATCATATTGGTCTAACACACCAGTACAAAGGCAAGCAAAAAGGCTCATAAAAGTGTCGCCTACTGAAACAAACCGCCTTCTCGAAATGAGTAAAACAGATATCAAAATGGTCACTGGCCTTCTCACTGGTCACTGACCTCTGAGATATCATCTCAAGAAGATGGGCAAATCATATAGTGAGAACTGTCGTTTCTGTCACAATGAAAAAGAAACGGCAGAACATATACTATGCAACTGCGTAGCACTGTTCTGCAAAAGACTAAAATTCCTAGGAGAGGTCAGTCTGGCGTCCTCTAACATAGCTAACAAGTCACGTAGGAAGCTAATCATTTTCATCAGAAGTATTGGCATTCTAGAGTTTAACTAGATTAAGGTATGCACAAAAGATCTCTATAGGTCGAAGTGCGGTGAGTCCGCATGGCCTTAACGACCTCACATAATCTAATCTAAATCTAATCTATGGCAAGTGATATAGTAGAGGATCTGATATAACAAAGACCTTTACCGATCTGTTTGATGGACAAAAATTATTTAATATGTAATTTAGTATAATAAAAATTATAAAAAACAAGAGGTGCTCGATATAATTTTGTCCAAACTATAATTAATTAATAATTAAAAAATGCCTTTTTTTTAATCCTACTAGTGAGTTTAACAAAAAAAATTAACACTAACGGTTAGTACAAAGCATAAGTACTCAGTCACAGTATGAAGACAAAAATATTATCAACTGTGAAAGAAAATATTGGATTAACTAATAAAAATGATACTTCACACTCTTTGCAAAAAAAATTCAAAAGGATACAAAACACTGAAATAGTATCATAAAGAAAATAAAAGAAACGATGAATCCATTTGATGATACAATTTATCACCAACAGTTGTTTATTGTTTCAACTGGCAAAGCTATATCATATATAACAAAGTTGCTGATTTCCTGCTGAACGTCAAGGAAACTGGCAGTCAAGAAAAATTTGAGTTTATTTCAAATTGCTCCTGGAAGATTTGAGAAAACTACAAAACGCAACAAAATCATCAATTTTGCTTCTCAAAACATTACAAAAGTTCTAATGACTAATAATAAAAATAAGTTGTTAATGAAAATGGAACGAGACACCTTTGGACGACTTCCGGCAGTTATCACGAAGAAGCGGATACGCGGATTGTTTTTCAGGCTCATAAAATTGCACTTGGATCAAGGATTTTAATTAAAGCTTCGGATACTGATGTTTTGGTGATTTTGCTTAGAAATATGCACACAATTTCACAATCGCAATTTGTCTAGCCTCTTCAGCAACTAAAAAGTTACGTAACCAACAGCTGGATTGCATCAACTGCATCGACTAGGCTCTGAAGTTGGGTTCAAAATTATGTCAAAGTTAAGCTACTTTCCACGATACAGGTTGCAAATGTACAAAACTCCAGCCTGAAACCTGTGATTGCCATTTAGATGATTATTTTAAACCTACAGGATTTATTGGGGACCAAACGCCTTTGCAAGTGCAAGAGATTCTCAAAATGACGGAAGATGATGGCGAATGTACCGAAGGCAATAATGAAAATTTTAGTTCGGATTAATTAAAAGTAGAATAAAAATCACTAATTGGAATCAATTTTTTTACAAATTTAATATTTATATTTATAGTTTACAATAATAAAATGTTTGTACTGAATAAAATATCTTTAAAGTCAGCAAGAAATCGGCAACTTCTTTAGATGTAGCTTTGCTAGTCGAAATATTTAACAACTGTTGGTGATCAACTGTTGGTGATCAACTGTGTCATCAAATGGATTCATCGTCTCTTTTATTTCCTATATGATACTATCCAAGTTTTTTGTGCCCTTTTAAATTTTCCTTTGTTGTAAAGAATGTAAAGTATAATCTTTGTTAGTTAATCCAATATTTTCTTTTATAGTTAATAATAGTTTTGTTATGTTGTGGCTTAGTACTCATACTATGTACAAATTATATCGGGCACGTCTTTTTTTACAATTTTTAAATAGTTTTTATCCACTAAACAGATCGGTGAGGGTATTTCTTATATCGGATCTTAGACTAATATCTCCTTTGAGAGGTGTTGAAAATACCTATTTAATCATACTAATTATGTTTGGATTTCAGCTGCTTTTGATAAACAAATTAAATAAATACTAAAATTATAGTTTCGCCTTTAATTAATAAAAATGCTAACGTCCACCTCTGGTTATTTATCAAAGAAGTTGACGTTTTTTAATTTCCTAATTGGTTTTTAGGTATTTTGCTAAGTTTTTAAAAAAGTGTTTTTACCTGGAATATTTAGTTAAATTATTGTTTATCGAGACGTTTAACTGTTCACATAAGCAGCGGAACGTATTTTTAATGAGATGTACCATGACCGTCCTATATTACTTATTTGAGGGAGCTTCTTCGAAAGTTTGAAAAAACAAGTAGTGTTCATGATGCCAAACAATCTGGGGCTAATGATCATGTCCAATCAAATTAACCATGAGCCAGATTACATAGAAACAATTTGTTTTAGTGTAATCTGTAAAATCTAGTGTAAAATACTTTTTCCCTCAATGGAAATGTTAACACACAATGTGAGGTATTGAAGTGACACAAACCCTTACGTCTTTCGAGGAATATCGTGGTAGATGCATTGGACGACGAGGTTTGTTAGAATGGCCAGCTCAGTTACCGGACCTCACACTATTAGATTTTTTTCTATGGGGGTACTTGAAATCTTTACGTTACAAGACCCGACAGTATTGTCATTTTGAAACAACAAATTGTTGAAGAATGTAGGACGAGAAGAACTAATATAAGAGCTGATTCTTAAATATGTATTATTTAAATGTAAAACTAGAATTTTAGTGTTTATTTAATATATTTATCAAAATCAGCTTAAACCCAAACAAGATTAGTATGATGGAATAATTATTTTCCATACCTTTTAAACGAGATATCACTTGCCGTAAGATTCCATTTAAAATTATCGGTCACAGTGGCTCTTTAATGTCATCTATGACAATTAAGTCACCTGTTATGACTAGTTGAGAAGTTGACATCCGTTTATTTCCTCCCTCTAAATTTCACTATTATAAGTATAACCGTTCAAAAGATGCAAGGAGGGAGAGGACTTTTGGCTAGCACTGTATAGTGTTTCACATACACTTCTATTTAACTTATCTTTGAAAATAATTGAGTATTATATACATCTAAAATATTTACAGGTCGTAGTTAAATTTGGTCGCAGTTAAGAGGAAATGTTCATATTCCAAACCTGACTATTTGTAAAGATAAGTATGATGTGACGTTTTCTCGGAATAAATACTTCTACGCCTACACGAAGAAAGAATACATGTATATCGGTAGAAAAAAAAACAGAAGTTTCTGGAAATAAGAATAGAAGAGTATATCGTAAGATTTAAAGTACCTGTTAACAGAACAAATTAAAACTTGAAAACTAAAAAGACGTTAATACCAAGATTATCCGTAACATAATGATAAAGAGTTTACTATAATTAAAAGAAGCAACAAACAACTTCCCTCTTACGAAGAAAAGTGTTAAAAAAGGAAAACGCTTCCAAGAGTTATTACAACCAGCTCGACTTATTACCATCTTTCTGGTACCCTGTACTAAAAAATGAACCCACACGATTCGTCCACCAGATATTTTTTGCACACTTTAAGATTAAAAGTCCATTTAACATTTTGATTATTTTTACAAAAAATCTAAGCTCAGTTATATTAAAATAAATCACAATAAAAATTGTTTTCTTAGTAAATTTCATTCAACACAAGTAAAATCTTCTTGAGCCATAGAAGAATATACTTATCGCTAGGCTCGGCACTAACAGCAGAACCATATCACGATTAGTAAAAAACGTTTAAATGCACTGCTAAAAGTTTAAACAATCTGAATAGGATGATAAAAAAATGGTACTGGTATTTTTTTAAAACATTAATATACGACATCTCATATGTGACAGTTGGCTTTTGACATCTGGCTTTTAACATATGACATATTTTGTCACTATTTAAACAGTAAAAAACAGTATTTAATAAACTAACAAACATAAGAAAAGAATCAGATCATAGCAGCGGATATGCTGAGAATGAGCAATTTGTATTGTTTGTGAATCTTTCTCAATCGAATACAGGCTTAAGATAAATCAAGCAAAAACATGTACATGCATTGTGTTTTGGCTTATAGTTATGTAATTTCCTTCAATATAAAAAACTAAACATAAAAAATATCCTATCAGACTGTACTTAACCTTTAGTACTACATTTTATCTAAACTACAGCATGCCTATTTCTTTTAGATTGTGATTCTGCGATAGTTGCATAGACTAGGAATATCCGCTAAAAATTCTTCGCTAATTTTTTCCTACCAAAGGAATAAAGTACTGTACATATTAACTTGTAACAATATTCTAAGAACCTAGCAATGATAAGATAGTTTTTAGAAAATATTAAAAATATATTATCTATGTACTATACAAATATTACTATGTAGTTATTTTATGTTTTTAACAATATAACATTTTCTATATAAAAAATAAGCTAGAATTTAAACACGGGGAAGATATGGAAAAAGAACATTACATCAACCAAAATTTTTGTAATAACTCTGTTTTTATTTTTGATACGAAATATGTAATTATTTATTCATTTTCATGCGATTTTGACTGCCTAGTAGCCATTTATAGCTTCAACCTAATTTTACTTTTAAAATTCTTATTAAATTGTTGTTTGGTTGTTAAATTATTCAGAATGGTTCTTTTTTTTGTCAAATTTCACTTATTCCTTGGTAATATATTCTAGGTTTCTTCCTTCGTTTTTGTCCCATTAATCCATGCCATCTGTAATGTTTTTCTTTATCTTTCTGTACACTTTCTTTCATGGTTTTTAGCACTAGAAATTATTTATATTTTACATAAAATTTTCTATTCCTATGTAAAAAATAAAGAACTGTTCATCACGATGATTACCAATATCTTTGATCAATAGTCAGCATCAATACTATTGAAGAAAAGAATGACTATGTAATATAAATTTATAAAAAAATCATATTGTTTTATTAAAGATAATTATTAAAACTTTCATTTTAAACTACCAACTATCAGATTATAACAAAAATATGCAACATTGTATAAAACATTAAAAAATCAACTAGTTTTACTAACACGTTTTAGAGTTTTTAGCGGATACATTATGCTATCTATATACAGTGTTTTCACTTACTTCCAAACCAATATATTTTGTAGCTCAATATATTGCTGTGTATGCGATACAGTCAGCTACGTTTAAGTCAGTAATTCCATAATAATGAGGAGTTTTAGACTAGCGCCTTCAAAATATACTGTAATCAAAATTATGCAACGTATATATTCTAAAAATGTTAATTGCTTTTAATATAAGTAGAATTTATAGTTACTATAAAAAACTTGACGAATATATCATAGTATAAAGTTGTCGACATATTAAAATATTCAGAAAATGTTATTATACCAAATTAAAATATCGAGCACTTTCTGTGGACACGAGTCCACAGAAAGAAATTAAAAATATCTCCAAATATCAATGTGGCAAACAACAAGTTGATGATTGTTGAACGTATATTCTACTAGAGTTGAAGATTGAAATAGAGATTATTAAAATAAAAAGTTTCTTACAACCGTAATATGATTTGTTTATTGGTAGTGGAAAACTTAAATGTGGATATGAATCCGAAGTCTCCTAAGATTTTCACATATTGGAAGGCTAAGAAGAGTTTACTGAATATGTGGGAGTCTTAGAAGAACCTGGCAAATACTAGAGCATATAGGATATAAAAATGAGCTGGAAGAAGTTCTGTAATGGCGTGTTGGAATAACAAAAACAGTGTCTGAAATAACAAATAAGGAAGTTGCTCAAGCACTACCTAAAATGAAGGAATATTAAGGAATTATACCTAGTTTTTGGTCACAGATTTTAATTTTACCATAAATGTACTTGACTATATCATAAAAAATATGGCAAAGCGTTTTAAATCATTGTAAAAAAACCTTTTAAACATTATCCAGGGGAGTTGTGCTGAATACCAAATAAGAAAAACGTTCCCGCTTAGAATGTTAACGTAACATGAGCCATATACAGGCTTGGAATTAAGTATGGAATCAAATAAATGATATATAATGCATCTGATGTCATATTTTGTTACTATTCTACTCCCGGTATTATCGAAAATAACCTCAAAAATAAATAACCTCAATAAATTTGAATAGGGCACCCTGTATATTTTTGCAAATTTTAAAAGAAAATGTGATTCATAATATATAAGTACCAAGTTTGATAGAAAGTAATTATTAAACGGAGTAATAGATCACTTTAAAGTTAAAGAATACTATAATATATTTTTAAGACCAATGAGAGTAATAACTAATTAATCTCGTCAAATGTTCAAAATGTTTACCGTTCACTTCCTGACAATGCGCAAACCTATTAATAAATTCGTGAGTCACTCTTTCCAAGACTTCTACACATAATAGTTCACATTCACCAATAATTATTTGTTTTAAATCCTGTAAGCATGTTGGTCGCCTAATGCAACTGCGTGATTTCAGATAACCCTAATGAAAAAATCTAACGGGTTAAAGTCTGAAGAAGAAGCAGGCACAATTGCATTCAAAAAATAATCTCCAATTCGTCGATAGTAGTGACGAAGCGATCTTCTTTTTTTCTTCTTCCTACTTTATAAATAGGCTTAATTCCTCTTTTACTTGGGTTTTTAGCCTCAGTTGACGTTGTCTGACCATCTTTTCCTCGGCCGTCTTAATGATCTTCTTCCATTTGGCGATTTGTCTCTTGCTATTCGTAGTATTATATTTTTTGTTATCCTTTCGATGTGTTGATTCCATTCCACTTTTCTTCTTTTGGTCCACGCGTTTATTTCCTCTACCTATACCACATCTCGCTCGTATTTCCTTACTTCTTACTCTGTCTCTTAGAGTTTGGTTTGTTATTTTTCGTAACACTTTCATTTCTGTTGTTTCCAGTAGTCTTTGTGTTTTCGCCGTATCTGCTCTTGTTTCCGCTGTGTACGTCATTATCGGTCTTATTGTTGATTTATATATCCTGGTTTTCGTTTCCGTTGTGAGGTATTTGTTTCTCCAGATTGTGTTGTTGAGACATCCTGCTGTTGTGTTTGCCACGTTCACTTGTTTTTGTACTTCTTCTTCCACTTTTCCGTAGCTTGACAGTTTTATTCCCAAGTATTCAGTTTCCATCACTTGTTCTATTATTTTGTTATTTACGACTAGTTTACATCGTCTCGGTTCCACTGATATCACTATCGTTTATTTTTCTCTGTTGAGATCTCCATGTTGTATATGAGCGCCGTATCTTCGAATTCTTTAATTAATCTTTGTAGGTCATCTTCATTTTCGGCTGTTATTATGGCGTCGTCGGCGTAGCATATTATCCTTATTTCCTATTCTCCCGTTCTATATCCTCTTCTTTTTTTAACTCTCTTTATGATTTCATCCATTATCAGATTAAATATTAATGGGTTCAGCGAATCTCCTTGTCTAATGCCAGTTTCCTATTTGATAGGTTGCGATAATTTTCCTTTACATCTTACCATAGCTATGTTATCTTTATATATATTCTTAATGGTTTTTACTAAATCCAGTGATATTCCCTTTTCATATAATAAATTTATCGCGTCCCGAATTCTCACTCTATCAAATTCCCAAATTAGCGCTCTATCTTGTTGAAGCAAAAAATTTGTGATAACTGGCTATTTTGCTGAAGTGCAGAAATAGTATAGTTATTTAGTAGATCTAAATACTTGTTACCCACCAATTTTCCGTTTATAAAAAAAGGGCTATAAGCCTATTTTGGATAATTCTCTTCCAAACATTTAACATTTTTGGATGCTGTTCAATTTAATTTAAATTAAAAGTTGCCTCATTTGGAAAACAGTGCATTAGCTGGAGAAAGTTCGTCAACATTACAAATGTCTATAAGTCACGCGCAAAACTCTATCCATTGGTCAAAATCATCGTCTGGCAATTCTTAAGCCAATTGTATCTTATACAGATAATATTTTTCAATTTTCAATACTTTACTTACAGAACGTCGATTTATATCACGGTTTAGTGCCAAAGTTGTAAAAGTGGTTCTTTAAATCAATTACAATATTTTGTCTAAGGCCCTTTACATGTACACATGAAGGCGGTAGACGCCGAGTTGAGCGCACGTTAGACTTTTTCTCTTCTAGTGTGCTATTTGTACTAGCAAATTTGTCCACCAGCTCTTGCCAGACAGATTTTTTTAAAACTCTGTTCTTATATTTATCATTTTCAATGTCCCAAATATATTATTTTCTTTTGCAATTTATTTATGAACAATTTTATATCAAAATTTTCAACTTCTATTGTAGACAGATCAATTTTTAATACGGCCCAGCGATGTCAATATGTGTACGATCACATGGCTACCCTAGTAACTAGAGGTGTGCTGCAAATGCGAAGTTTGAAATATACTCTACGAGCGCCACGTTTTGACGACTTTGGTTCTGAACGCGCGCTTGCATGTGAACGATACCATTTGTTCCTTGGTAATTGGAAGGCGGCGATTGGCAAACGCGGCGTCTCAAGCTCTCATGTCTACAGAGCCTAATAACTTCATTTGTTGCGGTTCGCGATCTTTCAGTTTGTTGATCATCCCTTCTTCTTCTTCTTTGTGTGCCGTGCTTGTATTCAAGCGTTGGCTATCGTCATATTGATAAGATGATGAAATGATTCTCGGTCGGCAGCTAGATGAAACAGTTCCTCGAGTTCCTCCTTCCAGACCGTTCGACCTGTGCATTGTCTAATGTTACGCAGCCGGGACAGTTGTTTTCTTCCGACCCAACGTTTTCCTTCGATTTTGCCCTGAATGATTAACCGGAGTAAGCGATATTTAGGTCCTCTCATTATATGACCGAAGTATTGGACCTTTCTCATTTTGATGATGTTGATCAATTCTCGCTCTTTGTGCACGGTCTCTAGCACGCGTTCGTTAGATATGTGTGCTGTCCATGGGATTCTGAGCATGCGACGGTAACACCATAACTCAAACGCTTCTAATTCGTTAAGATTTTTTATTTTTGTTGTCCAGGTTTCACATCCATAGAACAAAGTGAACCAGACGTAGCACTTCAATACTCTTAGACGTGTGGTCAACGACAGACTTCTACTGCATAATACAGAACGCCAGTTAATAAAGTTTTTCCGTGCGAGTTCTATTCTGGTCGAAATTTCCTTGTCACTTTCAACCCTGCAGTCAATTCAGCTACCCAGATATCTAAAGTGTTCCACCCTTTCCAGGATTTTGTTATCTAATCTTAGTACTGAGTCTTTGATATTAATTTTTCCGACCACCATCCATTTTGTTTTTTTTGCGTTGATTGTTAAGCCCTTTTCAGTGCATTCGTTGTTTACAGCATTTAACAGGGTATGAAGATCTTCTAGACTCTCTGCCATTATTGCGGTGTCATCGGCGTATCTGATGTTGTTAATAATTTCACCACCGATCTTAACACCTTCGCGGCGATTATTTAACGCTATTTCAAAAACTGGTTCAGTGTAGGCATTAAACAACATCGGTGACATAACACATCCCTGTCTGACGCCACGCTTAATAGAAACTTTAGCTAAAACCTCTTGGTCCACCTTAACACAAGCGGTCTGATTGTAGTAAAGATTTTTAAGCAATCTAATGTCATACGTGTCCAGACCAACTGAGTCTAAGCATTGAAATAATAATGTATGTGGTACTCTATCAAAGGCTTTTTCGAATGATCGATTGATCATCCCAGTTGTATTAAAAATTTGCACCATTTTGGTAACCGTTGTACGTGATATGGGATTTCTTTTAGTATGCAAATCATTAAAAATATTACACACTTCTTCGGCAGTTCGAACACGATAAACATAACCGATCATCAATAATATTTCCATACGATCTTTTTCACTTAAATGAGCCTTTTTTAATCTACAAGTTCGTTTCTTAATACATTGTTTTGATATAAAAAAAACATCTGACAACACGAGTTTACCCTCATCTTTTATTCATATAAGATTAGTAAATTAATTAGTATGCTTACACTTTCCCACGACGTAAACTGGACACATTTTGCACACGTCAAGAGATTTTTTTAAATTAGTATTCTCATTAGTCTTGCAACAGGAACAGATGAGTTGTGTCATTGTTCTTACATGAAAAGCTTTATGAATATCGTCTTTTTCATTTTAAAGATATTTACTAGGTTCCATACTCTATCTCAACCCTGTATAGTGCAGTAATAATATTGTTGTAAACCGTGTTTATCTGTTTTAGTAAATGACACTGTATAATTGTATTTAAGAGTAGAATTGTATCAGGACTGTGTTTGCCTATTCTATATATTAAAATGAATGGTAGTTCAGAACACAGGAATCTTTCAAAAAGGCATTTCTTGTTTTTGAATATAGTCTTATGATGTGGTGTTGTAGAAATTATTGAATTAGAAAAAAGAAGACAGAGAACAGTCTCAGTAAAGATGAAATATCGGATAAGAGTAACAACTAATAAAATTTAATAAAAAAGGTAAACGAAGACACAACTTTCCAGAACAATACAGTGTCGTATCTCCTGAAGAAATAAGAAGTTTTAACAGGGACAAAATCTGCGAGTTAAGACTTAACTGCAAGGCGGTTTTAACTTTGCAATAAGAATTTATAATATATTTAAAAAACCTAAATTAAATATTCTATTACTTCTCTTCGCTCTGTTACATATAACTACACTCCCATAGATTTTTATAGTAGTACTGACTTGATTTTACTCAACTTTATCAATCCGCTACCGTTCAGTCTTAATTTTTTTGACCTGTGGTTCTCTTTTATAAAAAATATCTTTTAATTATCATATAACATGCTTTTATGGGCATGTCAATTATCTATAAACGAATTACATATAGAGCCAGTGAACGTTTTCCTTGTCAAATTCTATCAAGAAGAGATTTATTGTTAGAATAAATAGTGTGTACGAGATCAAATGCTAAAAACGTATGAAAAACTATTGTAAATTTTATTATTGCGTAGATGGTATTGTAATTTTGTAGATGCTGCAAGAAAATGTAAACAAAAGATATAGAAACAAAATATTGAGGTTTTTATTTGGGACTAGTTTCATTTAAAAATTATGTTACAGGTACTACTCTAAATAAGGTACGATCAAAATTGACAAAGATTTTAAAAGTAAGAACCCAAATTAAACAAATATGTTGTCTTTTATTTTTCTGTAGAATCTATTTCACAGAAACAAAGTTTTTTCTATTATCTTCTATTGGTGTTTTGTAACTTGAGATGTACTTAATTTGTTTTTATCATTATTATATAATTAATTATTTTGTTTACACGAATTTGTGTTTGTTTTCCCAAATTTTACACCACAGAGCTCTGGTTAATTGATAGCATAACCTGACATGAACCCTAAACTTAGTTGGTAATATTCAGAGGATTAAACGTTAAAATCAAAACTAAAATTGTATAGAATGAAGATACTTTAATCTCTTTTTTTTCAAATTCGTTAACCAATAATAGCTAATGACGATCTTGTAGGATTATTCCTTTATTTAGCACTCCTGGATTGTCTCCTTCTGGGTATAAGCCTTCCCTTGAGTTTTTCATTTTAATTTGTCTCTTGCTATCTGATGTCTTTCTCCTGTTTTTATATCGCGCAGCCATATTTTTGGAGGTCAACCCACACTTCTCTTGTGAACCGTAGGTCTCCATTGTACGATGTATTTAGTATATCTGGTAATATCTTGTCTGCCAACAAGTCCTACCCAAGCACTTTAATTTTATTTTTGTTTTACGTATTTCTTCATTGCGAACGCGATCTTTCAAAGTTATTCCAGGCATAAGTCGTTCCACTGCACTCTGTGTTACTCTGATTTTGTTGGCGGCTTTTATGGTCAACGTAATTGTCTCAAGATGTATGGTATCATTGAAAGAATGCAAAAATTGGAAGCTTTTGCTTTGATATTTATGGGAATATTATTATTCTTGATGACAATTCAAGTTTATGAACGGCAACCTATGTCATGCGAATTCGTCTAGTTCTGCGTGTCGGTTTTTTATTGCTCAAGTTTATTAGATGACCGAAGTAAATATATTCTCCCGCTCTTTCCATCTCTTCCTCTCCCATAGTAACTGGTACTTCCTCCAGAGTAAGAATCTTCGTCTTTGTTAGATTAATTTTCAAGGCTATTCTTTGTGAAACATTTCTTAATTCTGAAAGCATATTTTGTAGCTGGTTGAGTTTGCTACTAATTATGATAATACCTCCCGCAAAGCGAAGATGACTCGGATATCGTCCGCCGCTATTTAAACTGTTTTTGCTCTTAGTTAAGGTGCTTGAAAATGTCCTTTGGAGACATGTAAATATTTTTTTAAATATTATCGCCTTATCTCACTTCTCACCTAATGTGTATTTTGTTACTTTTTGTGTTCTTATTATTTTTTATTTCTAATATAGCGTTTCTGTATATATATTTTTAGCAGTTTTTTATATCTATCCTCGCATTATTGATTGCTTCAAATACGGCACCTAGTTCGACTAAAAGAATGAAAAGTGATAGTCAACAAAGAATAAGTGTAATAGAACATTGCAATCGTTACATTTCTCTAGGAATATTCGGATGTTTAAAATCTGTTCTCTAGTGCTATAATCGAATACCATCATGCTTTGGAGGTTGGTAGCTGTCGAATTTGTTAGATAGCGTATTAGTAATAATTTTTGGTAGAACTTTGTATGGATGCAGGAGTAGGATTGTGGGTTGATAATTTTCGATGTTCTGTTTACGGCCGTTTTTGTGCAATAAGACGAATAGGGCTTTTGGACAGCTGTCTGGGACACTCTCACCTGCTAAACAGTTATTCAGAAGAACTCTTATTGCCTCTAAAGTTGTAGTGCCTCCTAATTAAAAATTTGTTTCGTAATTTCGTCTTCACCATAGGCACGGTTGTATATCATTTGAGATATAGCTTGGGCAATTTCCCCATTTGTAATATCATCTCTCAGGACAAAAAGGTTGTTAGAAACAGCAGAGATGATTACACTTAAAAAAATGGATAACAAGACACTATGGGACAGAAGTAGAAGTACAAATATACGACGTAGATGCAAGGTAGAGGACATCAAGAAGAAGATCTATCAGAATTAGGGACATTATTTTTCCACCTGTCTATTTTGTAATCCATCGAAACAAAAAAAAATTGTTTCAAACATTTTTAAATTTTTTGTTTATTTTTGGGCAGCTCATTGGCAATGAGCAAATTCTACATTAGAGAAACCATAAAATTATTAATCATGAAAAAATATCGAATAGTAGTGATTAATAAAGACTGTGCATCTGGACAATACATTCCTTAATTATTTGAATTTTGGGCTATACACTAGAATTAGGCTGCTTCATAATTTCAATCAGTGTTTTAAGTAGATGAACCCACAGATTTTACGTATGTATAACAAAGCTAATTTTAAAAGAATCAATTTTTTATTTCCAGAAACAGTTACTTTTGGACTGAAGAAACTATTCCATTAAATTAAAGCGTTGTTAGTCGGATATCTAAAGAGTCTGTATTTCTTTTACCTATGAATTTTTCAAACCATTTCCATTCTTGGTAATCCTTGTAGAACAGGAACAATTTTGTGGCACGCCTACGAATAAAAGTGTCACATATTTACTCTTAGATTTCTTTTCTTCTCTTGCCGATTACCTTTTTTTATTTCTCTTCTTATGTCTTCTTCTTTCGTACATCTACAACTCGAAGTGAGTCTTGACCGCATTTATTATTTTCCTCCACTTTTGTCGGTCTTGAACAGCAATCTCCCATTGTTGCACCTTCATCTTACGTAGTTCACTCGGTACTCCATTATTTTATATTTTCTTTGGCGGACAACTGACCTTTTCGTCTTTATAAAATGCTTGGAGTGTGTGGTTATGTCTTCGTCTTCGCTCTCCTATTATCTCGTCCCTACAAGCAAAGATCAAGACTAATATAATAATTTTGTTGTTACAAGCTGGTTCAGTGTCCACCTCTGACTTCCGTGTATTATTATGAGGCAAATTGTTGTTTTATTTGCCGTTGTTTTAACTATAAGAGCAATTTTAATGTTAGTATCGTCGCTAGAGAGTAATATGCTCTATTTCCTGACATGATTCTAGCTGCTATATATTTTTCCTAACTGTTTTCGGCTGTTATCAGTACTCCCAAGTATTCGAATTATTTAACAACTTCCAAAATGCATTAATTTATCGAAATGTTCGCTCTAATTCTTAGTCTTGGAATTTTGGTAAAACCATGCGCTTAGCCTTATTTTCATTGATATTAAGGCCAATTTTTCTTGTCCCGCTCACAAATAAGGTAAAAATTTCTTTCGCATTTCTGGTGGATTGTGTTATTGTGTCGAAATCATCAGGAAAAGGTAATAGTGTCCTTACTCCCTTGGCAGCAAAACCATTTATTAATTCTGGTTGTGCTTTCCAAACTGGAGTGTTTTAAAGCGAAGTTAAGAGGAAAATAGACAGCCTAACCCTACCAGCTTTCTGGGTACTCCCATTTCTACTGTTACTTTCCACAGTGTATCCCTGTGTAAAGAGTCATATGCTTGTTTAAAATTTACAAAAATTCTTTGTTGTATTTCCAACTCTTTGCTAAAATTTGGCGCAAGATAAAGATATGGACTATTTTTAACCTTCGCAGTCGGAAGTCATACTGGTAATCATACATTATTTCTTTTGCGTACGGATAAATGTTCTTAGTAGAATAATAAGCATAAATTTGTAGGTTGTCTGAATTAATGATATTTCCCTATATTTCTTACATACATATTTATCCACCCTGTTGACGGATACTATGTGGTTTTCACGCAATTCTATCGGCATTTCTTTTTTTTTGCGATATTTCATTTAAAAGGTGATGTATTTGTACATTATAAAGTTGTTCTCCCCCTTTCTTAATCAGGTTGGCATGGATGTCACGGATGCCATTTAGGCACTTCCATACTTCCTCAACCACTGGTAACGATATTTCGAGTTCTGCTAAGTAGTACTATTTTTGTTGGTTCGTATGTTATTATTGACTCGTCAGTATTTAACAATTATCTAAAATACTCTCTTCATTGTCGTATTTTTCGTAAGAAGTTGTTCTCTATCATCTTTCATGATCCCGGACCATTTACCTTATTGTCCTTTGGTGTTTTCATTTTCTTACAAATCTGTTTAGACTGAGCGGTTCTGTGGTTGCTTTTAAGTTGCTTAATCCAATTTTCTAGGTATTGTTTTTTTCCTCCTTCTCAACACCTTTCCCGTTTCTGTTTTAATTCTATGGTATTCTCATCTGTTGGTCTTGTTAGTTCCTCCATCCTTTTGTTGGTTTTAATCTCGTTTTTTTCTCGTTTTTCACCATTTGTATGTGCAAAACTATAATCCAAATAAACCTTATTTGTTTGATGAAATGCATGAGTTTAGAAAACAAACAATTTAAATCTTTAAACATTATATAAATCTTGGAAACCTCAATATTTCTTCTAATAATAATAAAAAAGGATCATTTTATCAAACGTAAAAAAGAATACCAATTTTATCAGAATAAATTATAGTCTTTGGTATCTAGTAAATGTCTGATATATTTTTAGCATTATTAAGTAGAAACCTAAAAACATAATAAATGTCTCTTGGTATTTAGTGAACTACCGGAAAAACATCACTGACCCTTGGACTAAATATCTTCAAAACGTCAAATAGTCATATTTCACACGGAAACTTTCATAGGAAACTTGATATGGAATTACATATAAAATATTTCCATATGTTGCAATAATTTTTCAAAATGCGTAAACAATTATTTTATGTTGTCAACGAGATATGTAATAACATTTATTTAGTACAACTAGTAGTACTTGTAGTATTATATTCAAGTATGGATCTTCAACAATATACCAATATTTTTAAATAGTTCAAAGGAAATTATTTACAGTGGGTTTTAAAAAGTTTTCAGTAATACAGAAAAAGATATTTTTTGCTCTGACGAAAATATTTCTGCACGTGAATATATTATTTAAAGGTAAAGCATATAAAAGTAAGGTAGTTTTATAAATGCCCAAAGGATCAATCAGCTAATGGGTGAAAATATATTGAGAATCGCTTAGTATCAATCAAAGATGCTGCTAAATAGATTAAAAAGCAAGAAATCCATTATCTCATGTACCTACAACTGATTTTCGGAGACTTTTACGCTGCTACTCAATAATTTAGACCAATTATACCTACGCAATAGACAAATAGGCTGTACAGTTAAATAGATTTAAAGAAAAATTATTTTGTTTTTACCTAAAGAATATATTTTTATATATAAAAACATGACAAAACGCAATGTGATGTAAAATTTATTAAAATTTGTTTTACTATTCATTTATTTATTCCTTATCCAGTAGCGTAAATAGGTACCATCTCTATTCTCTTAATGTCGATGCAACTTTTAATTAGTAAAAATGTTCAATTTTACATCAAATTAATGTTTTTGAGCTTTGATTGATAAAAAGAGGTTATGTAAAAGATTTAAAATAACATATGATTTATAAATTAATTTGTACAAGTTTTTGCATTACCACCACAGAGTTATCTCTATTTTAATAAAATTCTTTTAGGAGAACAAACTTTTCAAAAACAGCAGCATTATATTGGACAAAGGGAAGTATTTAAAATAGGGCAAACCTACATACTAAATCTTTTTTTTAACAACTGTAATGTAAATTCTTATGATAGAAACATATAATTAACTGGACTACCAATATTAGAGTCAGAAGTAAAATATGCGACCTCTAGTTTAAAAAATTATAAGACATTTGGATCAGATGCTGTAAATGCGGAAATCCTTAAGCTATTGCTTAAAGATTTTCACATTTATATCCACGCTTATGCAAACTGTTTAACAACATATACAACGCGGGACAAATACCAACGCCTTCTTCTTCTTCTTCGTCCTCAACTCTACCACACATCTTCTCATCAGTTTTAATTAATCTTAATCTCTTTTCCTCAACTTTTAACAGCTATATGCTTACTCCCACAATTTTCTCATATGGTTACGTCTGATGTTACCAAACCACTGCAGTCTTTGTTCCTGAACCTTTTTTGAGACTGTAGTCACACGGATTAAATACTAACAGATTGGCTAAAATTAACCTTCGTGGCGATACCAATGAAACACAATATCAGTCGCTGCGAAGAACACCGTTTAATTAACTTAATGAGTCACGCACTAAGAACGATCCTAAAATAATACATAAACAAATTTATAAAAAATATGAAGATAGTACAGGAGACACTCAATTTGGTTTCAAAAATGTCTCGTGAACAAGACAAGGACCTTTTTGCATAAGGTTTCTGGTGCAGAAATGATGTTTTTGTTTGCCTCATTGATTACCAAATGGCCTTTGACAACGTCAGCCATAAACTGTTGATACAGACGTTAGTGGAAATTAGGCTCGATGACAAAGGCGTGGGAAGAATTCAACAAAAATCAAAAAACAGAACTAAGTATCGCAAACGGCCTATACACAAAAGAAATAGAGATGAGGAAAGGCGAAAGGCATGATGTATTCTCTCCCTACTACTGTTCAACATTCATGTAGAAAAGATATTTCAGATTACACCCCATAATGAAAAAGCTATCAAAATTAATGGTCTTCGTATTAATAACCCAAGTTATGCTGGCGATACAGCAGTAATAGTGAACAATGCAGAGAATTTGCAGAGAAGATTTAGTGAATATCAAAAATGGAGTTCGAGAAGAGTACGGGCGTAATCCAAATATTTGATAATCAGCAGACAAGCCTATATAAAATCTTAGTTGAATATAAATATTAAAGCAATAAAGCTATTGAACGGGTTGGAAGATTAGCTACATTAAGCAGCAAGTAAGACTGTGACCCGGAAGTAAAGGAAGAGTAGCAATGGCTATAAACGTCATTAAATTAGATAAATACTTGAAGAGCCCGTAAGAAGAGCTACTGTCTAAAGAGAATTGTTAGATTTCGTTGAGCAGCCAAAGGTTACATACCTGGGCCATATTCTACGAAATAACAAATATAATCTCGCAAATGTCATCTTGACAGGTAACTTTTAAGGTAGACAGGATAAGACCTTAAATAAGAAACTGGTGCAGCATACTTGATCTCAGTACGATAATAAGAAGAACGGAAGAAGGATCTCTATACCCTCGACAACCAGCATGAACACCTACACGCAGCATAGAGTACGGCATACAAAATAGAAGACATATTAAATATGTTATTTTTATTATTATATTACACTGTATTTTTGAAATATAAAAAAATATCTTTTTCTTTCAGTGCCATCTTTAACGTTTGCAATTACATTGACAGGTTATTACAGTTAATTGAGTTGTTTACAGTCTTCAGCTAAACGAAATAGTTGTTCCTACCTTTTTTAATAAGCTGAAGAGCTATGTGTTGGTCTTCTCTAAGAATAAGCCTTAGATATGCAATCTGTATTTTATTAGATTTAAATAATTCACAAACAGCATTTACTCTATTTAACACAGCTGCAATAGTTTGCTTTGCTGCGTATGGTATTCGGAGCCTTCCTGTATGGAATTACATCTCAAACGTTTTTACGATTGATCATACACGTGACACAAAATATTGACTACTGACTGACAAAACACGGACTAATCGTAAATAAGAAAATATATGTAAAAAAAACTAATTTTTAAACTTAAAGTAATGACAAAACTCCTTTGTAGAATCATTCAAAAGTGACAAAACTTTCTACCAATACTGTGTATATGCTTTACATAAAGTTAATGAAAAATTTTGAAAATACATAAAGCACTGATTTAAAATATTTTTCCTGTATGATCAAAAATTTTTAAAACCCAGATTGCTTACTTTTGGACCATTTCTAATCTTGCTTTTAAATTCTATAAATAATATCATTTTACAGTTTCAATTAAAATTAAGCAATTCTTTTTCTTAAAAACAAATAAGTTCGAGCACTTTATAATATCATTTTCGTTGATAGTGTTCGTCGCATTAAAGAAACTCTGTTATTTCAATATATAAAGTTAAATATTTTAATTAAAATGCTAACAACTATTTCAACAAAAATCAAATAATATATAAAAATATTTAAGATGATTGTCAGTTTTGAAAGAAAAATTATTTTGAAGGATTTTTCGAAAGACAAGATTCGAATTCGTCGTAAAAAGTTAAACAAGATTTAACTGACCTTAAGAAAATTATAGAAATGTGATGTTTTAGTAATTATTTTCTCATTATCTTAACAGAAAAATTCAAAATTCGTTTCAGATTAGAAGTATACAGTTAGGCACACCATAAAGATCTTTTTAAGCTGTTTTGGATAACATTTGCCTATACAAGTACGCATTGTTTCTCCAGATACAATTGATACAATCGTGAAAAAGGAAACTCGTGAAAAGGTCAAGCCACACCTTAAAAGTAACTAAAAACCAATTGAATGAATAACCAGAATAAATTTTAAATAATTTTAGGTTTTATCTATGTGTTCTCTTCCTGTCTAGTTCTTGAATTTATTTGTACCTTTTTATAGCTTTTTAATCTTTTCCAGTTTTTCTTTGTTTTTTTTTTAATTCCTGTGTATTTATTCACAAAAAAGTTGTATTTTTTCCATTATTCCAGCTATTGCAATCTTGATATCAGTATTTGGGATTTTTGTGGTGGTATTTTGTATCAGCAATATTTTTGGCCAGGTTTGACCACGTCAGTAATATTTTTGACTTGTACTATTGTGTGATAGTTAGCCATAAGTTTAAACTTAACTCAAAATTGTAACTGAATAGAAAATTGTACGCATTTGTGAAAGCACTACCGTGTAACGTTTTAAAATATCATACTTCTACAATTTCCTTAGGTCAGTCATAAAGGTAAATAGATATAGTAGAAAAATATTGCCGAAAGGAAAACAAATCGCCTTTAGAAATCTTTCAGCATAACTATTACATGACTCTTGTTCTGTTTCAGATATAGTTCCTTATCTATAAGTTTAACGTTATTGTCAGTCACCTTAATTTGACTTCTTTATCTACACTTATGTGAAATTAGAGCCTAAGACTCCACGAATAAAACTATTAACGAAACTACTACTTCCTCGGTTGTAAATGATCTTTTAGAATTTTTTATGGTGGATATGAACGATGAGAGGAGATATTGGGAAATGCAGAATGTGCAAAGCAAGAAATATGTGATGTTATCTTTGATAGAGTGTTCGAAAAGTCTTAGCACGGGATAATATTGAGTACAGTTTGTTAAAACTAGAAATGACTTTGAAAATCCTACAATCGGCACCAACACTTGATGCGCAGCAAAATTAAGGGAAATATTTTAATAGGATAAGTAAACTCGAATTGTAAATTGGAACCCTATGGAAACATATTCATGATCTAAAACCTAAAATGTAAGCATAAGGTATTAAATATTTTATTCTGGTACCAAGTTCGTGAAAAATATGAATTTTATTCATAAGTAATTACCTTTATGTTTGACAAAATCAAAAGTTGTTATTAAAAAAAAGTTAATTTAAATATAAAAATTACGTTCAAATATGTAGTTATAATCATTTAGCAAGAAATTTCAAAATTGTTTAAAAAACTCCTGTTAAAAAGACTAAAACCTATAATAAAAAAAATGTAGTATTTTATTTCATCAAATTGGGTTTAGACACAATTACGCAAAAATAAATCAAGACCATAGAATCATTAGTCAAATATTAGCCGTTGATGATGATGAAAGTGCAGCAAAAAAAACTGGCGTAAAAAATGGCGTATCAAACTGAACGAGGCCAAATCAGTACACGTAGACTTTACCAACAAAAAACTAATTAAAACCCCAAATAGTATTAAATGGTACTGCTATACCATATGCCAGATTTATATGTCAGATTTAGATGGAAACAATACATCAAATGGGCAAACCAATGCACATGGTGACACTTATTAAAAATCTGAACCAATCCAATATACCAATAGTACGACTACATCAGAAGTTCTCGAACCAATTCAAGACCAAGAGAGGTGTTTGACAAGGATGCGTGTCATCTGACTTGTTTAACATTTATGGTGAAGATGTCATGAGGATGGTTTTAGATGGATATGCTGGTGGAGTAATAATGGCTGGTAGGAAAATCTCAAATTTACGATTTGTTGATGACACTACACTTATAGCAGCAAATGAGCAAGAAATGTTTGTAATTTCCTGCGAAGAGTTGAGTACGAAAGCAATAAAGTTGGCCTGAAAATCAATAAAACTAAGACAAAAATAATAGTGGTCGACAGATTACACACTATTCAACTGACTTACATGTTACAGTAATACCAGATAGTGAACAGTTTTGTCTATTTCGGGTCTAATATACCTATCGATGGTAACTGTGAATCAGAAGTTCGAAAACGTATTGGTATGGCAAAAAATGCGATGAGTCGGTTTGAAAAATCTCTCAAAATATTAAGATGACACTGGTGAATGCCCTTGTATTCTCAATATTTCTATACGGGGCACAGCCTTAGACTCTTCGAGGACGCGAGGGCCAAAAAATTGATGCCTTTGAGGTGTGGTACTGAAGAAAAATGCTGCGCATACCTTGGACAGCTTATAGGACAAACGTTTTTATTCTAAACCAACTAGAGATTAAAAAAAGATTGTTCACAATATGTCTGCAATCTATTCTGCGACTTTTAGGTCACGTGGTTCGCAGAGGTGATGAGAGTTTGGAGAGATTAATTGTTTCTGGAAACATTCCGGGGAGAAGATCAAGAAGACGATCACCACCTAGATGGTCCGACCAAATTAAGAATTTAGCTAGAAACTCATTCTGTGAAGCTTTCAGAGCAGCTAGAGATAAGGCCAATGGAGAAAAATTGTTAGAAATATTGGAAGAAATTACGATCCTCAGTAATGGGGAAATGACAAGAGAGAGAGAATACATCAAAAAGAAAAAACAGAGCTAAACACTAAATATAAAAAACTGTATTGGGTCCTAGGAAAAAAATTCGAGCTGTCAATACATAAACTATTGATATATAAACAAATATTGCAGGCGGTATAGACATATAACATACAGTTCTGGGAATATTCCAGTACCAATTTTATCAAAATGACCCAAGCGTTCCAGAATAAAGTACTAAGGGTTATTGTCATTGGTAGGTAAAAAAGGGAGACCTACATAGAGATCTGGTTATGGAAATGGTTGCAGATATGATTAAAAAAAGCATGAACACTGACTTCCACATAACATATCAATGTGGAGACTATTCAGCTTCTGGATCAGCTGGAAATAGTGAAAAGATTTAAGAGAACTAAACCTTTTAAGTTGGTAAAAATCCTTTTGAGCCAATGTAAATGTTTTAGGTTTAAAAGCAGAGTAATATGCGTGTTAAATTGCTAAGTTAAGCTAGCTAAAAAGATTGAGGAATACCACTGGGGAGAACTCAATATCTTTGTTAGCTCATAATGATGAGCCAGTTTCATAAATTAACATAAGGGAACTTTCAAAACATTTCACAGTTAATGTACGTTTTGAAAAATATGCCAACGTCGGCTAAACATATACTACCCCTTGGATTTTAGGATTGCTACATGTTTTAAAACAAAATAATAATCCCAATTGAATAACAAATATTCAAAAAGCAGTTCTCGATAGAGTTCAATGGTATACTGACTACCAGTGCCTAGGACACATCCCATAATAGCTGCCAGTAGGGTTCGTAAACTTATTCATCATCATTATCATCGTATGCATCCACTACTGAACATAGGTCTCCCTCAGCTATTTCCATCTGTCTCTGTCTTGTGCGGCTTGCATTCAGTTATTGCTAACACGCTTCAGGTCGTCAGTTTATCTAGGTAGTGTGCGTCCTCTGCTCCGTATTGCTTTTTGTCTTGGTCTCCAATCTAAAATACGTTTTGTCCATTGGTTGTCTAATAATCTGGCGACGTGTCCTGACGCCATTTTTTCGATGGAGTCTGTTGTTTTTGTTCTACGACGTATTTCTTTGTTTAGGATTCGGTCTCTCAGAGAGACACACAATATATGGCGCTCCATAGCCCTCTGAGTTGCGCGAATCTTTTTCACTACCTTTTTTGTGAGTATTAATGTTTCCGCTCCATAGGTGAGTACAGGTAACACACATTGGTCAAAGATTTTCCTTTTGAGGCAGATGGGTAGATTTAAATACATAGTTTAATTTACCAAACGCTGACCACGTTAATCTTTTGCGACGTGGGAGCTCACAAGTCTGGTTATCTCTTCCCAACCGAATTCCATTTCCTAAGTACTAATACGATGTAGTCTGCACAATATCCTTTCCATTAACAGCAATATTTCGATTTAGCACCAGATTAGTCATTATTTGCGTCTTGCTCATATTAATCTTTAGTCCGACCTCCAAGGAAGCGTGATATAATTTTTCAAACATTATTGTTGCATCATTCATATGATCGGCTATAAGGATGATGTCATCTGCCAATCTCAAATGACTGAGCTTCTCTCCATTTATGTTGATACCACGCTCGTTTAGATGTGCATTCTTACTAGTATGCTCTAAAAGCATCGTGAATAGCTTTGGGGAGACTGTGTCTCATTGCCGTACTCCACGCTGTATACAGAATTTATTTGTTTCATGTTCAGATAGTCTTATGCTAGCTGTGGCATTTCGGTAGATATATTTGATTGTATTAGTGTATCGATAGTCTATTCGGCATTCTGTCAATGCCTTTAACATTTTCTGATGGCTTACGGTATCGAATGCTTTCTCGTAGTCGACAAATATCAGTACTAATGGTTTGTTGTATTCTGCAGACTTCTCTTTCAGGTTCTTTATCACTAGTAAGCGGTCGTTAGTGCTGTATCCCGATCTAAATCCAGCTTGTTCTCTAGGCTGATAGAAGTCTAATTTAGCTTTCAGTCTTTATTTTTGATAGTTTTTGTGAAAAGCTTATATATGTGTGAAAGCAAACTCATAGCACGATAGTTTTTTTAGATCTGTTATGCCTCCTTGCTTGTGTAATAACATAATGACTGTATTGTTCCATTGAGAAGAAGTTTTTCCTTGGTAGATGCATTTGGTGAAACGGTTGGCCAAAGCCTGGATAATTTTATTTTCACCTAGTTTGATCGCTTTGATCACTACTCCGTCATCGCTAGGAGATTTGTTATTTTTCATTTCTAAAAGTGCCGTTTTGATTTCATATGAAGTCATTTGGTTCTATCAGTAGTAATGTTTCCGTCTTTGTTTTTTATTTTGTATATATTTTTGTTGCCTATGTTTTTGGTATTTCGCCTCAAAACTTTTAAACTTAAGTTTTCTTGAACTATTTTAGTTATTTCTCTTGTTTTGTTTTCTCTTACGTATTTTCGGATTGACCTGTGTATATCTTTATTTAATTTCTTCATTGTTGTGTAGTTGAAGCGAAATTATTACTGACTCCTTATCGTTCAATAATTAAAGTTCGGCTCCATATTGGTCCTTAGTGATGCTAATAACTTTCTAGAAATTGTAACAGAAATACTCCTGCACACTAATAATAGAGGAATAGTAACTGGTGATCAATATTTTCTAGCACTACTGACCTATCCTCATGTTCTAAAGGGGGCTTTACACTCCAAACAATTATTTCTTTGGAAGCTAAAAACTCTATTATTTTTATTTTTATATTTTTTATAGATTTTAATGCGTATAAGTCTCTTTAAAACATTTGACGTTGGTATCAATAATTTAAGTGTTTTTTTTAGTTATGACTAAAATCTTTTAATAATATTGTCGTTATTGTCAAGAACCAAGTTACATTAATGGTGTGTAAGACAATTGTTTCTTGAAAAATCTAGTATATGACTGAAAAAACTTTATATTGGATGGTTGTATTTTAGGTTATAGATCATGTATAATATAAAAATAATATATTTCCCGAAAATAATAAATATACAACGCTTTTATGTCATTCCAACTTACAAAGCCGTATTTAAGAAGTTAATAGAGATATTAAAAAGTACACACTGATACCTTTTTTGTTCTATTCAACCTAAAAAAACTATTAATATAGTTTTTGAAGGTTTTTTTTAGCTTTTTAAAGTTAAACTTTGCTGCACAATACGAGTGAGAATGGCTGTAGAAATAATATGCCTTAATAGGTACTTCAAACGGTAACTTCTATATTTGCCCATAATAAAAGACTTTTGAACAACTACTCGTAATATATATATGGTATTGCGGTATTTATATCAACAAAATTGAACATGTTTCTATAACATCGTAAATTAGCAGGATGTGTCATGATTATTTATACATTACCCGAGAAGTGATAGCTGGTAACAAAATATTTTAGAGTAGGTATTTTGAAAACAATACTGAGAAAATTGAATACTTAATAATCATTCTCAGAGACAGAAAATATTTGAAAATACCTTTCGAACCATATAGCAGAGCACAATTATTAAAAGAAAGTTTTTTCGTCTATTACTTATTTTACCAGCTATCATTATTTTTAGTACTTTTATGAAACACCCTGTATTAATCGTCGTAATATTTTAGTAACAAAACGTTACGATCAAATCCGCAACAACATGTATATAACACTGTTTTTAGTAATGGAAATGTTAATAAAAAGTTATAAAACTTATCAAGTACGTCAATTCTTCTTCTTTTCTTAATATCTATATATATTTTTCATAAAAAACACACACCCATAAGTTAGAAACACACCTTCAAACTCTCAATCTTTCATGCCAAAGCAAATAGACCCTGCAACGTTAAAAATAGTAGTTTCGTCATTTATATGGAGCTTAAACTGATTTTAATCTTATAGGTGACTCTTAGAATTCGAATATTTAAGAAACTGTCTCGTTTATGTCAATTTTATGTAGAGGTGTAATTGATGGTGATCTTTCAACTTCGGGTGTCACTGTTTCGCAGTTTGAACTGCACGGTGTAAGGATCGTGGGGATAAGACTCGCGATTTCTGGGCTGCTGATTCCAACAGTTTCTTCGTATACTCGTTCCTGAAACATAGTACATTAGTAATTAGAAATCACAGATATAGCTCGTTTTCAATGCATTGGCGAGCAGTTCCACGAAATATATATTTAGACAATAAAAACAGCTATCAAGTGACGATGCAATATTAAACAATTTGAGAAAAATATTTTATATTTGAAAACAAAAATATTGTATTACTCAGTTAAGCAATAACTGAAATTAGCTTCTACAAAGAGTTTTTACTTTTAATACAGTAATTTTATAGTTATTAGGGGTATACAAAGAACTGATAAGAATTATTTTTGAAGATTTCCAACTACTGGATTTAAAAAGAGTTTTTTTTGTTTTTTTACTGTGCAATCAGTCAAAAAGAAACCATAAACACGTTTGTTGACTTTACATCATTGACGCGAAGAGAAATATTTCAATAAATATTTACTCTACGTGAATATTACAACTAGCGATTCTTTAACTCAGGGTTGGTAAATCTAATGGTAATGTTTGCTTCAGGCGTTTCTTTTGTTGATTATTATCCAATAAATTTAACACTGTACTTAAACTGCAGTCAAACGGTCTTGCACTATAATGCCGTTAACAGCTATGACGTCATTCGTATGATGCGTTTGACGGCATTTTCTTCGGCTGCCGTTCGCTTTCACTCACGTTCGCATAATGACAGACAAACATTTACATGAAAAGAAAGTAATTAGAAATTGCTTCCCTTATTAATAATATAAACCTTATTATATCTGTCTTTCACACATTAAAAATCTTTTATCGAGAAATTTCATGCAATAAAATGGGGATCACCCCAAGTGAGCGTAAACTTAGTTTAGTACTAATTCAAAAATTATTCTATGCTAAGACAGACGATGATTACAAAAAATATTTGAAAGGACTAGGAGATAGTGTACCTCGAATAGTGTATGAGTATTTCATGAAAAACTGGCACAATACCAAGGATGAGTGGAATTTAGGAAAAAACATTTGTAAAAACAATTTTTTAAATAACAGAAATAACCGCCTGAAATCAATTAACGCTGAATTAAAATCAGTTATAACCAAAAATAGTCCTTTGGAACAGTTTATAAACAGCTTGTTTACAATTATTTCAAGTTTAGAGACAGAAAGGGATCATAAGGCAGTTTATGGTATTTTAAAGAAACCCGTTGATATGTTTCCGGAAGATTCTGATAAAAAAAATATTTTATATTGCTCACACGTGAAGCTTCGAAGCATCTTTTAAAAGAAATTCGTAATTCTAAACAAATCAGAGATATTACAATTTTTGCAGATGGTGATTACATCATTATCGATAGTCAGGGTTCCAAAAATACTGCTGTTTCTTCGTGCAACTTTATAATCTATGATTCAATGATTTTACCTTGCAAGCATATTTTTGCATTGAGACGGCATTTGCAATTAGAGCTTTTTGATACAATGATCGTAAGTCATAGATGGATAATGGACTATTATAAAAATAACCAACGAACATTAACGTCTTTGATTGAAGAAAACGAATCCACAGAATATGAGTTACCAAGTGGATCTAATGATAATATGTCTATCTCATTACCCACACAAAGGTATCGACCACCAAGTTCCTATGCACAAAGAAGAAAAAAATGTCTTTTTTTATGCAATGAACTAGCACATTTAGCTGCGCAATGTACGGACATGTTATTTGAGCAAAGGTTAATTTATTATAAAATCTCAAAACACTGTGGGCCAATGATACCGCTGTTCTTCTTACACCTATAGATGTTACAGACGAAAATGACACGCAAGTTCGCAAGTGAGGTGGTTCGTCAAAAGATAAGTAGGGTAGATAACGTGAAGGGGAATATACAAGAGTCAAGTCCAGAAAATGAACTTCCCATTACTTACCAAACTCTTCAAGTGAACGATGTTGCTTTGTCGACAATTACAATGTCAATGGCAGTAAAGAAACGAGGACGCCCAAAAGGATAAGGCTTGAAAGCAATAGGACTACCAAAGAATATATAAACCTACCTATATAAAGGACTACCTATATAAAGATATTTATCACTATGTGACACTATCACTTCACTCACAGTTGGCACTTGCAGGTCTTGTAGTATGTCTTTGTTGCTTACAAACCATAGCACATCAGTTATTTCTCGTAACATCGTGTTTTGAAATCTGTCCGTGATTGCTAGGTTTGATTTTAAAACAGTGAAGCAGGAAACACCTTTATTCCGTACCTACGTCCAAATTGGCTTTAGTATGACATTGTACGCTAGTAGTTTGTTTCGCAACGACAACTGGGACTTTCTTTCGAGTAACCAATAATACTGTCTATACGTGTTATTAAGATGTAATTTTTTTCATATGAGTTTTCCAGGTGAGTCTCATTCATATGTAAGCCTAAGTACTTTACAGTATCTACGGTTGGAACGGGGGCATTTTTGAGTAATATTTGAGGTGCATTGTTTTGGCAGTTAGTGAATACTATGTGGATACACTTCTTAGTCCATTTCTGGACTTTATTTAAGTTTTCTTGGAGTTGTTCTGCTACAACAACGGGATCTGACTACACCGCCATTATTGCAGTATCGTCCGCAAATGCATCTGTATGTACCTTATTATCAGTAGGCAAATTGGAGGTAAATAGTAGGTAAAGGTCGGACCAAAAACGCTACCTTTAGGAACGCCTGCCTTTGAGATGCAGATTGGTTATTTTATCTTCATATTTTACCTGGAAATATCTTTCTTTTAGATACGATTATAGTATGTCATACATGTTCTGGTGTAGGTCCTTTTTTAGTTTATACGGTAGTCTCTGATGCCACACCTTGTCAAAAGCTTGACTCAGATCGATGAATGCAGTTGAGCAATATTGCTTGTTTTCAAAAGAGATCTGTTCTATTGTTAAATGTTTGGCTCTAAATTAAAATTGGTGTGTCGGTAGAAGTTCTTTTTCTGCCATAATTTTTATTAGCTTCTTAGCTAGAACTTTTTTCATAATTTTTGACATTACAGGCAGTTGACTTATTGGTATAAGAAGTTGTCTCGTGTTGAGGTTTACCTTATTATTTTTCCAGTCTCATTAAGAAAGGTACTTATACGCTTATTAGAAACTATTTTATAGAATGTAAACGGTTAAGTGTAGTAAACAGATCAGATTGACACCGCAATCCAAAGAGATAGTTCACAAAGTGTTAAGATATATACAAACATTGTTTCCTAAAGAAAATCGAATCAATAAGAAACAATGTGTGAGCAAAGCTACTGGAGTATATGTCCATACAGTAGAAAGGTTAAGTCAACAAGCGAATATCTTAACAAATGTAGATTTAAATGATTGACAAGAATTTCTAACTACAATAGCTATTAAATGGAAAGCATACACTATACTACAAAAAACAGTTAATTGGAAGCATAATGTACCATCTTCATTTTAGTGTACCATTAAAGCTTTTGCAGAAATGCTTTAAGAGGCATACGTGTGGACTGAAAGTGTTAATTCCTTCTACAGGATTGTAAAAGATTTTGGATTAAAATAAACGAAAACAAAAGATAATCTACGTTTATTAATTGAACCTAATGGCATTCCCATTCTAAGTTTTAAGTATTAAGACAATCTTAAACACTACAGAAGTGAAATACAGGACACAATATACTGAACAGCTGGATGAGCACATGATAGTGGTAAAAGATTTTTAACACCGTAAAAAAACCGACTTTATTTGCGGCAAAATACAAAAATTGTGTACAAAAGCTACACTCCTTTAAAACGTATTTTGATTTTTCTCATTAGGACACTCATCAAAAGATATCGAATTTTTATCGTCGAGTTAATACAAATTTTATTTAAAATTGATTTCGTGTGCGTAACTGACATTCAAAATCACCGGTCGCTTCAAGCATTGTTTCTGAGAGAACGGTTCAATCTACACAAAAAAAGCTAATTAATATTTTTGTTTAAAATTATCTCGTCTACGTTTTTTATTTGAAATATTTTTTTCCACAGCCTACAGATTTTTAATAAATCGATTTTTTCTGTTTTTCCTTCTATGAGGGGGCATTTTAGGTGGAAGCCGGGAGTTGAAAGTGGTAAACCTTTTTGCATATTTTTTGGGGTCCCAAAGTTGACATTCTGAGCAAAAATCAGCTTGTTTGTATGATTTTTAGGAGTTAAATCTCTGATGACTAGACTAACTGAATAATATCCTCTTTCAGATAGATAGGCTTTTGTCATTTTATGGAACTTGGGAAAAGATGTTGCAGATTTAAGTTATAAAAGTAGATGATTGTATAGTTTTTTTTGCAGAATATAAAATAGATTTCTTTACTAACTTAGCGGACGGGATCGGTAAATAAATATCAAAAGTTGAATTTCTGGTGGAGAAGTCATGATTAGGTCTTGCTGAAAAAACATGTAGGGTCTTTACGAATTAAGCAAACAGTTTCTAAAATATATAAAAAGGGGAGCGTTAAAAAATCCCACAATTTTTAAGTTATCAATTTTTAGTTTATGATTAAATGTTTCTTTAATTGAATATTAATATATAAAAAAGTTATACTAATCTCTTAAATAAACTTAAGCCCAAACCTTACCTGCGTTTTGTCATATTTAAGTCTTTTCCATATAAATTTCCCATTATTTGGTGCCGGATTTGTCTCATTATTTGGTGAATAATAATTGGGATTTGAAAAACTTCTTCCCGTACATCCATACGAGTATTTATTCTTTTCCTGCTTTCGTGTTAGGAGGAACATGACTAAAATAATGCACAACATGATAATGAACAACATCGGTAACAGCGTCATCGCATAGAAAGTATGGGAATCCCTAGTTTTTATATTTCCTTGAGTGTCTTGATTATGGTGAGGGAATCTGAAGTCGTCGTAGTCGTCGAATCTTTCTTCGAATTCATCGCACTTGTAGTTACTGCCGGTTGGACATTTTAGAGGGACGTATGCGGTGGGTTCTATAAAAAAATCGTCAATGTTAAATGAAAATTTATTAAAATATGTTTTGATATATACAATATTTATCTTTAAAAATGGATTTATTTCTTTTAATAATTGGCGTGAAAGGTCAATATATAAATAATAACCAAGCGTTAAAGTATTTTATTGTTCAAAAAATTGTTTATGTGAACCGAACATGTTGTCTGGGCGTTTCTTATTTTATTAGTCCCAAATATTTTGAGTAGGTTGTAATCATCCGTACATGATCTTCATCTTTGGTTTAAGAATACGACGGTGTTAATTTTGGACTACTGAAATATCATGACTGCGTTGAAAATTTTACACCTTTTCCTTAGAATGCCTCCTTCATGTCTGAAGATCGGCACAATTCTGTGTGGCTCTCAATAAGGATTAAGTATCAAGACTCCTTGATGTTTTTAACCATGAACATCTTCTCCTACTTGTACATCAGCTTCTGTCATGGCCCATTTCACGCAATACTGTCGCGTTGGTGACAAAGTCTGTCCATGGTATTTTTAGGAGTCTTGTAAACACCCACATCTCGAACGTCTCTAACCTTCTTATAGCACTTAAGTTCATTGTCCATGCCTCTGTCCTATATAAGAGAACAGAATGTTGTATATTTTGACAAATCGATACTTAGTATCCAGTGAAAGAGTTGTATGAATCAAAAGGTATTTCATTTTAAGGAATATAGACCTTGACTATTCAATTTGAGCTCGGATTTCAACTTTCGGTTGTATATTTTTGGTTATCCATGAGCCAATGTATTTAAATATATTGACGTATTATAAATTTGAATGTTTGCTTGTAGATTTGGAAGTTTGCTTACTACTACCACCGCTTTTATTTTACTCATATTAACTTTCTATCTGCTACTTCTTCTTGGAGTCATTAAATCCCTTCTAGTCTGTCCGCCAGAATGACAGTATCATCATCAGTATATTTCTCTAACCTGTGAGGCTCTTAATAAGGATTGAGTATCGAGACCTGTCTATTCTCTGGACTGCTTCTCCTACCTGGACCTTTTCTTCCGTTAACTTTAATGCCTTCTTGGATATTTTTGGGGTACTCTGGAACATTTATTCAGAATAAAGGTTAAAGAGAACAGAACACACCCCTGGCACACTTCTTTTGGTTTTGGGACCCTATTGGATAGGCTTTCGCCTATTTTAACTGAGACTGTCTATTTTCAATACATATATTTAATAAACATGATATCTCTTTGGTCTAACCCTTGTCCAGAGAGCACGCCAATGGATTCGGTGTGATTTACTCAGTCAAATACCTTTTCATAATCTATGAAACAAAAACATCTTTTGTTTATTTTCTGCATTTTTGCAATAGCACTCTACGACTAAAGAGGGCCTCTCTGGTCTCCAATACTTGACGGAAGTCGATTAATTCGAAGTCGACGGAAGATAATTTTAAAAGCATGGTTCATTGGCCTAATTAATCTAAAATGTAAGCATTTATTGGTCCCATTCGTTTTGGGTTTCAAATATTAAGCAGCTACCAGTTTTAGAGCTTACGCAGCTTCCAGGATGGTTTTCTTTCAAGTTCGTCGTTTATATTACGGTACAAATAGCACTAATGTGGCATACGACTTTTTTTATTTTACGATAATTAAAAACTAATTTTCTCAATATTTAGCTTTCAGTAATGATTGTATTTTCTGCATATTAAAGGTTATTAAAAGGTTTATTATTAACTTTTATATCTTTTTCATTTGCTAACTCTATTTCAAATATTTTTTTAATCAATTTCTCGCTGTTTGCACCTTTAAACTAAAAGTTTTAACGAGAACAGTACAGAGGAGAAGTTTTTAAACATCTAAGTAAAAAACTTCTGTTGTAAGTGGTATATTTAATTTAAAAATTGAAATAAATAATCGAAATAAATTATAGTAACGTTCATAAAGTTTTCAGAGTAATCAGTCCATCTTCAGTAAATTTTTGGAGTTCTTGCGTAACTAACCACAAAACCAAACATTAGTTGGGTTTAGATCTAAGATAACATACTTTAAAGTATTAAATTATATGAGTTAGCAAACTAGTGCTACATACACCTCTTGTACAGCGTTTTTCGTTTTCCCAACAATATTGATATCAGCAGTATAAGCAAGGATTTCCACTGATCTGTTATATATTGAACCAATGGTTGTAATTTGTCACATTCGTATTAATTTTTCCTGAACCAAATTGGACAGTATACACGAGAGGGTCCCTATGGCTCAGCCTGTTATTTGATTTAAAAGGTTTAGACAGTTCCTCTAGATTCGTACTCTACATTTAACTTTGTCAAGAGTTAGTTTTGTTAAATTTACTAACTGATCTGGTACTCCTAGCTATTTCATTGCTTTGAACATTCCTCTTCTATTTAAGTAGTTTTAGGCTGCTTTGTAGTCTATACATAAATATGTGATGATATATGTGCCATATTCCGGTATTTTTTCTAAAATTTGTCCCAGATTGCAAACTGATGAATTGTCGATTTAATACCTATAAAATTAACCTGGTATTTTCCTAAATACCAGGCTATACCATATATATGGTGTATATATTTATAGCCATAGCCATATTCTGTATATGGTGTCATACGGAGGCATAGTATTGTGGAAAATATTTTATACACTGCATTTAGAAGCGTAATACCTCTATGATTACAGCAATCAAAGATATCTCCTTTGTTGTGTATGGTGAAAAGTATTTCTATACACCAATCACTGGGGAGGGCTTTCTGTGTCCGTATTTCTTTTTATGAGCTATTTATGTGTCGATCTTTCTTTATATAGTTCAGCTGGGAGATTGTCTATTCTGGGTGATTTGTCTCTGGCTAGTTTTCTAGCCTTTCCAACTTTCTTCCAAGTTTTCCTGTTCTTCCTTTATCTTATGTACCTGGTTATAGAATTTCACCCATCTATTCAATACCTATTTTCTTGTTATTAATAGGTCACTATTCTCACCTTTGTATTTGTTTGTAGTTGCCTTGAATTATTATCTGTTGATATTAAGTTATTATAAAATGCACTAAATTATTTTTCTCTGTTAACGTTTTCTATATTTAATTCCTAATTAAGTAATTTTGTTTTTTCTTTTGCGTATCTTTTTTTCTTCTCTTCTCTTTGTCTGGTAATTTTGTATAGTTTATCGAGTTCGTAGAGTAAGCATATTTCTCTAGACTTTATTTTTTTCTTCTGTTGCATTCTTGCATTCATCATCAAACCAATGATTTTTACGGGTACAATTGTGTGTTCGTATTTTATTTTTTGTTGCTGCTTCAATATCTTCCTTTATTCTGGTCCAGTCGAAGCTGAGATATTTATTGCAAAAAATGTCTTCATTATCAATTCCCATAAAAAATAGTAAAAAATATTAAATTGCTAGAAAAAAGCTGTAGAACAATACCAATAATCTCAGTCCAGATATATTGCTCAGGCAGAACATTTGTGGAAAACAAATACTGATTTACTACACTAGCGAGCATAAAATTATGATCACCCCGTAATTTAAAGATGCTTTAGAAATTATTGTTTGTTCGGATTTTTATCGATTAGAACATAGTATACTAACTGCGTACTTGCTTAAAAAAGTTTTTGTTATTTAAAATTAATTAAAAATAATAATAGTGCACATTTTTACTTTGATAGGCTTTTGTTGAAACAAAAAAAATTAATGATTTCGATAGTGAATAACAGTTTACAAACAAGAAATGCCTTGAATCAGATTTTGGATTATAACAGTATATCGCACATCTCTAGAATTTCTGGGGGCTGGCGCATATCTAATCTGAGCTGTCTGTAAGATAGAATCGCCATTCATCAAAAAGTAATACATGACTTCAGTCCTCCAAGTGTTCTCCCAAAATTCAATCTGGTAATCTGCGGTGACCGATCGGTTTCTCAAAGCTATTATAGTCCATCCTCGCTCGCTATGAAACAGGTCGTCGAGTAAGCATCTAAAGACACCAGAATTTTTGTTGCAATAACAGAATTTATGCTTATCGCAATATACTAGAAATACTAAATAAACAATTTGAAATAGACAGGTAAAATAACAAAAATAGATAACTATGATAATAATAATTTTAAGGAATTTGGATGAGGGGCTCTTTTTTGCCAAATGCTTATTAAAAAAAACAGCAACTGTTAAGAAGTTTCTATGATATTCTAAAAGTGTGTTGACAACTTGTACGTTTTTATAAGGATCAAGTGACCATTTCCAAGATAAAATTTTATCTTGGAATAAAAATATCAGATAAAAAAGTAGCAAACTGCCGTAAAGACATAAATAGAATACAATGTGATTGTAAAATAGAAATGGAATTTTTAACGAAATTTTAGAGAAGAACTATAAGACCAACCGAGACCAACCAGTATTTATGGAAATAAAGGTTAGTAAAAGACAGACAAAATAAACGAAGCAAAAACGAAGTATATGACAGTCAAAAGAATAACTGACAATGAAAATAATATCACAATAGACAACTATACTATCGAACGAGTGGATGCCTTTACATATCTCGGCACAGAAATCAATCAGAAGAACTCCGTAAGTAGCGAAATTAATGCACGTATTTCCAGCGGGAATCGTACCTACTATGCTAATAAAAGATTGATGACATCGAAATTATTAGACAAAAGAACCAAAATGACTATCTACAGAACACTGATTAGACCCGTAGTAACCTAAGGATGTGAAACTTGGGTAATGACGAAAAAAGATGAAGCCCGACTAAGGACATTCGAGAGAAAAATACTGAGAAAAGTATATGGCCCGGTACAAGAGGAAGATGGCACATGGAGAATCAGGAGAAACGACGAGGTTAATGAGTTAAATGAAGAGCTATGACATTGTAAGATTTGTGAAAAGTCAAAGACTGTCATGGTTGGGACATGTGCAGAGACAAAACGATGCAAAAATAACAAAGAAAATGTTACAATGAAAGCCCATAGGAAGGGCAAAAAAAGGAAGGCCCAGAACGAGATGATTGGATGACGTGGAAGACGACCTGAAAACAATGAACATAAGACAATGGAGAAGAAGGGCACAAGAGAGATCTGAATGGAAGGACATAGCCAGACAGGCAAAGACCCATCCAGGGTTATGATGCCAAAAGAAGAAGAGGAAGAAGTAAAAGACAGAAGACAGCTAAGACTGCTAAAGCTAGTCTGACAAAGACACTTAATGAGACCCGTATCAGTTTACTTATGTTGTCACTTTAAACTAAATATTTAATAACTTGATTATTTGCATTTTGAGAACGATTTCCGGATTGTAGATCAATATGTAATGTTAATTAAAATTCTTGTGAGTTATTTTAAAAATGATATATATGTAGTGGTTCACAAACTAACCTGTTTTACAACTAGGATCAGCTTTATCCGGGCATGCACATGTATAATTCTTAACTTTGAACAAGCAAAGATGCGTACATCCACCATTATCAACAGCACACGGATTGAAGCCTTCCTGTCGCGATGACGTCACCATGGTTATTCCCATAGCGGCGTCAAGTTGAGGTCTGACGATGATTTGGTCTCTACCTGTGAATTTCTCAGCACGTTTGACAGTCTTCTGTACCCAGTCAGTCCAATAAAGGTACTTGTCGTACTGAAAATTAGTAAAAATGGTTTATTAAAAATGATAAAAAAAATATAAAATAATAAAATTAAACTATATTCTCGAAAATGTCTAGTCTATTTATTTACACATGATTTGTTTCAGAGCTTATTCAGATTTTAAGGTAAAAACGACTAACTTAAAACTAAACAATAAGCATTTATTTATCCTTCAGTCCGTATACTGTTAAACATAGGCTTTCTTAACTGCTTCCTATACTATGTGTCCTGTAGCACTCGTCTTCAGTTTTAATTAATTTTATTCAAGTGGATATTCGATCCTGTCGTTACACTTCTCTTGTTCGGAGTAAAGAACCCACAATACGATACAACAAAATATAGTCGTAGTGTGAATTTGTTTATTTTATGTAATAAAATATTTTAATTAAGTAAACGTCTCATGATATAAAAAGAAAATTGAATGAAAAAGACAGTCAAGATTTGATTTCACGTACAAAGTGTCTATGTATCTGTTTATACGTATTTCGCCCTAATAGGGCTCATCAGAACAGCTATTCATAGGCGTTCTCAACGTGAAAAATAAATCTTTTCTGTCTTTAAGAAGCAACACTAAAATGGCTTCGATATGGACGCAATAGCGACATCTGATTTGTGTTTCGAAACTATTTTACGGATTTAGAAAGAAAATTGTTTACACACTTACCTGTGTCAATGAAAATGGATGGAAGGACTGAATATCAAACTTAACCCTATTTTTGCCATGCAAATCAGTAGTCTCGATTTTTTCGTCATTCAATTTTGCATCTATCCAGTAAACCCTTCTTAGTCCAAAATCAATGGTCAGACCAATGGGAAAACTAATCTGTGTGTCTACTAAAATTGTTCTTCGAGATCCATCTAAGTAAGCTCGTTCTATTTTTGGTTGTCCCCAGTCGGACCAAAACATTAATCCCACTTTAGGATACAAAGCTATAGATCTGGGGTCGCACAGGTATTTACTAATAATGGTTTTTCTATGGGAACCATCCAAGCGCGCTACCTCGATAATTTTATGGCCAGTATTGGTCCAGTAAATGTTATTGGCTATCCAGTCCACTGCAATTCCGTCGGGGGAAGAAAGGTTCTTGTTAACAATGGTTTTCACGTCTGATAAGTTGTACATTGATACGGAACCGATGGCATTCTTCTCGATGTCTGTGTAAAAAATAAGCTTCTTCTCCCAATGGAAGTCTACCCCGATTACGTTTTCGATGTCATCTACTTGAAGGGTAACATCCCACATGTCATTTGTGTCTAGACTTATTTGGGTAAAAGCGTAACTGAAACAAAAAAATACAATCAATATGCCATTATCATCAGTAAAATTAATTACAAAATAATATTTCTCAAAATATTTATTGACTGCAGCTAATTAGATAATTTTTTTTTGTTATGGTTGTTATTATCAGGAGAAAGTTTGTGTAAAAGATAATTTTCAACAAATTGTACGGAAAGACTTCAAAAACAGATTTTTTGTCATTTGAAATCGCAATATAACTAATAGATATCTTTTATATTTCAGAAATTTCCTGAAAATGCTGGTAAAAAAAAGCTGGTAACTTGAAACCAAAATTTAATGACGAACAAATATGTGATAAATATAGATAAACGGGCATTTGGATTAACCAAGGATCAGTTTATAAAAATTATAAAAATTGCTTTCGACTTTGCTATTTATTGTGGATTGTGGTGTTGCTGGTAGATTTAGCACTACGAAGAAAATGGTTGGTGAAGACTTTGCACAACATTTTATCAAGAAATTGAATCTATCACTCCCAATAGAAATTTATCAATCTCTCAATGGTCGCCGACCAAAAGCAACTTCCGCTGCTAGATTCATGGCTTTTAATAAAGTTAATGAAAAAAACTTTTTTTAAGGTATACAAAGAACTCAATCAAAAATATTCATATTCTGCTACTCAAATTTGCAATATTGATGAAATCGGTTTTTATTTACTACCTACCAAGGATCCTAAAATATTAACCCCAAGAGGCAACCGTCGAGTGCTAAAGATTTCCTCGGCAAAAAGAGGGGTTAACGTAACTGCTGTTTGTTGCATGAATGCCATTGGAAATTTTATACCACCGTTCCTAATATTTCCAAGAGTAAAAACGCAACCAGCTCTTAAAAATGCAGCGCCCGAAGGGACCATGGCAGTAGCTTATTCTTCTGGATGGATGACTTCTGATGTTAAATATTTGGAATATTTTGTTTAACAGGCTCGTCCAAGCCAAAATAACTATGTGTTAGTGTTAATAGATAATCACACCAGTCACGTTTCTTTGGAAGTCATTACGCTATGCCGGAAAAATCACATTAGTCTACATGGTTTCCCACCGCATACCAGTCATCGTATGTAACCATTGGATGTGTCAATATTTGGACCTCTAAAAACAGCATACTAACGAGCTTGCGAATCAGATTTTGATCAGTAATCCGGGTCGTCTTATAACATTGTATGACATTGCAACCCTATTTGTGATAGCGTACTTAAAAGCAGAGACTGTTTCAAATGCTTTTAGTGGGTTTAGAGCCACTGGCATATATATCCTGTATAGACAGGTGTTTGATATACTTGATTTTAAGACATTTTTAACAACGAATAAAGACAAACCAATTTCAATGGAAGTTCCAACTACATCTGTTTTGTAAAATGTAAAGATCGAAGAGGAAATACCAGATATTCAAGGAATGTCACCGATATCTTTTTTAAAAGAAATAGGACCGCCAGAATCTGTTCAAAATCTCTGACGAAATTTCACCTGTTTTGGATGGGTTGGAGTCAATATAAATCAGTTTTTTTCCAAACGAGTCACAAGTACTTCTTTTTTCTTATTCTTATATATATATATATATATATATATATATATATATATATATATATATATATATATATATATTATATAAGTATATATATATATTATATAAGTATATATATATATATATATATATATATATATATATATATATATATATTATATAAGTATATACAATAATATGTATATATGAAGTAAAATAAAAATATTTTAGGAAAGAAATAGTTTTTTTAACTTACCGCGTAGCTATTAACAAAAATGCTTCCGGAATAAGTTCGCATTGGTTTTCATTCAACTTGGTTAAACCTGTTGGACATGCACAAGTATAACTAACTGGGTTCCTCAAGCACAAATGGGAACATCCACCATTATTATTTCCACAGGCATTTTCTGCGATATTATCACTTTGGACAGACCGAACGTCCATTAACCCTCCTAACTTGTCTCTGATGATGGTTTTATCATTGCCAGTGATCTTTTCGGCTCGGTGTAGAGATTTGGTTTGCCAATCTGTCCAGTAGATGTGGTTTCCAACAACTACTAGACCATACGGGTATGAAACCTTAACAAAAATTAAAATTAGAGAAATATTTATACCTTATTGAATAAAAAGTAATACTTAAATAATTATCGTTGCATATTAAAAAATAAAGGCGACAATATTAAACATATTGTCATTAGGATACGAATTTAATATAAAATAAATATTTATTACAATATTGGGATTTTTTTTCTTCCACTATGTATAAAGTTTAAATTTGCGTTTCAAGCTGGACTCAAATACGACTCGTGCAATAGTGTGAGTGGGTTACTCTAACAATTATTTGTCACTCGTTTCCACTCGTTGGTTTTCCATCTGTTGTCGGTAACCAATATTCGAAATAGACACACTTTTGATTGCGTTACAAAATCTTGGATTAGACAAAACAAAATCCAATTGTTTATTTACATTGCCAAATAGCCTCTTAAAATCCAACGTCATAGATCATGGCATGGGAATCAAAATTATATTGCAAACCGATCTAACTTGTAGAAGAAACTGAGAAATTGTTTGAGGGTGTCCCATTTACATCATCGGGGAGTAAAGGTGAAGTCTTAGCCGGGTATTTTGCTAGTTAAGTGGATTCCCGCTTAGCCCGTCCGAGAGCCGAGTAAAAATTTTGGTCTTCGCCCGCCAGAAATAGGAGTGGAATTGAAGCAGTGACTAAAATAACGGCCTATGAGCATATGGGCCCTTCTTCCGGAGAACACAAGAATTGAACTCTTTATGTTGTCAGTCTCTCCATTTTTTTTTTCGATATTACCGTTTTTCACGTTGGTACAATTTTAGTAAAGGCACAGCTGAGAAAGATCTCTGAATCAACTCTATTTTGGTGAATATCTGACAATGTGATTGAGGTTATGTTATATTTTATACTGTAAGTTTAAGTGTATTTTAAAGCAATGGCTAGTCGGAAAGCTATTTTAGATAACGCGGTGTCAAAAGGTGCCAAAGAGAAAATTGTTCAGAAAGACTATTGGAAACAAAAAATTGGCAAAATCTAAGAGAGAGAATGGACAGGACTATGTGTTAAAATTTCCGGGAAAAATGTACAGTAAGTGTTGTATAGAAAAATGTTTTGCAAAAATAACTTCGCAAGATCAAAAGCGTTTATTTGACTCTTTTTATGATAATGGTTCAAAAAATAAACAACACACTCTTCTAGCAGATTGTATGATATTATGGGAGCCTCCAGAAAGGTATAGAAAGATATAAAATCTCAAAATCAGCTGACAGTATCACTGTTCTTCTGGTTGTGATGTGCCCGTGTGCCGTTCCTTTTTTGTTGACTAATATCAAGTAGGAGTAAAGCGTGTAAGAATATTACAGAAAAAAATTGTTGAGAAAACTCCACTTGATGAAAAACGTGAAAAACACGAAAACAAAAAAAAATTTCAGACGATGTTTACTCTATGGATTTAAAACATTTAAAATCTATTCCACATAAACCAAGGCATTACACACCTGGAAAAACAAACAGATTGTACTTCGACGACCCAGACCTAACGATTCAGAACATTTTTGAGCAGTTTCAAAAGTTGTTTAAAGACACTGCGGGGAATTTACTATACTTTCCATAAAATACAAGACCTATTTCAAGTTTTTCAGAGAAACTAATTTTACTTTAAAAAACCGAAAGACTGACATGTGATTATTGTCGTTGGTGTAAAATCAAACTAGAAAAGAACCGAAATGATGAATGCCGTGTTGATTAAAATCTCCATAAAAAGAGACTCGAGGCATATTCCAAGCTAAAAAATGATTACTTGAGAAAGACAACAGATGATAGTCTTATTCTTGTCCTTGAATTTTAATATGTACAAAATCTACCGTTGCCAAAGCTCAGCATAACAAAACAGTTGTATAAAAGACTGTTATGAATGTACGTTCTTGCTTCATTCATCTTTGACTGTATTCGCAATAAATTAGCAGGTTATCCTAATACCACGCATATTGTTCTTATATCAGATGCAGCTGGAGGCCAAAATAAAAATCAGACTTTGTTACGGTTTTGTTCTTGGATATAAAACCTATACAGAGTCGAAGTGACACATATTTATTCTGTTCGTGGACACACCTTTATTCAATGCTTCACAAATTTTGGGGTTATAAGACATGCCTTAAAAAGAGGTTAAGATGTCGAGGAACTCAAAGTCTACCTAGAAAAAATCGTACAGTGCAGACAAACTCCTTCTCCTTTCTGTCTCAAACATGACTCCCCTATAATGTATAACTGAGATGCAGCACTTCTTCCTTATTTTTTAAAGAAGCCTGTGAATAAAAATTGTGAGCTTAAAATACAACAGTATTGCGTGCTAAAGTATAAACCGTGTGGGACACTGGCTGCTTCTAAAACCCCCTTTTAAATATTCAAAAACATTGCCACTTGACCTTACTCGACCTTGACCTTACACCGTTGCCTCTGGTTTCTATTTATAAGTCTAAAATAAAAGACGTGAGAGATTTTTTTCAGTACTTAAGAGAATCTTCTATAATAAACTTTTATTTCAAGAAAGCACACCGGCTGAAAAGGACAATGAGAGTAGTGCTGATGACTTAGATAATCAGAGATGGTGAGGAAATTTAGCACAAAATTATATTAAATATAATGTAGTGTAAACAAAATAAAAGTTTTTTGTTGTACAAAGACCTTGATTATTATTTAAACCTCTGTATACTATAATATATAACTCTAGTATACTACACAACAATAAAAAGCTATAGGCCTTTCTTCTACAGAAGACGTTTTAATCTGCTAAATGTGTTCTTCAGAAGAAGGGCTTATGTAAATTTGTTTTAATACTCTTTATTTGAAAAGAAAAAAAAGGACATTTTTATAAAGGTGTTCTTTATTAGAAGAGATAGAAGAACTATACCATAGCATTAATCAAGTCGAGAAAAGGTTGAAAAAGCAAGACCTAACAATTGTCATGGGTGACTTCAACGCCAAAGTTGGAGCCAGCAAAACATCATCTGCAGTTGGACCATTTAGGCTAGAAAATCGGAACGATTGGGAAGATACATTGGAGATTTTTGCGGAAGCAAATCAATTAGTAATAATGAACACCTGGTTTAAGCTACACTGTAGGAAGGATTATCAGGGTAGAAATCAGATTGATTACATGCTAGTAAATAAGAGGTATAGGAACAGCTGTACATCTGTTAAAACATATCCGGGGGAAGACATAAATTCTGTTCATGTACTAGTTGTAGGTAATTTTAAAGTCAGAATGAAGAGGGTTAGTTATTAGAAGTAAGTCGATAAAAAAGTATGATGTTAGAAAACTGAAAGATCCCAATGTTCGACCGAAGGTGAGTGAAAACCTCAATACATCATCATCATCATCAATGGCGCTACAACTCTTCGTGAGTCTTTGCCGCGTTTATTATTGCCTTTCATGTTTGTCGGTCCTGTGCCAGTAATTCCCAATGTCGCACTCCCATTTTCTCTAGATCTTCTTTGACTGCATCTTTCCACCTTTTTCTAGGCCGCCCTACAGACCTTCTTACCTCTGGCCTTTCCCAGAATACATTATTCATAAGGCGATTGTCGTTACTGCGTATCACATGCCCTGCCCATCTGAGTCTATTGGCCTTTATATATCTGACTAGAAAAAAAAACCTCAATACAAAGGTGCTAAAATGCAGAAATGCAGGAACTATAAAGGAAAGTCTGACCATCATACAAGAAACAGTGAGAGAAATTAAAGAACACCTAAAGAAAGATACAGAGAAACGGAAACCGTGGATGATCGATGAAATACTATGGATCAGAGAAAAAACATAGAACATCTCCAAGAATATAAGAGAATACATATCATCGTTCGAAGAAAATAAGAGAAGCCAAAGAGATACAAAAAACAGAACAATGTCAAGAAATAGATGAGTATCAGAGTCGATATGATAACTTCAATGTTTATCGCATGGTGAAGGAAATAGCTGGAAAATTTCGAAAACGCAACAGCGGAAAAATAACAAATGATAAAGGCAATCTTGCCATAACCAAAGAAGATAAAAAGAAATTATGGGAAGAATACTTGGAGAAACTTTTCTATGTTCTTAAAACAATACAAGAGCCCACTATTGAAGAAAATTCAGATACTGAAATCCTACCACTGCAGAACTGCTAAAGCTATTAGATATAGAATAAATAAAAATAATAACTGAAATATTTAATGAAATATAGAAGGCAGGAAAAATACAAGTAGAGTGGCTCAAATCGGAGTTCGTATAACTGCCCAAAAAAACAGGAGCAAAAGTTTGTGAAGACTATAGGGCCATAAGTCTAATGAGCCATCTGCTGAAGTTGTTTTTAAAAGTCATTCACAGAAGAATTTACCGAAAATGCGAGGAAAAATTGCGCCCAATCAGTTTGGATTTGTAAACGCTACCAACAGCATTTGGGAAGCTTTATTTAGCGTACAGGTATTGTTTCAGAAATGTAGAGACGTCAGCTGTAATGTTTTTGCATGCATGATTGACTACAAAAAGGCCTTCGATGGAGTCAGGGATGAACAAATGATGGAAGTGCTGAAGAGGACAGGGATTGACGGAAGAGACTTAAAAATAATAGCTAACCTGTATTGGAATCAATCAGCGGTACTCCGAATAGATGGAGAATACAAGTATACAGATTAGGTCAAAATCTTAAGGAGGTGAGATATGGGTGCATAATTTCACTACTGATATTAAATCTTTACTCGGAGCACATTTTTGAAGAGGCTCTAAAAGATATTTACCAATACCATAGAAGGGCTGCAAAACTGAATGAACAAAATAACGGAAACAAGTAGAACATATAGACTGGATATAAACACCAGCAAAACCAAGCTAATGATCATCAGCAAGGAAAACATAACTGGAGCAAATCTGTATGTGAACCAAATGAGAATTGAATGTGTCTCACAGTACAACTACTTGGGAACTATAATCAATGAGTCGTGGGAGAATACCCAAGAGATTCAAAGAGAGCATCTGAAAGGCAAAAAGTGCATTCTTGACTATGAGCTCTGTGTTTAAGAGCCATGACCTCACCCTAGAAACAAAAATAAGGCTCCTTAAATGTTACGTGTACTTAGTGCTTCTATACGGAGTAGAAACGTGGACATTGAAGGCGGAAACTCTACCAAAACTTCAGGCTTTTGAGCTATGGTTATACAGACGGATCCTGAAGATAACATGGACAGACAAAGTCACCAATGAAGAAGTACTGCGGAGGATGAACATAACCGTGGTTTTGGTCAACATCGTGAAGGGCCGTAAACTGCATACTTGGGACATATAATAAGAAATCAAGGCAGATACGAGCTACTCCAATGCTTTTACAAGGTAAAATTGAAGGGAAAAGGGCCCCAGGACGAAGAAGAATATCCTGGCTTGCTAACCTGAGAGCATGGTATAGAAAGACCTCAACACAGCTATTCTATATAGCAACCAACAAAGTCATCATAGCCAGAATGATCGCCAACGTTCGGAACGGACAGGCACCCTAAGAAGAAGTTCTTTATTATTTTATCAATGGATCGAAAATTCTTAAAACTAAAATACTTAAATAATGCAAGTGTTCATTCGCCTTAGGCATGGATGTTTAATCTTTGAGTGCTTGTTTCTCAAAATACACTTTTAGCAGATAGGCCCTTCTTCTAGCTACCGCCTTAATTAGAAGTTGTAATTTTATTTTAGAGAAATGTATTATGGTTTTCTTAATTTTCGATTTATCTCTTGGTCACTAAGATATTAAACATGTCCAGCTATCAGCTTATGGGAGTGCAAGTGAAGCAGTATCCATAATTCATCGACGTTTTCGCTGGGAAGCAGTACGTTCAGTTATTATTTATTAAAAAAAACTCCCAAAGTCTGCAGTCAATGTATAGTGAAAATAGAAAAATTCAGTGTATATTTTTATCCTTTTATATATCCTGTTGCAGTAAATCCAATTACAAAACTAAAATTTTTTTAATGTGCGATAAGAGCTCAAATTTTCTTAATTTTAAAATGTGTAGTGGTCAATTAGGAGTTTTAAGTGATAGATGGCATTGTAACAGTGGTAATTTTTGTATTCTTTATTTGACTCGTGATGTAAAAATAAATTTATATAAATTTTAGATAATGAATACGTCCTGAGTAAATTCCGAATTTTTGTTATTCAGTTTCATTTTTTTTAGTAAAGTAAATAATAAAGAATAATATTCTTATTCTGTTGTATTTCTGTTATATTCAAACAACCATAAAATGGTGACTTATTTTTTTTTTTCATTTTCATTAAGGCTTTAGATTCATCATCATCATCATCATCATCACTGACTCGACAACCTTTTTTGGGTCTTGGCCTGTTCCTTTCTGATTCCTGATTCTTCTCCATTCTGATCTGTTTCGTGCTTTTCTTGTTGTTGTTATATCATTTTCTATTTGTTCTAAGTATCTCAGCTTCGGTCTTCCTCTTGTTCTTTTTCCTACTGGCATCTGTTTGAATATTTTGTTTGGTATTTCGCATTCTTTCATTCTTTCTACATGTCCTATCCAACGCAGCCGTCCTATTTTAATGAATGTTATAATATCCGGATCCTGGACAGTCACTGTTCCTTTTATTTTGATATATATGTTATTATTTGTTGTCTCCTCTCTCTATATTTCCATACATTGCGTTTTTGTTTGGTTTATTATTAACCCGTATCATCTCGCTTCTTCTTCAAATTTCTGAAAAACTTTTTTTAGTTGTTTTTTTTTGTTCACTAGTATCACCACATCATTCGCTTACGCCATGCACTGTTCGCTGCTATTGAAAATAGTCCTGTTTGTGCTCATATTTGATCTTCTTATGATTTGATCTAATACTAAGTTGAATAAATTCGTTGATAGCGGATCCCCTTGTTTTAATTCAAATATCTAATATAAATTAAATTTCTTTTCAAAAGTTCATGCTTGATGTACTTCTTAAGATAAAAACAAATTCTGATTGCGGCATGATGTCAATTAAATAATTTATGTTGCAAATGTTTTTTAAAGATGTGGCTTGAGTAAATGTTTGAGCTTAGCTATAAACACAAGACACAATTTTTCTTAATAGGGAAAATTAGATATAAACTTTAACACAATTTAAGAGTAAGAAAATATTCATAATTAGTATAAAAAAAGTATCATCAGACATATCGGATTCATTAGTCCAGCAGTCAAACTTGATAGTATGAAAAGGCTGACTTTTTCTTACCGCCTAACCGTATTTCCCTGATGGGATGTAGAAGCTCTGAATAAAACGTTACATAAACACTTTTGACAACTTTGTGAAAACTTTGACATTAGTTGGTATCTCAAACAAGAAGCTGACGCTGTAGAGGATTTCGGAAAATATCTTCAAAGCGTGGCAACTAATTTTCACTTTTGTGCAGATTATAAAGAGAGATAAATAATAATTATAATAATCACTCTTTAATTAAATATATGCAAACAATTTAATTTTTTTTTGAAAATGTAATTGAAGTCTCATTGAGTGAAATGCCGTTAAGTCAAATATCTGCGAACAATATTACCTTAAGGTGAAAAATCTTTTAGTTCTAATCACGTTAGGTGAAATGATTTTAGTTCAAATTGCCATTAAGTAAACTGCCCATTGGTTCTAATGGCTTTATGTCAAATGACGTTAAGTCAAATGGAAACTGTTAGTTTCATAAATTTATAAAATTTCCTTTTAAATATACATTTTGTATAATTTTATTCCGCATTGTTCCTAAAGACTAGCAGTTTAGATAATTAATTAATGCTTTTATATATTTTTTTACACTTTTATATACTAAGGCTACGGTTATATTGGACGCATACTCTGACGATTAACGAGTCGGGCGTACTCGTGCGTAGTCGGACGATAGAAACAAACACGGGCAGATAAATAGGAACGGTTATTGTATTATAATATTGAATAAGTACAAGCCGTCAGTTTATGCACGTTTACGGACGACTAATTTCAAAAAACAAACTTGTTTGTTTTTTTCCTGCGGCAACGTGCGTCTGAAAATGGATCTTGAAAGATTAATTTTGGGTGTATTTGAAAGAAAGTCATTATGGGACCAAACTAATAAATATCACAATCGAGATATGGCTCGTAAGATTTGGATATCCCTAGCGAAAGAAATGGGTGAAAACAGTAAATATATGTATATATATATATTTGCATTATTTTTAATCTAATATTTATTTAATACATATTAAAGTATATTATACTATTTAGTATCGTCAATAATTAAATTACGTATATGCATTTTATATTTTGAGTGGTTAAAAACGATCATATTGAAATGAAACGGACCCAGCGTTACTATTAAAATAGGTTTTAAAAGCATATCTAATATCATATGCTTGTTGATTTTCTCTTTTGTTAATTTTTGATCTATTTGGTTGGTGCATCCCCATAGTTGTCACTGTTTCTGAAAGATAGAATTCCTTTATACCTTCCTGGTCAATGACAATGTTATGAAGAATACATGTACATTTTACAATTATATCAACTTTGTCGGGGTAAACTTCCATTTCGTTTTTAAATACTCTCCATTTGGACGTTAATATCCCAAAAGCACATTTTACTATTCTTCTCGCTCTTGAAAGTCTATAATTAAATAGTTCTTCTTCCTGTAAATCTCTTTTGGGATAGGGTCTCATTAAGTAGGTTTTGAGAGGATATGCTTCATCACCAAGAAGGGGGCATGCGGAAGTACCAAATTGCTTTGTGAAAGTGTCTATCTTCTGGCAAATTTAACGACTTATTTTCAAGTTGTTGATATAGCGAACTATGTGAAAAAACACCTACATCGCTTTGTTTTCCAAAAGCCCCAATATCAACGCAGATAAATCTGTACTTTGCATCTGCAACTGCTTGAAGTACTACAGAGAAATATCGTTTATAGTTATATGTTTGACATCGATACATCCTATACAATTCGGAAAATTCCATTTATTCAAAAAATCATTGGAAATTGATCGAAACATGTCTTCTGTTGGAAAAGGCATATGCCGTTCATAAAAAGTTTTCCATATGATAGTGCACGTTTCGTAAACAATTAATCTTATAGTTGTGTGAGACATTCTGAATGAGAACGCCAAAGAGCGAAAAGCGAGTCCAGTGGAAAGATATCTAAAACAACAAACAAAATGAATTAATTATTTTAAGACAATAATTATTGATAATTGTTATTATAATTATAGATAATAGATATAGATTATAGATGCTTTTCCTAAAAGACAACATGACCCGTAGAAATGCTACAGAAAATATTCCTCCTCTCAATAACCAAGAAAATTTATGTGATGAAAAAACTACGCCAGATACAATCTCTGAATCTGATTATGATAGAAATCATAATTCTGAATTAAATTCAGATCCAGAATTAAATACTGAAATTATTTTCACTACGACACCCAAGGCTTCTAAAATAGCTCATACAGATAAGAAAACGGGTACAAAGGGAAAAAAAGATAAATCTTCGGTATATGAAAACATGGTAGCTATAGAAGAAGAAACACTTAAAGCATACAAAGAAAAGTGTAAGGAAAGGCCAAAGGAAGAAGATAGTGACTTCCATTTCTTCACGAGTCTGAAAAAGCCGTACATGAAAAAAATACCCGAAGGCCAAAAATTGTCAGTACGAATAAAAATACAAGTCCTTTTGGAAGCCCAGCAACGTGCTCAGTATGTCTGGCCAAGAACTACTTCAGTGGATCAAGAAGCCCAGCCACGTGCTCAGTCTGTCTGGACAAGAACTACTAAAGTGGATCAAGAAATCGATCAAAGCGGGTATGAAGTGGAAATACCATAGATTAATCAGAAAACGAAGTAGCATGTCCAGGCGTGAGAGAATATTTGCATAATTTTCAGTAGTGTAATGACTTTTTTAGTTTATTTTAGTTTTTATATCCTAACTTCATAAAAAGTATGTCTTTTTTAAGTTTGTATGAAAAATAAATTTAGTTTAATAAATAATTTCATAAGTAATGACTTACCTTAATGTTAATGTCAGTTTTTTTGATGGTTGAATACACTTTCTAAAGTTCGACTGTTTTTCCAGTCTTTCGGAAATATGAGACAAAATATAATTAAATGTTTCAGGTAACATTCGAAAATATTCAAAAAACTTTTGTGGTTGGCGTAACAAATCATTCCATATTAAGTGAAACTCGCCATTTTCTTCTCTATTTCTATATATATGATTTACCCATACTCTTGAGTTTTCTAACATCAAAAGACATAAAAAATTATTTTCTAATAAATATTCTTCATCCTCGGCCATGTTTTCTGAACACATAGTCGCAGTTAAACGCTTGCAATCCGACCACCTAGTCGTACTACCAATGTCGTCCGTTTATGTCCGACTGATTGGTCGTCAGACTACGCGTCCAATATAACCGTAGCCTAATACAATTATAGTTTTGGATATTAGCTAAACTTAGGTAAACTTAAGACTGTATTATATTTGTAATATTGGTCAACAAATAAGAGCATAAATGTGTACATACCTCAGTTAGAATCTTTTTTCTATCTTTTCCATCAAGACTACTTGACTCTATAGTATGAAGTTTTCCATCGTTCCAGTACAGTCTGTTTTCTGGTCTATCTATTGCTAGTCCATTTGGCCAATTTAGATTATCCGATATTAGTGTTTTTCTAAAAATAGGTCATAAGGTATCACATGAAGTACTTTTAAAAATTTAAATCGTGCAGTAAAAATGGAAATAAATTGGACACTTTTGCTATCACTAAAAAATTATGCTAGGAGTATTTTCTACCGCCAGCTGCATTTAAAATATAACCACCTACATCCAAAAAAGAGAAACTGAAAAGAAAAGTGTAATAGTTAGAATGTTTAGATGGGAAATAAATGCTTGGAAAATCTATTCTTCGCAAATTACCAAGTAATAATAAGAAGCAGCAAAGATGGTACTCTCTCACGTGTCGTTTTTTCATTACTGAGGATCGTGATTTTCTCCAATATTCCTAAAACATTTTCTCCATTGCTCCCTAATTCCAGTTGTTCTTTACACAAAAAAAAATTCGCAGAATGACTGGCCCGCGCTGAATTCTGTGTTTCGTCGCATCATCTGGTTAGTGACCGTCCTCTAGTTCTTCTGTGTGTGGACATCCTTTTTTAATTTCAAGTTGGTTAATAATGGAAAAATTTGTCCGATAAGCTATCCAAGTTATGTTCAGAATTCTTCTCTAACACCACATCTTAATGGGATTAATTTTTTGGCGTTATTTTGCGGGAAGAGTCCAAGTTTCTGCCCCGTATAGAAATATTGAGAATACAAGTGCATTCACTAGTCTCATCTTGATTTTTTGTGAGAGAGATCTTCTTTCCAAACTTTAGTTAGGCAACTCTACGCATTTTTTTCCATAACAATGCGTCTCAGAACTTCTGTTTTGCAGTTTCTATTGCCTTTTCCGATAAAGAGGCATCATCATCATCATAATCAGTTTCTTTATTTTCCACAGAAATAATAATTGGTTTTCTTGTTTCCTCTATTACCATATCGACTTTCCAGAATATTTCTTCCACTGCTCTGACACGTCTTATAGCTTTTTGCCAATTGTCAGATGAAATTTTTGATATGGAGTCAGATAATAGTTGATGAACATCGTGAAGTTTAAATTTTGTATTATTTCTCGCGATATATTTCAATAGAGTCCATTGTAGAGACATTTAAGCCCAGATTAGTTATATAGAGTTGAGTTCACAGTGATAAGGTGGTAGTCGTAACATTTTAACTTGATGATTTTTGCTATTTAATCTGCACTATACTTCTTAAATTTTGGTGAATATTGTTTGCATAGCAATAATAATTCTTTTTTGAGTAAACCTCTGCTGGTACTACTATTTCTTTGGTTATTAGCCAATCCAAGATTTCTTGCTTTTCTATTTAGTGTTTGATAACGGTCCCTTTAACCTTGAATGGTAACTGGCATGGTCCATGACTATTACAGAATTGGTCGGTAATAAATTTATCATTTGATTGAAATATTCCTCAAAAACATCAGCATTCATTTCTTCATGATAGTAATTCGTAGAATTTGAAATAAAATATAGCAAGCCTCCATCAACAAATCCTTTCTCTTCTTCAACATTAGTGGTAATTAAACGGCGATCTGTACCATTTGGAAATTTTAAGCCGAAGACAAACCTTCTATAAATGGTTGACGAGCATTTGTAACCAGTTTACCTTACCAAACTTTTTTTTACAAAATGTGCTTTATTTATCCATATTTCATCTAAATATTTTTGCCTTCTCTCCTCAATTTTCGAATGTCCCTTAAATATTGCCTCCTCCAACAAAAAATTTTTTCTTTCTCTGTGGGCGCAGATTTTCTATTGGTATTCTCATAAAGGAATCCTAATTCATGTAAAGTTTTTCAACATATATCTCTTTTAATATTTGACTAAAGATTAGTCTTCATTAATGTCTACTAAAAGTTTATCCAAAGTAGGAATCTTTTTCGCAAATAAAATGAATAAACTTTTCTTCAAATTGATTATTTTACAGTATCGTCTATATGAATGGGATTTCTCTCTGTTGATTTTTAGGTGCTTTTGTAATACTTCCAATCTTTCGTTGTTTTAAAAGTCTATAAATAGTTGCTTCTCCAACTCCGCTAATATCTAAACACTTAGAAACTAGACTCCGAAGAATACTTGTAAAATGTTCATGTAGAAGAGCATCATATACATTGAACACTAAAGTTGTCATTGGCAGGGTTAAATAGCACTTTAATTTCACAGGGATAAAATAAGTCGTTTGTGACATTTATACTACACAAGTTCACTCATTAATATCGCTTTTTATTAGAGAACTAACAATTCTGCTTATTATAATCACAGGACTTTACAAACACAACCTGCTAATCTTATCTAAAATGATTTACAATCTGCAAAACACGTTTTGCCGCTTGTAAATTTTAATCCTTTTTAAGAAAGTTTAGGGCTTATAAATTGACCCTCTCTTTTATAGAAATTGTAAATATTTTGTACCTGTAGAGATTACATACTTATATCATTATATTGGGTGTTCAATTTTTTCACATGCGAAAAATCATGTCATTTTTTCGCTGTATTACTAGCTACCATTCTACCACAATTTTACAATTATTTCCCGTTCTCCAACCCTTCCTACTCACATTTTAACCCCACTCCATTAGAAATACAGACAGTTGTAAGATAGCAAAGAAAGTCACACTCTCTTGCCTGTTGTCTCTCGATGATAACAGACACTCTCTCTTGACTGCTGACTGTTGCTAGAGACAGTCGTCCTCTCTTTCGTCTGCTGAGTCCTACTAGGCAGACGTATTATCTCTCTATCAATCGCTACCTATCGCTTGGTACAGACTTACCACGCTTTTTCTCTACTCTAATTATCTCTCTCGCTTATAGTTACGCGAACAATACCGCAAGTACTATTTTAAATCGTGTACAGACGCAAATGTGCTATATCTCGTGTGATCTAAGTGTTAGTACCGCGAAACACGTCTTCAGAAACCGGTAACCGGACAGTTTCCCCGTATGAAGAACAACCGCGACTGAAAGCCTCTAAATACCGCGAGTGTGTGTATGTGCAGCAGAAGAATTGGTAAGACTTTGTATAAACTTTTTATTTGCTATAATCTGTATAACCTTTTACCACATATCCTAATTTATTTGAACCAGCCCTATGTAATACAGTCCTCTTTAACTGAAATTATATTCATAATTTCACATATGTACACCCTTTTTGTACATATTGTGGTCTATTCGAGTCGGATATAAATCATAATATCATAATCTCTCTCTCACTCTCTATCTCTCTGTCTCACATCTTGATTCTACATAGTTTGGTACACTTTTGAGTCATATGTAAATCCTCATTCTCTCTGTTTTATCTCATGCTCGATTGAACATATTTTGATCTAATTCGGTTCAGATAAATCTTACCTCTGCTGTAAATCTCATTAGTTTTGGTCCTTCGAAATTATGTATTTCTATATATGTGTATATGTTCTTTGATATATATGTATATACGTATGTATTGATAAATCGATATATTGATAGATCGTTGTTTAATAATTCTTATCTGTGTAAATTCCAATTTTATGATTCTATTGTTAAAGGACGTTAGAAAGTCAGGTAGAATTACCCATTGATAGATACCTGTGACGTAGTAAAAATCCCAGCCTTTGTCAACCAAAGATTCTCATTATAATCCCAACTAATTGTATTGTTCTCTGACACGTTTTGCCAGAGGTACACGTCTAGGTAAATAATTTGGGATTTTGTCCTATTGTTCTGAATAATAAATTTTTACGAGAATTCTCCGCTGTTATTGTCATTAATCCCTAGAATAATAATCGCTCTATTCAAATCGCTCTTAGAAAGTATTTGCATATTAATTGCTTTTTTAAATCAATTAAAATTATCTCTATTAGTGTTAATTTAAATTCAATTCACGATACCAAATATAATTTTCACACAAAAAAACAAGAAACTGATAATCTGATTACACTCTTATATATACATATTTTTCTCTCTACTCTTTGTACTCTTTCCAAGGGTCGCTAGGTTTTATTCTCTTCCTCATTCATCTCTGACTTGTACACTCTTATTACACTCTATATAACTATAATATACTCCAATTCAAAATGGCAGAAATTGCAGAATATTTTTATGCAATGCACGTTTCACAAAGAAATATCGCCAGAATTGCGAACGTTGTTAGTTCAAATGAACAAGGCCTCTCTAATTGTAGAATTAGGGAATATATTACTCAGCTTAGGGCAGCTTATAAATCGTATATGGATGCTTTGGAAAACCTGGCTGACGACGAAACTATTCTCGAAAGTGAGGAAGTAGATATTACTTATGAAAAATATATGGATGCTTTATGTTTCTTAGAAGAAAAACTGGAAGCTAAACAGGCTTTTAAATTTGATACAAAATTTAAGGCGAATACTTCCAGCAAACACATTGTTAAAAGTACTGATTTGAATATAAATGGCCAAAAAGAAGTTAAAAATACATTTTACTCTGACTCCCTCCCCAATCAGTTCAAAGAGATGAAAGAAATAACTATAAGTACTTCGTTTAGTTCTGCAATTGTTCAAGCTCAGACGCAAGAGCTTCAAAAGCCGACTTATAAAAACACTTCTAATAACATTAGTACTCAAGATGTAATAGGCCAGCCTCTCTTAAAAACTGTGTTACCAGCACAAACAGTCACTTTTCAAAATACTCCAGAACAAAATATGATTACTGAAACTGTAATATCTGCATCTCCCGTGCTTCTTAACATTTCTCCCCCACAAATATTACAAGAATCCAATACCTTGGTTTCAAGTCAAGTTTTACATACACAAAATATTTTAATCTCTGCTCCTATTCTAAAAACTGTCAATTTGTCTCCATTGGTTATTGAAAACTTAACTCAAGTACCGCCTTCTTGCGGTGTGCAAGCGGAATTGGCAAATATACCTCCCCAAACTCATATACAAATTCAAGATATCTCTCAACATGAAACTTTAAATGCTCTAAATATACGACAGGTTAATAAACTCTCTATTCAAGCTCAGAATATATTCACTCCCACTTTCTTACATTTCAATAAAATTCCTACACAAAAATCTATTGATTTATTATTAATTGCAACACCTTGTGAAGGTGCTGTACATGTCAATTTTTTGAAAATTATCCCTTCTCGGAATAAATCCATTGTTCCTCCACTAACACACGAAAATCAAATACTCCTCTCACAGCCTCGTATTGACACGGATGTCATCAAATTTCTCTCAATACAAACTGTTCTTACTCATACCACCTCACAATCTAATTCATTAGATTCAGTAGAACCTGCCTTTTCTTCTGTTACCGTGGCCCTACCATTCGTAGAGGGCCAAGTAACAACAGCTCCTGCAGTGCCCAACCATATTCTGTTACTGGAGGCCCAGTGTGCATTGCCGCCTCCTGATATGGTGAACGTTAATGTAACGTGCCCTACTCCGTTGTTTACTGTCCCTCAGGTTCAAACTTTTGTTAACCAAACCACACACTCAGTAGCCTCTCATACTATAAAAAATTATGCAAATATCGACAATATCGTGACCAGCGCCAATAACTTGGAAAGGTTACACATACTTTATTCTCAACTACGCTCGCTTCTGAACATTCACGGTTTCCAACTCTATAAAATATATTTAAATTCTCGTGCCTTTTCAAATGAGCATAATATGATCTTCACTTCAGAAGTTAATCTTGACTTAGTTAGTAGCTTCTCTAAGGTCCTAGGTATTAACAGGTCACCTTATCAAGACGATTTTTCTTTTAAGTTGCCTATTTGTGAAGAGGCGCCTCCCTTAACAAAAAGAAAATTATGTACCTATGTTTCTCGAATGTATAACTCCTTAGGAAAACTCTTATCTTTTAGAGTACACTCTAAATCTTTCTTACAACTTATCTGGTCATTGCCCTTAGACTGGTACAGTGATATACTGGATGACCTATTGATCCCGGATTGGAAATCATTATTGGATACATTCCAATCAATATCTAAAATAATTACATTTCCCAGATGCCTGACACTTCCACTGCCTAAATCGGATATGCAATTACATTGTTTCACCGATGCCTCTCAGGACATTTATGCTGCTTGTGTCTATCTTCGAGTCGTGTATAGTGACAACACAGTCACGTCTCGCCTCATAACATCGAAAACTAGAATAGCTCCACTACAAAATAAACTAACTATTCCTCGGTTAGAATTGTCTGGTATCTTATTAGGTGTCACTCTTACTAGAAAGGTACTTGAGGTTCTTTCAAAAAACGTCACAATATCTGAAGTTCTCATATTTTCAGACAGCCTCATCGCTTTAACATGGATTTTAACAACTAAATTTACATGGAATCCATTTGTACTTCATCGTGTCAGTCAAATCAAAAAATTAAGTAAATCCTTTTTATTTCATCATGTAAGTTCCTCTTTAAACGTAGCAGATTTGCCCTCTAGAGCCTCAGATATCACTCAGTCAATTTTAAAAAAATTGTGGACCGAAGGTTCCCCCTTTTTAGTTTCCAGTGTAATAGACTACTCTCAATTCAGGATAAAAGAATGGACGGGAGATTTACTGGAACTCAGACACACTCAGGTTACTTTAAGCACAACCTCTGACATATCTCAAGTGAATAATACGCTTGAAACCCTTTTTAATAAATGTTCGTCATTTTCAAAAATTCAGAGAACTCTGGCATATGTTTTTCGTTTTCTCTCAAATCTAAGAAAAAGACATACTAATTCACCTTTAGAATCAGGACCACTGCAGGTTTGTGAAATAAGCTCCTCCACCACTGTGATTGTTAAGTACATACATCATGGCCTTTCCTAAAGAATTTCATGAGTTAAAACATCGGAAAATAATCTCTGATAAAACTATCAGGGCACTAAACCCCTTCCTCTCTGAGAAAACTGGACTTCTTCATGTAGGTGGTAGATTAGAATTTGCCCCTATCTCTTTCGAACAGAAACATCCCTTGCTACTACCATCTAATCATTCAGTTGTCAAATTAATGATAAAACAAATGCATGTTAAATTGGGACATGCAGGTGCCTTGACCACGTTGTCAAATTTTCGTTCGAAATATTGGCCTATCTCTAGACTAAGACAAACAAAGAAGATAATACACGACTGTGTGAAATGTTTCCGTTTCATGACACCCATCTAACACAACTTATGGCAAATCTCCATCCCGATCGTGTTCTCTCGACAAGACCTTTCCAAAAGGTCTCAGTAGATTACGGAGGTTTTTTCATGATCCGATCCTCTCATCTTAGAAAGGCTCCATTATACAAAGCATACATATGTATGACCACCAAATGTGTTCATATCGAACTTGTCACCGGCTTAACAGCTGATGCTTTTATTCTCACCCTTAAAAGATTTATTGCAAGGCGGAGTGCTCCCAAGATTATATGGTCAGACAATGCTACTAATTTCTATGGTGCCCGCAATCAGCTTCTTGAGTTAAACGAACTCTTTAAAAGTAAGAACTTCTCGCAGAGGATTACTAATTTCTGCTCTGAAAACTCTATTCGTTTTAAATTTGGAGTGCCTCGTAACCCTTCTCAATTTGGGTTGCATGAGGTAGGGATTAAAGGTGCCAAATACCATCTTTATCGTCTTGTAGGAAATCTTCGTTTTACCTTTGAAGTTTTTTATACAATAATTTGTCAAATCGAAGCCATTTTAAACTCAAGACCTATCACTCAGCTCTCAAATGATCCAAACGATCTCTCAGTCTTAACGCCCGGACACTTCCTTGTAGGAAAAAGTCTCACAAGTCCACCAGAACCAGATCTCTCAGAAATACCACAGAACCGTCTTTCCCTCTTTCAGCATATCTCGAAAATTCATCAAACCTTTTGGAAAAGGTGGTCGGTGGAATATTTGCATATGACCCAAAGTAGGAGTAAGTGGAACATCGCTACTGATCCTTTAAAGATAGGTGATGTTGTACTAATTAAAGATGAAGAGACTCCCCCACTCCTCTGGCCTCTGGCAAAGATTATCGAAGTGCTCCCAGGCAAAGACTCTCTTGTTCGAACTGTTAGGGTATCCACACCTAATGGCGAATATCTTAGGTCAATAAAGAAAGTAGCTAGGTTACCCTTTAACCAATAGTGGTACTTTCTGCCAAACATGTATATAGTTTCTATAGACTTTAGTTTCTCTAGATTTTAAATAGTTTTTAGTTATCTTAGTTCATTACAACAGTACCCCTAATGTATACTGGTTTACCCTCGTTCTCGAAGTAACTATTTGATACCCTATCCCAGTGGCGTAACTCTTCTCGCCCGCCCCCAGTATGTTCAATTTTTTCACATGCGAAAAATCATGTCATTTTTTCGCTGTATTACTAGCTACCATTCTACCACAATTTTACAATTATTTCCCGTTCTCCAACCCTTCCTACTCACATTTTAACCCCACTCCATTAGAAATACAGACAGTTGTAAGATAGCAAAGAAAGTCACACTCTCTTGCCTGTTGTCTCTCGATGATAACAGACACTCTCTCTTGACTGCTGACTGTTGCTAGAGACAGTCGTCCTCTCTTTCGTCTGCTGAGTCCTACTAGGCAGACGTATTATCTCTCTATCAATCGCTACCTATCGCTTGGTACAGACTTACCACGCTTTTTCTCTACTCTAATTATCTCTCTCGCTTATAGTTACGCGAACAATACCGCAAGTACTATTTTAAATCGTGTACAGACGCAAATGTGCTATATCTCGTGTGATCTAAGTGTTAGTACCGCGAAACACGTCTTCAGAAACCGGTAACCGGACAGTTTCCCCGTATGAAGAACAACCGCGACTGAAAGCCTCTAAATACCGCGAGTGTGTGTATGTGCAGCAGAAGAATTGGTAAGACTTTGTATAAACTTTTTATTTGCTATAATCTGTATAACCTTTTACCACATATCCTAATTTATTTGAACCAGCCCTATGTAATACAGTCCTCTTTAACTGAAATTATATTCATAATTTCACATATGTACACCCTTTTTGTACATTGGGTTTTATCTCATGTGCAATAAAATTTGTGCTATCAATTATTTTCAAATGTACTATAACAAAAGTCTTAAAAATTGTGATACGATTACATGTCATGTGCACACAATAATTAAATATCTTTAGAAATTTGTTATTTAAAACCTTACCTGTTGCTTCCATCCATACCAGCGACCTCTATTTTTCCTTTTTCGCCCCAATCGGACCAGAACATTAAACCGTGATGATAGTGTAAGGTGATGGCTCTTGGGTTATCCAAATTTTTGTTAAAGAGCACTTTCCGGTTTTTCCCATCTAATTCAGCTACTTCTAAACTATTTCTTTCGCCGTCGGTCCAATAGATCTTAAATAATTATAGCAATAAGTAATAATTCCAATGCACGTGTAGGAATAACGAGCAAACTTAGAATAAATTGTTAATATCATTGTTATAATCCAGTTTGTGCAAGCTTTATGATAAACTACATAGAAAACATGCAGGGGTAATCAGCAACTTATTGGTTTCTATCCAGTGCTATTATGAGCCCCTTGACTTGAACATATTGCTTAAGAACATCACACCTTCTTATTTGAGATGTTCTTCTTTATTTCTATTGCTACCATAGTTAGAAATACATTATATACGTATTTTTCTCATTATTTGTCAAAAGATGCTAGCCATTACTTGACAAATATATATACATATTAGTTTTAAGAGCTATACATACCTTTCTTCCAGTAGAATCTATAGCAATACCATCCGGCGCTTCCATTTCATGCATAATGATCACCTCGCTCTTCTTCCCATCAGGCGTGGACTTTTGAATAACATCTTCCGCTGTATCAGACCAGTATATCTCACCAGTTCTACGATCCACATCAACCGATACTGCCAACTTGAGTCTTGGGAATGGCATCACTACATCGGCCATATATGGCACGTCGAGGGAGATTTGACGGATGTCCATTCGGTGGGCAAATATAAGGTAATTGATAGGACCATTTTCACAAGTTAATCCGTCGGTCTGAAATTAGTAAATTTAATAAAATAAAAATATAATTTTCCCTTTTTACGAGACCTTTCACTTCCGATAGCCCTTTCTACATAGTTCCCATCTTTTTTTAATACCTTGACGCCAGCGACAATTCTGTATGTTTAGTTTATCAAGCAAAGTTTTAAAACTCTTATTTAAACTATGTACCTCAGGTATGTAGTCTATTTAAAGTTTTTTTGCTCATTTCAAGATAGCATTATGAAGTTCTGATGCCAGTTTCTTAATAAATTTTTTTTATTTCCAAACCAGCTTTAATTTAAAAACAAACTACGTCAGCGCCTTTAAAGTAGCTTGATAGCTTAGAAATATTTACCTTTAAACCACGAAACACTTGTAGAGTAATGGTGGAGATTGAAATGAAAAAAATGCAATAGTCTAATTACATCTCAACGTCTTTTATCTACGTTAAGGGGAGCAAAATAAGTTTTTTTATATATAAGATCGTTCTCCTGGGTAGCAGACTGAAGGATACATTCAAGGCTGTCATCTATCCAATGGAAAACGTACGCATGAACGGAATTTTAGTGCCTTTTCAAGGGCGACAATTTGGGATAAAATTATTCAACCTTTGTCTGGAAGGTGGTTATACCTACGATTTTAACGCATATTGTAAAAAAGAACATGCTGACAGTAGCACTGTACTAACAAATGTAGTGATAAAACTTATGGATGGACTGCTTAACAAAGGACAAACACTTGCGATTGATAACGACTACGACTAACGACAAAAACGTTATTTCCAAAAAATAAAAAGTATGCTGAACAAATTATTTCGGGCATCGTTGTTCAGAAGTGTAAAGACAAGCGAGATGTGCTGATGATTAGTACCAAGTTCGCTGACGAAATGGTGACAATGCAGAAGGCACAGGGTGATGTTGTAAAGTCAAAGAGTGTCATCAAATATAATAAATATAAAACCTTCATTAATATATGAGAGAAAATATAAAGCTATAATTCGCCATTACTTAATGGAATAAAATGGTACAGAAAATTATTGATGGAGCTCTTGACTGGCACAGTATTTATAAATGCCTATGTCGCGCATCAAAACATTGCCAATGAAAGCATAACGATTACCAAATTTAAGAAAAAGGTAATTCAGAGCCTATTATAAGGTTTTATTGTCATACCAGGAATTATGGAAAATAGTCACAAACCCAGCGATGTTGGTCGTGTAAGCGGAAGACGATGTAAAACGTGTTACGCAAAAATAGTAAAAGAAGAAGGAAGGCAATTAGCACAGAAGAAAGTAACCAACACCTCATTGTGTCATCACCCATGTGTGATTCTTCTTCTTCTTCAAGTGCCCTGTCCGTTGCGAACGTTGGCTATTAACATGGCAATTCTGATCTTGTGTGCGGCGCTTCTGAATAGTTCGACCGATGTGAGCCCGAACCACTTCCTCAGATTTTGGAGCCACGAGTGTCTTCTCCTGCCTGGCCCTCGCTTACTGTCTATTTTTCCCTGGACAATCAATTGCAGTAGACTTATCGTGCAGGTACTTATCGTGTCTCAATATGTGGCCTAGATATCCAAGCTTTCTTTGTTTAATTGTATTCACGATTTCTTTCTCCTTTCCGATTCTTTGGATTACCTCTATGTTGGTGACATGTTCGGTCCAGGATATACGAAGAATGCGTCGGTACACCCACATTTCGAATGCTTCTAGTTTTCTCGTGAGCGTCTCCGTCACCGTCCAGGCCTCCACACCATACAGTAAGATCGAAAAAATGTAGCATTTAACTAGACGTAGTTTTAGGGGAAGAGTCAAATCCCTGCCTATGAGGAGCTTTTTCATATTGCTAAATGCTGCTCTAGCTCCTTCTATTCTCGCCTTAATTTCTGTGGCCTGTTCCCATTTTGCATTTACGTTGGTGCCAACGTACACATAAGATTCTACATGGTCAATTAGTATGTTACTTATCCGTAACTGTCGAGCAGGCTGTTGCTTCCTGCTTATCAGCATCCACTTTGTCTTCTTGAAGTTGAGGCTCAGGCCGTATTCGTCACTAACTGAATAAACTCTTTCCATTACCTGCTGTAATTCGTCTATGGTACTGGAAAGGATCACTGTGTCTTCGGCATATCTTAATTGTTCGTTAACTCGCCTTTTATTTTTATGCCCTCATTTGCATTTTCCATACATTTGTTAAATATTTATTCGGAATAAATATTGAATAGAAGTGGGGATAATATACACCCCTGACGGACACCTCTTTTGATCTGCACACTTTTAGTGAGTTCGTTGCCAATTTTTGCTCTTGCTGTTTGACCCCAGTATAGGTTTGCCACAATTCGAATGTCCTTGTCGTCAATACCTGTCTTTCTCAGAATATCTATCAATTGTTTATGATTGACATTGTTAAATGCTTTTCTAAAATCCACAAAGCACAAATACACTTCCTTATCAACGTCTCTACACCGCTGTATAAGTACCTGGAGAGCGAAAATTGCTTCTCTACTTCCAAGTGCTTTATGAAAGCCAAACTGCGATCTATCAATATATGACTCACATTTATCATATATTCTTCTATGAATGCTCTTAGTGAACGCTTTAGTGACATGATTAATCAAGCTTATAAGCCGGTAGTCATCACAGATCTGGGCATTTGGTTTCTTCGGGATTGTAATAAATGTTGACTGCAGCCAGTTCTCCGGGATTTTACCGCTATTATATATGTTGTTAAAAAGTTCAACTAGATTATTAAGGAACTGTTTGTCTGATTTACATCGGATCTTTAATATTTCGCAGGGTACATTGTCCGGACCTGCTGACTTATTGTTTTTTAGTGCTGCAATGAAGCTGTAAAAAATATGTCATGGCTGTAAAAAATTCTATTGTCTTGGCTGTTTTTTTTTCTCATATATTCCGTGACAAAAAATTAAATTAGAACTTCATATACAATTTTGATATAATGTTATTACGTTTTGTTTTATGAAAATAAAGCTTGTTTTGCCTAAAATGTTTTTTTACTGTGAGTATAAATTACTTACCCCCAATTTAATTCCTGTAGGACAAGCACAAGATCTGCCTTTTGGTTTTAAAAGGCATAAATGGGAGCATCCACCATTGTTGTTCGTACAAGCGTGTTTAAACTGCTTCCTGTTCCGGTGAAAAACCCTCACGTCCATCAAGTCATTCATATTGTTCGATAAAACTGTCCTGTTTTGACCAGTAAACTTGTTTGCTCTCTCAATACTTTGAGTTTCCCAATCGGTCCAGTAAATATGGTCTCCGAAGACATCTAAGCCGAAAGGATGCGGTACATCGTTGCCACCTTAAATATTTGTAAAATAAGTAGTAAATAATATTATTTAAAAATAAAGAACATTTTTTTCTTTATTATTTTTTTGATTCAAAAATATTTTATTCATGGGACACCATCTATAAAATGTTTTGCTTTGCTTTATGGTGGGACACCATAAAGCAAAGCAAAGCAAAATGTGGATTTATAAAACGTTTTAGCAACTTTCTTTCTACAGTAGGTACAAAAATGTCATCCTCATATGTATTCAGATTAAATACATGGTTATTTTTTATACGTACCTAAGAGAACTTTCCTCTTTGTTCCGTCAAGATTGGCATACTCTATACTGTGGCTCCCGCCACCAGTCCAATATATTTTGTTGGTTTGGTGATCAACAGCTAGTCCATTGGGCCAGGTCAAGTTGTCATTGGCTATAGTGAACCTATTGGTTCCATCCATGCTGGCTCTTTCAATTTTGGCTTTCTCTCCCCATTCAGACCAATACATATACCCTCCTATAAATAACATTTTATTATTTTTCTAATTGATAATACTGCTTGATACAAGTGTCAATATTGTCAAATATCTTTGCTGTCTATAAGATATATAAAGAGAACTTGATGAGCAACATGAAATTAAAGAGATAATGAATAAGATATTAGAAGGATACAAAAATAATACTCAAGAGGTCGAAGAAATTAAATTATTGGTGTCAGACAAAAAAAATAAAATAAAACAAATCAGAAAAGCTAATGCCGATTTCAAACAAAAAATGGAAGTAATATTAAAAGAAAATGAATGCTACTGACTACTATTAACGTAGCATAAACACAATTAAATTGATGAAATTACGTAAAAAGGAATATGCAAGAAAAAACAAAAATGGGAAAACAAAACAACAAGAAAAAACGTTTTAATTTTAGAAATAAGAGGCAAAATATGGACAGAGATAAGGCCCTTAGACATACAAAAGTCTGAGAAAAATATGTACTTCATTTAATTTAATATAGTTTTATGGTCTTCGAGTACTATACTCTAAGAACCAATGGACATATCGTAATATGAACCTTGTGACTTAAAAATTGTAACAAAGTAAAACACAAATGCAAGTTTACCTTGTGGATCAACAACAATGTCTCTGGGTTTATCAAGGTCCTCCCAGATTAACAAAGATCTCATACTACCATTGGCATATGCTACCTCAATTCGTTCAGTCCCAGCATCTGTCCAGTAAATCTTGTCTGTCGCCCAATCATAAGAGATTCCAGCTGGCGAGACTAAAACGCAAATGGATGGTAAATAAAACTTAGTATCAAATAAATATTTCTTTTGGTGTACACTTACTTATATTTTGGTGTATAACTACTTCTTGGAACGTTCCATTCCAGAAAGCTCGATTGATAGAATTTCTTTCTACGTCTGTCCAGTAAATGAAATCACTTTTAGAATCCCAAGCGATTGCTACAGCAGATTTTATGCCATCTATAGTGATAACCTAAATAAAAATAAAACTAATAATATCATTTTTAACGAATTATTATCAGAAAATATTAATACTAAAAATATTAATTTAAAACTTAAAGAAGTACATGGAAAGGATGCATATAAAATAGAAAAATGGAAAAGAATGAATAAGTAAAAGAGCTGTGACAAAATTATTGAAACAGTACAACAATAAAATCAAATGAAATTGTTTTATTCAAAATTTCATAAAAAACAAAAACTAATTTAGAAGTTTTAAACAGAATATTTATTATATGTCTAGATCGTGGTATTTATACAGCATGCCTTCTTAATGAAGAAAATTTCTTACGAAAAATTGAGAGTGATTTCCGAAGTGGAAATCGAAATGTTGGAATAAAAGTATTTTAAACTAAAATTGTGGTTTATTCTCAGTAAAAATAAGAAGCTTCAATAAGTAAAATAAGATTAAGATGCCCCAAGAAAATAGTTTCAGAACAATAGAAATGAAATATAAAAATATATAAATGTTCAACGGGCGTACTGCAAACACCTAGATAACATATTAACATCAAAGAAATGAGCCCCTCCAAGTAAGATTTACGTACATATAAGGGGAATAAACAGCAATTCAGATTACAGATCACCTAAAATGTCATTTTCCTGGTAAAACAAAGAATAATTAATACTCATAAAACTGTGGATTATAAGACTAAGAAATATAATGTAAGTAAACTAAAAAGTAAAATAGATAAAACATCATATAAAAATGGAACAGAGGAGGAATTTATTAGAATTTAAATGTCGATATACATCTTTATGAACTCTAACAGATTATCGAAACATCATGGGAATTCAATGTAAGAACTCTTTATTGATTACAGTTAATTATTTAACTGTATCAGATGCGAAAAAATGTGAAAATATCTAGCGAAAATGGGTGCTCCAAAATACCTACTGGCATTACTAGAGAACCTGTACGTAAAAATCTCAGCAAAAGTGAGGGTAAATGGAGAAGTGTCAAAATCGTTTAGGGTTGATGAGGGCGTAAGACAAGCGCACATGTTAAACTCCATCCTATTTAACACCTACGGAGAAGGCATTATATGCGAAGAAATCTCAAAATTCGAAGGGGCATATCTATTGGCGGCAGAAGAATCAACAATTTAACTTAACTGCTAGACTGACAACAATTATGATGATAGATAGAAGAAATAACAACCGAGTAGCAATTGTCAAAATCAGTGACATCAAAGAGGTGAATATCAGGTTGTATATCTGGCTACATTCATAACAAACTCTAAAAAGAGCACCTAAGAAATCAAAAAAAGATGAGTAATGGCCAAAAGAGTAACGACAAAACTCATCAAAATATGGAACAGTCACAACATCACTATGCATACAAAGATGAGGCTGATAAAAATCATGATCTTCTCCATGTTTCTAAATGGGTCTGAATGCTGGTCCCTGAAGGAAGTTGAAAAGACGCATTTAAAATGTTTTGCTTTCGAATACCCTGGACTGCAAGAAGAATTAATAAGTTGATCCTTAGTAGCTGCAGGTTACAGAAAGGCTCAGAAACATTGTTAGAGATCACCGAATTAGATCAGAAAATTACCGCTTACTTTGGTGATGTGGTACTTGAAGATGGTCTGCAGAAGTTGACATTGCAGGGAATGGTGCAAGGACAGAAAGCCCGGGGAAGGACATCAACAAGATGTGGACCACATTACAAAAGAACTATGAGGCCCACTAAACCATCGCTTCAGGGTTGCAGAAAACAGAGAAAGATGGAAACAAATCAAAAAAATAATCAAAAATTGAGGTTTTTGATTATTATTATTTTGATTATACAAAAAAAACCGACTAGGAAGGTCTCATCTTTATATCTGAAACAGCGATGGCAACATATTAAAGGCCATGATCGACAGGCGAGTAAAACTGCGGTTTTGTGGCTCGTCGGTAAAGCTCGTCAGTGTATCATTGCAATACCGCGGTTTTATATACCTACAAGCCTGGCTCGCGGCTCGTCAGTTTGTTTTATTTTTTACTTGGCTCGTCATTTAAAACCGCGCGTGTATCACTACTGGTGAGCAAAACCGGCAGTTTTCAGCGACCGTTGAAGTGAAAAGATCAGTTTTTAATCATGGATATGAGTACTCTCACGATTTTTTATTAGAATTTATATATTGTTTACGAGAATGTGTTTGTTTATGGAAATGTACATCGCCAGAATACAAAAACAAAACAACTCGACTTAACGCATATGTTAAACTTTTAAATACCCAACGTCTAGGACGTCTCCGCTTTTTTTTTTAATTTCGTAGTATGCTATAGCGAGGTAACATAAAACTTCACTTTCAGTTGAACACGACATGTTAGCTGTGGACGGTTGACAATGACTGTTTTGCTCGCTAGTCGATCAGCAATAACGAGCCGCGAGTAAAACCGTCGTTCTTAAAACCGTGGTATTATGGCTCGCCCGTCGATCACCCACTTAAGACTTTAAACTAAACGCGAGAAAACGTAGGGACAAAATGAACACAAAAACAGAATTGGCTGGTCCAAAGATAAATGGATCCAATTAACCAAAAAATATAGGAAATTTTTTAAAAGAATTTAAATCAAGGAAACCGATATTGCAGAAAAATTATAAAAAAATTATACAAAATTATACAACTTACTCTCACTGACACCAAGTCAGTCATAGGAATACAAAATTAAACAAATGAAAACTTTTAATTTTAAAATATCAGTAACGGTTTAAGACAAAGAGACTCTGCTTTATTCTTTAATATTTTTACTCCACATTTTTGTATCCACAGTTAATCTCCGCGCGAAACCTTAAAACCAAGAGCAAATAAAATCTCACCTAGACTGGTGACGTCCGTATAGTGTAATGAGAGAACATTAAATTTGATGATTACAACAATTTTTTTTTCACGTTATAGGTCTAATTCTAAGGAATTACTCTACCAATGTTTTCTGAGAAACGTTAACTTTTTATCCATATACGGTGTATAGAAATAAAGTTGTATTTTTTCACAATAAATGCAACACTATGTATAATTTATTAGAAACAAACACTACCTTATTAATATCAAAGATAGCTTCATCTTTGTCAACATTTTCATAAAGAAGCAAAGAAACCCTACCTACATAAACTTTATTGACAAGTAAAACAATCGAAGCCTATTAAAACATAACCTATATAATCTTTGAGAAGTTCCTCTCTTAAAAACACTTCATAACAAAATCCGTAAACTAATTTTCGAAACCAAATTCAGAATTTCGCTTTAATCTGTGCCTTCTAAGAATTGCAAGGCAAAACAGACGTTGATAAAGATGTTATTAGAGACATGGAGAATCTAAAAATTGCATTCCACAACATATCTCCTCAACTAAGCAAAATTCTGATCGAATTGGTTTCTAGTACTCGTACGGAGTATATTGTGAAATCAAATCTTAACTGTCTTTTCCTTTTTACACTTCATAACGTGTATTCCATCTCTTAGGCTGTAACGATGCTCTGATCGTTTAACAGTTCGAACCGTGGGAGTGTCAATATTTGCGCATCCACTTCTATAACGTGACGGCGTAGGGGGATTCAAACGGCTATTTAAGGCGTGTGAATAGCGGAATTAGACAGTCTTGTAGCTAGCGCTCTAGGCTCCCTGACTCGCCGGTGTAGTGAACCAGCGAGCCATTCTGGACAGAGATAGTTCCGTATTGAGGATCATACTCTGTCCCTAACCAAGCGGAACCCATCGGTATTGCGTATTGAGCATTACCGTGGATCTGCACAGAACCAACCGGGACAGAGATTTCCGTATTGAGGATCATACTCTGTCCTTAGCCAAGCGGAACCCGTCGGCATTGTGTATTGAACATTGCCGCGGGTCTGCACAGCTAAATATTTTGTTTGCGAGCATATTCGGAGCTTTCGCTGAATTGAAGCGAAAGCGAGCATATTTAGTAGTACTAATTAATTTCTTTTCTTTTATAGACGTTTGCCGGGGAATTCATTCATCGCTGGACCCAGACGGAAACGTAGAATTCATTTTGTTTTTGTTTTATAAGTATACAACGTAGAATTCCTTTTTTTAGTTTTTATTTATTGTATATATATACTTAATAGATTTATTTTTATTTCAAACCTGTGTTTTACTGAGTCTGTTGCCCCGAAAGAGCTACCCATCACAAGGCATACTTAAAATCAAGCGTCGTATTTGGACTTGATTAATTGCATCTCAAACTTCTCTCACGATAACTTCTATTTCGTCAAGAAAGACAAGTGTTAGATATCAACTGAATTATCGATCTATAATATCCCGCAAATCCTCTATGATTTAGGTTAGGACTGCACAGTGGCCAATTCTTGGTTTGTATAACAGACTCGTCCAAATAATGCTTGTAAGAACCAAAAGGAAGTACGTGGTTGGACAAAATGTCTGTAATATACATTTCACCTGTTAAGGAACCCCTTCGTAAAGCAACAAGGTCCGTTCGCGCTGTAAGAGATATTACTCCCCAAACTATTACAAATGCTCCATTCAATTAAGTCGTAGGTCGTATGCTGCACTGTGCATAGCATTTTCTTGTCCACCTTATAACTTTTACTCGTTTATCTAAACTATATAAGCAATACTTTGATTCATCTGTGAACAATTCGTGCTTCTAGTCATTGGACTCAAGGTGCTCTCTGGCAAATTAACCTTTCAGAGTTAATGTGCGGACTGTGAGTCTACTTGTCGAATTATTTCTCGATTTCTGACGATTAATTAGGATCTCGGTCGTGGCTTGCTGAAAAGCAACAAGCATATCTTGAAAAACTTCATGCGGAATTTCTCTCTGATTCTGAATCAGAAGTTGAACTTGACGATGACGATGCTAGTTTGGAAGGAGATTTCGAAGAGATCCAGGACCACGACACCGATATGGAAGAAGAAATTGAAGAGCCAATCTCAGAAGTCTTGAATGTTCCACAAAGAGTGCCGCATTTTATTGGTAAGGATGGAACAAATAAATGGAAGAAACATGTAGGAAACCGCCGAATACGAATTCGCAGTGACAATTTATTTAAGGTAAAAATTTCTGGAGTAACTAGAGAAGTACAAGATATGAAAAGCGCATCAAAGATTTGGAGTTGTTTTTTTACTGAAGAGATTTTGCAAACCATTGTAGTAAATACGAATATATTTATTGAACTGTGTTCTTACAATCTCAGTAATAAATCTGCAAAGAAAACAGATATTTTAGAACTTAGGGCACTATTGCCCAATAAAACTAATAAATACGGCATGAAAATATACGCATTAGTAGACGCAAAGTTTCCTTATACCGCAAATTTAGAGGTGTACGTTGGACAACAGCCACCTGGCCCATATAAAGTTGATACCAGCAATATTTCCCTCGTTCCTCGCCTGTGCAGTTCCTCGCCTATGTTTAAACTGGTGCTCTAGCTGGTATCCTTACATGCAGGTCTTGTTTAGCGAGACGCCTTTGTATAGTGTTCCTATAAGCTTGAATATTTTGTTTTCTTATAGCACGAAGCCTGATAAACTGATCTTAACGTGCTTGTTCTGAGTCGTCCTCTTTCTTATTTAGGCCATCTCGTATGGTCGTTTGTTTCTCGAAAACGTTGAATGACTCGTGATATTGTTGTATGAGATACTCCTAGTCTTAAGACTATTTCACTATAACTTAATCCTTTATCAGCTAAAGTAATTGCCTGCACACATTCATCGCGGTTCAGATTTTTAAAAATACCGTCCATACCAAAGTAGCAAAACAAGTTATTGAATTGTAAACAATATTGTCAGTATAAAAATGTCCTGTCTATTTTTTTTTTATTTTTTATAACCAACTAGGTACCTGCTTATATTCCAAGTATTACAATTCGATAAAATAACGTTATGCTTTGAATTTACTGTTGTTTTTTGATAATAAAGATATCGAAATAATTTAATTACAAATATGTTGAAAAAAGATCATACAAAAAATACTAATCAGATGTAGCGTTTGTTTCTGATTAATCCACAGGGTGTTACAAAATAAGATATAAATACACCACTTTATTTTTACGCCAAGTATTACAATTCGATAAAATAACGTTATGCTTTGAATTTACTGTTGTTTTTTGATAATAAAGATATCGAAATAATTTAATTACAAATATGTTGAAAAAAGATCATACAAAAAATACTAATCAGATGTAGCGTTTGTTTCTGATTAATCCACAGGGTGTTACAAAATAAGATATAAATACACCACTTTATTTTTACGCCACGTATATGGGTAAAACGTTGACATTTCTCAGAAAACATTAGTACAGTAGTTCTTTAGAAACAGTCCTATAATGTGAAATTTAAATCATTAAAATTCAATCAACGTTTCAAATGACAAATAGTTTAAACGGTATATTTAAGATGGTGCATTAATTTTGAAGAGTAGTATATATGTTTACAGCAAGTTCAAGAAGCTATAGTGAAAACTCCTTGTAAAATACTTCTCGAAACTTCGGAATCGTAGCAGAGTTCACATAACTAGTATCCCCAATAACTGAAAATAATGATATAAGTACACAGATAAAAACAATAAGAAAATAATTACTATTTAAATGGGAATAAGCCACAATTAAAGGTTAAAGTACGTTTATTGACGTTTCAATTTCCACTTCGGAAGTCGTTCTCAAAATACAAACATTAGTAATAACATGACTAATGTTTGTATTTTGAGAACGATTTCCGAAGTGGAAATTGAAACGTCAATAAACGTACTTTAACCTTTAATTGTGACTGATTCTCATTTAAATAGTAATTACTTTAAAATGATACAAGAAAATAGCTTCAGAACAATAATAAGAAAATAAATGAAAATACGATAAGTAAAGGAAACAGGGTGTTTAACAAGAACTACTTACTTCTTTATGAATATCTTTAGTCACCATTAGTTACAACGGTACAAAAGACAGACCAAGAAAAATATAGAATAGAAATTAATACTCCTGAGAAAAAGCTTGTATTCACAGAAAATGTTAAAACCAAAAAAATTGTCATCACCATTGATAAAAAAAGGTTAAGAAGAAAATAAAAAAAAATATAGCACGTGCATTTCTATCAGCTTATAACAAAACTTACCATCTCATACTGATGTTGATAACTTCCATCCAAATATTTGATTCTTAAATCCTTCTTTCTGGCAAATAACAGAAATTTGTCTGGTTTCTGGCAACTCTTTCTATCTGCCTTTAGTTTCTGACCCATGCGACATACGCAAGTGTAAGATGTTTTGTTTGGTAAGCACATATGAGCACATCCACCGTTGTTGGTTCCACAATGGTTTTTGTACTTGGGCTGTCGTTGTGGATGGTAACTGTGTATGTCCATCGGAAAATGTAGTTGGGAATGCAAAGGACGGAGGCCAGCACCTGGAAACACAAAAAAAGCACTATTTATCCAGTGCTATAGCTTTTGCAACATTTCGCAATTAATGGTAAAAAAATCTCAAAATTAAAGCTCTAAATATGATTTCTAAACAGAAAGAATATTTCATAAATAAATAAAAGCATAAACAGTAGATAATACATATTCCTGCACCTTATTTTAATTATTAGATACGTTTTTTTCTTTTTTACCGATGACATTTTATTTTATCCCAATTTTGTAATTGCCCATAAAGAAATGTTCGGTACTAGACCAGATCATACTAGTCAATACCAGAAAAATTTTTGGATATAAAATAAAAAAACTTTCTTAATACTATTACTTAATTCTGACGTTTTGATAGCAAAGGGCGAAAATAACAATAAAAATTTAATATTTAGTGTTAGAATTCCTAGATTTAAACACAAAAAAGTTTAAGAAGAAGAGACAATCTATCTCGACAAACACGTCAACTCACCTGTTATTTTATTTGCAGTAGATATTGACTTGGTATGCCAATCCGTCCAAAATATTGCGTCTTCAAAAATAGTAATAGCAAAAGGATGCGGCAAGCCTTTACTAATAACCTTTTTCCTCAATATGCCATCAAAATTGGAAGTTTCTATAACGTTATGTTTGGCATCTGCCCAATAAATCTGATTCGAAGTATAGTCGATGGTTAGTCCATTGGGCCAGAACACAGATTCGGTTATTATACTTTTTCTATTTGTTCCATCCATTTCGGAACGTTCAATTTTTGGATTTGGACCCCAGTCAGTCCAGAAGATGATACCTTCTCCTGGATGTACGGCTATAGCTCTAGGTTTGTCAATTTCACTAGCTGCTATAATCGCTCGCTGTTGCCCATCAAGCGTTGCGACTTCTATACGCCGCGTTCCAGAATCAGTCCAGAAAATCAGGTCATGTATCCAGTCTAAGGCTACACCTCCAGGAGATTCCAGACCAGATTTGATAATATCTGAAAAAATACGTAGTTAGAGCATTTAAAAGTTGTTAACAAAGTTTTAATATACCTATTGTATTTTCATGTTTTTGCACAATTATCTTCTAAATATTAGTGTTAGTCCAGGAAATGAAACATTTCACCTCACAATTTTTTCGTCCTACGTGGATTGACTTGAAATTTTAACAGAAGGTAGGTAATAGCTAAAGGATCAAAATCTATATTGAACCAAAGTGCGCCAAAGCCGTGGTTGCCACCCCATCTCGGGGGCGAATTTTTTTTTTACGTTTTAACCACAGGTTTCGATTAAAAAAGTGATTCTAAACAAAAAATGTTCCATACATTTTTTTTCTAAAACTGATATTTTTTAAGTTATTCGCGATTGAAAGTAACAACTTTTAGACGAAAAAATCGACGTTTTTAATCGATTTTTCACGAATAACTCGAAAATGGTGCATTTTATCAAAAAAATTGTGGAGAACAAATTTGTAGCTTTTAAAAAGACAAATACAATTCATTTTTTAAAATGTTTTTGCGATATAATAGGAACCGAAATACGGCTTATCAATGTTCAGCGGTTTTCTTCAAATGCCAAATTTGAAAGATTCAAAGTCAAATATCGGGAAAATGATGCATTTTTGGAAGAAAACTCATAAAACCTTTTTTAAAGACCATAAGACCATAGACCTATCATAAAAAAAACTCTAGCTCAAAAATTGAGTGAATTATGATGAAAATAAGGTGAATACCTCATTTTTTTAAGAAAAAATCGATGAAAACAACCCCCTAACCACCTCCATAATTAAAATCAATCTTCACCCTTCTGCAATTCTCTTTTTACATGTATTGTTAATACGTCCAAGAAGTTTGACCCATTTAAAATGCTTAGTTTTAGAAAAAGTACAGCTTAAAGCGAGAAACGATTTACAATTTCATATTTTTTACCCTTCTTTTTTAAATATTCCCGAAAATACTAAATATATAAAAAAAAATAAAAATGTACTATGTTGTAGCTTTTTTAATGACTAAAATTTTCCTTTATTAAGATTTGTTGTACAATAAATATTTGGCGAGATATAGCCGTTTAAAGCATCGATTGACGATCAAGCACCATCTTTTTCGAGCCCTTTAAACTCACCCCATTTAAAAACCAAGGGTTCCAAAAAGATTTAATTCACAGATCTTTGTAGCTCATAAAATCCTCTACAAAATCGTTTTTAAAGAAACACTCTGTCATTAAAAATAAAGGAAATACGTTAAAAAAACCAATTAATTTTTTTTCCGGAAAATTAGTTCCATTAGTATAGTACAGTACATGTCGGAGCATAATAATCTACAAAACCGGTATATTAGATAGTGGGGATTAATAGCTTTTTCCCATGCTTTTACTGACTGTGATACTGTATCTGCTTTTTAAAATAAAGGTAAAAAAAAATTTTTGATATTCTTCAAAAAAGACCGGACATGAGGGAACATGCCGAAATTTTTTACAGTAGTACTGCTAAGCTTGAAGATATTTCAGATGCTGGCAGATACTGTGCAATAATGTTGTACGGAACTGTTAAAGACACGCAGCTTACCAAGTTAAAAAAAAAAAAAGATTTGGAAGCTTTTCTCGAGCAGATGCGGTACGAACAGTTCATCAAAGCTACAACGAAAAACTGTGCGGTTAAGCTATCATCCCTTCTGCCCACTGTTGATGCCTTAGATGAGCATTCAAAAAGATGCTATTACCAAATTCAACAGTGGCTTGGCAATGAAAATATCAGAGCAACAGATTAGGGATGGTATTCCAAAGATGGTTTGTTATTACCCGTACGCATGAACAAACAACCTGCACCCGATGAACTTTTGAAAATTATTTTTTTGCCAATGCAAAAAAGGATGCGGCGTTTCATGTGGGTGCAGAAAAGTTGGTTTATACTGTAACTCTACTTGTTCTGGGTGCTCAGGTGAAGGGTGCAATTATAGTCCACCAATAATTGAAGAAGATGAGGATGACATAGATCACGATGAAGATGTAATTGATGACGAATAAAATTAATATTATAATTGTTTTACCTATAAATGTAAATATTTTCAACTATTTATGTAAATGTATAAGAATATATGGTGCCTTTTTATGTTGATAAATTTTTTTTATTTAATTCTACTTTTTTAAATTTATATCTATTAAATTAGTTTATAAAAATTGCAATGTTGTAAAGGGTGATTTTCAAAAGTTGAAAAGTTGCAAAATTTTGGCAAAAAATTGTTTTTACCTATAGCACTCATAACAATTGATTTTTAAGGGTTGAAAATTTATGAAATTGTATTTTAAAGTATAAAAAAATCACTATTTAACTAATCCAAGGCAATCAGGGTTTATCGGCATGACATAAACTATAAAGCAGAGGGTGAGTTGAGCTTAAATCCACATTTTTATCCAAATCGATCCAAGGCGAAATCATTTTTTTAGAATTAGTAATTTTTTTACATTAATCTCTAACAAGGGTTGCTTTTTAAGGGTTTAAATATGATGAAACTCTATTCAAAAGTATAAAATAATCATTATTTAACTAATTCAAACCAAATCTTACTCATATTCAGGTTTAATATCTTATTTTATAATTTTTGACAATTAGGGGTAGTTTTCACCCCTAAAAACCTTTAGCGCACTTCGGTTCGATATAGATTTTGATCCTTGGGCTATCACCTACCTTCTGTTAAAATTTTAACTCAATCCATGCAGGACGAAAAAATTGCGAGGTTTTAACTTTTTTCGAGCTTCATTTCCTGAGCTATGTAACTTACCCATAGACCCAGTACCATTAACGTAAGCTCTTCTTATAACGTCCATAGATACATCTGACCAAAATATTAGACCTTTCTCGTAGTGGTAGTCCAAGGCAATTGCATTGTGAAGCCCTCGTAAAAGAGCTGTATATTTGGTGTTGCTAAGAGATACCTAAAATTATATTTGTCAAAAATGTTGCTTGTCATTTACATTAAATCGCTTTAATATCGAAAAATCATCAAAAAATCTTTTTTAAGGTTCCAAAATTGTCATTCTCGGAAAATTTAGCTGCTCTATGTAATTTTTAGAATGTTAGTGGGATTTACGACTTTGACGACTACTAAATAAATATACTTTATACAAAATATAACAAATATGGATTCTATAAAAAGTAATATCGTTCTAACTTCTAACTAACTACAATCATGACGTAAAAAATATTCTCTGACGAATAGACTACAGCGAGAATGTTAATTCTTTTTAAGAAAGGAATTTGGGAAAACTCCATCAACTACCCTTTAATAAACCTATTATACACTATTCTATAAATAACGATAAGAATACTAACAAAGAAAATATTAATAAAAGAACTACACTCGAAGAAGAGCAGCAATGGTTCTGGACAAGTCGATCGTACACTGATGCAGTGTTCATAACAAGACAAATAAAAGATATATCGTACAGTGACGTGAAAATCTAGTGTAAAATAGTATATATTTAAAAATTATTTTTATAAAAAATTTAAGTTTTCCAAACAGATTAAAATTTTCGGTCTTCTCAGACCATCATCTGTCATCGAATGCCATAGTCTGTGGACTAGTGCGCATTTCGATGCGCATCGCCCCGCCTCGAATTTTCCCATTGGCTCTTGACCTGGAAATCCCTATTTATCGTTCGAACGGCACATATAAATATTGGCGATTTTCAGGTCATCCAGGTCAGTCCCTCACGAGCTCTCCAAGAGCTTAGTGCTCTTGGGGCGCTGCTTCCTGCTGTTCCATACTCTGTGGCTGAGATATTATTCAACTACAATCTGATGTTTATTTCGACCTATATGTTTGTCATGTAAGAAATATTTTGTCTTTTTCAAGACAAGCCATCAGAAGATAAATATTTACAAGTCCATACCCAGTAAATGGACTTGGGTAGAGGAGCTCTCGACTGCGATGTTCGAAGCCCTCTACAGAGCACCCGGAGATAACAGAAGGTGTATAGACCCGTATTTGTTCCCCCGAGGTGACATGGCGCCCGACAACGTGTATTATTATGAACCTGCGACCCAGCTCGCTTTACAGAACGCAACACACCAAGTCAAGAGAACAATGGGGAGAGCCACGGAGTGTCTATACTCTAACACTCCGCCATCGAGCTCTGTAGCAGTCCTGATGCTTTCCGTGTGCCAGATGTCTCAACGAGTCTGCCTTCTTCGACGCTTGAAGTCTCGGAAACTACGGAGATCCTGAAGTAGCCACAGTCCCTGCCTGCCCTCCCCGAAATGTGGCGATACCACGGAGGCCCGGGCAAACTCGCCTACCACACCCCAGGATAAAGTGGATGGGAACCTGATTGCAGAGAAGAAGACGAACCGCTGAGAGAAATGGTACACCGACCGTGGATGGAGCCTACCACAGAGGGAGATGCAGTAATATCCAGCCCCCAGGTTCCAGATAAGTGTTGTGTGAGTTTTATAGACAATTCTTTTACTTTACTTTGTATTTTTATACATTTATTTTCTTGTGTATTTTCACATGTATTTTTGCATTTTTATTCAATAAATATTTTTCCCAGCCGCAGAGTCTCCAGATGAGGGGGAATGTCATCGAATGGCATATTGGCAATTTTCAGGTCAGTCCCTCACGAGCTCTCCGAGAGCTTAGTGCTCTTGGGGCGCTGCTTCCTGCTGTTCCATGCTCTGTGGCTGAGATATTATTCAACTACAATCTGATGTTTTATTTCGACCTATATTTTTGTCATGTAAGAAATATCTTGTCTTTTTCAAGACAAGCCTTCAGAAGACCACGACCTGATGCTTTATTTCGACTTGGTGTACCTTTGTCACGTAAGAAATATCTTGTCTTTTTCAAGACAAGCCATCAGAAGATAAATATTTACAAGTCCATACCCAGTAAATGGACTTGGGTAGAGGAGCTCTCGACTGCGATGTTCGAAGCCCTCTACAGAGCACCCGGAGATAACAGAAGGTGTATAGACCCGTATTTGTTCCCCCGAGGTGACACATCAGTGAACACCTAAAAGTAACTATTAATAACTTTTGACTATATATTAAATTTATTAAAGATTAAAATTAAAGCGACTCGACCCTACGTTTCTTCAGTAACCAGTTCTTGTTTCTAAAAAGACTACTAGATAAAGAACAGGGGAAATAAATCTACTTTTGAAGAACAAAATATGAAGATTGTAAGGAACTTTATACAGAAGTAAATTTTCTTACCTCGCGAATATCAATCCTGTTGGCAAACAATAATGTTGGTGGAGCGCCCATAGCTTTACACGTTCTCAAGTCAGGTCGTAGTACATATCCAGTCATACAGCCACACTTAAAGCTTCCTATGGTATTATTACAGTTCTGAGAACAGACTGGATCTGTAGCGTAGAGGCATTCGTTAATATCCTGGCAGCTAAATAAAAACCATGAAAAATATATAAGATGCTGATTTTATATGAAATTTGTATTTAAAAATTTTAAGCACTTGTCATTTCATGAAATGCATAAGAAAAGTTTTTTGGGTCTTTCTTATTATTATTGTAAACAGAAAAATTTGGCTATCTATATTGGATGTAGCTGTCTTTTCAACAGACCAGTCACATGCTCATTAATTATTTTTTAAATATTCTTCAGTTAAAGTTGATTACTTATAATAAAATGAAATCTATATAAACTTAATGAATGTATTTAATTTAAATTTTGGTTTATTTTTAAGAATATTGTATAGTTATAATTACCTGTATCCATCATTTGCCAGTTGATATCCGTTAAAGCAAGAACAGCCCTTTTTTCCGTCAGCTGTAGTAATACAAAGTTGTTTACAGATGGTATTTCTCTCGCACTCCCTCTTAGTCGGACAACTGTCTTCGTCTTCTCCCTTCGGACAATCATTGTGTCCATCGCATCGATGCTTCTTGTTGATACACGTTTGAGTCTTATTGTCGTTGGGGTCTATTCCGCTGCAAGGAAATTTGGCTTCATCGCAAACTATTTCACATTTCGATTCGTCCTCTCCTTGGGAACAGTCCTGTAAGCCATCGCATACCCACGTTTGCTAAAAGAAAACAAGGATATAACTCACCATTATTTCCATTGTACCATTTCCATTGTAAAAATGGTAGTTAGTACAAGACAGAGATAGATGACTGAGAAGACTCATATAAACTGAAACTAAATATTCTTCAAAATACTCCCACATTATTTACTTATATAATGAAGACTACATTCATCTATAGTGAAGTATACGAATGGAATAGTGGATATAAAGATGTTAATGAAGATATACCCTAAATACTTAATAAGAAAGACTGTGTGTATGTGTGTGTATGTGTATATGTGTGTGTTTTATTGGCACTGGTTTTAACAGCCAACTGGCTAGTCAATTTGTTTTTAGTTCTTTCTTTACACAAGATGGGGTTAGTATCTACATTTAAAACCATTGTATTGCATTGACAGTTAATACATGAAATGTTAAAAACTTACTTACTAGTTGTTTACTCTGTTTTTACTGTTTCCTGTTGTACTTTATTTATTTATTTATTTTTTTATTATTTTTTTTATTTTTTTTTATTTTTTTTTTTGTTTTGTTTTATTACTACGTTAAGACATTAACCCGATTCGACACCTCGGAGGTTTAGATCTTAGTAACCTTTTTTATTAATTGTTTTTTTTTATTTATTTTAATTTCCATTTTTTTATTCTTTATTAGAATAAGAAGGTAATTAAACATTAAGTTGAACGAGATTGGTATAAAAATTTGATATTTCAATAAAATGTAAAGACATTCTAACAGCATATGTTGTAGATCAGCTAGCTCCACACATATACATTCATCATTATTTGCCAATTATATTTTTCTTTTGTCGACTGGAGTCATACAATGATTGCTTCTTATTCGACAAATAGTTTTGATGAAGCCTCTGTTGGAAATTTGCTTAAAATATGTCTTGGCGGAAAGTGTAGGTTGGATGTTTTTATAATATTTGCCTTTTACTAAATTGTTGTAATGTCCTACCATTTCGCCCGTTTGAGGAACCTGATTACAGATATTAAATCTCCCATAGGAAGTTGATAGGTTTGCACAGCGGATTCTTTGGTTGTTGGTGTTTTAGCCAGATTATCTACTATTTTGTTGTTTTTTATACCAATGCGTGCTTTTATTCAGTACAATATGATATTTTTGCCCAATTTCAAAGCTTCGCTGTTCAGTGCTATGATGTCAGTGATGATATAATTTTCTACAAAATTATGTATATTATATTTTAGTTTATGTACAATGCTTTGGCAGTCTGTAAATATAACATAGTTTAGTGTTTTTTTTTATTCACACATATTTTGTAGGCTTCTTTCACTGCTATGAGTTTAGCTGTGAAAGTTGTCATTTTGTTAGGTAATCTGTTGTTTGTCTTTATATTTTTTTGGGGTTAGAATATAGCATATCTAACTTTTTCGTCCATTTTTTAAATATCTGTAAATAATTTTTGATAACTCCTCCAATGATGCACATACTGAAGGTGTTCTATTTTAGTGAGAAAATCTGTCGCAAGAATATTACTTAAATGGTAGTTAACTGGAGGTAAATAATCTTCCTAATTAAATTCTCGAGACTTGATTTGTTCTATTTAGTTTATGTCGTCAATGTAATTGGGAACGTTGAGAAAACTTTCCACAACTAAAAGCAGCTTTTGTTTCCTCAGTTTTAATGAGTAAGATATGTAGTGGTTGGTTGTACAATTTTATTTAATAACAGTTTATCATTAACCGCCAATTTAACTTTAAATTTCTCACTTAAGAATTCTCTGCGTAATGAAAGTGGAGGTTCATTAAACTCATATTCCATGACCAATATAGGTGTAGTACGAAGATAACCAGTGCTTAACCTGAATACTTTATTTTTTATTCTTTCGAGTTTTTTGGAGAACAGAGTTTGATGCTGAGCAATACAATATAGATCCATAATCTAAGATCGATCTTATTTCTGTTTAATAATATTGAGATGTTTGGATCAGCTCCCCAGTTACTGATACTTACAGTCTTGAAGATATTCATTGCGTTTTCCGTTTATTTAGGAAGTTTATTTTCTAAGTCAGCAGTATACAGTATGCATAATAAAGGACTCAAGATGCTACCTTGTGGTAGTCCCAAAGATGTGTACCGGATGTTAGATTTATCTCCCTTTAATCTAACGTGTACTGATCGATTAATATACAAGTAAATGATGTTCCATATTATAGTTTCGGGTATTCTTATTTCCAACATTTTCGTATATAAAATGTGGAGATTAACATTGTCATAAGCTCATGTTATATCTAAAAACAAAACCCCAACTGCTTTCTTAGGCTTTCTTTTGTAGATTTACTTTTCTAAACCCAAACTTAGTTTTTAGTAATAAGTCATTCTTTTCTAACCAAAATTCCAGGCGGTTTTGAATAAGTCTCTCGTATGTTTTAATTATACATGTAGCCAGACCGAGTGGACAGTAAGAATTCCAATTCTTTAACGATTTTCTTAGTTTTAAGATCGCGAGAATAGTATAAACGTACCAATCCTCAGGAATCTTTATGCGGAGTGACAAAATTTCATTATATAAATTCAGAAGCACAGTCTTACCAATTTTTGAAAGATTTAATAGCATCGAGTAATGGATTTCATCAGCACTTGGTGCTGGGTAAGAAGGCTAACATTTATAATAATATATATTCGCAAAAATTATCAAACAACTAACATAAAGGAAAAATTCTGTGAAGAAATTAGAAGAGGATTGAAGAAATAAGAAAACACTAGTGGTCGTATTAGTAAAAAATAGGGATAAAATAATTGAACAAAATCGAAATTACACAGTAAACAACAGCAGAGAAACATTGATAGACCTATCTGCATAATACAAATTTCTGGTAACGAAAATCTTCTACAAGCATAAAGATAGTTACACATAACAAAAACAGCCAATATGGCAATAAAAAATTATCATAGACTGATATTATGTAACAAAATGTATTAATGCAAATAGAGAATATATGAGTTTATCAAGATTTTGAGAGAAAAACCTCAGACGAATCTTTGGACCTTATCACGATCCGAATTCTTACCAATACCGAATGAGGTCAAACAGATGCCGAGGTCAAACTGATGTATAAGGCTAGCGATATAGTCCAAAAGATTAAGTCCCAACGTCTAAGGTGGATTGACCATGTCCACAGACTGGAAGGAGAAGGCCCTTAGGATGTCCACCAAGACAATAGAGAGATAATACATGTTCAGATATAAAAACAATGGGGCGACTCACTGACCCAACTATCATGGACGATCTTTCGAGTTTATAGCGAGTTGTGCAGTCAACCGAGACCCACCCCGGGTTCTAGTGCTACAAGAAGAAGAAGATTTTATCGAGGAGGCTAATATACATCAGATTATCATGTAGTCATCGATGGATAGAAACTAAATCATCTCCGATATGCTAATGACATTTTTCTCGTAATAGACGACTAAGAAGAAGCCAGAGTTTTGCTACAAAAACTACAGTAAGTAACACAAAGAATCGGTTTAATGATAAACTATGGAAAAACAAAAATACTGGCGAATCTTGTTCACAATAAGCTAATACAAATCTAGAAATTGTCAATAGAAGTTGCGGAAAGATATGTATTTGGGCCACGAAATAAGATTAATGTGAGACAACCAAACATGTAAGTTACTCAGAAGAGTAAGTTTAAGTTGAGCTATTTTATTCCATTTAAAAAAGAAAGCTTTCAATTAGTGCTTTCTACCACTCCTCACATATGGAGCAGAAACCTTAACACTCACAAAAACATTAGTGAAAAAATTAAGAGAAGTACACAATGTAAAATAGAGAGATCACTACTTGGAATAAACATTGAAAAGAAATATACTAAGAAACGGGGAAGTTCGTAGACTAACCGGAGTAGAAAACATGAACAAACATGACAAAGGAAAATGTTGATGAGCGGTACATGTTGCAAGAATGAAAGACGAGAGGTGGACAAAAAATTGCTTGAGTGGAGACCACGAGCAGACAAGTAAAGCGCATAAAAGAAAATAAAGGAAATATCTAGAGGACGTCTATGTTCAACAATGAACAAATCGGGGCTGATTAAGGATTATGATGATCATCTAGTCAAAGCCAAACTATATTTTATCAATATACATGAAAAGTAAGACAACGGATAAAGAAAAGATTTAAAAATAGTTTAAGAGGACTTTTACTTTCTAAATTGGAAAAAAGACAATTTTTAAATATTAAACAAAAAAAACTTTTATATTTATAATCATATTTTTTTCTATTCATTGTTAAGGTTTTGAGGTATATAAAAAATTTTTTTTTGGCACTTTTAGTTGTTTTTTACCACTGCAGAGGGCGCCTTTCAAAAGATGCATTTTAATGAAGGAGATACTTTTCTGCCTTCCTGTAATAAATTTTTATAACATTCCAAAGGGATTCAATTCGTGAGACTTAAAACTAATAAATAAACCTTTAAAAATTTAATTTTTTGTACAAAGTCCTTTATACGCGACTTTAAAACAATCAAAAAAAACGCCTGTTTTGGGGGTGAATTTACCTCTGCACTAAAAAGGTGGGGTGGTTTATTCAACTTTTCAGAGGTTTATTTAGTAGTCCTATATATAAAGTATTAAAAAAAATTTAGTTTACTGAGATTGGTGAAGTAGATTTTGAGAAAAACGTCTCCCAGTTTTGAAAAATGTGATTTCGAGAAAAACGTAAAGCATCTTCAGGTCAAACGGTACAAAGTAAATTAAATGCTGAAATTATAAAAAGCCCATATTAGGGGCTTATAAAGATAAAGATCAAAAAAGGTTATAGTAATTATGCCAATATTACATGCCTGTGTTTATTAATATGCATAAAATTGATTTAGCAGACAAAGTGAAAACCTACAAATTGGTAAGAGATAATCTATTGAATTGTAATAAATTAGAAACAAACAAAATACTTTTATTTTTTAAAATTATTTTTCGACAATTTGTAGGTTTTCACTTTGTCTGCTAAATCAATTTTATGCATATTAATAAACACAGGCATGTAATATTGGCATAATTACTATAACCCTTTTTGAGTTTTATCTTTATAAGCCCCTAATATGGGCTTTTTATAATTTCAGCATTTAATTTACTTTGTACCGTTTGACCTGAAGATGCTTTGCAAAGTGTAGAAAGCGAAACCGGTCGTTTTGGTAGTAAAATTAAATTGATTGTAAGTCTAATTTTATTTCTTTTACCTATTTGAAATGGACTCACACAAGCAACACATTCATGATTTTTTATATAACTTTGCCACCTTTGGATATCTCACTGATTCTTCTACTGACTTGAGCAAAACGAGCTTCGTCGATATTTTCCGACCAACTCGTTACTATTTCTTTAATTTTTATTTTTATCCAAAATCTTGCCAAGGAACCGAGTAATTCTGAGTTGTTTTCTGCAGTAAAATGATTACTTTGAATTTTCTTTCCATATTATGCTTATTTTAATGCGTCCCCATACTTCGACTGCCTTTTAAATGACCACCAGATCCAGGCCTTTTTTCCGATTTTCAAAACAATAATTTTCGATAAATTTCAGTAATAAAAAACAAGTTTTAGAAAGCAATTGTCGAGTTGCAGGTGCACGAGTTTTAGCTCAGGTTCGTACCGTTGTAAATACAGCTATAACTTCGTTTCTATTTTGAATTTCTCAATAAAATTTTAGGACAGTATTTCTATGATACTAAGGAATGTTTTAACGTAAAAAACAAAAATTTTCTTGACTACTTATTGTGTCTCCATGAACAGTACAAGAATATTATATCGGAAAAAACGAAAATCTACAAAAAAATAAATACACCAAGATCTTATTTTTGGATGTAATTTCATCTACACTAGAAGACTAATTTTGTGCTATGTTCTTAATATTTTCTTTATAGCAGCTTTAGTATCTTCTAACATGCTATCCTGTTTGGGTTCAAAATCGTTTTTATCGATGTTTAACATAACTTGCTGTTTCGTAAATTTTGGGATGTGTTTCTATGTGTACTTACCAGGATACAAGCCCCGTTATCACAAGTATATTCATCAGGCGAACATGTTTTCGTGACATTGTAATCGCAGTTGAGTTCATCTTCATTATCATCACAGTCGTGTTGTCTGTCGCATTTGTAGCGTTCCGGTATGCATTTCCCACTATTACATCTAAAGATGAAGATAAAAATGTGGTTAAATAATTATGTCTAAAAAAGTTTAAAAGTAAACAAGTTAATTATTCTAAGAAATCCATAGCTTTATATTATCAGCCATTTTATGACCTGTAAAATATTAAACAGAGTAAAATATCATATAGTATTAAAATTCAATAAAAAGAATGAGAAAAAAAATTTAATTTTCTTGTTTTATCGCAAAAAAATATATTTTTATAATTTTGACCTAAAAATTTAAATTTATAAATAAAATTTTCTTAACTTACTTGAACTCTCCTGACACACACGATCCAGGTGTCTTCGGACAATCATCTTCATCGCTCCAATCATCACAATCATCATCACCATCACATTTAAACTCAAGTTTAATGCATTTGTGGGTGGTACATTGGAATTCTCCTTCCGTACAATAGGGGGGAACAATATCTAAAAAATTAAAGCAATAATATAAACAGTGTTCAATGCTATCTTATAAAAAAATTTATCATCATCAGTTGGCGCTACAGCCCTTTGTGAGCCCTGGCCTGCCTCAAAACATTCTAAAATCCTTCCCTGTCAAGTGTCTGTCTTCTTCATCCGCTTAATCCAATCTCACTTAAATTGTCCTGCACGTCGTCCAGTAGATCGCTCCTTCTTCTACTTCCGACGGGCCTATTTAGCAATGTTATTTTAGAAGGCTCACTTTCATCCATCCGCATAATGTGGCTCACTCATCTTAGGCGGTTTACTTTGATGGTTTTTATGATATCTGCATCATCAAAAAGTCTATAGGATTCGAAATTATATCGTTTTCTCCAGAGACCCTATTCGTTGACTCCGCCATATATGGTCCTAAATACTTTTGTTTCAAAGATTCGTAGTAACTCTTTATCTCGAGTCGTCATTGCCCATATTTTCGATCCGTAGGTGAGCACTAGGGGTATTATTGGTTTATAAAGTTTGCACTCTGTTGGTTTTGACATATTTTTCGTTCTTATTTGAGGACCTAGGCCCAAATAACAGCGGTTAGCCACGCATATTCTTTTTGTTTTTTTTTTCTTTTAATGTGTTGTTCTTGCCGTCAACCAGTAACCCTAAGTAGCAGAACCTTTCCACTGTTTCTATAGTTTCGTGTTGCACCTCTAAGTTATTTTGTTGCATTCTTGATAAAGGCGGCATATATTTAGTTTTCTTGGAGTTAATCAGAAGTCCGATATTTTCTGCAGCGTTTTTAATACGTGTGAAAGTCTTTAACTATTAGTCTTTTATTAGAATCTGATATATCTGAAGCTATCCTGAGACAAAATTGATTAGCATTTAAAGAAATGTGCTGGAATATAACAGTGCTAACAAACACATGTTATAACAGTATTAACAAACACTGTTATAACATTGTGATAATTATCATTATTAACAAACTCACCTAACCGATTAGGTGAACAAAATACCTAACATGCTATAAACAACTTAAAATCTGGCAGAGTCCCTGGGCCAGATAAAGTACACATTGGGCTAATTAAACTTGAATTTTAAAAGGACACTTTTAAAGGTTGTACATGCAAGAATATTTAAAAGTATGAAGCGAATATGAGTAATAGACTAATAATTTGGCTTTCGCAATGGCTTCGGAACAGTAGAAGCTCTATATAGTTTCACAACTCTTCTCAAAAATATCGAGACCAAAAAAAAGATCTTTTCGACGCATTTATAGAATATGAGAAAGCTTTCGACAAAGTTAAACATAACATTCTCATGAAATGTCTAAAGCGAAAAGGACTTGACAAAAATGATATTAAAATATTGAGAAATCTCTATAGTAACTAACAGGCTGTGGTAACATTAGATAGAAATACTACGGATGCACAACAGATAAGTAGACGAATGAGACAAGGCTGTGTACTTTCACCACTACCATTTAATATATATTCCAAATAGTTATTATTACAAGCACTAGAAAACTGTACAGAAAGGATAAAGATAAATGGTAAACATGTAAATAACATTCGTTATGCCGACGATACGGCCATTATCACTGAAAGTAAAAAAGACCTGCAGACGCTGCTAAACACAATTTGTGATACTTATGAATACCTTGGTTTAACAATAAACATAAGGGAAACAAAAATCATGGTTTACAGTAAGAGGGATAATGTTATAATGAGGATAAAAATAAAGATAATAAATAATTCGACTAAATGAAATACTTAGGAGTCTGGATTACTGAATATTTAAATCCGAAATCAGAAATTCCATTAAGAATAGAGCAATTAAGAGCAACCTTTTTGAAGATGTGGAAATGTTTGAGTAACCAAAGACTCAATCTGCAAATCCAATATCGGATGGTGAAATGTTATATCCACTCTATTCTATGGTGCCGAAACTTGGACTGTTAATGTTGACTAAGTGAGAAAGCTGGAAGCTTTTGAAATGTGGCTTTTTAGGAAAATTTTGAAAATACCATGGACCCATCATATTACGAACGAAATGGTGTTGCATAGAATGGGAAGAGACAAAGAATTTTTGACCACCAATAAAAGTAAAAAGAGACCATATTTGGGGCAATACTTGGAAAAAAAGTTCTGGTAGATGACAAATATCCTGGCTGAAAACATTCGCGACTAGACCGGGTTAAACAGACAGAAGCTTTTAAGAAAAGCATAAGATAGAGACGATTTTTCAATGGTTGTAGCCAACCTTTAGTAATGTAGTCGGCATTATGATAAAAAGAAGAGGAATAAGTAAATACTGGTTAAATACAATAAAAGTAGCTAGAAAATAGTTTAGTATAAACAAAAATATAGTTCAAAAGTATATTAAACTTACCACAGTCACTTTCGTCAGAGCCATCAGTGCAGTCTATGTGTCTATCACATTTCCAGCTCATGGAAATGCAAGTTGTATCTGAGCATTCAAATTCATTTTCTTCACATCTAAAATAAAAGATAAAGATTAGAAGATTGCTAAATCGTATTGTTTTAGAACTGAGCAAAAACTGATAAATTTAATAGTTTTTTGATACTTAAAAAGCTTATTATTTATAATTATATAGTAATTACTTTAAAATGCCACAAGAAAATAGGTTCAGAACACTATTTAATAAATTTCATTATATTTAGTAAACTCTCGTTGATTTTCTTGTTGATCTGCGTTTATTTTCTTTATTCATTTTATAAGGTTTTCACAACATTTACAGAGGAGCCCGCCTATACATCTTCAAGTTTTTGCCGACGAGGTTCCTTCCCTAGACGAAGAGCTGGTAGACAGTTTGAATAGGATGTATTTTACATTTAAGTTGTTTTTAATTTATTACTCAATAAATATATAATAAATAATATAGAAAATTTTATCGTGCCTTAAATTTAGCTGGTTTGATAATTTTATTTTCCTAATTTCTGAGACAAATATATTTAAGATAAATAGAGATTTGAATGAATTAATAATGTAGTTCATCATCATCATTGGTGCTACAGCCCTATAAAAGAGCCTCGACCTTCCCAAGTCTATTACGCCAGTCAGTTCCATCCATTGCCAACTGTTGCCAGTTTGCTGCTCCTATTTGTCTACCATCCTCATCTACACCATCCCTCCATCTGAGTTTTGGTCTACCCCTACTTCTACTTCCCACAGGTTGTGACATAAGGATTCTTCTAGGAGGGTTGTTCTGCTGTGATCTTGCCAGATGTCTTGCCCATCTTAGTCTTCCTATTTTTATAAACGATACTACGTCTTTACCACCAAATATATGTTTATATCTGTGATATATCTCGTAGTTGTACCTCCTTCTCCAAACACCATTTTCACAGATGCCGCCAAATATTCTTCTCAGGATCCTTCGTTCAAATATAAGCAGGAGATTTTCATCTGCCTTGGAAATGGTCCATGTCTCCGACCCATATGTCAACACTGGTTGTATAAGGGTTTTGTATATGGTTATTTTTGTTTTTTGGTTTAAGGTTCTGCTTCTCATATATCTACTTAGTCCAAAATAGCATTTGTTTGCTAGGATTATTCTTCGCTTGATTTCTTCCGTCATGACGTTCTCCTTGGTGATCAGGGAGCCTAAGTATGTGAATTTGTCCACCACTTCAAAGGTAGAATTATCAACCATGAATTGGTGGCCGATGTTTCTGGCTCTATTGTTGGGTATTGATGCCATTATCTTAGTTTTATTTTCATTTACTTGCAGGCCCATATTTTTTGAAGCGTTTGACAAGGTGGTATACATTTCTTCTAGCTTGCGTGTTGTGCGGGCAACTAGATCAACATCATCTGCATATGCCAAAATTTGGGATGATTTATTAAAAATGTTTCCTCTGCTGTCTATTTGGGCATCCCTGACCGCCTTTTCCAAAGCTATGTTGAAAAGGAGACACGCCAGCGCATCTCTGTGATTGTTCGCCCTGTATTTCGACTTTGCAAACAACTTTACGCATTGTAGCCTTAACCAATCTTATCAGTTTATCGGGGATGTGGAATTCATTCATGGCTTCATACAATTTATTTCTTAGGACACTATCATAGGCCGATTTAAAATCTACGAAAAGATGGTATGTGTCGATATTGAATTCATTGGTTTTTTTCAGTATTTGCCTTAGCACAAAGATCTGGTCTAGTGTTGATCGACTAGGCCTAAAACCACTTTGATATTCGCCAAGAAGTTCCTCTGAATATTCACTTATGCGACCATATAAAATACTCGAAAATATTTTGTATGCTGTATTAAGGAGGGTTATTCCCCTATAGTTTCTACATTCCAATTCATCGCCCTTTTTGTGTAGCGGGAAAACGAGCCCAATACACCACTCTTCTGGGATTTGTTCCTCATTCCCCAGGCTCTCAGTATGATTTTATATATATGATTAGTCAGAGTAGCACCTCCACATTTAATAAGTTCCGCGGGTATACCATCACTTCCTGGAGATTTATTATTTTTTAGGTGTTTTATTGCATCCCGTACTTCCGTTTGCTAATAATGTAGTTATTTATTTGTAAAAAGCATACTTAAGTACGCTTCTACACATATGTAACTACATTCCTTGTATCGGCTAATTTTAAGTAACCTTTCCGGAGACCTGCAAACGATGAACAGCAAATTTTGGTGCTCGAAACAGGTAGTTTAAGGTATAGTAAACTGATAGTGAGTAAGTCTAATATTTATTCCTTTGGTCTAATTGAAATAGACTTACATGTGTGAGTCTATTTTATCACAACCCCTTTATCATTTTATTATATAGTAAAACCTTCAATAGCGTCCACCCTCGGTGAATCAAAAGTTGGTCGCTAAAGAAAAGTCGTCGTATAAGACAAAACATAAATCTGGCCTTAGCAAAGCATATTTTTATTGTTATCGGCGACAAAGTAGGCCAAGTCACTTTAACCTATATTAACTCATTATGTAATACGCGAGACACTGCTGTATATTTCGCCATCTACGCGTCTGAAAAAAAGTAAACATCAGTTGTTTTCCCAATTTAGGTTACAGAGTAGATGTTAGAAGGTAACTGTTTATCATTAAATTAGAAATTTATAAGCGCTTGGCGGTAAAGAGTGATTAGTTTTGTGCTAAGTTTTTTTAAGTCGTATTATAGTTCACCAGTTGAATTTTAGGAGAATTTGTAGGACTTTTCGACTTAAAATATTTTGTGGTGTTTAACTAGTAAGGCTTCTAAATATCAAATAGTGATATAGATAGTATTGAAATTTATACTGGTGAGTCTTTTGAAGGTCTTTGATTCGTGAGTATGATACGCTAGACAATCGTGGTAACCAATCAATATTGTTTCTGTTTTAGAAAAAATGACGAAAAATATGATCCTAATAATCCCAAAGATGCAGGAGAATTGTTAAAAATATACGAGAGTATAGAAGATGACGATACTTTGGCTCAGGAAATTGACCAATGTAACGAAATTCAACTCACGTTGCATTATCCAAATGACGGAACTGATTCTGACAGAGATGATGCCGGAAGTGATGAGGAAGATCAGTTTTATTACACTTTTTAAAGTATTGGCCGAGGTATACTATCTCAAAGCATGGATATTACAGCTGTTTCTCGAAAAAATACAGCAATTGAGAAAACAGTGCTGTCAACACAACTGTGACTGAAACTCACGAATCAGGTAACAAAAGAAAAAGGGATGTTGCAGAAATTTCACAAGATTCTGAAAACAGAAAAAAATCTATGAAATAAATCGATCGTAAGTGGGAAGAAAAAACACTGGAAAAATGAGCCAATAATGATATTTTCAAAAACAATATGGAACCTATATACTAAATGAATGGAAACAACAAAATTTGAAGCCAATCGATATGTTTAAATTATTTTTTGATGAAAAATGCATGGACTGTCTTTGTAAAGAACCGGTAAAGTACCCTTTGTTTTTGTTCGTTGGTGATTTATATAAATACTTTGGCTTCCTTATTCTCTCTGGATACCACCCGTTGCCTTCTAGGAGAATGTATTGGGAATGTCGAGGGGACTCTCACTCACATCTAGTTAGTAATACTCTAAGTCGAAACAGATTTGAACAGATTCATAAATTTTTACACTTTAACGATAATACGTTGTAGCAACAAATCAATTAGGCGTTCAAAGTTTAACCCCTAATTGACCATCTAAATGAACGTTTTTATCATTACCTGCAGCCAGTGAACGGAAGTTTCTCAGTGGACGAAGTCGTGGAGCCGTATTATGGACATCATTCAATGTAGCAGTTTATTCGAGGAAAACTCACTCTATATAAATTCTGGTGCGTTGCGACCAATAGAAGTTACCTTGTAAAATTTTATCTATATACTGGAAGTGGAAATAAATTATAGTGTAACTTGTTAGGAAGTTCCGTAACCGAAAGACGTTATCTATAAACCATAAGAATCTATTATCTATATTGATAATTTTATTACATCTATACCTTTACTGTCATGGTTGAGAGATCAAAAGATACTCTGTATCAGTACAATTAGTAAAGACAGGATTGAAAGAGCCCCACTCAAAGAAATAAAAAACAAATTCGTTAAACTTCCCACGCTCTACATAGCAAAGAACATCAGCTCACTCTTGTTCGCTGGAATGACAATAATGAAATTAATCAACTCCAGAAATATTTACTATAAGAAACTGTAAGAGATGGTCCATAAAATACAGAAATATTATAGCGGTCCCTCCACCAAATGTTGTGCAAATGTATAACAAGGGAATGGGTTGACTTATTCGGTAAGCTAAGTGGTTTATATAGGACTCGAATTCGAACTAAAAAATGGTATTGGGCGGTATTTAGATTTTGATTGAATGGGGCAATAGTCAACATTTGGCTTTTTTATCGCAACTTTGAGGCAATTTCTTTATTAGAATTTTACAAGCGAGTTGTGGAGGCCTTGCTGACAGCTCCAGATATTCCAATGAGACGTGGAGTACGTCCAAAATCTTCAAAACTTATTGCTGACGAAATTCGTTTGAATAATGTGGGTCATTTGGTAGACAAAATTGAAAAAACAACGAAGGTGCGGCAAATGTGGCAAGTGTACCAAATATCGATGCATTAAATGTAATATAGGATTTCATCCCGAGCAACGTTTTGTCAAATATCACACGTTGTAAAAATTTGAAAATAAATGTTTTATGAAATATTGTGTCCTTCATTGTCCAGCGTATGATATATCATACGTCAAAAAAAAGTCAGTTACAAAGAAAAAAAAAGTAAAACAACCTCTCTCTATTTCATTCTGAAGTTTTGATTTCGTTTTGATAAAAATTTAATTTTGGGCATTAATGGGCTAAGGCATTGGTTATTGCAATGATTTTCTCTATTTCTTGAAAAGTACAATTACTGTCTATATAATTTAAAAGCCTCTTAATAAAGTAGCTCCTATAGATCATTTTAAATTTTTGGATAAAACCTTGGCTCAAGGTTTGGCAATGTGACGTAGTATTGGGTGGAAGAAAAATAAGTTTAACGGCGCAATCTTAAAGTAAGATCTAGTATTAGCCACAAACAATCCCACTTTTCTATTCATGTCTACAATACTATTTCATATTCATGTCAAATTTGTTGAGCCATATCATCACAATGTCTGCTGTCACCAATCTCTATTTGTTGGACACCCATTAAAGAGGCAACTTATCGATGTGTGCCCCCTTAAAACCTTATAAGTATTCTTTTTACCTGCCGTATTTGCACAGAACAAAATTGTAATTCGATGTTTTGCAACTTTTCTTCCAGGACACTTGTCATTTTTGAATGCATATGTTCTTTTTGGCAATGCACAATAGTCGAAACCCGTCTCGTCTGCATTAAATACATATTTTGGTTCATAATCCTTTAAAATAGCAAACAGCTTTTCGTTACAAGATCTCACGTTTTCGACATTAACATCAGCGGATTCGCCACATATATCTTGAAAGTAATATCGTGTCGACGACGAAATCTTTCTAACCAACCATTTAATGCTTCAAAGTTACTCAGTCCTAAGCATTGAACTCCAAGTGCTTTAGCTTGAATTATATGCCCAGATATTGGCAAATTCATGTTTCTATCCTTATAAAATCCCCCACCTGCTATTTAATTTGCACTGGAATATGCGGTAAGGAAAGCTCAACTACAACTGACAAACGGATTTGCCTCCCAAGGATCAAAAATACTATTGGAGTTTGCGGATGACGTGGACACAATTGAACAATCCACCAGAGATCCAAAAGAAGTTTTCACCCTATTCGAAAACGGAGCCAAGGAAGTTTGTCTGAAATTCAACGAGGACAACACCAAGTACATGGTGGTTACGAAGAACCTAAGACCAAGGGTTAGACAAACCGTAACAATCAATGAATACAACTTTGAAGTTGTCAAAGAATTGAAGTACCTGGGAGCGATCATAACATCTGAAAATAAATATGAAAAGGACGTGGCAGCCAGGTTCATGGCACTAAACAGGGCATTCTTCTTCTTCAAGTGCCCTCTTCGCTACGGAGTTTGGTAATCATCATTGCTATTCGTATCTTTGAAGCTGTTGCTCAAAACAGGGCATATTACTCATTATTGACCGTACTTAAATCAAAAATACTCTCAATACCAGCAAAAATAAGATTGTACAAGACAATAATTCGTCCCACAATAACGTATGGAAGCGAGACATGGACTCTGAACCAGCGGGAAACGACAAAATTACTGGTACTGGAAAGAAAGATACTGCGGGTTATCTATGGGCCTTGCAGAGAAGAGACAACAGGAGAATGGAGAAGAAGACACAAGATGAACTCCACAATGTATATGGAGATGAAAACATAGTACGCTACATTAAAGCAAACCGAAGAAGATGGGCGGGTCACGTACTAAGATCGAGTGACGAAAGACTCCTGAACGCCACATTCTGGGAAAGTCCCGATGGCAGAAGGTCAGTTGGTCGCTCAAGAAAGAGATGGAAGGACGCAGTAGCCAGTGATCTACGCAAATACAGCGGAATACAGCAATGAATAATAGCTGCTCAGGACCGACAACAATGGAGGCAAATAGTAAACGCGGCCAAGACTCACATAGAGTTGTAAAGCCAAATGATGATGATAATCCTTATAAAACCAATTGAACATAGTTTAATCCACAGTACGTCCCTCGGTTTTAGGAAATTTTCTTTTTTGCTCAGCTTTACCACCTTCTTAAAACAAAGTTCTGACCTCTTCTTTATTCTGTAGCAGTAAGCTTACTTGAGTCTTGCCTACTTTCAATTTTTCGGCCAACTTCCTTGTACTAATGCCAATTTTTTCACTTTCGTTAATTATATTTATTTTTTCGATGATAGAGAGGCGTTACCTTTTTCCCACCATACTCGTTAGTTTCAAAACAACACTAATACCACGGGAAAAAAACATTGTTGACTATTTCGCACCAAACAGAAAAATCAATAAGCAGAAGGCAACACTAATTAACACATATAGGTTTAAAATCTAACTAAATGTTAAAACCAGATCCTAAAAGTTTAAAAAATAAATTTTATGGATCCGCCGAGAGAATGGTCGAGTTTTATTGCTCTTGTTACGATAAATATGACTCATATTTAACCTGTAAACATTTTATTATTCTAACGACTATTTTTCTAGTAGGTTCTTTGGTCCGCTATAAAACCGGTCTTCTTTGCGTGCCATTCGAGAAAGGTCAACATCCAGTGGAGGGGACTCCAGACTAACGGCTGTTTTATAGAGGAATTTTCATTGTGTGAGTTAGTCGGAATAATGGTATCGAGTCGTCGAATTGGAACGTGGAAATAAATTAGTGAAAATAAATATTGTAAATAAATAATATAAATTAAAGTAGTTGTGATAAGTGTAAGAATATTGTATATATAAATTAAATAAAGACTTTAATAAACTAAGTAGAATATTTTAATAATAAATAAAGTTAGTAAATTAGACTAATAAACTCAGTTCACTCTTATTGAGGGTTATTTATCATTGACGAGTACTAGGAAATTCCGGTGATGGATACCCGTAGTTGTTTAAGAGAATTGTCATTAGCATTTGTCAATTAGCATTGAACGAGTATCTCTTATATATAACATCAATACCATGTTAAATTATAAAATAAACTTACCCCATTATGGTACAATTTAGTTCATCTGAAAAGTCTTTGCAGTCGTTGTCGTTATCACAAGTCCATAATTTTGGAATACATAGTCCGTTCTCACACTGAAACTGATCCATGGTGCAATTGATCTTAAACCCTATAAATTAAATAAATAAAAGTATTGGGTAAATAAAAGTAAATGTTAACATGTTAATGGTCCAAAAAATTCTTGGCCTGATAGTGAAATCGACAACTTATGCTTTAAACAAAGATCTTTTTTAACATACTCTACTCTTGTATCAATACATTTTATCCACTTTATTCCAGTATTGTTATTCTTTACTTTACTCATTTCCAAAATTCTTTTGAACTCACATGCATGTGTCTAGTCAAAGTCAACAAGGATTTTTTTCTTTTTTAAACAGATCATTTTTTAAATAACGCTTGCATCCAGTTTCATTAAAAGTTAATAATAAAATTATCTATTTATGTTTTCACTTTTTTAAGATATTCCAGCATAGCAAAATTTACAGTTTTACCTCTTTAGTCCGAAAAACCGATGCCAGGACTGAAAAATTGGCTTTTATCGTTCGGTTAAACTACTATTTGATTCTGAATGTATAGTATTGAATCCAGTGTAAACTTATTGATTCTAAAAGTCCCTTTTGTTTATCTTAAATACAGAAACATTTTGGATATGATAAATTTTCAAAATTGAAATTTCTAATGTAAAATTTGACGTACCTTCTTGTGATATGTTTAGACAGTTTAGAGTATTAGCAATTTTGACACACCTTTTTAAGTCAATCTTCCAAAACAACATCATTTACTTTGTCTAAGATTTCCGGTGTGGACTACTTACGTAGCTGAGATCGATAACTTTACTTGACCTCCAAAGCACGGTGGAGGCTTAATTAAATTAGAAATTAAAAAAATATCTGGTGTCTGACGGGATCTAACCTGAGTATTCGGGTTTGGAAAGACAGTACCTAGTTTCTGCGCTATGGCTGCCGTACCATACGTATTTTCAAATTATATCTAATAAATAATATAATACTTTGTAATACATACAATAGATTTTGGTTGGTGCTTCTTAATATCTGTTTGCGAATAATTAATGTCCGTTCTTAATATCCGTTTGCGAATAATTGTATTACTAAATAAATATAGATGGTTGCGTTTCGATTCAATTTGAGTCTCTCAACATTTTCCTATTTTTCCTATATTTCTAATTTCCATGCTCCTTAAGTCTTCTTTTACTTGTTGTCTCTATCTCAGGTTAGGTCTGCCTCTATTTCTTTTACCTGGTGGTATCCATTTCGTTATAACTCTTACGGATTGCTCTTCTCTCTTCTCATTATGTGGCCATACCATCTAATTCTTTTATTGCTCTAACTATGTTCTCTTGACCCATCCTTTCTTGTATTTCGTAATTCATCCATTCTCTTGCATCCTCTTCGTTTTTCCTCTTTGGTCCCAGTATTTTTCTGATAATCTTCCTCTCAAAAACTTGCAATTTTGTGTTCTTTCAAACTTTCATTTTTTTATTTCTATTTCTATAAAACGCTGTATTTCCCCTTGAAGTCGTTTTTTTATAACTACACTTTCATTTCTTATGTTGTCTAGTACCCCCAAATATTTGAATGTTTCAACCTCTTCGAAACTGTGTGCATCTATTGTCAGTTCTGTCATTTGTGTCTTTTTTCTTGCGTTCGTTCATGAATTATGTTTTATTATTATTTATTTCCTGTCCTCTTAGTGTGGCTTTGTTTTCTATTTCTTGGAAGGTTTTCTTTATTGCCTTTTTATCTGTTGCTACTATGGTACTATTTATATCATTCGCATATTCTATTATTTGTACTGCATTCTTGTTTATAGTTCCTGTTTATAGTTCCTGCGTTTGACAGCTTTTTTATTATCTTGTCTAGTAATAGAATAAATAGTACCGTTGAGAGCGCATCTCCTGGTCTAACTCCATTTGTTATTTTTATTATTTCTGTTCTTTCTCTTCAGGTGTCTATTATTGCTTTTGAATCTCGCATTGTCATTTCTATCATTCCTATAATTTTATTTGGTTTATTACTCTCTTGTAAGTCTTAGATCATTTTTCTTCTGTTTAGTTTGTCAAACGCCTGTTTAAAGTCTAGGAAAAGTTTATGTGTTTTTTCGTCATACTCGTATGTTTTCTCTATTACTTGTTTTAGCGTATGTATAGCGTCTATCGTGGATCTTCCTTTTCTAAAACCGTACTGGTTATTTAATTTTTTCACATGCAAAAAATCATGTCATTTTTTTCGCTGTATTACTAACTATCATTCTACCACAACTTTACAATCATTACCTTAGTCCAACCCTTAATAATACTTTCTACTTCTATTTCCAACCCCCCTCCTTTAGAAATACAGACCGTTTAAAAATGGAAAACAAGATAGCCTGTTGCCTATCATTAGGAACTGTCGCTCTCTCTTCCCTGTTGACTATCGTTAGCAACAGAGGTATTCTCTTTACTGTTGACTGTCGCTAACAACCGACATTCTCTCTCCTACCCACTTTTAGTTACGCGAAAAATACCGCAAATACTGTTTTAAATCGTATACAGACGCAAATGTGCTCTATCTCGTGATCTCAGTGTTAGTACCGCGAGACTCGTGTTCAGAAACCGGTAACTCAGAGAGCTTCCCTGTCTGAAGAACAAAGGCGAGTGAAAGCCTATAAATACCGCGAATGTGTGTGCAGCAGAAGTATTGGTAAGACTACACATCCTAATTTATTTGAACCAGCCCTATGTAATACAGTCCTCATACACTGAAATTATATTCATGATTTCACATATGTACACCCTTTTTGTACACTGGTAATCCCCTATACTTTGTTTTGTATATATTTTAGTCTGTCTCTAATTATACCAGTCTTTACTTTATATGTTACGTTCAGTAAATTAATTGCTCGGTAGTTTTTGCTTATTCTTTGGTCTCCTTGTTTTGTGATTGTCACTATAATTCCCTTCTTGCATTCTTCGAGCAATATTTCTTTGCTCCATATATTCTGTATTAATTTATAAATCTGACTGTATAGTATCTCCTCGCCGTATTTTATAACTTTTGCACATATTCCGTCTTCTCCCGCTGGTTTCCCGTTTTTAAGTTGGCATAAAAAGCTTTTTTATCTTGATCTGTGTTCGTTCTTGTTTCTCTTTCTTCTTCTTTATCCGTTTCTTGATATATTTCTTTGAAATAATTCTGCCATTCTTCGGCTATATTAGTTGAACGTTTTTGGTATTGGTACAATGGTATTGAGTTTTGTTTTTTATTTTCTGTTTCTATCTCGTTCATAATTTCTTCTACTTTTTGATTTTTTTTTCTATTTAAATAATTTCTTTGTCTTTTGCCTTTAATCTTTGTATTTTTCTCGTTTTTCTTATTTGCTTATGCTTAACCATTTCAATATTGTTTTATTCTTTATTTCCACTGCTAATTTGCACTCATCGTTAAACCAAATAGTTCTCCTTTTATTTTGCATTTTGTCAACCACTTTCTCTTTTGCAATATTTATTCTTTGTTAGATTTTTATCCACTAATCCTTCATTTGTTGTTCTTTGAACTGCATCTCTGTATTTACTTCTTGTACAAAACTTCTTCTTACTTCTTTCTCTTTCAATTTATCATCGTCCCATAAATCTATATTAGGAATATTTATATTTCACTAGTACATCAACAATTTACCCATATAAATCAACATAACTTTTGTACTTTTTTTGTCACGTAAGAATGATAAACAAATAGATGGATGCATTTCAATTTAATTCGACTCTTTAAACATTCTCCTACATATGTCTTAACGTTTACGTTTTATCAGGGAAGACTTTGTGAGACGATTGAATAAAACCGACGTGCACCATCCAGCTGACCATTATTAGTAAAATAATACATCAATCAATGTTAATAGCGACCTCTAATAAGGTAAAATGAAGTCAGTGTTAATAGAGATTAAACCTAAGTATATTCCACTATGTTAGTACATCAAAAATGTACCCATTGAAATCACCATCATTTTTGTTTTTTTTTTTTTATCAAATGTTTTTTTTCATTTTCAACATCATGCGCACCTCAACTGCTATAAACGAGTGCCTACAGTCAATTTCTAGAACGGATTGCAATTTTACATCGCATTTACTAATGCCTATAAATATAAGAGATAAAATAATGAGAGTAGTATTAGGATCTTTGGAGCCGAGAACGTGTAAGAACGCTTTAATACCTTAATTTATTTGAAAGTGTAAACCAGATAGAATTTTGAAGATATTTATTTATCTCTGATATACTCACCGCAATGAGTTTCATCAGAAAAATCACCACAATCGTCATCCCCGTCACATAACCATTCTTTTGAAATGCACCGTTTTGTTCTGGGACATAATATGTAACCTTTGGATTCATCACATTTGACTTTCAGCTCAACATGATCGCAGTTTAATTCATCTTCGTTATCATCACAGTCGTGGATACCATCACACCTAGAATATAATATGTCAAAATATAACTAAGTAGTAATGGTACAAATTGGAGATATATTGATAAAAAGAGCAGTCAATCAAGGAAATATTCTATTACCTACCAATCGACATTATTTATTATCACATTTATAAATAACATCATATTTAAAACATTATATCTTACAATATAAAAAAAATTAAATTTTACTTAATAGCTGAGATTAGAATCAAAGAGCGTAAGGCTATCAACAGGGAATTTGTATACCTAGAAAAATGATAAAAATGGTATTAAAATGGGATAATTCCACCAAACAAAGGACATGTTAATAGGAAACAGTATATCGAAGATAAAAATAAATTCGTGGCTAAAGGGAAGGAATGGGGGGCTTAATAGTCTACACACGAAACTTAATAAACAAACAATAAATATAAAGTCTCAACAGAAAAGGAACTATCTACAAATCATAGAATATGCACTGTAAATTGGTGGAAGAAGATTACAAAAAAGGCAAATAAACTCAGAATAGAAAGAATAAGACAACTAGAAACAGAAATTAGTAAAGAATTAAGACAACAGGAAAACCAAAGAAAAGTATGCACATAGGAAGAAAGATGGAATGAGGTCAAAGAAAAATTAGAGAATACAGCAAAAGAAATATATGAAACCTAAAAATATAAGTTTGGTGTAACAATAAACATAAAGAAAACAACAACCATGGTAATCCGTAAAAAAGGTAAAGTTATAACAAAGAACCAGATAAAAAATGAAGATATTGAACAAGTGGACAAAATGAAATACTTAGGAGTCTGGATTACTAAAGATCTAAGTTTGACATCAGAAATTCGATTAACAATAGAGCAATGATGAGCAGCCTTTTTAAAGATTAGGAATTTCTGAGTAGCCAAAGACTCAATCTGCAAATCCGATATTGGATGGTAAAATGTTATATCCATTCTATGATTCTTTATAGAGCCGAAGCTTGGACTGTTAACGTTGACTTAATGAGAACGCTGGAAGCTTTTGAGATGTGGCTTTTTAGGAGAATTTTGAAAATACCATGTACCGATCATATTACGAACAAAGTGGTGCTGCACAGAATGGAAATATACAGAGAACTATTGAACACTATTAAAAGGAGAAATACAGCATGTTTGGGGCACATACTTAGAAATGATAAGTATATGAGTTATTGCAGTTCATTATGAAGAGTAAACTCGAAGGAAAAATAGGTTCTGGTAGACGACAAATATCTTTGCTAAAATAACGCGACTGACAGACGCTTTTAAGAAGAGCAGAAGGTAGAGACAAATTTGCAATGGCTATAGCTAACCTCCATTAGTGGAGTCGGCACTAGAAAAGAAGAAGAAAAAATATAATTAACAATTTAAAAAAATGTGGTGCAATAATGAAGCAAAGGTTGAAATAAAGACGGAGAAAAAGCCATAGAAAAATATATAAAAACCGGGCTAGAAGAATACAATAAAAATATAATAGACGATAGATGAATAAGATTATTACTATAAAGCAAAGTAAAACGAGCAAAGGCAAAGACATGAAAAAGGTTTGGAGTAGAATATCAGAAGGCTATGTAACAAATAATAGAATGTTTTGTAAAAGACACTTAGACACATGAATGGAGGAAACGAAAAGAAATAAAAGGAGTAAGAGACACTATAAATTAAGTCCATACAAACGCAAAACAAATAGCTGGCGTAACAAATAGATGAGATGTACATTAATACAAATATATAAAGGTAAGTAAAACAAAGAACTGTAGAAGGTATAACTGTATAAGGAATAGAGTTTTAAACGTAGAAATAGTCAAAGCAAGGAGATGATTATAGAGATGGAAATTTAAAATATCTATGTGAGCAGGAGGAATTAACTGATTATTAAAAAATATATGTATATAAAGAAGCTTGAGAAAAACAACAAATCCCCAATAGGAAGAATATTGTTAAAGTTTTAACACATAATCAAATAATAAAAAGTTATACACCTACCTTAACTCCTCGTTAATACAAAGACAAGATTTATGACAAAGCATCTCATCTTTTTGGCACTTTTTCTCACATGAATGGTCGCTTTTGCTATCTGCTTCCTGCGGTTTTAACGTTGGATACGGTTCGTCATAGTCTTCATCACCCTCATCATCATCTCCGCCTCTGTGGATGTGATAGGGTCCGATGTTGAGGGCGGTGTCATAATCTGGAGAAATACCTCGTCCTCGTATGAACCCAAAGTCAAACGGGTACTGAGCATTGGAGTACCCGTAAACTGGTCTGCCATTGGCGTACTCGAACCGACCTCCATATCTGCCGCCTCCACGGTTAGAGGGACGGTCGCTACGTGGAGGAAATTGGATGTGGGGAATACCGGGGTAGCCTAAGAAAAATTATAACCGATTCTACGTTTTGTGTACTTACTTAAGAGTCTAGTTACTATAAGAATTTATAATTTCTATAATATTTTATTAATATTGCTAATTTGTATTTTTATACTGGCTATTGGATGGATATTTTATTTCTTATATTTATTAAATATTGATTTGCTTTCTGATTCATTTCTACATAATCTTCTGAATTTCTTTACCTATAGGTAATATTTACTTTTTTGTCTAATGATAGATTTCTAATAGTATAGCAGGGTACTCTGTTATATTTTGGACGTGATGCAAGTAAATTATATAGAGCCAGAACTACTAGTTAATCGTCTGTTATTACCCGTATTGTAAAGTTCATTCGTTTAGCATATTCCCATCTGCCAACAATCGCACGTGTTGATATTCGTTGTCTCATTCGTCAAGAGGCTATTAAATATAATTTATTGCCTTAAGCCAGACAGATTCTCATGTAACAGATCCAAACTTGGCAGCATGTTTAAATTCAAATTGTATCGTGTTGATTTTTAAGTTAATATTGTGTTATATTTATGTTATAGTTATTGTTAAGTTATTTACTGGTCGTGTAATTTTTTAGAGTTTAGTTTAATTGTGATTTAATAATTAAATTTCAAGAAATTCTTACACTAATAGTTTCAAAAGTAAATAATTTTAAAAATCATATGATACACATCAGTACGACCCAGTTTGGCTTTCACGTGCTTCTGTTGATAATTGTGAATATGTAAAACGGATGTAGTTTAGTTTTGAGGTATAATACAGGGTGTGGCGCGACAAGTTTTGATTAAAAGTCATGGCGGATAGAGTAATGTTAAAATTTAAAATTTCGAAGGTGTATTTTTTGGATGACACTAGTAATGGGACGCGATTTTACTACCGGTGATTCAGTCACAGTGATTTATAAATCACCGATAACTACTGTTCCTTGCTAACTTCGATAACCGTGATCAGTAACCGGATATATAAGATATTAATTCACGGTCACCGTCTCACAAGACGTGTTTATATAATAAATATTATGACATTATCGGTAAACGTGATTTGGGAAACGGTGACTAACATCTGGGGAATGGTGACTAACATTTGAAGATTTACCAATGGTGAATTTAAGAACTAAAATACGAGATATTTTAGGTTATTATCTACTGATATTTGTCTTTTCAATAATAAATTTAAAATAATGTTATTAAACGTATTAAACATATTTTTTTCTTTCATAAATATTATTCTTAAAAGTTTATAAAAAAATTTAAGTGAAATTATAGTTATTTTAGTTTTATTTAAAGAGGATGCGTTGTCCAGAAAGTTTAATAGTGCTTTAAATGGATTACTTTATTGTTAGTATTGTATATTTATTATTATAAGTCAAATCATCTAGTTCCGTTAGTAAAACATATTCATTATCAATAATATGTTTTTATAGTACTACCTAACACAGAATAATCGCGATTGTGTTGTTTACGATTAATGTGACTACCTGTTACTGTACATAAAATAACGGTGATCACGGTCACCGTTTAAAATCACCGTTATTTAAAAGTCACTGACGGTCACTGATCACTGCGTCATTTAAAAATCACCACGTTCACTATAACTAGATGACACTGAGTTGAAATATAATGTTGTCCTTATTGTAGCACTTCCAGTTATAACGGAAGTAGACGTCAACTTTGTTATTTTAAATAGAACCTAATATTTTTTATCTTATTTTAAGAAGTTGTAAAAATTGGTTTTATTTAATTTTTTGAAGAGTAAATAAGAACTTTTGGTTATGAACATTAATTCTATGCAATTGGTATTATTTGCTGTTCGTGAATTTGTGAGGTAAGAATATCAAATTATTAAGATACTTAACGAAGAATAAGAGATAAGAATAAGATAAGAAACGAAGTTGAAAAATATTTGAAATATTGTTTCTTCTTTTTTCCAGTCAATCCTTGCTAGTAATTTTAACCTGTAAAAGACTAAAAATATTCGTTTTCTCATAGTTTAATGTTGTAATATAATATTCTGTTGAAACCTTTCTGCCACCCTATGGCAGGTGGATGGGTGGCACAAAATTTAAATAGTTTTTAACAATGTAAATAAATTTAATGATTTATTGATTTGTTTTGAAATAACTGTGATAAAAACAACATCAAAATACCTTGAAATCCAGTAAAAAAATAATTAAAGTTTTAATCAAACAATAACATAACCTTAAATGAACATTAAGAGTAAGTATCTTAATACTTTGACATTCTTACCTCACAAATTCACGAACAACAAATAATATCAATCATACAGAATGAATGTTCATAACCAAAAGTCCTTATTTTAGTCTTCAAAGTGTTAAAAGATCCAACATTTTCAACATATGATTTGTGAGGTTATATAATTGTCTATTCAAATCAATTGTGCATCAATCATAATGATATGGTAGCAACAGCCTTAAAGGTTCAGGAATTGAATGTAAACAACAAGAATTATGCTTTCTTATTCAAGAAAGAGGGTAAACACCAAAAAATTGTTTGATACCTACACAATTATAATTAATTCCAATTTGACTTATGTGAATTGTTATTCTTGCATGGCTCATGCAACAAATCTTTTTATATTTACAATAAACATTTTTATATAATATATCTGCTAAGTTTGTAGTTATTGGTTTTTTACATTGTTTACATGTAATAAATCTCACACTTCTCAGAAATCAACAACTTTAATATAATATGAATGTGCTATAATAGCTTAAATAACTATAGTTATAAGAAATTGTCTTCTATCATCATCATTTATACAACCTTTTTTTGGGTCTTGGTGTATTTAAAAATACTTCCCCATTCTGTTCTATTTTGTAGTATGTTCTTCCAATTTTTGCTTTTTAAAATAGTCATGTAATGTTTTATTTATTCCTTATATCTAATCTTCAATCGTTCTCTTGTTTTATGTCTACCTGATATTTATTTGTTTCTGTTCATGTTCCTTCTACTGAAGTTATCCTATTTGTATGAATGTAATGATATATCCAAATTCAAGTACAGTTAAAAATACATCTCCACACACAATTTTCTTTTACTCATTTATATGTGTGGCTTAAGATTTTTCTGTCATTACTTAGATTAGATACCCTACATTTATGTTATCATATTCACTTTTAACATTTATGATGAGATTGTGTTTATTGATAGTGCATTGATGGTTTCGAGAATTTACTGTAGAAAAAATATCTGGTCTATTATTGATTTTTGCCTTCAGAAATTACATTTGTACTTGTCTATAACTTTTTCTGCATAATAATATGCTGAAATGTTATCTTATGCAGTAATGTGCTACATACATATTGTATCCTGTGTTCAGAAGTGTAATTTTGTGGTAGTTTTTGTGTTCCAAATAGTCTCCCCTTTTTTTCAGTAATGACTTTTCTCCTTGTTTAACCAGCTCATATATAGTTAGTCTCATTAGACTGCTTTATTATTTTTTAGTTTATCTATTGCTCTTCCAATCTAGACCATTGTTGGGAGATTTTTTTCTGCTATCTAAGGTTAAATGTAATTTTTATGGTTCATATCCCGGCTGTCTTTAAGTTTTTCCTTATAATATTTTGTCCATCTTTTTATTTAGTATTATTCTGCCAATATATTGCCTTCAATCTCAGCACATCATGGTCCTAGGTCACTGCTCTTTTGAAGTTGTTCTCCATCTATACTTTCACTCTTCTTTTTTGTGGACTTGTTTCTCTTCCTTTCATAACCGTTCATCTTCTGCTTCTACTTACTTCATCCTGTGTATGCTGTGTTTTTTCTTTCAGTTATTCTTCATCAAACCATTCACTTCTTTGTTGTTTCTTTATGCCTAGTACTTTTTGGATGCATATTTTATGGCTTTTTTACAGGTTTTACTTTCCTCATTTAAGTTTTCATGACTTACTTTATTGTATAATCTGTTTTTGAAGGTTCTTTCGTTTTGCCTTCAGAAGGTTCAGAATCTACATTTACCCCTTAGATTTATCATGTCGTGGGCTCAGTATTATAACTTAAATTTTTGGAGTTTTAAATTCTCTACTGTAAAAGGGAATTTCTATTGTAATTGAAAGAGTAAGCTAAAAAATAGAAGTAATGAATACCAAAATATACAAAAAAATTGAGCATGGGTACTAACTCTGTTTTAGATGATGCTGCAAGGTGTTAAGAAGAAAATTCAATTATCAAATTAAGTCATGAGGAGGAAATTAATGAATTTGTCATAGGTAAGCTAGAACAGAGAAATGTGATCCAGGAAAATACCAAACAATGTCTTCGAAAAGAAAACGTCAAAAGTGTCATAGACAGCTTAGATGACAAGGATATTACAAAGAAGCGAAAAATGGAAAAGCAGGAATATTTTATTTCCAATAAAAAAAGAAACTGGTTAAAAATTAAATTTGAACAATTATTGTAGCTCACGTGTATTTTTTGTTTTTGTATCTGAATTGAATGTTTAGTATAGTATTATAGGCTTATTTACAAGAAAGTTGTTAATTTAACATTATTATATATGTTTACTTGATTAGTAAAATTTCATAAAATATATATATATATTATGCATGCTTAGTTTAGGCCTGAATTTTAAAGCCATGTTAAGTAATGATGTTATTTGTAGACTTTTATATTAGATTTGAATTTTGAAATTGGGCTGTACTGGGTCCTAGGCGAGGTTTAGAATGGTTTTACCTTCGCCATTACACCAATAAGGCCCCCTCATTTAATTTCCCAGATTTTAATAAAGAATAAATTTTAAACATAGCTATTTAGCGTTTTATTTGATTTGCAATAGTTATTTGCAGTAAGCATTTGCTTAATTTTGTTCAGACAATTTTTCACATCGATAAATTCAAAATATCTTTTTATTGTACATAAATGGTGAAATAAAAGTGGATTAAAGTTAATTTGGATATATATAAGGCAGGTTCACAATAGCAATTTTTATTCTAAACCAGCTAATGGAAAAATTTAGAGTGAAAAGGAAAGACATATAATTTTTATTAATCTTGAGAAATTATATCACAAACTTACCAGAAACCTACTGTAGAAGACATAAAGTAAGGAGTGCCAAATGAATATGTGAGAGTGGTGCAACACATGTATGAGAGAGTAAAATCTAGCATTAGAATGAATATGTTAAATTAGCATATTTTGTGTGAAAGTAAGGCTTAATCAAAGTTCAGTGTTAAGCCCGTATTCTCATTCGTATTGGATCAGATAACAGCTTAACTTCAAGGTGAGAAAGTCTGAGAGAGAACTGGAGATAAGACTAAATCAGTGGAGACAAGATATGGGTGTAAAAGGTATTCATGTTGATATGGTACAGAACAGAAAAGTTCTGTACATGAAGCCCGCCAAATTTTAAATTAAGATACACCCACTGACCAATCATAGCAAATGTGCTGTGCCAGTTTTAGTGTAGCCTGTGTAAAGATGCTGTGCAACAAGCCCAAAGTCATAATAGGTGCTCCATCTTGTCGATACCAAGCTGAAGCCGCCACTTAATTTCTTAAAGTATATAACGCCGGTCGTAGATCAATTATGTCGAAAAATAGTCCATTTTTGCTAAACTTTGCTTCATCAGATCAGACCATCTTACTTTTTTATAAAGCTTTCATGCTTTTGGGTCTTCATTAAAAAATATTCCCAATTATACCCTTCAAGGAAGATCACGTAATTGTATGTAAGTGTTGCATCAAATGATATAAAAATGGTTTTCATTCGTGTATTTTCTTTTAAATGCGATGAATTGTTCTCGTCGGCAAAGTAAGATCTCGCAATCTCTAAGGGAGGCATTTGGTAAAAAAACCCAATAACCCAAAAAATTAATTTCGTTTATGTCATTGTCCACTAGTGGTTTATTATCAATTTTTGTAAATAATAACATATAACAAATCATCATTAGTAAATCCTACATTTGCCATTATTTACTGTGATATACACACTGGTAAACAAAACTGCCAGAACAATCTACTGTGTGAACAATTAACGTTATAACTATCAAATCTTTGACAGCCATGGTCTACCCTTTACTAACATTGAAATGATTAAGTGGTGTTCTATTTAAAGTAAGCAACTTATAAATTATTTAAATTGTGCATGTTGTCGGCTAAGTTTAAAACACCTTGTATAAAATATCAATGAGTTGGATATACTGTGTTAACGGCCAAGCGCTTGTTGTTTATTGGTTACAATTTCTCGTCATTAGCTTTGTTATTAATGGAGATATCGTCATTCAATGTGGACTAGGATTTTTTTATAGGATATTGTGCACAAATTTTATCTAAAATTTCATTTCATTCATTTAAAATTCGAAAATAAAATAAAAAAATATTGAGTTCTATTTAAAATAACAAAGTTGACGTCTAATTCCGGTATAACCGAAAGTACTACATTTAGGATATTATAACAATACATGTTTAGGACATTTAACATAACTACGTCCGCCATTACTATTAATCCAAACTTGTCGCGCCACACTTTGTAATTTCAATATATATTAAGGTTTAAGTACCCGAAGTACTCATTTAACTTTGGCTAATTAAAGTGATTCAACCTGTGCCAGTGGTGAATACTGCTTCTTTTATCTACTTACCTCTAATCATAGGCTCATATTCGTCAGCTCTCATGGGTATAGGAAACACCGGGATGGGTACGTAAGGTATGAACTGGGGTGGACTGTAAACTTGCGGGGACAGGGTAGTTCTGACCCCATGTTGACGCTGGCCGGTGGCATAGATGACGGATTTTGTGCCAGGCGGCCTCAAAGACCCCGACCCATACATCTGTCGAGCTGCACCTCGATGGGCTGAGTAGGTGGGTTGGGGATTGTTTAGGGACCCATTGGTGTTGTTATTGTTGTTACTATTGTTGTTGTTACTGTTGTTGGGGTTTATATTGCATTGTGCTGAAATTATAGAAATAATATATAGCATTTGTACATTGAAATATACTAAAAATGATTTTTAGTTCTTACTCATTCTTTTTGGGTAATATGTCCTAAATTACATAAAAAAAATTGAATTTAACCTGTGCTGCACTATCGAAATAAATATCAACATTTACGTTATATTTTTTACGTCATAGGAGGAAAAAATTGTTTGCAATATTTTCTTTTAAAAACTATAATAGTTAATAACAAAAAACTAACATTCTAATAATAATCGATTTTCTAAACAAAAATGTGCAAGTATTTAAATAATTTAAAATTATGTTTGGCAGTGTCATTTTCTAAATTTTAGAGATAATGAATGAAAGAGGAAACATTGAAGAACAACAAGATCCTATAGCAATAATTACAAAATATAATAAGAAGAAAAATAAGAAAGGTAAAAGAAGTCTAGCCCTCAGAAAATTGTATGGAAATATAAGACTTTTAAAACAAGTATACCAACTTTAATTCGCTTTAAAAAGTTCAAAACTAGCTAAAATAAAAAACAGAACAACTCAAGTATACTGTTGTCAGTGATTAAAACACCGATATCGATATGGAAACAGAACAAAAATTACGCAGATAAGAATAATATATAGAAAAATCATTTCAATATTAGAGATAAGAAAATTCCTGTGTGAATAATTTAAACAGAAGCGAAGGCCCGATACTACTATACAGAGATTATTCATTTGATCATTCAATTTGTGTTAATACCAACGTATAACACAAGTAGCTAATAAAGTAATCTATCTATCTATCTATCTATATAGCCCTTGCTGTCCAATTTTGGACATAGGCCTCCTCTTCCTTCTTCCACGTCTTTCTATTGTAGGCAGTTTGTATCCACTTCGGGCCTGCGTGTTTCTTCAAGTCATCTGACCATCGCATTTGTGGCCTTCCTCTTTTTCGTTTGTAACTATATGGTCTCCAGTGTGTATAATCATCTTATTCCATCTGTCGTCTTTCTATCTTATGGTATGTCCAGCGAACTTCCACTTGGGTTTTGCTATCTGCGTTAATATATCGGTCACTTTTGTTTTGTTGCTGATCCAAGTATTTCTTTTCTTGCCTAATAGCCTGATGTTCAGCATTTGCATTTCTCCAAATTTGAGAATCGTAGGTGAGAACAGGAAATAAACATTGGTTGAAGACTCTTGTTTTTAAATATTGGGGGTATTTTCTATTGTTTAGTATATAGGAAAATTTTCCGAAGGTTACCCAAGCCAACCGTATCCTTCACTTTATTTGTCCGGTCTGATTTTCTTTATTTAATTTAATTAGTTGTCCCAAATATACATATTCTTTTAATTGTTCTAGATACGGCAAAAAAAAAAATGATAGAGGACACACATTGATGAATTATTTGGAGGAGAAGCAACTATATGCAATGAATACATTCTTTAAGAAAAAACCCCAAAGAAAATGGACATGAATTAGTCCCAATGGTGAAACTAAAAACGAAATTTATTATATTCTTTTAACGCAAAAATTCATGGTAAAAGACGTAACAGTCCTAAATCGTTTCTCAACTGGTAGCGACCATAGCCTAGTCCGAGCCAAGCTGATCATTGATAGTAGATTTGAAACAAGAAAGAAAGTGGAAAACAATCAGAAATTAAACATGGAAAAACTAAAACACGAAAAACAGACATACGAAGAGAGAATAAAAGAAATATTGCCGACCAAGGAAGATATAGAACACAAAAATATCGATGAAATAAATATAATATTAACTGAAACTCTAATAAAAGTGGGTAAAAAAATAGCACAGACAACAACAAAAAAAAAAGTTTCATATCCTAGGAAACAAAGATTCTTATAAACACAAGAAGAACATTACTAGAACAAAGGGACAGAAATAAAATGGAATACAAAGAAATAAACAAAACTATTAGAAAAAATATCAAGGAGTGTAAACGGAGAGTACAGGAAGAAAATATAGAGAAACCAATTGAAAAAAATAGAAACATGAAGTGCTTAAAGCAGAACCTGGGAAACATACAAAAATAATAGCATAAAGAACAAAGAAGAAGTAAAGACCAACAATATAAAAGAAATTTTACAGATAACGCACGAATATTATACAAATCTCTATAAAACAGAACAAAAACCAACCCAACAAATCCGTAATCAGTTACAACTGAAAATAAAAAACGTTAACTCTGACCTACAACCAGAAATCAGTAAAAATGAAATAAAAAAAGGCACTCAAAGATATGAGGAATAACAAGTCTTCTGGGAAAGATGGAATAACTGTGGAAATGCTAAAAAATGGGAGTAAAACTACAGTGGAAGTCCTTTATGTACTAATGAATAAAATATTGAACACAAGACAAATACCCACCACATGGAACGACGCAATAACACTATTACTGTTTAAGAAAGACGATAGAAAAGATCTGAAAAACTATAGGCCCATAACGCTACTGAATTTAATGTACAAACTGTTAACTAAACTACTAACAAACAGATTAACAACTAAGTTAGATAATTACCAGTCAAGAGAGCAAGCCGGTTTTAGAAAAGGATTCAGTACAAGCGACCATCTGCTTACGATAAAAATATTAATTGAAAAGGCCAACGAATATCAAATCCCAATGTATATGGCATTTGTAGACATTGAAAAAGCATTCGATGAGGTGGAACATTGGGCAGTAAAGAAGTCTTTACAAAATGGGAGAATAGACTATAGATATACGGACTTAATTTCCAATATATATGATCAAGTAACAACATCTATCAATATAGTTGAACAAACGGAGCCCATTAAGATACGGCAAAGAGTCAGACAGGGTGACACTATATCACCCAAACTATTCAATCAAGCTTTGGAATACGTTATGAGAAAATTACAATGGGAAAAACGGGGTATTAACATAAATGGCCAATACTTGAATCACTTAAGATATCCAGACGACATTGTATTAATAACAGATAAAAGGGAAGAATTGCAAAATATGATGGATGAATTAAATAGCGAATCAACAAAAATAGGTCTACAAATGAATTATAATAAAACGAAAATTATAACCAACCAACCAGAAGAATTAATAATTACAATTGCACAAACAATAAAGTAATACCAACTGCTAATAAAGGTCACTGATCACTCCATCGGTATTCAAAACCAATGCAAAATGTTTATTCTAAATGTCGTTTTAAATTCTGACAATTAGTTTTTTTTTAACTTTTACAACTTTAATGGTTAGTTCCGATCGAAGCCTGAACCAGTTATGCCATCTGTCAGGGGCTGTAAAGAATAAAGTAGTTTTTCAGATGTTATACAAAAATAAAATTTACAAAAACTAATAACTAGTAGATATAAAGTGTGTGTGCATCGTTTTTAAGAACTACGGCAGTGGTATATTAACCCGTATCAAGAATTTGTTCCCTATCTATCTATCTATATAAAAGACTAAGACGACAAGTCACACTGTTTGTCCGGTAGGGTAACTACCCAGCTGGAAAAGAAATCTGAACTACCAACTAACATTTTAATCTTCTTCTTCCTATAGTGCCGTGCACCTATAGTGCGTTGGCGAATTATCTTAAGGCCAGACGTCTGTCTTTTGCGGCATGCAAAAGATCGCCAGTGGTATTTATGCCTGTCCAGTTTGTAACGTTAGGCCCCAATTTGTGACGTTCCAACGAACATTCATTGGGTGCCAATTTGTAACCCTTCGAGGCTCAATTTGTAACATCCCAACGTTGAGCTGCTGTTGTCAACTTGTAACCGCAAACCTTAGTTTGCTGCTACAATCCGACTAACATCACTAACAACGTTGGAGTGACAAATCGTTTCCCGTTGGGACCAATTTTTAACGTCATAACCCCTAATGTATCAATTGCAAAATTGCTACATTAGACGTTATACGAAACACTCCCTGGCTAGCTCACTCAGGACGTGAATATGGCCTACTCTGGAGCAACACACGCAAACAAGTAAAAAGAAGAAACAATACACAGTTAAATTAACACATGTTTATTAAAATATTAAACAAAAAGGGCAGAAAAATACATGTTTAAAAATTAAATTGAATTTAAATAAAAATTATTCGACTTCTTGCTACAGTGTTACATTATAGTAAGGAAAAATGCTTGTCACCAAATCCTAGGTTTTATCCTGGTCTTTTCTGAAATGGTTGTTAGCAAGCCATGTTGTGAGTTGTGGATTTTCTTCCCCTGGAGTCAACTCTCCTATTGGAATGATAGTGCCATTCTCAGGCCGGTTGGTCTTCTGGATGTTAATATAAATTGACCCGCACCTGAGAAATGTATCCCGGAGGTTGACTCCTAATTCAGGAGACGACACAACAATTGGTTATTATTATACTTTTACAAAAGTCATGAAGAAAATCGACATTTTTAGAAATAAAAGCCATTATATCGACTTTTGTATCGAACGGGAAGGGGGAAATGTCAACAAAAAGGAGTCTTTGTCACTAGCATTAAACTAAACAGAGAATAAAGATGGCACCTCTCGTTCCAAAGTAACAGAAATAGAGATGAAAATAAAATTCATTCTTTAGAAACTTGAGTAAAAGATAAAAATGATGATTATTAAGAAAATAGGAAAGGTAGATACTGAAATATATATATATATATATATATATATATATATATATATATATATATATAAGAAGATAGATTTGGACGCCAACTGGTTTTTATACCAAATACCAGTAAAAATGAAAAGAGAATAATGAATCAATTAAGTAACGACATAATTCTGATACAATCTATATCTGAGAAAATATATAGAAAAATAAGAGATACAATGGAGGATATAGAAGAATATGAATTATGACAGAAGATATGGAAATTGGAGAATAGAATTAACGAAATATATTAACATAAGAAAGAAAGCAGGCAATGTAGCAGTTATAACGCTACACACTTCCACCACCCAGTAGAAAAATTTCTAAAGTACCTTGAGAAATTTTTCTCATCACTAAACTCATTATATGTTTTGATCATCAAAATAATAATAAAGGTAATCTTTACCAAATAATAAAGTTATCTAGATACCTAGATATAGGTATAATAACTTGTAAGTTTAGGTACTATTATTTAAACAAAATAAAGTGAAAATGGTTAACTTGTGATAAGATATAAAAATTAATATACTTATATTAACCTAAGTCAAAAAAAATAAATGACTATCACCCAACGAATTATAGTATCCGTTAAACTAAAATTTTAACTACATAATTATAAACTATGTATTACAGTATTGTAATACTATATACACTAAATGACTTTAGAGTGAGCACTCTGGGTATTATTTCATCCCCAACGAATTATAGTATTCGTCACACTAAAATTGTAAGGTAAATAATCCTATGTTATACCTTATAGCAATTCCTTACAAGGCTTTAGAGTTAATACTCAGGATAATATTTTATCCCAACGAATTATAGTATTCGTCACACTAAAATTATGAGGCAAATATTTATGTGCTATACATTGTAGCAGCATGTAACAGGGCTTTAGAGTTAATACTCAGGGAAATATTTTATCCCAACGAATTATAGTATTCGTCACACTAAAATTGGTCGTAGACCAAGAGGGAGAAAAGCTACGTTAAGGGTTATCCGCAATCTTTGGTACTGTACATCGATTATACACTGGGCCGATTGAAATCATGTTGGTATGAACGCAGTAGCTCATAATCCATGGTTAAACCTCGAAAGCGCTCCTCAGAGACGACAGTCCTGTGTACTATGAACCCCCCGACGCCATACCCTAAAGACAACCTTACCATTAAAGGAAGATCCAGTGGTATAAATGTACATCTCCACCACAGTTCGGTCCCATATATATGTAATTACATAAATATCATACAAAAACAACTAATATGGGGACGATGTATCTATCACTCATGGAGATAAACATCGTTAGAAAGACATTCTTTCAAGAATGTTAGTTCTTAAGGGAAGCTAATTTTAAACCAAGGTAATTATGATATTAGCAATATCACTAGATATGCATATAATCATTAAGTTATAAAAGATAAGATATCATAATCATCAGTAATGCAGTAGGTATATAAATCCAAATATTAGTTATCATAATACTAATCTAGATTTTAGTTGCATATATTGCATGAGATAGTATGAGTAGAACATTATAAGCAGTTAAGAAAGATAAGGTAAACATCAAAATATAAAAGAAATAAGTAAAAATTTAGTAAGACCAATCTAGACATCTATTAAGTATAAAATTTACACAAGATGAAAAGAAAACTGCACAAAATTATACTCAGTTGAACTGAAGAAGAAAAATTAGTCATAAATATACTTTGATTTAAATCCAAACGTTATGCACCTGTTAGAATAATAAAGTAATCTATACAGAAAAATTGTACAGAGCAAAGTTATACAAGAGGGTATAAAAAACAAAACCTTTCCATTGTCATTTCAAAGAGACACAACCCTACACCAGATTTCTAAATAGTAGTATGCATAAGGTTAAATCTACCCTGTAAATGCAATAAAAAAATTTTATTAAAATATAACACTCAAGAAAAAGAAAATTCATTGTAGTTATGCATTGATGAGGGCAATCATTGTGAACTAAATCAGAGAAACTTATTATGACTAAACTTCAATAGACAGTATGGTCTGGAAACAATTACATTGTTTATTAAAGATAAGAAGATAATGAGAATGAATTCTCGGCATATTGCATATGCATATTTATGGACTAAGGCAAGTCAATAAAACAGCAAATTGACATTAAGCTAGTATAAGATAAAGTAATTTTTGTACCAAATAGTATCAAAAATTAAAGGTAGGTAAATATCAAGATAATTAAGTAACACAAGTAATTTTGATTGTCAGATAAACATAAGTATATTCTTCACAATACCTAGTAAGTCAAAGGTCTACACAAAAGACATTAAAGATACTGCATAAAATTTGGCTTACTTATGATAAAGGAAAATACAAAGCAAAGATAAGATAAGTTGTGGTAATATCATATAAAATTGCTATAACACTAAACACTATCGAGGGATCTACACAAAAGAAATAGAACTAGAACTGCATAAATATAGACGTATGTATTTAAAATGTTAAAGAGAATTCAAATGCAATCAAAAACTTCAAAGCTTCATAATCTTACACCAGAGGTTTCTATAAAAGAAGATATATGCATAAGATTACTTTCACTCCAAAAGATAAAGAATTATGCCTAACGCAACACCCCTAATGGGTAAATGGAAAATATTAACGCCCTTGTTAATAGTTTTCCTGCAGTGACCTCAAGTCCCACGAAGATAAATCATCCTAGGCAATTTTTATGTGCTTGTCCGAACAAATCTCATATTTGAACCCACTCAACGGAAAAACAAGACACTTGCACTAGGTATGAAAATTAGACATAAGTTATTACCGCAATAGTTTTAATAACACCATAAAGGTAATACAAGTAGCTAACTTGCAAAGGTAAGAGATAATGTGTTATTAAACGAAGATAAAGATAAGTAAATAACAATCAAACTTGTGAAAGGTAGTAGATAAATTTTCTAGCAAAGGTTCTCATAACTAAATATTTTATTGAAAAGTCCATAAATAACGAAGATATTTGTTAACGCAGGTAATAAAAATATGTATAAGCTTAACAAAAGAGATAAGAAGATAATTTAAAATATATGCAATACAAGATATATGTAAGTTTAAATTACACTTAAAGGTAAGATATAATAGTATAACTGCAAGTTTTACTCAAAAGATATATTTTTAATATGCATTACTGATTTTCATCGTCACTAGAATCAGTGACATCTAATTTGATATCCCTGACATGAAAATTTCCAAGATCATTTCCATCTAGATCCTTTAAATTGTAGACTAATTTAGACAAAACTTTATTGACAATACAGGGGACAAATTTTGGCGCTAGTTTTGCAGAGAAATCATCGACAGCTTTTGATAGGACAAAATTTTTCTTCCAGACTTTATCACCAACGTGATATTTGACATCACGTCTACGAAGGTTATACCTGCTAGAATTCGTCGCATAAGAGTGACGTATTCTCTTTTGCACTTCTTTGAAAATAGAAGACATATTTTCTAGTGGTCTTGGGTCGAATAGCTTGTTATTAATATTAATGACATTGCTTGCTTTGTCTTCTATTGCACCAAAGAAGGAACCGTCCAAAGGGATATTTCTGGCAAAAGTTAGAAACGAAGGACTAAATTGTGTAACTTCGTGTTTGGCTAGGCGAATAGCCTGGGCAATCTTAAAAATTTCTTTGTCCCAATCTTTATGATTATCATGTATAAAAGAACGAATAGCTGTTACGATAGTTTTGTTAACTCTCTCAGTAGGATTTATTTGAGGAAAATATCTCGCATTATACCAAATTTTTTGTACTTTATATTTATTCATTAAATTTTTGAAATCATTGGAAACGAACTGTTTCCCATTATCAACTGCGAAAATTTGTGGTACCCCAAAGATAAGAAAAACTTGATTTTCAATAAATTTAACAATAGCTGTAGAGGTAGCATTTGCCATTGGATGGACAAAAATAAATTTCGTGAACCAGTCGACAACAACTAAAAGAAAACGATTTCCATTTTTAGATCTAGGATAAGGACCTAATAAGTCAGCAGATAAAAACTGAAATGGAAAATTAATATCTCTGTACTTTCCCATTAAACCAGCAGGAGGTACATTTCCTGGTTTACTAGCAGCACAGATTTTGCACTTACTGATATAGTTTGCGACATAAAGTCTCATTCTAGGCCAGTAATACAATTCCGTGATTCTAGAGAGCGTTTTATATACTCCTAGGTGGGCAGCTGTAGGATCATCATGAAAGAGTTTCAAAATATCTTTTCTGTGAGGAGACGGAACGAAAATTTTCCATTCTGGGGAAGGATCTGAAAACTTATTCCTTGAAAAGATATGCTTGTAAAGAACATTACCATGAACTTTAAAAGCAGGAAATTGATCTGGATTATTTTGTACTTTTTGTACCATATTATCATACCAAGTATCTGTTTTAAGATTAGATAAATCTAAAAGAGAAATTTCAGGATTTTGTTCAGGTATTCTAGAAAGGGAATCAGCCACAACATTTAAAGAACCACTACGGTGAATGACAGTAAACTTGTGACAGGATAGTTTCATTATCCATCTGGCAATTCTAGGAGAAGGGTTTTTCATGGAATATAACCACTGTAAGGATGAGTGATCAGTAATCACAGTGAAGTTTTCACTTCCTTCAATATAACACTTAAATTTTTCAATAGATAATAAAATAGCCAGCAGTTCTTTCTCAGTAGTAGTGTACTTACGTTGAGCTTTAGAGAGAGTTTTACTAAAGAAAGCTATAGGATGCTCTAAACCATCTTCTTTTTGAAATAATACACCCCCAACACCAGTGTCACTTGCATCACAAGCAAGATAAAAATGCTTGTCAAAGTCTGGACTAGCAAGAACAGGAGCAGATGTTAGTGCCAGTTTAATCTGACTGAAAGCTAAGTTAGCTTCTGGAGTCCAAACAATAGACTGTCCTTTCTTTTTACCCTTGAGTAAATCAGAAATAGGAGTACAAATGGATGCAAAATTATTCAAAAATCGACGGTAATAACCTATCAATCCGATAAGTCTACGAATTTGAGTAGTAGTTTTTGGAACTGGATATTCCAAAATAGCTTCTACTTTAGCTGGGTCAGTTCTTAACCCTTGTTGATCTACAACAAAACCAAGAAATTTAAGAGAAGGTCTACAAAACTGACACTTTTCAAAATTGACTGTAAGATTTGCATATTTAAGTCTCTTAAACAACATTTTAAGAATTTTGATATGACAATCAAAGTCAGGAGTAACAACAATAATATCATCAAGATAATAGAAAACATAAGGCTCCAGTAAAGGACCTATAACTGAATCCATAACTCTGCACATAGCTTGTGCACTATTATTTAAGCCAAAAGGTAATACATTAAAACAGAACAAACCTCTATTTTGAACTGTAAATGCAGTCTTTAATTTGGATTGATCATCCAAAGGTATCTGATAAAAAGCTTGTTTTAAATCGATTGACGAAATAAATTTAGCATCTCTTACTTTAGATATGATTGAATCTATTAAAGGCATGGGATAACTATCAGGAACTGTTATCGAATTAAGTTTTCGACCATCAAAACAAACTCTATAGGAACTATCTTTCTTCGGAACCAACCACAAAGGAGACAACCAAGGTGTACTGGTTGTTAATGGTTCGATGACTTTCAACTTAAGCATCTCATCAACTCCTTCGTTGAGAATTTTCTGCATAGCAGGCGAAAGAGGATATTGTCTTTGCCTAATTGGTTTCGCATCACCAGTGTCTATATGGTGAGTATACAAGTGGGTTCTACCAATAGAATCTGTTGGGCCTATTTCCTTAAACAGTTTGACTACCGAATGTAGTTGTGAAAGCTGATGGGTGGATAAATTCTCTGAACTTACTATAGTATTAACAACACATGTTGACAGTTTAGCTGTACTATACGAAAAATTTGTGAAATCCAAAGAAATTCTAAACAATTTCATAAAATCCATACCTAAAATCATTTTATGTGAGATCGAAGGAACCACTAAAACTTTTAATTTTTGTGTGCTACCAGATAAGGTAACAGGTAAAAACACATAACCTAAGGTACTTTGGACATTACCATCAGCAGTAGTTAGCTGTACTGAAATATCATAGTGAAGATGCAAATTCAGCTTCTTAAGAAGAAATAAGGCTGGAGAGCCAATAATAGAGACATTACTACCAGAGTCTACAAGTGCAGATATTGTTTCACTGCCAATATTTATTGAAATATATGGTCGATTATCCTGTGTACGAATATCGAGAAGAGGATTAGTTCTACATAAAGTATCAGACGTTGAAATCAACGGAAAAGAAATATTCGCAGGATTTAAAGAAACATTGTGCGTTGTATCTATGGGAGTTTTGTCTATAGGTAAAGGATTAAAATCACAATTAGAATCAGAAGTTTCAGCTCGCGTTTTAATAATAGGTGGTAGTTGAAATGTTACTCTTGTCCTTTGTTTGAAGTTTTCTTCAAATTTTTTCCTGGTATGTTCTTGCCTTTTAGGTTTGATGCAGACATTTGACTGCAATGAGGTTGATTCCTGTCCGCTATCGAACAACCTCGCGCTTCGTTTTTTGAACATTTGGGGCAATGTGCCTTAATAATGTTCTTAAAACCGCAACCATAACAAAATTTATTTTTCTGGTACCTGCACTGAGGATACACATGACCTCGTTTGTTGCAATTCCAACAAATTTCATCAAGTGAATTTGTTTCATATGAAAATTTCTTATTATTATTATTAAAGTGGGGTATAGATAACGCAGACTCAATTCTTTTACAGTAAGAGGTAAGATCAGATACAGTGTCTATATCGTGCAAAGCCAAAGCTTTGATGTAGTCTGGCAAAAGACCACGTCTAATTTCAGATACTTTATCTTTCTCTGAAACGACAGAAGGTAAACGGAAGAAAAGAGCTTCAAAATTAGAGATAAATGTAGATACAGGTTCTCGAAAAGATTGCCTTGTAGAACGAATTTGTTCCCACAAATTCCTCTCATAATCTGCCGGAAGATAAGTTTCCTTTAAAGCGGCAACTAAGTCAGACCATGACTGAAATGTCTTTTTAAGAAGATGATTATGCCACCAATTGAAAGCATTGCCATCAAACAGATCTCCTGCAGAAAGAAACAGGTCATCATTAGAACAATTCCTGGAGATTTTAAGCGTCTCAATTTGTTCAAGAAAAGGAATCAAAGGCTGTTTGCCGGAAAACTTTTGAATTCCCCATTTATAAATGGGCACAGACTTCACTACTGAAGATGCAGTATGTGATTCTACCCTAACTGGAGTAGATTCTGAAGGAAGATTAAGTTTTTCCACAAGCACACCCTCAATTGACAATAATTTACTCCGTAACTGTCTTTTGACTGTTTCCTGCGTTGAAGAAGTGGTTATCAGACGAGATACACGGCCAGACAAATGAGTTAAACGAGAACAAATACATTTGTACCTATAATCAGACTTACTACCTGAAAATTCATCGATGATACTAGATAAATCAGCAAGAGTAGCCAAGGCCTGATTATGGTCTTGCTCAAATTCAAGAGGGACAACTGTTTCAGAGAAGCTTCTGTCTGATGCTTCCTGAGACAAAATTCCACTAAGGACTCTTCTTTTCTCATCGACAGTAGAAGGAACCTCAAGATCTCTAATAATTAACTCATAGGTTAACTCATCAGTTTTCAAATGCTTAGGGTTGATGGTAGCCATTTTGTAAGATTATTTAAAAAACAATAATTTATGTAAACCAACAAGTAACCAAATCAACTTTAAAGATAAAGATAATTAAATTTACGAAAATAATATAAAACTACTATTTTATATTTAATTAAGTTTTAACACTACCCAACAACACATGGACTTGTCAAGGTTAATGATAACCAGCAGACAAAAAAGGTTGGTGATCAAAAAAACTATCAGTAAAAATTAGATAAAAAAAATAAGTATAAAAAGTAAGTAAGATAGAAAATAGATATTTTTACTGAAATTTAATAAATTTACTACTCAAAATAGGAAGAAAAATGTTAAAGATAATAATAGCAAGAAAATATAAAAGTATTGTTTCAACTAAATACAAGAATGTATGCATTACTCAGAGTATATTACGTTGGTGCGCCAATTTGTAACGTTAGGCCCCAATTTGTGACGTTCCAACGAACATTCATTGGGTGCCAATTTGTAACCCTTCGAGGCTCAATTTGTAACATCCCAACGTTGAGCTGCTGTTGTCAACTTGTAACCGCAAACCTTAGTTTGCTGCTACAATCCGACTAACATCACTAACAACGTTGGAGTGACAAATCGTTTCCCGTTGGGACCAATTTTTAACGTCATAACCCCTAATGTATCAATTGCAAAATTGCTACATTAGACGTTATACGAAACACTCCCTGGCTAGCTCACTCAGGACGTGAATATGGCCTACTCTGGAGCAACACACGCAAACAAGTAAAAAGAAGAAACAATACACAGTTAAATTAACACATGTTTATTAAAATATTAAACAAAAAGGGCAGAAAAATACATGTTTAAAAATTAAATTGAATTTAAATAAAAATTATTCGACTTCTTGCTACAGTGTTACATTATAGTAAGGAAAAATGCTTGTCACCAAATCCTAGGTTTTATCCTGGTCTTTTCTGAAATGGTTGTTAGCAAGCCATGTTGTGAGTTGTGGATTTTCTTCCCCTGGAGTCAACTCTCCTATTGGAATGATAGTGCCATTCTCAGGCCGGTTGGTCTTCTGGATGTTAATATAAATTGACCCGCACCTGAGAAATGTATCCCGGAGGTTGACTCCTAATTCAGGAGACGACACAACAATTGGTTATTATTATACTTTTACAAAAGTCATGAAGAAAATCGACATTTTTAGAAATAAAAGCCATTATATCGACTTTTGTATCGAACGGGAAGGGGGAAATGTCAACAAAAAGGAGTCTTTGTCACTAGCATTAAACTAAACAGAGAATAAAGATGGCACCTCTCGTTCCAAAGTAACAGAAATAGAGATGAAAATAAAATTCATTCTTTAGAAACTTGAGTAAAAGATAAAAATGATGATTATTAAGAAAATAGGAAAGGTAGATACTGATATATATATATATATATATATATATATATATATATATATATATATATATATATATATATATATATATATATATATATATATATATATATATAAAGAAGATAGATTTGGACGCCAACTGCCAAATACCAGTAAAAATGAAAAGAGAATAATGAATCAATTAAGTAACGACATAATTCTGATACAATCTATATCTGAGAAAATATATAGAAAAATAAGAGATACAATGGAGGATATAGAAGAATATGAATTATGACAGAAGATATGGAAATTGGAGAATAGAATTAACGAAATATATTAACATAAGAAAGAAAGCAGGCAATGTAGCAGTTATAACGCTACAAGTTCTTTATGTTCCGTAGCCACGACATTTGTTTGCGACCTACTCCCCTCTTGCCTTTAATCTTTCCCTGGATGATTAGTTGAGGGATTGCGTATTTTTTTCCTCTCAGAATATGGCCGAGGTATCCAATTTTTCGTACCTTGATCAAATTGAGTAGTTCTCTCTCACTATTTGCCTTTCTTAAGACTTCCTCGTTTCTCACCCTATATGTTTATGTTATGCGGAACATTCTTCGCAACGTCCACATTTCATAGGCCTCCAACTTATTAATGGAAGGTACTCCTAACGTCCATGTTTTCATGCCGTATAACAATATGGGCCATGCATAGCATTTAACCATCCTGTAGCGGAGATTGAAGAAAAGATTGCGGTTACATAGTAGCTGTTTAAATTTGATAAAAGCTTGTCTTGCTTGTTCAGTACGGCATTTTATTTCTTGTTGAGGATCCCGTTGGTCATTCATCATCATTCCCAAGTATTTAAAAGTTTTCACTTGATCGATTGGAGCATTATCTACTTGCAGTGGTATTCTTAAAAGTGCGTTTTTTCTTATTGCCTTGCATTTAGTTTTTCCAGCATTTATCTTCAAGCCATATATTTTTCCTACGGTGTTTATTTTATTTAACATCAACTGCATATCATGTCCGTTGTCAGTTATTAGCGCGGTGTTGTCGGCGTAACGAATGTTATTTATCGGGAACCCGTTTACCTTTATTCCACACTCAGAGCCTTCGAGTGCCTCTGCCAAAATGTTCTCCACATAGAGATTGAAGAACATAGGAGACAAAATACACCCCTGTTGCACCCCTCTTAAAATTTCAAATTCTTCTGTGTTGGTTGATTTGTTCAGTCTCACTCGTGCTTTTTGATTCCAATAGAGATTCTGTATAACTCTTATATCTTTCTCGTCAATGTTAGCGTTGTGTAGCATTTTCATCATTGTGCCATGTTTTACAGTGTTAAACGCTTTTTCATAATCGAGGAATGTTATGCCTATGTCCTTTCGTTGATCTATGCAGTTTTGTACAAGCGTATTCAAACAGAAAGCTGCTTCACGTGTACCCAGTACGCTCTTGAAACCAAATTGTGTCTCACCGCTTAGATCTTCCAGCTTTCTGAACATTCTTGTGTGAAGGATGCGAAGAAACACCTTAAGCAAATGGCTCATTAAACTTATCAGTCTGTGGTCTTTGCATTTTGTCGCTCTTTGTGATTTAGGGATCATTATAAAGGTTGAATAAAGCCAATCCGTTGGAATGTGGCTGGTGTTATATATGGCATTGAAAATTGTTACCAGTATGTCGATATTATCATCTTCCAACAGTTTTATGGCTTCCGTAGTAATTCCATCCGGTCCAGAGGCCTTGCCTAGTTTTGCTGCCGGGATAATGGGACGGCCGGATAAATTTTCTGTGGGTAAGTTAGTATATACTGAGTCAATTAAATTTTGTTCCTGAAACTTTTTCTTCTTATTATTCTTGTTTTTATGTAGACATAACTCTGTCTGTTTTTCAATGTATCTCTAGTAAGTTGTCGTTTCATCGTTTTCGTGGTCTTCCCACTGATCGTCTTTCTATTGGAGAACTGTCTCTTGCCGTCTTTACTACTTCTATTTGTTGTCATTCGGCTTATATGATCGTCCCATTCTACTCTTTTATTTCTTACCCAGTACTTGATGTTCTCTACCTTGCATCTACGTTGTACATCTGTACTTCTAGTTCTGTCATATAGTGTCTTACCATTAATTTTTTAGTGTGTCCTTCTCTGCTGTTTCTAACATCCTTTTTGTCAATATTTAAATGGGAATAAGCCACAATTAAAGGTTAAAGTACGTTTATTGACGTTTCAATTTTCACTTTGGAAATCGTTCTCAAAATACAAACATTAGTAAATTAAACGAATTTTGTTTTTTTGTTGACACAAACGTCAATAAACGTACTTTAACCTTTAATTGTGGCTTATTCCCATTTAAATATTAATTACTTTTGGATGCCACAAGAAAACAGCTTCAGAACAATATTCTTTTTGTCCTCTCTGTGTTAGGTCGTGTTTCTGCCGCGTATGTCATTATCTGCTTCAGAGCTAATCGCAAGCAATATGTGGATCTGTTTGATCTATTCACTTGATCTTCCACTTCTGCTTCGAGCTTTTCGTAGCTGTGGTAGATAATGTGATGCCTAGATTTTTAACCTCCATCACTTGTTCTATTTTCTCACCTTCCAGCTCCAATTTACATCTTAGGAAATTTGCTGTTATAACCACAAATTTTGTCTTTTTTGGGAAAATTTACATGTTAAATTTTCTGGCGGTTATATTGAATTGGTGCAGCATACGTTGTATATTATCTTTACTTTGAGAGAGTAGTATTACGTCGACTGCATAGCATCATATTTTTAGTTGTTTTTTATCCATTTGGTATCCTTTTTTAGTTCTTACTTTTTTTATTATTTCATCCATAACCAGGTTGAACAATAGAAGACTCAGAGAATCTCCCTGTCTTATCCCATTACCAGCTTCAATAAGGTCAGTTAGTTCTTCTTCGACTTTTACTTTTATTGTGTTGTTTTTGTTGTCTTGAAACAATACGATAATTAATAATAGTAATAATATTAATTACATATTAATATATCTAATATTAGTTACATATAATAATATCAAAAATACGATAACTTTTTCGCAAAATTTCCAAAAATATTGGTTGCTGTAATTTTAAGATAATATTTAATATGCAAAATAAACTTTTATGTTAGTTTAGATTTAAATACTAAATGCCAACTAGGAAAGAAATCTGAAGTATCAACTATCATAAATAAGTTTTGACCACATCGGCAATACCAGTAACAGTACTCCTACAGAAAATACAACTACAATAATGTCCAGTGCTCCTATATTCTAGGTTTTAGCTGTAAAACTACCCCAAGAGCTATTTATCCAGGCAAAAAACAATTTGTTATTTTACATACAGTAGAAAATCTACTTTTATTTGATTCTCAAAGCTATAGGCGATATAGTCAATCCTAAGAACATTCGTTTTGTCTCTAGAATATCTAATAATCGCATAAGTATTTATTTAAACAGCTCCGAAACTGGTTACTTTTTAATTTAAAACAATCCTTTTAATAAAATCTGTATCTGTCAGACCATTAGTTATACCAGCAAAAGAATTGTCATTTCAAATGTTTGCCCATCTATTGCTCATGAACTTTTTGAATCCGCTTTAAAGGATTTGGCTCTTCAGCTCGTGTCACCAGTTACTTTCATCAAAGCTAGAATTTAAGATGATGAGTACAGTCACATCCTGTCCTTCAGAAGAGAAATATAAATCATCCCACCGTCTAAAGATTATCAACTCCAGACCTTTCTGGTTATACCCTTTGAGAACAATGGTTACCGAGTCTTTCTGTCGACTGACAAAATGGAACATTTTAAATATAATCAAACTGGATTATTCTAAAGACTAAGAAACAATTAAATCACTATTTACTGTTATCCAATCACCACAAACCGATAACCGTACACAAGAAGATGGCACACAAACCTCATCAAGTCAAACACTTCAACTTATCTCAACTATACGTCAAAAAAGATCTCTTTCTAGTTCAACTGACTTAAATGAGACACTAACTCTTCCCGACATAAATTTTTCAAATTTAGAAACCGACTCATCACTGTCAATGCCCCCACCCCATAAAAAATGATCCCTTCAGTCAAAAGCAAAACCCGTAAAAAGAAATCAAAAAAGAACTCTTTACCAAATTTGCCCATTTTAACTGATAATTTAAAAACTGTTATTCAGGAAACATTTAAATGCTTTTTAAATAACTTTTCTATTCCTTCTAGTAATTTTCTAGCCTTTTTTGAAAACTTTGTTGGCAGAAATAATCCTCTGGAACAGTCTTTGGAAGTTACAACTAATGTAAAATTTTTGATTTCAGGCTTATACTCTATATATTCTATAATAACTGAAAAGTCCCTCAAAATAGAGTTTCCCGTAAAATAAAAAAACTGGAAACTAGTCTCGGAAAAGAATCTAACAAAATAGGAAGCATATCTTTAATAGAATCGCTAGAATCAATAGAACAAGAGGGCGTTCTTGACAATACACAGGTATCACAACAAAAATCATAAAAAAATTTACGTCCACTCTAATACACTGGAACTGCGATGACTTCCACCCTCGCATCGAATGCATTCAACAGGTAATAACTAAAACGCAAGTTGACATAATTTGCCTGCAGGAAACAAATTTCAAGGAATCCCACAAACGGGAAATTAAGAATTATGTAGGATGTTACTACTTAGGAAATAATTATCTGGGAACAAGCTGTGGCTCCTCAATTCTCATATTTAATAATCTCTTCTCAAAAGAATTTTCCTTAATAACTTCTTTATAAGCACTACCTACTACTGTTTGGTGTCCCAATAAAATAACTTTTAGTAATATTTATATACCGCCAAATTATATCAGAATGCGAATTAATAGACCTTATTAATCAACTTCCTAGGCCTTTTATAGTCACTGGAGATTTCAGCTCTCATAATATATTGTAGGGATCCACGTTTTGCAGGAAAAATTGTTATTGAAAATATCATAAATGGTAATGAAATATGTCTCTTAAATTCACAATCTGGTATCTACTTATATGTATTTTCAGTTACCATTTCGGCCATCGATATAGCTTTCTGCGATCCAAGACAAGTTCCTTCTTTTACTTGAAAGGTAATAGATAGTATGTGTGGCAACAACCATTTTTCGATTATTATAATATCTAATAAATTCGAACAAACTTTTTTTAGCATATCCAGATGGAAACTAAAATAAGCCAACTCAAACAACTTCAAATAAACTATGATAGTGATATCTACCAATTGGAACTACCTGACGAAACCGAGAAATCTGTATAACTAATCAGTATAATTATCTCTAATGCTAAAACCTATATAGGAATATCTACTATATCGATGTTTCGAAAAGCCAACCTAGGATAGAACGAAGAATGCGCAAGAGCTGTCTATAAGTGTAATGAAATATCGCAGGATAAAAAATGAATCTAACTATAGGTGATATAGTCAATCCTAAAAACATTCTTTTTGTCACTAGAATATCGAATAATCGGATAAGTATTTATTTAAATAGCACCGAAACTGATTAACACTTAATGAAAAACAATCGTTTTATTAAAATCAAAGAATTTACTGTAGCTGTTAGGCCGTTAGTTACACCAGCCAAAAGAATTGTCATCTCAAATATTTGCTTATATATTTCTAATAAATTGTTGAAGTTGCTTTAAAGAATTTGTATTTTCAGCTCATTTCACAAGTTCCCTTTTTTAAAGCTGGAATTCAAGGTGATGAGTACAGTCACATCCTTTACTTAAGAAGGCAAATATACATTATCCCACCGTCTGAAGGTTATGAACTTCACACCTCTCTGATTATACCCTTTGACAACAATGGTTACCGAGTCTTTCTGTCGACGAACAAAATGGAATGTTTCAGTAAAGGAATTAGTAAAACTGATCAACGGTGTAATTATCTCCAATGTAGAAACCTATATAGGAAAATCTACTATATCGATGTCCCGAAATGCCAAGACATGGTGGAACAAAAAGTGAGTAAAAGCTGTCTATACGTGTAAACCAGTACTCAACAAATATCTCAGGATAAAAAATGAATTTAACCCTATTTATTTTAAACAACAGAGAGTCTGCTTGCAGAAGCATTCTCAATAGGAATAACAAGGAGTTATGGCAAAAATACGTTTCCTTGATAACGAGCTACACTGATCCTTCTATAGTTTGGTCCAAAATCATGCAAATACAGGGGAAAAAGTCGAAAAGACTAAAATTTTCGGTCTCCAGTATTAACATTACTTAGTTGTCAATCAGCAAGAAATAACTGACATGTTTTTTAATACATCTATCTATATAATCTCAACCTAAATATTTAGGTAGATAATAAACAATAAGTAATAGAACTGACAATTAAAGTATTTTGACATGCAGGGACGCATCCAGTGATGCACCCCTTTTTTAAACTTCTTCTTCTGCTAGTGCCTATCCTCTATGGATGTTGGCTACCACAAGTCATACCTGTCCACTGTCTCAAATTCTTGAGCCAGTATATTCGGCGGCGTCCTGGTCCTCTATTTCCTTCTATTTTCCCTTCTAATATCAATAGTAGGATTCTGTATTTATTTTCATTTCTCACTGTATGTCCGAAGTATGCTAACTTTCTATATTTAATGGATTTCAAGACTTCAGGTTCTTTTTGTAAACGTTGCATTACTGCGTCGTTAGTTATATAATGTACATATGATATTCTGAGCATGCGACGATAGCACCACATCTTGAAAGATTGCAACCGTCTGCAAGACGCATCAGTGACTGTCCATGCCTCTGCTCCATATATAAGAACAGAAAACACATAACAATTAAGGATTTTGAGTCGGAGATGTAAGTTCAAGGTTAAATTGCAGAGAACTTTCTTTATCTGTTGGAAGGCACTCCTTGTTTTTTCGATCCTACATTTAATCTCGTATAAGTGATCCCAGCTGTCTGTGATGTTGCATCCTAGGTATGTTATTTTTTCTCTTCTATCCAATACCTCATTGTCTGCCATAAACTTTGTATCTGTATCTTGGTTTTTGCTTATGATCATAATTTTCGTCTTCTTATTATTAAGATTCATTCCATATTTTCTACCGATGTTAACTACTTGATCTATCAGTCTTTGTAATCCTTCAGCACTATCCGCAACAAGGACAGTTCGTCTGCATCTTCTTCTTGTGGTGCCTATCCGTTACGGATGTTGGCTACTAGCATGGCAATTCTAACTGCATATCTTAGATTATTTATTACTTCACGGTTAACAATCACGCCATCAGACGTTTCTCCCAAAGCTTCTCGAAATAGATGTTCAGAGTACGCATTAAACAGCAAAGGCGAGAGAATGCAACCTTGTGGTACTCCTCTTTGTATTGGGACTTCATCGGATAATTGATTGTCTACTCGAATCTTGGCTACTTGTTTCCTATAGAAATTGGCTATTATTCTTATATTCTTGTCATCGATGTTTGCGATTCGCAAAGTTTCAATAAGCCTCTCATGCTGTACTTTGTCAAATGACTTTTTGAAGTCAATGAAACAGGCAAAGACATCTGTATTAACATCTTTTACTTGTTGTATCAATACTTGTATGCTAAAAAGTGCTTCTCTTGTGCCAAGACCGCTGCGAAATCCAAATTGTACATCAGCAATACCCTCCTCCAATTTCTTGTATATGCGAGCATGGATGATGTTTAAGAATATTTTAACTAAGTGGTTCATGAGGCTAATGATTCGGTGTTCTTTACATTTCTTAGTACATGCTTTTTTTGGCAGTGGTATAAATATGGACATCTACCAATCTTTTGGTAAAGTTCCTGTTTCATATATGCGGTTAAATAATTCTGTCATAATGTCAAGTTGATTATCTTCTATCAATTTCAATACCTCAGCATATATTCTATCAGGTCCTGGCACTTTGTTGTTTTTTAGACGACTTATAGCAGATCTTACTTCTGATTTTGTTATTGTTGGTCCATTCTCGACGTTATCATATACCTTAATGTGTTGGTTGTCACTGAACAGTTCTGCTATATTTCCTGCAATCTGTCCAGTTTTTCTTGCGAATTGAATAGTATGTTTTCATCTTTATCAAACAGTGCAGTGGGCATTGTTGTTCTATATATTCCTGCTATTTCTTTGATCTTCCTGTGCATATTGAATATATCATGTTTTTTCTATAGGATCTCTATTTCTAAGCATTTCTCTAGCAGCCAGGATTCTTTTGCTAATTTTATTTCTTTAATAACTTTTTTGTGGTGTTCCTTGTACTTTTCTGCGTCTTTATTTTTAAACTCTCTTCTTTGTTCCATAAGCTCTAAAATCTGATGTGTCATCCATGGTTGTTTTATTTGTCTTTCCTGTTTGATGTTGTTTATTGTTGTTATTACTAATACATCTTTGATCTCGTTCCACATTGTATCTATATCTTTCCTATTATGTGTTGCAATGTCGTTAAATTTTGTGTTTATTTCTTCTTGCATTTGTTGTTTTACGTTGCTTTGTTTCAGTTTTTGTATGTCCACCGTTCTTATAACGCCCGACTTTCGAGTTTTTTTCATCCTTACTCTCAGTTCAGCAAGCAATAAGTTATGGTCGGAGTTGATATCTGCTCCAGGATAGGTTTTTATTGAAGTAACCGCATTGCGAAACCTTTTATTTATTAGAAAATAATCTATTTGATTTCTAATTATTTGTCCTCCAGTCTAATATATTTGGATACCTCCAGGTATATAGCCTTCTAGCTGGTAGTTTGAATTGGCTGTTCATGATTACATTATCTGTTTCTTGACAAAATTGTATCAGTCGTTCTCCTCTTTCATTCCGTATACCCAATCCATACTCTTCTATTATGCCTTCTACTGTACCCTTTCCAATTTTGGCATTAAAGTCTCCCATGATTATACTGACTTCTTCTTTTTTCATATTTTTCGATGCATTCCTTAATTCTTCATAAAAATGTTCAATCTCCTGCTCTGAGCTATCCGATGTCGGTGCATAAATTTGTAAGATATTAAGGTTGTTTGGTCTTGCATCTATTTTCAACAAAGCTACTCTATCCGAGATTGGGAAAAATCCTACAACCGCATCCCCATTTTAAACTTAGTATTCAATATTAACTATCTTTGTCACCTATTTTATATATAAAACGTATACATTTAGTATTAATTAATTAACTTTAACGGAACTTTTCATTTTAACCTTATAACTATTTGCAGCTTATTCACTAAACTTTTTGCAAACACATACGGACGCACTTTTTTTTCTTTTCAAGTTTTTCTGTATGTTTTTTCGCGCACTTTTTGATATCAACGTATGTTAGTCTGGCGTCTTGATGAATGGCTTCATCGGTTTTGAACCATGGAACTCCTAGTATTGTTCTTAATATTTTGGATATTTTGGATTGAAATCTTTGTATTATTTCAATATTGTAATATGGGGCACAACTAGTATCGGAGGACACAACTGGAAGCAAGTGGCGCAAAATAGAAAACACTGGATTGATTTGGGGGAGACCCCTGTCCAAAGTTGGATTACTTAAGGCTGAAGAAGAAGAAGAAGAATATGGGGCGGTTCCCAATAATTCTAGTCCACCAAGTTGTTTTCAGGGTGGATTTGTAGATTAATATTTTATTTTCAGTTGATAGTTTTGATTTTCTGCCTAACAACCAATATATGTTCCCCAACTTATGACCCAGTTGTTTTCGCTTAATAAATATATACTTCCTTTGGTTTAATCTCCTGTCCAAGTATATACCTAGATATTTGACTTTATCAGCTTATGGGATTCCTTTACCATTTAAGGTTACAGTCAGAAATGCAATGACAGATAGAGACCTCAGAGAAGTTGACTGGGAGAATATACTGCTGTGGAGAAAGAAAACGGCGAACTCATCATGGAAAAAATCCAAATAGAAGAAGAAGAAATAAGTATACGAATATGTCTCAATAAATAACTACCTAATTAAAATTACTCTCGATGCACACCAAAGAAAGATTCATGTACTGCAGATATACATTTATGCTAACATGCGATGGAACAGATGAAGATAAATAACTTGAAGAGGTATATCAGTTAATTAACAGAAATGTCACTAATATACGCAAAAAGAAACAAAAGGGAGATTTGGTAGATTTGGTATAGGTGAATGAAATAAAGGAGGTGAAAGGCTACTACAGTTTGTGATCAAAATTTAACTTGGTATCATGAACATTATATTTAAACATCTCCCGCGAAGGTTATGAACTTTTATATCATCGGTAGAAAAAAAACTAAATCAAAACGTACAAACTGAATGAACTGATGAACAAAATTATTGAGCAAAAAACAACTATGTGCAAGCAACTAGGAGAACATGCCGATGTTTAAGAATGTAGAAAACTATTTGACAAAGTAAAATACTTAACCGAAGAGGTCAAACGACAAACGCCGAATATTAAAGATATCTTGGAAACAACTATCACCAATCCAGAGGGCACAGCGAAGACATGAAAACAATATTGTAAAATGTTGTTTCATAGTGACTATGAAGAAGTGAATATGAAAAAAATGGATGAAGAAAAAGAATCACATATTTTTAAATCCGAAATAAAAACTGCAATAAAAAAATTAAAACAAGAAACTCCTAAAAAGATAATGAAATAATTTAAAGAAAAGGAAGATGTGTGAGATTTAAATAATGTTTAAAATATTTATTGAAATCTGGAACACAGGAAAATGACCAGAAGATTGGTGTAAGCATACGTCCACATTTATCTACAAGAAAGGTTTATCAGCTGACTATAATAACTATAGCGCGATATCTCCAATCTCTCATTACAATTAATGAATGATTAAAATCAATACTTTTACCATAGTTCCCCATAAGAACAATATGGAAATGTCTCTGGAATAGGCACACAAGAACAGATTCTCAACCTGAACCAAATTATAGAAAAATTTAGAGAATTTAATCTAGAAACTTATTTGTGCTTCGTTGACTACTCGAAAGCGCTCGACAATGTAAAGTGTCAGAAAATGTACATAATTAAAGTAACTGGTACCCCTGAATATCTAATATACCTATTAAAACAATTGTATGTCAATTGGTAACATTTCTTTTTGTATTTGGTAACACAGTATTTGGTAACCCCAAACTACACTATATAATAAAAACACCAAACTACACTTACATATACCAGTCGTTTATATTTTCTTTCTACCTACGCTGCAGAAACTTCGACCATCAAAAGCCTGACGGAAAGCGTATTTGAAATATAGGTCTCAAATATCAAAAATGTCTTACAAATATTCAATATTACAAATACCTTATATTGAGGTATATCATAATCATCAACAGAAGTATATTGAGGTATTTTGGATACATAGCCAGAAGAAGAAAATTTATAGAAATATTGGTGGTTAAAGAAGAAGTAGATGATAAAAGAATTCTAGGAAGAACGCCACTTTGACGATCAGACCAAATAAAGAGCTCCACCGGTTATTATCTCTCTGAGGCAGCCCAAAACGTTTAGGAGAAAGAAAAATGGATAGCACCCACACGTTGAATATCATAACATTAGCATATTCTTATGAAGGGTAAAGGACAACTGAGCAGAAGGGATGTCAATATGGTTCTGAAACTACTTTTTTCCATCATTGCTATATTATCTGCTATCTTTATTGGGAATAAACCACAATTTTAACTTAAAATATGTTATATTTGTCGTTTCTATTACCACAACTTAATAATGACAAAACCTATCACACATCTAAAAGTTTAGTGACGATTCCTCCATAAAAATATTTTAAAACAAGTTATAAACATCCTGTATATAATTTTTATATAGATATTGTCTTGCTATATTTCTGACAATATATTTTCCAGATTTGTCATGGTTTTGTTAATTTATGTTCAACAAGGAGAAGTATTAACATTTCGAAAAAGGTAGCATTTTAATGTTTTCGATGAAAAACTGACGTTATGATTAAGAAAGTTTCAGAACTATTTTGGACTGGAAATTTTTAAGAAAACAAATACATTATTTTTCTATTTTTATTTTCGGTTCGTAAATAAATTAGTTCGGCTAATTTTATTAAATCTATGAATGGGTTCATTCAAGAAACGTGCAAAGTACATAGAGTCAGTTTCGGGAGCAGAAAATCAATACGAGTACGCATCCCACGTATCCCGCCACGGTTGCCATGTTTACGGTGCTAAACCTTCTGCGATCTAAATGTAAATCTGGAGCGAGCTGCATCTCAACTCTCATCGACATAATTTTATATTTTGCAGAACGCTATTCTTAAAACGGAAGATAAAACACAAGAATAATAAGAGGAATTATAAATATTATTGATAAAGATTGTCATATATAAATAAATAAATAAATGATATATATACAAACAGAACTATGTAACTCAAAATGAATAAACCAAAATAATTTTCAAAAAAAAATAAGAAAATTCAATGTAGCCTCAGTACATTTAACGAAAGTCAATGGGAGAAAAATAGCACTTGCATTAAAAGAAATGAGATGAGATAGAGTGCGAGGGGATGCCGGAATTATCATAGAGATCTAGCATCAAGTGAGCCGAAGAAGAATTAATCCTCAAATTAAAAATTATATTCAATAAATGTCTCACATATAGAATTATATCGAACATAAGGGACAGAACAATAATAATATTACTAGAGACATTTTTAGAGTGACTGCATATTACTACATTCGTTCAAGAACCAGTCAGGCAATTCTTCGTCGTCGAGGAGCACGTTTCCTTTCGTTATTTCTTGAATAATTAAACATTCATTTAAGATCCAGCCAGGCAATTCTTCTTCGTCTAGAAGAACGTTTCCCTTCTTTTTTCCATAAATAATTACATGTAATAGTTCATATTTCAGATTTCTCATCACGTGGGTAAAGTACTCCGATTGTTTTTCTTTTTATGGTATTTAGAACATCTTTCTTTGTTTAGGCGTTGTAAAACTGCTTGATTCGTTATTCTGTTTATCCACGATGTCCTTAATATTCTGCACTTAACCCACATATCTAAAGTCTCAATTATTTAACACATTGTTGCAGTATGAGTCCATGAATCCATTCGATTTAATAGAATAGATTTATAAAGACATAACAGCATACTAAACGTGTTGTCAAGGGAATTGGTTAAGATATTTTGGATATTTTTATACGATTTTCTGGCTTGTCTATTCCATTTCTATCACCTAAGAGCTCAAATATTTAAATGATTTATTTTTTCTTCACTGTTTCTCCATCTAACCTGTTTCTTTATCTACTTTTTACAATACTGATAATATCCATATTTCGACTGTATAGATGCATAATGTCCTATCTGTAATTTTTCTCAATTTTCGATTTTCGTGGCATTGGAACCTAATCACTAAAATACATGATTGCAATATAGTAACAAATAACTAATCATTTAATTTGGCACTAATTTTATCTCTTTCCTTCGGTCCTAACTGCTGAACAACAAGCATTAGGTCCTAACTGTTCAGTTTTCTTTCAGAAGTGAACATGTTGAAATTTTGTGTCGAAATATAGTTAAAATCTCTTTCAATGTCACAAAATTTATTGTCATCATATACTGTGTTATTTTGGAACATTTATAAGGTAAGAATTATTGATATTTCTATTATGTATATTTGGTATTAAAAAAACGATTAAATTAGCAGATAGTACATTTTGTTTAAAGTTTAAACGGTCATAATACAAACAAAGTAATGAAGAGTGTTATATGTATTCGCTGAATTATCAGATAGTACCTGATACGAATATAGTTATATTCGTTGGTTAAACATAGACTTAGTTATTGCATTTTTTTTTCTAATAGTAATAAATACAATATTTAAAATAAAAGCTAAACCTACTCAATGGAACAGCAATATTAATAAACAACTCAGTATGGAAGGATAACCATACGTAGGATTTAGAAAGAGTAAGAAAACAATCGTATAAGATACACCAAGAGAAGAAGGGAAAATTAACGAAGGGTGGAATATAGAGGCCTGTAAATGTTCTAGAACAAGGCATTGCCAGGAATTTACAGAAGAACACACGACAGTAAATTTTTTAAAAATTTTGGAATCTCACTTGGTCAGAACGCAAAATATTTATTTGTTGCAACGTTAGAAAAATAGCCAAAAAACGATGCGCTGTTGGGATTGATTCGAGACGCAATAATACACTCGAGTATATGTGTTAAGTAATGGCGATAAAAATTTGCAACTATGTAGGGAGATGTTCCTAAGACTTTGGGCGTTGGATATAGAATGCTACAAAATTGGTTAAAAGAAAGCACTTACGGCTTAGCTAATGTAACATTGCGGCCAGAAAGAGGAGAATCCCTCCAAGTAACTATTTTAAAGGAATTTCTGAACATGGTTCCCAAAATGCCATCTCACAATAGTAGAGAGAATACAAGCAAATTATATCTAGAGCCTATTTTTTTAAAAATACATGATGTATATATGTAATACATAACTAGATGTCAAGAAATCCTCGCTTTAAGCCGAAAAACTTTCTCCAATATTCTGAAAGATAAAATTAGTGGATTGTTTAATGTAAAAAAATATCAATACAATCTGTGTGCAACCTATCATTTAGGAAATTTGGCAGAAGAAGAGTGGCCGGAACATTAAAAACGTAAGAACGTGCTCTTAAAGGCGATATAATTAGCCTTAAAATGGATTCTCAAGCAGTTAAGCTAGCACCATTCATAAATGGTAATGCTTTTTATAATAAAACTAAACTGACATGTCACAATTTTATAGTTTATAACTTGGCATCTAAGCATGCTACATGTTATTGGTTTTCTGCAGATCAAAACAATTTACTAGTTACATCAACGTTCACTTCCTGTTTGATTCAATATTTGGAAGACAAGTGCATCACGGTTAATAAGAAAGGCGTTGTGATATACTCTGATGAATGCGCCACTCAAAACCGTAATAAAGTCAGGGAAAATGCATTATTAAACTTTAGTATGCTCTATGGAATTCGGGTTTACCAGAAATTTTAAGAAGCTGGGCATACCCACATGGAAGTAGATTCCGTACATGCCTGCATTGAGCGAAGATTAAAAAACAGAGAAATAAACTTTCTCAGTGACTATCTCAGTATAACAAAAGCAGCAAGAATACTTCCATCGCCATATATGAGGTAATAGTTTTACAATACAGTTTTTTTAAATTACTTTTATCCACTGCATTACACTTCCATAAACAGGAAGAAGCAATAACGATCCAACAGTAACCGACATTAGGGCAATATTTTATAATCTTGTAGGATTCATTATGATCATTTACGATGTTTGGACCCAATTACCTCATAGAATAAAAAAAACTTGCAACTTTTAATAAGTACATATTATCCACCTTTATTCTTCTTCTTTAAGTGCCGTCTCCCGATCGGAGGTTGGATATCATCATCACTATCTTTACTCTATCTACTGCTGCTCTAAAGAGTTCTATAGAACTGCATTTATACCAGTCCCTTAAATTCTTCAACCATGACACTCTCCTTCTTCCTATACTCCTTTCTCCTCTTATTTCCCCTGTATTATCAGCCTTAGCAGTTCATATCGCTGTCCCCTCATTACGTGTCGCAGATTGTAACTTTCTTATTTTTATTGTGTTTATTATTTCGCATTTTTTGCCCATTTCTCGCACCTTTATTCACTTAACCGTTAACAAAATTTTAGAATTAAAATGGCTACATCTCTAAGAATTAAATACAGTAATACCAGCTGGTTGCCACAGTTTTTATGACAATTTGCCATTCATGAAATAAAATTAAAATATTTTTTCACTTTAATTTTAATTACCTATTTTTCAATTTTTAGTGTTTTAAATATTTTATAATCAACGTACCCGACAAAGAAGACTCTGATTAATAAATATTATGTATGTTTATTTGTTTAATGTAATCTTTGATAATAGCAGAATATCCTATCTGAGCTATAAGAGTAATATGGTAATGCATTAAGTCCTAGGTATTGTATAAAGATATAGCTACAAGACTGTATTGTACTTTGTTATAAAATGTACCAACTATGTGAAAAAATATACCATGACTTTTTTATTTTAATATAGTTTTTACTCTCCCCTGAAAAGTTCTCCAAAATCATAAATAGGACATCATGCAGGTGTACACAATCGATTTGTTATCACGTCCACATGACCTGGCACCTTCGCCAAATTTTAGAATATCCTTATTTTATAACTTAACTGTTTATTATACAGGCTATAAATATTCAACTCAATATCTCTGACACAAAAAATACGCTATCCATGAAACTTTACTAGTACAATGACATACAACGCATTTGACGCCATATTTTTTGTTACTACTCTACTTCCGGTTTCACCGGACATACTATCAACTTATTTAATTTAAATGGCACACCCTGTACATTTTTGCAAATTTTAAAAGAACTTGTTATTCCTAATTCATAGATATCAAGTTTGGTTGAATAAATTTGTTAAAAGGAGAAGTAAAACCACTTTACACTAAAAGATTAGGTAAATTTATTTACTAAGTCCAATGAGAATAATAATTATTTACAGTAGAATAAAAATGGTTTATTTAAGTGATAATTTTTCGACTGTTCTAACAACCATTCAAATTTCGTCATTTTGTGTCATGTGGAACAATTTCACTCAATCATGTCAACATTAGACTGATAATTGCATTCAGTGCAATTTTCAATCCCTATGACAACACGATCGAGTTTGACATCTTCATCCAAATAAATTTCAAAATGTCATGTTTCGGCAATGAGAATGTTCAAAGTATAAATACGCTAATCAAAGAAAAAATTCCCAGAAATACAACCTACAGTCACAAATATATTTGGGGAATATTCATGGAATTTTGCTGCGGACGAGAATATGAGTTGAATGAACATAGAAGCTTAGAAGAATTGGCGTTGATACTAAAAGATTGGGCCGTCAATATGAGAAAGAAAAACGGAGACGAATTCAAAGAGGCAACGGTGAAGACAATGTGGAACGTTTCGTGCAAACTATTGCAAGAAAAGTACTATAATGACTATAATATTATGATTGACCCGTTTAACAATATAGTGTTTAAACCAGCCCGAGATGCCCGCGATGCAATCAGGAAAAAACTACAAGCAGATCCATGTAAACGTAAGGCCAGTTCAATTTCGTTAAATTGGTCTGAAATTAACAAAATAATATTGCTTTGGGATGAAGATACCCCTGAAGGTCTTATGCGTAAATTTTACCATATTGCTGCTGTAGAATTAGCGTGGCGAGGAGGAGAGGCAGTTGCTTGTCTGGTGGATTTTTTTCAAATCAAGAAAAATAACGATGACACTCTAACAAATCGCATTGAATACAATCCGGTATTCAGTAAAACGTGCCAAGGTGGTTCTAAAAGCTGTGCATGTAGTAAATGGTTGGTTATCAATAGTGAGAGACAAAGATGCCCTGTACGTCTTTTTCGTAAACTGATATCAAAACGAGGCGACAATATTATCTTACCACGACTGTTCTTAAAACCAAATCGACACTGGAAAAATGAAACTGACAAATGGTACGATAATATACCTGTTGGAAGAAATACAATGAATGGATGAACTAAATCTTCTGCTGAAGCAATTTACTTGAATGTGAAGGAGAAAAAGATAACAAATCACTCGAATAGATCAACTGCTGTTAGCGAATTAGCAAAAAGTGGTGTAGAAGAACAACAATTGCTAAAAATTACTGGTCATGGCAAACAGAATTCTATAAAACCATACTTGAATCTCGATCAAGAACACCACAACAAGATTATAAATATTATGCGTGGTAATAGATCTTCTATAGTGGAGAACAGCAACGAATCTAATGTTAACTTAAATTTTAATAATTGTACTTTCACTAACTGTACTTTTAATAAATAAATGTTTCGTTATGTTGAGTTATGATTTTTTTTTCGAAAAATTATCCGCCGAATATCTCTCGGACATTGATGAATGCCTCATCATTTCATGACAAATTTCTCAAGCTCGTCAGCCTTCGGCTTCGTGCTGTTACCAAGGAACGAGGTTTCGATTGTCATGAAATTATCACGTCTGTTATCAATGTCCTAGGGATATTACTACTGAAAACGTTTATATTGAAATATTAATAATGATTGGTTATAATGACCGTGTTAGAACAGCATCCAAAAAAGTTGAATGTTTATATGGAAATTGTCCGAAACAGGCTTATAGACCCATTTTTTGTAGACGGAAACTTGACTGATGACAAGTATTAAATTTACTAAATAACCAAATTATTCTCGCACTTCAACAAAATGACCAGTTACCACAAAATTATTGGTTTCAACAAGAAAGAGCGCTTCCTCACTATTATTTAAGTGCTAGAAATTTTTTTAATGCGAATTTTCTAAGTCGAACAATCATAGACTGGCCTGCTCGTTCTCCTGATCTTAATCCATTAGATTTTTTTCTTAAAGGAAATTTAAAATCACCTGTTTATATTAGGCCATGAACGTGTTTGCAAGATTTGCACGAACTTTAATAATCGGCTTGCACATTGTCAGGAGGTGAATGGCGAGCATTTGAGCATTTGAAGTGATTTTTTTAAACTACTATCCTCATTGGTCTTAGTAAATAAACTAACCTATTGTTTAACTGTAAAATCATATATTTAGTTCACGTTTTAATAATGAATTAGGAATAACAAGTTCTTTTAAAATCAGCAAAAAAAAAACAGGCTTTGTCATTTAAATGAAATAATTTGAGGGTATTTCCGGTAAAACTGGAAGTAGAGTAATCCCAAAAAATATGACATTAGATGCGTGCAAAGTTTCATGAATTGCATCTTTTTTCTTTCAACGATATTAAGTTGGTTCCACGCCATTTCCCATAAGGTATATACATACACTGTATTAATCGAATGTTCTTAAGGTATTTTGTGACATTTTAATATAATTTTTTTTTTTTTTAGAATAAGCCACATAAAAGAAGGTTACTTTAACTTTTTGATTTTCACTTCAGAAATTTTGAAAATTCAAAATAATAATAAATTAAACAAATTTTATTTTTGTTACTTGGTAAAAAAAATTATAATAATTTTTAGTAGATGATTAAAGAAGATGACAGAAAATAACCTTAAAAAAGCACACCCATCACAAAAACATGGCATGTGATTTGTCTTTGTAAAGACAACCGAATGAAATGTGATTCCATAGTAGATCATCAGAAAAAACAACAGGAAAAAAAACCTCATGATTCTACCCCGATATGGTAAGTATTTGATCTTACATTTAGTTTACTCTTAATATTAACACCAAACTCTGATTTTATGTGTATGTTATTTTAAAAAACTCGACTTGGTATTGACTTACTAATAGTGGTATTTTTTCGTTCTATTTATGGTCTTTTAATATGGTTAACCAAATCCTACTGCATTATGCTAAGAAATTTACTACTCAATTGGATTCATTGGACATAATTAGAGTCGCTTCTTTAGAAAAAAGAGAAAAAATAGAAAAATTAAAGCAAAATGTTCCTCTTTTTTCAATCTGTTTCTTTCGAGACTATACTTGAATCTTTTTATTGAACTGTATGTTTATTTTCCCATGCGTATTTAAATGTATAATACCTATTAAATTTTCTATTTTTGATACAAGACTAATGTTCACTTATTCTAACATTTAATGGTCTTAATGTTTCATCTAAATAAAAATATTCGCATTCACAAGGTATTTTATGTACAGATTTATTTACTGCTAATATGTTGCAGTAACAGTACGAATACTAGATGTTTCAACTGTGGTTAGGAAAAAAAACGATGAACATAACTGTGGAGATCCTCAATACAGTTTTTGCATTTACTGTAAAAGTTTTAAGCACAAATCTATCTTCAAACAGTGTCCAAAATTCAAAGAACAGAACTAAATTAAAAGACACATTGCAGAAAAAAATATAACTTTTCTTGAAGCTAAAGTAAGCCTCAAAACTCTTAGACAGGTATTGTTAGTACAACAAATGGATTTGAATTAGTAGATACACTAAATAATGAAAACTTTCCCCCTCTAGTAGGACACAAGCAACCCAGAGCTACATTTAAACCATCCACATCTAATATTTAACAACAATCACAGAAAGCAACTTTAAGTCAATCTAGAGCTTCTACGTAATTTAAAAAAAATCTCAATCTAATTTACTTAAAACCTATGTTTTCTTTTGAATATGGACCAAAAAGAGCTCTTCCTCCGAATATTCCATACAGTGCTGAGTTCAAACACAGATAAATTTATAAATATATTTTTTATTTTCATTAAAAGTGTTCTTGAAAATTTAAATTCTTTCAGCGATTTAAATAAATCAACAAAGGGTATATTTATGATAAAATTAGTAATTTTAATAATATTTCTAAATAATGACTAGTAAAATAAAAAATAAAATAAGAATTTTACAGTGGAAGGCACAATCAGCTGTAGCTTATAAACTGAGTTTATGTCAATGTTTAGATGAATATATAACTGATATTGCTTTAATTTCAGGGACCTGGTTTAAACCGGGTAAACAATATAAATTCAAAGGTCATCAGATTATTCGTAAAGACAGACATGACGGTTACGCAGGATTAGCAATACTTGTCAGGAATCTGTTTCAGGTAAAAAAAATTTCAACTACACCAAGTTTTAACTACAATATTTTGATGTGCTGAACACAAATATTAAACAACAATGATCTGGTTTTAACATTCTTCTCACTCTACTGCTCACCAGATGTACAAATATCAACCGCTGATTGGAAAACAATATTCAACTACACAAAGTCAACAAGTATTATTGGAGGTGATTTCAATGCGCATAACCAAATATTGGGCTTTCATAAAAGTAACAGCAAGAGCACACAAGTAGTTACTGCTTCAGATAATACGTACTGAGTACTTTTAAATATCGGATAGGCCACAAGATTATTGAATAATGGAAAAAATTCAGTTGTAAATTTAATGTTTGCAACTCTAGATATAGCCATTAGAGAGCAAAGATCTTAGAACAAAATATAATACATTATAATATATTAATTTAATATTTAATATTTATTTATTATATTACATAATAATACAATTAAAGTGGAATTTAAATAAAGTGAATTAGGAACGTCAAACAACTGTCAAAGTGTATAGACGCATTTCAAAGTTTCTCCTTAAAATTTAAATATTTAAATGATTATTCTTAAAGTCTGAACGAGTAAATAGTGAATAGTGGTAAAATCAAAATCCTATTCCATTCCAATTTAAGCAGCCGACGAGTAAAGACCGATATGTGACAATTTCACCGAAACATTTTAACTTTAATGGTTCAAAAGTGCATTGGTAAATTTGACTTTCCAGTGGCGTAAAAAAAATTAAGGTAACTGTTATTTTTAATCCTTTTATCCACAGAGTCCCACTAGGACATCTGTTGCATTGATAATAAAAATTTATGTGTAGTGGTTTTGGTATCCAGAACCGCTCACTAAAATGACCTCAACTACTACTCAAATGACCTCACAAAATAACACGATCAATAATACCAAGTCTTATGTTGCTGCCACTTTATCTAAACCTCCACCTCCTACGTTTCCTCATAAAAATCAAGCCATTATCTTACATGCCCTTCCTAATGTCGTTCTATTTGAGTACATAAAAGCTATAGGAGACATCGTTACCCCAAAAAATATCATCTTTGCGTCCCGAATCTCAAATAACCGCATTTGTATTTATTTAAACTCTGTTAAACTAATCGACGATCTTCTCAGTGTCCACCAAAGTATCATTATTAACTCAACAGTTGTTCCTATCCGAAGATTTATAACACCTGCTAAGCGTATTCTTATATAAAATGTATCTCCCACGATACCTCACAGCACTATCGAAGAAGCATTAAAAGATATCGGTTTACAGATAGTCTCTCCTATATCATTCGTGAAATGTGGCTCGCTAGGTGATGAATATGCACATATAATGAGCTTCCGAAGAGTGGCGTACGTTATTCCGGATAAAGAAAACTTTTCAGTCCAGACCTCTCTTTTAATAACTCATGACTACACATCATATCGAATATTTGTGTCTACTGACAAATTACAATGTTTTTTATGTAAACAAGATGGTCATACTGCTGAAACTTGTACCAATGAACCAATTTCTGTAGCCCAATCCGAACTTCCCTCTCCCACTACCTCCGTATCCATACCCACAAATACAACGATACCCGAATGCACTCCCAATCAAATCAATGCACCATCCACATCTTACCCCGAAACTACAACTAATGTGGCAAAAAGCATCCCCTTAGTTACACAGTTAGCATCACCTTCCGTACAGAGACAGAAACGGGCTATATCCAGTGACAGTAATGCTGGCACCCCTTCTCAACTTTCTCCAGTTCCTACTCCAGAACCAACTATCAATCAAATGCCTCCCCCCTTATCTGTAAAATCTACCACTAATTCTTTTACCCAGCCGCAAAAGAAAAAAAGTAAAACAATTGAAACAAAAGAACATAAATTGACACCCATTTCTTATAATGCAGTCCAAGCCATTTATAAAAATAATTTATCCGAACTAACTCTTACTGAAAACCAATTTATAGCTTTCCTAGAAATTACCTACGGCATACCCGACCCACTTAGAGAAGCTCTCAATTTTACTTCCAATATCCAGGGATTGCTTAATGATTTCTTGATGATAATGATCTCTTCTTCATTCGCAATCAAAAGAGAGATCCTTTAAAAACCGAATAACAAGATTGCAAAAAAAAATTAAAAGACAGCTTGATCCTGAAGACTCCGACAATTTAAGTGCATCATCCGATTACCTATCTGACGATGAAACTAACGCTCCTATTTCTCAATGCTCTCAACAATCCTTACAGTAGTCCCACACTTATCACATTTAAACAATTGGAATTGCGATGGTTTCTTTCCTCGCATAGAAAGAATCCAGCAATTAACTACCGAAGAACAACCTGAAATCATATGCTTACAAGAAGCTAACTCAAAAATTACTAAACTTCCTAAACTAAACAATTTTGAAGGATATCATTATATTCGAGCTGACTGCAACAGAGCCAGTGGTGGAACTTCAATTTTTATTTCCAGTGAACTATTTTCTTCGCACCTTCCTCTCACCACCGAACTTGAGGCTATCGCCATAACCACTTGGTGTCCTAATAAGATTACTATTTGTAGCGTATACATTTCACCCAATCACTCTCTAAAGGAAATAGAACTTCTTGATCTCATTTATCAGCTCCCTTCTCCCTACATTCTTGTAGGCGATTTCAACGCTCACAACCCTATGTGGGGTTCCAATAGCACGTCAAACAAAGGTAAAACTGTTGAAAACGTAATTAATTGTACAGATTCCTGTCTACTAAATACAGGTTCTAGTAGACACTTGAATTTCTCATCAGGCACATTTTCTTCTATAGATCTTAGCTTTAGTGATCCAAAATCCGCACCTTTACTAAATTGGAAAGTCGCTGATGATCTTTACGATAGCAATTATTACCCCATATTTATATCCACTGATATCCCCAACTCTAAACAAACTATATCCAGAAGCTACTGGCAACTCAAAAATGCCGACTGGCTAAGCTACACTACCAAAACAGATACCACCTTACCTTTTCTCACACTATCCAACAATATTGACTACAATTTATCATTAGTCACAAACACGATACTCTCAGCTGCCAATTTGCATATTGGCAAAAATTCTGTTTCACACAAACATAAAAGGGTTCCGTGGTGGAATAATTCTTGCAAAATCTCCGTAGAACAACATAAGGAGGCACTTAGAGATTATCGGAAAAATAAAACACCAGAAAATCTCACAGAATTAAAAAAAGCTAGAGCCAGGTCGCGATTTATTATAAAACAAAGTAAAAAATCGTCATGGATAAAATATGTATCTTCTATCAATGAAAATACCAGTCCTACTAATCTTTGGAAAAAAATACGACAAATTCAAGGAATCAATACAAATACTAAAATATCTAGTCTAATTTTAAATGATAATGTAATAAGTGACAATCAAGAAATTGGTGAGACCCTAGCCAGTCACTTCGACAAAAAATTTAAAAGCAAAATAAATTGCTCTCAAATCGAGCCAGTAGTCGATGCTTCCTTTCCAAGTTCTTCAACAACTGTCAAAGATATCGATTACGTAAATTCCCAATTCTCTTACATAGAACTTACTTCGGTTATTAAAACTCTTAAGAACACTGCTCCCGGTCCCGACGATATTCCTTACATTTTTATACAAAAACTATCTAGTTTAGGTCATCTTAAACTTCTTGAAATGTTTAACTTAATCTGGTCATCTAACAAGTTTCCTAATCAGTGGCAAACCTCAATTGTAATACCCAGTTTTTTTTGTCCTTTATTGTTGTCTTAAAATACAGAGTATTTTAGTTAGTACAGAGTTAATTATTGTCTACATTTGTAGACAATAAAAAAAACTTAATTCCTCTCCTACCAAGCAATGTAGTGCCAATAAGCCCCCTATTTTAAAGTTTTATGTCTGTTTTGTCCTTTTAATTGTGTTCTGTTTGTCCCTAATTGTGTTTTAGTTTTATAATTTTAACATTTGACATCACAATTCTTTGCCTAACAGAAATTAAATGCTTTTATCCAAAAGTTGATAATTACAAGTCAAAAGAAATTGCACACCCACAAAATAGTACAACCACTTTCATTCATTGTCATATAACAACTGTCCTCTTTCTGTTAAAAAAAAATATAATAATAATAATAATATCAATAATTTAACACACATTTCAAAAATATATCTCTTTAATAAATATAAATAACTTTAATAATTTAAATAATATAAAACATCAGTCTTTCATTCAACAAACAATAACATATACCTTACTCCTATATCATCTGTTAACATCCCTCCCCTCAAGAAACTTCCTCCTTAATTGTCAGACAGTTACAACATTGACCGAACATTACCCATTAATGCAATACGGGATAGTTTGAACTATGTATCACCAATCATTATATAAAAACTCTTGTACCGGAATGTAAGTAGTATTTTGTTTATTTCTAATTTATTACAATTCAACAGATTATCTCTTACCAATTTGTGGGTTGTTACTTTGTCTGCTAAAGCAATTTTATGCATATTAGTAAACACAGACATGTAATATTGGCATAATTACTATAACTTTTTTGATCTATATCTTTATAAGACAGCACCCTAATATGGGCTTTTTATAATTTCAGCATTTAATTTACTTTGTACCACTGACCTGATGATGCTTTGCAAATTTTAGAAAGCGAAACCGGTCGTTTTGGGTAGTAAAATTAAACTGATTGTGAGTAAGTCTAATTTATTTCTATTACCTCTTTTTTATATTTTATTTATTTTGTTTTATTTATTTAGTATTACACCATTTTAATATAAAATCAGTAACGAAAAGACTTTTAAATTTAGAATGAAAATTATTCCATCATTTTATCGCAAAAATATCAAAAACAACTTACCAAATCCAACAATCAAAATCAGTGGCAAATAGATAAAAATATCTACCAACGATATATTTCTAAAGTGCAGCATGGTTTACGAATCTTGTTGAAGAAGGGGTGGTCCACCCCTTTCTTCAGTATCTTCTCTTATATCCGGGCATTTGTTGCGTAGGCCTTGGGACGAATTAACTCTAAAACAAAAGTAAAATATAGATCGGTATAAAAACACGAATAGATATAATTTTAAAATCATGCATACATAACCACTATTTTGTGAATCTTTTGAAACTTTTTGTGAGAAGTCTCTATGAAAAAATTATTTACGTTATAAAAAAATTATTGTTATGGAGATATATAACGTAGAAAAATATGAAAACAACAAAAATTTAGAAAGTGAATTCCAAAATTTTATGAGTATTTCAAAAAAGCACAAGGTAGAATGTTATTATAAAAACTGACGATGTCAAATTAAGTAGTATAGTTTTGCTAAATAGAACTAAAATAACATTTAATTAACGTATGGCTACACCATAAATAAGTTATACATACACAAAGTTATGCACATAAATAGAACAAACAATGTATTAGAATACCTATATACTAATTACTCTCTTCAAATAGGGAGACAAATCGAACCCAGAAAATTACAGAGGTATAAATTTACTAAACACAGCACTAAAATTAACAACTAAAGTAATAACAAATAAATTGAATGAAATTACAGCACAAGCAGAAAAACAACAAGGTTTTATTTATAGTGATGCAAGCACAAGAGAAATCATTAGAATACAATAAACCGGCATTTCTATGTTTCGTAAACTTTAAGAAGGCATTGGATCTAGTCAAATTAAAGGACATTTTCCACTTATTGTACAAAACAAAAACAAAACAACACAATAAAAGTAAAAGTAGAAGAAGAATTAACTGACCCTATTTAAACTGGCAATAAGATAAGTCAGGGAGATTCCTTAATTCCTCTGTAGTTCAACCTGATTATGGATGATATAATAGAAACAGTAGTAAGAACTAAAAAAGGATACCAAATGGGAGAAAAACAGCTTAAAATAATCTGCTATGTAGACGATGCATTACTACTCTCTCAGAGTGAAGATGATTTACAACGTATGCTGCACCAATTTAATATAACGGCCAGAAAATTTAACATGTTAATTTCCCCAAAAAAGACAAAATGCATGGTTATAATAGCAAATTTACTAAGGTGTAAATGGAAGCTGGAAGGTCAGATAATAGAACAAGTGATAGTGTTTAAGTATCTCGAAGCAGAAGTGGAAGATGAAGTGAATCGAGCAAATAGAGCCGCAGGTTGCCTGAATGAAACAATATGGAGAAATAAAAATATCGGGAAAGAAATGAAAGGCAGAATTTACAAAACAGTATCAGACCAATAACGACATATTATGCGGAAGAAACACGATCTGGTACAGAGAGGACAAATGTTAAAAACAGCGGAGATTAAAACACTTAGAAGATAGTAAAACACTACTGGACAGAGCTAGAAGTACAGATATGGTGGAGAGCATCAAGAACTGGGTAATAAATAGAAGAGTAGAATGGAATGATCATATAAACCGAATAACATCAAGTAAAGTAGTAAAGACGGCAAGAGACGGTTCCCCAATAGAAGGACGATCAGTAGGAAGGCCACGTAAACGATGGAGCGACAACTTACTGGAGGCACATTAAAAACAGACGGAGTCATGTCTACATAAAAAGAAGAAGAATATATTACAAACAGCTATAGTGAAAATTTCACAAATATTCAAGTTCGAAATATATTCGACTCTTTTGTTGCAACTAAAGAATCGGATGGGATGCCATTCTATCATCTAATAGGTGTTTAATAGTTTGTCTTTTAGCGCCACAGTTGCAGTTTGGGTAGGGTATTTTTAACCAACTGAAAAGTGAATTAACAGTGTAAAAGCAATAAAAGCAACAATGGACTCGTCAACTGCAACTGTCAGAGTACAAAATGAGCTCACTGAGAAATTTTCAATAGTCAAAGGATTAAAACAATTTATCATTGGCAAACTGACAGTATCAAATTGCATAAAAATTTGGGTAAAAGAAGTTCTATATATTATACAATAATATCTACTTATTGAATTAGTTGGCCCGGACCCTAAACTATTTTTTTTTTTACCGCCTAAAATTTCAGCTTGAGTCCTTTTACCCTATAAATAAAGAGCTACATCTCTGAGCCCAGTAGTACATAACCATAAAAGAAAAAAGTACATAACCATAAATTTTTATGCAATTTCTGACAGGAAAAAGTACTATCAGTTTACAAGTGATAAAAAATATGATTTTCGAAATACTGGCTACTTTTAAACAACTGTATTTTCGAATCTACTACTTAAGTTTATTGTAATTTACCAATACTCGTTTGAAACGTATTTAAAAATTCTTCTATTTACCTGTTTCTATAATAGTTTCATTTTTTTAAATTTTGACAATTAATTTTTCTATTATTTGCGATTTTGTAAATTATTTTATCAAAAATTTCACAATATAAGAAAAAATTTGACCTTGTGAGTTAAATTCGGTCTACTGGGCTCAGAGATATAGCTCTTCAAATATAGGGTAAAAGTGCTCAAGCTCAAGCTCAAGCAAAAGAATATTTAAAAGCCCGGGCCAAGAAATTTGACAAGTAGACATTGTTGTATACATAATATAGAACTACCTTCTTCTAAATTTTTATGCAATTTGATGTTGTCAAAAAAGTACTGAGTTTACAAATGACAAAAAAATGTAATTTTCGAAAACCTTGCCATTTTTAAACAGCTGTATCTTTGAAGCTACTACATAGATTTTAATTTATCAATATTCATTTGAAAGGCATTTAAAAATCCTTTAATTTACTTGTTTCTACAATTTTTTACTCGTTTTTTAAACTTTGACAATAAATTGAAAATCTTAAAATTTTGTAAGTTTTCTTTTCGTTCTTCTTAACATTAGAGCAAAGAAAATAAATATTGTGATTTAAAATCGGTCGACTGGGGTTCAAAATATAGCCCTTCAAATATAGGGTAAAAACCCCTTTTTACCCTATATTTGAAGAGCTATATTTTCGAGGTCCATGGGCACCTAGAGGACTAAAAATATATATATACAGTATTCTATAACGAACACGGTTATTACGAGGTTTCGAGGTTACGAGATTATAGCGAGGCAAATTTGGTTATAACGAGAGAAAATAAGATCCAAAAACGTGTTTTTTACGTTTTTTGGCCCGGCCGTGGCTATAAATAAATACCCTTTTTAACTTCCCCGCAATAAACTTAACTGCCGCCCGCAATAAACTTCTTTTCAATAAATACAACTGTTTCACATCTTTAGAAAATATGATAGAATGATACTGGACCATTTAAAGCAGTTAAAAATGACAGAGTTCTTAAAATTGCAGAAGCAATAGTTTATGTTATCCTTGGAATTACGCTTTATACATTATGTAGTTGGAAAAAAATGTAAGAACATATTTTTTATTTTAACGTATTTTTTTTACACGCCATTTAAACAATATTTATTAGTATCTTATATTGCTTCGAATGGCTTCACTATAGAAAGTTAATGTTTTAGCAAACTACATATTCATACGTATGCACAGTATTATTGCTGTGTTAATGCATTGTTAATGTATTGCATGTTAATATATATTTTTTAGTGAATTTTCTTGGGCTTAGGTTTATAAAAAAAATTGTTTTGATACTAAGACATTTTTATATTTTTTTCGACGTTTTGGCAGGAAATCCATGCCTTTTTCAAAAAGTAATATGGACTAAAAAAACATTTCATCAAAGACATAATACGGTTTAAAAGTGAAAATTGTAAAATTTATACAGTCGCGATTTGTAAGTGTTGTCGATAAGGTGGTGTGGGTTACAATAACAATAACAACAATTAGACCAATACGGTAAAGAAAAACTGTATGTCTCTCTCCTATATAAAAGGGTTATCAGAACAAATTGCAAATCTTCTGTGTAAACATAACATTACGGTTGCTCATAAAGGGCACAATCTTTTGAAAAAGAATTTTACAAGACTAAAAACAAAAACCCCTATATTAAATCGCATGTTGTGTACGAAATTCCCTGCTCGAATTGTGATGGAGTATATATTGGACAAACCAGTCATCTACTTAACTCAAGAATACGTTCCCACAAATATGACAAAAAAAACTAAACCGCCCTCACAAAACATGAAAACGAAAAGAAACATAAATTTGATTTTGACAAAACCAAGATCCTAAAAAGTGAACATAACAAGAAGAAGAGGGAGCTTTTAGAGTCTATACAAATTAAAAAGCATAATAACGCAATAAATGATAAAAAATATTTCAAAAATTTAAACAAGATATATTTTAATTTAATTTAAAAACACACAAAAAGATATATATATATATATATATATATATATATATATATATTTATATATATATATATATATTTATATATATAATTCTTTGGTAGGTAGGTAGATATATATACATATATATATATATATATATATATATATATATATATATATATATATATATATATATATATATATGTATATATATATATACAGAATAGAGATAATCTCAAAGGATCAAATTTCGAGATAAAAAATATGTTCTCTTATATATTAAATATTACAAACATAAAAAGTAGTACAAGATGTTAAAACATCTCACTTAAGGGAAGGCAGTTGCTGTCGAAACAGCTGTAGAAGTCGCTAAATCAATTTTATTAATTTTACAAAAAATATAAAAGGGCAATACCTAATATTTTTTTTATATTATTCTATAAAAGAACTTTTGTCTGGCAATTTACTTGATAATCTATATGTAACAACATCAAGTACATCATGTCGTCTAAAATAAGTCAAAGAGTTTATAAAGCCATTTTTTTATATAAAAAAAAACATAGAACCGCCATTGATTGATGCAAAATCCGGGATTGCACTAATGTTCAAACAGTTCCTGCAATTGACAGTTAAAACAAATATCGTTTGAAAGTATTTTCAACTGTAAGATTAACTTTTTTATCAAAAATATCCTTATATGTATTGAATTTGCACTCATGATTGAAAACTACAAAAAGGCGTAGGTGTAAAGAATGTCTAATTCTCTCAGCCCATTCTGGCTTGGCATAAGCAAGAATTATACCAAAATACGTAAAAAATAATCAGTTCTAATGAAGATTTTAATTAGAAAGATATTTTTTAGGAAAATTTTATATCAACATGTTAAAATTACCTTTGGGGTGGGTCTTGCTTGAATGTCAATCCCAGACACGAACTCACTGGAGGCCAGATTGTCCAGAAGCAAACCCGTATTTCTACGAACCCACAAAACAAGTCACACAATAATTTTAACAGAATTCAAATTTTAATTTGGCGTAATACAATTCCTTTTATCGTCTTAGTATGGCGAGAAAATCCAGATCGCTCGAAGAGAAAAATGGTCCTTCATTCGAGAAGGATGCTGTCGATGTTCTTGCTGATTTTCGCGCGCATGCGGAAAACCCCACACCTACGCAGCATCGGAAAATTTCCTTGTTTAGGGTTATTTTGCCATTAGAGTTGCAACCGAAGCATTGCTATGAATATACAAAAAAAAGGAGGAACTGGATACTTCTATTGAACAATCATCGATTATTTTTAAAAGCAAATAATATAGATTAATTTCAATCAAAATGAAAAGAGGTTGATATCGATATTTAACCCGTAAAAAAAATAACTAACTTACTCTTGAAACCATAGATTAGAATATAGGAATATTAAAATATATATTTAAAAAAAAAACCTGGAATTGACTGGGAATACGGATAAATCATAGCTGAAATGAAATGAAATATACAAGGGAGAAAAAAAGCACAAATCCGACAAAATTATTAAAAAATGTTAAAGTAATTATGTAAAATAAATGCCAAAAAAGTTACCACTGGTTATAAGAGATGCAAAAAATTTATAGTAAATACCGAAGTATGTACGGACTGAAATACTTAATTAATATGATATCTGAAATAGTTTAAGGGATAATTCAGCATGGTTGAGATTGTTTATTAGTATGATTAATAGATCAGGGTGGATCTATTTTAAGGTGGATATGAAAGGTGGCATTCGGACTTTGCAGACAAAGTTGTGTGATAACTTTAGTAATAATAAATGACTTATCCTCCCTCTCAAATAGTTCGGGAAAATTAATATAAAAATGAAAATATTTAAAAATTACAAAAAACATCGATTTTTTTCTAATTTTCTAGCTTATAACTTTAAAACAATTTATTTTGGTGCAAAGTCGTACTGAAATAAAATCGCGACAGTTAAATTTTCTATCAGATGCGACTGGTTAAAAATGTTTTAATTTATTACCCGTGCTGCAAAATAGCAATAAATACAAAAAAAAAGAGCAGAGAAAAATCCTTTTCTTCTTCAATGTTTTTCTACCACTTAAATTGCCTTAGAGCCTTTGTAATTTGTCTATAAAGTCTTTGAAATATAGTAAAACAGCCCACCAAATTCAATTAAAATAATTTTAATAGATTTATTTTATGGAATTGACATCGAATTATCTGGACGGCCTCAAAAATGTATTAAAATTATAAACAATTTTTTGGTTTATAAACAAATAGAATATCTTATCAATGAAAACCAATAAATCTTCTGGTCCAGATGAATTACCAAGCGAGCTATTAAAGTTGGTCAACGAGAAAAACCTGGACATAATAGTAGAACTGTTCAACGCTATCTATACTACGGGAATCATCCATAGAGAAATGTTGACATCAGCATTTGTGTGTTTGCCAAAGAAAGTGAATGCCAAAGAGTGCAGTGACTATCGAACCATAAGCTTAATGTCACATACCTTGAAAATTCTGTTGAAAATTATCCACGCCAGAATTCACTCTAAACTGGAGCTGGATATTAGTGACACACAATATGGGTTCCGCAATGGTATGGGTACCAGAGAGGCACTGTTCTCCTTTAACGTGCTCACGCAGAGATGTTTGGATATCAACCGTCCTCTGTACGTCTGTTTTATAGACTACAATAAAGCATTTGATAAAGTAAAACATGACCGACTCATGGAAATTCTAAAAAATAAAAACCTAGATGAAAGAGGTTTAAGGCTAATAACAAACCTTTATTACAATCGAGCAATAGTACGAATCCAAAAAGAGACATCTGAAGAAATGGAAATAAAGAGAGGAGTCAGGCAAGGCTGCATACTATCACCCCTATTATTTAACGCTTATTCTGAAGAGATAATTCGAGAAACTCTGGAAGATGAAGCAGTCGGCATAAGAGTAAATGGAGTCTTAGTTAACAACATTAGATATGCAGATGATACAGTAATAATAGCCGATAGTTTACAAGACCTGGAAAAAGAGTAAAAAATACACTTACCTAGGAACACTTATAACAGAAAATAATGACTACACTGCAGAAATCAAAGTCAGAATCGAAAAAGCACGTTCTAATTTTATGAAAATGAAAAAGATCCTATGTGGCAAAGACTTAACATTAGCTCTTAAAGTACGCCTAACAAAATGTTACGTACACAGTGTACTATACTATGGAGTGGAATCATGGACGTTAAATCTAGACACAATGAGACGACTTAACGCCTTTGAAATGTGGACCTATAGAAGAATTATGAGGGTTTCCTGGGTAGATAGAGTTACGAACAATGATGTACTGAGAAGAACAGGTAAAAAGAAGGAAGTTGAACTTACAATTAAAGAAAGAAAGCTACAGTATCTCGGATATGTGATGCGGGGCGAGAAGTATGGCATCCTGCGACTCATAATGCACGGAAAGATAGATGGCAGAAGAAGCATCGGAAGAAGACGAATTTCATGGCTTAAGAACCTGAGAGAATGGTTTGGATGCAGCTCAAAACAACTATTTAGAGCTACTGCCTCAAAAATTAAAATAGCTATGATGATTGTAAACTTCCGTAGCGGAGATGGCACCTGAAGAAGAAGAAGAAGAATATCTTGGTAACTATTCGCTTAAATTCAATTCAGAAAAAAGCTTCGGAAAAGACTTGACAAGACGCTTCTTTTAAAACAAAACAAAAAAATTAATTGCAAGTAGTGGTTCCCAAGATATAACCTGTCAGAGTTGGTCCCATAAACAATAGGATGGTAATCTTTAAACCATTACTTTTATATTTTGAAGCTTTTTCAAAATAAAATTTTTTATATCTTCAAGATATTTATAACGTAATATTGTAAGTACTTAGCCTACAAAATAAAAACGAAAGTTCTGGAAAAATGGCAATATATTTCTCAACATAGTCTACTTTTAGCTCGACACGCTTGACCCAGCGATGCTCCAACTTCTTTAACCCTTATGAAAAATACGTGTTCTCGAGGTCTGCAAAGTAGGCTTTCGTGATTTCGATTAGCTCCTGTTTCGACTTAAATTTCTACCCGGCGAGTGCCTTTTCTAGTTTGTAAACAAAAAAAAGTCACACGGGGAAAAATCTAGAGAATCTAGTGGATGAAGCAACAGTTCTTAGCCCAATTCGACCAATTTCGCCATAGCGACGCTGGAGATATAACGGGTCCGTTGTCATGGTGGAAGAGCACTTTTTTCTTCGCTAGATGGGGTCGTTTTTTCTGCAATTCGGCGTCGAATCGGTCTAATAATTAGACGTAGTAGAGCTCTGTGACAGTTTTGCCATTCCTCAGGTAGTCGAGGTAGATCGCCCCTTGTGAATTCCAGAAAATAGTAGATATCACCTTTTCGGCCAATAAGACAGACTTCGCCTCCTTCGAGCACGTTCGCCGGTTGCCGCCACTGTTTCGACTGTTTCTTGGTCCCTGGTGAGTAGCAATAAACTCATGTTTCGTCAATGGTTACTAAACGACGTAAAAACTCCTTTTCATTATGTTTAAATAGTCTCAAATGCTACTTTGAAGGGGTCTCACGGTTAAGCTTGTTGTCCGGAGTGAGAAAACGCGGCATTCATCGCGCCGACAGCTTTCTCATGCCCAAAATTTCACGCAGAATATGACAAACTCCGTCTTTTGAGACGACTAGTGTCTCAGCTATTTTGAGTACCTTCAGTTGGCGGTCTGTCAATATGAGATCGTGGATTTTTGTCATGTTATTCTTCACAGTAGCCGATTTCAAGGCACCTGGGCGCGGCTCATCAAAACCCGATGTGCAACCATGTTAAAACTCGTTAAATCAATTTTTGAGGGTTGCCATCGACTAAGTACAGACACGATAGTAAATTTTTGTTGAGATAATGGTGCAATTGGGCGGTGAGGCTAAGTACTTATCGGACCGCATACGTAATAATAATAACCATCGGTATTGCACGTAAAAAATACCAAAAAAATTAGGTTGAAGATAATTGAATTTCAAAGTTTAAAATCTGTATACGTAAAAAAATGTATTTTCTCGGCTTCCAATGAAGCAATTTTCTTTATTTTTTAATTCGATGTAACATATCAAATAATTACCGGATGCTTGAAGCCTACACCTCTTCCGTGCCTCTATAGAGCAAGCTGAGGGCTTCGTCCCTCCACAAATACAACAAAAGTCTCTTTGTTTATCTATCTCTTTCTTTCTCTCCCTTTCTCTCTTTCTCTTTCTCTCCCTCTCTCTCTTTCTCTCTTTTAAATTGCACTACATCGAACCTTCTCCAAACTATTCCGGTCCCACGCCGATCTTCTCTAGGTTCTCACGTCTAGCAAAGTTTGTACGTCTGCTGCTACTTCATTCTCCCACCTTTTTCGTGTCCTTTCTTTTGGTCTTGTGCCCTTTGTAATCTTTCGTTCTCCATTCTCACTATATGACCAGACCGTCGAAGTCTCTGAAGTTTTACGAATTTTAAGATCGGTATATCTTTGAACAGTTGGTAGAGTTCATGATTGTACGTGGATCTCTATACTCCGTTTTCTTTTCTTTCAAATGCTTCCAGCTTTTTTGTGTTTTCTGTTATCACCCATGTCTCGCATCCATAACATACTATTATATTGGTCTGATAATAGTTTTGTAGACCCTTATTTTCGATCTCCCCTGTGTGTTTTTGGAGCGAAACACATGGGCGAGAGAAACATAAGCTTTTTTTCCCTTAATCATTCTTCTTGGAATTTCTGATTCTTCTATTGCATCCGTGTTTAATGCAACTCAAAACATATGTAAAACTTTCCACAATTTCAATCTCGTCCTCTAATTCAACTGTGCATCTGTTTTCCCTAGCTCTTTTCCTCTGTTAGTTTTTTGTCTTTTGAATATTTATTTCTAGTACAGTCTCTTTTTCCTCTGTTTTCAATTGTAAATATATTTCTATGGGGTTTTTAAAGCTATGAAATATTTAATATAACTTGTGTCTATTAATTAAATCTTAGGCCTGTTTAAAATATATCAATGTGTTATGGACGTTAACGTCGTATTTCCACGATTTGTGTCGAATTTGTTTTACTGTGAGTAGCTGGTCAGTTATAGATCTTTCTTGTCTATAACTGGCTTGATATTCCCCGACAATATTTTTAGTTAATTGTTGGAATCGTTTGTTGAGTATTTAAATAAAAACTTTGTACACTGTGCACAAGAGGGTTATATCGCAATTCTTATGGTTATCTTATCTTATTATCTTATCTTATATTCACGTTCATAATCGTATGCATTTGTCCTACTAGGTGTTCGCCACCCAATTTATATAGTTTAGAGTTGAAAATGTCAATACCTTTAGCGATGTTATTCTTTAGTGCTTGCATTGCTTGTTTTATCTCTTCCATCATCGGGGATTCTACATTTTCGGTGGCTTTCTTAATGTGATGCATATTCATATGTTCTTTATTTTCTTGCGTTCCTAAAAGAGTTTGGAAATAGGTTTTTCTTCTTATATATATATATATATATATATATATATATATATATATATATATATATATATATATATAGACGTCTCTTCTATCGTTGCTTTTAAATAAGAAAGATTTATATTTAGATAAGATTTTTTTCCATTTTATGTATAATACTGTATTCGTGTTGTCTTATCTCTATTCATATTCTAACGCGTCTTCGTCTTGCATCTTCGTAGATTGCTCTTTTTTTCTGGTTCTTCCTTATTCTTCTTTATATTTCTTGTGTTTTTGATTTGTTTTGTGTATGGTCTCTTTACACTCGTCATTGAGCCATTGTTTTGTTTTTTTTTGTCTTCTTTTGTGCTGCATCAATTACTTTTGCTTTGATTTCTCCCCAATGTTCTTCGGTGTCTAGACTGCCCGTATTTGTCAATATTTAAGTTATTTATATCTCATACCTCTGTTTGATATCTTGTTGTCTCAATTTTTATATATCTAGTTCTAGTTGTTGTGTTGTTTGTTTCTGTTTGTCCCTTCTGTTTCTCCAAATCCTGCATTTATATTTTATCTTTATTAGGAGATGTTAAGATCCGCAACATGCTCCTCTTCGGCTCTTCACATCTTATATGCTTGTTGCAGCCCTTTTTTCTCTGAAGACATGATCAGTTTGGATAGCCACCAGGCATAATCTATGTCGCTTTTTGTATATCACGATGTGGGAAAAAAGTCGAGCTTATAATTATGTTTTTTCTACTGGTAAAGTTTAGTAATTTTTTTATGGGAACCAATAGATCCTAAGAAAAGTTCGTCTTTTTCTATTTAAGCATTCGTATTTCCTAGTACGATCTTGATATCATTTCTCGGTGAGCTATCATATACTTCTATCACTACTACCCATATCGGCTGAAACAATAAACCCTGACAAAAAATTCTAGTCCTCCAGGTGGGGGGTTGGGTAATGGGTCGTTAACTCGTTACCGTAAAAAGTACAAAACCACGAAACCTTTAAATAAGCTTCGGATGACTACACGCTACGCCAAGATAATCCTGGCGGTACATAGACGGCCTTGGCTGGAGGACATGGAAGTCACTAAAAGAATGAGAATAGGTGTTACTGTAGTGTACTATAGATGTAGTGTTACCCTTTCTAGACAAATAAAATCTGGTGGGGTAGAATCAAGGCACGAGACTCACTAAGCGAATGCGGTGAAATTCAGAACATGGAACACCTACTAAAGTGAAGACTATGTTCTGGTAGATACATTCTCGACAAATTGTAGCATTAATACAATGCCATTGATGTCACTTCTTACTGGGCAAAAAACTTTTAGCATGTGGATCCGTACACGAAAACGTAGAGTAAGTAAAGTAAAGTAAAATAAGGAACTACTTGATCATCAGCGATACATGTACCATACTGGTATGATAGTTTCGTAGTACTTTTTTTTCCTTGGAATTAAATGTTTTTAAGATTTTCTTTTGAAATATTTTGAACAAAGGAAGGATGTAGAGACCTTTTCTGTCTGCTTACTCTTTTGTCTGTTTTCTTTTTTGGTCCTTCTATTAAGGTCCCCGGCAATAATTATTTCCTGCTTTCTGGTACTTTCTGAAGTTATTTATAATCTAATTTATTATGAAAAGGAGTGTGTTTCCGTTTCTTTAACAATTACTAATCATGTCTCTGTCACTTTCGTTGATATTGCTATCTCTAATATATGAAACTTCTTGCATTAAAGAGTTGTCATAATAACTATGTACTATATTGTTCACTTAGTACGTTTTTATCATTCTGAATATTTTCAATTAACAGATGACGCAACCCTTAATCGAACACTTGATGATATGTCCAAGTTAGAAAACCCAATTGCTATTGGAGACTTTATTTTAAAGACATTTCATGACCTATAACTAAATCACCAAATGGAACAATTTTAAAAAATTGTTCCATAACTATTCCTATAACTGTTCCTATAACTAAATCACTAAATGGAACAATTTTGAAAAATGTATTTACAGATTTTGTATTAAACTTCAACTTGCACCAGTTTATAAATAAGCCTGTTTATTTCAGAATTAATAATTTTACCGTCTACTTTTGTCTTGGTATTTGACTCAAATAATCTCCAGTTAGTAATACATCTTTTAATACGCTCTTCAGTGGGCAATTCAGATCATGCTAACATAATGACATATATTGAGCCCTGTAATCATACAATTATGTGCTGACCCGGCCAGTCAGCAATCTTACACTTTTGGCCAAAAAACGCATAAGCGCCTAATACCCCATAGGGAGGGATGGAACTACAGAGAAAAAGAAATAAACCATTAATAACAGTATATCAAATAATATATTTTAAAATTACATATTGCCCTGATATTGGGCAATATGATTGGGATTATATTTTCGGTCATATAAAAGATTTCTTGATATTCTGTATACACACTTCAAAAAAAAATAAACAAAAATAACATAAAACCTTGGATTATCATCATCATCCTATATATTTGCCCTTTTCTTATGAGAGGTTGCTTCCCAAATATATTTCTTCATAAGTTTCTATCTTGGTTCATACCAAAATAATACCCTTTGCTACCATGAATTGGTGATACCCCTAGACATCTCCTTATATTTCCATTTTAAATTTTATTTTTTTTTTATTATTTCACTCATCTACCTATGCATCCTTAATCAGTTTTAATCCTTAAACGGTAAGATCGTTTATTATACGGCCAGATAGTGATCGTCCAAGAAGTTTAAATGAGATAGTTTCCGCCATGTTTTTTACTAATAAAAGCATTTTTATGTAGAGCAAGTACGTTAGTAGTCGATGGCTGAGGCGAGGAGGGACAGTAAAATATGTAGAATTTGTATTTCACGTTGTAGATCCTTACGCATCCTTCTGACAATAGAAAGTTAATCGATGAGTTAAAAGCAGATATCGTAACAACAGCTACGTGATTTAGCTTTGACAATAAATTTAAAATTAACATACTATACAGAGAAGACTGGAAGAAAGGGTGTACCCATACAAACAGAAACTACCTGGTTCACTGATTGCTCAAAACCATCTGAGGGTGTAAGAGCCAGATAGTAGAGACAAAGCACAGAATATATTTCTATATTTCCCGGTAAGTGTATCTAAGAATGTAACAATTTTCCAGGCGGAAATAATATCATAGAGTGGAAGAAATAGAAAGACAGAAAAAAACGCACCGTTCAATTGCTGTCTTCATACATAACCAGGCAGCACTTAAGGCACTCAGTTTCATAAAAGTAAATTCTAAACTAGTTTGGGATTGTGTGGGTGCCCTAAATTAACTAGTAAACGATAGCAATGCTATGGTAGCCTGGGTAATAGGGCACGAGGGTCATAAGGGTAATGAAAAAGTAGATGAAATAACCAAACAAGGCTCATTAATGCCATTCATTGGACCGGAACCCTTCTGCGACGTTGCAAAGGCAGTAACAAGAACAGCTGCAAGGAAGTGGGTAACACACAAATCTCTCGAATGGTGGAAGAATACACAAGGACAAAGACGGGCGAAACAATTTATCATAGAACATTCGCCAAAATTTACAGCATAAAGACAGGAAAACAGTCAGAGCCATATTAGGTCTGTTAACAGGGCACTGTAAGCATAATAGGCAGTTTTAGCTGATGGGCTTGGCAGATGATGATATATGGAGATTATGTCACCTAGATGAAGAAACAGTAAAAGCACATTTTGTGTGTTGTGTATATTGGTGCGAGGAAAAGCCACCGGTAAAGAGCTAATGGAAGGTTCAGTCTCGAAGCTATTAGACCTTTTAAAAAGGGACAGGCTAAATAATGTAATCTGGGATTAAAGGACTTCAACAGATCTAAAAAGATCGCAGAGGAACAGGCCAAATGCTATCTCATTGAATATATCTATTTATCCTCCTGACGAAGTATGTGCCCAAACAGAAAAAAAGGTTAAAAATATACCACTCTAATGAATCCATAAACTTGCATTTACATTATTAAATAATATTTCACAGCTCTAAAGATAAAAGAAGATTATTCTGTATTTGAATGTAAAAAGTGCACAGTAAAACTGAAGTGCAAAAGGTGTTTAAAGTTTCTGCTCCCTGACATTTTCGGTTTCAACTACTATCAAAACTAATAATATTGTTAAGACACACAAATATAAACCGGTTTTTTATTTTATTCAAAACAACTTATTCATCAATTTTTTATTTATATACCTCAATAACTTAATTGTTTTCCGGGTTTGGATCATGTCTTTTCGGAGGGCCTATATGTAAACTTATCTTAACATTTCGCTTCGCTTGTAGGTAGTTTTATCATGAGCAAGGTAAGCTGTCAGTAGCAGTAAGACTGGTTCTCAAGATTTATAACACCTTTCGACTCTTCTGTAAATATGTATTAAATAAAATTAATTATTTTGTCATAACTTTCATTATAAATCACACAAACTGATCCTTCATCAATGATTTATTAATAACAATGTATATTGTCTACATTAATATATTAATTCATATTGGTAATCGTTTAATCAGAACATGTATCTCATTGAAGAGAATATTCTCTAAGCTATTCTAAAATTGTTTCCTAAAGTTGTACAATTGATTTAACTTGTAAATAATACATTCTTGCATTCGTATTTTTTAACTGTAAATATCTATATCTATACCTATATACCTATATTAAATATCTATTCAAAGCCTAACTTGCTTCAAATATACTTTTTAGAAATTAAAAATGTTCTAAAAAATCTCTATTAGTTCCTAGTCTATAAGTTGTAGTAGCTTAATTGTTATTTTTTTAGACTTCTATCCCCATGTTAGAATTTAAAAATCGCTAGTTTAGAATTTAAATATTAGTTTAGAAAAATATTAAAACTTAAGCACCACTGCTAAGTGAGTAGTAAGTTGCCTATATTTGGCGCAACTCAGGAACTTAAAAGTCAACCAAAAAGTATTGTTTAATGAACTTAAACGATATTATTGTATTTTAATAAAATTAAGAACTTTGATTTATCAAAAAATTTTCATTTATATTGACATTAATTCAGGGTTTTATTTGCGTATTAACAAAAAAACCCAAAAATTTTGTAAAAACTAGAGCTTTTAATTCCCCAAAAATAACATCAATAATTTAAATCGCAGTTTTAGAGATAGTGTTTTATAATTTATTTTATAATAAAGGTGTACCAGCATTATTAGAGTACCTAAAAAAATTAATATTTTCAGTACAGTTAAAAGGATCTGGGAAATACATAAGCAAATAACAAATAACAATTGCTTTCTTATTCTGTGACATAAGTCTTGTCAATCTGGCAGTTGAAGCACAGGATAAATAACAATTTATTATTTACATTGTTTATTATTCTGTGGTTGAAGCATGAAGTGAAAAAGTTTTGTTTAATCTTCATTCTACCTATTATAGACTGCCAAAAAGACCTTGACATTCCGACTGTCAAAATTGTCGACAGTCAGCTGTCAGGTTGTCACTTAATTAACGGCGGCAGGCAACAGCACAGCACATCTTCACGCACGGTGTCTTGTCTGGTAATGCCGTTGTAAATTTCTTTGTTAATCAAATAAAACATTTGTTTCAACATATTGTAAAATTCTGATCTAAATATTCAACATGTCACAAACTGAAGGCTCGACAGAGGCGAGTGTAAGTGCCTCAGAACCAATGGAGGAAGCAGAAAACTCAGTAAGCGGCTTTACTCTTACTAATTTAGTTAGTAAAATCATGAAAATAGTTCAAAGATTGTTGATAAAGTAAACTGCAATTGAGAAAATTCGTAGCATTTCCTAAATTAAATATACTGTAATTGACAATTATTAGATGTGGTTTTTTTGTTTCCCGCCTAAATAACTAATCAGGAAATTACAAACAAAGGTTAATGTATCAACAAACTTTGCACTCTTGTAATAATATGTAATATATAGTGTATAAAATACATGTAATATACATAAGTAAGAGATAGTGTTAAACAAGAAAATATTTTGTTTGCCTTAACCTATACATGTCATATTTAAGAATATTTTTAAATCTAATACCAGTACTTGCAGTGCCTGATTGTAGTAATATAGAAATTGCATGTTTTATATGCATTTTAATAGGTAACTCCAAAAAATAGAAAAAGTCTTTCTTTAATGTAGTGGTTGACTAGATAAATCAAGACATTCTATTACAAGGGGAGTGGATAGCTTAGAGGTTTGAAAAATAAAAATGACATTTTCAACAGATAAAAAATAGTATTATAGTTGGTTTACTGATCTGTATTCCAACTGTCTAGTAAATTTAATAACTGTTTTTTTGCTACAGTGCTTAAATTTTGACTCACTGGAAGTGGCTGGAAATTACTATGCAATGAAGCACAGGTGTTCATAGTCAATATCAATTGTAACTTTAAAACAAAAAATATTCGCGTGCAAAAGTTTTAATGTGTATTTTTGAAATTTTATAGTCATTTATAGATAGTAGTATTAAAAAACTGAAAGGAATAAATGACTATATGTGTGGAAATGTCCATAGTATATTGTCAAAATTAAAAATCGAAATATTTGAAACGAGGAGAAATATCGTGAGTTAAATTTAAAAGTGTTATCAAATGTTTGCTTTTTTCTTATTTATTTACGTGTTTCCCACTCCAATCAAAAAACTGTGCTTAGAAAGTTTGTGCAGATTTTCATTACTAATATTTTGATACCGAATTTGTCCGGTAGCCAGAGAGCTATGGGTTTATCGAAAACCAAGCACATTTTGGAACACAAACAAAAATGCTAGAAATTAACACAGAAAAAAAAACAAAAATAATGATACAGACAAGAAGAAATAGAGTCCCACAAAACATTATACATGAAGATGACATTGAAATAGTTGGAAAGTTTACATACCTGAGAGTAAAAATATATGCCGACGGATCAGAAGATGGCGAAATACGGAAGAGAATAGAGCCGGCAAACAGAACTTATTTTGCCCTCTCCCATATATTTCGGTCTAAAAATGTCCACCGAAATACAAAGATGAGAATCTATAAAACCTTAATTCGATCAATAGCATGCTATGGCAGTGAAGCATGGGTCCTGAAAGAAACATCCAAAAGCAAACTCAACACATTCGAAAGGAAAGTACTGAGGAGAATACTAGGACCTGTGAGGGAAAACAGAATCTTCAGAAGTCGATACAACAACAAGCTTTATCAACTTTATAAGGAAGCATCACTCTCAGACTTCGTTAAAATACAAAGATTGCAATGGGCCGGACATGTGATAAGAATGGGAGAGAATAGGCTACCAAAAAGACCACTGAATGCTAGAATGCAGTGAAAGAGACCAGATGGAAAGCCAAGAAAGCACTGGGAAGACACAGTAAACAGCGACGTACAAGACCCTTTAGGAGTCCGTGTTTGGAGAAGATCAGCCACAGACAAGCAAGGATGGAGGCAAAAAATAAAGGAGGCCAAGGCTCAATTTAATGAACTATTCCGTTATTTTTCGTTACGGTACAAAAAGTAATTTCCTTTACATATTTTTTATCGCCAAATATTTGTAACCCTTCTAATTTGCACGTTTGATACTCTTTATCGCGGTTCTGATAAGAAGCAGACTGTACTGAGGATCCATAGGTTAGTGCTGACTTTCACGAAATGTAAGCAGGAATAGATAATAAGTAATTAAGAAATATGCACCTAATTATTATTAAAAAACGATTAATACCTGCATAAAAACTAAAGAATAAGATAAAGACTGAAGAATGCTCTTATTATATTAGCTATGGTTTATTTAACATAAATATACGAATGTATGTAGCTTTGTAGACCGAGATCTTTAATTTTGAAATTTGTGTTCGTTAACAGGTTTAAAAATTAAACATTACAAATTAAAAACTGCATTAAACATTACAGGAATTAAAAAGGAAAAGACAGTTAAGATTCTATTTCACGTACAGGGAGCTTGCGCATCCGTTTATACGTATTTCGGCCCAATAGGCCTTATCAGAACGGCTTTCGCAAACGCCCTGAACGTGAAATAAATCTTTTCTGTCTTAGGAAGCAACTCTAACATGGCTTCGTATAGACGCAATGTAGCGACATCTGATAATAAAATCGTAGACTAATTTTCGAAACCAAATTCAAGAATTCTGCTTTAATCTGTGCCTTCTAAAAATTGCAAGGCAAAACAGACGTTGATAAAGATGTTAAGAGAGACATGGGGAATCTAAAAATTGCATTCCACAACATATCTCCTCAACTAAGCAAAATTCTTAGCGAATTGGTTTCTAGTACTCGTACAGAGTATATTGAAATAAAAAGGAAAAGACAGTTAAGATTTTATTTCACGTACAGGGAGCTTGCGCATCCGTTTATAAGTATTTCGGCCCAATAGGCCTCATCAGAACGGCTTTCGCAAACGCTCTGAACGTGAAATAAATCTTTTCTGTCTTAGGAAGCAACTCTAACATGGCTTCGTATAGACGCAATGTAGCGACATCTGATAATAAAATCGTAGACTAATTTTCGAAACCAAATTCAAGAATTCTGCTTTAATCTGTGCCTTCTAAAAATTGCAAGGCAAAACAGACGTTGATAAAGATGTTAAGAGAGACATGGGGAATCTAAAAATTGCATTCCACAACATATCTCCTCAACTAAGCAAAATTCTTAGCGAATTGGTTTCTAGTACTCGTACAGAGTATATCGAAATAAAAAGGAATAGACAGTTAAGATTTTATTTCACGTACAGGGAGCTTGATCCGTTTATACGTATTTCGGCCCAATAGGCCTCATCAGAACGGTGGTACCGCAGAGCTTCTGTATAATGTTATTTCTTGTACTCAACTTTTAGGCAGTTTTTGTTAAATGCTCTTTAAATGATAGCGTTCTGTGTTATGCCCAGGTACTTCAGTGTTTTGTTGTGGGTAAGTGTGGTATTTTCAAACTGTATGTTTGGTATATTTATAGCAATAATGTTAGAAGACTGAGGATTCCACAACAACAACTAACATATCCACGAGGACAGTTCTCTGTAGTTAACCAAATTAAAAGAAAAATTAACGTTCTTTCTAATATTGTCATTATATGTAGGGTGATCAATTTAAGAAAGTTAAGAAATATTTAAGTTTGCGTTTTAAATCCCCTTCTATATTGAATGATGTTCTATCCACAAAACGTCAGTTTCATTAAAATGGACAATATTAAAAAAATATGTAACTGTAAAATGTTAGCAATTTTATTATTTATAAAGATACAGGGTATCAAATGGACACAGGACACTGTTTGAAAATAAAATTGGTCATATCTCGTAAAACACTCGGTATAAAGTAGCATAATCTTATCTTGAGAGAATTCTCAAGAACTGTTCTATCGAAATCCGTAATAATATATAGGGCGTTGTATTTAAAATAAGGAAGTTGTAATTAACTTCCGGAAGAGGTAGTTAGGCTCTAAATATTTTAGAATCACTGTAAATCATGTAATTAGAACTCTCAAAGAATCACCCTGTATAATTTTTACTCTAGGCAAAGAGCTATTGCAATATTATAGTTGTTGGTAGGAGTAATAGCCATGGCGTTTATGAATTTGCGTTTTAAGGTATTTAATATGCATAATCTAATCTAATAATAAAGTCAACAATACAGAAAAACTTTGTTGTTTCAATTATATACATATATATTATATCTTTTATTCATTATTTTTTCAGGAATTGGGTCAAAATGAATCTTCTTCAGATACCACCTCCAAGGGTGAAGATTTCGAGATCAAAGTAGCTTCTGACAGAGGAAAAAGATTTGACTACTTGCTGAAACAGACTGAAATCTTTTCGCATTTCATGAACCAAACAAAATCTCCCAGTAAACCGAAAACTGGGAGGCCTAAAAAGGAGAAGACTGATACATCTGAGTAAGTATATTATCACCAAAAATTTTAAGATATATTTCGTAATTGTTTAATAGGTGAGAATGTTATAGTCGCCTCGTATTTCGGTGAGACTGTGTAAAAATATATTTATCTGTAATAAAAGCAGGCAATAAAAATTAAAATAAAAGTACTCTACCAGGAGTAGTTAACTGCAAAATTAGCAATGACTGAAATGTATAATAATACAAAGTTTTAATATTCTCATCGATATTTACATTCAGATGTGCCTGGTATTATGTTTGAAAATAAGGGCAGTCACCCAGTTGAAGTTATCATCGAATTGTTGATCAGTCCACGTGGATCAAGAGCCAATGAAAACATCGGATATTGCTATTATAACAAATCACAATGCGTTATCTTGTATCGGCAAACTTATGCATTCTTTGGGTAAGATAACAATATTTGCCTGAGCGACTGAAACCATAAAGTAATTTATCTGAAAAAATTTCGTTTCGACCACCCAGTGGTCTATTTTAAACTTTATTTTTAAACGAAATATTGTTTATTTGGATGAGACCTGGTATGATAATCATGACACCGTGAAAAAAAGTTGGACGAATAATAACAAAAAGTGTTCTAATTCAGTACCGCCCAATAAAGGACATAATTATAATTTTACACTGCGGTGTAGAAAATGGATGCATCGACGATGTATTATTAATATCTGCAATAAAAATTAAAGACGTGAATCTAAATTATCATGAGGATATGGAGGGTTCAATTTGTGAGTCATGCAGTGTAGTAGTGTGCTAGTAAAGCTGTGTAGTAAAACGTAAGCGACATTTTCAATACCTCTCTGATGATCCCAAACATATGCTGAAACATGTTTATGAAGGATTGTGTTCTAAATTGTCTAAATTAGAGGCAATTGCAGAAACATGTTTATCAGAGTGCCCAAAGCAACCTGCTACAAGATTATAGGAGAAACATCTTCTAGACAGAGGGGAAAGGATTGTGCAAATTCAGACAAATAGAACCGCACTTAAAGGAACCTATAATCAGAACAATATACAAAATGGATGTGGCTAATATTTTTCCTATTGAACTATTGAAAGCCTTCGAAGTGAACTGGTTCGAAAGGACATTCTCTCATATTCAGCAACAACACTTTGATGATTTCTTAAAACCCATAATTTTAAGTAAAAAACTATAGACAAGCGCCAAACACTAATGGAAAGTACTAGAATAATTATGAAACAATTCTATCAGACAGATAACTGAGTATCAAAAAATGAAACAAAATGTTTATTTAGATGAGACCTGGTGTGATACTCATGACAGGACAGAGAATTATAATTTTACATTGCGGTGGGGAAAATAGATGGATCGACGATGTATTATTAATATCTGCAAAAAAATTAAAGACGCGTCTCGAGATTATCATGAGGATATGGAAAGTTTAATTTTTTAATCATGGTTTGAAAAATCTCTTCTTCTAAAATTACCTAAATATAGTGTGAAAAGTCAAAGACTGTCATGGTTGGGACATGTGCAGAGACAAAACGATGCAAAAACAACAAAGAAAATGTTACAATGGAAGCCCATAGGAAGGCCCAGAACGAGATGGTTGGATGACGTGGAAGACGACCTGAAAACAATGAACATAAGACAATGGAGAAGAAGGGCACAAGAGAGATCTGAATGGAAGGACATAGCCAGACAGGCAAAGACCCATCCAGGGTGATGATGCCAAAAGAAGAAGAAGAAGTGTGATTGTCATGGACAACGCATCATATCATTCAAGATTAATGAGAAAATTCCAAATATTACTTGAAACAAATTAAAAATTCAAGAATTTTTATTTGAGGAAGATTTGTACTTTGAGGCATCATATAGTAAAAAACAATTGTTGGAGGTTGTTTATAGTAGACAGTACCAGAAGGAATATGTTGTTGATAACTGTACTCGCAGTAATGGGCATACCGTGCTTAGACTTCCTCCTTACTATTGTACATTGAACCCAATAGAGTTAATATGAAATGGACTCAACTTGAAGGAAATATAAGAAGAAGAAACGTGGCTCCTAAATATTCGTCTACTGTTCTCCAGTTAATTAGAAGAGAAGTCACAAAGATCACAGCAACCAACTGGAAAAATGTAATCAAACATGTAATCGCATTGGAAAATGACTATAAAATATTTACCAGCATTAACCAAATTTAGAATAATTAGAATTAGTGATAACAGTGATTCTGAGTAGATTAGTAAGAACTTACTTCAAACTAGGTGTTAGTTGAAACCTTTATTTTTATTGTAATTGTAGATATTCTCGTTTTGCTTATATATCTTTGAAAATAGGGTACAAACACACTTCATAATAGAACAAAAACGTACAAAGTATTTAATTTAAAATAGTCAAGGTACAGGTTAGGTTATTATAAAATACCTGCTAGATATATAAAAAAAGATTTTCATACAAATTTTAGACTCATTTTTAAATTATTGAGGTACTAAGTCTTCTCTCACACGGTGACAAACCAAAGTTGTGGTTCTTTAATAGAATACCCTGTGTATAATTTAAAAAATGAATTCTCTATTTTTTCCTGATTACAATAACTAAGTTATCAGGAATAAAATGTGCTCGTAAGTTTTAAAACTTATGAGCAGTTGTGTTAAAAAAACGTTTGTATACTAAAATACTTGTACATAAAAAATTTGTTTAATTGTATGTGATAATTACTTTTATTAACAATTTTTTATAGGTATTATTATTTTACAATAAGTTCTGTTCAGTCGAGTCGATTAGTGTTATCACTCCCTAGGTATATCACAAAAGTTAACAACACCGATATTTTTTATTTAAACTTTATAGAAAATGAAACTTTTTGGTAAATAAAATTAAATAAAAATAAAGACTTTTATTTAATTTAAAATTAGATATATACGCTACTGTTCAGTAAAGTACTGGTCTCTCTAACATTTTTGCCATTTTGCTAGTATCTTAATCGCTCTTGTTACTATAAATTTTCCAACGAAATTACGTGCCGACTATACATAAATTTTTTTCAGTTTAAGACATCGTAAAACTGAACAAGAAGAAGACGAAGAACTTTTGGCAGAAACCAATCTGAAAACAAAGACTACAACTCGTTTTGATGTCTCACCACCCTACATCAAAAACGGTGAAATGAGAGATTATCAAGTTCGTGGTTTGAACTGGATGATTTCTTTGTATGAACATGGCATCAATGGTATTTTAGCAGATGAGATGGGTTTGGGTAAAACTTTACAAACCATATCTCTGCTGGGATATATGAAGCACTATAAAAGTACACCTGGTCCTCATATTGTTATTGTTCCTAAATCTACCTTATCAAATTGGATGAATGAGTTCGAAAAGTGGTGTCCAACCTTGAGGGCTGTTTGTCTCATTGGTGATCAAGAGGCTAGGGTAAGTATTTATGATTAAACATATACAGTGTGTCCAAAAAGATTACCGGGGTTTGCTAGTTGAGTAAAATAAATGTACTTAATTAGATCGGTTATTTATGTTTTGTATAATATAGTTTATTGATGTATTATATACTGGACTGCAAAATTATTTAGAAAAAATAATGATTTTTAAATGCCGACCATCACACTCCTCTAATCTCACACATTGACATATTGCTCGCCAGATTGCAGCTATTGATTATGTGATATCGTGCTTCAATTGTATCACATTAATTGTTTTTGTCTAGTATACCTTACATTTCAGATACCCTATTCGCTCCGTGCGTGACTGTCGCGACACCTACCGCCTTCATCTGACAGTTTTGGACCTAAAAATTTTCAGGTTAAACATATGACATATGTTTAACATTGTTAAATACCTGCGAAATTGACAATTATTAATAATTAACTTTTGAATTATATTTTTTCAGTTTATGTACAAAATAAATGTAGTATTAAAACTGGGTTTCTCAAAATTCGTCATAATATATCTTTTTAACCCCAAACGGAAAAGAAAGGAAAAATCTAGTACTGGCAAATCAAGTTTTTCACGTGAAAGAGCATATATTTAAAAACAGTAATAGTAAAAGTTATGATATAAAAGCTAAAGTCATCAGGCACTCTGCAGTTAGCTTGAAGCCTTATAAAATATCATTTAAGGTAAATTATTTAAATTTTTCCTATTTCAATTTCATAAAAATGAAGTTATGTCATATTTACTTTTTCATATTAATAGCACGGATCCATCTTTTTCTTTTCTCTAATTTATATGTAATCTTTGGGAATCTATAAAAACTACACTTACTATTTTTGCTATTATTAGCACAATTAAATACGCAATATGTATTTGTACACATTTTTGATAAAATTTATATGTAAAAAGGTAGGTCCAATTTTGTCATATTTCGCCGCTACGCACGCTGGCATTGTTTCAAAGTACCCCTACCATGGTCACCCACGGAGCGAATAGAAAAGAGTCAAGAGGACTGAGAATTAGGACTTCTGGAAGTCCAATTAATGGTTCTTCTAAGAGAAATTACTTGTTTTTCTTTTTTTGAGCATTTAATAAAACAGTAGTATAATATACCTCGTCTTTCTGGAACCATATTCTTGAACCAAAAAGTCTTACCATTTCATAGGAACATTCACTATTCATAGTGGCTATTCGCTAGGAGTGAAACTTCGTGGAAATGCAAATGATGATGTCTTTACTGGACATTTTATCCCAGACTATGAATTTGGCCATGAAGTAATCGCTGATATTTCTGTTTTGGATTCTCTGTCAAGTAGTAACTATTATTCTGGTTGACGTGTTCAAAGTTCGCTTCGTATATAAAGAGAATGTTTTCAAAGTTAGTGAACCTCTGTAGCAATTTATTTGCAAATATTAGTTAAGTAATTAGCCGAATGAGCAGTCTTCAGCCCTTGAATAGACTATTGTATATACCTATTGTTTATTTATTTCAAAACAAACACATTTTACAGAAAAAAATGTAATTCTTCTTCTTCTTTTTATATAGACATGACTTAGTCTGTTTTTCAATGTGCCTCCAGTAAGTTGTTGTTCCACCGTTTTCGTGGTCTTCCTACTGATCGTCTTCCTATTGGGGAACCGTCTCTTGCCGTCTTTACTACTCTATTTGTTGTTATTCGGCTTATATGATCATTCCATTTCTATTTCTTACCCAGTTCTTGATATTCTCCACCTTGCATCTACGTCGTATATCTGTACTTCTAGCTCTGCCACATAGTGTCTTACCAACAATTTTTCTAAGTGTTTTCATCCCTGCTGTTTCTAACATCCTTTTGATCTCTCTGTATCAGGTCTTGTTTCTGCCGTGTAAGTTATTATTGGTCTGATGACTGTAAATTCTGCCTTTCATTTCTTTCCCGATATTTTTATTTCTCCATATTGTTTCATTTAGGCAGCCTGCGGCTCTGTTTGCTCTATTCACATGATCTTCCACTTCAGTTTCGAGTTATAGTTGCTCTATTATCTGAGCTTCCAGCTCCAATTTACATCTTAGTAAATTTGTTGTTGTAAACATGCATTTTGTCTTTTTTGGGGAAATTAACATGTTAAATTTTTTAGCGGTTATATTAAATTAGTGCAGCATACATTGTAAATCATCTTCACTTTGAGAGAGTAATATTGCGTCGTCTGCATAGCATATTATTTTAAGTTGTTTTTCTCCCATTTGGTATCCTTTTTTAGTTCTTACTTTTTTTATTATTTCATCCATAATCAGGTTGAACAATAGAGGACTCAGGGAATCTTCCTGTCTTACCCCATTGCCAGCTTCAATAGGGCCGGTTAGTTCTTCTTCTACTTTTACTTTTATTGTGTTGTTTTGGTAGATATTTTCGATTGTTTTGATTATTCCTAGAGGTATCTCTCTTGCGTACAGTAAGTTGATAAGGTCTTTTAATTTGATTTGTTTTCTTCTATCTGTTAGATATGTATTCGGAAACATTACTGCATTATTTGAAAGGCCGAATGTGCGAAGTTTTTCTAATAACAAACCATAATCAACCCTATCAAATTATTTTGCACAATCAGTGACGATTACATCCATTTGCATCCATAAGTTTGTAATTGTTGATCTATCTGGTAGAAATCCATGTTGATGTTGATTGAAAGAATTGATAAAATGTTGTAATAAGTTGTTATATAAGATGATTCAAATATTTTTGCAAGAGAATTTAAAATACTAATAAGTCTGTAATTTTTTATATCATTTATATTACCAGATTTAAAAATAGGAACTGTAATGGTATCTTTTAATTGTGTAGGAAAGTTATTAGTTTTTAAAGCTAGATAGTCGGTACACCCTTTATAGATATAAGCAGGTAGATTTATCTTTTCCTGTACATTTCTTGATCTCTAATCTCTTTACACTACCTCTAATAGCTTGTTCAGTTATCTCATGAAACTCTAAAATACCGTGAAATTTATGTATCTTCATATCAGATGATATATTATAAACTGACTTGAAGTATTGTGCAAAAGTATTCGCAACTCCATCAGAACAAGTGTAAATATTGTTGCCCAACTTAATTTCAGATGCTAAACCCCTGGAACTACTTCTAGATTTCATAAATGATCAAAAAGACCAAAAACTAGATGAGCCCATGTTGATATTTCTCTTTCAGTGTTGTTATATTTTATGTATTAAGATTTTGTTTGTATTTTAATGGACTTTCAAGAGATTCATACTCATTCCTAATTTGGATATTAATATTTCCCTTCTATATACCTCTATAGAGGAAATAAACGCGTGGACCAAAAGAAGAAAAGTGGAATGGAATCAACACATCGAAAGAATGAAAGAAAATAGAATAGTACGAATAGCAAGAGACAAATCCCAAAATGGAAGATCATTGGGACGACCGAGGAAAAGATGGTCAGACAACGTCAATTGAGGCTAAAAACCGAAGTAAAACAGGCATTAAGCCTATTTATAAAGCATGAAGAAGAAGAACATTTCCCTTCTGTACTTGCCTATGTAGCTTGTTTTTCTTGTGGATCTTAATAACTAAATGTTGAGAGAAATATTTAGGAAAACTGCATTTACCAGGACAATTGTTAAATTTTTGTCTTTTATGTACTGCTTGGTCACTGCATTTTCTTCAAAATTAACTGCAAAGTGCATTTTTTTTCGAATGGATAATAATGAATTTTGTTTAACTGAAGTACTCACTTTGATCGTTTCTTTTACCTTTTAAGAAATCGCAAGCGACCTGTGTCTTGAATTATTACAGTTGATCCGGTATTCCCAAAGATCCAAATCGACTTAGTCTATAGACACCTTGTGAACGATATTCCTCACGATACAAAGGCTTAGCACGAACTGTGAAATCACCGTTTCGGTGATAGAGACGGGCGCAAAATGTGTCATGCGTTCGTATACTACTCAATTTTTGGAGAACTCAAAAAAGAACTGTCTTTCAGAAAATATAACTTTCCTAAACCATTCTAATGTTTTATTATTCTATGCTGGGTTGTTTTAAAATTATCTTTACTTTTAAATAAATTTGAGGAGCTGTATAGTTTAAAATAAACCACTGTGGGTTGTTATTTATCATAGCCTATGCTTGTGCTATAAGTGATTAACTTTTTAATGATTTCCAATATATTTATATTTCAGAACTCATTTATTAGAGATACGATGATGCCTGGTGAATGGGATGTTTGTATAACCTCGTATGAAATGTGTATTAAAGAAAAATCTGTATTTAAAAAGTTCAACTGGAGATATATGGTCATTGATGAAGCTCATCGTATAAAAAATGAAAAATCTAAGCTTTCCGAAATTCTCAGGGAGTTCAAGACTACTAACAGGCTACTGCTAACAGGTTTGTATAGTTTATTTATTTAAGAATGCAGATCATTGATGTGCTTGTGCATAACCACCGAAAAGTCAACAACGGCAGATTTATTAGCTGAAAGATCTTAAAATTCCTATAGAGGGAGTAGGAGACAAGTTGTATCTTGTAACAAAAAGTATTTAGAGCCAATGTAACAAATTAGAATAAAGCGCCAATGTAACAAAAAACAAATGAATTAAGGAAGGTTGTCTTCGTGCACCATTGAGGGTCAATTATAAAATGTACCTTGATACACTAAAAAAACTACTAATCCTCATAGAAGAGATTAGATCAGTATGATAAACATAGGAAAATGTAAAATATGAATTTTAAATATAACAAAGTTAAAATGTAGAAAAAATGTAACCAAATGGGAATATAAAAATATAACTAAATTGAAGGCTGGCTAGCGGACTGTGCCGGAGAGTGACTACTTGACACTCAAAAGAGGATTCGGCCAATTTGCATGCCCTACAGAGACCGTAGAATGAGAAAATAGATAACAAGATAATCAAAAAAAATATGAATAGATGCAAATGATAGAATATGGAAGTTACTCGAAGATGTGAGTGGGCGCCAGGAAAGTATTAAGATATACCTTCCAAAGTATTTTGTAATGCTGTATACCCTTTTTGCTGAAATGAAAAAAAAACAGGTATTAATTGAAATATTTAGCCTTAACAACAAATTTAATACCTAACCAGCCTATCTTAATTCTTTATGCTACCCACCACCACTTATGTACAGTTAACCTAGTTATATACAAAAAAATTCCCCGATTTTACACAATTTATCCCTGAATGAAATTTAAATTTAGAATATTTCTTAATGAAATACTGCGAAAAATGACGATATACATATATCAACTATCAAAGGAGAAATGACTATAGGAGAATGAATATTTTAGAAATGAAAATGGCTGATGGTTTTTATACTTACTATACTATAACAAACCAAAACTTCACTTCAACTTCTCTTCTTCCCAAAAAATAAAATTTAATATTCTTAAAACATATCCTAGCACATCCCTGGCCGCCGACTGGTTTAAACCCAAACTTTACTTACCTGGTGAGAACAACTTAGTCTGATAAGCCTGTATATAGTTTTCCAAAATTGCCGCTTGGAGTCACTGCTTATTACCAACTTGGAAATTAAAAGTTACTAAGATATATCTAATGAATATTGATTTAAAGATTTTATTTAAAAGTGATGAAAGAATCATTGAAGTGACGGACTCATTACAATCCCCTCTAACTTGGAAAAAAAAATTTTAAACAATTTTTTTTTCTTTTTTGCATACCTAACGAAAATCATGGGATAGGTATGAACCGTGAGTTATGATAATAGCTCGAATAGACGCTTAACTGTTGGTTAGCCAAAGTTTCCACCATTGCAGTACAATCAAAGAATACAAGTAAATCCAAAACTAAAAATTTTTAGCCATGGCACTAGTTTGCCAAATGTGGCTAAAATACACTAACTTAATAAAACTAACTTTCGAACAATCTACATCGATTCGCAAGATTACAATTAACCACAGATTATGAATGATGTAGAAAGAAGGATCCATCTAAAGATATCCAAATATTACTAAGTGACTTACAAGCCACATACTATCTAAAATACATAAACTAAAATATGGCTTTCATGTAGCCTAAAATAGTCGTAAAGACAAATACTCAATTCATGCATATCAAAATAATGTGATTTTGTTTGATGTGATAAAGATTTTAATTAAAAGTGATGAAAGAATTATTGAAGTGACGGACTCGTTACAATCTCGAGACATAATATCTTTATTGCTGTAAAATCTCTACATGGATAATATCTAACGCCACAAAAAAACTTTGAACAGATTTAGGTAATATTAACAGTTAATAATGTTACTATTTTACTATCTTTTATTTATTATTAAAATGTTAGATTGCAATAGAATTGCATGCATACAATAGATGGCAATAGAAGATAAATACGGATATCCAGAAGAGATGAAGTCGTTAAAAATTATATGAGAATAGAAGGAATAATCATGAAATATATAGAAACGAAACACTTGATCTTGTACGGACACACACACATAGCTTTCTTAAACATTTTTGAAACAGTTGGATATGCTGATACAGGCCTATAGTTGTTAATCTCATCTTTCACTCCCTTTTTGTGAACTGCAATTATTTTTTCATCTTTCAGCTCATCAGGGAAATATCCCACTGAGAAACATTCATTTATATTAGGAAAAAGACAGTTAAGATTTGATTTCACGTATAGTGCGTCTGCGCTTATACATATTTCGCCCCAAAAGGGCTCTTCATAACGGCTATTCACAGTCGCTCTGAATGTGAAAATAAATATTTTCTGTCTTAGGAAGCAACTCTAACATAGCTTCGTATGGACGCAAATAGCGACATCTGATGTTAAAATCCGTAAACTAATTTTCGAAACGAAAGTTGAGGAGATATGTTGTGGAATGCAATTTTTAGATTCCCCATGTCTCTAATAACATCTTTATCAACGTCTGTTTTGCCTTGCAATTATTAGCAGGCACAGATTAAAACAAAAATCTGAATTTGGTTTCGAAAATTAGTTTACGGATTTCGTTTATATTACTACGAAACACAATTGTGTTTGCTCAGATTTATATTTTGAAATCAGGGTCTGTTCATGTCTTCACACTTTTTTTTAGTATTATTAGATTATAAGTTACTTCATTTCCTGCTCTAATTCTGAAACAATAATTTCAGGTACTCCATTACAAAATAATTTACACGAACTCTGGGCTCTTCTTAACTTCTTACTGCCAGATGTTTTCAACTCATCTGATGATTTCGATGCCTGGTTCAACACCAGCCAATGTTTGGGAGACAACGCCTTGGTCGAGAGGCTGCATGCTGTATTGAAACCATTCTTGCTTAGAAGATTGAAAGCTGAAGTGGAGAAACGGCTAAAACCCAAGAAGGAATTAAAAGTGTATGTAGGATTGAGCAAAATGCAACGAGAATGGTATACCAAAGTGTTGATGAAGGATATTGATATAGTGAATGGCGCAGGAAAGGTATGAATAAATATTTTAATAATACTAGGGAAGAATATTTTAAGAATTCAATTGCGATTATGCAGGTTAAGGAATAATTAAGTAATTACATCGATATGAGTAGAATTATTATAGATTTATGTCACATATCTACTTTTTTATATTGAAATAGTGTAAATACAAAATTTAGGGTTGGTTATTATAACTCTTACTATCTATTCATATTTTAGAGATTTTCCACAATTTGAATTTAATTTATTGATCATATCATGCAGAAAAATTATACTTAACTTTTATGATATAATTTTTACTGCACACATGGCGATTTTTAGGTGGAAAAAATGAGACTGCAAAATATTCTCATGCAGTTAAGAAAATGCACCAATCACCCCTACCTTTTTGATGGCGCTGAGCCCGGTCCACCTTACACAACCGATGAACATCTCGTGTACAATTGCGGTAAAATGGTGTTGCTGGATAAACTGCTTCCCAAATTGAAGGAACAGGTAAGTTGTCGTCTTGAAGTTCGTTTTTACTATCTTTACTAGGGTAAGCGGAGAAATTACTCACAAGACATCAGCCACCAACAAAGCCCAGTAATAAAAAAACCACAACAAGTAAACTTGTGTTACCTGAGCATAAAGTTAAATATCTTGCCTAGCCATGAGGAGTCAAAAAATTAATCATTTAGTAAATCAATAAAAAATGGCAATGACAAGGAAAATACGATTTACACAAATATAAATATATGAATTTAATTATTAAAGTTCAAATTGAATTAACTAAAAGATTCTGTCTGCATATATTCTTATTAAAGTTTGAATAAAGCATGTGCATAAAGAGGTTAGGTGAGTTATTATTATAATACAAAATATTAAAAGAAAATTACCAAAGAACACTGAATATTTGTAAAATGTTAAAACTTGTCCCAAGAAGATCGAGAAAAAAATTGAAATGTATTTCTGCACTCACAGGCGTAAAGAGTGTAGTCTGAATCCAAAAGGACTTTTCCAGACCCTTTCATTGTAAAAATGGACTGAGACAGGGAGATGGACTGTCGTGTCTCTTATTTAACCTTGCACTAGAAAAAGTAATTCGAGAGTGCCATATTAATACGAATGGCATCATCTTTAATAAATCTGTACAAGTGGTCGGATATGCAGATGACATAGACATTATTGCTAGGTCCACAGAATCTCTGATTGAATCATTTCGATCACTAAGGGCGTCTGCACTTAGAATGGGATTAAAAATAAACGCACAGAAAACCAAGTATGTATTGTACTAGATCAGGCAACCAGATACCTAGACTATTAATTGATGATCTGGAACTGGAAGGTGTGGACACCTTCGTCTACCTGGGCTCGCTGCTGACCAAAGACAACAATGTCAGCGAAGAAATTAAAAGAAGAATAGTGCTTGCCAATAAGTGCTATTATGGCTTGAGGAAACATGGCCCCAAAACTACCCAGAAAATTTAAAGTTACCATATATAAAATACTAATAAGGCCAGTGTTAACATACGGATCTGAAACGTGGTCACTTACACAGAACGACCAAGTTTTGCTTAAACGTTTCGAGAGAAAAATTCTAAGAAAAATATATGGAGGAATCCAAGAACAGGGTTTGTGGCGTAGGCGATACAACTTTGAGTTATATAGGAGTTTTGGGGACCTGACGTTGTAAAATATATTAAATTAGCACGCCTTCGATGGGTAGGACATGTAATTAGGCGAAATAAAGATGCAACGATCAGAAAATTTTTCGACTGAAGAGGACCAGTGGGAAGACGAGCCAGAGGAAGACCAAAACTTAGGTATCAAGATAACATAGAGGATGATCTAAAATACATCGGAGTTAAAGCATGGAGAAGAGTTGCCAGAGACAGGGGCGAATGGAAGATTGTTCTGAAGAAGGCTTTGGCTCATAACGAGCTGTAATGCCACTGATGATGATGATTTCTGAACTAACAATTTTGTTTACACAAACGTATTTTGTTTGGCGTTTTTCAAGATATATGCTACTTGCTAATAGTACTGAAAGCTGTCCATGCTAGTAGTGTTCTTTGAATATCAGCATCTTGATTTGGTTTTCCCAGTTTCATGACATGGTACAGCAGGGCATAGATCTAACACTGCAGTTATCTCTCCACACTGTTTGTCCACGTCTAAATTTAAAAGATACACAAATAAATGTTGATTCTTCTCCAATATTATCTATTTTTATTGTCAAAATAATTATAGCTGAATAATTATTTAAGACAATTATGAACTATTGTGTACTTGATTTCGGACACTTTAATTGGTTTATGTGAAGTCAAAACGTTCACAGATTTATGCAAATAAGTTTTACCTTTTAGTGACCGTGTTTATGAGTTTTATTATATTTCTGACAAATAACTCTTCTGTGTATATGTTTGGTCATTTGTCATTTGGTTTTTGTGCAAATTTTTTCAAAGAAATATTTTAATTCTCTTATATTTTTTTAGGATTCTCGTGTACTTATCTTCTCGCAGATGACGCGTATGTTGGATATACTTGAAGATTACTGTCACTGGCGACAGTACCAATATTGTCGTTTAGACGGTCAAACCCCACACGAAGACAGACAGAGACAAATCAACGAGTATAACGAAGAAAATAGCCAAAAGTTTATCTTTATGTTGTCAACCAGAGCCGGTGGATTGGGTATCAATTTGGCCACAGCCGATGTAGTTATTATATATGATTCAGATTGGAATCCCCAGATGGATCTGCAAGCTATGGACAGAGCGCATAGAATTGGTCAGAAGAAACAAGTCAGGGTGTTCAGGTAAGAGCAGTCTTTAAGTGTTGTTCTTATATCGTGATCAGACTTTTATATTCTATATGGAATAGGATAGAAGGGATAATGATTCATAAATGGGCTTTAAAACTGATATCGGACACGTTAATCACTATTTGAACCCAATGCTGTGTCAAATATGTACTAGAACATGAACCAAAATATTTAGTTATTCGCTATATACACGATGGTAGAGGCATCTTGTGGTCAGTCAGCGAAGTTGAACTGCAGAACAGTCTATAGAGAATTTAAGTGGAAAAGTATTTTGCGTTTATTTAAAATTTTAACTTTTTTCAATAGTGGTTTCTATTTTTTATCTGTTGATATTTTGGAGGAAAGAAGTAAGAACATAACACCTATTAACATTAGTATAAACATTCATATTTGATGTTATATATAGTCTGCCTAGAAAGTATCCGGAAAAAAGAAAGCAGAATTATAATTTTACGGTATTTATTTCTATCACTTGAAATATAAAATTTCAACAAATAATTCATCTCATTTACTTATACAACCTTCATACAACGTCCAGGTACATCCGAAACTAGATCAAGGCCATCATTTTCGGTAATGGTGTTTCAGGCCTGTAAAACTGGCAGAATCAAACCTTCTTTATCTCGTGGCGCTGCTAGTTCCACTTCAATCTTTATCAGTCCCCAAATGTTTTCAATGGGGCTAAGATCTGGAGATGCTGCTGGCCACGGAATTGTTGCCAATTCGTGTTCTTTCATCCAAGCTTGAGTATAAGCAGAAGTATGGCATCTTGCATTATCTTGCTGAAAACGCCACCCCTCTGGATATAAAACATGAGCCGTTTCAAGAAGAAAACTATTTAAGATGTCACAATATTTCGCACTATCAACAGTACCATTAATTATAAGAGAGGTATAGCACCATGCTGAGATATTGCTCCCCAAACCATTATTTTAGTGGGAAATTTGAACGGTAATATTTTCTCTTGATAGGACTTTTAGATGATTTGCACCAAGCTGGAAACAACTTTCATCAGATATAAAGACATTATTAAAATTATCTTCTCGAAAACGTTGACAAAAATCTATTCTTCGTTGCCTTCGCAGAGTTGTCATTGTAGGGATTTTTTTTTTGATTCCTTGATATGTAGCCTTGTTTTTTCAGCGACATGCGGACAGTTTTTGGGCACACTTTTATTCTTCGTTGATTTCCAAATCTGTTCGCTAATTTTCGAAACCCTAGGCGCGGATTTTGTTGTCCTAAAGCCACTAAAGCATTTAAATTGTTTCCGCGAATCTTACGCGGTCTACCCGAAACTGGTTTATGTCTCATATCTATGCAATTTTTTATTCTCTTTATTGTCTCATACACTGCACTTTTTCCGAGTTCATTCAATTACACTAATTTTTCAACGTTTCGGACACCCTTTCTATACAAATATTCCACCACTTTTCTTTTTTCTACTTGCGACATTATTTCACAAATCTTAAGTCTGTTTACAAACAACAATATTTGACAGATGGTGTTGTCATGCGATTTTGTCCATAACCTACTATCGGCACAACCTACTTGATGCATTACTTTTGTCTTAAAATGTTACAAAAAGGAAATCTATTAAAATTAGGAAAACTATTAAATTCCGGACACTTTCTCAAAAATGTTCTCAAAAATGTTCTTTTATATTTTAAGAAGTATCATACACAGTGTCAAGTGCAAATGAGTATTTGTGATTTATTTGATTATTCGCCAATGTTAATTGGTAATTTTAACTATACTATTTTGTGAATTGAAAGTTTTATTAAACATGTTATATTAAATAGCGAAGAATTTTATTTTAAACACTAGCTTCCTGCTTTGTATAAAAAAAGCAAATGAAGACACGTCATTTTACTGATCAAAATATTTTGAACCACAAATTCTTTTTATATATTATTTGATTAAAGATAATTAAACATATTATGATAAATAAAATGTGATAGTGTATAATAAATTTAAGCACATTCAAGAGTATAATACAGTATACTCCCTTTATAACGAACACGGTTATTACGAGGTTTCGCTTATAACGAGGTACATTAGATGTCCCGTGAAATTTCTATTGAACTATAACCCTTTATAGCGAGGTAAATGTGCTTATAACGAGAAAAAATAAGATTGAAAAACGTGTTTTTTACGTTTTGGCCCGGTCGTAGCTATAAATAAATACCCTTTTTAACTGCGGGCCGCCCGCAATAAACTTCTTACAATTTATGATTCTTAGTCGGAAATGTAAAATTTATGATTCACAAGTGTCATTGTATTGGGTTGACCATTCACACGTGTTTTAAAGGTTGTCAGAAACTTTATCCAAGGACAAAACGCAAATGAAGAAGCATAAAACTGTTTCACATCTTTAGAAAATATGATAGATAGAATACTGGACAATTTAAAGCAGTCAAAAATGACAAAATAACTTTATATGCTTTATACATATTTACAGAATACAGATTTTGTTTTAACGTATATCATTGACAGTAAAAGTAAACAACTCTTTTTTGTTTTAATGCATTTCATTGACAATAAAAGTAAACAACTTTGTTTTAAAAACGCCATTCAAACAATATTTATTAGCATCTTATATTGCTCCGAATGGCTTCACTATAGAAAGTTAATGTTTTAGAAAACTACATATTCATATAGTATTATAATTGTTGGATATAACGAGATCCGCTTATAACGAGGTAATTAGTCTGCCATTTCAGTTCTCGTTATAGAGGGAGTCTACTGTACTTTTAATAAGTATAATTTTTTTCTCAATTTAATTACATGTGGGATAAGTCAAGTGACTAATAAAAAAGAATTGAAATATCTGAAAGTATAACTTATATCAATCAATTAAGTGATTTTGTAAAAGTCAGTATATTTTATTAATAAAGGTATAAAAATATACTCGTTTGAAACATTTTATTTTTAAAATCAAAAACCACTGTTATATAAATCATAAGATATTTCCATAAAATACATATAATGATTTTGGCAAAGTTAAAACAATTATGTACAATTTAGTAATAATTACATTACTCATCATTTTAAAAACAGCTTGGAATCACATTTTAATTCAGGCTTCAGCAATAATTGGAAGTTGCAGATTTACTATTTCTGCCCGTATTTGGGTAACAAACACTATGACCCATTTTTTACATATAATGTATTAATAAATTGTCCTGCATTTGAACTTTCCGTTATATCCAATGAGGGCGCTTAAATCGAACTGGAATAGGTCACGTGGGTTCGTGCACATAGCGAATAGAGTTCAATAAACCTTTGGTAACGATCACTTTAGTATTTTTAAGAAAAATAATGTGTACAATAGAGATCTACATGTTTTATTAAATTTTTAACTAAAATTGGAGGAAAAGCGGAGGTGGAAAGCAAATGTTACTTACTACCGATCACAAGCTATCATTATTTTTTCTCACAAATATATCCAAGTTAAGTTTATTAAGTTGATATATGTAATCAAATTACTATCCTCCAATAAAATCATCACAGGAACGCACCTAAACAATACTGAATACCGTTTTAAATGTATCTATTTTAAAATGTTTGATATGTCAGAATTTTCATTATATGTGAGTCAGATAAAATTAACTAATACTATAACAATTTTCAATTGAAGGTGACTCATCTACAAATTGAACGAATACAACTTGAATTGACTATTTCTTTTTGGATTTTTATAATTTATAATACATTTGCGATATCCCATTTTCTTCAATGATAGTACTTATGAAATGTGCTAATAAACATGCAAGGTTGTGCCGTTTCTCGCGCACAATCGTTTCTCGCATCCCCTCCAAGTACTTGCACATAGCGAATAGCTTCTACTGCTTACTTTCTTTTATTCAGATTTGATCATATATCAATTTATCATTTCAGATTTATTACCGAAAACACTGTAGAGGAAAAAATCGTCGAAAGAGCTGAAGTAAAATTACGTTTAGACAAATTAGTTATCCAACAAGGTCGTTTAGCCGATTCCAAAGGACAGACTCTAAACAAAGACGAAATGTTGAACATGATCCGGCACGGTGCCAACCACGTATTTGCCTCTAAGGATTCCGAAATAACAGATGAAGATATTGACAGTATATTGGAAAAGGGAGAAATGAAGGTCAGTACTTTATCTGTTATTTCATAATGTATTTAATTTATTCACGTATAAAGAATTGTTAGCATCAATGATTATTTTCGAATTCGAATAATAGAGTTTTTGTGCAAGCAAATACATATACGTAACATATCTTTTTGAGCTATAAGCATGCGCATTAATGGTTGAACTAACGCATCTAGATACGTATTAATTAACGTAACGGGCTGGTACGTTATGTTCATATGCATCCCCATCGAGCCGAAGGTAACCGAATGCACAAGGGGATCTTACCCGATTACCAAAATTTCAACATCCACATTTCAGAAGCACACGTGGTACGTGTTTTTTTTACATTTGTGGTTAAGTATATTTGTTTTTTTTTTTTTTTTAATAATGGAAAGCAGTAGAAAACGACTTCACTTCAGCAATGAAGATGATTTGTTCTTGTTGAAGTAAGTCGTAGGCCAGAACCCTTACGACCATCCAGAAAGGTGGAATTTAATCCAAAAGCGAAAAATATTTTTAAATTTTATATCAGACATGGTATCAAAATTAAAGCGGCCGTATAGTCAAGCAATATGTAGAGAAGAAGGACATCTTCTATGTCTTCGTCTTCTTCATCATCAATAAAGGCACCTACATTTAATATCGTGTCCATCTCCAAAATTAAAAATTGTTCAAAAAAATCTTTGTTATGTATTTTGAATATCAAAAATAGGGTTAAATGACAAGGACAAGACTGGCACTGACAATTTATTAGTTAATCACTAATTCGATGAGGGCAACACCATCGTTACGTTGCGTGCAGAACTTTAACTCTCAATTTAACGTTCATCTTCTTCGATACGTTAGTTCTTTATGTATAGGGAGATACGTTACGTTAGGTAGTTACAAAAACTCCCTATTATGACCTATATTCTTAGAAGAGTATTTCTGGTCGTTGGAAAAGATTAGGTTTTTCATACTGTTTTAAGCCATTGGTTTAAAAAATGTTAAAAATATTATTAGTTCTTCTTATTTTAGACCGCTCAGTTGGCTCAGAAGATGGAAGCCATGGGCGAATCGTCACTTCGCAACTTCACAGTTGAAACACCTACTGAATCAGTCTACCAATTCGAAGGAGAAGACTATCGCGAGAAGCAGAAATCCATAGGCTTGAGCAACTGGATAGAACCTCCCAAAAGAGAAAGAAAGGCCAACTATGCCGTGGATGCTTACTTCAGAGAAGCTTTAAGGGTTTCTGAGCCTAAAGCGCCCAAAGCTCCAAGACCACCGAAACAGCCCATCGTACAAGATTTCCAGTTTTTCCCGCCGAGATTATTCGAGCTTTTGGACCAGGAGATCTACTTTTATAGGAAATCTTTGGGATATAAGGTAAGGGTTATAAATATGTATTTTTAATTAGTGCTTATTATGTAAACTGATAAACTCTCACTAAAATACGTTTGATATGGTTACAAGACGGCATTTTTAACAATGAATAAGGAAAAACAGCAAGACCGTATCATTGTAAGATTTTATTGTTGGCACTTAGTGAACATTGAAGCACATTTGAACTACTCTGTGAGAGACATTGTAAGCAGTATAGCAAAATTATGTATCACGGATCGGCATTATTTAATATAATTTTGAATGTACATGAAATCAAAATTATAATGCTGATTTGATATTTTAACGTTTTTTGACACTTCTAATGTTTTGATTGAACTTTTTATTGTTTTTGGATACTGCTACAACTAGTTTTGGAAAATTCTCGAGAATGAAAAATCGGAGAATCTTCTGAAAATGAACCCTATGACGAGCTTAGGGATATTGTCTAAGATGATAGGGTATTAAGAATCATGAAATTATATACAAAATAATTATAAGACGAAACAACAGTGTTCTTTATATACAGGGTGAGTCATGAGGAACTTTACATACTTCTACCATGTGTAGAGTCCCTCAGGGAGCATATCATGTGGCCACTAAAAAATGTCAACTCCTCTTCTTTATTAATTAACAGGGTGATTTGTGTAATTGACCATTTATTTCATTTTACTGTAGTGTTTATACGGCTCATTTGATTTTTTTAATTTTTGCATGATACAGTACACTACTATCAAGCATTCGACTGGTATTAGCTAAACTAAAAAATTCCAGGACTGGCTTTGGAAAAATTAATTTAGGGATTCGTATTAAATATTACAGCCTGTATAAATTTTTTTTAAAATGCAATAAGTGATTTTCAAACTACATAAATAGCCAATGAAAACGACATATGCGACAATGTTGTCGCACTTTTATTAAATTTTTAGTGAACGATCAAATCGTACCAAAAATAGAAAAACCCTAATGAAGTATCAAATTATAAGGTATTAATTTAAACAAATGTTATAAATTTCAAACATTTTAATTAAAATGAGTTCCTACAACATAATCTAATACGTAGAAAATTAACATCTTTACTGTCACTTTGTATTATCTCTACGATAGAATCAATTGTTTTTCAATTTTAAATTTTTACTCATAGATCGTATTGGGGCATTATTTTCGATAAATAATAAATTAAATTGATTAAAAAGTCAAACCTCTTGTATTGTGTTAGTTTTTGTTGATTGTAAATGATTAAAATTTTATGTCAAATAATAATACATTGCATCAACTGTACTAAATAAAAATAAATCTAAAAAAGTTTAAAATGAAGGTTGGCGTTGACCGTTTGACGTTTCTTGATATTTTATACCCATTGTCAATATTGTCATTATCAATTGTTATTTATGTGTACAAGAATACATATTTCTTCTGTCATATCTACGTTAAGTACATTGTGTTAGGTTTGGTAGAGCTTTTGTTACTTTCGTTCAAAATGCCACATCAGTTTTCGACCACAGAATATGCAGACATAATATTTGTTTACGGATTCTGTAATGGGAATGGTAGGGCTGCTAGTAGAGAATATCGCAGGAGATTTCCTAATCGTCGAACTCCCAGTCATCCAACATTTGGGTCAATTTTTAATTATTTGCGAGAAAATGGCACTTTTCCTAGTGGAACAACAGAGCGACATGTAGATGAAGCGCAGGAAGATGACATTATGGACGCCGTTACTATGAACCCTACAATAAGCACTAGACAAGTAAGTCGAGAACTCAATGTTACTCAATCAAAAGTAAGTAGTCTTACAAAAAAATAATCTATACCCATATCACATTCAAATGGTTCAGCGACTACATGCTGGAGATGAGATCGATAGGTTGGAATTTTGTAGATGGATTAACAATAATCGACCAACGCTATACAGGACACTATTTACAGATGAAGCCCAATTTACCAGAGACGGGATAAATAATTCACGAAATTCACATGTGTGGGCAGAAGAAAATCCCCATGCTATTCGAGAACGTCGTTTTCAGTTAAGGTTTTGTGTGGATTGGTGTCATAAATAACCAATTAGTAGGTCCTCACTTTTTTGATGGTCCTTTAACAGGGCAGGTCTATTTGAACTTTCTACAAAATATTTTGCCGAATTTGCTTGCCAACGCGAACGTTGCTATCCGAGGGATGTATTTTCAGCATGATGGGGCACCCCACACTTTTTACTGGCAGTGAGACAACATCTCAATAATGTTTATGGCAACAGGTGGATAGGACGTGCAGGTCCTATTTCGTGGCCTTCAAGATCCCCTGATTTCAATCCCGTTGATTACCATATTTGGGGACGATTGAAGCAACTAGTTTACGCAGTGAATATTAATAACCGACAACAATTAATTGATAGAATTATACATTGTTGTAATACTATTAGAAATGATCCCCAGAGTATCCGTAATTCAATACGTCAATTAACAATTCGGCAACAATAATGTGTACAGGCTGCAGGGTTCCATTTCGAAAATCTATTTTGAATTATTTTTATTTTGTTACCATTATTGTATCTTTTCCAGTTCTAATTTATGGGTTTATCATAACTATGTACATATTTTTAGTTTTTTTTTTTTAATTGTTCTTCGTTATTGTTAGCAGTTACTGTTTTTTGTTGTGCAGTGACTCAGTTTATCATTTCAATTAAAATGTTTGAAATTTATAACATTTGTTTAAATTAATTACCTTATAATTTGATACTTCATTATGGTTGTTCTATTTTTGGTAAGATTTGATCGTTCACTAAAAATTTAATAAAAGTGCGACAACATTGTCGCATATGTCGTTTTCATTGGCTATTTATGTAGTTTGAAAATCACTTATTGCATTTTAAAAAATATATATACAGGGTGTAATATTTAATACGAATCCCTAAATTAATTTTTCCAAAGCCAGTCCTAGAATTTTTTAGTTTAGCTAATACCAATCGAATGCTTGATAGTAGTGTACTGTATCATGCAAAAATTAAAAAAATCAAATGAGCCGTATAAACACTATAGTAAAATGAAATAAATGGTCAATTACACAAATCACCCTGTTAATTAATAAAGAAGAGGAGTTGACATTTTTTAGTGGCCACATGATATGCTCCCTGATGGACTCTACATATGGTAGAAGTATGTAAAGTTCCTCATGACTCACCCTGTATATAAAACACAAAAACAACATAAAACATAAAATTTATTTGATAAAAAAATGAAATTTTCTTCTTAACGGCAAATAATGGATGTGGTGATCTAATCTGAAAAAGATGAGGCCTCAGATTCAGAATCTATTTCTATCATTAACTGATCCTGGTCATCTACATTCTGCATTTCAATGTACTGATGAGAAGTGGGATTTTGTTTTTCACGAGTCGCCAGCTCAGTCATGGATTGGTCTACGTCTAAAAATTTTAAATTGTGAGCAATAAAATTTACCTTACTAGACCGTTTAGCAGTAAGCCGATTTCTTTTAGAGGAGTGGATAAAACCATAAGTATTGAAACTTCTTTCAGTCGCTGCACTGGATGAATAATTTTGTTCCGAAACATGTACCTTTTCATCATATGATTGGGTCTAGTTTTTCAATTGATTTTAGAACATGGTTTTTCAAAAAATCCCTCCCTTAGACCGATAAAGTCCAAAATCTGCCATTATTTCAGCTGAGTCATCACCATATTTTAAAGTGGCTAAATTATCTATAAACTCAGTTCCCTCAACTTGTTCTTCTCTGCTTAAATGGACACCATTAAACTTAGGATCCAATATATTCGCTGCCAAATGAATTTGATGTATTGCCATTTGTTTCCTTTTAGAGAACAGTTTTATTACTTTTTCTTCTTGTTTCCAGAATGGACTTGAAGATAGTTCTTTGTCCATATGATTTTCTAAGTTAAAAAACATTCTCACGTTAGATCAAGTAACGGTCGAATCCATCAATTATTTAAAAAACATTCAGTTACCTGACTTAGTCGAGGCTTATCTGACTCTAAATTTGATAACCTTATCCAAAATACGTCCTCGTCCAAAATCAACTTTAGAACTCGTTTACAGAGAACGTCTTCAACACTCGCACAAACCTCCAAAACTTTTAAAGCATACTTTGACTCTTTAAACTATAAATAATTGATCCCCAACGAGTTTTAACTGGCAATTTTAAAATAACTGCTACCTTTGTTTCACTTTTTTCAAGCTGAATTTTTTTAACAGTGACTGACTGACAAAATGTGAGAGTTGTTGATTTCTTTAGTGATGGCTTTAATTTCTTCTTTTAAAAAAGCCATTGTTTTTGTTTTAGAAATGTCGCCAATCAACAAATTTAAGATGTGAGCAATACACCCATCTTCTTCTTTAGGTACCGTCTCCTCTAAGGAGGTTGGTAATCATCACAGCTATTTTCACTTTTGAGATTGCAGCTCTGAACAAGTCGACGGAACTGCAATTATACCACTTTCTCAGATTGTTGAGCCAGGAGATGCGTCTTCTTCCAATACTTCGTTTTCCCTGTATTTTTCCCTGCATTATGGTTTGTAGCAACACATATTTATCCCCTCTCGTAACGTGGCCGAGATATTGTAACTTTCTTATCTTAATCGTATTCATGATTTCCATTTCCTTTGTCATCTTTCTGAGGACCTCAACATTTGTTATTCGGTCTACCCAACTTATTTTTAATATTCTTCGGTAGGTCCACATCTCGAATGCTTCAAGTCGATCGCTCACCTCTTTCTTTAAGGTCCAGGCCTCCACCCCATACAGCAGCACCGAAAACACATATGAACGTAATATTCTTATTTTGAGTTGCAAACTAAGGTCTCTACTGCATAATACTTTTCTCATCTTATTAAATGTTGCTCTAGCTTGTCCAATTCTCATTTTTATTTCTTCTGTATACTCGTTATTTTCATTAATAATTGTACCAAGATATCTGTATTTTTTTACTTTTTCTATTGGAACCCCTCTTATGTTTAAAATGTCTTGTTGTGTTTTGGAAATTGTCATAAATTTTGTTTTATTAGCATTAAGCGTTAGTCCGCTTTTCTCACTAGCATTTACTACACTATCTAAAAGTGTCTGTAGATCTTGTATATTCTTTGCAATTAGTATAGTATCATCGGCATATCTGATGTTGTTGATGGGTCTGCCGTTGACTTTTATTCCAATTGTTACATTTTCGAGTGATTTTTTAATTATTTCTTCCGAATATAGATTGAACAATAAGGGGGAGAGTATGCAACCTTGCCTTACGCCCCTTTTTATCTCTACTTCCTCCGAAAGTTCTTTGCCTACTCTGACTTTAGCTGTTTGGTTAAAGTAGGGATGAGTTATTATTCTTAAGTCTTTTTTGTCAATGTGTTTATCTTTAAGTAACTGTATAAGACGGTTGTGTCGGACCTTATCTAACGCCTTATTGTAATCAATAAAACAAACATAGAGTGGTTGGTTTACATCCATACATCTTTGCATGAGGACATTTAATCCAAATAATGCCTCTCGTGTACCCATGGCATTCCTAAATCCAAATTGGGTTTCAGTGATGTCTTGTTTCACTTTTCTGAAAATTCTTAAATGGATAATTTTTAAGAATATTTTTAGTGTGTGACTCATTAGACTAATTATACGGTGGTCATTACATTCCCTTGCGTTAGGTTTTTTTGGTAATGTGATAAATGTTAATTTGAGCCAATCTCTCGGAATAATACCTGTATTATATATAGTATTATATAAGTCTACTAATACATTGATCTGATCTTCTGATATTAATTTAAGTATTTCAGTTGGAATTGTGTCAGGCCCCGCAGTTTTATTAGATTTTGCCAGATTTATTGCATGTATTATTTCATCCTTAGTTATATTTGTTTCTCGCAATCGTTCATGCTATCTTGTGGTGTCCTGTCGTCCTCAAACAATTCTTGGATGTATTCTCTCCATCTGTTTAGTTTGCCTTTGATATCAGATATTATTTTACCATTCGTGTCAACCAGGGTGTTACTATTGTTGGACCGTCTTATACCTGCTAATTCTTTAATTTTTTGTGCAACCATAAACAGATATACTATATCTGTTTGTATGTTTGTACTTCTTATAAATTAGGTACCTAGCCTTAACCAGGCACTAGCATTATCAGTCACTACAGCTTGAAATTTTTGGGGTCCTATTTCTTCTAAAACTTCGCATATTTTTTCAGTCATATATTCTACTGTATGTTGATTAGTGTCTGTAACAAAGTTTTATAAAAAACAGGAGATGGAGTGGTGATAAAGTTTAGTATTGGCTCATATTAATTTAAGTATTTCAGTTGGAATTGTGTCAGGCCCCGCAGTTTTATTAGATTTTGCCAGATTTATTGCATGTATTATTTCATCCTTAGTTATATTTGGACCTATATCATGTTTCTCGCAATCGTTCATGCTATCTTGTGGTGTCCTGTCGTCCTCAAACAATTCTTGGATGTATTCTCTCCATCTGTTTAGTTTGCCTTTGATATCAGATATTATTTTACCATTCGTGTCAACCAGGGTGTTACTATTGTTGGACCGTCTTATACCTGCTAATTCTTTAATTTTTTGTGCAACCATAAACAGGTATAGTATATCTGTTTGTATGTTTGTACTTCTTATAAATTAGGTACCTGGCCTTAACCAGGCACTAGCATTATCAGTCAGTACAGCTTGAAATTTTTGGAGTCCTATTTCTTCTAAAACTTCGCATATTTTTTCAGACATATATTCTACTGTATGTTGATTAGTGTCTGTAGACGAAAGTTTTATAAAAAAACAGGAGATGGAGTGGTGATAAAGTTTAGTATTGGCTCATTCCTTCGGTTACTTCAACCATTTAGCTGCAATCCAAGAACAGTAGATTCAGCAATCTTCACTTTAATATTTGTATCGACACTTTCATGCTCTACATCTAGCAACTTGTTTCAAAGTAAATACCGTGTTGGCATTTTAAAAGAAGATCTTAATTGTTTAAAAAATAATTGCCAGTGTTTATTTTCGACAATTGGAAATGGCGTCCCTGTTGCAAAAATGGCTCTAGTGAAGAGATGATCTAAATTTTCTTCATCCTCTTTTGATGATGAGTCAACAAAATTACGCAGCGTGGACTGTGTGGATATGGAGCTGAACTTGGAAACACCAACAGTACTCCTAGTGTCTATGTCTTCACATTGCTTATCTGAACACACAAAATACATTTTTTAATCAACAGTTCTAAAGATACATTTTTTAATCAATAACATCCGGACATCCGTTTTTTAAAACAGCCTATAAAATCTACGCTTTAGTCTAGAATATTGTACGTTTTATAGGGTTATTTGTTGTGTTTACCCACTTTTGAAACACCCTATAAAACAACAAGTCGTTTAAGGCCTAGTTAATTACAAAATACTCTTATCTCAGTCTTTTAATTGGGGCTTCAAGAATAATAATGTTTGGGAAACAAAAAATATACTAGGTGAATTGGCAAAAACAATATACATTTTGTTTAAATTAAAATAATTTGACCCATATCTACCTAGATTTTATTTTGTTTCGGTTTTTGTAAATGTAGAAAATTATTAAACATTTTTTTTTTCTTTTTGATGTATATTGTCTTTATTATTTTAAAGTTGTTTTGGACAATTTTTGAAAGTGGGAAAACATGGAATTGAAAAAAAAGTTATTTTATTTTGGTTTTCTAAGGATTTGCTACTTTGGCTTCTATTGTTGTTGTGTGTCTAATTTAATTTTATTTTTATTAAAAATACCTTTACGATTTGAACTATTTAATTATATGTCAGTAACTTTATCGGTCCTTTATTCTTCGTAAGTATTTATTGCCGTAATGTCATTGAACCCTTGGCTGCTTACTACGAACATGTTTATTGATTTTAAGAAAATTCCAAGTCACCCGTCTAGTCCTCTTCATATTTCTAACTTCTGTCATGTTTTTATTTTAAATATTCAAATTTTCAGGTTCCGAAAAACTTAGAACTTGGACCTGATGCGTCCAAGCAACAGAAAGAAGAGCAAAGAAAAATAGATGAATCGGAACCGCTCACCGAAGACGAACAACAAGAGAAAGAAAACTTGTTAACGCAAGGTTTCACCAATTGGAGTAAACGCGATTTCAACCAGTTCATCAAAGCCAACGAGAAATATGGTAGGGACGATATTGAGAACATCGCCAAGGATGTTGAAGGTAAAACACCTGAAGAAGTTATGGAATATTCTGCGGTGTTTTGGGAAAGATGCCATGAATTACAGGATATTGATAGAATAATGGCCCAGATTGAGAGAGGAGAAACTAAAATACAAAGAAGAGCCAGTATTAAGAAAGCACTTGATGCTAAAATGGCAAGGTAAAAATTTTTATTATCCTTAAAAAGTTTATTTTTAATTCTGTTCCCTTCTAATGAGGTAATTTATATTTTCAGATATCGTGCACCATTCCATCAGCTAAGAATTTCTTACGGTACCAACAAAGGCAAAAACTACATGGAAGACGAAGACAGGTTTTTGGTATGTATGTTGCACAAGTTGGGTTTCGATAGAGAAAACGTCTATGAAGAGTTGAGGGCAGCTGTACGTGCATCGCCACAATTCAGGTAAAACGTAAATCTTAGATAAAACACTGAAAACTTTTGTTTTCAAAACTTCCACAAAATGTATTATCACTATAGCTGTTTCAGCAGAGTATCTTTCTCTGCAAACTCTGCAAAAAAATACAAAAGACCACCGTTACTTAAATCAATAAATGAAAAAAATAATTTATTCAAATTCTTAAACAGGTACAAAATAGATATTCAAAACTTATCCCGATGATAAAAATTTACAGAACAGGTACAAAATAGATGAAAATAATGTATCAAAATTTATACCACAAGCTTAAAAAGCTTATGCAGAAGGGCTAATAAATGCTAACAAAAATATGTCAAAAAACTTGGAGATGTGTAAATACACTCTGTAGAAAAACAGTTTCTAAAACAAACATGAAACTGATCAAAACACAGAATGATGAAATACTAACTAATAAATCAGACATATCAAATGAATTTGTAGACTACTATATACCGATTTGGGAAAACAATATGCAGAAATGATTCCTGAGCCAACTGAATTTCGAGAAAATATGTTGGAAATAAATAATACTATGTACCTATTTCCAACAACTGAAAATGAGGTTGAATAAATAATAAAATCTTTAAAAGAAATAAAACAGATTTTAAAACCCTTAACATACATAATAAAAATACATGTCTTAATTTTAGCATGTTTCCGTATATATTAAAAACTGGAACTATTAAACCGCTATTCAAGTATTAGAGAGTATAGGTATAATATAAATAGGTATTAGAGGGCTTGCATATTGTACTTTGTCCATTACCACTTTGATTTGAATCTACCACTGCTATTTTATTTTCACACTGTTTATCCACATCCAAATTGAAAAAGTATAGATATATGTTCATTTGATGGTACGTTCTCCAATATTTTTATTTCCAATGTTCTGATGTCAGTGTATGAACATTTATATACTGGATTTCAGAAACTTAAGTTGTTTTCTATAAGGACAAAACTTTCAGAAATTTTCCATTTTTATTATTACTACCAACGCGGATGTTTGGCCCGCTAAACACAAAAACATTTTTGTACATGATGATGATGATATATATATATATATATATATATATATATATATATATATATATATATATATATATATATATATATATATATATATATTATTGTGATATTTAAAGTCTTGGTGCGCCAAACAATAATTAGCTAATTAATTTTTCGATTAATTAATTAAAATTATTTAAATGATATGATTATGACTCTATCACAATTTTTAATTCTTTTATCTCAGGGTTAAATTCGTGCTTCAATATCTATGCTATTACATGTGAAAGGTAAGGTCCAGAGAATACCGGAATAATAAAAAACACATATGATCTAACACTATATATTGAAATAAAAATAATGAAATAATTCACACTCAAAAGTTTTCAATAAAACAAATCTCATATAAGGATTCTCAAAATTTTGTTCTCCGTACGTGAACAATCAAAATTAATGGTACAAACAATATTCATTGAAAACTCAAAATCCCAAACTATTCTAACTCTCCTAATCAAAATATTTATATCCTTTCTAAATTACGTGTAAAAATTGTGTTATCAATAAAAGAAAAAAACTGCAGAAAACAAAAATATCTCTCTCTGATGATGAGTGGTCCAAATCCTTGTTCCTTGTAGACTGTATTATCTCCTCTCAACCGCTCCCTATGTAATCAGCAATCTTACAACAGATTGTTGCAAGTATATCGTCCTTAATGATCTCCTTCAAAAGCAACAATCATTCAAATTATGATAGCCTTTCTCCTCTCGATAAACTGAATCTCTCGTTGGCCCGAGTGAAAAATTGACTCTTGGAATATCTTCTCTTTACGATAAACTGAATCTCTCGTTGGCCTGAACAGTGACTCTTGGAATATAAGTAGGAAAATATGACTTACAATATTTTGCTGCTTCAGCTTCTGTCAGATACACTAACTCCACAAAAACTCACTAACATTCAAACACTACTGCTTGCTACATCTCGGGAACAGCCAGAGAACAATCACTGTTCGTCTTACAGACTTGGAAACCAACTGATTCTCCTTTCTCTCTCCTCAATCTCGCTAAACTTTTTCCTACATACTTATCCCACCTTTTTCAATCTCCGCCAATCAAAACTCGTCACAATTCCCCCATTTTTTCATTTCGATAACAAACAAATTTTTACCTATAATTATAAAATTTCCTAAAACTTATTTATAAATAATATTTTTCTATAATTCTTAAAAACTAACAAAAACCTCTTTCTATAATTCCTTCTATTGTCTTTGGCTTTCACTTAAACTTATGCGGGTCACTCAAGTATAACAAAGAAATAATTTATGTATAGCTTACATTTTGTTTAGTACAGGTAGTCCAAGAATTTAATAACTTTCCTTCTTTGAAGTGTTTGTTGTTTATTATCTTACTTATCTGAATTATTTTAATGTTTTTGAACTTTGAAATATTTTAATCAACCCAATATCTTTCTCGATTTTGCATATCATAACAATATATATATATATATATATATATATATATATATATATATATATATATATATATATACATTTCACAATTTCATTGTTGGATTTAAGATTCGATCCAGGCTTTATTAGAAGTAATTTAAATACATTTATTGTCGAAGGTTCACTGCTTCACCACAAACACCAATGGTATCACTGTAATTCCCAATTAATAATTAGTTAGTTTCTTATGTTAACTGATTTTAAAGGATTTCGATATACTTCAGAACATTTGAAAAAACTTCAAATATACCACACACAGTCAAATGAGGTTTAACTTTGAATGACCTTGTTTATGATTTTTATTACATTGCTAACAAATATGTGTCCAGCACATGCTACAAAAGGAACCAAGGGCTTAAAAGTGTTTTAGAATTTCTTATTTTCTTAAAATTTGTGTTATAAAAAGCAGAAATGCGGATTTAAATACGGAAAGTCTTTTTGCATGGTCTGCTCTTTTGCTAATTACAATGAATCTGAAATTAGTAGTAGAAAAGTATATTCTACATTTAACATACATCATGTCAGTTGTCAGTTTTGACATTATTGATATATTTTTCTTTACTTTCTAATGTGTGCTTTCTAAGTTTCTTCATCGATAATTTAATTTTTTGGTGCAATATTTAAAAAAAACTTGTATTTTTGAGGTTTTTTCCTATTGTTTTGGTAATTTAATTTTGTCCTGACGATGTTTTGTCACATCTGGTTCCAAATATTTTCATATTTTTTGTCACTCTTTAATACTAAGTTTATGTTATTTTATGTTAACACTATTTTGTCATATTTAACAAGCTCAGCATAAGAAGGCATAAGTAATTTGATTTTATATGGTATTGACTTTTTTTAAATTCTTTAAAAAGGTTTTGGCGAATTTTTTTTTTTTAGCCCTCTTCTCTATTCGGATTGCCGAATATAGGCCTCTCCTAATTCTCGCCAATCATCTCTGTTGTTTGTAAGACGTTTTTACATTGGCCCTGCAGTTCTTTTATTATCGTCGCTCCATCGCATTTGTGGTCTTCCTCGTGGTCTTTTGGCTTCATATGGCCGCCAATTCCCGATTTCTTTATTCCATCGGCCATCCGTAAGACGTTCGTTATGTCCAGCCCATTTCCATTTCAGTTTTGCTGCCAGTTCGACAGCATCTTTTACTTTTGTTCTATTACGAATGTTTTCATTGGTTTTATGGTCTTTGAGTGAGATACCCAGCATCTGTCATTCCATAGCTCTCTGAGTTTTTCTGATCTTCTCCATGTTTATTTTAGTGAATGTCCAGGTTTGAGCTCCATATGTAAGTACAGGTAGGATACAGGAATTAAATACTTTGGTTCGCAGTCTTTGAGGTATGTACGTATAAGAGCCTTCCGAATGCTGCCCATCCCATTTTTACACGTCTGCTTATTTCAGTAGTCTGATTTTCTTTGCTTACCTTGACATTTTGACCCAGATATGTATATTCATCTACGTGTTCTATCTCTGTCCCTTCGATGTTTATCATAGGTTTGTCATCTTTGTTTGACATTAGTTTAGTTTTGCTGAAATTCATTTTCAGTCCTTTTTTTAGGGATTCTATGTGTAGCTCCTCAATCATTGTATTCAGTGCATTCCATGTGTCGGCTATTAGTACTACATCATCTGCGTATCTAAGATAGTTCAAGTATCTTCTGTTAATAGGGATTCCCTTATTTTCCCAGAGAAATATTTCTCCTCGGTTGGCGAATCTTGCTACGTATTAAATATGAAGTTAGAACCTTTTTCACTTCTTTGTGGTTTTTGACTTATTTAGAAATGTTTTTTTGTCGTTGGTTTGAACAGGCATAAGAAATTGAGAATAAGGTAAATTTCTTGGGGCTTTTATATTGGTCAAATTTTCTTGATGGTTAAAATGTTTAAATATTCGTACGTTGAAAATGTTCAATTTTGCCGCCCTGTCACGTTTTGATATTAGTTTGATGTTCCTTAATAGTATCTCGGTATTTTTGATGATATCATATGGTTTTGGACTTATGTTGACGGTTGTTTTTTACTCATTGTAAATGCAATTCAACTCGTTTCTTTAATAGATTATTTCTATTAATATTTTTATTTTATTTGTTGCCTATTTTTATGTTGTAGATTTGATTGGTTCTTAAAATCGAGAACTGCTATGGAACTGCAAAGGAGATGTAACACGTTGATTACGTTAATAGAAAGAGAAAATGCCGAATTGGAGGAAAGAGAAAAAATTGATAAGAAGAAAAAAGTCTCTAAATCTTCAAATCTTGGAGGTAAGTTTTATAATACTGTTATATTAAAAAATATTGTAAATAGAAAATAAATTGAGTGTTTGAATATTTATCTTATAATTCTGATTATGTAGGTATTCCTGCCCAAATCAGCTCTAAATCTTCACAGAAACGGAAGAATGACACTTCGGCTGGCGGAGTCGAAAAGAAAAAGAAGAAAAAATGAAACATGCTTTACTTTCCAATGGCTTACAGTTGATTGTGTGTATGAATGTGGGTGAATATTTACGATTAGAAGTAAACAATAGTTGTAAGATTTTTTTATTTATTTTAAACAGATTAAAATTTAATGTCCATAGATATATACTATGCCAACATTTTCTTGATCCATGTTAAAATCAGTTTTGTATTCCTTATACATAAAAATATCTTGTTAATAAACAGTCTAAAATGTTTTAAACAAATTAAAATATTTGATATATGTCTCGTATTGTCTGTCATTTCTATCCATAGTTCAAACTGAAATTTAGGGAAGACTCATATCCAAATCAATTTGCTGTACCACAGAGACCAAATCCATAAGTACGATATACAAATTCACCTACCACAGCGGATGAAACAACAATGGTATAAATTGGTATGGATAAAAACCGACGATTATAGTTAAAAGAACAGATGCAGTTATAGATAAAAATTATTAGATTAAATTAAAGATGAGAGAACAAAAAGAACCTATTGAAACATTTCACCTGCAACAAGTGTCACAGTCGCAGGTGAAAAACAACTGAAATATAAATTAAAACAATCATCAAAATAGTTTAAAGGTTAAAAGCAACTGATTTAGTTATACATAAGCAATTAACACTGTCAAAGTGTTAGTAGAATCTTTTCAGCTGAACTTATAGCCATCGAAAAAGCTCTAGAATGGATGCAAGAGCAGAATATTAAAAAAGCTGTGATAACAGACTCCTGATCTGCAATATATGCAATTGAACTGAAAACACAGATTTCAGTTCATACAAATCTACAATTTTATGTAATAAAAAGTAATTTGTGTTAAGTGGAAGTGGAATTTATATGGACAAAAGGACATAAATGACATGCCGCTATAATTGGTAATAAGAAAGTGGACTGGTCGGCCAAAGATGGAATAACAAACAGTTAGATCCTTACTCAGATTTTATCGAGTGATGTAATAAATGACGTTAAAGCTTTAATATATAGAGTGTCCCCGAAAATAGTGCGTTCTGTAAAGGTATAGGTAGAAGGCACCATTTTTCTAAATTCAACCTTTTGTCCAAAAAACGAAAATACATTTTGATGTGCAAAAAGTATCAACTACGTGCAGTATGAAAATCTAAACGTAGACAGTCACAACTTTAATAAACAGATATTTTGGAACAATCATGTTTAGTGTCACCGCGAAAATGTTTTCGATTCGTGAGTACCATGATATGTTGATTATTTATGGAGAAGAGCAGTGTAACAGTAATTTAGCTGACCAAATTTATGTCGGGAATTTATGTATATTGGAATGTCAAAAAATGTTAATACAACGTTTAGGGAACAACTTCTACATCCATACCACTATCAAATAGTACAAAATTTACAACAAGGTGATCTTCCTCTGAAATTAACATTTTGTAGGTGGCTTCAAGATACACTCGTCACAGAACCTGAATCCATCTAAAGTGTTATGTGCTGGTGAAGCATGTTTCACGAGAAACAGTGTGTATAATTTTCATAATTGCCACATATGGGTTGACGAGAACCATTATTTAATACCAATATTTCAAAGCATGTCAAAAAATTTATATTTTTCTTTACATCAACAACTTCCTTCGCCACATGAATATAGATTTAAATATAACCTGCCAAAGGTTTTCTACCGAATTTCTACTATTGCGAGATTAAAAACTCGACACGGAAAATATGAAATTATAGTCCAACAATTTTCAATTAAAGGTGACTAATCTACAAATTGAACTAAGAGCTAACGGCAACCATATGAAAACTCAGAAGTAAATTCTTACCGGGGTCATTTTTATTGTGTATGATTCGCCCATGTAAATAAGTGAAAAAGTAAGTTAGTCCTATAAAATTTGCCCCGTAACATTAGAAATTGGTGCGATTGGTGTGGTACAGCACACAGCAATTCTATAAAATAGAGAATAAAGTCTAATGACGAGATCGTATGTTAAAATTTCAGATTTAGTCTAATGAAAAACTAAGTATTTTGTAAAGGTTTCTGTTTTTTGAAGTACTGTATTAGGTACTTTATAATAATAAAATTTTACTTTATTTTGTTAAACAACTATAAGATACCTGTCAAAGTCTCTGTAAAATTGATAAGTGGAATATGATTTCGTTGCAAAGTTATTGTTAAGTGCGATGTTGCCAATTAATCGCCTTCAATTAAAAATTGTTTTAGTATAGGAATAAGAATTCACGACGTTGCTTTTGTGATAATGTTTCTAATAGAGAGTTAAATCATATTTTCCCGGAATACAAAATTAACGACATATATGTGTAGACCAATTATATAAAGTTGCTATCAACAAGTACTCGCAGACACTTCGTCTAAGGACTATCAACTTCAGTGGAGTCTTACGTTGCCATGTGATCAATTCCTTTTGTAAATTAAACGGTTGTTCCTTTTGGTATCTAAACATGCTTCGATATTATTTTACCACCAATTCTCCTCTTCTCAATATAAAAAGTTATCATTTTTACGACCACAACTGGTCATAAATGTTTTTTTTCTACGACCAACCGCTTCGCTAATTCGTTACAAAAGTTTTTTGGCTACTTAGAACTGGGTCAATAATCTTTATTTGTTCTCGGAACTCGCAAAAGGGTAATCAATCTTTTAGTTTTATTATTATGCAGTTTCTTCTTTAATGAATAATAAAATAGGCTTTTTAGAACGCACCGTTTGGGACGTTAAAATTCGTTAAAAAAAGGTTCAAACTGGCGGGTCCCTATTCCCTATAAAATGTTGAATCAAAGCGTCATTTAGAAAATTCGTTCTCGGCCCTCGTGCCAAACAGTAATTATATTCTAGACTTCTTTCTGTTTTCACGCTCACAGACTTCGGTCCCGGTGCCGGACAGTAGATACATACCACACTCCTCTCTCAGACTTCGTTCTCGGTCACCTACCTGGCAGTAGGTATATACTAGCCTTCACAGACTACGCTCTTTGTTCTCGTACCTGACAGTAGGTAGAACTCGACCTCAAGATGTGTGTAAAAATACACGCGCTCTACGTAAACTTTCGTTCACATAGCAGAAAAGTAAATAGCTTAGTTTTAGTTAAATACGTTTGTAAATAACTATCTTTTGTAACAGTGCAACGTAAAATAAAGTGGATTTAAATTCATCAAGCAGTATTATTACCATTTCAACTTCGAAAATTGTTTCGATGAAGGATTATTTTAATCCTAGTCTACATACTTAGCCAGTTCCAACGTCTGGCCCGTCACTTATGTTGTAGAAAGGAAACAATTCACAACAATACGTTTAAAGGGTTTTTACCCACATATTTAGTGGCTTCAAACATGTACATCCAGATAGCACTGATGGGAGAATAGTTATTCCGAAAACGTTCTGTGATGTAGCCCGATAGGGTTTTTATTATACGTTTTATAAAGGAATTTTTTTTTATTCGTTATTACTCTCGGGTTTTTGAGATTATTGTGTAATATTTATCGTTTTAACGTATTGGGTCTTCAATTTTTGAAACTTTCAAGAAATCATCAATATTCTTAGCTCATTATTTTTACATTTTAACAGGAGTTTCGTATTCAGCGACCTGAAAGATAAGGCATTTTCTTTTTGTGTTTACAGGCTTTTGACCACGTTGTATCGCGTTTCAACCAGTGTGTGTAGAAAACTTATGGGGTGAATTGACAGTTTAACATCGTCATCAACTGAAGACTGAATGAGGATGAGAAGATATGAGATTTAAAAAACACTACAATCTATATAAAAGTAGTTTTATTTCACTTAAAAACTAAAAAAGTATAAAAAAACCTAGCTACAATACTGTCAGTACCCCAGATAAAACCTTTAATATAAAATAAAAAATATTTATGTATCTTCTTTAACTTTTTTATCAAGCTGTAGGAGATTGCTGCCTCAATCGTTCCACGTCGTTAAAAATAACTTGTGCACCTCCTCCAGTTGTAGGCAAAATATCAGCTTTGTACAGTTTGGTTTCGACTTCACCGTCAGTATCTTGCTCCTGGGCTAATAAACAATATTTTGACTGTTTCGAGTTCAAAATATCCGAAGCTTTGGTGAGCTTGGATACAGACTTACGTTTCTTCATTGAAGGTTGTAATACTGTTCCTAGCGGTACCGGCTGAATGGAGTTATGTTCGAGCCAAAGCTAAAACAGAAAATATTTTAAGTAGTAATAAATAGAAAACGCTTATAATCTAAAAAAGAGTTATTTAATCTTGTTGCGACAACAGTAAAATAATTTACACACTAAGTATATTTCAATTTAGCAATTACACAAAATAGTGTGCTGCATTAAGGTACTATTAGCGTCTAGAATGTTAAAAAATGACACATTTGAACAATTTTTTTGTATGTTATCTATTATACATGACAATCAAACTTTTTTGTATTATACAACTTTCGAAGTTTACAAAAAATTTTGAAATACCTAATTGTTAAAAAATTTACCCTTTTTTCGATTTTTTTCAGTCACAAAAATCTGATTATTTTTTTTTGTCAATTTGTGGTAAACTATCGTAGAGAAAACCACAACAAACAAAATGCATCAAGATTTATTAAAACCGACCGACTAAATCTGGAGATTAACTGACCGCCACTTTTAAGTAGTTTTCTCAAAATCTTTAATCTGCGAATCAATCAGTCGGTCGATTTAAATAAACCTTGATGTATTTTGTTTGTTTTTGATTTTCTATATGACAGTTTACCTCAATTTGACAAAAAATAATAATAATACAATTTTTGTGACTGAAAAAAGTCGAAAAAAAGGTTAATTTTTTAAAATTTCCGCCATTTTGTATTTTTTTAAGAATTTACAATTTTTCTGGTAAATTATCACGTAAGGGCACTTTGTTTATGTTTCAGAGATTAACTGTCCGCCATGGAGCAAACGAAAAATTTTGGACAAAAAATTTTTGGTGTCATCTCTAAAATACACAAACAATGAAAAAAAAACAGAAAAATATTTTTTGTAATCTTCAAAAGTAGTATAATAATAATAAAAAAGAAATTTAATTGCCATATTATAATAAGGTATAAAAAAAATATTTAAAATATACCATTTTTTCGCATTCTAGACGGGAATAGTACCTTAAAGAAAAAAAAAACAATCTAAAACATTTAAAACTTCTTCTTTTCTATTACGCAACTACGTTTTTCTAAACTACACAACTTCAGCTACAAATTTCACGCAACATCGTCTTTGTAAAAGTATATTTCGTGATGTGCAATCGTTTCTAATGTACAAGTGTTAGTTCTGCGTTTTTTCAAATGCCTCACATTTGTTGCCAAAAATCAAAATGCCATAAATTTTGACTTTAGCAATAGAAATTTTATAATTACTGGTTAATGGAAGTGATAAATTTTAATGATCTCATGAGAACTCTGAATTTTTAATTCGTCCTTATCAGGATGTCCTGGTGCATTGACTAACAAGAGGAGGGCTTTTTCTTTTTTCTTAGCTCATCTTTAACTTGTGGGACAAAGCTGTTCTTGTACCAATCCAGAAAAACTTCTTTTGTCACCTAGGCATGGCTTTGCCACATGTACATAATTGGTAGCTTCTCAATTTTAACATTTTTGAAGGCACGAGGTTTTGTGGACTTACCCACGTTTAGCAATTTCAGTTTGTGGGATCCTGATGCATTCGCGCATATCATAAGAGTGAGACGTTCTTTCTCAAGTTTTCTACCAAAAACTTTTTTCATCTGAAGTGACAAATGTCTTTACTGGAAGTTGCCGCCAGTTTAGACTGGTTTCATCAGCGTTCTAAAGTTATTCAAGAATTACGTCTAATTCGGTGATCTTTTTGCTCAAATTCTGAATAAATTCAGATATCTCCGACTCATCTGCACTTAACTTCGCTCCACTCATCTGCAAAAATCGTATTCAGTACCATTTTTTGAAGTTTTCGAACCCATCTTGACTAGCAAGAAAATCAGTTTTCTTTGTTAATTCCTGATAAAAAGCTTTATTTTTTAAATGTCACCTGAAATAGGAGCTTGTCTGTTGTTGCTTAAACCAGATGTGCAGAGTTTTGTCAACATCAGGAAATTCACTAATTTTAAGGGTTTTTTCTGTCCTTAGAATCATTCTCTACAGATTTCATAAATTTTTCGATTTTGTTTTTGTTTTTCATAACCTCGTACACTATAGCTTGAATAGTATAGAATCTAGATATCTTAGTCGGAGTTTCACCCCACTCGCATCTCTTAATAATTTCCCATTTATCATTTAGAGTCAGCGTTTTGTGCTTTCGTTTTAAACTTGTGCTCGCCATTGAACTTAACTTTCTAAACGAATTAAATAAAAGTTTGGTACTATGTATTACTGTATCTAAAAACCTATCGAACCGAACTGCTCAAGAAAAACACACGAAATGAAGCATCCGGTAAGAATGAGGTTTCCGTACCAGCAGACACGGCGGCGACCTTGACGGGAGGTGCGTCGGGCTACCGAGCGTGCTGGATTGCAAAACGTCGGAGTATCAAGGCTGTACTGTATTTAGAACTTTACATTAAGGATAAATACGTATCTTTTTAAACGTTTTTGTGCTTGCGGCATAAAGTGCCGCCGCGTGATCACTCTTGTGGTTTTTAAAAGCGCGCCCACCCGAGGATTAAACAGTCACAAAGAAAAATATTAGAGGACATTGAAATGAAAACTTGGAGATAGGAGAAACTAATCAAGACCTAAAACAATTTGCCACAAAATTACCAGTAATTGGAATAAACATAAATGTAGAATATACACAGATCTTTCAGGTAGCAGTGTTGAAAGCTATATGAGATAAAATTACCTTTTCAAATCTACAAGTAGAGAGTCTGAGGGAGGCTTATGTCCAAGCCTGGATGCACAACAAGAAAGATATTGTTGTTAGCACACTTTAAAGTAAATGGAAAACAAGCTGAACATTCTGAAGGTAAATATGCTCAGCCATGTCTACCAGAATTCTTGAGTTATTTTCTTTCGAATTAAATGTTTGACAAAACTAAAAAGCAAGGAGTACAAGGAGTAAAACATCATTTAACTTACCTCTTCTCCAGCAGATTTCGATCTCCTCCTTGATTTTGGTGTATATGGTGTCATATTTCTGTGTGAATATTCAGAATTCGTTTTCGGAGTTAGTACAGAAGATGGTGGGATATTTTCGATCGCTACATCATTCATATTAACGATAACTTCAGTTTCTAAAGCTTCTCTGACCTTCTTCAGCTGAATTTCTTTAGCTAACATCGCCGCATTAAGATGTTCTCGTTGTTTCTTCAGCTTAGCGTCAAGTTCTTGGCTCATTTGTTCGCTAGCTAGTGCTATTTTTTGTTTAGTGCGTTCTCTTTCCAATATGTTTTGATTCAGTTTTAAATCCTAAAAACAGTAATATTATTTGTAACAATTACAGTAAAAAAAATTTAATAAAATACTTATTGCCACTTTTTGCAGCTTTTTTTTGGTAAATTCATATTATTTTAAAATTGTAATACATTATACAAAACACTCTGTAAACTTAAAAAATCATTAATTTGCAAATGTATTTATTTAGAATTTATTAGAAAAACATCTACGAATTTATTTGTAAATGTGAATTTACAAATAAAAAATAGAGATTTTCTAAAAATTGATATAAGACAAACAAAAACATTTTAAGAATGACATCGCTTCTAAAGAAATATTTTCAAATATATACATCAGTGGCGGCTGGCAGAAATGGTTATGACCCAGACTTATGCTTTGTCACTAAAAAATATCAATGATAGGCCACTAACAATTTCAAGAAGCGCTCCATCACACTATGCTTAAACATCGGTCGCCTATACCAACAATGAGGTCACAAAGTAATAAGTTCTGCAAAAGCAACTACACACTGAGAAATAGTTGACGAGTTTTTACACAACATCGATTGGCTGGACGTCAAAACTGGACAGACAGTATTGAAAACAATGTTTTCAATACTTTATTATGTTTAAATAATTTTATGCAAATAAAAATTTACTCTACTCAATGAATTAACAAAATCAGCCCGCCAGACATGGTGTCTTTTGTGAAAAGTCGGAGGAGCTAACTGACCGGAATCTCCAGAGGATAAAATCTGGTCTAGCAAGATTCCATCTCATATCGTATCAACATGAAGAGATCCAAAAGAAGCGAGTGCAATAGAATCTGAGTATTTAGCAAACATTCATATTGGTGAAATCCCAAATGTTTGGTGAGATTGTGATGTAAAATTAAGTTAAGTGGCTTTGAGTGACCTAAAATCAAGCACCTCGTTATAATGGCCTCTATTATTTAAAAAAATACACACTGCATATATAAAACAGTATTCTACTGAGACATCCTACACACCTACACTCAGATCATCAAGATCTATTGGTGAATTAAGCAGGCAAAAATTATTGCAATTCCAGCAACAGGCAAATCAAACTATAGATGAAAAAAGTACCATCCATAGAGTTGATCAGTATGGTATATAAACTGTTAGAAAAGCTTCTCCACAAAATCACAAAGGAATTAATTTATAAACTGATTCTACCTCATTGATAACCTGTTTTCTAGAGGAACAAGCAGATGAATATTATAATGGCATTCTAAAAAGGTATGTGTTCGCCTTTTTACTTGTCAGTCTCTACATTATCCATATGTCTCAGCAATGTGAATATGATATATGAAGAACATAAAATACCTACTTTCAATTTTAACAGAAGGCTAGCAAACAGAGAAATATTAGTATGTTTTGATAACACAATAGCTAGAAAAGCACAATACCACCCCTACAACACAAGTGCAGTACTAGACTAGGTGGCTTCCTCTGAAGTCTGCTCAAGCTCTCCATCAATCCAAAGTTGATATAGATGCCGAATGGAGGAACTAATTGAAAAGTAAAATACAGCCATACTACAATAGCTTACACCCCATCTCAGATAAACCAGATGGATTCAATTGCCTCTGCAATATTTGGTAACCTTAATTCTATCAGAACAAACTGCAAAAGATGCTCCACAGATTGGATAAACTTCCCTCTGATTCTTGATTGTAGCGCAGCTAGACAGAGATGGCCAAATGCATACTTCAGGACTGCCAACATGGGGCATTGTGGAAAATATGCTGTAAGTTATCTAATTATTGTAATACTATAATTACTATATACATTATTATAAATACTAACCTTTTCATTAACTTTGTTGTGCAAAGATTTGATAATATCCTGTAATTCTTTATTTCTAGTAACCAAAGTACAAACTTCAGTTTCCAGTCGAGTAACCTTCCCGTCTAGATTATTATTCTTTGTTTGTTGCCTCTGAAGCAGATTAGTCAAATTTCTAATCTCAACTTTATTGCCCATTTTTTTGGCATCGAAATCAACAAGTCGTTTTCGTAAGTCTTTATCAGTTTTCTTTATTTCTATATCGAGGTCCTTGTGTTTTGATTTGGAATGTTTTAGAACCATTAGTATGTTATCTATAATAGAGCCACATTCGTCAACTTCATTGAAATCAAATTTAAAAACGGGTATTTCTGGTACAACAGAGAATAGTCCACCTTTTTTAATCCTTGCTGGAGTTGCAACTCTCTTTGAAATGACCTACAAAATTTAACAATGAAATTTATAAACTGTTCTGCATGATCTTATAACTCATAATTTAGTACAAATCAGATTTTTATATAATTAACATTTAATTTTAATATAAAATCAAGCCGATTTTTTCAAATGTTACTATAACTTGATGTTTAATTAAAAATGGGAGCAATAGAATAGCACTATAAATCAACTGTCCAGACTCAGCTGAATGGCTGGTGAGTGACCCAGCAGAAGCCAACAAATGTGTTGATATTGTAATGCTTGTGGTTGCAAACAGATAGCTAAAAATATGCTACTACTACTATTTACTGAGTGATAAAAAGATCGAAGATGTTCTTTTAGATGGCAAAAATGACACTGTCTCACTTCTTATCAAAATACAAAAACATTGCCACCAGTATTTTCTGTAGATAGCAATTAAATGATGGAAAATGTTCCTTTAAATGGCAAAAGTTGCATTGAGTCTCAGTTCCTAACAGATAGCAAAAATGGCACTGCCAATAACTTCCCCACAGAGCATTAAAGGACGAAAGATGTTCTATCAAATCTAAAAGTGACACTGAGTTCTAAACCATTTGTTTTAAATAACTCAACAAAATGAAGTTAGGGGGTTAACTTATGTAGTTATTTGAGGTCAAAGAATTTTGTATATCGCTTTCTACCCTACATATATTGAGGGCAAAAAGTTTTAAATTTTATAATAGAAAACACCCTCAATTTGTTTATCTAACTTTAAAAAACGTTTAATTACGCAGCAGGGTTAAATTATTTCCTTATTTTCTATAAATAATGAACAATTGCTGACATGTCTGTGGAAATATTTGTTAATTTTCTATAGAAATAACAATTGTAATGAATACTTTGTTCTCTGTGTCAGTTTGGATATATTTTATTCAGTTCAAAATATATAGTCCCTTTTTTCTATATTCAAGCAATCATTTTAAATCTTTTATACATGTTTGTGACATATGATTGACATATATATTTAACATATACTACCTTTTTAGTTGAAATTGGAGTTGCCCTAGGCTCTGACTTAAGAATCTTAACATCCTGAGTCATTTCAGCAAACTTCATCACATGGATATTCTCCTCCATATCAGATATAGATGGATTTACACAGACTATCATTTGAACACTTCCATCTCCTTCAAAATAATTTTTAAAGAGATAAGTGAGTCTACTATCACGATAAGGTACTACCTTATTGCCCTTGAGACGCTGATTCTCTCTAAGGATCTCCAAACAGGTTCTTAGGTTCATTAGTGAATTGTTTATACAACTGGCTTCTTTTAACCTAAGGATAAAAAGTTAAAATAAATAAGAAATAAATGAATCACAAAGATCATAAATTTTGTTGACCATGATAGATAAGTTTGAATGAGTGTTACATCAAAACTAGAGAAAACATTTTCATTTTCAAATATTTAAAATAATTCACAAGAATACTGATTGAAATGTAATACAAATATTATCGAAAAATATGATTAAATATATACCTTGCCCCTGTATTGTGAGTCCTATTGCTCCTTTCAGAACCTGCTAAATCTACCAAACTTAACTGGGACACAGTAAGGAAGTTCCTTTCTGGTATAACAACTTTTCCTTGTTCATTTGTTGTTATTTTTTCCAACTGTGCAACTCTAATATTAAAAACAGAATGACTACGACTAGACTCTGCATTCAGATTGGTATAAGCCATCTTTTTACGTTTTTGACCTATAGCAAACAAATCAAAAGCTTCTTGGGCAGTTTTAACTTCTACCTCTACAACTCCATTTACATACATATTACGATTTTGGTCTTCCCTCAATATTTTGTTTTGTAAAGTTTTTCCACTGGTAGAATCATCCAGCAGATCACAAACATTGTTATTGTATATTTCTACATAAGAAATAAATACTGCATAGGCATTCATCTCATTTAAAACAGGGATTCTATTGCCATCATTGGTAAAGACTTTATCACTATTGACTTTCCTAGCACTTTTAGGAGTCTTAGATATAAATCGATTTTCTGATAATCTGTCTTGCATGGCATCATCTTCAGTTTGTATTTCAAAACCATTCATTCTGTCTGACTTTATAATATACTTTGGTGTTTGAAATTCACCAATGGAATTAAATATGGTGTTAATGCATCTGGGCATAATTCCGGGATTATTATGATCACCTAAAACCATAAATATATACATATACCTACTTTATTATTTTTACACACATTAATTTCAGAAAATAATCTATATGTAAATAGATCTGTTTGGAAATATTTAAATTATATGTCAGTAGAATTGTCTATATCGTCACCTCAAAGCAACAGTAGGATATGTAAAAAAAAATTTTTGTGATAAACTTTTGTGATATTCATGTCAAATGATTCGAAATAAACCCTTCTGTTGAGTGGAACACTAGGATAAATAAAAAGTGATATACTTTTTTCATAATATTACATATCCTTGTGTAGCTTAATTCCTTTTAGCTCAAATTTTATAATGCAACACTAAGACAACATACATATCATACCATTATATTTTGTCATCCACCCATTTTGGTTATCAATATTAATGCAACACGAAGTTATCTTACGCACATATCCTACTGTTGCCATGTATTTATTGCTGAGTTGCGATTACGTCTTTGTTTATACTATCCAGCTTGCAGTCACAATTTTATCTTTAGTAAGCGTAAACAATAGTTCTATTACATTGATGTTAAAAGGTGTATGTTAAAGAGTAAAAATGAATAATTCGCCCAATTTAAATCGTACAAATTATGGGTATCTAGAAGTCAGTATTTAGTGTATTTAACGAACAAAATAACACTGATTCTGAATTATTATCTGGAATTTATAAACACAGGAAAAAGGTAAGTTAAATTCATGATAAATTCCCCTTTAAAAATTTTGGGCTGATTTAATAAAATGCAATAAATTTGTAATTTTACAACTTTCAGATTTTGATGATTTTTTCATTTTATTTTGTTTATTATATTTTGGAAAATAAGTATGTTTATAAGTTTATAATATTTAAGTATATTATTTATGTAATAACATGTTTGAACAACAAAATAGTTTTGTTTTTTGTATTGAAAACTACATTTTTTGACATATCCTACTGTCTCTTTGAGGCGAGGATATACAGAAATATGAAACTGAAGATGCTGAAAAGAATAACAAATATAACAAGTAAGAAATAATATAGATAAAAGGAGGAAGATAGAATAAATGTACAAAAGTAATAATGTAATTTATGACTACCGGAATACAAATAATAAAGAACGCAAATGGAAGTGATTTGGTAAAAAGATAGGAGAGAAAAAAATCATATCCTAATCCTTACCTACATAGATAAGATATTCTTTAAACAATATTTACTAGTTACCTGTTAAAGTATACGTTTTTCCTGAGCCTGTCACACCGTAAGTAAACAATAACCCATTTTTGCCTTTTAAAAGGTCATCCAGTAAAGGATAAGCTACATGGTCAAAAACTTCTTTTTGTGAAGAATATGCAGTAAAAATATGTCTAAATTTGTAGGATATATCTCTTCTAACACCTTTAGATTCACTGGACACACAAATTTCTTGTGGAGACAACAGATTCATACAAGTATTTGTATCGGAGTCTCTTAGTGGGCGCAGTCTGCAATATACATGAACAGGATCTTTTTCTGCATCTGAGCTCGATGTAGAGACTGTAGTTTTTTCTCTTCTTAATTTTCTTGGTGTAGGTGTATATTTTGTAGCGGAAAACATTTTTATAAAATACTAAATGGCGGTTTAAAAGTAACCGTCATTCATATCTGGTAGATATTTTAAAATTATAAACAAACGGTTTTTATGTCAGTTGAGTCAAGAGCCTTGAATATATGTGTAAACAGTTACGTTCTATGTCGCTATCTACAAAGAAGAATTTTACAATAGAAAATGTAATTTAAACGCAAATTAACGAGTTTATTACATACATTACCCTCTGTTGTGTACACTTTGTAGTTTAGTAATTTATGATTTGATTTATCTTTTATTAGATTTTCTCTTGAACAGTAGACAACCAACATTACAATATATGAAAAATTATAGTGGGACTCTTACCGCCGCTCTTACTTGGAGCATTGTTTAAACAATGCTTGGAGTCTCACTCTTTCAATTATTATACATGTTTTTTACAATCATTGTGGTTTATTCTTAACAAAATATAAAATATAAAGTGTAGAACATGCCACAAGAAAGTTTTCATGAAAATTTCTAAATTTACCACCAAAATTTCTAGTTAAAATTGAAAGTTAATTGCTTGCTTCAATTAAAGAGACGTGTTCTATGCTTGAAATTAATTCCGAAAGTTTATAATAGTTTATAATAAGTTTATAATTTTGTCATTTTTGGAAATATTTCACCTATGAGCAACTACTGTATAATTGATTGCATACCCACATTAAATTTAAAATGAGTATGTTGTCAAGACTGTCAATAGTCATAAGATATTGTGACAATAACTGACAATAATCTGTAAAAGGTATTTATGTATAGCGTAACAAATTGTTCTAAAAAATAAAAGATTTTTAGCTCATTCTGTAGAAATTAATGCCAAACCAGTAAGAGACATTATTGTTTCTGTAAGTATTTGTTCTCTAAACAATATAAGTAACGGTAGATACAATTTTTGGTTTTTGCTAAATTTGCTGTAAGCATTAGCAGCAACAATTCCTTACCATACTGCCACTTTACTTTTTGCTGAATTTATCAACTTGTGGCTACAGGGGATCTACTAAAAATATATTCTTATTTCTTTGCTCTTTTTTTTTTCATGAAAATTTTATTTTTATTGATTCTTCTCTGTTTGTAAAAGTGCTTTCTATTTGTTTTGATAAAATTCTCGTTTTTTTATATTCTGATCTACTGATAAGAGTTACATATTCCTAGACTCTTAGAGTTTTCTATTATCAGTCTTTGATTGTGGAAACTTAGGTCACTTTAAATATAAATAATAAACAACAACCAGTCAACTTTAAATAATCAAAATACCTAAATTATTTAAATGTATATTTTGAATTTATAAATGTATATCTTAAAATCTTATATTCTGTCTGGTTTTAATCAAACAAAAATTCTGAATTTTAATGCCTTTTCAAAATATTCTGCCTGTAATATAGTAATTATAAAGAAACATAAAAGAAAGAAAAAAATGACTTGCTTTTTTTTCAGACATACTGATTTAATTTCTTGCCTTTGCTTTAGATCATAGATGTTTAAAGTATGGACAAAGAACCAGCATCAGCATGGGGTAAGTATTAGCAAGTATTAGTAACTTATTCCTGTACCACTGATGTGATATATTTTATTTGTAGACTTGGATCTTGGCATATTGATAAATATGGTTAAACAATTTCCATATCTCTACAATTCCCGTCATGAAAACTTTAAAAATACAGCTTTAAGAGAGAGAACATGGTGTAATATTGCAGAGAGACTTAAAGTTCCAGGTAAATAATTTAAATCTTTTTAGTAGTGTCAAAGAATATAGACGCATATGCCTCTATATTCTTTGGTAGTGTTTTTGTACTATAAATAGGTATAGAGTATAGGTAGTTATAGTATGGAGTATAGGTAATTTTTTTTCTTCATCTCTAGTTAAAGTGAATATTCATGTTTGAAATAGCTGCATTTTAAAAGCAGAAGTACTTAGTTTATGCGATTACACATATAGAAATAAGTGTAAAAATTAAAAATATTAATATTTAATAACTGTAAATACAAAATATGTAATAATTAATAATTTTCACAGATGAATACCAGGAAAAAACAACTAAAAATGCATAAAAAAATTGTAGAAAAGTAGAGGAGGACATGTGTCCTGAAATAGGTCCAATGTAACTCTTTGTATTTAAATTAGATTTATCTTTATTTATACTTTAAATTAGATCTTAAACATTAATGAGAAGAAAATGGATTGAGATGATTACACAGCAGATGGGGGTAAGAGGAAAGCTACTATAATGGATGAGTCAGAAGTTAATATATTTAAAAGATTAAAAACACACCAAGAACACCAAAAAAGAAAATCAAAGCCTATTACTAACGATGATGAAAATGATAAAACAGCTATATTATAACCAATGATAAGAAGGAAATATAGATACAAGTATATAAACAGGGCAAATACATAACAACTATAGACTAAAAGATGAAATTAAAGAAAATGAAAAAGATCTGAATGAATTTGATGAACTTTATACCTTATGAACGTAGGATCCTGTAGTGGGATCTTGTATTATTAGGTTTGTTATCATTAAGACAATTTCGTATTTCTGTCAGTCTTTCAGATAAAAATTTTGTATAATCTACAACTTTTTAACAATTTTATAAATTTTTTGAACTGTTTATACTTTTTCCAGAGTCAAACAAAATTTATCATTTTTAAAGTGTACCCTTGTTTATTATTACTGTATTTTTATGTGTCCTGTTCAAATCAAACAATATCTTGATCTTTATTGTCTTCTCTCATTTTTCTCGATGGACTATTTGGTACACTCTCAATTCATCATTTTAAAATTTATTTATACTCTCAGTTTTTTATAAGATTTACCAATGCTTTATAGCTGTGACAACATAGACTTGAATATCGGAAATCATAAAAAAATTTCTATTACAATTTTTTGTATCCTAATTATTTTGTGTAGAATTATCGATCTGACTATTTTTAGTTGGTGATTGTCAACGAATTTGGAAAAATTTACGGGACAAATGGAGTAAAGAAAAACGAATAACTATGCAGAATCCTGGGATTTCATCAGAGTGGGAGTTTTATGAAGTACTTAAGTTTTTGCAACCTTTCGTTCGAAGGCGGCGAAGGGCCAGATTGAAACCTAGCAGGTACCTAAATTTTATATTTTTTCTGTGCTAACAGTAATATATTTCAGTTAATCAGTCTTAATACTGTTGTGGAGATTCAGATCGGCAAATTTTTCACAGTTTTGTGTATTAGTATTAGTATGTATTTTCATTATATGTATATGAATGTTATTTTGATATGTCTATGATACAAATCAAAAGGACAAAAGACGCCAATTACACTGCTACGTGTTAAAACTTATAAATGAAACGTTTGAGTTGAGTATATAACTTTATTTGGTTCCAAAAGTGAATACAATTGACAGTTTACGTTGTACCAAACTTAACTTTCTATAAATGACATATGGCGCTAATATTTAAATTTTGTTTAGTTGATAACAATATTTTGATACCCCCAGTTATCGATAAAAAAATTTATAGGTTACCTACACCTAACAGTTTCAATAATCTGGCATAACATTAGTAGGCATTAATGATTGTGTCAGATGTTAGGTCTCTCAAAAATGATATCTTACATCAATATGCTTACTTCTTTTATAATAAATTGGATTTGCTGATAAGTTTAATGCACTTTAATTATCATTAAATAAATACTGTTTATTTAAAACGGTAAAATACATAAAATAATACATTAAGTTTTTTCAATTACATCATTTAGCAAACCCCTAAGAAAAACAACGGCTTTAGCAGCCTCTGACAAGACCGTATATTCTGCCTCGCAGCTAGATAAAGCTACAGTTTTTTGTTTTGCACTTTGCCAAGATATTGCAGAGCCACAAAGCTTAAATACATATCCAGTTAAGCATCTATGATCTAATGTATTGCTTACCCAATCAGCATTTACCCATCTACAAAACCTTGCAATTCTGAATCATCTTTTGAGTAAATCAGATAATATTTAATAGTGTCTTTTAAATACCTTAATACTATTTTTGCACATTTCCAATGATCTTTTAAATACCTCAATACTCTTTTTGTACATTTCCAATGAGACTTATTATATACATTGTTAAATTGGCTCAAGAAGCCGACTGTAAATGATATATCTGGTGTGGTTAAAATACATTAAACTACCAATTAGCCTCTAATACGGAAATTTATCTCTAATACAATTGTTACTATCATCAATTGTAAAGATAACTTTGGTTCAATTGAAGTTTTCACTGCTTGGCCATCACTTATGTTAAATCTCTTTACTTTCTCTCAACTTAATAATATAGTTTTTCTGATTCAAAGCAATATAAACTTTATTTGAATCAGTCTATTTGCATACCTAAACATTTCTTAATTCTACCCAAAATCATCTACATATTACTGCTATGACCGTAATTTTATTATTTTTTCTTTTTATATAGATACAACGTTCATGTTTTGATTTCTTATAATTAATATTTCCAAAACATTATTTACTTCATAATTCCAGGCCCTAGAAGACTGTTTAAGCCCATAAATAGCCTTATTTAATCTTAAACATGTGTTACCTGCTAAATCAAAACCCTCTGGTGATTGCATGTATATTTTCTCCATAGAGTAATATCCAAACCTGATTTTATAGAAAATAAAAAAAGCAACCTTAAAGACAAATGTCTTATTACTGGCGCAAAAGTTTCTGTATAGTCCATATATTCTCTTTATTTTTTATATATATTCTTCTATATTCTTCGGCAATAAAAATATTACCATTATCTTTAGTCTTAGTTTCAATATTATATTTGTTTTGTTCCCCCACTGAATCTAGAGTTTCTTTTTTGTGTCTTCCATAATTTGTACATCTCTGCTTACTATAATTTCTTTGGAGGTTAGATTATACACCCTGTAATCCTTTTGTATTTTCAGCATACCCTACTAAAATGTGCAAAATAGCCTTTTTTTCCACTTTGACCTTTTTTCTTTTGGAACCTGTACCATCACATTGCTGCCAAATATTCAAAGACCACTAACATCAGGTTTACTATCTGTCCACATTTCAAACGGTGTTTCATTCAGTCCATCTACTACTCCATCTTTTATTTTATTTAAATAAACAGTATTTTATATGGCCAAACCTTCCATGCCATGTTTTGCCATTGACAAATAAACAATTTTCAAAATCTTTATTAACCTTAACATACAATTTGTACACACCATTTATCAAATCAGCCTTTGCGATTAGTTCAGAATTTTTTTTAAATATCTTGCAACAATGACTTTCAAATTTAACTGAAGTCCTATTCTCTATTAGTTTGCTGACAGATAAAAGGTTAGTTGTAAATTCTGGAACACAAAGACCATTTTGAACTACAATATTAAACTGATTCCCACCAACAAAAGTTGTTAAATCCAAATCACCTGAACACTTTACTTTGGCTTTATTCTTGTTAGCAAATTATAATGTCACCTGTATCAATTACTCTTTTATTATTAATCCAGTTTTCATTTGGCGCTAAATGAACACCAGCTCCCGAGTTCACATAAGTACAAGATCCCACTGCAGGATCACTACGTTCATAACGTATTTCATCAAACTCTCATTTTTACATACATTTAAAATTTAGGAGAATACATTGATAATAGGTTGCCCGTCAAGTGGCCGCAAATATTTTTAATTAAATGGTAAAAAAATACCAGTCAACATAGGCAACATAGTCTCCAAAATTAATAGTAAGAAATTATATAGCGACTTTCTTGGTAGTCCTGAATAATTATTGTATTAAATTAGTGAATTTCGTAATAATTGCAGTGTATGAATAAACAATTTCCTATACCAACGCAAAGTTTTCCGAGAGCACGGATAATATGCGAGCATTTGGTCTTGATGGTCAATGCCGGACATATGTTTGTTATATTCATAAATGGCTGTAGGTTTCAACTTTGCTTGACCTCGTTTATTGATGGTTTCCGTCATTGTATTACCAAATTACGTAGTTAAGTATAATACCTCTCTTTTGTCCTTCCACTTGCCCACGTGAACTCCGTTGCGAAATACGGATTTATTCTCTCCTTTTTGTAATCTTTTTTGTACAACAGGCACTGGATTACTTTTTCTATTTGTGTGTAATGTTCCTGTACAATAGGTTCCTTTTGTAAGCAGTTTTCGCTTCAATTCATAGCTATTATAAAACCTGTCCATAAATACCGAATGTCCAAGATTGTATTTCTCCTCTAACAACTTCAATACCACTTTTTCTGTGTGACCAGTACCGCTGGTTTCATCCCCTGCTACACTGTAAACGATACAATTGCGAACCAATCCATCAGGTTCTGTCAACATGTACAGTTTAATACCATATTTATGACGTTTATTTTGTATATATTGCCGGAATATAAGTCTTTTTCTCCAAGACATCATGGATTCATCTAAAGAAAGGGATTTACCCGGAGTGTGAATTGTTTCATCTTGCTATTGAAATGATCCACTACAGGACGTATTTTGCGTAAACGATCTTGATTATTAATAGCATGTGGTGCAAAATGAAAGCATCGCATAATTATTAAAAATTTGTTTTTGGATATGTACTTCGAAACATTAGTTTTGAACAACCTGTGTGTGGACCAGTAGTCCGACAATCTTGGGAGCTGTATCATACCTAAAATAAATTGAAAAATTTGTATTGCATACCCATGCCATTTCAAAACTAAATGGTACCTGTTAACAATAATAATCCAATAAAAGTTTTTCATTTTTCTCACAGTCAGCTCCTTCCAGGAGATAATACGAGACTTCTGTTTTGTGTTTTCAGAGAGAAAGATGGTTACAGCATTTTCGTTAGTATTTGTAACAATCAGTTCCAGCAAATGTTCATCGAGTAGCAATGTAAAAAAATCAATTGGATTGTTACTATCGAGGTTTGCCAAGAATGATCGACGGCTTCGAAATTCAAGTTTTTGTAGTTCTTCTATATCTACTCACGTAAGAGAATTTCTACCAGAAGTAGTAGCACGGACATTTCAACTTGCGGAGTTGTTTGATTTGCTAATTCTTCTGTCAAATGTTCCAATTCATAATCGTCATCAGTACACCACTCATCACTGTTGTCTGAATATTCTTCACCGCTGGATCCTGCAGACATATATTCATCCTCCCCTTCAGAAAGTATCTTTCTGAAAGCCTCATTCTCTTTTTATTTACACCGGACGGTCCTGCTTCTTTACCACTAGAAGATCTCCCTGCACTACTCATTGTCTTTACGATTTTAAATAACAATAATATAACGAAAAATGTCAACAACAGCGTTGTTTAAAACAATAACACTACTTAAACATAAAAAACTGACATTTGGCTGTTTACATATGACTTAACACACACAAGTCCGGCAGCTAGGGTGCTAGAAGCCAACTGACAGGATATCGTTCTCTGAGCCTTTGCTGTCATCAACCAGCATTACAGATGTAATGCTGGTATATGGCTTGATAGTATAATGTTCATTTAACATGCCTACCAAATTTTATTCTATTCGGAATATTGCCGGCGTTCATTGATAGGATATGTTTACTATGACTGCGCTACACCCATGGGTGTATGTGGCAACTCTACAAAACCTTAAAATACACCCATGGGTGTAATTGGCAATGAACGAGTTACGAGTAATTTAATATAATTTTATTTTATTTTGTCAAAAAATAAAATAAAATAAATTCATGCAATAGAGGGTTAGCAAAATAGTTATTGAACAATCTTCATAACTTGTGGTCATTAATATGCGTTGTCACTATGTTTTAGAACTAATCTTCAGAATGCACCAATGAAAGGTGAAATAGAGGAAACTTTTGAAGAAAGTATTAATCCTGATGACATAGTTAAAAAAATGTGGAATAGAAACCTTGGAGTCCAAGTTTGTCCTGAAAATGTTACATTTTTAGAAAGTGAAATGGAAGAAGCTGGAGAATCAGAAGAAATAACTCTCGATTTTGTAGATGATCCCCCACCTAAAGAAGTAAATGATATTTATATTAGTGCAATATTTATATTCTCGTTAATTTTTTCTTCTTGTAGGAAACTGTTATCAGGTATCAAACTTCAGAAGAAGCTTTTGGAGCATATGTAGCATGTCGACTAATGGACTTCAGTGTAGAAGAAAGACAAACAAAACGAATAAAAATATTCAAAATTTTAGAAGATTTGGAATAGTATCTGTGATAAACAATCCTACTATAAATATGGTTGTGAAACTATGTACATATTATCTTGTCGCATGTCTTGCATTTGACTACTATATTTTTTCAGGGAATAAACCACGGTAATTGGAATATATATATATATATATATATATATATATATATATATATATATATATATATATATATATATATATATATATATATATTATATATATATATATATGTATACAACACTTACAAAACACTGCATGTCTAATACATATTTCACGTTCCAAAATCATTTCTATCGTCAAATCAAAGGTGCCCCAATGGGATCGCCCCTCTCTCCCGTATCAGCAGATATATACATGGAACATTTCGAAACAGTACCATTGTCCTCGTCAAATCTCAAACCCACCTGCTGGTTACGGTACGTTGATGACACCTTTGTCATTTGGCCCCATGGTAAAGACACATTAGATCTCTTCCTCTCCCACCTGAATGGAATACATCCCAGCATTCAATTCACGATGGAAGTTGAGTCTGAAGCGTCTTTGCCATTCCTTGATGTTCTTATTCAGAAAAATCCACCTCACAGTTTTTCCTATTCCGTGTACCGGAAACCCACTCATACAAACCGCTATCTCAATGCCCAGTCACATCATCACCCCGCCCAACTTAATTCAGTCATCAACACTCTTATTTCCCGTTCCATAAGACTTAGCGACAACAATCACAGGTCATCACATTTGTAAAGGACTGAAATCTGTATCAAAAACAAATGTAAAAATTGTTCTACAAATTAAACGTATTGCAAAAATTTCGAGTGCATCAACACTCTTATTTCCCGTTCCATAAGACTTAGCGACAACAATCACAGGTCATCCGAAATCAATTCAATAAGACAAACACTCCTACAAAACGGCTACCACAAAACCCAAATCAATAGAAGCATTCAAAAACTTCTAAACCCCATTCCATCCAAAAAAGAAACCTTGCCGCCGGATCAACCCAAAATCTTTCTACCTTTCATTAAAGGTGTCACTGACAAGATCAGTAGAACTCTTATCCCTCTTAACATCAAAACCATCTTCACCACTCACTCCAAATTGTCCAATCTTGTCAGATCCGTAAAAGACCAAATCCCCAATGAAGACCATAGTGTCTACGAGATACCTTGTTCCAGTTGCCCACGTACATACGTAGGACAGACAAACCGACGAATCCATAACCGTATTTACGAACATTCTCTATCAGTCAAACATTCCGATACCACTTCAGCCCTAGCCCAACATCATATTCAGATAGGCCACAAAATAGATTTCGAAAAAGCAAAAACCATCGCTCCCATCCGCTCATTAAAAGCGAGAATCATTCGTGAAGCTATCGAAATTGAAAAACGGCCTAACAGCTTGAACCTTCGAACGAAATTAACGGTCGTACTCTTTGCAGAAAAACGTTTTTTAATTTTGGGTTTATATATTTTTTTCTTTGATTATTTATGAACACTACATAACTTTTCTGTTTTACCATGTACTGTACGATTGTTATACACTTATTCTAACATTTAATGGTATTTCACGCAATTAACAGTTTTCGCATTTACAAGTTACTTTATAAACACAAACTTTTCTTTTTCTTTGTTGAGTTTATTATTTATTTTTTTATTAAATCTTTCCCGCTCTCATCTTACTAAATTAAGCAACATGTGTAACAAACGCCCTAATAGAATGCAGCAGGATCAGGTTACCGCTGTTAAAATGATATTTCAAAATAATATGTACAAGGCAATAATAAAAATACCATTGAAAGCGTTTATTTTTGGAAATGTGTAAAATGTAAAAGACTAAATTGTGAAGATAAGCATTTATTTACCGAGAATTGACAGCAAAACGCTAAAACACAATATTTATTATTAGGTTATATATATTTTGAGAACGATTTCCGAAACCGAAGTCGAAACGTCAATAAAATACGTAATTTAAGAATTATTGCTCGTCATTCCTACAAAAAAATATAGTATTCATTTTTACAAAAATCGACAGTCTATGATGTGTGCAGGTATATATATATATATATATATATATATATATATATATATATATATATATATATATATATATATATATATATATATATATATATATATGTGTTATCAAAAAATGAAACCAAAGTGTATGAACTTCGAAAAGAATATGATTTTTAATATGAAAAAATATTTGAAACAATAGAGTTGTTTTATTTCAAAACCAAACACATAGTTCTTTCGATCAATATTCTTCCTATTCTTTCTATTTCCAAGACACCCACTGTGAAACCCAAAACCCTAATTACACGAAATCTCAACTCTTAATTATTATTAGAAATAATAAGTAATTAGCAAGCCTTTTTGACTAAAAAATGAAATTGGACTCTGTATCTCGAACATAGCAATGTTATACAATATGTACTATATATTATACCTTCGAACTTGCTAACTTCAAGAATGTTTAATTTTAAAAGTTTTCTGAAAAGCTCATTAGATTGAGCTAGCTCTATATTTTAAATTATCAAAAAAGATGTGGTCCATGTCACCGATTTTATTACAGGCTTCACAAAGATCACTCTCAAGTATTTTTATTTTAAATAAATGTGCTGGATAACATGCGTGACCAAACTTCATTCTGCTGATAATAGTTATACTTTTTCGACTGTAATCGTACTCATTGTACCAAGCTTTTCTCCTTAATTTGGTTTCAAGTCTGGTGTAACGTGTTGAATTTGTAAAGCTGTACTCTTGCCATAAATAGGACCATTTCTTCCTCATTCTCTGTTTTGCTATGATTATTTGTTCATCTGTGGTTAATTCGTAATTTATTTGTTCCCCATTACTATGCTTTCTTTGGCAATTTGATCTGCAATTTCATTGTTTGATATTCCTGCGTGTGCTTTGACCCAGAAGAATTTTATATATTTATTTTGATCTTGTAAATGTTTAAGTATTGTTTGGATGCTAAAAATAATGTCATTGGTTGTGTTTAAGTTTGATTTTAAAATTTTAAGAATGGAAAGTGAATCAGAAAAGATTATAGCATTCTGATCTTCCTGATGAACATATTCTAGTGCTTTTAGAATTGCTATTGCCTCAGCTGTGAAAATAGATATGTTTTTGTTTAACATATATTTTTTCTGTATACGTTTAGGTATTACGAAAGCGCAACCTGTACCATTGCGCCACCATTACAATGGTGTAAAATAAACTTACAAGGTGTAAGTTTCTTACACCATTGTTGTTTTTTAGAAAACAATTTATGAGTATATAATAAATAGGGTTACCACTTAAGGAATTTATGACTCACGTTAACACGTGCGTGCTTGCGTGGATTCAGGTGTTTAATTTTATTATTTTTGATTTCATTTGAACTTTAGCGAAATAAGTCATTTGTTATGTATTGAAAAATTATCAGAAGTAGTTTGGTTCTAACGCAATACATATCAATTTGCACAACAGTTTACAAATAAAATTGTTAAAACACGAGTGCTGTGAAACATAAACTAAGAACTTTTGGAAGTGTTCGACGCTGTGAGGAGATGTCGAAAGAAAGATGCTGCAATTTGGCTTACCAATAAATACTCTATCAACAATAATAAAAAATCTATCAGACATCATGAAAAAACTTTAAAACGGTAAAAATTTGTCCTGCAAATGACGATATGCAAAATTTCTAGGCTTGAAGGAGTGCTTGCTTAAATAGATTGAGTAGTATCGAAGCCAAAATATCAGTGTTGTGGGCCACTGTTACAAGAAAAAGGCAAAATTTACTCTTAATCACTAGGAGTGGCTAATTTGAATTTACGTCGAATTAACGCTTAATTCGGTACCTTACTTGCAACATCTATGCTGCTAGAGATGTCCCAATACACCTGTTGCGGGTGAAAACTGTCAAGTGCCTTTGTCGACGAACCGTTCTATGAAAGAAAGTTATTACCTGTGACTACTTGCCGCCGACTGTAAGTACAATATCGTATTCTTCAATTGTGGATAGCCGTTCATTGAATCCACGTCAAATTAACTCATAATTCGGTACCTTACTTGCAACATCTACGCTGCTAGAGACGTCCCAATACACCTGTTGCAACCTGTCAAGCGCCTTTGTGGACGAACCGTTCTATGAAAGAACATTATTACCTGTGACTACGTGCCGCCGACTATAAGTACAATATCGTATTATTCAATTGTGAGTTGCTGAGACTTTTATGATTCAACGATCATCTTTTCTCCGGTGCTACCTAAATCATTAGGAATTGATTTATGACTCGAGTTCAGTGCCTTTACTTTATTTACGGTTTGTTTATATTGCATCAAACCTAACGAGCTAATAATAGCATAAATTTACGGTTTTATTTTTTTGTTTGTTTTCAAGTGATATCAAATATTGAAGTAGATACAACTATAATATTCCTTACCTTTTTCTTATTCTTGACGATACTAAATTACTCATAATTATTTTTCACAAAATATTCGTTGTATATAATAATAAATTGCGCAGTAACTTATTTCTTGCTATTTAACTGTTTAATCAAATATTAGCTGTTTGTAGAGCTATGATATAAACAACTATGCTGCCATGTCCGTCGAAGCCAGAAAATATCAACCTTATAATGTTAAGTATCTTCACCGTGATTTTACTAAATGTTTGGTTTATCGTGTGGTGTGTTTAAACTTTGGGAAGATCTTCCCCAAAGGAAAGACATCAAAGTTTTTCCCACGCTCGTTGAGAATCTTGCAAATCTTTAGAATGAAAGAATGAAGGATGAAGAAAAGGATGTTTGATGACTTACAAGATTTGAAGTCAGTTGTAGACAAGGACTATCAGGAATTTTACGATAATATTATAGTTTGTAACTAGTTTAATATGTAACTTTCAGTTTCATTACATAAACTCAAGGTAGAAAAACTTGAATCTCCAACAAATTTATAGTAAATATTCGTAACTCCAAATATTTATTAGGTCTCGAAACATATCATATATTTAGCTAAACCAGGTATAAATAGGTTTTAAAAAATAATGTTTAAACTAGCTCCTGTAAAGTTTGTCGTTCCGGAGTTAAGAGGAATGCTAATTACAATGACGATATACTGCTCCAAAATTAATATCCATAAAAAATACCTATTCATCAACGAAAAGTGCATTTCTACCATTTGAATGTGGATAAAAAGTGTTAAGACATAATTGCAGTAAGAAAATGGATTGAATATTTAAATACTAACACAAAAATAATTTGTAAACACACTACAAACACTGTTAAAACAAAACTTACAATCGCCAGTAGGGGAATCAATTACCGACCATCGGCATATGGCTGTCTTTGTTCGATGTATATGATGTTCTGTATGAACAGGCGGCTTAAGTTCATTGTTTTAGTTACTGTAAATAGCGAAATTTAAAATATCATTCGTGAATAATGTCATACTTGTGTAAAGATCCAGCAGATGCCTTATAAACTGTATATGCCTTAAATCTGATAATCTGAATTTAAAGCAATTTTTATTATAACAATATTTTTTTTTATTTTGCTTCAACCACTTAAGGTTATTAGCATAAGAAAAATACAAAGAGTGATAAAGACATACATAGGCATATACAAAATATCAATTACATAATAAGGTATACAATATACAGGGTGGTGAATCGTCAAACGGGCCATAGGAAACTCAATGGGAAATTCTAAATTGTTGAATTCCTGCTTCCCTAATTATTTTACACCAAAAGGTATGGGAAACTATTTGTAAAGGACTGAAATCTGTATCAAAAACAAATGTAAAAATTGTTCTACAAATTAAACGTATTGCAAAAATTTTTCAGACCCCCCCTAAAAGTCAAGCCACATGCAGTGCTTGTCTTCTTGAAGAATGTGTATGATGTGTTGCGTTTAGTCACATTGATGTTTCTGATATTTAATTATATTTGAATTGCCAAAATTTTTATTGTGTGATTTATTGTTTAAAAAACAATAAAGTTGATTAAAAAAGTACTCAGTTGAGAAGAAGGTGGCAGTAATAAAAATGTTTTATTCAGGCAATAGTGCTCGAAGTGTCAGTTCTTTATTTAGCCTTTTTTAGGATTTTACAAAATTTCGAAAATACTGGGACCGTGATTTCTAATTGTACTTGTACAAACAATATTCCTGAGATACCAAGAAATTTAGAAAATCAAAATGAAATAAATGTATTAACAGCAGTAGTAGAAAATTCTAGAATAAGTTCTCGGACCATTGCAGACCAGTTTAATATTCATAATTCCACGGCCTTAAAATTTTTGAAAAAGATTATAAATTTCAATGTCATCAAGAACTAAGAGAAGGAGATGCTGAGAGACGAGCGGAATTTTGTTATGAAATTTTAGAGAGGGCTAGTGCAGGCAGACAATTTTTAAAAAACATTTCGTTTGGTGGTGAATGTAATCCATACCCAATATGGTCAAAAAATAAATGTCTGGCTAATAATATTTAAACACAATATATTACTGGACCATTTTTCTATGAGGAAAATTTAAACTCAAAAAGCTTTTGGACTTTTAGAAGAGATTTTACCGAGACTTGCAGAAATAGCTCCAGATGAAGAAGAAATTTGGTGTCAAATGCATGGATTCCCTGCGCACAATAATTGGGAGGTTAAGGAATTCCTTAAAAACGGCTTTAATAATTGTTTGATTGGACCTAACTCTAACATTAAGTAGCCTTCGACGTCGAGAGATCTAGCTCCAAACAATTATTTTATCTGGGGGCATCTAAAATCAAAAATCTATTCTGACCAAAATTTACAGATATTGGAGCATTAAAAATGGTAATTATTGAAGAGTGTGCAGAAATAACGCCACGCGTTTTGGCTAATGTTAGACAAGAATTTTACAATCAATTGGGATATCGTTTAGTACAAAATGGTGGATTGTTTAATCATTTGTTGTAGTTTAGAAGTTATCATAAACTATTTTTAGGAATAAGGATCACAGTAAAACTATATTGAAATTATTTGAATTGTTGTATAACCTGGAATTGAACTGAAGTGTATTAGAATATCTTACGTTAAATAAACATCTGCCAGGGCTCTCACTGTTGCCTACATACAACATTATTGCGATTTTTTATCAACTAAGTATATTTCGTTAGCTTTATAAACAATATAATTTATTGTTTGCAAGTTATATTTATTGTTCAGTTGTAGTAGTAGTATTTAGTAAAATTTATTGTTTATAATTTAATCATAAACTAAAAATATTGGCTACTCAAATATTGTCAAACATCTTACATCAATATGATCAAACGCAACACGTCATACACATTCCTGCACTACGTGTGGCCGGACTTTTAGGGGTAGCCTGAAAAATTTGTTATATTTCTGCAAAATTTTTGAGTACGTTTAATTCGCACAACAATTTTAACATTTGTTTTTAATACAGATTTCAGTCCTCTACAAATAGTTTCTTATGAATTTTGATGTCAAATAATTAAGCAGGAATTCAACAATTTAGAATGTCCTATGGCCCGTCTGACGATTCACCACCCAGTATATTTTAATTATTGATGTATTGTGTTAAATTTTATTAAAAAAGTTTATAGATTTTAAGAATTCTATCAAGTCAGCAATCAAAATGTGCTTCACTGCCACTTTACATTCACAAACAAAACACACTGGTTCCTCGTCTCTCTTCAACAAGTATTCATGTGTAGTAGAAGTGTGTCCTAATCTGAGAAGTGTTATTAGGACTTGATGTCGCTTTGAAGGCCAGAAGTTCCATGGAAATACGGAAGATGTTATTTCTATTAATTTAGTTGTGCTTATATTCTATTGGTTTTGCCAAACATCGTGCGATTTTGCTTTTAAGTAAGGTTTTAAATCTAAATGTACCGTTAGATTTTCCACTGATGCGGCTGTACTAGTTACTGCGGACCTAGCCAGACTATCTGCCTTTTCGTTACCATCTATTAAAACGTGTGACGGTACCGAGAGGAACTCTCGGTCAAATTGTTTTTGTATATACGGTATAAAATTAACTTAATCTGCTGTAATGTTGGATGAGAGGGATAAATCTGAGAAATTGATGTCAGACAACTAAGTGAATCAGATATTATAAGAGATTTGGGCGTCCGAGTATATAAGATGGTAATTTTTGTACTGTGTGAGAACATGGAGAAAGTGAGTTTTAAAAAAATTGGATATCACGTTACTTTTGTTATATGCTGTAAGTTTAAGGTTACAAAGCGGAGGGGGAACAACCCAAGGAAAACATAAATTTATTTCACAGGTAGGATAAATGGGAGGTAGTTCAATATTAAAATCTAATAAGTATCTATTAGCTCGTTCATAGAAAGGTACAGGACCCCTATTTCTTTTTTGATAATAACAATATTTGAAACATGTACCTACCAAATTTTCCCCAGTGTTTGGTTTCTTTTACCGGTAATGTCTTTGTTTTTCTCTATAATACTAGGTGTAATAATAAACATTTTCTGCCAAAGCAAAGTGATTCCTTTTGGGAAGCTATCTGAACATACAAATAAAATGCCAATTGCCATCTTCCATTTATTCCTGGTATCCATTCCAGAATTTTGAAACTCTGTATCAGCTTGTACAGGTCTAGTTGATCGGTACCACATGTCACTTGGTCTCTTTTTGGTACCTACTACTACTACTTGTCGGTTTATAACGTTCTCCGCCGTTTTCCGACTTCCAATCGCCACTTAGACCGGTTGTTCCATAGATCTTCTTCTATGGCCCTCTCTCTCAGTTCTTTATTTATTCCTTCGCTCCAACTTTTTCTCGGTCTACCTCGTTTTCTCTTTCCTTCTGGTTGCCACTTTAGTATTTCTTTTGGCATTCGTTGTTCGTCCATTCTTTGTAAGTGTCCGAACCAGATAAGTTGTTTTGTTGTTAGGTCATCTGTGATTGTTCGTTTGATTCCCATTATTTCTCTAATGCGTTCGTTGGTAATCCTTTCTCTTCTAGATCTTCCTGCGGCTCTTCTCCAAAAATCCATTTCCGTCGCTTTCAGCGTTGACAGTGTTCTTTCTTTCAGTGGCCATACCTCACAGCTGTATAAAGTGATACTTTTTACTATAGTCTCATATATCCTCTTTTTATTTTCTTTGCTGATGGATTGGTCCCATAAAATGGTGTTTAACATTGTGATGGCTTTTCTCCCTGACGTATTTCTCTCTCTTATGGCTTTGTCTAATGTTCCATCTTGTGAAATAGTGATACCTAGGTATTTGTAGTCACAGCAGTGCTTTATCGTAGTGTTATCGTCTAATATGAGATCTTTTTGTTCTGCTCCAATGCACAGGTATTCGGTTTTCTTTTTATTTACTTCTAGACCCCATATATCATACTCTTCAATTAATTTTCGTGCCATATAGTTTAAATCGTCATAATCTTGAGCCATTATTACTTGATCGTCTGCAAAGTTAAGCGTATATACCATAGTATTGGTGAGCGGTATCCCCATTGTCCTGCATTGTCTATTCTACTTTTTGGTACCACTGTCCAAAAAGTGTTTTCCGCTTGTGATCTAGTGCAGCGCACTCATCACATTTCAATCAAAGCAATGACACTCTGGTGTTATATTTCATTTTCCAGTTTACTAAATTTGTATGATGCTACGTTAAGGTAGATAAGCTCAAACTGATCTTTTGTGGATTGTACATATAGAGGGACAACTACATTGAAATAAATATATCACTATCAACAATGTTTATTATAAAATACAAAATGTTCATTCTTAGAAGAATGTTTAAGAAATAAGAAAGTATAAGTAGGTTCAGTATAAGAAATAAGTACAGCAAGCTCAAAATACTTTATAAAAAAACGTAAAGTTATGGATAAACGGATAGATAGAAACATAATTAATCACTGACCATAAACTTAAAACTGATTTTGATTAATAGTTGTTAGCTATCATTCAAATTTAAAATGTTTGTTAAGGTTGTTCATCCATTCAATAACACTGACACTTTTTAAAATCTTTATAATACTTACGACAAAAGTTATTACTATATTATTCAAATATACGAGGATGTCCCATAGAGCGAGAACAAATTAAAGTTGTTTTTTTTAACGGAGCACCCTATACATTATTTTCAATTTTGAATTTTGCTTATTTTTCATTACATAATATAAGATTTAACTATCTTACACGGTTATGTCTATTTGAAAATTATACTCACTTTTACATGACAACCTTCAAAAATGCGATATCCTTTATTTAGAAAAACGAAGCACAAAAAGTTAATTAACTTTGATCAATGATCAAAGTTCATTTATTCGAGCATTCAACCTTATATCAAAAAGTAAATTGGTAAAAGAAATAAAATTAGACTTACTCATAATCAATTTTTTTCCCGTCTTCTTCTTCTTCTTTTACCTATTTGAAATGGACTCACATAAGCAACACATTCATGATTTAAAAAGTAAATTGTTTGTTGGCAAATAATGTTTAATATGATTTAATTGATTGATCTAATTATTTTTATTTGGTATACAGGGTAAACTATGACAAACTTATAGGTATCTTAGCAAAAGGTGGGAATTGATGACCGAGACCTCCGTATTATCAAAAATTTGTATTGGCATCAATGTGCAAACATACGAATTGGACACAACATGACGGAAGCAGTGGAAATACGACTTGGTGTGAGGCAAGGATGTATTCTATCGCCTCTACTTTTTAATATCTACTCCGAATTTATTTTCAAAGAAGCCTTAGTTGAAGATACATGCATTAAAATCAACGAAATTAATGTCAACAATCTCATATATGCAGACGACACATGGGCTAAAATTTAATACTTCTAAGACAAAACTTATGGTTGTCAGCAAAACGGAGTTACAACCAACGAACATCAGATCGTATGGAATAGAGTTAGAAAGAATCCACAATATTCCCTTTTTGGGCGCAAACGTTAACGATAACTGGGATATAAATAAAAAAAATAAGAATACGTATTGAAAAAGCCAAAGCCGCCATCTATAAATGAAAGAAAATTCTAATTAATAGAGATATTACGTTAAACCTTTAAATCAGATTAATACGCTGCTACATGTTCTCCACATTGCTGTATAGTATGGAGAGCTGGACCCTTACAGAGACATTAATGAAAAAATTGGAGGTCTTTGAGATGTGGATTAAATAGTTTTACATCGAATGAAAAAGAGCACAGAAATAACAAAAACGATAAAAATTCGGAAGTTACAATATTTCGGTCATGTAATGAGATATCCAGAGAGATATAACCTTCTACACCTCATATTACAGGGTAAGATCGCGGGAAGGAGAGGCCTAGGCCGAAGAAGAACATTCTGGCTTCGAAATATCCGAGAATGGTATCAAGAGACCACCGCTAATTTATTTAGAGCCGCCGTAAACAAAGTTATTATTGCCAATATGATCGCCAACATTCGATAATCGGACAGGGTACTGAAAGAAGAAGAAGATACAGGGTAGTACAAAACTAACCCTATAATTTTCTAATATAATGTATTGTAAATGCTTTTGAAACCTTTCGTATTTTACTAATTAAACTAATTGTAATTTTACAAAATAATCCAAAATTCTGTTTTTAATGATTAAATAGAAAATTAAAAGTTATTTACCAATAAGCAATTACTACTTGATTTTTAATTTTATATTGTCGAATTTTTTAAGATTTTCATGTAGATACTTAAATGTGACCATAATTTTATGTAACCGTATATAATATAGTTAAATCTTAATACACTTAAGACAAAAACTAATCAAATAAGAGTCAAGAGGTAGAAAATTTGTTTCAATTATTCATATACACTACATCCACCATCCACCGGCTGCAATATTATCAAATATTAATATATTTTTTATGTCTTTTGAATTAAAAATCTATCCTTTAATCCCAAAAACGATCATAATACTACAAAAAATACTTTAAAATATAAAACAACAAATACACACATTTAAGATAATACGGCACCCCAAGTAATCAAAACAAACACTGTTGACCATTGATGACTCACATTTGGATATCTATGTTTGGCTTTTTTTGGCAAATGTTCTTCATAATCTGAAAGAATGGTGAACTAAAATTATTTCTTGTTCAATATCATACACAGAAAAGATTAAAATATATGGAAAGCTACATGCTCATCTTCCATTAAAGTTCCACTTTTTTAGTCAAACCTTGTGATCCTGGTACCAGATTTGACATTTCTGTATAAAATTCGTATTGTAAAAATTTATCTAGCTGATAAACAGCATAAATTTCACTGCTACTCACCACGCGGCGTTTTAGGATGCAAAACACAATCCCATCCTATCTCTCCATCGGCATGGAATCCAAAAACTGGTATTCCTGGGAATATTTTATTGAAAATTAATGGCTCTTCGTCAGCATCAACTTTGGCTGAACAACATATCCTTATAGCTACTGTCTGGGTCCTTAATAACACTTGTTGTCTAAACTGAAAACATTTTTGAGTTATTTACACAGTAAAATTCAAAATAGTCTAAAATATAGTTTAAAATATGTTGAGACGATTAGTTGTTTCAAGGCTTGTACTTAATACAGTTAAACTGGTATTGAAGTGGAGATTTCAATAAAGGTACAATATACAGGATGTTGTATTTAAAAAACTAAAGTGAGTAATGATATCAGAAAAATGGTAAATCTGGCAACGTTACTAATATCAAATTTAAAATCTCCATTTTGCAGAATAGTCGCATCCCAGTTTTTTGACAATTTTGACACCCCATTTAAGAAATAATTATTATTAATTCTCGAGCTTTGAAGAACCTGCATTAAACATCGGTCTAAAAATAAATGAAGACAACACAAAATACATGGTCGTCTCAAAACAAGAACGACGGCGAATAAGGCAAAACATTACTATAAATGATCACAACTTCGAAGTGGTTAAAGAATTTAAATATCTATAAGCAACAATCACAAATGACAACAAATTAGAGCGAAAAGTTGAAACGAGAAACATCTAATGAAGTCAAAACTTCTTTCACGAGGTATAAAAAAACCGGATATATAAGACCATAATACGACGAGCAGTCGCGTATGGAAGCGAAACATGGACGCTAACAAAAAGAGAAATAAATAAATTGCTGGTGTGGGAATGTAAAATTCTTCGAATGATATATGGCCCTTGCAGAGACAGCGTGACAAACGAATGGAGGGGCAGATACAATAACGAGCTAGAGTCTCTATTCGGAAAAGAAAATCTAGTCAGAGATATAAAGGCCAATAGACTCAGATGGGCAGGGCATGTGATACGCAGTAACGACAATCGCCTTATAAGGTGGAAAGATGCAGTCAAAGAAGATTTAGAGAAAATGGAAGTTCGACAATGGGAATTACTGGCATAGGACCGACAAACATGGAAGGCAATAGTAAACGCGGCAAAGACTCACGATGAGTTGTAGCGCCATTGATGATGATGATGATTATTAATTCTAAATAATTAATTATTCTAAATAATTAATATTATATTAATAATATAAGAAATAATAATAATATTTACTTTTTCTAAGTTTGTTCTACTATAATATTGAGATCTTCGTTTTGATTGGTCATAGTTTAAGGTTTTAACAGTTCATCTTTAATCCCTTATTCAGTTATTCCGCTTATTCGTTATTCAACTCTTCAATCATTTTTTGCAATTATTCTTTTTTATTAGTTAATATGATCAGCGGCGGCTCGTGGCCTAAAAAAGTGGTGAAGATGAGGAAAGCTTGCCGGACCAAAAGGAGGTTTGGTACCTACGTCGCGCCCAAAACTCATTAAAAATTTGTTAAAAAAATGTATAGAGTTTAGGGCCCTAATAACTTGAAAACAGTTTTTTAGGGCACTTGTACTAGATACGATTCGTTCTGCTTGCCTGGGGTATTTTAGTTCTGAACCTTGACATTTCATTGAGGGTTTTTTGGCGATTAAATCACCACGCCTGCTTAAACGGGTTGGTGAGTTTCGATTCAGCCGCCCACTCTGAGTCAGATGCTGATTGCAGCCAACCACTCTGGATCAGACGCAGATGTTTAAAATACTGGTTGGTCGACCATGTAAAAGAACATCCCTTTTATCTTCATTTGTCCAATGCCTAAACGGAGTCTCTAATATATTACACACCAAGTCATTAATTTAGCCACCATTTAATATAGTCTTCTGCAGGTCATCATGCAGGATAGAGTCGATGGCAAAAAGGGAATAAGTAGAAAGAGGAAATCATGGCTGCGAAATATTCGAGAGTGGACAAACATGACTGTAGACGAATTATTCCACGTTGCAAAAGACAGAGAAACTTTTAGAAACGTGGTCGCCAACCTCCGTTAATGGAGACGGCATAGGAAGAAGAAGAAGTCATTAATTGGATTTATGTCTGTCTAAAATTATTTTTGTTCAAACGAAATCCACGAGAACACTTTATATCCGAAATCCGAAACAAACCACAGAGAAATGTATTAATAAAGTGCACTAAACAAATAAAATTAATACTGTGACTAAACTAAACTAATAAATACTATACTATACACTATACTATATAAAAATATCTATATAATAGACTAAATTTCAAAATATTGTCGCTGAGAGAAATTTCCAAAAAATAGGAATACCAAATACACATTCATCCAACAGTGGGTGAAGACGAATAATATATTTATAGTCGGAACTGCACTCACCAGTTTTCTCAGATATCACTAAGGATAGGCTGACGTCACGTTGCCATGGCAACCGTGAACGCTCATGCAGATGCATTCCGAATTTCAAAAATTATATTCACCTATTCCTGAATACTAAGATTCAGTACACGGCTAGTGACACAGGTCAGGACTTGACCGTCAAGTACGTACCGCTAATAAAGCTAGTTGTCTTTTTAATTTTTAGATTAATTAAAAGAGAATAAATCACTGATTTCAGAATTTAGATATAATAATGTTGCTTTCATTTTTTATTTTATTGTCTCAATTTAATTATATTTTTTTGGTGAACCTCACCTTCACCTACTTCACCTGGCCGGTCGCCGCTGAATATGATCACGATGTCATAGCATATCACAAATGGTTTGGCTATTGACCGTTTATATTAATACCTCAGTTTTCTCAGTCTAGTTTTTTAAATATGCCCTTGAAAGCTTGGTTGACGTAGTGTCTCCCAGTGAACATTAATATAGTGCAAGTATGCTCCAACTGCAGATAAATCAGAATCTGAAATAGAACATTTTTATGAACAACTCGAAACAACTTTTACAGCACACAGGAAGGAAGAAATTACAATATTAATGGGCGATCTAAATGCTTCTTCTTTTTCTTCCTTCTTGTATGTAGGCTTTAAAGCCTGTTTCTTCTGCAATATTAGCCTCCTAAATTGTTTAAATTATCGCACCAACTTTTTCTTGGTCTGCCAATACTTCTTCGTCCATTTGCTATTCGTACTATCCTATCCTCTGCCATTCTACTAATGTGTTCGTTCTACTCCTGTTTCCGTTTTGTCACCCATCCATTGATGTCTTCTATATTGCATGCCCTTCTTATGCTTTCGCTTCTCTCCCTATCCAACAGACTTTTCCTTGATATTCCTCGAAGTATTTTCATCTCTGTTGTTTCTAGTAGTCGTCTCGTTTTAGATGTGACAGGTCTTGTCTCCGCCGTGTATGTTAATATAGGTCTAATTGCTGCTTTATAGATTCTTGTTTTTGTGTCGTGTCTTAGTTAGGTGTTTGTTCTTCCAGATTGTGGCATTAATAGATCCCGCCGCTTTACTTGCTTTTAATCTTTGTTGTCGTACTTCTTCTTCAACATTTCAGGAACTAGTTATATCTATTCCCAGATATCTAAACCTTGTTTCCTGCTTTATTATTTTCCCATCAATTTCGATTTTACATCGTAGTGGGTATTTAGATGATGTCATACATTTGGTTTTTTCTGCTGATATTATAATATTCTATTTCTTGGCTGTTGTATTGAAGATGTGTGTTAATCTTTGGAGCTCGTCTTCTTTCTCGGCGATTAATGCAGCGTCGTCTGCATAACATAATATTTGGATTTCTTTGTTCCCCATTCTGTAACCATGGCCTTTACGCACTGCTTGTATTATTTCCTCCATTATTATATTAAAGAGAAGTGGGCTTAACACGAGTCACCCTGTCTGACTCCGCTTTGTACTGGTATACACTGTGTTAGTTTTCCATTCATCTTTGCCTGTATTCGATTATGGAAGTAGATGGTTTCGATGGTTTGTATAATATTGATCGGTATGATAGGACCAATCTAAATGCAAAGATAGGAACAGGCTAAATGGACAATATAATAGGTGGTTATGGTTTAGGAACAAGAAATGCTAGAGCCAACAGATCTCAAGAGCTCAATTTTGTCAAGAAGAAACCTGGCGATTATGAATACATGGTTTCGATTACCGCCTTGTAGACTGTATATCTGAGGTCTCCACAGGATAATAAACAAAATTGCATTAGAAATCAGATCGACTTTATACCAATCAGTCTAAGATTTAGAAATTCCATTATAAGACTTACCTGGAGGGTAAAAAAGATAATAAAATAAAAAACATTATGTGGAGCAAAATCAAAGATTCTGTCATACAGACACAGAACGAAACTCTACAAAAAAAAGAAAGCCGAAAACCTTGGATGACTCAAGAAATACTGGAAATTATGGAACAAAGAAGAAAATATAGTAACCAACTCCCAGAGCGGAACCAACACAAATTAATAACGAGGAAGCTCCAATAATATTAAAATCTGAAGTTGAACAGTTGGAGACAAATCTGGTGAGATACCTACAGCAAGGCTACTATCGACCTTTGTTCCGCCACCAAAAGCCAAGAATCCCAAACACTGTAATGACTATAGATTAATCAGCTTATTGTCACAATTATTGAAAACATTTTTAAAGGTTATACGTGCAAGAATATTAAGAAAGTGTGAAGAGGATATGAGTAATAGACAGTTGAACCAGAACAGTGTCTGGTCCATTATTTCGCTAGTTCAATGGGAATGTCTCCAGGCTCTGGAACTTTACCGTTATTAATTTCCCTTAGTTCTTTTTTAATTTCATTTTTACTTATTAACTGTACCGGCTCTTTATTGTTAATGTTAACTTCGTTAATTTCTCCCAAAAATTCTTTTCTGTTTTCTGTCAGCAGTTGCTTGTAATGAGTCTCTCACTTCTTGTTCTATATTAGGTCTATATTTCATGTTTTCTTCCTTCCTTTTTTACTTTTTAAATAAATTTTCAGGTTTGAGTTTCTCTACTGCTTCCTAGAAATATCTCCCTAGATTTTCACATTCTCGTTCCCAGTGTTCATTTTTGTTTTGTGACACACGATAGACCCTCATGTCATTTATTTTTTATGGATGGATCAGATAGGTAGTCAATAACTAATTGCAGTTTCTTCTTTGGTTGTATCCATGTAAATTCATGCATTTCTTTGGGCTGGAAAAATCCATTCAATACTTTTAAGTCTAAGCTTTAGCAAATGTCTAAGAGTCGTTCACCATTGTTGTTTACTTTTTCCTCTTCATATTTCCCCAATATGGGATTGCTTTCTTTTCTTCCGACTCTGGCATTAAAGTCTGCTACTATACAGATTTCTTTGTTCTGATTTATATTTATACGAACGTCTCTTCTTAAAAATTCATCTTTTGTCTGCGCTTTAGCGTCTTCACTAGAGGCATATGCTCCGATAACGACAACGGTTTGCCAATTTCTGTATATGTCCATTATTATTATCTGCTCGCCTAGTTCCTCCCAGCTTTTAATGTTTTTTTCTGAGTGTCTTGCAAACAGCAGTTGTACCTGCTCTTTTTGCTCTGACAACTTTTTCAACGCCGCTGCATATACTCACCTATTTCCTTTCTTTTTAGTTTTTGTGAGGTTACATATATCTGCATTGTGTCGTTTCAGTTATTGGAAGACCTCTGTTTGCTTGGTCCGTAGACCTTGAATATTCCATGTGGTCAGTCTCATCGTCCTTTTTCGTAGCATTCGTCGTCTTTTATTTCATGCTAGAACTGTAAGATAATAAAGACCTGATCCGCAGGCTTAAACTTACCAACTTCGAACTTGTGTGTTAAACGTCAGGTTAAGTGTGCAAATTCAATTATTAGTTTTTAAGGTGAATCATAAGGTGCCAAGAAGCAGAGCAAAAGGATACCGAAATCAAATCTGGAGAGATAATTAAAAATTACCCAGAGTTGTACATGGTACCAGATGTAATGCAACCTAAATATAATTTGGAAAAGCCGTTTACCGTCCTCTTTCCAGGATGGGTCAAATGCGAGTCGAATAAAAATAATCTCATAATAAAAGATCAATGCTAGTATAACAGATGGTCCTCGAACCGATGAAGGAATTAGAGCTGGGGTATATGGAGGGAAACCAAGGCTAAGCCTTAGTGAAAGCCTAGGTAATCACAGACAAATCTATAAAAATTATTTCTGATAGCCAAATGGCATTAAAGGCACTGGAATCGAATCGGATTAACTCCAAGTTAGTTTGGAACTGTCTTCAGAATCTAATTCAGATCGGAAAAAGTAACAAAGTAAGTTTACTCTGGCCGCCCATATATTCATATTCATAGGTCCTAACCTGTCGTAGCAAGAAGCACAGACAAACGAACAAAAACCTGAATGGGTGTAATGGATGAAACGTGACTACTGGTACGAAAAAATGGGTCTCAAACATTCGAAGGCTTTTATGCATGAGCCTTGGAAAAAGAGATCCAAAGATCTACTAGATATGAATAGGATGGATCTGCGCATTGTTGTAGGTCTTCTAACAAGACACCATCGCCTCAAAGGGCACATGAACAAAATTGGACTGATAAATAGTGCGAATTCCAGAATCTCTCAGTCTGATGATGAGCACGTTATGTGCAACTGCCCAGGGTTTGATGGGATAAGGCTGACATTTGACCATCATCAACTAGATCCCTACAACTTCGTAGATTTGTCACCTAAAAGCATAATAGACTTTACTAAAAAGGCTGGGCTGAAGAAACAATTGAAAGTGAATCTAACCTAACCTAAGGTGAACCATTGGGAATACCTAGCACAGAAATTTAGTAGAGTAGGTTACATACAAAAAGTTGGTTAATCATTATTTCCTTTTAATATTAAAACAAAAACTTGATTTGATTTACAGTCAATAAACGTATTTTAACCTTTAATTGTGGCTTATTCCCATTTAAATAGTAATTAATTTAAAATGCCACAAGAAAATAGCTTCAGAACAATATTATACATGTTATAAATATATACAAAGAAAGGAGGGAAAACAAACCTCTTATTATTCACTATTTTTCAACCTCTTAAATTGCACCTAGGACCTTTGTAATTCGCGTAGAAAGTATTTATAATATAATAAAACAATTAACCAAATTTCATTAAAATAAATCGATTAAATAGATTTCGAATAATAATTTTGCAATCTAAATTAAAAAAAATTAAAATTCTTTAAAATCTTGCACAACAAAAAGTAAACCATGTAGAAGTTTGGATTTTTTTTACTTATAAAAGAGCACATTACCTATCCAACGCACTTTATATAATTGAAATCGGAATATTTGAGCAGCATCAGGAATTTTTTATAGAATTATTATGCAAAATCTATGGAATCGATTTTAATCAAATTTGGTGGACTGTTTTATTATTATATAAAGACTTTCTAAGCGAATTAAGAAGATCGTAAGTGCAATATAAGAGGTTTTTTTTTTTTTTTATTTACAAAAAAATAGTCGCTTCAACCACTTGGGTCATTAGCAACATTAGTTTTTACATTAGATTAAATTATATAAAGATGTATCTTTAAGAAAATTAATTAAGTCTTTGATGTTTAAATGTTCACCTAATACTGTTTTTAAATTGTTGGAAATATTGTTATTTTGTCTGTTGACTGTATATTTTCCACATTCTGTTTAACAGGGTAATGTTTAATGTGAGGTGTTTAACAGTAATGTTGATTTGACAGTATTCACACACTGGAATGTCTTCCTTATTCATTAGGTACTTATGTGTAATGTTTGTATGACCTAATCGAAGTCGAGAGATTTTGACTTGATCAGCTCTTTTTAAGTTCACTAGGCGCCACGGACTCACTGTCGATTTAATTTCTTTTAGTTTAGATTCCGATAAATTCCACTCATTTTGCCACGCACTGATCACTTTTTCTTTGACGAACTGTTTTATATCACTGGAAATAGTCTTTGACACTATTGTAGCATGATCGTTTTTGTAAGCTTCCCTTGCTTGGAGGTCTGCTTTTTCATTACCTTGTATTCCCATGTGAGATGGAACCCATATAAATTTGACTTCGGAACCAGTTTCTTGTAAGGCTGCAAGTTCTTTCTTGATAAGTAAGGCTATAGGGTTCTTAGTGAATAGTTGATCAATTGTTGTTAACGAGTTTAGAGAATCTGAGATAATGACGGAGGAAGACTGTTTTGTATTTTTGATATGAATGAGGGCTTGTAATATTGCATATAACTCTGCTGAGTATATAGAGGTGGCCGACCTTAATTTAAATTGGAAGGATGCATGTGGAGTGACAAATGCTGCTCCTACGTCGTTTGCAGATTTGGAGGCATCTGTATAAATGCAAAAACTTTCCCCGTAAGTCTCGAGTTCTTTTAAAAATGACTGTCTGATTACATTTGGTGATGTCTCTGATTTGTGATATTGGAGTAGTGTCGTATTGATCTCGGGAATCATGATTAACCAGGGAGGGGGAGTTTTTAGATTTGAAGGATAGAGGTCAGGAATTTGCAGTTGCAGATCTTTTAAATTTCTTCGGACTCTTTCATAGAAAGGTGGATCGAACTTACTTTTTTTATAAGCTTGTAGATACCGGTCCGTAAATGTATTTCGAAACACTGGGTGGAATTTGTTACTGGCAACTGAAGATGCATACGAAAGGCTTAGATACTTCCTTCGTAGGGTAAGAGGTGGTTCTCCTGTAAGACATTGGAGATTCTTAACGGGTGTGGTTCTAAATGCACCTGTGGCGATCCGAAGTGCTGTGTTTTGAATGATTTCAAGTTGATTGGTAACGTGTTTTTTAGCCGAGTCATATACAATAGCCCCATAATCTATTTTTGATCTAACAAGTGACTTATAAATATTTAATAATGTGGTTTCGTCGGTTCCCCATTTTTTATTTGATAATGTTTTCATTACGTTTAATCCACTTTGGCAAGACTTTTTTATTTCTGAAATATGATGTTTCCATGTTAGTTTTTGGTCGAAAACCATTCCGAGAAAATTAATTTTGTCTGAGAATGCCAGCGGCTTGCCACACAGCTTTAGTGTAGTTCTTTGCATCCGGTGCCTTCTTGAGAAAATCATGCATCTTGTTTTTAGTGTGGAGAATTGTACACCTACTGATGTAGACCATATCTCTAGTTTGTAAATGGATTCTTGTAAGTGTTTTTGAAGCATTTTTATATTCTTGCCCTTTGCAAATAGAACCAGATCATCGGCATATAGTCTTCCCTTAACTAGCGGGGAGCAATGATCCAGTATATCGTTGATAGCGACAAGAAAGAGAGTTGGACTCATAACTGATCCCTGAGGTGTTCCGTTTTCCTGAATTCTTTTTGTTGAAGTGGAATTATCGGCGCGCACAGAGAAAGCTCTTGACTGAAGAAAGTTTTCTATGAGTCTTAGCATATTACCCCTGATTCCCCATTTGTGTAATTTTGATATAATGTTAAACCTCCAAACTGTATCGTACGCCTTGGTAATATCGAAAAACACTGCGATGGTTTCTTGATTAGTTGCAAAACCCTCGTGTATCTCTGATTCTAAATCTAATAGATTATCTACGCATGATCTATTTTGACGGAAGCCACTTTGCTGTGGAATTAAATGTTTTTCTTGTTCTAAGTACCACAATAGTCTTTTGTTTATAATTTTTTCTAGAACTTTGCAGGATACATTAGTGAGTGATATAGGACGGTACGAGTCTACCTTTGTTCTGTCTTTGTTGGGCTTGAGCAGAGGAATTATAATGCTGTCCGACCATACAGATGGAAAGACCTGATTTGTCCATATAAAATTGTATAATTTTAGCAGCCAAGACATTCCACTTTCTGGTAGGTTTAACAAAAAAATTAATGGTATGCCGTCTGGACCTGGAGCGGAGTTTTTAGTTGACATTAGGGCATCCCTTAGTTCTTGCATTGTAATTGGCACATTTAGTATATTATCATCTTGAGAGTAGTATTCCAACTTCGTTTTTTCTATGCTTTGTTTCTTGAGCTTAAATTCCGGTGAATAGTTATCGTTACTTGAATTTGACTCAAATTCACCGGCGAATAGCTCCGCAATTTCTTTTCGGTCGCTTACAATTTTGTTATCTTTTGCCAGGAAAGGTATTTTATTTGAACATTTTTTTCCAGATATTTTCCTTATATTTTGCCACACTTTACTTGCTGGGGTAGAACTATTTTTACTTGCAACGAATTTTTGCCATGATGTTTTCCTGCATTTTTTGAGAATATATCTAGCTTCTGCTCGACGTTTTTTGTATTCTACCATATTTTCACTAGTTTTGTGATGATTATACCTATTGAAGGCTCTTTTATACGTTTTTACGGCTTCTTTGCATTCTGTGGTCCACCATGGTAAAGGTTTATGATATTTTAGTGTTTCTGTTTTTCCAATATGATTTTCTGCTGCTTTTTTAATTATTGATATGAAGGTATCTAGGTCTTTATCTATGTCATTAAGAGTAATATCTTTTATGTTGTTTATTTCATTTTGTATGTATTTTGTAAAGTTCTCCCAGTCTGCATTTTTTGTATTCCATTTCGATGGGGTTGTGGTAATATTGTTATTTTTTTGTTGTGGAAACGTAATTTTAATGGGATAGTGGTCACTTCCGTATAGGTACGGGATAACGTCCCATTCTAGTGTTGGGGATAATATTGGATCACATAAAGATATGTCGATGGCCGACTGACTACCCGTTTGAATGCTAAATCTGGTGGGTCTACCATCGTTTAACAAATTAAGATTTTGTGAGGTCATACAAAATTCCACAATCTTGCCTCTAGCGTTAGTTTTTGTTGAACCCCACATAGGATTGTGTGAATTAAAATCGCCTAAAATAATGCGGGGGCTGGGGATTTGTTGCAGTAGATTATCAAAATCTTCTTGGACTATAATTTGATCAGGAGGTAAATATATGTTGCAAATATTGATTGTTTGTTCCATGTTTACTGTAATCGCTACTGCTTCAAAGCTATGTGTGTTGATTTGTAATTGCTGGGCTTCATATTGTTTATCGACGTAAATAGCAACCCCTCCACTGGCTATATCAGCGTTTTGTCTGTGTTTGAAAAAGTTTGAGTATTTTTGAAACTTGAATGCATGGCTAGAATCCTTAAAGTTGGTTTCTTGTAAACAAAGTATCCTTGGGTTGATTTCAGAGATAATATGCTTTAGCATTTCGTAACGGCTGAAGAAACCGTTTACGTTCCATTGTATTATGGACGCCATTGCTTCTATTTACTATGTACTTTATGCTGAATCGACAGAGGTGTCGGATTCTTCTTCTAGATATATCTTCATTGCTATCGGGTCCATTTTTAGTTGCTTCATAATCTTACGTCTTATACTCGTGCTTCTGTTTTTCATACTTCGGTCTTTGTAATAAGGATGAATTTTAGCTAATAGGTTCAAAAAATCATGAACATTCTCGGTATATGTTTTAACTAAGCTTAACGGATCTGTGTTTCCTTTAACATTTACAAAGAAATCGACGATTTCATCAAAACTGAGTTTAAGCGATTCTTCTTCGAATATTTTCCTAGTTGGTTCCAGTAACGGCAGTATTTCATTAGATTTTGGTTCATGTGTTTTGGGCAAGCATGATTCTTCTTCAGTATCAGTTTTGGATTTCTTCTTTCTCTGCGTAGTTGGTACTAAAAATGTAACTTCAGTTTGTGAGGACGGAGGAGGTGTTATTACGTCTGTAATACTGCGTTTGGAACCTGTTTGTTGTACATTTTCTGATTCCTTTATTTTTGGGGAAGGCGTAGATATGTCTGTGGTTGGTTGTTTATCTATATCGTTATTATTATTTTGTGTATTTGGTGCTATGTTATGGGTTAGAGGTTGGGAAGGTGAAGATTTTTCATTTACTTGTACAGTTGTCATGATAGGGATTTCATTTGGTGAGGTAGGGATGTTGGTATTGTTTGTAGGCTCTTGACTTACTGCAGTTAAGCAATTGTTTGAGAAATGACCTGTTTGATTACACTTTGAACACAGCTGGCTTTCATGAGACAAAAAAATACGATATGATATGTTATCATGAGATAATAAAATCGAGTCTGGGACCGTATTGTTGGGAGGTGATATATAGATGTAACGACGAAAACTAAGAATGTGTTTATACTCAGGGTTGGTTGTCCCAATTCTGAGAAAATTTAAAGGAGATACTAAGTTATAGCCTTGTTCTCGGAGTTCTTGTTCTATACAATCATGTGGGATAGATGGACACACATTAGATAATAATAAGCGTTGGCTTGGAGTAATGAATCTGCGAGTTTGAATTTGTTCTGAATTTACTGTAATTATTCCATTGTCAGTGTTCATGAATTCATCGACCTTTGCCACACTGGATAGATAAACACATATTCTATTGTTAGATATCCTAGACGAGAAAAGTATATTTTTCGGACCAATTTTCGTTCCGATGGATATAAGATATTCTTCTAGTTTTATTCCATTAAGGGAGTTGAAAATTATAGCTTGATTTTTTAAAGGGAATTTCGGTTGGGTAAGAGCTCTTGAGTAACTTTGTTGTTGATTGTTAGTATTGTTGAGAGTAATAATTGCAGCATTATTTTGAAGTTCCATTATTTCCAAATAACTATTTGTACCCCCTCAGGCCGGACCTGCCTTGAAGCAAATCAGACTGATAAGAGGCACGAAAACTAATTAATAAGAAACCTGTCTTTGTTTTTATTTCTTACTTTAAGTAGATTGTTTATTTACTTTAAAATAAAATAATAATTGTGCATCTTACTTTAGTTTTAAAGATGCAAAGAGACTGCACTCACTACTACTTATCACTACATACTTATTTGATTAGGAAAATTAACTATAAGTAGATAAAAATTATGAATAATTATTTTAAACTTGGTAAAATTAAAAATTCAATTATCACTAATTGCTATAACTGATAGCGTGTTTACACTTCGATTGCTCGATCGATTCTCCAATATAAGAGGTTTAAAAATATTAAATAAAGACATGTTTGTTTCCTCCCTTTTTGTATTTATTGCTGTTTTTCAGCAAGGGTCATAAATTAAATCATTTTAAACCATTCATATTTTATAGGAAATTTAATAATCACTATTTTATTTCGCTTTTTATACTTTGCTGAAAAATAAATCGTTTTAAAGTAATAAGCAAAGAAAGTAGAAAACAAGCGATGTCTTTAATAATTTTTAAATATTTTAAAATAATAGTTTTTTAATAATATTCCGACCTATTTGAGAGAGAGGATAACTCAATTATTATTAAAGCCACTTCTCAAATCCACCTCAAAATAGATCCGTCCTGATCTAGTTACCAACTTTTGGAATAAGGCCATTGGTATGTAGTTGCAAGTTTTTATGAAAACACAATTTTCCTACCTTTAATAGCTTTTCAGCAAATTCATCTTTGGATAAGTCATCTCCTACAATAACACAGGAAAAAGCATTGAAGTCAGTCTCCTCGCTTTTGTCTTTCAGGAAAACTATTGAAAATATGTCTTTATTTGTGTATATACGTTTTGCAGCATGGATCTGTTGGAATGTTTTTGTTCCTCTTATGATACCTCCAGCTACTGCGACAGAAGATGCTTCATTTCTGAAAATATTTTTGTAAGTATCTGAGCTAACCTATACAGCATATGTATAAATATATATAACTAATTTAACTGGAAAATCCTTGGTTTAGAATAATACGAGTTGTATAAAACGTGTTTTATTATTCTCCAGTCGTCAGAGACGAAAATGTCAGTGAACCTCTAAAAACCATAAAAACAAGCTGAATTTTGCTGAGAATGTAAATTTTGACACCTAAAAAAGATTTAAAAAAGTTGGCCACTCCTGCCCGTAGGTGGGTTTCCCACTAAAACAAGACATGGTTTCAAACAAGAAATGTAGATGAGATAATTTTAAAAAAATGTTTATTAGCATTTTTTCTGTAGAATGAACCATTCTCTCAGAAACCATGCTTAAAGCAACCGGCGATTTTGAATAATCGCATCACTTCCATTGACCGGTCGCTGTAGAATTTCCTTTGTAGGAGCCTAATCTTCAAAACACATAACATGCAATTACGATTTTGAGTTTAGGCAACAAATGTGAATCATTTGAAATATGCCTAAAACAGCTGAATTTAAACTTTCACATTACAAATAATCTAACAATTTTAAAACTACTTCTTTTCGATCGCACAGATTTCACGGTTTTTAGAAACTACGCAACATTAGCTACAAATTCCACCGAATACCGTCTTCGTGGAAGCATTTCTCCTGACGTGCAATCGTTTGTAATGACATTTATTGGGCATATTTCAAATGCCTCACATTTGTTGCCAAAAATCAAAATCGAAATTTCATGTTATGTGTTTTGAAGAATAGGCTTTAACAAAGGAAATTCCACAGCGACCACTGGATTTCTCTTTTGAATTTCTCACTGAATTTGAAATTTCTTTCGAAATGAAAGGGAAAGAACAGTCGGTCAATCATATCATCATCATCATCATGCAACCTCTTCTGTCCACTGCTGGACATAGGTCTCTCCCATTTTTCGCCACTCTTCACGGTTCTGTGTTTCTTGTTGCCATTTCTTGGATATTCGTCTAATATCGTCCATCCAGCGTGTTGGTGGTCGTCCTCTGCTGCGTTTGTCTTCTCGTGGGCGCCAGTCAATCAATCAATCACCTTGACTGGTCAATCATATAACAAAATGTATATTAGACGGTGTTACAGTTTTCCAACCTTATGTAAATATTAATTAGCAATTATTTCTTCGTCGTACCGACAACCCTATCTAATTGCGGGTGGTATGAATCAAATTAGCAGAGCTAACCACCCGTTGCAAGTTTTAAGCAACATTGCCGCTTCCACCTACATGTCCGGCGCTGATGGGCGCCCCTACCTGGATTTCCGATATACAATCATCAAGAGATGAATTTGCAATCTTACTTAACTCACTCTGTTTCCCGATCTGCTGGGTGACAGACATCTCTTCTCTACACAGGCCGCTACCGCCACCGCCATTCACGTGGTCAAGTACAACCTATTTACACCATTTCTTGTGCTGTTATATATCAAGTACCCTTTACTTGTATATATATTTTGTTGCGAATTTATATTGTGGTGCCGAATTATTTCATATTGTGTCGCGCTTTAAACTTTTTAACGGCAACATTTTACTTACATTTCGAAATTATTAACGTTACTTATAGTGTATTATGTGCTACAGTATCTCGGACATGTGATGCGGGGCGAGAAGTATGGCATCCTGCGACTCATAATGCAAGGAAAGATAGATGGCAGAAGAAGCATCGGAAGAAGACAAATTTCATGGCTCAATAACCTGAGAGAATGGTTTGGATGCAGCTCAAAACAACTTTTTAGAGCTACTGCCTCAAAAATTAAAATAGCTATGATGATTGCCAACCTCCGTAGCGAAGATGGTACCGGAAGAAGAAGAAGATAGTATATTTGTATCTTTATTGATTTCATTATTATTTATTTCTTCTTCTTCCTCTTTATAAGCAATTCTGCTTGTCCATTGGCGGATTAATACCTCTATGGAAGGTTGTCACTCCATCTTTTGCGCGGTCGTCCGATACTTCTTCTGCCGGTTGGTAACTTACCTCTTGCTATTTCGACGACACAAGTCTCCTCCATGCTGCTTATGTGGTTATTCCATTCTGTTTTTCTATTTTGTGTTCATTCATTGATACACTGTACGTTACATTTTCTTCTAATGTCTTCAATTCTCTTTCGATCTCTCAGCGTATTTCGTGTAATTTTTCTCAGTACTCTCATCTCTGCCGTTTCCAGTAGCCTTTGCGTTGTGGGTGTGTCGGGTCTTGTTTCTGGGGCGTATGTCATTATTGGTCTTACACTGGTTTTATAAATACTTGACTTCATCTGTGTTAACCCTGAACTGGTGAGGTGGTGCCATAGACGACCCCACCTCTACCAAATATTAGTGATATCTCAAGGTTACGGTTATCTATCGCCAGACTCGTTTAGGAATGCCTCGTTCAAGCAGTTTTATGAGAGCTGTTGCGAGAAGAGCGTCGTGTGAATTATTATTTTACTTTTATTTCGTGTTAAATATTTGCTGGGGTACGTGAAGGCACCACATCACCGTAAGTGTAATTTTTTTATTTTGTAGATAATTATGTAATTACTGTTTTTTGTAGAAAAATGGCTAGTGGGTCATCAAAAAAAGTATCCTACAACGATCCCAACTTTGAGGAGACTGTTATGAAGTGGTTTAGCGATTTAGATAGCGATACAGAAGAGGAAACAAATAATGTAGCAGAATTGTACGATTCTAATTCCGACACAGAGCAAAGCGAAGGTATCAATGATGAGGATATAACGGTAATGGAACAGTCTTATTCTAAGAGTAGTGAAGAATAACAAGCAACTAATGAAAGAAGAACCTTTTATGGGAGAAACAGATACAAATGGGCAAGAGAAGCTGCTCAGAGAACTCATACAAAAACTCCTGTTGCCAATCTTGTCAGGCAACTTGCTAGTCTCAAAGGTAGTGCGAGGGCTTTAGAAAATCCAACACCACTAACTCTTTGGCAGTGTATCTTTACAGACGATGTTCTCTTTAAAATAATGAGAAGGACAAATGAAAAACTGGCATAGTCTTTAGGCCACAGACGGAACTGGGAGGGACATTCTTCGGTGTACAATTGCACAAAAAAGAGAGGAGACAGCAGCAATATCATGGATTTTCAGTAGAATTGTTGAAAACTCTAAAGAAAACTACTGCTTGAATAATTTGGCTTATATTGACGAAATACTTATTGGCTTTCGAGGTAGATGTAGATTTAAAGTATATATGCACAATAAGCCTAATAAATATGGCACACAAGTATGGCCTTTTGTGACGCTCGTACATAATATCTATTCAACGCGTATATTTATTCGGGAAGAGGTAGTGATGGTAAAGAACTATCAATAGATGAAAAGCAATTATCAGTTCTAACTCAAGCTGTTTTGCAGTTATGTAAACCGATCTATGGTTCTAATCGAAATATAACTACAGATAACTGGTTCAGCTCCATTCAAGTTGTTGATAAATTATTAGAGAAAAAGTTAACTTACGTTGGAATGCTAAAAAAGAATAAAACGGAGATACCTATTGAATTCCTGCCGTCAAAAAATAGAGCTGAAAACTCATCCTTATATGGATTTACATCTAATAAAATACTTTTGTCTTATAAAAAATCTTTGTTCTTTTCTTCCAAAAAAAGAATAAGGCAGTTATAATGATTTCTTCCATGCATAGAAACAAGGCTACTGATGCTGACACTGGAAAAGAAGAAATAATTTCCTTTTATAACTTCACTAAAGATGTGGTTGATCTGGACCAAAAATGTGCTACTTTTTCGACAAGCAGGCGAACTCGAAGGTGGTCGATGGCGATTTTTTTGCATCTCCTGAACATTTCTTCGGTGAATTCATATGTTTTATATACGTGCACAAAAAATAGTGAAAACAAATCTAGATTTCAGTTTATCAAAGATCTTAGATTTTCACTCGTAAAACCTTAACTTTTTAGAAGAATCGAGAACACACCGGTGTCACGAGAACTCCGAATTTCCATAGGAAAAATCTTTCAAATTCCGTTACCCATTGCTATGGATGAAAACATTTTAAACAAAAGAAAACGCTGTGAAAAGTATCCCAGGTTCAAAGACAAGAAAACTATATTCTCTTGTAAATTTTGTAATACACCAATATGTGCAGAATGTACAGAAAAAATATGCAAGGATTGTTGAGAACAATAAATTTGGTCCAATAAATCAACTGTCATTTCTTAATAAATATTATTTTTTAGAATTGTTTTTAACTTTTTTTATAAGAATATACATTTATTTTTTAATTTTTGAAGTTTAACTGTTAAAATTTTCAACAAATTTGTTTTAGTTACCAATAAAGTATATGTTTGTCAAAATAGAAGGTTTTATTCAGAATGTGTTAAATAATCATGTAATAACCAAGTTAGGTCTTTAAAATGTAATATTTTTGTATTTCCAGTTTAAAGTAATATGTAAATACACAATATGTAATCAATTATTTAATTTATAAAAAAATAATCCAATAAAGATTATTTTAAAAATGGGGTCCGCTAAGGCACCACGTCACCAAGTACGCAACATATTATGCACCTCACCAGTTAAGGGTTAATGTGTCTGTTTCGCCATATAGTGTTATTAAGGCATCCTGCCAGTCTATTTGCTTTTTGTACTTGATCTCTCACTTCTTTGTCTAGGTCTCCATAGCTAGACAGTGTATTTCCCAGGTATTTTATTTCCATTACGTGTTCAATACTGATGCCATCAATTTCTATTTTACATCTGGTTGGTTCTTTGCTGACTACTATTGTTTTAGTTTTCTGAGATGAGATTGACATATTAAATTATTTGCAGACTATCTTCATTTTGGGCTATCAATATTGCATCGTCTGCGTAACAGAGTATTATTATTTATTTGTTTGTATTAATAGATGTAATTTAACGTGTAATATTAATTTATGTAGTCATTTGCCAGATCCTCAAATTCCTTGAATTATTAACGCATATTTTCTATACCTTCCTAGCCGCAGGTACTTAATCGCTTGCTTGTATTTTCTTGTATACCTGAGGGTCAATCTATTGACAAGCTGCGATGGTCGATCTATTGTATTGTTCGTCGCGTCATACTTAATCCTTCTATTGTCGTTTGTTGTCCATCTGCTGTAACTCATTCTTGGCTATACATAAATACTAGTGTTATATCTTTGTCACGTCACAATTCATTTGTAGATATTAATGATTTATTCCATTGCAATGTATGTATATGTTTGATTTTACTTACTTTAAATAGAGTTTTACATAGTATTTCTTGCTTCTTATTTGTCTGTCATAATATACTTACCCACGGCGAAAGGGAGAAACCAGCGGGTTCTAGATTGAACGTATATATTCATACTCTCTTTCTGGTGGCCTCCTATGTTATATAGAGGTCATCGTATGTTCATAAAGCAACAGACGGACATGTGCTAATTTTGTTGAAGTATTGGGGAAAATAAACAGGAAGCAGCTCAGAGCCATATCCAGACTGGGCATGGATATGGCCCACTCAAGAAATACCTCCATGCAATCGGACTGTTTCATGGAGATTCAAGCTACAGACTCTGTAGCAAAGAACCTGATACAGTCAACCATATCTTGGATGACTGCAAGGTATTATACCTCAGGACAAAGACACTTTATAGAGACAACCAATCGACTCCAAATATATATGGTACCCATCCTCTAGACCTGTATAAGCTAATAAAGGGTTCCAGAATCCTAAAATGGGTATCACGAATGAATGGAAGATATAAAATAAGTTAATTGGATGTAGTATGACCGTTTTATAACACATCGCTTTCCCAAAAAACTGAAATATTATTCTAATTATATTAAAACTAATGTAAAATAATCGATTTAAAACGAATGTTACCTCTCAATTTGTCACCTTTAAATTTTAGTGTGAGATTGCAGATCTACCGAGGTGTTGGTGTTCGAATAGCTGGGGTTGAAAGTTAATTTCCCCAAAAATCATGAATTTATTCCTGGTTTAAGTACAATTTATTGCCCCTTTGTTCAGTATAAATGAGTTTCCACTATCTCTGAATCCCCAAAAAAGTGTATTGTTTGTATTTCCGGTTGTGACTCACCTTGTACCTCCTACCTAAAGGACTTCTTATGTTACTTACTTTTTGATTTACGTACATAATCTAACCAAATATTTTTCGAATACTAATAAAAATAAACTGTAGAAATGTTTGTTTAGCTATTCGTTGTCACATTTGATCTGTTCCATATAAAATTATTAGAAGAAGTAAAAGTACTAAAAGTCATCCAGCAATGCCAAATAAATGTACGGGGTAGATAACGCCACAGTCATACAAGAATTGAACAGTGTTCTACTATATAATGCAATCTAATAAAGTATGTAAGAAATTACAGTATAATGTTTTATTAATCAATACAATGCAAAGTGTAGTTACGATTTATAAATTTATCCTCATTCACATTTTCCAAAGTGTTTAATTTCTAAATTGGGATCAGTCTCCACTTCGCAATTAAGATCACATTGGTTGTAATACGTCTTTCCATCTGTACCACAAACTGGAGAATATACTCTGTTGCAAAGACAAGGTATTTCTGCTCTTGCTGGTAAAACGTTCATCAAGATTGTCAGGCACAAATACAGATGAATAAACAGAAATATCTTCATATTTGATTGTTAAATAACTTACCAAAAATATAGTTTTAAAACTTTTGAGTTCATGGGAAAGCAGGTATTTATACATAAGTAGAAAATCGTAAAAAATTTTATTTTTCTTTATTTACCGATTGCAAATTTTTTAATTCGTTTTCCATAATATGATTTTATGACTCAAATGATTTATTGCCAATATTCTCAAATCAAAAGTGTTATGAGTTTTAGTACTATTATAATGTAAATATCATGCAAGTTTTGAATTAAATAAACATAAAATGCAATGGTACGTTAAAATATATAATAGTTGTTAGATAAAACAAATATTGGAAACTTCCCACATGCTTGTTATCACATGTATACCTACAAGCTTTTCACGGGGATTGTTACCAAACGACTAAATTCATCTACAATACCTAAACAGCGTTATCGAAAAAAATATGGAATATAATAAACCACGAGCACCTATTTGTAGACTATGAGAAAGCTTTTGATACAGCCTACCAACATAAGATGCTTGAAGCTTTAGCAGACTGTAGAATAGACCAGCGATATACTACAATAATTAAATAATTCTATGAAAACACTACAGTAAGTATATGTATGTTTATACTCCTCAGAAATGGCTGGAGCAATTCTTATGAAATTTTACATATTATATTCGGTAGGTCTGAGAATAGATCGTAATCTATTTTTCATAAGCCCAAGGGGTAAGGGTAGTCCACCTAACTGTTCTTTTTTTTAACAATTGTTTTTGTTTTTATTATTTTATGATGTAACATTAAAAAATACATACAGCCCTTAATTTCCACCCTTCTGTTACTAACCCCTACTTTTTAATTTCCTTATTATTAGTGATACAGAGTTAAATGCCATACTCCTTCGAAACCGCTTGACCGATTTTTATGAATGAAATTTTATATGTATATTCGGTAGGTCTGAGAATCGGCCGTAATCTATTTTTCATATCCCTAGGGGTAGGGGTGGTCCATTCCAAACATTTTCTTTTATTTTATGGAGAACATTTTTATGTACTTGTTTTTACTACTTTTCTCCTCTATTGTACAGATACCGTTTAAACCATTCACAATAAAAAGGGTCGGTGTACTTCTCTGAAATTAGCGGCTGGATATACTTAAGCTATAAAGATAGAAATAATCGTATGTATAGATAAATATATAATGACTATTTTTGTGAGAAATTCGAACATAGACCAAATCATAATTTTAACCAAGGATCGACGACATACATTTGTTTAAATTCAAATATGGTTGTATAAATTAATCAATACATTTGTCCTCCCTGTATTCCTACGATCCCTATAAGTACCGCCATCGGGCTCGTGGAATGCGTCCCTTTGAAAGACCAGTCGTTGAAAAGAAAAGACGCAACCCGGCACGTGAACCCATGCACGCATAATTAATTGATTTCGTTCGTTGTTTTGTAGTGCAAACCCTGGTAATTAGACCCAGCGGTAAGTTTTTACCTAGTTTTACCTAAACCTATAAATTGTCTTTGATTGTTTATTGCAACCATTTAAATTTTAATAATTATTTGCACCAATGAGTAAAGGTCCATTATTTTCTCGCCAGAGTTATCGAAGGAATAGTTCTGTTAATTAAGTACTATTAATTTGTAATAGTACATTTGTTTGTTAATACCCCACATTGGCCTATCTATCCGGATTTGAACTCATTTGTTGAAAAAATATTTTTGTTTTATTTAAATTTGAATGGTTGGTTTCGTCGAATGTAGTATTTTTTATCGTTTTGAGGGTTCTTATCTTAAGTTTGCGTCTCTTGTCGTGGCTCGAGAATAATTTATGACCTTTTTGTAAAGTCAACCATATGGGACTTTTTAAAAGGGGATTATCGTCGTTTTAATAAAGTATCAAATTACAAATCGGTAATTTCGGGGTTTTAGACCACATTTTTATACATTTTCGTTTGTATAATATTATTGAAACTTGTTAAAAATTTAAAATGGAAAAACTTGAAGAAAAGAATAGGAAACTCAAATTTTTAAGAAAAACTGCGTTAAATGATATTCAGTTAATTTTCGATTTAGGTTTTAAGTCCCTTTCAGACGTTTCTATTCGCCCTTTATTTAAAATTAGACTAGAGGATTTAGATTCGATTCGCGAAGAGTTCTTAAAACATCACACTAATATTATTAGTAATATTCTTTCTGTACCAGACGCGGATACGAGGGTTGAAGAAAATGTTCGGGAATTATTTTTGGAACAATTTTATAAAATAAAACTATTTAGTGCGGAATTATCTGAGCCACAATTTGAAACTCCAGAACCGTTTAGATCAGTAGTAGTTCCACAATCAAATATTCGCTTGCCTAAAATAGAGCTGCCTAAATTTAAGGGTGATTTTAAGGAGTTTAGTTCGTTTTTAGACTTATATAATTCGGTTGTACATAATAACGCAGGCCTAGCAGACGTAGAAAAGTTTAAGTATTTGAAAGGATGTTTAGAAGGGACTCCACTTAGTTTGATTCGTAATTTGTCAATAAATAGCGATAATTATCAAATTGCTTACGATCTAATTGTTAAACGCTACACAAATGTTCGTCGTTGTGCGACCGCGCATTGGGATGCGATCTTGGGCGTACAGAAAATATCGGTAGTTAATTCGAAAAATCTGGCTAAATTAGTAGATACGTTTTTAGAAAATTTAGCCGCATTGAAAACATTAGGTCTTCCGACAGAACATTGGGATTTTATTATTTTTAATTTACTTTTGTCGAAATTAGACGCGGATTCAGTAAAGTTATTTGAGTTAGAAAATAAATCGAATAAAATCCCGTCATTTCAAAAATTGGTAGAGTTTATTGAAACTCAGTACATTGCTTACGATAATTTGAATAGTAGCTTAAGTGAATCTAAGAAATCGTCGAGGGCTCCAACTTATACGGAGCCAAAGTGTAATTATAAACATTCCAATGAGTCAAGGCATAATAGTAGTTCATCCTTTGTTACAAATTCGTCGTCAATATGTTGTGCTTTATGTAAACAAAGTCATTTTCTTAACCATTGCTCGTTGTTTTTGAAAAAATCTCCAAAAGAAAGATACCAATTTTGTAAAGAATCTTCCTCGTGTTTTAGGTGTCTTAATCAGGCTAATCATTCTGTCAAGTCGTGTCCAAAGGCCTTTAAATGTAGTAAATGTAATAGTCACCTTCATAATAGTTTGTTGCACTTTGATAGAAATCGTTCCAATAGTCAGTCGTCCATAGAAAATACTAATAATCCAGGGGCATCGGGAGTCGAACAAAATTCGCCTGAAATATCACATTGTGCTGCTAGTTTTATAGGGAAGAAAAACGAGACAAAAAAGGAAATTTTGCTCGGTACCGTTTTAGTTCACGCGATTGATAGTAAGGGGTGTAAACAGCCCTTGAGATGTCTGCTAGATTCAGGTTCAATGAGTTCGTTCATTAGTCGTAAACCTGCCAGTAGATTAGGTTGGCCTAAAACTCCTTGTTCATTTGAAGTTAACGGACTCAATTCGATGCAAACGAAACTGAATCAAGGTCAAATAAGTTTTTCTATCCAACCTCGTCATCAGGAGTCACCGGTGTTTCACTTGGAGGCTATTATTACAGATCGGGTTTGCTCGGATTTGCCGAGCACCAAAATTGACATATCGACGTGGAATTATATTAAAAATTTGAAGTTAGCCGATCCCGAATTTAACTGTAGTCAATCTATAGATTTGTTAATTGGTTGTAGCATATTTTCGAAGGTGTTGTTAGAAGGTAAAATTGAAGGTAAAGCGGGACAACCAGATGCCCTAAATACCGTTTTTGGTTATATTTTGTTAGGACCTACTAGCACACCTAACCTTTCGTCGACTTCGCTTGTTTGTCTTTCAAATATTGAAGACCCACTAAATTCTTCGTTAACGAAATTTTGGGAACTGGAAAACGTACCGGAAAAGCCAGTTTCAGAACCAGAAGACGTTCTGTGTGAGAACATTTATCTGGAAACGCATAATCGGGACGTCTCGGGTAAATATGTTGTATCTTTGCCTTTTCGTGAATCGCCGCCTTGTTTGCAAGATAGCTATTATATTGCTTTAAATAGATTGCTATCATTAGAACGACGCTTATCTCGTCAACCAAGTTTGAAAAAAGAATATTCTTTTCATATGCAGGAGTATCTTGATTTAGGTCATATGCAGTTAGTCTCTAATGCCGAAAAGAAAAGGGGAAAGTATTATATTCCACATCATTGCGTTGTGAAACCAGATAGTGTTTCAAGTAAAATTCGAGTTGTATATAATGCGTCTCAGAAAAGTCCCAGTCGCGGTAAATCTTTAAACGACTATTTACTGGTCGGTCCTAAGCTGCAACAGAACATAGTCTCGCTGTTGTTGAATTTTAGACTTAATCGTTTTCCGCTGTGTGCGGACATTCGTCAGATGTATCGTAATATTTTAGTCGCTCCTGAACACACGGATTATCAACGCGTGTTATGGAGATTTTCTAGCGCTGAGGAAATTCAGGAATATCGTTTATTAACTGTTACTTTTGGAATAGTATCTTCGCCGTATCTCGCTTTAAGAACTCTCCAACAATTAGCATTAGACGAAGGCTCTCGTTTTCCTAAAGCCGTCTCGCTTATTCGTCATGCTTCGTATATTGATGATTTTGTTTTTGGTGCTTCGACTCTCGAAGAAGCACAAACTTTAGTTGACGAATTAGTCGCTTTGTTAAAGTTAGGAGGCTTTGAGTTACTGAAATGGTGTTCGTATGAACCCAAATTGTTGTCGCAGTTTCCTGAATCCCATATTAATCCTCACTCCATTAATTTTGATCCAGAAGCAAATGGTCCTTCATTAAAAATCCTTGGTTTGAAGTGGATTGCACAGTCCGACGTCTTTCAATTTTCAGTCAAATTGCAAGACGTCCCTTGTACCAAAAGATCGTTTTTGTCCGAATTAGCTCGAATTTATGATCCTTGTGGTTACTTAACACCTATTACCTTTTTTATTAAACATTTAATCCAACAACTTTGGGCAACCGGTCTTAAATGGGATGATCGCCCTCCTTCGGAAATAATTCGTGTATGGGAGCAATATAAGAGCGAACTATCTCTTATTTCACAGTTCAAAATTCCTCGTTTTTTGAATATTTCCTCATGTCCCATCTTAGAGCTTCATGGATTTGCCGATGCTAGTGAAAAGGGATATGCTTGTGTCGTTTATATTCGTAGTATTGATACTCGTAACCTAGTTCAAGTTAATTTACTGTGTGCCAAATCGAAAGTAGCTCCTATAAAACGGATTACTATACCTCGATTAGAATTGTTAGCTGCTGTTCATTTGGTAAAACTTATGTCGTTTGTGTTAGAGTCGTGGAAGCATATAATATTTCAAAATGTGTATGCTTGGTTAGATTCTCAAATCGTATTGCGCTGGATTAAAAGCTCCCACTCGAGATTCAAAACTTTCGTCGCAAATCGCATTTCGTATATCCAGTCCCATAGTCAAAATTATTCTTGGCATTATATCGAATCTCGAAATAATGCAGCCGATGCGCCTTCGCGAGGCATGCTACCGGCCGCTTTTCTATCAAAATTAGACTGGTTAACAGGTCCTTCGTTTTTGTATAATATTCCATTAATTTTTCCAGAGGTTCCTCCCTCATTGCAGGAAAAATCCTCTTTGGAAGAGATAAAGAAAGCTTTAGTGTTTGTTTCCACTCGTAAGGAACATTTTCTGTCTTGTTTGCTGAAAAATAAATCGTCTTTTACCTCGATCCAAAGAATTTTGGCTTTTATGTTGCGATTCGCGCACAACTCTCGTTTTAAAAGGTCGAAACGGTCAGGACCCTTGACTTTCGTAGAATTAGAAGACTCGTTGATTATTCTTGTCAGATTTACACAAGAAAAGTATTTTGAAGAACATCTTCAATCAAATTCTTTTCCAAAACCATTTCGTAAGTTGGGAGTATTTTTAGATGATAGTACTCAGTGTTTAAGAGTAGGTGGTCGTCTATCTCAGTCTTCGTTATCGTATGAAGCAAAACACCCGTTTTTGTTACCAAAAAAATCTCGTCTTACTACTCTTCTAGTTCGTCATTATCATGAGAAGTATTTACATGCTGGATTTAAGAGTACTCAGTTTTTGGTTAGTCAAAGGTTTTGGATAATGTCTTCTAAACAAGCCGTTAATTCGGTATTGTCCAAATGTATTAGATGTTGGAAACAATCTCCTAAAAACTTACAACCCCCTATGGGTAATTTGCCTAAATTTCGTCTCGGTGCCATTAAACCCTTTTCGATTTGTGGGTTAGATTATGTTGGACCGTTTTCGATAACCATGTCTCGTTACATGGGAGTTAGAACTCAAAAGGCCTATTTGTGTCTATTTGTATGTTGCGGTACTAAGGCTTTAAATCTTGAATTAGCTTGTGATTTGACCGCGGAAGCTTTTTTGGCCGCTTTACAACGTTTTTATTAATTTTGTTTTGTTCGGCTTTTGTCAATATAACCGCGACGAAACCACCATTTTAATTTTAATTTTTTTATTGTAGTTTAAGTTTTGAATATTTGTTTAAGATTTGTATAGGAATTGTTTGTATTAATTATCGTTTTAGTTGTTTAAGTAATGATAGTATTTAGAATTCGTTTTGTTTTTTAAAGACCTTATGGCCTTTAAAGGGGGGAGAATGTTTAAATTCAAATATGGTTGTATAAATTAATCAATACATTTGTCCTCCCTGTATTCCTACGATCCCTATAAGTACCGCCATCGGGCTCGTGGAATGCGTCCCTTTGAAAGAGAAGAGCACCAGTCGTTGAAAAGAAAAGACGCAACCCGGCACGTGAACCCATGCACGCATATTGAATTGATTTCGTTCGTGGTTTTGTAGTGCAAACCCTGGTAATTAGACCCAGCGGTAAGTTTTTACCTAGTTTTACCTAAACCTATAAATTGTCTTTGATTGTTTATTGCAACCATTTAAATTTTAATAATTATTTGCACCAATGAGTAAAGGTCCATTATTTTCTCGCCAGAGTTATCGAAGGAATAGTTCTGTTAATTAAGTACTATTAATTTGTAATAGTACATTTGTTTGTTAATACCCCACAACATTATTTACATATACTAAGTAAGCTTCATTTGGTGTATATAATTGAGAAATAATTCATAGTCATTCTATAGTTGTACTAGTTTAGTGCAAACGAAGGTTATATAGTTGAAGCAACATGGTAGGAGAAACATGTAATCTTTACTGCCAATAGTTTTTTAATCGACTATTTATGGCTAACAGCGCCCTCTGGTAAAAGAGAAAGACTAATTATATTACCAAAATTGGTAGTTTCGGTGGCTTTTGGAATGGTTTACTAACATTTTAGTAGGTTAACATCGGTGATAAGTACGAAGATATGAATGCTGATATTTTTGAGGAATCTTTTAACAAATGACAAAACAAATTATAACAGATTTCGTAATAATTTTGGACAATGTACCGAACCATTCATAAAGATCTGAAGAATATCCTATAACTTTGGAAAAAGGCACAAATAATTAAAGGACTTTCAAGGAGTTTTAGTAGGAAGCCGGTGGGTAGAAGTGGTAAACTTTTTGACATTTTTTTGGGGTTACAAAATTGGGATTCTCGGCGAAATTCAGCTTCTATATAAATACTCTCTCTATATATATCTATCTCTCTAAATACTAAATAAAATTTAAGTAAATGTGTACAAATAAATATAAAAATTACTTACTCTGGTATAAGAGCTTTCAGCAAATTATACAAAGGTTTTTTCTGATCAGTTGTTGAAAACATAAGCAAACACTTGACCTCTTCGTTTGAATTTATATAGGTATCAACTGTCTTCTGTATTCCATCCTCCTTGACGGGATTACAGTAAAACATGGTCATCCTCACATTGGGAATTTTTGGGAAGAATAGACCATCAAAATAAGATGCTTTACATATATTTTTACTTTTGCTATCGAAATATGATATAACTTTCGCGCAGGATATGACGCAGTAGTCAGTTTTTTGTGGAACAAATTCTTCTTCAAAATACTCTGGAACTAATATTAATGCATGTAATAGAAAACTCCTGTCTTTCGAAAAGAAATTTCTGTAATTAGTTTTATAGGGGACGACGCATTATGCACAAGAAAATATAACTGTCTAGGGTCATGAGTTCAACAGTGAACAATTCAAAATTTAAAATTGGTTAGATCAGCCGGCTTTTAACCTAGAAACACGAAATTGTACGAATATCAGAAACACATACTTGTAATCTATTAGACATAATTTGGTTATCAATAAAGATTAATGTTTTTTTCTTTTAAGTGTTTTTGGTTCATTGTGTTCCACGGGTGGTACACAATGAACTAGTACTGCGTACACATTGAAGCAAACTACTTAATTTTACACATACCCAATAAAAATTAGGTTTACAGAAACTATAGTAAGATTTCAATTGTTTATTGTTTAAAGGCAGAAGAATAGGTGAAAAGAACAATAAAATTGAAGATATATATAATTCCTATTTGATATTTAATAAAGAAAAAGACACTGTAAACGCAAAACAGCATTGTTATCGTTTTGTGCTGCCACATAGTTTTGGTCTCGGCAAAATATATTTCACATTTTTCTTGTCTACGGAAGCTATATCAGGAACGTTGGGTATTTTCCCCACAAAATATACCATTGACTTTGGTGGATGAAATTTTACCAGGAAACAATCTTCTACGTTAGGGTTAAAACCTTGAGTACTAACCAAATTTGGATTTAAAATAGGAAGATCTTATTCATACTCCCCACTATCGCTGTCACTCTCAAGGGAAATATCTATTTCATCCTCCTCTGAATATGTATTATTCTCGTTAACAAATTGCACTCTCTTCTTAGCTTGTTTATTTTCATTTATTAGCTTCTTTCTTTTAGCTTGCAATCTTTCTTCTTCAATAATGGTTTTCTTCTGTTCTTTCTATTATTTTAACGATGTGTGGCTTTCAATGCAGGCATAAATTGTTGTGGTGAAATAAATAATGATCCTGCTCGACTTTCTGTATGTTCGGGGTTTTCTGATTGAATGTTATTAGATTCAAACCTGTCATTTTCATTTGACGCAGTGATTTCATCCTTATGTTCACCTCCTTGAAGGTCTCTTATATCATTAGAACTATCATTTGGATATGGTCTGTTTGTTACCCCACTTGGCAAAAAAACGTCGTCTATAAAGATATCCCGGTCAAGGAATATATACCGCATTTTATAAAGGCATGGGCTATATTTTTAGGAGTCATGAAACGATTATGTGCTATTCCAATATATTCAGCTAAGTTATAAATATATATCAGCCTACCAGAATTTCTTAGAAACCATGACTCTATGGCACTGTTATAATATGTTTTGAATGGAGCATATAAACCAACGTCAAGTGGCTGTAATTTAACCGATGTGTGAGGATGCAAAGTTACAATATTAATCCTAACAGCTTTTGACAAATCTAAGGCTTCGATGGATAAATGAGATTCATCATTATCGAATATTAAAACTAATGGGTTATGAGGAGAGCTTCTGCTATGTTTAATGAAATTTTTCATTACCTCTACAAATAACTCCGAATTCACCCCTCCTGTCGGCGTAGCAAGACCTAAAGAGCTAGTGGGGGCGCATTTTAACATGAAATTCTTCTTCCTCTTTATGAAAAGTTGTCACTCCATCTTTTGTGCGGTCGTCCGATACTTCCTTTGCCGATTGGTGACTTATCTCTTACTATTTTGACGACACGGGTCTCCTTCATTCTGCTTATGTGGTTAATCCATTGGCTGTTGTATTGAAAATGTGTGTTAATCTTTGGAGCTCGTCTTCTGTCTCGGCGATTAATGCGGCGGAGTCGTCTGCATAACATAATATTTGGATTTTTGTTTCCCATTCTGTAATCATGATTATGTTTCTCTATATAATGTAATCTAATAAAGTATGTAAGAAATTACAGTATAATGTTTTATTAATCAATACAGTGCAAAGTGTAGTTACGATTTATAAATTTATCCTCATTCACATTTTCCAAAGTGTTTAATTTCTAAATTGGGATCAGTCTCCACTTCGCAATTAAGATCACATTGGCTGTCATACGTCTTTCCATCTGTACCACAAACTGGAGCATATACTCTGTTGCAAAGACAAGGTATTTCTGCTCTTGCTGGTAAAACGTTCATCAAGATAGTCAGGCACAAATACAGATGAATAAACAGAAATATCTTCATATTTGATTGTTAAATAACTTACCAAAAATATAGTTTTAAAACTTTTGAGTTCATGGGAAAGCAGGTATTTATACATAAGTAGAAAATCGTAAAAGTTTTTATTTTTCTTTATTTACCGATTGCAAATTTTTTAATTCGTTTTCCATAATATGATTTTATGACTCAAATGATTTATTGCCAATATTCTCAAATCAAAAGTGTTATGAGTTTTAGTACTATTATAATGTAAATATCATGCAAGTTTTGAATTAAATAAATATAAAATGCAATGGTACGTTAAAATATATAATAGTTGTTAGATAAAACAAATATTGGAAACTTCCCACATGCTTGTTATCACATGTATACCTACAAGCTTTTCACGGGGATTGTTACCAAACGACTAAATTCATCTACAATACCTAAACAGCGTTATCGAAAAAAATATGGAATATAATAAACCACGAGCACCTATTTGTAGACTATGAGAAAGATTTTGATACAGCCTACCAACATAAGATGCTTGAAGCTTTAGCAGACTGTAGAATAGACCAGCGATATACTACAATAATTAAATAATTCTATGAAAACACTACAGTAAGTATATGTATGTTTATACTCCTCAGAAATGGCTGGAGCAATTCTTATGAAATTTTACATATTATATTCGGTAGGTCTGAGAATAGATCGTAATCTATTTTTCATAAGCCCAAGGGGTAAATGTAGTCCACCCAACTATTCTTTTTTTTTAACAATTGTTTTTGTTTTTATTATTTTATGATGTAACATTAAAAAATACATACAGCCCTTAATTTCAACCCTTCTGTTACTAACCCCTACTTTTTAATTTCCTTATTATTAGTGATACAGAGTTAAATGCCATACTCCTTCGAAACCGCTTGACCCATTTTTATGAAATTTTATATGTATATTCGGTAGGTCTGAGAATTGGCCGTAATCTATTTTTCATATCCCTAGGGGTAAGGGTGGTCCATCCCAAACATTTTCTTTTATTTTATGGACAAAATTTTTATGTAGGTACTTGTTTTTACTACTTTACATTTATACACTGTACGTTACATTTTCTTCTAATGTCTTCACTTCTCTTTCGATCTCTCAGTGTATTTCCTGTAATTCTTCTCAGTACTCTCATCTCTGCCGTTTCCAGTAGCCTTTGTGTTATGGCTGTGTCGGGTCTTATTTCTGAGGCATATGCCATTATTGGTCTTACACAGGCTAATATAAAATTTCTGGAGGTAAAGCATAACCACCGGCACATATGGTTATATAAAACAGCACGTTGTTACTAGCGTCCCTTTCTCACCGCTGGTGACTTTACCCAAACACTTTTTCCCTTTTGGTGCTAATATTTTCTGAGTTTTTGGCTCCGTTGTAAGTTGTCAAAAAACGATAACATTATCTCTGTTAAATGATGTCGCAGGTAGCCTAGCACGGCTCTAATTTTCTCAGTGGCATATCTGTATGCCTTTTCCTAAAACTTCGGAGTCACTCCCTGCCACCCATTTCTGCATTCTTCCATGAATCAGGAATTTTGATATTATTCTTTTGAGCCATTTGATATGCAACCTTTCTACATACAACAGACGTCAATCCATAAAACATAAGTTAACAAGTTTTCAAATAGGTCTTAAGAGCATCTTCTTGTTCACTTGTGAAAATCATATACATCTCATAGTTAGGGACAAATCTTATGTTTTCGTTTGAAGCAGACTTTCTTTTTTCAACGTAACGCCTTAATGTAGAGTACGCTAAATTACTTTCTACTGCTGCTTTTCGAATAATCATACCCCTGGTTACTATACTCCTATTAAGTCCAATGTTGCCCTCATTTGGTCAACAGTATGTGCGCCTTTCTTTCTTTCTATTTTCTTAAGGCGACCCATCCTGAAAATAAAAATAAATCTAAAAAATTGGAAGGATACACAGTGAACCATGGTTCATTGTGTCCCAACATAGTTTGATCCATTGTGTGCGTACCGCAACTTGTAACAATAAAAAAACCAATAATTCATTATTTACAACAATGTATTTTAGAGTTACCTACCCAAACACTAACTATTGCATCAATGTACCGTACCACACAAAATAAATTAAAATAATTCACGCATGTAAGAAAAAACAACAAATAGGATTAAGTTCTAGGTTATCTAGTACATTCATACAGTGGTGCCGGCGTTTTTTTAAAATGCGTATTACTAACGAAAAATTAGTTAGTTCATTGTGTACGTGTAGTTCATCGTTGAACTCGTGACCCTATATTTCCTCTCTAAAAGTCTGTTTTTTATTCACATTCTGACATATTTTGCAGACTCATCAGGCAGTGCTCGATCGAAAACAGACTTGGAAGTAATGATTCTTAATCAAATTTCCCACTTCAGCCATCTACTTTGGATGCTGGAAAATAGGCACTATTTATTTCTCTGAACTATGTAGAAACCATATTGTTTAAAAATATATTATCATCCTCTCTCCAAGTTTATCGATATCTACTATATCTGATGCGGTCCAATATAGACCTAAACATTTAGTGTATAAAAAGAACATAATTTTACAGAGAACAAACAAAAAATTTCACCAGGTGTGTTAGATGCTCCAAGAGTATATTCAAAAGCTTATACATAGAATGTCTCGGTCAATAGAAACCATCATCCAAGCTAGGTGGGGCAACATGTTCGTTCTGTATTTTATCGTTTAATTGTTAAATGTTTCAGATTTATAGTCAAAATTAAAAAAAATATATATGCAAATAAATGAAATGTTTTATTTAATAACTCATAATCAGAATACCTCTTCATTATTTTATGGTTACCAACTAGTTTATTTCAGCATAAAAACATAGTCAAATGGTTTTTCTATGTCAACGAATGGCAAGAAAAAATCTTTATTCGGATTCTTTTCGGTTAGCTATATAGTAGTAAATATATGATCCTGAGTCCTCTTCCTTTTCTAAACCCACTTTGCGATTCTTCTAACTGCTCTTAAATTTAAATCTTTTTCTAATAGTCGTTTATAAATCGTTAAAGGAAAGCCAAGTTTTGTTACTCCTCTATAGTTTTGTGTAACCTTCATTATCATTTCTCAAAATGAATGCTTCATCATCATTTCGATACTTTTCTCCAGTAGGTATTTAAGCATTTCTGATGTAATACTGCCATGACCTACATTTTTAATTTTGATACCCTTTATGACTTCTTTCTTTGTTCTAATGTGTTCTTCTGCATTTGCGTTACCATAATTGTTTGGCAATAATGGTCAGTTTGTTCAGATTTAATAGCTATGATATTATTACAGCTAGAGTATTATTTTTATCTGTCCATTATGGCTATGCTATATTTTCCCCATGATTGTAATTTTGTCGTTTTTATCAATTCATTAACGTAATTTCATTGTACTGTTTTAAGGTTAGTTCGCAATTGTTTTGGAGGTTTATTTTCAATTTTTTATTTTCATTTTTATTTCCTTTTTGTATCTTTATTCCACCAACTTGTTTGTTTCCTGAACTGGTTTATGTTGCTTATTCCACAGGTTTACAGGTTTCAGCAATAGTTTTATGAAGTGTGTTCAATTTCAACTCTATTTTATTTAGTTTGTAGTTACAAAGAAGCAAAAATAGCTGCTGGGACATGGACCATAGCAAATCCCAAGAAAATTATCATCCCCTCGCAACAGCGTTGCTAAAAAACCAAGGGGCTCTAACGAGCAGACTAAACCATAAAGCAAAGTGACAAAAGTATTCAAAATGGCGGAAGTACACAGACATCATTCTGATACTCAACTAGATCAGGCTCAAGCAGATATGATCATTAACAAACTGGAACAAGCAGTTAATGCGGCTCCTATCGGTGGTCAGAATAAACTTTTGCAGTTCCATAAAACATCATTTAGGAAACGGACTCTGTTGGTGAACTGTGCTAACGAGTATACAAAAACATGGAGGGCCTATGGGGGGAGCAAACTTAAATATAGTTGATCCCCTCAAGCTCAAGCGCCCCTTGGTTCTCACCTGCGTCCCGAGACAAAGGCTGATGTAGAAACCATCAGGACCCTTCGGAAAACTATCAAAACAGAAGACTGGTTGTTAAAAAATCGAAAGGTCGGAGAAGAGGCGCAAACCCTAGTCTAAACGATTGACGGGGTCTTATATAAAGCATTGCGTGCTGCTCATTTCAAGGCATATTATAAACTTGGAAAGGCATTCTTTAAGACGATCAGAGGCCTCGAAGGCTCCAATTAGAATCATACAAGCGAATTTCCTGCACATTAAGGCAGTTTCTGTAGACCTATTGTTGCCATGAGAAGGTTTAATGTAGCCTTGATACAAGAGCACTGGGTTTGCAAAGGCAAAATAAGAGGTCTATCAGGCATTGGTGGAGAGCTTATATAAAGCCGATCTGCCGAAATCCCAAGGACTTGCACAATAGTTAAATGACATCTTAAAATACTCCTGTTGATGAAATTCTGTAAGACTAAACGACGCTAAAGATAAAGATAATATTCAGATCATCATGAAGATGGGATTATATTTTAGTACATCTCATAAATTTATACATAAAATTTATGTTAATTTTAATTAATGTTTAGTATCAGTTTATGTTCAATTAAGTCTAATTAAGTCAAAGACTATATTGTAATAATTACACCAATAAATTCATTGTGAAAATTATGTTTTTGAGTAGTAGTTGTGATTTTAAAAGAAGATTAAATAGTACCCATACAGCATGAAAACTTTCACAAAGTCTTCATGAAAAGTTACTGTTAAATATTTAAAAAAAAATCTGTTTTAGTTGTTATTAAAAGAATATTGATGAAAAGTTTCAATGAAATAGAAAATTTCAAAATTTAATAAAATGTATTCAACGAAATAATTTAGAAAATAGTCTAAAAAGTTTACCGAAAAGTCTTGAGAAAATTGAAATTTTTGTTGAATAAGTATATTTCGAAAAAAGTTTATTATTAAAACTATATTAAAAAGTTACGTGAAGGATTTTCGTTGTTTTGGAAAAAACCTATTTTTAATTCAAAGTTATAAAATTTTATTTAACTGTAACAATAAAAAAAATACTTTTAATATTGAAATTTTTACACCTTTTTAAGTTTTAAATTAAAAATATAACAATTTAATATATTAAAACTAAAAGTTTTATTGTAAAAAAACAGTTTGCAAATCAATGGCATCGAAATTGTATTAAGTGTGGATGTATAAGTTAACAAGCTCCATCCCTACTCATTTCCCACTTCACCCACCTCTATCTTTCATGATACATTTTTAAGGCGATGGCCACAGTTTGAGTTTATACAGTCGCCTTCTACAGAAGTATTTTGATTTTGTAGTATACTAACCAAGACCAAATGGCTCATTTAAAATTTGCTTCTATATGTGTCTATACTCGTTGATACCACTAGTAGATGACCAGTCAGATTGTGTTTTGTCTCTCCTTTTTTTGTTTGTTAAGCCTTTGAAAACATTCTATATTTTTGAACACTTTTATTAATCCATTCTCCTTTCTCATAATACCTCCAACTTTTCATCTATTACTTTCCAATCTTTCCTTTTTTTCCAGTTTTCAGTTTTGGTTTTTTTATTGTGATTTTATATCTGCTATTCTCTTCTGCCCTCTTCTAATGCAGTAACTTGGTGTAATCAATTTGGTTTAGATAGAAATAGCAGAGCTCATAATATGTATTACCATATATTATCAACTTGTTATGCACTAAATTGGCTCTGCAGTGTTCTCATTTTGCTTTCTTTAGTTGGATATTAAATTGATTCTTGAATTTCCTTTACCTTCATTTATCCACATTTTTGTTTCTTTTAAGTAGTGCTTTTTATTTTTTTGTTATTTCAAAATTTTTTAGCCTGTGGTAAGCTTTAATAGAATTAATCTCTGTTTTGTAATTCCAGATTTTTGAAGAGATTAAAAATTAATTCAGAGATTATTAATTTAATTGATAATGAGCAAGATCTTGCTAGTTTTCTGAGTCTAACACTTTCTTTATTACTATGTATTCTTTTTCTTACCTTTCTCTCTAGGGATTATATTCGTAAATTTTAATTTCTCAATATTCTTGATTTTTAATATAACATATATGTAACATTATAACAAATATGTTACCTGATGTTCTAGTTTTTTGTATACCTGCTGAATATTTTTTATGTGTCTAAACATTTCTTCAACCTGCCACATTTCCCCCATTTATATTATCAAGGTAACTTAGAATAAATAAATTATCCATTAATTATAGTTAAATAAATTATATAAAAAACCATATAATACTATTTATACAATCTAATTACATTGATCAGAGAAACTGTAATATAGACTTTGTATTAATTTTTTATTACCTGTTTTTCTTGATAGTTCCTCCCACTCTGTATGTACACAAATATATTTACTAAGCTTGATTCTCCTAAAATCATACAATATTATTCCAAATCCTACATTGTTATAATTGAGATTAGCACTATGCTCGAAACAATTGTTTGTTGATCCTTTAAAACATGTAAACCAACTGGCTTGGACTCTTTTACTTAAAATATTTTCTGCAATTTCCTTCCATGAATTTTTTACTTGACAACACCTGGTTAAATCGTTAAAGTCTAGGTAATCAAATATAATGTCTAGTAATGGATAAACTGATTCTAGAGCTTCAGAAAAATCGAAGTTTGCAGTGATTAAGACTTCGGGAATTGGTGTAAGTCTTTTTATACTCTTTATGCAGAAACTCTTATCTCCCTGAAATAAATAGGTTTGGCATGAGAAAATATTTGAATTTAAAATATGGTCTATTATCAGTTTAGTTTCAGAGCTTGATTTAGTCTTGGTATGTTAAAGTATTCAATGCAAATTCCATTAAATCTATTCTATTTAAACTATACTCTATATATATAGTCTATTTAAACTATACTGCTATATTGTTAAAAAGCTCTCTTTTGGAATATTAAACTCATGGGATTTAAAAGCTTTTATAAATGTAGTACTATAAAGTTCCTGTACTATATTCTTTCTGTTATAATCAATATATTATGAAATTAAAAGCACCGTACCATATCCAAAACATAAAGATTATTATTGTTATTGTTTTGAATTTTAAAAAGTAAGACTTTTATCTATTTAAGGTTAAGGTTAGGAAATAACTGCACATCCTATTCTTCTTTTTCCTGTCAAGATAATCAACAATCAAACGATTACGATTCTTTCAAAACTAAAAACAAACTAAAAAGCTAAAAATAAGAAGAAAGTGTCAATGTCAAATAACCCCCATTTTTTTAAAAAGTTTATAATTTTTAAAAAATTTATATTTTAAGCAATAAGCAACGATGTAGTATACTATTCTATATTCTTTGATACTATATTACATCGTTGATTTTAAATATATAACATTACAAAATTATACATATTTAAAAATAATGTTATCCTGGAAATCTGGTGTGCCTTGATAGAAGAAAGATTAGAAAAGGTATACTCGGTTTCTAAAACATCAAAATTGTATTAATTAAAATCAAATCCACATTAGGATAGGATTATGAAAATAAATAATTTCGTAATTAGTTGTAATGTATTTATAACTATGATTTTTTTAGCGTTTTTTTTGTTCATACACTTGTCCGTTTAACGACCATCCCAGAATGAATGATGAAAGATTTTTAGTTAGTGGTTGGGAAGATGATCTTAATGACATTGACAAATCAAGGAACCCTGAAGGTAGTACTTAAACAAATACATACTAGAAGTTCCTAACTTATTAATCTTTTTTCTAGTAAAATCTGAGGATGATCTTTTACAAGCCTGTGAAAGTGGAAACTTAAAAGTGGTTCAAGCAATTTTAGAAAACCAGCCTAATCTTATACATGCTGTAGATAAAGATAAATATACTGCACTCCATAGAGCATGTTATAGTAATCACATAGAAATTGTTAAATATTTGTTACAAAAAGGAGCTAACATTGCAGCACAGACTGAAATGAAGTGGCAGCCTCTACATTCGTGTTGTCAATGGAACCATAAAGAATGTGCTGCTATTTTAATACAACATGGAGCAGATATTAATGCCAGGTCTGAAGGAGGTGAGGTAACAGCTTCATCTTTTTAATAGTAATTAAATATATATTTAAAAAGTTCTAGTTTTTTCATGTTTTTATACATCTGTGTCAAATAAAACTTGAGAAGTTAAAATGATTTTTATTGAAAATAAAATATAAAAGATCCTGAGGTATTCTCTCAGCTGTTTTAAGTACTGTATACAATTTAATTTTTGTAAATCTTTTCATTAATCAATTTTATTAAACAAAGGTTTTTTAAGTTTATTTATTTGAGAGTTTGTTCAGTGTTATAGTATAAAGTGTTTTTATTTGTGTAAATAGTATAAATCAACCAAAGTACTTTTTTTATGTTTATTATTTTTAAACTGTTTCATATATTTAATATTTTAGGACAAACTCCATTGCACATAGCTGCTGCACATGGTGCATCATATGATACAGTCCAGATGCTGCTTATGCATCCCTTTATTGATCCTAGAATAAAGAATTCTAGTGGAGAAACAGCAAAAGATATAGCTACAAGAAGTTCGAGGTATTATAATGTTTTTGAAATGGCAGATCCATTGTTAGACATTGAAATTATATAAAGTAAGTAAGTATTGTTGAATTAGTAACTGTGACTATTGTATACAGAACTGTCCATATTACTATTAAGAAGTACCCAAGTTTCTTAAAAATGATTAAAATCCAATCAACATAAAGTTTCTCATTGTCAATTATTTCAGTAAGATTTACTTACACTTACATTACTGATTACAGATTTACATGACTGGCACAAACATCTAATTTTATTTCTGTGAAATTAAATTTGAAAATAATAGTGTTAAATGTACATGATACTCTTATACATGAACACCCCACTAGTAGTAGAGTTGGGGAAGCTGCTGTTAATAGACTTTTGAATAATGAATGCCAAGAACTATTACAAAACCACAAAAAATGCTACAAAGGAATAAAATTCCAGCAAATAAATGATATTGTAAAACAAACAATCTGATCAAAAGTGCATTCATTTTATTTTCAAAATAAGACACTTACACTTTATACAAACTTTTAGCAGAGTGTGATGTGATGGGAGTAATTATTAAGGTTTTTATGTATTATATTAGAAAGATTAATTAATATTAAATAATATGAAGTATTATTAATTTAATTTGAATTGCACAAATATTAAAAGTTAAAGTACAAAATAAGCAAGTGATACAGTGTTTATGTAGAATAATGTTTCTCTTATTGTCATAGTTTAGTGTAAATCGGACGCAATTTTGACAGAGTTTAAATATATTTGTTTTTTAGTAAACAGGCATACATCTTATAATATCTTCTACATATTAAGTTTTTTTTTTCATTTTGTCAATTAAATAATAAAAAAAAATCGTAAACAGTCAGAGAAAAGGTGTGATGTGGTGAGAATAATTATTGAGATTTTTATATATATATGGTTTGTCCAGAAAGTGAAGAATGATTGTTACCGCACAGTATCAATCCACCATTGCCACAATTTCAAGCATGCCGCTTACCTCTGTCCGCCACTTTAGTTTGAGCCAAGTCTTGTTACGGTGTGGTCATACGTCTCTGTTTTATAACATTTTGAATGGTGTCGCCCATTGAAAATCCTGCCAATTCAGTTATGTAAACTGATTCTGTTTTTAAATGGAATTGTCATCTAGAGTTTATGGGCCTAAGGCCTAATTTTGTGTTGATATCTTTTGTTTTTAATTTTTTATGCCAAAATGTTCTTTACTTTCTCGATGACCAATATATTAGAACTATTAATTTAATATTAAATAATATAAAATATGGAGACGCTGCTTAGTAAAGAGTCTTTATTCTCCCTTAGCTACCTAACATTATTGAAACCAACCAAGTACCTACTTTCGGTTACCTCCAGCGACCTCACAAGAGATATACCAATCATAAAAAGAGACAAATTTTGGAAAACTTTGCATAAATTAGACATAATTTTTAAAGCAGCACAATATAAAATTGGTCCTTATAGAGAAAGACGAAGTAATTGGTTGGAGAAGGTAATATTCAAGAGAAATTCTAAAACTGAGAAGGTACTAATATTTTTTATTTGGATGAAATATGCATTAACCCAAACGAAACTAGTCATATGGAATGGAAAAAGTCATAGCTAATGGAACCAAATGAATAATAAAACGAATTTTAAAACAATAATACTTGTTTTTGTAGCCAGATAATATTTATAATTCCAAAATGTAAAACAATTTATAAATATTGTGTGGAATATTTGATTTGAATTTCTTTTCTATAAAGTACTAACTACATGTTTAATTTTTTAGAAAAGCATGTCATCGTCATAAGTTTAAAATGATGAAATAAAAAATAAAGAAATTGTATTTATAAGCAATCCATCATTGAATTGGGTATTGAAAGAATTGGGATTTAAATATAGAAAGGATGACAACCGAAGATCATTAATATAACATACCAATATTGCTTTCTTTGTAAGTATATGGAAAATTGTCATAGTGTCAAAATGTCATACTTTCCCAAGGGAAGTAATTTTTTAGACGAAACATATATGCCAAAGGAACCAAAATAAATTCTTGGCGGGATATTAATATAAAAAGTGTACACAAACCACAAGGTTACGATGGCAAACGTTTCATTATTGTGCATGCAGATTCTTCTAAAGGGTTCATCCAAGAAGCAAGTTTACTGTTTTTTTCAAAATCTTTGTCGATGGAATTTAGAGGAACCATCACTGATAGTAGTGGATAATGCTCCTTATCATAGTATGCTAGTTAAAAAGGAACCTTATTGATCCAGAAAAGATGACATAATCATTTGGCTAAAAGCAAATAATATTAATTTCAATGAAACACAAGACCTGAATTGTTACAACGTGAACAGAATTTGATAAACATTCATGTTGAAAGTGTTGTTATAAATATTGGTGAGGAGAGTTCAGATTCTGACAGTAATTAATGTGAATCAATGTTCTCAATTAATTGTTTTGTAAGTGTAAAATGTTGATTTCCTATTTTTCTAGTTGTAGTTTGTTTTTTTTTTGTATAACTGATTCATTTGCAATTAAAATTTTAATGTTTACCCCTCAAATTCCTTGACATATTAACTTGTTCATTTTAGGACTAACTATCTTCGAACTTAACCACATTTTAGAAAAGTTAAAATTCAATTAATCAATTTAAAATATAACATGTCAAGGAATTAATGAATATGAATTTGGCTTATAATACCCAATAACAGTTTAAAATATTTTATTGTTGTTAAAATAAACGATTTTTCTACAGGTTTTGATATTTTATTTTTTCACTAAAACTGTTTCAAATAAGAAGTCCAATTCATTGTCATCATCTTTGCTCTTATCTCTATACAGGGTCGGCTTCAACAGTTGCATTTCTCCTTCAATGACATGTCCTGTCTGACTGTCTCCTACAACGTCTTTTTGGGTGTTCTTCTCTTCCTTCTTCCTGGAACCTCATATTCACCGACTTTTCGAATTGAGTGATTCTTATTTCGACGTGGAACGTGCTTCATAGGTCTTTATAGAAATTTATCTGTTGCACAATACACCACTCGCCTCCTTCCATTTCATCCAGCCAGCTATTATTCTACTGCAGGCATCTCCATCTATCTCCCCGTTGCTCTGCAGTACAGATCCTAAATGCTTAAACCTATCACTTTTCACAATAGACCTAATGTCCAGGGTTACCACTCTATTTGGATTTATAACTTTATCTTTAAATGGATATTCTAAACACTCAGTTTTTGACCTACTGAATTTTAAACCTTTTAATTCTCTTTCAGTATTCCCTACTAACACCACATCGTCCGCATACATTAAACACCAAGGAATATCTCCTTGGCACTCTTTTATCTCATGTAATACTAATGAAAGTGGATATGGACTTAGCACCGAGCCCTAATGTAATCCTACCTTCACATGAAACTTATCAGTCTCTCCTACCCCTGTTCTAACGACTGTTAGAAAAAGTTAAAATGGTGACGATAAATTCAAATAAGAAGTCCAAATGTTTACACTATAGGCAATCTCGTTTAAGATTGCAGCTCCATCGCGTATTTAATTCGAACCTTTCAAATAGACATTAATATAATACATAACCTTACATTTCCGTGCTTAAAATCGTGTTTGTTTTTATTGAGTTATGGCAAAAAAATCGAATTATTATTGTTGTGTTCAGTATTATTTTGTACAAACTAAAAAATCAGCAGCATATTAAAGTATCAAACAAATATCTAAATTCATTAAGTTTATTTTCATTTTAAATCACTTAATGCAGCGAATATAAACGATATTTTGTAAAGTCCTGTTACTATTTATGTCCACTGGCAACTTTAACATGGAGAAATTCATAATACTATATTTGCTTACTCAATATTATTGTATTATAAATCCATATCAAATAATTAGTTACGGTAGTAATAGTAACATTTATTATCAATCAGTATATCGTCGTTGTTATGTAATAGGGGCGAATCCGCCATTTTTACGTTTTTGATGTTTTCGCCGATTTGACATGTGGATATCGGGAGTTACAGTTATGTAAAAATGGCGAACTTGTATGACCAATGGTTTCCATAGAAACCTCAAGTGAAAAAAAGGCGAATGTAATTTCAAGTGTGTTAAAAAGGCGAATGGGCACATTCGCTTTTCTTACTTTTGATTCTTAACAATTTGTATTATGTAAATAGGGCGAACATGTAGGTAAGAAGGGCGAATGTGCACGTTGGCCCTTCTTACATTAGTAATAATAACACGATTGATTATATTTTCATGATATACTATAGTCATAATTATTGTGATTGTGTGACAAAACGATAGAGAACACACGAATTTTATTTTGAAACTCCATGGTTATAGCTCTCTAACCCACTCTTTTACTACGCTAACAATTAAGCCGTTGGTTGGTAGCACTGATGCTAGATCAGGCTACCGGCTTTTGTTGTCAGCTGTTTTGTTTTGAGGTTAGCTCTGAAAGATTTTCAACAACAACTGAGTGGTGGTGTAGATATCTGTTTACTCAATTGTTTATATGTTTTTCTGTGTAATTTATGTATTAACATTTCACTCTTGAGTGTATTATCTTGGTAAGTACCAATAAATTATTGTAACATCTTCCATATGCTTAAATTTTGTATTACTACCAAAGCCACAACTGTGTGAACTAAACCTTGGAATATATCCCTAATAACGGTTTTTTGAACTCTTTGTTTACAAATAGTATCTCTAATATCCCTAATCTACGTCCAAGTATTACTTTCTGTAGTGTTTTCAAATGTTAGTACGCCTATAATTCGTCAAAAACTCATGCTTACAGCACAAAAATAATTATTCGGCTGTTAGTATTGTACTGTAGTACCTTGGTATGTTTATGGAAATACCAAATAATGCCAGTTAACTTTTAATTGCACATTATGGGCTGTGTATTCTTAACTAGGCCTAAACTCTTTACGTTATATAACTTAAAATAGAAGTAACCTTCCATTGTAGGGAAAGTCTTTAAATCTAGTCTATTAAATCTAGATACATTAAATACTATCGAAACCACACATTTACGTTTTTGTTTTATTTCAGGGGGAAAATGTTTCAATCACGTTCTCAAAAAATCATGGCTCTTGCCCAGCAAAATATAGAGGTTCTAAACAGTGAGTTTGACCACGGTAATAACACAAACATGCAAGTAAGTGCCAAAATACCAGAACAAGAGCCTGGCCAATTAGATAATAATGAAGAGCGTATACAAGATTACAGCAACTTCAACCGGCAAGCCCATCATTCATCGAGGAAAATGAGCAATTTATGCTATCGTTATGCGTAGAAAACATTGTGGATATTTCAGCTGTGACATCCAAAGTCATCGATGACCTACTATCTAAAGAACTAACATTAAATCATCCAGATTTAACTGACCCAACAATCACCTACGACGCAATAGGCGAGCCCCCTGATACTAATATTCAGTCATGCTTAGGAACACCCCCAAATCAAGTAAATGACAAAAATTATGTTAGACAGGGGTTCATGTGCTACCATTGCAACATCATTTTTGAAAACAAAAAGGTTTTGAGACGGCAAATATCGAAGCGTCACATGATTTTGGAGCTTTCAGAATCTGATGATGCTTTGAGTTTGACAAATAATACTGAACATTTATTAAAAAAAAAGAAGACTGACAATACGAATAAGGCTACAACTAAAAAGAAACAAGAAAAAAGAAAGTGTTTAAGGAGTGCTGGTAAAACCTACAGGAATGTAAAGGGAAAAGAAGTGAAAAAGAAAGGCAAACTTTTGTGTGTACTAAATGCTTTCTTAAGTAAAGTGACAAATTTTTCGAATTTGAAAAAAATTATATTTTCTTTCAGTTTTGGAAAATGGGAGAAGATGATCGTTGTCAAGACCGACAACGACAGTTTGTTGCTAATCGCTTTTGTAGTTGAAAGTGAACCTAGTAGACGACGAAGTAGTCCTGCATCCAGAGAAAAACTTTCAGTCTTCACTATCATTTAGAGAAACACTCAGAGCACGTTCGTGTTTGTCGTTTATTTTTCCTGTCAGTTTTGTCCGTAACATAAAAATGTGTTCGGACCTGTCTGGAAAAAAGGAGCGTTGCTGGAATTGTATCGACTGACCAAAGAGGGAAAGCCTCGACTGTGAACAAAATACCAGCCTGGACTAAAGAACACGCCCTTCATCATATTCAATCCATACCAAAATAAGAATCCCACTACTGCAGAAAGTCCAGCAATAAACTCTACCTTTCTTCACAACTCAATCTTGAAAAGTTATATATTTTATATCTTGAAAAATGTAGGGAAGATAACTCAAAAACCACTATAGAAAATGAAAAACTAGATTCAAACAATAAAAAAAGCATTGTGAAACCCTGTTTTCAAATTAATGTACAAAGGCTATTTCTACTCCTATGGAAACCTGCGCTTTCATAAGCCTAAGAAGGATCAATGCAGTACCTGTAATCATTACAAATCACTGACCCTAGATGAACGGAACTTGCAACCTATGGGACGAGATCGAAGGGAAAAGAGGTGCTAATAAAATAGGAACCTGTGTATTTCATTACATAACAAACCATCCACAAACTGAAGAATTGTTCCTAATGACCGATAGCTGTTATGGGCAAAATTTAAATCAATATTTTGCAACTGCATTATTACATGCTGTCAGATGTACGAATTGCAAAGTAATCGATCACGTATTTTATAAACCAGGACACTCTCAGCAAGAAGGTGATTCGATGCATTCAACAATTGAAAGGGCAGCAAAGCATGTACAAATTAATGTACTTTCAGAATGGCATGTTGTTTGTCAGACTGCAAGAAAAACACCAAAGCCTTACAACATTGTTTATTTGGAGCACACATCTTTCATAGATTGGAACGAATTGGCTCAAACCAACAAAAAAAAAATAAGGTATGAAACTGTAACTAGGGATTTAGTCAGCTGGAAAAAAATCAAATGGTTCAGGTTCTTGAAAGATAAACCTGATTCTATTTTTTTCAAGTACGAATACAATGACAAAAGTTATCAAGAAATCAAAGTCCTGAAAAATGTGGGAAGGCCCTCTACAATTGACTTACTCCCTAAGGCAGCAGTCAGTTGCCCATAACAGTCACTAAACACAAAGATCTCATGGACCTGTGTACCATCACAAATACTTTGAGGATATACCAAAAGGTGACACTCGATGTGGTAAAAGAAGGAATGTAAACACAACAAGAAAATGTTCAGCTGATCAGAAACAACAATCATCGTCTCAGAAGAAAATCAAATCATCGTGTCAGAAGAAAAACAATCGAAGTCAAAAGAAAAAAATTAAAAATAAACAATCTGTACATGATTTTTTATATTTTCTCACCAATGTTTTTGCTTATTCAATTTATGTGTAAAGAACTCAAAATTGTAATAAAAAATAAGTATTAAGCTAGTTTTCTTTAATTTACTTCTAAATATACTGTTTTTAGTTTGTACAAATAACGTGCTAAAGGGCCCAAAAAGCCATCATGAATAGTTTTGAGATATGTAAGAAGGACGAATAGGTTACATTTAGCAATACAAATATTTATTATCACTAAACGGCTTTACTAGAAATCTTGAAACTTAAAGAATACAAAAATGACATGTTCACACTATTGAAATAAAAAATTACAGCTTATTTGAATAATATTCAATAATTTTCCTGAGGGTCTAAACCTTAGAAAATGCTCTCCTGAAAAATTGAGATTTGGTGAATTCGCCCTTTTTCCATAACTCCGACGATATATTATCAGAAGAAGAATAACATCACAAAAATTGTTTGGTAAATTCTTACGTAGCGAAAAATTGTACGATTGATTAGTATTCACATCCGTTTATTTTTAGTATAACTTTAGGTACATATTAGACTTTGTTTTGACTAGATAGTTTTGATTTGATTTGTATGCAAATCATTGATGACGCATGGGTAATCTTTCATTTTTCCGATTGTATATAATAGCTTCAAACAAACCGTCATCTATTTCCTCCTCGTCAATAAGCTCATCGACATCTGCTACGATTATTACTGGTATATGTAGCTTATACTTTAAACAAATCATATAAACCTTTATCTTATAAGCTTATATCACCAAATGGCGGACCGCGGTCCGCATCCGGACCGTGAGCTTGTTTTTTGCGGACCGCCGTTAAATTTAAAATATAGTAATAATATTGTGTAAAATTATAATCAAATCTAAATATATAAATATCTTTACATTTTTAAAATGCACAGTACTAATACTATAGAGAAATACTTAATCTAAACCATATGTTTCGACTAAACGGATTTCCAAAATTACACGAAGTACCTACTTAAAAATAATCTTTTAGCAAACTACAATAGGGAAGCTATCTCATTTTTTCCAAAATTTCAGGTAATAGAACCATAATAAAATAATTTCTTTTGTATTTCAAATTTTGAAATTCTTTTGTATTTCATAATAACATTATTTCAATTTTCATATTTCTGACATAGTAACCATTCTGTGGAATTTTATAATAATTCTATTGTATTTAATAAAACTAAAAATTACTGGGGTTGATATTTGTATTGATTGGATATTTTCATTTAATATTGATTTAACTCTCAGTCTCAGTTTGGCTTGTCGCATCACAGTCTTCAATCACCCCTTGATCCATCGGTTGCACCAAGCTTGTCACATTAGGAGGAAGAAAGATCATTTTTATGTAATCTGTCTCACTTGTTAGGTTTCCAGGATGAGTTGGATCATTATCCAGAAGTAGGACTGCTTTAGTGGGAAGATTTACGCTCTTAAGATAGCGCGTTACTCTCTTAACAAATTCACGCTTAAACCATTCTTTTAATAGATCAGCGTTCATTCGTGCTGCTTTTTGTGATCTGTAGAATACAGGGAGGGACGATGGATGTAAATTTTTAAATGGACGCGGTTTAGCAGACTTACCAACAACGAAAAGATGAATTTTGTGTGTTCCTGCTGCATTTGAACAAACAGCAACTGTAATGCGCTCTTTATTCTTTTTAAATCCAGAAGCCGATTTTTCATGGCTTCCCAAAAATGTTTTTTCTGGAAGCATTTTAAAATTGAGACCTGTCTCATCCATGTTATATACTTGTTCGGGTTTAGTTTTTCCATTTTTATAATTTCTACAAACTTATAGGTAAAATCAGATGCACCTGAAGCGTCCGAGGACATTTTGTCTCCACTTACGTGTGCATAATTAACTCCGTGACGTGCCTTCCAGCGAGTCAGCCAACCTTCACTTCCAATAAATTCGTCTCCGTCTATAATTTTACTCTGTACACATAAAGCCTTTTCCCTTAGAATCGGGCCGCTAATAGGTTTGCCCCTTTGCCGTTCTTGAAGGAACCACAACCAAAGAGCTTCATCTACTATCTCGGATTTCGTTTTTTTAGTGCATCTAGTTTTTAGATTTCTATCTAATTCCATTTGGGCGCAGAAATCTTCGATTGAACGCCGATCCCATCGCCAGTCATTCACTGTACTTTTCCTCACATTCAACTCTGAACAAATTTTCTTTACCGATTCACCTTTGTCGATCCGTTTAAGCACACTTAGACGTTTTTCCATCGTCACAACCACACGTTTCCGCTTCTCACTCATTTTCTCACAAGACGAATTCAATCCCCCTCGAAAGCAAAAACAGAACTGACAACCGGGGGCGAGAGACGATCATCAAGTGGCGCTTGATGATCGTCTCGTACGAAAAAAAAAATAGGAAGGGGGAGTGGCCGGTTAATACGACGGCCGCTTAATGCGGGACCGGTTAAGAGGTAGTCTACTGTATAGTTGCAATTGTCTATTTTTTTATTTTACTGCATTAACATTTTTTTTTTCTTTTTAGAGATTTAAAATAATTGAAGGACATTTTGGACATAGCGAGTAAGTTAACTAAAATGTACAAATTTAAATAAAATTTACTAAAAAAACTATTTTGTTTAATTTTTCCATACTTACACATTGCCTGTCACAGTTATTATGAAGCTAGAAGCTGTTAATAAAGAATAAAGTAGTTTAGGAGACAAAAATCGTGATTGTCAGTAAGAACAAGATGGAAGACAAAGAACCGGAAAATATATGATACTTTCTCCCAAATGAAGACCTCCACAGTTCATCCTTTATTGGTTTTAGCAAGAAATTCAAAATTTGTTCAAACAGTAAAATTTTTTATTTTAATTTTGAAAATATTTAATTTTTTGGAAATGATTTCACCTTCAACTTATACTTTCATTTAACTTAAGTCTAATTTTCGTAGAATAATTTAAAACATTTCTCTTCATTTCCGTAATATCTTCTGTCACTGTACTCGTTGTCGCATTGCACAAGCAAGAACAGATTTCTTTAAGTATATAAGAATCCTTTGTGTGTATGATATAAATTCAAATATTTCAGATACAGGTTGTCCAAAAACTCTCCTGACAATCGAAGACCGGAGACTTCTCGGATTATTTTACGACAATTTAACCTAATTCACCTTCTCCGAAAATGCTTTATAAGCGAGCTAAAACTCTTTCAAGATAGATATTCTTACTTTAAGTCGGTAGGATACACCGTTTTCTAGAAAAATAGATTTGAAAATGTTTCGTTTTATCGTCATGAAAATTAAATTGATATTTTTTGTACTAGTTGGCTTTGAAGTGTTAACATAAGTATAACGTACGTTTTTCATTGTCAAATTGTTGCCAGTTACGCCGAAAAATTTCTCAATCCTGAGCATCCCACTCACTCAACATTTACAGATCTTCATCAACGATTAGGAGAAACAGGTTCAGTGGTCTCAAAAAACAATGAAACAGTGCGCCATAATAATGTAACAGCAGCACATAAAGATGTTATTTTAATGGAAGTTGAGGAAAATCCAGAAATTAGCGTTTGAAGACTATCTACCATGTATCCAACAATTTCAAAATCTTAGGAAATATCTTACACAACGAAAATGTATATCCTTTTCATTTTACAAAGGCACAAGCACAGCTACCAGGAGATTTTCCTGCTCGTGAAGAATTCTACTAGAAGGTTACCGCTACTAGTAGAACTTAGTGTCCAATTGTATACAACTAAATTCTATAGTAAATAACAAAGTTATTATTATGCTTCAAATATTGTAAAACAATCAAATGTTAGACTGTTTAGAGTTAGCAGACATTCATTTGTGTTTATTATTGTTTAAGTATGTTTAAAAAGATAGGTAGATACTTACTCTGAGTCCACACGAAGGTTCACTACTGTTCGCCATGATTACTTCTTGATGGATCAACGAAATGCTGCGAGGTGGCAACATAATGTTTGTAAGATATTCACACATACGATAAACTAATTTTCCGTTGCTAGTTACTCTGTGTTTTTAAATAAGTGTAGTGCAAAGCGTATGTATCCAAATGGATATTTTGCCAAATAAAGCGTTAAGAGTTCATAAGAGAAACTAGGATCTAAGAAGAAAAACCAAAGTAGATGCTATAGAAGCTATCACAAAATCTAAGTGAAATCAGGGCATATGGCAAGAGAGAGTGAAGAGAATTGAACAAAGAAACTAACACAATAACGACCTAGCGCACATAAACGAGGCATACGACGAAGATGGATCGACGACATTAAACAAAAGGAAGGGAGAAACTGGGATTAGAGAGATGCAAACATGGAAAACACAGGGGGAGGTCTACGTGTAGCGCTGGATCATAAGAGGCTGTTAAAGAAGAAGATATTGTGAATATTTTGCAAAGAAATATGCCTGTTCTGTTATATCAACTCATAATAGGAAAAATATAAAAAATAATGTAACTTTTTAGATTTGTCCAGGAAGTGATCTTATCGGCAATCTTGCAGCGTCACCTATAAAAATAACCCGCCGCATTATAAATAACTACCCTTCTGAATTACCTAATTTTTTTCAAAAACAAAACTCGTCTTGGGAATTTCTAAAATTAGACGCTGTGTAACTTTATCCAAATACTAAATAGAGCTTAGAGTGTGCTCTTGTAAAGGTTTTAATTCGAGATAAGCCCTCGACGAGCGTTATTTAGACAAAAGCACGTTATAAAACTTTCGTTTCAATCGTCTCACTGAAATTTAAGTGTGAAAAGACTAAAACCCGTCAAGCCGATTTAAACTTTGATGATGGGATGGTCATATTATACAAGGCGTTCTGTATAAGACTTGTATACATTTTAGCGTTATTTATATATTATTTATCATTGTTAGTTAGTAATGGAAATGTGTCACAGATTTATATGGAAGCACCAAATTAACTTAATTGAAATATATTCTTCCGTATGGGAAAAAAGCATTTACTACTTTTTAAAAATCTATCAAATGATACCAAATAAATGACTCTGCATCTTTAAAATCTTAAATATTAACCCCCATTTTTTTATTAAATATTTGAATTCCCTGTGCAAAAATATGTAACTTTTATTCAGGACAATTTTCTGAATTGTTGATAGGTGGTGCTATAACCAAAAAAATAAAGATTTTTTTCTTATACCCTAGGAAAATTATGGAAACGGTCTAATATCTCGAGAAATACACTAATAAATAAAAATAAAAATAAATTTTTTTTAAATATCTATCGAATGACACCAAACACGACTCCCTACCCCACAATTTAGGGGTGGGTGGGGGTCAACTTTGAAATCTTTAACAGGAACCTTCATTTTAATTCAAAAATTAGATACATTGCAGACTTCTGATCTGTATATGTTTTTCTGTGATTACAGCGTCATCTATGGCGAACCAAAAAAAAATTTAGATAAAACTTGTTTTTTTTACGTAGAATCCTAATCTGTAATAAAAACAGTGGTTTTCCATTTAATATTTCAAAGTTGCCCTTGCGCTACCCACAGGGGGTGGAGGTGCAGGGTTCTTCTGATGTTTCGAAAGCTTCTTTTGATATTTCCTAAGTTAATACGGGCATTGTTTCTTGAAAATAAAGTCACTTCTGTAATTTATTTCCTTAACGATAAAATATCTTCGTGATAAACGAAGTTGCTGCCGATTTCGTCTTTTGAAGAAAAAAAAGAGTTTTTGTAAATTTCGAATGGCTCAAGTCACAGAAAACGATTTTATTAAATCGTTTTAGTTTATGGCCATCAAGTAGATGGCATTTGAGTGGCTATTTACTTTAAGCGGGAAATAAGCAGGGACATTCGCTGACCGTTCTGTGTGTGAATTTGTATCTACCCGGATTTCTGACGATGCAGGGTTATGCTGAAATAACGTTATAAGATCCTATTGATACCGAATAATATACGGAACGTTTGACGAATTGGGCTCTTGCGCCATATATATTTGGCTTTTAATATACATATATATATATATATATATATATATATATATATATATATATATATATATATATATATATATATATATATATATATATATATATATTCTCTTACACAAAAATCAAAATACTAGTTTAGTTACAGAGGAAGTTTTACTACTTCCTCTGTAACGTTTTCCAATTTCGTCACTCCTCTAATTCATTCCAATGATCTTCTTGTTATTTTACACATAAATAATAAATTGAGTAAAGGAGTTCATTAGTAAGATTAGAAATGGTCCAATAATAAAAATATTTAAAATATCTTCTATTTAAACATAATAGAAAAGATAAATTCTGCATATTTTCAATCTAAAAGTTTGTGCTCTGGTAACACTATGATATATTACGCTCCTATATTGCGGCTCGTCAGATAGTGGTAGGTCGAATATAAACTCGTAGACATAAATGCCAAATGATTTCCAAATTTGTCGTTTGTTCATTAAAATTTAAAATACGTCTGAAGGTATAAATTGTCTTTTCCTTTTAAAAGTTTATAGTAAAATTTTTGCTCTATATTGGGCCATATTAATCCCTTAACGAACCATTTATTTTTCCAACAGCGGACCCAAAAAACCTATTTTTTTTTAATAATGCACTTGCTTCGTCACTTCTTGCAGAACTCAAAAATGTTATACAATGTTTTGCTTTGTTTTTTTATTTTTTTAACGATTGAAGATTGTTGTAGAGTATTGTATGTTCGTTTTTCACCTAAAAGCCATTCCCAGCAAACTAGACAACAAAAGTTGTTATGCACGCTGTGGATGATGATCAAAAAGTATTTATTCAGAAGATCTTACAGTTGCATTGTAGCGTAAAGAACAAGATATGCATATATGTATTTATATTTTTAAATAATGAACACAAACAAGAGAAACTTGAGAAAGTTGAAACAAGAGAAAGTTAGTTACCGTATGATAAGTCTTGAAGCAGGGCGTCACAAAAAGTCTCACATAGCTATCAGGACAGTGGTACCTTGATTAGCGCATCAACTTCTTCCGGATACATCTTTCGACTTACTGCACATACCACACACTTTAGTTGGATGAGATTTTTTTCCTGTGACAGGAACAACTTCTGGGAAATGTCGACCGGTAAGTCTAAGTGGGCTTGGAAGCGTTGAAGGTCTTCCTCTTGACACATCTTTATCTTTGTAGTAAACCTCAATCAGTTGTATTATCCATTCGAAATTCTAGATGAGTTTCTAGCCCTCCGCTTTTCTTGTACAGCACAAAAGCATCCCACTCAGCATGTTCGAGGAGGAAGAAGAATTTTTTTTGTAATACCTCTCTTGGTTTTTTTTTTGGTTACAGAGTAATCAGCAAGATTTTGGTCGACTCTATCGACGCCACCCATAATATTGTTGTAGTCTTGAACAATCTTAGGTTTTTTATCTCCTTTCCCCGCCCTTCTTCAGTAACCATTTTAGCATTACGCAGCGTTGACAACACACAAACCTCCTGTTTATTCTTTCACTTCATTACTATTTCCTTTCCTTTTTGAAACGCGATAACTTCACTTTTGTTCATTTCAAGTTTGTTCTTCATTTATGGTAGTAGACCCTTTCTTTGCATTCTAATAGTACCGGACGTATCTTTGCAAACTGCTAATAAAAGGTCAGTTACTTCAGGGAAAGAATAAAAGTTTTCTGTAGTTAAAGAGTGAGCTTTCGACAGAAGAGGTTTCATTAGCGTCATAACAATACGTGTTGACAGTGGAAGATCTTTATATTGTTCGTCAAACTTTGTATCCTCTCCCGCATAAATTATGTTATGCCAAATGTATCCGGAGGAGGATTCACACAGCATGTAGTTTCACCTTTCACTTTCACCGTCAGTTTCTGATGTCCCGGATACATCTAGCTCAAAACTGTCATCTGAATCTTCAATACACTGGCTAGAATTCATAGTGAATAAAATAACGATTTAATTTTATAAAATGTCTTTACGTATAAACAACCGGACGCAGCACGTGTTGTTTACACACTGAGGTCGTTTACAAGCCCCCTTCCACCGTTTTATTGACGCCATACAACCTTGTAACAACTTGTTCTTTATCTGCCTTGCTTGTTTTCAAGCGTTGGCTATCGTCGTACGCAAGCTGGTAAAATGTTTCTCGGTCGGCAGCTATATAAAACAAATCCACGACCGTTCGACCTGTCCATTGTCTAATCTTACGCAGCCAGGAATTGTAACAACTACTCCGTCTAAATTCGTTCAAATTTCAAAAGCCTTACTCGAAAGAACGAAATAAATCTCTTAAATTCCCGCAAAATAGCTTAAAACGAGATATCTCGGGTTAGTTATTTTAGATACAACAAGTGCAAGACGAATTATCTCGGGATAGTTTCTTAAGGGGTTAAATAAATGTTACCAGTGGATCAGGGACAAGAAAAAACAAAAGCTTCGTAACAGTATATTTACTAATTTACGCAAACAGTTTGTGCAAAGCTTCCGTTTCCATTCTAAAAACATTGAACTTGTCCTTTTGAGTAACATTAGTAGCTCCTAGCTCTTGGTATATTTTTATAGTTGGATTCCAGTTCAGAACGTGAAAAAATCCACGTTTACAACCGCTAGCATGAGCATTTTTCATTACTGTCAGGAACAAATTTTTTTCAATAGTACTATCCCTAAAATAAAAACATACATTTTTAAATAAAATCTTGCAAAGTGATCCACATAAAGCAATACTGGTTAGTTGTTAGATGTGAATACGGTTATGTATGTTATATTTTATCGTATATTAGAAATATACGAATACTAAAAGGCCTTGAAAACCCATCTGTCTTGGGATTTGGTGTGAATAGAGAACTTATTTCCAAGAATAATTTCAAATAATGAGTTTCTCATTTGATGATAGACAATTTATATACCAAATAAGGATAATATAACCTTCGCCGTAGCCGACCCAAGCCCGTTGAGAAAGGAGGATCGTAAAAGGGCTGACTCTAGATCTTAGGGTGTTCACTAATGCCGATAGGTGGGTATTACAAATACCAAGAAATGTCTCCAACTATAGAACAGCTAACATATAGTCCTATCCTATCCACAAATCCTATCTCCTAATGAGAAGGGTGAGGGCGAGTCTCCAGCGCTCTCAATAACTGGGGCCACTCAGCTAAAAGTAGAAGAAATCTTCTCGGCCCACCAGAATTGGAGATTATGGCGACGGATCTGCTCCCCATCATAAGGAAAAAATATTCTAAAAATTCCTAGAAATAAAACAACGGACAGTCCTAACGGAAAACGATCCAATTTACGAAAAAGGTAAATGAGTTTTGGAGCATGGAATGTACAAGGTATTAGAACTAAGCTAGATGAGGTGTTGAAAGAAATTAAGAGATTTGAATTAGATGTAACAGTCCTTATAGAAACAAAAAGAAAAGGAAAGGACACACGAGTTTAAACATTTTGTTCATTTCTATAACACAGAAGGAAACAGTAGAAAAACATAGAAAAACAGCAGCAAGTGTAAGTATACTGACAAAATAAAGGCTATCACGAAATATTAAGGATTATAAAAAAATAAATGAAAGGCTAGTAAAAGTTAAGATGAAGCTAAAATGACGTAACTAAGTGTGGTAGCCGGCACATATGCACCTTCTGCACATAAAAAGGACGAAGTGAAGGATAAATTTTACGACGAATTGACGGACTTGGTAGAGAGTATTGGATCTAGAAAGGAAGTAATTCTACTAGGCGACTTAAATGGTAGAACCGAAAGAAAAGTAAATACCAAAGTGATTGGTCCATTTGGAGAAGAAAAATAAAAAATAAACGGTGAAAGATTTATAAGTTTCTGCGATCATATGAATTTAAAGATAATAAATGGATACTTCCATAATGGTGATAAACTAAACATACAAAAATTAGAATCAGAAGACGTCAAAGAAAAACTGAAACAAGAAATTAATGCAAACCTAGAATCCACACCGGAATCAATTGAAGGTGATGTAGAACAACAGTGGCAATTCTTTAAAAATGTAATTATCGAACCAAGTCGCAGAGAACCCACAACAACCAGATGCAAGAAAGGAGATTGGATGACAGAAGAAATCTTGGAAATGATGAAGGACAGAAGAAGGCAAAAGAATATCAACAAAACTCAGTATCAACAGCTGCATAATCAAATAAGAAGGAAAATAAGAGTAGCTAAAGAGACTTATTTGGCTGGAAAATGCCAAGACATAGAAGACTTACAAAACAAATATGATAACTTCAATCTCCATAAGAAAGTTAAAGAATTAGCTGGGGTAGCAAAACAAAAAAACTTCAAGCATACTAATGGACAAAAAAGGAAACATTTTAGTGGAGACAGAACAAAAATTAGGAAGATGAAAACAATATATAGACGAATTATTCCATGACCAGAGACAGGAAAATACATATGAAGATAATCAGAGTAAAGACGAGGGACCCGAAATAACAAAATCAGAAGTTAAGCATGCAGTAAAGTCCATGAAAAATAATAAAGCTGCTGGTCCAGATGAAATACCAAGTGAATTGCTAAAACTGGTCAATGAAAAAAACATAGATCTTTTAGTCCAACTACTAAACACAATCTATTCCACAGGAATCATTTCACGTGAAATGCTGACATCAACATTTATTTGTTCGAGAGGTTTGGAGGAGGAGCATGCCTTGGACCGGAAGGATTGGCGGAGGAGAACGGGAATACGGCGATAGCCGTCTCCAAAATGTGTTTTATTTACAAGTTGGATCCTGTAATATATATAACATTTATTTGTCTACCAAAGAATGTAGTGATTATCGAACGATCAGTCTAATGTCACATACCTTAAAAACCCTGCTAAAAATCATCCATAATAGAATACACCCTAAGCTGGAGATGGATATTAGTGATTCCCAGTTTGGATTTCGGAATGGAGTGGGCACAAGAGAGGCACTATTTTCTTTTAACGTGCTGACCCAAAGATGTTTGGATGTTAATCGAGATCTTTATGTATTCTTTATAGACTACAACAAGACATTCGATAAGGTAAAACATGACCGACTTATAGAAGTACTCAAAAACAGGAATCTGGATGTGAGGGATGTAACATTGATATCAAATTTATACTACAGCCAACGATCAAATTTGCAAATTGGAAGGAAAGCGTCAGAAGAAGTGGAGATAAGGAGAGGGGTCAGGCAAGATTGCATACTGTCGCCATTATTGTTTTATGTCGGCATAAAAGTGAACGGAAGTTTAATTAAAAACATTAGGTATGCCGACGATACAGTCATAATAGCCGACAACTTGGACGACTTAGACAGAATAATAAACAAAATATTAAGATATAGTGGAGAATACGGACTCTCTCTTAACATCAAAAAAACCAAATTCATGAAAATTAGCAAGAACAACAATACAAACGAAATATTAACGGTAGGCGGCCAGCAGATTGAGAGAGTAAAAAGATATACTTACTTGGGAACGATAATCACAGAAAATAACGATTATACTGCAGAAATAAGAGTCAGAATTGAAAAAGCACGTGCCAACTTCGTGAAAATAAAAAAGATTTTGTGCGGCAAAGATCTCACATTGGCCCTCAGAATAAGGCTAATTAAATGCTATGTACACAGTGTACTCTACTATGGAGCTAAATCATGGACATTAAACCAGAATACAATAAATCGACTTAACGCGTTTGAAATGTGGACATTCAGAAGATTGTTAACGATTCCATGGGTAGATAGAGTCACGAATACAGAAGTGTTAAGGAGAATAGACAGAGAGAGAAAAATGGAAAATACAATAAAAGAAATGAAATTACAATATCTCGGACATGTGATGAGAGGCGAAAGATACAACATCTTGAGACTCATAATTCAAGGAAAACTAGAGGGTAGGAGAAGCGTAGGAAGAAGACGCGTTTCCTGGTTGAAAAACCTGAGAGAGTGGTTTGGTTGCAGCAAAAAAAAATTGTTCAGAGCAGCTGCCTCGAAGGTCAGAATAGCCATGATGAATGCCAACCTTCGTCGCGGAGATGGCCCTTAAAGAAGAAGAATTTATACTATAAGCTCAAGGATATTCATAAATTCACGTAGACTCAACCAAAAAAATTGATAATCGTACCACTGTATATACAAGGAAAACCCAATAAAGGTTAATGACGTTAGAATTGATCGAAAGGCAAAGTGTGGATCTGATCACCATTTACTTAACGCGTAACTACTATTTACATTTAGAGGAAGCCAACGACAAAATGAAAATGAAAGTTCAATGAGACTGCAAGCCATTTCAACAAACAGATAATAATCTATAAGGTTTTGAAAATGACTTTAACCAGTTTGACCCGAATGAGGTTTTAACGGAATGAGGTTGAATTTAAAATTACACAATGTTTGTTACTCCTCACTCGCGGAGCGCCACATCCCGTTTTAATTATTGAAGTGTTTCAAGAAATTAAGTAAAAACTTTTAAAACTGATAGTGGTAAGTGTTGGAATAAGTAAATTTACTATTAATATTTAAACTGTAAGGTTCAGAAACATTTTTTGTATTATAAGTAATATGTTGGATAGACTGTTTTAATTTTTAAGTTCATGCGCACTGTGTGCGAATATTGTTGTTAGATTTTAAGCGCCATGTTGACATGTTGTATGTTTTCCATTAAACTCATTAATATAAATAAATAAAAAGGTTTGTGATTTTATTTACATATTAAATTAAAAATCCTAATAGGTTATGTGACCAGGACATTTCCACTGCGCTACAAAAGTGTTAAAGAATACAGAAATCGTTAAAAAACTTTTTCACGTGGCGCGTATGTTGTGTGGTGTCTAGGTTAGGCGTCTTTGCTTCTGTTCTATTGAATTATTTTACTCGACGAAATGTCTGAACAAGAAAAAGTTGAAACAAGAACCATTAATAATGTTTTTGTTAGCCCTGGTGCTCTAAACATTGAAAAATTAGATGGAAGTTGAAATTATAAAATCTGGCAGTTTCAAATGAAAATGTTTTTAATAGATTATGGTCTATGGAACTGTATTACTGGTAATGATAAAGATGCAGATAAAGACCAAAGGGCGTTAGCCAAATTAAGTTTATCGGTGAAACCAACTTGCTTAGCTCATCTGAGAAAAGCAAATACATCCAAAGAAGGTTGGGATAACCTAAAAAAGGCGTATCAAAGTGCCGGTCTAACTAGACAAATGTTTCTAAAAAGAAAGTTATATCGTGCAAAGTTAGAAGATTTTTGTTCCATTAGTGATTATATTTCTGGACTACTTGATATTGTTCAGGAACTTGCAGAATTAAATGTAGTGATTGATGATAGTGAAGTTGGGACATTGATGCTATGTGGGCTTCCCGACACTGAATAACAGGTTGTGAATAGATACTGTGCAACACATACAACTATTAAAAGTGAAGAAGTCATTACCTTGTTGAATGATATTACAGATCGTGAAAGTTGAGGGAGAATGGTGAGGAAAAAGCTTTGTTTACAAAAAATAAGAGTGAAACCTTTTTGAAGTTTCAAAGATTTAAAAGACTTGTTGTCAATTTAGAGCTCTATTTAAGGATTCAGGAATAATACATGAAACTACAGTGCCATACACTCCTGAACAAAATGGTGTGCAGGAGCGTGCCAATCGGACGGTTGTGGAAAAAGCTAGGGCTTTGCTTACTGATTCTGGTTTGTCTAAAGCTTATTGGGCAGAAGCAGTGGCTACTGCAATATATTTAAAAAATCGTAGCTCTACTACAGCTGTTAATGGGACTCTTCCTGAAGAAGTATGGACTGGTTCCAAGGTCGATTTGAGCCACTTAAGAGTATTTGGATGTCAAGCTTATGCCCATATACCTAGGAATTTTTGAAGTACGTGATGTTAAATCTAAACCCATAATTATGGTAGGGTATTGTGAACATACTAAGGGTTATAGATTGGCTGATCCCAATTGTAGAGAAAAAATAGAAAAATGCAGGTTGTATTTTTTGAACACATAATGTATGGAAAGAATTCAATTTCGACTCAACCTGAGGTTATAATAGAATTAACTCCTTTTATTAAGGAACTTAATGGAAATATTGGTGATGAGTCTATAAATGATGAATCATTTACCATCACTCATGATTATTCAAATGATTCTAAAAATCAAGAATCAATTGATGCATACGTTACACATTTCTCTGATTTAGATGTAGATTATCCTGATGAATTGGAGGATAGAAAAAGGCCATTCAGAGAGAGGCGTCCACCAGATTGGTTAACAGATTATGTTACCTATCAATTAGTTAGTTCTGATGAGGAACCTGTTACAGTAGAACAAGCTTTAAAGGGTAACAATCGTGAACAATGGTTTCAAGCCATGCAGTCTGAATATTATTCACTTATAGATAATGATGTTTGGACTTTAGTAGATAAACCAAGTAATAAGAATATTATTTCGTCTAAATGGATTTTCAAGTTCAAAACAGATGCACAAGGTAATACTCGATAAAGGGCTAGATTAGTAGCTAGAGGTTTTTCTCAATCTTACGGAATAGACTATTTTGATACATTTTCCCCTGTGACTAGAACCTCAACCCTAAGGTTATTATTTGCTTTATCAGCTCAGTTAAATCTGTTTGTTGAACATTTTGATGTTGTAGCTGCTTTTTTGAATGAGGAGTTGAAAGAAGAGATCTATATGATGCAACATGAGGGTTTTATCAAACAGGGAGAGGAAGAAAAAATTTGTTTCCTCAAACGATCAATCTATGGATTGAAACAGGCTTCTAGGGCCTGGAATGATAAGATTAATCAAGAACTATGTAAGTCTGGTTTTCGAAGATCAAAAAATGAACCTTGTTTATTTTTTAAAATTGAAGAAAAGTATATTATTATAATAATTTTGTATGTTGATGATTTCTTTGTAATTCATAATAATGTATCTATGAAACAAGAATTGTTTAATGATCTGCAAAGCAAATTTAAAATAAAGGACTTAGGAGAAGCTAAACAGGTTTTAGGCATTCAGATATCTAGATATAATGATACAATTTATCTAAGTCAAAGTAAGTACATTCACAATTTTTTGAAGAGATTTGGATTCTTAGATGTCAAAGAAGTATCCACTCCATTGGAACAAAATGTAAACTTAAGCAAAAGTAAAGATACCAAATCTCATTTAAATAATGTTCCATATCAAAGTATTATTGCTTGTCTTATGTATTTGGCTGTGACCACAAGACACGATATTTCTCATGCAGTCAGCATGTTGAGTCAATTTAATCATGGTCATACCATTGAACATTGGCATCAATTAAAGGGATTAGTTCGTTATGTAAAAAATACAGCGAACTTGGGAGTTTCTTTTACAAAAACTGATTATTTTAATCTTGAAGGTTTCTCTGATGCTTCTTGGGGTGATGATCCTGAAGATAGAAAATCTTATACCAGTTTTGTGTTTAAATTAGCCTTAGGACCAATATCTTGGGAAAGTAGAAAGCAAAGAACTGTTACTCTTTCATCTTCAGAAGCTGAGTATATCGCAGCATCAGATGCTTGCAAGGAAGCTGTATATTTAAATCGCTTACTACATGAAATTTGTAAAGATTACAAAAATAATGTTACTTTGTTTGTTGACAATCAGAGTGCAATTAAAATTGCAGAGAATCTAATGTTCCATGGTCGGACCAAGCATATTGGTATCAGGTACCATTTCATTAGAGAGATGGTAGCTGAAGGTACAGTTGAACTATTGTATAAGCCAACTGATGAGATGACTGCCGATGTATTAACCAAGGGTTTGCCTAGAGTTAAGCATGAAAAATGCATTTCTGACATTGGCATGCAGATAATCAGAAACTAAACAATTTGTTATATATAATATGCATCAGTGTATTTCAATTTTTTGTTTAATTTCTTGATGTTCTAACTTTACAGTTTAAGGGAGAGTGTTGGAATAAGTAAATTTACTATTTATATTTAAACTGTAAGGTTTAGAAACATTTTTTGTATTATAAGTAATATGTTGGATAGACTGTTTTAATTTTTAAGTTCATGCGCACTGTGTGCGAATGTTGTTAGATTTTAATAAAAATAAATAAAAACGTTTGTGATTTTATTTATATATTAAATTTAAAATCCTAATAGGTTATGTGACCAGGACATTTCCACTGCGCTACAAAAGTGTTAAAGAATACAGAAATCGTTAAAAAACTTTTTCACGTGGCGCGTATGTTGTGTGGTGTCTAGGTTGGGCGTCTTTGCTTCTGTTCTATTGAATTATTTTACTCGACGAAATTTATGAACAAGAAACAGTTGAAACAAGAACCATTAATAAGCATGGAATGTACAAGGGTTATTAAATCCCATAAAACTCCACGAAATTTGCAATGAAGGGTGAGATAAAACAAAAAAACTCTATAAATTGAGAATTGAGAAGTACAACTCAATTTAGAGCTTTTAGATTTAGTTTTTACGGTAAACGAACATATTTTTTTGATTAACATGTACACCTTTGAATAGTGGATTTGTTTAGCATATCCCTTCACTCTTGTCTATTATAGATAGTTTTTCAACGATGAAATAATCATAAAAACAGAACACTGATTATTTCTTTTGTTACACTTAATTTTAAATTACCTGTAGTCTGGTTTCACATACAATCCCTCTAAATATACTGCTTTGCCGTCCCAAGTGGAATACATATGCGAATATACAGCATATCCTATCAACTTGTTGTCAGACGTTTCTGCGACTACACACTGAAAGCCTGAAGAGTTTTCTGAGTAATCTTTTTCCAATGTTTTTTGATCAATTCTTAATTTGTGAACTTTTTCATATTCTGCAAGTTCCTAAAAGAATAAGATAAGTAAGGTAGAAATTGACTTAAGTATTAGTAAATTTAGGTGAAATTCATCTTCGCGCATATTGCGACATTAAATCTTCCAGTGCACAAACCACCGAGATCTTTAGATCATTACTTAAGGGTTTCTACTTAAAAATTGCCTTTTTGTTATTATTTTCTCTAACCTTGGCCCCTAATATTTTCTTTCCTTTTTAGTGCCTGGAAAAATTTCTGTAAGAAATTTCTCAAAGTGTTGACTACGCCATTGGTAGTCAAATATTTTTCTCGTAACTAATAATTCTACCAGGTAGTTTTACACCCAAATAGTTATTAGTAGTATTTCACTGAGTGAGGACGCCGTTTTTAATAAAAACGAATTGAGAAACCACCAAGTGTGGACGCCGCTTTAAATAAGTAAGAGTTGAGAAACCACGAATTGTGAACGCAATAATTGTTTTTTGGTAGAGTAGGTACTAATTCTCGATTATTTGTGTTATAAAATTTAGTTTAAACGTTACATGCTAGCAAACTCCGCTTAATATTATACAGGGTGTCCCGGAAAATAGTGCGTTCCTTAACGATATGTGCAGATTGCAGCATTTAAAACAAAAAAGCCTTATAACATTTTTTTATGAAGTTAACCGTTTTCAAAAAAAATTATTAACTTTAATCCATTTGATTATTGTTCGCAGAAAAGGAAATACAGCCGGCAACGTTGCGTTCCTTGTTATTCTTCTTTAATTACTGTAAATCGGCTATCATGAATCATCGATCGTTAGGCATAATATGTATTGATACTGATAACAGTGATAGAGAAAAAGCATGTATTTGTTTTTATTAAATATTTAATAATTAAAGTTTGAATACTGTTTTTACTTACATGGAAAATTATTATTATAATAAATGTTCGAAATGGCCACCATTTGCACAGATACACGCGTTTATTCGACGAATCCAATTATTCTTAATATTATAAGTATGTAAATTATGTCTGATTATTTCAGCAGCATCAAAAATTCGTTGTCGCAATTTAGCTTCTGTTTTAATTTCATCCTGGTTGTCGTATACTAATGATTTTAGATGTCCCCAAAAATAAAAGTCCATAACATTGCATTTTGGTGTTCTGGGTGGCCACAGAACGTGTCCATTTCTACCGATCCAACGACGAGGAAAAGTGATGTCGAGGAAAGCTTTAATATGTCTCGTAAAATGTGCTGGAGCCCCGTCATGAAGAAACCACATTTCAGAGCGTATTTGTAACGAAACGTCTTCAAGAAGTATCGGTAGAACATGCTGCAAAAAATTTAAATAGGATTCTCCATTCAATCTTCTGGGAAGTTCGTACGGTTCAATCAGACGATTACCAATAATCCCAGCCCATAAATTTATACTAAATTGTTTTTGAAAATTTGTCCTACGTATAGCATACGGCTTTCATCACTCCACACGGGACAATTGTGAAAATTAAACACACCATTTCTCGTAAAACAAGCTTCATCTGCACACAACACTTTGCATGGAAATTCGGATTCTCTGGCGATTTTGTTTTGAAACCATCTACAAAATCTTAATCTTCGAGGTAAATCGCCTTGGTGTAAATCTTGCACTCGTTGGTAATGGTAAGGATGTAACAGTTGTTCCGTAAATGTCTTGTGAACAATGTTTTTTGAAATGCCAACCATTCTAGCCACAGATCGAGTACTTACTCTTGGATTATTACTGACTATATCCAAAATCACATCTTCTGCATTTAGTCTACGGTTACTTCGTGTTCTACCGCTAGTTTTTTTAGGTATCACACAACCCGTCTCTAACAACCTTTGGGACACGTTCACAAAACTTCGGGCATTAGGATGTCTTCGTTCGGGATAGCGTTCAACATAAAGTCTAACAGCCCTATTACTGTCACAGTGGGCTTCACCGTACGTAATTATCATATCGTGATACTCGCGAATCGAAAACATGACAATACTATTTATTCTTGAGCTACGGGTAATTACAACTGTTTACAAATAATGTACCTTTTCTGTATCAAAATAAATTAAACTATCGCATTCTGCCCGTATTTGCTTTTCTGTGGACACTAATCAAATGGATTAAATTTAATATATATTTTTTTTGAAAACGGTTGACTTTATAAAAAAATGTTATAAGACTTTTTTGTTTCAAATGCTACACTCAGCTCATACCTTTAAGGAACGCACTATTTTCCGGGACACCCTGTATAGTGATTATTATTATTAGGAGAACGAGCAAACTAATTCTACTATTCAAAAAAGAAGATAAAAAACAGCCAGAAAAATACAGAGGTATAAACTTGTTAAATACTACCCTAAAACTTACAACTAAAATTTTACAAGTAGTAATAAAGCAGAGAATAAGTTTAGAAGATGAACAACAGGGTTTTCGTAGTGGAAAATCGTGTACAGATGTAATATTCGTTGTAAAGCAAATTACTGAGAAATCACTAGAGTATAATAGATCAGCATTTCTGTGTTTGATTGACCTAAAGAAAGACGCTTGACAAAGTAAGACTCAAAGATGTAATCCATCATTGGTATAATAGAGTAGTTCCTCTAAATATTATAAAAATTGTCGAAAATATCTACCAAAACAACAAAATTGAAGTCAGAATAGATGGACAACTTACAGAACCAATAGAAATAGGCAGCGGAATAAGACGAGGGGACTCATTGAGCTATATGCTCTTTAATTTAATAATGGACGAAATCATCAAAAGCGTTAACAAAGGAAGAGGATACAGAATATGAAACAAGGAAATAAAAATACTCTGTTACTAACACGACGAAATATTGATAGCCCAAGATGAAGATAGTCTGCAAAGACTGGTCCACAAATTTAACATAAGAGCAAAATAATTTAATATGACAATCTCATCTCAAAAAACTAAAACAATAGTAGGCAGCAAAGACCCAACCAGATGTAAAATAGAAATTGATGGCATCAGTATTGAACAAGTAATGGAAATAAATTACGTGGGAATTACACAGTCCAGCTACAGAGACCTGGACAAAGAAGTGAGAGATCAAGTACAAAAAGCAAATAGACTGGCAGGATGCCTTAATAACACTATATGGCGAAACAGACACATTAACACTAAGATGAAGTCAAGAATTTATAAAGCCAGTGTAAGACCAATAATGACATATGCCTCAGAAATAAGACACAGCCACAACGCAAAGGCTACTGGAAACGGCAGAGATGAGAGTACTGAGAAGAATTACAGGAAATACGCTGAGATCGAAAGAGAAGTGAAGACATTAGAAGAAAATGTAATTTACAGTATGTAAATGAATGGACACAAAGTAGAAAAAAGAATGGAATAACCACATAAGCAGAATGGAGGAGACCCGTGTCATCAAAATAGCAAGAAATAAGTCACCAATCAGCAAAAGCAGTATCGGACGACCGCGCAAAAGATGGAGTGACAACCTTCCATAAAGGTATTAATACGTAAATGAACAAGAAGAATAGCTTATAAAGAGAAAGAAGAAGATTATTATTAAAGACAACGTCCTTGGTTCATACCCGATTTAGTTATCTTTAACTGTAAGAGAGTTATTGTGTTTGTGTTTCGCGGATTACTGAGAATTAGACAGTGAAATCTGCGGTTTTAAATAGCTGAGATAAGAACTTTCCGAAAGAACTTTGACCAAACCTTATTCTAGTAATAGTAACAAACTTAGCCATTAAATTAAATATTTCTTAATTCCTTTATTCTTTTATTCCCACTTCAGCGGGGGTCTTTCGAATTTTAATTTATTAAATTCCTAATTCCGCTCGAAATGTTAGTAAGATCGCCATCCCAATTTCTTGATCATCTTCCAGCAGTGTCTTTTACGTTACATTATGTATGTAGTACAATGTTGTACAGATGTAACAGTTACATACTAAAAATAACAGCGTTACCTCTATATATTTATCTATTTGAATTGTTAAATAGTTGTTGATATACCAGCTGCAACTAACCAGATAATGTTCATAAATACTGTGACTTTGACCTTGTATATGATAAGCTCGTTTAACAATAATTTAAAACATACCTTTATCATTTGGAATACTTGCATCATGTCTCTTACTTCAGCTTTTCGGATAATTGCATCTTTTGTATCACTTTCGGCCATTATAAAATTTAAATCAATTATTTATTTAAATTAGTTGTTAAAAACTCTAATATACCAACACCAAGTAAACTATTATATCTGTTGATAAAATCTGCCGGTAGGTACCTTTTCTCTCAGCTTAAAGTTGTTTATCATTGACACTCATTGACTTATTAGAGATGGGGATCATATTTAAATTTAGTTACTAAAGTTATACATATTATAGTTAATTAATATTCTTAAAAATAAAGCTGCCAACTTACTGATTCTATCTATAGAATATTAAAAAAAAAAGAAAACTGTTCATCTTTGTGGGATCGGTACCTGGTACTTGCCCGAAACTTTGTAGTAGTTCGGATATAATAAGTTACTCTTTTTAAAGACGATGAAACGTCTACCTTTTCCGCTACCTACTATATTTATTTGGAATAAACCATGAAAATGGTACAATTATTATTGCATTGAGAAAAACACTAGAAAATCTAAGAAGTTAGACCATTTTTACTTGAAATAATATGTTTCATAACATTTTTTGTCTTTACATTAGAAAAAGAGTTTTATAATGGACGCATTTAGTTCGTTCAGTGAGTATGGGTACTAAATATATGTATAGGTCCTGCCTACTACCTAGTTAAATCGGTGATTCTTCAGATAAATCTAATTTCTATAATTTTTTCTGCATTAATTTTATTATGGCCACATAACCTAAAAAATTGCAAACTATTTTTTGGCATTAATATTGTTTTTAGACAGGTTCATTTATTTCTAAGTTTATTTTTACATTATTGCTGAGATTTTTTTTTATTATCTTAGGTGCAGAAACTTCAAAGAAGATCAGTTAGTACATGACGTTGTTGATCACGATCATCTGGCATCCACAACTGTTTGATTTTATGTCCGAAATAATAAAATTCTACAGGTTTTTAAACATAGATGGCCTCGGAGAGTTGAAAAATTGGAAAATTAATAGAAACAAAAAAGTTGAAATACTGGTTAAGAGTATATTTTGAACGGTGGCGTAAAAATTATCGCAAAGCTTTTCGGTAACTTGAAGTGTAAATTCAGAAAGGGGTGTATTAATTTATCTTCATTTGACGAAACACGTTTGACTCATTTTGGAAGCTCGGTGAATATGTGGCGCTGAATGGTTATTTGTATGACTTCTATGACTATCGTTCATAATTAGAAAACGCCCTAAAAATGGATCTCGATTAGAAAAACATATACACTTTCCATACGTATCGAACACATACAGTTTGCAAGAAATATTCTCTTAATACATTAAAGATAATTAGCGGCTATCTGCGGAGATGCATTTCAAGACAAGATTACTCTAATTGCCAAGAGTTAAGAGGAACTATAAGCAAAAGCTCTAGAAAGTTAAAGACTAGAGTTGAAACTAAAAAGTACCGACAATGATAATATAAAAAAAATTTTCAGTTGCAAAGGAGTTTCATTTACAAAAAGGAGACTCATCAGGAGAGGTAGATAGTTTAAGGAGTGACTCAAAGAAAACTACAGACGCATATATACTATTTACAAAAGGCTTTGCCTTTCCCTAAGTCTGTGGCGTACTGCAAAAGAAATCTAAATCTATCATAATCTAGGAATACATTCCTTCAACAGCCAATCTGGTTACAGATATGTATGGAACGAAACATGCATGGCTCACGAAATTGACCAAGTTCAACTCACTTTGCATTATCTCAATAACGGAAATGATTCTGACAGAGATGATACCGGAAGTGATGAGGAAGACCAGTTCAATTACACTTTCCAAAGTATTGGCCGAGGTACACTATCTCAAAGCATGGATATTACAGCTGTTTCTCGAAAAAATACAGCAACTGAGAAAACAGTACTGTCAAATAAAACTGTGACTGAAACTTACGAATCAGGAAACAAAAGAAAAAGGGAGGTTGCAAAAATCTCACAAGATTCTGAAAACAGAAAAAAAAAAAATGTATGAAAAGAATCGATCATAAGTGGGAAGAAAAAAAACTGTAAAAAGGAGCCATAAATGATATTATCAAAAACAATATGGAACCCATATACTAAATAAATGGGAACAACAAAATTTGAAGCCAATCGATATGTTTAAATTATTGTTTGATGAAAAATTCATGGAATATTTTTGTAAAGAAACGGTAAAGTACGCTTTACAAAAATCCTGCCGTTTCTCTTTGTCTGTTGATGATTTATAAAAATACTTTGGCATCTTTATCCTCTCTGGATACCACCCATTGCCATATAGGAGAATATATTGAGAATGTCGAAGGGACTCTTACTAACATCTAGTTAGTAATACTATGAGTCGAAACAGATTTGAACAGATTCATAGATTTTTACTATACCGGAAAAGGAGATAAATTACAAGATAACTTGTTAGGAAGTTCCGTAACCGAAAAGCTGTGTACAAAAATTTTACCACAAGAATCTGTTAAAAACTGTATCGGCACAATTAGAAAAGACAGGATTGAAAGAGCCCCACTCAAAAATAAACAAAAAAAAAAACAAATTCGTGGAACTTCCCGAAGCGAATAGCGAAGAACACCAGCTCACTCTTGTTCGCTGGAATGACAATAATAAAGTTACTATGGCAACTAATATTTCAACTCCAGAAATATTTACTATAGGAAACTGTAACAGATGGTCCAGAAAAGCCAGAAAAATTATAGTGGTCCCTCAACCAAACGATATGCAAATGTATAACAAGGGAATGGGTGGTGTAGACTTATTCGATAAGCTAAGAGGTTTGTATAGGATTCAAATTTGATTTGAAAAATGGTATTGGGTGATATTTAGATTTTGCTTGAATGGGGCAATAGTAAACATGTGGCTTCTTTACCGCAACATTGAGGCAATTTCTTTAATAAAATTTTACAGCCGAATTGTGGAGGCGCTGCTGACAGTTCCAGATATTCCAACGTCAAAATATTCAATACATGTTGCTGATGAAATTCGTTTGGATAATGTGGGTCATTTGGTGGACAAAATTAAAAAACAACGAAGGTGCGACAAATGTGGCAAGTTTATCAAATATTAATGCATTAAATGTAATGTAGGACTTCATGGACCCGAGCAATGTTTTGTCAAATATCACACGTAAAAAATTTACATGTTTTTTTTTACAAATTTTACACAGAATGCATAGAACTAAAAGGAGGGATCCGCCAAGGAGACCCGCTCAGCCCATTGTTATTCAATATGGTGATGAATCAAATAATTTACGAAGTAAGAAAACGACACGGATACCACATGGGAGCGCATAAAATCACGATACTATGCTATGCCGATGATGCAGTACTAATTGCTGATAACGAAGATAACCTACAAAGGCAGCTTCACACCTTCAATATCACAGCAAACAAACTTAATATAAGAATATCAGTAAAAAAAACTAAATCTGTAGTGATTAGTAAAGAGCCGCGTAGATGCAAACTAGAAGTAGACGGCAAAATTGTAGAACAAGTAATGAAATTCAATTACCTAGGCGTAGAGACCACTAGTGATAGGGTTATAAGGACAGAGACCACAAGGCAAGCATCAAAAGCGGCAAGAGTAAGTGGTTGCCTCCGAGAAACCATATGGAGAAACAAATATCTGACCATTGAAAGCAAAATGAAAGTATACAAGACAACAGTAAGACCAATCCTAACATATGCAGCGGAGACAAGGACCGATACAAGAAAGACGAAACAACAAATCAACAATATCGAAATGAAAGTATTAAGATCAATAGCGGGCATATCATTAAGAGACAGACAAACCAACAGAAGTATACGCGAACAATGCAAAATTCAAAATATTAACAGGTGGATAAAAACAAGAAAAAAAAAACTGGAACAAACATGTAACCGAATGGGACCAGATAGATTAGCGAACATCTGTAAAAACAACAAACCGTATAGCAGAAGACCCGTTGGAAGGCCGCCAAAAAGGTGGAAAGATAATGTAAAGTCAACAACGACTGAAACAGAATAAGAAGCAGACAAACAGGAGCAATTCTAGTCGCGCGAAGAAGAAGAAGAAGAAGTAAAAATTTTAAAATAAATAATGTTTTATGAAATATTTTGTCCTTCATCGCCTCAGCTTATCTTATATCATACGTAAAAATAAAAGACAGCTAAAAAGAAAAAAAAACGTAAATTTTGCACATTGCTATTAAAAACAATAAAAATTTGATTTTTGGCTTAATGGATTAAGGAGTTACAGTACATATTTTTCTTACCTGTTTGTAAGCCATCAATCATGTAAAATCAAAACCATAAATATTTTCGCAAAAATATAAATTAGGGAAAAATACTGCATCTTTAATGGTAATCTTATGGTCATTTTTAGATTAAAAAAAAGTAATTGTCATCTTTTTGACGATTTAGCAATATAGTGCTGAATTCCGTGGTTTCTATAATTTTTTTTGACCTTTGTAAGCTCTGCCCATTTAGCCAGCAACATTTCTTAAAATTAACGCCTAAATAAACCTACCATAGACCAAGACTATTTATTACGAACCTCGATCGAACAATCAAGTATAGGAAAGGGAAAACTTTTTACACACAGGGACCGTTCAGGGTGACTAATCACAGACTAAGTAGACTACGGGATAAGGGGTATGATTACCTGGGAAAAAACAAAGTTAACGAAAAGCTAGACCGGAGTTTAACGTTGCAATTTACAAGACTTAGCAAAATATCTAATAATAATAATTCTCATCTAATACATAGCAAGAATCCTAAAATTGACAGTTTGTTCAAAGCTAGTAAGTTTATAAGATTATACGGGGTATACACGTTTTCTTGCAGTAGCTGAATATTCAATATATTTCTTTGTATCACATACATGTTGCACGCAAAAAATATATGATCTAAGTCACTTATTGTATTGCAATTTTCGCACAAATTCGGGTGTATTAAATTCATTTTATATAAATGTGCGGGATAACAGGCATGGCCGAATGTTAGTTGGGAGATATAGTGAAGTCGTTTTACCCTGTCGTATTTCGGATTAACGCCCGAAAAATAATTTATGACTCTAGTTACAGCCACTCTGTTATGCTTTCCCTTTTCTACCTGCTTTGTGGTACCGAACCTCCTACTGGTCGGCTGTAGTACTTGAGGATACATCAGCGCTACCAAAACAATTTTTTTATAAATCGTGAAAAAACGCAAATTGAATGCTTTGTGATGATAATTTATTGAAAAAACTTTTATAATTTTTTTTTAAATAAAATTGTCTCGAGGAGTGCATCCATTCCTTGTGGTCGCATAACTGGATAATTTTAGTTGTTATATTTACAAAAATAGTAAACAGTCTGCGGAGTCGAGGCTCTCCATTGACAATGACCGACGCGCCCTGCCACCGAGGCCTCGCCCCCTCGTGTATATATTCAGAGAGCTCCGAAAAATCTCGCTATTAGTATTCAACGATCGCCGGTTTTCAATAGTGACAATGGATAACGTACAAACAAACGATAGAACACCTAAATATAGGTTTTTATCTCCGAGTGAGCGTCGAATTGTGTTGAAAGTGGAAAATTATTTTACTTTAGAAAAAATTAACATGGGACCAATTACATCAGTACTGGCAGTTCAAAAAAGGACAAGTGCAACTTGTGGAATTTCAGAACGAACCTTGCAAAGAGTTCGCAAAATGAGTGAGGAGGAATTAAGTAAGGAAAATAAAAGGATTCGTTTGCATCCGAAAACCCTCGACTTGCCACAAGGTATTAAAATCTCAATCAGAAATATCATTTATGACATGTACAAAGCAAAAGAACATGTTACAAGAAAGACACTTATTCAAAAAATAAAGGACAGAGAACTTTGTGATATGGGTTTGACCAGTTTATCAAAAGTATTAAAAGCTATGGGTTTTAGATACAAAAAAACCAATAATCGTAAAGTGTTGTGCGAGCTGCCCAATGTTGTTGGAAAAAGGTGGAACTTTATAAGAAACTATTTAAAAAACAAGAATTCCGAATTTGCCAGACAATTTGTGTTTCTTGACGAAACATGGATTTTTGCGAAAGGAAATAATACCAAATCATCCTGGCAAGATAATTCTACCAAATGCTATTCGAGTACTAGTTCGAGTAATGGCAAAAGATATATTATATTGCATGCAGGAAATACGGAAGGTTTTATACAAAATGCTAGTCTTATATTTTCTTCGACAAAAAAAACTGATGATAGTAAAATAGCTAGGACAGTTCGAGCACAAAAACGACGATTTGGCGGAGGCGCCCCATGTTATTCTTATGGAGCGTAACCACCAAAATCTAAGGTCCATTCTGGGCATTTTTGACGCTTTTCGAAGTGGAGGCGCGACCACTAGTCGGATCGCGACGTATGAGGTGTCAAACGAACGGGAAGGGGACGGGGAACACGTAGAGGGAAAAAACAAAGATGGCGGCATAGTCAAAACGGCACTATAACGTATCTCCGGATCTATTAGTCCGATTGCAACGTATGAGGTGTCAAACGAACGGGAAGAAAACGGGTAACACGTAGAGAGAGAAAACAAAGATGGCGGTATAGTCAAAATGGCACTATAACGTATCTCAGGGTCTATTGGGCCGATTGCAACGTATAAAGCGTCAAATGAAAGAGGAGGGGGTAACGAATACATTGAGATGAACAACAAGCAACAAAATCAATACCAAAATGGCACTATAACGTATCTCAGGGTCTATTGGTCCGATTGCAACGTATAAGGCGTCAAATGAAAGGGGAGGGGGTAACGAATACATTGAGATGAAAAACAAGCAACAAAATCAACGACGTCAAATGAAAGGGGAGGGGGTAACGAATACATTGAGATGAAAAACAAGCAACAAAATCAACGCCAAAATGGCACTATAACGTATCTCGGGGTCTATTGGTCCGATTGCAACGTATGAAGCGTTAAACGAAAGGTGAGAGAATAATGTATACATCAAGATGAAAACATGAAACAAAATCAATGTCAAAACGGCACTATAACGTATCTCAGGGTCTATTGGTCCGATTGCAACGTATAAAGCGTCAAATGAAATAGGAGGGGGTAACGAATACATTGAGATGAAAAAACAAGCAACAAAATCAATTTCAAAATGGCACTATAACGTATCTTAAGGTCTATTAACCTGATTACTACGTATGAGGTATCAAATGAATATAACGTACAGCAGCGGCTTTCGCTGGAAATAAAACGAATAGGAACGTTTACCATTCTTACACTATGACCAAACCAACATTCATCCACTCTATAATCTCCACAGTAACACATGAAAAGTAACGAGCTGCATACTATATTTTATACATACTACATAAAAATGTTAGCAAGGACAGTCAAGCAATAAGTAATGCATAAATGTAATAAGTAATGGGTAATGTAATAAGTAATAAACTGCTGTTAGTATCTAAGCAAAGGAATGATAGTAAGTTAACGAATATAGAGCCATGTATAAAAATGATTAAAAGCATGCCATGAAAGGAACGTAGTCAATTCGGTTCAAACAAACATTTGTTGAAAAACAAAAATTTATTCTTAACGGCAGTCACCAACGTGAAGGTACGACTACACGACCGCCGGGAGAGGTAATGTTAGTATGGGACAAACAGTTAGTATGAATGAAGTCATTTACATAATATGATAATTTATTTAATAATTATACTTAACTTATTAAGATCAGCACATAATTTAACATGGTTTAGAAGACATCTTTTATTGATGGACATCTTTTATGTTAAGACATCGACACTTTGGTGTAAATTCATTAGTTACTATGTTGTATAGCGTTCAAATGAATTATTGGGGGCTAATAACTCTAGGTTATCTTTAAAAATATGAAATTCTCCGACTCCTGTTTGGGACAGGCTATCGAAGAATTGACTTAAATCTAAATCGAGGAAGACCAATAAGTTATCGATTGTCTTAGGAGGCTGCACGAACACATAGCTCTGGAGTTAACCAGAACGGTTCATTAATTTGCCAGTGGTCCATGATATCTTTTTAGTGGTCATATCTAAACATTTTTTTTTAAATGTGCTAATCTTAAGTATCGTGATTTAGAAATAATATTTAGAAAATTAAGATCTATTATAATTATCATATAATATAAACAACGAAAAGCGAAATGAAATGGTGAAATAATGACTAATAAATTCTGAATCAGATATATTTTAAGTTGTAATAAATAAACCACGTTATAAAAACGACAATATACAATTTGCATCCATCTTAAAGTCAATCATCAAGGATAAATGTTAAAATATGACTATTGATATATTAGATATATTACTTTGCGTTAATCAACATCCATCTTAGAATCAATTAAATAATGCCCCCACGGAAGTGTATCATATGACTCCGGAAGGTGATGTCTTTTATCATCATTGGCGCTTAGCGCAATCTTGCTTTGTGTTATGGTATAAACATGGTGCTTATCTGAGCGTATTAGATTCTGTGAAGCATACACCTTTTTTAAGTTATCCAAACACTCTACATAGTCCTCAAACGTAATTTTCGTGTTCACCACAGATTTCTTTACCCCCTTCGCCTTCTTTGTTAACCTAAAATTTTTAATAATTACTTCAATTTCTTCATCCTCATATTCTTCATCTTTCAACTTTTTACGTTTTTCTTTTAGCTCATCTTCAGTGGCAGCTACTTTTGTTGTATACAATTTAGATCGGAGCCCTATGTAGTCAGTCATAATGCGACCTTTATTCTCATCTTTCATCATGCCCAACACCTTCTTGTTAACCTGAGGGATACCATAAATATTGTCTTTACGATAGTCTGAGGTATCAAAATATTTGTAGCAATCTTCTTTCATAGCCTCATATGGGTCTTGTTCACGTATTTCCACGATTACACTATCGGTATCAGTATAGCAAGTTGTAAAGTTTTCTCCGAACCTGCCAGCTAAGTATCCATACTGAAAATCATAGATTGTTGTTTTAGCCAAGTCTAAAATACTCATTCCGATATAGATTGGTTTATCTAACCATATTTCAGCTCTACGCATCTCAACAGCTACCAAGTTTTCACTAAAAATCGTTGCATTCTTAAACAATGGGCTACTTATTCTAGCTTCAGCTCCGTAACGACCCTCCCACAAAGTAAGCAACTTTATATCAACGCGCTTGCGCACTGATTCCATAGTCTTCCCGAACACTGCATTATTCATAAGCTTAAAAAGATCCTTTTCAAACTCATTGTTCGCTGCCTTCCGGAGATTTGTATTAAGATCGATGTATGACTTTAACCATGGAGCCTGTTTAAATTTCAATACTCTATGTATCTTTTTCAGGATCAATCCATTTGCAAGCGCCTGTTTTAGTGCTCTATAATGTATTACATATCTTTCTTTATCCTGTAGGGTAGCCATTAATTTAGTCTGCTCTCGCGGACGTGTAGGAGGAAGCATAGTCTTAGAATTTAAAGACTCAGGACAAAACGGGATATCTTTATGACGATCGTGAAGATGTTGAGGGTACGCCAGATCAACCTCGAGAATGTACCCTTCAGAAGCATCGTCAGCAATGGAAAGGACATCAATATTGGCATCGACCCACTCGAAACCGCCATATGGAAGATATTGAGACATGGCCCAACCATACTGATTATTAACATCAAAATACATAAGGAACGTTTTTGGTTTAGATGGGTCATAGTTGTTGATGTATGGATTGTTAGCTTTCACACGTCTTTTAGAGCAAACTTGACTAAGACCACCACGAATACCACGTTCAACAAACAAATGCATGTCAGGATCGGTTAAAAGCTCCAGTTCTTGACCTGTATATTTAAGCATTGCATCCCACGTAAAACCAGGTAAAGTATAATAGTGAGCAGGGTCAAGATTATAAGTTCGAAGAGAGCTGGATCGGAATCGCTCAAAGATATCTGCAAGAAGAAGAATGTCAGTTTTCATATATAAATCGACATAATCCCCGAGAGTTGTACAATTGAATGACGACCAGACTTCTTGAGCGCGACGATAATGTCGACGAGGACATGGCTTATCTTCAAGTTTATTGTAAAAAGACTCAATAGGAGGCAAAGAAGTCTCACAGAATTTTTTAAATGAATCTATATAATCATATGGCATGATACCTTTTTTAGTTAGAAGATGGAAATTCTCCTCAGGAAGCGAAGTATATTGGGACTTGAGATTAGGAAACTCGGGGAGGTACGAAGCTAATTTATCAAGAGAATAAGACATAAATCGATAACTATCAATAAAACGGAATTTAATTCGAGCATCATCAATATGTTTTGTAAAAGAAATGTATTTTTCCTTAGTAATAGGAAGAAGATCTACGGGACCTTTGATGTGTGTAGCAATATCGTTAATAATAAAATGTGCGTCATATCCGGAGAGATTATGAAATATTATTGGAATTGTATGAACATCTTTGTAATTAATGTTACACCCTTCGTGAGCTGCACCTCTATAATTATTGTCAGGAATAAAGTGATCATGGTCTCGCACTTTCTTATCATTGGGGGAAAAGCGCTGCTCACAGATATGGCAATGAGTGGCTGCATGGAAGTCGCTCTCTTGCTGAGTTGTCATATTTATATCATATGGGCACATAAACACCGTAGAAACATCCTCAGCAAGCTGATTAAGTTTATCTGCGAACCATTTCATGCAATCCTTTCCTCGATATGAGTCATAAAACGACAAAGTGTCATCATACGAGCATTTAAAGAAATAACCAACTGCTACAGGAATATGCTCTTGAGGTTTTTTAGGATCTCCTGTACGTTTCAAAGCACTCTCGAGATCCGCGTACACGGCGAAGGGGGCTTTAATCTTATTACGAAAATTCTTAAATTTCAACATTTTATGACTTTCGTCGGGCATTTTAATGGCTGTTTCATTAATTCTTATACAATCTACCATATGAGCTTCAACCTGTTTTGACGATGAAAACGGTTGTAGGCATCTATCACATATAAGATCTGATCGACCGCTGCAGCATGCCTTATGAATATTTAACTTTTCTTGTGATCGAAAGTAATGGAGGCAGGCATCGCAGAAATATTTGGCTCCATCACGTTTGCTAAGCTGCTTGGAGAGGAGGCGGGACAGGCTTTTTATCCAAACGTAATGGTATCTAATAGGACCTTCGGTATCATCATATTTATCTTGAATTAAAAGCAAATTCACATGTTTATCCTTCTTGTTTTTAGTTAGAAATGTAGGGAGGGTCGTAAAATCTCCTTTATCTTTTTTCAAAACGTATACATTAATTGAAATGTCATTCTGTTTTTCAAAATTAGGAATCTGCCTCATCGTCATTGGCCACTGTATTCCCTTCAACTTCAACACTTGCGAGTAGTGCGGATATTTAGACACTCTTTGAGGATTTTTATCAATAGGATTCAACGCTGATATGACAGACCACGCAAAGCATGCCTCATCATCATTTTTGACGTTAACGCAGGCTTCCTTTCTCTTTATTTGAGGAGGAAGTTCAATATAAGAGGAACCAAGTTGTGGTGTGTATTTGTTAATGTTTACCCCCAGGTTAACAACAGCCTTTAGTGCCCAGCCACTATCTCTCTCTTGGAATTCCTCTAGCTTTTTGCTGAGGGGTTCAGACACATGGTTTTCAAACCATTCGTCAAGATTTGTGTCTTTGTATATTGGAGAGTTTGATGTGGTAAAATATTTAGTGTCTTTTAGGATTTTCTCTCCGCTAGCTATCTCGAATTCTCCCCCAAAAGCAGTATTAACTTTAACTACCTCATCCTTCTTTAGCGCGTTTTGAATCCTACGTTTGAATAGCGCCTTGCAATCTACTAGGAAACTGCTGGGGTCTTTGTGTTTGAGGTTTGAGATGACTCCAGTTCGAATTCTTGAGTTGAACGCTGATAAGGAATCATCCCATTGTACTCTATGCTTAGCAGTCTCCTTCATAGGTGTAAGTCCAGCCCCCTTCTTTTGTTCGGCCTTCAGATGGTTTCTCAACGTTTTCACATGCCTCATCTGAGCTTCTAAATGCTGCTTCTCACCCATCGTCTTGGCATATCTCATCGAATCGCGTATCTTTTTACACGCTTTCCTACACTCAGTCAGCCCTTTCTTAACATTATCTTCCTGATAATCATTTCTAATCAACCCCAAGATGGACGCAATTAGCTGAATAAGTTTAGCTATCATGTTTAAACAAAACAAGCAAATATTCAAAAATAGATTAAGAAATAAAATTTTTTCCAAAAAACGTTATATCAAAAAAGTCAAAATATTCAAAGAAATCAAAATTTTCAAAATTTATTACTCACCAGAGCACAGATTTAAACTCACCAAAGCACACGTCTGTACGCTAGGAATATCTGAAACAGAATGAAGAAAATACCATAATGCAGGGTATAAGGTAAACTTTAGTCGGACGGAAAACTGAATGGTATTATAAAGGGCTCCTCAAATGCACAATGCCAATACAAGTACAATAAATACCTACACAATAGGCATAATATACAGGCTTTCCATTTTAAGTTTGTTTAAAAGAGAAGGGCATAGCATAACATATTAATCAGGTAGTTGTCAACAATAGCCGTAGATATCGTCACCAAAGAAAATTTAGATATGAACATCTGAAAATCATGATTACCTCACGTGTTCTGCACTAAGAATCTCGATAACTTTGAATAATACCATCAAGTTCCCACTCCCCGGATAACAGTCAAAAATCTTGACTACCCCACCACTTTTAGCACAAACATACTTGATAACTGCTATAATACCATCAAGTTCTCACGTTTTATCAGTAAATCATGGCCCGATTCTAAAGAAAATGTCAGTATCAGTATGCTAGAAGACCAGTACAGTGTGAAAATTTATGTTAAAACACAAAAGACGCTCAATACTGAGTGTTTACAGAGGATAATATAGAAAAAATAACAAAAACAGAGCTCGTCGGAAATAAGCAGAATCACAATAAAAAAGTATTCATAACTAAAATAGTTATGATTGTTAGAAACGTATATAGTATAAATGTCACCTAAATTACTGGCTAATAGTATAAAATATAAAATTAGATTCAACAGACTTATTCTTACGTGATAAGCCCTAATACTATCTCTAAACTATATAAATTTAAACAAAAGACGCAAGAATAGTAGAAAAATATTTCTATTCGCAACTAAACACATATTTTTAAAGGAAATCTGAACACACAACTACTAAAACAGCAATAATTGTAACTAAAAAAGATCTAATTAAAAAATAATAAAGGCCAGATTCTAAAGAATTTTAAAAATGACAGTATCAGTATGCTAGTAGACCAGTACAGAGGATAATATAGAAAAAAATAACAAAAACAGAGCTCGTCGGAAATAACCAGAATCATAATAAAAAAAAAAGTATTCAAAACTAAAATAGTTATGATTATAAGAAACGTATATAAAGTATAAATGTCACCTAAATTACTGGATAACCGTGGTAAGCCCTATTACTAACTCTAAGCTTTATACATTTAAACAAAAGAAGCAAGAATAGTAGAAAAATAATTCTATTCTCAACTAAACGCATGCTTTTAAAGGAAATCCGAACACACAACTACTAAAAATTCAATAATTATAATTAAAAAAAGATCTAATTAATAAATAAAAAACAATAAAACAAATAATATTCTCTAAAATAAATATAAACTCACCAAGGTTTAATAAAAACTCACACACTGAATACACAAAAATTTAAACGTTGTTTATCCATCCGCAGTAAAACTAAAACTGATTTTAAAATATATTTTACTAGCGTGTGCAGGCTCGATTAACCTTGTATCTATTTATAAAATTGCATATGTTTCCTGCGACAGGGAAACGCCACCGTGAGAAATGATTAAAGGATGCAGATGCATCCGGTGACGTCAGAGTTCTCGTTACCATATTTTATGATATAGTTAGATTTCCAAGTTTTATTATATACGAGGTTAGTCACAAATTACTCATAAAATATAATTGCAAAAATTTAGAAGTTAAAGCATGAGATTGATCAAAAATTATTCTCTTTGCTAGTCATTCGTCTTCTTATCTTTCCAAGTTTAATTATCTACGAGGGTAGTCACAAATTACTCATTAAATATAATTGATAAAGTTCACGTCACGTATCACACGTCACGTTATGTGGGACACGTGTTCACGTCACGTTTCACGTGCGTCACGTCTTCACGTCACGTTACGTGCGCCACGGGTTCACGTCCGTAAATGACAAGCTGAGACTTAAAAGTCCATTTACAGGAAAACATAACCAATTTTATAGCTTTAGCAATCTCCACAGGAAAATGGACCAGCTATTTGTTAAATGAATATGTAGAATGATAATTGTAATTTGGTGAAAATCAACATTTGTAATTATTATAAGTAGAAAATAAAAACTCTAAAAAATATACATTGTTTGCATCTATACCATTGTCTATGATTATTTAACCATGACATAGGTCTTTTGGTACACATTTGCCTTAGCTATCAGTGTTCTCATTGTCAGCCTGAACATCATCTGAGACTATCAGAGTACTATCCGAACACCATCAGAGGCTATCTGACCACTATCTGAACACTATCAGATACTATCTGACAACTATCAGAACACCATCAGAGACGTTAGGTTAGCTCGAATGTCAGATCAAACATCACGTTTTATATCGTTAGGTCTACGTCAGATCACGTTAGGTTAGGTTAGGAGTTCGTTAGGCCACGTTTTACGACCCTTGGATCGATTTTGACGTTGAGATGTCATACAATCACGTATGTCATTGTGGTAACGTCCACTGATAGACATGAGCCTGTTACGTTCGCCGCTAGACATAGGCCTCCAGCAAAAATAAACTAATTCCACATCTTCGCAGTTATTGGAACGATTTCATGCATCACGTTTTACGTCACATGCGTCACGTTTCACGTCAAATTTCACGCTTTCGGCGACATTTTTGTCACATGTCACGTTTTGCAATAATACACTAGGTTAGACCAGAACGCGACGTTCACAATAGGTTAAGTTAGATCCAGAAATGCCACGTATGTTAGGTTAGAGCCATAAATGTTACGTAAAATACTTTTAGAAATTAAAGTATAAACGGTACATTTTTACGTGAAGACATCACGCGTCACATCAAAACGTCACGAATCACACCAAAAACGTCACGTTTTAAAGTCAACACGTCACACCTTACATATGGATAACATGGGAGTAAAGCGTCTTTTTCGTCTCTTGAGTAAAGTTAGCGATGGTTGAGCGATAGTTAATTTATTAGGTTAGGTGGGTCGCTTCGCGGCACGACCTAACCTAATAAATTAACTATCGCTCAACCATCGCTAACTTTACTCAAGAGACGAAAAAGACGCTTTACTCCCATGTTATCCATATGTAAGGTGTGACGTGTTGACTTTAAAACGTGACGTTTTTGGTGTGATTCGTGACGTTTTGATGTGACGCGTGATGTCTTCACGTAAAAATGTACCGTTTATACTTTAATTTCTAAAAGTATTTTACGTAACATTTATGGCTCTAACCTAACATACGTGGCATTTCTGGATCTAACTTAACCTATTGTGAACGTCGCGTTCTGGTCTAACCTAGTGTATTATTGCAAAACGTGACATGTGACAAAAATGTCGCCGAAAGCGTGAAATTTGACGTGAAACGTGACGCATGTGACGTAAAACGTGATGCATGAAATCGTTCCAATAACTGCGAAGATGTGGAATTAGTTTATTTTTGCTGGAGGCCTATGTCTAGCGGCGAACGTAACAGGCTCATGTCTATCAGTGGACGTTACCACAATGACATACGTGATTGTATGACATCTCAACGTCAAAATCGATCCAAGGGTCGTAAAACGTGGCCTAACGAACTCCTAACCTAACCTAACGTGATCTGACGTAGACCTAACGATATAAAACGTGATGTTTGATCTGACATTCGAGCTAACCTAACGTCTCTGATGGTGTTCTGATAGTTGTCAGATAGTATCTGATAGTGTTCAGATAGTGGTCAGATAGCCTCTGATGGTGTTCGGATAGTACTCTGATAGTCTCAGATGATGTTCAGGCTGACAATGAGAACACTGATAGCTAAGGCAAATGTGTACCAAAAGACCTATGTCATGGTTAAATAATCATAGACAATGGTATAGATGCAAACAATGTATATTTTTTAGAGTTTTTATTTTCTACTTATAATAATTACAAATGTTGATTTTCACCAAATTACAATTATCATTCTACATATTCATTTAACAAATAGCTGGTCCATTTTCCTGTGGAGATTGCTAAAGCTATAAAATTGGTTATGTTTTCCTGTAAATGGACTTTTAAGTCTCAGCTTGTCATTTACGGACGTGAACCCGTGGCGCACGTAACGTGACGTGAAGACGTGACGCACGTGAAACGTGACGTGAACACGTGTCCCACATAACGTGACGTGTGATACGTGACGTGAACTTTATCAATTATATTTAATGAGTAATTTGTGACTACCCTCGTAGATAATTAAACTTGGAAAGATAAGAAGACGAATGACTAGCAAAGAGAATAATTTTTGATCAATCTCATGCTTTAACTTCTAAATTTTTGCAATTATATTTTATGAGTAATTTGTGACTAACCTCGTATATAATAAAACTTGGAAATCTAACTATATCATAAAATATGGTAACGAGAACTCTGACGTCACCGGATGCATCTGCATCCTTTAATCATTTCTCACGGTGGCGTTTCCCTGTCGCAGGAAACATATGCAATTTTATAAATAGATACAAGGTTAATCGAGCCTGCACACGCTAGTAAAATATATTTTAAAATCAGTTTTAGTTTTACTGCGGATGGATAAACAACGTTTAAATTTTTGTGTATTCAGTGTGTGAGTTTTTATTAAACCTTGGTGAGTTTATATTTATTTTAGAGAATATTATTTGTTTTATTGTTTTTTATTTATTAATTAGATCTTTTTTTAATTATAATTATTGAATTTTTAGTAGTTGTGTGTTCGGATTTCCTTTAAAAGCATGCGTTTAGTTGAGAATAGAATTATTTTTCTACTATTCTTGCTTCTTTTGTTTAAATGTATAAAGCTTAGAGTTAGTAATAGGGCTTACCACGGTTATCCAGTAATTTAGGTGACATTTATACTTTATATACGTTTCTTATAATCATAACTATTTTAGTTTTGAATACTTTTTTTTTTATTATGATTCTGGTTATTTCCGACGAGCTCTGTTTTTGTTATTTTTTTCTATATTATCCTCTGTACTGGTCTACTAGCATACTGATACTGTCATTTTTAAAATTCTTTAGAATCTGGCCTTTATTATTTTTTAATTAGATCTTTTTTAGTTACAATTATTGCTGTTTTAGTAGTTGTGTGTTCAGATTTCCTTTAAAAATATGTGTTTAGTTGCGAATAGAAATATTTTTCTACTATTCTTGCGTCTTTTGTTTAAATTTATATAGTTTAGAGATAGTATTAGGGCTTATCACGTAAGAATAAGTCTGTTGAATCTAATTTTATATTTTATACTATTAGCCAGTAATTTAGGTGACATTTATACTATATACGTTTCTAACAATCATAACTATTTTAGTTATGAATACTTTTTTATTGTGATTCTGCTTATTTCCGACGAGCTCTGTTTTTGTTATTTTTTCTATATTATCCTCTGTAAACACTCAGTATTGAGCGTCTTTTGTGTTTTAACATAAATTTTCACACTGTACTGGTCTTCTAGCATACTGATACTGACATTTTCTTTAGAATCGGGCCATGATTTACTGATAAAACGTGAGAACTTGATGGTATTATAGCAGTTATCAAGTATGTTTGTGCTAAAAGTGGTGGGGTAGTCAAGATTTTTGACTGTTATCCGGGGAGTGGGAACTTGATGGTATTATTCAAAGTTATCGAGATTCTTAGTGCAGAACACGTGAGGTAATCATGATTTTCAGATGTTCATATCTAAATTTTCTTTGGTGACGATATCTACGGCTATTGTTGACAACTACCTGATTAATATGTTATGCTATGCCCTTCTCTTTTAAACAAACTTAAAATGGAAAGCCTGTATATTATGCTATTGTGTAGGTATTTATTGTACTTGTATTGGCATTGTGCATTTGAGGAGCCCTTTATAATACCATTCAGTTTTCCGTCCGACTAAAGTTTACCTTATACCCTGCATTATGGTATTTTCTTCATTCTGTTTCAGATATTCCTAGCGTACAGACGTGTGCTTTGGTGAGTTTAAATCTGTGCTCTGGTGAGTAATAAATTTTGAAAATTTTGATTTCTTTGAATATTTTGACTTTTTTGATATAACGTTTTTTGGAAAAAATTTTATTTCTTAATCTATTTTTGAATATTTGCTTGTTTTGTTTAAACATGATAGCTAAACTTATTCAGCTAATTGCGTCCATCTTGGGGTTGATTAGAAATGATTATCAGGAAGATAATGTTAAGAAGGGCTGACTGAGTGTAGGAAAGCGTGTAAAAAGATACGCGATTCGATGAGATATGCCAAGACGATGGGTGAGAAGCAGCATTTAGAAGCTCAGATGAGGCATGTGAAAACGTTGAGAAACCATCTGAAGGCCGAACAAAAGAAGGGGGCTGGACTTACACCTATGAAGGAGACTGCTAAGCATAGAGTACAATGGGATGATTCCTTATCAGCGTTCAACTCAAGAATTCGAACTGGAGTCATCTCAAACCTCAAACACAAAGACCCCAGCAGTTTCCTAGTAGATTGCAAGGCGCTATTCAAACGTAGGATTCAAAACGCGCTAAAGAAGGATGAGGTAGTTAAAGTTAATACTGCTTTTGGGGGAGAATTCGAGATAGCTAGCGGAGAGAAAATCCTAAAAGACACTAAATATTTTACCACATCAAACTCTCCAATATACAAAGACACAAATCTTGACGAATGGTTTGAAACCATGTGTCTGAACCCCTCAGCAAAAAGCTAGAGGAATTCCAAGAGAGAGATAGTGGCTGGGCACTAAAGGCTGTTGTTAACCTGGGGGTAAACATTAACAAATACACACCACAACTTGGTTCCTCTTATATTGAACTTCCTCCTCAAATAAAGAGAAAGGAAGCCTGCGTTAACGTCAAAAATGATGATGAGGCATGCTTTGCGTGTCTGTCATATCAGCGTTGAATCCTATTGATAAAAATCCTCAAAGAGTGTCTAAATATCCGCACTACTCGCAAGTGTTGAAGTTGAAGGGAATACAGTGGCCAATGACGATGAGGCAGATTCCTAATTTTGAAAAACAGAATGACATTTCAATTAATGTATACGTTTTGAAAAAAGATAAAGGAGATTTTACGACCCTCCCTACATTTCTAACTAAAAACAAGAAGGATAAACATGTGAATTTGCTTTTAATTCAAGATAAATATGATGATACCGAAGGTCCTATTAGATACCATTACGTTTGGATAAAAAGCCTGTCCCGCCTCCTCTCCAAGCAGCTTAGCAAACGTGATGGAGCCAAATATTTCTGCGATGCCTGCCTCCATTACTTTCGATCACAAGAAAAGTTAAATATTCATAAGGCATGCTGCAGCGGTCGATCAGATCTTATATGTGATAGATGCCTACAACCGTTTTCATCGTCAAAACAGGTTGAAGCTCATATGGTAGATTGTATAAGAATTAATGAAACAGCCATTAAAATGCCCGACGAAAGTCATAAAATGTTGAAATTTAAGAATTTTCGTAATAAGATTAAAGCCCCCTTCGCCGTGTACGCGGATCTCGAGAGTGCTTTGAAACGTACAGGAGATCCTAAAAAACCTCAAGAGCATATTCCTGTAGCAGTTGGTTATTTCTTTAAATGCTCGTATGATGACACTTTGTCGTTTTATGACTCATATCGAGGAAAGGATTGCATGAAATGGTTCGCAGATAAACTTAATCAGCTTGCTGAGGCATGTTTCTACGGTGTTTATGTGCCATATGATATAAATATGACAACTCAGCAAGAGAGCGACTTCCATGCAGCCACTCATTGCCATATCTGTGAGCAGCGCTTTTCCCCAATGATAAGAAAGTGCGAGACCATGATCACTTTATTCCTGACAATAATTATAGAGGTGCAGCTCACGAAGGGTGTAACATTAATTACAAAGATGTTCATACAATTCCAATAATATTTCATAATCTCTCCGGATATGACGCACATTTTATTATTAACGATATTGCTACACACATCAAAGGTCCCGTAGATCTTCTTCCTATTACTAAGGAAAAATACATTTCTTTTACAAAACATATTGATGATGCTCGAATTAAATTCCGTTTTATTGATAGTTATCGATTTATGTCTTATTCTCTTGATAAATTAGCTTCGTACCTCCCCGAGTTTCCTAATCTCAAGTCCCAATATACTTCGCTTCCTGAGGAGAATTTCCATCTTCTAACTAAAAAAGGTATCATGCCATATGATTATATAGATTCATTTAAAAAATTCTGTGAGACTTCTTTGCCTCCTATTGAGTCTTTTTACAATAAACTTGAAGATAAGCCATGTCCTCGTCGACATTATCGTCGCGCTCAAGAAGTCTGGTCGTCATTCAATTGTACAACTCTCGGGGATTATGTCGATTTATATATGAAAACTGACATTCTTCTTCTTGCAGATATCTTTGAGCGATTCCGATCCAGCTCTCTTCGAACTTATAATCTTGACCCTGCTCACTATTATACTTTACCTGGTTTTACGTGGGATGCAATGCTTAAATATACAGGTCAAGAACTGGAGCTTTTAACCGATCCTGACATGCATTTGTTTGTTGAACGTGGTATTCGTGGTGGTCTTAGTCAAGTTTGCTCTAAAAGACGTGTGAAAGCTAACAATCCATACATCAACAACTATGACCCATCTAAACAAAAACGTTCCTTATGTATTTTGATGTTAATAATCAGTATGGTTGGGCCATGTCTCAATATCTTCCATATGGCGGTTTCGAGTGGGTCGATGCCAATATTGATGTCCTTTCCATTGCTGACGATGCTTCTGAAGGGTACATTCTCGAGGTTGATCTGGCGTACCCTCAACATCTTCACGATCGTCATAAAGATATCCCGTTTTGTCCTGAGTCTTTAAATTCTAAGACTATGCTTCCTCCTACACGTCCGCGAGAGCAGACTAAATTAATGGCTACCCTACAGGATAAAGAAAGATATGTAATACATTATAGAGCACTAAAACAGGCGCTTGCAAATGGATTGATCCTGAAAAAGATACATAGAGTATTGAAATTTAAACAGGCTCCATGGTTAAAGTCATACATCGATCTTAATACAAATCTCCGGAAGGCAGCGAACAATGAGTTTGAAAAGGATCTTTTTAAGCTTATGAATAATGCAGTGTTCGGGAAGACTATGGAATCAGTGCGCAAGCGCGTTGATATAAAGTTGCTTACTTTGTGGGAGGGTCGTTACGGAGCTGAAGCTAGAATAAGTAGCCCATTGTTTAAGAATGCAACGATTTTTAGTGAAAACTTGGTAGCTGTTGAGATGCGTAGAGCTGAAATATGGTTAGATAAACCAATCTATATCGGAATGAGTATTTTAGACTTGGCTAAAACAACAATCTATGATTTTCAGTATGGATACTTAGCTGGCAGGTTCGGAGAAAACTTTACAACTTGCTATACTGATACCGATAGTGTAATCGTGGAAATACGTGAACAAGACCCATATGAGGCTATGAAAGAAGATTGCTACAAATATTTTGATACCTCAGACTATCGTAAAGACAATATTTATGGTATCCCTCAGGTTAACAAGAAGGTGTTGGGCATGATGAAAGATGAGAATAAAGGTCGCATTATGACTGACTACATAGGGCTCCGATCTAAATTGTATACAACAAAAGTAGCTGCCACTGAAGATGAGCTAAAAGAAAAACGTAAAAAGTTGAAAGATGAAGAATATGAGGATGAAGAAATTGAAGTAATTATTAAAAATTTTAGGTTAACAAAGAAGGCGAAGGGGGTAAAGAAATCTGTGGTGAACACGAAAATTACGTTTGAGGACTATGTAGAGTGTTTGGATAACTTAAAAAAGGTGTATGCTTCACAGAATCTAATACGCTCAGATAAGCACCATGTTTATACCATAACACAAAGCAAGATTGCGCTAAGCGCCAATGATGATAAAAGACATCACCTTCCGGAGTCATATGATACACTTCCGTGGGGGCATTATTTAATTGATTCTAAGATGGATGTTGATTAACGCAAAGTAATATATCTAATATATCAATAGTCATATTTTAACATTTATCCTTGATGATTGACTTTAAGATGGATGCAAATTGTATATTGTCGTTTTTATAACGTGGTTTATTTATTACAACTTAAAATATATCTGATTCAGAATTTATTAGTCATTATTTCACCATTTCATTTCGCTTTTCGTTGTTTATATTATATGATAATTATAATAGATCTTAATTTTCTAAATATTATTTCTAAATCACGATACTTAAGATTAGCACATTTAAAAAAAAAATGTTTAGATATGACCACTAAAAAGATATCATGGACCACTGGCAAATTAATGAACCGTTCTGGTTAACTCCAGAGCTATGTGTTCGTGCAGCCTCCTAAGACAATCGATAACTTATTGGTCTTCCTCGATTTAGATTTAAGTCAATTCTTCGATAGCCTGTCCCAAACAGGAGTCGGAGAATTTCATATTTTTAAAGATAACCTAGAGTTATTAGCCCCCAATAATTCATTTGAACGCTATACAACATAGTAACTAATGAATTTACACCAAAGTGTCGATGTCTTAACATAAAAGATGTCCATCAATAAAAGATGTCTTCTAAACCATGTTAAATTATGTGCTGATCTTAATAAGTTAAGTATAATTATTAAATAAATTATCATATTATGTAAATGACTTCATTCATACTAACTGTTTGTCCCATACTAACATTACCTCTCCCGGCGGTCGTGTAGTCGTACCTTCACGTTGGTGACTGCCGTTAAGAATAAATTTTTGTTTTTCAACAAATGTTTGTTTGAACCGAATTGACTACGTTCCTTTCATGGCATGCTTTTAATCATTTTTATACATGGCTCTATATTCGTTAACTTACTATCATTCCTTTGCTTAGATACTAACAGCAGTTTATTACTTATTACATTACCATTACTTATTACATTTATGCATTACTTATTGCTTGACTGTCCTTGCTAACATTTTTATGTAGTATGTATAAAATATAGTATGCAGCTCGTTACTTTTCATGTGTTACTGTGGAGATTATAGAGTGGATGAATGTTGGTTTGGTCATAGTGTAAGAATGGTAAACGTTCCTATTCGTTTTATTTCCAGCGAAAGCCGCTGCTGTACGTTATATTCATTTGATACCTCATACGTAGTAATCAGGTTAATAGACCTTAAGATACGTTATAGTGCCATTTTGAAATTGATTTTGTTGCTTGTTTTTTCATCTCAATGTATTCGTTACCCCCTCCTATTTCATTTGACGCTTTATACGTTGCAATCGGACCAATAGACCCTGAGATACGTTATAGTGCCGTTTTGACATTGATTTTGTTTCATGTTTTCATCTTGATGTATACATTATTCTCTCACCTTTCGTTTAACGCTTCATACGTTGCAATCGGACCAATAGACCCCGAGATACGTTATAGTGCCATTTTGGCGTTG